>NC_064614.1:1155845023-1158345023 GCF_023898315.1 Schistocerca nitens | reverse complement strand
AAAAGGATAACTAAACTGTATAGCGTATGGTTATTGATGTCAAAAATGTACGGCGATATTGTTTCAGAGATACAGGCGAATTTTCTAAAGGAAGAGGGGATTTTTGTGCAGCAGAATAATAGTCCACTATTACACTTTGCAAAAACTGAAGCGAGCCGTCAAGTTCAAACGCCCAGGAATGTTGGCGGAAGGCACCATTCAATTGCAGGAAAACACCCCCCTCCCCCCCACCACATCACACACACACACACACACACACACACACACACACACACACATATGTTGGCAAGGTAGGTTGTATAGACTACGCTGCAGAAGTTTCGCTTGGAAGCTCATACACATCCTCCACAGCGTTCCGATCTCTCCCCATGCGATTTCGATATTTTAGGAACGCTGAACAAAGACATTCGCAGCCGCCGGTTTGCTTCGGACGAAAAGGTGCAGCCATTCGGTGTGGCCCAGCGGTTCTAGGCCCTACAGTCTGGAGCCGCGCGACCGCTACGGTCGCAGGTTCGAATCCTGCCTCGGGCATGGATGTGTGTGATGTCCTCAGGTTAGTTAGGTTTAAGTAGTTCTAAGTTCTATGGGACTGATGACCTCAGAAGTTAAGTCCCATAGTGCTCAGAGCCATTTGAACCATTTTTGAAATGATGCAAGCCTGCGTACAAACATGTTTCCAAAAGCAACAGCAAACAAATTTCCATGAAGGCATTGACAGTCCTGTCTCACTGTGGGATAAATATAGTAACAGTTATTTCGACTGTTTTTGATTTAATAGAGTACTTTTTTCATCTGTATGCTTTTCATTTGTTTGCTCCAAAAATTTTTTGGGACCATCTTGATTGAAAACATTAAGAAGACTTACTACCATTTAGAGCATACATGGTTCACGTCAAATCCTTATTTTGAAGAAACAGCTGAGCGGTCTGTTAGAAAGTTGACAAATATCCTAGTACGCTTCGAGTGTGATAGGGGGGTTCCCACTTATACTGCTTTGATATTTTACTTTTTCTTCAGTTAGTAGAGAGGGGTGATTTGAGATCCTGCACGTGGTTATTTTTAATAAATTATCAGACAAGACGATAATCGGGTAGAGGAATTCCAAATTGGGAATATATGGGAGACGGTTACCGATTCTGGCATTTGGCGTACGCCCAAGGGAAACTTCCTGAGAAATCTTCATGGATACGTTCACAAATGGAATATTTTTCTGAAAATGTCAAACTACTGAAATGAGAGATTCGTCGAATTGTAATAGGATTATAAGATACATATTGAAAAGGCAGACATCTTATCGTGCTCATTTGAAGAAATAGCGCTTCAGTTCGCACCTTTACACCCAGAATTTTGATTCCGATGTGTTGATGAAGCCTCCGTTATCTGGCCACATGGAGACGAAGAGCTGCGAATTTCCACCAACACCTCAACCAACAGTACAACAGAATCCAGTTCACTATGGAAATAGAAAAAAAAATGGGGTGCTGCCTTTCCTCGGTGTGGAAGTTTACAGAAAGCCTGATAGTAAACTGGGCCGTAGATTATATAGGAAGCCAACCAGTACTGACAGATATCTACATGCCTCCTCTCATCACCACCCTACGCAGCAGAAATCCGCCCTGCACATTTTAACCAAGAGGGCTCACAGGATCGGCAATAAGGAACATCTAAAGAGTGAACCACAAAACTTCATTTTTGGTGCCAATGGTTATGGGGTGAAACTGATAAAGATTTATTTATTTATTTCATCGTATGGCTAGGGCCACCCACTGGGCAGGCCGTTCGCCCGATGCCGGTCTTGCAATTTGACGCCACTTCGGCGACCTACAGTCGACGAGGATGATAGGATGATGATGAGGACAGCACAAGACCCAGTTCCTGGGCAGAGAAAATTCCCCAACCCAGCCGGGAATCGAACCCGGGCCCAGAGGATTGACAATCCGTCGCGCTGACCATTCAGCTACCGGGGGCGGACCTGACAGAGAAAACTATTGCGACAAAGAATGAAGGAAGTAGAGGAGAGCAGAAGGAAACACAAAACACAGCTCTGTTACCAACGGTCAGGGTATCAGTGAACGGGTGGGCAAAATTCTCCGCCGTGCTGGCACCAAGCCAATTTTCCGAAACAGTAACAGAATAAGATATGTTCTTCGCACAACGAAAGATACAGTTGTCAAAGTACATGCTGCTGTAGTTTACGAAATCAGCTGCGAATGTGGATTAGTGTATGTAGGCGAGACGGGGGACTCTTCAGTACACGGAAATCTGAACACGAAAGATATATACGACTAAGACAACACACCAAGTCAGCGGTGGCAAAACACCAGAATGAGTGCTGCAAAAAAATGGTTCAAATGGCTCTGAGCACTATGGGACTTAACGTCTGAGGTCATCAGTCCCCTAGAACTTAGAACTACTTAAACCTAACTAAACTAAGGACATCACACACATCCATGCCCGAGGTAGGATTCGAACCTGCGACCGTAGCGGTCGCGCGGTTCCAGACTGTAGCTCCTAGAACCGCTCGGCCACACTGGCCGGCTGAGTGCTGCAGACAGACTAATATTGGTGAAGCTCGCGTACTGGCGATACTGGCGAAACAGCCTCTTACTTCCGGAGGAAGATTAGTGAGGCAATAGAAACAGCCAAGCGAACAGCTAACATGAACAGTGAAGACGGGTACCGACTTCCGACGTCTTGGCTGCGAACGATAACAGCGTCACGGGACGACAGCTCACGTGAAACAATACACACATGCGAACGGGAGACCGCAGCGGCCGCAGGTGCATGGAGTACTGGCGCGCCACAGTCGGCGCTAGAAAGCAGGAAAGCAATGCCACGTCAGAACTGCCGCCTGGTTCAAAATGGTTCAAATGGCTCTGAGCACTATGGGACTTAACATCTGAGGTCATCAGTCCCCTAGAACTTAGAACTACTTAAACCTAAATAACCTAAGGACATCACACACATCCATGCCCGAGGCAGGATTCGAACCTGCAACCGCAGCGGTCGCGCGACTGCCACCTGGCGTCCCGATTTACCCCAATTACATGCAATAATGCAAACAGCAATCAAAACGTCGGGTTTCCACCAATAAAAAGAAATAATAAAAACACCAATAAAGAACTTCTAACACCTCTCCCCTTCATCCTTAACAGCCTATCAGAATTAGATAACAGCCACATCTGCAGGTATATAAGAAACAATGTTTTCTCATTCATTGCCCCCAACCTGAGATACCTTGGCCTCACCCTCGACCGTCACGTCACCGGGACCCCTCACCTCCAGACCATCCAGCAGAAAGCCCATTCCCACCTGCGCCTCCTGAAACTCCTGTCTGGCCGGACATGGCGATTGCATCCTTCCACCATCCTCCACACTTACAAATCCCACATCCACCCTATCCTCTGTTGTGCCATCGTTGCCTGGAACTCTGCACCCACCCACTTTTACGAGGCCCTCCAAATCCTCGAACGCCATGCGCTCCGCCTTGCCTTCCATATCCGCCTTCCTTCCCCCACACGGCTCCTGTATGAACTCATCCCCTTCCCCCACCTCCTCTTTATCCTCCAACATCTCCGCATCCTTTACACTGTCCACAGGCTTGATCCCCCCCACCCCCTGGTATCCTCCTTCCCCACCACCTGTTGCCATGCCTCTATCGCTGTATCCCTCCCTCTCTCAACCCCCTCCATCAAGGGCAATTTCCAGCGCCTCCCCCTCCCAGATGATGAACTTCGCCGTGACATAAACCCTCCCTTCCTACTATAACCTGGCCTTGTTCTCCCCCAACACAGGATCCCCTTTTTCCTCTGCCTTCCCTCTCCAAGAGCGGATTGTCCTCCCCCCCCCCCCCCCCCGAGACCTTGCACCCTATGCTTGCCTCTCTCCCTCCCACGTCCCTCCCTCCCTGGCCCTCTTCGGCGCGCCCCCCTCTCTTCCCCTCCCCCTCCCTTCTTCCCTTCTCTCTCATCTCCTTGCACCTGGCAGATCCTCCATTTTGATCATCATAAGTGTGCCACGTCAGTGTTGTGTTTGGTACTGTTCTCCTGAGCATCGATAGGTGTGATTTTAATTGTGTGCTGGCCTTGTACTTAGTGTTACTGTCAGTGATTGTTATGTACTACGCCATCTGTCGATACTTTTATGCTCCGGTCATACTGTGCCTTGTGTTCTTTTAATTGTCCAAGTGTGTGGTTTTTCGAGTCCGCTACTTTTTTACGGTTTTTCTCTCGATTTTACAGTCACTCCTTTTTGTCTATTGTCTTCCATAATGTTCCCACCTTTTTATATCTATGTACACCATGTTTTCTCCTTTATATTGTTTTTAAATGTCTTCTACTGTATGTTCTATGCCTTTCGGCTGAAGAGCAGCGCCTATACTGCTGCCAGCTATAAAATAAATAAAAATAAAATGGAATAAAATATTAATGATTAATTATTCTGTATGTATGATGATTGGTTGTAATTGGTATTTGCTTATCTGGAACGTGGACGTTTAATTATTCGGTATCAGACGCTTGACAATGGCTATTTGGAAAAGACAATGTAACTCGTAGTTGACCGTGAAAGAAAACTGAAATAATCGGACTTCGTAATTAAATCGTTTCCAAAGACTGCTGCGGTAGGTACAGACTCATGATCTAATCTCAATATTACAATGATTTGCCAGCCATGCCAATACGTCGTACAGAGGTGATTGTCTACTAAACATAAAAAAGTTACACAGATAGTTAAATCAGATATATTCAATGAAATAGCCTACAGTTCATAATCCTACTTACTTTTATAAATATAAATTCATTACAGAATCGAGTGCCTAGTGTGGTTGCAACTCGCAGTATTCTTCTATAACATGAAAATATGGCGGTGTGCCAGACAATAAAATAAAATACGTGCTTCTCGCACCACTTCTACCTGAGCTCTCTCTTCTCTTAATCAAACATAAGAGTAACGTAATTATACTTTTGTCTTTATCAGCGACACAGCGCTGCAGTTGTGTGCCATAGGCTTTATTTATTAGTCACTGATTATTTATTTAATTAATATTTCGCGTTTCCGCGGAAACTCACGCTCGGCATGCAAATGTGCCTTTATATTGCCCCCTGAATTGCGAGGCGAAAGGACACACCTGCAGGCGAGCAATTCACCTAAAGGCACAAGAAAATCTAAGTTATCTACAACTATTCACATGACTTACATTACACACATTATATACAAAATTTGAATGACGCGGGTGCGCCGTAAAAGATCTTATGTTGGCAGATAGAGTGCGCGCATGCGCAGAAGCGTCTGTGTGACTCCGGCAGTGCCGTTATATCATACAGTTAGATCACGCGGCACAGTAATGCAGTTCATATTGTTCGTGTGCGCGCGTATCTTAGTCGTTGCACAAAGAAAATATTCAACCATATGAAGACTACGTTCTATAACAGGTAACTTAGTTTTAAATTTACAATATTTGTTATATCACAATACAACTCAGATTGTTGAATGTTCTTAGTTACATAGTATTGTTTTGAAATACTTCAAAGAAAAATGTCCGTATGTTTCAGGTGCATCGACCTATTCACATCGTGTCGTTATTACAGTTCATATTCATCTGCTGCACAATAATTTTTTCACAGGTTAGTATCATCGTTGTATAACAACGTGATTAAAACATAAGCGTGTCCATTTCCATTTCCATTATAGTCGTCGTGATGCAGTTCGTTGTGACAAAAAAACATTGTTTATTACAGATCTGACGTGACCCGTTAGTAATTGGTCCTCGTGCAGTTTGTTTTTTACATTCCGTGGAAGCTTGGTTGCAGAACCTCGGACGGCACATAGCTGGCGTGGATCCTTGGACAGTCCAGGTAAGAATGTCCGTCACATTTCGAGAACATTTCATTCCCTGAAGTTCCAACCAAAATTCTTCCACCCGTCGTGTTGTTTTCTGGACAGGCACTTTGTGTCCGTTTAATCCAGTTAACATCTTGAAGTCAGGTACTGTAGTATTGTCACTAGACGATGCACGAATTATGCGCTTCACATTTTCAGTTTTTTGCTGAATATAGCTCACCTAAATGTTCGTAGTTATTAATCAAAGAAATGGTTCATCGCGTTTACATAGGTACGATGCATAATGAATGTCATTAACAGTTTCTTTCACATAGGTTTCTGCGTAGTTGCAGAGTTAGTAATGTTCATTAAGGTCCGTGAACAATGGTTCACTATGCAATGTCCTTTTGGCACTCGTTTTGTTCAAATTTCTTTTACATAGTAACAGTTACATTATACATCATTGAAAGAGAAGAAAAAAAATATAAGTAATCATACATACACACGTCACATATTTCTTAGCATAAACATAATACAGTTGCACATAAACATGTTTACATCATTATTACATAGCTATGGGTTATTACATTGTGTCACATTTGATTACATGAATTGCAGATAATTACGTCCTCTTTAAGGGTTTTGCTGGGATTTTATCGATGTTTATTTTGTGATGTCATCTGAAATTAAGATAGGTTAGACACAACATTCATTACATCAGTAGGCAAGACCAGGCATTTTCACTACTCAATAAATATTCAAAATAGTAAGAGAGAAAATGTTTGATTCCTCGCGTTTTGTGCGTGTGTGTATAGTGTCTGTGTGGCCTTGACTACTGATAGATGCTTTTCGTGTTGAGAGATGTGCGTCTAATCTATTTCTCAAAGTAAGAGTTCGCTTCACAGATGACGTCTGTCGGTTCGTCAGGTGTCACACCAAGTCAGTGATACCCTCAGTCACAAATGTTCCGTGAAAAAATTAATATATCATTCACTGCTACGTAAACATAAATTTTATTTTAATATTCCGTCTTCCAGGTGGTGGCGCGCGCTGAAAGAAGAGTTCTTCTGCCTTCAACTGCGTCACTGGAACCGCTGAAATGAAAATTTCTATACTACTTACTATCTGTGTTGTAGCAACAGAGTTTTTTGGAGTTGCTTAGCAATGTTTTGATGGATGTGACTTTGACATTATTCCGCATGAAATGCTCTAAGATCTCGGTGTGCGTATAGCCCAATAATTTTGTTAGTTCTACGATGTTGTAACAAATACGCACCAGGATGCGGTATGTTAACAATTATATAAGGTCCTTCATATAGCAGACGCCACTTAGCGTTGCGTCGTTTGAGTGCTACAGATTTATGATGAGTACGAAGTAGTACAAGCATTCCTACCTCGAATTTTTGTTTTCTTTTTATTATGTTTCTGTGATGTTTGTTTCGTATCTGTGCGTGATGTGTCAGCGTAGTCAAAACTTCTTTTATTTTCTGTTCAGGTGTGATTTCCTTGTCTGACAACTTAGGTAATGGTTCTATCCACTGATCGTTCTGTTTGCAATTGAACATGATCTCGTTAGGTGTGTAATTTGTATTGTAAATATTTAAGTTATTGTGTACGTCTTCGAAAAGACTTAGGTAGGACACCCAATTAGTATGTTTTGATGAAATATAGGTCCTCATGAATCGGTTTAATTCTCGGAAAAGTCTCTCAGTCGCGTTACATTGGGGACTAAACTTTGAAATAGATATACTTCTAATGTTATTGTCCTTCAAGAAATTTCTCCATTTGTACCCAGAGTAGTATGCTGCATTATCTGACAGAATTGCTTTAGGTTTTCCCACGTGCGTCAGGTAATCACTTGAGAATCTTCGTATTATAGCACTTGCAGTGGCGGATTTTAAAGCATAAAGTTTTACATGTTTAGAAAATATATCGTAAAAAGCCAAGATATATTTGACGCCTCCAGAGCTTGCTGGATGCGGTCCACTGATGTCAGTACACAGAATTTCCAGGGGTTTACTGGGTAAAATAGAATGTAAATCTGTCTTTGTGGATAAATTCTGAGGTTTTGATTTTTGACATATGACACATATTTTCAGTTCCCTGTAAATTTTCCTTCTCATATTGCTAAAATAACAGTATGTGCTGAGCTTTGCTAAACACTTCTTCGTCCCATAATGACCCCAAACTAAGTGTGTGTGCCAAATTAGATTACGTTCAGGCTCTTTGGGAATGCATACACACCAGTTAGTAGCATTTGAATGTCGGCGATAAAATAACACATCATTGTGTAACTTGTAATACTTAGTCAAAGGATGATTGTGTTTTTCTACCAGTAATGTTATTATCTTATACCAAGTGAGGATCAGATTTTTGTAATTTAGCCATGTTTCTTCACATATCAATATAATATTGGTGATACTGCTTGTCTTGCATTAAGAGAATCCTGTAGTCATTTATATTTTCTAAGTCACTGTTGGTTTCATTCATACCTTGTGGAAGTCTAGACAAAGCGTCGGCAATGGTGTTGTGCTTACCTTTTATGTACTTAATTTCAAAAGAGTAGTTCTGAAGTGTAACTGCCCATCGTGATAGTCTAGGATGTACAAGTTTACAAGTTAACCAAAATGTCAGGGCCTGGTGGTCGGTATAAATTACTGTATGTTTTCCAAATAAATAATAATTGAATTTCTTGAATGCCCATACTATGGAAAGTGTTTCTAACTCAGTAGTGGAGTATGTACGCTCACATTCAGATAGAGTACGACTCGCAAACCCAATAATTCTTATCTGTTCCTTATCTTTATTCTTTACAACTTGAAATAAGCAACATCCCAAACCAGTACGTGAAGCGTCACAAGTCATACAAAAATCTAAATTGAAATCTGGATGGCTCAATATGTTTGTATTCACTAAAGCATGTTTAATTGTATTAAAGTCATTCTGGCACTGTTCCGACCAGATCCAAACTTGATTCTTTCTGAGTAGATTTAGCAGATGTTTACTGTTCAAAAGTGGTTGTGGTAAAAAAAAACGTCTGAAAAATGAACATAGCCCAAGGAATGATTTTAACTGCTTTTTAGTTCGAGGACTAGGAAAGTTTCTGATAGCATCTAATTTACTGGGATCAGGACGTATGCCCTGTGAATTAATGATATGTCCTAAATATTTTATCTCACTGCAACCAAACTTTGATTTTCTAAGATTGGCTGTAACTCCAGCTTGTGCAAATTTTTCTAAACTTCTTTGAAGTGTGTCAAGGTGTTCATTCCGAGACTGTGTAGCTATCAGTATATCATCAACATAGTGTGTGACTGTCTCAACTAAATCATCGCCAAGCACGGTATCCAGGGCTGTAATGAATACCCCAGAACTGACATTCAGTCCGAAAGGTAGAACACAAAACTGATAGGTTCGCCCCCCGAACATAAATGCAGTATATTTCCGAGAATCAGGAGTGATACTCACCTGCCAAAATGAATTAGCGAGATCTATTGTGGAAAAATACTTTGCATCTAGAAATTTCTGTAATTGCTCTTCTAAATTTTCGGGTTTTGTGTGAACTGGTAAAATTATTTCATTAATTGCTCGTGCGTCTAACACTAACCTAATGCTTCCATTTGATTTTTTGACAACAAGTAGAGGACTACAGTAAGGTGAGGTGGATGGTTCAATGACCTTCCAGTCTAACATTTGTTTTAATTCTTGCCACACAGCAGGTCGTTGAGATAACGGTACGTTATATGTCTTGTGGTAGAAGATCTTGTGAGGCTTAACTTCAATCTTGTACGCATACGTGTTGATAACACCTATTCGTTTGGCAAAAACTTGTAAATATTTGGATAACACTTCCTGTAGTTTTATACGTTCATGTGCACTGAGAGCTGTAGCTTCATTTATCTTATGATCAAGCAATGTTTTCAAGTCCATTAGCTCTGTGTCAAATGAGTGTGTGTGCGTGTCTTGAATGTCATTGTCAAGTACTAACTGAACCTTGTACCCTGTACAGTGTTTGTCATGCTTTAGAGTTCTCCTGTCCAAATCAATAATAATTACACTGCCTCTATCATTTAAAATACATTTACCTTTGGAGAAGTCTATAATGCAGTCCTTCTCGCTCATAATATCTATTCCTAATATGCAACTTGTCACAAGGTTTTGTACAACCAGGAATGGCCATTGTACGGTTCCATTACCTATTTTAATGTTTACAAAAACTTGCTTCGTAACCCTACATCACTTATTACCTAGTGCAGTAGTTATTTTACAGTTTTGGGCAGTGAACTCAGGCACAGGTTCCAATTCACACATCTTTTTATAGAAATTAAAAGACAAAACGCTCACAGCTGCACCTGTATCTAGAATAATAGTAGTTGGAATCCCACCTACTACACCAGTGGTAGTTGCTAAAACAATTTCATTTGTGTTTGAACGACATTGTGTACTGTCTTGTAAAAGTTCATCTGATATATTGTTATTGTGGTTGTATCTTATAAATAAAACAGGTAATTTTTGTTTAGAATTATTCGGCATATCATTATTCTGATGTTCAACTGTGGTGCCAAATAACTGATTAACATTGAAGTCGCCCCCCAAGAATTCCTCAGCCACGACCTGGGGCATAGAAGTGACTGTTTCTAGTTTGTTGGATTAGCATTTGTACTAGGTACTGACACAGATTGAGGTTGTGTGTCAGGTGTCATTTCTATTATATTCACATTCGGATATTGCCTATTGTGATCTCCAAACTTTTGCGGTTGTTGTTGCTGTTGCGCATTATAACTTACCTGTCGGTCATAAGGTATGCTCCAATTTTGTCCTGGTGGCTGCTGTGTTAAAGCAGTGTTTGAATGAAAGTACTGATCGTTACGAGTCCAGCCTTGACGCTGTCTTGGCTCGTAGTTATTATTATTTCTGTTTCTGTTTGTGTTTTTGTTGTTGCCTATGTATCCGTTGTTACCGTTGTAGTTATTACCGCGGTGCCTTTTGTATGGATTGCCGCATGAAGTGTTATTACTGTTGTAACTATTGTTTGTATTGGAATACGCGTGTTGATTTTGATTTCCGTATTGAGACGGCATGTGAGTTTGCTGTTTTTGTTGTACCGCGTATCCAACTGTGGGCGCGCCAGAATTGAGTTGGCAAGCCTGCATGTTTTGCATTCCACTAGTGTAAACATTGTGGCTGCTGTTTTGCCGCGCGAAGCGCTGATCTTCAAGTAACATGTCAACCGAATCTAAAGCTGTTAAAAAATAATCTGAATCGTCATCCGGGATATGTAGGAGTTTTTCTTTAATGTTGAAAGGCAATTTGGCCTTCAACGCACGGAGTATATCGCGTGTTGCGACTGGTTCGTCTAAAAAGTGTCCCATGTTCAAGTATTTTTCAAAATATCTGCGTAAGTTGCCATTTTTACTGTTAAAAGTTTCAGGTTCTAGAATTTGTCTTCTGAGTCGCTCCTGGACGGATTGCGACCAGAATTTGTTCAGAAAAGCACGCTCAAACTCACTGTACGTGGTACATACGTCAGCTTGACTGTATGCCCAGACAGCTGCATCGCCTTGGATGTAACCGACAATATATGAAATCTTTTTCCGGTCACTCCAAGTGCGTGGAAATGCGTTACTAAAAGATTTAAGAAAAATCACCGGATGAATGGTTCGTTTTTCTGGGATAAAAATCTGAAATTGCCTGTGTTTCATTAAGCTTTCTTCTTCCTTTGCATTGTGATATGGATTTGTTCCACTGTAATTACTGCAATGTTCAGCTGGCGAGTAATCACGATAATGTTGCTGTGGTTTACCATGATAATAGCTTGTATTTGTGTTTGTACATCGTGGTATGTGTTGTAGTCGTGGTGTGTTTTGTTCTTGTGTGTTTGTCGTGTGCGGTATGTGTGTGTCATACTCGAATGTATATTGGTTCCTGAACTGTACATTTTGACTGATATTTTCGTTACATTCAGACTGTGGTCGATCGGTGAATTGTGTCATTGGTCCAGTGACGGATTGTACTGCGTCACTGATCAGCTGTTTGTTATTAGTAATGTATTGCGCTACGGAGTCGTGCACAATTGTTGGTAAATTTTCACGTAGGCATCTATCAAAATGTTTGTCTTTGTTCACTACCCAATCATGAAATTCTTTATTAATGTTTTGAAAATGAGCTGTAGCATCAGATTGTAAGATGTCAGTCAGGTGTTGTTCAACATTGTCAAATTTATTCTGTACGTCAGTAATTCGTTTTTCAAGGTTGTCGTGTACTGAAGGATATGTTTGAATTTGTTCAGTAAGAACTTCACACGTGACATTAAGATTTTTTACTTGTGTCTGTAAAAGTGCTACGTCAGTTGTAGTCTTTTCTTGTGTCGTATTAAGCTGGGAAAATTTAGTACTGAGTTCAGTCATCTGTTTGGTCAGTGTGGCGTCTATAAGTTCCATACGTTTACATAAAGTGTCATTACTCGTCTTGAGTGCTATGAGGTCAGATTTAATTTCGTCATTTTGTGTCTGTAAGGTTGCCATGTTTTCGGCGTTCTGTTTCATTATCATTTTTAACATGTCGGCAATGTTTACCGTTTGCAACGTCTGTGCCCGCGCCGCGTCATTAGACGTGACGTCATGCATTAACATGGGCTCTGACTGAGACTTTGAAATTTTTGTGGTGGACGGCCTATTGTCAAAATTTCCGTCAACACTTGCGTCAATGTTTGATAAATCGTCACTACCGGTTGCTGTCGTAAAGTCATTTTCTAACATTTGTCTCTCGTCCGAGTCGGATTGTGTCTGAATAGTACGTCTTTGCTGTTCCATTTTTGCGTATTGATTTCTAGTCATTACCATGCCACACGTGATTTATGTTTCAAGAAAATATTTGACACTGATTTTAAAATGAAATGCAGTTGAGCATGAATCGCTCGTAGCAACAATGGCTGTCCCGTTAATTTAAAAATATAAACTGAATTTGAGATTATTGGTAATGGCTGCTGGCCATGTTACATCATATCGTACAGAAGTCGGCCATATTGTACACTCGTGTATTGGTATTGTTGGATACGTTATTGTTTAGGAAAAAGTGCTAAGAATGAAATTTGTTACTGAAAACTGTTATGCGCGAAAGAAACACTACAGAATTTACTGAAAAGCTAATACACTGAATTATACGTCTGGTCAAGCCTGCTAATGCAAAGATGCTGCGTCTTACCTTATTTTGCTGGAAGTTTCATTGCGTCTTCCGGCAAAACTTTAGAATTGGAAAATATCTTCAGATTTTCATTATCTCTCATACATTCACGTCCAGGTCCAGAAAGTTGATTTTTGACATGAAACAAAAAGAGCAATGTAACAAATGACAAAATAACAAGTCCGACACGCAGTCGCCAATATAAAATAAATAAAAATAAAATGGAATAAAATATTAATGATTAATTATTCTGTATGTATGATGATTGGTTGTAATTGGTATTTGCTTATCTGGAACGTGGACGTTTAATTATTCGGTATCAGACGCTTGACAATGGCTATTTGGAAAAGACAATGTAACTCGTAGTTGACCGTGAAAGAAAACTGAAATAATCGGACTTCGTAATTAAATCGTTTTCAAAGACTGCTGCGGTAGGTACGGACTCATGATCTAATCTCAATATTACAATGATTTGCCAGCCATGCCAATACGTCGTACAGAGGTGATTGTCTACTAAACATAAAAAAGTTACACAGATAGTTAAATCAGATATATTCAATGAAATAGCCTACAGTCCATAATCCTACTTACTTTTATAAATATAAATTCATTACAGATCGAGTGCCTAGTGTGGTTGCAACTCGCAGTATTCTTCTATAACATGAAAATATGGCGGTGTGCCAGACAATAAAATAAAATACGTGCTTCTCGCACCACTTCTACCTGAGCTCTCTCTTCTCTTAATCAAACATAAGAGTAACGTAATTATACTTTTGTCTTTATCAGCGACACAGCGCTGCAGTTGTGTGCCATAGGCTTTATTTATTAGTCACTGATTATTTATTTAATTAATATTTCGCGTTTCCGCGGAAACTCACGCTCGGCATGCAAATGTGCCTTTATACAGCCCACCCCGATGGGGAATTAAAACACAGTAAAGGAAAAAAAAACTCATTCAGCAGTAAACAAAAAACACCCCGAAGAAGGTCACTTGCAGCAGTAACCGAAACTTCGATATTGGCAATGTCGTCACAAAACAAGGAAAACATTATGGACAACAGTTGACAATGCCCAGGCCATCGACGTACAGATTCGCAGCGATCGCAGATTTTCCACCAACGAGGATGTTCACACAGCGGTTGTTGAACAGCTACTTGACCAAGGAGTGGATTACTATAGTGGAGGAATTGATCGACTGATAGAACGTTCCAACATCTTTATAGAGACATCGTGACTTTGTTGATAAAAGTGTTATTGTCTTGTTTGGTGGAAGTGTAATGAAGAATGAAATAAAAGGTACTTGTCCTGACATGATGATGTGCAACTCACATTCACAAGGCTCCTGGAACACAACCGCTCGCTCGACGGAATATTCGTACCCAAGATTGGAAAGTGGCATCAGCATGCAGCATGCAGCAGAATTTTGGGACATATATTTAAATGAATTACCTCGAAATGAACGGTCTACCGACACAGTCAACATGGACTTAGAAAACTTCGTTCTTGTTGAGCACAGGTAGCTCTTTACTCACATGAAGTGTTGAGTGATAATGATAAGAGATTTCAAACTGATTCAGTACTTCTAGATTTCCAAAAGGCTTTTGACACTGTACCTCGCAAGCGGCTTGTAATCAAATTCCGGGCTTATAGAATATTGTCTCGATATTGCGACTGGATTCGTGATTTCATATCAGAGAGGTCATACTTCGTAGTAATTGACGGAAAGTCGTCGAGTAAGGTAGGAGTGATTTCTGGCGTTCGCCAAGGCAGTGTTACAGACCCTCTACTGTACCTTGTCTATATAGACGATTTAGGAGACAATCTGTGTAGCCATCTTAGCTTATTTGCAGATGATGGTGTCGCTTATCGTCTAGCAAAGTCATCATAAGATCAAAACAAAGTGCAAAACGATTTGGAAAAGATATGTGTATCGTGCGAAAATTAGAAATTGACCCTAAATGCCGGCCTGTGTGGCCGAGCGGTTCTAGGCGCTTCAGTCTGGAACCGCGCGACCGCTACGGTCGCAGGTTCGAATCCTGCCTCGGACATGGATGTGTATGACGTCCTTAGGTTAGGTCGGTTTAAGTATTTCTAAGTTCTAGGGGACTGATGACCCCATAGTGCTCAGAGTCATTTGACCCTAAATAACAAAAGAAAGGGAGGTTAAGCACATAGGTGCTAAAAGGAATCCGTTTGGTTGCTCTACAAATGTATCAAATCTACAGGGCGTGTATTAAACTAAATACCTATGAATTACAATTACGAACAATTTAAATTGGAAAAAACACATAGAAAATGTTATGGGGAAGGCGAACCAAAGACTGCAAGTCTTTGGTGGAACATTTAGGAGATACACTAGATTTAGTAGAGAGACTGCTGCACGGTGTAGGATATTTACCAGAATTAACGGAGGGCACTGAGAAAGTTCAAAAAAAGAGAAGCATGTTATGTACGATGAGAAATAAGGGAGACAGTGTCACGGACGTGATACAGAATTTGGGAGGGACATCTTTAAAACAAAGGCGTTTCTCGTTGCCGCTGGATCTTCTCACTAAATTTCAGTCACCAGCTGTTTACTCCGATTGCGAACATATTCTGTTGACGCCGACCTGCACATGGAGAAACGATCGTAATGACGTAAGGGTAAACAGAGCTCGCACGGAAAGGTATAGGTGTATAGGTGTTTGTTTTTTCGAGCGCTGTTCCAGAGTTGAGTAATAGAGAATTGTTACGAAGGTAGTTCGAGAAACCCCTTGCCAGACTGTGATTTGCAGAATATCCTGTAATTGTTGATGTAGATTTTCTTTACGAATTTCGCCTCTGTGTCTGCAGTTGGCTTTACGGTAGCATTACAGCCAATGTCACGTTTCAGTTCCGCAGTAGCAGTGAGCAGGAGCGCCGCCTGTCATTAGACATGCCACCGGGCGCTGCAGGGGGGAACGCCAGTTACAGCTGAACTCAGAAGCCAATCAAATCTGTTGCTTTCCTGGGAAAAAGAGAAAGTGCAGCGGGAGCCGGAAATTGATTCTGCGCACCGCCAGCCGACAGCCGTGTCTGCAGCCTGACAGCCGAGCTCTGCCGGCTGCAAAGAAACGGACTCGCAAAAAGAGGATTCCGCGCCTATGCCAGGCCCAGGAAATTAATACCCAGCAGCGGAGGATTCAGAATTCAAAAATTAAATGGAGCACACGGCCGGGCTTTATCTACATAATACCAGTCTGGAAGCCGGCATGTCGGTCCTTCAAATTATGAAGGCTTGTATAAATTATTCACTAGAATACATATTACAATAACTTTGACGCAATAAGGGACACAGAAACGTGCTTTCAAAGCTCCAGGCCGCTTTCAGTGCATTTCAGTGGAATTTTCAACCACGTTCCACATAAGTAACGTTCCAGACCCTGCCTCTTACGTGCATTGCAACTGACATTACAGCGTCTTCACTTGCATGCTGTAATCTCTAACAGGCTTGTTGCTTCCAGGGTCTGTACAACTCTTGTATTTAAAATTAGTCTGAGAATTAACTTTGAATTCTGTAGCTTTCAAATGCAGACTCACGTGACATCACTGTGGCATCTGCATTTCCTTCCGTTTCATTGAAAGCAGCCTGCAGAGTAAAACTAATGAGTCCAAATAATAAAATAAAATCAACGTGATTACAGAGAGAATTATTTTATTTGGTCTATTCTGCACGTCCCCCCCTTCCCCCACCATGAGCAAGTAATACGGTAATTTCTTTACGAACTTCCAGAATCTGGAACAGCTGTTAATCAGTGCAACGAAAAACCAGTCGAAAGTAGCAAATTTCACTTTCTTTATTCACTCGATGACTAGTTTCGGGCCGAGATCCATTTTTCAAGTTATCGTAACATTGTCAAAGCAAAAACATCTGAAAAATGTGCAAAGGAACAGTTGCGGTTCATCAAATAACAATGATTTGAAAATGGGTCCCGGTCTGAAAGTAGTCATCGAGTGAATAAAATACATTAAATTTGCAACATTGGAGTGGTTTTTCGCTGCACTGATAATTTCTTTGCCTGTTACCATGAAGTTTCATTAGTATGTCTTATCACCTTCCATGTTCTCCCAGTAGTTATGAAATCTGTAACATGGTCCCGGCTGTATGGTACATACGAACGCCATTCTACACATGAAAAACTTCGTATTGAACTTGTCAATAGGGTGCTAGATGAGTAGTTCGAGCTAGCCCTCTACCTTTGTCTTCCAAGGTCACGTGACCTCAATCTTCTCAATACTGCTGTCTGGCGTCATCTCAGAAGTGAAGTGATCAAATCTCTTGTTCCTACAGGTGAAGAAATGAGCAACCAATTGTACAGTCTTCTAAAGATTTACGAGGTCATCCATTGGTGTCTAAGAGAATTTCGTAACTTCTCATAGAAACGAGTGCATTATTACATCCAAATGCGAAAACAACATGAAGAATACGTCTACAGTTATCATTGAGGTAGGTTATGGACAAAATCTGGGCCCAATTAGATGCAGGCTTAATAGAAAGGCATATATTTGAAATCGGTGGGTTTGAAAAGGGTTCATGTCCATTTTTTCTCAAATTATGTTTACCGGAGATGCCCGTTCTTTATACCTGCATGTGTCGTGTGGTATAACAAGGTGTTGTGTCCTGTCAATAGAAATGCTTTTTACATGTCTGTTGAGAGAGGGAGCTTTGTTCAGAGAAAACGAGTATGAAACTTTTATGAGTTCGTCGACTCAGTTGCAGAACTTCAGCGTCATAAACGCGGAAACACAAAATATTCTGTACTTCAAGAAAAAAAAAAATAGTTCTGAGCACTATGGGACTTAATATCTGAGGTCATCAATCCCCTAGAACTTAGAACAATTTAAATATAACTAACCTAAGGACATCACACACATTCATGCCCGAGGCAGGATTCGAACCTCCGACCGTAGCAGTCGCGTGGTTCCGGGCTGTAGCGCCTAGAACCGCTCGGCCAGCGGGGCCGATGGACTTCAAGAGCTGGTGGCCTAAAAAAGGGGTGCTACCTCAGTGTACTCTTATCATAGCAAAACAAACATGTCTTTTCAGATGTCTACGAACAGTCCGTTCATTGAAGTAGCGATTCTCCTAGAATTATTGAAGACAGGTCTTTAATTGGTGGTCTTTTCAGTTTCCACTGTTCAAAGGGTGATGCAAATTAGATCTTCCTGATAAACAAGCACACAATGGACCTGTTCCAATAAAGAAGAAATTAGATGATCTAAAGAAAATTCTACAATACATACGTGACGAGCAGAAACCATTTTATAACAGTACCTGCCAGCGGCCAGAAAAGGGTAGACAAGATGAAAATGAAACGTACGCACCATTGTCTGCTTTCCCGTTTATTGATTGTGGTCGTATTTCGGTGCAGTATGAATAAACTTCTCTATTGATAACACACTCTTTTACTGCTATAATAAACTGAATAACATAAACTTAGATGTCACAATCCTTCCGCTGCAGGCGGAACGCTAGTTGCCACACCAATATCGTCAGCTTCGGAAAAGAGTCGACTAACTGAATAACTGACGTCACTCGGTGGTTTACATTGTTTTACTCTGGGCCTAATTGCTACGTAGCAATCCACTGACACCTTGGTTAAGCTCGTTGAACCGCGAAAGGGATTTGTATCTCTCCTGAAATATTTACTTTCTGGGACCCGGCTCAAGTCATTTAAGAAGCGCGCTAGGAAAGCTCACAAGGCGTGAATGTTATCTGTTCCATATGGCGATCGCGGTGACACCTCGTGGCAATGATGGGAGAACATCATGATGTAATTAATCAGTTTACAACCGATCGACATAATTTATGCGAAACATTTTGGTCTAAGAGTGCGTGTGTGATTGCATATGTACTGAAATTTGTAGGGTACCCTGAATCAGAGGCTGGATGAGTGAATCATGCCGAAGCTACAAAGAAAATGAAACGAAAACAGAAAAAAGCACGCTTGAAACATGTTTGTAGCCTGTGACGGCACTCTTCTGGTGAAGCTTAGTCAACGCTAATTCATTGTTGAGAGTCACTGCCCTGATTATTTGTCGTGGATCCATCGTGGCAGGCTATTTTGCCCGATCATGCACAGAATCTTACTCCTATCTGTGTTTGATTCAAGGAAAGCAGAAACCTGGAAACTGACTCACCTACTTCGCTGTTGAGAATCTTTTTTTTATGTGAGCAAAGCTGTATCCCATGCTGAAGTAATTTCTCCGTACATGTTTTACTTTTTGCACAAAAAATTCCAAACCACAGATTTCGGAGCCGCATGACTGTGTTACCGCTATGGAATTGTTCTGAAACGATTGCCATCACTGTGGCGATTTGTGTATCAGTAACCAGTTACCCAAATACAGAAAAATGGTTCAAATGGCTCTGAGCACTATGGGACTTAACGTCTGAGGTCAACAGTCCCCTAGAACTTACAACTACTTAAACCGAACTAACCTAAGGACATCACACACATCCACGCCCGAGGCAGGATTCGAACCTGCGACCGTAGCGGTCACGCGGTTCCAGACTGTAGCGCCTAGAACCGCACGGCCACTCCGCCGGCCCAAATACAGAAAGGAGATCTAAAGCATAACGTGCAATCAGAAGCACGTTTGGTTTCTGGCCAATCTCCATATCATTGAAAGGTGAAGGATAGGGTTTGCCAGATGGGAAAAAAAAAAAAAAAAAAAAAACACTTTTGCCAGGAGAGGACAACGCACACGGCAGGGATCGACACCCGAGGCCTAGTCATCCCGTCACCATGCCCACTCAAAGTGTTATAGAACCAAAGGATCAGGGAGAGGATTTAGCGAGTTTGTCTATGCTTATTTATTTATTTTGTTTTACTATTTCTTTTTTGTATTTTTTTACACCAAAAAAAGATCCTGTAACTGCCTTAGCCGAATGTCCTAATCTTCGTCTCGTATGTTGGTAACAGTTCCCCCCTATTCTGTACGTAGTGGATCCATATGCTCCAGGGTTCTTCTTCAGGTACAGCCTCTCATACCCGGAACGCACCAGTGAGCAGGAGGGTAGGTAAATAATGAATATAAATAATTAGCGAAGTGGGTTCTATACTTCGGGTGGCAGCTGAAAGTTGTATGTGTCGTCAACAGTAGGGACCAAAAGTCGAGTCTGCCTTTGTGTGCATCACGAAATATGTAGTAAACCTCCATGTCTTTTAGCCATTTAACGCCGTCGGGGGAGTCGCCCCAAGAGTAATGCTATCATGCGCTGCGTCAGTAACCAGCAGTCGATGAGCATCTAGGATACAAGGAGTCGTCGGTCATATGCATGGAATCTAGCCTCTGACGTATAGCGATCTCCCCGTTCACAACCACGTACCACAACGTACGCACCGTCGTAGGTAGAAAAGGCGTGTGCATTGCTCGCCACACCATGTTCCAGCCAACTTCGGAGTGCCGGTGTGCGACCGTACTGACAGGTTGCTGCTGTTGGTAAAGGCGAAAATAGTCTTCCGCGCTGCACATCCGTGTTGTCGGAAGGTCCGATTGTAAGTAGCAGAGCGCAATCAAGAACTCTCTGATGTGGGTGAGTGCCGGTGAAATGTGTCCCACAGAAACCGGTGGACGCAAAGAGTGTGGTGCCACGTCAGCTATCAGGGTGCCCGTCAGAGTGGCGTGGGCAGAGGTCCACGTGCGACACATAGTGTTGAGATAGAGCGATCGCGCACGCCTGTAGACGTGAAGTAAACCGATACCGCCCGCCCGCTGCGACAGTGTCAGGGTGGCGGGTCGGACTTTAAAAACAAGAGTGTGGCTCACGAAATGTCCGTATGCTGCTTGAAATCGTCGAGAATCGTAACCTTCAAGATGGGTGCTGACATAACGTGTTCTTTGGGGCATGGCCGTTGGACGCAATTTGTTGTCCTCCATCAGATCACGTATACGGTGTAATAGCCAGCGGAACGTAGCAGCCACCGTGCGGCGAACATTGTTATAGAACTGCGCTCCTAAGCATTTGAGTACGCGCACCATGTCAAAGGGTTACCGCCGTTGTGTGGGAAAGCCCACCTCCGACATCCATGTATTTTGTCTTCGTCATGTTGATGAGGCTCCCACGGACCGCCTCGTACTGGCTTGGCCACTGAAACGCTATTTGCATTCCATCGCCTGATCTGGCTAGGAAAACCACATCATCGGCGAATGCACCACAACTTAAGGGCACGTCCCACATGCAAATACGTGCTAATCGCTGTCGTAGATCATACAAAGCTGGTTCAAGTGCTGCCGCCAATAATATGCCCGACAAGGGGCATCCTTGTCGCACTGACGTCCAACAACTACAGGGTGTTTCAAAAATGACCGGTATATTTGAAACGGCAATAAAAACTAAACGAGCAGCGATAGAAATACACCGTTTGTTGTAATATGCTTGGGACAACAGTACATTTTCAGGCAGACAAACTTTCGAAATTACAGTAGTTACAATTTTCAACAACAGATGGCGCTGCGGTCTGGGAAACTCTATAGTACTATATTTTCCACATATCCACCATGCGTAGCAATAATATGGCGTAGTCTCTGAATGAAATTACCCGAAACCTTTGACAACGTGTCTGGCGGAATGGCTTCACATGCAGATGAGATGTACTGCTTCAGCTGTTCAATTGTTTCTGGATTCTGGCGGTACACCTGGTCTTTCAAGTGTCCCCACAGAAAGACGTCACAGCGGTTCATGTCTGGCGAATAGGGAGGCCAATCCACGCCGCCTCCTGTATGTTTCGGATAGCCCAAAGCAATCACACGATCATCGAAATATTCATTCAGGAAATTAAAGACGTCGGCCGTGCGATGTGGCCGGGCACCATCTTGCATAAACCACGAGGTGTTCGCAGTGTCGTCTAAGGCAGTTTGTACCGCCACAAATTCACGAAGAATGTCCAGATAGCGTGATGCAGTAATCGTTTCGGATCTGAAAAATGGGCCAATGATTCCTTTGGAAGAAATGGCGGCCCAGACCAGTACTTTTTGAGGATGCAGGGACGATGGTACTGCAACATGGGGCTTTTCGGTTCCCCATATGCGCCAGTTCTGTTTATTGACGAAGCCGTCCAGGTAAAAATAAGCTTCGTCAGTAAACCAAATGCTGCCCACATGCATATCGCCGTCATCAATCCTGTGCACTATATCGATAGCGAATGTCTCTCGTGCAGCAATGGTAGCGGCGCTGAGGGGTTGCCGCGTTTGAATTTTGTATGGATAGAGGTGTAAACTCTGGCGCATGAGACCATACGTGGACGTTGGCGTCATTTGGACCGCAGCTGCAACACGGCGAACGGAAACCCGAGGCCGCTGTTGGATCACCTGCTGCACTAGCTGCGCGTTGCCCTCTGTGGTTGCCGTACGCAGTCGCCCTACCTTTCCAGCACGTTCATCCGTCACGTTCCCAGTCCGTTGAAATTTTTCAAACAGATCCTTTATTTTATCGCTATTCGCTCCTTTGGTTACATTAAACCTCCGTTGAAAACTTCGTCTTGTTGCAACAACACTGTGTTCTAGGCGGTGGAATTCCAACACCAGAAACATCCTCTGTTCTAAGGAATAAACCATGTTGTCTACAGCACACTTGCACGTTGTGAACAGCAGACGCTTACAGCAGAAAGACGACGTACAGAATGGCGCACCCACAGACTGCGTTGTCTTCTATATCCTTCACATCACTTGCAGCGCCATCTGTTGTTGAAAATTGTAACTACTGTAATTTCGAAAGTTTGTCCGCCTGAAAATGTACTGTTGTCTCAAGCACATTGCAACAAACGGTGTATTTCTATCGCTGCTCGTTTATTTGTTATTGCCGTTTCAAATATACCGGTCATTTTTGAAACACCCTGTATATGTCCAGCCTGTTAACCTTTCACGATCATGCAGGAATGCGCTCCGTAGATCAGTCGAAGGACCACCTGTGCAGACTCTGGAAGACCACTCAACAAACAACGCCTCTGCGTATTTCACTCATGCTTCGCTGCTCTTCCGAGTAGCTGATGCTCTCTCGAGTTATGGCTGCTGTGCCACTAGATGACAATGACATCGTTTCCACAGCGGCAAGGGACTTTAACTCATCGTAATTCAGATAATTTCCATGAAATATTTATAAATTATAGACACAAATCTCCCTCATGTATCAGAGGATATATAAGTGAAACCGTATCAAAAGTGCTACTGTAGTTCCTGAGAATAGCCCGAATATACAGATAGAAGAGAGCAGGCAGCATCAGTTTATATATTTAGACAAGAAAATAATACATGCTGCATATCATTATTACTCTTACTTCTATCTAATGTCTCCGTCTCGATCATGAAACAATTCCAGTCAAGGTTTTCGTAAGTTATTCTGAAATAATTAATGTCTTTGCATCAAACACTAACGTTAAAAACGAAACGATAATGATGAACATTGTATAACCAAATATTGGGACCCGCCAGGATAGCCGAGAGCGCTAATGCGCTGCTTCCTGGACTCGGGTACGCGCGTCGGCCCCGTATTGAATCCGCCCGGCGGATTAACGACGAACGCCGAGTGCCAGCCAGCCTGGGTGCGGTTTTTAGGCGGTTTTCCACATCCCACTAGGTGAATACTGGGCTGGACCCCACTTTCCACCTCCGTTACAGGCACTTGATAACGTTCGACCTATTTCATGACTTACACTGGATGCAGACAGCGTGGTACACTACTTATGTCCCAGGGGGTTCAGGGTGGTGG
Source organism: Schistocerca nitens (assembly GCF_023898315.1). Taxonomy (NCBI): domain Eukaryota; kingdom Metazoa; phylum Arthropoda; class Insecta; order Orthoptera; family Acrididae; genus Schistocerca; species Schistocerca nitens. Next base: position 1,158,321,292 of record NC_064614.1, on the reverse strand, counting down.
CAGGAAGGGCGTCCGGCCACCCTCTGCAACTAACGCTGCCAAATCCGTAATAACACGGCCGACCCCGCACTGCAAGAGGGACAATGGCCCCAGAAAAGAAAGAAAGTATAACCAATTATCTCAGGCTCATTTGCCCCGGTGTTAGAAGATACTTTGAGAGATACGGAACATTGGGAGATTTATTTGGATGGGAGTGCTCTACACTGAAGTGACAAGTCAAGGGGAGTAGTACTTACAGATACATATGGCGTAGTATCGAGTACACAGGGTATAGAACGTCAATTCATTAGTAGAGCTATGATTTGTAAGCAGGTCACTCATGTGACCGGAATTAACGGAATCTGAACACGGGATGGTAGTTGGAGTTAGATGCATGGGCTACTTCATTTCGGCAATCATCAGTATTCCGAGATCCACGGTATGAAGAGTGTGCCGAGAACACCAAATGTCAGGGATTGCCCCTCACCACGGATAACACAGTGGTCGACAGCCTTCGTTTAACGGCTGAGAGCAGCGGCGTTTATGTAGAGTTGTCAATGCTAACAGGCAAGCAACACTACGTGAAATAACAGCTGAAATCATCTTAGGATGTACGACGAACATATCCGTTATGACAGTGTTGGGGAAATGTGGTTTTAATGGGCAATGGCAGCATACAACCGACGTGAGTGTCTTTGCTAACATTACATCGCCAGCACCGACTCTTCTGGGCCACCGTATCAGTAGGACTATAGACGACCGAAAATCCATGGCTTGATCATATGAGCCCCAATTTCGGTTGGTAATAGTTAGGGTCTGAGTGTGGCGGAGACCCCATCTAGCCGTGGACCCAAATTGTCAACATGGCACTGTGCATGCTGCTGGTGGCTCCGTAATGGCACGGGCTGTGTTTACATGAACCATTGACTGAAAATTGTTATGTTCGGCTACTTGGTGACCATTGGCAGCATTCATGGACTTCTTGTCCCAAAGCCACAATGGAATATTTATGCATAGCAAGGCAGCATGTCACTGGGCCGCAATTGTTCGCGAGTGATTTGAAGAACATACTGGATAATTCGAGTGAATTATTTGGCCTCCGGGATCACCCGACGTGAACTACACCGAATATTTATGGGACATAATTGAAAGGTCAGTCCGTGTACAAAATGCTGCATCACCAACACATTCGCAATTATGGATAGCTATAGAGGCAGCATGACAAAATATTTCTGCAGGGAACTTACGGCCACTTGTTGAATTCATGCCACGTCGAATTGCTGCACTATGCAAGGTAAAAGGAAGTTCGAGACAATGTTAGGAGGTATCCCATGACTTTTGTCACCTCAGTGAAGTGCATTTTGTTATCATTTGGTGACAGGTGTGTTGGCCATTGTGTCTCGTTTACACTGTGTGAAGGAGAAAAGCAACGAGTGCGGGAAGCAGCCTAGCGGAACTGCGCTAGGAGTCTCGAGGCAATGGCGCTGTCAGCGAAGTACTGTATGAACTCTCAAGCGGATGTTCAACTGCAGTACATAGTTTCTAGCAACCAAGTCTCCACGTAACTTGACTTGGATTTCACCACAGGTCCATGGGTGCTACCTTACGTTTGATATGCCATCTTTATCTCTGCAGGTGTATTATTTGTTAGTAACTTTCTTCGCTCTTGGTCCACGCCTTACTTACTGACGCTGAAATAACCCCGCAGACCTGAAAACTATTGGCTTCTAAAGCATAACTCATTTGTGATATATTTCGGAGAATTCGCAAATTACATATTCTGATGCATTGCAAACTTTCTTGCCGTAAGGCTCGCCCATTGTGCATTCTAGCTGTGAACGTGCCTGTCAGCGGCAACCTTGAATGCGGTCAGGGCTGATTGTCTGGCGAGAGACTTTCTGTCCTGTTCCCAGATCTGTTCATATACAGACACACTAAAATGTCTTAAAGCACAGGAACTTTGGTTTGATCAGTCTTTTCTTTTTTTTTTCTCACAGTGTTGTGCTCACTTGAGTATCCAAAAGATGGTTCGCATGTAGCACAATGGATGGAATTGTAAAGGTCACATCTAAATGTGTTGTTTCCACGTTCGTGGTATTCCTTGCTGCAGCTGTGTTTACTTATAGGCGGTATCGTGTACCGACGAAGTGCCGCCATCCACTATCTTCATAACTAGAGCAAGCATAAAATGATCATCCCGTGAACTACTTTACGGACAGAATTTGTTTTACAGTCGTAGTATTTGGACGGGAGACAATCTGAAAACAGCTGAAAAACAAGGACTCATGACTAAAACAGTCTCACGTAGAGTGCCAGTTTATTTTAACTAACACTATTTACTTCGGCGCATGGCTACCCAAGAGGCGTGATGCTACACTGGATATGATAAAAAACTTTTACTAAAGACTAGAAAGATTCATGAATCAGCACTTACTGGAAACTCTGTAGTCAGAATACGTCTCGAAGCTCGCATATCATAAATACACTGAAGTGACAAAAGTCATGAGATAGCAAAATGCACATATACAGATAACGGTACTATCGCTTACACGGGGTATAATAGGGCAGTACATTGGCAAACCTGTCATTTATGCTGAGGTGGTTCGTTTCAGTCGGTATCCGATGTGATCATGGCCTCACAACAGAAATTAACAGACTTTGAACGCGGAATTTTAGCAGGCGCTACACTCATGGGAAATCGGAAATCGTTATGCAATTTGATAGTCCGGGATCCACAGTCAAGAGTGTGCGGAGAATACCAAATTTTAGTAATTATTCTCCCCACGAACGAGGTAGAGGTAGACGGTCTTCACTTAACGACCGAGAGCAGCGGCGATCCCATAGAGTTGTCAGTACTAACAGAAAAGCAACACTGCAGAAATCAGTGTGCTACGTATGGCGAACGTGTCCGTTAGGACAGTGCGGTGAAATTAGGCGTTATGAGCTATGGCTGCAGACGACCGAAGCCAGTGCCTTTGCTAACACCACGACACAGTCTGCAGCGCCTCTCCTGGGCTCGTGACATATTGGTTGGACCCTAGACGACTGGAAACAGTCAGATGAGCCCCGACCACAGTTTGCTGATGGTAGGGTTCGGGTGTGGCGCAGACCCCGCGAAGCCGTGGACCTAAGTTATCAACAAGGCACTTTGCAAGCCAGTGATGGCTCCATAATGGTATGGCCTCTACTTACATGGAAAATATCTGCTATCTTTTCCAATTGAACAGATCATTGACTGGAAATAGTCATGTTCATCTACTTTGAGACAATTTGCAGATATTCATGGTCAAAAATGGAATTTTTATGGATGACAATGCGCCATCTCACCGGTTCGGAAGTGTTCGCTATTGGTTTGAAGAACATTATGGTCAGTTCGGGTGAATGATTTGGCCATCCACGTCGCCCGACATGAATGCCATCGAACACTTGTAGGGCATAATCGAGATGTCAGTTCACACACAAATTCGAGGAGCGGTAACACTTTCGCATCATGCACTGCTATAGAGGCAGAAGAATGGCTCAGTATTTCTGCTGGGAACTTCTAACAGCTTCTTGAGTCCACGCCCATCGAGTTGCTACACTAAGCAGGGAAAAATTAGGTCCGACACGACATTAGAAGGTATTCTTTGACTTTTTTCACCTCAGTGTAAAGTGAAAGAATTAGTCGGAGCCACGACGTTGCGATGTGAAATACATAAAAGAGTGGCTGGAGAAACTTGTACGGGTCTAGTGACTCGTGCAACGAATATTTTGCTTCAGTGACAGAAACTCATTGCCCTTTGCCGTCGACCGGAAAGAGTTCATTTAGAATGGAGATGAAAGCAGTTAAAAATATAGAATCGCACAGCCTGTATGAATCCCTCTGAAATGCTTTGAAGTGTGCTGTCGTCTTAGATTGTTCTTGAAACACAAAGATAGCCGACGTTTCGGCCGAGTTGTAGCTACCCTCAGGCCTTAGACAATTTAGATGTGATCGCGGTGCATGAAATCATAGTGCGTGTAACAGTGTCATAAGGACACGAATATCAGATTTTGTTGGCCCTAAAATATCACTAGGAAGGTAGGAGGATTGAGGTTTAACGTCCGGCCGACGTAGAGATAATTAGAGACGGAGCACAAGCTCTAATTGTTTCAAAAATAGCGAAGAAAATCACGGTAAACCTAAATCAAGAAGGCCGTAGCGTATTAGAAACTCCCTACTCCCGAATGCGAGTCCAGTATGCTAACCACTGCGACACCTCGCTCCGCCTGGTTAGTGTCGGGAGGCAGGGCGCATGGCGGGCTGCCAGTACGCGACTAACTACACTGCTGGCAACCATAAATGCAACACCCTGAAGGAAGCATCCGAATCAAGTGAAATTTACACCATGGGTTTGCAGCGATGAGATATGCAACTGATTAGAATTTCAGCGCAGACGCACATCACGCGCGCCTGTGGCGCCACCTCATAGCGCCATTTAAGGCTTGGCGATTTCGACGAGTGTACGTTCGGCACGTGTGTTTACCTTGTGATTGTTTCACAAGACGATCAGTTATGCCTCGTAGACAACAGCGAACATCGTTTGATCAAGTATCCGAGTTCGACAGAGGAAGGATAGTGGCTTACCGAGACTGTGGATTATCATACAGAGAAATCGCTAGTCGTGTTGGACGAAACCAAACAACTGTAATGCGGATATGTGACCGTTGGATGCAGGAGGGTACGACGGACCGACGTGGTCGATCGCATTCACCTCGGTGCACCACTGCACGTGCTGATAGGCTAATTGTGCGCATGGCAGTGACGAATCGCTCAGTGACATCCCGAACCATAGCACAGCACATTGCGTCTGTAACGCATCATCCAGTGTCTGCGCGTACCATTCGACGCCGTTTACAGCAGAGTGGTCTGTCCGTAAGACGTCCATTGCTTCGTGTACCATTGACGCAGAACCACAGACGTCTCCGTCGCCAATGGTGTGATGACAGACGGATGTGGACGGCAGAATGGAATGACGTTGTCTTTACTGACGAGGCACGCTTCTGTCTGCAGCACCACGATGGTCGGATTCGAGTGTGGAGACACCGTGGAGAGAGGATGCTAGACAGCTGCATTATGCACCGCCACACTGGTCTTGCACCGGGTATTATGGTATGGGGCGGTATTGGATATTACTCTCGCACGCCTCTAGTACGCATTGCCGGTACTTTAAATAGCCGGCGCTACATATCCGAGGTGCTGGAGCCAGTTGTCCTTCCTTACCTTCAGGGCTCGGCCACAGCCATATTTCAGCAGGATAATGCGCGTTCACACGTGGCACGCATTGTCCAAAGGTTCTTCGTCAATAACCAGATTGAAGTGCTTCCCTGGCCGGCTCGCTCTCCGGATCTTTCGCCGATAGAAAACATGTGGTCCATGGTTGCTCAACGAGTGACCCAGATTACATCTCCAGCTGCCACACCAGATGATCTTTGGCAACGTGTGGAAGCTGCTTGGGCTGCTGTACCCCAGCAACACATCCAACGTCTCTTTGACTCAATGCCGAGACGTGTGGCAGCGGTGATCTCCAACAATGGCGGCTACTCTGGCTACTGATTCTGGCAGGAACCACATGTCACAAACGTCTGTAAACGTAAGCATTTGATACTTGGTCAACATGTTATCTACAAAATAAATTTTGTTGTGCTACCTCTTGTCTTTCTTGGTGTTGCATTTACGGTGGCCAGCAGTGTATATGTAATCTCTGTTGGTCCATCATGGCCAGGGGACATCGGCTGTAAGACAGCACGTCTTCGCATTTGTATAACGATTGGAATTCACGATCTCCAGTGTTTTATGGGGCTATACGATAAGTTCTTTTATTTGTACATAAGCGTATTGGGCCTGAGATGGCAAAATGAAATGCCGAACTTGTTACTTTCCGGATAAAACAAAATATCTTAAAGCATACGGCTGTTGGTGGAGTTTATTGACAGTCCCCACAAGCTCTTCATCGATTTACTGTGGTCTGCCCCTTACCGGAAAGCACTGTAACCCCCGAAATTATTACAATTTCACTATGTTCACCCAAAGTCGTTTACTATGTTGGCCTCAAACAGCACAGATGAAGATAAAGAGGACGAATCCACCATTTGCTCAGGATGCGTGAACTCGTGTTTAAGGACTGGGTACAGTGCAGTTTATATCACGAGTGGACACCGGAGGAAAGCCTCGCTACTGAAAGCAATGATTAATTTATTTGTGATAAGTGCTTGTGTGTAACGTCCTAATGAGCTACTCCAAAGTAATTTGTGAAAAATTTGCAATGTACTGCTATATTACTCGTTGCTAATTAACGATACTTTTTCTTCTTTTTACTTAGTATATCACCAAAAATTTAGTAGGAGCGTACACTTGCTCTATAGACGGTACAGGATCTCAAAGAGAGGACTTTTAGACACGAAACTATCAGAAATCATTATTTATTCCCTACTGATATAAAAAAGAATTTTCACCTTATAGTGAAAGCGTAAGCCCATAACAGCTGTTTAAAGAAACAGCCAGTCTAAATGCAAACTGAAAGAGGTCCGTCAGATCCATTTCGTATGTTTGGGTCACTTAGCTTTATCTGTAATTTCGATATCTCTAGCTTCAGTTTTGTGACGGAAGCAGGCCTCAGGGGAGGAAAACAGCCGTATTTTCTTTCGCCTCGCGGATGAATGGAGCACTGTAATTTGCAACGGTAGTTATGACAACGAAGGATGGTTAGAGGCAGAAGGGCAATGAAGATTAGAGACAGGTAGAGACAGGAGAATTTGTGTGAGGTCTTATAGAAGGGTGGTTATGAAGTAGCAGTTATCTTTGGCTTTGCGCCCTTCCACTCTCTGGCTTGCAGAGCGGGCAAGCTCTGATCAGCCGAATCGCTGGACACTTTTGTTCGAGCTCTTGATAACTCATGTTGTGTGCCTCGTAGACACTGTGAGGTGTGGATGCAAGTATACAGGATATCAGAATGCTCTTGTTTTATAGAGAGTTTCCAGGCTTACAATGTTAGGAGAATATTAGATTATTTGTTTGGAGTATAATTTCGTATGTGTACGAGTGTTTCCGATTTTTTACACGAGTAGTACATTACCTGTAGATCGTTTGGCTACCACGCGCATCGAGTTGCTTCATCCCCAGTGGTCTAGATGAATTAAACTGTTCTACTGGGGCTTAACGCCGTTTTGGAACTCTAAATATCCCGAATTTTTACCTACTTCGTAATTAGGTCCGTTTCACCTCAAGTTTCGTGTGATACTGTGACACGATCAGTGTCTTTTTGTTTCGTAGTCTTTCATAACGTTCGCAACTTCAGTGTTTGTCAAGAGTGCAGGTGACATTTAATTAAGATATCGTTTTAGCGGCTAGATAGACGGATTTCATAGTTGGCGTGTTCGGCAATGTTCTACCACGTGTTCACTAGATTATGTTGATGAGCCTAATCATATTCAACATCGAATTTTGCTCTGTTTTCTTAATAAAATTAATACCTACACGTGTAAACAAATTTTGTCAATTTTCTGATATCCGATTTAAGGTGTTTTCGCGATACTCTTATCTATTTCTTCCTCTCTGCCCACATGATCATCCGTTTACGGTAGGGTGTACTACAGATTACTGTAATCCATTTATCTTTTTCTTTGATGCAGAACGGCTACCTAAAGTTACAGCAGAAATTTACTGATTTTTATTTTTTTCAGTTTCACTTTCCCGTACCTGTTCACTTTGATAACCTGCCTCCATGCCCGGTCTGCATTAGTTTTTATACACTCCTGGAAATTGAAATAAGAACACCGTGAATGCATTGTCCCAGGAAGGGGAAACTTTATTGACACATTCCTGGGGTCAGATACATCACATGATCACACTGACAGAACCACAGGCACATAGACACAGGCAACAGAGCATGCACAATGTCGGCACTAGTACAGTGTATATCCACCTTTCGCAGCAATGCAGGCTGCTATTCTCCCATGGAGACGATCGTAGAGATGCTGGATGTAGTCCTGTGGAACGGCTTGCCATGCCATTTCCACCTGGCGCCTCAGTTGGACCAACGTTCGTGCTGGACGTGCAGACCGCGTGAGACGACGCTTCATCCAGTCCCAAACATGCTCAATGGGGGACAGATCCGGAGATCTTGCTGGCCAGGGTAGTTGACTTACACCTTCTAGAGCACGTTGGGTGGCAAGGGATACATGCGGACGTGCGTTGTCCTGTTGGAACAGCAAGTTCCCTTGCCGGTCTAGGAATGGTAGAACGATGGGTTCGATGACGGTTTGGATGTACCGTGCACTATTCAGTGTCCCCTCGACGATCACCAGTGGTGTACGGCCGGTGTAGGAGATCGCTCCCCACACCATGATGCCGGGTGTTGGCCCTGTGTGCCTCGGTCGTATGCAGTCCTGATTGTGGCGCTCACCTGCACGGCGCCAAACACGCATACGACCATCATTGGCACCAAGGCAGAAGCGACTCTCATCGCTGAAGACGACACGTCTCCATTCGTCCCTCCATTCACGCCTGTCGCGACACCACTGGAGGCGGGCTGCACGATGTTGGGGCGTGAGCGGAAGACGGCCTAACGGTGTGCGGGACCGTAGCCCAGCTTCATGGAGACGGTTGCGAATGGTCCTCGCCGATACCCCAGGAGCAACAGTGTCCCTAATTTGCTGGGAAGTGGCGGTGCGGTCCCCTACGGCACTGCGTAGGATCCTACGGTCTTGGCGTGCATCCGTGCGTCGCTGCAGTCCGGTCCCAGGTCGACGGGCACGTGCACCTTCCGCCGACCACTGGCGACAACATCGATGTACTGTGGAGACCTCACGCCCCACGTGTTGAGCAATTCGGCGGTACGTCCACCCGGCCTCCCGCATGCCCACTATACGCCCTCGCTCAAAGTCCGTCAACTGCACATACGGTTCACGTCCACGCTGTCGCGGCATGCTACCAGTGTTAAAGACTGCGATGGAGCTCCGTATGCCACGGCAAACTGGCTGACACTGACGGCGGCGGTGCACAAATGCTGCGCAGCTAGCGCCATTCGACGGCCAACACCGCGGTTTCTGGTGTGTCCGCTGTGCCGTGCGTGTGATCATTGCTTGTACAGCCCTCTCGCAGTGTCCGGAGCAAGTATGGTGGGTCTGACACACCGGTGTCAATGTGTTCTTTTTTCCATTTCCAGGAGTGTAGATGGTATGAACTACTCTCTTGCTAATTGTATGTATGTTCTGTATTTTATCGCTCTCCTTCAGAATGCACACGTTTCCCTCCCCGCGCTCATATTACGATGCAATGATGCCATCTTCTATTTGAAATAAATGGGATTACATTCTTAATAACTGGATGTTTATTGGTAATCTTATTACGAATACAGATTGTAGGTATCAATTACTTGATTACGATTTTGGTTTCTGTTGAAATTGAAAATATTTATATTAATACATGTCTCGTACTTTGGAAGCAGCTTCCTATCCTGAATCATTTAGAGGCCATTAAACAGAAAATGTTGCGTTTCCGCTGCCCAAATTGAATTTCAATGTTGATAAACTTTGAGCTATAGCCAAAGATTATGAATTTGTCACAGGACATGCTAAGGAGCTCAGAAATAAAGTTTAGCTAGATGAGAATATGCAAACGGCATGTTTTCCTACGCTGCAACTCTGAGAATAAAATAATTTCCGTACCAGTAGAAAACAGCGATCTTTAAACAGTATAAAACGATATATTGACATAACTGCTCTCCAGGTTGAAAATGATTTGCTACAGCTGCTGGCAAACGGTGCTTGTTATGTAAATGGTGCTGTACCAGTTTTCAGTGCACCATATTCGTCGAAGTGTACATACCACTGAAGAGGTTGTTTATTAATGTCTTTTCTCTCACGATAAAATAATACTAGAAGAACAATTCTTCATACAGAACCTTGACCACAACGTGGTAGCTTGAATGACCCAATTTCCCCCACATTTTTATCCAAAGCGATAAATTTCATCCCGTCTCGTTGACACCTTATATTGCAGTTTTGTTAATGTCTCAACTATTTCATGCAAAACCATATTTCAAGCGAGCCAAATATGTATACATTTCATTGTAAACCTTTGCTTTTTTCGCCTGTATTGTGAGCAATTTATATTATCGTAAGTAATACACTGGCTTGCTCAGTTTGTGTCCGATGTACAAAATAATTTTGCAAGATGTGCTCCTCAGTAGTTTGTAGAGTAAGATCAGTCGATTTTACAAGATAATAACCTTGACACACGTAGCCTGAACGAGGGATTAGCAGCGGCCGCGGTGGTCTAGCGGTTCTAGGCGCTCAGCCCGGAACCGCGCGACTGCTACGGTCGCAGGTTCGCATCCTGCCTCGGGCATGGATGTTTGTGATGTCCTTAGGTTAGTTAGGTTTAAGTAGTTCTAAGTTCTAGGGGACTGATGACCACAGATGTCAAGTCCCATAGTGCTCAGAGCCATTTGAACCATTTGAACGAGATATTAACTTAGAACAAACAATTCAGTCTGAGAGTGACGTATCATCTTTGTGACAACGACGTACAGGTCCAGAATCTGAGATAGTTAAAGCGGCAACAATCTCTTTCAAGCAGCTGAACTTGTTTAGTGGAAGATGATAAAGCTAACCAGGAAAAGCACTGGTTCTCTCCATAAAAATTTTTCATGTTCTCTCAAGAATGTCCATACAACTGGAAAGCAATTTGATGCAAAATTGAGACTGATAGTAGTAGAGAATGTGATAAAAAAGAAAAGTACCCCCCATGAAACAGATCTGTTGAGGGAAAATAAGCAAACAGTCCACTAAATAGTGTAACCTTTCTTCCTCTTTCAGCAGCAACCTTTGTTAGAAACTAAGCAATCTCCTGTCTACATAAAGTCGCCCGTGAAGGGCTACTATTTTTGCGCATTTTCAAGAGACGTCATGTTCTTGCGTCGGCGCTTTTCATTTTCCAGGAGACCTGCACAGCACGGCGGCAACAAAGTGACGCGGTCGCGTCTCGCTGCGCCGCGTCTAACGCCTGCTGAATATTCAGATCCCACTTCATCACGCGGGTCGCTTCTTAATGTCGCTTTAATTACGCAATTTAATTAACTCGGCTGTACAAGACAACTGGATGCATTACAAAAGGCAACATTTGCAAGTTGAAATTTCTCGCAAGGCGGCTTCCATAAACACAAATAGCTCCCAAACAAATCTCACGTTTCGCTGCTATTCTTTAATTTTAGGTCTTGCTACACTGTGAATTTTTTTGTTCATTACCATTACTTTTTATTGCGTATAGAGATGAATCCCTTAATATTTGGATAGCAAGATACACGAACATGAACCGTATGAATGATGCACAGTGTGCTGTTTACTAAAAAGCTTTGTGGAGGAAAGGGAGACACCCAAGACGTTTAATGAATGAAAAGCACCAGTTTGCTTTTGTTCTACAATATTACTTTTATTGTTAACCGGTTTTCGGCTTACAAGGCCATCATCAGACATTTACTGAGTATTATCACCAAAGAAGTTAAATGTTAGCAGACAATATTGGAAGAGAAGTAACAGATCTACACTGACGTAGAAACATAAAGTAAGTAACATCTTTGCAATTAAAAACTAAAAACTGAAGAGTACATAAATAACAATGGAGTAGACAGGAAAACCTTTAGAACAAAATAGGAATAGCATGCCTACATAACAGTTTCTATTAATAAACAAAACTAATAAAATAAAATAAAATTACTAGACAAGGCTGCAGCAGAAGGTATGTAACATGGAGAGTGATAACCAAACCAATTGAAAGAAGAGACAATTATCAGTTTAACCGCAGAATGCATAAGGAACTTAAGAAATATCAATAAGATAAACTGAAGTAAGTAAATGCAGTTAAATGGAGGCGTTTGTGGGAACCTACAGTAAATGCAAACTTTAAAAGTGTGGGGGTAGTGCATTTTGACACTAACATTATAATCAAAACAGTGGATGTGTAACAGTTTGTATTAAATAAATGAACATTATTTGATGAGACAACTAAAAGGGGTGTTAAACATGGAGAGCAATACATGTACCAGTTAAAAGAAAGCCTTAACTATTGAAACTACAGTCTATATGGAATACAAAGACAACTTCAACAACACAAAAGAACTTAATGAATACAGGAAAATGGGAATATGTAGGAAGAGACAGCGTGGGAAGTAATGAACAACAGAAATGATTATATGAAGTTTAGGAGAGGGGATGTGTTGAGCTGTGTCTGGTCATTTAGGATGAGATCTGGACTGTGAGCAAGATGTTTGTTAATTTCCAGGGCTTCCATCAGGTTGAGTTTATGGCCTTTGTTTGCTAAGTGAAGTACGTGGGACACTGGCTGGTAGTTGTGACCCTCACTCAGTACATGCTCAGCAAATGCAGAGTCTGAATTCTGCAACCTCCAGCTGCCTTCATGATCAGCCAACCTGGTTGATATGTCTCTGCCTGACTGACCAATGTAAAACTTGTCACAATCAGAACAGGTGATTTTGTATACTCCACTGTTGGCTAATAACTGGATCTTGTCTTTGCTATTAATAACACACTGGGCTGTCGTGTTCCTGACGTTTATGTAACTTTGTTCGTGCGAAACAAAGAACTTAAATGTTCTACCAGGAGAGATAGCGAAAATTATTCGGAATCTATCTACATGAAAAAAAGGAAAATCCCGCGATCATTCCCTGAAGACCACATGGTAGTCGACCGACCGTCTTGTCATCCCCAGTCACTCATCTCAGATGCGGTGTGAAGGGATATGGGATCAGCACACTGCACTCCTGGTCGTCGTCGACTTTCCAGCCTTAGAGCCTCTCCTCGTCCATAGGTAGCTCCTCACTTGGCATCACGAGGCTGAGTTCACCACGGTCCAAGAAAAAAGAAATATCCATGGCAGTACCGGGATTCGAATTCTGGTTCTTCGATAGGAATCTCATTAACTACTCGGCTGCGGAGGCGGAAATCTATCTATAGATATACACTACTGGCCATTAAAATTGCTACACCACGAAGTTGACGTGCTACAGACGCGGAATTTGCCCGACAGGAAGAAGATGCTGTTATATGCAAATGATTAGCTTTTCAGAGCATTCACACAAGGTTGGCGCCGGTGGTGGCACCTACAACGTGCTGACATGAGGAAAGTTTCCAACCGATTTCTCATACACAAACAGCAGTTGACCGGCGTTGCCTGGAGAAACGTTGTTGTGATGCCTCGTGTAAGGAGGAGAAATGCGTACCATCACGTTTCCGTCTTTGATAAACGTCGGACTGTAGCCTATGGCGATTGCGGTTTATCGTATCGAAACATTGCTGCTCGCGTTGGTCGAGATCCAATGACTGTTAGCAGAATATGGAATCTATGGGTTCAGGAGGGTAATACGGAACGCCGTGCTGTCGAGATGACAGGCATCTTATCCGCATGGCTGTAACGGATCGTGCAGCCACCTCTCGATCCTTGAGTCAACAGATGGGGACGTTTGCAAGACAACAGTTCGATGACGTTTGCAGCAGCATGGACTATCAGCTCGGAGACCATGGCTGCGGTTACCCTTGACGCTGCATCACGGACAGGAGTGCCTGCAATGGTGTACTCAACAATGAATCTGTGTGCACGAATGGCACAATGTCATTTTTTCGGATGAATTCAGGTTCGGTTAACAGCATCATGATGGTCTCATCCGTGTTTGGCGACATCGCCGTGAACGCACATTGGAAGCGTGTATTCGTCATTGCCATACTGGCATGTCACCCAGTGTGGTGGTATCGGGTGCCATTGGTTACACGTCTCGGTCACCTCTCATTCGCATTGACGGCACTTTGAACAGTGGACGTTAAATTTCTGATGTGTTACGACCCATGGCTCTACCCTTCATTCGATCCCTGCGAAACCCTACATTTCAGCAGGATAATGCACGACCGCATGTTTCAGGTCCTGTGTGGGCCTTTCTGGATACAGAAAATGTTCGACTGCTGCCCTGGCCAGCACATTCTCGAGATCTGTCACCAACTGAAAACGTCTGGTCAATGGTGGCCGAGCAAATGGCTCGTCGTTAGACTGGACTCGCATTCGGGAGGACGACGGTTCAATCCCGCGTCCGGCCATCCTGATTTAGGTTTTCCGTGATTTCCCTAAATCGCTCCAGGCAAATACCGGGATGGTTCCGTTCAAAGGGCACGGCCGACTTCCTTCCCCGTCCTTCTTTAACCCGATGAGACCGATGACCTCGCTGTCTGGTCTCCTTCCCCAAACCAACCAACCAACCAACTGGTACGTCACAATACGCCAGTCTCTACTCTTGATGAACTGTGGTATCGTGTTGAAGCTGCACTGGCAGCTGTACCTGTACACGCCATCGAAGCTCTGTTTGACTCAATGCCCAGGGGTATCAAAGCCGTTATTACGGCCAGAGGTGGTTGTTCTGGGTACTGATTTCTCAGGATCTATACACCCAAAATGCGTGAAAATGTAATCACATGTCAGTTATAGTATAATATATTTGTCCAATGAATACCCGTTTATCATCTGCATTTGTTCTTGGTGTAGTAATTTTAATGGACAGTAGTGTATGTGTATACAGAATGGCAGCTTCCCGTATGTGGCAAGAAGCCCTTAACGTATCGTAATAATTTCCGCCTTTAGTATTACCCGTATACAGGCTGTGACGAATAATTCTCAGTAAACCATTGTATGAGATCTAATTTCTCTGATTTTCCTGTCGTGTTCATTTTGCGATCTGTTTGTGGTATGAAATAATATGTGGCCTCATTCTTCTAGAATCGTGTAATTATCAAGAATTACTAGAATTACGACTAACGAAATTTCTGGCCGACTTTGGCCGCCATTAGAACGTAAATACAGATCGTGGTTTGTAGCACAAGCGCGGCAACTACGTTGTCAGTGACAACATAGTGAACCTGCTGTACACACATCCTCAGCGATAATGGCTCTCCCGGCAATTCTTCACCTCTATCGACCATATAACTACTGTTTCCATGAGTCAATACGTAATAGTCGTATGTATCAGGCTGTCTCCGTGGCATTATAATCTGTATTAAGCCTTCCTAGTTACCTTTCGTAAGACTTCGTTCCTTACTTGATAATTCTGCATCGACATATACATCTATACTCCTTAAGCCCCCTAACAGCGTGTGGCTGGGTTACTTCCAGTTCCCCTACCTGGATCCCCATTTCATTTTCTATTCGCAAACTACGTGTGGGAAAATGATCATCGCTTAACTTCCGTCTGATTTTTCTCTTTGTGGTCATTTCGCGAGATGTATGAGTCAGGAAGTAATCAGTTGCACGACTCTTTCCAGAACGTACTCTTTTAGAATTTCAATTGCACCGTGTTGACAACTGTACTATATTTTCAGTCAAATTTAAAATACGTGGCCAGAAGTGATGTTATGATCACGTGAGCAGAAGTCTCAGGATCTTGGATCTTTAAAGGAGGCTACCTCGTATAAAGAGAGCTTTGAAATCAGGTCGCTCTATAACATAGCCATTGTCTGAGGGTAATGTGGGTACAACGGTGGGTCGACCAGTTTGTTTTGCACGAGACTTGTAACCTGTGCAGAATAGAGATACTCCCACGTTTACTGAATCAGCATCGTTATGCAGTTCAGCCTGTGATGTGTGGAAGATTACGTTATCTCGCCCTGAACGTAGCACCTACAATGTAAGACTGGCATCTTTCAGAGCTTAGTCTTTAGCTCGTAAGTAACGTCCTGAAAAACTAAGTGAAATTGCATTTTTTTCTACCAGTGATGGTGACGGAACTGTGCGTTTCCATTGTGGTAGAGAGTTTTTAACATTCGTGGAACGAATAATCCATGCTCTGTGGTTTTCAAAGTGTTTGTTTGTGCTTCTTGCGAGTGTCAGGGATTTTGTGGATAATGTCTGTCAAAAAAGAGGTGCAAAAATTACTGCAAAGGTCAAAGGTTGCTGCTATTATTAAACCTCGATCAAATACACTCCTGGAAATTGAAATAAGAACACCGTGAATTCATTGTCCCAGGAAGGGGAAACTTTATTGACACATTCCTGGGGTCAGATACATCACATTATCACACTGACAGAACCACAGGCACATAGACACAGGCAACAGAGCATGCACAATGTCGGCACTAGTTCAGTGTATATCCACCTTTCGCAGCAATGCAGGCTGCTATTCTCCCATGGAGACGATCGTAGAGATGCTGGATGTAGTCCTGTGGAACGGCTTGCCATGCCATTTCCACCTGGCGCCTCAGTTGGACCAGCGTTCGTGCTGGACGTGCAGACCGCGTGAGACGACGCTTCATCCAGTCCCAAACATGCTCAATGGGGGACAGATCCGGAGATCTTGCTGGCCAGGGTAGTTGACGTACATCTTCTAGAGCACGTTGGGTGGCACGGGATACATGCGGACGTGCATTGTCCTGTTGGAACAGCAAGTTCCCTTGCCGGTCTAGGAATGGTAGAACGATGGGTTCGATGACGGTTTGGATGTACCGTGCACTATTCAGTGTCCCCTCGACGATCACCAGTGGTGTACGGCCAGTGTAGGAGATCGCTCCCCACACCATGATGCCGGGTGTTGGCCCTGTGTGCCTCGGTCGTATGCAGTCCTGATTGTGGCGCTCACCTGCACGGCGCCAAACACGCATACGACCATCATTGGCACCAAGGCAGAAGCGACTCTCATCGCTGAAGACGAGACGTCTCCATTCGTCCCTCCATTCACGCCTGTCGCGACACCACTGGAGGCGGGCTGCACGATGTTGGGGCGTGAGCGGAAGACGGCCTAACGGTGTGCGGGACCGTAGCCCAGCTTCATGGAGACGGTTGCGAATGGTCCTCGCCGATACCCCAGGAGCAACAGTGTCCCTAATTTGCTGGGAAGTGGCGGTGCGGTCCCCTACGGCACTGCGCAGGATCCTACGGTCTTGGCGTGCATCCGTGCGTCGCTGCGGTCCGGTCCCAGGTCGACGGGCACGTGCACCTTCCGCCGACCACTGGCGACAACATCGATGTACTGTGGAGACCTCACGCCCCACGTGTTGAGCAATTCGGCGGTACGTCCACCCGGCCTCCCGCATGCCCACTATACGCCCTCGCTCAAAGTCCGTCAACTGCACATACGGTTCACGTCCACGCTGTCGCGGCATGCTACCAGTGTTAAAGACTGCGATGGAGCTCCGTATGCCACGGCAAAGTGGCTGACACTGACGGCGGCGGTGCACAAATGCTGCGCAGCTAGCGCCATTCGACGGCCAACACCGCGGTTCCTGGTGTGTCCGCTGTGCCGTGCGTGTGATCATTGCTTGTACAGCCCTCTCGCAGTGTCCGGAGCAAGTATGGTGGGTCTGACACACCGGTGTCAATGTGTTCTTTTTTCCATTTCCAGGAGTGTATTTTGAGAGTAGCAACAGAACGCCATGTGACTCTGCGCGCTTCTGACAACGCTCACCTGATTAAAATCTGCTTACAGATTGTAATGGGAATAGTAAGCATCCAAAGAGGGTACTATTGTTAAGATCTACACTGCTGAGTTCCGTATGATCCGGTAACAAATGCTTTATTACATATACATCCCACTAAGATAGTAGCGACTAGATTCTGTATTGGAGTTTTATTACAGTGAGAAAAGGAAAATCTGAGTGCCGCATACAGCGCCATATTACTTTAATAAAAGCTTTAAACAGCAGGTGTAATTGGAATTGGCGGCTGGAGGTGCTTAGTTTCTTAATGTAGACACTATACACTGGAGAGAAGGACGGTGCCATATATCAGTACTTTAATAATGGGAAGTCGATGCGCTCTAAAGATACTGTATCATATTCCACAGCCAGGAGCATGGGGTATATTAGGACAAGTTAGTGTGGATCCAAGGGAAATACAAAAAAAAATCCATCTAAAACAGAAGTACACTGCTGGCCACCGTAAATGCAACACCAAGAAAGACAAGAGGTAGCACAACAAAATTTATTTTGTAGATAACATGTTGACCAAGTATCAAATGATTACGTTTACAGACGTCTGTGACATGTGGTTCCTGCCAGAATCAGTAGCCAGAGTAGCCGCCATTGTTGGAGATCACCGCTGCCACACGTCTCGGCATTGAGTCAAAGAGACGTTGGATGTGTTTCTGGGGTACAGCAGCCCAAGCAGCTTCCACACATTGCCAAAGATCATCTGGTGTGGCAGCTGGGGATGTAATCTGGGTCACTCGTTGAGCAACCATGGACCACATGTTTTCTATCGGCGAAAGATCCGGAGAGCGAGCCGGCCAGGGAAGCAATCCGATCTGGTTATTGACGAATAACCTTTGGACAATGCGTGCCACGTGTGGTCGCGCATTATCCTGTTGAAATATGGCTGTGGCCGAGCCCTGAAGGTAAGGAAGGACAACTGGCTCCAGCACCTCGGATATGTAGCGCCGGCTATTTAAAGTACCGGCAATGCGTACTAGAGGCGTGCGAGAGTAATATCCAATACCGCCCCATACCATAATACCCGGTGCAAGACCAGTGTGGCGGTGCATAATGCAGCTGTCCAGCATCCTCTCTCCACGGTGTCTCCACACTCGAATCCGACCATCGTGGTGCTGCAGACAGAAGCGTGCCTCGTCAGTAAAGACAACGTCATTCCATTCCGCCGTCCACATCCGTCTGTCATCACACCATTGTCGACGGAGACGTCTGTGGTTCTGCGTCAATGGTAGACGAAGCAATGGACGTCTTGCGGACAGACCACTCTGCTGTAAACGGCGTCGAATGGTACGCGCAGACACTGGATGATGCGTTACAGACGCAATGTGCTGTGCTATGGTTCGGGATGTCACTGAGCGATCCGTCACTCCCATGCGCACAATTTGCCTATCAGCACGTGCAGTGGTGCACCGAGGTGAATGCGATCGACCACGTCGGTCCGTCGTACCCTCCTGCATCGAACGGTCACATATCCGCATTACAGTTGTTTGGTTTCGTCCAACACGACTAGCGATTTCTCTGTATGATAATCCACAATCTCGGTAAGCCTTCCTCTGTCGAACTCGGATACTTGATCAAAAGATGTTCGCTGTTGTCTACGAGGCATAACTGATCGTCTTGTGAAACAACCACAAGGTAAACACACGTGCCGAACGTACACTCGTGGAAATCGCCAAGCCTTAAATGGCGCTATGAGGTGGCGCCACAGGCGCGCGTGATGTGCGTCTGCGCTGAAATTCTAATCAGTTGCATATCTCATCGCTGCAAACTCATGGTGTAAATTTCACTTGATTCGGATGCTTCCTTCAGGGTGTTGCATTTACGGTAGCCAGCAGTGTAATTGTCACTGAAGTTGACCATAAGCCTGTACTATGTGTAGCAATGATTTTCTATACACGACTACTAGCTTATGGATTCGGATAATCAAAATGAGTATGTGCGGCCACATAACGGTAGAGAGAAACTTTTGCATCTTCCTTCACTAAATATAACCTGATTTTTAGCTCTATTTTATAACTATGGAAGTGTACCGTTCGAGTTTGATCCTTTCTAAATGCTAATGACACGGAAGTGCATGTCAGAAATAAATATGGGATCTATACTGCAAAGACAAAGAAACTGGTACACCTGCGTAATATCGTGTAGGACCACCGCGAGTATGCAGAATGTCGCAACACGACATGTCATGGATCGACTGATCTCTGGAGTATTGTTGGGGGGAATTTGCACCATGAATCCTACAGAGCTGTCCGTATATCCTTAAGAGTACAAAGGGGTGGAGATCGCTTCTGAAAAGCACATTGTGAGGCATCCCAGATATGCTCAATAATGTTCATGTCTGGGGAGTTTGGTGGCCAGCGGAAGTGCTCCTGGAGCCAGTCTGTAGAGATTCGGGTCATGTTAGGTGTCGCATTGTCCTGCTGCAATTTCCCAAGTCCGTCGGAATGCACAATGAACATAAATGGAATGCAGGTGATCAGACAGGAGAGTCATATCTAGACGTATCAGGCGTCCCGTATCCCTCCAACTGCAAACGCCCGACCAACTTGAACAGTACCCCACTGAATGCAGGGTCTATGGATTCATGAAGTTGTCTCCACACTAGTACACGTCCATCCACTCAATACAATCTGAAAAGAAACTTCTCCCACCAGGCAACAGGTTTCCAGTATTAACAGTCCAATGTCGGTGTTGACGGGTCCAGGCGAGGCATAAAGCTTTGTGTCGTCCAGTCATCAAGGGTACACGAGTGGGCCCTCGGCTCCGAAAGGCCATATCGATGATGTTTCAATGAATGGTTCACATGCTGACACTTGTCGATGGCCCAGCACTGAAATATGCAACAATCTGCGGAAGGGGTGAACTTCTGTCACGTAGAGTCTTCAGTCGTCGTTGGTTCCGCTCTTGTAGGATCTTTCTCCGCCCACAGCGATGTCGGAGATTTGATGTTTTACCTAATTCCTGATATTCGATGGGCACAGAACCTAGGTCTGAAACTAAACCCCAAGAAATCCCAGGTCATACTTATATCTCATCCAAAGTTAATCAGTCGGCACTTTCACGAAACGGTCCCTCAAATACACCTCAATGGTACCCAACTACCATACCAAAAAACAGTAAAAGACCTTGGAATAATCTTGGATGAACACCTAAACTGGGAAGAACAAACAGTTACAGCTTGCCGGAAATCGCTCTCCTCCCTACATGCAATTCAGAAATTTAGAAAAATATTTCCAACCCATGTTAAACAAAAATTAGTCCAAACACTAGTCTTGCCTAATCTTTACTACTGTGATGTAGTTCAACACGGCACAAATAGTGAAAATTCGAGACGCCTCGAGCTAGTGATGAACGCTTGCGTTAGATACGTATGCAATATACGGTTGTATGATCATATCAGTCCTTCATACTCCCAGCTAGGTTGGATACGCCCACATAAGGCACGCGATCTCCACACGATGTGCTTACTTCATCGATTTCTTAGCCACTGGTGCCCCCAATACTTATCTTCTCACATTAAACACCTGTCATCATTCCACAACCGCAATACCAGATCGGATACGTCTAGCATCTTGGCTGTAACTTTACATAACACAAAATCTTTCTCCATGTCATTCTCCATCTCAGCCATACGACTATGGAACGCGCTCCCCTGTGATCTGCGTCTTATCCAGAACCACTCAACATTCAAGAGTGAACTCAAGACTTACATATTAGGGACGGTATAGCCACCATTGTTGGGCCCCTCTCATCTCTTTCTTTCTCCTCTCCATCATAGCTTCGAATTTTACCATTCTATTTCTCTTCCTCTAACCTATCTACCTCTTCTATATCTCTTTCACCCCATTCTATCGTCTTATGTCTCTGCTTGATGAGAATAACTCACAAGCTGCAAGAATATAACGAGAAAATTCCCAACTAGCAATAGGACTGACATTCATAAAAGAAAAATATGTTTACTTTCATATACATAGTCATTATTATTATTATTATTACTATTATTATTATTCTTGATTGTTATAATTAATTTTTGATTGTTATAATTATCATTGTACTACGTTTATAATCTCTATTTTTTTCTTAACATTAATACTGTATAACATGTAATATGTCCTTAATGTTCTGTAGAAACTGAAATTTGTTGAATCTGAGTATGCCTGGTTAGGTGTAAGAGAGGGCCTGAAGGCCCTAATCTTGCCAGGTAAAATAAATGCATAAATAAAAATAAATAAATAAAATTCACGGTACCCCCGTGAAATGGTTGTACGGGAAAATCGCCCCTTCATCGCTGCCTCGGAGATGCTGTGTACCATCGATCATGCACCGACTATAACACTAGGTTCAAACTTACATAAAACTTGATAACCTGCCATTGTATCAGCAGTAACTGATCCACCAACTGCGGGAGACACGTGTCTTATATAAGCGTTGTCGACCTTAGCGCTGTATTCTGCCTGTTTACAAATCTCTGTATTTGAATACGCATTCGTGAACCAGTTTCTTTGGCGTTTCAGTGTATAAGACTGTAATTTTAGTGAAACATTTGGTAATCATGGAAGGAAATATCCTACACAGCATTATTGTACTTACGTAGACCTGTCAGTCATTTGGGAACTGTTACACGTATATGATTGCAATGCACTTTAGGAATATCGTGTATTTTGTTCTTCATAGGCAAATTAAATTTTATTTATTTATTTTTTTATTTATATACACGTCAATTTCCTTAGGACCAAATTGAAGAGCAAATCTCCAAGGTCATGCAACATGTCAGTACATGAAATTACAACATAAAAGTTATAACAAATAAAAATAAAATGCTTATGAACCCGAAAAAGTCAGTCCATAAGTTTAAGTAAACACAATCAACCACACAACAATAATCAGCTTACTTTTTCAAGGAACTCCTCGACAGAATAGAACGAGTGACCTGTGAGGAAACTCTTCAGTTTCGATTTGAAAGCGCGTGGATTACTGCTAAGATTTTTGAATTCGAGTGGTAGCTTACTGAAAATGTATGCAGCAGTATACTGCACACCCATCTGCACAACAGTTAAGGAAGTGCGATCCAAATGCAGGTTTGATTTCTGCCGAGTATTAACTCTGTGAAAGCTACTTTTTCTTTGGAATAAGCTAATACTGTTAACAAGAAATGGCAATAAGGAACACATATATTGAGAGGCCAATGTCAAAATACCCAGACTCGTGAGCAGGGATCGACAAGAGGTTCATGAACTTACATCACTTATTGCCCAAACCATCCGTTTCTGAGTCAAAAATATCCTTTTAGAATGGGAAGATTTACCCCGGAATATAATACCATACGACATAAGCGAGTGAAAATAAGCAAAGTAGACTGATTTTCGCGTTGAACCATTTACTGTTCGAATAGATCCTGAACATGGACTTTCCACGACAGTTTGCTATCTATTGGAACATCTAGAAATTTGAACTGTTCAGTTTCACTAATCAAATGCCCATTCTGTGAAATTAAAACGTCAGGTTTTGTTGAATTGTGTGTTAGAAACTGTAAAAACTGAGTCTTGCTGTGATTTAGCGTTAGGTTATTTTTTACCGGTCCATGAACTTAGGTCATTAATCACAATATTTGAAACTGTACCAATGTTGCACACAACATCCTTTACTACCAAGCTAGTGCCATCAGCAGATAGGAATATTTTAGAGTTACCCATAAAACTAGAGGGCATATCATTTATATAAATAAAGAACAGGAGTGGCCCCAACATTGATCCCTGGGGCACCCCCAACTTGACCATACCCCACTCTGACCCCACATCACAGCCATTCTCAACATTGTGAATAATGACCTTTTGCTGTCTGTTGCTAATGTAAGAGGTGAACCAGTTGTAACTCCTCGTATTCAGTAATAGTCCAACTTCTGAAGGATTATTTTGTGGCCAACACAATCAAACACCTTTGTTAAATCAAAAAATATGCAAAGCCTTCGAAACCTTATGTTTAACCCATCCAGTATCTCACAGAGAAAAGAGGATACAGCTTTTTCTGTTGTTAAGCGACCTCTAAATCCAAACTGTACTTTTGACAGCAAATCATGTGATATAAAATGATCAATTATCCTTACATACACAGCCTTTCCATAACTTTTGCAAACAATGGTGGCATAGAAATAGGTCTAAAATTGTCTATATTATCCCTTTCTCCCTTTTTATAAAGCGGATTTACTACTGAGTACTTTAACCGTTCAGGAAGGTGACCATTCCTAAAGGAAAAATTACAGATGTGGCTAAATACAGGGCTAACATTTGTAGGATAGTACTTCAATATTCTGCTAGGCACTCCATCATAGCCATGAAAATCCTTAGTCTCCAGTGATTTATTTATTGACTCAATCTCCCCATTGTATGTAACACTGAGAAGTATTTCAGACATCAATCTCAGTAAGGTATTTGCCAAGAGATTTATATGATTCCCTGTAGAAGCAAAATTTTTATTTAATTCACCAGCAATGCTAAGAAAATGATTGTTAAATACTATAAATATATCTGATTTATCAGTAACAGAAATATTTTTACTGTGAACTGACTTTATATCGTCGACCTCGTGCTGCCAACCAGACACTTCCTTCACAACTGACTATATGGTTTTAACTTTATCCTATGAATCAGCTATTCTATTTGCACACCACATACTCTTTGCCTTCCTAATAACATTTTTATGCACCTTACAATACTGTTTGTAATGGGCTACTGCAGCTTGATTGTGACTACATCTAACATTTTGATAAAATTCCCGCTTTGTTCTACATGATACCCTTATCCCACTAGTCAGCCAGCTGGGCTGTCTAATGAAAAGCAACTCTCAAAGAGCATGAGAAATATGTTGAGGAAAGCATTATATTTATCATATATGTTATCGGCACTATAAACTTCCTGCCATTCATGTTCCTTGACAAGGTTTAAAAAACTCTCTATTGTTGTTACATTAACTTTCCTATATAGTTTGTAATTACATGTTAGGTTTGTTTGAGTAGAAAAGTCTTTTCTTGTTAAAATTTGTGCATCATGGTTTGAAAGGCCATTCACACTTTTATTAACAGTATGGCCATCTACTAATGAAGAATGAATAAAAATATTGTCTATGACTGTGCTACTGTTCCCCTGCACCCTAGTTGGAAAAAACATAGTCTGCATCAGATCATATGAATTTAGGAGATTATACCAACATCCTTTTTCTTGCACCATCATACACAAAGTTTATATGGAAGTCACCACATATAACTAATTTCTGAACTTCCTACAAGGTGAATCAATAGCCCTCTCTAGCTTGAGCAGAAATGTTCTGGAGTTAGGGGACCTATAAACAACAAAAATTAGAAGTATACTTTCACTAAATTTAACTGACCGTGCAGAACATTCAAATATCTGTTCAGTGGAGTGCCATGATAGGTTTATGGACTCAAATGGGATACTGTTATTTAGGTACATAGCAACTCCCCCACACTGCAAGGGACTCCTTGAAAAACAGCCAGATAATCTATATCCTGGTAAAGGAAGCCTTGGAACTGTCAAATTATTTAAGTGGTGCTCCGACGTACCAATAATTTCAGAGTCAACATCTGAAAGCAGTTCACTAACTTTATGTCTAATACCTCTTATATTTTGATGAAAATACTAAATCCTTCTCTACTTGAAAACATGGAAACATGACATCCTCTGACGGTGAGCCCTTAGTTCTTCCTTTAAGCAAGTATACCTATCAGCTTACTTTAATGTAAAAAAGTCACACCTCTAACACCAACTACTACAGGGATTTTTCCATGAGTGATCCCACCACCACCCACTACACTGCCACCTATAAGCTTAGCCAGCCTCCCCTTCCCATACCTATTGAGGTACAGGCCATGCCTAGTGAAACCTGATCTGCTGATTTCGAAATTAGAATGGAGTATAAATGCATGTATATGAGATGAAAGACTCTAGTAACAATGGAACGTTCGTTAATGGCGGGAGGGAGCAGGAATAGATATCCCTTACACTGTCATCGGGAGCGTTAAATCCTGTAAAATACCTAGCAGTAAACATCTCGGGCAAGGTGAAACAGAATGCATACGTCACTTTCAGATTCATTGGCAGAAATCTTAAGGGATGCGACTCAAATACTAAGAACTGACAAATCGGCGACCTGAAGCAGAAGAATATGTCTGGCTTGAATTCACCTGCATGGATTTTTATGGTAGGTGTGCGGAGAAAGAAACTGTGGGGAATATTCCAAAACACTTCTTAGAAGTCTATGGAGTATCTGCTGTCGACAGAAGTACATGGAGGGTGCGGTCATCAGAAGGCGATTTGGCGGAGCTCCACGATTTTCAGCGGTTGGGGAGACCATCCACGGCTGTCACACCTGACATGTTGCAGCGAGCTGGTGTTGTCATTCGCGAGGACAGATGCATTACGACTTGTCAGCAGGCTCTGTATTTGTCAATCAGCGAAGGAATTTCACCCAGTGAAGCATTGCCTGCGCCACCAGGAAAAGGATTGGGACCGACAGGGCATATATGCCATTGTTTCACGCTGAAGGAAGACCATAGAAAGGGATGGAGATCACGTGAAAAAACAGAGTATGTAGAAGAAACAGCATTCTTTCCTGTGTGTAATTCTCATTACGCTCAGTAAAGAGTTGTTGAAGAAAAAATTCGATGCATTACTTTTTGGGCAACCCTCGTATCTAAAGAGGACAATCACAGAAGGTGAAAAAAAACGGTAGGTACAAGGAAGACAACTGTGGGAAAATCATGGATAACAGATGAAATAATTCAACTGATCGATGAAAGAAGTAAGTACTAAAATCTTGAAGAACATAGAAATACGAGTCGCTGAGGAATGAAATAAACAGGAAGTACAGGGAAGCTAAGATGAAATAGTGGCAGGAAAAATGTGAAGAAATCGAAAAAGAAATGATTGCCAGAAGGACTGACTCAGTATGTGGGACAGTCAAAGCAACGTTAGGTGAAATTAAAATCAAGGGCGGTAACATTAAGAGTGCGTCGAGAATACTACTGTTAAATGCAGAGGAGAGAGCGGATACACTGAAAGAGTAAACTGAAGGCCTCTACGATTGGGAAGACTTGGTTGATGTCGTGATGGAAGAAGATGCAATAGTCGGCAGGGAAGATATAGGGTATTCAGTACTAGAATCAGAATTTAAAAGAGCTCTCGAATACTTAAGTTCAAATAAGACAAAAGGGATTGATAACATGCCATCGGAATTTCTAAAATTATTAGAGGGCGTCGCAGCAAAACTACTGTTCACCTTGGTGTGGAGAATGTATCTACTGGCAATATACCAACAGACTTCCAGAAGAACATCATTCACGCAATTCTGAATATAGGAAGAGCCGATTAGTGTGAGAATTATCGCACTATCAGCTTAACACCTCATACATCCAAGTTGCTCAAAAGAATAATATCCAGAAACATTGAAAATAAAACTGAGGATGTGCTAGATGACTATCAGTTCGGCTTTAGGACAGATAAAAGCATCACAGAGACAGTTATGTCGTTGCGGCCGATAATGGAAACAAGGGTAAAGAATAATCTAGTCACTTTCATAGGATTTGTCAGAAAAAGTGTTCAATACTGTAAAATGGTGCAAGATGTTCGAGCTTCTCAGGCAAACAGTGGTAAGCCATAGAGAAGGGCAGGTAGTACACAATATACACAAGAACCAAGAGGAAAGAGTACGATGAAGACAAGGAACGAAGTTCTCAAATTAAAGAGGGTGTAAGACTGGGTTGTAATCGTTCACCTCTACTGTTCAGTCTGTACAACGAACAAGCAGTGAAGGAAATAAAGCAAAGGTCCAAGTGTTATTAAAATTCAGGGTGAATCGACATCAATATAAGATTCACTGATGACATTGCTATCTTCAGTAAAACTGAAGAAGGATTGCAGGATGTGTTGAATGAAATGAACTGTCTGATTTGTACACTATATGAGTACAGAATAAATCGAAGAAAGACCCAAGTAACGAGATGTAGCAAAAATAAGAACAGCAAGAATACATTACAATTGGGAATTAAAAAGTAGAAGAAGAAATTCAGCTACCCAGCCAGCAAAATATAATATGACAGAAGGAGCAAGGAGAACATAAATAGCACACTATCGCTCACAAAAAGCGCACTGTGGCCACGAGAAGTCTACTAAAATCAAATATAAGCCTTAATTTGTGTAAATAATTCCTGAAGATGTACTTCCTGAGCACAGCATTCTACAGTAGTGAAACATGGGCTGTGGGAAAACTGGAACAGTCATGAACCAAAGCAGTTGAGACGAGTTGTTACAGAGGAGTGTTGAAAATTAGGCAGACTGATAACGTAAGAAATGAGGAGCGTCTTCGCAGAATCGGTTAGGAAAGGAACATATGGGAAAAAAAGTACTTCAGTCATTTGACGACAGTTACCAACTATTTTGATATCAGAGGAAGTGACTAAGTAGCCTGTGTGAAGCCACCAGAGATACCAAAGAAGCATCTCTAAGGGTTACGTGGTGAATGTAATCTGACTGCAAAAAGAAATTATTAATGCAAAAGGCCTCTTGTCATCAGTTTAATTAATTAGTGAATCAATTTATCGGTTTGGTATCAATGATGTGCCACTGGGTGGGGTGGAAACGAGAGAGAGAGTATCACAGATATAATATTCGAATTGGAGCATATTGTGGTGATATCTTTTAACCAAATTTGAATCTACCACCTACAGAAGGAGAGATAACCACCGTAAAAAATTAGCTATGTTATCGAATATATACAGAGATGTGTAGCATTAACCTGATATTTACAACTCCTCTGTGCTGCTACATTAAGACATTTAATATATGATGAGGCATTTGGCTACCTTAAGAGAGTTTCAAAGCGAGGAGACATCTAATGACAGAGGTGGAACATGCTCTCCTTTAGCACTCCGGCATGAGCCAAAAATGAATTTAGAATTCTAGGCCTGTGATGTGGGACGTAACAGATATTAAGCTGATAAGAACAGATATTTTTATCTGATGAGAGAATTCAGTACCTTTTGTAACATTTTCAGGGAACAGCGTTCTTGTAAGCTATATAAAATTAATGAAAAAGACAGTCTAGATTTTTTTCTCTAATTTTATTATGAGAGAATAGTTAGAGGAAATACAGTCTCTGCCATACTGCTGTACATAATTTTCACTACAAGTAACGATATTGTACCAACGTGAAAACATGTGTATGCTCTGATTTCTTCTGTCTTCAAATATAGCTCGTATAAAAGGGAGGAAGCTAAATTTTGTATGAGAAATTCGAGGTGTACGGACAACAACATCGCCATTTTCGATTAGGTGAAGTAGATTTTTTAACTGGGGCTCTATGTCAGTGATGGAATTGCAGTTAAAACAAAGTGTCTGGGCCGTTCATAATTGTTTCGCAGTGTGGCACAGCTGGCAGAAGTGTTCACAAGATTTTGGTCGACCGGGAGCAGTGGCTTAGACTAGCGTGATTCACGCATGCAAAGCAAGCTCCAACCTGTTGGCTTTTGCACACAGTCAAAGGGATAAGTCGCAATGGCGGTGCTCACAGCACCATGTGTGTGGCTGCATAGCGAAGTAACCAGTATGCCGGTTATGTGGGGACAGAAGCGGACATGTGTGTTGCATGACAAGATTGAATGTGACGAGTGTTTGCGTAGGACGGTTGCATGCCTCCCCCCCCCTCCCACCCCCATGTAAATCTCCAACCACTGAGCATCGGGTATGGCCAGCGGATGGATACCTGCATGAGAGATCAGTGTTTAATGTTTTGCGACAACGATCTCATTAGAGACGAAACAGCAACTCGGATTTGGGAAGGATGGAGAAGGAATCAGCCATGCCCTTTCAAAGTAACCATCCTGCCATTCGCCTGAAGCGATTTAGGGGAAACATGGAAAAGGATCAGGATGGTCGGATGTGGCTTTGAACCATCGTCCTCCTGAATGCGAGTCTATTGTGGTTAGATACCTAGAGATTGGCATGCAGCTGCCATTGTGGCCACAAAATAACTAACGGATGGCGCTTAATATGATACAAAAAATAATTATCCTAACAGTTGACTTTTAGCACAGATGGTGTAAGTTTTAACAAATGCTCAACATGTTAGCCATCAGTCATCAATAATTCATGTAGTCCAGGGGCAACGTCGTAAACAATAAGAGCAAAATCTCAGTAGGTATGGTGAGAAATAGCCACCACATGTTGTCTCTTTGCGTCCTTATTGATGTTAGACGATCTCCATATACCCCGATTGCAGATAACCACACAGCCAGTATTCAGACGGTTTGAGGCCCAGGAACAATGGAGGTGAAGCATGACGCAATCGGCGTCTGACCACGCGATCGTCACCAAACGATGTGAACAAAATATCTTCCAGACATGCAGAAATATGGAGTGGAGCTCCTTCCTACCTTTTCTGGCAAAGTCGACTTACTACGATTTCTGGTGAAATTGACTCCCTCTGTCAATAGAGCCCATTTTGTATACGATCCTCATCTTATTGATGTTAGACGATCTCCATATACCCCGATTGCAGATAACCACACAGCCAGTATTCAGACGGTTTGAGGCCCAGGAACAATGGAGGTGAAGCATGACGGAATCGGCTTCTGACCACGCGATCGTCACCAAACGATCTGAACAAAATATCTTCCAGACATGCAGAAATATGGAGTGGAGCTCCTTCCTACCTTTTCTGGCAAAGTCGACTTACTACGATTTCTGGTGAAATTGACTCCCTCTGTCACTAGAGCCCATTTTGTATACGATCCTCATGGGGCGACACTGAAGTGTTTCTGCCCAGTACCATCTCTTGGCCGGCTTTTGCACTCGTTTCTGGATTCAAGAAAGCATCGGGTCATTTCGCGCATCTACATCTAGATGATTCTCTACAAATCACACTTAAGTGAGCGGCAGTATGTTCATCCTATCACTTTCACAATAATTCTCTATTATTCCAATCTCGAAAACCCCGCGGAGAAAATGAACACCTATTTCTTTCTGAGCGAGTTCTGATTTCTCTTATTTTATTATGATGATCCTTTCGCCCCATGTAAGTAGGCGTCAACAAAATTTTTTACCATTCGGTGGAGAAAGTTGGTGATTGAAATTTCGTGGGAAGGTCCTGCCGCAACGTAAACGCCTTTGTTTTAATGATGTCCATTCCAAATCATGTATCATGTCAGTGGCACTCTCTCCCCTACTGCTCAAAATACAAAATGTACTGCCCTTGTTTGAAATATTCCGGTGTATTCCGTTAATCCTGTCTGATAAGAATTCCACACTGCGCAGCAGTACTCCAACAGAGGACGGACAAACGTAGTGTAGGCAGTCTCCTTAGTTGATCTGTTACATCTTGTAAGAGTTCTGCCGATAAAACGCAGTTTTTGGTTCACCTTTCCCACAACATTTTCTGTGTATCCTTTCCAAATTAAGTTTTTTGTAGTTGTAGTTCTTAGGTATTTAGTTGAATTTACAGCCTTTTGATTGACTGATTTATCGTGTAACTGAGAATTAAGAGATTTCTTTTAACACTCATATGGGTGATCTCAAACTGTTCATTATGATCTGTGATCTGTGTCAGTTTTTACCTTTCTACCTACACTCTTCCGTAAATTAGAGTATTCTCGAATATGAAGTAACTCACGGGTCACCCTGTGCATACAGGGTGATCACATGCAGTCTGAAAAGCTTGAAAGGGTATTTCAGTGTAGATTGTATTAAGAAATAATAGTCGAAGAAAAAATAAAATTCCTTGACGTCAGGCCGTTTCAGAGTTACTTAGCACTGATGTTAGGCAATCAGTAAGTCACGAGCCCAAATTCAGGAGGCCTGCCACCGACGGTTTCGTCAAACGTGTGCTTGGTTTGGTTTCCTAAACCCGAACAAGACAATTATGCATAAACTGGACGTGGAACGGTAATAAGATTGGACGAGAATAGAAGTCATGGCCGTCTGGTGAGCTATCAACTACGCCTTCAGATAAGTAACGTGTCTGGCGGCCCGCTATAATTTACGTACAAAACTGCTTGATTGGCTAACTTCAACGCTTATTTCAATTAACAATCATCGAAATTGGAAAGAACGGAAAATGTTGTAGGGAAGGCGAACCGACGACTGTGTTTTAATGGCTAAACACTTGTTCTAAAGAGACTGCCTACACTAGGCTTGTCCATCCTGTTTTGGAGAACAATTGCGCGGTGAGGGTCCTTACCAGATAAAGTTAACGGAGTTAACGGAGAACAAAGAAGAGCAGCACGTTTTGTGTTATCGCGAAATAGGGGAGAGATTGTCACTAATACGATACCGGATTTGGGGTGGACGTCATTAAAACAAAGACGTTCTTCGTAGCGGTGAGTACTTCTCACGAAATTTCAGTCACCAACTTTCCCCTCCGAATGCGGAAAGACTTCCTTGACGCCGACCTACATAGGGAGATCATGGTAACAAAATAAGGTAAATTAGAGCTCGCACGAAAATATAATAAGTGTTCTTTGTTTCTGTGCGCTTTTAGATATTGCACTAATAGAGTGTTATTGTGGAATTGGTTCGATGAAACCTTTACCAGGCACTTAAATGTGATTCGCAGAGTATCCATGTAGATGTAGAATTAACTAGGAAACGGCACAATATTTCAAATTCTTTTCTTTTATTTTTCAGCACATTCTACCCTGCAACACCCTAACAAGCTTCTCAGACTGCTTCTAACCACCATGTATATACATGTGGGGAACGTTCGATTTCAGTTGCAGAGTATCCAGCCATAACATGTGAACACTGTTCTCAGCATACGAGCACACTCCGAACGTGCAAGTATCTTCAATCTTTATGAATGGGTGTTCTCATCATTTTATCATCATTCACGCAACTATCGAGATTGGACAGAGCAAATGTTGGGAATTTGTACGGACGCTGATAACCGCGCAGTTGAGCGCCCCACAATCCAAACATCATCATCATCATCTTCTTCAGTCTTTGTCTCTTGATCAGTGATGTTACATTCTGCTCTTCGGTTTGCATACATTCTTTACTGGCCATAATCGTTTCGCTCCAATTCTATCTGCAGTGGAATACTCTCGATCCGCAAACCGCGATTGGTTGGCGATGAATTGGAACCTGGTACGTTTTCTTTAATCTCAGGAATCTCATTACACTTCACATTTGAGTCACTGACCGGCTTCCGTCCAAGCTTCAATCTTGAACTCTCTTCCAAGTCGAAATTACACAGTCTAACACACTCATTTACCAGGTTGTAGATAAAAATGCTTTATTAACATACTCATAGCTTACGAGTCTGTGTTAATTTCAATGAAATGCTTGGAGAGTGTATTTATCTTTAGTTGTGAAGACTTTACTCCACCAATTTAATGTTAATTGGGGTGCATAATATAAACTGATTCACTGCAGAAATCCCAAGAGTCAATGTGAAAAGTTGATGATATTAAATAATTTACACCAACACATAGCTTGCATTTTGTTCAAAATGGTTCAAATGGCTCTCAGCACTATGGGACTTAACATCTGAGGTCATCAGTCCCGTACAACGTAGAACTACTTAAACCTAACTAACCTATGGACATCCATGCCCGAGGCTGGATTCGAACCTGCGACCGTAGCGGTGGCGCGGTTCCAGACTGAAGCGCCTAGAACCGCTCGGCCACACCGTTGCATTTTGTGTTAATGTTTATATTGTTCGACAACATTTGTACGATGCACAGCTGAAAGAAGCTGACCATACATATAATATACTCGAACTAACTAGAAACAACTGCCACTGTGTTGCCACCCTTCCGCCACTCTACTGCCACTCCCGAGCTCATAGATTCACTACTCACATGGTTTCTCAACAAGTTCTTTGAAAGTATTGTTCACGAAGTCAAATTAATTGGGTTACAGTTCAAATCGGTTTTTTTCATAAGAAATTACAGTCAAAGTTTTGAAGATAATAAATGACTTATTATAGCTAATGTGAATTTATAAAACTGATTTTCAAATTTGGTCTGGAAATACTGCTTGAGAATTGTGACTAACAATACTTGATACAAAATAATTAATGCCTCGTTAATTACAACAGGAATTTTTATGCAAACATATTTTGGAGTAATTCGCATATTGTGGAAATAGATTTAGAGGTTCCAATTTTACGTAATAATCTCGTTTGGAACAAATGATCGAAACAATAATTTGTTGATCATAGATAGTTCTAGAACTCGTAATTAAGGAATTAATTACAATGAATCTGATTGGACTTTTTATACATACATAATTTTTTGAGAGTGAATGTTACTTCCAGTGAATCAGTTAGCCATAAGTCTACCCAAAACGATAATTTTCTCGTTTTATGAAATAACCTCATTTTGAAATTTAATTTCCCATTTACTGACTGAACGTATTTTAACACTATCGTTCAAACGTGATTATTCTTCCATAGTTAAACAAATAAGACAAGTAGTTTTTCTGTAAATTGATGATTACAGTAATGTACTTTTGCACTAATTGAAGTTTCCTGTTAATGGTATTTAAATGAGTTGTAGTTGAATAAATCGATGTGTTACATTTTATATATCTCATGCACAATGCTAGCTGATACAACAAAGACCACCAAATATTGTATTCTAACATTTGATTTGCTGAGAAAGGTGTATCATATAAGAGATAAAAGTGTGGTGCCGAATACTTCATATATAAGTCTCCATAGTATGTCCTACAACAACAGGTGTCCCCATCTATTAGCGGCGTCTCAGAATTTTCATTTCTTCTATCAGGTTAATTCCCGAAGGGTATTATTAAATCCTTGGAAGCTCTTGTTAACTTGCATATGGAACCACCTTTTTACACTTCTTATTTTTTCAGAGATATGAATGAAGAAGTACCTTTTCGGCCCTCGTTTTACTCTTTGGTGTTTCGTTAGGTTCCCCATGCAATGTGTATGAAATTTAGAAAACAGCGTCGACGGCTCTTTGGAGAGTCAGGAGCGAGATGTACCGGCGGCCCAGTAATCCAATTAGCGAGCGGCTGCGCCTTCTGGGTAGCGCTGCTGAGAGCGCCCACCTGTTGATAGCCGTAAATAACCTCTCCAAACGGTTGTTAATTATTTGTCGCGCGAACCGCGACACGCCACTGGGGCGTCACTTCGTCGTGTATGGCTTTAGAAATAGATTGATTTTCTCGTTTGGAAAACAAATATGGTATTTCAGGAATGGTGACGGAATTCTTGTTAATATTTCTGCAAGTCCAATCTACAGTATTTGCGATGGCCCACCCAGTTCTATCACTATACGGATCAGTTTTCTCCTAGAAATTACCGTGGTTGGCGTTCGGACTCGTAATTATAATGGGCGGACACACGCGTGCAGTAAGACCTCAGTGTTGATTTCACTCATCACACTATGCGCTGCAGAGCTAAGCTCTTACCACACGATCTTTAATTTTGAATTACTGGAACCGACATAGTAGCTTCAGAAGGAAACAAAGGGGAGGAGAGCACGCTTTCAAATAGTTAAACACATTGCAAGTCGACAATATGTTTCCTACACAATTATTACTTTCGTTAGAGCAGTAAAAGGCACTTTCATCAGTACACAACAAATCTATTTTAAACTTGACACACTTTTACGTGAAATAACACTGAAATATTGAGTGAAAAGATCCTACTAAACACTAAAGATACACAGCAACTGTGGTTGTGTTATTTGTAATTTTTTTAACTAATAAACATCTTTCTTTAACATTATTTTTACACAGAATTGACCACTGACTGAAAATGAGTTTTTACATTGATGTTTCCTAACAATTTTCAACGTGAAGAATTTCTGAGCTGATAGTACGTCAATGCAATGAAACGAAAACACTCTCCTCCACCTTTGTTGAAACATAAATTTAGTTTGTTACACGCCATAAATCAGTAAAATCGTATGGTCTGAACACCACAGTAACAATATTTTCTGTAGTAATGAAAATGTGCACGCTCTCTTTCGTTGCCTTCTTCTGCAACTTCTTTTATTGGGATTATTAATGTAGTATCAGCTGATACTTTGTACACAATCTGACGCTTTGCTTAATATAGCAATAATAATTTTAGGCACTTTATATAGGGCTAATTGTAGCCAACTTATGATCTGAAAATATTGTTGATAAAATATCATGGAATGTGAAAAGGACACTCTTAACATGTACTGAAATAACAACACTGTAATAAAGCTCGTTGCTTTTAAACACTTAACTTTTACAAGACTACGACGAATCATGACTTTTACATTATGTCCGTCATTATGAAAAATAGAATATAATGAATTTCACCTTTGAAGTAAGTGACTCACATCTTTTGTGGTGTTGAGCAACGTATTGTAGTTTCTGACGAGATTTTACTACCGATGGATGGTTTAGCAGCTTTTACACAATGGCTTCCAAGTCGTAATCCACATCGTAATGTTTGGCCAGTACAGTGGGGTAATGCTGCAATACAATCTCCTTCACAGCAAATAATGTTAGGCACGACTTCCCACTGGCCCTCGTAATAATGTAGCCACTTCTGGTTGGTTGACAAATAGGTGCTTAATGTGGTGTCACCGCCAGACACCACACTTGCTAGGTGGTAGCCTTTAAATCGGCCGCGTTTCGGTAGTATACGTCGGACCCGCGTGTCGCCACTGTCGGTGATTGCAGACCGAGCGCCACCACACGGCAGGTCTAGAGAGACGTCCTAGCACTCGCCCCAGTTGTACAGCCGACTTTGCTAGCAATGGTTCACTGACAAATTACGCTCTCATTTGCCGAGACGATAGTTAGCATAGCCTTCAGCTACGTCATTTGCTACGACCTAGCAAGGCGCCATTATCATTTGTTATTTATCTTGGGATGCATGTACAGTCAGACCGATGTTCACCAATTATGGATTAAAGTTAAGTATTCCAGCAGCTATGTACTTTTCTTGATAGTATAATTACTCTACCTGTTCCAGACCTCACGCCAGCCTGCGTGAGCTTAAACGCGTGCCTTTCGGCTTCCTCCAAACCCCGTGAATTGGTTCCTGCCAATTCACAACATTGGCGACGAGCTAAATCGCGTTTGTACCAATTGATACCCTGATTTACTTGTGTCATGGCTTCGCCACAATCTCCAGATGTACTGTCCGAATTTTATCGCTTACAGAATCAGCAGACGCAGGCCTTATTGGATGCCGACCAGGGTCAACATGCGATGCAAAACGATGCGGCAGCCGCTGCTCCAACGCTACCGCAGCCACAACATGCTGTTGCACCAACTTTTCGTCCTTTTGATGCTGCACTGGAAAGCTGGACGGAGTGGTCACGCCAATTTGGATTCCATCTCGCCGCCTACAGAATTCAAGGTAATGAGCGGCAGCCTTTTCTCCTTTCTTGTGTCGGAGTGGCCACGTACCGTGTGATAGTCAAATTATTTCCCCGACGCGACGTAGCAACTCTGTCCTACGACGAAATTTTGCTTGCATTAGATGCATATTTCAAAGAATCAGTCAATGTAGTTGCAAAAAGGTATACCTTCTTTCGTATAAAATGTACGGCCGGTCAAACTAATCGGGAGTGGGTTGCAACTTTGCAAGGCCTTACTAGGGATTGTGCTTTTGAGTGTCAATGTGGACTCCCATATTCAGATACTATGGTACGTGATGCAATTGCACAGAACATTTCTGATGTTCGTATAAGGGAACAGAGTTTGATGCACAGAACATTTCTGATGTTCGTATAAGGGAACAGATTTTGAAACTAGTCAATCCCTCCCTTCAACAAGTGATGGACATATTGGATCGACAGGACACACTTGACTTTGCTCAGGAATCATTTGCATCTTCACCGGCCGTGTGTGACGTTAACCGGCCCGCCGGGCGAGCTACACGGAACAGTAAACAGCCCTCGCGCCCGTCCGCGCAGCTGCCGCCAAGCTCTCCGCCACGTGTGCCGCGCAAGCAAGCAAATGCAGTGCTAAAATCATGCCCGCGGTGTGCTACTAGACATTCGCGTGTTTATTGCCCGTCACACCAAGCTATTTGCTATTTCTGTAATAAAAAAGGGCATGTTCAAAGTGTTTGCCAGAAAAATCTCAGAACGGACACTCACAACCATTCCAGGCCCTTTGTTTCGCGCCGGAATCGAATCAAGAAAACTCAGGCTCGTGAATTTTCCCCCATGGAAATTCATGTAGTTCATTCCACTCCGCCCAGTGCTACTCTCTCTAACAGTGACTGTGTTCATCCCACAAATAGTGTGCGTCGACATCGATGGAAATCCCGTCAAGTCGCACGTGATTCTGTACCAGTTTCAGTTCACGTTGCACGAGACAGTCGCTCTTGTCATCAGCAGGACAATAAACTTTTTGTAGATTTGGACATTAATGGCAACGTGATACCATTCCAGCTCGATACCGGAGCTGCAGTTTCTCTGATCAATCACGACACGTACAAATAGCTGGGCACAACTCCGTTGTGTGCCGCAAATGTTAAGGTCAGTAGTTATTCAGGACAAGCAATCCCTGTGTTAGGACAGTGCAGCCTTCTTGCAACATACAAGGGACAAACAAAACTTGTGTCATTTTACGTCCTTTGTTCTTCTTCTGCTGTGAACTTGTTTGGTTTCGATTTATTTCAGTTGTTTAACTTGTCTAAAGTCAATCAGGTCCTATCAGTGAACCAGACTGTGCCTTCAGACAGTGTTTCTCGTCTATGCGAAGAGTTTGCAGACATTTTTGCACCGGGCCTTGGTTGCGCTAAGGACTACAAAGCACATTTGGAACTGAAAGTAAACGCGCATCCGAAATTTTTCAGAGCGCACAATGTTCCCCACGCATTGCGTGGTGAGGTCACAAGAACATTACACGATTTGGAATCACAAGGTGTGATTGAACGTGTGCAGACTTCTCTCTGGGCATCACCCTTAGTAATTTTGCCAAAACCTTCCGGAAAATTGAGACTTTGTGTGGACTTCAAGGCAACAGTGAAGCCACAACTAGTGATTGACAAACTGTGCCCGGGTAAATATTTTTCGAAGTTGGACCTAGCAGATGCGTACTTGCAAATACCGGTGGACGAAGAATCCCAGCGCGTTTTGGTGGTTAACACGCATCTTGGTTTGTATCGATTCAAAAGACTGCCATTTGGGTGTGCATCCGCCCCTGCATTGTTTCAGCAATATCTGCAAACTGTTTGTGCGTCGGTCCCTACTGCAGCAAACTATCTGGACGATATTGTGATCTCCGGAAAGACAGAAGAACAACATTTAGCCAATCTCAGAACATTATTTCAGGACTTGCGACAAAATGGTCTTCGCTTGCGGAAGGACAAATGTGTGTTTTTTACTCGTGACTTACCCTATTTGGGACATGTAATCAATGCCCAAGGCATACATCCCAGTCCAGAGCACCTCAGGGCCATACAAGACTTGCCTTCGCCGCAGAATTTGAAGCAGCTACAGAGTGTGCTGGGAAAAATCAATTACTACCATAAATATGTGCGCCACGCCTCTTCCATTTCAGCTCCGCTTCATCGCTTACGCCGTAAAGGTGTTCCGTTCGTCTGGACGACGGAATATGAACGCGCCTTTAGCCAGTTGAAATCGGCGTTGCTTTCCAATACTTGCCTTACGTCATTCGATCCCCGGAAGCCCCTTTTGTTGATGGTGGATGCATCGGATTTCCGGATCGGTGCTGTGCTTACGCACAAAGATGGTTCGCACGATCGCCCTATTGCCTTTGCGTCCAGAAAGCTCTCGTCTGCGCAAAGAAATTATTCACAGATCGAGAAAGAAGCATTGGCTCTCGTATTTGGTGTTACTAAGTTTCATGATTTCTTGTATGGTCGTCACTTTATCATCATCACAGACCACAAACCTTTGACATCGCTTTTTCATCCGAACAAGCCTGTACCTCCACGTACAGTGCAGAAATTCATTCGCTGGTCTATTTTCCTCTTGCAGTACCGCTACGATATCTTGTATCGGTCCACTGCTAAGCACGGAAACGCCGATGCGTTGTCCCGTTTGCCTGTTGCTGAGGATAGAGCATTCGATTCTTCCGAACTTGCTTGCATGTTCATTGATGCGGAAACCGATGACGTGGTCGAATCGTTTCCGATTGATTATTGTCGTATAGCTACAGCCACAGCTGCTGACCCTGTCCTTGCTACCGTTTTGCGTTTTGTTGCTACGCAATGGCCCTTGTCAAAGTCACGGATCGAGGATCCGTTGGTTCGCCGATTTTTTGTCACAAGTAGAGACTTTTTGTTCGACGTAGTGTTTTGCTGTTGCGTTCTGATAATGATCAGTCCAGGGTCGTGGTCCCACGTTCGTTACAGTCCTCTGTCTTACGGCTTCTCCACCAAGGTCATTGGGGTATAGTGAGAACGAAACAACTTGCTCGTCAGCACTGTACTTGGTTCGGAATCGATGCTGCGATTACGAATATGTGCTCTTCTTGCATGGCGTGTGCCGAACAACAATCAGGAGCGCCGCGGAAATTCTTTGCATGGCCGAAAGCCACTTGCCCTTGGCAACGCTTACACATCGATTTTGCTGGTCCATTCTGGAATGCTCGATGGTTGGTTGTGGTAGATTCATTCAGTAATTTTCCTTTTGTTGTCCGGATGTCTTCCACGACGTCATCAGCCACCATCCAAGCGTTATCCGCTATCTTTTGCATTGAAGGTCTTCCACAGACTACTGTTTCCGACAATGGCCCACAATTCATGTCCGCAGAATTTCATTCTGCAAGGCCAATGGTATTCAACATCTGACATCCGCGCCGTTTTTGCCTCACTCAAACGGTGCCGCTGAACGATTGGTCCGGACTTTCAAGTCACAGATGTTGAAGTTGAAAGAGTCGCATTCTCGGGAGGACGCGTTATTGCTATTTTTGTCCTCGTATCGCTCTCAGCCCCGAGATGGTCGCTCGCCGGCTGAGTTGCTCCACGGTCGTCCTCATCGCACCTTGATGTCTTTGCTACATCCGCCGCATCAATTTCCTGTGCAGCGGCAGCCACCTGCTTTTGCTCCGGACGACGTTGTATACTATCGCCACTATCGTGGTTCACGGCGTTGGCTCGCAGGGCGCATTCTTCGCTGCCTCGGCTGCGCTATGTATCTGGCTTTGGGGGCCTCTGGTGAGGTGCGTCGGCATCTCAACCAGCTGCGCCTCTGTCGTCGCATGGGTTCTGCCGCTCCCCGTCTGCTTTCAGCGACGGTGCCGTCCGGTCAGCGCCCTGGGGACCCATCTACTGGCTCGCCTCATCCCCAGGTGTTACCGACGCTGCCTTCCATTTTGCCCCATGGCGACGCGCCGACGCCTGTTCTCCCGCCGGCGACGCCCGCAGTGGACGCGTCGCTGCAACCGCCGGGCGCCTCCCTGGGTCACGCGCCGCCGATCGCTTCCCGTGACCAGCTGTCTTCCGACATGGAACTCTTGCCCGCTCCGGACCACATGGCGTCTTCGCCCGTCGGGTGCCCTGACCCGATGGAGGTCGACCCTTCGGACCCTCCTGTCTCTCTACGGGCGCATACACCGCATGTTGGCGTGCACCCTGGACTAGGTTTTCAGGCGTTTCCTAGCTCCCCTCGGACCGAATGGGAGGGTGCGGGTGGCACAGCCTCGCCTGTTGTTAGGCTCCCCACCTCGTCGCATACGTCAACATGGGTGCCTCCCCACGGCGGGCGGAAGCCTTACAACACAACCCTACGCCGATTTGTGGGGGAGGAATGTGGTGTCACCGCCAGACACCACACTTGCTAGGTGGTAGCCTTTAAATCGGCCGCGGTCCGGTAGTATACGTCGGACCCGCGTGTCGCCACTGTCAGTGATTGCAGACCGAGCGCCACCACACGGCAGGTCTAGAGAGACGTCCTAGCACTCGCCCCAGTTGTACAGCCGGCTTTGCTAGCAATGTTTCACTGACAAATTACGCTCTCATTTGCCGAGACGATAGTTAGCATAGCCTTCAGCTACGTCATTTGCTACGACCTAGCAAGGCGCCATTATCATTTGTTATTTATCTTGGGATGCATGTACAGTCAGACCGATGTTCACCAATTATGGATTAAAGTTAAGCATTCCAGCAGCTACGTACTTTTCTTGATAGTATAATTACTCTACCTGTTCCAGACCTCACGCCAGCCTGCGTGAGCTTAAACGCGTGCCTTTCGGCTTCCTCCAAACCCCGTGAATTGGCTCCTGCCAATTCACAACACTTAATACTGTAGAATTATGTGTAGCAGTAATTTCCGGACTATCTGAGGCCATTTAACAATCATTGTGCTCATTTTAATCGCCACACAACACAGTATGTGGGCATCGCACCACACGCTGCTTCATAAAAAGAACTGTTTTGGAACTTTCTATCGCAACGTTTCTCCCACCTTACCCTTCCGCGGGGAACTCCCTTTACATTCTAACGTAAGCCTAAAACCATGACTTGTTACAGCTTCATTGAAGAAGGTTCATAATACTTTTAAAATTGAGATCTACTTAACAATATATAGAGATTAATACAATAAAATTATTTACAGCTATATATTTAAAACACAGTTACAGATTATTGGCTGCATACTACGCAGGCTGGTGGCACCACCTTACAGTGGTGAGCTGCCTTACTTTACCCTGTGGCCGTTAGCTGGCATATGTTCCCCACAGCACTCTATCATCTCATTCCTTACTGAGTAACAAAATATCTTCTAGAAGTTGAACAATTCCTACACTGTGTGACATATACTTGTATCGTTACAAAGTGCATCAGAAAGTACATTGAATCTGACTATTTCTACAGTGAATATAATTGTGATTTCAAAAATTGAAAATAATGGCCAAAAGTTGATATAAAAGCGCTTAATAAACTGCTTCAATGGTCTGTGTATTGATATCAATAATATATATATATATATATATATATATATATATATATATATATATATATATATATATACTCCTGGAAATTGAAATAAGAACACCGTGAATTCATTGTCCCAGGAAGGGGAAACTTTATTGACACATTCCTGGGGTCAGATACATCACATGATCACACTGACAGAACCACAGGCACATAGACACAGGCAACAGAGCATGCACAATGTCGGCACTAGTACAGTGTATATCCACCTTTCGCAGCAATGCAGGCTGCTATTCTCCCATGGAGACGATCGTAGAGATGCTGGATGTAGTCCTGTGGAACGGCTTGCCATGCCATTTCCACCTGGCGCCTCAGTTGGACCAGCGTTCGTGCTGGACGTGCAGACCGCGTCCCAAACATGCTCAATGGGGGACAGATCCGGAGATCTTGCTGGCCAGGGTAGTTGACTTACACCTTCTAGAGCACGTTGGGTGGCACGGGATACGTGCGGACGTGCATTGTCCTGTTGGAACAGCAAGTTCCCTTGCCGATCTAGGAATGGTAGAACGATGGGTTCGATGACGGTTTGGATGTACCGTGCACTATTCAGTGTCCCCTCGACGATCACCAGTGGTGTACGGCCAGTGTAGGAGATCGCTCCCCACACCATGATGCCGGGTGTTGGCCCTGTGTGCCTCGGTCGTATGCAGTCCTGATTGTGACGCTCACTTGCACGGCGCCAAACACGCATACGACCATCATTGGCACCAAGGCAGAAGCGACTCTCATCGCTGAAGACGACACGTCTCCATTCGTCCCTCCATTCACGCCTGTCGCGACACCACTGGAGGCGGGCTGCACGATGTTGGGGCGTGAGCGGAAGACGGCCTAACGGTGTGCGGGACCGTAGCCCAGCTTCATGGAGACGGTTGCGAATGGTCCTCGCCGATACCCCAGGAGCAACAGTGTCCCTAATTTGCTGGGAAGTGGCGGTGCGGTCCCCTACGGCACTGCGTAGGATTCGACGGCCAACACCGCGGTTCCTGGTGTGTCCGCTGTGCCGTGCGTGTGATCATTGCTTGTACAGCCCTCTCGCAGTGTCCGGAGCAAGTATGGTGGGTCTGACACACCGGTGTCAATGTGTTCTTTTTTCCATTTCCAGGAGTGTATATATAATATAAATACCAAATAATGGCCAAAAGTTGATATAAAAGCGCTTACTAAACTGCTTCAATGGTCTGTATATTGATATCAATAATAACCCAAGATAAAAGAGCTTAATATGACAAGGAGTGCGATAAGGATACGTTTATCACATATTCTTTTTAATATGTAAATACGGGGGACAGTGTTGCACCTTGGAACACTTTTTAGAGTTCCACTTCTAGCCGCTTCTGAGATACTTTAGCATATTTTCTAATAGAATTTCTAAAGGATGGCATTCACTTTTCGTGTGCTGCATTCATTTCCTGAATTTACCAAAATTACTCCAGAGAAGCGATTTTTTCCACATGTGAAAAAAGTGTTCCGAGGTACAACATGTTCAGATAACTAACAATAAACATTCTATTGATATTTAAATGTGCTGTAATCGAGCAAATCTTGTCCATACTGTGTTTAATAATCTCTATGTTACGTCATTTTCCGCCTCCGTGAGGGTGTGGTCAGCGCGACTGAACGCCATACGGATAGCCCCAGTTCCATTCCCAGTGCTGCCTGGATTTTTCCTCAGTATATCTACTCAGCTTCGTGATGCCAACTGAGGAGCTGCTTGACCGAGCAGCGGCGGCTCCAGATCACGAGAACTGATCGTGCGAGCGGTGAGAAGACATCCTCCATTGGCAGAAGATGACATGGCGCTCGGTCGGTGCCAATGTGCACACCATGTCCTGTAGGCGAAGCTTACTTTTATGTACTTTCTGTTACACTGTATCTCTGGTACATACCAATAAGCATTAAGTACAGGCAAATGAAGAAAAAGCAAGAACATTACAGAAATTTCCACTTTCTTGACAGATAACAATGTTAAGACATTAAAGAAATTCAGTTCATTTGCAAAAAATAATGTGTTTCGAGATATAAGATTTTCTTCCGTTTCAACATACAAGACGGTGCATGAAAGACCCGCTGTATAACTAATTTATAAAAGAGTAGAATTTTGTTCATCATAAAATTCTGTTACTGTACAGTCAACAATATCTACACAACAGCTTCAATAATTTACACAGCACTTAAATGTGTAGAACTAAAAACAATTACAAATTCTGTACAGAACACAACATCGTATCTCACGAGAGCA
This sequence comes from Schistocerca nitens, assembly GCF_023898315.1. NCBI lineage: Eukaryota > Metazoa > Arthropoda > Insecta > Orthoptera > Acrididae > Schistocerca > Schistocerca nitens. The sequence continues at coordinate 1,158,276,645 of NC_064614.1, read as the reverse complement.
GAAACAATATAAAATTCGCGAAACTCCTTGTGGTGGTCTCTAGTGCACATTCTTCCATGTGATACTAAAATGGGTCTCTAGATTGAAACATCGCCTGGGATACATCATACAAGAAATGTACTCACAGTTGCGTATATGGACAACCATCAGCTGTATGGTGACATTGAATATTTGTGCCAGACAGGTACTTGAAACCGGATTTCCCTCTTATCGCCAGCGGTCTCCTCACCATTTGACCATTTGGCTATCAAGCACGAGTCATGTCCCGTCCCAAACTTCCGTATGTCGTCAACAATGTTTCTAAAACCTTTTCTCGTACATCTGTATATGTATATTCGTTCACAGGCGAGATACTTTTCTTAAAAGTAGCTTACCCGGTGCCGGCAGATAAATACGATATTGCAGTGCCTGTGTTATTCAGAATTACGATGCCCCGGAGAGGCACAGATTTTCGCTGTCGTCATTCCATTATACAGCTGATGATTGTCCATATTCGCAACTGCGAATGCATTTCATGTATCTCATAACGGCTATAGTTGCCGCAGTGTGTGTTCCTTCGGACCTGCCGGCCAGTGTGGCCGAGCGGTTCGAGGCGCTTCAGTCTGGAACCGCGCTGCTGCTACGGTCGCAGGTTCGAATCCTGGCTCGGGCATGGATGTGTGTGATGTCCTTAGGTTAGTTAGGTTTAAGTAGTTCTAAGTCTAGGGGACTGATGACCTCATATGTTGAGTCCCATAGTGCTCAGAGCCACTTGAGCCAACCTTCGCACCTGCGTGCGTGTCCGAGAGGATTAACGCAGGCACTGCAGCATTGTAGGAAACCTCGTATCTTCTCAAGGTATGTCACTGAGGGAGGTGGCAATGGACGCACATTCGGGAGATCGACGGTTCAAACCGGCGTCCGACCATCCTCATTTATGTTCTCCGTGATTTCCCTAAATCGCTTCAGGCAAATGCTTGGATAGCTCATGTGCCGATTTTGGGCACTATTGTGTGCCGGCCGCGGGTCTTAAGGTCGATACTGGCCTCGCCAGAGATACTGGGGAGCCGAGTTGGCGGCGTGTGGCCCTCTGGGAGGGAGGAGTGGAGGATTGGACAGTACCGAGCGAGAAGGACAGAACGACTGAGTGTTGGGGTGCGAATTGTCCGAATTCTGCATTTAATAACTTTGGCAATCTGTGGTTGTGGACTGATGGTGAACTCGAGACTCTTGGGAATTCAACGCTACTGTGGAACGACAAGCCATGGGCTCTGCAGTTGTATGGACGCAATTACGGCGAGCTGTGGCCGATGTCGTTTGTGGGTGTTTTGCCACGGCAGACAAACAAGATAGCGTGGGCCCAACCTGAACACGCTGTGCCGTAGAATGTTCGCCCACAAAAAAGATGTCATGATGTAGGAGAAGAAAGTAGTGGAATACGGTACGTGTATTAATCTTCAATGACTTCTGCGGTGTTAGTTTGTTTAACTGTATGGGGACTGAGCAGTAACTGACACTTTTCAAAGGAATTGACGAGTGTGTAAAAGTGTGGCCAATGCCGGATGGGCGTTCTCATAAAGTTATAATATTTCTTATTTGTGAAAATAATTTTGTTTTCATAATTACTCATTGGCTAGATTTGAAATTTAGTTCTGTGCTGTAGTTCAGAGGGTTATAAATACTGGAATTTACCGTATCTTCTGACTATGAGCCGGCCGGTGTGACCGAGCGGTTCTAGGCGCTTCAGTCTGGAACCGCGCGACCACTACGGTCGCAGGTTCGAATCCAGCCTTGGGCATGGATGTGTGTGACGTCCTTAGATTAGTTAGGTTTAAGTAGTTCTAAGTTTTTAGGGGACTGATGACCTCATATGTTGAATCCTATAGTGCTCAGAGCCATTTGAACAATTTTCTGTGAGTTTTGTATATGTTTGATATCTGCGTGTTAAATGAAAGTTAATTTTGAAGTTTGAAAGGTACCTTTCTACCATTACGATTCTGTAATTTTTTATTTGGAAGTGATGCTGTTTGCTACTGATCTTGGTTGAGAATTTATTACCCTTAGGAACAGTTATTTAATCAGTATTTTATGAATTAAGACTTTTTGTTTTTTGGTGGACTATTACTAATAAATTACGTAAATTAGTAATGATGTGTAAGCAGTTATTGAAGGCACCCATCTCCATTAGCCAATGAACCATGGCCAGTAGGGAGGGGCATGGATGTAACATTAGGGAACTAGAGGCTATGTTGTGGCAACGCAAATCCTGTTGATTGTTGTTATTGTTGAAGTATCTAGCAGCCCCTAAATTAAATAATAGTCCTGCACACTCATTTGAAATGGCACACGCAGCTTCCTTCCCCATCCTGCTCTAACCCGATAGAATCGACAACGTCGCTGTTTGGTTTTCTCCGCCAAATCATCGAACCAAGGTAGAACAACACTCTCCACTATATAAGGACAACGCCATTAGAAAGAATGAGCACCGCAAGGGTTCCATATAAACTACAATAAATATAATAAATATATTAACATACTATTATACCTTGCCTGTATTGTATTACTGGCAAATTCTGTGGACGAACTATAAAAATCAACCCTTCTTTCAAATTGATTGGAAAGGATTATAATTTTAAGGTAGCAGTAAATGCAAAAATAAGATAATGGAATTCTTTGGAAAATACTCTCCTTAAAACAAAACTGGATTTAGGACAAGTTCAGTACATCAATTACCTGGGGAGCTACACTGACGGAAAAAGAAATCGCAGCACCCAAAAATAATTAATGTAGTGCAATGAAATTTTTGGAATGGGTTTTTCGAGGTGATTAATATTGCAAGATCACAGGTTAATGTAAGTGCGAGATAACCATTGCAAATGTGAAATGCTGGTGCAGTGTAACCGGTGTAACCGTAAGATCGTTGAATGTAAGTATGCAGATACGTTTTACAGGTTCCAGATATCAGTCTGTAGGATGGAGTTCCATGCCTCTTGCACTTGGTCAGTCAATACAGGGTATGTAAAAGCTGATTGTGGATGAAGCAAGAGTTGTCTTCAAATGATGTCCCACATTTGCTCGATTGATGACAGATTTGGTAATCAGTCAGGCTAGGGCAACGTCACGACGCTCAGTAGAGCATGTTGGATTACAACAGCGGTATGTGAGCAAGCGTTATCCAGTTGGAAAACCACCCCTGGAACGCTGTTCATGAATGGCAGCACAACAGGTCGAATCAGTAGACTGAACAACCAACTTTTAGCCAGGATGCATGGCATAACAACGGGAGTTCACCTGCTGTCATACGAAATAGGATCTCACACCGTAACTCCAGATGAAGGTCCAGTGTGCCTAGCACGCCCTCAAATGGCCTCCGTCTAGCCAACACACGACCATAACTGACATCGAAGCAGAAGCAGCTTTATCGGAAAACACAATCGACCTCCACCCTGCCCTCCATTGAACTCTCGCTTGACATGCTGAAGTCCCAAACGGTGGTGGGTTGTGGTCGGTGGAATGCACGCTGCAGGGAGTCTAGCTCAGAGCTGTCCTTGAAGTAACCGATTTATAACAGTTTGTTGTGTCACTGTGGTGCCAAGCGCTGCTGACATTGCTGCTGCAGATGCAGTGCGTTGCACCAGAACCACATGCCGTACACTATGGTCTTTGCGGTGTCACCGCCAGACACCACACTTGCTAGGTGGTAGCCTTTAAATCGGCCGCGGTCCGTTAGTATACGTCTGACCCACGTGTCGTCACTATCAGTGATTGCAGACCGAGCGCCGCCACACGGCAGGTCTAGTTTAGAGAGACTCCCTAGCACTCGCCCCAGTTGTACAGCCGACTTTGCTAGCGATGGTTCACTGTCTACATACGCTCTCATTTGCAGAGACGACAGTTTAGCATAGCCTTCAGCTACGTCATTTGCTACGACCTAGCAAGGCGCCATATTCAGTTACGAATGTATTCTGAACACATCATATTGTGAATCATGTACCGTCAAGAGCGACGTTCATCATTAATGGATTAAAGTTAAGTATAAAACTAATTACGCCCGCTAATTCCTTGTCATGTTCCAGACCTCACGTCAGTATAGTTCTTCCCTCCTCACGCCAGCCTGCGTGAGCTAAAACGCGTGTATTTCGGCCTCCACTAGTAACACGGTGTTGGCTCTTCTGCCAACACAACAGTCCTCCCTCTCGGTAATGTTATGTGACTGTCTGGAGCCTGGTCTTCTGGCGACTGTTCTTTCTCGTAACCACCGCTGCCAGCGCTCATACACAATGTCTACATTCCTGCCGTGTTTATCTGCAATATCAGAGAAGGATCACCCAGATTCTTGTAGACCAATTGTACGACCTTGTTCACACTCAGTGATTTGTTGATAATGGCCACTTTGTCGCCTTAGAGGCGTTCTTGACCAGCATCAAATCACCACATGCGGTCGCAAGGGTAACTAACGTTCACGAGAGTGAACTTCGTGTATGTAAAGAAAATCTGATTTTCATCCTCGTAATGGCACTACTAGCACCACTCTCATCCGCCTCATTCGGAATTTGTACAAACTTGATCTTTATGATGTGTAAACACGCATAGAAACTTTCCTTTATGTCGCACAACTCCTCCTTGGTGTTGCGAAGTTGTCCTTCAGCATATACTACGCTACTGGCCATTAAAATTGCTACATCACGAACATGATGTGCTACAGACGTGAAATTTAACCGACAGGAAGAAGATGCTGTGATATGCAAATGATTAGCTTTTCAGAGCATTCACACAAGGTTGGCGCCGGTGGCGACACCTACAACGTGCTGACATGAGGAAAGTTTCCAACCGATTTCTCATGCACAAACAGCAGTTTACAGGCGTTGCCTGGTGTAACGTTGTTGTGATGCCTCGTGTAAGGAGGACAAATGCGTACTATCACGTTTCCGACTTTGATAAAGGTCGGATTGTAGCCTATCGCGATTGCGGTTTGTCGTATCGCGACATTGCTACTCGCGTGGGTCGAGATCCAATGGCTGTTAACAGAATATGGAATCGGTGGGTTCAGGAGGGTAATACGGAAAGCCGTGCTGGATCCCAACGGCCTCATATCACTAGCAGTCGAGATGACAGGCATCTTATCCGCATGGCTGTAACGGATCGTGCGGCCACGTCTCGATCCCTGAGTCAACAGATATGGACGTTTGCAAGACAACAACCATCTGCACGAACAGTTCGACGACGTTTGCAGCAGCTTGGACTATCAGCTCGGAGACCGTGGCTGCGGTTACCCTTGACGCTGCACCACAGACAGGATCGCCTGCGATGGTGTACTCAGTGACGAACCTGGGTGCACGAATGGCAAAACGTCATTTTTTTCGGATGAATCCAGGTTCTGTTTACAGCATCATGATGGTCGCATCCGTGTTTGGCGACATCACGGTGAACGCACATTGGAAGCATGTATTCGTAAACCGAGCTAGGTGGCGCAGTGGTTAGCACACTGGACTCGCATTCGGGAGGACGACGGTTCAATCCCGTCTCCGGCCATCCTGATTTAGGTTTTCCGTGATTTCCCTAAATCGTTTCAGGCAAATGCCGGGATGGTTCCTTTCAAAGGGCACGGCCGATTTCCTTCCCAATCCTTCCCTACCCCGAGCCTGCGCTCCGTCTCTAATGACCTCGTTGTCGACGGGACGTTAAACACTAACCACCACCACCACCACCATGTATTCGTCATCGCCATGCTGGCCTATCACCCGGCGTGATTGTATGGGGTGCCATTGGTTACACGTCTCGGTCACCTCTTGTTCGCACTGACGGCACTTTGAACAGTAGACGTTACGTTTCAGATGTGTTACGACCCGTGGCTATACCCTTCAATCGATCCCTGCGAAACCCTACATTTCAGCAGTATAATGCCGACCGCATGTTGCAGGTCCTGTACGGGCCTTTCTGGATAGAGAAAATGTTTGACTGCTGCCCTGGCCAGCACATTCTCCAGATCTCTCACCAACTGAAAACGTCTGGTCAATGGTGGCCGAGCAACTGGCTCGTCACAATACGCCAGTTACTACTCTTGATGAGCTGTGGTATCGTGTTGAAGCTTCATGTGCAGCTGTACCTGTACACACCAACCAAGCACTGTTTGAATCAATGCCCAGGCGTATCAAGGCCGTTATTATGGCCAGAGCTGGTTGTTCTGGGTACTTATTTCTCAGGATCTATGCACCCAAATTGCGTGAAAATGTAATCACATGTCAGTTCTAGCTTAATATATTTGTTCAATGAATACCCGTTTATCATCTGCATTTCTCCTTCGTGTACCAGTTTTAATGGGCAGTAGTGCATCTCTAACGAAGGCAAGAAAGTAGATATTAAACTTGAGAGATACAGTACATGCGGCACTGCAAGCGAAACATTAATAAATCACGAAGAGACACTAAAATGTTCTGAACGGCGATGGCTGCTTTTCTGCTATATTTTGTAAGTACAAACGTCCCCGTCTATCTCTTCACCGGGGGATTGCCGTACGAACACAGTCGAGAAAAAAAGAATTCGCGTCACTTGCCTATTTCGATACTGAAAAATCTAATGTACTACCAACCTACCAACCCGAGGCTATTCCATCCTATACATCCAGTTCAGAAGGATTGATTCAGTTCATGAAAGGCTCAAAACAAGCCGCTGTAGAATTAAATGCAAAGGTGTGATTCTGGGAAGTCCTCTTTAAAATGTAGATGAAAGAGAGGATATATCGTATATCGTAAGACGTGGAGGGCTTGCCAAATGTTGTGAGAGAAGAAGAAATGGGACAACAGGAAAAAGACATAAGGCAGCCGGTACTGGGCTCAGACTTCAACAGAATTTGGAACAGCTGCGATCAAATAACGCAGAACGGATAGGTATCATCCCTTGTGAACTTCTAAAATCCATGAAGCAAGTGCAAACCACACGACTGTTCAGGCTGGTGTGCGGACTCTATGAGATCGTCGACATAGCATAAGACTTTCAAAAATATATCAGCCACACAATCATGAAGATCAAGGGCAGATAAGGTGTGAGACATATTACACAATCAGTTTAACAGCACATGCATCCAAATTACTGATATCAGTACGCAGCTCAATTATAAAGGATCTTATTTTCGGAACACCCACTGCGACGAAGAAGCATTACACCCGTCCGTAAAATGCTGCAAAAGCGTAGGACCAAGCCATGTCGTGCTCGGGCTCGGTAACGATTCAAACAGTAAGATATCGAAACAAGCTAAAAAGGAAGGCCAGAATCATATGTTAATGATGTCACATTGGCACCAAATTTCAAGACAATTCGGCCGCCGTGGACTGTTGCACCTCTTCTTACCAAAACTCTTGTTTGGACACCTCTGCAATCGACGTCAGAACTACGACGCCTTGCTTTGAGGTCATGTGGTTTCCTCAGTGCCAGGAGAGAAAAGCATTTCGGATACACCGCCGCTCAGAATCGGCACAAAAAAGCCTTGGGTTTGACGTAACGGATTTCAATAAAACCACGCCTTTCCCTGTGGAGTTGATTCCCACATATTTCGAAACTGGACAGTGCTGACACCTACCGGATGATTCACCCTTCTCTAAGGACATCGTGGGCCAGCAAACGCTTTGAACGTGTTTCCACCCCATTGGATCGCAGTTTTTGCCTAATGTATATAGGCTGTGACCACTAGCGACTATTTACAGCCATTCGACGAAATATATACGCGATCCGAAGCAGAAAAGGGTGCTTATGCTTTCCCAGCCCTCTTTTTAACGGCATCCTGTGCTGTGGTCACAGAGGAGTGCAACACTGGGACGAATGAAGAAAATGGGAAAGGACTTTCGTAAGACGCCACAGACTGGCAACACTCTCGGTACCACCAGTCTGAATTTGTTAAACGTTTTAAAAATGTAATTTTTTTTTTCATCAGTCTTCCGACTGGTTTCATGTGACCCGCCACGAATTCCTCTCCTGGGCTTATCTCTTCATCTTAGAGTAGCTCTTGCAACCTATGTCATCTATTGTTTGCTGGATGTATTCCAGCCTCTGTCTTCCTCTGCAGTTTTTGCCTTTGTGATGATAATGATGTTTGGTTTGTGAGGCGCTCAACTGCGCTGTTATCAGCTCCCGTACAAATTCCCAACGTCTGCTCAGTCCAATTTCGCCACTTTCATGAATGATGATGAATTGATGAGGACAAATCAAACACCCAGTCATCTCGAGGCAGGTGAAAATCCCTAACCCCGCAGGGAATCGAAGCAAGGGCCCCCTATTCGGGAAGCGAGAACGCGACCGCGAGACCACGAGCTGCGGACAGTGTTTGCCTTGCACAGCACCTTCAATTACCATGGAAGTCATTCCTCATGTCTTAGCAGATATCCTATCATCCTGTCCCTCGTCTTTATCAGTGTTTTCCACATATTCCTTTCCTCTCCGATTCTGCATAGAACCTCCTCATTTCTTACCTTATCAGTCCATCTAATGTTCAACATTCGTCTGTAGCATCACATCTCAAATGCTTCGATTCTCTTCTGTTCCGGCTTTCCCACAATCCATGTTTCACTACCATACATGCTGTACTCCAGACGTACATTCTCAGAAATTTCTTCCTCAAATTAAGAGACTTCTCTTGGACAGCAATGCCCTTAGTTGCCATTCCTAGTCTGCTATTGATGTCCTCCTTGCTCTGTCCGTCACTCGTTATTTTACTGCCTAGGTAGCAGAATTCCTTAACCTCATCTACTTCGTGACCATCGATAGTAAGTTTCTCGCTGTTCTCATTTCTACTTCGTCTCATTACCTTCGTCTCAATCCAGCCCCTGTACTAATTAGACAGTTCATTTCATTCAGCAGATCACGTAACTCTTCTTTACTTTTACTCAGGATAGCAATGTAATCAGCGAATCGTATCATTGATATCCTTGCACCTTGAATTATAATTCCACTCCTGAACCTTTCTTTTATTATTAATTCCTCGATGTACAGATTGAACAGTAGTGGCGGAAGACTACATCCTTCTTAATACGAGCACTTCATTCTTGGTCGTCCACTCTTATTATTCCCTCTTGGCTGTTATACATACTGTATATGGCCCGTCTCTCCCTATAGCTTCCCCCTACTTTTTTTCAGAATTTCCAACATGTTACACCATTTCACATTTTCGAACGCTTTTTCCAGGTCATCAAATCCGATGAACATGTCTTGATTTTTCTTTAGTCTTGCTTCCATTATTAACCGCAACATCAGAATTGCCTCCATCAGAATTTTAGAAACTCTGATGGAATGTTCTCTATCCCTTCTGCCTTCTATGATCTTAAGTCCTCCAAAGCTCTTTTAAATTCTGATTCTAATTCTGGGTCCCCTATCTCTTCTTAACCGACTCCTGTTTCTTCTTCTATCACATCAGACAAATCTTGCCCCTCATAGAGGCTTTCAATGTATTCTTTCCACTTATCCGATTTCACGTCTACATTTAACAGTGGAATTCCCGTTGCACTCTTAATGTTATGACCCTTGCTATTAGTGTCACCGAAGGTTGTTTTGAATTTCCTGTATGCTTAGTCTGTCCTTCCGACAATCATTTCTTTTTCGATTTCTTCGCATTCTTCATGCAGCCATTTCGTCTTACCTTCCCTGAACTTGCTATTTATTTCATTCCTCAGCGACTTGTATTTCTGTATTCCTGAGTCTCGCGGGACACTTTTGTGCTTCTCCTTTCATCGATCTACTGAAGTATTTCTTCTGTTACCTATGGTTTCTTAGCAATTACCTTATTTGTACCTATGTTTACTTTCCCAACTTCTGTTATCGCCCTTTTTACGGATGTCCATTCCTCTTCAACTGTATTGCCTACTGAGCTATTCCTTATTGCTATGTCTATAGCCTTAGAGAATTTCCAGCGTATCTCGTCATTCCTTAGTACTTCCGTATCCCACTTCAAAGAAGTGACTAAAGTCTTAAACTTCAGCCTCCTTTTCATCATTACTATGTTGTAATCTGCTCCTGGGTACGCCTTACAATCCTGTATGTGATTTCGGAATCTCTGTCGGACCATAGTGTAATCTAACTGAAATCTTCCCGTATCACCCACACTTTTCCAAGTATACCTCCTTCTCTTGTGATTCCTGAACAGAGGATACGCTTTCACTAGCTCATTACAGATATCAATTAATCTTTCTCCTCTGTCATTCTTTGTCCCAAGCACATATTCTCCTGTAACCTTTTCTCCTACTCCTTCCGCTACAACTGCATTGCAGTCTCGCATGACTATTAGATTTCCATCTCACTTTACATACCGTATTACCCTTTCAGTATCCTCATATACTTCCTTTACGTTTGCAACGTCGACATGTACACCTGAACTATCGTGTCGGTGTTGGTTTGCTGTCGATTCTGATAACAATAACCCTATCACCGAACTGTTCACAGTAACACACTCTCTGCCATACCTTCCTATTCATAAGGAATTCTACTCCTGTGACCATAAATCTTTGTCTTCTTTCCACTTCACTGATCCCTACCATATCTAGATTGAGCTTTGCATTTCCCTTTTCAGATTTTCTAGTTTCCCTACACGTTCTTCTGACATTCCATGCCCCGAATCGTAGAACGTCACCCTTCCATTGATTATTCAATTTTTTCTCATGATAACCTCCCCCTTGGCAGTCCCCTCCCGGAGATCCGAATGGGGGACTATTGCGGAATCTTTTGCTAAAGGAGAGAGCATCATGGCACTTCTTCAATTATATGACCCATGTCCTGTGGATACACGTTGTCTTTAGTGCAGTGGTTTCCATTGCCTTCTGCATCCTCATGCCGTTGATTTTTGTTGATTCTTCCTCCTTCAGGTGCAGTTTCCCAACCCTAGGACAAGAGAGTGCCCTGAACCTCTCTCCGCTCCTCAGCCCTCTTTGACAAGGCCGTTGGCAGAATGGTGACTTCTTATGCCGGTAGTCTTTGGTCACCAGTGCTGATTATTAGTCAAAATTTAAGCAGCGGCAGGATTTAAACCCTGGACCGAAGACTTTTGGATTATGAATCAAAAACGCCACCCTAAGAGCACGGGTCCTATCAATGTACATCTACAGAGACTAACCGTGACACCAGGCGCCTGCAGGCATGTTACACTGCTGCTCCTGCACCTGCTAGTAGGCATGCAGAATCTGAGGAGCCTTAACGGGGTTGCCGATCTACAAGCACCTACGCCTCTGTCACAGTTCGTCTCTGCACGGGTACAATTTTAATCTACTCAACAACGCGAGCAGAGGACAGCGAGGGTGTTGCCATCTGGGGTATCTTAGAGGGGACCCTTTCGCCATTTTATTCACGCTTGTGTCAATGTTGCACCCTCCTGTGATCATGTCACAGGAGGATGCGAAGCACAGAGGCTGAAAAACCATAAGCTCCCTTATATCACAGCAAACTGCGGTGGCACTGCCCTCCAAAGGATGCGATGACGTTCAATGAGGTTTTTGGCCCACTATACCCTTAGAGAATGGTTAAATCATCCGGAGGGAGGGGCGGGGGGGGGGGGAGTGTTAGCAATGTTAACGGTTGTAAACGTCGTGCTGTCACTCATAACATTGCTAGTTGTCATTTTCGATCACTTCATGTGTGGGAATCAACTCCTCATGGAAAATGTTGATCTGACTGACGCTCTTTATGCCATCGCTGAATTCTTTTCTGTAGACGCTGCGAGACGGTGTGACTGAAATGTTTTCCTCGGCCACCGATAAGAAAGCCACCCGAATTGAACGCAATGCGCTGCGGTTTTGACCACCATCACAGAGACGTCAAAGATGGTATGAAATGTAGGAAAGAGGGGGTGTAATGACTTGCCCGTTGTGTCATTGGGCAGAATCGAGGCGAAATTTGGTGCCAATATGACATCATCAACCCACCTTATATCACACATGAACGTCTGAGATCTGACCTTTTTTTCCATGTCTCGATACCTTGCTGTTTGAAGTGTCACCAGTCGCGGGGGTGAAGACGCATGATCTCAAGCTTTTGCAATCTTACAGAGGAAGCTTGCAGGAACCACGAGTCAAATTTCAAACTTCTACGTCGCACTGTAAGATGATTACTGAGTCTCGAAAACGCGATCCTTTAATTGTGTTGCTTAGTATAGAATAATACATAAAAGTATGAAACGGCAAACGGAATCTGTTACCATAGATGACCAGCTTGGCTTTTGGAAAAGGCACCAGACGGCAGTTCTGACAGTAGAATCAAGACTTGTACACGTAGAAAAACCTTTAGATGATGTAAATGGTGCAAGAAATCGGAATTCGGAGAAAAAAAAACGATTAAGCTCTAGGGAATGACAGGTAATATAGAATGTATACCACAAATGTAACAATATAAAATAAATGCCGAAGACGTAGTGCTTGGATTAAAAAGGGTGTAAGACAATGGTGCTTTCTTTCGCCCCTAGTGTTCAATCTATACATCGAAGAAACAGTGACAAAAATAAAAGAGTGGTTCTAGAGTCGAATTAAACTTCACGACGAAAGAGTGTCAATGGTAAGCTTCGCTGATGACATTGGTATCCTCAAAGTTACATTATGAGTTCAGTAGTCCTATGAGCGTATGAACATAGGCGTATGAGCACACACAATGAACTCACAAATGTAATGAGACGTAGCAGATAAGAGATTTGCGGTAAAATTAATACGAGAGTCGGGGACTACGATATGCATGAAATCAATAAAATCTATCTTGGAAGCAACGAATGGCGGATGAAGCGAGGAGCACGTAAGAAGCAGACTAGCACTAGTATTAATTAAAGGGCTTCAAAAATGGTTCAGATGGCTCTGAGCACTATGGGACTTAACATCTGAGGTCATCAGTCCCCTACATTTCGAACTACTTAAACCTAACTAACATAAGGGCATCACACACATCCATGCCCGAGGCAGGATTCGAACCTGTGGCCGTAGCGGTCGCGCGATTCCAGACTGAAGCGCCTAGAACCGCTCGGCGACACCTGCCGGCTAAAGGCCTTCATTTGACGAATAAATTACTGAGAACGTACGTTTTGAACACAGCATTGTAGGGCAGTGAAAAATGGACTTCGGGGGAAACTTTTTCAGATGTGGTGCGACAGAAGGATGTTGAAAATGAAGAGGCCTATGAAATTGAGAGTTTCTTCGCATAACACGTGGTAAGAAACATACGGAAAGTACTGAAAAGACGAAGGGGCAGGATAATAGGACATCTGTTAAGACATCAGGTAAGGCCCATGTTATACTTTAAGTTGTAGAGATTGACACATGAGAGGAAATCGTGGGCGGATCACGGAGAAGAGGAAACTGTGGCGGGCCATGAAAATTAGCCAGGAGACTGATGACCCAAAAAGAACTGTCCTTGAAGAGAAATTACAATTTTGCATCTCTGCCTGGAGGCCATATGTTGATAGAGATAGCGAAATGTTTGCAAATAGAATTACAGGGTCCTTTTGATTATTCCACGGAAGCCGTAGAGAAGGGTTATTTCACACTTTAGATTGTTTTTCCGTATCTTTGTCTTCATTTAAAGATAAAAAAGTGTACCAAATCCGCCGATTCGAGCAGAGGTAGTTGATCAGGTTCATCATATACCGTGAGACTGGTTCGGTGCGAGGCCGTTTGGCACGCTGCATTGTTTCTGAACGGCGACCTGCAAATGCGGTGACATAATTAAGTCACAGTCGGCTAGTAAAGGTTTAATTTCCCTCAATAACAACAATATTTTATATTTTAACCGTGATATTCTACATTTATTCATGCCCATTTCGTGATCATGATTTGACACAGTCAAGAATTATTCCTCCTTGTAGAGCCCAATAAATTTCACATGACCGCAAGCAAAAGCAGCTAGTTCTGCAAGGTTCGCAGGAGAGCTTCTGTAAAGTTTGGAAGGTAGGAGACGAGGTACTGGCAGAAGTAAAGCTGTGAGTAACGGGCGTGAGTCGTGCTTCGGTAGCTCAGTTGGTAGAGCACTTGCCCGCGAAAGGCAAAGGTCCCGAGTTCGAGTCTCGGTCGAGCACACAGTTTTAATCTGCCAGGAAGTTTCATATCAGCGCACACTCCGCTGCAGAGTGAAAATCTCATTCTGGAAACATCCCCCAGGCTGTGGCTAAGCCATGTCTCCGCAATATCCTTTCTTTCAGGAGTGCTAGTTCTGCAAGGTTCGCAGAAGAGCTTCTGTAAAGTTTGGAAGGTAGGAGACGAAGTACTGGCAGAAGTAAAGCTGTGAGTACCGGGCGTGAGTTGTGCTTCGGTAGCTCAGTTGGTACACCACTTGCCCGCGAAATGCAAAGGTCCCGAGTTCGAGGCTCGGTCGGGCACACAGTTTTAATCTGCCAGGAAGTTTCATATCAGCGCACACTGCGCTGCAGAGTGAAAATCACAATCTGAAAAGCAGATCAATTCTCAGAGAAAATAACCAAACGAGTGAAACAAACTGTCTCTACCGCTTCCATGGACCATTCAAAAGCATCAGACAATGCCATTTGCAAGCAATAGCAGAGAAACTGCGGGCTCTGCCAGCGTCTATGCCCTTTGGTCACAAACGCAAAAGCTTGACTTCTCCAGTAGGATAGTTATCGAATAGACAATTGCCGCTTAACCAGCCACAAAGGAAGAAACAGTCGAGGCAGTATCTTACCACCATTTGGTTCAGTTAACAGTAATGATAAATGGGAAAAATAGTGAAAACCATCACATTTCATCTACATTATCTATTTTTTAATTGTGTTGTTCCTATAGATTTTGAGAGACTAAAGTATTGTAAATGAGTACTGATATTCCTAAATTCAGTCTTGAAGACAACGCTATCCGTACGATAGAGACTTTGATTAGTAATCAAAGCATCCACGGTCCCGGGTTCAAATCACGCCACCGCTTAAATTTAAAAAAAAATCATCTGCAATGGCCGCCGAAGACTTCCGGCATAATAAGTCAGCCTTATTGAGCCAATGGCTTTGTCAAAGCAGGCGGTGGGGAGGACAAAAGTTCAGGGTACTCTCTTGGGCCTCGCCTCAAATGGCGAAGAATCACTAGTGACTAACGGCATGAGAATGCAGAAGGCAGCGGGAACCACTGCAGCAAAAACACATCAATTGTATCAACCGGACGTGTGGCATGTAATTTAAAAAGTGTCATGATGATCTCTCCCTTTGCAAAAGATTTCGGACTAGTCCCTCTTTCGGATCTCCTGGAGGGGACTACCAAGGACGAAATGACAATGAGAATAAGGCTGAATAACTAAGGCAGGATAACGATCTACGAGTGGGGGCGTGGAATAACAGAATATGGTAGGGAAGCTAGAAAATCTGGAGAAAGGCCTGCTAAGGCTAGTTATAGAAGAGTATAGGTTAATATCAACAGCAGCAGAAAATGGTTTAATAGGAAGGTAGGTCAGAGGGGTTGTTTTTATCAGAATAGACAGCAAACTAACACCGACAAAGATGGTTGAGGTATACATGCCCACGTCGCAAGATGAAGATATAAAGCATAAAAGGATGTTGAGCGGATAATTCGGAATACAAAGAGAGATGATGTTTCTACGGTGTCTAGGAATGCATCATTATTTAAAAACTGTAAGTATGGCGATAATAAATTAACGGACACCTTTAGTATAAGTGCCTGCTTCATCACCTGTTGCCGGCCGCGGTGGTCTCGCGGTTCTAGGCGCGCAGTCCGGAACCGTGCGACTGCTACGGTCGCAGGTTCGAATCCTGCCTCGGGCATGGATGTGTGTGATGTCCTTAGGTCAGTTAGGTTTAAGTAGTTCTAAGTTCTAGGGGACTGATGACCACAGCTGTTAAGTCCCATAGTGCTCAGAGCCATTTGAACAATCATCACCTGTTCACAATAATGAAAGTTGTAACGCTTGTACAGTTGGGAAGTGTGAAGGGAACACACCCACTAGAAGAAAGCGCCTAGGTGAAGGAGAACCATGTAACCTTGACTACTCTGTTGGACACTTCTGGTTATAAAATAAGAGGTATTTGTGAAACGTATTTGTAAACTTTCATAATAAATTACTTTGATCACATTTTCTAGGATTTGACGTTTTCAGTGTTACATGTACCTTTATTTTGCAAATCACGAAACCAATGAAACTCGAATTTTCCGTAATACAATAAAGTACTTAAAAGTACCACTGAACTATAATAACGAAAAGAACTGGCTTACTTTCTGAATCAGAGAGATTTATATGAAAGTTTTCCCAATTAAAAATGCCTTGAGGGTAAAAAATACATACATATCGTACCAGGAAACATCGACTGTCGGTCGGCGAACTGACAATACATGCTGAAAACTGATGTCAAAATTTGGAAGTTTTAGGTGTAACATTTCCAGAGAAAGAAGGTACAAAATCAACAAATTTATATTGGCGAGACAGGGCGTCTCGATTCCCCTTAATTAAAGCCTCATTTTTACGAAAGGGAGTCGCCACATGCCAACTTCTACAGAAAAGTGTCCTCGTTACGAGATGGGAAGGACTTGTACAAAATTTATACTTCGTGCAATGAACTTCCGGTGAACATCTTGAATGCGTCACTTCATTGTGAACTCACATATATTCAAAGAGTTATTCTTTTGGCGTTATGTGCGCGACTGAAACGGGAAGTAACCGTAAATGTGGTTCCATGCTAAGTACCCTCTGCAGTAAGACTAAGTGTTTCGCAGACTATGTACGTGAATGCAAATTGATAAGTACGCTGTTTGACAATTGCTAAGGAACAAAGACATTTTTGGACAGGAGTAATCACAAGTAATAATGGACGACATGGGATATTTATAACGAAAAATTGTGCAGATTTCACCACACGGGAAAGCAGGATAACAGACATAAGGTTCATGCTTGACACAGCTCAGACTTCAACAGAACTGTCGATGTAGGAGTCTCATTAAGCAATATGCCCCTCTCGGCCACTAATACACATTTTGCGTTTGTTATTCATACTGGCTACCAAACTGTTGAGGAGTGCTTGGGTAATGTTGCCCCATCCGTCTCTCAAAGCGTTTTTCAATTATTGGACGGTTTAGGGAAGGCTGTTCGTTGAGGTATACGTCTGCCAAAAGCATCCAAGGCATGCTCTTTTTGTGGTTTACGTCCGGTGACTACGTAAGCCATTCCATATGTTCAACGTCTCAACTTTCCCGTGAGTCCGACGTCTGGGCGGTCATGTGTGTCATCGATAAACAGAAAGTCAGGACGTACTACAACCGAAACAGACAGACATGATTCAGAATAATCTTCCTGCAGTACCTCTGTGCGCAATGACATGCAGCGGTGTATGGTCATTGTGCATAATGCCTGCCCTCAGCTCGCCTATGTCTTAAAGACGAAGTTCCCCTACCTCTCTCCGCACTATATTGTGGCCAGAATCACTTGCCACAATGAAGCGGGATTCATCAGAGACCATCACTCTGGACCACTGTTGCTGATCTCAAAAACTTGCTCCCTAAACCAACAGACTTTTTCTAGAAGGTCGCTTGGTTGAAGTGCGATGCGTTTAACAGACTTCCGAGCATAGAAACAGCCTGATTTAACGGTCGCAAAATGTTGTTGGCGGGGAAACATGTACCGGTAGAGGCTGCAAGGTTTGTGGTGATCTATCTAGGAGTGAAATGTCGATTCCTTCTCGACACTAGGGCTACGAATTGATCCTCTTGCGGTGTGGTGTTACGCCTACGACTACCAGCGTGTTTTCGCAGAGCATTTCCACTTTCAGCGGTCTTTTTAATCGTGATGTGACACTTTTGGGAACACCACTCACTATATCCACAGTAACAACACTGCTCGTCTACAATTGTAGGAAATCAATTGATGACTTGCAGACATGTTCAGTTCCACACGGAATGTCGCACTAATCGGTTCCACGATTAGCTTCGTCAAACACCGTACTGCATGGACTGTCGAATGCATACAGAGCGTTCGTGCACAGGCTTCGAAGCAGTTAACACTCCTCATCCTCTTCGTTTCCGTTTACTGTCATTGGTCAGGTGTTCCATAGCAACTGTCGGTTGTTCCGTAGCATTTGGTAGCTGTCCCTTAGCAATAGTCATTCATTGTATTTAGGGGTAATACGAAGAAGAGGCAGGAAATCATTCTCCTCAAAAAATTATTATGAAAGGCGAAAGGAATATTTAGATTTGAGGCAATAGGTGTGGGAAAATAAATAACATCTCCAAGAGAAACAGCTTTCAAGATCCTAGAGAAATCAGTCCTATTGCTTATAAAGCAGGCCTGACGAAGGACACCGAAGGATTTGAGAGACGCGCTACTAGAATTGCGTGAGGTCTGTATAGCCCACACTTAAGTGTAACAGAAAATCTCGTGGGACTTCTATGGGAATCCTTGGAAGGAAAAGGAGATAGTTCTCGGAAAATATTATTGAGTAAATTTAGCGACCCTGTATTGCCAACGTCGTATGTCTCGCATTGCAATCAAGAGAATAAGATAAGATTAACGCGCATACAGAAGCACAAAGCCAAAATCGATAATACTGAGACGATCACCCCTCCACCAAGCACTGTACACTTCCTTACTGAGTATACGTAAATGTGCACAAGATAAAAATAGTTGATGAGCAAAAAGTCAAGAATCTATATTCCGTTTGAAAGCATCGATATTACTTGGAAAACATAGGAGCAATGAGTTAAGTCAATGTTCTGTGTTGCATCATGTTTAGTTGCAAGCTGACAGAAGCCTTGTTTGCATTTTGACACGCTTCGTGTCCATTTATGCTGCCGCTGGTGAGTCAGCGCGAATGTACGCTGGCCCCATTCCCTGGTAATTGCCTTTGTTACTCCGTGATATATATTTTTTGCCTGACGCACGTTTCAGATCGTTTAACAATGCCTTCAAACGCTGAATTACGAGTCGAGAGACATTTCTGTATAATTTGAAGCTCTTTGGGAATGAGTTCTGATGCGACAGGGGGCCTGTCAGTGTTGTGCTGGTACAGATATCTGTGAAGCATAACGAGTAACTGGTTGCGAAAGCATACCTGACCTCTTAGCAATAAGTAATCCTGGACAAATAGGGAGTATCATGACAAATACAGGAATTAGCGACCACAAGGCAGTTGCTGCTAGGCTGAATACCGTAACATCTACAACCATCAAAAAGAAACGCAAATTATATCTGTCTAAGAAATCTAACAAAAATGCTCTTAACGCCTTTTTAAGAGAGAGTCTTCGCTCCTTCCGATCTGATTATGTAAGCATAGAAAAGATGTGGATTGGTTTCAAAGAGATAGTATTAACGGAAATGGATAGATATACGCCACACATTATTAATAAGTGATGGTACTGATACCCCATGGTACGCAAAACGGATCAGATCGGTGTTTTAGAAGCAACGAAGAAAGCATGCACTTCGAAATATAGCGCGTACTTCAATGCGAGATGCTTTTAATAAATTTCCACACTGAAACTCTGTCTCGAAATCTGGCACAAAACGAAATGAGATTCTGGTGATACATAAAGCGCACCAGTGGCAAGACGCTATCAGTACCTTCACTGCGCGATAACAACGGTGAAGTCGCTGATGACAGCGCCACTAAAGCAGAGGTATTAAACATTGTTTTCCGAAACTCTTTCACCAAAGAAGAAGTAAATATTCCTAAATTCCAATCAAGAACAACTACCAAGATGCGAAACCTACAAGTTGATATGCTCGGTACAGCAAAGCAGCTTAAATCAATAAGGGCAAGGTCTCTGATTTTGTACCAGTCAGCTTCCTTTCAGAGTATTCTGATACAACAGCTCCATATTTAGCAATTATATACAACCGCTCGCTCACAGAAAGATCCGTATCTAAAGACTGAAAAATTGCTCAAGTCACACGAGTACCCGAGAAGGGAAGTAGGCATAACCTGCTGAATTACAGGCTCATATCACTAACGTCGACTTGCAGTAGAGTTTTGGAACATGTACTGTGTTCGAACATTATGAAGTACCTCGAACAAAACGATATACTGACACATAGCAGCATGGGTTCAGAAAATATCGTTCTTGTGAAACACAAGTAGCTCTTTATACTGCTTAGACCACGCTTGTCCGCCCTACTCTTCAGTATGGCTGTGCGGTGTGGAATCAGCATCAGGTGTGACTGACGGATAACATCGAATAAGTTCAAAGAAGGACAGCTATTGTGAAATAGGGGAGATAATGCCACAGACATGGTACGTGAATTGGACTGGCAATCATTAGAACAAAGGAATTTTCTGTTGCGATGAGATCTTGTCATGAAATTTCGATCACCAGTTTTCTCCTACGATTACTAAAACATTCCCTTGACACCCACCTACAAAGAAAGAAATTATCACGATAAAATAAGAGAAACCAGCGTTAGGTCCGCATTTGTGTGATTGTGAGGCTTAATTTAACAATATTTTATTTAACATCATAGAAATACCCTTTGAACCAAATAATTTTTGTTCTGTACCCATTAAAGGTCCTTATAGAGAGTTCTAAGCAAATAATACAACTAAATGTTTCCCATTACATTAAAGAATTAAATGTACCTTTTTCGCCGACTTACACAACTGGGCAACAGTATCAATAATTTACACTGGTTAGCCCACGGTCATAATCAATAATAATGTCTGACACCAGAAGTAGAACATAATCTGGAAAACAACTCTTAAAACCCACAAGGATCATAAGAAACAAGTACGCATTGATCTACCTCTACTACTACTGTGACCAGATAGCTGCCACAAAATTTTGACTTAATATTTGTGACCGATGGCTTATTTGTTCTAATATAATTTTGACACGGTCACTGAACCTTAGCAGCTATGTTCAAAGTTTTAAGCTACAAACAACTCTTTCTCAAAATACTTACGAAAATATCTCAATAAATCCTCATGCAATAACATAAAAAATTAATTATTCTCAAAGAGCAAGTAACAAAATGATGATATTAATAAATCCTCATACAATAACACAAACAACTGATTATGTTCAAAGGGCAAGTAACAAGATTAATTCTCAGCAGTCATACTCACGTCATAGTTTAAACAAAATACTTTGGCATTAATACAATTAATTTCATTGCGCACATACCAGTACTCCTGTGTGTCATCAATAAATAACAACATTTTTCCACTCGACAAATACTGACTTCCGTGGAGACACTGTGGCTAGCGGACGTACCCAGTGCACCACTCGTGTGCCATACTGTGCACTGTATCATAGAAGCGCCAGCCCGGAACTGTCAGATGCCAAAGCATTCAGGTAATGGTCTTCGTAACGTACAGAAACCCTGTGCTCTGCCCCCACTGAAATCGCTGTTCATCGATGGGAAAAGACACCAAAAGCACCACCAGACTGTTGTGTCCACATGGCGGTCATCCCCCCCCCCCCCTTACCCCCTCCACCCACCCAACACACACAGACACACACACACCCACATACACAGACAGAATGACATCCGGCTGACAGAACCAGAACTCTTCCGTTTCTCGAGGCCCTAGCTCTCGGCTCCCCCCAGAATTCGCTCTTTCGCCTCCATGCAGCAACTGATCGCACTTTATTACCTTCAGGCCCAGTCACTGCGCCATTCCGGCCCCATGTAAGCTCTGCAAATGACAAGAAGCAAATATTAGTAGAGATTCGTGCGTCTGTGAGAAGATCTCCGCACGAGCATAAAACGGCTACCACCATAATGCCTTGGCTGCAAATCTGGAGGAGAAGCCGAACTAATTCTGGACCTGTGAAAAACCGCTAAGCGCGTCTAAGGCTTCCATCCAGTCATTCTTTGACCAGTCTGGTTTCCCAGCGGAAGATAGCAAACGAATTGCCGAAGTTTCCACGTTTAAGAAATCGTTCACGCAGCAGAATCGTAGAAACGTGCCGTCATTTGAAAGTTCCACAGAATCCCGTATGGATGACATTGTAATAAGCATGCCTGGCGTGGAGAAACAACTGAAAGAATTGAAAACACGCTGTGGTCGAGCGGTTCTAGGCGCTTCAATCAGGAACCACGCGGCTGCTACGGTCGCAGGTCCGAATCCTGGCTCGGGCATGGATGTGTGTGATGTCCTTAGGTTAGTTAGGTTTAAGTAGTTCTAAGTTCTAGGGGACTGATGACCTTAGAAGATAAGTCCCATAGTACTCAGAGCCATTTGAACCCATATCTGTAAGTGTAGATATCTTACAAGCAACGTGCCGTCATTGAATTTCTCATCTTGTGCAAAGTCTATAGAGAATCCTCTGTCGACAGAAGTACAGCTGGTCGCTGGGAACGGAGGATGAGATCATCAGAAGGCGGTTCGGCGGAGCTCCACGATTTGCAGCGGTCGGGGATACCATACATGGCTGTCACACCTGACATGTTGCAGCGAGTTGACGCTGTCATTCGCGATGACAGACGCATTGCAACATGTTTTGCTGCAACCCGAAAAGGCTTGGCCCCACATAAGTCTGAGGAATGCTGAACACATCACAAAACAGGGTTGGACAGTTTTACCCTATACACCCTACAACCCTGAGCTAGTCCCCTCGGACTTTCACTTGTTTGGGCGATTAAAGGCTGCCATTCGTGAAAGACATTTAGAGGACGATGAGGAGGTGATTCACACAGTGAAGCACTGGCTCCGCCACAACGACTAGGATTGGTACAGACAGGGCACACACGCCCTTATTTCGCGCTGGAGGAAGGCCGTAGAACGGGATGAAGATTACGTGGAAGAATAGGATGTGTAGATAAAACACCATTCTTTCGTGTGTGTAATTCTCATTACGTTCAGTAAAAAACTGTTAAAGAAAAAAATGCGATGCATTACTTTCTGGGCAACCCTCGTACACCATATGCTCATTATTCAGTTTGCATTTATCGCGATTCTCTTGACCAGTGTGAAGTGCCAAGCGACTGGAAAGAAGCGCACGTGACCATACAATAACGGTAAAAGAACAGGGCCGCGCGGGGTAGCCGTGCGGTTTAGGGCGTCTTGTCTGTCCGGGTGGCTCTCCCCATCGGAGGTTCGAGTCCTCCCTCCGGCATGGGTGTGTCTGTTGTCCTTAGTGTTGTGTCTAGACAAGACAGCCTAGACACAATGAGAGGAAGCCGAAAGGCACGCGCTTAAACTCACGCAGGCTGGCGTGAGGTCTGAAACAGGATACGTAATGAATGCTATAAAGAAAAGAACGTAGCTTCTGGAATACTTAACTTTAATCCATAATTGTAGAACATTGATCTGACGGTACAGGCATGGCAAAATAAATAACCAATGTTAATGGCGCCTTGCTAGGTCGTAGCAATTGACGTAGCTGAAGGCTAAGCTAATTATCGTCTCGGCAATTGTGATCGTTATTGTCAGTGAACCATTCCTATGAACGTCGGCTGTACAACTGGGGCGAGTGCCAGGACGTCTCTCTAGACCTGCCGTGTGGTGGCGCTCGGTCTGCTATCACTGACAGTGGCGACACGCGGGTCCGACGTATACTAATGGACCGCGGCCGATTTAAAGGCTACCACCTAGCAAGTGTGGTGTCTGGCGGTGACACCACACTTAGCATATGTTAGTATAAGTTAGATTAAGTAGTGCGTAAGCTTAGGGACCGATGACCTTGGTCCCATAAGACCTTACCACAAATTTCCAAATAAAAGAACAGACCCGCAAAATTACAGACCAATGTCCTTAATATCAATTTGCCCCAGAATTCTAGAGCATATTCTGAGTTCGAATGTAATAAATTCCGTAGAGATCGAAAAGCTCATGACCAAGAATCAGGACGACTTTAGTAAGCATCACTCGTGCTTGTTCTTTTCTCAAATGTGTGCTGCGAACTATGGACGACGGGCACAGGTAGAGTACATATTCCTCGATTGCCTAAAAGCATTCGACAACACGTTGCCCCATTCCAAACTGTTAACGAAGGTACGGGCATACGAAATAGGCTCCCAGACATGTGACTGGCTCGAAGACTTCTGTAGTAACAGAACCCAGCATGTTGTCCTCGACAAGTGTTCATCGGAGACGGGGGCCACTTCAGGAGTACCCCAGGGAAGTGCGATACAGCCGTTGCTGTATACATAAATTATCTGGCAGACAGGACTGACAGCAATCTGTGGTTGTCCGCTGATGATGCTGTGGTGTACAGGAAGGTGTCGAAGATAAGTGACTGTCGGTTGATGCAAGATGATCTAGACCAGGGCTTCACAACATACGTGCTCGCGGAGCAAGCTGTGAGCAGCAAGGCGCGAGCACGGAGCAGCGCGAGCACGCTACCCCCACTACCGGACCAGAGTGGAGAGTGGGGAGAGTCTCGTGGGGAACACAACAGCTGCCGCCAGTCAATGTAAATGCGCGGCCACCTGCAGGGATTTCACTCACGAATTATTACTGCGACAAATGAAACAAATAAAGGAGAATGTACACGTGCCACATAATTTTATTAGCTTAGTGTATGCCTCTACATTCGCATTAATTTGTGAACTGTTACACAATAAAAGGTGTCACTGAAGTGTGGGATTCTCGGTTATCTTGTACTTTTTGCCCTTTACAATTGTGTCTATGTTCGGAGTAATTGTTCTTGTGCATTTTAGGCGCAGCGTGCAGTTTAAATTTCGATCAGACAATGCGTTTCTCAGGCGCGTCTTTTTACATTTCATTGCAAAGAACAGTTGTTCACAAACATACGTGGAACCGAACATTGATATTATTGTAGCCGCCAGTTTGTGCAAACGAGGAAATCTATCCTGAGGGAAGTGTCTGTAGAATTCCAAAATGTTTTTCTTGTTCTGAAATTGGTCTCTGTATTCTCTGTCACACTGCAGGTCAATAATTTCTTGCTGCAGCTCAGGACGAATCTCTTAAATATTCGCTGAATATGGAGAGAACAG
The DNA here is from genome assembly GCF_023898315.1 of Schistocerca nitens. NCBI lineage: Eukaryota > Metazoa > Arthropoda > Insecta > Orthoptera > Acrididae > Schistocerca > Schistocerca nitens. The sequence continues at coordinate 1,158,251,817 of NC_064614.1, read as the reverse complement.
ATCAAAATCACCGTCTAGTGCTGTCAGATCTTGTAAGCGCTGATCAACTAAACTATGTGAATAACGTTCACAGTCTTTGTGAACATCTTGCATGGATGATAATTTAGGAAAATGAGCTAGGTTTCCTGTTTCCAGCTGACTCACCCAAAGTGTCAATTTCATTTTAAAAGCTCGTATTCGATCTATGAAATGAGTAATTAGCAGATCTTTACCTTGTAGTAAAATGTTCAGAGCATTCAGGTGGCTAGTTAAATCTGCTAAGAACGCGAGATCACATTCAAACGTGCGCGCGCATTTCCTCTCCCTCCCCTCCCTCCCTACTCCGTGACCTTGCAGCTGCTCGCGAACACGTGCCTGAGCAGACGCGAGTACTCGCGCTCAAAACCGGCCAGTTGTTAAGCCCTGATCTAGACAGAATTTCTAGCTGGTGTGGTGAATGGTAGCTGGCTGTTGATGTGGAAAAACTGCAAGTGAATGCGGATTAGTAGGAAAAACCAACCCGTAATGTTGGGATACAGCATTAGTAGTGTCCTGCTTGACACAGTCACATCGTTTAAATATCTGACAGTACGTTGTGAAGCCATATGAAATGGAACGAGCATGCCAGGATTGTGGTAGGGAAGTCGAGTGGTCGAATTCGGTTTATTGGGAGACTTTCAGGAAAGTGTAGTTCATCTGTAAAGGAGACATGTTCTTGAGTAATAGAGTGTTTGGGAGCCGCACGAGGACAGACTGATACAAGACACAGAAGCAGTTCAGAGGCGAGCTGCTACATTTGCTACCGTCAGGTTCGATCAGCATTCAAGTGCACGGACATGCTTCGGGAGGAGCCTAAGTGTGCATTCCTGGAGGGAATAACACATTCATTTCGTAGGACACTGCTGAGAAAGTTTAGAAAACCGGCATTTGAAGCTGACTGCAGAAGGATTAGGGCTCATGCGGAGGCGTATAGATAGTCGTTTCTTCCCCGCTCTCGCGAATGGAACAGGAAAGGCCACGACTAGTTGTGGTACCCTCCACCACATACTGTACAGTGGCTTGTGGATGTAGATGTAGATGTAGATGTAGACTGCAGGCTTGTCCACTACTTTCACCATAGCGACAGTGCTAGAATGAAGATTTTACTGGTTCATCTCCTCGCAGCTGACTATTCCGCAGTTAGTACACTGCTGGCCACCGTAAATGCAACACCAAGAAAGACAAGAGGTAGCACAACAAAATTTATTTTGTAGATAACATGTTGACCAAGTATCAAATGATTACGTTTACAGACGTCTGTGACATGTGGTTCCTGCCAGAATCAGTAGCCAGAGTAGCCGCCATTGTTGGAGATCACCGCTGCCACACGTCTTGGCATTGAGTCAAAGAGACGTTGGATGTGTTCCTGGGGTACAGCAGCCCAAGCAGCTTCCACACGTTGCCAACGATCATCTGGTGTGGCAGCTGGGGATGTAATCTGGGTCACTCGTTGAGCAACCATGGACCACATGTTTTCTATCGGCGAAAGATCCGGAGAGCGAGCCGGCCAGGGAAGCAATTCAATCTGGTTATTGACGAAGAACCATTGGACAATGCGTGCCACTTTGGTCGCGCATTGTCCTGTTGAAATATGGCTGTGGCCGAGCCCTGAAGGTAAGGAAGGACAACTGGCTCCAGCACCTCGGATATGTAGCGCCGGGTATTTAAAGTACCGGCAATGCGTACTAAAGGCGTGCGAGAGTAATATCCAATACCGCCCCATACCATAATACCCGGTGCAAGACCAGTGTGGCGGTGCATAATGCAGCTGTCCAGCATCCTCTCTCCACGGTGTCTCCACACTCGAATCCGACCATCGTGGTGCTGCAGACAGAAGCGTGCCTCGTCAGTAAAGACAACGTCATTCCATTCTGCCGTCCACAGCCGTCTGTCATCACACCATTGGCGACGGAAACGTCTGTGGTTCTGCGTCAATGGTAGACGAAGCAATGGACGTCTTGCGGACAGACCACTCTGCTGTAAACGGCGTCGAATGGTACGCGCAGACACTGGATGATGCGTTACAGACGCAATGTGCTGTGCTATGGTTCGGGATGTCACTGAGCGATCCGTCACTGCCATGCGCACAATTTGCCTATCAGCACGTGCAGTGGTGCACCGAGGTGAATGCGATCGACCACGTCGGTCTGTCGTACCCTCCTGCATCGAACGGTCACATATCCGCATTACAGTTGTTTGGTTTCGTCCAACACGACTAGCGAATTCTCTGTATGATAATCCACAATCTCGGTAAGCCACTATCCTTCCTCTGTCGAACTCGGATACTTGATCAAAAGATGTTCGCTGTTGTCTACGAGGCATAACTGATTGTCTTGTGAAACAACTACAAGGTAAACACACGTGCCGAACGTACACTCGTCGAAATCGCCAAGCCTTAAATGGCGCTATGAGGTGGCGCCACAGGCGCGCGTGATGTGCGTCTGCGCTGAAATTCTAATCAGTTGCATATCTCATCGCTGCAAACTCATGGTGTAAATTTCACTTGATTCGGATGCTTCCTTCAGGGTGTTGCATTTACGGTGGCCAGCAATTTGCGGCAATCTCGCCACGGCAGCGCTCACGACGATCATATGCCCACGCCATCCACCCTCTTACAGCTCCAATGTGACACTCCGCTCTAAAAGTCTCTCTGGAGACGGGGGGAACAACTGTGCCAAAGAGACCCCGAATTCGTAGGCGCATTATGAGTTGTATATAAGGGAGCCAGAATTTCTCACTTTTTGCTAAACGCGTATGATTATCTCTGATAACCTGTCTCGACTAAAAATAATCAACTATTAATATTAATCTCTTGGTGCAAAGTTAGACCCATTTTCTTTCAGTAAAGAACATTACGGTTTTTATATACTTAGCCGACAAAAGTCATGGGACGGAGATATGCATACATGCAAATGGCAGTACTATCGTGTATTGGCGGAGATGTTATTTGTACTGAGGTGACTGATGTGAAAAGATTTCCGACGTGATTATAACCGCAACCACGAACAACGCAATGGCAGATGGCCTTCACTCAACGACCGAGAGCAGCGATGCTTGCGTAGAGGCGCCAGAGCTAACTGACAAGCTGCACAGCGTGAACTAGTCGCAGAAATCAGTGTGGGACTTACGGCGAACTTATCCTTTGGGGCAGTGCTGCAAAATTTCACGTTTCCGGGCTGCGGCAGCTGACAAACGACGCGAGGGTCTTTTGTTAATAGCAGGAAATCTCGTGCAGCGCCTCTCCTGGGTTCGTGACCATACCGGTTGGACCCTGGACAACTGGAAAATCGTAGCCTCGTCGGATGGGTCCCGATTTCCGTTGGCACAAGTTTGGCACAGACCCCACAAAGCCATGGACCCAAATTCTCAACACGGCACTGTACAAGCTGGTGGTGTTACCACAATAGTGTGGGCTGTGCTTACACGGAATCAAATGGGCCTCAAGAGAACCGATTATTGGCTGCAAATTGTTATTTTCGACTACTTGGAGGCCATTTGACGCCATTCATTGTCTTCACGTTTCCAGATAATGATGGAACTCTTATGGATGACAAAGCCTGATGTCACCGGGCCATAATTATGACTTATTGGTTTGAAGAACATTCTGCACAGTTCGAGCTTGGCGTCCCAGATCGCCCGCAATGAATCTCATCGAAAATTTATGGGATATAATCGAGATATCAGTTCGTACACAAGACACTGCGCCGGCCCCACTTTCGCCATTGTGGATGGCTGTGGAGGCAGCGTGGCTCAATATGCTTGCTACGTCAGGCAAGCGAACATCCGTCACGATATTAGAAGGTATTCCATGACTTTTGCCTCCTCAGCGTAAATTTCTATTGCGACTGTATGAACGCGAATGATAGTATGTTGCCTTGGCTAAAACGCTGGTTTCACGTAATTTTATTTCACTGCCTCGATATTGTAACTCGCGTTCCGCTGCTGCTGACTTAACTCTTGTCCAAAGCATGATTTCATCTTACGTTCATTTAATACTTCTTTTATAGCAACACTATAGACTGGGCCACAAATTTCTCAGTGTTTTACTGTCAACAACTGTCGCTAGTGGATGGCGTGCTGCAGTTCCAAGTAGTTCATTTACACTCCTGGAAATTGAAATAAGAACACCGTGAATTCATTGTCCCAGGAAGGGGAAACTTTATTGACACATTCCTGGGGTCAGATACATCACATGATCACACTGACAGAACCACAGGCACATAGACACAGGCAGCAGAGCATGCACAATGTCGGCACTAGTACAGTGTATATCCACCTTTCGCAGCAATGCAGGCTGCTATTCTCCAATGGAGACGATCGTAGAGATGCTGGATGTAGTCCTGTGGAACGGCTTGCCATGCCATTTCCACCTGGCGCCTCAGTTGGACCAGCGTTCGTGCTGGACGTGCAGACCGCGTGAGACGACGCTTCATCCAGTCCCAAACATGCTCAATGGGGGACAGATCCGGAGATCTTGCTGGCCAGGGTAGTTGACTTACACCTTCTAGAGCACGTTGGGTGGCACGGGATACATGCGGACGTGCATTGTCCTGTTGGAACAGCAAGTTCCCTTGCCGGTCTAGGAATGGTAGAACGATGGGTTCGATGACGGTTTGGATGTACCGTGGACTATTCAGTGTCCCCTCGACGATCACCAGTGGTGTACGGCCAGTGTAGGAGATCGCTCCCCACACCATGATGCCGGGTGTTGGCCCTGTGTGCCTCGGTCGTATGCAGTCCTGATTGTGGCGCTCACCTGCACGGCGCCAAACACGCATACGACCATCATTGGCACCAAGGCAGAAGCGACTCTCATCGCTGAAGACGACACGTCTCCATTCGTCCCTCCATTCACGCCTGTCGCGACACCACTGGAGGCGGGCTGCACGATGTTGGGGCGTGAGCGGAAGACGGCCTAACGGTGTGCGGGACCGTAGCCCAGCTTCATGGAGACGGTTGCGAATGGTCCTCGCCGATACCCCAGGAGCAACAGTGTCCCTAATTTGCTGGCAAGTGGCGGTGCGGTCCCCTACGGCACTGCGTAGGATCCTACGGTCTTGGCGTGCATCCGTGCGTCGCTGCGGTCCGGTCCCAGGTCGACGGGCACGTGCACCTTCCGCCGACCACTGGCGACAACATCGATGTACTGTGGAGACCTCACGCCCCACGTGTTGAGCAATTCGGCGGTACGTCCACCCGGCCTCCCGCATGCCCACTATACGCCCTCGCTCAAAGTCCGTCAACTGCACATACGGTTCACGTCCACGCTGTCGCGGCATGCTACCAGTGTTAAAGACTGCGATGGAGCTCCGTAAGCCACGGCAAACTGGCTGACACTGACGGCGGCGGTGCACAAATGCTGCGCAGCTAGCGCCATTCGACGGCCAACACCGCGGTTCCTGGTGTGTCCGCTGTGCCGTGCGTGTGATCATTGCTTGTACAGCCCTCTCGCAGTGTCCGGAGCAAGTATGGTGGGTCTGACACACCGGTGTCAATGTGTTCATTTTTCCATTTCCAGGAGTGTATTTTCCTGGCAGAGCTGAAAATTTGCACGTCTTTCTAGGCCAAAAACTTTCCGAAGCGTTGGTGACCTCGTTAGTAAACATTCCCCGTTGGCGGCTGTTCTAATTATTAGTCCTGGAATTGTTGCACTTTTCTGGCCGCATTTCAGGTAATCTGTAGGTGAATGAAATGTTCTACTTGAATCTGACGTCACCGAAACACCATATGTCGGTGGAAACAATATTCCTTCGCGATCGTGTTTCACAGGCGGTAGATCGTAGAAACAACATAATCTGCGAGGGTGAGCTGAAAAGTAACCCCTCCGAAAACAAACGTTATTAATATTCTACATATTTATCCTTCATTTCTCCACATTTGCAGCCCACTACCGCTAGAGGGCTCTTTATTGTAACGTGTAACATAGCAATGTGTAACGTAACTACGTCGGCGTGTCAGAAACAGCGTGCTGAAATAGATTTTCCAAGTCGAAGAGTTCTTTCGCACATGGAACACCTTCATCTTTCGCATCAAAAATGCCAGACCTCACTCATCTGGCGCCAGTCCGACGCCTTGGGTTGTCATTGATCATCCTCCATAGAATTCCAAGTTGATCCTATTCGTTTTTCATCTGTTTCCAAAAATTAAAGGGTTCAAGCAGAGGTAAGGTTGCTACTCTGTTAACAAACTCATTTTACGGTGCGAATTTAAAAAAAACTGGTCACTCGTTGGGTGAAATGTGTTTGCCGCCAGGTTGATATATGCAAATAAAAAATAATGATGTACAATGTTAACAACACTTGTTTTATTTAAAAAGATTTAAGAGATTCCACATAAAAAATTCGGAGGCATTAATTTTCAGCATCCCTTCGTAACACCTTAAGCTATTGTTCATTTGCGACACCACCCATAAACCCCTCTACGGCAAACATAATTTAGAAATATTACATTTGTTACTGTGATTTTTTATATAGGTATGTAACCTTCGCTTTTAAAAAACATATGTGCTGAATATTAGTCTTTGACCGAAATCGGTCGCACAATAAAGAATAAACTGGACAGCAGCTTAAGGTGTTACTCATTTCTGCAGTATACGAGTAAATCAATATAATCTCCTATTAATGAGAGCTCACTCTTCAAAACTAATTTGCTGTATGATGACCAATCAACCGCGTCCTCTGTACACAATTTCCAGGAACACTAATCGGCGGTTTGTCTGTGGCCCTCGTTGGAAAACCCTGCAGTCTGCACGATCAGTGGAACTCGCGCATACGCAGATGCTAAACATGTCCCCCCAAACTGGCTGTTAAACATCGGCCGCCGAATAAATTTGGAATTAAAGCAGGTCCTAATTGCCAATTTCCGCGGACAACAGTGCATATAAATTACTGACATCGCTTTTGCATGCGGCAGATTCCATTTTACATTGTACGGTGATTACAAGCGCTGAAAGTAGACGTTAATTGAACACTGGGGGGTTTCGGGCGGACCGAATGTCACTGAATGTAAATGCGCCGCCATTCGTGGCGGCAACAATGAAACGCTTGAATCAATCAAGTGGGAAGTCGCCGCCGATTCCGGCTGAAAGCCAGCTAGCGGCGCATAAAGGATTTCGGAACGGCGCAAAAACGGACGTATGTCAGCAAAATAGGGGAGGACAGCGAGCTAGTTTCAGAGAGAGGGGCAGCAAGCAGGGGAGGGACAAAGATGGCAGGGGGCGCTTCAGAGCTCACCATTTGTCAGTTTCGTTGTAGGCAGTATCTCTCGCTGACGTTAATGGATAGCTGTCCCCGTGGATTACCTACTCTCGGTTTACACTGCATCATTCATTTTGTCGACACGCTGATCCCCCACGATACACGGGCTACTGAATGTACTGTTTTCAATGAAAACGCCACACAAATAATCTAGGTGGCCGCCATTATTCAGAGGGAATATTTGTCCTCGGCATGGTTTATAGCTATCAATGAGTCTTACGTTGTACAACACAATTATACAGAACAGACTCAAAACAGTAGTTGCAGATTTGCCTGTTAAAGGACGTTGAGAAGAACAAAAATTTTTGCTTCTTCAAATAAAACAGTCTCGGTTGCAAAACTGCTTTTATTAACAATAGTTTCGCACTTCGCTGTTGTAAGGCATCATCGAATAATGTAAAAATGCAGTAGGATAATCTTCATCCGCCAATTGCTGCTCCATGCCATTCAGTACTAAAAAGAAGCGTCTGTATATAACATCCGGTATTCAAATGTCTTATCAAATGTGTAAAGGATCTTAGGTATTTGATAAAACGTTTGACGACCTGATGTTATATCCAGACCCTTCTTATTCTTATCAAATACGTAAAGGACCTTACGTATTTGAAAAGACGTTTGACGACGTGTTTTTATAACCAGGCTCTTCGTATTTTTATTAAACGCCTTTCAGCGGTAACTGGCGGATGAACCTTATCGTACTACGTTTTTACGTAATCTGATGATGCCATGCAAAGGCGAAACGCGTAATTGTTCGTAATAAAAACAAATATGCAACCGAAACTATTTTATGCAAATATGTTCATAACCGGTTGCTACATGAGACGGCCAAAAACTGGAGTGGAACCAATATTACTAATTTTACATTGATATATATTGTGCGAAAGCTTTAGCTAATGTACTAAGACGAAAATGATGAAATACACTGACGGAAAAAAAACAACACCAAGAAGGAACTGCGAGACAAAATGGTTCAAATAGCTCTGAGCAGTATGGGACTTAACTTTGTAGACTTAGAGAAAGCTTTTGACAATGTTGATTGGAATACTCTCTTTCAAATTCTGAAGGTGGTAGGGGTAAAATACAGGGAGCGAAAGGCTATTTACTTAGAACTACTTAAACCTAACTAACCTAAGGGCATCACACACATCCATGCCTCAGGCAGGATTCTAACCTGCGACAGTAGCGGTCGCGCGGTTCCAGATTGTAGCGCCTAGAACCGCTCGTCCACCCCGGCCGGCGAGCTGCGCGACATAAACGAATGTTGGTAGGCGTGTTCCTACATCTGAAAGATGATGTCTATTGAAATTTGGAGCCATTAGTAGCACTGTGAGAAAGCAAATCAGCTTTGCTTCAAGTACAGCTGTAATGGTCGTGCACGTCAGTTACCTACGAGAATAGGCGTGGTGAGCTGATATTAGTTAACAGTGTCTTTAAAGTCAACATAGGCGCCATCATCTTCACCTCACTGAGTTTGAACGACGCCGTGTAATGAGGCTACGAGAATCAGGACGTTTTTCTGCGATAGCGCAAAGAGACTTGGCAGGAATGTAGCCATTGTACATGATTACTGTCAGCGGTGGTCACGAGAATGCACTCTCGTAAGAAGACCGGCCTTCGGACGACCACGTGACACTACCGAGAGGGAAGACCATTGTGTTCGGCACAAGAGTCCTGCGCATCGTACTGCACCTGCCGCAGCAATTTTGGCAGCAGTTGCCACCACAGTGATACAAGGAACTGTTACAAATCAGATACTTCAACGGCATCTCCGAGCCAGACGCCCTGCAGCGTGCATTCCAGTGATCCCAAACTACCACCATTTGCGACTTACGTGGTGTCAAGCGAGAGCCCATTGGAGACAAAAGTGGAGGTCTTCTGTGTTTTCTCATAACGATGGTTCGTCCTCGATGCCAGTGATGGCCGTTTGTTGGTTACAAGGACACAAGCCTCTCGGTGTGATAGACACAATAGAGATTATGGTTTAGGGTGTGATTTTGTACAATAGGGACACCCTTGTGCTTATCCCACGCACACTGACTGCAACTTTGTATATCACTTTGGTGTTTCGACCTGTTGTGCTGCCATTCATAAACAGCATTCCGGGGGGGTGTTTTCCAACAGGATAACGCTCGCCCACATGTCTCTGTTGTAACCCAACGTACTCTGCGGAGTGTCGACATGTTGCCTCGGCCTACTCCATCGCCAGAGCTGTCTCCCATCGAGCACACATGGGACATCATCGGACAACAACTCCAGCATTATCCACAACGAACATTAACCGTCCCTATATTGGCAGAGCAAGTGCAGCAGTGTCCACGGTCGCCGGCCGCGGTGGTCTAGCGGTTCTAGGCGCTCAGTCAGGAACCGCGCGACTGCTACGGTCGCAGGTTCGAATCCTGCATCGGGCATGGATGTGTGTGATGTCCTTAGTTTAGTTAGGTTTAAGTAGTTCTAAGTTCTAGGGGACTTATAACCACAGCTGTTGAGTCCCATAGTGCTCAGAGCCATTTGAACCATTTGAACCATTTGTCCACGGTCGCTGCACAGAAAGGGAACCTTATGGAGCCCAACATTCAAGACTCAATGTGTCATCTGGTATGCAGAATCAAATCTGTGAATACGGTACTGCAGAATTACCGACACCTGTAAGGATGGAACCACTGACGACAAGGGGCGTGACGAGATTCAGATTAAGTGCGGTTCCACTTTTCTGGACATGTGAATCGCCACTAAATTAGGACTTTTGGTTCCTAAAACGCACACAGCACACTGGAACATATCTGTGATAGCCCAAAGCTTGAAGTTTGGTGTAGCGTAATGCCCATTTTTCTTCGCAGAGAAAACTACAACAGGAAGTGTTTACCTGGACATGTTGGAACAGTTCTTGCTACGACAGATCGAAAAGTTGCAGTCTCATCTTCCAGCATGATGGTGCACCCCCACATAAGAGTCTGAAAGTGCGAGATGTGCTGAATCACTTCCAGAAAAGTGCGTACTTCATGATGGTCCAATCTTTGTATAAGAATCAATGAAACAATCAGAATGGTACAAAGCTGACCGTGTTGTGTACTTTATAAACACCACTGAGGGGAGGTGGGCTACATAGTGGAGTGGGAACTGTCGTAGGAAAGTTGGACAGGAGGAGAAATGATTAGCGAGCAAGTTAACGTGTTGTTGTTGTTGTGGTCTTCAGTCCTGAGACTGGTTTGATGCAGCTCTCCATGCTACTCTATCCTGTGCAAGCTTCTTCATCTCCCAGTACCTACTGCAGCCTACATCCTTCTGAATCTGCTTAGTGTATTCATCTCTTGGTCTCCCTCTACGATTTTTACCCTCCACGCTGCCCTCCAATACTAAATTGGCGATCCCTCGATGTCTCAGAACATGTCCTACCAACCGATCCCTTCTTCTAGTCAAGTTCTGCCACAAACTTCTCTTCTCCCCAATCCTATTCAATATTTCCTCATTAGTTATGTGATCTACCCATCTAATCTTCAACATTCTTCTGTAGCACCACATTTCGAAAGCTTCTATTCTCTTCTTGTCTAAACTATTTATCGTCGACGTTTCACTTCCATACATGGATACACTCCATACAAATACTTTCAGAAACGACTTCCTGACATTTAAATCTATACTCAATGTTAACAAATTTTTCTTCTTCAGAAACATTTTCCTTGTCATTGCCAGTCTACATTTTATATCCTCTCTACTTCGACCATCGTCAGTTATTTTGCTCTCCAAATAGCAAAACTCTTTTACTACTTTAAGTGTCTCATTTCCTAATCTAATTCCCTCAGCATCACCCGACTTAATTCGACTACATTCCATTATCCTCGTTTTGCTTTTGTTCATGTTCATCTTGTACCCTCCTTTCAAGGCACTGTCCATTCCATTCAGTTGCTCTTCCAAGTCCTTTGCTGTCTCTGACAGAATTACAATGTCATCGGTGAACCTCAAAGTTTTTATTTCTTCTCCATGGATTTTAATACCTATTCCGAACTTTTCTTTTGTTTCCTTTATTGCTTGCTCAATATACAGATTGAATAACATAGGGGAGAGGCTACAACCCTGTCTCACTCCCTTCCCAACCACTGCTTCCCTTTCATACTCCTCGACTCTTATAACTGCCATCTGTACAAATTGTAAATAGCCTTTCGCTCCCTGTATTTTACCCCTACCACCTTTAGAATTTGAAAGAGAGTATTCCAATCAACATTGTCAAAAGATTTCTCTAAGTCTACAAATGCTAGAAACGTAGGTTTGCCTTTCCTTGATCTTTCTTCTAAGATAAGTCGTAGGGTTAGTATTGCCTCACGTGTTCCAACATTTCTACGGAATCCAAACTGATATTCCCCGAGGTCGGCTTCAATCAGTTTATCCATTCGTCTGTAAGGAATTCGCATTAGTATTTTGCGGCTGTGACTTATTAAACTGATAGTTCGGTAATTTTCACATCTGTCAACACCTGCTTTCTTTGGGATTGGAATTATTATATTTTTCTTCAAGTCTGAGGGTATTTCACCTGTCTCATACATGTTGCTCACCAGATGGTAGAGTTTTGTCAGGACTGGCTCTCCCAAGGCTGTCAGTAGTTCTAATGGAATGTTGTCTACTCCTGGGGCCTTGTTTCGACTCAGGTCTTTCAGTGCTCTGTCAAACTCTTCATGCAGTATCATATCTCCCATTTCATCTTCATCTACATCCTGTTCCATTTCCATAATATCGTTTTCAATTACGTCGCCCTTGTATAGACCCTCTATATACTCCTTCCACCTTTCTGCTTTCCCTTCTTTGCTTAGAACTGGGTTTCCATCAAAGCTCGTGATATTCATGCAAGTGGTTCTCTTTCCTCCAAAGGTCTCTTTAATTTTCCTGTAAGCAGTATCTATCTTACCCCTAGTGAGATAAGCCTCTACATCCTTACATTTGTCCTCTAGCCATGCCTGCTTAGCCATTTTGCACTTCCTGTCGATCTCATTTTTGAGACGTTTGTATTCCTTTTTGCCTGCTTCATTTACTGCATTTTTATATTTTCTCCTTTCATCAATTAAATTTAATATTTCTTCTGTTATCCAAGGGTTTCTACTAGCCCTCGTCTTTTTACCTATTTGACCCTCTGCTGCCTTCACTAATTCATCCCTCAAAGCTACCCATTCTTCTTCTACTGTATTCTTCCCCCATTACTGTCAATTGTTCCCTTATGCTCTCCCTCAAACTCTGTACAACCTCTGGTTCTTTCAGTTTATCCAGTTCCCATCTCCTTAAATTTCCACCTTTTTGCAGTTTTAGTCTACAGTTCATAAGCAATAGATTGTGGTCAGAGTCCACATCTGCCCCTGGAAATGTCTTACAATTTAAAACCTGGTTCCTAAATCTCTGTCTTACCATTATATAATCTATCTGATACCTTTTAGTATCTCCAGGGTTCTTCCATGTATACAACCTTCTTTCATGATTCTTGAACCAAGTGTTAGCTATGATTAAGTTATGCTCTGCGCAAAATTCTACCAGGCGGCTTCCTCTTTCATTTCTTAGCCCCAATCCATATTCACCTACTATGTTTCCTTCTCTCTCTTTTCCTACTGACGAATTCCAGTCACCCATGACTATTAAATTTTCGTCTACCTTCACTACCTGAATAATTTCTTTTATCTCATCATACATTTTATCAATTTCTTCGTCATCTGCAGAGCTAGTTGGCATATGAACTTGTGCTACTGTAGTAGGCGTGGGCTTCGTATCTATCTTGGCCACAATAATACGTTCACTATGCTGTTTGTAGTAGCTTACCCGTACTCCTATTTTTTATTCATTATTAAACCTACACCTGCATTACCCTAATTTGATTTTGTATTTATAACCCTGTATTCACCTGACCAAAAGTCTTGTTCCTCCTGCCACCGAACTTCACTAATTCCCACTATATCTAACTTTAACCTATCGATTTCCCTTTTTTAAATTTTCAAATCTACCTGCCCGATTAAGGGATCTGACATTCCACGCTCAGACCCGTAAAATGCCAGTTTTCTTTCTCCTAATAATGACGTCCTCTTGAGTAGTCCCCGCTCGGAGATCCGACTGGGGGACTGTTTTACCTCCGGAATATTTTACCCAAGAGGACGCCATCATCATTTAATCATACAGTAAAGCTGCATGTCCTCGGGAAAAATTATGCTGTAATTTCCCCTTGCTTTCAGCCGTTCGCAGTACCAGAACAGCAAGGCCATTTTGGTTAGTGTTACAAGGCCAGATCAGTCAATCATCCAGACTGTTGCCCCTGCAACTACTGAAAAGGCTGCTGCCCCTCTTCAGGAACCACATGTTTGTCTGGCCTCTCAACAGATTCCCCTCCGTTGTGGTTCCACCTACGGTACGGCTATCTGTATCGTTGAGGCACGCAAGCCTCCCCACCAACGGCAAGGTGCATGGTTCATTGGGGGCAAGTTTAACAAACAGAAAATTTATTTTCTATTTCATTATAGCTAATGCAGCAAGAACTAGTGTCCAGCTCATACAGTAGCAACTAGGATGAGACTCGCTATACTAAGCACGAACGATGGTGTTGTAGTGATGGGAGTGCAAGTGGAAAGTGGGTCGAGTGTTTGCCACCTGCCGTACCATAACGCAGCAACCAGACTCGCTGGAAGAGTGGTTAAGTGGGCATGCACAGCTGGGTCTACCAGACCCTGCGTGACCTCTGTCGGCGTCAGATGGAAACTTGCAGTACTGTTACTAAATTTAGAACGCCAGAGGGGAGGCATCAATACCTGATACAAAAGACCTGCACTTGTATTCAGTTTGAATATCCTTGATGTTCTACGAGTGACAAGTAGATCACACGTAAGAAGAAGAGACTTTGAGAGCTGCTAAATGTTTTACAACAAACGAGGAATGTCTATCTTTAGTAGTTTCAAAGTCATGATTTTTTGGAATGGTAGGGGGAAAATGTATGCTAAATATTTCTTGAAAACCGTACTGGTAGTGGTAGCACAGACAGACACGGTCGATGATGGTTGTCTTTTCGGTGTTATGTTCCTATTCAGATTTACGTAACTAAGTAGCTAATGAGAGCCTTCCATTCAGCACCTCAGGGTCGCCCTCACATACGGACTCACTGGTCAGCACGGAGGAATCGTGTTAGGGGGCAAGGCGGCCCTAGATGGTTGTGACCCTTCTCGCCGGCCGCTGGAGACCGTAACAGAGTTAGCCTTTGTTGTGTGGGCGGTGTTCAGCGGGTCGCGACTGACAAGAATACACTGCCGGCCCATGGCGCACCGCCCCGCCCCTGACGCAGGAATCACGGGAGGGTAGCTACCCCTCCCACGTCTAACTGCTGCTGGCAGCGACCGTAAAGGGACGCGGACGGCCAAACGGCCGACATATCTCTCGCTTTTATAACGGGGGCGCTAAAGGTCGTCTTCGGGCCCCCTCCGCGCCTCTTCCGTCCAATTTGCTTTTCTGCAGTAAACACGGGCGCTGGCCATAAATCTCCCGAGGCAAGCGCCGCTGCTTCGGCTGTCAGGATCTGGAGGGAGTGTCAGAGATGGCGTCGTCATAAAACAAATGCTTTTCCAAGTCATCTGAAGCTACTTGCACTTTGACTAAGCTCATTACATATCTCCCCTACTTCCAAGAAATTGTCTTATCTTTATGAATCGGTAGAAGAGAGTTACAGTCATAGGACTACCATCAAACGACTTCACTGCCTGACAAAAGAGTGAAGCAACCAGAAATTTTTTTTTTTTTTTTCTTTATTGAATTTCAATTCCCCCCGAAGGGGGCGGGCTGGCAGCAGCTTACTACGCCGCTCTTCAGCCTACAGAATTTGCGTTAAAAAGATGAAGATAAGAAAAAACAACAGTTGGCGAGAAAATCGGTGACTTAAAGGTAAAACGGCAGAAAATTCTAGAACTTAAAACATAAAACACAGGGTTGACGATACAAGAAGTTTTTGCAACCAGAAACATAGTGTGACGTCAATGTAACTTCGCACACGACACACTATCGGCGGGTAGATAAATGATATGCAATTATTTGTGAGAGATAAACCGGCCACCACAGATCATCAGTGTGTGCTCCTTTTATTACCAGACCTTAAAGGGATTTGTAGGACTCCCCTAAACAGAGGAAGCAGCTACTCGGTCTAACATCATAGATTAAGGGTCGACCTGCGACAGCAATCGCACAACTTGCGTACGGGCCGCGAGGTGCCGCCACGAGCGCAACTGTATATAAGTGCCGACGGAGTTCAGCCAGCTCTAATTTTGTTGACATCTCATTTTTGCCTATTCTCTTACTTGCTTAGTTTCTTAGCTCTTATTCGTTTATGGCTCATGTTATTGTGCTCTCTTTCAGCCATTTTAATTGTTTATATTTACTCCCAATTGAGAAGTGCTCATTTTCGCATTTCTCTTTTGCATATTTCTCATTTTGCTAATAATTTGCTCCTTAGCTTTTTACAGTTGAATTGATTAACATAGTCTCATGTACTGTTTGTTCATTTCAGCCTGTTCATATTTTGATGTACTTTAAATACTGTAATAATTATCAGAAGCATTTCTTCCCTTAGAGTTGTGTAAAGTATTCTCAATGTAGGATTTGTTCTGTGACACATGTGTAAGGTTTTGAACATAAATTATATACGAAACTGTGCTTTAAAAGGAATTTATTTTTTAAGTTTGTACTACATCAGACGAAAATTTTGTGATATGAGGGAGAAATTTGAGGGGCGAACCCATGGAAATAGTGTTAAGTGATCCCCTTTAAAAATAAAAATTGTGTGACACTGAAAGACGTGACACTGTAGGCACCGAAAATATATATATATATATATATATATATATATATATATATATATATATATATATATATATATATATACGTCGCATCGGGCACCACCATATTTCTGGCTAAGCGGTAGTTAGAGGTACTATGAGGAACAGTCTCCAGTCGATACACAGAGAGCGAAGTCAGACCACGTCCAGTCGAGAGTGGAACGTGGTTGGAGGGATCAGATAGTGGTAGCGAAAGTAACTTCCGCCACACGCCATTAAGTGGCTGGCGGAGTATGAA
This sequence comes from Schistocerca nitens, assembly GCF_023898315.1. Classification (NCBI taxonomy): domain Eukaryota; kingdom Metazoa; phylum Arthropoda; class Insecta; order Orthoptera; family Acrididae; genus Schistocerca; species Schistocerca nitens. Next base: position 1,158,235,468 of record NC_064614.1, on the reverse strand, counting down.
GTAAATGTAGATGTAAAGACACTTCGACTGTCAAAATTTTATCAGTAAATTGTCGCAGTATTCGTACCAAAGTGCCTGAATTTACTGTCCTTCCGGAAAGTTCTCGCTCTCAGATTATTCTTGGGATCGAGAGCGGGCTGAAATCCGAAATAGAAAGTTCAAAGGTATTCAGCGAGTCATGGAACGTATATCGGAAAGCTCGATTAGATGCCATAGGATGGGGAGAGTTCATTGCAGCTGACAAAAATATTTATTGAGGTCGAAGCCAGTGTGACAATGAAGTTCTCTGGTCGCGTATAACAGGTCTGAGTGAAACAAAATTCATTGTTGGATGTCTTTACAGGCCACTAAATTCCGCTGTGACGTTTGCAGAATCATTCAAAGAAAGTCTCCGGTCAGTGGCGCATAAATACCCAGACCATGCATACTAGTTTGAGGCAACTTTACCGTGAGATGTATAGACTCAGACGTCTATGGATTCCTTGCAGGATGTATAGACAGACAGTCTTGCGACGTACTTTCGAAGACTTTTTCCGAAAACTGTCTTCAGCAGCAAGCTCGGCAGTCCTCGCGCAATGGAAATATATTAGACTAGATAGCTACAAACAGACCAGATGACGTCAGTACAGAGACGTGGATTGGTGATCACGATGTCATCAAAGCGACTATGGTTACGAAAATTAAGAAGTCTAGGAGAGTGTTTCTACGAGAAAGAGCAGACGAGAAGCTGTCAGCATCTCACGCAGAGAATGAACTGCCTTTACTTAGATCCAGTAACACTGACGCGGAAATAATGTGGGCAAAGTTTAAACCGAGTGCAAATAACCCTCTGGAGAACCATGTGCCTATTAAGTAGATTAAGGACCGAAAAGACCGACAACAGTTTAACAACGAAATTCGGAAAAGGCTGTTGCACTCTCAAAAGATATAATGCGAATAACTACACGCCAAGGTTAGTAGAGATTCGTGCGTTTGCGTAAAGACCTATGCGCGAAGCACGGTACAACTATCACTGTCATACGTTAAGCAAAAGATTTGGCCGAGAAACAGAGAAAATTCGGGTCTTCCATCCAGTCACTCGTTGCCCAGTCTGGTGTCGCAGTTGAATATAGCGAAGCAAAAGCCGAAGGTTTAAATTTGGCGCTTAAGGAACCGTTCACGCAGGAGTCGTACAAAAATGTCGTCATTTGACCATCGCACAGATTCCCAGATGGACACACAGTAATAAGCAGTCCTAGTGTAGAGAAATGACTGAAAGAGTTGACAACAACTATGTCGCCAGATCCGGATGGAATCCCAATTCGGTTTTACAAAGAGTACTCCGTCACTGGCACTTTACCTAGTTTGCATTTATCACGAATCTCTCGCGCAGCGCAAAGTCCCAAGTGGCAAAAAATGCAGATGATTCCTGTATATAAGAAGATGAAAAGAACAGACCCGCAAAATTACAGACCAGTATCCTTAACATCAGTTTTCTGTAGAATTCTTGGACATATTATCAGTTAGAATGTAATGTATTTCCTTGAGACCGAGAAGCTTAAGTCTGCGAAGCATCATAGTTTTAGGAAGCATCGCTGCCCCTTTTCTCACGTGATATACTGCGAACTACGGAGAAGGGCAACACGCTCTTCACCGCTATTTCATCGTAATGATGACACGATACTTCGAAGGTCCCACTGACCGCCATCTTCAGGTAAGACTGCGTGTACACCATCACGCCGGAAGTGAGTAACATCAGATAGGGCGGCTCCCTGATAACCCGAAAAAAGGCCGCTGCGAGTACGCGACAAGGGAAAAGGCTGCCCTCTGCGAAGCGAAGAATTGCTGCGTCGCCGGCGTTGGAAACTAGCAAAAAAATCTGAAATGAAGATGCAGCCGGTCGAGAACTTCACCGTTGTCGATTTATATGAGATAAAACAGGGTTTCACATCTTGCTTAAAGGAAAAGCTTTATCTCTATTAATATCGTCATGGGTTAAGTGTATTCAGTTGGCTGCTTATGTACGCAGTCCCAGTAACGGGAAGCTGGAGCAATAATTCGTGTTTCTTTTAATGACATATAATGTCCTTCATTGAGACAATTTTCAGCGACGGCAGATTTTTCAGGCTGGAGAAGCGAGTTTGATTTGGATTTTCCACACATCTGTCATGGAACTTCTGTCCAATGTAAGCCTTTCCGCAGTGCCAGGGAATTTCATAGACTCCAGGCTTCTTTAATCCCAAATCACCCTTAACAGGTCCAAGAAGGGCTCTAGTTTTGCCCAAAGGCAAAAGGGCACATTTAATGCCGTACTTTCTCAAGATTTTTGGAATTTTAAAAGAAATAATCCCTCCAAGGGAAAAAGCGTAACGTATTTACAAGTGTCCCACTGACAATCAACGTTTTTAATTCCTTTGCGACAGCACCCATTGTGCTGTTCTCGAAAGCGTGTCTTCGTCAGACATAAGGGTACCATGAGGAGCGTCCCACGGAACTGTGATATGATCGGTATTGCTTTCTACATACGTAAATGATATGTCCGACAGGGTGGGCAGCAATCTGCTGTTGTTTGCTAATGATTCTGTGGTGTATAGAAAGCACAAAATCTTAGTTGATGTGATGAATAGTACGTAGAAAAGTGCAGGTTAATGAGAAACAGTAGAAGAAAAGAACCCGCAACTGTTCGGATTCAGAATTAGTAGTGTTCTACTTGACACAGTCACGTTGTTTAAATATTTGGGCGTAACACTGGAAGGCGATATGAAATGGGGCGAGCAAGTGAATACTGTGGAAGGCGAATAGCCAACTTAGCATTTTCTGAGAATTTTGGTAAAGTGATGTTCACCTGTAAAGGAGGCCGCGTATAGGACGATCGAGTGACCTATTCTTGTGTACTGCTCGAGTGTTTGGAGTCCGCACCAGGTCGGATTAAAGAAAGACGTGGAAGAAATCCCTCCCATGAACCATGGACCTTGGTGTTGGTAGGGAGGCTTGCGTGCCTCAGCGATACAGATAGCCGTACCGTAGGTGGAACCAAAACGGAGGGGTATGTGTTGAGAGGCCAGACAAACGTGTGGTTCCTGAAGAGGGGCAGCAGCCTTTTCAGTAGTTGCAGGGGCAGCAGTCTGGATGATTGACTGATCTGGCCTTGTAACACTAACCAAAACGGCCTTGCTGTGCTGGTACTGCGATCGGCTGAAAGCAAGGGGAAGCAACAGCCGTAATTTTTCCCGAGGGCATGCAGCTTTACGAGAGCTGCATCAAACCAGTCTCAGGACTGAAGACCACAACAACAACAACAACAACAAAAAAGAAAGACATTCATAAAACCAGTTCGCAACTGCGACTATAGATAACCTTCAACTATAGATTGAAATGACGACAGTGAAAATTTGTGAGGGACTGGTACTCGAACCCGGATTTTCCTTATCGTGAGCGATCGTCCTACGATTTCTTTTTTTCTTGACGTGACAACATCGCTGGTAGTACAAATACAAAAGAAACATTGCTCTAGCAATGAATGAAATTCAAGTCGGCGGCGACAACTGATCACCACCCGACGGTCGATAGAGCAATAGAGCCATCTTGGCGTAAGACTGGGTCGTCTTCTCGAAGATAACTATGGTTCCGTTCAGTGTGATTGATGCCTGTCTCGGCTTTTTTCGTGCATCTCATCTCTCACCCGCCACACCCCATCTGGCCGGCGGGTCGGTAAATGTCCGCCGCAGATAATTAGCGTAGTCTTGACTACATTTCTTATACTGTTGCAGCTTCGCGTGTCCATCCATGAGAAAATGCCAAAAATCCATTTTGTCCTTCTCCGATTCGTTGTAGACGTAGCCCCACAACCATTCCCCGTTCCCATGTCACTGCATTTGTTTTATGGACCGGAAAATAAGATTCTTGGGGGAAAAGGAGTGTATCCGATGAAATTGTTTGAAGAGGAGTGCGTAACAGGAACGCCAATATCTGTCGTGCCAAGAGCCACACCGGACCCGCCCTACTACATGCTAAACGATCTTCATCAGTGTCCACTGTTGCACAGCTTAAACATAATGCTGTGTCTACCAAATGAATCCCATGCCGCAGTTGATTCGTTGCGAACTTCCTATTTACCACCACATACCATGTTGAGCGTACCGACGTATAATGCGCCATATCTGTCGCCAGTTTTTGTTTGGATACTTCTTTTCCAGGGTATTCCTGGGGCACCAGCGCAGTAATATCTGGTACACATCTCGCGTCGTCGGTAGTCGTGTTGTTGGGAAGGCTTCTCTGACATGGATGAACTCCAAACAGAAAGACTTGGCATCTGAGGCCGGCCGGAGTGGCCGAGCGGTTCTAGGCGCTACACCTCGGGCATGGATGTGTGTGATGTCCTTAGGTTAGTTAGGTTTAAGTAGTTCTAAGTTCTAGGGGACTGATAACCTCAGAAGTTAAGTCCCATAGTGCTGAGAGCCATTGGAACCATTTTTGAAATGTGACATTTTCGGTGAAATGTGGCCCACATTGACTGGGGGCATCATTGAAATGGGCGCCAGTGCATCGGCCAACGCACCCGAGGTACTGCGAAACTGACCGCGCCACTGTAGAAAAACTGTCCTGACGAATAACACCCGTGCCTTTTCATAGACGTTCACCAGACCAAGTCCACCCTCTCCAGGCGGTAGCGTAAGCGTTGTGCATTCGATCTTAAACAGGTGTCCCACACTCACTTAAGTTCCGAAAGTTGCTTGTATCCGCGTTGCCATTGTGCGCGTTAAAGGCAGGACATGTGCTACGTGAGTGAGTCTCGGTGCTAGATACACATTAACATAGGCCACGCTCTCAATCATGTCCAACGCTCTTAATTTCTATAACAGCACGATTGTCCGCATCAGCTTCAATATACGTCGGTAGTTATCCGCTGCTGTCCGCTGTACATCTGAGTGAAATGTGACACCTAGACATTTTATGGTGTTAACTAACATGAGCGGGCCTTCCTCCCCGGTCGTAATCCTCGAGCGAGATTCATGCAGCTTGACTTCTGTAGATTAAGCACGCTTCCCGCCGCTATCCCGTATGGCTGTATCCATGCCAACGCCGTACGTACTTCGCCGCCTGCCCGTGCCAGCAGGATAACATCTTCAGCATAAGTGAGGCAATGAAAGGTCAGCTGTGGCAACGGCTCTCCCTCCAGCCTCCCATATAGGGAGGGTTCCAACGCCACCGCAAACAAAAATATCGAGAGGGGGCAGTCTTTACGAACTGACCGTGAAATGACAATGTAGCCAGTGTCCCACCCATTCACTAAGACCTTGGATCGCACGCCGTGCAACAGCCGCATGATCACTAAAATGAAATCCTGTGGGATTCCCAAACTGCCCATCACGGTGTGAGAAAAGATATTCTCGAAGTCAATAGGGACTAGTGCCCCGCGCAGTCGGCACGCCGCTGCCAATGCGACCATATATCGGTAATCACCAAACGCCGTACGGACATTACTCTTACCGCCGAGGCATGTTTGATCTGTGAGGAATCTATCAGAAATTGAAGACCTCAGGCAAGCGCCAAGGATGCGCGCTAAAATCTTGTAGTAGCAAGTCAGGAAGGTTAGTGGTCTACAATCTTCTGGCTTTCTGCCACCGCGTGGTTTGGCTATTGGGATGATGATACCCTCCGTGAATTCGACAGGTATCTCAGTCTGCGATAACAGGAGTTCGTTATACATCTGAATCCACGTCTGTCCCATGAAGTATGCAAAGGCGCGGTAAAATTCAATTGGGTAGCCGTCCTGTCCGGGTCACTTGGGGGGAGCTGCCCTGACAATTGCGTCTGTCAGCTCGTCTTCCTTTATCGCTGTGATGAAAGTCTCCGTCTTCCTATCTAGCATTTCGGAGATGACATCGTTTAGTGTCTCGTGGTTCACTTGTATAGGTCCAAATAACTGGTGGAAGTAGTCGGTAAATACCTGTGCAATGTCACGTTGGGTCACAACATTCTGGCCAGTTTCAAAGATTATTTCCCTGATCAATGTCCTCCGTCGTCGTTGGCGTTCTCGTAGTACGTGCTGCATTGATAGGTCTTCGGCAGCGACTGTCCGTGAATCTCGCCCGGACCATTATCCCTTCTACTCTTAGTCTCGTTAGCTGTAATATCTTGGCTTTTATCCTGCGCGTGGCCGTGTGCCTTTCCGGCGATGGTTGTTGGGTCACCAGCTCCCTAAGAGCTGTAAAATAAAACTCCGCCGTCGCTCGGTTCCTCTGCGTTTAGTCCTGCCCTTATCGTATCATCGTTCTCCGTAACGTTCGATTCGCGCATTAGATTCACCACTGGAGAACCGAGGTGTATGCCCGTTGTCGGCGAACGCAGGTCTCCCAGACCTCCTCCATCGGCCGGCGACCTGCTGCCTCACGTAAATGTGCTCTGTTCATTTTCCAGTGAGCATTACTCTGCCATATCCTCTGGCGCGTTAGTGAAATCGTACAGATGTACGCCATATGATCCGTAAAAGCCGCTGGCCAGATTTCGGCATCCAGTATCGCCGTCCGTAGAGCGCGCATCACATAAACTCTGTCCAGCCTACTCGCCAAGTGTCCCGTTACATACGTGTAACCCGTTCATCGCCATCGCCATGCTACAGTTCCCAGGTATCCAGAGCAGCCATTTCGGTAATGAAAGCGCGCAATTACATATATGGCACATAATGAGGTACTTGGTCCTTTTGAGCGACGACAAAATTAAAGTTTCCGCCCACTGCATAATTGTCATATCGGCCGGCGAACAACGGTGCTATCTCTTCAGTGTAAAAGGTCGCTCTTTCTCTTCTTTTTGTGGAACCAGAAGGCGCGAATACATTGATGAAACGAACGCCGTCGACATTGATCGATATTCCACGTGCCGAAGGGAGAGAGATGACTTCCTCCTGTGCCTTCCCACACTCTCATCGCGCACTGAATAATATGCGTCGTAGCCGTAGAACTCCGGCGGCGATGTGGAAAGCACTTCTTCTAGGACTACAATAACCACGTCTGCGGAGTGTAACATATCTTTCAGCAATTGTATTTTAAGTGGTGTCCGGATGCCATTGATGTTTATCGTCGCAATGCGGTACCCCTGGCGTGTGTTCATCAGTTGGAGGGGGCCGTCATCAAGCGATGGTGCTGAAAACCGAACTGCTGTCGGTTATCGGCGCCCCCGTCGTTCCTCACCGCACCAAGTTGTTCAACACTCCTCGGCCCCTCCCGGCGCATGGCCAAGACTATCCTCACTCGCCGCGACCGTATCTTCATGCTGCTCCTGTTGGTCCATTTCCTGCGCACAATCCGCCAGAATATTTCCAGAGTCGGCCTTAGGATAGCAGACAGCGGTGTCACCCCTCTGATGTTGGACAATCGTCATCTCCACTTCTGCCTTCCGGTCACCAGAAGGAGAATTCAAGTTATTGTCGCTGTGCATACTCCTGTACCGTCATCTCGGTATCTGTTGAATCCACTGATCGCAGGTCGATGTTGTCGTTCACTCACCCCTCGGGACTATGGCTATGTCAGCAGAAGTCAGTCTTCGCTTATTTCTACTCTTCGGCGAACGCTGTTTCCGTTGTCGGCTGTTTGGATGGCATATCCTCCGTCTTGGGCCTGATCTATCACGCTCTCGGTGGAAGCACTGGCAGCCACCACGGTTGAGCCTGGAGCGACCTTCAGCTGCATCTCTTGTATGGGATCCTGTGTCTGCTGAAATGGAACCGCTGGTCAGAGTCCCAATCCATTGGTGTCCATGTTCACTATTGTGTGCAGCTGCTGGCGCCCATCTGGAATCTGCCTCACTTCTTCTCTCAGGCCCTCGACAGACGTCATCGGTAATACAGTCATCTGTTGTGGCACCTGAACGTCATCCCGCGGGGTTTGCACTAAACGACGCTGGAGGCCATCTGAGTGGACGTGGCCTTTTTTCCCGCACTCTGAGCAAGTGCGAGGTTGTCCATCATATATTACAATCGCTCGACAACACCCTACATACAAATACACTACTGGCCATTAAAATTGCTACACCAAGAAGAAATGCAGATGCGTCAAACAGAGCTTGAATGGCGTGTACAGGTACAGCTGCCCATGAAGCTTCAACACGATACCACAGTTCATCAAGAGTAGTGACTGGTGTATTGTGATGAGCCAGTTGCTCGGCGACCATTGACCAGCCGTTTTCAATTGGTGAGACATTTGGAGCATGTGCTGGTCAGGGCAGCAGCTGAACATTTTCTGTATCCATAAAGGCCGTACAGGACCTGCAACATGCGGTCGTGCATTATCCTGCTGAAATGTAGGGTTTCGCAGGGATCGAATGAAGGGTAGAGCCACGGGTCGTAACACTTCTGAAATGTAACGTCCACTGTTCAAAGTGCCGTCGATGCGAACAAGAGGTGACCGAGGCGTGTAACCAATGGCACCCCATTCCATCACGCCGGGTGATACGCCAGTATGGCGATGACGAATACACGCTTGCAATGTGCGTTCATCGCGATGTCGCCAAACACGGATGCGACCATCATGATGCTGTAAACAGGACCTGGATTCATCCGAAAAAATGACGTTTTGCCATTCGTGCACCCAGGTTCGTCGTTGAGTACACAATCGCAGGCGCTCCTCTCTGTGATGCAGCGTCAAGGGTCACCGCAGCGATGGTCTCCGAGCTGATAGTCCATCCTGCTGCAAACGTCGTCGAACTGTTCGTGCAGATGGTTATTGTCTTGCACACGTCCCCGTCTGTTGACTCAGGGATCGAGACGTGGCTGCACGATCCGTTACAGCCATGAGGATAAGATGCCTGTCATCTCGACTGCTAGTGATACGAGGCCGTTGGGATCCAGCATGGCGTTCCGTATTACCCTCCTGAACCCACCGATTCCATATTCTGCTAACAGTCATTGGATCTCGACCAACGCGAGCAGCAATGTCGCGATACGATAAACCGCAATCGCGACAGGCTACAATCCGACCTTTATCAAAGTCGGAAACGTGATGGTACGCATTTCTCCTCCTTACACGAGGCATCACAACAATGTTTCACCAGGCAACGCCGGTCAAGTGCTGTTTGTGTATGAGAAATCGGTAGGTGTCGCCACCGGCGCCAACCTTGTGTGAATTTTCTGAAAAGCTAATCATTTGTACATCACAGCATCTGCTTTCTGTCGGTTAAATTTCGTGTCTGTAGCACGTCATCTTCGTGGTGTAGCAATTTTAATGGCCAGTAGTGTAAGAGGGGACGTGCTTTCTCAGTGCTGTCCGTATTTGTCTCACCCCATTTAATCCGCCCAGGTAGCTGAGTGGTCTGCGCGACAGACTGTGAATCCAAAGGGCCCGGGTTCGATTCCCGGCTGAGTCGGAGATTTTCTCCGCTCAGGAACTGGGTGTTGTGTTGTCCTAATCATCATCATTTCATCCCCATCGACGCGCAAGTCGCCGAAGTGGCGTCAAATCAAAAGACTTGCACCCGACGAACGGTCTACCCGACGGGAGGCCGTCGTCACACGACATTTCATTTATACCCCATTTAAGACGGGGTACGTGGTAAAATTTACCCATTTTATCGGCCACGTGGGATATAACTGTACCGCATAATCGAAAGGCGTCGATCGCAAGTTCAGAAGGGACCTCAAACGGAAGCTCGAAGACGTGTATGGTGCGTATCCCCATTCCCGCGTGGTCGACTGTAACCGCACCAACATTTCCATCGGCATGACAGAAACGATATCCGTTAGGTGACCGTTGGAGAAGTCTTTCACAAGCCGCCTCGTCAATAAGCTTAGACGACGCTTGAAACGATCGATAAATGGATCCCCACCATTTCCCGTGGTTCGATTTTAACCTCTTCTCTTAAAAAACGTTCAGTCTCGTGCGTCTTTGGTCGTGTATAGTCATTCACAAAACTGAACTTCAAAGTCGTTTTTCTGTGCGGGTGTGCCATCTCGTTCTAGACTCAAAACACCACAAACGCGAAGCTGCTCCGGCTTAAACAAACAGGCAGGCGCACCGCAGCGCGACCAAAGGACAGCACGGTCCGCACTGTGTCACTGCCGAAGGCAGACTGGATGATTTGGCCATCCGTGCACGACCCATGGCCTACCCAAACTTCCATACGTCGTCAACTGTGCATGCATGTCCAAGGGAACTTTGCGTAGTAATTCGAAAGAACACAGGCACTGAAAAACCATATTTAGCTATCGTCAACGGGCAAGCAACTCTCAAGTAAAATGACTCACATGTACAAGAAAATACTCAATTGATGTACGAGTACAGGTCAACGAGACATGGTTGACGTCATAAGGAAGTGTGGGTCAGACCGTGAGTTTCGCTCGGATATCAAAGTGATAAGGCGACCGCTCGCAATAAGCGGGAGACCCGGGCTCGAATCCCGGCCTGGCACATATTTTTTTGTCGTCATTCCGTTATACAGCTGAAGGTTGTGCATATTCGCAGTTGGGAATACATTTAATGTATTTGATAACGGCTGTTGTCGCCGCAGTGCCTGTTCCTTTGGACATGCATGCATGTCGAAAGAAACTTTGCATCGTAATTCGGAACAACACAGTCACTGCAATGTATCGAAGAAATTCAGAGGCGGGCTACTAGAATTGATACCGTTAGGTTCGAACGACACGCTAGTGTAACGGAAATGCTTCGGGAACTTAAACAGGAATATCTGGAGGGAAGGTGACGTTCTTTTCGATGAATGATTTTGAGAAAATTTGGATGACTCACCTAAGAAGCTGAGTGCATAACGATCTCACTGGCGCCAACATACATTTCTTGCAGACACCAGGAAGATAAGATAACAGAAAACAATCTTTTCTCCCTCACTCTGTTTGTGAGTAGAACAGGAAAAGAAATGACTGGCACTGGTTACCCTCCGCCACGCACCGTACGGCGATTTGCGAAGTATGTATGTAGATGCAGATGTAGAGAAAGAGAGTGAACAGTGTCCGATGTTCAGTGAACACTGAGAAGCACACTGATTGCCGCATGCTCTGGTGAGATTGCGTTATCAGCAACTGACCGAGTTTGAATGGGGTCTCATTGTGCATCTCCGTTTGGCGGGCCCATCTTGTCGTCCAGTATGCAGATTTGTGAGACAGCCCGATATGACAGTGGCCCGATGTTGGACTGCGTGGAGATGTGTGGGCAGCCAAACTCGTCTTCAAAGTTCTGGTTGACCACATCTGACCACCACAAGGGAGGACTGGCGTATTGTGCAGTAGGCACATCGTAATCCCTTCTCACCTACAGCTGCCATCCGAGAACCAGTAGTGCACACGCTGCAACATTCGGTGTTACACCGCACCATTGAACTGAGAGTGAAAGCCGAAAAAGGGACTTACCATGCGTAGGGTGCCATTAACACTACAACACAAGTGGCTACGTTTTGAGTGGTGTCGTGAGGGTAAAGTACAGATTCCTGATGAATGACATCGCATTGTATTCAGCGGTGAATCGTGCTTCTGCGCTACCCCGGATTTGAAGCGGCAGAACGGTTTTACTCCTGATGTCGTGGTGTGGGGAGACTTCGGTATTGACTTCATTTCACGGTTGACAGTTGTCGAAGGAACTGCAGCTGAATGGTACGTCACGACATCCTGCGTCCTCATGCGTTACCTCGTGCTATAGCATCGTGGTATCACCAATACGAGCCCACATGTGAAATGTTTATCTGTGAACTGCCCACTTGATGTTGAGACATTCCAGTTACAAGCAAATCTTACATTTCTGTCCCCAATAGAACATGTGTGGCACCAGGGCGCGCATCAACTCCTCCCCATTTCCAGTATCCAGGATATGAGGATCCAGTTATGCCAGCCAGGGTAGCCAAGTGGTTCTAGGCGCTTCAGTCTGGAACCGAGCGACCGCTACGGTCGCAGGTTCGAATCCTGCCTCGGGCATGGATGTGTGTGATGTCCTTAGGTTAGTTAGATTTAAGTAGTTCTAAGTTCTAGGGATTGGTGACGTCATATGCTAAGTCCCATAGTGCTCAGAGCCATTTGAACCATTTGATCCAGTTATAACAATTCTGGGTCCTTCGTTGCTCTTCATGCTCTTGTATTAGATGGCGAGAAACCCAGTGGGCTAACCGACTACCACAACTGGTAGACTAGTGTGTCAGCACTACCAACATAGTCCTCCAGTACTGCTGTCAGCTGTTTGATTGTAATTCCTGAATGGTGGGCTCTATGTGATTCCCAAGTCGTGCAGCGACCGTAACCTATATAATTACCAAATATTGCATGGGGGCTTAATTAAATGAAAATGCAAATAATTTTAATTTTTTGATTTAGTAGCTGTCTGTCCGATTACGAAGTCTCGTAAACGGTTGGCCCTGACTAGTATTATTACGCAATCTGACTGCATAGAACAACAACAAAGAATGCAATGAAAATTTTCATTAACACAATTAATTAATTAAGTCCCCAGCAACTATAAAACCTACGAAACCAAAGCACAAGTATAACTGTTCTGTGTGTGGAAGTATGACTCAACGTACGCATCTGGCACGGTTCTTCTTCAACAACACAAGAAATTTTAAATATCATTTATACTGAATTAATTAAAGGAAATAGAAATACCATAATTACTCAAGAAAACCAGAATTACACTCTAATCCAAGAACACATGCCAGATGCTTTGTTGACTGAACCTGTAATGAAGCATTGTTTACGACATTAAATAATGAAAAATAAATCAAGTTCCGTTACCTTCATATATTGACCAAAATCACTCTAATCATTACAATATATCTCCACACCGACTCGCTATTACCACATCTCAACAAGAACTTTTCAGTATCACATCTCAGCAAGCACTCTCTACTACCACATCTCAACAAACACTCTCTACTACGAGTTCTTAACAAGCACTAACTACCACGAGCTCTCCCCAAGCACTGACTACTACGAGTTCTCAATAATCACTGCCAGTGGAGGCGGCGGAACAATACTCTCTAGCGCGATCTCTGGCGCTGTGGCTCAGTGTAGCCACCTTTCATATGCCCTTCCTCCACGGGCTAGAATTTGATGGTATTTTTGCCAGCATTGGTGGTGAAAATACCACCAAATTCGTCAAAAAAATACAGACAAAAATAAAAGATAATATTAATGCGTAAATATCATATAACTAGATAAAATTTTGGCTTTGCACTGACCTTTCAATAACCTATTATATAGAATACAGTAAGCAATACAAATTCTTTCATACATGTGACTTTACATAACAGTTTACACAAGTATTATGTGGTTAAACAGTTAAATTAATAGCGTCAGCAATGACGAATATGTGCAGGTAAGAGCCTCATAACTTTTCACCAACAGTAATACACAAAAAATCAGTTTATACAAATATTCACATAAACGCTTTCCATAGCCCAAGAAACAAGTAGTTGACAGTTCCAGCAGTAGCACCCAGCAATGGTCAACAGGTGCAAATACCAGCAAGTGACATTTTTTCAGTAGAAACAGTCCATCAGTGGCACCCAGTAATGTTGAATAGGTGCAGACACCAACAAGTAACACCATTTCAGTATAAGCAGTTCCATTAGTGGCACCAGCAATGTTGAGCAGGTGCACACAGCAACAGGTGACATCTTTTCAGTAGAAGCAGTCCATCAGTGGCACCCAGCAATGTTGAGCAGGTGCCGACACCAACAAGTGACATCATTTCGGTAGAAGCAGTCCATCAGTGGCACCCAGTAATGTTGAATAGGTGCAGACACCAACAAGTAACATCATTTCAGTATAAGCAGTTCCATTAGTGGCACCAGCAATGTTGAACAGGTGCAGACACCCACAAGTAACATCTTTTCAGTAGAAGCAGTCCATCAGTGGCACCCAGCAATGTTGAGCAGGTGCAGACATCAACAGGTGACATCTTTTCAGTAGAAGCAGTCCATCAGTGGCACCCAGCAATGTTGAGCAGGTGCAGACACCAACAAGTAACACCATTTCAGTATAAGCAGTTCCATTAGTGGCACCAGCAATGTTGAGCAGGTGCACACAGCAACAGGTGACATCTTTTCAGTAGAAGCAGTCCATCAGTGGCACCCAGCAATGTTAAGCAGGTGCTGACAGCAGCAAGTGACATCATTTCAGTAGAAGCAGTCCATCAGTGGCACCCAGTAATGTTGAACAGGTGCTGACCGCAGTCCATAATATTCACTTTCACTAATCACACTGTTCATCAGCAGAAATTAAACATGTTCTAGTGGCACCAATCATGTTGAAAAAGTGCAAATAACAGTCCATAATATTCCCTATCACTAATCACACAGTTCATCAGCAGAAATTAAACATGTCCTAGTGGCACCAACCATGTAGAAAAAGTGCAAGTAACAGTCCATAATATTCCCTATCACTAATCACACAGTTCATCAGCAGAAATTAAACATGACTAAATGTCACACATCATGTTGAAAAGTGCAGCACCATCACTAATCAGACAGTTCAGGCATGAACAATAGTTTGAATACACATACAATGCTTTTACACTAAACATACAAATCATAACAAACACACAAATGATATCAGATAATTGTCCTATTAACTATTACAATACACAAATAGCAGTAAACCTATAATTTTTATGGGTGTCAGTGCAAGCCACAACAAACAAGTAAAATAATATTTAGAAGATAGGTTGGTACCAATTTGGGATAGGAAAAGGAAAACACACAAAACACACTCACTCATCTTTCATCCACATTAGTGCTACTGTGTAATTGAATAGTGTTAACTGTGTGAATGCAATTCTGTCAAAATTTTATGTTCATCATGTGTATCAAGTAGTAGTGGCAGCAATGTATAACAGTCAATAATAGTTAGTCAACGTCATAGTCATCATGTCAAGACCAATGTTTGCCAAACCAGATCAAAATGTACGGTTGCTGAACAACTGTCAGTGAGCCAAGATATGCAAATACTTCCTCTCTTCAAAAAAAGTATATACTGCTTAGTGATTTAACAAAGTGTGTGTGTAGACAATCTTCCTTCTACTTGAGTGTTCTAGTCTGCCATCTTTATCCTCCTTGTTCCATATAGACCAACAAAAAAAAAAAAAAATATGCTCCTCACTTACTTTACCTCTTATCCACCAAAACTCCAATAATCATCAGCATCACATAATCTCAATACTTCAATAATACCTCTTCAATACGTCGATCATCAATATCATTTACCTTACCTCTTGTCCACGAAAACTCCAATAATCAACAACTTCACATAATCTCAATACCTCAATCATACCTCTTCAATACGTCGATATATATAACCTCATTGCCAATATCATTTCACTTCCATAACAACTCTTTCCTCTAGTCAGTCTCCTCGAACAAGTGCAGACAAAATCCTAATGCAAACCTCAATTCATCATCTCATACAATCCGAAGACACAATGTCAACACACAACCTCTCGTGTAATCCATCTGATCCAAATCTGCTACACATTATAAATTATAAGATACATTTTGTTTACCTTGTCCATCATTAAATAAAAGAAATGCATACATGACCTCTAACAGACTTAGTTCGAATAACTATCAGTAATTAAGTACGATTATGAAGTGTTAATGATCATAATATTTCACAGTGAGTACACCACTTCAAGAATCATGGCAGAAACAAACATGTGGAGTATTTCTTGTGTCAAGTGTCACTTCCTATTTCAATTACTCACGAAAATTGCAGTGTAATAACTGTCGATGGTCTAAACCTAGTGTTGGTATGTCATGTCGTTATCTTCCTTCCTATTAGCATAAATTTATACAGCTTCCATAAAAAATCCAGCTCATGTGACTTCTATGAAGTTTCTCGTACTAATGTCCTTCGTCGAATTATAGCAGTTCATTTTCTTATCTTAAAAATATAAGGCACTGAGCGTAAGCAAAACATGCAATAGCGAGTAAATATACCAGTAGAGAACAGAATGTCAACAAGTGGATGCAGAACAATCCCTACAACGAGGCTCTGCCAAGCAAACAAGGCTCTGCCAAGCAAACAATCTATAATTAATACCACAGTGTAACCTAAACTCTATGTTCGTACACAGTATATCAGCATTTCTACATTCTAAATTAAAGAGTAGTTATGACAACAAAACAGAAGTGTGTAAATATGCAATCCATACGCACAGCAGCAAACATATATCTTACGTAATAAACAAGTCATTAGCATCATTCAGCATAAGCAAATAAATGTTCATATGTAATCTTAATAAGTAAACATGAAGGCGCAAGCAGATAAATCACAAAGTGTAACCTACATACCTAACTACAGTCAGCACAATTAATCAGGTGACAATTATAATTTAAATAAATAAGCACAGCAGGCACATAATAGAAAAATATGACATCAGTGAAAGAGCAGTGCAGCCAAGCGATGCATAATATATACAAATAACAAGCCTGTTCATTAATCAATAATTGTCAAAATCAGCAAATGTACACAAGCACGTCGCTTCACAAGTAAATTCATAGAACATGAAATTTAGCACAAAGTATGAGTCACGTAATCGCGAGCAGCAAATTACATCTAAAATATGTACCTAAGTGGAATTATGTTACCTGAAAAATAAACTCAATTAATAGTTACCTTTTTTAGTTTATTACTTTTTGTTTGAAATTACATTCTTCCTGAAATTTTCTCCATAGTAAGTCGTCTTAACGTCGGACATGCACAGAATTTACCTGAAGGTCTTAAATAGTTTATACAACCGTATCCTGAAAAATACTGAACGTTAATAACATAATTTATAAAGTCACCATAGCTTTATACTGAATTTAATCCGAGAAATTAGACTGTGTATTTGTTTACGTCTGTCAGTGCATTCGCACTGAGCGCTCGATCAGCTGTAGATGCGTGACGTAGGAAGTGATTGTTTGCCGTCAACGACAGCTTTGCGCGGCGCGCAGACTGACTGTTGCTTTGAGTATGTGCCGCCGCCAAAACACAGCGCGGTATCCTTGTACTCTCCGCATGTTTACATGTTGCTGTTAGTTTCTCTAAAGTATGTCATTCCACAAAAATTTTAACGTTAGATATGTGATGTATTCCCTTAGAGCGCCGACATTTAAGAGTTTCTACTTCTACAGTGTTATCATGAATAATTTTGCGAATTCTATATGGACCGTTATAAAGCAGAAAAAATTTGCGACACAAGCCTTTTCCTTTGTGAGACAAACGGTGAGACTTAATTAACACCTTTTGACCAACTGACAAAATTTTTAAACGACCAGGAGGTTTCGCTGATTTCTCTCTTCTTGCAGCCGCAGACGCAATATTTCGTAGAGCCAGGTTGACAACTTCAGAATGCCGCAGTTTCCGTGAAGGCGGAAAAGGAACGATTTCAGAAATGCGATTTGTTGGTACTTTATTTTTTAATATCAATAAAGGCGGTAAAGAAGTTGAGTCATTAGGAAGTTCATTCAGAATGTTTTGAAAAATATGAAGATACTGATCCCAAGTTCTGTGATTCTGATGACAATAAAGACGGCACAATTTATTGATTTCCTTCATCCATCTCTCTGAAGCATTAGATTGAGGGTGAAAAAGTGAAATAAAAATTGGTTTAATCTTACGACGCCGTAGAGTACGAAGCCAAATTTTAGAGTGAAACTGTGATCCATTATCTGATATAACCTTATCAACATGACCAACTTCTTTAAGAAAATGTTTGATGAAAGCATTAGATACTGAACGAGCTGTTGCTTTGCGTAAAGGTGTGAAACACACATATTTTGATGTCAATTCCACTGCTACGAAAATGTACGCAAAACCATTAGTAGAACGAACCACTGGACCGAACAAATCGACTGCAGCCATGTCCTTTAATTTCGCTGGAATGATAGGAAACAACGGTGCTCTGTGAGAAACAGTTGGCGGCTTAGCCTGTTGACATAATTTGCATTTGGCAAGAACAGTTCGAATAAGTTTTTCCATATTACTGAAGTAGCAATTTTCTCGTAATTTATGAAAGCATTTTCTGGGACCAAAGTGCGCATAACTAAAATGTGTGTACCAAATCAATTTATTGACCCACTCATCAGGAATACAAACTAACCAAACAGAGTTGTCGACCGATTTTCGTTTGAAAAGAATATCATTGCGAACTAAATAATACTGTCTGATCGCTACGCTTTCCTTTCTCCTCCACTTCTCCTTAATCTCCTTCCAGATTGGATCCTTATTTTGCTCCTTAGCGATGTCCTGGAGCGAAGATGAAATAAAGTTCTCAAACGCAACACCTTGAATGTACATCAAACAATAATGGTTTTCTTTGCAGTCCTCTTCAGCACTTTGTTTCAAACCCATAGGTGCACGTGATAAAGCATCAGCAACAATATTTGAAGATCCCTGTATGTAAACAATACTAAAATCAAATTCCTGTAGATACAGCGCCCATCGTGACAATCTGCCATGAGTTAATTTTGTCGACATAAGAAATTCCAAAGCTCGATGATCAGTGTAAACCTTAGTATGTCTACCAAACAAAAATGTGCGAAATTTTGTGAAAGCCCAAACAACAGCCAAAGCTTCAAGTTCCGTAATCGAATAATTCTTTTCGGATTTAGAGAGAACACGACTTCCAAATGCAATAGTCTTCTGTACTACAACGCCGTTTTCTTCTATCTCTTGAAATAAATGTGCACCTAGGCCTTTGTATGATGAGTCCGTCGCCAAACAAAAATCTTTAGATAAATCCGGATATGAAAGAAGTGGAGCAGCAACTAAGGCATCACGAAGTTGTTCAAATTCTGACTGAGCTTCCTCTCCCAACACCAATTAGAATTTTTTCCAGATAGTTCACATAAACGAGGTGTGGCCAAATTGTCCAATCTAACAAAGCGTCTAGGAAAATTAGAGACACCAAGGAAACTACGAACGTCTCGTTTTGTGGTGGGAACAGCATAATTACGAATAGCGTCTAATTTTTCTGGATCAGGAAGAATACCTTCTGTAGAAATAATGTGACCGAGAAATTTCACCTGAGAACGACCAAATTCAGATTTTTCCAAGTTCACTGTAATGCCAACTCTTGCAAAGAAACCTAATAATGAATCCAAAATTTTGTTATGCTCACTCCAGGAACGTTTATCAATAAGAATATCGTCAACATATGAAGTAATATTGTCACGAAGATAAACAGGTAAAATTTCGTTTAAACTACGAATGAATGCTGCAGAAAATATAGTAAGTCCAAACGGTAATTTCCAAAGTCACTTTTGGGTAAAACAGTCAAATCCGGTTATTCTTTACCTACTGTCTAGATAGATGGATAGTAGAAGAGTTGTTTTTTATAGATGCAAAGAATAGTGAAAGAGTAGGCAGCGGTGCAGAAAACTAAGAGGGAAATAGCACCACTACAGCTCGGGGCCCTGTGAACGCTACGGCACATATTCACTTAGTATAGTGAATCCCCTGAGGACCTTAATAGCTGCACATAAATTTTAGTTTGTGACTTAATGGCAACTTTGGCGGAAGTGCGTACGTAAATTGATCTAGCCATGAACATGGATGTATGTCATTCTTAGAATTGCGGAAGATCTTAAATTTCCGAACAGTCAAAAAGTGTTTATAGTCAAAGTTTTCGCCTCGTGGCGACAAAGACCTACCGCGTCTGTCCCAGTCCCAATGTTGATTATTGTCAAGTTCGCGCGCCTGGCGCTCTCTTGTTGCGTCCCGTAAATGAAACAAATTATTTTCTTCAAAGCCCTCTGCTATCTGTGATTCTAAATTTCTTCTGCTGTCTTTTCCTACGATTTCGCCTTCAATTTGTTTGACTTGCCTTCGTAATGCCTCAACTCTTCTTTTAACGCGTTCATTAAATTTTCCCTGATTTTCAACATGCTTATTTATGTTCTGGTACTCTTCGGTTTCTGCAAATGGTAATGGAGCTGTATCATCTGAATCTCTATCCCCATTTAAACTAAGACTTGTCAATTTATCTGAAATCTCCTCAACTCTTTCCGATAAGTCTCCTATTTTTTCTTTCTGTTTACTTACGTCTTCCGTAAGTGTCGCGACTCGGGTTTCAGTATTGACACATTTGGTAGTTAACTGTTCATACTGTTGTGTTAGGTTATTTAATCTGTCATCTGGTACGGATTCCTCGATTCTCTCAAATATTTCTTCTTTATCGTGTGCACGTTGTAAATTTAACTCTGAAAATTTTTGTACTAGCACGCGATCTCTTTCTTCCTGTTCTCGATCCTGTTCCCTTTGTCTAATCT
The DNA here is from genome assembly GCF_023898315.1 of Schistocerca nitens. Lineage (NCBI taxonomy): Eukaryota > Metazoa > Arthropoda > Insecta > Orthoptera > Acrididae > Schistocerca > Schistocerca nitens. Next base: position 1,158,215,248 of record NC_064614.1, on the reverse strand, counting down.
CTGCTGCAATTAATCTATTATTGTGAGAATTCAAAATCGGTTGTACTTCATCTCTGATTTCTTTCTTTAATTCATCTTTCATATTTTTGAAACATGTCCCTATTCGTGAGTCTAACCGTGTTTCCATTGTTCCCATATCAGTTTCTAACCGTGTTGCCAAAGTTCCCATCTCTGTTTTTAATTCAGATCCTTGTGAGTCTAACCGAGATCCCAAAGTTCCTATCTCTGTTTTAAATTCAGATCGTAACTGTGATCCCACATTTAATATAGCACTCATCAACTGCTCCATAGTAACAGTTTCAAAATTCTTTTCACCCCTAACATTTCCCACGAAACCAGTTTCCTTCGTCATAGCTGTAAAGCTATCTGAGTTCGATACTATTCCAGAATCTTCTGTCGTTAATCTCGGATTCTGAAAATTTTTTGATTGTGAAAAATTTTGAAATGGTCCTGGACTATTTTCCCGACTTATTACATTGTTTTCCACTTCATTATCCATCATACTGTTTTCCTCTGTTGGCGAGTTCGCCATGTTAACAATTTCGTCATTCTCACTATCCATCATTTTTGCCTTTTTCCTTGACCGCGTAATCATTTACAAAACATACAAAACTCGTCACTATATGAAAATTACACACAATGACACTTTATCTCCAACAATACCATTCACACTAAATGTTTCCCTCAAACACGATTAATCGAACAATTGAAATAATTGCACTAAATTGTCAAACGCGTATACAAGACAACAAAATTAAATTCTGAAAAAATACCATTAGAAGAATGACAATTACCAAATCTACACATGCAAAATAGACTACAATTACTAAACTACAAATTACTACAACAATCCTACTGTCTACTATTTCTACAATCAGAAGAATTCCAAGGGACGATCCGAAGCAGCGGTCGCCACGTGCATGGGGGCTTAATTAAAATAAATGAAAATAATTTTAATTTTTTGTTTAGTAGCTGTCTGTTCGATTACGAAGTCTCGTAAACGGTTGGCTCTGACTAGTATTATTACGCAATCTGACTGCATAGAACAACAACAAAGAATGCAATGAAAATTTTCATTAACACAATTAATTAATTAAGTCCCCAGCAACTATAAAACCTACGAAACCAAAGCACAAGTATAACTGTTCTGTGTGTGGAAGTATGACTCAACGTACGCATCTGGCACGGTTCTTCTTCAACAACACAAGAAATTTTAAATATCATTTATACTGAATTAATTAAAGGAAATAGAAATACCATAATTACTCAAGAAAACCAGAATTACACTCTAATCCAAGGACACATGCCAGATGCTTTGTTGACTGAACCTGTAATGAAGCATTATTTACGACATTAAATAATGAAAAATAAATCAAGTTTCGTTACCTTCATATATTGACCAAAATCACTCTAATCATTACAATATATCTCCACACCGACTCGCTATTACCACATCTCAACAAGAACTTTTCAGTATCACATCTCAGCAAGCACTCTCTACTAGCACATCTCAACAAACACTCTCTGCTACGAGTTCTTAACAAGCACTGACTACCACGAGCTCTCCCCAAGCACTGACTACTACGAGTTCTCAATAATCACTGCCAGTGGAGGCGGCGGAACAATACTCTCTAGCGCGATCTCTGGCGCTGTGGCTCAGTGTAGCCACCTTTCAATATGCAGCAACCACTCCAAAATCACTTTATGTTTGACCTCTGCTTAAGACAGTATTCCTACTCAGGGCACATGTTGGTTGAAAGCACCGATGATGGCTGTGAATCAGTTACCGACCGTGGTGGCCACGCGGTTCTAGGCGCTGCAGTCCGGAACCGCGCGACTGCTACGGTCGCAGGTTCGAATCCTGCCTCAGGCATGGATGTGAATGATGTCCTTAGATTAGTTAGGTTTAAGTAGTTCTAAGTTCTAGGGGACTGATGACCTTCGATGTTAAATCCCACAGTGCTGAGAGACATTTGAACCCTGGGAGATCTGGTCATTCTGGAAGGCACAGTAGATCAACACAAGTATGGCTCCATCGAAGCAAGAGCAACAGTGGTATGGGGACATTGATATAAAATAAATATTAAAAAAATTTGATACATCGAAGCGTTAGATATAATGAAGGGATCCATATTCGGTAAAATTACAAATGTGATTTTAATCAATTTTGGGCCGCTTTCTTTATTAATTGATCTGTCTCAAGCGCTCATGTACGTATCTTGGCATGAAACGAAGCGCGCAGGGGTTGTAATGACACAAGTTGCATAGAATCACTAATTTTTCTCTAAAAGGTTGTGACCTGTAGGAATATAATACTGAAGTAATATAAGAGGGCTATTCGGAAAGGAAGGTCGGACTGGGCGCGAAACGCAAACCATGGTGAAAAACCAATGAAGCGTTGCACAGATGTGTTGGGCCATGTCCCTAGTATGCTCGTCGATCGCGTCACGTCGCTCTTTTCAGAACACGTAAAGATGCATAGAAAATAGTTTCTTCCGCCAAGTATGGATGCCTGGTGTGAGATTTCGCCTGATGTCATGCAGCCCACATAACACAACTGTTACACGTTTCCTTCTTCATGACAATTCTCGGCCGCACTCTGCAGGGGCAATGAAGACGCTCCTCCAGTGTTTCCGATGGGAAGTGGTTCTGATCACCAGCAATACAGACCGTAATTGGCTCCCCCTGAGTTTCATCTCTGCTGACATGATGGCTATGGAGTGAAGATAACATTTTGGCACAGACAGCAAGCTGTAGAATAGCGTAGAGAATTGGAGGAAAGTAGAGGCCGCTGCCTTCTATGACGAGGGTACTGGAAACTTGGTACAGTGCTACGACAAATGTCTAAGTCTGAGCGGCGACTAAGTAGACACGTATCTGGAAGGTTTAGCAATTTGTTGAAAATAAAACTTTTTTTTATTTTCACATTCGTTTCCATTTAGCGACCGGTCGGACCTTACTTTCCGAATAGGCCTCATATAAAGATTCATCCTAATTCGTAACAGAATATCATCTACACGAATGATGATAAAGAGCTGGTGTGAATTTTAACTTAATAATAAATGTGCAAATATTATGTATTTAATCACCCAACCGAATTTACAAATGTGTGTCTTCCACATGCATGCACATCATCCTTGGCATCCACCTGCCTTTACGTTTAGCATCTGTGTTTCATCCATATTTCAGTAACGTTCAATGTGACCTCCACAGGACGCACAGCAATAAACTAGGCTGTAAGACAGCTCTGCACAAAACCTTTCCGAACATGTCTGCCTGCCGGTGTGGCGGAGCGGTTCTAGGCGCTTCAGTCTGAAACCGCGCGACCGCTACGGTCGCAGGTTCGAATCCAGTCTCGGGCATGGATGTTTGTGATGTCCTTAGGTTAGTTAGGTTTAAGTAGTTCTAAGTTCTAGGGGACTGATGACTTCAGATGTTAAGTCCCATAGTACTCAGAGCCAGCCAGGCATGTCTGGCGTTGCTACATTCACTTTTCTTGCTGCGCGGCGGCACAGTACACGAAAAGTTGTTTGAAAAGCGGGCACATAATTCCCTTACAAACTCCCACCAAAAGTGTCGCGTACTATGAGACTAGCCGGTTTCCAATGGCACAAAGGGAGTTCCGTTTGCTCCTCTCACCCTATCTGTCCCTGAGAGTCCCAACGGAACTCACGCTCCACCGTTGAAACTAACTGCACTTTTTAGAATTGAGAACGTAAAACAACTGAGAACGTCCATCTCGGATCGACGCGCTTTGAGTGTTGAGCAAGCAAGCGAACGATCCAGCTGGACTACTGAGATCCTACCCAGTGACGCGACTGGCAACAACATGACGCAGCTAATTACAATTAGTGCCAAGGCAATATTTTATTTCGAAGAATGCATTAAAATCCATCCCAATTTACTCCGTTCATGTAGAAGATACACTGTTGTGAAAGCAGGTGTAACTCCTTTACTGCCTGTGCGTGTGAAATCTAGCGAAATAAAAGAATAATCAGATTCTGATAATGTGATTGATACACGGAATATTATGAACAACGTTAATGATTAGCTGATGAATAAGAAGTGAATTAGACAGGTTTATTGTGATTAAAATTCTGGCCCTACAAGGAAGACTTTTCTTGAGGTTTACAGGACTTACAACATCAAATAGAGTTCGAGAGGGCTTTGAAAGACAAGTGACCAAGAAGGGCAGAAAGGAGAGACAACATTCGTGTGGAATTTCTAAAATCGCTCAGCCTGCCGAAATTAATGGGTGGAATCTATAAGGCTGGACACATAAAATAAGGGGCGAGCGAGATGTTTCTAGAATCGGTATGCCAATCAGGCAAAATCGCCGGGAGCGTTGAGGCATTCGTCCACCGACGCAACAGGTCGAAGATATTGTTCGGTAAAACACCGTTTCCTGGTGCGTGAAGATATCGGTAAATGCCTGCTGCACGTTCTTGTCCTACAGAAATCTTGGATAGTTCAATGACTTTTTTAAGGGACTGAAGGCATGATACTCGCTTGAGGGAGATCAGAACTATAGGGCGGGCGCTCGAGTGTCTCCCACTTGAGGTGTAACATCCGCGTTACATTTTCGATATCGGGACGTGCGTTACCATGGAACTTGGGGCACCATTCTACCAAAGGTGGTTCTCGATAGACATCCTGCTTCATACAAAATCTTTTTTAGCTGATGGATATCTACAGGTGTTTGGCCTCAGCAGCCAAAAAGAAAGTAACAGCACGTTTGGCCTATTGTTACGCATTTGGTAATGACGTCATGATAGTTCATGTTTCCGCATTTATCGTATGCTCATCGGAAAGACACGAATACTGCGCCAATCCCTTGCCTACATGTCGGGGCTTATGAACTCGTATCGAAGTCGCTCTACGTTGCAAAACCGCTGCAGCAACACCTTCAAACAGACACTTTTTGATCGCACTTTATATATTATCATCGAAAGAATTTTGTCCACACACTCTCATAGACGGCAACGGAATATAAATGTGAGAAGTATCGTACGATATACAGCTCATATATCAAAGTTACCGACGACAGAGACATATAAAACAAAAGAAAATAAAACTGCGGATCTGTTAGAGGGCGGTCACTTCAGCTGCAAGAAAGGTGAAAGATCCATGGAAGCAACATTGATGTTACGCAAGATAATGGAAGGCATGAAACATTTTCACAAGATTTATCAACATATAAAAAGCTTTCGAAAATGTAAATTGCTGCACGATATTTGAAAACTTCAGATAAACAGAGGTAACCTATAGGAAGGGACTTTCGATCAGTACATAATTATAATAAACGGAAGAATGGCTTTTCTGTGCATGCCATTGTAACTCTTGAACCTACCCCTGCATCCCTATGGGGGTATACGGTATGTAGCCATCGATCCCGTAATCCATCCCATCCATGTGTAGTGGTTTTCAGATAGGAGCTGCACGGGTTTGGGTTCAAAGATATTGGTGTCAACAGTGGGCATCGCACCAATGGACTTCTTATGAGAAGTTGGTAAAGCAGCTGGAGATCGAGTGCAAAAGTGGTCCAGACTGATGTTCTTTGTAGAACATTACAGAAAGTTGAAGAATGTTGTAGGCTTTTCAACAGTTTCATTGAATCTTCCAGAGGATTCAAAAATGTTCTGTGATTTTTAAGAATGTTCTAGATTTTTCCAGAATGTTTCAGGATATTCGAGAATGTTCCATTATCCTGTTTTGGTATGGATTTTTGTACTGTTATCGAAAATTTGCTATGTTCTCAGTGTTCCATAGGGAAATTAATGAGGGTATTCTAAAGTATGTTTGAACTTGAAGTAGTAGCATTTATACGATTTACCTGGAAGCTCATTTTCAAGATGTTCGCCAGTGCTTTGGAATGTTTTCAGAAAACAAATTAAAATTATAGACCAAGCGAAGCGGGCCTGCTCCAGCTAGTATACAGTATATACAGTATATACAAGAACAAGAATAAAAGACAAACGAATAAATGTTCGGATTAAAATGGCGTAGTGCACCTACTTTACAACCTGAAAATATAACGAGAGAAGCAACAAAATTATACCTAGAAACACCAATAGCGGAACATTACTAAGATTAAAATAAAAAATGAAATGAAACAAACACTCTACAAAGGACATTGCATATGTAGTCTTCGGACAGGTGTTAAGAACCTTTGAACTTGAGATCAGAAGTTCTCTGAACCGGGTAACCAAACTGAATACCATACAAGATCAGGAATGAAGGCAATACCATGAGAATTGATAGTGTATACATTTATAAATGAAAACGATTTGTAATAGAAACAAGGCATGTTTTTATATTCGGTAACATTCACGCAACAGAAAGAAGGAGTACTTGAAAAAACAAAAATTTTAAAAAATTTAAAAATCTGCTGTATAATTTTGTCTGAATACGGAGTTCCCGCCTTGGAGCTAAGTCGTTATCATTCAATTCATCATTGTCGGATTATTAGTCACATTTCATACTCGTCGAAATACTTTTGGCCATATACGTTTTAAAAAGATAGTTAAGGTGCTTGAAAATTGTGTTTTATAAACATAGCCTATCGTGAATGAACTTTCACTCTGCAGCGGAGGGTGAGCTGATATGAAACTTCCTGGCAGATTAAAAGCGTGTGCGGGACCGAGACTCGAACTCAGGAGGTCCCTTAGAAAATATATAGCTTATCACTTTTGTAGACAAACGGAAGTAAAGTATGGGCCGTAACCGTAACGGGAATCGCCATAGTCTCGTTTGAGTCTTGAAGTTAACTTACGGAACAATATACATTGTTCTTAACACAGGAACAATTGTTGTTGTGGTCTTCAGTCCTGAGACTGGTTTGATGCAGCTCTCCATGCTACTCTATCCTGTGCAAGCTTCTTCATCTCCCAGTACCTACTGCAACCTACATCCTTCTGAATCTGCTTAGTGTATGCATCTCTTGGTCTCCCCCTACGATTTTTACCCTCCACGCTGCCCTCCAATACTAAATTGGTGGTCCCTTGATGCCTCAGAACATGTGCTACCAACCGATCCCTTCTTCTGCTCAAGTTGTGCCACAAACTCCTCTTCTCCCCAATCCTATTCAGTACCTCCTCATTAGTTATGTGATCTACCCATCTAATCTTCAGCATTCTTCTGTAGCACCACATTTCGAAAGCTGCTATTCTCTTCTTGTCCAAACTATTTATCGTCCACGTTTCACATCCATACATGGCTACACTCCATACAAATACTTTCAGAAAAGACTTCCTGACACTTAAATCTATACTCGATGTTAACAAATTTCTCTTCTTCAGAAACGCTTTCCTTGCCATTGCCAGTCTACATTTTATATCCTCTCTACTTCGACCATCATCAGTTATTTTGCTCCCCAAATAGCAAAACTCCTTTACTACTTTAAGTGTCTCATTTCCTAATCTAATACCTTCAACATCACCCGACTTAATTCGACTACGTTCCATTATCCTCGTTTTGCTTTTGTTGATGTTCATCTTATATCCTCCCTTCAAGACACCATCCATTCCTTTGCTGTCTCTAACTGAATTACAATGTCATCGGTGAACCTCAAAGTTTTTATTTCTTCTCCATGGATTTTAATACCTACTCCGAATTTTTCTTTTGTTTCCTTTACTGCTTGCTCAATATACAGATTGAATAACATCGTGGAGAGGCTACAACCCTGTCTTACTCCCTTCCCAACCACTGCTTCCCTTTCATGTCCCTCGACTCTTATAACTGCCATCTGGTTTCAGTACAAATTGTAAATAGCCTTTCGCTCCCAGTATTTTACCCCTGCCACCTTTAGAATTTGAAAGAGAGTATTCCAGTCAACATTGTCAAAAGCTTTCTATAAGTCTACAAATGCTAGAAACGTAGGTTTGCGTTTCCTTAATCTTTCTTCTAAGATAAGTCGTAAGGTCAGTATTGCCTCACGTGTTCCAGTAATCCAAACTGATCTTCCCCGAGGTCGGCTTCAATCAGTTTTTCCATTCGTCTGTAAATAATTCGTGTTAGTATTTTGCAGCTGTGACTTATTATACTGATTGTTCGGTAATTCTCACATCTGCCAACACCTGCTTTCTTTGGGATTGGAATTATTATATTCTTCTTGAAGTCTGAGGGTATTTCGCCTGTCTCATACATTCCAATGGAATGTTGTCTACTCCGGGGGCCTTGTTTCGACTCAGGTCTTTCAGTGCTCTGTCAAACGCTTCACGCAGTATCGTATCTCCCATTTCATCTTCATCTACATCCTCTTCCATTTCCATAATATTGTCCTCAAGTACATCGCCCTTGTATAGACCCTCTATATACTCCTTCCACCTTTCTGCTTTCCCTTCTTTGCTTAGAACTGGGTTTCCATCTGAGCTCTTGATGTTCATACAAGTGGTTCTCTTATCTCCAAAGGTCTCTTTAATTTTCCTGTACGCAGTATCTATCTTACCCCTACTGAGATAAGCCTCTACATCATTACATATCCAAGGATTTCTACTAGCCCTCGTCTTTTTACCTACTTGATCCTATGCTGCCTTCACTACTTCATCCCTCAAAGCTACCCATTCTTCTTCTACTGTATTTCTTTCCCCCATTCATGTCAATTGTTCCCTTATGCTCTCCCTGAAACCCTGTACAACCTCTGGTTCTTTCAGTTTATCCAGGTCCCATCTCCTTAAATTTCCACCTTTTTGCTGTTTCTTCAGTTTTAATCTACAGGTCATAACCAATAGATTGTGGTCAGAGTCCACATCTGCCCCTGGAAATGTCTTACAATTTAAAACCTGGTTCCTAAATCTCTGTCTTACCATTATATAATCTATCTGATACCTTTTAGTATCTCCAGGGTTCTTCCATGTATACAACCTTCTATCATGATTCTTAAACCAAGTGTTGGCTATGATTAAGTTGTGCTCTGTGCAAAATTCTACCAGGCGGCTTCCTCTTTCATTTCTTAGCCCCAATCCATATTCACTTACTACGTTTCCTTCTCTCCCTTTTCCTACACTCGAATTCCAGTCACCCATGACTATTAAATTTTCGTCTCCCTTCACTATCTGAATAATTTCTTTTATTTCATCATACATTTTTTCAATTTCTTCGTCATCTGCAGAGCTAGTTGGCATATAAACTTGTACTACTGTAGTAGGTGTGGGCTTCGTATCTATCTTGGCCACAATAATGCGTTCACTAAGCTGTTTGTAGTAGCTTACCCGCGTTCCTATTTTCCTATTCATTATTAAACCTACTCCTGCATTACCCCTATTTGACTTTGTTTTTATAACCCTGTAGTCACCTGACCAGAAGTCTTGTTCCTGCTGCCACCGAACTTCACTAATTCCCACTATATCTAACTTTAACCTATCCATTTCCCTTTTCAAATTTTCTAACCTACCTGCCCGATTAAGGGACCTGACATTCCACGCTCCGATCCGTAGAACGCCAGTTTTCTTTCTCCTGATAACGACATCCTCTTGAGTAGTCCCCGCCCGGAGATCCGAATGGGGGACTATTTTACCTCCGGAATATTTTACCCAAGAGGACGCCATCTTCATTTAATCATACAGTAAAGCTGCATGCCCTCGGGAAAAATTACGGCCGTAGTTTCCCCTTGCTTTCAGCCGTTCGCAGTACCAGCACAGCAAGGCCGTTTTGGTTATTGTTACAAGGCCAGATCAGTCAATCATCCAGACTGTTGCCCTTGCAACTACTGAAAAGGCTGCTGCCCCTCTTCAGGAACCACACGTTTGTCTGGCCTCTCAACAGATACCCCTCCGTTGTGGTTGTACCTACGGTACGGCTATCTGTATCGCTGAGGCACGTAAGCCTCCCCACCAACGGCAAGGTCCATGGTTCATCGGGGGGCAGGAATAATTAAGATTGTTAAATTAAAAAATATATATACGATAAGGATGCTGGTACGTAAATATCGATTTATTTCACTCAGTCGTTTTCATTGGCGTAAAGAGTAAGACGTCCTACTCGTAGCGAGACGGTACGCTCCCTCGGCTAGAACAGTTTTAATCTGAGCTCAAGCGCGGAAAGAGAGTCTTCTTTTCACGCTTCCACCGAGTGTGCCAGTTTGAACCACACAAAGTTTTACGATCGCGTCTGCATTTCTGGGCGATCTCCTGCAGGGCGGTTCAGGTTGGGTTGTTGGTTCCACCTGTTTTGCTATAAACGCTCATGTGCTAACGTAATTGAAGTTGATTTCTGTTGGTCATTCTCATGCAACGAGTTACAAACTTTTGTGAGATTTCGGCTCGCATCTTACTGCTTGGCGTAGTATTGCTTGCTGCATGTGTAGATCTTTAACGTTCGTTTCCTTGTGTTTAAACTTCCCGATTGTTGTCTGATGAGGAGATTAGCTTTGGATGCACATGGTGCGGTACAAGGTTTTCTATAACCCTTATGAACAGTACGCTTCTTAAATACATCACACTGTCATTTTCTTAAGGTTTCCAACAGTTTCTAGTGCTTCTAGAATTTTTTTGTTTTAATTTCTTCCTCGTGTGGTGGCACAGCATGCCATGTGTTTCCTGTGTGGACAGTTCTATTATTTTTGTATCAATGACTTTGGTTTGAGTCAAAATAACTACAGTTTAAACGAAGCATGTATGATATAATCATATTCCTGGTATACTGATGAAGTGATGTCTAAAGATTCACTACGCGGGATAGCCGTGCTGTCGGGGCGCCTTGTCACGGTTCGAACGGCTCCGCCCGTCGGAGGTTCGAGTCCTCCCTCGGGCATGGGCGTAAGTTTCACTTAGTTTAATTAGTATGTAAGCTTAGGGGCCAATGACCTCAGCAGTTTGGTCCCATAGAACATTACCAAAAATTTCCAAAAATTTCTAAAGATTCGATTACTTACGTCATGTGCGCATTTTGCAATCTGCATTTAACTTACAAAGGGAGGCCAGGACGCCGGCATCACGGATTTATTTCAAACTTGGCACACCTTTAGCAGGCCATTAAAACAACATAATATGCTAGAAGGAAGGTGCAAAACTCTGGCAATTCCGAGAAAATCGTAAGAGAAGGCTTACGCATCCATCATTTAACCGATGTGCAAGGGGGCAAGTTGTATGAAGTGATTATGATCAAGTGGCTTTTGTTTGCTTTTTTATTCTTCGGGGCGGACGTCCCATGACACCCGTTCAAGTTCATCGTTGATCCGTTCACTCAGCCTTTTTTTCTTTATTGCAGAGGGCAGCGAACCCTCTGAACGAACACATTTCCAACGAAGAAAAAAAAATTTTTAAAAAGTGGTTAGCATTCGCCCTATGCAAGAGCCTCATTCGCGAGACGATGGTTCGAATCCTACAAACCTATTTTTTAACCTAGAAATCTTTCATCTCTGGTCACATTATTTAAATTATATGACATTTGAGAGGTAATACACTGAAAAAAGAAACCACGTGCAGTTTCATGAAGTTGTAGTGAATTTCATGTTGTTTGACTGTTTATTATTTTTAATTACATTTTCAAGGACGAGGGACAGGTTTGGAAAGCCCAAGACTAACCTAGATAAATAGTGAGGTCAATGACGTTGTTCAGCAATACAGGAAGTCACAAAGTGCCAGACCAGGAGAGTGATGTACAGTTACTCGTCGGATGCTCTCACTGCATCACACGATGCAGGATGGTATTTGTCATACAGACATGGGGAACAAAATGAAACGGCGTCTGCTACATCGAATGAATACAGATTTCCCCAATTTAAGGGGAATGTTCGAAGTTTCTAAGATGATAAGTTAAATAATAGACGTGTAAGCCTTCCCCTGCGATTTTCTCGGAATTGTCAAGGTAGCGCACCCCACCACCTGCACAATACGTTATATTAATGGCCTACTAATAGTGTACAAAATCTTAAGTGAATCTGTGATACCAGCGTCGTGGTCTCCCCTTTCTAGAGGCCTCGTACGTCATTTGCTTCAGAAGGAATACTAGTCAAAGCAAGGCACAAGTGCCATCAGCATAAATTATTTGAACTAGAAAGTAAGTTTCAGTTCACTTAATTATGACAAATTTGATAAGTTTCCTTTAATTTAAGTCTATGGTCACAAACGTTTTGTTAACAGATTACCGGTTTCGGTCTTTAATGACCGTCATCAGATCTGCAGCAAAAATGGGAAAAACATAAATACACTCGCAAACTGTATACAGCTTAAGAACAATACATAGACCATAATGAAAAGTAGTACTGACAAAATTTGCATTACAGTTATACGTTATAAGCTTATTACAGACTTCAACAATTGTATCCCCCTTTATTTTCGCTGTTTCAATTAATTATTGAAAAGTAGTGTATGCCGACATTAGCGACATCTGGTGAACTTGCAACACAAACATACTGTGGCTACTGTACGGCAGCTTGTTTTAAACAGTAGTACTAATGACAACATGACTCGTGCATGTGATGTTATTTATATGTATCTGACGATGCTGGTGCTGATTCCGCATTTAACATTTGACGATGCCACTATGGCTGCAGTATATTAGGACTTTGTTTTTATGAAACAGGTATGCCTCTTCATATTTAAAGCGCACAAATGTAAATTTTGTCAGTACTACTTTTCATTATGGTCTATGTATTGTTCTCAAGCTGTAAACAGTTTGCGAGTGTATTTACGTTTTTCCCATTTTTGTTGCAGATCTGATGATGGTCATTAAAAACCGAAACCGGTAATCTGTTAACAAAAAGTTAGTGACCGTAGACGTAAGTTAAAGGAAACTTATTACATATACGGGTCACTGTTCTTTCGCGACGATGTCGCAGCTTGTGACAAATTTGATTCTTTACTTCAAGCTTCATAAATGAATCCTCAAAACGAGTTTAACGAAGTTGACTTAACAATGGAATATACGTTGGTGTACACAAAAATACAACAAATGGCTGTTTGAGTGATGATCAATAGATACAGAATGTACTATTAATAATTATGAGGTACCTCAAACTATATGAAAGATTGCTGTGGAATCGTGACTGGCCTTTCAAATCTGTGCAGCTCGCAAATGCAATTTAAAAACGGATCGAAGATCCGAATAAGTGAAATCACTGAAGAAACAAGTTGCGGATCGGACCTAGCAAGTTGAAAGCTTCCCAGAGCAAGAGCAGTGCTAGCGCAAAAAAGCGACAGTTTCTCAAGGACCCAGCAAATAGCATCAGTCTCCGACAGGGCACCTCTCTCTCTCGATGTGACCTCACGGCTACGCGTCCCCACACCGTCTCTCCATCTTATATACATTGCTCTCGGCCCCAAAAAACGACGATTTGGAGGGGAAGAGCAGGTGATGAGCAGGAATTCCCCTGAATACACCAAAACGCAGGGTTAGAATGCTAAAACGTCTCCACCAACACTTACTCTATGTCAGTTAACTACGCAGATGGCAGAGCACCGTATTTGGTGTGTCACCACGCACTGGCTCACACACATTTATATCACTTAGCTGATGGTGCTGATCCATCTGATTGGCTCTCAACATCCGGAACGAAGACAGAAACTTTCCGACACTCAAGATGGCAAAATGGTGGTTTCGCGTCTTTCCATCAGTCTCCACACCCGCTCACCTGCCTCAGGGAAGAGAGATTCAAGAATCTTACTGCAGAAGCCACTAGCTATATATTTCTTTCCAGCGAAATTAAGAAAACGAAGCTAAGAAACTTGAGTAGTATCACAAAGAGATATGTGGCCTTTACTAATACACTAAAAATAACAAAAACAAAACGTGAAAGAAGACTGTCATTTCCTGGACATGTATAAAGAGTGAATGGTAACAGCCACCAGAAAAAAACCTTCAAGTAATTCTGGGAAAAGAAATTAACAACAAGTTGGAAAATTGGATCAGAGAAGTTCAAACGACCTAAATGTACTCAATACAAAAGCAAAAGACTCAGTAAAAACAGATAGCTGCAGATGGGAACTTGAATTTTGAATGATTTCAAGGTGCGAGCGTTAAGAGAATAAGTGTGGAGTGGTCTCAAAAAAGATAAAGTTGGCCACTTGCACGTAGGACTCGTGCAATGAGGGTTCCCTACAGATTTAATTATGTAAGTAGTCATGCCATCCAATCCGGAAATCGAGAATCTCGACAATTTTTACCTGTTATCAACACTGATACGGGGAAGCTATTGGTCCCAGGGATTCAGAGACATTTGAGAACGTTTTAATTTCAAGTTTGAAGTCGGTTAACAAATGACAATAGAAATATTTTTTCGTGTGATATAATTATAAATTAACACTTTCGAGTTTTCCCTTTTTCTTGTACTGTGAAATCTTTCCTCCTGCCAAGATTCACGATTTTAGACCAACCGGAAGCACCATATAGGTTTTGACGATTAAGTTTGCGAGTATGAGAATAAGTGACGTAAAAGGCCGTATCTTTGGGTTGCATCGACTTAGAAGCTGTATTCTCCCCCTCCCTGCTTTGTTGCTGTCACTACTAGTTTTGAAGGTAAATTCTTTTAAAAAAAGTACGAGAGGAGTAAGATTTACAATGAACTTTTTAGTTACCTTCTTTTGTCCGAGTTGGCTCCAGTTCTTCATGTCTAGCGGTCTGTTTCTTGAATCTGGAATTTTCATATTTTAGGTGCTCATGCTTCCAATTGACGAATAATTCTGATGAATGTCTGCGCATTTTTCTTTTTTTTTTTTTTTTTGTTTTCACACTAATTTATTTTCAAATGTTTTACTATATCACACTTTTTACATTAACAACATTGTACTTCCAAAATACAAAAACACGTCCGATCACATCATAGGCATCCCCACTACTACTTCCTCACTCTGCGGTAATATCAATATTCCAAAGGGTTTACAAATTTTCTTGACAAATGAATTTCTATTAATTTATAAATGGATCATGAAATAAACATAATAAACAGTATCAGATTGCGTAATTAATAATAGAAATTTTAAGTATGTCAAATATTACGTAATTTCAAATGTTTATAAGAAATAATTTTAACTGTACATGCAGGGCTAATACATATCGATTGTAACAACAAAATAAAGAAATTCAGTTTCATAGTTTTTAGCTCGAAATATAACATACTGTGTATAAAACTGAATGAGATTTTTCAGATAAACAGTAGAGGTAATACTGAAAATTAGTTCTGTTATCGACTACTTCTGTTCAGGATAAGTAATACTAGAGGAGGTCGTCCCTTCACAAAACTTGCATTTTTTACACCTGAAAAGGACTATAGACCTTAGTAATGACATAAATTTAAAATCGATAAATCTACCAGCTCCTGAGAAAAAATAAACCTTAACAAACTGAGAGACAGATAGACACTCTGATTACAAACTACAAAAATATTTTTTTCATATTAGAACAAACAAACCCTCGGTCACAAATATTAAGTCAAAATTGACCAAGTTTCGACGCTGCTATGAGCGTCGTCTTCAGAATTTAACTAACTGTTCTAAAACATATTAGGTATATAATACATTAATAAAATTAAAGTTTGTACTGACTGGAAAGAGATGCAGTACTTACAAGACACATTTTAAAAAAATCTAAGCCGGAAAGACGACGTCACGAATAGTTGTAAATAAGATGGCGAGCCGCTAAGGGCTGCTCGTACTTGAGTGAACAAGGGTTGCAACAAGACTCAATATTTTTTCTTGTAATATAATTACAAATTATCAATTTTCGGATTTTTTTCCATTGGCTGTACTTTGAAATCTGACTTCTAACCAAATTGCAAGATTCGAGGTCAATGGGAAACAGCATATAGGATTCGATGAGTGAGTTTGTATCAAAATATGCGACGTAAATGGCCCTATCTTCTCACTGCACAGACTTAGAATATTAATTTATCTACACTATCAATAGACCGTAGACACTAATAAGCGACATAAATTTCAACTTGTCACGTCTACAGATTCCCGACAAAAATGGTTTTCACAGTCGGAGAGACAGACAAATAGACGGGCAACAAACTGCCCCCATAAGGTTTCCACCTTTCTTGAGTAAGGTACGGAATCCTAAAAAAGAGATATGGCGAAAAGATGAAATAATATTGGAGGAAATAAGAAAAAAAAATTGTCACGTGGTTGCAAGCTGGACAGTAACATGAGAAGAATAAGAATAAGAAGAGGTTCATTAAAAGCTTCTCTTTTCCATCACGAAGAACGTATACATCTAAAAACAAATATTTTGTGTAGTTTTTAAAACAATTTGCTTCCCATGAATACCTAAGATAAGTCTGCACTTCTGACGAAAGCTGAATGGTGCGGCTGAATGTTAATAATATTGGGGTATCACTCCATGGCAGGTCGTACGTCTAAATACATTGCGGCAGTCCCTGGAGTCACGCTGTTTAAAGGTAAAGAGTACGCCGAAGCTCATAAATTTGCGTCGCCGAAGTTGCTAGTAAACAGCGCGTGTGAACGCTAATGTCAACGGTCACAGAGAAAGGCAAAACACTTTTCTTCGGCTGGCTGTGAGCACTGGAGTGTAATCAGCGCGAGTGGGCGGCCCCAGTGCATCACTATTATGACGTATTATGCGCCGACAAAGCGGCCCGATGGGCACTGCAGTGTACGGCCCGCAGGACCGGCTGAGCCAACTTCCCTCCACTCGCTCGCTGCAAAACATCCCCCCCTTTCACGCGCTCTGCTTTAATTTACAGAAAAAGTACCCCGTTTTTCATTAACGCCCGAGCATGTTGTTCAGAAGGCGCTTTATGTCGGGTAAAAGGCGGCGGATGTTTTTCATCACATTTCCCGCCTCGCCTTTTTCCTCGACAAAAAGACGGCACGAGCGCGCGCGTTCGCTCGCCGCGGCACGTTTAATTAGTTTTTCACTGCCGGTGTTATAAGATGGATAACACAAGTTGTCACTGTCCGGCGGGCTAAGCGGGTAGCGAGCGCCTCTGTCGCTCCGCTCCGCTCTGAACACAATTAAACTCGCCGGCGTTGTTAATCCCCTTCCGTCCGAGCCGATGGCTCCCCTCTACTGTACGACCCGCGTAGAGGGCCTCTATGCACCCAACTCCGATCTCTAATCAATCTGCTCAGCTCCTACGGCTGAAACGAGTATATACAGAGTCTGGAACAGAGCTGCTGCTACAGTCGCAGGTTCGAATCCCGGCTTCGGCATGGATGTGTGTGATGTTCTTAGGTTTAAGTAGTTCTAAGTCAAGGGAACTGATGACCTCAGATGTTAAGTCCCATAGTGCTTAGAACCATTTGAACCATCTGTTTGATACCAGGTATCTGGCGACAGAAATTTTCAGATGTTATCAGTCGAGTCATAGAAGATGACGAGTACATAATGAATCGAAACAATTACACCAAGATCACTGTCACTCGGTAGATAATCTGAGAATACACCGTGAGCGGACTTCACCAAAAACCGAGCATTTACCTACAGACACAAAATATTTACCGGCTGCTCATAATGTAAGGGGGCCCCCACGAAAAATGAGTGATCATACGACAATGAAATTTTATAGAAACGTTTCTGAGGATAAACAGTAAAGAAATAACGAATAACGCACTGAAAGCCGGCCGCGGTGGTCTCGCGGTTCTAGGCGCGCAGTCCGGAACCGCGTGACTGCTACGGTCGCAGGTTCGATTCCTGCCTCGGGCATGGATGTCTGTGATGTCCTTAGGTTAGTTAGGTCTAAGTAGTTCTAAGTTCTAGGGGACTGATGACCACAGCTGTTAAGTCCCATAGTGCTCAGAGCCATTTGAACCATTTGAACGCACTGAAAGAACCACATTTTCATTTCCCCATGAGAGGCAACATTTGTTAACTGCGTACAGTGTTTACATTCCACGTTATGAATATTGCTCGAAGCGACGACCATCTCCATCCACAACAGTCTGGAACCACACTGGAGATTTTTCTACTGCTTCCCGAAACATTTCAATGAGATCCTGGCTACCTCTCTCGCTATGCTCAACCTCCAACGTGTATTAGTGTCCCGTTGATAAAACCTGTTCTTTAGGTAACGACATAGCCAGAAATCACAGGGATGTGGCTGGCCACGCAGTTTGGAACGATATGCCAATGATTTTTTTTCGTTCCCAAATGTTGTGCGCACTAACCGAATGACCCCACGAGCAATGTCAGTTGCAGTTCCTTTGTGCGCAAAAACGACTGAGTCCAACGCAACTCTCGCCCTTGAATCAGGATCACACGACGAAGCAGATCACAGTAAAGCGTGTCGTTGCGGCTATATGTCTATGGTTCTTGGGGACAGGGTACCCTCCACCCCACCTCACCCTACGTGCCGTCGCTGTACCAGCACCTGCATCTACCGGCAAGCTATGACACTAACACTATTCAAAAAATGTGTGTGAAATCTCATGGGACTTAACTGCTAAGGTCATCAGTCCCTAAGCTTACACACTTCTTAACCTAAATTATCCTAAGGACAAACACCGAGCGGGGTGGCGCAGTGGTTAGCACACTGGACTCGCATTCGGGAGGACGCCGGTTCAATCCCACGTCCGGCTATCCTGATTTAGGTTTTCCGTGATTTCCCTAAATCGCTGCAGGCAAATGCCGGGATGGTTCCTTTCAAAGGGCACGGCCGACTTCCTTCCCTAATCTGATGAGACCGATGACCTCGCTGTCTGGTCTCCTCCCCCAAAACAACCAACAACCAAGGACAAACACACACACCCATGCCCCAGGGAGGACTCGAACCTCCGCCGGGACCAGCCGCGCAGTCCATGACTGCAGCGTCTTAGACCGCTCGGCTAATCCCTCGCGGACTAACACTACTGACAATACAAATCTTGCAGTGCACAGTAAATAGTTTTGCGTATTCAGTGGCTCAACTAGCGGAAGTTTAACTATAACCAACCTAGACTTTCATTTGCTTTTGGAACTGAAAAAGAAGTCGCTTGCATTTGTATGCGGGTCGTGAGGTTTTAGGGTGGAGAAGTGTAGTGTAGTGATGAAAATATTTTGACTGGTTACCACACTGCAAATCAGGAGGAATATGTAACCCTAAAATAGACACTAACACTAGGAACGAAACTAGTATTCACTACACACAGTTTAACTTTAGTCATGTACAGAAAGGAGTAAAGTACACAGCCATAAAAGTGTTTGACCCACATTCTTATGCATATAATGAATATCTTAAAAACACATTTGAATCATTTCCTTATGAGCATTCCTAGTAGTTCACAGACGAATTTCTGTGTAGGTAGTATATACAGTGTCCTTTAATATTTAAAAATGTAGTAATTCACGGAATAACGTATACAGAGACGTAAAACTGGACAGCCACGCGGGGTAGCCGTGCGGTCTCAGGTGCCTTGCCACTGTTCGCGCGCTTCCCCCCCCCCACCCCCACCCGTCGGAGGTTCGAGTCCTCCCTCAGTCAGCCATGGGTGTGTATGTTGTCTTTAGCGTAAGGCAGTTTAAGTTAGATTAAGTAGTGTGTAAGCCTAGGGATCGATGACCTCAGTTGTCTGGTGCCATAGGAACTTAAATAAATTTCAAAAAAAAAAAAATCTTATGGAACTTAACTGCTAAGGTCATCAGTCCCTAAACTTACACATTACTTAACCTAAATTATGCTAAGGACAAACACACACACCCATGCCCGAGGGAGGACTCGAACCTCCGCCGGGATCAGCCGAAATTTCCAAATTTTCCAAAAACTTGACACACATGCCTGAAAGGACGTAGGGTCTTATTGAAACCAATAACTAGTGGGGAAATCGGCCAACAGATGGCGCTAGAGAGAAACACACAGATGAGAATCAGTCAGTGTGACGGGTGCGTGGTACACCGATAAGTTACAAAATCGCATCATCCCGAACCCGGCTCATAAACACCTGCTGGAATGTTTTACGTGGGATGGTTCTCCACCCCATATTGCTACGAAAGTGAACGATCTCTTGGGCACATCGTTCGGTGAAGATCACGGTGAAGATCACTTACATCGTGCTTGACCTACCAGGTCTCCAGACGTCTATCCATATGATGCTTGTTGTGTTACCTGAAGTCGCAAGTTTACCACGATCGTCCAACCACACCAGGGATGCCAAAAGACAATATCCGACGTCAGTTTCTCACCATACTTACTGATACAGTGTAAGGTGCTGTTGATTAATGAACATCGGCATGTTGACTATTTGCTGTAAAGAACAACATCTTTGCTTTATTGAAATTATATTGAACCTCCCACCCCATGTTCCAGCGGTACTCCTCTTCACTTAGGCTGAATATGATCAGATTGTGGTCACTTGTTGTGACTTGATCAAGGACTCTCCAGTTCTTAATGTTGCTGATGACATTGTGTGTTGACAGGGTGCCATCTATGTTCGTGCCAATTCCGCCTCCACCTCTATAGGTGGGGGATTTCCTGGTCTATTTGCAACTACTAGTTGTAAGGCCACTATTTGCTCTTCAGCTTTCTCCTCATTTGCATCTCTAGTGCCGCTGAACCATAGGGGGGCGGGGGGGGGGGGATTTAGCGTTCACATTGTAGGTTGTAATGATCTTGCGCCGTCTCAACGCCGTGATCACTCGTGTAAGTGATCGAAGTAATCTTCAAAGTTACCTCCATATTAGAAGAAGATGTTGACAACGTAAACAAATCCCGCAGGTGACTGTAATTCCACGACGTTGTAGTGGCTATCTGATAGCTGTGTAGGGGTTGTGACCCGTAGAGCCCTGTTTGCTACAATTAAAGCTGCTTTTGACTCTTCCCGGTACAAATTACCTGCCAAGTGCCAGCCATAAAGAGATTTACCCAGCTCGGGAGTATGGCTCCTGCAGGCATATTGCATGCAGCCTAAGCACCTACACTACCCGTCGCAGCTCCTGCATTACCAAACGACTGTTGTTTATCTGTCCGATGTTTATTTCATGATACATTATTGAAAATACATATGCACATTACAATCTGGCCAGGTCTTTTTCCAATGTAGCGCAATGCGCTCATTTGCTAATGTGGACTGTATGTAAATTTCATCGGGGTCAAACCTTTCATCTCTTCTATCGAGAACCTTTTTAATGAGGTCACGCAGGGCTCCGAACTCAGTGGAGAGATTCATTGACTTTAACCGTATTGTGTCCACAGCCTCCATTGTCGAGAAAGTGACTTTTCTGCCATATTTGTGCCCTACACGAACCACAGGTCTTAGTGCAGTTGTCAGGACGGCCGGCTTCCCCAAGAACGACAGCTACATAACATGCTGTAAATTTGAGTATACCCTTCATGGGTCTTCACCCGTAGCTCTCATTTGCGCCGCTTCCTGTAGGGGCATGGTGCTGGTTACTGTACTATCCTGAATTATTTGGTGTGTGTGCTCTTCGTGTGCAGGTATAGTGCTGTTAATTGCACTGGTACGGGAGTATTTATCTAAGACTTCACTACCCTTTATTATTATTGGCCGTGCCACTGCCACTGGTTGCCCACATTTCTTTCCACTTCCTCTGATTCTCTGTCCCCCCAGTTGCTGGAGGAGGAGACAGCTCGAGAAGTCTGAGCCACAGGCTCAGTCTGAATGCATACGTCAACCATCGTTGTCCTCCGCGCTCTCATCTCTGACAATGATTTCAGGAAGTCTTTGAATTTGCATCCTCTCTGAGCACCTCTGCTCCTTTTACTCGGGGACTTTCTTTTCTTGACTACCCTGGTCACAATGACAGCTTCATTCATAGTCGATTCGAGATATCAACCGCTCTTCCAGCCTTTTGTTTGTTGGGCAGTTTCCACCAGTGGCACCGCATGTCTTTTTGCCCCTGCGCGTAATACAGACGCTTGATTTTTTGCAGTCTTTTCTTACGTGATCCTCAGCTCCGCACTTCGAGCATGCCGGTATCATGCTGCAATGTTTCTGAACATGATCTATATTCCAACAGCTGTGGCAGCGAGGTACCAATAGGTAATCTTTAACGTTTATAGCATGGAAGCCTATGTACAGTCGTGGACAAAACGAGCTAGACCCCTCGCCTTTTCGTTATGCAGATCCGCACAGCTTTAAAGTCTGCTACACAGCATAACAGGCAAGGCGACGAAGTGCTACCAACATACTATGGACCGGCGTGAAATTGAAAAACTATCCGAACTTTGTCAGCCTGTTTTCAATCATGTGTAAGACTATATTAATGCTGATTAGTGTGTTAAACACAACACGTAAATATAAGATGTAAATGAAAGAAGAAACGCTAATTAGTATGAACTGTACTACAAAAATGAATTTCAGCTTATCGAGATAGCATAACTGTTTTAGTAAGACAAAGTACCCCAGATCGTTACGAATTACCAAAATATTATGCGCATTCGGCCGCGAAACGGTCTGTGTCAGACCAGTCATACTGGATTACCGTTGCTGACTTACCACGAAAGTGTGCAAATTTAGCAATTCGTGAAGATTCATAGAGAAATTCAGTTAAAAATCATTCAGTGCCACACTTAACTCAATTCAGTTATTGACAGAAGTGGAAAATGTTGGCAGTAGTAAGTATGAAATTCTTAAGTGTGGCACTGAATGATTTTTAACTGAATTTCGTTATGAATCTTGCTAATTCGTAACGATCTGGGGTACTTTGTCTTACTAAAACAGTTATACTATCTCGATAAGCTGAAATTCATTTTTGTAGTACAGTTCATACTAATTAGCGTTTCTTCTTTCATTTACATCTTATATTTACGTGTTGTGTTTAACACACTAATCAGCATTAATATAGTCTTACACATGATTGAAAACAGGCTGACAAAGTTCGGATAGTTTTTCAATTTCACGCCGGTCCATAGTATGTTGGTAGCACTTCGTCGCCTTGCCTGTTATGCTGTGTGGCAGACTTGAACGCTGTGCGGACCTGCATAACGAAAAGGCGAGGGGTCTCGCTCGTTTTGTCCACGACTGTACACCTTGCCAATAGTCGTTAGTTCATCTACACGGCAACGTCGTGAAATACATCTCGGCCCCTAGGTCCTGCCCTAAACCTTAACTTAAAATCTTTCATGAAAGTGTTAATGTCCATGTCTTCTAAATTCTGATGATGCCGGGTCTCATGTCCTCATCCTTTAGACACCTGGGGACATCATATAGGCCGAAGTGGCCGTGCGGTTAAAGGCGCTGCAGTCTGGAACCGCAAGACCGCTACGGTCGCAGGTTCGCATCCTGCCTCGGGCATGGATGTTTGTGATGTCCTTAGGTTAGTTAGGTTTAACTAGTTCTAAGTTCTAGGGGACTAATGACCTCAGCAGTTGAGTCCCATAGTGCTCAGAGCCATTTTTTTGACATCATATAGGATAACCAAAGGGTTACGCTTTTGGAGTGGTTCGCATCTGACGGACTTGCACAGCTTTTGATTGGCTAATAATTTATTCTTAACCCCTTTTGTGGAAACATCAACTATAACTACGTTCTTGGTTGCTTTTACTCCATTTATTAAGATGTTTTTCTCTAGCCCGGTTTACTGTTATCAAGAAAATTTCCTGCACTTCCCTGACCTCTTGGCCTGGCATGGGGCTTAGAAAGACAGCTGTACACGGACGTTTGGAAACCTTGGCTAATGTGTCCTTGGTTGATTGGGCCTTTGGTGCCGCTTGTACAGGCAAGCCATCCCATGTTTTCACAGGTTGCTTCCTTAACATTTTCCAACTCATCAATGTGAACTTCTAGCCTAGCATTGGGAACTACCCATGCAGCCAGTTCATTCTTGATGGCCTGGACTGTGGCGTGACTAATTTTTCCATTCTTAATGCTTTGATCCAAGATCTGCATGATCCTTGTATGCCTGTTCATAATATTGTCCTCCATTGCCTGACACAGGCCATTTTGTGGCAAGAGATCGGCTAGCATTGAAGCCCTTATAGGTGCACTGGAATCGCTTGTCACATCTGTAGCCACATGTATTTTGACAAGCGGAAGAGGTTAGGAGCCACGTCTCTTACCCCGGACTGGCTCCTCTGGCGTGGAGGGGATTAACTGCAGTTCACCCACCACCCTCGCCCCTAGTCCAAGGACCCCTCACAGCTGTCGAGTTCAGTGCGCCATTCCCAGTGCACTGGTCCCATTCAGTAGCTGGTCACAGCCGATTTCACTCGTCCTGCATCGGCAAGTGCACTCTGGAGAAGTGCATTGACCTCTCGCCATTCGCCTCCCTAGCTCGAGCTTCTACCTTGCGGCCAGGGACCCATCCCTTCTCAGGTGGTGGGTCGGCCACCCAGTCGTTCTGGGGGTCTGCACCCATCCAACCTAACTCGACCTGTGTTACCACCACCCGAGCTTGGCGGAACACGCCTCGGAAGACCAGAGGTGCGCCGAGGCACACTTTCCGACTTGGGGCAAGATTCCACGACGGCAAACTAGGCCACCGGCAGGAGAAACACAG
This sequence comes from Schistocerca nitens, assembly GCF_023898315.1. NCBI lineage: Eukaryota > Metazoa > Arthropoda > Insecta > Orthoptera > Acrididae > Schistocerca > Schistocerca nitens. The sequence goes on along the minus strand of NC_064614.1, from coordinate 1,158,190,921 downwards.
ATGAAGGCGTGACTTCTTGGGAGCAGCGGCGCCAGGCAGGGGCAGTACATTGCAGCCAAGGCCAGTAAAACGCCGCATCCGCCCTACATCCGCCGCTTGACCCAGGAGAGACGGATGTTGTGTCCTTTTCGCGCAGTTCCCCCTGCGCCGCCCACCCTTTGCTTTCGCCTCGGGTTGGGAGAGCTTTAACGTCGTTCAGGACGTGAGGAGCGGTAGCAACAAGGCCGCAGGAGCCTGGGCTCGTCATTTGACTTGCCCTCATACCCTCGCCCGACCGCCGCCGCTCAACTCAAGGGAGACAGATGGTGTGTCTCTCGTAACGCAGCTTCCCCTACGCCATGCACTCTTTGCTTTCACCTCGGGTTGCGAGCGTTTAACGTCCTACCATGATGGGAGTTTTACGTCCTTCCTTGACACACGACAATCCTCACTGTTCAACGCAGCCCAGAGATTTAGAAAAATGCTGGCCCGGGTCTTGTGCTGTGGAGTTTGACATCAACGAGACGATGCGACACTCAAACCCGTGTTACGTTCCCCGAAGGGCCTCCATACGTACTGGGGGATCAAGACCGACCATGTCTCATCCACCGCTTTTGATAATTCACGGTATGACAGTGCGGACCAATGAGGATTGCACCCAGTGAAGGGCTAGAAGCCTTTTAACGTCATGCATGGACAGCCCTTCCCGTGTTAGCTACACCCCATCCAAGGGGGCTACTGAGCTCCAGTACCACGTTAAGGCCACGGGGTAGGACGTTACGGTCCCCGCTCCACTCATTCCTCTGAGCCACAAGAGCACTTCGGGATAAATCCGAAGGTTTCCGGGAATCAGATGGTCTCCTGGTAGCTTAACCGAGTTTGGGAACCCAACGTACCTTCCGTACCTTCCGCCTCCCCCCTCCCGGTGGCGCCACGCGGACCGCTTTTCCAGCAAAAAATAGAAAGAGCTTCCTTCGCGAAACACTTCCACGGAAAAGCTCAATGATCGCTTCTGTCTTTGGTTACATGTGCGACATATCGCGTAGTTGCTTTAATGGATCGCGTATGTTTATACTACGAGGGGATTTTAAAAAGTAAGTTACCCATTGATACTGCATGTGTAGTAACTTTTAATGAACGCTGCACTACACTTTAGAGTCGCAGAGAAACATGACAGCATTCCTCATCATGGTTACCAATCCAGTGTAAACAAGGAGGAACGTTTCGTATTTGTTCCGCTCCTACACGATAGAAATCCTCAACTTGGAGCCATTCGAGAACCACTGTGTGATCAAACGCACAGTTTGAAAATGCGATTGCTGCGAATCACTTCACCGATATAGGACCCTCAGTTGGGTAACATATGCCTCGAAGACCTTTACCTTTGTCATTCTAAGATCTAAGACGGGTAGAAGACCAGATAGATGTAATGATCACATACGACCACTCTTGATTTGAAAGAGCTGTTGGCACACGAAAAGCAATACTCAGCTTGCGATTAGTTCTTGAGAAAAGACTAAAGCTGAGATAAAGTATAGGCACAGATGGGTAATGCTGACACTGTTTAGAGTAGAGGTGGCTGTGATATGGTGTGGAGAAAAAGCTACTATTAAATAGGGTTTACGACAGAGGTGCTCACTTTTTCCTGTCTTATTCAATCGATACATTCAGAGGGCAATAGATGAAGGTAGAGGAAAACCGGAAGCTGTAGGAGACATTAGAGTTGATGGTAAGAAAACAGAGATGCAAAGACTTGCCGATGATATCACAGTGTTAAGTGGAGATGGAGAAAACTTGCAAGCGATGCTTTCCCGGATGGAAAGTACCATCGGCTGTTCCTATAATATGAAAATTATTAAAGGTGAAACAAACATTTAGTGCTCAGCAGACAAAACACGGTTGCCCAATGCTTACTTAACGATGAGGGAGTGGAGACTGTCGAACCTTTTACCTACCGAGAGATTAAATTTATATCAGACAGAATGTCAAGGAAGGATACTGGAAGCCGAATCTATCGGGCAAAACCTACTTTTAGCAAGAGAAGAAGTGTGTGCTGTTGTACGAGAGCGAAACATGGACAATAAGAGAAGCAGAGATCATAAAATGCCTTCGTCTGTGGTGCTACCGTAGAATTCTCCAGATCTCCTGAGAACACGAGATAAAAAACGAGGAGGCGCTACTTTCTGACCAGTACTATCCACGATAGTGATTGGCATCTTTTTACTACTGTTGGATATGACTTTCCATTTGGCCCGTGTGAATCTGTGCACAATTTAGATATCTTGCCCACAACAATCGTAACGTCCCGCGTACGTTTCCAGTTATCACGCCATTTCAATGGCATACTACGGTTTATCTGTTGCCCGCACCGCAACAGAACTGTGTCTACACGAAATCCAGAAAAAATACCCTCTTCTGACAACGCGGCACTGTTGTTGCACAGTGTTCTGAGCGTGCGACGAAATGTTAGTTTTTAGTCATCTCGTAAAAGCTGCCATTTGTTTGGCACAAGGGACAAAATCAGAAGAAAGAAAACCGAAAACGCCATATCACTCTCCATCCTGACAATGCCAGCTAACACAGAGCACCCGAAAAAATTGATTATTTAGGAGGGGAAAACCATGGAATTAGTCTCATTGAACGTGTTGGCTGGATCTGTTCCCTTATGTCACAAAGTAAGTGAGAACAGCGATTTCATCGCCTGAAGAAGCTAATGAATCAAACACCATGTTTTTGAGGTACTAACGTCGGAATGTAAAAAACGTTTTTTCAGAATTGGTTAAAAAATGGAAAAGATTATACATTTGAAAGACAAATAATTTGGGACACAATAAACGATTTGCGAAGGAAATTATTTCATTGAGAGGCAGTTCGGGTGTTGCGCTTATTATGGAAGCCTATGATTTGTCGGCCTAGAACAAGCGTTCAACAGTGTAAAATGTTTGATGATGTTCTAAATTCTCAGAAAAATTTGTGCAGGCTGTAGGGAAAGACGTGTAACATACAATACCAATAACTAAACATAAGAATGGAAGACGAAGCACGCAGTGCTCGCAATTTAGACACTCTTTATCCCCTAATGATTAATATCTGTATCGAACAAGAGCTATGAAAGAAATAAAAGAATGGTTCCTGAGTGGGGTTAAAATTCAGGGTGACAGACTGTCAATGTTAAGATTCGCTGTTGACGTTACTATTTTATTAGTTTGGTTTATTTTTTTATTTGTGATTCAGAGTGAAGTGTCTAAGTGTATGTCACTTAGATACGTACGTAAGTATTACAAATAGAATTTTTTATCTCAGGGCTTTATCACGCATGAAAAGCATGTGAAATTAATTATTGTGGAGTCGCGTTTTGAATATTGCAAACAACTGTTAATAATTTCTTTTCTTAGTGTTCTTTCTCTTTAATTCTTCAAAAGCTGTTAATAAAACGTCGGCCGAGATGCGGCTTAAAGAAATTACTGTAGTCCTGGTTGAATTCTTGATATTTTTAAAACAGTTATTATTGCTATAATTGAAATTTATTGCAGAGTACGCATATGTTGTACTCGTAGCCGTATCTCGTGCAGGATGCTGTAAAGGAATTTTTAATTAACTGTGGCGCTTAATGGCTTCCAACAATGCTGCCGATCTCACGGTGCATAAATTTGTTCAGCTTCTTGAAAACCTGTAAAAATATTTTGCTTTGGGAGGAGGGGCAAACCAAAAGCTTAAGTAATTTCTATTTTAAACTAGACAACATGTACTTAGCATAAAATTATTACAATAGCTAACGCTTGCGTAGGCAATGGCCGACCGTGCGTGCTATTCAGACAAGAGTGTAAGAGAGAGCGAGACAATTATTATCTGTGAATTACATTGTGCTGTGAAGCATTAAATAATGGCCTTTGCTGCAATTGAACACACATTCTTATAAACAGACTCGCTGCCGCATTTTCTCGACAACGTAATTGCAGAATGTCTTTCTACATTTTTATTATTATTCGTAGCTATTAATCTTTATTTAAACCAAGGGTCTTTTATTAGGCAAATCTTTATTTCAACGAAAGGGCCTTTATTAGGCTAATTGACATTCCCAGGAGCAGACGGTACACTATCCTTAGTGAAATCGAGGAAAATTGAAAGTTACATTACATAAGCTGACATTGTAATTCTGTCAGAGACAGCAAAGGACTTGGAAGAGCAGTTGAACGGAATGGACAGTGTCTTGAAAGGAGGATATAAGATGAACATCAACAAAATCAAAACGAGTATAATGGAATGTAGTCGAATTAAGTCGGCTGATGCTGAGGGAATTAGATTAGGAAATGAGACACTTAAAGTAGTAAAGCAGTTTTGCTATTTGGGGAGCAAAATAACTGATGATGGTCGAAGTAGAGAGGATATAAAATGTAGACTGGCAATGGCAAGGAAAGCGTTTCTGAAGAAGAGAAATTTGTTAACTTCGAGTATAGATTTAAGTGTCAGGAAGTCGTTTCTGAAAGTATTTGTATGGAGTGTAGCCATGCATGGAAGTGAAACATGGACAATAAATAGTTTGGACAAGAAGAGAATAGAAGCTTTCGAAATGTGGTGCTACAGAAGAATGTTGAAGGTTAGGTGGGTAGATCATGTAACTAATGCGGAGGTATTGAATAGGATTGGGGAGAAGAGAAGTTTGTGGCACAACTCGACCAGAAGAAAGGATCGATTGGTAGGACATGTCCTGAGGCATCAAGGGATCACTAATTTAGCGTTGGAGGGCAGCGTGGAGGGTAAAAATCGTAGAGGGAGACCAAGAGATGAATACACTAAGCAGATTCAGAAGGATGTAGGTTGTAGTAGTTACTTGGAGATGAAGGAGCTTGCACAGGATAGATTAATATGGAGAGCTGCATCAAACCAGTCTCAGGACTGAAGACCACAACAAAACAACATTACATACGCATGTGGAATGAACAGATTACTGCATATAAAATACGGACTGAGAGTACACCGAAGTAAGTCGAAAATAATAACGTTTATCAGAAATGAGACTAAAGATAAAATTAGCATCAAAAGTGAGGACCACGAAGTAGACGAAATGAAGGAATTAGAAGCAAAGTAACACGTGACGCATGGAGCAAGGCAGGCATACGGAGCACACTAGGACAAACAAAAAGGGCATTTCTCGGCAAAAGACGTCCACTAGTACCAAAGTTTTGCCTTAATTGGAGGCTGAAATTTCTGAGAATGTATGTCTGGGGCACAGCACTGTATGTATGGTTGTGAAATACGGACAGTGAGAAAACCGGAACAGAAGAGAATGGAAATGTTTTGGATGTGGTGCCGTAGAAGATTGCTGAAAGTTAAGTGCAGTGATAAACTACGAATTAACAAGTTCCTCCTCAGAATCGGCGAGGATAGAAACGTATTTTAACAATGACAAGAAGAAGGTGCAGTATGAAGAAGGGGCAGAATGAGAGGACATGGGCCCTTTGCATCTCTTGGGGAGAATGGTGATCTTTGTGTCGGATTAGGTAATAAAAGTCGATATTTTCTAAGATTTGATTACTGGTTTTATATTTGCAGGCATCATCAGAGCTAAAAATTTAGCAGCGTCACGTAGGAGAGTAGTCAGTAATGCGCGCCTTCGTGAGGCTGATATATTTTAGATCTGACGATGACTGCAAAGTTGAAAGCTGTATTCAATTTTAGTAAAATTTTATGTGACCAAGATACCCACGTGTATAATCTCACAGGACACATGTTAAGATATCAGGGAATAACTTTCGTGATACTACAGGGAGCAGTAGAGGGTAAAAACTGTTAATGGAAGACCAGTATTGGAAAATATCCAACAAATGAGTGAGGTCGCAGTATACAAACACTACTCTAAGATGAAAAGATGTCTAGGGGAGAGGAAGCTGTTCCATGCAACGCTAAATCAGTCAGATAACAGATATAACCGAAAAAGAGTAATATAATTGATCATCTATTGCTCTTTCGAAATTTTCCTTCACTTCCTTTACTTCTTCCTCGACGTACAGTTTAAACAGTAGCTGCGTTTAACTGCAGCCTTGACTTAAATACTTTAATATTTTAACACAAACACATGTTTATTTACCTGTCATTTTTGTCGTAATAAATTAAAGCTGTAGAAGTAGTTCTATCCATTTCCTATTTTATTCATGAACATGGAATAGAAATAGCTCTGTAAACGTTTTTAACTTGGCAAAAAACAGTTGTTGGCTTAATCTCTACAGGCGAGAGCTCAGCATTTCTAAAGCTTCACGTGGCCACCAGTGCATTGGTTGATATGTGGCCCATTGTAGTTTATTTACCATCGCTAAAGGATTTCAGACAATTTGTCAAAAACTTGCTAGCTAATAGGATGAGGAATTCCGTCTTATGCAAGACACCTTTATGTTGTCTTTTGTTTCACCCGTATAGGTTTCAGCACTTTTTGTGTTACCTTCAGTGGGTTTAATTTTATGTCAAAGTTCCATTTGTAGCTTAATAATCAAAAAATGGATGTATGCAGTAGTTTACATACCTTACATGATGCTATTGGACATTTATTTTTGTAGCTATTTTGCTACACAATATACAACTTCTCATCTGCAAATAACAAAAACGTGATTTTTTTCTGTTTATTATGCATTTAACGAATGGAAATGAGTCTATATGACGTTTTTTGTGTATAAATTACGGTTTTGTTATTGTGGTGCCTTCTACTACGTGTTGGCGAAGTGAAAAGGCTTACTTCGTGACCTATGGTCCCTTGGCACTGCACTTTTTCCGATTACTCAAAAGATAGACAGAGTTTTCGGTGCCATTACGTGTTGTTGTGGCTGTGTGGTATTCATTTGTTTCGTAGCGTGTCTGGCTGAGTGAGGCGCGCGAGTTTGAAGTGCATTTGGCGTCTGTGGTATATGGCTTGTGTGTGTGTGTGTGTGTGAGAGAGAGAGAGAGAGAGAGAGAGAGAGAGAGAGAGAGAGTGAAAATTGGTTTTCCGATTAAGAGCAAGGAGAAGGAGTAGGATGTTGGAAGTACAACTTTAGAGATTCTAAAATTTGGGATACATCTACAACAAGAAGAAAGTGTGAAAACTTTATCAGCAAAGATTAAATCTGAAATTAGATGCAGGGAAGGATGACTGTAGTGCCAATGAACTATAAGTATCCTGAAACAGTCGCTTAATTGAGCAGAGAAGGAAACGTTACGAAGAGACGTGGAGTGAAGAGTAAGCACTGATTGGATGACCACGAGTTGTTGAAAGTGGTTGAGGAATGGAAGAAACTATATCACATTTGGGTTGGATCTGTAAGTAAAGAGAATTGAAATAGCTACAATATATTTAAAAGGAAGGCCAAGAAATTTATAAGAAAGTGTAAGGACGAGGCAGGGAACGAGTATGTCGCTAAATAGGGTATTTGCTTGTATACAAGCGATTGGCGGAGGCATACAGGATGACAAGGAAGATGAAAATCGGTAGCGATCCCGCTATGACAAAACAACTTATATTTATGTTTAAAAGTTAATAAAACATTTTGAGGATCTTCTGGTAGAGAAAAGAAGAGCCCAGGTGATAGAAGTCTATAACAGAGGCTCTAAATTACGTAATGCAGAACCTATACTTGTGGAAGAGCTAGAAAAGATGTCGGAAAAGGCAAGAAACAGAAATTCTAATGAATTGGGAGGTGTGACAGAATTGTGGAAATATGATATGTAAGTTAGAAAACACATTTTAAGTAACTTTAGGCAGTAGCCCCGTTGCCGGTAAGGAGCTACCATGAAGGGAAAAATGAAAATATTCCGAATACCTTTTTCATTTAAAAACCTCAACGTTTCTGGGTATAATTACGGAAATCATACCGCTCCGTGGGCAATACAACTGGAATCGACCCATCTTTCAGCTCTAGACAACACTATACGATAAATGTTAAAAACTGTTTCATCTAACACGATTGTCGAAGAAATTCCCTTGAGGCGATCCGCAGATCTTGGCTTTATCACCAGAGGACATGTTTCACTTTTTTAATTTATTTTTACAATTATTTGACTTTATCAGGCTATAAGCCATATTTTTATTCATTTCGAGTAATTCCTGTACCTAAAATCTCTAATTTATCTGAAGGTTTTTATTTCCAACAGACTCACCTCAGACGATGTTGCCCGCAGCTGGCAACGAAACGTCAGGGAGAAGTATTTCTACTATTGGACCACGGCCTCTTAGCCCGGAAGTTTTAATTACTGAGGATAATCTCCCGTTTGTCTGCTTTCAAAAACACTGTAACAAATGCATGAAGAAACCAGCACTTTCTACGGAAAAGCTTTGCTCTCATTTTTGACACCACTATCTCTTGCATCCTATTTAGTAATCATCTTGTTGACGACCTCCGAGGAACTCACAAAGCCTCATCAATCTTCATTTCACTCCCTTCCTGTTTGCGATGCTAACGATCCGAAAGCGTTCTAACACCGCCTTTTAAATTCGCCCTTTCTTTGGAAAACAAATGAAGTCTTGAGACCTTCGTTCCCGCGGGAGATTTTAATTCCATTCCGTTAAATCTGAAACAATAAAGGCTAATGGACGCGAGGGAGAAGTTCGCTACACTCTACTTTGTAAAACGTCGATACTCGATTACTTGATTGCCCCCGTGTTTAAACATCTCGTCAGACATCGATCCGCCGTGTTGCTGGAAGTAGAGTTTTTTCAATTTATTTAAGTGGGAGATCTGTTACGCATTGTACCTAATACCAGAATCTTTTTCATTCAAGGAGGATCACACCAGTTGAGATATCTCTTAACTTTCCGAAAAAATTTTAGTGACATCAACAATAATTAGAAAGAGTATCAAAAGAGCAATCCCAGTTTAGTTATAATAACTGGAGCTCTATGCGAACCTACAGAATATTAATGACTTAATGTGGAGCTCTTAATAAAAGTGGTGGAGTTTCAGGCTGTTTTCCTCGTGGGTCTGATCATTTTGAATGTCACGAAGTACACTTATGTTCAGAAAGAAAGAACACCTTGAACGACTAGAGACAGGACGTTCATATTCACAAGACATGTACATTAATATGTTCTGCAGAAATGATCAGCATTTACACCATGTCGGCCCTCAGGTTCAACGTCAATATGAATATGGCGGCGCAACACCATCTGCCGTTAAGACATGCCTGCGGCTCTCGTATTCGCTGTAAATCGAAAGTAATGGATCAGTGTGACTTGATCAGAAGTGCAGGATGCCTCGTAGACGTATGCACGAACCGTGCCATAAATTCAGTGAGTTTGAAAGAGGTCGCATTATTGGCATACGAGAAAATGATGCATCCATCCAGGAAATTGTTGCTTACCTGTATGTGTGAGTGTGCACGGTGTTCTCGGAAGGCTGTACAACACGACAAGATGTGTCAGGTCCCAACACCCAGACCACCCCAGAGAAGATCAACACCTCATCCGAAAGGCATTACAGGACAGATCTGATCGCCGTTTATTACAGCACGGGCTATGGGCACATCGTCCACTTCTCCGCCTACCTTCGGCGAATGTGCAGAAACATGCTAGCCGCCAGTGGTGTGTGGAACGACGTCGTTGGGGACAGAAATGACATCAGATAGTGTTTTCAGACGAATGCAGGTTTGTTTGAAAATGATGGCCGTGTTGTGGTTTGCTGCAGACAAGCTAAACGGCATCACAGTGACTGCAATCGTACAAGGCATACAGCACCAACATGGCTCTGAGCACTATGGGACTTCACTGCTGAGGTCATCAGTCCCCTAGACTTAGAACTACTTAAACCTAACTAACCTAAGGACATCATACACATCCATGCTTGATGCAGGATACGAACCTGCGACCGTAGCAGCATCGCGGTTCTGCATACAGCGCCAACCCGAGGCCTTATGGTGTGGGTGCTATTGAGCACAGCCACAAGTCACAGTTGGGGCGTGTCCAGTGCACGGTGACCAGTCTGCCCTGCGTGAATGAAATCCCGCAACCCGTAGCCATAGCCTTTTTGCACAACACCCTGGACGCCATTTTTCAGCAAGACAATGGACAACCACGTATACAGGGTGGTCCATTGACGGTGACCGGGCCAAATATCTCACGAAATAAGCATTAAATGGCTCTGAGCACTATGGGACTCAACTGCTGAGGTCATTAGTCCCCTAGAACTTAGAACTAGTTAAACCTAACTAACCTAAGGACATCACAAACATCCATGCCCGAGGCAGGATTCGAACCTGCGACCGTAGTGGTCTTGCGGTTCCAGACTGCAGCGCCTTTAACCGCACGGCCACTTCGGCCGGCAAAGTAAGCATTAAACGAAAAAACTACAAAGAACGAAACTCGTCTAGCTTGAAGGGGGAAACCAGATGGCGCTTTGGTTGGCCCGCTAGATGGCGCTGCCATAGGTCAAACGGATATGAATTACGTTTTTTTAAAAATAGGAACTCCCATTTTTATTACATGTTCGTTAGTACGTGAAGAAATATGAATGTTTCAGTTGGACCACTTTTCTCGCTTTGTGATGGGTGGCGCTGTAGTAGTCACAAACGTATAAGTACGTGGTATCACGTAACATTCCGCCAGTGAGGACGGTATTTCCTTCGTGATACATTACCCGTGTTAAAATGGATCGTTTAAAAATTGCGGAAAAGGTTGAAATCGTGTTGATGTATAGCAATTGTGATGAAAATGCCCAACGGGCGTGTGCTATGTCTGCTGCTCGGTATCCTGGACGACGTCATCCAAGTGTCCGGACCGTTCGCCGGATAGTTACATTATTTAAGGAAACAGGAAGTGTTCAGCCACATGTGAAACGTCAACCACGACCTGTAAGAAATTATGATGCCCAAGTAGGTGTTTTAGCTGTTGTCGCGGCTAATCCGCACATCGGTAGCAGACAAACTGCGCGAGAATCGGGAATCTCAAAAACGTCGGTGTTGAGAATGCTACATCAACATCGAGTGCGCCCGTACCATATTTCTATGCACCAGGAATTGCATGACGACGACTTTGAACGTCGTGTACAGTTCTGTCACTGGACACAAGAGAAATTACGGGACGATGACAGATTTTTTGCACGCATTCTATTTAGCAACGAGGCGTCATTCAGCACCAGCGGTAAAGTAAACCGACATAATATGCACTATTGGGCAACGGAAAATCCACCAAGGCTGCAACAAGTGGAACATCAGCGACCTTGGCGGGTTAATGTATGGCGTGGCATTATGGGAGGAAGGATAATTGGCCCTCATTTTATCGATGACAATCTAAATGGTGCAATGTATGCTGATTTCCTACGTAATGTTCTACCGATGTTACTACAAGATGTTTCACTGCATGACAGAATGGCGATGTACTTCCAGCATGATGGATGTCCGGCACACAGCTCGAATGCGGTTGAAGCGGTATTGAATAGCATATTTCATGACAGGTGGATTGGTCGTCGAAGCACCATACCATGGCCTGCACGTTCACCGGATCTGACGTCCCCGGATTTCTTTCTGTGGGGAAAGTTGAAGGATATTTGCTATCGTGATCCACCGACTACGTCTGACAACATGCGTCAGCGCATTGTCAATGCATGTGCAAACATTACGGAAGGCGATCTACTCGCTGTTGAGAGGAATGTCGTTACACGTATTGCCAAATGCAGTAAGGTTGACGGACATCATTTTGAGCATTTATTACATTAATGTTGTATTTACAGGTAATCACGCTGTAACAGCATGGGTTCTCAGAAATGATAAGTTCACAAAGGTACATGTATAACATTGGATCAATCGGAAAAAATGTTCAAACGTGCCTACGTCCTGTATTTTAATTTAATTAAAACCTACCTCTTACCAACTGTTCCTCTAAACTTGTGAGCCATATGTTTGTGACTATTACAGCGCCATCTATCACAAAGCGAAGAAAGTGGTCCAACTAAAAAATTCATATTTCTTTACGTACTACATGAATATGTAATAAAAAATGGGGGTTCCCATTTAAAAAATTACAGTTGATATCCGTTGGACCTATGGCAGCGCCATCTAGCGGGCCAACCATAGTGCCATGTGGTTTCCCCCTTCAAGCTAGACAAGTTTCGTTCTTTGCAGTCTTTTCGTTTGACGCTTATTTCGTGAGATATTTGCCCCGGTCACGATCAATGGCGCACCCTGTATACACGAACATGTGCGTTCTTGGTGCCACAGGATGTCTGCCTTTTGCCCTGGGCTGCCAGATCACTAGACTTGTTTCCAATCGAAAGTGTGTGGGATACTGTGAAACGACAGGTGCAGCGCTGTGACCCAATGATAACTACCACAGATGAACTTTGGAGCCAGGTGAATGCAGCATGGACGGCTATAGCAGAGGACGCCATTCGCGCCTTATATGGGCCGATGCCATCACGCAGGGACATGTTATTAGAGACCATGGGCGGACGCTGTGCCTACTGGGCAACAGCGCACTTGCTGAACATACTAATGTACAAGTCCTATGAATTTTTAACGTCGTTTAAGGTGCTGCGTTTTTTCTGAACACGAGTGTTTAGAGTAATTTTAATGCTATATGCAGTGATATACGTGAATACAGTATGCTAAATGTGTCGAAAATTGCCGTTATTGTTAAAAAGGTAATAAACGTCATGCTTCATGCGGCAGTTTTATTGCAAGAAGAGCGAACGTGTAGTAAGCGACAAACTTTTTCATCATTGTCTTTGCGTGAACAGCGAGAAAATATTTCGCAAAGGTTTTAAACTATGTGTACAGTTAAGGTTTCGAAGTACTGTCGTTCTCAAATACTGGATGACTAAAATATGGGTACTCTCGCGTCGTGGGCTACACTGGTTTTTCAGTTCCCACCCTTACACATTTTGTCCGTTGCTGGTTCTTATGCCCAAAGCGATTCTTTGCACACCAAAACGATCCATTCGGTTAGGAGGAGATGTGGAACATATATATGCACGTACATCAATTTTTAGGCTTCAGTGCGTCATTCTGTAAAAACGGAACCCTTATAGGTTCGCTCTGTTGTCCATCTGTCTGCCTGTCTGTCTGCTGACTGTTAAGAACCCATTTTTACAAGAGGGGATATATGTACCAGGTTCAAATCCATGTCACATATTAACACTTTGCTGACCGGCGACACCACAGTGGTGTCGTGAGCATAGTATCGCGCAGTGGCCTGTGACAGCACTTTAGTATCTTCTTCATTCTGTTTGGTATTTTGTTTAGGTAACAATAAGTTACACACGTCAACAAGTTTTTGGTTTTTATAAGTACCTGTGCACTTTCATCATGGCAGACGAAGGGGACGATACGGTTATTTACGATGAATGCGCGGACGTCTTGTCTGACGTTCCGGACGACTTGGCCGATTGGGAAGAAGACATTGGACATCCAAAAATGAAAGTAAAGCGGAATCGTGGGAAGATAGAGAAATACGTCCAAGAAGAATTCGGTGAACGCTACAGTTGCCAACTAATTCGGAGAATCAGACGAAGAAGACAGACTATGATTTACTGAGGACCAATAATAAATTTGAAGGATCTCCGGGTCAACACATATATTCCAAAGATACGCATAGCGTCGTGGATATCGTAGAATTATATATTGGGAACGATTTATTTGAATATGTTAGAAACAAAACCAACAAGTATTACAGTCAAAATTGCAACAGAAGGAAATTGGATTTAAAAAAATGTCAAATTTGTCAAAGATACGGGACCAGAACTTAGAAAATGGTTTGGGCTTGCTGTCATTATGGGAACTGTAAAACTGTGCGGCTGGTCCCGGCGGAGGTTCGAGTCCTCCCTCAGGCATGTGTGTGTGTGTTTGTCGTAAGGATAATTTAGGTTAAGTAGTGTGTAAGCTTACGGACTGAAGACCTTAGCAGTTAAGTCCCACAAGATTTCACACACATTTGAACATTTTTGGAATTGTAAAAAAAAAGCAAGGATCCATTCTACATCTACATCTACATTCATACTCCGCAAGCCACCCAACGGTGTGTGGCGGAGGGCACCTTACGTGCCACTGTCATTACCTCCCTTTCCTGTTCCAGTCACGTATGGTTCGCGGGAAGAACGACTGAAAGCCTCCGTGCGCGCTCTAATCTCTCTAATTTTACAATCGTGATCTCCTCGGGAGGTATAAGTAGGGGGAAGCAATATACTCGATACCTCATCCAGAAACGCACCCTCTCGAAACCTGGCGAGCAAGCTACACCGCGATGCAGAGCGCCTCTCTTGCAGAGTCTGCCACTTGAGTTTATTAAACATCTCCGTAACGCTATCACGGTTACCAAATAACCCTGTGACGAAACGCGCCGTTCTTTGGATCTTCTCTATCTCCTCCGTCAACCCGATCTGGTACGGATCCCACACTGATGAGCAATACGCAAGTATAGGTCGAACGAGTGTTTTGTAAGCCACCTCCTTTGTTGCTGGACTACATTTTCTAAGCACTCTCCCAATGAATATCAACCTGGTACCCGCCTTACCAACAATTAATTTTATATGATCATTCCACTTCAAATCGTTCCGCACGCTTACTCCCAGATATTTTACAGAAGTAACTGCTACCAGTGTTTGTTCCGCTATCATATAATCATACAATAAAGGATCCTTCTTTCTATGTATTCGCAATACATTACATTTGTCTATGTTAAGGGACAGTTGCCACTCCCTGCACCAAGTGCCTATCCGCTGCAGATCTTCCTGCATTTCGCTACAATTTTCTAATGCTGCAACTTCTCTGTATACTACAGCATCATCCGCGAAAAGCCGCATGGAACTTCCGACACTATCTACTGCTCAACGAATCCGTTGATAGACACACAGATATTTCGGAAAACGATGTCCCGCAACCGATTCAGACAAATATTATTATTTTTAAATTTTTCCGACAGCAACAATAAACCAGATAATGCCTACCGGCTTTTCAAAGTGCAATTCATAATTGATTATTTTTCCAGAAAGTTTAAAGAAACGTTTTATCTAAGTCAAAACATCTCAATTGATGAAGGAATGAGACAGTGGCGTGGACAGTTAAATTTTAAAGTTTACAATCCGACGAAAATGACCAAATATGGCATACCCATTCGGATGCTGTGTGATCGAGCACGGGATTCATTTCATCATTCAAGATATGTTCCGGCGCTGGACAACCTTTAGCGAAAACAGCGATGGAACTATTGACACCTTCTTATGGAAAGTGGCATCACGTCTACATGGATAAATATTATAACAATGTAGAACTTGCAGAGAAGTTACTTCAAAAGAAAATGTAAGTTTGTGGAACGATACGGCAAAATAGAGAATTTCCAGAAAAATTAAAGCGCTCAAAAGTCTATGTGTTTAAAGCATGTCATCAACGGGACAACAGTGGTCGGCGACATGCCAAGTAATCCGACTTAGCGCTGTCCGCGCCAAGTGAATAAATTTCCACGAGACGTGCGGGCGGCAAAGTGCTAAGGTCTATGGCCCCTTGTCAGTGTAAAATTTATACGTTTCTAAGTCAGTTTATTCAAAAGATATGCTACTTATATCATATATATTGACACTCACAAATTCAGTTGTCAAAACCTGTTGGGTACTTCCTGTTAACGTAGAATCATGATATTTTTCAACAAGCATTTCTTTACTGCCAAATAAAGTAAAAAGTTCTGAAGACTGATAAATTGTAAGTATATCAAATAAAAACTATCTTTTTGCCATTATACCGCACATTGTATGCATCATCTGTTAAAATCATGTTAGACGAACATTACTGTATTCAGACATAAAATGTAAGTTGCAGTCATGTTTTTTTAAGTAAATAAAAAATATTCCATTAAATCTTCCATATCTACAGGTGCAAGCTGAAGTTCCCTTCTCGTTTCTTTTTGAATGTCCGGGCTGATGCGTAGAACTGCTATAGAGGTTTTGGTACAGTCTTGGAATTCCCGCGGCTGATATATCGCCAGTATCTGTATAGAAAACACACAAAAATCGTTGAGATCCTCCATTTTCAGACTTTGCACAGAGCCCTCAGTGCGTGAGTCCTACTCCCATTTCACAAATTTTTATACTTTGTATGGGTTTTCAAATAGTTCAAATGGCTCTGAGCACTATGGGACTTAACATCTATGGTCATCAGTCCCCTAGAACTTAGAACTACTTAAACCTAACTAACCTAAGGACGTCACACATCACCCAGTCATCACGAGGCAGAGAAAATCCCTGACCCCGCTGGGAATCGAACCCGGGAACCCGGGCGCGGGAAGCGAGAACGCTACCGCACGACCACGAGCTGCGGACTATGGGTTTTCCAAGATGAATTTGGTCCCATTGAAAAAGGTTTTAATAACATGTTTTGTAGAGTTTATGGTATTATGACAACAGACAGGACGCTGGTTCAAATGTTTTACCCAGTTGATAACCGATAATGCTATACGCTTTAAAATACTCCCGTAAAGCTTCTATTTTTATTTTTTTAATAAGCTTTGTTGGCGACGCTCTACTTAGCATTCATGGCAAGCATGAATAACACGCTACGTACAGAAGGCTTCGCACCACACGACCACAGGGAACGCAGTAAGCCCGAGAAGTACCGTGTGTGTGTGGGGGGGGGGGGGGGGGGGCACTGCTTTCCGCTTCTTTGGCCGCCTCCACTTTATCTCGCAAATCCTCTTAGGGCGGCCGGCAGCGACCGTCCATCGGCTAATACTGCCGCCCGCATCTTTGATGTGACGGCTGAACGCCCCCCCGCGGCAGGTAGCAGACGGATGTGCCGCCTCCCGCTCTGAATATTAGCGGAGCGGCCGGACGGCACAAACGCAGCGGCCGATTCACGGCCGTCCTCCCAACGGGACTGCTAAATCCCGCTGTGGCCGCCCACGGCACAAACCTTTGACGGGTCTGAGTGGGCGAGCGAAGCTGATCGTCAAAGCGTAAGTAGTCCGCAAAGCGGCGCAGAGGGATCGCGTAAACATCTTACGCAGACAGCGACAGGTGTTCAGAGAGAGTTCAAAGGCGCTATTTTACCTGCCTATCACTTTTAGTGGATCTATTCGCTGCATTTCACCTGCGTTCTTGTTGAAGCTCCCCTCTCTTTCTTAATGGATCCCCAGCGAGACAATGGTGTAGCTGTGACATTTTTGTCGTATAAGACTGTGTTTCTTTTCAAATTAACATTAACAAACATTGTATAAATACGAGGTCCGTTCGGAAAGTAAGGTCCGATCGACTGCAAAATGGAAACCAGCGTGAAAATCAAAAATATGTTATTTGCAACAGTTAGTTATACCTTTCGGCTTTTTCTCTACAAAGACGACGCTGCGATTTACACATTTGTCGTAAGGGTTGTATCAACTTTCCAATAACCTCGTCGTAGAAGAAAGCCGCCTGAGCTTCCTGGAATTTTTCTACGCTGGTCCACAGCCACAACAATGAAACTTCCTGGCAGATTAAAACTGTGTGCCGGACCGAGACCCGAAATCGGGACCTTTGCTTTACGCGGGCAACTGTTCTACCGACATTTTTTTAATTTTTAATTTTTAGTTTTTTCAATTTTTTTTATTTTTTATTTTTTTAAATAGCAGATTTTAAGCAAGGGATTTAAATTACCTAGAAAGTTTATTGCTTAACAAGAGAATATAGACGGTTAATTAACTAAATCAACTAGCAAATGAATATATTTTTTACTTTTTTATTTTTTATTTTATTTTTTTAATAAAAATAAAAATATAAATGCGGTTCCTCCGCTTTATGGTCCAACATCGCGACCACTTTTTTTTTTTTTTTTTACTGGGAACAGCAAGGCAAGGTAAACAAACAATCTTTATTCGTACAATTGTGCTGTCCTATGGATAAGAAGACTGAGCTACCCAAGCACGACTCACGCCTCGTCCCCATAGTTTGGAAGGTAGGTGGCGAGGTACTGGCAGAAGTATAGCTGTGCGGACGGACAGTTTGGAAGGTAGGAGGCGAGGTACTGGCAGAAGTAAAGCTGTGGGGACGGGGCGTGAGTCGTGCTTGGATAACTCAGTCGGTGCCGGTACGGTAGCTCAGCGTTTTCGGTCAGAGAACTGGTTGGCCTCTGAAATAAAAAACTGAGTGCAAGGATCAGCAGCGAACCTGAACCGATGTCATGTGATGTCCGCAACGACCAAACACAACGATAAAAAAAAAAAAGTCGGTAGAGCAGTAGCCCGCGTAAGGCAAGGTCCCGAGTTCGAGTCTCGGTCCGGCGCACAGTTTTGAACTGCCAGGCAGTTTCATATCAGCGCACACTCCGCTGCAGAGTGAAAATCTCATTCTAGCCACAATAATGTTTACATACATATCGCGAATAATATGGAGAATCAAATACATCGATTATTAATGCTCGGAGTAGTGAAGTAACTCAAATCAATAAAAGCGAGTCTTCTGGTCCAGACTGTATACCAGTTAGGTTCCTTTCGGAGTATGTTGCTGCATTAGCTCCATACTTAACAATCATATACAACCGTTCGCTTGACGAAAGATCCATACCCAAAGACTGGAAAGTTGCAAGGGTCACACCAATATTCAAGAAAGGTAGTAGGAGTAATCCACTAAATTACAGGCCCATATCGTTAACGTCGATATGCAGCAGGATTTTGCAACGTATAGTGTTTTCGAACATTATGAATTACCTCGAAGGAAACAGTCGAAAAATGGTTCAAATGGCTCTGAGCACTATGGGACTTAACATCTATGGTCATCAGTCCCCTAGAACTTAGAACTACTTAAACCTAACTAACCTAAGGACAGCACACAACACCCAGTCATCACGAGGCAGAGAAAATCCCTGACCCCGCCGGGAATCGAACCGGGGAACCCGGGCGTGGGAAGCGAGAACGCTACTGCACGACCAGGAGCTGCGGACTGGAAACAGTCTATTGACACACAGTCAACATGGGTTTAGAAAACATAGTTCCTGTGAAACACAACTAGCTCCTTATTCACAAGAAGTGCTGAGTGCTATTGACAAGGGATTTCAGATCGATTCCGTATTCCTGGATTTCTGGAAGGTTTTTTACACTGTAACACAAAAGCGGTTTGTAGTAAAACTGCGTGCTTATGGAATATCGTCTCATTTACGTGACTGGATGTGCGATTTCCTGTCAGAGAGGTCACAGTTCGTAGTAATTGACGGAAAGTCATCGTGTAAAGCAGAAGTGATTTCAGGCGTTCCCCAAGGTAGTGTTATACGCCCTTTGCTGTTCCTTATCTATATAAACGATTTGGGAGACAATCTGAGCAGCCGTCTTCGGTTCTTTGTAAATGACGCTGTCGTTTATCGACTAATAAAGTCATCAGAAGATCAAAACAAACTGCAAAACGATTTAGTAAAAATATCGCAATGGTGCGAAAAGTGAAAGTTGACCCAAAAAAACGAAAAGTGTGAGGTCATCCACATGAGTACTAAAAGGAACTCGTTAAACTTCGGTTACACAATAAAACAGTCTAATCTAAAAGCCGTAAATTCGTCTAAATACCTAGGTATGACAATTACGAACAACTTAAATTGGAAAGAACACACAGAAAATGTTGTGGGGGAGGCTAACCAAAGGCTGCGTTCTATTGGCAGGACACTTAGAAAATGTAACAGAAGTACTAAGGAGACTGCCTACACTACACTTGTCCGTCCTCTTTTAGAATACTGCTGTGCGATGTGGGATCCTTACCAGGTAGGACTGACGGAGTACATCGAAAAAGTTCAAAGAAAGGCAGCACGTTTTGTATTATCGCGAAATATAGGAGAGAGTGCCACAGAAATGATACAGGATTTGGGCTGGAAATCATAAAAGGAAAGGCGTTTTTCCTTGCGACGAAATCTTCTCACGAAATTCCAATCACCAACTTTCTCCTCTGAATGCGAAAATATTTTGTTGGCACCGACCTACGTAGGGCGGAACGATCACCAAGATAAAATAAAGGAAATCAGAGCTCGTACGGAAAGATATAGGTGTTCATTCTTTCCGCGCGCTAGACGAGATTGGAATAATAGAGAATTGTGAAGGTGGTTCGATGAACCCTCTACCAGGCACTTAAATGTGATTTGCAGAGTATCCATGTAGATGTAGATGTAGATGTAGAATTGCAAAAACAAGCATACGTGCTATCTCTCGATTACAGCACCACGAGTGGAAAACTATGGTTTAAGTAAATTGAACATATTTTTTGGCGTAGAATCCGAGTATGCAAGAAAAATATGAGGTTGCCATTTGAAAATACAGAACTGGCCCTACCAGTGCAGGAAGTGTTTCGGAGGTGGCCAGTTGTAGCCCAGACAGATATCATCTTTACCAATATTAACTTTTCATATGCAGTATTTTTTTCGTAAGCTGTGTCGTTTGTTTCAAGTTAAAAAGAAGAAACGCCCGCCAGCATGATTTTGCTAAATGTAGACAAACTGCAAGAAACTGTCCCAGAGAGTATAAGTGGGCACACGGCTAGTAATGCGTTCCATGTAAGGGATAAACACATAAAAGATCTTTTACAATCACTCCATTATCAGCACCAGGCAGGTGCCCCAGCAGCATGAGACGACCGGGTAGAAAATCGTGCACTTCAACTGAAACCATCCGCATCACTTACAAGGCAGGGGGGGAGGGGCTTGTTACCTGCCGGCTTACCTCGACAGAGACAGTTTTATCGGTGGTTCGCTGGTCAGGTCACCACGGTGCTGAATTTCTGTCATCTATTCTATTCATTGATGAGATTACCTCTGCATGAGGTGCTACCGTCGGCCTTAACATACATATGTGCCCTACGAAATACGCACATGCAATGGTGGTAGTGCACTAGGAGGATTGAGCCTGAGTGTGTGAGCGGGCGTTATACGCCACCGCCTCGTGAGCCGAGAAACAATTGTAAGACGCCTCGTGGACGAGGGATACCTGTAGTTCCTGCTGGTGACCATGCCTTCTATGCTTTAAGACTTGCCTTTTGAGTGCATAACACATAACTCATGGCCCTCTTGAGTGTGGAGCTGCCAGCTGTGTATTTCTGTACCCTTCCCTTCACTGAAACCTACACAGTGAAAGATCTTTTATCTCCACCTTTCTGTCTACCTTCCCTTCCGACGCACTTCCGACCACACACTGATGAGCCAAAACATTATGACCACCTGCTCAATAGCTGGTTTGTTCATCTTTGGAGTGAAATACATCACTAATTCTCCGTATCAGGGATCGACAGTATGTTGGTAGCTTTGTGGAGGTAAGTGGCATCACATGTCTACGCACAGTCAAGTCATTCGCATGAATAATGGGACGCTGATTAGCGCTCCCGGTGGCGGGGCCCGATAGCAACCATATGGCTTCCATAGGATTTACATCAAGCGAATTTAGTCAAGTCGCCGACTTTCCTCAAAGTACTGTAGCATGGTTCTCGCTCCGAGACACCGACAATTATATCGCTTGAAACGTCTCTGTGGAGTCGTTTCACAGACGCTTGTCTCACTGGATTCTGTGCATCCTGTCCACCGCCTCGTTGCGGTTTAATTTATTAACTCTCCCAGAAAGACTGGGCAATCAAAGTAAGGCTTATTAAATGATATTATGCTTGATTTTTTTTGTGTTCCTTAGGAAAGCATGTCCTGCATTTATTACGTTTTTCCCTTCACCGTATCCTATGTGTGCGTGAATGTGACTGAACGAGTGTTTTTACGTGTGGTTCAAAAATGGCTCTGAGCACTATGGGACTTAACTTCTGAGGTCATCAGTCCCCTAGAAATTACAACTACTTAAACCTAACTAACCTAAGGACATCACACACATCCATGCCCGCGGCAGGATTCGAACCTGCGACCGTAGCGGTCACGCGGTTCCAGACTATAGCACCTAGAACCGCTCGGCTACTCCGGCAGGCCTTACGAGTGGTTTCGGGTTTCTTTTTGTGGGGGACGCTGAGTCGGTTGTCATCTGCTAGCAGCAGGTGATTTTTGCTTCTCGTTTGGAGGGTAGCTCAGGATGACCAACTTAGGATCCCAGTATCTGGACAGAGCGGTTCACCCCTTTTAGTCTGAGGTGGGTTTGTCTGTCAGGTTGCTGGCGGAAGCCTACCCCTCTAGTATCTTCCGTTGCACCGGTAGTTAGACGAAGCTCGGTGGAGAAAGGGACTCTGCAGCTAGCGGTTGATGTGTACAGTTCGTAGCTCCTAGAGACGGATTTTGCTGCTAGGAAGTAGGTCGAATTAGAATTTCCCTGTGTTAAATTCATGGTATATTTAAGTACTTTATCTTAACTGAAGCGTGTGTAGTTATGTTATTTTCAGAATGTGGCATAATTATTTTGTTAAAATTCGGCGATGATGATGGCTGAAATAAAAAATGTGGAAGTTGCATTGTTCCTTTCGGACAGTCGTGGGTATGTAGATGGAATGATTGAATTATTGTGTTCCACTTCCCTTTTGTGTGTCTTTCCTTTTTAATTGCGCGATTCTACAATTTTTTTGCGAATTATTTAGCTAAACTTTTTTTTATTCAGGCACCAGTCATGTGTATTCACAGGATGTGCATCAAATTCAGTAATGAAATAAATGTGCTACGTAAAAGATAAACTCTGCGTCCTTTATCTTTCTCATTGTTGCCAGTTATCAAATTAATTTTCTATGTCCTGATTTTTTTTTAAGTTAATCTGCTTGCTTGTGATGAACAAAAATGGAAGGCAAAATAAATTTAATTAAACAAGCTCATTGATATACGACATACAATGCTGTTCATCTTTTTAGTGTCTTTAAAAATAATTACATTCTTATAAATAAATTCGTAATTTAATTGAACTGATAATTTCCAGTTCGGTCTTTCCTTAATTGTTAGGAAGGGCTTGGTCTGGTGGTGACCCTGTAATTTGTAATTGTCCTTGTGAGGTGGCTTAACCAGAAATTGCGCACAAGGGTTACATCTCCATTATTCTTGGTACGTTACGTATGTCGAGCCTTGGCTAGGATCCGTTTACAGTTCTACATACATACTTTACACGCTGAAAGATAACATCGCCGTCGTTGAAGACATCAAGCATGAAGGGATGCTGGTGGTTCACAGCTGTCAGCCTGTCTTCGATCACTACCATGTAAGAGCAGGTGAATGTATCCCACATCATAATACTGCTCCCACCAGCCTCCATCCGTGGCGCGCTGCACGTTTCGAACCGCCGTTCACCTCGATGATGACCTGAGACATAGTACAGCAAAAATGTTATTCATCTGAAGAGCCAACACGTTTCCATTGGTCGACAGTCGAATCTCAATGACCCTGCGCCCACTGTGCTTATAATTGACAATGTCTCTGGATCAACATGTGAATGCCGAGGAGTGGTTGTGAGGTGGCTATAATTTCTCACCTTACAGGAACTCATCTATGTACTTTGCCGTGATTTACAACCGGAATTAGATATCATTTGATAGGTTGGACATTGTATATACGCATATTTAAAGAAGACTGACATTGTCACGAACACCTTGTAAATAGTTGTTAACACTTACTGCATGAAAGATGGTGGAGTGTCTTTATTGTCAAAATGGCGTAATGAATGATTGCCTTCACTAGCAGAGGCTGGAATGCCAGTGGGAATGAAACGGCAGGCGTAACTCAGACCCTGGGTGGAGAAGCCCGCACAGGTGTGTTGGTCCTGCGTAACACAGAAAGTAACTGAAGACGGACGGTCTGGGCACCTGAGCGTTGAAGCACAATGCAGCGGCGGCCGGCCGGTTTGTTGTGGGGCCGGAAGGTTAATCGGATAATATTTCTTGATGCAATAATTTACCACCAGCCGTATGTATTGTAGAAAGATATTTTATGAACTTCTTATGTGCTACCAGTTTCGGCATTACATTGATGCCATCTTCAGGCCCCACACGTCATAGTCGTAAAATCGCTGTACACGGAAGGAGCCATATAACTGGATCCGTGAATCAAATCGTTATGCAACAGCTCTTGGTGGCCAGGCGACACAGACTGTGTCTGCCGGCCGCTGTGGCCGAGCGGTTCTAGGCGCGTCAGCCCGGAACCACGCCACTGCTACGGTCGTAGGTTCGAATCCTGCCTCAGGCATGGATGTGTGTGTTGTCCTTAGGTTATTTAGGTTTAAGTAGTTGTAAGTCTAGGGGACTAATGACCTCAGATGTTAAGCCCCATAGTGCTCAGAGCCATTTAGACTGCGTCGCCTGGCCACCAAGAGCTGTTGCGTAACGATTTGATTGACGGATCCAGTTATATGGCTCCTTCCGTCTATAGTGATTTTACGACTATGACTTGTGGGGCCTGGAAATGGCATCAATGTAATGCCGAAACTGGTAGCACATAAGAAGTCCATAAAATAAATTTCTACAATGCATACGGCTGTTGATAAATTATTGCATCAAGAAATACATGCCAGCCGTTGTCCCATGGTCCACAAAGGATCAACGAAGATTAATCGTATAATACTTCCGAAACTCTGAAAATCTTGGACGGAGCAGAGAGGAACGAGGAAGCGTTACCTTGGAAATCATGCAGGCTGGGTTATTTCCGAGGATTTTTACTATGAGAAGCGTACCATTGTGTGGATTCCTATCTAACGGGTATAGGTATTTCCTCGCAAACTTCCCGCTCTGGACGACAAAAGACTAAAATATTGTTGGCCGTCGTTCGGGAAAATCTGTAGAGAGGTAGAATATTCCGTGATTTCGAGAATATGATTCTCCTTTTGCAGTTACGAGGGAGGGGAGCTGAGCTTCGCTGGGAAGCCAGCGATAGAGAGAAAGAGATCTTCCGTCTGACGGTGGCTCATTATCAGCTTTGCTGCTACAGACAGACTTGCTGTCTTTACTCTCAGGAGACAATGATAGTTAGAACGGTTAGGCACTGAGCTGCTGCGAACTTCGTTGAGTACGCAGCGTTCAGTGACAGAGGACGTCTTCTGCCTATACTGAAATTGGGACGTTATCTGAACTCCGTCCTTGTGGCTGGGAGTTCACGTTTCTCGTCTGTAGAACACAGAGAGGAGAAGACAGTATTAGATTATACTAGCCAGAGGACCGTCTTCTGCTGTCGTAGTGTTAGAATAAGTTTTTGTTTTTATATTTTGTGGCTGGAGTTCTTGTAGTCGCAGTCGTGTACGAGAACCACCATTCCGATGCACCGGACACAGTACATACAGTGATATTGCTACCTGCTTCGACTTATAAGGACTATAAAGCTAAACAGCTGTGATGTCACGTAAATTTTATTTCCAGAGAGGTTGCGCACCACTGTATAGCATCATCTTTGAAAGTGGTGTCTTCAAGTGTTCGGTGCGAAGATGATGTCAGTCATCTCGCGTTATTTATATTGGATCGTGTAGCCATAAAAAGGAGCAGATTTAGGCAATTAATCAATCATGTTAGTTAGGAAATCAATTAGTATCTCTGTATGTCCATTGGACATTGATATGTAAACATTTGTAATATATAAAGGTGTTTTACTCTACAATGTATAAGCAGATACAGCATTTATCATTTTGTAGTTACTAGTTCCCTTAATCATTCATTTATGTTTATGTTGTAATTTTTATGTTAAAGAGCAAGAAGGAGGAGATAATATCACCATTAAGACATCGTAAGATCTGCTTCTGGGGGTAGACAGACAGGGTCAAATCTTCATTTTCGTGTTCAGTATTCTCTGTTGCGCACATTCATTTTACACCTGCCTGGAGTAGCATTTTGGACGGTTTGGTGCGGAGCTCCATGTTCATTAATATACGGTGAACTGTGTCCTCAGAGACACTTGTGTGTGCACCAGCAATGTGGTGTTCGGCAGAGATGCCACAGATCACAATCTATCATACTTTATACAGCAGGCAAGGCTCCGAAATCGACGTTCTGTGAAGAGTCGCGTAGGTCCAACCATTTAGCGGCTAGTGATTGTTTCACTGTCTTTCTACCTCTTTCCATAGATGATCACGACAGTAGCACGTGACCAGTCGACCAGCTTCGCCGTTTTCGAGATTCTCCTTCACAGGATCTACGTAATAACGATTTTCCCTTTGTCAGAGTTGCTTATCTCAATGGAGTGCCGCATTTGCAACCTATACCTTCCTACTAGATTGACCCCTCGCCCGTGTCTGCTCCGCTTATATACTTTAGTTACCGCGTCACTTATCCGTAACGCAGGTGGCATCCAAAGTCGCTGTGGGCATTGGTCATAACGTTTTGGCTGATAAGGGTTTGTCCACATGATATTTTTCACTAATTATCTTCTCAGGGATCGTTTTTATTTAGCAAATTCACCATGTGTGTCGAGTAAGACGTAGAAACCCCTTTTTCTCTTGAACGGTTACAGATTTCGAAACGAGGTTTCCGGAAATGTATAATACACCGAGAGGTTCGTGATTTTAACTTAGGCTTCATACCCACAACGCCTTTATAAAGAGACGTATTTAACAAATTACAGAAAATTGAATCGGGAACACATTTTAACAGCAGTCGATAGCTTTTGAACAGACAGATACAGCGACATAAAGCTTGTTTACGTTATGGTTGAGACTTTTCGCAAAAATAGCCCAGAGATGTGCTCAGATTGAATGTAAAGGCGGAGCTCTCGTGACAGGTTCCGTCGTAATGTGCAGCGAGAAGATGTACCTACGCTACTAACAACCTGGCCACAGGGTAATGGGACTTTTGTAATCTTATACACATACGTAAATGTAAGGATTTAGAAGAATATTTCGCTAGTGGAAGGCTAGATACCACCTACAGTAAAACTAAACTGGCCTTTGGAGGCAAAAGAATTCTAATCAAGTACAGCTACCCTATGTGGTACTCTCGGAGTAGTGAATCAAATCACTTAAAAAAAACCAAGTCTTCCGGTCCACACTGTATGCCAATTAGGTTACTTCCAGAGTATGCTGATGCAATAGTTCCATTTCTATCATATACAACCACTCGCTCCTCCAAGACTGGAAGTTGTACTGGTCACACCAATATTCAAGAGAGGCAGTAGAAGTAATCCACTGAATTACAGTGCTTTGATGAAAAACCATTCATAAGCAAAGAAGAGGAAGGAGACAGGGCAGGAGTATATAGAGGGTCTGTACTATGGAGATGAACTTAGAGGCCGTATTACAGAAAGGGAAGAGTAGATGAAAACAACATGGGAGATAAGATATTGCAAGAACAATTTGACAGAGCACTGAAAGACCTAAGTCGAAACAAAGCCAAGTGAGTAGACGATATTACGTCAGAGTAGTTTCTGATATCTTTGGGACAGCCAGCTATCTCAACACTATTCCATCTGGTGCAGAAGATGTATGGTTCAGGCGAAATACCTTCAGACTTCAAGAAGTATATAATAATTCCAATTCCAAAGAAAGCAGGAGCTAACAGGTGTGAATATTACTGAACTATCAGTTTAATAAGTCATGGCTGCAAAATACTAACACGAATTCTTTAAAGACGATAGGAAAAATAACTGGAAGTCTACCTCGGAAAAATCTGTACGAATTCTGGAGAAAAAAAGTAGGAACACGCGAGGCAACACTGACCCTACACCTTACCATGGAAGATAGGTTAAGGAAAGGCAAACCCACGTATTTGTAGACTTAGAGATAGCTTTTGACAATGTTAACTGGAACACACTCTTCAAAATTCTGGAGGTAGCAGGGGTAAAATACAGACAGCGAAAGGTTATTTACAAATTGTACAGAAACCAGTTTTCAGTTATAAAAGCCGAGGAGCATGAAAAGAAAGCCGTGGTTGAAAATGGAGAGAGAGAGACAGGTTGTGACATATACCTGGCCTTATGAGATCTGGTCATTGAGCAAGCATGAAAGAAAATAAAAGAAAAATCTGGAGTACGAATTAAAGTTCAGGGACAATAAACAAAAACTTTAAGGTTTGCCGAAGACATTGTGATTCTGTCAGAGACAGCAAAGGACTTGGAAGAGTAGTTGAACGGAATGGATAGCGTGTTGAAAGTAGGATATAAGATGAACATCAACAAAAGTAAAACAAAGATAATGGAGAGTAGTCCAGTTAAATCAGATGATGCTAAGAGAATTAGACTAGGAAACGAGACACTTAAAAAAGTAGCTGATAATCTTTGCTCTATGGACAACAAAATAACTGATGATGAAGGAGGTAGAGAGAACTTAAAATTTAGACATGCAATGGCAAGTAAGGGGTTTATGAAGAAGAGACATTTATTAACATCGAATATACATTTAAGAGTCAGGAAGTCTGTTCTGTAGGTATTTGTCTGGAGTGCAGCCATATGCGGAAGTTAAACAAAGACGACAAACAGTTTAGGCAAGAAGAGAATAGATGCCTTTGAAATGTGATACTACTCAAGAATGCTGAAAATGAGATGAGTAGATCACGTTAGTAATGAGGTACTGAAAATAAATGGAGAGAAAAGAAATTTGTGGCACAACATGACATGAAGAAGGGATCGGTTCATAGACACATTCTGAAACACTAAGGGACATACTGAGTATTGGTGGTGTGTGTGTGTGTGTGTGTGTGTGTGTGTGTGTGTGTGTCTAGGAGGGGGGGGGGGGCGGCAGACGGATAAAAATCGTAGAGGGAAAGCAAGAGATGAATAGTAGTGGAACGTCCCCTTAGAAAAATTAATGAATGACTGTGCTGATAAACCCCTTACGTTATTTGATTTTCAAACAGCTAAGAAAAACAGAACGTACTCAGACATTTCTCTCTTTACTTATTCTGATCATCACTAAACTGACACACAATATTTTTAGCACAACGCAATCTGACTTTCAATAATCCCTACAAAAGAATGGCCCTGACTAACAATAACCTATACCTTTCATGAATCACTTACCTCACAAAAATCTTCAATACTCGAACTACTGCAGTACAGCGAGCGCCAATACTGCCAGCTAAATAAAAGATTCTAACTACTGAAGTCACTAACTACTGATAGGCATAGTTAGCAAATGAAAGATTTTGATAAAGAACAAACAATGTATTTACCTTAATAGTGTTCAAAAGTCATAATATATGTATATCAGTTCATGACATCCAGTCTTACAAATTTACTGTCTCTGATTAACACACGTCCAGATCATCCGCTCTCAAAACTCCGCCATCTCTCTCCCCGCATCCACCACTGTTGGCGGTTCATCTCCAACTGCACAACGCTATGCGCTGTTCACATCCAACTGCCCAACACTACAATAGCGACTATTCCAACAATGCCATCCAGCCACAGACTGCACACAGCACAGCCAGTGATTTTCATACAGAGCGCTACGTGGCGGTGGCGTTACCAATATAAAAACCTAAACAGCCTACTTACAGTAGATTCTGAAGGATATTTGTTCCGTAGTTATTCAGAGATAAACGGTCTTGCACAGGATACAGAAGTATGGATTGTGACATCAAACCAGTCTTCGGAATGAAGACCGCAACAACATGATACGTGAAGTTCAGACTCATCAATAGCAGTTCGAGGCATTTTTCAAAAATCCTCGAGATAATCGACTTTGAAGTTTCCCAAGCACGTTTAATCACATAAAGACAGTCAAATTTTTCTACAAGCGGTGTAGGTCTTTGGTAGACTGGTTGCCTGTCATGTGGGCGGCCCGACTTCCATTCTTCACATGATGTGCGCAGCACAGGGTGTCGAGTTCCACATTTTGTGTTCCTAACTTACTGTGTAGGTGACTGCATGGTCAATACCTAAATTTAATCGTATAAAAGTGTCTTCTTATCACAGGGAGCGTTTTTTATGTGAAAACGTTTATATTTACGTATAATGCCTGGCATGGACTATTAATATTATGATAAGGCACATGCACCTAATGTGCGCTGTACATTGTATTCCAGTTATCGGTTGTTTCTTTTCGCAGGATTATTCCTTGCGTCGTTGTGTGCTGCACCTAGACATCGGGTACCATGGCTTCTAGATATTCCATTTTAGGTTAATAATTTTAAATATGGTGAACTGCAAATGATAGCTTAACAATTCCATCGTAGTACCAGCTTGACTACACCAAGCGTTGTATGTGGTATTTTGTCTCTGGACTACTGATTATTCCTCTTTGATACGCACATTTTCATTAAACTATACACTATGTGATTAAAAGTATCCTGACACCTGGATGAAGATGACTTACAAGTTCGTAGCGCCCTCCGTCGGTAATGCTGGAATTCAATATGGTGGTGGCCCACCCTTAGCCTTGATGACAGATTCCACTCTCTCGGGCATTTCTTTGGGAATGGCAGCCCATTCTTCACTGTGTGCTGCACTGAGGAGAGGTATTGATGTTAGTCGGTGAAGCCTGGCACGATGTCGGGGTTCCAAAACATCCCAAAGGTGTTCTGTAGGATTCAGGTCACGACTCAGTGAGGCCAGTCCATTACAGGGATGTTATTGTCGTGTAACCACTCCGCCACAGGTCGTGCATAATGAACAGTTGCTCGGTCGTGTTGGAAGATGCAGTCGCTGTACCCGAATGGTTCTTCAACAGTGGGAAGCAAGAACGTGCTTAAAACATCAATAAAGGCCTATGCTGTGATAGTGCAACGAAAATCAACAAGGGGTACAAAACCCCTCCATAACACCACAGCCTCCGAATTTTACTGTTGTCACTACACACGCTGGCAGATATTCACAGCACATTCACCATACCCACGCCCTGCCATCGGATATCCGCACTGTGTACCGTGATTCGTCACTCCACATAACGTTTTTCCACTGTTAAATCGCCCAATGTTTACGCTCCTTGCACCAAGCGTGGTGTGGTTTGGCATTTACTGGCGTGATGTGTGGCTTATGAGCAGCCACTCGACCACGAAATCCAAGTTTTCTCACCTCCTGCCTAATTTTCACAGTACTTGTAGTGTATCCTAAAGCAGTTTGGAATTCCTGTGTGATGGTCTGGATATATGTCTGCCTATTACACATTACGAACGTCTTCAACTGTCGGCGGACTCTGTCAATCAACAGACGATGTCGGCCTGTACGCTTTTGTACAATACGTGTCCACGTTTTCACCTCACTATCACATCGAAAACAGCGGACATACGGATGTTTAGGAGACATATGACACAAGTGGCACTCAATCACCTTATCACATTCAAAGTCCGTGAGTTCCGCGGAGCGCCCCATTCTGCTCTCTCACGATATCTAACGACCACTGAGGCCGCTGGTATAGAGTACCTAGCAGTACGTGGCAGCACAATGCACCCCATATGAAAAAGGTATGTTTTTGGAGGTGCTCGGATAGCTTTGATCACATAGTGTACCTAGACAATGATCGACAGTCTTATTTACTGCCTTGATTTCAGGCTATACTGTTCATGGTAGATTAGGTACTGTCTATATTATATCTATATCGTCGTTTCTACTGCTTAGGTGAGCTTCTATAATATATTTGTAAACATAAAATTCGACCATATACACACATAAAAAAAAGTTTTGAATCACCTCGGTTCCGAGAGTTCCAGAACATGTACAGAAAATTGGAATGGAGATCAACATAAACATCATTTCTGCCCTTTTTATTGCTCATAAAAACCACACATTTCATGTTTTACCACCATACAGTGAGACCTACAGTGATGGTGGTCTAGACTGCTGTACACGCCGGTACCTCCAATACCCAGTAGCACGTCCTCTTGCATTGATGCATGACTGTATTCGTCGTGGCATACTATCCACAAGTTCATCAAAGTACTGTTGGCCAGATAGTCCCACTCCTCAAAGGTGATTCGGCGTAGATCCCTCAGAGTGATTGATGGGTCACGTCGTCGATAAACAGCCCTTTTCAATCTATCCTAGGCATGAAACTTCCTGGCAGATTAAAACTGTGTGCCCGACCGAGACTCGAAGTCGGGACCTATGCCTTTCGCGGGCAAGTGCTCTACCATCTGAGCTACCGAAGCACGACTCACGCCCGGTACTCACAGCTTTACATCTGCAAGTATCTCGTCTCCTACCTTCCAAACTTTACAGAAGCTCTCCTGCGAACCTTGCAGAACTAGCACTCCTGTGGCTAAGCCATGTCTCCGCAGTATCGTTTCTTTCAACTAGTGATTCTTTTAACTAATGATTTGTACTTGTAACTAAAAGAGTACCAGCTTTTTGTTTACCTTTGGGAGTCTACATTCTGATTAAATTCACTTAGATATCGACCAATAACTTACATTTCACCTCGTTTTTGTACTGCACTGCCGGTAGCATTGCACGTAATTTACTTACTTACTGTTAGTAGAAATACAGCAGCCAATTCTTTCTATGTTGCGTTTGAAACTAAAAGTAAGTGAGCTGTCTATACTCTATGCTGTATATATTCTTTGTCTTTTAAACTTCAAGTGGGCTTCTGCGACTTGTTTGTTGACGTATTTAATTTGAATATGCCGTACGTTTGGCTTTATTACAAATACATTAAATTATAAATATGAACGTATAGCACTTTCTTTTATATTTTACAAGGAATTACAAAAATTGAAAATAATTTTTTAAAAATTAAAAAACTGTTAAACTTTTTTTCTTACATATAATCTGGATGACCTCTCAGAACTGTAGAACTGCATTGTAAACAATTTATGGCTCTATATGATTCTGTACTTACGAATTACACGATATGATGTATTCCTGTTCGTCACTAACACAGTGCAATCTGATGGTTGATCACGATAGCTGTGATGTTTACGCACGAATCTCAGTCTTCGTTCAACTCTTACGGGAACATGAGCGTGTATACTCGGCGTACAATGCATGATATTTTATATAACGGTTGTTGTACCTGTAACAAGCCGGTATACTGCACCTTGCATGTTTTTGAAAATATTTTTACGGTGCGACATTATATATTGTACCCATGGATGACATTGTTTGAAGTATAATGGATAAAAAATATTATGTGGACATGTCACAAATTGTGCTGACAACTCGGTCTATGCTTTACAGATCCGCTTTACGTAACATAATTTGACGTGGCTGGTAACATAAATAAAGGCCCAACAGAAGGGATCACAGCTGCCTGAAGGTTTGAAGTTTTTTACTTCTCTTTTCATATTACTTCAGATCGCCCCCGCCCCTCCCCCCAATTGCAGCAATGTCAAGTACATCCATTACACAGACATCGGTAATGGAGTAGTTTTACGGTCAACGCCGTTACATAATAAAATTCACTCACAAGTTAATCACATCTGAATGACAGAAGTAGGGCAACAAATAATAAAAAGAATTTATACTTGAACAAACTGTAATATGTTAATCAGTAAACATCCTCTAACCAGAATAGATAATCAGGTTAAGAAAATTTCGGTCTCGGGACTGGCAGTTTAATGTGAACGCGGGATCTGATACACGCTGACAAACCATCGCCATAGCGATAAGTGAGAGAAAAGTCCTAAGAACCACATTTTATGATCACACAAGATTCTTGCCTTTAGTATTTCCGTAAGATTTGATATCCCTCTGTCCCAGTATTCCACGAAAATCGCATAAATTGTTTTAACTTTAGTACTCGAATATTGTCGCTATTTTCCTGTTACCATACCAGAGAACCTAAACAGAAGAAAATTGCTTTTAGGCGGCTATCTCGCGTTAGGTCTCCCTATAACAGTATATGCAGCTAAGCTAGAACATGAACGATTATGGCTTTAGGAACTGATTATCTACGAAGGACATGGTCGCTACACATTTTACGTGCTCTCATAACAGGAATAATGTCTCGTGAACACTTTAAGGGCATCTGGTCACGTCACGGAGTGAAATAAGAATGAGTTTCGGACGGTTGCGTTGTATACGTTCCTACCTCATAGGGTGCGCTGCTGCATAACTGATGGGAAGAAACCATTGTGACAAGAAACGGTAGCTTAGGGTGTCCATGAAAGCACAAAAAGAGACGGTACCCGCAAGAAGCAATTTTCACCATAGGCTCACAGAGGTGATGTTTAGATGTCCCGCACGTCATTACAGCTGCAACGAAATAGTCGTGAAGTAGACTCACTTCACAGAGAAATATATGCTCCGAAAAAATTGTGTATTAAATATTATAAGTGATGGCCAGTTAACGGGGCTAAGAACAAAAAATGTGTAAGGTTTTGTTTTTCTCCTTTGCGTTTTTTCACCTCTTGGTTACCTCCAACCAAAAAATGTTTGAAATTTCACTGCCCTACTTTAGTTATTATGTATTGTCATAATGAGAGACCTGTTGAATTCAGTGCATACATCCACTTGTTCATCAAGTATGAACGAGTAATACAGAAATACATGTACTCCATTCTATTAATGGTGTGCTAACGGTTGTTCAGCTGAGTTGTTTACATTTGATAAAAAGATCGAAACAATAGCTCGATTGAACACCCGGATGCACATCTTCAATCAATCAGACCTGAAATATCACATTATATCATTCTGTAATCTCATTGGTCTTTAAGAAAATCGCAGCAAAGTTTAGAAGCAATAAACGTACATTGCACTGTTAAGATTTTGAGAGACATTATTACTAGACAGAACATAACTGCAGATATTATGAGACCACACGATAAATGATTCACTAATTCTCGAATACAATGTTAATTACTTTTTTGTTCCATATTGGGTAAATTATGTTGCGGCTGGTTATTTGGTGCAGATAGTATCAACAAAATTATTCAGGGGATTTGTACAATCCGTATTTAAGAAATATACAGTACGATAAACGAGTCCCATTATATTTTGCTGATCTTTTCGGTGTTAGGTATCCGTTTCCGCCATAGCTCAGAATAATCTCAGCTCCAAGTATTACTTTTGACATGTGCTATATTTTTTCCTATCGCATACGTCCTCAACTTTGATATTAACGAAGGGTTAGTATTCATTTAAACAGCGTCTCATACGCTTAGTAATATTGAATGAGAAATTTATGATACCGAAATGACAGACGTATCTCGGAATAATTTGCTTACTGTCTCCCAAAGAAGCAAAGAGTTGCATTCGGAACACCGAACCATTTGAGATTCAGGTTTCGGCCTAAAATTGCAAGGAATGAAAAAAAAAAAGAAAGAAAAACATATGGAGCCTACGGCACGTGTTTTATAGATGTTATACATGTACATAAAGAAGATATCAGGCAGAACAATAAGAATTCACCTGAAAAAAAGCGGCAGCATCGAAGATTCTATAAATTTTTTGCTCGTGTCGTGTCGTGTAGAACAAAAGCAAACTGGTGCTTTTCATTTATTAAAGGAATGAAATTTGACGTCCTAGATTAGATTTATAAGTGAACAAAATCACACACGGACCTGTGCTGCCGCTAACTCCACATGAAATTCACTGTACAGTATTGTTTCTCATAAATAACTTTATAGCGTCTAGCTATGCTCATGGTCAACATGCTGTACACTTGGTATGACAGCCGTGATAACAAACACCCGAACATACCTGACTTACGTGCTTGCCTACATTTCGTACAATAGTGCAGAATTTTGTGGAACTTATTCTCCTGACAGCGGGCCAGTGGATTGCGGCGCTGTTATCTTTATACTACTTGATCAAGTCTCGCACATATTATGTAGTTGAAGCTTTAGAAGTTTCCTTCAGAAGCCAAAGAAAAATGTACGTAGTTTCACTGGGAAAAAATTCGGCGACGATGAAGATTACTTGTGAACGTCAGGAAATTCGCCATATTGCCCGGTACCTCTTCTCGAAAATCGTGGCTCGACATATTTACTCAGTCTGGATATATTTGACGTTCCATGTATTAGGTTGCTTGCGCTGTACGGTAAACGGTATAAAGGAGCGAGAAGAAACGAGTGTAAACTGTCACGACGGTCTGTTGACTACGTATCAGCTGAGGTCACAACGGTTACGTTCACATGACAGTAACTTGCACGGTACCTACCTAAGATTTCTCTTTGCAACAACTGTAAGACGTTGTGAGCGTGGGGTTGATCTGAGATTCTGTTATTCTGCACAACGGAGTAATCTGAGATGCACCCTTTACCCTGTGGCTCCTGCAAGATGCAATTTCCACCCCCCACACTACTACAGAAATCAGACAGACGCTCCTAACGTTCTAAAGAGAAATGCCTGAAAAACTTTCAGCAATAAATATCTTCTGGAGTCGTCCGCTGTAAGGAAATGACACAAACTTCACAAAATTTCTTACGTAACTAGTGGAATACTTGGGTACTGGAGTAGTGCTAGTTAGTGTAAGAAAAACATCAAACTAACGAAAATTATTATTTATTTTGCAAAAATTCTGAAAAATGACAATGGCACTTTTAGTTATGAATTGAACAAGTTATATCCTGGTTCTTTTCGGAATGTGAAGTTACCTCGCAAGGATAGGATTCGCTAATGAAATTTCTGTACAAAGTTTAATATTGTTATTGACTTCGCAGAATGGCTGAGAGCCGCTGCTACTCAACTTGAATAATTATCCTTTAGAATGTTGCTAGGTACGGTCAAGGCTGTCACGTGTGAAATGCAGTGAAGTGTACTGTTGTGGAGGAAATATGGGGCTCGCAATAGCTGTAGCGCACAATACCGTAAGCTGCGATGACTGCTGTCTGCGCCGCTCGCTGCTGACAAATAAGCTAACTCTCGTTCTATCTGGATTGACCTTTGCCAATCACTCTCTCCCTACGCCCTGATGAAGTCAAGGACTCCTATTCGCTAGTCTATTGGCGTGGTACACAGGTCAGATAACCAGTCCACTGTGATGCCACTCAAAAATTCGCTTGCAGGCGTTTAACTATAACTCTGTCCGTTCACACCGCACAATAAGTGTGTCGGCCAACACAGTGAACAACGCTTAATCGCAAGGACTCAATGTAGAGTCACACTTCGATTCGCTCTCGACAGAGGTGCTCTCCCAGTGAAGTACTGAGGAGAGACTTGTTCCTCGCTCCAAGAGCGACAACAGGACGGTGCCTCTCCACACCAGACGTGAAGGGGTATATCTTTTGGTCTCTTCCATTACTCCTTCAGCTCAAGGCGTCAGAAATATCGTCTGCCAATCAGCATTGCTCTTCTAAAACTGGAGAATGACGTTTCGTTTAAGGCGACCAATCCGGAAATCTGTAGTATCAGCGTTTGGCGTTTGCTGTCTCCCTGTGAAAGTCTCTGAAACTGCATGCTATGTGTAAAGAATGCGTAGGCTGGCCGCTCCCACACAATGTAGTGGAATTTGCTTTTAAGCCGAACACACGGTCGTTCCTCCTTTCCCTCGAGCACCCGCTGTCCGCTTCACGGGTGGTCACCTCGGCGTTTGGCGTTGACTCGTCCTCTGAAGGGACTGGCGTCCCGTTGTGCGGTTTGCGTCTCCCGAACTAAAAGCTCCTGTGACCGTCGTGTCTGGAATGTATGTGTGTACGCCAGCCTCCAGTATTTCAACCCTGGTACGCTTACTTGTTATTTTCATATCGTTTACATGAATTCATACAACATTGACTTTATCTTATCGAGTTTCGGTTCGAATGAAGCGTCTTTATGTGCGGAATATGATTGTGAGGGCGGAGTATGTAAGCAATGAAGGTCAGGAGACCACGACGTCTTACAACGTCGATTAATGTAACTGTCGTTAGGGTCGATCCTGGCAGGGCCATCTCGTTCGCTCGTTTATTATCGAATATGTGTCGTATCGAGATACCGAAAATACAGCAGCAGAAGGCGTTACGCGTTCTACGTTTCTACACTCCTGGAAATTGAAATAAGAACACCGTGAATTCATTGTCCCAGGAAGGGGAAACTTTATTGACACATTCCTGGGGTCAGATACATCACATGATCACACTGACAGAACCACAGGCACAGAGACACAGGCAACAGAGCATGCACAATGTCGGCACTAGTACAGTGTATATCCACCTTTCGCAGCAATGCAGGCTGCTATTCTCCCATGGAGACGATCGTAGAGATGCTGGATGTAGTCCTGTGGAACGGCTTGCCATGCCATTTCCACCTGGCGCCTCAGTTGGACCAGCGTTCGTGCTGGACGTGCAGACCGCGTGAGACGACGCTTCATCCAGTCCCAAACATGCTCAATGGGGGCAGATCCGGAGATCTTGCTGGCCAGGGTAGTTGACTTACACCTTCTAGAGCACGTTGGGTGGCACGGGATACATGCGGACGTGCATTGTCCTGTTGGAACAGCAAGTTCCCTTGCCGGTCTAGGAATGGTAGAACGATGGGTTCGATGACGGTTTGGATGTACCGTGCACTATTCAGTGTCCCCTCGACGATCACCAGTGGTGTACGGCCAGTGTAGGAGATCGCTCCCCACACCATGATGCCGGGTGTTGGCCCTGTGTGCCTCGGTCGTATGCAGTCCTGATTGTGGCGCTCACCTGCACGGCGCCAAACACGCATACGACCATCATTGGCACCAAGGCAGAAGCGACTCTCATCGCTGAAGACGACACGTCTCCATTCGTCCCTCCATTCACGCCTGTCGCGACACCACTGGAGGCGGGCTGCACGATGTTGGGGCGTGAGCGGAAGACGGCCTAACGGTGTGCGGGACCGTAGCCCAGCTTCATGGAGA
This sequence comes from Schistocerca nitens, assembly GCF_023898315.1. NCBI lineage: Eukaryota > Metazoa > Arthropoda > Insecta > Orthoptera > Acrididae > Schistocerca > Schistocerca nitens. Next base: position 1,158,152,508 of record NC_064614.1, on the reverse strand, counting down.
CGGTTGCGAATGGTCCTCGCCGATACCCCAGGAGCAACAGTGTCCCTAATTTGCTGGGAAGTGGCGGTGCGGTCCCCTATGGCACTGCGTAGGATCCTACGGTCTTGGCGTGCATCCGTGCGTCGCTGCGGTCCGGTCCCAGGTCGACGGGCACATGCACCTTCCGCCGACCACTGGCGACAACATCGATGTACTGTGGAGACCTCACGCCCCACGTGTTGAGCAATTCGGCGGTACGTCCACCCGGCCTCCCGCATGCCCACTATACGCCCTCGCTCAAAGTCCGTCAACTGCACATACGGTTCACGTCCACGCTGTCGCGGCATGCTAACAGTGTTAAAGACTGCGATGGAGCTCCGTATGCCACGGCAAACTGGCTGACACTGACGGCGGCGGTGCACAAATGCTGAGCAGCTAGCGCCATTCGACGGCCAACACCGCGGTTCCTGGTGTGTCCGCTGTGCCGTGCGTGTGATCATTGCTTGTACAGCCCTCTCGCAGTGTCCGGAGCAAGTATGGTGGGTCTGACACACCGGTGTCAATGTGTTCTTTTTTCCATTTCCAGGAGTGTATAAGTGCAATTCAGCTGCAACTCTGTGACGTGATTTTCGTTACGAGTACGATGGAATCGACAGCAAACCAACACCGGCGACAATAGTTCCGGTATACGTGCCGACGTCGCAATCAGAAGATGAAGTGATAAGGGGGGTATATAGGGACACTGAATGAGTTGTTCAATGCTTAAAGGGAGATGAATATCTAACAAACGTGGGGGATCTGAATGTGGTTGTTGACGAAGGAGTACAAGCTAGGATTGCGGGAGAAAGTGGGCTTTGTAGTAGGAATGAAAGAAAAGCAGTAGTGGACACCAGAAGATCCTGAGGAAGATCCCAGCAGAGGGATCGAAACGTCTATCATTTCAGAAGGAACATAACGCGGCCTAATAATTCAGAAGATTTTAACTTCAAAGAAAGACTAATTGGGGTCTGCATTACATTTCAAGTTGTAATAGCGAATATTCTGTTCAAGAGGAGGAGGTATGATTCGAAAAGTTCAGGGTACACGGAAAGAATTCGGTTGGATTACATTATGATCAGACAGAGATTTTGAAATCACAAATTGGATTAGAAGGCATAACCAGGAGCAAATATACTCTCAGATCGCAGTTTAGCAATGCTCAAGAGTAAGTTGAAGATTAAAAGACCAGTCAAGAAGAATCAGCGCTCAGAATACGGAAATGCTAAAGAATGAAGAGGTACGTTTGAAGTCCTCTGAGGTAGCGAAAATCATCGCATAATCACGTCCACAGTTCATTCATCCAGCTCCCTGAGACGAGTAATATACGGAAGAATAGAAAAGAAAATTGAGAATCTGTTAGATGGTGATCAGTTTGCTTTTAGTAAAGATAAAGGCACAAAAGAGGCGGTTATGACGTTGCAGTTGAAAATGGGAGCTATGATAATGCTGTATAAATTCATAGGATCTGTCCACCTGGAAAAAGCTTTCGACAATATCAAATGGTGCAAGATGTTCGAAATTGTCAGAAAAATAGGGATAAGCTATAGACCTAGAACGAAGTCCTAGGATTGAAAGGGGTGTAGTCCTTTCAATCACACATCGTGAACATAAATGGATGGTTCAAGAGTGGTATTAACATTCAAGATGAAAGGATATCAGTGATAAGGCTCGCTGGTGACATTGCTATGAAAAATTACAGTAACTGTTGAACTGAATGAGTGATCTATTGAGTGAAGGATATGGATCGAGAGTAAATCATAGAAAGATTAAAATAATGAGAAGGAATTAGAGTTCTGAGAAATTTAATATCAGAATTGGTGATCACGAAGTAGATGAAGTAAAGGAATTCTACTACCTAGGCAGCAGAATAACACATGACGGACGGAGGAAGCAGGACATAAAAAACACACTAGCACTGGCAGAAAGGGCATCTCTGGCCGACATAAGTCTAATAGTATCAAATATAATTCTTAATTTGTGGAAGAAATTTCTGAGGATGTACTTTCTGAGCACAACACTGCATGGCAGTGAAACATGGACTGTGGGAAAACCGGAACAGACGAGAATCTAAGCATTTCATATGAGGTGGTACAGAAGAATGTTGAAAATTAGTTGGACTCAAAACGTAAAGAATGAGGAGGTTCTTCGCAGAATCCGCGAAGAAAGGAATACATGGAAACACTGATAAGAAGAAGAGACAGGATGACAGGACATCTCTTAAGATATCAGGGAATATCTTCCATGTTACTAGAGAGAACTGTAGACGTTAAAAACTGTAGAAGGAGATTGGAATATATGCAGCAGACTACTGAGAACGGAGGTTGCAAGTGAGCCCTGAGATAATAAAGTTGGCACACGAGAGAAATTCGTGGCGAGCCGCATCAAAGCAGCCAGTGATGAAAAAAAAAAAAAAAAAAAAAGAAAACAAGTTCGTGCGTCCGGTTTAAGGGGCTTACGGATCACGCATTTCACCACTGTGGCTGCCAAGTGAAGTCTTCTCAGTACGTGGTTTTTCTGTGGGGATTTAAAATTGCCTCTGTGCCTCTGTCTGTGTGCTAAGTGGACTGCTATATCACATAGTAACGTCGGTAAATACAGTGCTTCCGTATAAATGTGTGGAACGAGTTCGACTGTCGTCGGGACGTTTGTCATGCGTCCGGTGGCAAACACACTGGTTATTTGTGAAAGGTAAATGGCAAAGCTGACGTTAGAAGGACACACGCTTGTAAAATAGGATAATTCTAAAAAAGAGAGAGAAAAGAAAGAGAGAGAGATTGTAGTATTGCACGTAACCTAAAATAATCAGCAAATTTGTATCATCTTTTTTGAACACTCGGTAGCTTTCGCTGTCGTAAATCGGAGCAAAATTCAGGAATCCAGGTACAGGCTTCTTATTCGTTACAGAATTCTGTTTAACTTCTAGCAATGATAGTCTCCGACACTACTTGGACTACATACCATCATTGCCTGGCATGGCGGCAAAACTTGTGACTTTAGCACCGACTATCTGTGTTGGATTTTCTTTTAATTTTGGGTCTTCCAAGATATATTATGCTGATGCTTTTATGCTGCGGTAGCTTCGACGCTTCCTACGAGCTTTGATACCCCTGGATCACGGGGTCCCGGGTTCGTTTCCCAGCCGGGTTGGGGATTTTCTCTGCCCGGGTACTGGATGTTTGTGTGGTCCTCATCATTCCATCATCATTCGTAACTGTGGCTAGATTGGACTGTGCAACAGTGGGGCGGTGTAAAAATTGGGACTTTGTACGGGCGCTGACGACCGCGCAAAAAAAAAAAAAAAAAAAAAAATGGTACAAATGGCTCTGAGCACTATGGGACTTAACTTCTGAGGTCATCAGTCCCCTAGAACTTAGAACTACTTAAACCTAACTAACCGAAGGACATCACACACATCCAAGCCCGAGGCAGGATTCGAACCTGCGATCGTAGTGGTCGCGCGGTTCCAGACTGGAGCGCCTAGAACCACGATGATTTGAGCGCCCCACAAACCTAACATCACGCTTCCTACGGTCTGTATGGATACTAACCGTTACAGAGCAAAGTTGAAATAGTGTCACCAGTTTTTTCTCTGTTTCTTCGCAGTGCACACCTTTTAGAGCTAAGAAAGGGTTTGATCATATAAATAGCCCGAAGCGCGGATTCCAGTACAATGTTAGCATTGCATCCTGTTATCCTTCTCCAAGATCCTCAAAATCCACAAAGAGTTGTGACTTCGTAGGCTTTCCCGGCATAATAAGTTTTGAAAGTCTCTTCGGGTTTGCTACCGGATCCTAAAATCAATTCGATTTGATATTTCGGCGAGCCAACTGGTCGCCATTTTCAGGAGAATTCTGCTTCTACTGAAGAGTCCCGCTGAGAACAAAGAACAAAGAGTTCTTTGCATAGGGCAACTGCAACTGTACATGTCCATTTTCGCAAAATGAAGAAAACGCAGCTGTCGTTAAAACAATAATTATTCATTATTTACGACCGATTTGGGAGTAATATATTTCTACCTTGCGGCATACAGTACAGCCTAAACGAACCTAAGGTGGTCTTCCACGTGCGGAGTGCTACCGCCAAACGAGCGAAACTAATGCCCCTTTCTTAAGTTTCCTTTTTTAAAAAGCAGGACACAAGACATTTGGTCTCCAGATGAGATAGGGCGGAAGAGAACCTTTGATCCTCTACGCTTTATCTTATTCCAGAAGTTGGAATTATATTATTATGAAACCGGTCGTAAACAAGAAAATATTATTCGTTCGCCGACTGTTGCGGTTTCTTCTATTTGTGGAATGGAAAAAGGCGCCATATGCAGTGACAGAAATGCGAATTTTGAAAGTGCTTTCGGGACATTTCTCGTGTTCATCTACTGGGTTACGTGCCCAAGGTAAAAAATGTAGTTCTCAAAACACATTTTGTTCCGCTTTAATCATGTCAGTGAATATCTAAAAAGAAAAAATAGAAAGCATGATAGTGATGGGATAAGGTCATTAACGCTATCCAATTTGTTTTGTAAGCAAAGAAAGTGTTGTAGATGACATTAAATAAGCGAAGTTTTCAGTCTGTTCTTCCACTTTGAAGAGAATTAATGTTGCTTATTTTGCCAATATCCAAGAAATATACCAAAGGATTTTGTCAAATGTTGTGACTTTTCTTTTGTTTCATATTTTTAGTTTTTATTTCATTGAAAATGTAGCTATAAACATATTTTTTGTATTTTGTAGCTTTATTTCGTAACTCGTTGGATACGCTGGATTTAGTCATAAGAGGATGAAATTTTAGATCGTTGAATCAAAAAAGTGGCATCCATATTCATACCAATAACTCAAAAATGTACTTTGCATTTAAAATTGATTTTGCATCCCCTTTAGGTATCGAAGAAATCTAAATTAAAATACAAATTGGGACAATAATATCAGTCGTTTGTGGTAGAATTTTTTTTTTTTTTTTTTTTTTTTTTTTTTTTTTTTTGCAGATTGTGTTCCTGGAGCACGACACGTCTCTAAATTCACAGAATATGTTACATGATACAGTCTTATAATTTTGATCCCTCTTGGAAATAATTCTATAGATGTCCATGTATACGCCCCTATATCCAATAATATGGTTGGTATTAAATACGACTTCTCACGTTTTGCCCGCTCATGCGTAGTTCTTATTCCGATGACCATTACTATATCTGACGATATCTGTTTAGCTCTGTACACCTAAGTACTCCATACGGTATAACGATAAGCGCTATTAGCTAAACACCGTTGACAAAATACAGTTTGTTTCGAAAAGTTTCAACCACATAGATTATATAACGTACATGAATGAAGATAGAGAAATAGTGTGAAGTTTTACTTACGCAAACGCCTTGCCAGTTTTCATTTTCAGTAGAAATGTCCGATTTTAGGAGAGTACATTGTCAAGATCGTTGCACGTACAATTCTGAGGAACCTTTTTCCAATAATTCCATAGTTTCCATGTAGCTTTCACCAGTGTTAAATGTGCTATTCAACGGACTTGCTATAAACACTCAAACGATAGTCAAACTCTTCCCACTCATTTACGAGCACCTGCATTTGTCGCTATTGCTGTACAGCCGTCGCAGTTCACCGACACATGTTGGAAGGTATGATACAGAGATGAAGTCTTTCACAAACCTCTACAAAAAGTTATCACATGACGTTGGATCAAGTGGCTAATGGTACAGAGCGAAATTTGTGCGCCCGTCACGCTGTAGGAGATACAATGCCGTACTCTCGTTGAAACTGAATTGTTGTAACTGAATAGCACCTGTTGAAATGACGAACACTAAACGCTCGGCAATCGCCGTCTCGGGAGGACGCACAATGAATAATGAACGTGCGATAAAACTTACCAAGTAAAGAAACAGTCAGTATTTTAGACAACTTTGTGCTCAAATTAACTTTTTATATCTAGGATTCACAGTCATGTATAACTTTATAAAAGACATAATATTTACGCCAGTGACTGTAAAACTTTCTTTATTTCACGATTACAATTTCGGCCTTAGGCTATTATCAAGAGAAGCTGTTATGCCTAACAGCCATGTCTCGAGGCAGCGTAACTAAAGGCGCGCTAATTACCCAGACTATATTCATTCTGTTTTTGAGAATAAGAGCATTTAGCGATTTGAAACTTTACACATTATTTGACACGTTTTCGCAACTTTTTCTTGCCCACAGCCCCTCTTCCTTTACATATACACAGCCGCACGGGGTAACCGTGCGGTCTATGGTGCCTTGCTACGGTTCACGCGGCTATCCTCGACGGAGGTCCGAGTCCTCCCTCGGGCATTCTTGTCTGAGTGTTGTCCTTATCCTAAGTTAGTTCAAGTCAGATTAAGCAGTGCGTAAGCCTAGGGACCGATGACCTTAGCAGTTTGATCCCATAGGAACTTACCAAAAATTTCCGAATTACATATTTACAAAATAATGAAAAGATGTCTACCGCTTACTCCTTTTTCACTTTTCATCCAGTAAAACTTCAGTACCACGCATGACATTTTAATTTTTTACTTCTTTACTACTAACTTTACTCGGAACACGTTATTATACAGGCAGTGCCATATATACCACAGAACGTACTAGCAAAATTTTGTACTCTGTGACAAATATTGTGCTCTGTGACAAATACTTCAAAAGGTAACTGCTTCGGTTTTCACTTTTTATTAGACCACGGGTCAGTAACCTCAAACCAACATAATTAGGGATTTTTGTCTTGAAGCAGTACGTTTTACATATTTGAGGTCACATATTTGATACATTATCTCCTTTGAAAGTAATCGGATATTTAAACTGTTTTATGCATGACAGTTTGATTATTCAAGGATTCTGCGTCCGCTATGTTACAGTTCAGCATGTCGGCAGTGGTCATTAATTTAATATCGTTAAGACGTGTTCAGATTACCATTCTTTCGGGGAAATTTGAAAGAAGTCTACGTCTTTATAGTCTTTACGCCTTAATGATTTGTATTCTGTTGTAAGTGTATAAACGCATTTTCATGATCGCCGAACTGTCTTACGGCGTTCTGTCTTCAATTGCAACGTTTAATAACACGCGAGGACAACAGCTGTAACATAGCGGACGCAGAATCCTTAAAGAATCGACCTCTCATGCATAAAACAATTTAAATATCTGATCACTTTCAAAGGAGATAATGTATCAAATATTTGATTAGCTTGTAGGCACCTGATCTTCTTTCAGTACATTCTTTTTGCTCCGCCAACCAGAAATTTCAGCTAGAGGAGCTGTTGCCCACATTTGAGTCTCTTTACGAGAAAACAATAAGCACACTAAACAGAATGTGCACTAAATTGTTCTTCTCCGTCTTCGTAAAAGGATTCTAAGTCATTGGCGACATCTGTCTCATTATCATCATCACCGGAAGATTTACACTCACTAGCCGGGTTTTCCGAATCAGAAGACTCCTCGAACAATTCCCTAACCTCTTCATCTGACAATCCTCTTCTCCGTAACATTTTAAGTTTGTAGAACAGAACCTTTATGAAACAATGCACCAAAATAAACAAGTGCTTATCACAACGAGGACTGTTCAACAAGAAAGAAGAACAGCGCGAAGCAACAAATGGCGTAACAGACGCTACGCATGCAGTCATCCACTTGTTGAAAAAATGCTTAAAACCGCACGGGCCTGCGAGGAGGAAACGTGCACCAACACTTCAATACAAAGCCGGAGATAATTCTTTTAACTTCTTCCAAAGTTATGACCGATTTTAGAAATAAGTAAAAGTCGTAAAATTACGTTAAAATAAAATTTATAGTTATTAATAGAGAAGATATTAAACAAGATGGACGGGCGTCCGGGGCCCGATGGCAGGCAAAGTTAATGTTTTTTATTGGGTTTAGGAGCTAAGGTATTAACCAGCTGCTATTTATTTTGAATTACTCACGTAACAGAATTACATTTTCAAACTTTTGTGTTTTGTGTTTTCAGAAAGCTCCATTTAGTCATGCTTGGTATACTGTAACCACACCAGCATGCAAACAGTTTACAAACTTATCTGTTTTGGAAATGCTTCCACATTCGCCCTTGAAACCAATGTTCGTGCCATTTTGAAAGTAAAAAAAAAAAAATGGTTCAAATGGCTCTGAGCACTATGGGACTTAACATCTGTGGTCATCAGTCCCCTAGAACTTAGAACTCCTTAAACCTAACTAACCTAAGGACATCACACACATCCATGCCCGAGGCAGGATTCGAACCTGCGACCGTAGCAGTTGCGCAGTTCCGGACTGAGCGCCTAGAACCGCTAGACCACCGCGGCCGGCCTTTTGAAAGTCAGATCAATCGCTTATTTCCGCATTATGACAACGACTGCACGCTTTTCCATGTCCCCCAAACACGCCATATTTATACTGCCACAAGCTGTCTGTGAGTGGCTATTGCACCTTGACGTTGACATAGCCAGTAGTCACATTAATGTGAGTGGACTGTGTAGTACGACCTTGATCACACACGCAAACAAAGCGATAGAAATTAGGTGAGAGCTATGCAACACATTCAACGTACAGGTAATGCATTACAATCTTAACTCACCAAGGCTACTACGGAAACTGCAGTAGTCTACACCTACTTTAAGGTAGTCTATGGTAGTCTACAGCAGTTCTGCAACTCCACTTGTAACCATTGAAAGTGTGAACAGGAAGTTAGGGCGTCTTGGAAAATAAAAATATGTTTTGATAGAAATATTATCTATTGGTGGGCAAATGCACCAGCACGCCCCATTTCACTGACCCGTTATCTATTACCGTCCATTTTGGAACTGCATAACTGGACTCATCAACTTTATATCTGGTGTGTTCCAGAATGTTCATACCTAATGTAGGACTCGATTTTAGCGTAGATAGAGCTTTTGCAGCAGAGGTGTGCCAGAGGAGTGTGGAGTGTTTATGGAGAGCCGGGTGTCTGGTCTGGACGGTGCCAGGCCGGCCGGCTGGCAGCCGTGTTGCAGGCGGAGTGGAGAGGAGAGGAGAGGCCAGGCGCCGCCGCATTAGCCGTGTTTTCCGGCTGTCACCAGTAATGGCCGCGCCGTGTCCGCGCCGCCATTACCCGCGGCGCGCCGCTGGCCGCGCCAACAAGCCGCGGCTCTGCAGACAGCGCACGCTACTCCGCGTCGCTGTGCGGCGGAAGGCGTCGAGGAACGCACAGCCAGCAGCCAGCTCTCCTCGCTCCACTAGAAACTACACTACTGGCCATTAAAATTGCTACACCACGAAGATGACGTGCTACAGACGAAAAATTTAACCGACAGGGAGAAGATGCTGTGATAACCAAATGATTAGCTTTTCAGAGCATTCACACAAGGTTGGCGCCAGTGGCGACACTTACAACGTGCTGACATGATGAAGGTTTCCAACCGATTTCTCATACACAAACAGCAGTTGACGGGCGTTGCCTGGTGAAACGTTGTTGTGACGCCTCGTGTAAGGAGGAAAAATGCGTACCATCACGTTTCCGACTTTGATAAAGGTCGGATTGTAGCTTATTGCGATTCCGGTTTATCGTATCGCGACATTGCTCCTCGCGTTGGTCGAGATCCAATCATTGTTAGCAGAATATAGAATCGGTGGGTTCAGGACGGTAATACGGAACGCCGTTTTGGATACCAACGGCTTCGTATCACTAGCGGTCGAGATGACAGGCATGTTATCAGCATGGCTGTAACTGATCGTGCAGCCACGTCTCGATCGCTGAGTCAACAGATGGGGACGTTTGCAAGACAACAACAATCTGCACGAACAGTTCGATCACGTTTGCAGCAGCATGGACTATCAGCTTGGAGACATGGCTGCGGCTACCCTTGACGCTACATCACAGACAGGAGAGCTTGCGATGGTGCACTCAACGACGAACCTGGGTGCAAGAATAGCAAAACGTCATTTATGTCGGATCAATCGTGGTTCTGTTTACAGCATTATGATGGTCGCATCCGTGTTTGGCGACATCGCGGTCAACGCACATTGGAAGCGTGTATTCGTCATCGCCATACTGCCGGTCATAGTATGGGGTGCCATTGGTTACACGTCTCGGTCACCTCTTGTTCGCATTGAGGGCACTTTGAACAATGGACGTTACATTTCAGATGTGTTACTTACTACCCGTGGCTCTACCTCTTATTCGATCCCTGCAAAACTCTGCATTTCAGCAGGATAATGCACGACTGCATATTGCAGGTCCCGTACGGGCCTTTCTGGATACAGAAAATGTTCGACTGCTGCCCTGGCTAGTTCTCCCGATCTCTCACTCTGGTCAATGATGGCCGAGCAACTAGCTCGTCACAATACGCCAGTCACTTGTCTTGATGAACTGTGGTATCGTGTTGAAGTTGCGTGGGCAGCTCTACCTGTACACGCCATCCAAGCTCTGTTTGACTCATTGCCCAGGCGTACCAAGGCCGTTATTACGGCCAGAGGTGGTTGTTCTGCGTACTGATTTCTCAGGATCTACGCACCCAAATTACGTCGAAATGTAATCACATGTCAGTTCTAGTATAATATATTTGTCCAATGAATACCCGTTTATCATCTGCATTTATTCTTGGTGTAGCAATTTTAATGGCCACTAGTGTACTTTATGCTAATTTATCACAATAATCAGGGGCAGTTGACGTATTTTGTTGTCCTATGCAGAGAAAAATAGTTCGGTCTCCCATTAAGAACATAAAAGTACTAGAAAGTAACTTACATTCGTACGTAATTGAATTCTAAGACTGCTACTGCTAACAATAATGATAATAATAATAAGTACACACATAATTAACGCACCACAATCAAGTCAGGCAAAGATATTGGCGGCGTGCATACCTTGCGGTAAATTCGGCAATGACGTCTTCATAGTTGAGTTGCTGTGTCATGCTAACAGTAAGATTCATGGAGAGGACAGCAGCACCGTTGACTCGGTCCTGCGACGTCGATGACCGCAAATAATTGTTGAGACTTTTGAGGAATGGGGAGGAGAGCTCTGCCGAAGAATTCCATTAAGCGGTTAAGAGAAATATACGTACTGCTTTTGACTGCTTTTCGCGCAAGACTATATACAAAGTACTTAGGAAGAGGTTTTTATTTCGTTGATCTTCACGTGTGCTTTAAACTCAGTATTCTCACCACTCGAAGATTCTTCCAAGTCGCCCTTGTAACGCTGTTGCGGTATTGTAGCGCATTTCAATATTTCATTGTTGTCTCGTTCAGGAAAATTACTTAGCGCATGAAACTGCTATAAAGCTTTCCCAACGACTTTTTCTTTTCTCCAGACACCAACCTGTCTATAATAACCAGAAATATATTCACCCGAATATCTTCCTTTCTTTCAAAAACAGTGTAAAGCACTGCTTATGTTATTCTTTTTGACGCCAGTATTTGCATACTGTCGTACGTAGAACAGTTCTCTTCAAAGTATTCAAGTTAAAATTCGTATAGTTATATTACAATTCCACTACTGTTATCGACATTTTGCAACATTGTTTTTATAGCACTAGATTTCTTCAGTATCGCTGATGAAAAAGTTATTATCGCAGTCACATACTCTGCAGACTCTTAGCGTTGCAGTCGCCTCATATCTCAGTGAAACCTTTCGAGTTTCATCATCCTGAATAATTTTCAAAGCTGATATTATTTCTAATCTGTTAACACTGAGACTGTAGCAGACATCGTGACACGCTGACCAGAGTGTTCGCGAAGATCGTTTTACGGCGACTGAACTATTTGATTTTAACTGCACAATATTCCAGCGGCTCATCGAAGCAGAGAAGGAAGTGCTAATTTGTGGCAACAAACGGGAGAATGAAATCACTTTGGGACAACCCTCTACTGAACACGGTCCTGCAAACTTACTGGAATAGACTGCACACAGAATACACACAGCAACAGGGTTGATCTGTTTAATTCTATCTTTGAGACCAAAGTAAGTACTAGACGTATTGCTTGCATTATCGTATGAGTGACCCTTGCATAAGCGAATGTCCGAATCATGTTTACACGAGAAACCGTAGGATGACGGCTGAAAAAAAAAACTCGAAGTTTTTTGTTAAGGACTTCGAATGTACGAGGTGCGGCTAGAAAAAAACCGGACTGATGCTGGAAAAACATTTATTTACAATTATTTACAATTTCATGTTATCTCCTTCAATGTACTCTCCTCCTCGGTCTCTACACCGCTCCATACGAATTTTCCACTGTTCATAGCAATGCTGCAGATCATTTTCGGTAAGTCCATACATTACTTCCGTCGCTTTTTCTTTTACTGCTTCAACAGTCTCAAATCTAGTTCCTTTCAAAGCTGACTTGACTTTAGGGAAAAGAAAAAAGTCACAGGGGGGCCAAATCAGGTGAGTGGGGTGGATGATCTAAGATGGGAATGTTGTGTTTTGCTAAAAACGTCTTCACTGACAACGCACTGTGAGCTGGGGCATTGTCTTGGTGAAGGATCCATGACCTTTTTCTCCACAAATCGTTCCGTTTTCTCCGTACTCGCTCACGTAGGGTAGCCAGGACGCTAATGTAGTAATGCTGATTCACTGTTTGTCCCTCTGGTACCCAATCAATGTGCACAATACCTTTGATGCCAAAAAAAAAAACAATCATCATTGCCTTGAATTTCGATTTTGACATTCGTGCTTTTTTTTTGTCGTGGAGAACCAGGAGTGTTCCAATGCATCGATTGGCGTTTAGTTTCGGGATCGTAAGTAAAAAACCACGATTCATCGCAAGTAATAACATTTTGTAAGAAGGTGGGATCACTTTCAATGTTTTCCAGGATGTCAGAACAAATCATTCTTCGGCGTTCCTTCCGTTCAATTGTGAGACACTTTGGAACCATTTTTGAACACACTTTGTTCATGTTGAAACTTTCATGAAGAATCTGCCTAACACTTTCCTTGTCAACTCCTGTTAACTCAGACACTGCTCTGATTGTTAAACGGCGATCTTGTCGAACAAGTTTACCGATTTTTTCAATGTTTGCATCAGTTTTTGCTGACAATGGTCTGCCAGTGCGAGCGTCATCACTGGTGTCTTCGCTGCCATCTTTAAATCGTTTAAACCACTCAAACACTTGTGTTCGCGATAAACAATCATCGCCGTACACTTGTTGTAACATTACAAACGTTTCACTTGCAGATTTTCCTAGTTTGAAACAAAATTTGATGTTAACACGCTGTTCTTTCTGTACACTCAACATTTTCCGACGCACAGACAAAACGTCAACTACTTAAAACAGACGCCACGGGCAGACTGAGTGCAGGAGGCAGATGAAACTCGAGCAGTAGGCGGAGCGAGAGTCACGTGACAGGCCACGCGACTTTCAGCCTTATTGCATTCGTTTTATTGTTTCACCAGTACTAGTCCGGTTTTTTTCTAGCCACACCTCGTATATACGTTGAAGAACTATTCCTCAAAATATTATGCGCGAATTCTAAAAAGTAACGATTCTGTGAGTGTTTCAGGCTTAGCGTGCACGGCATGCCTCGGCATTAGAGAACTGTTTCCGCGCTAACGCTCCCTAACTATGCCGTTTTGAGTAAACCCGATTTGTTGGAGTGTTGTTTGGGCGGTTTTACTCAAATGTGAACGAAAATTTAAATAGTTTCACTTGGAAATACGCTCCAAATATAACGTCAATCGAAAGTGAAAACGTCGTCTTTGCTTTAAAGTATTCGATGTGGGCCATATTGAATTAATGCATATGGCAAATCTCCTTCAGATCAAACTCGGCGATGAAATGCGCCGATTCTGTGAGGATAGAGATGCCAGCGGCGATGCGCTCAGCGAAGAAAAGGGCTTTGAGGACGAAAATGAAGGCTTATCAGGTCAAAGTGGCAGTAAGCAGACATCCACAAGCCGGGGCGATGGTTACTATTGTTGTGGCTTGGCAAGACAGCCAAGCCACTATGAGGAAGCCGAAAGGCACGCGTTTAAGCTCACGCAGGCTGGCGTGAGGTCTGGAACAGGACAAGGTAATTAATATAGCCAATAACGTGCGTAGCTGCTGGAATACTTAACTTTAATCGACAATTGGTGAACATCGCTCGTGACGGTACATGTTTTACAGCATCAATAGTAACTGGTAATGGCGCCTTGCTAGGTCGTAGCAAATGACGTAGCTGAAGGCTATGCTAACTATCGTCTCGGCAAATGAGAGCGTAATTTGTCAGTGAACCATCGCTAGCAAAGTCGGCTGTACAACTGGGCGAGTGCTAGGAAGTCTCTAGACCTGCCGTGTGGCGGCGCTCGGTCGGCAATCACTGATAGTGGCGACACGCGGGTCGGACGTATACTAACGGACCGCGGCCGATTTAAAGGCTACCACCTAGCAAGTGTGGTGTCTGGCGGTGACACCACAACTATGGGCCAATCGTCGATGATGTCCCGCAAATTTCAAGTTTTGTTACTTTTTTATATGATAAATATTTATCACACTTTAAACGTGTTTTTGTTCAAAAAAATGGTTCAAATGGCTCTGAGCACTATGGGACTTAACATCTACGGTCATCAGTCCCCTCGAACTTAGAACTACTTAAACCTAACTAACCTAAGGACATCACACAACACCCAGCCATCACGAGTCAGAGAAAATCCCTGACCCCGCCGGGAATCGAACCCGGGAACCCGTGCGTGGGAAGCGAGAACGCTACCGCACGACCACGAGATGCGGGCGTGTTTTTGTCAGAACCATGTTTTCTACATGGTTGTCGTCGCCCACGCTACAATTTTCATCCGATTTTAATGATTTTCCGTCTCCCTTAAAGCAGACTGAATTGTCTTCAGTTAATTGTAGCCAGTATTTTTCATGTTCATATTTAGTACTTTTTCCGTCAAAAGAGAGGGGTCTAAAACATGAGCTTTTTTCAAATGTCCATAATTTTGCCTTTTTTTCCAAATCCCTACGGTGAACTAAAATTACATCGGTAAGGATCAGCGTGATATCATAATTTCATGTTTCACATAACCACAACTGGAGATACAGCGACGACCGTCGCTTCCTTTCACACTTGCCTCGGGAAAATCCCAATTCCACAGAAAGATTTGAATATTCTTCAATAAAAAAATATCAGTAAAAACTTCAACGTATGCTTCATTGCAGTGAACTCCGTTTGTCTACTACATTCCAGTACAGAGAAAAAAAATATTGAATTTTAGCAATAGTTTTGACTGTCACCGTGTCGTTCCCCATTAATGAGTTTATCAGTGAATCAGCTGATCCTTCTAATTTTGGTACAAAATAGATAAATCTTTCAACAGACGATCAATCTTTTCGTCAATGCCTTATAACAGAAACAGCTGATCTACATGTTTGATATTGGCGATGGAGTCTAATATGGTGGAAGAATATTAGTTTCCTTCAGTTCATTTATAACATCATTCACCGCCCTTTCTGCTAGAACTGATTTAAATTCTTCCCGCGTACGGAAAGAAAAGGTTGTGGTCCGCTTTCGTGTTTTTCTACAAAGTTCTACATGTGCTGTTAGAAAAGGATCGAATTCTGCTATTAGCTATAGTACCATCTAAAAATTTTCGCATTGTGTTGACTCCAACGTAACCCCTGAAAGATGGGTAGTAAGCGACAGAAAAGTTTTTGATCACAGCAACAACTCGTTTTTACACGCCTCTCGAGTATGTTACGTCTGTCTCAAACTCAGATGTTAGTTTCTTATCTATTCTCCCTTTGATTTATCCTTTAGCTTTTAAAGTTAACACACATTTAATATGTTCAGCTTATTTTTCATAGTTAAGCGAGTCTGACCGTTTTTTGTCATTACATTCCCCACAAGGTTTCGCAAACTGTGACGTTCCTTTAAAAGATAAAGATGGGACACAAATTACACTACCGTTGCTTTGAGAGTATTCTAAAAATTGCATTGATTGTTGCTCGCCATACCTCATGGTTCTGAAACACAAACCTTTGTTTAAGTGGCTCTGAAAGTCAGTATACTGCCTGCATGAATTACTGTAATCACAGTCCGTATTCTGTGCCGCATGACCTTGTTTAGCGTAAAGGCAACGAAGGAATACGTTTATTATCCAGTTCGCAAGCTCACCAGAGTCATCATTCACTTTATATGTATATGTTGGGTAAACTGAAATGCTTGTTTCCCGCCATTATTACTGTTTCTAACATCGGGAAAGCGTGACTCAGATAAACCACACGCAGCACTCTTTTCGAAACTGTTCACCACGTAAAAACGCTCTGATGTTCCTAGACCCGAGCTCGAGCTGGAACTAGCTCGCTGTCTCCGATTTTTAAACAGAATATTGATTTTTGAACTGTTTCTCATAATTTTCTTTATTGTCTTACCTTTCACGAGTATCAGGTATCGAGAACCACCCACTTTTCTCTGTCTCTCATTCCAATTAGTGCTAAAATATAAGTCACAAGCTAAACATTAAAGGGCTGCACTCTTGGCAGTTTCAAAATGAACTGACAGCCAAGTGTCTGCCTGTTGGAACGAATGGAAGTATTTTCATTTCAATTTTTAATGGGCATCGTTGACTATCGGCACTGGTCACGCCTGCGACAGCGTCCGCAGTGCCTCCCAATCACAAAGCTTAACTGTGGGTGACGATATTTGTCTTCCTAACCTATATCACTTCAGAAGGCACCATAAAGAATAAAGCGAGTAATGGTCACATCTCTTTGAAAGCGGAAAAAAACTGATTTCTTCACCGTGTGAAGGACTCTTAGTACACTTTGAGCTTTCGTCACGTCCAGTCTTTCCCTTTGAGTCTGTGAGACATATATATTGTTACCAGTGTTATACATATATATTTGACTGTGAGTTAATTTCGCATAATCTTTCATAGAGTTTTGAGTAAAATGTTCTAAAATAACAGTAACAGCTTGTAAGCTACCCCTTCAAATGCTCCGCTCCTCAAAATCTACCGCCCTAGGTCTGTCGACAAAATGATGTATCGATCCTTTTGCAAAAAACATCGATAAATGTTGGAGATGCTATTTTACTGGTGTATCGACATTTCGATATTGAAAGAGCAGTATGGCGATATTATTATTTTATGTAATATTGCTTAACAATTTTCGGAACATATTTGAAGCTGTTGTTTAGGAATTGTAGTAGAACATAATTTTACTTTCACTGTGTGAAGGACTGTTAGTACTTTTTGAGCTTTCGTCACGTCCAGTCCTTCCCTTTGAGTCTGTGAGGCAAATATATGTCGCACAGAAGAAGAAGTCTTATTGCACTGGTAGAGAAAGGGGGGGGGGTGGAGGGGAGGGTTCCGGATGAGGGTGTGACTGGGATAACGAGATTTCCGATGTGAAGGTATAGTATATCAGTTGCGTCACAAAACAATTTTAAACGAAACTAGTGTGATATTTCTTTACATCGATATTCTTCAAAAACTATTGCTGAAAATGATGAACAAAAATCTCTTGCAGTGGACGAAGAGACATGTGAGGGAAATGCAGACGTAATCGGCGCTTGGCGCTACCAACGGAAACTGCAACGTTTAGCTTCACCAAGTAACCCTCTCAGCTCTATCGTTCCCGACTGCCGTTCCGGCGCCTGACTTCACACCGAACGGACAAATCCGGTATGTGACGAAACCGAACGTCGGACCAAAGGACACCTTTTATTGTGCCATTTACATGCAGCTACCATTTTTAGCAAAGTGGCTATCGCCAAGCGAGGATATGCATAATTTTCCTTTCAATACTTGTTGATGTACAGAATATCTAATAATAAATCCATACTTAAAAATACAGTCTAAAACCGGCAGTATATTTACAATGTGCAACCGATACTTTTACAGGTAGGAACGTCGATATTCGTCGATAAATCGATACTCCGATACCTCTATCGATATACCAGAAGCTGATTATGTTATTTTTTAAGTATCGATGTACCGGATTCCTGTTATTTTTAAAAATATCAACAGTCCTACTGGGCAACTATCTGGTCAGCTTAGGTCTAAAGACGCCTCTAACAATAATACAAAACAGTCACAGAAATTTTCAACATTGTCACCCTAATTTTCAATACACGTGGTCCACCTTCGCACAAGCTTCCCGGTATCCTCAATAAAAATTGTTTTTCCGATGACAGGCACGCTACATAAGCACGGCTTTCTTCACCTTTTTCAGGAGGTGACTCGCCGGCCTCTTAAACAAATTGTAATTCTACTAAGAGAGACCATTAGCTTATGTGATATGCCGCAGTCCCACGAAAAGCATATTCTGATGACTTTGAACCGTGTGCACGGTGATATGTGGACGCACGTTGCTATAGAGACAATGCGATTGTAGATGTAGATGACCGTTTGACAGCAGAACTCGTTTGTTTGGAATTGCAGGCTGCAGTTCGTTGCAAAGCGTTCTCTGTAATACAGACTACTAACCCTCCTCCAATTTTCAACGTAATGTCTCTAGAACTGGCTCATGAGTGTGTTAAAAAACTGTGAGCACCACTAGTCCTGCAGAGGTGTGACTCGAATATTTCTTTTTGGATCGAGAAATGGACTGCAAAAGATTCCATGCTCTGACGTTTGCTCTCGGGTTATAATCAAAGAACATATGTTTTATCTCCAGTGATTGTTCGTTTCAAAATTATTTCACCTTCTTTAGCATATAAGTTCAGTAGCTGATGGTAAATTTTCAAATTATTGTGCTTGTGCTCTTCACTGAGTTTTTTTTTTTCAGTCAATCTTGCACAGACCAGACGAAATTTTAGCCTTCTATAGAAGTTGTTATATGCAGAACAACGACCAGAAGAATGTTTCCGCAAATAGCTAAATTTTAAAAATTTTATATTAGGTCTCTTACTTGTCAGGCTATTCGGTCAAATTTTGAGACTGATTTTGACTAAATTTCCTATTCATTACCATACAATGCTGAACTCTAACCGTACATCCTCAAAAATTTCTCCCTCAAATTAAGACTTGAATTTGATACTAGTAGACTTCTCTTGGCCTGAAATACCCTTTCTGCTTGTGCTAGTCTGCTTTTTATGTCTTCCTTGCTTCGTCCACCATGGATTTTTTACTTCCAAACTAGCAGAATTACATATATGAATAGTTCCCAATATTTATTCTAATGAATATACTGAATCATCGCTGATGCCAAACTGAAAACGACGCGAAATCTCGCTCAAAAGGTGGCTATTGCAGCACAAGCTATCAGAGAAGTGAGCTCTGTCCACGAAGTGAGATCTAACAAAGAAGATTTAACGAGGATGTGAAGCTTAATAAAATGTTGCATTTCATTACCCTTGTTTTCCCTTTGTTCAAGTTCATGTTATATTGGTCGTTGAAGGTGCTGTTCATTCCGTTCAACTCCACTTCCAAGTCGTTTGCTCTCTCTGACGGAATTACGATCACATCAATGACAAACCTCAAAGTTTCTCCACATTTTTCTTTGCGTCCTTTACTGTTTCTTGAATGTACAGATTTTATAACATCGAGTATAGGCTACAAAATAGACTACAAACCCATCTCATTCCCTTTTCAACCACTGTTCCCTTTCATACCCTTCGAATCCTATCACAGCTGTTGCCTTAAATGTAATCTTTTGCTTTCTGTTTTGACCCCTTTTACCTTCAGAATGCCGAAGAGTGTATTCCATTCAACACTGTCAAGAGCTTACTCTAAGTCTATGTTCGTAGATTCGCCTTCACTTCACTTATCTTCTAACGTAAGTATTTTGCAACCATGACTTAGTGAGCCGATAGGTTGGTAGTATTCACACCCGGCAGCACCTGCTGTCTTTAGAATTCGAATTATTACAATTTTCTTGAAGTCTGAGGGTATTTCGCCTGTTTCATACATCTTCCCCATGTTCAAATAATTCAAACGGCTATGAGCACTATGGGACTACAGTCCTCTAGCTCTTAGAACTACTTAAACCTAACTAACATAAGAACATCACACACAACCATGCCCGAGGCAGGACTCGAACCTGCGACCGTAGTAGTCGCGCGGTTCCAGTCTAAAACGCCTAGAACCGCTCAGCCACCACGGCCGGCCATGTGGTGGAATAGTTTTATCATGGCTGGTTCTCACAAGGATGTAAACTTCGTCTATTCCAGGGGCTTTGTTTAGGCGTAGGTCTTTAACTGATCTTCCAAATTCTTCTCGTAGTAACCTATGTCCCATCTCTCCATCTACCTCCTCCCCTTACTCTAACAACGCTTTCAAGTTCATTTGCCTTATAAAGCGCCTCTATAAATTCCAACCAACTTTCAGCTTAGCCCTTCTTTGCCTAGTATTGGTTTCCTGTTTGAACTCTTGATATTTATACTACTGATTGTTTCTTCTGCAAAGGTCTCTCCAATGTTTATGTAGGCGCTGTTTATCTTCCCCTGGTTGTACATGCTTCTATAGACTTACGTCTGTCATCCAGCCATTCGTGCTTAGCCATTTTGCAGTTTTTGTCAGTCTCATTTCCTAGATGTTTGCATTCCCTTTCGCCTGCTTCGTTTGCTGAATTTTTTACTTTTTATTTTCTCCTTTCATTAATTAAACGCTAATGCTCCTTCTGAAGCTCTCACCCACCTCTCAACCTTTCAACTTATCCAGATCCCATCTCCTTAATTTGCTACCTATTTTGCAAATTCTTCAGTTTTAATCTATGTTTCACAAATAATAAATATCGTCAGAGTCAATATCTGCCGCTGGAAATGTCTTACAGTTTAAAATCTGGTTCTCAAATCTTTGTCATATCATTATGTAATCAATCTGAAAACTTCCCTTGTCTCTAGCTCTCTTTCATGATTATTAAATCAGGTGTTGGTTATGATTAAATTATGCTATGTGCAAAATTCTACCTAGTGGCTTTCTCTTTCATCCCTTTCTCCCAGTTAATATTCTCCTACTATTTCTCCTTTTCTTCCTCTTCCTATTACCGAATTCCAGTCACCCATGGACTGATGACCATAGATGTTAAGTCCTATAGTGCTCAGAGCCAGCCAGTCACCCATCACAATCGAATTTTCCTTAGGTATGAGTATAAATTCTTTTATCTCATCACACATTGTTTAAATCTGTTCTAATTGTACTACTGTGGTGGGTGTTGGCTTTGTGTCTGTCTTGGCTACGAAAACTCATTCACTATGATGCTCGTAGTATCTTATGTTCATCCCTATTATCTTATTCATTATTAGGCCTACTCCTGCATTACTTCTGTTTGATTGAGTACTTATAACCCTGTACTCAACTGAACGGAAGTGGTTTTCATCCTGCCACCGAGATTCAGTAATCCCCACTTCATCTAACTTCAACATTGATAATTCAAATTTCAGCTACAGCGATTTTTTGTGATGTCAAGTGTACTTTGCATAAACTACACATTTTCCATTATAAAGTGATCCGGTTAACCCTGGAACCAAGGACATCTGCTCACACCAAACGATGTTTCCGAAATGGCAATAAAGATGTGACGATTGAGGTTATATACATGTCTCTTCACTCCTTTATTGATATCTGATCAAAGCTCCACCGCACAAGAACCTCGCAGGAAATGCACAAACCGGACTCTCTGCTGGTAAGAAGCTACAGGAAACGTGAAATCTCATAGCAATAATCGAACAGGAAGCGAAAATATCTTCAATCGTTTAACATTGTCGTAATTGACAAATGATTTATATACACAAGGTTCGTGGAAAAAGTAATGAGACGAATATTTTATCTACCAAAGTTTTTATTTATTTATTTTTTGAAGCGACAATATTGTCTTCTGCGGAGTGGTTCGCTTCTGCAGCTGTACATCGGTGGAGTCGTTGTTCTCAGTTTTGATACCAGCGCTGAATGACTTCAACTAGTATAGTATGTCGTTCACATTCTTCTGAATGTTCTCCAGAGCCCCAAAAACACGTTCTTTTAAGACATTTTTCAGTTTCGGGAAAAGAAAAATGTCACAAGGTCTGATATCACGTGAATAAGTGGGGAGTGGAAAAGAATGCATGACGTCAAAAATTCCGTAATGGAAGCGGCCGTGTGAAATGGAGCCTTGTCATGATCCAACGTCCACTTGCCAGCAATGTCCGGTCTCACTCGATTCGCCTTTTTTA
This sequence comes from Schistocerca nitens, assembly GCF_023898315.1. Classification (NCBI taxonomy): domain Eukaryota; kingdom Metazoa; phylum Arthropoda; class Insecta; order Orthoptera; family Acrididae; genus Schistocerca; species Schistocerca nitens. The sequence goes on along the minus strand of NC_064614.1, from coordinate 1,158,130,444 downwards.
TTTTTCATTTTTTTATTTTTTTTAGCATTTCAAGGATATCTTTGTAAGACACTTGGTTGATAGTTTGTCCTGTAGCAACAAATTCTTTTTGTACAATACCGCTACTATCAAAAACCAAATCTTCTTTGTTTTGATTTTTGATTTGCTGATTCGAGCTTTCTTTCGATCGAGAACAGGTCTCAGTGTGTTACTCCTCATTTTGCCACTTTGTCTCAGGATCGTATTCAAACATCCAGGAATTATCGTCTGTGATCAGACGACTGAACCATTCGTGGTCATCGCCAATCTTCTCAAGAAGATAAATGAGCACGTCTCTTCGATTGTCCTTCTGCTTGGTTCTGATGTTTTTCGGCCCCATTTTGGCGCAAACCTGCTACGGTCTAAATCATATGTATAGTGAAATAGTTTAAATTCAACATATCACCCATCATCCTACTTGTGAAACGTCAGTCTGATTTCGCAAGAACACGCACATGTCTGATGTTTTCTCTCGTTTTTGAAGCTGAAAGTCTCCGTGAGCGAGGTTCAATTCCAAGGTGTTCTCAGCGTTCCAAATATTATTTGTGCCGGCAAAAAACTTGTGCTCATGGTAAATGATGTTCCCTATAGATCTGTTTCACCTTTTAATAGGTCACACGAGCAGATTCTCCGAGTTTACCACACAAATTGTTGGTATTACGTTCCTCTAAATTCCGCTGTTCAGTTTGTTTAACATATAACAAAAACACAACTTCACTTATAGCGATCTCAAAAATGACGCGATCGCTGTACGGATCTGAAACTCGGACTGAGCATCTGGAAGGGATGAACACACCAGTCTACACAAGAAGAAAAACTCACTTACAGCGTTGTCACTCTGATTATATTTCTCACAAACCTCATACTTGGGCTCTTCCCCGCAGCTTCGCCTGCTATTCGTTCCACGCATCTATTGGACACGTCTCCTGTTCCCCCTCCTCCTCCCTGTGTCCACTTCCTCCCTCTGTCTGGCCACCTCATCCTCTGTCCTCTCTGTCTATCTCCTATTTCCCACTCTCTATCTGCCACTTCTTCTCTTCCCCTTCTCCTTGTCCATTTTCTCCAGCCTTCTTTCTTACCTATCTTCCTCCCTCCTCCTTATGACCATAGCCTCCACCCCATCTCTATTTCTATCTCTGTCTCCTTGTCTTTCTTTTCTGTCTTCGCTCTATTCCCGTACACCTTTCACCTGCCTCATGCATCTCCCCTCCTCCCCTCTCTCCGTCCAATTCCTCCTTCCCCTCACTCTTCCCTCCTCTATCCTTATCAACTTTCCCCAGACATGCTCAATGACATGTCTAGCCCCTGCAGTAGAGTTCAGTAAAGCTAGCTTCAATAAAGCAGGTCAATACTACTTCCCCAACATGCCAGTCATGTAGTGCAGACTACAAATCAGGGGCTTGAAAATCTTTTATTTGCCCCTAACGTACAGGCTATCATACACAGCAGGTCGAGACTGCTAAAACAAAAATACGCTGGTCGTGCAGAACAGCCTACATATCGGGGCCCGGGAACTCTTTCTTGCCACTGATATGCGGAATGCCCAGCAAAGCAGATTGATATGGTAGGTCAATACTGTTACCACAAAATATGCATGTCATGAAGGGCAGCCCATATTCCGGTAGCTGGAAAAAACACGTTTTTGCTCATATTTACGCGCCTACTGCAGCTAGCAAGTCATATATCGCGCAGTGCTGGTACTCGTGAGGCCTGCTGCTTCCGTGCGAAATTCAACTGAAATCGATTTGAGGCTTTTGAAGAAGACTGCCGAGACACATACGTACATGACAGTGGAGGACTGGAGGACGGTAGAGGACTGGCTCCTGTCACAGCCATAGGAATTCTGGCAACAGGGAATCTTGCAGCTTATAGCTCGTGATAGAGTAGAATAGTTGTACTCAGGTCTCTGGTGATAACTTTTGTATAAAGAGTCTGCTCATAAATTAAGGATAATGCTGACAGATGGTGTAAAAACGTTCTGGTGGGCGGTTTGCGGGTTTAAACCACCTCGGGGTAAGACCACGAGGTGCATTTGACCTGCGGTCGTCGCACGATGGCGCTGGCAGCAGTCCACATACGCAGAGGTGTGTTGGTGCATGTCAGAGTACGCTGTAGCGAGTAAGTGTGCAGACATTTTCAGATGTGCTGATGGCGACTTTGTGTTGAACATGGCTCAAAGAATACATATTGATGACGTTTGAAGAGTAAAATACTAGGGCTACTGGAGGCTCGTCAAACACAGCAGGTCGTAGCATGGGGTCTCTGTGTGTAACAAAGTTTGATCTCAAGATTATGGCAACGATTTCAGCAGACAGGAAACGTGTTCAGGCGCTACAGTACGGGACGTCCACAGTGTACAACACAGGAAGACCGATATCTCACCACCAGTGACCACGCCGGCCTGGGTGTCCGAGCGGTTTTAGGCGCTACAGTCTGGAACGGTGCGACCGCTACGGTCGCAGGTTCGGATCCTGCCTCGGGCATGGATGTGTGTGATGTCCTTAGGTTAGTTAGGTTTAAGTAGTTCTACGTTCTAGGGGACTGATGGCCTCAGAAGTTAAGTCCCATAGTGCTCAGAGCCATTTGAACCATTTTTGAACCAGTGACCGCAACAACCACAGAGTACTGCAGGTAGCCTTGCACGGGTCCTTACCGCAGGCACTGGAACAGTTGTCTAGTTGTCTCCAGACATACAGTCTACAGACGACTGAAAAGACATGTTTTATTCGCCTGGAGACCTGCAAGGTGTATTCCACTGACTCCTGGTGACAGGAGAGCCCGTAAACCCTAGTGTCAAGACCACGGTACATGGTCATTGGAGCAGTGGTCCAAGGTTATGTTCACGGACGAGTCCAGGTATAGTATGAACAGTGATTCTCTCCGGGTTTTCATATGGCGTGAACCAGGAACCATATACCAACCCCTTAATGTCCTTGAAAGGGACCTGTATGGAGGGCGTGGTTTGATGGTGTCTGTCTTTGACAGAGGAACTGTAACAGGTCAGGAGTTTCGGGACATCATTTTGCACCAGTATGTCCTCCTTTTCAGGGGTGCAGTGGGTCCCACCTTCCTCGTAATGGATAATAGCGTATGGCCCCATCGAGCTGCCATCGTGGAGGAGAACCTTGAAACAGAAGATGGAGTAGCCTGTCTGTTATCCAGACCTAAACCCCATCGAGCACGTCTGGGATGCTCTTGGTCGACGTATCGCTGCACGTCTTCATACCCCTAGGACACTTCAGGAGCTCCGACAGGCACTGCTGCAAGAATGGGAGACTATACCCCAGCAGCTGATCGACCACCTGATCCAGAGTATGCCAACCCATTGTGCGGCTGTGTACATGTGCATGACGATCATATCCCATATTGATGTCGAGATACAAGTGCAGGAAACAGCGACGCTTTCTAGCACATGTGTTTCGGGACGGTTTGCTCAACTTATCACCAATACCGTGGACTTATAGATCTGTGTCGTGTCTACTATTAGCGCGCCAGTTGTTTGGCACCACATTCTCCAATTACCCTTAATTTATGAGCATTAGTGTGTATATATAGCCGTTAGGGGTACATCACTCAGCATGATTTATTTCGTTGCAGCTTTGTGTTTTACAAAGATATTAACAGTGGTATGTCTTTTTTAAATGGAACCCTGTATTTTTTATTCGGTAATTCATTTCCTCTCCTAAGGACCTATTAAAATGTATCACAGATTACCATTCACTGAAACACAACGTTATTAAATACATAACACAACATTGACGTTGACGCTCCTAGCGCTTAGTGCAGGTACTCGGGGTAGTGGAACACATCCACTTGCTGACGTTGACAGAGGACAAATGTAAACATAAGTAGAATGCACACCCGTCGTTCCGTCAACCATAGTCAGTTGAAGAGTTGTGTGGGTAGAATGTACACCAACGAAGAGAAGGTAGAAATGCTACTCATCTATGGGGAATGTAAGTTAGCAGAACAGTAATTACAATACTGTTTTCTTATGTACGGGTACATTTGGTACAGTAGTTTAGTCCATTTAAAGATTGTTGTGTAGAGTAGGCATACAGTGAAGGCTGTCCTTCCTACAAACTGCATCGACATGACGTTTCCTTTGTTGTTGTTGAAGGTAGGCGAAATGCTACGAAGGCAGTGAAACTGTACAGAGAGCGATGTCCTGACAAGAACCCACCTTCCCGACGGGTGTTTTCTCGTCTTGTTGCGACGCTTCAGGAAAAGGGAAGTTTCAAATCACGACAACGCAATCGTCGTAGCACTCGCCCAGACGAAGCTGTCGAAGCTACTGTTCTCGCTTCTTTTGCTATGAATCGACATGTGAGCACACGACAGCTTGAACACGAGATTGGCATTTCTAAAACCAGTGTACATCGTATTCTTACACGTCACCGGTTGCATCCTTACCATGTACACCTACATCAAGAATTGCATGGGAATGATTTCCAGATTCGTGTACAGTTCTGTCAGTGGACACAGCAGCAAATCCTCGCCAACCGGAACATCTTCTCCAACGTTCTATTTACCGATGAATGCTCCTTCTCAAACAAACGACAGGTAAATACAAGGAACATGCACTATTGGTCCATCGACAACCCACGATGGCTTAGAAAGGTGGAACATGAGCGTCAATGGAGAGTTAACGTGTGGTGTGGGAAGCTTGGTACTACAATTATTGGCCATTATTTCATCAATGGTAGTCTAATCGGCACAGCGTATGACAACTTCCTCAGATGAATTCTTCCTCCTATTCTGGATGAAGTGCCGCTAAAAACCAGAATGCTTATGTGGTATCAACACGATGGACGTCCAGCACGTAATGCCTTGCGTGCACGTCATGTTCCGAACCGAAGGTATCCTGCCAAACAGACTGTTCGAGGAGGAACAGTTACTTGGCCTGCTAAGGCTCCTGATTTAAATCCTCTAGACGCTTATCTTTGGAGATGTATTAAAGACCTTATCTATCGCGATATTCCAACAACTCCAAAGGACATGCAGGAACGTATCGTGCTTGCTTGTAGTTCTCTTCAGCAGGCAAAACTGGAAGCAGTAAATAATTCTTTCATTCAAAGAGTGCACGAGTGTATCGGTGTCCAGGTTCACCATTTTGAGCACCTTTGAATGGTCTACTCCTGGGCAATGTTACAGGAGAGTCAAAGTCAATTTTCTACTATGTTTTTACTTGGTTTTCATTTGTTTTCTGACAACTCCAGCAAGTGGACGAGTTTGTGATCCTAGGGTCAAAGTCAGTGTTGTGTTATGTAATTAATAAAGTTGTGTTTCAGTAAATGGTACACCGTGATACATTTTTGAATAGGTCTTTAGGAGAGGAAATGAATTACCGAATAAAAAATACGGAGTACCATTTAAAAAAGTCATAATGCTGTTCATATCTTTGTAGAAAACAAAGCTACAACGAAGGCAATCGTGCTGATTGATGTCCCCCTGACAGCTAAAGAACATTTGCTTGAAACGTTTTGTAATTTGCATCTGGACAAACAGTTATTGACGGTGGTCAAAATAAATGGGGTACCTGTATATATATTGAGGAGGGGTAGAGGGGAAATCAAAATTAAAGATACATAGACAACTGGGGATATATGAGAGTCTTTATACAGCAATAATCACCGCAGACCTGAGTACAACTATTGTAGTCTTTCACAAGGTATAAGCTGCAGGATTCCCTGTTCGCAGAATTCCTGTGGCTGTGACAGAAGGCAGTCCTCCCTTGTGTGCTTCAGTTCGTCGTCAGAGTTGAAGCACTTCCTTCGAGACTTACTTTTTTTTTACCGTACAGAACACATGGAAGTCACAGTACGTATGGTGCGGGATGTAGGGTGGAGCCGTCCGCTGTGGCCGAACGGTTCTAGGCGCTTCAGTCCGGAACCGTGCTACTGCTACGGTCGCAGGTTCGAATCCTGCGTCTGGCACGGATGTGTTTGATGTCCTTAGGTTAGTTACGTTTAAGTAGTTCTAAGTCTAGGTGACAGATGACCTCAGTGCTTAGAGCCATTTGAACCATGTTTTTTGTAGGGTGGATACTCAAGCTGCTTCCACTTGAACTTGGTCATCATACTTTGTGTGACCTTGGAGACGTGTGGATGAATGTTATCATGGAGCAGAAGCGATCCCCTACTGCATGTTTCCGACGACCTTTTCCTTCTCATCCTGTTAGTATTATCAGACAATGTAACACCAGAGTTGTCTCTTAGGTCATTAACACACAGTATGTGTAAGAATGGTCATAACATATTTCCTTTCCCAAGTTACTTCCACATCTGTTTATGACTCTCCATCTAAGATAACAGGCTGTGTCTTGACGATAAGCCAAATTATTTGATTCCGTAACATATATTGTACAACAAGTAACACAAGTCTTAAATACACTGTTTAAAAAGAAATAGATTCGTTACAAACGATGAGGGAAGCATTTACTTTTTCCAGGGCAGAGCCTCATGCTAAACATTACGATATAACATGTAGACATAAATAGGCCAAAGCGAAATCGAAAGGCCTCGGGCGACACGGAAACGCTTTCCGACGAGAGCCGCTTATGCAGGAGGAGGGCGTGGTGACCAGTTACGACCCGCCGCTATATGGAGGGGCATATTTCGCGGCTCCGCTTATGAAACAGGCCGGTGCTTGGGTGGACGTTTGCGCGCCGTCGTATCAGCGGCGGTCACAACTCCGGCGCTATCTGACCGGGTGCCGTTTCCTGCGACGCCACGCCATGCGCTTCTGGCGTCCCTCTGCGTCGTCACGGAGACGTTGCCTTCCCCGTAATGCTGGCGCCTGCTCATCAGCTAGCAGCTAACCCACATGCCTCTGGTCTACGAGCTCACATCTCTGCCTGCGCTGCAAGCACGTCGTAACCCACTTCTGCGGCGTGTAGGAGTCTCGTCCACTTCAGCATTCACCTCTAGCAAACATCTCACACATCTACTCCCTATAATGTTCCTCCCTTCTATTAAATGTTCGTGGTTATACAGAAGCACAATGTATAATGTTGAATTGACTACTCTAGCGTTTTTGAAAGGAATAAACATTACATTAGCAGATAAATGATACTTATTTTTCAATGTATCTCCTTTTTTTTCTTGTATAAGCTTCCCAAAGTTATTGGTCCAAGGTGTTTCAATGGAAAGTCGCTGAAATATTGTCGGTTTCTATCACAATTTATATTCATTTGTAAGTTACTGAAACACTTTTTACAATTACACCTGTTCATAATCAACATTGAGCAATATTTTTACACTAGACAAAGTACTTAATTTCTCACATAGTCACATGGACCAACTACGATAGCTATTGAAACCATTCTGGCACGTTTGCCGCCAAAAAATTCTGTATTACATACACAGCTTCCAGATCGTTCTTGAACAGGATATAACAAAAATTAGTATTGACATAAACTGTTTTAATCGAAATTGTTTTTCAGATATGACTTACATAATGATTTTTGAAAATAATAATTTACTTAAGGATTGACGCACGTAAAGATTCATAACAAAGGTTGCAAATTTTTAGAATATGACAAATAGCAGCTTCCTGTAAGTGTACACGGTCGACTACATTATTGATAGTATAATAAGAAAAATTATAAATGAAAACAGAAAATTTATTTTTAAGAAAACTGGGGCATAATAACATTATCCTTACTGTAAAGCAGTTCTTTTATCATTTAATTTCATAACTGTGATTACTAATTTTCGTGGTTGATCTCGATGTTACGTAATGGATGAAAAATAAAATTATACTATCAGAAAAATAGTGTTTTGACGAACACTTACATGCAAAAATATCTTCAGATATGGAATATATAATATAAATTTGAAATTTAACTCAAGCCTGGCCACATTTTATATGGAATCGAGAATTTCAATTGATGCACAGAAATTCTGAGGATGCAAGATTCAGTACATCCCTCGCAATAATTGCTTCTGTTTACTTGAGTCCACACTCCTTCAATATTTCAGAACGTCCTGCTTCCACATTTGGAAGGTTATGAAATTTATTTATTTACCGCGACCGTGATTTCAGCATACTGTGACGTTCTCGAGTGACAGCTGTACGAATATAAATTGCTTACAGAGCAGTTCAACCATAAAATACATTGTACGGAGAGTAACCATTGCTCATAGACAGTATGAATAACAATAAAAAAACACTCAACTTTAATTAATCATTCAAATTATCATAAAAATTATATCAATTAACAGAGGCAGGATTGGGTGAGACATTCCCAAAAGCTGCATAGCTGTATGAAAGGCCTTTGTTCGCAGCTACCGGTTTCAGTCAGTATAGACGCATCTTCGAGTTCATAAGGATTACATTTCCATAATATAGATGGACAATTACTGAGTTCCAGCATTCAGGAAGATATCCGTGTTTATTGTTATTCACAAAATACACATTTTTCCCAAAATATTTTGTAAAAACAAAGTTACCTTAAAAAAATAGTTATAGCTCTTCCTACTGCATTACGAAGTGCGTCAGTGCATCAGTCCTTTTTAAGCAAATACTGTCATGTTTACATATTCAGTGTATATAATAAGGCGGAGTTTATGAAAAAATAAGTAGCATATCACTAAATCGAGAATATTACCTCAAACTGGGAGTGTTAGCATGACTTCACTCAAGCTCATTACTCAGCGTAATAATTGCTATTGAATCCATGTCTTCTGCGTAAATAATTTCAATTGTGAGTCCACCGATGTGATATTTGATAAATAAATTTCTATGAATGTTCCGGGTACTACTAGCAAAGAACCTGTCCGTAGTGTCAGCGATACATTTTTCTTATTTCTTATGTTCTGTGACACGTTAATTAACAATAGTTTGAAGTTTTCTTTAAAAATATCGTATTTCTAAGGGTTTGCCATGGCGAGAATCTCTGTTTCTACTAGTATGTGACTTTAAAGCTAATAGCGTCACAAAATATACGGCTTGTAGTAAGTAATTTTAACTTCCAGATTTGGTTCTACAGAAGCATGTCGAAAATTAGGCGGACTGATAAGAAATGAGGACTGCCAACAAGAGAGCACAGGAGTTATGACATCATGGTACTAGGTACAGCTGTATAGCGGAGTGTATGTAGGAGTAGAGACTGCAACAGGGCATGCTGAAAACTAATGCTTCCGAATTTTTTATTCTGTTCTCAATATCCGTTGAGGTATTACGTACCATACATATTACTCGGCCCACATTTCTGATTCGCTTACGCAAGTTGCCACAGTCTGCCGCTAGACGACCTCGAATTGTAGCGTGTAACATGATGGTGAGTAACATAACTATGTCGGGGTTTGAGAGACAGCATGCTGTACTTGAGTTTCTAACTGCAAAAAAAGGTAACTCCAGTTGAAATCCACAAGACTGTAAGGTGATGACTGTATCGACATCACTAAAGTGCGGCGTTGGGTTGCTCATGTTTGTGATGTAGGAAACGATGGTGCTACCCTCAACGTGTGTGACAGCTCAGAGTAGAAAACCCGTACGGCAACCGACAAGACTTATTGGAAACGAGTTGGCGTACTCATCAGAGAAAATCGACGGATAACACAGATACAGCTGTCATGAAGGCGTGGCGTATCAAAAGGGCACGTGCAGGTCATCATTGTTGAACTACGGTTCAGAAAACTGTGTCCGCTGTGGGCTGCTCGAATGGTCACACCTGACATGAAACAGTAGAGACAAGACATCTGTCAACAATTTGTCTTGAGTTTTGAGCGTGAGGGTGGTGGGTTCCTTAGCAACATTGTGATAAATGTTGAGAGCTACCTTTAAAAAATTGCCCGCGATGGAGTTCCGCCACAAAGGATCACCGACGCAAAATTGTTCAAGACCATACCATCAGCAGACAAAGTCATGCTCCCAGTGTTCTGGGATGTTCGAGGTAAGGCACATGTGAAATACATGCCTAATGGCACCACCATAAAGTCTGCAAGGCGCTTCGAGACCATGGGTAAATGACAGCCTGTATTCAAAGAGCACCCTCTCCTTCAACATACAGTACCAGATCGCACCCGACCGCTGAGATATCTGCAACAATCCGACGGCCTGGGTACGCTGTCATCAGTCATCCATATTTCAGCCCTGACATCGCCTCATCCGATATTCATGTGCTTCCAAAACATAAAGAATCATTTTAAGGACTTCACTTTGATAATGATGAAGCGGTGGAAGCAGATTGTGGCTCTGTCAAAAGGCGTTCTACTTCGACGGCATCAACAAACTGGTCCCTCGCTGGGAGAACTTTGTCTGTCGCTAGGGTGGCTATGTTGAGAAACAAATAAGTGGACATCAAGAATATAGATGTAGATTACTAATAGCTTTTGTTTTAGCTGAAAACCTTTAAGAGTTTTCACATAAAAATTCAGACATTACTTTTCAGCTCATCCTCGTAACTAACACATCGGACCACTTCCATCGGATACTTCACCGATGTCTTCAAGTTTGGAGGAGAGTATGTTACAATGCTGCTCCACCCCTTTTTTCTATACTTATGAGAGTGCCACGTGATTAGCTAGCTGCCTTTTGGAGGATAGAAATTGCACTGGACGCAACTCATCAAGCAGACCTAGTGATGTGGCGCGATGGTTAGCACACTGGACTCGTATTCGGGAGGACGACTATTCAAATTTCTGTCTGACTATCAAGATTTAGGTTTTCCCTGAATTTCTTAAATCATTCCAGACGAATGCCAATATGGTTCCTGTGAAAAGGGCACGGCTGATTTCCTTCCTCGTTCTAGTTGCATTCTTCATTCCGAAGACTGGTTTGATGCAACTCTTCATGTTACTCTATCCTGTGCAAGCATCTTTATCTCGGAATAGTTATCGCAGCCTACATCTATCTGAAGCAGCTCTTGGTTTCCATCTACGATTTATACCCAAAACACTTGCCTCCAGTACTAGGTTGGTGATCGCTTGATGTCTCAGAATGTGTTCTGTCTACTGATCCCTTTTTCTAGTCAGGTTGTGCCACAATTTCTTTTCTCCTCAATCCTATTCAGTACTCATTAATTATGTGATGAACCCATCTAACCTTCATTACTCTGCTGTTGTACCACATTTCAAAGGCTTCTATTCTATTCTTGTCTTACAGTCCATGTTTCACTTTCATACACGGGTAAACAAACAAATACTTTCAGAAAAGACTTCCTGACACTAAATCTATATTCAGTGATAAGAAACTTCTCTCCTCAGAAAACATTTTTCTGGTCACTGCCAATGTAGGACTTAACACTTGTTTGTTATAATAGTAGTGGTGATACACTGTCCAGCTGTAAATATTAGACTCATCCCGTCGGGTTAGTCAGAATGTCACCCCAGCCAGTCAGAAAATAACTTCAGCAAACTAAATTCAGCGGTCAAAGGAAGAAGAAAAGGAGGCTAAAGCCAAGACAACAACAACGAATAACGTAAGTCAACTTACACCGTAAGGCGTGTGGCCGTCGCACATTGTAAACACTAGGCTCCGGGCCAACGTCTGCCGCACGTGAAGACGAGACGTGGAAAGACACGGAGGTAGAGGGCAGACGCTCAACAGTACTAGCGACCGTCGTAACATAAGGGATAGTGAAGCCATCTACTGGGGAATAGTCTAAAGGGTGACTGACTAACCTGAACGTAAACAGATGGTGAATATATAATTGAATAGTATATAATTGAATAGCAGCGTACATCGTCAAAATATAAAGATACGATGAAAACTAGGTGCTTGGGAATAAATAGTGAGACTGGCCAACCATCAGTTAAAAGTGATATACAAGATTAAAACTGTAAAGTTATAAAAAAAAGGCCACAAACTAGTTAATAAACACGACATTAAGTACTCACAAGGGAGAAATAATGCCAATTAGGCAAATAAATCTCAAGGGGAGAACTGGTGACGTTGGACTGCTATTTAAAAAAGAATATTTAATTAGAAAATGCATGTGCTTCAGCGTGGTTTGCTCGTAAGGCTATCTGAAGGGCTCTTGTTTAAGCTGCGCATAATTTCTATTTCTTCTGATAAATTCAGGGCGCAGCCTCTGCGACGTCGATGAAGAATACAACAGGGTGCAAATTAGGTTTGAGATTCTTCTTTTCATTCTGACTAACACGACCTTATCAAATTAATATTTTTAATTGGACAAGTGAATCCCCACTATTACTATAACAAACAAGTGTTAAGTCTTATAGAACCTCTTATTGTAGTCTCTTAAATTTTTCTTTTGCAGTCTTGTATGCCCGAAGGCTTATAATTGTCCTAAACCAGTAATGATTTTGAACCAATAAAATTATTTACAAGAAGCTGTTATTTACCTGACTCTACTACGAAGCTTAGTTGCGGATCCTTCCAATCAAATCTTACGCAGTTTCATTTCGTTTAGCACTCTTTGAAAAACTAGTAGTGTCAATATCTGAAGGCGATGTTGAAAATAGAAAACTATTACGAATTAATGAGGCGTTGTTTCAGACATTGACCCCACACTCGTGAGAACAGTTGTTCAGCTCCACGCCTCTGAATATTGCTTTAGTTTTTCTGTGTTATTTTTATATATATGTTCGGTATTATGACTGGTTTCATGTAGCGCGTCATGATGCCATGATTTCCTGAACACTGCCAACCTCTCCATCTCAAACAGCACATACAACCAAAGTCCCGAATTATTTAAAGCGTATATTCCGTCTGCTAATGTAATTTTTGCCCTCTACGGTTTCCTCTAGTAGCATAGAAGTTTGCTCCATACTGCTGTAACATACTTCCTCTCATCCTGTTCCTTCCCTAGTAAGGGTTTCCGATATATCCATTCCCTCGTCAAATCTGCAGCAAAGATACTCGTTTCTTGTTAGTGTACTTAATCAGGTAACACTGCAAGAGTCCATTTGAAAAGAGTGAACTGGTCTCCATATTGTAAAAGAAACCAAGAAAAATATATTTATTCGACTGCTATTCACGTACGTAATTTGCAAAGAATATTTTTTTTTCTGTTGTAGGCCCTGGAATACAAGACAGCGGGTCGGTCCCTGTGCACATTCAATTTATCCGTTATGGTCAATTAAGAAAAGATAGCGTTATTGTTAAGCTTTCTATAAGTGTGTGGAGGTGAAATAAACTCACTATTAATTCATAACAATAACTCAAAATCTAGTCTTATTCAAAAACTTCTGATTTGCAGCTCCTAAGTTTTTGAATGCAGTATAAAAACATGAATGTTACAATAATTCAAACTAAACACCTGTGTGTGGGACAGGAGGATACAGATAATGAATGGACGTTTCACGCCAAACCGTGTAATGTAGATACAGAGAAATGACTGACTTTACTTTGCTTCAAGAATAACGAAAACATGTAAAAGAAACAAGGATACGCTGCAAGTGTCATTTTTGCTAGCAACCTGCGTACATTACCCCACGTGGTTCGATTCACGTAGCAACGCCAGCGAAGTCGGGCCAGATTTATTCGCGAACGATTGGGAGTGACATTATAGAATCGTTGGAGAAAGAGTGAGAATCAAAAGAAGAACAGTAAGGTTCTGTCCAAAAGCTAGGTGGCATTCGAAGTTCTGGCTAGTAACACGTGTGTCGACCTACAAAGAAACCTCGATTAAGACTGCTAAAACAACTGCAAATTGACGGCAATAATAAAAGATCACGTTTTAATCAATTTAATTCAAGAAGACAAGATGATAGGCATCAATTTAACATCTAGAGTTATATGAAACAGTCTGGCACGACAAGGAATCAGTCACAAAAAAAAGTTGGCTCAATTATGAAAATCATCCACAATGAGATTTTCACTCTGCAGCGGATTGTGCGCTGATATGACACTTCCTGGCAGATTAAAACCGTGTGCCGGACTGAGACTCGATCTCTGGACCTTTGCCTTTCGCGGGCAAGTGCTCTACCATCTGAGCTACCCAAGCACGACTCGAGCCCCGTCCTCAGAGCTTTACTTCAGCCAGTGCCTCGTCTCCTACCTTCCAACTTTACAGAAGCTCTCCTGCGAACCTTGCAGAACTAGCACTCCTGAAAGAAAGGATATTGCGGAGACATGGCTTAGCCACAGCTTCGGGGGAGTTAGTCGTGCTTGGGTAGCGCAGATGGTAGAGCACTTGCCCGCGAAAGGCGAAGGTCCTGAGTTCGAGTCTCGGTCCGGCACACAGTTTTAATCTGTCAGGAAGTTTCATATCAGCGCACACTCCGCTGCAAAGTGAAAATCTCATTCTGGAAACATCCCCGAGGCTGTGGCTAAGCTATGTCTCCGCAATATCCTTTCTTTCAGGAGTGCTAGTTCTGCAAGGTTCTCAGGAGAGCTTCTGTAAAGTTTGGAAGGTAGGAGACGAGGTACTGGCAGAAGTAAAGCTGTGAGGGCGGGGCGTGAGTCGTGCTTGGGTAGCTCAAATGGTAGAGCACTTGCCCGCAAAAGTCAATGGGTTCCGGTTTCGAGTCTCGGTCCGGCACACAGTTTTAATCTGCCAGGAATTTTCATATGAAAATCATATTCACGAATCGTCGTAAATGCTGGACAGATGTTACTGAAAAACTTTATATTGCAGCAGAAATACTATAGGGATTTATTTAATACCATCAGACAAATGGAACACTGTCTAATACACGCGAAAGCGAGCATAATAATGGTTCACTGTGAGAATATGTTTAGCCACACTCTACTGGAATCACAAAGAGATAGCGGCTAATTTGAGGAACTGACAATAGTGTAACATCAGAAATAACGTAAAGCACTATTTAAACTACGAAGAAGCTGGAAAATCTTAAATTTCACCCAACTACTTTCCACAGTCTAATAGCCGTGAACCCCAAACGGTTCAAATGGCTCTAAACACTATGGGACTTAACATCTGAGATCATCAGTCCCCTAGGCTTAGAACTGCTTAAACCTAACTAACCTAAGGACATAACACAACCCATGCCTGAGGCAGGATTCGAACCTGCGACCGTAGCAGCTGCGTGGTTCCGGACTGAAGCGCCTGCTCGAACACAGCGGCCGGCCCCGTCAACCCCAGTGGTCACATACAACACAGTAATAAAGATTTTTTCTCGACAGTCTTGCTCCGACCAGACTGAAGAAGAGAGCGTCCGTTTTATCTGGTGTCGCCTCCTCCCTCCCCCCCCCCTCCCCCCCTCCCCCACCCCTCTTAGCCTGCCACACACGCATCCTGTCAAACCCCAACGATCACTGCAAAACACGTCACCCAATGCCAATCTCTGCAATCAAAGACGCTTGACCTCTCTGGTCAGCGACCCGCCTTTCTTTTCTCACAGCCAAAGATTTTGAATTTCCGTTCTTCGCAAAGTGGCGGATTGCGCATGTTGCTCAGAGACTGCTACACCTACTGTTACTATTAACCGCAAGGAAAGGAGCGGAGTAAACATGCCACAAACATAGAGCTGTCACTCATTTCTCTCTTTATTTCTCACATTTTACTCTATTGAAGCAAACGATTCGGCACAAAATTTGACTGAGACATTTGACCACAACATCTCAAACGATTTGATTTTTCTTCTTTTCCGGTTTCCTCACACTCCATAACTCACTTCCACACAATATCGCGTGCCAGACGATCATTCTCAGAAGTATCTACCTCGAACTGTGAGTTTTGACAGATTGTATAGATTTCTTACCACTGTTTGTGTCCAAGATAGCGCATTTCCTTTACTTCGTCTGTTAGGTGGTCCCCAATTCTGATGTTAAGTTTATAGCTAATCTCATTTCTGATACTTCTAAAAAGTTTGGCATTTAGTGATCAATCTACATTCTGTGTTGAATAAACTTCTTATTTCCTTATAGCACTTAAAATTTTCGCTGGCATGATTCCTTCAAAAGCGAAATCGCCTATTAGCATCACCGTCAATTTAAAACTACCAACTTCTGCTCCGACTCAGTGACGGCCGTCCAGACGTTCGAATCTAACTCTGCTTGCTTTTAAGCCCGCTTCCTTTTAATTGCAATTTAACCTCTTTCCGTTTTATATGCTATTTTTCTTAACGGCAGTTGCGAGCTTGTCTAGCAGCTACATCGCGCTGATTCAGTCATCGACAGCGCATTGGAGATGCTCCATCCATTTTTCCTGCAAAGCCAAGTAAGGCTATTTTCCAAAACAACTTGACGGCACAATGCCTCGGAGAGACGGGGGATGGGAAGATAATAAACATTCCACAAAGTTTTATGAGCCCTATTGAATGAAACTTTACACGTCTCGTTCTTAAAGACGCTGGAACTTACGATGGTGCGTTTCCCAAGTTTCATAACAGTTCCAGGCATTTATCCTGATTTATGACTGCGGAACGCAAGCCGTTCGTCGTTTCAGTTAGCCCGTTCACTCGGTACGCACAGTTCGGGTGGAGGGTATAAAGAAATCCTTTGCAAAGATGCATCCTATTTAGTACGACAGTTAAAGGCGTTGAGATTCATACCGTAAAAGCCTGCTTTGCATTAACACATTTGCGCCACGAACGGGCTGCAAAAATAAGACAGAAACTTTTAAGGAATACTCGTTGCGATTTTTAAGTACATTAAGATGCTTAATGTCTCTGGTCCTCGCGAAAAACGCTGTGAAGTGAATAGTGTAAATTTTAATATTAAACTCGCAGAGAGCATTAGGAATTTAAAAATTGAATGCATCCAGGTCGCACTATGCAGAGCCTCTAAAATAAGAAAATGACTATCACTCTGGGATAAATAGAGGTCGTAATTACAAAAGAAGGGGAAGACTGTTTTATACATAGTGCCATAAGTGAATAATAAAACGTAGTCAGTTATGAAAAGAGCTCTGGAAGAGTGGCAATATTCCCACCAATATGCAAAAAGATTTAGAAAAAAAAATTTTTTCCCATGTTTATTTTTGTTTATTTGATCAGATTGTGATAGGTAATGGAATGTAACACACATATATAGCTTTTTTGATTTTTATTAATAAAATAAATACATTATACACACACACATACTCTCACACACACACACACACACACACACACACACACATACACACACACCGCGGTAGTTCACTGCTGTTTACTGCTGCACTTGTCGCACCACACTCCTCTTCTCGCATTTGCCACATACTGCTTTCTCACAACCTGAACAAACAGTAGCAGTATGGTTTCCTTTACATGAGGTACGAATTTTACACTTCTCTCTCTTAGTTGCCCTCTGTGGTCCGCCTTTAGTGTCTGCATGATTCTGATCTGGCTCTTTATTTCTCGATGATACATACTGCGCTCGAAGCTCTTCACACAAATCATACTTCCGCCTGCTAAGTCGCTTACCAGCCACTTCCTTATACAACACCCAGGAATTTATGGCAGCCAAATCAAGAATGTTGTAAAATACATGCATTGGCCAACGTCTTGTAGAGGCTTTTGTGGAGTACATCCTTGTCATTTGATCGACAACGTCGACCCCAAATTTTGTTCCATTGAAGAATTGCACTGTTTCAGGAATCTTCTTCTGACTATCAGACAAGGATACATGAGAGTGAAGTGAACTCAGTAACAAAACATTCTTATTTGTTTTCCCTTGATAAACTGGTTGTGCTGTTCCACCATCATTTTTATGCACAATAGTCGAGTGGAGTGGTTGTTTCCTGGTCTCTGCAGCAGGAGGCACCTCCCTTCGATAACGATTCAAAGTACCTACTAAAGTTGTGGATACTGCCCTCAGACGGTTTGCAAGGCTTAGCGAAGTAAAGTAACTGTCAGTAGTGACATTCAAACTTTTGCCTAAGTATGGTCCCATAAGCCTAAGAACAACATTTTCACCTACGCCTTGGTCAGCTAGTCGAAGGGGATCAGCACCAGTGTATGGGAAGCCATTCAGTATGAATTTACTAGAAACACCTACAAGTAACCAGAATTTTATGCCAAACTTATCTGGTTTGCTTGCAATATAATGTGTGAATGGGCATCTTGTTTTAGACGGCAGAAGTTGTTCATCAACCGTAAGATAAGGTTCTGCTTTATAGCATGACGCACTGTTTTCTATGAAAGCATTCCAAATATCTGAGACAAGAGCAAATTTGTCAGCCTTGAGGCGTTCAGATCTAGTGGATTTGGTGTCAAATCTCAAATACTTCATTATTTCGATAACTCTGTTTCGTCCCAAAGTTTGTCTGAAAAACGGAGGACCCCATACTGTTGACCATAGGCTTTTGAGAGGAAAATTCTTCGCCCCATACACTCCTCTTGCATACATTTTGGCGACAAAAGCATCCAGTTCTTCAGTGTCTACTGTCCAGGAATCGTCTTGTGTTCGACGACAAGCCTCAGCTTCAGTACAGCGCTTGACGTGGCGCATCATGGAAGCACTGAAAATTAACCGCCAAGCACTAAGACGTTTCCCACTTTGAATTTTCCTTTTCGCATATGATGCTGGTCCTGAGCTCTCCTGCAAAATGTTATGACTTTGTAGACGACCTGAAAACATATGAAAAAGGAACAGTATTTTTAGAACGTAATATTAGAATTGATATTATATGAGTATATCTGTTCTTGTAATTTTACAAACTAAAATTCTACACAAAGAGCAGAAATGTTACTGATCTGCATTAGAACCACTGGTACAATTTTCCACACAGTCCCATCTTTTGCTGTTTCTTTTTCTTCAGTAGGTTGTCCAGTATCAGTTTTTGACTGACTTCCGGGGGAAGCAAATGTTGTCCGGTTTGTTAATCTTATAGAGCTAGAATTTGGAACATCTGAAGGCATGCTGGATGTAGAAGTTTCATTTTCCCCTAAATTTAGCGGAAAACTGTCCTGGGCCGTGTTTACATCATCACATTCGTTGCACGAGTCACATTCTTCATCTGCACACACTACTACACTTTCTTCATTGTCCCGATCGCTGTCGGAAAACTCAAATTCTTCACCTAAACATTCGTCTTCTATTTTTCCCTGTTCTGCAAGTATTTCAGCCGTTTCTTGTATTCGTAGCTCATGACTGCAGGGCCGACTCTCAGATACCGTCACAACAGACAATAATTGAAATCCTTGCGTCAACTAACCAACAAGTAGCGCTGGATTGAATGACATTGTTGTCGCATATTTGAACAACAAAGGGACAACAGTTGATGTGATTTCATACTCAGTATTTCAAAGAAGTAGCCTCTAAATACAGAGAAATGTTGGAGGTGCCAAAATGGCCCCGCGGTCCTTCTACGTGGTAAGCTTCATATTTCACAACCTAATAAAAATAGGACACTCCAAAACGCGGTGGTTAATATTTCATATGACTGATGAAAAGTCACAAAATATCAAGTCTGTTGGAACTTACGATTTGCTCAGAAAACAAGTGAAAAGATCGAAAAGGGGCCAATTTGGCCCCTCGGTCCCTCTAGTGCTAGGTTTTCCTCTCGTATCACGCGTGACAGGCAGGTTTCTGTCCCACCTTCGTCCATGGCGTCTCCGGACACATCGTGATCTTTAATCTTATGGGCTAGAGTAAAATTCTCTTCAGTGATGTGCCTCTACGACCATCGAAGGCGTGTCTGGAGGCGCTCTGCAGACTGGTGGGATACCAGCCTGACTGTCACTCATCATACGGCCCGATAACCAAGAGCGATGGTTTGGGGTGCTATTTCATTTCATAGCAGGATCCCTTTGGTTAATATCCGCAGCACCCTTACAGCACAACGGTGCATCAACGATAGTCTACGCTCCATTCTGTTGCCCTTCATGACAACCCAGCCTGGGCCTACATTTCAGAAGTATAATGCCCGTCCGTACACTGGGAGAGTATTTATCGCTTGTCTTCGTGCTTGCCAAACCCTACCCTGACCGTCAAGGTCGCCGGATCTATCCTCAGTTGCTACCATCTCAGTAACTTGTAACACGCCAGTTTGACAGAATTTGGCACGATATCACTCAGGAGGATATCCAACAACTATCAATGAATGGCAAGCCAAATAACTTGCGTAAGTGCCAGTGGTACACCAAAGCGTTATTGACTTCCTCAATTTGTGAGGCTTTTTCTCTTCAATAAATTATCCATTTTTTCTAAAATTCCGATCATTTGCTCGTCCGTACTTGTACGTCACATCTATCTATTTGCGTCCCATTCGGATGATTCGTTCGTGGTGCGTCGGTTTTCTTACTTTTTTTTCTTAGAGCTAAGTTACTACGCAATGAGAACAGTTCCTCCTGTTAGTCTGCGAGGTAATATTTCCTTAAGAACAGACTAACTATATTGAATATCTTCTTGAAGATTTATGCATTCATGTCTCAGGTGTACTAGTTTCTCAGTATCTATTAAAATCATCGTAGCGAGCTTCACAGGCACGATAATAAAAAGAGCTCTGTGTTTGTTCCTAGCTTTCCGTTTAAAACTCCGAGCTGCGTGTTATTAAAATATTAACTATACTACTTATGCGTACAGCAGGAATTTATCACATTTGCGAGAGGCTAGTTGTATAAGGACTGTAGCATTACGTCTTGGCCAAATTCTAATATGATTTGTTTTCCATATGAGCAGAGTATTCATGCTATGTACCATTTAAGCGAGTGATCAAGAAGAGAACCTGTGTATTGCCTTCTTGTAAGCTGTAAAGACTACCCTATGAACCACAGACATTGCCAAGGTAGGGTGTTTGCATGCCTCAACGATACAGATAGCTGCACCGTATGTGCCAGCACAACGGCGGTGTACCTGTGAAGAGACCACACAAACAAGTCGTTCCTGAAGATCAGCAGCGTTTTCATAAGTTGTAGGAGCAGTGGTCTGGATAGTTGACAGATCTGGCCTTGTAAAATCGTTGAACGTCACCCTTCTGTGCTGGTACTGCAAACGGATGAAACCACAATGAACTAGAGCCGTTACATTTCCTGAAGACACGCACCACCACGGTAAATGGTGATGGCTTCCTCGTGGATAAAATATTCCGAAGGTAAAGTAGTCTCTATTCGGATCGCAGGGCAGGATGACGCCATCAGGAAAAAAGGAACTACTTTTCCCCGGATCGGAGCGTGAAATGTTAGATCCCTTAGTTAGGCAAGTGGGAAATGGGTAGGCTGAAACAAGATGCAGTGCGGATAGTGAAGTTCGGTGGGAGAAGAATAGGATTTCTGGTCTGATGAGTACAATGTTATCGAAATCAAATGGAATGCAAGAGTAGGTCTAATAATGAATAAGAAAATAGAGATGTAGGTAGACTATCGTTGCCAATACAGACTCAAAGCCATCGTCCATTCCAGTAATCAAAGTTTATATGCAAGCTACCTCCGCATATGATGAACAGATTGAAAGAATGTATGATGAGAAAAAGCAGACTATTCAGATAGCTGAGGGAGACGAAAACTTAATTGTGATGAGTCACTGAAGTTCGGTAATTGGAATAGGAGAAGGAAAAACAGTAAGAGAATATAGACAGAAGGAAAGGAATGAAAGAAGAAACCGGATGGTCAATTTTTCACAGAGTATAATTTAATCACTGCTAATATTTAGTTTAAGAGTCATAAAATAAGGTTGTATACGTACAAGAGATATGGGGACATTGAAATGTTTCGGATTGATAATACAACGGTAAGACAGAGTTTTCGGATCCATATTTTAAAGTGTAAAACGTTTCCAGGGGCGGATGTGTAATATGAATATAGTTTATTGGTTATGAAGTAGGGATTAAAACTGAATAAAGTGTAAAACAGTAGGAAATTTAGCAGATGAAAATCTTATAAATTGAAAGAATCAGAGGCTGCTGAGAATTTGAAAGGGAGCTTGAGGGATCATTTGACTGACACGGGGGAAGAGAATATAGTAGAAGACGAACGTGTAGGTTCGAGAGATGAAATAGTGAAGGCAGCAGACAATGAAGTAGATAAAAGGACAACGCTTAGTAGAAATCCTTTGAATCACAGTTGATACTGAATTTAATTTAAGAAAGGAGAAAACCTAAAAATGCATACATAAGCAGGCGAAAGGGTATACAAATGCTTAAAAATGAGACTGATAGGAAGTGCAAGATGGCTTAGCAGAAGTTCCTAGAGGACAGGCTATAGAAGCATGCATTACTAGTGCAAAGACAGATACCGCCCACAGGGAAATTGCTGGCCTTTCGAGAAAACTGAAGCAACTGTATGAGTTCAGATAGATAAACAAAGCTAATCAAAGATGTTGAATAAGGAAGAAGTATATACAATAGAAATAAACTTGGGGTCAATAGTACAGAAATGAAAGATGAAGTAGATGATAATGAGATGATAGATTTAATATTGTGAAAAAACCTCACAGAGAACCCAAAGAACTAAGACGAAATTAGACCCTTGGAGTAGACAACATTCGTTTCTAGGCTATTTCACTTGTGCAGTATATATGAGACAGGGAAAATGCCCTCAAACGTCAAGAAAATTCCGAAGAAAGTACGTGCTGACAAGTGTGAATATTACTGAAGTATCAATTTAATAAGTCATGATTGCAAAGTACTGACACGAGTTATTCACAAAAGAAAGGAAACACGAGGAAAAGCAAACTTCGGGGAAGATCAGTTTACGTCCCGGATATATGTTGGAAGAAATTTCTAAGAAATATCTTAGAAAATCGGTTAAGGAAACGCGAAACCTACGTTAATGGATTTTTTTTTTTGACTTGTAGACAATTTGTCACAATATTGACTAGAATACATTCTTCAAATTTATGAATGCAGCAGGGGAAAAATGCAGGGTCCGAATGGTTATTTACAGTTGTACAAAAACCACACTGCAGTAATAAGAGTCGAGGGACCCAAAAGGGAGCAGTAGTTGAAAAGGCAATGAGACAGGGTGGTAGGCTGTTGCCAATGCCACCCTATCTGTACATTCAGCAAGCTGTGAAGGAAAGCAAGGAGGAATTTGGATAGGGGAATGAAGTTTATAAATAAAAACTTCGCGGTTCGTCATTGACATTGTAATTCTGTCATAGACAACAAAAAGCTTCGAACGGCATTTGAACGGAATAGACAGTGCGATGAAAGAAGGGTATGAGATGAACATTAACAAAGGCTAAACAAGAGCAATGGAATGTAGTCGAAATAGATCATGCGATGCTGACAGAATCAGATTAGGTAATGGGACACTGAATGTAGGATACAATTTTTGCTATTTGGGCAGTAAATAAATTATGATGGCCGCAGTAGAGAGGAATGGCAATCGTAAGGAAATTATTTCCGAACAAGAAAAAATTGTTAAAATCAAATATAAATTTAAATGATAGAATTCTTTTATGATTAGTTACGTAAACGGAAAACAATTTTCTGAATATGCTGCTCCATTGGAATGTGGCCTTTTGCGGAAGTGAAACGTAGACTGTCATTAAATACGAACGTATTTGGATAACGATGCTAAAGCTGAACGAATGTGTACGGTTCAATAAGAAGTTTCTGCAAAAGAAGGTGATACCAGGGTGCTTCAATCCCAGGACTTAAATAAAGATCGTCTACCTTAGGGGCCTACTACGAGGTATATATTCTTTTATTAAAAAAAGAAAATGTGGTTCTACAAAGAATGCTGAAGATTAGATGGCATAATTAATGAGGAGGTACTGGACAGAATTGGAGAGAAAAGAAATTTGTGACAATAGAAAGGATCGGTTGATAGGGCACATTCCGCTTAATGTTTGTGGGAACTTGGGATAAAAATTGCAGACAGACACCAAGAGATGAGTACAGCAAGCAGGTTCAAATGGATGTCGGTTACATTAGTCATCCGGTGAAGAAAATAGATGCACATTTAGAGTAGCGTAGAGAGCCGTTTCAAACCAGTCTTTAGACTGAAGGCCACAGTAACAACAACATTAAGCTGTGGAAGAAAATTCATTTACAAGGAGCCACGGAAGCTTCTCATTGCATTGAATGTAAACTGTGTACTGTCTGTTTTTTGAGGCATAAGATTATTTAAAATTTGGTTTTCCGAATTTTTAATGTTGCTAAATAACAAATGTTAAGTAAACATACTGAGCGTTACCAATCCAGTTTTCGTCCACCGGACTGTGGTACAATCAGCAGTCACAATGCAGCAGCAAAAAGTGGTAAAATGAAATGGGAGCGAATTCAACTCGTCATCACGTGTTAAACACGTTGGTTCAGAATGATTACTATTAAGACATACTTTTCTGTTAATTTTTAATAGCTATATTTCCTACCTATTGACTCATTATTATACTTTATTCTTAAGCTCTAGTAGAGTGAAGCTAATGGAGTAAAAACTTCTTGTCGGAAATTTCTTTTCGTCGTATTGAATTAACTGTAGTTATGGAAAAGCAGCATAGTTCTCTGATTCGAAGGATATTCCATACAGTGTATATTTCAGCCGATGTTCTTTTAATGAATTGTGATATTGATTACAGACTTGGCCTGAACAGATATGAATGTGTAACTTGGACCGTTTACTTCCCATCTTTGGTTACGGCTGTGTTAACTGATACAATGTAGTTTCACTAGTCATGTCAGTTTACATAAATTCATTTCTACAGATATATTGATTAATATTCGTACCAGCAGTTTTCTAATATTTTTTAAAAATTTTACAGCATATCTTTCACTCTTTGTATATGATAAGAAAAACTGTGAACCAATTTTAGTATACACTGGTGCCAGTGATTACACACAGTGTTAAAACTTTTTACCATAATCATATGTAATACTTTCAATTCTGTGCACAGCATGGCAGATAGAACTTAACAATTCTCATGATGGACAGGTTCATTCATTTACTATTTCGACCATAATACATTCAAGACATTGCTTAAAAATAATACAAATTGACTTAACGCCAATCAGCTCTCCGGGAGCGTTGTTCACTGAAAAAGTTGACACACTACACGTAACCGTAACACACGTCAGACGATCATACCTGAATCACCTGTTGACACTGTCCTGGTTTCCTCTAGGGTAGACTTTCATAGAGCAAATGCGAAAATAGCGCTTAAACTCGACAAACATTTAGAAAAAAATTGTAATACAAATTAGCTATGAAGTTTCTTGTGTTGTATATTACTCTCCTATTCTCGCTAAGGCATTCAGCCCCTCCAGGAGACACCACTTCACCTACGACATCTAGGGAAGATGGCGGTACCCTCCATGAGTGAAAGGCATCGTTGAGTTCGAGCTAATGAACTGGCGCATGCTACTGCTTTGGAGGCCTGTAGCCTGTATAACCTTTACTGGGGAACTGTACATTCGCCTTTTATCCAGCAGCTTCCCTGTCGACTAGCAGTGTTATGCATCATGGGGAAGAGATGTGAGTGACAGATATCAAAAGCAAGTCTTTGAAACCAACAAAGTGAGAGTGGTGTAGCCGGCCGGAGTGGCCGAGCGGTTAAAGGCGCTACAGTCTGGAACCGCACGACCGCCACGGTCGCAGGTTCGAATCCTGCCTCGGGCATGGATGTGTGTGATGTCCTTAGGTTAGTTAGGTTTAAGTAGTTCTAAGTTCTAGGGGACTTATGACCACAGCAGTTGAATCCCATAGAGCTCAGAGCCATTTGAACCATTTTTGAGAGTGGTGTAACTTCTTCCGCCCACTGAGTGGTGGGGAGGGGAGGAGAGGGGAGGCATAACATCAAGCAACCTATGGATAGGGCACAAAACTTTCACAATGGGACCCTCCTCCGGGTGGTGTACAGCTATTTGTACGCCACATTGCAGGAGTAAGTAAACGTATCGAGTTTGCACCAGAGTGGGTAACCTGTAGTTTCCCCTCTGCTTCTGATGGCGACATATAGAGTATCAAACGTTTACTTGACAGCCACCTCGTCTTACTTTTTGGATAATATGAGGCTTTTAGGAACTTGTTTGTGTATATGTTATATAGTATTTTGTGATTATTGTTCTCATTAGTTATTTTTTCTATTTTGGACGTTCTTCGCCCAAACAACAACAACAATCACGATAACAATCACTTCCGTGTGCTGCTTTCACACAAATAGTGTCCTAGTAACACGTCCTATGCAACCCCACGCGACTTTACACCGTATCTCAGACCTATTTTCCAGAGAACAAATACTCTGCTCCGTCCAAACTGACTTCCAAATGTTGCACCCATTTATCTCGAAGCATACTGGCACTTGCTTCCACGGTTCCACTCCGCTTGGTGGCTTCTGATGGTTCAAATGGCTCTGAGCACTATGGGACTTAACTTCTGAGGTCATCAGTCCCCTAGAACTTAGAACTACTTAAACCTAACTAACCTAAGGACATCACACGCATCCATGCACGAGGCAGGATTCGAACCTGCGACCGTAGCGGTCGCGCGGTTCCAGACTGTAGCGCCTAGAACCGCAAGGCCACCACGGCCGGCGGCTTCTGATCTCTGTGTAATTTTGTCCTACCTAGGAGCACAAGAAAGACGATAAGTGTGCAACATGTTCTCTGTTATGTCATGATGCATAAAAGTCTATACATCTTCTGAACTCGGTTTCATTCAACAGTGATTAATATTATAATGTATAGAACCCTATTGTCAATGTGTAGTAAGTACACAATGTTTCATCGATGAAAAAATGGTTTACAGCGCAATTTTTTTGCTGCACAAACATTAAATGGTTGTCCGTTGATGTTTCACAGATCTGACGATGTAATTCTTGGTAATAATGACACTTGGCTTAACTCGATTAATGATCCGTTCCTTAGCTCACTCCCGAGATTTATGAGTCCTCCAAAACATCTAACGAATTTCCTCTTTTCTGTAAGTAAATATCGCAAGCTGCATTGTCAACTCTATGCGATTCTGCAATAAATCGATATATCTTCGGCGAGACGTCTAGTAACTCACCGTGTCTTTTGAGAAATGTGAATGCGTGATATATTGTCATACAAACAAATAATATCTATTCTCACACTCGTCGGTGATTAATCGCAAGATTTAAAAGTTAGACCTTTCAAGAACACCAGTGACGAGTGTAAGTGGAAAATACTCTTATAATGGACGTAAGACTACAGAACCCTGAAATTCACATATGAGTACCAACATGTTGGATGACGGCCACTGTGAAAATCCTGCGAACGAGAGCATGTTTAGATCTCAACTGACCGAATAGTCGAATCTTTGGACGTAAGAAACCAGAAACCACTCACTTGATAGCTTAAAAGTCGGCCTACCAGGAACTTACCTTAATACTTGTAAAAAGAGACTGATGTATTTAAGAACTTTCCTTCTTGTTTCAGGATCAGAATTAATTTCTCAGTGGATGCTTTCTGGGATGAGTGGACCCATACGTCTCCCTCTAGGACGAGTGGGAAGCTCTGTCGGGAGAAGACGCTACGACAGAAGACGCAGACCCACAAGTGCCCGGGTTCTGCTTTCCATTGTTATTAAGTGAAACCCACTAACCTTCCTCAGAAGGAAACGTTACGACTGCTGCCTTCTAATATATTAAGGCAGAGAAATTTACGGAGCTTCTCAGAAAACCTCATAAACACATTTCTCGTTGTCATAGCAGCTAGCTTTGAAGGGTAAAGAGACATAAGACGCTTTTTCGAGCAGCTTTCAGTTCTGATGCTGTTTCTAAATCTTATTTTGAGCATTTTAACTTTGCTGCAGTCAACTGTTTCGAGAAACTTGAGCTATTAAATGAGTAAGGTAGCTTGAGTCAACAAAATTGTGGTTCCTCTGCGAATCACCAACAAACAAAGTGGCACTATGTTTAAGTCATATATTCGGTGGCGTTCGAGATTTCATCTCTCATTCTGATTTAATTTATTCTTAATTAATATTTATTATTGAAGACTGGTTTTGACAGTCTTAACTCACATCTTCTGATCTTCAAAAAATTGTTTTGGCTGTATGTCTTGTTCGATATGAGTTTATCACTCATACTATGTCGTCACTATGGTGGAGAATATACAGCACATTATGCATAGGTAACGGGTGCAATATCTTGTGGAGTCTCCTAATTTTATCTGGTACAGCTTGGATTCTTTTACATCTTTTCCTGTTGACCGATCTCAGTATAAATGGGAGATCTTGGTTATTGATGTTTGGCCAGATTGTTAGACAATGTATTGGAAATATTATTTTGTATGTACTAATTGGTGTCTGATAAAAATGAAATAGAAATGATTATGTTGTAAGTAAAAATAAAATTTAGAAAACTCTCACCAAGATTTAGGTTCGTAAATATAGTTAAGTGAATAATCAAGGAATATGCGTTCAGCTTCACTGTTCGTTTTATCATCACACCACACTAGTTCATGCAAAGTCGTTCATGAAACAAAGAGAATCTTATATTAACATTAGATCGAGAGGGACACTGAAACAACAAAAGTTGTAATTAATTTTCCTAGCTTACCGACCACGATCTGTAATTTATTGTCATGATGCACATTACAATAAGGTGTATATGGGTACCAGTCATACAGTCATCTTAACTCCTTTAGCCTCGAAGACAAAATGGTGGGTTTGTTTCAGATAAATTTACTTTTATACTTTTCATAATGGTGCAAGGAAAAAAGATGGCTGACGAAGGTTAAAAACTCATGTGCATGGAATTTTTGTATTTTTACTATTGCTATGGCAGGGTTATTATTGTAGTACACTACCGACATTCAACACGAGCGATATTATTAAACAGCTCTCAATGGTGGAAAACGTTTTTGCTAAGTAAACATGTTTACTACCATTCTACTTTCTCTCTCTCTTTATTATTAATTTATGTGTGAGGATGATGGCCATATGGCTCTTTATTATTCTCGTTTTCAACACTGAATCTCTTCTCCTATTTTCTTTGATTTTGTGTTCATGAGATAAGTGTAATGATAGGGACATAGTGGTGTTCTGATTTATTTGACATATCCTCATCATAATGCAATGCGCTGATACACATCGTGACAAGAATATGAAAAAAAGGCCCTTACAGTAATGAATTGGTTTTTTATAGTATTATAGCATTATTCAAGTATTACAAGAAACATTTTTCTTTGAATATCGCTTGAGTAAGATGATATTAACAATACCTTTACTTTATAGGGAATCAGACACTGAATATGAATCGCAAATTTTGCTCAAAGGTTGTTCAAAACGTAAAAAGAACGGAGAATCTGCACTGGACAGCATCATTAGCTGTTGTCATACAATGACATGCATTCGTAAATACCAAAACAATGACAGTACGTAATTTTAAAATATCACCTTGAGCAAGCCATGTTGTAGACCATTATCTCGCAGGATTATGGTAATAATGAAGGAAAATGGCCAGTTGCATGAATAACGGTTGCATCATACTACTGGCCATTTTCTTTGATTAAATCCGTCATCCTGCGAGACTACAGTCTACAACCTAGCTTCATTATGGAGATGTTTTTAAATTACGTATTGTCATTGTCTTGGTAGTCACGAATGTATGTCGTTGCTTGACAACCGCTGATGGTGCTTCCCAGTGAATGTTCATCGTTTTTTTTTTTTTTTAGCTATAGTACTTGAATTGTAAGAGGAAAATTGCAGTCCAGACGTTAAAAGTTTTTTAATTAAAATTTTTTATTTAATGAACTACATTAAGACTGTCGTCTCCTTCCAGCAAATTTCAGGCTTCAGTAACAAAATTTAATAGTTGGACGGGACAGTCCAGTATTTTGTATTTTGTCAGTCGCCCTCAATCTAATCAACTTCAATCCATTTGAGCAAATAGCCACACCATCGACTCCCCGCACTGGGGTCAGTTCAGCCTCTGTTAAGCCGTTAGGGACCAGAATGTCATCAAGAAATTTCGTAGCTCGTAAGTCGCCAAGTGACAGGATCGCAAATGAAAGAAGATAGTTGGTTGAGTTTAACCACTGAGCCACCGCTGACCCGCCAATAACCGATTTCCACAGTGTCCATCCTCCCAGCTGCAGCAAGAAGCCATTCTGACATAAGCCGGGATTGCTACCTAACCCAGTAGGCGACACCTGGGACCAGAGCTTTTAGCCGCACGGCATACTTATCAGCGACGTTTGGGATGTGAGGCAGTCTATCCGAGCGAGGGAAAATTTCCTGTGGCGGAGCGGCCTGAGAAGAAGGCTCGCTGTGTCGCATTATTAGGCGAGCCGCGGCGCCCGTCTGAACCCGGCCGCGGTAAACTCCGCCCCCTGCCTTATCTCACGACAGCAGGCACACCGCTGACGTCATCACCTGTCGCGCCCTCGCCGCCGCGCTGCGTGAATATCAATCCGCAGGCCAGCGCACGCCGCTATCGCACGTCCACTCACTGTCGCTACCCAAAAAATAAATGAACTTCAAAACGATTCCTTTTTATCGCGGAAGGGTGATAGCTTTCCAGAACTGATAGAAAACTAATTGATTCGGTCATTGCAAACAGGGGATGAATCAAGGAATGTAACTTCAGAAATAACGAAAGGAAACGTATTTCTCTCTCCTAGCCCTTAAGCATTATTTATACTCTTTTCCCCCGTTTTCGCTTAATGTTCAAGAATCTCAACAGCGCATGCTTGAAACCTGACATACTAAACCCGTTTCCAGAATATTCTTTAAGCGAACCCTTTCTTCAGTAGAGTGTCGAATATTCATTGAGAATGTATACAAATGCAAGTGTTTTCAGCGAGTAGTATTGAAAAACGTTAAATTACAACAACGGAAAATATAACAAGCACATACTGTAAACCCGGGTTCCCGGGTTCGATTCCCGGCGGGGTCAGGGATTTTCTCTGCCTCGTGATGACTGGGTGTTGTGTGCTGTCCTTAGGTTAGTTAGGTTTAAGTAGTTCTAAGTTCTAGGGCACTGATGACCTCAGAAGTTAAGTCCCATAGTGCTCTGAGCCATTTGAACCTTTTTTTTTTCTGTCCTTGAGTAGTAGCACCAGCGCTTATCGATATCAGGTACTGTGATACCATCTTTGGAGCGACCGCTAGTATTTCCGGGTCGCGTTGTGTGGAGTGGGCAGTTGCAAACGGACATCAGGTCGGCTGGGGGCGCAGTAGCGAGGAGGTCCGTGCAGCGCTAGGGCAAGCCGGGGCTGCTGGCAGCTTGCTGCCAGTGCTGGATCGAGGAGGGGTAGCTGCAAGAGCGACGACTTGGTTGCACACCGAACCCTAGACGTTTACGTTGAGTGAAGAGTTAACAGCTAATGCAACCTGGACTATTCTGAGATCGCGCCTATGATCGGCGGGTTGTTGCTCCCAGGGCCGCTGAGCCTGTCAGCAATGAGTGAACTGTTTCGAGACGGTGAAATA
Organism: Schistocerca nitens; assembly: GCF_023898315.1. NCBI lineage: Eukaryota > Metazoa > Arthropoda > Insecta > Orthoptera > Acrididae > Schistocerca > Schistocerca nitens. The sequence goes on along the minus strand of NC_064614.1, from coordinate 1,158,099,290 downwards.
TAGCAGCCGTGTTTCTCTATTTGGTATTCGTCACTGAATTTAGTATTCTTCTTATTAGTGAAGTACAACCAGCAGTATTTTCTGCCTTGTGGCCGATAATGCCCCAGTTACCTGTCTTGGAGGTTAGTGTACCTTCCGCCAGTGTACTTTTCCTCATCGTGTTGATGCTGTCCGACACGGCATGTAGTTCGACAGCCTCTTTTATTGCGCTGTGCAAATTTTTTTGGGGAGGTCTGCCTTGGTTGTAGTGTTTCCTTCGACCTTGGGTGTTTTTGAAGACGTAGTGCTGTCTGTCCCTTCGCCCGTGCCTAAGAATATTCCATCGTTGTACTGGTGATCGGACATTAGGTGGATTGGCTAGTTGGCCGGCCGCGGTGGTCTAGCGGTTCTAGGCGCTCAGTCAGGAACCGCGCGACTGCTGCGGTCGCAGGTTCGAATCCTGCCTCGGGCATGGATGTGTGTGCTGTCCTTAGGTTAGTTAGGTTTAAGTAGTTCTAAGTTCTAGGGGACATGACCACAGATGTTGAGTCCCATAGTGCTCAGAGCCATTTGAACCATTTTTTTGATTGGCTAGTTGTCATCCTGTTACGTGTAGCTGCCTGTCTCACCTTACCTTATGTTTGAGTTACCTTCCCAGGCCAGCCCTTGGAACACTTGCTGAGAACCGCTAATCCTGATTCCTTAATTTGTGATGTTTGTTTTAGGGATATTTGAATTTTTTAATTATTGTTGATGTGGCCTTCAGCCGAGAAATAATTTCACTTCTTTGGTTATAAGGGTTGGGTTGGCGTTGGGTTCTTGGGGAAGGAGACCAGACAGCGAGGTTATCGGTCTCATCGGATTAGGTTGGTTGGTTGGTTGGTTTTGGGGAAGGAGACCAGACAGCGTGGTCATCGGTCTCATCGGATTAGGGAAGGATGGCGAAAGAAGTCGGCCGTGCCCTTTCAGAGGAACCGTCCTGGCATTTGCCTGGAGTGATTTAGAGAAATCACGGAAAACCTAAATCAGGATGGCCGAACGCGGGATTGAACCGTCGTCCTCCCGAATGCGAGTCCAGTGTCTAACCACTGCGCCACCTCGCTCGGTCATCGGATTAGGGAAGGAAGTCGGCCTTGCCCTTTCAAAGGAACCATCCCGGCATATGCCTGGAGCGGTTTAGGGAAATCACGGAGAACCTAAATCAGGATGGGCGGAAGCGGGATTGAACCATCATCCTCCCGAATGCGAGTCCAGTGTCTAACCACTGCGCCACCTCGCTCGGTTTGGTTATAAGGCCTTCAGCCATGTTAAAGTAAGTTTTTTTTAAAGAAAACTTGTTTTAAAAGCAAGGGATTCGTTTTAAAACTATTTGGAATTGTTTTCCTGACTTCTAATTCAGGCCTTCAGCTGTTTGTGATTTGAAGTTGTGTGGGGCCTTCAGCCGAGCAATAATGTTACCTCTTTCATAATAAGGCATTCAGCCATGTTACAATTTGTGTTAAAACGAAGTATTTATCTTAATATGTGCTATTTGGAATCGTTCTTCTGACTCTAATTCAGGACTTCAGCCGTTTGTTGTTTGAGGTTATTGTTGGGAGATTGTTTTAAGATTTTAATTTCTTTAAATAAAGTTAAAGTATCTGTTGTGAAACCGAGAGTAACTGATTGCGGCTCCATCCACAATCGTAATCTTTTCCTGCCCAATCCTGAGAAATCAGATCTCAATGTAAGACCCTGTATATGAAGTGAATCTACGAGAAGCTTTCAATAAATAAAGCAGTACAGTTTCTTCTGAAAGCAGGTTGATTTTATTCAGGATTCCAATACACCTTATTAGTCTCCACTCTTTTCGCAACAAAACTCTATTTTTCAATATAAGCTCCGTTCAATGCGACGGCCTTACGCCAGCCTACTGGGAGAGTCTGTATGCCCACGTGGTACCTCTCTACTTGTCGAGCCGGCTGGAGTGGCCGTGTGGTTCTAGGCACTTCAGTCTCGAGCCGAGCGACCGCTACGGTCGCAGGTTCGAATTCTGCCTCGGGCATGGATGTGTGTGATTTCCTTAGGTTGGTTAGGTTTAATTAGTTCTAAGTTCTAGGCGACTGATGACCTCAGAAGTTAAGTCGCATAGTGCTCAGAGCCATTTGAACCACTTACTGGTCGACGTCAGCGCCTTGCTCCATCAGTAGCCTCCCAATCATCCACGTACTGCTTCCCTGGGACTCATCCTTCATTGGGTCAAACAGACAGAAGTTGTAAGGCTCGAGAGAAGAGCTGTAGGGCGGATGAGGGAAAAGAGTCCAATGAAATTCTGTGATCTCCCCTCGTGTGCGTAGAGTTGAGGGACGACTTGCGTTGTTATGGAGAAGGAGAAGTTCGTTTGCATTTTTGTGGCGATGAACTCCCTGAACTCGTTTCTGCAGTTTCCTCAGGTTTTGCGCGACCTTTTCGCGATAATGACAGAAGCCTCGGCCAACAACTCACCGTGCTCTTCTCCAATGCCAGGTCTCCGTAGACATTCTGCAAGCAGCTATGAACATCTGCGATGCTCTGGTTTTCCATCAAAAGAAATTCAGTGACAGCTCTCTGCTTGGAAAGCACTTCCGTTAAAGCAGCCATTTTGAAGGCTACGCATAGCGTCGCCACCAATCCAAAGTTCATGAAACTAGAGCAGCTGAAATGGGAATATTCCACAACGTCCCACAACAAATTCCTTATTTTTTTCAATTGAAACTGGCAGAGAAAAGAAGTGTTGCGTTCCTTGTATGTAACTGTTTTCCAGTAAAATCAATTAATTAAGCAACACGATGAAAAGTAACTTGAGATAAAATATTTATATAAACCAATAAACTCTCAAATCCATATTTCTAACTTATAACAAATGTTTCGAAGGGAATCTCCAAATTTCACACGGTATGCGTGTAGTACCGTCATACATAATTCTCAGAACATTTCACGTTTCGAGATAGCTGTTTCATTAAATCTTTATAGAAGGAATTGTGTTCTGTTGAGAAGTACTACGTCAGTTTTTGAATGTCCTCCACTTTTTTCGTATTGGCCGGAATTATTGGCATTGTATTCCTTTTGAATGGGCGTAATTACGCAACCAGTGCCAGGTTTTCCCGAAGAAAATATGCACTAAGTAACCATTGCCAAGGTAATCACTAGCACTTAAATCCAAGTTTATCGTTTTAGCAAGCAGATTCATAGAACTGTGGTGGAGCAAATATTATTTTCTCTTTACTTTCTATCCCAAGTGTGGCTGGGGCTGCAGGTCTCCTTACAAAATTCTGGCCATCAGTCTTTGATGTTCGGAACATCATTAGAAGCGATTGCATTCAAAGTGAAATTTACTGTTTACTCGTTGATTGACCCATAGTAGTGTTTTGTCACATATGCCATGTTTGATTTGACTTCGTGCCTTACTATACCGAACTCACAGTCAGATGGAAGAAATGAATGACCTCGTTGTGGGAATCAGTGAATGATTTTACGAAACACTCCCAAGTCAGACAGTGCAGTCTAACAGTAGGATTTATATTTTTCTCTCCGCACTATCCTGAAACAAATATGCGGTTCTGTCAATAACTGGGGAAGGAGGGAGGGGGATATTATTCTGAATCAGTGAAGCAGAAATGAAATAAATTTATGGCCAGTGTCTTCGTATCCTGATAGCCTTTAAGGTTATGAATATTAAATACGTCGTTCTCACAACGTTGCCTATAATAAAAGAAACTTTTTGCAGTGCTATATTCGGCAAATGAAGATTCTTTACAAAACTGAAACGTATTCTAGGTACACAAACTCGTTTTTAAATTTTTCTGCACTTCTTACATTTCAGTATAACATTTCTTATTGCGACGTTTACGAGAGCACATGTTCTTGAACAGGTTCACTGTTGGCATACTTATAAAAACCGAAACGCTAACACTTAGCGCCTCACACTTATTGCACACATCCACTTCTGATGGGCCAAAGCGCAGTGAAACAGTTTTACTAAAGAAGTTCAGATAAAATTATATTTCGTACCGCTACCTCGGTATTCTGTAGTAAAAAGGTTGTACGTTACCTTCACACTGATACTGGCTCCCAAATGCTTTACCGTTTTATCGTAGTAACGTGAATCCTTAGTTCCTATATCAGATGTAATTTTCATCCTGGTATGGTATTCCACTTTTCATTCAGCCCCTTTCTGTCTTTCGAAGATTCGCCCTGAATCTGCTTCTGCTCTATACCGTACAGAATAGCGAATGCTTTCTTATTCATTGTTTTCTTCTACTGTCGCTCTTAGTGACATGATATTTATAAATACTTTTCCTTATGATTGCACTCTCTAACCTCAGTCTTCTTAGTTCTATTTTTTTAGATCTATTGGTCTTTGTAGGTGACTATCTTGTTTATTTTTGTTAGGAAAAAAAAATGGTTCAAATGGCTCTGAGCACTATGAGACGTAACATCTATGGTCATCAGTCCCGTAGAACTTAGAACTACTTAAACCTAACTAACCTAAGGACATCCACACTGGACTCGCATTCGGGAGGACGACGGTTCAATCCCGTCTCCGGCCATCCTGATTTAGGTTTTCCGTGATTTCCCTAAATCGTTTCAGGCACATGCCGGGATGGTTCCTTTGAAAGGGCACGGCCGATTTCCTTCCCAATCCTTCCCTCACCCGAGCTTGCGCTCCGTCTCTAATGACCTCGTTGTCGACGGGACGTTAAACACTAACCACCACCACCTAAGGACATCACACAACACCCAGTCATCACGAGGCAGAGAAAATCCCTGACCCCGCCGGGAATCTAACCCGGGAACCCGGGCTATTTTTGTTAGCGAACAAATTTGATTTCGTTATCGTATTCATGAAATCTTCGTCATTTAATATGTAAAAACATCTTGTTCTCTGCATATGAATAGATTAATACACACGTGTTAGCTTTACCTGAAACCTTTTTAGCGTTAAGAAAAAGATGGCTGTGATCACCTATGAACTCTATCGATGGTCAGGGTACAATCCTTTCTTTACAATCATTTTGCAACTTACCCAGATTGCTCTCTTATTTCACGGCTAGGCACAATCTTTTTAATTGAGTTGTCCTGCCGGATATCATTCTTTTAATCCAGTATATCATACCCTTCGCCTGCCACATTGAGCTTATCGACCATCTTTCCAGACTTCAGCTAGTTGGCTGTCTTGTGCGCACCACTCAGTTACTTTACGACTTAAGGAAGACAAGTCGCTTACTTGTCCCATTACCTAATCGACCGTATTGCGTGAGGTAGTCTTCCTTTAGAATCAGCATATTTGTCCCATTCCTCCAAACAAACGTGAGAACAGGGTCAAAGAAAGCTCTGGAGCTCTTAACTAATTTTCAGAATTTCAATGACTTATTTCTTTTCTGCAATGACAGTCTCTTATGAAATACAAGGTTCTTCACCAGTCAGTACACGGTAGTGCAAAAGAAGAAAGAGATTCAATAATATGTTAATTTGCCATTATACAGCACTTGAAGGCTGACAGTCTTCTCATGGATTCCACTTTGGGCGTCGGCCGGAAAGCGACGCTGGCACCTGTACGTTGTGACCATAGTGGTTGCACTGTCTATTTCAGATACAGTTGGTAACACCAGAGGATGGTGCGGTATGAATGCTGTGGGTGTGACTAGCACTTACCGGTAATACACCTGACTGACCTTCCGCTTGTCAGTCTCTATATGCTGTACGAGTTAGGAATAGGTCTTCCGCTCATTCCAACTGTTCACACTGACGGTATCAACCACACCGTGGTCAAAACCCAATGTCTCAGGCAAAAATTATCTCTTTGTCTGTTGAAGGTCAAGAATCCCTTTCAACGCTTCGTAAGCACGTTTTGTGATTGTGTATCAGATCTAATTTTGCCCTGGGCACGGTATCCCCATTTCGTCCTCGCTGATTCATTGTACTATGACACAATTGACGCTCCGTGCGTCAGATTAGCATCAGCAGAAAGTCTTTGTTTCTTCGACACTAAGGAGCACTTCTCGATACATCTCAGAACACATACACTGCTGGCCACCGTAAATGCAACACCCTGAAGGAAGCATCCGAATCAAGTGAAATTTACACCATGGGTTTGCAGCGATGAGATATGCAACTGATTAGAATTTAAGCGCAGACGCACATCACGCGCGCCTGTGGCGCCACCTCATAGCGCCATTTAAGGCTTGGCGATTTCGACGAGTGTACGTTCGGCACGTGTGTTTACCTTGTGGTTGTTTCACAAGACGATCAGTTATGCCTCGTAGACAACAGCAAACATCTTTTGATCAAGTATCCGAGTTCGACAGAGGAAGGATAGTGTACGTTCGGCACGTGTGTTTACCTTGTGGTTGTTTCACAAGACGATCAGTTATGCCTCGTAGACAACAGCGAACATCTTTTGATCAAGTATCCGAGTTCGACAGAGGAAGGATAGTGTACGTTCGGCACGTGTGTTTGCCTTGTGGTTGTTTCACAAGACGATCAGTTATGCCTCGTAGACAACAGCGAACATCTTTTGATCAAGTATCCGAGTTCGACAGAGGAAGGATAGTGGCTTACCGAGATTGTAGATTATCATACAGAGAAATCGCTAGTCGTGTTGGACGAAACCAAACAACTGTAATGCGGATATGTGACCGTTGGATGCAGGAGGGTACGACGGACCGACGTGGTCGATCGCATTCACCTCGGTGCACCACTGCACGTGCTGATAGGCAAATTGTGCGCATGGCAGTGACGGATCGCTCAGTGACATCCCGAACCGTAGCACAGCACATTGCGTCTATAACGCATCATCCAGTGTCTGCGCGTACCATTCGACGCCGTTTACAGCAGAGTGGTCTGTCCGCAAGACGTCCATTGCTTCGTCTACCATTGACGCAGAACCACAGACCTCTCCGTCGCCAATGGTGTGATGACAGACGGATGTGGACGGCAGAATGGAATGACGTTGTCTTTACTGACGACGCACGCTTCTGTCTGCAGCACCACGATGGTCGGATTCGAGTGTGGAGACACCGTGGAGAGAGGATGCTGGACAGCTGCATTATGCACCGCCACACTGGTCTTGCACCGGGTATTATGGTACGGGGCGGTATTGGATATTACTCTCGCACGCCTCTAGTACGCATTGCCGGTACTTTAAATAGCCGGCGCTACATATCCGAGGTGCTGGAGCCAGTTGTCCTTCCTTGCCTTCAGGGCTCGGCCACAGCCATATTTCAACAGGATAATGCGCGACCACACGTGGCACGCATTGTCCAAAGGTTCTTCGTCAATAACCATATTGAATTGCTTCCCTGGCCGGCTCGCTCTCCGGATCTTTCGCCGATAGAAAACATGTGGTCCATGGTTGCTCAACGAGTGACCCAGATTACATCCCCAGCTGCCACACCAGATGATCTTTGGCAACGTGTGGAAGCTGCTTGGGCTGCTGTACCCCAGGAACACATCCAACGTCTCTTTGACTCAATGCCGAGACGTGTGGCAGCGGTGATCTCCAACAATGGCGGCTACTCTGGCTACTGATTCTGGCAGGAACCACATGTCACAGACGTCTGCACACGTAATCATCTGATGCTTGGTCAACATGTTATCTACAAGATCAATCTTGTTGTGCCACCTCTTGTCTTTCTTGGTGTTGCATTTACGGTGGCCAGCAGTGCACAAATGCACCATCATCCATGTTGAACAGGCACTGTCTTTTTGATTACCAATTCTCCAAAATTTTATTGACACACAGGTGTCCAAATACAAGTTACGCACCCTGGTTGGATTACATTTTGGAATCGATATCACTAACATAGTGCGTTAATAGCAAATATTGACCCATGTATAGTCGTAGGGAATAAATAAGGCGCAACAGTGCAAAACCTTGCTGGGCGGGTGGGTGGAGTGTCTAACCAAGAAAGGTGCTTCACCAACCAACATTGATTGGCGCAACGAGGTAATCGCAAATGAATAGCTAATTATAGATCGCACAACTTGTTGAATTAGCAAAGAAAAGTAAAGATGAGTGAGCGCGTGAGCTTCCCTGTGCACACCTACGCCAAATTCACACTTGTCTTCGAGGAAGAAGGCATCGCAACAAAGCCGGTGAATATGTGATTAAATGGTTCAAAAGAATTTGTTGCAAGACTGTGATGTGTACGGCGTACAGGAAACTCAGTGTTCAGAGAGCCCCGACAGCTTTTGTAAATCATGGAAGCAATGTTTAAAATTTATTAACAAAGTGAACAGCGACAGTAAATAAGTGCGTATAAGTAACTAGATGCCCCATGTTGAAGGAAGGGGGTTCACATACATCAGTATAAAATTTTAACGTTCATTTCTCTGCGTTTCTAGTGGACACGATCATAGAACATAACTACAGAGATTAAAGATTCAGGACATACTTATGCGATATATAGAATCCACATGTAATAGGCGGCTGCGCAGTACAACGATAAAGGCGACCGCTTTAGTACGACCACTATTAGCAGCTGCATTCACAACTTTTAGGGAAAAGATATTTTAATTTCTATTGGACTACATTGAGATATGAATTGAAAGCATGAAACACAAAATCACTTGTACTAGAATTCTTAAGTAGCAGTCAGGCCTAGAAAGCAATTTTCCTGTTGTGGAACATGGGTAAGTTGCCGGTGTGTCAGTTAACGTCAGCCGAGTGTGGGCAGAATGAACTCTCCGCTGCTCTTCACTAGCGTATGCCGTTAACTGTTATATACATTCTTCTGGAGAAGGACGTTTGCTTCACTAATATAAAGAAGAACAAAATGAGCAACATTTTGCTTTTAATTATTCAATGATTTGGTATTTTTTTTAATATTTTAGTATTTGTGCAAAACTGCAACGAACTTTGTTCCTCTAAATACCAGTGACTCACGGAGCAACAAATCCGCAGATATCGTCGTAAATACCTTTGTTCTCAAATGAATAACTCTGCTATAACACAACAGAAGTGATGTATCATGTTACCTCCGATTCAGGGGAAATTTTCGAAAAGCTAGGAAAAAACTAGCGCTCCATGAAAGGAAGAAACGTCGTCGAAAATTTTAGGTATTTTCCATCCTGTACAACTTTGAAACATTAACTATTCGAATTTTCCGTCAGTGCCCATGTACCTGAAAGTCTCAAAGAACCTAGCGACGATTGGCTTAATCTTCCTCTCTTAAATCAAACAGTATTTATCAAAGATCGTCTGCATATGTTGTAAATAGTTCCCCTTCACCTTTTCTTGTCCATATGTCAAAGCTAATCTCAGCAACTACTGAACAGATACTGATACGATATTCGCTTACGGGCAGACTGATTCACCAGGGACGTTTGCGTGTATAATTTATAATTATAATAATGATGCGTGTAGTATATGTATTCTTATCTGCTCCATATTTAATTTGCTTCTGGAGTGATATCTCGCGGCAATGGAGCTTCCAGCTAATCAGCTACAGAGAAGACTATGTCGGGCGGGGAAAGCTGTAAAGTAGAGAACCGCCTCAAAGCTAGAGAGCAGCGAAGCCTGATCAGAATCTATAGATATAAAAAATTACCTTCTCTCGTCGCATTCTCTTCTGTTTGCAAGTGAATTACTGTGAGGATTTGGTACGGTTTTCACTACTAGATGGATTGGTTGTCAAGGTAGGTTTGTGTATGCAATTTGTTACCGGTGCGGTAGACAAATTGTCCGGCTGTAGATATAAGGTGGCGCAAAAAATTTGTCACAGATTGTTTCGTACATAATTTATGAGTCGGACTAAACATCCCGCAGAGTTACTCAGCTGCAGTGCCAGTACAGCTTCGAGAAAGAAATTAGTTACGAAAAGAGGCGTAATTCACGATACCATCTCAGGGAGGCTAGTGTTTACATTATGGCCGACAATGGATGACTTACAACGCAGCAGCGATAGGTAGTTGAGTTACTTTTTTACGAAAAGTCCTGTTGGGGCTCAGAGGCGATTTCAACTACCGTTTAACACACGGTGGGCCACTTTCAAGAGAACCTTTAACAGGCTGGAAGGAAGAGAAATGACTTTGTCGGAAGCTTGTTTGTTCGCCGGAGAATACTGAAGTGGTATTAGTTACTCTATACAGATCCCTTGGTGAATCTCGCAGAAACGCAGTACTGCAACAAGCCACTTCCAAGTGCTCCGTTTAAAGGATTCTTAAAAGTAGTAAGGTTGGGATATACCCGTACAAAATGAACTCTTCTTAGAAACTGATGAACAGAGGCGGCAGAATCTACTTTGTGGCCGCTGGCCGGAGGATGGAGAACAAACTCTCAGCAACGTTTGGTTTTCAGACGAGGCGTATTTTCATTTGAACGGTGTGGTTATCGAATAAAATGTATACTTTTGAGCTGCTGAAAATCCGCAAATGCTTCATGAACGACAACATCATGATCCGAGGATTACAGATTCCCAGTCACGGAGATACTTCACCTTTTTTTTCTTTAAAGAAACTGTGAAAGGTGCGCGTTATTTGAGCGTGCTCCGCAGTAACTTCGTTACACAGCTTATGGCTACTTCGCTGACCTTGATCACGCAGCGGTTCATGTCAGTTGGACCAAAGCCATATACTGCAAGCACTGTTTCATTTCTTACACGAGCGTTTCGACATGTGGGTCGGTTCACTCAGATTTTTAGGTCGTTTCAATGACGGATAATTTCGCCCCCCAATATCTAGACCTCAATCCATGTGATTTCTTTTTTCCGGGGGTACCTTACAGAAACGATTTTCCCTAGCGTTCACATTATTTAATGGGGCTCAGACGCCTTAAATCTTGCAATGAAATCACGGAAAATACTTGTCGTAGGGTTATCGCTGATGTGAGTGCTCGTCTGAAGGAAGTTACGAATTAATATGGTGGACATATTCAGCACTTGCCGAGTTGGAACAATTCTCCACAGGTTGTTTTCCATGGAAGTATACGTTCCTTTGAGTTTTTCTTGACAGCTAAAACTTTACTCAAAAATAAAATGGTGAAACATTTCGTGCGCCACCCTGTACTTAATTCTACCCGTGCGAAGCCAGGTCGGGCTGGTAGTTAACTTATATTTCTAAGCTGATCCGATCACTGGAATGCAAAGCCTGTATCACTAATCTCTCACTTTCTATGGACTGACAGTATTAAGTAAGGCTGACCACTAATACAGCCGGTACTAACAAGCGTTCTGTTATTCACTGAACAGACTTCCGTTATTATGTGAAGTTGTTTCTTCACACTGGCTAACACAAATCGCTGTTACGGTGACCGTTGTTTACAGCTGGGATGTGGAAGCAAGCAAGAATGAATGCGGGAGACTGCTTGGAGTCGACAGGTCGCTTTACTCGAAGGAAGAACGAACGCCGGGAGCGACCCGATTCTGGTGGCTGAACGCAGGATTGATTGCGGCTGCGGGGTTAGTGACCCACATACGTTTGCCGGCGGAAGAATGGCGTCGGGAGGAGGAATTTATCTTGCAATCTTCCAAGAATCTCAGCACATCTGTTCTACTTCAGGTCTGTGCTCAAGCCTTTAAGGAAACAAATCACTTCTCCGTGTGTTCCGAGAAAACCGAAATGGTTTTAGCGGCTACAATCTATTAATCTCTGATTCTTCACTAACATTTTTTTTTTAATATTTGTGGCTTGCGATTTAAAGATTTCATTTCGTCCTGTGGATCGATGTTGAAGTTTTCAGTGCATGCAAGTGTATTTGTTAGGCATTTTTCATGACTAAATATTGAAACATTATTCGAAAGTAGTACATCAATCTTATCATGTGTTTACGCGTTCAACTTAGTCTGTTTCATATTTCTATTCTTTTCGACTTCGCAACTTTTTCCTCAAGATTAGTCATCCTCCGTTGGTACCGAGTGATTATAATCACAGAGGTCCAATGTGCTCTGTAACTATCATGTGGGAATGAAACTTGCTATGTATTCTAATGCGTTAATGCGGAACCTATTTACGCTGGAGAAAAATTAGTTCCAATTTTGGCCACGAGAAGCGAATCTGGCGCTGTGAATGCAAGAACGATGTAAATTAATATTTCCATGTGTAATGGATTAGGAACGGGACGTGGGCAGAGAAGGTCAAACAAGTGAGAAAGGCATTATGTTGAGTTTATAATTAACCACCATTTAACCAGTTTGTTCAGTATGTGTACTATAGATGTAGACGAGATCTTGTACACCACCAGTTTTGTAGCTGGTGGCCAAAATCGAAAATAAATTTTTTCCAGCGTAAATCGGTTCCACATTAACGCATTACCATACCTACCAAGTTCTCCTGCCATACGATAATTACAGCCCACACTGGACCACCGTGAGTAGTAACCGTAATCAACTGGTACATAATTTAGTCCCATTCTTCACCCAGAACATCGTTTCTGTGTTCTGAATGGTGACGTCTCAGGGGTACAATCGAATGAGATGGTCTGTGGTTAGCACTCTGGACGCTGGTTCAAATCCACGTCCAGCCGTCCACATTTTGGTTTTCCATGGTTTTCCTGAATTCCAAGCAAATGACGGGATGGTCCCTTTCGCAAGAACACGACCGACTACCTTCCCGATTCTTTGGTAATCGGAGATTGTGCTCCCTCTATGATGGCAATCTGCCTTTCTTTCTCAAGATTTCGTAAAGCTGCACTCCTTCATTTTCATAATGCCGAAGAAAGAAATTTTTAAAAATTAAACTGTCATACGTATTACGTTTAGGCGGAATGTCTTTAAAACTGTGATATGTGAGAAATGTGTTTCAAATAATGGTTGAATTGCAATAGACTTGCTTGGAATCATATAATCGATTTTTGTAATAAATTGAAATTTTCTAAAATACCCCACCGCAATTAATTAATTTTGAAAAATAAAGATTTTTGTTATTACATAAATTAAATAAGCTCTCACGGCCCATACATCCATGTGTAATGGAACTTGTTTCTGAAATATCATTTTTGGAAAATAAGCTGTACACAGTTTAATGTCGGAGTATTTTCAACAAACCTAATTAAAATAAATAAACGTTCACTATTTTCTAGTTATTAATTTTTCTTTTATGTTTGAAACTATTTCCTTAAATTTAACATTCATGCTTTTTCAATTATCACATACATGTATTTTGTTAGTTGAAGGTAATAAACTCCTCAGGTGAAGTTGCTAGTCTGCCATTGGGTGCCTCCCCAGGTGATGGATAGGGGTGTGCTCACCTGAGAAATAATCTACCTAGAGTGGACCAAAACTAGCAGCTGCTGCCTTGTAGCTAAATATTGGCTTATCAAAGGCTAAAGGGAAACAACCTTGAACAAAAAAATTACCTGGTCATCCAGATGATGCAATGGGCCAGCTCCCCATTCATTGGAAAAAAATATAATGTTAAAAAACCGTGGATGATACAGCCAGTAGGATTAAATGGTAAACGGATAAAGCTAAGGAAACAGGATATGAAAATAGAACATAGAACGTTAGAGGACTAAGCAATAAAGAAGAGGATATAATTAGAGAGTTAGAAAACAGCAAAGAGGACATTATTGTGTTATCGCATACAAAAAAGAAGGGAAACGACGCCGAAAATAAATATCGAACTCAAATAGATCCAAAAGACATAATAGCAAGCTTAATAAGTAATATAAAACGATAAGAATCACCTCCTATGTACACTTATACAGTTGGAAACAGAATTTAGGGAAATGGAGGTTGAGGAAGAGGCTGGCTTCAGAGAAGGGAGATAAACTGATGTAATACATTCTGCTTGAAACAAATAATTGAAAAGAAAAAAAGTTAAATCAACCCTTTCACTTAGTATTTTTTGACATAGAAAAAGCGTATGATTTGTAACTTTAATGTTATTTCCATGATCTCTAAAGCAATTCTGAACCTTTAAGAAAACTCTGTAGCAAGAATAAAAGTACAAAACTACATCTCATTTGGATTTAAAGTTAGAAAAGGGTTACGTCAAGGATGCAGTCGGTCACCAACACTTTACAAAATATAACAGAAAAAGCATTGGAAAACTGGAAAATAAAATGTAGAAAGATGGGAATACACATAAATGATATTACGATATACTCATTACAATTTGCTGATGACCAACTAATTTTGGCACAAGATAAAGAAGACATAGAGTAAATTACAAATAAATTAATAGAGAACTATAAAAAATTGGGACTTCAGGTCAGCAGGAATAAAACAAGATATATGGTAATAGGAGACACAAATCAAGATTTGACACTCGGGACGGGAACTATTGAACACACTGAAGAGTAGAGACATCTAGTAGTCAATATCACACAAGATGGAAAACAAGACAAGAAAATTAATTCAAAAATTGATGCTGGACATTTACTTTTGGAAGAGTAAATGGTATTTTATGAACCAACAGATTAAAATGTAAACAATAAGAAAAATTTTCAACACAGTTATCAGAAGTATTATGATACATCGATCAAGAGTATTGACAGTTAAATCGCAAATAGTAAAATGGTTGATGGCAACGGACATGGACTTTCGGAGGCGGCCTGCACGGATATCTTGGCGAGGAAGAATCAGAAATGAAGTCATTAGGAAGAAAATGGACGTTACAAATTCAGTTAAAGATTTTACAGAAAGAAAACAGTTGTTATGGTATGGACATACAAAAAAGATGTCAAAAGAGAGATTATCACAGAGAATTATGGAGTGGGAACCACCGGCAAGAAAGAAAAGAGGGAGACCGCTGACCAAATAGATTCAAGGAATTCAGACATCTATTTAGAAGATGAAATATTGAAGAAAATTTATGCCAGATAGACAAAACTGGAGGATTAAAATCAGATTTGACGTGTAATCTTGTGGGTACCGGAAACTGGACAGTAATAATAATAAAATCGTTATTATGATACAAAATAATTACAGTAACGATAACATCTAAGGATATCCTTAAACGTAACGTTTTTTTTTACATCATGCACATAAAGTGAACAAGATTTCTTCAGACAATGCACAAGCTGGACAACAAAATACAGAACAAAAAATTTCATCAGGAAATCAAATCGTGGCGGGCGACCTTCTAAACTATCTGATTTGTATCAGGCATATTTCAGTATATTGGGAAACACTGGTGAAAAGAATTGATTATGTACCAGTGACTACAGATTGCTTACATTGTTTCTGAAGTGGAGAATGACATCATAATCATAAAGCAGAGCTGTATCTGAAAAACTCCCCCTGAAGTTCCCCCAGCATGGGACGCCGCGTAAGTCCGACAAATGTACCTATCCCGTCAAACGTTTTGGTGTCACGAGATGTACAGGTAAGTTCCTCGCCATCAGGTGCGATGCTCCAAACTGTTCTTTCACACTTCCCACCTCAAGAATCTAACAGTAATACAGATTTTTCTCCTGCAATGGAAACAAATTCTTTTTAAACGTGAGACGTTAGCTTACGATATATATCTGTATAGTCACAAGAACAGTTGGATATTCAAAAATATATCGAATTCTCGGTCGAAACTCTCAAATAGTTAAAAAAACTATGAAAAAAGGGTGGTCGATATGAAAAAACCATTTTGGGCATTGTACCTGAGGATAAGTAACATGCTTTGAATTTATGTAACGTTCGATATTTGAAGAACTTCGTGAGACATTTTTCAGATCTACTTCTGCTATACTGTCACTGTCCACTTGAGAAACAGTATAATCAAGCTGCTGTCACTAGTACACAATCAATTCCTTTCGCTAAAGTTTTACAATGTACTGAACTATGCCTGGATCCATTCAGGGTATAGTATTTAGAAGATCACCCGCCACAGTTTGATTTCTCTCTGAATTTTGTTTTGTATGGAGTTGACTGTCATCTGTAGTATGTGAAGAAATTTCGTTTATTTTGCGTAGACGGTGTGAAAATGTTACTTTTCAAGCATTTCTTAACAGATTATAATTATTGGATTTATTTTGTATCAGAATAATGAATTAATCATTATCTTCAGTTAACAAAATACATGCATGTGAAATGGTAAACTAAAATAAACGTGAATGTAAAATACAAGGCAACACTTTAAAACACAAAAGACAGACAAGAAAAATAAATAATTTGAGTACGCAACAGTGCCTTGAATGATGTAAATACTGGCAAAGTGACAGGCACAGAAAAATTCCCAGCAGAAATACTGAAGGAAATTGGAGAATCAATAAAAGAGTACTTATATAAACTTATTAAAGAGTAATATGAAGATGGAAACTAACCACCTACAGATTTGCTTAACAGCAAAACAGTAATAATCCCAAAACAAGGAAATGTTCTGGAGTGTGAGAACTATAGAACTATCTCCTTACTATCCCCCACTTCCAAAATAATGTTAAACATAATAAAAAATCAAATAAAAAAGAAATTGAGGCAAAACTAGGAGAAGACCAATTTGGTTTCAGATGCGGAAAGGAACTTGAGAGGACTAGAATGGTATTTGAAAGACGAATTGGAGTTAATAGGAAAACCTACTCGACCTTTATAGATTTACAAAAAGCATTTGCCATGTTTAACTGGAAATTGTTATTCCGAACAATGAAGGAAACAAATCTTGAATGGAGGGACAGAAGATTTATCTGGAACCTGTTTAAAATGCAGGAAGCAGAGATAGAAGTGAATGGTGTGAAGAAGAAAGCAAAAATAAGGAGGGTAGTAAGGCAAAATTTGAGTAATAGTAAATATTTATTTATTTTAATTAGGTACACCGCCGCTAAATTGTGAATACCTTATTTTTCAAAAATCATATTTCAGAAATCTGTTTTATTACAGATGTATGTATGTGGCTTGAAAGCTTCTTCAAAACGTTGTTATAAAAGTTTTTATTTTTCGGAATCAAATACTGATGGTGGAATAATTTGCTAAATTTTAGCTCTGATGTAAAACACATTTTTTGGTATATCACTGTTTCGAAGACATTCCCTCTGAGCTTAATATGACAGTTTACCTCTTGGGGGGGGGGGGGGGGGTTGTATTTTATCCCTTAGAGTGAAATTGGGCAAAAACGAAATAACACGCACTGCATTATTTTGACGCCTCTACATACCCACCAATTTCCATCAAGATCGTTCGTTCTGGGAATGTTCCCATGTGAACAGGCTGCTGCATGTTGGTATAGTCAGCGCGCGCCATGGCGGTGCTGTCGCTAATGAAACATTGGATATTGTTCGTGTTTTACCCTCCCTCTTAATACACTACTAGCCTTTAAAATGCTACACCAAGAAGAAATGCAGATGATAAACGGCTATTCATTGGACAAATATATTATACTAGCACTGACATGTGATTACATTTTCACTCAATTTAGGTGCATAGATCCTGAGAAATCAGTAACCAGAACAACTACCTCTGGCCTTAATAACGGCCTTGATACGCCTGGGCATTGAGTCAAACAGAGCTTGGATGGCGTGTACAGGTACAGCTGCCCATGCAGCTTCAACACGATACCACAGTTCATCAAGAGTAGTGACTGGCGTATTGTGACGAGCCAGTTGCTCGGCCACCATTGACCAGACTTTTCAGTTAGTGAGAGATCTGGAGAATGTGCTGGCCAGGGCAGCAGTCGAACATTTTCTATATCCAGAAAGGCCCGTACAGGACCTGCAACTGCGGTCGTGCATTATCCTGCTGAAATGTAGGGTTTCGCTGGGATCGAATGAAGGGTAGAGCCACGGGTCGTAACACATCTGAAATGTAACGACCACTGTTCAAAGTGCCGTCAATGCGAACAAGAGGTGACCGAGACGTGTAACCAATGGCACCCCATACCATCACACCGGGTGATACGCCAGTATGGCGATGACGAATACACGCTTCCAATGTGCGTTCACCGCGATGTCCCCAAACACCGATGTGACCATCATGATGCTGTAAACTGAACCTGGATTCATCCGAAAAAATGACGTTTTGCCATTTGCGCACCCAGGTTCGTCGTTGAGTACACCATCGCAGGCGGTCCTGCCTGTTATGCAGCGTCAAGTGTAACCGCAGCCATGGTCTCCGAGCTGATACTATATGCTGCTGCAAACGTCGTCGAACTGTTCGTGCAGATATTTGTTGTCTTGCAAACGTCCCTATCTGTTGACTCAGAGATGTAGCTGCACGATCCGTTACAGCCATGCGGATAAGATGCCTGTCATGTCGACTGCTAGTGATACGAGGCCGTAGGGATCCAGCACGGCGTTCCGTATTACCCTCCTAAACCCACCGATTCCATATTCTGCTAACAGTCGTTAGATCTCGACCAACGCGAGGAGCAATGTCGCGATACGATAAACCACAATCGCGATAGGCTACAATCCGACCTTTATCAAAGTCGGAAACGTGATGGTGTGCATTTCTCCTCCTTACACGAGCCATCACAACAACTTGTCACCAGGCAACGCCGGTCAACTGCTGTTTGTGTATGAGAAATCGGTTGGAAACTTTCCTCATGTCAGCACGTTGTAGGCGTCGCCACCGGCGCCAACCTTGTGTGAATTCTCTGAAAAGCTAATCATTGGCATATCACAGGATCTTCTTCCTGTCGGTTAAATTCCGCGTCTGTAGCACGTCATCTTCATGGTGTAGCTATTTTAATGGCCAGTAGTGTACATATCGGTAAAACGACCGCTCTATTGAACAGGCCCGAGAAATTTCGCTTTAAAATCATGTTCTTTGTAACGTGAAACAAAACCGACGCCTTCCGTTGATACAGAGCGTCGTACGAAAGACGCGATGAGCAGTATTTGACTGGGCTGATTCCATCCATCTGCACAATGGGAAACGAAATATCTGCTGAAGCTCCAGAGAATGTGAGCCCAACGATATATATAGGATGAACCAGATAAACCAGAACTCCACTGAGATAATTTCAGAGGTTGATCAGGGATGTTTTACGCTTTTTTTGGTACCAGAGAGCCTTGGTCTTCGGTGACTTGTTAAAGAGTACTAACAGTCCAAAGTAACGAGTCATGGCTGGCATGTACAAACACTCTGTGAAACGTTTGCGCATTGTGTATCTGGAGTGCAGAAGCACATTCAACATGCAAATTCTATAGTATTTTGGAATTTATTGTGGCACTATTAATTGTAGTAACACTCAAAAACTATAATCTGGAAACACCATTCTCCGTATTTCCGTATTTCCAAACTACGCTAAGAAGTAAATTAAAAACGTCATGAATGAAAAACGCTCATTTTAGGATGATTAGTTATTCTTTCAGGCATCCGTACACATTGTAGCGTCTTCTGGACTTCAGCTGTTAATGAGACTCGCAAAATTTCAACCACCATTCCAATATGTTACTACTGTATAAATGTCTGTATGTTTCCCGCTTCCAGATAAGCGCATCAGTCAACAAATTTTACAATATTTACTATTGTACTTTAACTTCACAAAAAACTATACATTCCGGTATATTTGCGGTTGCCTGTCAGACTCAGTAAGGAAATCACCAGCTCTTTTTGCAAGTATTTAATATGGCAGTATGTTAACTGCCAAAACAGTATTTAAATTAACAGGCCGTCAGAAAGTTGAAGAAAGCCAGCGTTAGAGTACTTCGTGTGGGTATAAACTAAGATATAATAATAATATTTTGTGGATAGCTTACAAATATTTTGCGGTACAATGTGCAAGTGTTTTTTCATAAATTAGTCTATTTGTGCTTTCCAGAAGCAAGGACTAGTTTATAAATAGGGAAACGCCGACCTTCTACGGAAAGACGCGTAGTATCTATATGGGACTATCAAGATTTGAGCTCTCTATTTTGACGCATGCCAGTTCATGAACGCAGACAACAAGAAACTGGTGTGGAATGGAGCGCCAAAATTGTTTGATGTTCCGAACCAATCCCCAGCTTTATCACTCAGTCGTAAATTGCCCAGGAGATGCCGTGTGCCAGAGGAAGCAAAAAGCATCGTGCTCCGTGGATGCCTCTGCTGGAGGTAAATCGACAGCAGCAGTGAGCGTCCAGCGTACATACTGCAGTACAGAATGTGCAGTAGTCAATTCAGATGAGCCATTCGATTCGTTCTAGGAGGAAATAGTAAAATTAAATCAAACTATTTAACAGCTAAAGAAAAAATTGAAATATGCACCTAATGAGATTATTCGTTTGCGTCGAACGTGCAGACACTGTACAAACTACATGTACCACCAACGAACTGCAAGAAGAAAGTCGAATGTAAAAAGTGTGGCTAAAGACAGGGAGATGCTTAAGGCTGTAGGCTGTCAGTCTTTTACAAGAAAACTTAACCTCTTGTTTTGAGACGAGTTAAATTACCTGTTAATGGGGATAGTGAGCTCCGGTTTGATGATAAAATATGGGTAGTCATCTCTAAATGTTTCATACAAATATGCATCCGACTATTTTCATCTTCCATCATTTAGAAATCCACGAAAATGTGTGGTAGGGATCAACATAAAATGTGGATATAATGAAAATATTTTTCGTTTGGTGAAAGAAAAGATGAAGTAATTTTCTTAAAGTGAAAAACTGTAAATCTTTGTATGGACGAAAAGACATTAATGTCCAATTTATCATATCATCCTTCACCGAATGTTATCGCTAGATTTGAAGAATTTGGTGACAAAAAAACTCTAAAAGTTGCCAACACTGTTCCATTAGTAACGATAAATGGTTTATCTTCAAAATTTAGGCATCTATTACAGTTTTCTATAATGTATGTTTGCTCTACTGAGCAAAACACTTTTACAGTAGTACCGAAGTTAAGAGATGTTGGCATTATTGCTAAAAACTGTATAAATGATCAAGGGTCACATTTTATTAAGCAGAGATAATGTCTGGGTATTTCGAAAAGAGACACCATTTGTGACTTACGACGAGGAAAATATTTCTTTCTTTTATGATTCTCCACGTCTCTTGAAGAGTGTCAGAATTAATTTGTTTATGTACAACATTTTGGATAAAATAGAAAGGGGCAGTTATGGTACAGCTTCTTGGAATGACATAGTGCTGTTGTTTGAGAGTGGTGGCGAATTCAGATTAGACCCTAAATTGTACAAGAAACCTGTTGAGTTGCCACCGTTATCGAGACTGAGAATTAGCACTGCTGCATGTGTGGTCACACAGTAGCAGCTTCTGTTGAGATAGTTGTATCTTCTGGTCTTATACCTGTGACCACTTATGGCACTGCAGAGTTTTTCAAATAAATCAGTTCTATGATATTTTTGACTTAGAAAACATTTACTTTTACAACATTTATGCATCTATTGTGTACCTGACTTCCATAGCAAAACGCCTAAGGAATTAAAAGGACAGGATGTTTCTCAAGTTTCATTTAAGACCACAAAATGCAACATGATGGTGATTTCAGTAAATCCATTGCATGTGACAGTGGGATATCTCAACGGATTTTCAGTTGGGAGGGATAAAATATTTGTGTAGAAAGAGTACTATAGTTTTACAGTGAGTTTTTCACTTTAAGAAGTAAAGTAACTCTGAAAAAACAGTACCACTAGTAATTCTGAGCTTTGGACAGTCTTGTTGTTACTGTCCGGAGACTGGTTTGATGCAGCTCTCCATGCTACTCTATTCTGTGCAAGCTTCTTCATCTCCCAGTACCTACTGCAACCTAAATTCCTCTGAATCTGCTTAGTGTATTCATCTCTTGGTCTCCCTCTACGATTTTTACCCTCCACGCTGCCCTCCAGTACTAAATTGGTGATCCCATGGTGCCTCAGATCATGTCCTACCAACCGATCCCTTCTTCTAGTCAAGTTGTGCCACGAACTCCTCCCCAATTTTAAATAGTACCTCCTCATTAGATACATGATCTACCCATGTAATCTTCAGCATTCTTCTGTAGCACCACATTTCGAAAGCTTCTATTCTCTTCTTGTCCAAACTATTTATCGTCCATGTTTCACTGCCATACATGGCTACACTCCATACAAATACTTTCAGAAACGACATCCTGACACTTAAATCTATACTCGGTGTTAACAAATTTCTCTTCTTTAGAAGCGCTTGCTTTGCCATGCCCAGTCTACATTTTATATCCTCTCTACTTCGACCATCATCAGTTATTTTGTCCCAAAATAGCAAAACTCAACCACTACTTTAAGCCGACTACATTCCATTATCCTCGTTTTGTTTTTGTTGAAGATCATCTTATATCCTCCTTCCAAGACACTGTCCATTCCGTTCAATTGCTCTCCCAGGTCCTTTGCTGTCTCTGACTGAATTACAATGTCGTCAGCGAACCTCAAAGTTTTTATTTATTCTCCACGGATTTTAATTACTACTCCGAATTTTTCTTTTGTTTCCTTTACTGCTTGCTCAATATACAGATTGAATAAAATCTTATTCAGTTAGAAATCTTGGAATGCTTCACGGAAATTATTAAATAGCATGGTAAGGACTATACTGGTAGAACCAAACGCATAACAGGTTTGTAGATGAATGTGCCGTCACTGCAGTTAAATAAGAAAGCAATGTGAGATATGTTCATGGCTTTGTGGCAAGATAAATCGAATCATTTCATAAATGTGAAACATCTTATGCTATTTTAAGACTGTAATAAACTGTACAGCTACTTCAGAACCTATAAAGGTTATAGCAGTTTTGGTACTTTAAACCGTTTGCACTGAAGAGCAGTTAAGTTTTTTGCTAAGATTTGAAACTTTGTTGTCTACCAACTACGAGAGGTATGTGTGCACTCATGAACATCATTGTGTCACTACGAATGTAAAGACCTTAATGGATGTAGGACAGGGCTTAACAACTGGCCGCTTCTGAGCGCGAGTATTCGCGTCTGCTCAGGCACGTGCTCGCGAGCAGGTGCAAGGTCGCGGAGTAGGGAGGGAGGGGAAATGCGCGCGCACGTTTGATTGTGATCCTGCGTTCTTAGCAGATTTAACTAGCCATCTGAATGCTTTGAACATTTTACTACAAGGTAAAGATCTGTTAATTACTCATTTCATAGATCGAATACAAGCTTTTAAAATGAAATTGACACTTTGGGTGAGTCAGCTGGAAACAGGTAACCTAGCTCATTTTCCTAAATTATCATCCATGCAAGATGTTCACAAAGCCTGCGAACGTTATTCACATAGTTTAGTTGATCGGCGCTTTCATGATCTGACAGCACTAGACAGTGATTTTGGTCTGTTCTCTCCATATTCAACGAATATTTAAGAGATTCGTCCTGAGCTGCAGCAAGAAATTATTGACCTGCAGTGTGACAAAGAATACAGAGACAAATTTCAGAACAAGAAAAACATTTTGGAATTCTACAGACACTTCCCTCAGGATAGATTTCCTCGTTTGCACAAACTGGTGGCTACAATAATATCAATGTTCGGTTCCACGTATGTTTGTGAACAACTGTTCTCTGCAATGAAATGTAACAAGACGCGCCTGAGAAACGCATTGTCTGATCGAAATTTAAACTGCACGCTGAGCCTAAAATGCACAAGAACAATTACTCCGAACATAGACGCAATTGTAAAGGGCAAAGAGTACAAGATAACCGAGAATCCCACACTTCAGTGACACCTTTTATTGTGTAACAGTTCACAAATTAATGCGAATGTAGAGGCATACACTAAGCTAATAAAATTATGTGGCATGTGTACATCCTCCTTTATTTGTTTCATTTGTCGCAGTAATAATTCGTGAGTGATATCCCTGCAGGAGGCCGCGGATTTACATTGACTGGCGGCAGCTGTTGTGTACCCCACGTGACTCTCCCCACTCTCCGCTATGGTCCGGTAGTGGGGGTAGCGAGCTCGCGCTGCTCCGTGCTCGCGCTTTGCTGCTCACCACTTGCTCCGCGAGCACGTATGTTGTGAAGCCCTGATGTAGGAGAACTTTATGCGGGCAAGGAAACAAAGTCCAGTAATTATGAACTCTCACAAAACAACAGCCGAACATAATGTCCACACAATACAGTAGTAGTGCCCCAGCCCATTATACTCATTACTAGAGGCAGACAATCTTAGCGAGTCCCGTAAGAGTACGGGTAATGCGTGTGCATCCAGCACAGAAGAAGAAGGTCAATGGTCGGTATGGTATGAAGATGGTATCTGTTCTTTCGGACATGTTCGAAAGAACAGATAAGATCTTCATAAAGTTCCTCTCTGGTGCGCAGATTTGTGTGAGACCTTGTGTTTTCATGGAGAAAGAGAAGTTCATTTGCATTTTTGTGGCGACGAACCCGCTGGCTGAAGTTGTTTCGTAAATTTTCTGGGGGCAGCACAACATGTTTCGTAGTTGATCGTCGGACCATAAGGGAGGAGGTCAAACAGAATAATCGCTACAGAATCACAGAAGACCGTAGTCATGACTTCACTGGCTGAGGGTGCAGCTTTGAACTCTTTCTTCGGAGGAGGGATTATGTGCTGCCCCATGGGTTGCCGTTTAGTTTCCGGTTCAAAGTGATGGATCCACGTACCATGGCCTGTGACGACATTCGACAAAAGAACTGTCACTATCAGCCTTGTAACGCGTAAGCAATTTCGCTCAGATGGTCCCTCGTTGCTCTTCATGGTCTTGTGTTAATTGGCGAGAAACACGGTAGGCAAACCTCCATCGAGTACCATAACTGGTGGACTAGTGTGTCAGCACTACCAACAGAGACATCCAGTACTGCAGCCATCCGTTTATCACCTGGAATGTGAGTGTACGAACGGTACAACACTGCAGCACACACAGCTGTGTGCGGCCGTGCTGCATGCGGTAGATTGGACAAGAATGCGCGCCGTTTTTGCGATGATGACACATATCTCGCCCAAGGGGTCACCGTGCTTTTGTTTACTGCCAGGTCTCCGTAGACATTCAGCAAGCACCTATAAATATCTGCGATGCTCCGGTTTTCAGCCAAAAGAAAATCAGTGACAGCTGTCTGCTTGGAACGTACCTCCGTTACAGATGTCATTTTGAAGGATACGTATAGTGCCGTCACCTAACAGAACTTCATGAAACTACAACAGTTGAAGGAGAATATTCCACGAGAGCAAATGCCGTGTTTTTTGAACTGAAATTGGCTGAGAAAAATCTGTTGTATTAGTTATTGAACGCTCCTTATAAAACTACAATTCTTTTCTGAACACAATGCGACGTTATTCATCAGCCTCCCATTCTCACCGATCAAGGTACTACTCGAGACGCAGCCGTTTGTGTTGTGATGTGAACGGAAGCCTAAGTATGAATAGTAATCCCGTGGAATGGCTGTTACTAGTCCCGGCTAGTGTTGCGGAATGACACAGAATCTTGCAGAAAGCTTATTACTTGTTCTCCGATGACAGCGCAGAAGTGAGAGTTACCACGCGATGTTGTTGGTGTGCAGTGCGGCGATCCGTCCTTATGTTGGTCAGACTTGGTCCACCAGAACCTTGATGTCAGCAATGCGTACCCTCAAGTTCAGCTGCAGTAAAGCATCGGAGCACTGTCACTTCCGAATACCCCAAAAACCTCGATACAGGACGATTCGATCTGCTGACTAATTAGGGCCTCTCGATGTGGCTCCTTCCTATCTCTGTCAGGTGCTGATAACGCTGTGCCACACGTGTACGAAATATCACTGAGTCTCTGACGCTGTGCACGCCCTGCAAGCATCGTACCACACCTTGACAATACTAAACACGAACAACACTACTGCAGAATGGCAGCCGTTCTGCATGTCACACAGAACTGCAGCACTAATCATTTACATAACAGCTTAGTGTATATGATTACGAAATATTGACACCTGACGAGATCATCTTGATGCCTCACGTTTTTTATCAGGCAGTATAAATGCAATATGAATTTTTTTCCCTTCCTGTAATGCCAGCGACAATGTATTTTTTATTTTATGTATTTCCCCTTTTTGTATAATAATGTATTCCAGGTACGGGGCTGGATTAGACCGCAGGTGCGTTTAGACCGCAAATGCAGATTGCGAGTTTCTGGGTAATGTGTTTACGCGGCGAATGGAAGCCATACGTAGCTGAAGTAATTAGCCGGTAGCGAGTAAAATACTATGTCCACAGGACGGATCGAAACCCATTAAAAGATTTAGGTGCGCAAAAATTCGCGCTCCAGCCGTATTTCGGCCAGAGTGCAGTCTCGTGTATTGTGTCCGAATAGCAGATTAAAGTCGTATGAGAGAGGGAGATTCAGAGCGAATTAAAAATAAACTCGACATTCGCAGTGAAACTGTAGAATGGCGCAGCGATGTTTCGCGTCGGTAGCGACGATGCCAGCGTGAAGGGCACGCGGTGAATGAGGAGGGGGGGAAAAAAAGGATGGAGTGCTCTTCATTAGTTTTTAATGCTGTTTCATAGAAGTTGAGGATTAACTTAACTTTCGAGAGCGGCGTGGAAGCTAAATCGTCCGTTGTGTCAAGGGCGATTCGCAACTCGGTAAAAGGCAACCTACATACAGCTGTGAATTTTTAACGCCGCAATTTTGCGTTTTGATAGCGTCGTTGCCTCCGTTTTCAAAATGTGTAGTAGCGTTTTGAGGACTGCAGAGTAACCAAATTAACCCGCAAAACAGATCTTCTCCGTGCGGCATCACGGAGCCACATGCGTGTTAACAACGAGGCGACACGTTAGCAGAAGTTAAACCCTAATCCTCCTTGCTTCCTGCGTTAGCACAATCAGACGTAGTGCTTACCTTCAATCGGTTGGTACCGTTACCTTGACACCATGTTCTCCAACTCCCATTGTTCTTCAATGGGATGCATAACAGCGTTATTTATATAGAATATTAGGCGACTGAAAGGTGGATTAGAGCTGCTCATTTGCAATATAACTCACTTCCCAAGTTTCCGCATTTTACTTCATATCATCAGCTTGTAGCTCAGCACTACGCTTATTATTAGTACTATATAACTGCATAACCCTTACACAATTTGCTTAGGCAGTTTTGACTAACTTATCTTCATGATTATACTATCGGTCCTAAAGGCTTCGTACCAAAAAAAAAAGCTGCATTGCACATAGTCAGTCGAATGACGCAGTCTTGTGTGGAAACTATAGGTAGAGAAGGAGATTGGCCGTCATAGGCACAAGATTGTCGTAAACACTGTGGTCGAGGTCACAGATCGTTGAGTAACATGACTGCTGAGAGGCTAGCGAACCATCGGCGTGGGGGATTTTCTGTATCTGAACACCAGAGGCGCGACAATACGCAGAAAAAATTGTACGTAGATCGTTCAGCAAACTCCGAGAAAAATGGACGAAAGCGACACACATGTGATGATAATTTCTTTGTTGTGTAAGGAGGGAGAAAGGGTGAAGGAAAAGCAAGAGGGAGAAGATTATCAGATACTTCTGAAACAATTTAAAATTGCTCCTAAGAGGTTCCATACGTACTTTAGGATATTTCAAGATAAATTCAGGGAGTTAGTAATACACTATTCCGAAAAGCGTCAGGCTCAGCAGTAAAACTCATGATGATTTTAGGTAAGTATTTTTATTTGTTATGTAGATATAGATTATTATACATCATATCTTTTTGCGGTTTAGAAAGCAATCCAAGCTTATAGTACATGTACATTGTTTATTTGGATTTAGCTGAGGCATGCTTTAAGAACCGTTGTCCGTTCCCCTGGAATAACATAGGTAGCTGTAGCAAAATGACTTGAAGCAATCTCTTCTGAATTTCAAGATTGTGAAGTCATGATGTCCGTGTATTTTACGTTTTGAGAAACTATTTATTTAACTCAGTTGCTGATGGATTTGGTTCGTGAAATCGTTTATATAAATGATAAGATGTAGTAGATGGAGCTGAATCCTTTGTTACTGCTCTGGTTTTTCCTGTGGGTGATGGCGACACTTCAGAACATTCTCATATTCTAAAGCTGATATTGTAGTATAATTTTTTTTCCTTCAGTTGTAGGTCCGATGGCTAGGATACGATGGAGTCAGCCATTCTTCTGAAAAAGGAAGATGTAGGGTATCCACTTCCCGGTGCTGCCGCTGTAGTTGCCGCTGACCGTTAGTTCAAATAAATCTGTAGAACATTGCCTACCGATAATTTGTTAAGATATTTCACGAAGTTATTTCTTACCTTCCAGATGACGCAGTTTTTATTCAAAAATTGAATTTGAAAATCTGACAAAATGTGGAGGTCACAGGAGAACGCTCAGTGTGTGGTCTGGCTCACACGTCCGTTCAATGTACTCTTGCGCCTACCAGCTCTTTCTTCTGCACTTAGCGGCGGATTTCCCGTTGCACTCTTAATGTTACTACCCTTGCTTTTACTTTCAGCGAAGGTTTTCTTTACCTTCCTACATGCTAAGTCAGTCCTTGCGACAATCATTTCTTTTTCGATTTCTTACCATTTTTCATGCAGCTATATCCTCTTAGTTTCCCTGCACTTCATATTTAATTCCTCAGCGACTTGTATTTCTGTTTTCCTGAATTTCTCTGAACATTTTGTACTTTCTTCTTAATTGTGCTCCGAACGTAGGTTAGAGAACTACAGGATTCGACATCTTCAACTTTTTTAGTTCTGTCTTCCTCAGTTGCGTGTAATATTACGGTATATTGATAATTTGTACTTATGGACTGAATAAAACACAATGTTAGTGCCATACGCGTTCCGCCTTTATTTTCTGCAAGACATCATCAGTGGCCTGGAATATGTACATATGTTAGCTATTTAATTTACATTTTTGTCACTGTACCTCCAGAACTGTTTATAACCTTGCATGGGGGCTTAATTAAATTAAATGAAAATAATTTTAATTTTTGGTAGCTGTATGTCCGATTACGCTATGTCTCGTAAACGGTTGGCCCTGACTAGTATTATTACGCTATCTGACTGCATAGAACAATAACAAAGAATGAAATGGAAATTTTCATTAACACAATTAATTAAGTCCCCAGCAACTATAAAACCTACGAAACCAAAGCACAAGTATAACTGTTCTGTGTGTGGAAGTATGACTCAACGTACGCATCTGGCACGGTTCTTCTTCAATAAAACAAGAAATTTTAAATAACATTTATACTGAATTAATTAAAGAAAATAGAAATACCATAATTACTCAAGAAAACCAGAATTACACTCTAATCCAAGAACACAAGCCAGATGCTTTGTTGACTGAACCTGTAATGACGCATTATTTAAAACACTGAAATAATGAAAAACAACACATTTTACCTTCATATATATATTGACGAAAAGCACTCTGATTATTACAGTATTTCCATTCGAACAACATCTGCTGTCTAGCCCATCAAACAACTGCATAAAACATGGAGCAAGCACTCCTTACTACAACATCTCGACAAGCACTGCCCGCTACGACATCTCAATACGAACTCTCGACAGGAACTGACTACTACGAGTCCTCGACAAGCACTGCCCACTACGACATCTCAATAATCACTCCCAGTGGAGGCGGCGGAACAATACTCTCTAGCGCGATCTCTGGCGCTGTGGCTCAGTGTAGCCACCTTTCATATGCCCTTCCTCCACGGGCTAGAATTTGATGGTATTTTTGCCAGCATTGGTGGTGAAAATACCACCAAATTCGTCAAAAAAATACAGACAATAATAAAAGATAATATTAATGCGTAAATATCATATAACTAGATAAAATTTTGGCTTTGCACTGACCTTTCAATAATCTAATATATAAAATACAGTAAGCAATACAAATTCTTTCATACATGTGACTTTACATAATAGTTTACACAATTATTATGTGGTTAAACAGTTCAATCAATAGCGTCAGCAATGACGAATATGTGCAGGTAAGAGTCTCATAACTTTTCACAAACAGTAATACACAAAAAATCAGTTTATACAAATATTCACATAAACGCTTTCCATAGCCCAAGAAACAAGTAGTTGACAGTTCCAGCAGTAGCACCCAGCAATGGTCAACAGGTGCAAAAACCAACAAGTGACATTTTTTCAGTAGAAACAGTCCATCAGTGGCACCCAGCAATGTTGAACAGGTGCTGACCGCAGTCCATAATATTCACTTTCACTAATCACACTGTTCATCAGCAGAAATTAAACATGTTCTAGTGGCACCAATCATGTAGAAAAAGTGCAAATAACAGTCCATAAAATTCCCTATCTCTAATCACACAGTTCATCAGCAGAAATTAAACATGTCCAGGTGGCACCAATCATGTAGAAAAAGTGCAAGTAACAGTCCATAATATTCACTTTCACTAATTAGACAGTTCATCATACAAATAATAATAAACACACAAATGATATCAGATAATTGTCATATTAACTATTACAATACACAAATAGCAGTAAACCTATAATATTTATGGGTGTCAGTGCAAGCCACAACAAACAAGTAAAATAATATTTAGGAGATAGGTTGGGATCACTTCTCTGGGATTATAAAAGGAAAACACACAAAACACACTCACTCATCTTTCATCCACATTAGTGCTACTGTGTAATTGAATAGTGTTAACTGTGTAAATGCAATTCTGTCAAAATTTTATGTTCATCATGTGTATCAAGTAGTAGTGGCAGCAATGTATAACAGTCAATAATAGTTAGTCAACGTCATAGTCATCATGTCAAGACCAATGTTTGCCAAGCCAGATCAAAATGTACGGTTGCTGAACAACTGTCAGTGAGCCAAGATATGCAAATACTTCCTCTCTTCAAAAAAAGTATATACTGCTTAGTGATTTAACAAAGTGTGTGTGTAGACAATCTTCCTTCTACTTGAGTGTTCTAGTCTGCCATCTTTATCCTCCTTGTTCCATATAGGCCAACAAAAAAAAATATGCTCCTCACTTACTTCACCTCTTATCCACCAAAACTCCAATAATCATCAGCATCACATAATCTCAACACTTCACTAATACCTCTTCAATACGTCGATACATATAAACCTTATCATCAATATCATTTACCTTACCTCTTGTCCACGAAAACTCCAATAATCATCAACTTCACATAATCTCAAAACCTCAATAATACCTCTTCAATACGTCGAAATATATAAACCTTAGCACCAATATCGTTTCACTTCCATAACAACTCTTTCCTCTAGTCAATCTCCTCGAACAAGTACAGATAAAATCCTAATGCAAACCTCATGATTTCATACAATCCGAAGACACACTGTCAACACACAACCTCTGTGTAATCCATCTGACCCAAATCTTCTACTCATTATGTATTATAAACAAAGAAATGCATACATGACCTCTAACAGACTTAGTTCGAATAACTCTCAGTAATTAAGTACGATTACGGAGTGTGAATGATCATAATATTTCACAGTGCATACACCACTTCAAGAATTATGGCAAACAGAAGCAAACATGTGGAGTATTTCTTGTGTCAAGTGTCACTTCCTATTTCAATTGCTCACGAAAAATGCAGTATAATAATTGTCAATGGTCTAACCTAGTTTTGGTATGTCATGTCGTTAGCTTCCTTCCTATTAGCATAAATTTATACAGCTTCCATAAAACCTCCAGCTCATATGACTTCTATTCAGTTTCTTGCACCAATGTCGTTCGTAGAATTATAGCAGTTCATTTTCTTATCTTAAAAATATAAGGCACTGAGCGTAAGCAAAACATGCAATAGCGCGTAAATATACCAGTAGAGAACAGAATGTCAACAAGTGGATGCAGCACAATCCCTACAACGAGGCTCTGCCAAGCGAACAATCTATAATTAATACCATAGTGTGACCTAAACTCTATGTTTGTACACAGTATATCAGCATTTCTATATACCAACTTATAGTTATGACAGCAAAACAGAAGTGTGTAAATATGCAATCCATACGCACAGCAGCAAACATATATCTTACGTAATAAACAAGTCATTAGCATCATTCAGCAAAAGCAAATAAATGTTCATATGTAATCTTAATAAGTAAACATGAAGGCGCAAGCAGATAAATCACAAAGTGTAACCTACATACCTAACTACAGTCAGCACAATTAATCAGGTGACAATTACAATTTAAATAAATAAGCACAGCAGGCACATAATAGAAAAATATGACATCAGTGAAAAAGCAGTGCAGCCAAGCGATGCATAATATATACAAATAACAAGCCTGTTCATTAATCAATCATCGTCAAAATCAGTTAATGTGCGTAAGCACGTCGCTTCACAAGTAAATTCATAGAACATGAAATTTAGCACAAAGTATGAATCACGTAATCGCAAGCAGCAAATTACGTCTAAAGTACGTACCTAAGTGGAAATATGTTACCTGAAAAATAAACTCAATTAATCATTACCTTTTTAGTTTATTAGTTTCATCTTCGAAATTACATTCTTCCTGAAATTTTCTCAATAGTAAGTCCTCTTAACGTCGGACACACACAGAATTTACCTGAAGGTCTTAAATATTTTACACAACCGTATCCTGAAAAATACTGAACGTTAATAACATAATTTATAAAGTCACCATAGCTTTATACAGAATTTATTCGGAGAATTTAGACTGTGTATTTGTTAACGGCTGTCAGTGCATTCGCACTGAGCGCTCGATCAGCTGTAGGCGCGTGACGTGGGAAGTGATTGTTAGCGGTCAACGACTGCCTTGTGCGGCGCACAGACTTCACTGTTGCTTTGAGTATCTGCCGCCGCCGGAACACGGCGCGGTATCCTTGCATTCTCCACATGTTTACGTATAACTGTTGGTTTCTCAAAAGTATGTCATTCCACAAAAATTTTTACGTTCGATATGTGATGTATTCCCTTAGAGCGTCGAGATTTAAGAGTTTCTACTTCAACAGTGTTATCATGGATAATTTTGCGAATTCTATATGGACCGTTATAAAGCAGAAAAAATTTGCGACATAAGCCTTTTCCTTTATGAGACAAACGGTGAGACTTAATTAACACCTTTTGACCAACTGACAAGATTTTTAAACGACCAGGACGTTTAGCTGCTTTCTCTCTTCTTGCAGCCGCAGACACAATATTTCGTAGAGCCAGGTTGACAACTTCAGAATGCCGCAGCTTCCGTGAAGGCGGAAAAGGAACGATTTCAGAAATGCGATTTGTAGGTACTTTATTTTTTTATATCAATAGAGGCGGTAAAGAAGTTGAGTCATTAGGAAGTTCATTCAGAATGTTTTGAAAAATATGAAGATACTGATCCCAAGTTCTGTGATTCTGATGACAATAAAGACGACACAATTTATTGATTTCCTTCATCCATCTCTCTGAAGCATTAGATTGAGGGTGAAAAAGTGAAATAAAAATTGGTTTAATCTTACGACGCCGTAGAGTACGAAGCCAAATTTTAGAGCGAAACTGTGATCCATTATCTGATATAACCTTATCAACATGACCAACTTCTTTAAGAAAATGTTTGATGAAAGCGTTAGATACTGAACGAGCTGTTGCTTTGCATAAAGGTGTAAAACACACATATTTTGATGTCAATTCCACTGCTACGAAAATGTACGCAAAACCATTAGTAGAACGAATCACTGGACCGAACAAATCGACTGCAGCCATCTCCTTTAATTTCGCTGGAATGATAGGAAACAACGGTGCTCTGTGAGAAACAGTTGGCGGCTTAGCCTTTTGACATAATTTGCATTTCGCAAGAACAGATCGAATGCGTTTTTCCATATTACTGAAGTATCAATTTTCTCGCAATTTATGAAAGCATTTTCTGGGACCAAAGTGCGCATAACTAAAATGTGTGTACCAAATCAATTTATTGACCCACTCATCAGGAATACAAACTAACCAAACAGAGTTGTCGACCGATTTTCGTTTGAAAAGAATGTCATTGCGAACTAAATAATGCTGTCTAATCGCTACGCTTTCCTTTCTCCTCCACTTCTCCTTAATGTCCTTCCAGATTGGATCCTTATTTTGCTCCTTAGCGATGTCCTGGAGCGAAGACGAGATAAAGTTCTCAAACGCAACACCTTGAATGTACATCAAACAATAATGATTTTCTTTGCAGTCCTCTTCAGCACTTTGTTTCAAACCCATAGGTGCACGTGATAAAGCATCAGCAACAATATTTGAAGATCCCTGTATGTAAACAATACTAAAATCAAATTCCTGTAGGTACAACGCCCATCGTGACAATCTGCCATGAGTTAATTTTGTCGACATAAGAAATTCCAAAGCTCGATGATCAGTGTAAACCTTAGTATGTCTACCGAACAAAAATGTGCGAAATTTTGTGAAAGCCCAAACAACAGCCAAAGCTTCAAGTTCCGTAATCGAATAATTCTTTTCGGATTTAGAGAGAACACGACTTCCAAATGCAATAGTCTTCTGTACTACAACGCCGTTTTCTTCTATCTCTTGAAATAAATGTGCACCTAGGCCTTTGTATGATGAGTCCGTCGCCAAACAAAAGTCTTTAGATAAATCCGGATGCGAAAGAAGTGGAGCAGCAACTAAAGCATCACGGAGTTGTTCAAATTCTGACTGAGCTTCCTCATCCCAACATCAATTAGATTTCTTTCCAGATAGTTCACATAAACGAGGTGTGGCCAAATCGTCCAATCTAACAAAGCGTCGAAGAAAATTACAGACACCAAGGAAACTACGAACATCACGTTTTGTGGTAGGAACAGCATAATTACGAATAGCGTCTAATTTTTCTGTATCAGGAAGAATACCTTCTGTAGAAATAATGTGACCGAGAAATTTCACCTGTGAACGACCAAATTCAGATTTTTCCAAGTTCACTGTAATGCCAACTCTTGCAAAAATACTTAATAATGAATCCAAAATTTTGTTGTGCTCACTCCAAGAATGTTTAGCAATAAGAATATCGTCAACATATGAAGCAATATTGTCACGAAGATAAACAGGTAAAATTTCATTTAAGCTACGAATGAATGCTGCAGAAGATACAGTAAGTCCAAACGGCAATTTCCGAAACTGGTAACAGTTACCAAAGGCTAAAAATGCAGTGTATTTTCTACAATCAGGGTGGAGTTCTACTTGCCAAAAACTTGCGCGCATATCAATCGTGGATAAAACCTTAATTCCATGGAAATGTTGAAGAAGTTCATCTAAATTTTGTGGACGGTCAGTTTCAGGAATGATGATATTATTTATCTGTCTGGAATCCAGAACCAAACGAATTGACTCATCCTTTTTAAGAACAACGTGTAATGGGCTAGTATAAGGACTGACTGCTGGCTCAATAATGCCCTGATCTAACATGTATTGAAGTTCATTCTTAACCTTGTCTCTGTAAGCCAAAGGAATAGCGTACGTTTTCCCGCGAAATGGTGTGTGTTCTTTTACTTTAAATAAATATTGTAAGCCTTGTATAGTTCCTGTGTGATGACTAAACACTGTAGCATGTGAACTCAAAATATGGTGCAGCTCTTCTCTTGCAGCGTCATCTGGCACTTCAGCTTTCTTAACCTTTTCATTAATTAATTCTTCGCTATTAATTATATCATCCATCGCGTCTCCGTATCTATTGTCATTGTCATGAATAAACACACCGTCGTCATAATGCTCAACGAAAACATCAGAAGTAAGAAACCTTAAACATTTTGTATCTGATTCAGATCTTGCTAAGCACTCGAAAAATTTCAAACATTTCGGCATTCCGGCAACAGTCAAATTCACACTTCCTTCTTTAAAGTTCAAAATTGCCTTATGTGTGTTAAGAAACTCCATACCGAATGTAATCTGTGTACTGAGTAATGGAACAATAATAAAATTAGCCGAAAATTCGTATCCTTGACAAATGAAATTTAGGTTGGTCTGTTGTTTAACTTCCACACTTTTTCCAGAAATCGCTCCTCGAATTGTAGTTTTAGAAATAGGTAACACAGGACGGGCAATAGTTCTTTCACATATACGAAAAACTGATTCACTAATGACGTTCAATGGGCTCCCAGAATCTAAAACTGCAGTGAACTTATTCTTACCCACACATACTTCAATAACAGGATGTAAAAATGCGTCTACATTAGTTTCCTTTTCGTCTAACAAAATGTCTCTCATGTCTTCCAAGCGTACTTAGTGTAAAGTCGAAGTGTCATTACTTTCTGAACCGTCTATATTGCTGCCAGAAGCCGAAGCTGCAAGTCATTGTCGATTGTTTGCGTCACGTCTTTGATTATTCCCGTCATTTCGCGGATCAATTTCTACTATTTCCACTTGTCTTTCTGAATTTCTGTCACGCGGAGAATGCCAATTAGGTCCTTCCTGTCTGTTAGATGCAAATTCTTGGTTGTGTCTGTTATTAAAATTTCTGTTTTCCTGTCTGTCTGCATAACTACTTCTTGTATAATTTCGACTGTCACTTCTGAAATTATTGTTGTATCTACTACCCTGGTTATTTCTGTAGTAAGAATTTCTATTACTGTATGAACAATTTCTGTCTTGACGATACCGATTACTGTTTCCGTATGACTGATCATTCCGGTAGGAATTACCGTTATTATAATTGTCTGTGTAATTTCTGTTAGAACGCCTCTTATTGTCATAAGGCTGGTATCTATTGTCCTGTTTGTTACGTCTGTCATTCTCAAAGTTACCCATATAACGTCCGTTCCGATCACTATCCCTTTTCTCTGAAAATGTATTGTAATTACCGCTACTGAAAAAATTACAAGAAGTCCCGTCGTCGTTGTCATACTCAAGTTCTTGTAGCAAAGTCTTAAAAGTCTCAATGTCGTCTTTACATCTTCCGGCTAAAGCAATTTGTCTTATGGATTGTGGCAGCTTAGTTAAACAAATGCTAATTAATTCAGTCGGGCTGTAAGGGTTGGAAAGGAACTGATTCTTTCGAATCATGTCTTCAAAATATTCTGCTGGCGTGCGGAACTCAGACTGTTTGAAATTACGCTGCATAATAAGACTGTGTTTGACTCTGTCTTGCGTGTTTTCGGACCAATATGCCGATAGAAATGCATGATAAAAATCATTCAGATTATTACAATCTCTAATGAGTGCACGCATCCGCGTCGCCGGTTCGTTTTCTAAATATCCACACATAAATTCCAGTTTGTGACTTAGTGGCCAATTTGGTGGGAGTGCATACATAAATTGATCTAACCATGCACATGGATGTATGTCATTTTTAGAATTGCGGAAGATCTTAAATTTCCGAACAGTCAAAAAGTGTTTATAGTCAAAGTTTTCGCCTCGTGGCGACAAAGACCTACCGCGTCTGTCCCAGTTTGAATGTCGATTATTGTCAAGTTCGCGCGCCTGGCGCTCTCTTGTTGCATCCCGTAAATGAAACAAATTATTTTCTTCAAACCCCTCTGCTATCTGTGATTCCAAATTTCTTTCGCTGTCTTTTCCTACAATTTCCCCTTCAATTTGTTTGACTTGCTTTCGTAATGCCTCAACTTCCCTTTTCACGCGTTCATTAAATTTATCCTGATTTTCAACATGCTTATTTATGTTCTGGTACTCTTCGGTTTCTGCAAATGGTAATGGAGCTGTATCATCCGAATCTCTGTCCCCATGTAAACTAAGACTTGTCAATTTATCTGAAATCTCCTCAACTCTTTCCGATAAGTCACCTATTTTTTCTTTCTGTTTATTTACGTCTTCCGTAAGTGTCGCGACTCGGGTTTCAGTGTTGACACATTTGGTAGTTAACTGCTCATATTGTTGTGTTAGATTATTTATTCTGTCATTTGGTACGGATTCCTCGATTCTCTCAAATATTTCTTCCTTATCGTGTGCACATTGTAAATTTAACTCTGAAAATTTCTGCACTATCACGCGATCTCTTTCCTCCTGTTCTCTATCCTGTTCCCTTTGTCTAATCTCTACTGCAATTAATCTATTATTGTGAGCATTCAAAATCGGTTGTACTTCTTCTCTGATTTCTTTCTTTAATTCATCTTTCATGTTTTTGAAACATGTCCCTATTCGTGAGTCTAACCGTGTTTCCATTGTTTCCATCTCTGTCTCTAAACGTATTGCCACTGTTTTTAATTCAGATCCTAACCGTGTTTCCATTGTTCCCATATCAGTTTTAATTGTTCCTATCTCTGTCTTAATTGTTCCCATTTGTGAGTCTAGTGAGTCGAACCGTGATCCCAAATTTAATATAGCACTCATCAACTGCGCCATCTCTTCTGTCGTTAATCTCGTATTCTGAGAATTTTTCGATTGTGAAAAATTTTGAACTGTTTCCGGCCTATTTTCCCGACTTATTACATTGTTTTCCACTTCATTATTCATGATACTGTTTTCCTCTGTTGGCGAGTTCGCCATGTTAACAATTTCGTTATTGCGACTATTCATCATTTTTTTTCCTTTTCATCGATAGCGTAATCATTAACAAAACATACAGAACTCGTCACTGTACGAAAATTACACACAATGACTCTTTATCTCCAACAATATCATTCACACGAAATGCTTCCCTCAACCACGATTAACGAACAATTGAAATAATTGCACTAAATTATCAAACCCGTAGACAAGACAACAAAAAAAATAAATTTTGCAAAATACCATTAGAAGAATGTCAATTACCAAATCTACACATGCAATATAGACTACAATTACTAAACTACAAATTACTACAACAATCCTACTGTCTACTATTTCTACAATCAGAAGAATTCCAAGGGACGATCCGAAGCAGCGGTCGCCACTTGCATGGGGGCTTAATTAAAATAAATGCAAATCATTTTAATTTTTGGTAGCTGTATGTCCGATTACGCTATGTCTCGTAAACGGTTGGCCCTGACTAGTATTATTACGCTATCTGACTGCATAGAACAATAACAAAGAATGAAATGGAAATTTTCATTAACACAATTAATTAAGTCCCCAGCAACTATAAAACCTACGAAACCAAAGCACAAGTATAACTGTTCTGTGTGTGGAAGTATGACTCAACGTACGCATCTGGCACGGTTCTTCTTCAATAACACAAGAAATTTTAAATAACATTTATACTGAATTAATTAAAGAAAATAGAAATACCATAATTACTCAAGAAAACCAGAATTACACTCTAATCCAAGAACACAAGCCAGATGCTTTGTTGACTGAACCTGTAATGACGCATTATTTAAAACACTGAAATAATGAAAAACAACACTTTACCTTCATATATATATTGACGAAAAGCACTCTGATTATTACAGTATTTCCATTCGAACAACATCTGCTGTCTAGCCCATCAAACAACTGCATAAAACATGGAACAAGCACTCCTTACTACAACATCTCGACAAGCACTGCCCGCTACGACATCTCAATACGAACTCTCGACAGGAACTGACTACTACGAGTCCTCGACAAGCACTGCCCACTACGACATCTCAATAATCACTCCCAGTGGAGGCGGCGGAACAATACTCTCTAGCGCGATCTCTGGCGCTGTGGCTCAGTGTAGCCACCTTTCAACCTATAGGCACAGTGACAAAAATGTAAATTAAATAGCTAAAATATGTACATATTCCAGGCCACTGATGATGCCTTGCAGAAAATAAAGGCGAAACGCGTATGGCACTAAACTTGTGTTTTATTCAGTTGCTGTCAGACGGTCCATAAGTACTAATTATCAATATACCGTAAAACTACAGGATTCGAATTCATTCTTTTTCCATGCATCTCAAAATGTCTCCGTGGAGATCTTGAATAGTACGTGGAGAAGAACGGAATTCCGACTAGACATTACCCGTGTCATTAAGGATGGAACCATTGATGTGTATGATTGATGAAACAAAACTCTGTAGTTATCACATGCTGAAAATCACCTATTAATATGTAGTATAGTTTTAAAGATATTGGATCCTTAAGCTGAAAAGATAATTTATGGACGCCCTGTATCTTGAGACATCAATGATGTTGCCGATGAAGAAAAGAGCTGGGTTTACTATCGCAAGGAGAAACTGCCACTACAAACGGAAGGAAATTAGCATCAGTAGTACAGGGTGGGGCAAATAAAAGTGACCCTGACATTCTGAAACCATTTGTGGCTGCATTAACGGAAGAAGAAAAGAGGAAGCAGTAACCGTCCATACAGTCGGACGAACCCTGGAGCACATTTCCACAATTCGCACGCCTGACAGAATTGTTGGCAGAGGTCAGTCTGTTCGCGGCCCTATACGGCCATCCAGGTCACCTGATCTGTCAGGGTGCGATTACTCTGTATGGGGAGCCCTCAAGTCTAAAGTATATCGCAGCAACAGAACATCAGGGATGACACTGCAGCAAATCCAGCAGTTCAACTTCGATCCGCCCACAGCAACGTACTGAATAGAGCCAGAACGTGCCGAAACATGATTGTTGGTCACTTTAAGCATCTGCTATAGTCCGGTTAGTATTGTATTTCCTTTAGTCTACTGTGGACACATTGAAAATAGCCTTTCACTCCCTGTATTTTACCCCAGCCTCCTTTAGAATTTGAAAGAGATTATTCCAGTCAACATTGTCAACAATTTTCTCTAAGTATACAAATGTTGTAAACGTAGGTTTGCCTTTCCTTAATGTATCTTTTGTGAGAAATCGTGGGGTCAGATAAAAGAACCCAAACTGATCTTCACCGAGGTCCGCTTCTACCAGTTTTTCCATTCTTCTGTAAAGGATTCGTGATAATACTTTGCAGCCGTAAGTTATTAAACAGATAGTTCGGTAATTTTCACACCTGTCAGCGCCTGGTTTCCTTGGAATTTGGATTACTATGTTCTTCTTGAAATCTGAGAGTATTTTGCCTGTCTCATGCATCTTGTCACCAGATAGAAGAATTTTGTCATGGCTGCTCTTAAGGCTATCATTATCTCTAACGGAATATTGTGTACTCCCAGGTCCTTGTTTCGACTTAAGTCTTTCAGTACTTTGTCAAATTCTTCTCGTAGTATCTTCCTGTACGTCCTCTTCCATTTCCATAATATTGCCCTCAAGCACATCTCCTTTGCACAGACCTTCCATTTACTCTTTCCACCTTTCTGCTTTCCCTTCTTTGCTTGATGTTCATACAGGTGGTTCTCTTTTCTCCAAAGGTCTCTTTAATTTTCCTGTAGGCAGGATCTCTCTTACTCCTAGAGATTTCTACATCCTCACATTTGTCCTCTAGCTATTCCTGCTTAGACATTTTGGACTTCCTGTCAATCTCATTTTTTAGACTTTTATATTACCTTTCACCTAATTCGTTTATTATGTTTTCATATTTTCTCCTTTCATCAGAAATGGCTCTAAGCATTACGGGACTTAACATCTGGGGTCATCAGTCCCCTAGACTTAGTACTTAAGCCTACCTAATCTAAGGACATCCCACACATCCATGCCCGATGCAGGATTCGAACCTGCGGCCGTAGCAGCAGCGCGGTTCCGGACTGAAGCGCCTAGAACCGCTCCTTTCATCGATTAAATTCAAAATCCCTTGTGTTACTCTCGTCTTTTTATCTACTTGATCATCTGCTGCCTTCACTCTTTCATCTCGCAAAGCTACCCATTCTTCTTCTACTATATTTCTTTCTCCTGTTCTTGTCAATAGTTTCCTAATGCTCCCACTGAAACGCTCTACCACCTCTGGTGCTTTCAATTTATCCAGGTCCCATCTCCTTAAATTCCTGCCTTTCTTCAGTTGCTTCAGTTTTAATTGCATTTCATAACCAATAAAATATGGCCTGTGTCCACATCTGCCTATGTAAATGTCTTACAATTTAAAATCTGGTTCCTAAATCTCTGTCTAACCAGCATGTAATCAATCTGAAAGTCGCGGGTGTCTCCAGCTCTGTTCCACGTATACAACGCTCTCTCGTGATTCTTAAAGCAAGTGTTAGGTATGATTAAATTATGCTCTTTGCGAAATTCCACCAAGTGGCTTCCCCTTTCATTCCTTTTCCCCAGTCCATATTCACCTACTATGTCTCCTTCTCTTTCTTTTCCTACTACCGATTTCCAGCCCGTCATGACTATTAAAGTTTCGTCTCCCCTCACTATCTGAATGATTTCTTTTATCTCACCATACATTTCTTCAATCTTTCCGCCATATGCGGAGATAGCTGGCATGTTAATTAGTAATACAGTGGTAGGCGTAGGCTTCGTGTTTACAATCATGCGTTCACTGTGCTGTTTGTATTAGCTAACCCGCGCTCCAATTTTTTTTTTATTTATTATTAAACCTACTCCTGCATTACCCCTATCTGATTTTGTATTTATGACCTTGTATTCACCTGACTAAAAGTCTTGTTCCTCCTGCCACAGAACTTCACTAATTCCCACTATATCCAATTTCATCCTATCCATTTCCGTTTTTAAATTTTCTCACTCACCTGTCCGCTTAAGGGATCGGAGATTTCACGCTCCAGTGCGTAGAAAGCCAGTTTTCTTTCTCCTGATAACGACGTCCTCCTCAGTAGTCGCCGTCTGGGAATCTGAATGGGGAACTATTTTAGCTCCGGTACATTTTACCCAAGAGGATGTCATCATCATGTAATCATACAGTAGAGCTCCATGCCCTCAGTAAAAATTACGGCTGTAGTTTCCTCTTGCTTTCAGCCGTTCGCAGTACCAGCACAGCAAGGACGTTTTGGTTGATGTAGTATAGTATGTAGTCATAAGAAAATAAATTCCTAATCCGTTTCACAAAATACCAAAAAATGTAATTGTAGGCATTTTTACGTTATGTATGACAAAAAATAAATGACTTACACCAACATAGACAAAATTGTGAAATTAACTTGCCCTTTACTCCAATTTCCTTGGCATTTTCTTTTCAAATGTTGCTTATCTGGTAGGATTCGTCGAAAGTTTATTTTGAACTTCATAATCTCTGAATATTCACTTATACGTACAATTAGCTTTTCCTCGTCCAGTGCTGTTTTTATAAACAAACTTTAGTCTTGCACGTCAAAACAGTTACGATATGAATGACGCGCACCGTCGCGACACTTTTTATATTGCACAGGTGACAACGGCACTACGCAACGCCGCACGGCGCGGCATAGTTGGCTACTCGGTCAACTTTGCGTCGGAGCGTTGGACCGCGCGCTCTGTTTAGTAAGATTTCATATGAAGAATATTTGGTTTCGTCGTGCGGTAGTGGAGTTCTGCTCGTTGCTGTCCTAATTCTGTCGCGGGTCTTA
The DNA here is from genome assembly GCF_023898315.1 of Schistocerca nitens. Lineage (NCBI taxonomy): Eukaryota > Metazoa > Arthropoda > Insecta > Orthoptera > Acrididae > Schistocerca > Schistocerca nitens. Next base: position 1,158,056,348 of record NC_064614.1, on the reverse strand, counting down.
TATATTGCGCCCTTGAGTACCGCTCTCCTGTGTGGCTAAACAGTACCGTACGGACAGGCACCCCATTGATTCACTGCGAACTGTAACTATAAGAGCAACACAGACGTAGTTTCTGCCTGTCCTGAGACACATAATCTCACCCGAGGTACGTCACCCAAATACGCCGGTGAAAGTAAATGCAGTGGTCAACGAAGTGCTCCCATTTCACCAAGACATTCAAGATATCCAGTATGGTTAACTTAAGGCAACATGTCAGTTTGGATGGAAGAGCAGGATGTGCGTCAGCAATAAGAAACAGGATACGATGGCCATTTATTTTGTTAGTGAGACTGTTAAAGTTCCTTGCCCGGATAGTAAAATCTGACGTTTTACATAAGGTAAAATATGAGCGGTTATATGCATTTCCATTTACATCAACAATTTTTTTTTAGTTTAATTGTTTCATCTTATAACATTACTCACGTTAGCCAAGAAATATACTTACGCGTCACGTATGAAACTATGGGAAAGTATAAAAAATAAACTAAACGTATGCCAAGGAAACTGTGTAATTACTAAATGGATTTCTGTTCTATTTGTGACACACAATGTCATTAAAACAAAGTAAAGTTTTGAGGCCAAAGACTCTTGTCACCAGGCCAAGCTTCTAGAAGTGAAAAGAATTTCGACCAGTTATTTCTTAAAAACATATGAAGTATTGTTCTTCAGTTTTTCTCGCCTTCTCTCATCTTGCTCTTGTAAGCATCTATATGTCTGTGTAATCTCGATGTGGCTTAAAAAGGGCATATTATAACAACTACGTATATAGAAATCGTTTCGTAATACTTAATATTTTGTTTTGGCAGGCTACAACAATTGCCTTGCACAGATTGACTCAGTTGTCAAAAAAAAAAGGGAGTGACGTAGCCAGTTACTTCTGCCCTGCTCCTTCGGCGACTACTCCTTTTCCTCACACAGACTCACACTGACACACAGAGAAGGCGTTCGAAATAAAAACACCCCGCCACGACGGGCTTATCTCTGGGCCTGAGTGATTATTTTCTTTGCGCTGAATTATGACGGGTCTCTTCCCGCGGAAACGCTTTTGAACAAATGGCTGCGGCGCCGGGAGGCCGCCGTAAGAGTTTACCTTCCATCCAATAAGGGGGGGCGGTGTTTTCGGCAGCGCACACAAGTGTTGTGAGAGCAAGCACGGGCCAGGTGGAGGCTGGCTGCTGCTCATAAGACGCCGGCGGCCGCGGCGGGACTTCTTTTCATCACTCGGGAGCCAATGGGGGCGCGGCGCGGTTCGCCTCCGCTGCCGCCGGCGAGCAGAAATGAAACCGGCCCGCGGGGCTTCATCTTGGCCGCCGCGCGACTCACGGTTTCTGCCCGCAGGCGCTCCACGCAGACTTGCAGATGGCACGGGCCTCTTTCATTCACGACTTTGTTTACGCGCTGCCTTCTCACTCGCTACAGGACAAACAGCGCGCCCTGTTTGCAGTTTACGTTTTCAGCCCTCCCTGTGCGCAGTGGAGTATGTCTCATAATCGCGGAAAGAAAACACTATCTAGAACACCATCCGGAAATCAGATTTCTGCACTTTTTATATTTATAGTAGAACCGTGAATTTACTTTAATAACCTTTTCTTAAGAATTTACTTTATTTACGAGCGATTCATCAACAACAACAAAAAAATGGTTCAAATGGCTCTGAGTACTATGGGACTTAACATCTATGGTCATCAGTCCCCTAGAACTTAGAACTACTTAAACCTAACTAACCTAAGGACAGCACACAACACCCAGCCATCACCAGGCAGAGAAAATCCCTGACCCCGCCGGGAATCGAACCCGGGAACCCGGGCGTGGGAAGCGAGAACGCTACCGCACGACCACGAGATGCGGGCCATCAACAACATTAACACATTTAATCACACTATGTGATCATGGAAGTAGTTGCCAGTGGGTAACTGATGAAAAATCAAATTTCTTTCAACAAATGGAAAGTCCTTTTTTTTAGAAACAGGTTTAAAATTATAATCAGAAAGCACCCTCTAAATATCAAGTTACAATTTATTTAGAGGCAGAAAGAACAAATTTTTGACTGTATGAGCTTTCGGGCTCCCTTTTGACACGGCCGTAGTCACGACCGCTCACAACAACCTCTGAAAGACTACACTGGTGCAAATCTGAAACATACCAGATTACTTTAAACTTAAAATTTTAACAACTCACACAACCACATAAACTATGCACTCCGTAGGAGGGATGGAAGGATGGAAATGGTACAAAACACTAACATAAAAAGATTATGATGCCACCAAAGGTGCAACTTGATTAAAAAAAAACTCTTACGTTGGGTGGCAACTTTATATACTAAAATAACAATTTAAATAAAACCCATGAAATGCAGTCTTACATAAAATATACAAGGTTGGCCAAACATGCTCTAAATTACACACATACCGCCTCTCAAGATGATAGGCAAGATAAAAACATATTTCAGGAATTCGGCCGTTACACTTCAAGCAATAAATTCGTTAACACCGAATCCGACAAACATGACAGAGGCAGCTATTAACGTACGGCAGACCGACAGACAGACAGACACACTAACTAACAAATGCGGATGAGAGACAGATGAGCAAGCTTGGGACGAGAACCTGACCACGAAAACAAGTAGAATTTAACAAGTATATGAAACATATCACGAATCACTTAACTTCTAATGAAATGGTTCAAATGGCTCTGAGCACTATGGGACTTAACTTCTGAGGCCATTAGTCCCCTAGAACTTAGAACTACTTAAACCGAAGGACAACACACACATCCATGCCCTAGGCAGGACTCGAACCTGCGACCGTAGCGATCGCGCGGCTCCGGATTGCAGCGCCCAGAACTGCTCTGCCACTTTCCAATAAACTGCGATGTCTGTCGAAGACCTGGTGCAGCACCCCCAAGTCGCTCTCCCGAACCGTCCGCTGCCAGCCGCTGCAATGGACGCAGGAAGGCGCGCCGATCTCCCGTCTCACGGCGTCGCAGCTCTCACCGGCCACACCGATGTCATGGGTTGACTCCTGTTGCTCTCGGGTCGGCCGCGAAGCCACTACCCCTTGCTATACGGCGCGGCCCACTGGACTAACGTGGCGACCTCACATGCGCCGACGCTCAAGACGGAGAAGTCATCTTGTGTCCCCGTGCGCGACCGACCAACCGATCGATCCAACCGCCAATGATCATTGCCTGAACAAACGCGAGCAGACTGGCGTCCTAACACGTACTAGCACTCCGGACGACAGACAGACACTGACTGCCCCACACTGACCCGGCTGACCAACTGACCAGACTCGCCTCTAGCGAGCTCATAGCGCCCCTTAAATGCACGTGAACAGGATACCTTTCCCCTTTCCCAGCAAAGGGAGACACCAAAGCTGCGATTGTCACAGCGGCGCCACAGCCGAAAACGGAGGGCGACTGCTTCACACAACTCGCTGCGGCGCGCTCTTCAAAACAGCAATTTTTACCACGGCTCAGTAGTGAAGTTCAAAACTCAAGCATCAGTCTGTCAAAGCAATTCAACGAAAAAATCTCAAAACTGCCGAGGCTCAAAATGCCTGAGAACTATGGGACTTAACTTCTGAGGTCATCAGTCCCCTAGAACTTAGAATACTTAAACCTAACTAACCTAAGGACATCACACACAGCCATCCCCGATGCAGGATTCGAACCTGCGACCGTAGCGGTCGCGCGGTTCAGGACTGTAGCGGCTAGAACCGCTCCGCCACCCCTGCCGGCAAAATTGTCGAGCTAATCGACTCTGAAGATTGCCGAGGAACTGTGATTTAGGCTTCCACATTAATCAGCCAGAACATATGACCACCTACAAATAGCCGGTATGTCGATCTTTCTCACAGTGGCGACGCGTCGTGGCGTGGAACCAATAGGGCCTCGACAGGTCACATAAGTGAACTGGCACCGCATCCGCAAACACAAGTCACCTAATTCCCGTAAATTCCGGGGATGGGGCATCCCTAATATGTTCGAGCTAGTTCAGATCTGGCGACACTGTGTTGCTCGAACCCCTCCATCACACTCCTGGCAGTGTGACATGGCGCATTGTCCTGTTGAAAAATGCTCCTGCCATCTGGAAATATGATCATCATGAAGGGATGTACGTGGTCTGCAACCCAGTGTAAGATACTATTTGGCTGTCATGGTGCCTTGCACGAGCTGCATTAGGCACATGGATACCCTCGTGGATGTGCCCCAGAGCATAATGCAGCCGCTGAAAACTTGTCGCCGTCCTGCAGTACAGGTGTCAAGGTGCTGTTCTCCTGGAAGACGATGGACTTCAAACAAGGTGAGCCTGTAATTGTGTTGCTCAGTATAGGTCTCTTGGAGCAAACTGCTACTGCTGTCAGGAAACATGGTCGACATGGAGGCGTGTACATCGTCGGCAGCCAGTTGGCCGTCACGGTGCCTTCCACCAGCTACACTGGACCCATGAATGCCCACGTCACAGAGCGTAGTGGAGCCACCACCAGCACGTATCTGTCCCGCAGTGCCAGTGTCAAGGAGCTGTTTCAGCCGGCCGCGGTGGTCTCGCGGTTCTAGGCGCGCAGTCCGGAACAGTGCGACTGCTACGGTCGCAGGCTCGAATCCTGCGTCGGGCATGGATGTGTGTGATGTCCTTAGGTTAGTTAGGTTTAAGTAGTTCTAAGTTCTAGGGGACTGATGACCACAGCAGTTGAGTCCCATAGTGCTCAGAGCCATTTGAACCATTTGAAGGAGCTGTTTCCCTGGAAGATGACGGATTCACGCCCATCCATCGGCGTGATGAAGAAGGTATCGGGATTCATCAGACCATGCAACATACTGCCACTGCGCCAACGTCCAGTGCTGATGGTTCCACGCCCATTTCATAGTTGCCGATGTCGCGGTGGGACATGCATGGGTCGTCGGCTACGGAGGCCCATTGTTAGGACTGTTCGTGGCATAGCATGTTCAGACGCACTTGTACCTTGCCCAGCATTGAAGTCTGATGTTGGTTCCGCCACAATTCGCCTCTTGTACAGTTTTGCCAGCCTGTCGAGGCTACGACGTCTAACATGTGTAATGAAGGGTGGGCGCCCAACCCCGCGATATCTGGACGTGGTTTCACCTTGGTTTCGCCTCGTGTTGAAGACACTCACCACAACACTCCTTGAACATCCGACAAGTCGTACAGTTTCCGAAATGCTCGTGCCGAGCCTCCAGGGTATTACAGTCTGCCGTCAGTCAAGCTCAGACAGATCGCGCGGTTCCCCATTCTACACACAGACACAATTTTTTATAAAAATATATAATTAAGAATTTATATTTGCGCTGTGTGTTAAATTCAATTAGAAACAAGATGCGCATTTTCAGTGAAAATTATTAGATTTGCGCTAGCTACGATAGATATGTTTTACGGCTTTCACATTAATCTGAATGATGTAAGTATTCGAACTTAACAAAAACAACGAAAAAATAGACCGTAGCAAGACTCGATAAAACAATTCACAGAATTTTTCGACGCTACGAAGTGAGCCATCGGGCACGGTATGAAAATCACATTAACTTTAGTGAATTAGAGTCCCACAGAAATCTTCAAACTTGATTTTCTCGAGAAATTTTGAGAGTTACATCGACTTGCTTTCGTGTTCTGAATTCACGTACCCTAAATATAAAAAATTACAAAAATCCGATTCCCATGGTCTCCTTCTACGTCTTAGCTACTTTGGCCATAGTGCTTTGCAAGTAAGAAGGCGGGTGCACGGGTCCTATTTAATATCGCACTGAGCCGGTACACAAGTGAACTCCGTGGCTCCTCCATTCGGCGGCGTATACACATATTTTAGGAATGTGTTATTTTAGTTCCATAATACACCCCTGGAAATTGAAATAAGAACACCGTGAATTCATTGTCCCAGGAAGGGGAAACTTTATTGACACATTCCTGGGGTCAGATACATCACATGATCACAATGACAGAACCACAGGCACATAGACACAGGCAACAGAGCATGCACAATGTCGGCACTAGTACAGTGTATATCCACCTTTCGCAGCAATGCAGGCTGCTATTCTCCCATGGAGACGATCGTAGAGATGCTGGATGTAGTCCTGTGGAACGGCTTGCCATGCCATTTCCACCTGGCGCCTCAGTTGGACCAGCGTTCGTGCTGGACGTGCAGACCGCGTGAGACGACGCTTCATCCAGTCCCAAACATGCTCAATGGGGGACAGATCCGGAGATCTTGCTGGCCAGGGTAGTTGACTTACACCTTCTAGAGCACGTTGGGTGGCACGGGATACATGCGGACGTGCATTGTCCTGTTGGAACAGCAAGTTCCCTTGCCGGTCTAGGAATGGTAGAATGATGGGTTCGATGACGGTTTGGATGTACCGTGCACTATTCAGTGTCCCATCGACGATCACCAGTGGTGTACGGCCAGTGTAGGAGATCGCTCCCCACACCATGATGCCGGCTGTTGGCCCTGTGTGCCTCGGTCGTATGCAGTCCTGATTGTGGCGCTCACCTGCACGGCGCCAAACACGCATACGACCACCATTGGCACCAAGGCAGAAGCGACTCTCATCGCTGAAGACGACACGTCTCCATTCGTCCCTCCATTCACGCCTGTCGCGACACCACTGGAGGCGGGCTGCACGATGTTGGGGCGTGAGCGGAAGACGGCCTAACCGTGTGCGGGACCGTAGCCCAGCTTCATGGAGACGGTTGTGAATGGTCCTCGCCGATACCCCAGGAGCAACAGTGTCCCTAATTTGCTGAGAAGTGGCGGTGCGGTCCCCTACGGCACTGCGTAGGATGCTACGGTCTTGGCGTGCATCCGTGCGTCGCTGCGGTCCGGTCCCAGGTCGACGGGCACGTGCACCTTCCGCCGACCACTGGCGACAACATCGATGTACTGTGGAGACCTCACGCCCCACGTGTTGAGCAATTTGGCGGTACGTCCACCCGGCCTCCCGCATGCCCACTATACGCCCTCGCTCAAAGTCCGTCAACTGCACATACGGTTCACGTCCACGCTGTCGCGGCATGCTACCAGTGTTAAAGACTGCGATGGAGCTCCGTATGCCACGGCAAACTGGCTGACACTGACGGCGGCGGTGCACAAATGCTGCGCAGCTAGCGCCATTCGACGGCCAACACCGCGGTTCCTGGTGTGTCCGCTGTGCCGTGCGTGTGATCATTGCTTGTACAGCCCTCTCGCAGAGTCCGGAGCAAGTATGGTGGGTCTGACACACCGGTGTCAATGTGTTCTTTTTTCCATTTCCAGGAGGGTACATAAAGGTAACGCCCAATAACATTTTACTAAATTTCGATAGTGTTGTCCACCACAGCTGATTCACACTGATGTTGATGATTAATGAAAACTACCGCAGCCGTATTATTATATATCTATTGTGTCAGAGCGGTTTTCATTCTAAGCAGACGTTTTATGTCATGTCATTTGTGCCCATGCAGCACAGTGGTACGTTAACGTTGTTCCACGCCCCCTAATCTTTCCCTTCATGCCAAGCCATCGTGGATTTACACTACAACAAGACAATGCACGCCCGCACGCGACGTTTCTTTCTACTGCTTGTCTCCATACTTTCCAAACCCTACCTTGGCCAACAGGGTCGCCGGATATCTTCCCAATGGTCAAAGTTTGGAATTTTATTGACAGGGACCTACAAAAAATTCGAGATTTTGCGATCTAGCGGGCCTATTGGACAGAATTTGGCAAAACATTCCTCACGAGAACATCCAACTACTCTGTCAATTAATGCCAGAGTTGTAACAACGTGTTACTGAATTGCACCATTTGTGAAGATCTTTCTTTTGAATAAATCATCCAGTTTTTGTGAAATTGTAATCATTTGTTTTTCTATACTTGTATATGACACCTACCGATTTCCGTCCCATTTGTGTAGCTCCATCCTGGTCAGGTTTTTTTTTTTTTTTTCTTACAATATGAATAGGAATGTTAAGAAAGAGATTATGTATAGGAATAATGAGGTTTGGGAAAAGAGATGTGAAGAGGTAGATGTACAGCGGGTGCAAAGGTAACAAAAGCAAAAACAGTGAAGACTTTACAAAGAGATGTGAAAGAACGGACAAATATAAAAGTTATTGTCGTTATAAACTGCTTAGAGAAGACAGAACCAGCTACAGGGCACCGAAATCGATTTCAAGAATAATCTATCGGTAGAATGTTTAATCAGGTCTTGAAAGACCTGATAGAAGGAATGTTGATGGACGTCGAAGAACAAAGGACTTGAATCGAGAACAACTGCCAACATCTGCAACTTAGCAGTAGATATTCTCGGTGCATCGAAGCGACTTAAAGCCATTAATCAAGACAAGCCTTCTGGTTGGGATAGCATACCAGGAAGTTTCCATTCAGAGTATGCTGATACAATAGCCCCGTACATAGCAATCATACAAAACCACTCGCTCGTACAAAGCTTCGTACCAAAAGAGAGTTACACATGTCACACCAATACTCAAGAAAGGAAATAGAAGTAACGCTGAATTACAGAACCATATCACTAACGTCGAACTGCTGTAGGATTTTCGAACGTGTGCCGTATTCGAACATTATGAATTACCTCGAAGGTAACGGTCTATTGACACATTGTCAACACAAATTCAGAAGCGATTATTCTTATCAAACACACTCATGAACTATCGAGTGCTACTGACAGGGGATATCAAAATGATTCCATATTTTCAGATTTCTAGAAGGTTTTTGACACCGTTCTCCACAAAACAATTCTAATCAAATTACGCACCTATAGTATCACTTCAGTTGCGCGACTGGATTCGTGAGTTGCAATCGACGGAGTATCATCGAATAAAAGTGATATCCGGTGTTCCCCAAGGAATTGTTATAGGTTATCTACTGGTCCTAATTCACATAACGTTTTGTGAGAGAATGTGAGCCGCCGCCTTATTTTTTTGCAGATGATGCTGCCATTTACCGTATAGTAAAGCTATCAGAAGGTCAAAACCAATTGCAAAATGGCTTAGACACGATGTCTGTGTGGTGTGAAAAGTGGCAACTGGCTCTGTACAAGGAAAAGTGTGAGGTCATCCACATAAGTACAAAAGAAGTCCGTTGAATTTCTGTTACACGATAAATCACAAATTTAAAAGCTGTCAATTCGACTAAATACCGCACAAATACAATTACGAACACAATAAATTGGAATGAAACTTCCTGGCAGATTAAAACTGTGTGCCGGACCGAGACTCGAACTCGGGACCTTTGCCTTTCGGGGGCAAGTGCTCTGCCAACTGAGCTACCCAAGCACCACTCACGCCCCGTCCTCACAGCTTTACTTCTGCCAGTACCTCGCCTCCTACCTTCCAGTCTAGAACCACGCGACCGCTACGGTCGCAGGTTCGAATCCTGCCTCGGGCATGGATGTTTGTGGTGTCCTTAGGTTAGTTAGGTTTGGGTAGTTCTAAGTTCTAGGGGACTGATGACCTGAGAAGTTAAGTCCCATAGTGCTCAGAGCCATTTGAACCATTTGAACCTCCTACCTTCCAAACTTAACAGAAGCTCTCCTGCGAACCTTGCAGGACTAACACTCTTGAAAGAAAGGATATTGCGGAGACATGGTTTAGCCACAGCCTGGGGGGTGCTTCCAGAATTAAAATTGTGTGCCAGTTGGTAGAGTACTTGCCCGCGAAAGGCAACGGTCCCGAGTTCGAGTCTCGGTCCGGCACACAGTTTTAATCTGCCAGCAAGTTTCATATCAGCGCACACTCCGCTGCAGAGTGAAAATCTCATTCTGAATAAATTGGAATGATCGTATGGACAATGTCGTAGGGAAGGCAGAGAAAGAATATGTTTTACTGACATAATGCTTAGAAGAGGCAGCAACTCTACTACACTTGTTCGTCCTCTGCTACAGTATTGTTGTGCTGCATTAGCAGACAAGACAGATGGAGGATATCGGAAAAGTTCAAAGAAGGAGTGCTAGTTTTGTATTATCTCGAAATAAGCGAGAGAGTGTCGTGGATATCATAAGCGAGTTGACGGAAATAATTAAAACGAAAGCATTTTTTGTTGCGGCGTGATTTTTCAGAGATTTCAATAACCAGATTTCTGCTCTGAATGTGAAAATATTTTATTTTCGTTAAACTATATGTGGAGAAATGATCATCATAATAAAATAACAGAAATCAGAGTTCGTACAGAAGGATTTAAGCGTTCATTTTTCCCAAGCGTTGTCAGAGTGTGGAACGGTAGAGAAACAGTGTGAAGGTGGTGCGAAGAGCCTCCTGCCAGGCACTAAGTGTAAATCACAGCGTAGCCATGTAGATGTAGAAGTGGTTACCGGAAGGAAAGACCCTGAAATGATAATATTCTTACTTTAGGACAACTAATGGCAAAGAGACTGGAAAGGAATGTTATCACAGATCTCTAGTGGAAGTCCGCCACGAATTCCTCTCTTGTACCGTCTTCTTCATCTCAGAGTAGGCTAAGCAACCTACGTCCTCAATTAAGAGCTCGACCTACTCGAATCTCTGTTTTCCTGTATATTTTTTACATTCTACAGCGCCGTCTAGTAGCATGGATGTTATTCAGTGATATCTCAACTGATATCATATCATCCTGTCCCTTCTGCTTTCCTACTGCACTCTTAATGTTACCATCTTGCTTTTAATTTCACCGAAGGTTGTTTTGACTTTTCTCTGTGTGTGTGTGTGTGTGTGTGTGTGTGTGTGTGTGTGTTGTGTGTGAATTCCTACGGGACCAAACTGCTAAGGTCATAGGTCCCTAGAGTTACACACTACTTAAACTAACTTATGCTAAGAACAAAACACACACCCATGCCCAAGGGAGGACTCCAGCTTCCGGCGGGAGGGTGACTTTTCTGTATGCTGAATCACTTATTCTGATAATTATTTCTTTTTCTATTTCTTCACGTTCTTCAAGTAGCCATTTCGCCTTACGTTCTAGCACTTCCTATTTATTTCATTCCTAAGTGACTTGTACATCTGCGGAATTTCCTTCAACATTTTTATACTCCCTTGTTTCATTGATCAGCTGAGATATTTCTTCTGTAACTCATAGCTTCTTCGCAATTACCTTCATTGTACCTGTGTTTTTCTTTCCAACTTCTGTGATTTCTTTATAGATGTCCATTCCTATTCAACTGGACTGTCTACTGAGCATCAGAAAACTTCAAGTGTATCTCTTCATTCCTTATTACTTCCGTATCCCACTTCTTTGCGTGGTGATTCCTACTGTCAAACTTCTTAAACTTCAGCCTACTCTTCATCACTACTAAACTGTGATCTGAGTTCACATCTGATCCTGGATACGTCTTACAAGCCAGTGCTGATTTCTGAATCTCTGACTGACCACAACGTCATCTAAGTGAAAACGAGTATTTCCCGGCCTTTACCCAGTATAACACCTTCTCTTGTGATGAACAGAGCATTCGTTATTAACAGCCGAAATTTATTGCAGAACTCAGTTATTCTCCTCTGTCATTCCTAGTACGAAGCCATATTCTCCTGCAAACCTTTCTTCTACTCTTTTCCCTACAACCGCATTCCTATCCCACATGACTATAAGATTTTCGTCTTCCTCTGCATCCTTAATTACCCATTCACCATCCTCATATACTATCTCTGTCTCTTAATCTTCTTCTTGCGCCGTCATTACCCATTCACCATCCTCATATACTATGTCTCTTAATCGTCTTCTTGCGCCGTCGCCAATAGCTGAACTATTGTTGTCGGTGTTGATTAGCTGACGATTCTAATGAGAACAACCCTATCACTGAACTGTTCACTAACTTACCCTCGGCCCTACCTTTCTATTCGTAACGTTTCCTACTTCCGTCATACCATTTTCTACTCCTGTTGATACTACCCTATAGTCATCTGACCAGAAATCTTTATTTCCATTTCACAACACTGGCGCCCGCTTTAACTATATTGAGAATTAGCATTTCCGTTTCCAGGTTTTCAAGCTTCCTTCAAACGTCTGGTCTGACATTTGACTTGACGCCCAGACTCGTAGAACGTTATCCTTTCTTTGGCTATTCAGTCTTTTCCTCATGTTCACACGTCACTCCCCCCCCCCCCCCCCCTCCTCCTTGACAGTCCCGAGATACGAATGGCGCGAAAAGTGATAAATGAACACCCTAAAAGAAGATCTGGTTTTATTGACACCATTTATACCACCAGCTGATGCCTGTCCGGGTCGATTCTAGCAGCAGCGTGCCTGAAATGTTTTTCTTGGCCACCGTTCAACGTTGAGCGTCAAGGTTCTGACCTCCATCGTGGGGCGTCAAAAGATGGAGTGATATGTACGTATGACTGGAAATGACGACCTTCCCATCGTGTGAAATGTTGGTGCCGTTGGTCAGAATTGTTATGCAATTTGGTGCAAATTTGACATCATTAACCCACTTCACATATGACATCAACTTCTGAGCTGTGGCCTTCTCTTCTCATGTGTCGACACCTCGTTGTCTGCAGCGTCGCAGAGAGCCACGCTTTTGCACTGTTGCAAAGGAAGGTCGTAGGCATCTTTGAGCCAAATTTCAAATTTAGGCGTCGCAATGAAAGACAATTACGGGTTTCAAAAAAGGTCTTGCCCGCTACTCAAGCCTTCCGCCCTCGCAGGCGATCACCGCAGACATACAGATGGCAGGTAGGGCCTCTTTCTCTCACGATTTTCTTTGCGCACTGTCATCCCACTAGGTGCACAGTTCGTGGTGCACGGTGGAGTATGACATAATCGTAGAAAGAATATCTGTCTCTAGAAGATCACCAGGAAATATATTTTTTCTATTTTTTATATTTGTGGTGAAGTTCAGAAATGAAGTGTCTGTCCGCCAAAGCAGTTCGATACAACTCGAAAAAACTCTCGAGATAAATGCCTCTGAAGGTTTCCGAGGAAATATGACTTAAGACTACTACACTGATCAGCCAAAAATTTTGACCACCTACCTAATAGTAGGAATTCTCAGCTTTCGCATGGACAACAGAGGTGACGCGTCGTGGCATGGAGGCAATGAGGCCTTGGTAGGTCACTGGAGAGAGCTGGCGCCACATCTGCACTCTGAAGTCATACAAACCCCGTAAATTCAGGGGAGGGAGGCGATGAACTCAGACGCCACGTTCATTCACATCCCAGATGTGTTCAGTTGGGTTCAGATCGGGCAAGTCGTGGGGAAAGCAAATATACTGGAACTCGCCACTGTGTTGGCAACGGCCTTGCCGCAGTGGTTACACCGGTTCCCGTGAGATCACCGAAGTTAAGCGCTGTCGGGCGTGGTCGGCACTTGGATAGGTGACCATCCAGGCCGTCCTGCGCTGTTGCCATTTTTCGGGGTGCACTCAGCCTCTTAATGCCGACTGAGGAGCTACTCGACCGAATAGTAGCGGCTTCGGTCAAGAATACCATCATAACGGCCGGGAGAGCGGTGTACTGACCCCACGCCCCTCCTAACCGCATCCTCGGCTGAGGATGACACGGCGGTCGGATGGTCCCGGTAGGCCACTCGTGGCCTGAAGACGGAGTGCTTTTAGTGCCACCGTGTTCCTCGAACCATTCCATCACACTCTTGGCCTTGTGGCATGATGCATTACCTTGTTGAAAAAAGGCACTGCCGTCGGGAAACATGATCGTCATAAAGGGGCATACATGGTCTGCAACCAGTGTACGGTACTACTTGGCCGTCATGATGCTTTGGCCGAGATCCACTAGACCCTTGGATACCCTCGTGAATGTTCCTCAGAGCATAATGGAGCCGCCGCAAAGGTGACTCCGTTCGGCAGTATAGGTGTCAAAGAGCTGGACGACAAAGGATACCAAAAAGGGTGATCTTTTATTTTTGTTGCCTTGTATGGCTTCGCTGCACGTGTTAAAATTTACCGCAGGTTTCTATCTTCAGTCACGTAGTAGATATAGATTTGTGTAATCTACATCAATATTTATACTCCGCAAGCCACCCAACGGTGTGTGGCGGAGGACACTTTACGTTCCACTGTCATTACCTCCCTTTCCTGTTCCAGTCGCGGGAAGAACGACTGCCGGAAAGCCTCAGTGCGCGCTCGAATCTCTCTAATTTTACATTCGTGATCTCCTCGGCAGGTATAAGTAGGGGGAAGCAATATATTCGATACCTCATCCAGAAACGCATCCTCTCGAAACCTGGCGAGCAAGCTACACCGCGATGCAGAGCGCCTCTCTTCCAGAGTCTGCCACTTGAGTTTGCTAAACATCTCCGTAACGCTATCACGCTTACCAAATAACGCTGTGACGAAACGCGCAGCTCTTCTTTGGATCTTCTCTATCTCCTCTGTCAACCCGACCTGGTACGGATCCCACACTGATGAGCAATACTCAAGTATAGGTCGAACGAGTGTTTTGTAAGCCACCTCCTTTGTTGATGGCAACGGCCTTGCCGCAGTGGATACACCGGTTCCCGTCAGATCACCGAAGTTAAGCGCTGTCGGGCGTGGCCGGCATTTGGATGGGTGACCATCCGGACCGCCATGTGCTGTTGCCATTTTTCGGGGTGCACTCAGCCTCGTGATGCCAATTGAGGAGCTACTCGACCGAATAGTAGCGGCTCCGATCAAAGAAAACCATCGTAACGACTGGGAGAGCGGTGTGCTGACCACACGGCCCTCCTATCCGCATCCTCGGCTGAGGATGATACGGCGGTCGGATGGTCCCGATGGGCCCCTTGTGGCCTGAAGACGGAGTGCTCCTTTGTTGATGGACTACATTTTCTACGGACTCTCCCAATGAATCTCAACATGGCACCCGCCTTACGAACAATTAATTTTATATGATCATTCCACTTCAAATCGGTCCGTACGCATAGTCTCAGATAATATACAGAAGTAACTGCTACCAGTGTTTGTTCCGCTATCATATAATCATACAATAAAGGATCCTTCTTTCTATGTATTCGCAATACATTTGTCTATGTTACGGGTCAGTTGCCACTTCCTGCACCAAGTGCCTATCCGCTGCAGATCTTCCTGCATTTCGTTGCAAATCGAGTAAATCCTTTTCAGAAGCACTGTGTATTTGTACCTCAGTTCGAAAAGAGACGAAGCGGCAATCGCAGCTAATTTATCCTCCCTCCCACGTGCTGCGTTCGAGACAAATGTTCTCGACATTCCAGCAGCGAGCCATCACCGTGTGCGAGCGGATCCCTGGCCAGAACGTGGCGCAGCCCCGAGCGCCTCTGTGAGATCTAGCGCCGCGTCGCGCGCAGATACGCCGATAATCACAGTTAATTAACAGGCGCGCACTCGCTGATGCCGCGTCTGTCGTAATTAACCCCGCTACGCTCAGAGCCACTTCTGAACGCAGTCCCCGCGGATCCATTCTCCGACTCTGCCGAGCGAGCGCTACGCCTCAGCCCCTTGTGCTGGCGGCTCCTGCGGCGTCTCTAGCGACAGGAAGTCACTCATAATCCGCCACAGCTCACGTCGCATGTCAGACCTTCCCGGACCGCCGCGTACTCATCGGCGGCGAACAGCTATCATTAATTTCGTTGTGGATGATATTTCAAAGTAGCTCAAGAAGCACGCAACGAGTAGATGACAGACCTCTAACATACGAAACTTTCCACAGCTACTGGTCGTCTTGTAATATTTTCTATTAATAAAATAAAATCATTGTACGAGACCGCAATCATTATTACTAGTCAATATACACGAATAGGAAGGTAGGGAAGTGAGTAAGTTAGTGAACAATTCAGTGACAGTGTTGTTCTTATTGGATTCGTCAGCGCCAACAGCGATAGCAATAGTTCAGGTATACATGGCGACGGCGCAAGACGAAGATAGAGATACACTACTGGCCATTAAAATTGCTACACCACTAAAATGATGTGCTACAGACGCGAAATTTAACACACAGGAAGAAGATGCTGTGATATGCAAATGATTACCTTTTCAGAGCATTCACGCAAGGTTGGCGCCGGTGGCGACACCTACAACGTGCTGACATGAGGAAAGTTTCCAACCGATTTCTCATACACAAACAGCAGTTGACCGACGTTGCCTGGTGACAAGTTGTTGTGATGGCTCGTGTAAGGAGGAGAAATGCGTACCATCACGTTTCCGACATTGAAAAAGGTCGGATTGTAGCCTATCGCGATTGCGGTTTCTCGTATCGCGACATTGTTGCTCGCGTTGGTCCAGATCCAACGACTATTAGCAGAATATGGAATCGGTGGGTTTAGGAGGGTAATACGGAACGCCGTGCTGGATCCCAACGGCACGTATCACTAGCAGTCGAGATGACAGGCATCTTATCTGCATGGCTGTAACGGATCGTGCAGCCACGTCTCGAACCATCAGCCAACAGATGGGGGCGTTTGCAAGACAACAACCATCTGCACGAACAGTTCGACGACGTTTGCAGCAGCATGGACTATCAGCTCGGAGTCCACGGCTGCGGTTACCCTTGACGCTACATCACAGACAGGAGCGCCTGCGATCGTGTAATCAACGACGAACCTGAGTACACGAATGGCAAAACATTTTTTCGGATGAATCCAGGTTCGGTTTACAGCATCATGATGGTCGCATCCGTGTTTGCCGACATCGCGGTGAACGCACATTGGAAACGTGTATTCGTCATCGCCATACTGGCGTATCACCCGGCGTGATGGTATGTGGTGCCATTGGTTACACGTCTCAGTCACCTCTTGTTCGCAGGTATGGAGAGAACCTCACGAATCGCTGGGCGCTGCATGTCAGCAGGGGATTGTTCAAGCTGCTCTCTGGCAGGTGACATTTACGTTCATGTCCATTGTGCATTCCGACGGACTAAGGAAATTCCAGCAGGATAATACGACATCCCGCGCGTCCAGAATTGCTACAGAGTGGCTCCAGGAATACTGAGTTTACACGCTTCCGCTGGTCAGCAAACTGCCCAGACATAACCATTATTGAGCATACCTGGGATGGCTTGCAACGTGCTGTTCAAAAAAGGTCTCCGCCCCCTCGAATTCTTATTGATTGATGGACAGCCCCGCAGGATTCATGGTGTCAGTTCCCTCCAGCACAGCTTCAGACATTAGTCGAGTCCATGGCACGTTGTGTTACGGCATTTCTGCGTGCTCGCGAGGACCCTACACGATATTAGGCAAGTGTACCAGTTTCTTTGGCTCTTCAGTACATTTTACTGGTTCATCCATTGGTAAAATAGGTTTTCAAGCATGTAAAACTTGGGGGAAGTCCCTCCGCAAGAAACTAGCTAGACAGGAATGGAAAAGGTGGATTTGACGATAGAACTGCAAAGCTCATCCGTGACATGAGTCAGTCGGTGGCCTGCAGGCAAAGAGCGTACATCTTGTGAACTGGAAGAGGTAAATGAACTGCAAGATTTTATAATATAGCCTTGGATGCGAAAGTAATGCACCATATTATTCATGGCATACTTGGTTAGCTCTACACTATGTAAATCCGACGCTAAGACAATTCACAGAGCTTGTTACTCAGAAAGAACCATGGATTCTTTTGTCGTGTTTTTTAAAAAGTACAGGAGACCGACACTGCCACCATCTTGATTTCAAATGACAAGTTGAGTGCTGTATAATTGCGGGGACCAGTTATGTGGTTTCGTTTTCAACAATAATTTTGTGTTCTGTACACTTTGCCGGCCGCGGTGGTCTAGCGGTTCTGGCGCTGCAGTCCGGAACCGCGGGACTGCTACGGTCGCAGGTTCGAATCCTGCCTCGGGCATGGGTGTGTGTGATGTCCTTAGGTTAGTTAGGTTTAAGTAGTTCTAAGTTCTAGGGGACTTATGACCTAAGATGTTGAGTCCCATAGTGCTCAGAGCCATTTGAACCATTTTGTTCTGTAAACTTTGTGTTAAGTCACCGTACCTTATCCTCGGTCATTTACCTATACAGGGTCCTGTCCCTAGTGCTACGATAAATCGGAGTACCCTATGTTACTGAATTGAAAAGCAGTTCCCTTCTTTAACAAAACTTAATGAAGTTCGTGGAGTTGTTAAGTACATAATTATTTAGTGAGCATAAGTTTTGAACTACTTAACGTAGATTGAATTAATAAACAGTTGAAGTTACATCAAACTACAATTACAAAGGTGAAACTTAAATTATTTAGTTCAAAGTTAATTTATTGAAACAATACTGTTTAAAATTTCACATGTTATTTAGGTAACAGTGTTTCATCTTGTTTTGGGACTAACGTTTTCAGCCTCGATCTGAGTCTACCGATAGATTAATTTCTGGGTCCCCATGCTAATAGTCGAGCCAGATTTAAATGTTATATTACAATAACAACATTCAAGAATACGCAACTCGCTATGAGTATTGGAACTATAATACATACCGGTATCACTTGTTCCACTAGAGCTAAAGAATTTAAGGAAGTGAATAGCCCTTGAGAGTCCATAAATAATCAGTAAAAAGATACAATTATCTCATAATTGTTTCAATAGTAGTAATTTCTTGTAACTAAACTAACAAAAGAACCTCTTGTCGATGTCAGTAGTGATCCACCATTAGTAATCATTTTACCTATATTACTTTCAGATGGTAAGTGCTATTTTAGCTATAATTAACATTATCTTCCTACGGTAATGTACAGATAGTAAGTGTTGTTGAAAGCCAGTTATTGCCTGAATGCATTAATAAGCCTCCTATGTAGTTCAAGTCGATTCACTGGAACATTACTGACTAGATTGTGCTACTGTTTTGTGTCTTATCAGCAAAGCAGTTTAGTATCAAGTTAAATCAAACCACATAGCTAACTTTCTTTATGAATCATACTAATATTGGGTAGGACATTGCCTAATCAGTCTGCCGACCGTTTCATTTTAGGTGATTACAGTTTGCTTGATTACTAATAGAACCTTGGCTCGATTCCCGTTTATCTTGCTACTCCTTTCTTTCAATAGTAGTCATTAGGGGAACAAATTTAGTCCAACACTTCATCATTGCACATATTCACAGTCACAAAATTGAAATTCCTTTCACAGGGGTTACAGTCTTCTGAGACTATGGACGGTGGTGGATTGGTAAGCAGGGCACGTGGACTGCTGATCCCATTTGAGGACACAAAACTTTATTTTCATCGCGTTAATTAAAACAGAGCACCGGTAACAACACAAAGATTAATCAGTATTTACACACTGCGGTGATCTACACTGATTATTCAATTGTATAGGCAATGAGAATACTTCAGAAAATTTTAAAAGAAAATGACCCTTACGGCCCCAACTTTAAATTAATAAAAAATTACTTTACACAAACATAACATTAACATAACTAGACATCTGAGCTCACCAGTTAATTATCAGGTCTTGTGAATATGAAAAATAATAATTTGTAAAAGCTATCAGATTTCAAAAAAATACTCAAATACGTGAATTAACTAGTATGGAAAACATTCGACAATATGATGTTATGATAGCCTGAAATATCTACAGAACAATCAGCACATTCTCGACGTTTGGCGTTCACATCGACCGTGCGTCTGAAATCCGTGCTCGAGAGCTCAAGTAACAACAGGCAGGAGGGTTTTCGCACACCAATAACGGCTTCTAAAATACACATACCCAGTATTAATAGACAGTTCACTAAAATACTGAAACCAACAGCCAAGCATTGGGTAGCGCCAAATGCAGGAAGAGATGTTAAGCGTTATACTGTGACAACCGCAGTTGCTATTAAAGCAATAGTTCACTACACAATGTGCAGTGACGTGAAATTTCACTAAATACATTTATAAACCACAAATAGTTGAAGGTGATAATGACCAGACAATCCCCACACAACCGTAAATATCAAAGCACCGTTTGACAACGCAAAGATTTTCTATTATAGTTGCCAACTCAAAGGAAGTTGGCAATTCTAATTTAAAATGGCTGCTGAAGTTTCATACAGAGATGATAGTATGATTCGCCGGCCGCTGGTGGCCGAGCGGTTCTGGCGCTTCAGTCTGGAACCGCGCGACCGCTATGGTCGCAGGTTCGAATCCTGCCTCGGGCATGGATGTGTGTGTTGTCCTTAGGTTAGTTAGGTTTAAGTAGTTCTAAGTTCTAGGGGACTTGTGACCTCAGCAGTTGAGTCCCATAGTGCTCAGAGCCATTTGAACCATTTGATAGTATGATTCATAAATTTGACATTTTAACATACTAACAATAATAATAAAATGGGAATCGCCGAGTATCAGCCACATTTGTAATGCAACAGAACCAGGGCACAGCGCAGTTACCCACTTCCAAGTGATTTAAGGAATGACTAGCGAAAATCAAAATGCCTACACGGAGCAGTGACATTCAAAAGTTCCACCACAAAATGGCTCACCATTTAAAGTTAGTCCAGGAGCTCGCCGTTATAGACACGACTCTGAAATAATGTTGGCCGGTGATTGCTTCCGCACTCCATTTCCGCTCGCCGCAAGACCCAGGCGCCGAAATGTCAACACCGTGTGTCCTCGCAGTAATCGGCTATTACAAATGATTGAAGCGATTTCATAAATTCACTATAGCTCCATTCATTGACATATGGTCACGACACACTACAGATACGTAGAAAAAGTCATAAAGTTTTGTTCGGCTGAAGCCGCACTTCAGGCCTCTGCCGCCAGAGCGCTCGAGAGCGCAGTGAGACAAAATGGAGACAGGAGCCGAGAAAGCGTATGTCGTGCTTGAAATGCACTCACATCAGTCAGTCACAACAGTGCAACGACACTTCAGGACGAAGTTCAACAAAGATCCACCAACTGCTAACTCCATTCGGCGATGGTATGCGCAGTTTAAAGCTTCTGGATGCCTCTGTAAGGGGAAATCAACGGGTCGGCCTGCAGTGAGCGAAGAAACGGTTGAACGCGTGCGGGCAAGTTTCACGCGTAGCCCGCGGAAGTCGACGAATAAAGCTAGCAGGGAGCTAAACGTACCACAGCCGACGGTTTGGAAAATCTTACGGAAAAGGCTAAAACAGCAGCCTTACCGTTTACAATTCCTACAAGCCCTGACACCCGATGACAAAGTCAAACGCTTTGAATTTTCGGCGCGGTTGCAACAGCTCATGGAAGAGGATGCGTTCAGTGCGAAACTTGTTTTCAGTGATGAAGCAACATTTTTTCTTAATGGTGAAGTGAACACACAATGTGCGAATCTGGGCAGTAGAGAATCCTCACGCATTCGTGCAGCAAATTCACAATTCACCAAAAGTTAACGTGTTTTGTGCAATCTCACGGTTTAAAGTTTACGGCCCCTTTTTCTTCTGCGAAAAAAACTTTACAGGACACGTGTATCTGGACATGCTGGAAAATTGGCTCATGCCACAACTGGAGACCGACAGCGCCGACTTCATCTTTCAACAGGATGGTGATCCACCGCACTTCCATCATGATGTTCGGCATTTCTTAAACAGGAGATTGGAATACCGATGGATCGGTCGTGGTGGAGATCATGATCAGCAGTGCATGTCATGGCCTCCACGCTCTCCCGACTTAACCCCATGCGATTTCTTTCTGTGGGGTTATGTGAAAGATTCAGTGTTTAAACCTCCTCTACCAAGAAACGTGCCAGAACTGCGAGCTCGCATCAACGATGCTTTCGAACTCATTCATGGGGACATGCTGCGCCGAGTGTGGGAAGAACTTGATTATCGGCTTGATGTCTGCCGAATCACTGAAGGGGCACATATCGAACATTTGTGAATGCCTAAAAATACTTTTTGAGTTTTTGTATGTGTGTGCAAATCATTGTGAAAATATCTCAAATAATAAAGTTATAGTAGAGCTGTGAAATCGCTTCAATCATTTGTAACAACCCTGTACACCAAGCGGCGACTGACTACTCGCGAAGCTCCGTGCGCTGCCCTCCCTCTGTCACTGTCGCCAACCGACTATCCATCACTGCCCCGACCGAGTCTCCTCTACCCCGCGAGATGCGGCCGTCCTAAGTAGAGGGCGCTATCCAACCAGGACGCCGCAAAGCGCGTAACTTCGACAGAGAAACAATCCTGTCAACAGCACCGCAGGAAGTCACGGCTCAGAGGGGTTATTCTGATGTCTTGTCGCGTGGTGCAACTATCAATTGTGAAATGTATTGTGCTACCCTCAGGAAACTGAACAAACTACTTCAGCATGTTCGTTGCCACAAAAAAGCAAACGAACTGTTGCTTCCCCGTAACAACGCAAGGCCTCACAAAAGTCTGCACACTGGAGCGGAGCTCACAAAATGTCACGGGACTGTTCTTCCTCATCCACCCTATAGCCCGGATCTCGTAACTTCCGACTTCCATCTGGCCCAATAAATGATGTACTCCGCGGGACGCAATACGTGGACCATCGGGGGGTTACTGATTAAACAATATGTTGATTCTCTTAGCGACCAGTAGAGAGGTATCATGTGTCCATATTTGCCCTTCTAGCAAGATGGCATGAGGCCGTCACATTGAATGGAGATTATGTTAAAAAAATGAGATTTTGTAGCCCAAATAGTAAGGAATAATGTGGTGTATTGGAATCCTGAATAAAACCAATCCGTTTTCAGAAAAAAAGTGTTGAATTAGTTGTTGAACGCCCCACGTATCAATCTGTGGTGGTTGTATGGTGTTAAATCTAACGGACTTGACAACTGAAATTCAAATTAACGTCTAAAGATCAAGGATTTAGTCATTTCAAAGAATAATTTACAGAAATAACGAACTGGAACTGCCACACTAAAATTCAAGATCACGTCTACAAACTAAACATACAGTCATTTCATAAAAAGCAGCATGGAATCATTTCGTAAAAGTAATCTTTAAAAATAAAATAGAGAAGTTGGCAGCTGATGGTTACAGTGCTGACACCAAAGTTTTCATGTTACATGTGTGTCCACTTATGCTGGCCACTGATGCGATACATACAGGGGTCGTATCAACCCCTTCGGCATCAACTACAGCCTTGTTGCAACAAAATAAATAAAATCGTAAGAACGGTTGTAGGCATTTTATTTTCTGACAATAGTAAACAGTCGTCGTCCCAAAGACCTCCTACAAAAGGATGGACACACAAAAAAACTGATAAGTGTAATGTGAAACAAGTATGGCTTTAAAACTTTACATGCAGAGCTTGTATGACTTTGTCTCTACTGTGTAAGTAGGCTGTATAGCTTTTTTTATTGGTAACGCCACGTAGCGCTCTGTATGAAAATCACTGGCTGTGCTGTGTGCAGTCTGTTCCTGGGTGGCATTGTTGTAATATTCGCTATTGTAGTGTTGGGCAGTTGGCTGTTAACAGCGCGTAGCGTTGCGCAGTTGGAGGTGAGCCGCCAGCAGTGGTGAATGTGGGGAGAGAGATGACGGAGTTTTGAGAGCCGATGATCTGACCGTGTGTCCATCAGAGCCGGTAAATTTGTAAGACTTGATGTCATGAACTGATATATATTATGACTTTTGAACACTATTAAGGTAAATACATTGTTTGTTCTTTATCAAAATCTTTCATTTGCTAACTATGCCTATCAGTAGTTAGTCCCTTCAGTAGTTTCAATCTTTTATTTAGCTGGCAGTAGTGGCGCTCGCTGTATTGCATTAGTTCGAGTAATGAAGATATTTGTGAGGTAAGTGATTCATAACAGGTATAGGTTATTGTTAGTCAGGGCCATTCTTTTGTACGGATTATTAAAAGTCAGATTGCGTTGCGCTAAAAATATTGTGTGTCAGTTTAGTGTTGATCAGAATAGGTAAAGAGCGAAATGTCTGAATACGTTCAGTTCTGCTCAGCTGTTTGAAAATCAAATAATGTAAGAGGTTTATCAGCACAGTAATTCATTAATTTTTCTAAGGGGACGTTTCATATGTCGACCCTTAGCCGAGGATACCTCACTGGAATCTTCTAATTTTTTCTTGTAGTTTGTGTAATAAGTGCCCCTATTGTTTATTGCTAGGGCGTAATTATAGAGAGAATTTCTTTTATAGTTGTAGTTTTTCATTGTTGTACAGTAAAACAGTTGTGGCATGCATGTAGATTTGCACCAAGTATTTCGCAGCTGCACTTGCAATTAACTAGATATTATTTTCAGTGCTACGTTAATGTGTTTTCTTAATGTTGCTCTTCAAATAGTGCTTTTCTTGTTATCGTGTGAAATACGTGACAATTATGGCGAGTGAAAAACGTAACACTAGGCTCTAAAGTAAACTGAGAAATGATATTGAAGACGATAGCAGTGTGTTAGCGCCACCGTGTAATGAATTAACTAATGTTCAAAGTAGTAATTTGACAATTGGGCATAGGGAAATGAGGCGGGCTGCAAATAACAGTGAAACAATTAGTGAACAGGGAAGCATTATCGATCGATCGGTCGGCAACAGCTCGCCTCAGGAATCCGAAATGACAGGACACAATCTAGCAAATACTGTAGATTCAGGTTTTGCATCCTCACTGTTTTCTCAAATAAGTCAAGACACTTTTTCTACTTTTCAAAATGCGAATATTGCCGGTTCAAATGCACTGCCGAATAGCATTGAGGAACATGTTTCAGACACCAGTGCATTGTTATTACAGTTAATGCAACAAATGGGACAAAGGCTACAAAAGTTAGACACAATGGAACGAAATCTTCAAAAGTTAGACACAATGGAACAACACCAGAGACAAACACAGCAACAGTTAAACGCAATAGAACAAAATCTTCAAAAGTTAGACACCACGCTTGAACAAACACGTGAAGATTTAACTACTGAGTTACATAAAATCGAATCGAAATGTGAAAAAGTCTGTAATGACGTAAAAACACAAATTTGTGAGCATTTCCAACCTATATTTTCGCGTCATGAAAATGCATTACAGAATCACGAAGCAGCCATAAAAGAACTGCAAAACATTGTTCATGAAAATCATGAGACCTTGTGTGCTAAAATTGACGCAGTTGCATCTACCGATTCGGTTACGCAACTTGCAAAAACTCAGGACAACTTAAAGGACACAGTAGATACGATTTCAACACAAATGGACACTCTGAAATTTCGTTCAAAAAACACACTGAGGAAATAAGTACACTATCGGAGAAAGTAGCCGAACTTTGGGATCAGTTCACTAACTTATCTACAAAGGTAGATGATGATCTGAATGACACAAGACCTGTAGCCATCACTGAAACAGAAGAGTATGAACAAATTAAGAAATTCAAACAAAATCAGAATCAAATTAATACGCAACACAAAAGAGAAATCCGAGAAGTACAAGATCAGTTGGCACAAGTAATACAAAAATTACATATTTCAGATGACACTCGCGCTCCAACACGGGAAGAGGGACTTAGAAATACGGAAAAGCCACAAAATAATAAGACAGGGCATTTGGGAAATTATGAAATAAATTGGCAAGGTGCACCGAATTTTGAGATGGAACCGCCGACACGACGTAACAATGACCGATATGCGACTCGCCGACGCAATGATTTTGACTATAAGCTGTTCATTACTACACGTAAATTCAAAACATTTAAGAATTCTGGCAACGACATTCATCCACAAGCGTGGCTTCATCAATTCTCTCATTGTTTGCCTCCCAACTGGTCATTAGAGCACAGATTAGAATTTATGTGTGGCTACTTAGAGATTGAACCAGCTGAAAGAATGCGATCGGTCATTCACGATTGTCACAGTGAAGGAGAATTTTATCATGCCTTTCTCTCAGCATATTGGTCTCAAGCTGCACAAAACCGAGTAAAACATAGCATCATAATGATGAAACATTTCGAACAATCTGAATTTTCCAGTCTTGTGAAATATTTTGAAGAAATGTTGCATAGGAATCAGTACCTGTCAAACACTTACAGCCCCTCAGAACTCATCCGCATTTGCTTAATCAAATTGCCTGAACATTTACGACATATTATTTTGGTAGGACGTTGCAAAGACGACACTGAAGCTTTTCAGGGACTGTTACAAGAATTGGAAATTGACACTGACAATCGCGGTCACATCCGTCACAATTCCGCGATGACGGAAATAATAACTGGACACGACAAGGCTATTCTTACAACGTAAATCGTGACTAAAACAGACACCACCCGTATGACAACCGTTGGCAGAGTAGTAATAACTGCAGGGAAAGATCACCTCTCCGCGGTAGTGACTATCACAGAGACAATCATAGAAACAGACAATGTGGGAACCAAAATAATTATTATCAAGGGAGACAGAATAACTTCAGACGCAACGGTCGACCGCGCAGTTACGATTCCGCGAGAAATTCTCCACCACATGACCGACAAAAAAGAAACTATGTAAACTACCAACAGACGATATGATCGTAACGACAGACCTGAATTGCATCAGAACTGGCGGGATTCTAACGGGGCAGGGCCCTCTCGAGAAGGTGAATTTGTAGAAGTTAGGTCTCCAAATCCCAATATCGACGCGCGCCAACAAAGAGACAATAGCCAATGACTCATACCGCTGGCAGCCACAAACTGACGACGCAGCTGCCGTAGCTAGTAATTACGTAAAAATGGAAGACATTAAGGACATCTTACTCCAGGAACACGACGTAAAACATAACAACATTGCATATCCTGTGATTCACATTGCAGTAAATGACGTAAAAATTTACGGCAGTACTTGACTCTGGCAGACCCATTTCAGTAATTAGTGAAACTGCCTTTAGCAAATGCAACAAATCGAACGATTGCCCCACACTTCCGTTACGTAAGATTAAATTACAAGGTGCAATCGTTGGAAAAAGTGTAGATGTACGCCAACAAACCAACTTAGAATTCTTTTGTCAAAGCCACAGCTTCTCTGTGAACTTTCTTATTGTTCCATTATTGTCGACGGAAATTATATTGGGAGTAGACTTTTTGAATGAATACAAAGCAATCTTAAACTTTCACGATGCTGAAATAAGTTTAGAGAAAGAAGGTAAGTCAATAGCTTTGAAATTTGAAGATTGGCTCTCAAACCATGACGAGGAAATTAATCGGCTTTACCTTCTGTTAGACAACAGTTCGGAATTTTCTACGGAACTAGACACTAACAATCACTCTGCAAGTACTGACAGGGATAATATCGACGGCATATTTGATACTAATGAGTTAATTCAGAATAAAATTCAAACAATTGAGAACTGTAATGACATTGATAGGCAGGACCTTTTTGAGATTTTACATGCACATTCCACAGTTTTTTCTCGCAAAACAGGAACAATCAAGGGATTTCAATATCAATTTCTTGTTTGTGAGCATACTAAATTTTGTGTTAGACTATAGATAATTCCGGCACATTATAGGGACCGTGTTAGAACAGAAATACAATCTATGTTTGACGAGGGCATTATTGATCCTGCAGTAAGCTCATACAATAATCCATTATATGTTGTTGAGAAGAAAAATGAATCGATCAGGCTTGTCTTAGATTCGAGAAAAATCAATACTATCATCATTCCTGAAACAGACAGGTCGCAAACGTTGGAAGAACTACTTCAAAATTTTGATGGTGTAAAAGTGTTGTCTTCTATTGATCTCAGATCAAGCTTTTATCAGATCGAACTTCATCCAGAATGTAGAAAATACACAGCTTTTCTTTGTTTCGGCGTTTGTTATCAATTTCGGAAACTTCCTTTTGGTTTGAACATTTCTTCGGCAGCGTTAATTCGCGGGCTAAATTCCATATTACCTGATTTCTTAAAACATCACATCACCTTATATGTGGATGATATTCTAATAGCAGAAGCCTCATGGGAACAACATAATCGTATCCTCAACAGTTTGTTACGTATTTTTGCAGAATCTGGAAATACAATTAACTTGGAAAAGTCTGAATTCGGTAGGTCAAAGGTGGGGTTTTTGGGACATATTGTTTCTTCTGAAGGCATTCAGCCGGATCCTGAAAAGTTAGAAGCAATCAGAGCCATTCCAGTTCCATCCACAAAAAAAAGAACGCAGTTTTCTAGGTCTCGTAAATTTTTACCGTCGTTTTCTGAATATGCAAATTCTAGTTACACCAAAACTTTGTTCTCTCACTGGAAAAAATACTATTTGGAAGTGGGACGAACAAGCACAGTTGGAATTCAATTCTTTGAAAGAATCGCTACGTAACGCGCCAATACTAGCTCATCCAGATCTGTCACAAGATTTCTGCCTTAGCACAGATTCTTCTAAAGTTGGTCTTGTTGCCCATTTATTTCAAGAAGCCATAGAAAATGACACTACTGTTCAGAAAACCATTGCTTTTGCTAGCCGAGTGCAAACAAAATCTGAAAAAAATTATTCCGTTTCTGAATTAGAAGCTTTAGCTATCGTTTGGGCATTTAACAAATTCCGTTTCCTTCTTTCTGGCAAGCACATAAAAGTATACAGTGATCATCGTGCATTACAATTTCTTATGTCTTCAAAATTAAATCCTGACAGGTTAAAACGTTGGGCATTGTTTCTGCAAGAATTCCACTTCACAATAGTCTACATTCCCGGCAAGGAGAACATTGTTGCGGATGCACTGTCACGTGCACCGGCTGGGCTTGAGAAAAGTAATGCAGAAGGCAACCTCGAGAAAAATTTCAGTATTCTTTACATTCAGAAAGTCGCCTTCGAAAACTTCATCACCACATCTTTAAAGGACATTGCTCATGAACAAGATAAAGATCCGATTTGGAAAGACATCAAAAGTAAATGGCATGAAAAGGCGCACACTCAGATTCGGCATTATTATCTGGTTAGAAACAACATATTCTTCAATCGCTGCACTGTTGATGACAAGCTGTGGGTACTGTGCATTCCAGACGATTTTGTTAATAAGCTCATTTGGTACATTCATTTTAGCTACGCACATTTTGGTCCACGAAAATGTTATCATATTCTTCGAACGACTTGTTATTTTAACAATATTGAAAAGCGAATTCGAAGAGTCTTGTCTATTTGTAAACTTTGTCAAAAGGCAAAACCATCTACTATCTCACATCGTGCTCCGTTGTTTCCTATCATTCCTTCTAAATTAAAAGAATTTGCTGCTGTTGATCTCTTGGGACCCCTAGTCAGAACATCGAGTGGATTTTCGTACGTTCTAGTCGCTGTTGAACTTACTTCAAAATTTGTTTCTTTCACTCCGTTACGTAAAGCCACTGGACGGTCTGTATCCAACGCCTTCGTTAAAAATTTCTTACGTGAAGTTGGACACGTTAGTAAAGTCATTTCAGATAACGGACCGCAATTCAGATCTGCTGTTTGGTCACGCATGCTTCGGAACCATAAAATCAGACCTGTTTTTATTTCATTGTACTCACCACATTGTAACCCATCTGAACGGATTATGAAAGAAATCAATAAGCTTTGCAGACTTTATTGTCACAGAAAGCATCAGCATTGGGACAGATATTTACACTTATTTCAAAACGTGCTGAATGAAATGCCTCATGACTCCACTGCTTTACCACCAATTCTTGTACTGAAGAATGAAGAACCACCTAACAGAATCAGAGAGCTTGTACCTTTCCCGAATACACGTAAACTTCGACACAAAGACATAATTGATTTGGCTATTAAAAATATAAAATCTGCAGCAGACAAAAGGAGAAAACGACACGTTAAAGCAAATGCAAAGAAATTATATATTGGTCAGAAAGTTCTCATTAAAGCTCATTCATTGTCACATAAGAAGAAACACTTGAGTCACAAATTCTTTCTGGTTTACAATGGACCCTACAGAATCCGACGTATACCACATGATAATTGCGTTGAAGTTGAAACTCTGCGTACCAGGAAGAGTAAAGGTTTACACAACATTTCACATGTAAAACCGTTTAATGAAAGATAATCTGCTTTTTAACTTTGTCTTTGCCATAGAACTTTTCACTTCACGTTTCTAGTATGCTTTGTCAGACTTAGAAACAGTTAACATGCAACAATGTTTGAAGTTAAATATCCAATCAAGAACCAAGAGAACTTATTTAAACAGAAATTAAGAATGCATTTTTATAGTGAACAGACGACACAGTGTTGTTATTTGTACATTCTTGCTTGTTAGTTGCACGATCTGTAACGACTATAAGGCTCACATACTTAGAACATATACTGGCACTGCTAAAGAGATTTTCATGCAACATTTTGGTTTACTTGAAAAGACATTCTTTATTTGAAGTGCTTTCTGTGAGATTAAAGATGACTTAGTATTTGGTTTCTTTGACAGCTACACGATTGTATCACGACGCTACTAATGTGTGACACAGTTTACATTGTTGCTTTTGTGCTGTATCTGCTTTATATTTGTACAGTTTTTCTGAATTCTTCTGGAAAGTAAAACATGTTTTAGTAGTAATTTTTGTGGTATAGCTACAATGAGACAGCCTTTTTCGTAGCACAACAATACGTTACAGTGTAGTACTTTCTTGATCACGGTACTGTACGTAATAACTACGATATCTATCCGCATAGCATTTCGCTTTTGTTTATTACGAGGTAAGTACATTGACTTCCACAGAACTTTGCTTCCGACGACGATAATTACGACACTTGGCACATTTTTTACCCTTAAGTAATGACAGAGATTATGTTACAACAAGACGCACAATTTAGCGCGTCAGCACATGTATTTGAGTGATTAATTTTGTATTTAAACATTTATTTTTAAAGATTTTTGAATTACAAAGAATGTTTTCTGTGATACATTTCATTCCATTGCTGTAATCTGTAACACCTGAGGGTATAATTACATTAATCCTCAGCGGGTACACGCTTACTTTGTGTACCATGTGTTTGACAAGCACAAGGAGCCCTAGCTAATATGGTATTTGCTTACACAACATTACACATCGGTACCATATTTCTCTAACACAGAATTACACAGCTATCTGATTATTTAACAGAGAAAGAAACATTTTTTTTATTACGTCAGTGGCACATGTTTACGCAATTACATAGTTGGATATCTTCACACTTATGAAATTGTATTTTGTCTGTGAGAACTGTTCATACTTTTTTTCGGAACCATTGTGATACTATGAGAGCTTTGACTGAAATATTTGGTATGGGATCACGATTTTTAAAGTAAGATTGAAGTAGATGACACTATTGAAATGAGCAGAGAATTTTTTTAGGTTTTGAAATTACTGCAGAAAGCTACGACGATTTTGAGATTTGGCTGAGTTTTTATGATTTTATTATTATGATGACAATGTGCATTATGCTGCTGAGGTACGCTTATGATCAATAAGCTGATGCTATATGAGGAATTTGATTATGCTATGTATTTGTTATGATGAAATATTGAAGAAGTGTCGATGAATATGTATATGTCTAATAAGGTAAGGAATAATGAGTAGTGATTAGGGACTCTGACTTGTGAAAAAGGATGTTGGAAACCAAGAATCGTACTTTAAGAGTAATGAAATGTGTGTAAATGCGTGAATGTATCACAATGCCGGCGAAAGTTTTTTGGTCACTGTTATACGAGTATTTATAAGATTTTGTTTCTATAGATTTGTAACGCAAATATTTCGACCTGTGCAATTTTATTTGTATCAAACTGTCACTGTAGCGGAAACTGATGTCGTAAATATTTCGGTAAGGAAGGTAGGTCACCTTGACGTAATGCACTGTAAGCACCCACCTGCGTGACCGTCACCTGGAAAAAAGCCATTAGTGTGTGCCTTTCAGAGGCACAGGTGGAGAAAAAAAAGA
Organism: Schistocerca nitens; assembly: GCF_023898315.1. Classification (NCBI taxonomy): domain Eukaryota; kingdom Metazoa; phylum Arthropoda; class Insecta; order Orthoptera; family Acrididae; genus Schistocerca; species Schistocerca nitens. The sequence goes on along the minus strand of NC_064614.1, from coordinate 1,158,024,693 downwards.
GGCCATTATCCTCGCTATTGACATTTCTTTGTAGAAAGCATCACAAATACGACACACCCAAACTTGAAAACATATGATTGCACTGTGGAGCTCTTAATTTATGATATTTACTAAATTGACTAATGAAATGATGAGAAACATTTTTGCATCTATTGTCTTTCTGGTTATCACTGTTGTCTTTCTAGTTGAGAGATTTTTTACTGCCTTTGGAGACGCCATTTGCCTAGTGAATGAAGTTTCACACATTGCTTTGTACATATTTGCTCATTTCGTTTAATATCTAGTTTCTAGCTGCACTGCAGAATTGGTTAAAATAAAATTTAATAGATGTACTGATATAGTTATTTTATGCTTACAGATCCGGTAAATAATAATTTTATGATCTACTTCCAAGAAAACGAGGGAACATAAATAGACATTTCCCTTCACAGTAATTGAACAAATAATTTTTTTACGATTTGGCAACTTGTCTGCTAGAGTAAGTTCTCGTGATGCATCACTCTAGTGTTAAGATGTGACATAGGTATTGAACATGGCCATTTTTACTGTAATATTTTTTTCTGCTTGAGGTTTGTCATGCTTAGGTATAAGTTATTGCATTTGCTGCTGCTGCTTGCCAGGCATAGTGCTATTAAATTTCACTTTGCATTACTCTGTTAAGCCAGTTTTAATACCGATTTATTTTTCTTTTTGCTGCACATTGGCTCATATTAGTGATAATGTTGCATTTGCTTTGCTAATTTAGATATATTGCTGCTAGCTTTGCCAATTTGAATTTTTTGTCATTTCTGTTTGTGTTAATTGTTTTGTACTGCAGCACTGCCTCGTCCCTTAGTATATATATCTGAGCTCAGTATATTTAAGTTAGCTTAAGAGGGGGTAGACTATATAAGAAACTAACTATGGAGAATAGGGAAAGAATGCACTGAGAAGTTATATGAAAAAAATTTGGGCCAAAATGAGTATTGTACACTGAGAAACAATTATTTTGAAAGAAATATGAATAGAATACAGAAAGCAGATTTAGATAAGACTTTTTGGGAACAATGATGAATGAAGGGAGATCTCCAAGAAGTAAAGAAAGTATTGTTTGCAAAATACTGCAGTAAAACAAACCCTGTCCTTTCCTTTTGTATCAGTTTGCTATGTGTTTGTGTAACCCTGTGTATTTGTGTTCTTCCTGTCTTTATGTGTTTATCTGATGAGAGTTATGTTGTAGAACTTTTCTAATACTATGTTATTTACTTTGTAAAGATGTTTAGACATTATTTATTCTGTTTTGTTTTACTTCTCACATGTGAAGTTGATACTTCGAAAGTTATTCTGGCCTTCTATGTATTTACTTATGTCATAATTCCTGTAACACTGATGTATATGTTATTTCGATTCTTTTGTATAGCCCGTATTACCACAAATGTTATCTGTATTATTATGTTTTGTAATGATGTTTTCTGTACCTTTGTGATTGTATTTTCATGTTATAAAATTGTAATGCACACCAGTTCATCAAATTAAGTAACTTGTAAGCATACATTTCGCTGCACATGTTTCTGTTGGTCATAGGATATGCACAATATGTGAGAAGTTGGGACTGTTAGTGTTTGCACGTGTGTTGATAATTCAGCAAGGGACTGGTTAACAGCATTGCTGGTTCTAAGTACATTCCAAAAGGTTTGTGAGTGCACAAGTGGTGGTTTATGGACGCTATATTCTCCGCAAGACTCTTCGGTGGTGATTGTGCACCTGCACAGTCGCAGCAGGTGGCTGCTGCCCGTCTCTACAAGGACTGTAGTGGGTCTGCATCTTTGATGGCCCACCAATACCATAATTTCTACAAGGACTGCAGTGGGTCTGCACCTCTGGTGGCCCACCATTACCATACTCTCTACCGGGACTACAGTGGGTCTGCTCTGTGATGACCTACCTACCAATATTCTTCAAAACTTCGACTGACTCTGCTGTGGGTTCGCTCTGTTGTGGTCAATTACATGTCTGCATGTCAAGAGTCAGCATTATCTTTCTGTTGAAAGGACAACACTACTTCTTCAACACTGAATGGAAATCCACTACTTCCAGACTACTGCTCAGACTTTGAAAAAAAAAAAAAAGCACTGCAATTTTACTGTGATGAATGATCAGGACTGTCTTTATGGACTGTGAGAAAATTTTAGCTTTTGACCAACATTGGATCAATAAGTGTGTGCATTTGATCTCTTTGTTATTATAATCATGAAAGTTTTTTTTCAAATCTGTATTGGCCATGGCCCAAAACTATTTGTAAAATTTTTTGTGGGGAGCATGGGGGCTATGTAAGTAGGCTATATAGGTTTTTTTTATTGGTAACGCCACGTAGCGCTCTGTATGAAAATCACTGGCTGTGCTGTGTGCAGTCTGTTCTTGGGTGGCATTGTTGTAATATTCGCTATTGTAGTGTTTGGCAGTTGGCTGTTAACAGCACGTAGCGTTGCGCAGTTGGAGGTGAGCCGCCAGCAGTGGTGGATGTGGGGAGAGAGATGGCGGAGTTTTGAGAGCCGATGATCTGGACGTGTGTCCATCAGAGACGGTAAATTTGTAAGACTGGATGTCATGATCTGATATATATTATGACTTTTGAACTCTATTAAGGTAAATACATTGTTTGTTCTTTATCAAAATCTTTCATTTGCTAACTATGCCTATCAGTAGTTAATCCCTTCAGTAGTTTGAATCTTTTATTTAGCTGGCACTAGTGGCGCTCGCTGTATTGCAGTAGTTCGAGTAATGAAGAGTTTTGTGAGGTAAGTGATTCATGACAGGTATAGGTTATTGTTAGTCAGGGCCATTATTTTGTAGGGATTATTTAAAGTCAGGTTGCATTGCGCTAAAAATATTGTGTGTCAGTTTAGTGTTGATCAGAATAGGTAAAGAGCGAAATGTCTGAGTACGTTCAGTTCTCCTCAGCTGTTTAAAAATCAAATGTCAGAGGTTTATCAGCACAGTAATTCACTAATTTTTCTAAGGGGACGTTTCATAACTGTAAGTCATGTAAAGCCGAATTGCGATCACATTTTCTTTTCGCAAGCCCATGATATGCAACATAATGACATTTTTATTAAAATTTGTAGAATAGGCATTAACATGTTAACACACAGAGAGCTCCCGAGCGGCGATATCGAAGACGTCGAGTCTAGGCCATTCACTTGATAAACTAACAATTCCGCTCCACCTGGTGTGCGTTGGTCGGTATATAATGTTTCCTCTTCTGTGACGTTCGACGTATTCCATTGATCAGTTATGTCCAGTAGGAACGCTGCACGCTTTCTCTAATGTCCGGTTATTTACGTTGCTGTTCGTACATAACAGTTGCTGTGCAACATTTCTCTAGATTCATGTCACACAACAGCAGTACAAGAGTACAAACACGAGACTTTAGCCAAAACACACACAGAGATCAACATAAACATTATTTCCGTCCTTTTTATTGTCCATGAAAACCACACATTGGATGTTATTCCACTATACAACGAAACCTACAGAAGTGGTGATCCAGATTGCTGTGCACACCGGTACCTCTAATACCTAGTAGCACGTTCTCTTGCTTTGCTGCATGCCACACGTATTATTATCCCGTACGTATGCTTTTCTCGGACTCTCGCAGTCTGGTGCTACTTTTAATTAACGTTTACGTCCGTTCTGCTGAATGGCAGTACATTGTACGAAATAAATAGGGGTTTTGGTTGATACTCTATCGACATGCAACGTTTGGTAGAGATCTGACATATGGACGATTGGGTGTCAGTGGTCATCGTGTATGGCTGCCTTGCGAAAGATGCTGACTCTAATTCCGATATTCCCAGCGGTTTTTTCTTGGTGGGAGGACTGGAGATGTCTGCACTCAGCCGCGTGATGTAAGTTACGAGGTACTTCAATGAGGTACTTCAATGAGAAACCCGACAACATCTGGGAGAGGGGTGCGTTGTCACTACACCCCTCCATAGCACAGGCAGAGGATGACACGGTGGTCGGTCGGTCCCGGTTGGCTCATCAGGGCCGAACGCAGAGTTTTGCATTCCGTTGTATTTTTACGTGATACTGGTGTAATGATAACGATCTGAATAATAAGTTGCCCCTAAATTGTCTGTTTTCTTCACGAACCATTCTGTACCCCTTCAGTCAGTGTCTTCTGTGATTGTCAACGGAGCGAAGAGTGTAGTTTTAAATGCTTTAGACTTTTCATAGCTCGTTCTTGTACAACACTGGTCTCTGACGTTGTCACAAGGTCGATGGGAACTGACCTGTGTTTCCATGTGACTTTTAGCTTATCTGCCAGATCCCTGTATTTGACCGTCTTCTTATTTCAGGTAGTTTGCAAATTATGGGTGTTACGCACTAGGGCTGAACCTAACATCGATATACCGATACGTTATCCAAAAGATATCGATATAAACAAGCGACAATCATCGCCTCGATATAATTGTACGAAATGGCAGTATCGAGTGGCGATACTTTTATTTTATAACTTTTTCGCAATTTTCGGTAAATATTTGAAATTGTTCCTTGGAAATTCTAATAGAAAATAATTTTACTTTCACTTTGTGAAGGATTTTTACTATATTTTGAGTTTTCATCATGTCCGGACTTCCTCTCTGACTGTGTAAGTGGCACAAAAGAAGAAGTCCGATTATGCTGGGAGGTGGCTGTGTGAATAGAATAACAAAATTTCCGATGTGAAGAAGTAGAATACCAGTGTGCTATGTCTTTACATCGGCATTCTTGAAAAACAACTGCTAGAAACTATGAACAAAAATCTAAGTGACAAGATTAGTCTTTGCGATGAGTGGAGACGTGTGAGAGGAAATGCTGATGCAGTAGGCACGCGGCGCTATCAACAGAAACTGCAACGTTTAATTTCACCATGCTATTTTGATATGCTGCTAGGTCGCTGGCGTTTCCAGAAGTGGAAAACCACGAAGTCGACGTGAAGTTTTCAGGGCAGATCCGATATGTGACGAAACTCAACGACGGACCTAGTGGACACATATTCTATTGTGCCACTTAACATGCAGTTACCATTGTTAGCGAAGTGGTTATCACCAAGCATGATCGTGCATCGTTTTACTTTCAATTCTTGCTCTAAGGGGGATAAGCAGGCTGCTAGCTTGTTGATGTACAGAATATCTAATAATAAATCAATATTGTAAATAAGTTAGCTGCGCGGGATTAGCCGAGCGGTCTAGGGCGCTGCAGTCATGGACTGTGCGGCTGGTCCCGGCGGAGGTTCGAGTCCTCCCTCGTGCATAGGTGTGTGTGTTTGTCCTTAGGATAAGTTAAGTTAAGTAGTGTGTAAACTTAGGGACTGATGACCTTGGCAGTTAAGTCCCATAAGATTTCACACACATTTGAAATTTTTTAAAATAAGTTATACAGAACTGCAACCAGTAACTTTATTGAATAATTGTTTTATTCCATGAACCGGTTCCTGTAGTAATTTATTTATTTATTTTATCTTGTGCTCTCATGTTATCACCATTCTAATTAAAATACTTACCCTTATATCGACTGTAATACATGTAAATTACAACAAATTACATCTCTGTACAAAGTAGGCCTATGCCATATCTTCCTGTCTAGATGCTTGTTACAAGCAACAGTTGAAAACCGCATGCTGGATGCTGGAAAAGTCTCGCTGTCAAAGTGTAAATTAATATAGTTTGTGTGGAAGTGTGTGTACTGATATAACTACTGGATATCAAAATGGAGGCAGACAGATGGACACTAGCCAAAAAATGCTGCCTATACTGTCGTAGTAAGTAAAAACTAAATTTACATCCATATCGACAGATAAGCTATAGTCTTGACGATACATTAAAGTGTGACCCATCTTTCTGCCATAGAGCAAGCACCCAGCATTATGCTACCAGTGATGATGTAACTTCCTGAAACCATCTGAAGATGAACCTGAAAAGGTTCGAAATCCAGTTCATGGAATAAAACATATTTATTCGAAAAAGTCACTGGTTGCAGTTATGTATAACTTATTTACAATCAATATACAGTCACGGTTCTAAAATGTCCGTAATGGATAAGCATAATAAATCAATTTTTAATGTACAGCTTTAAAGCTAACAGTATATTTACAATATGCAGCCGATATTTTTATAGGACGGTACGATGGTATTTCTTCGTCTATACGTCGATATTTTTCTGACTGTGTCAATAGCCTATAGGGATATTTTTTTAAACGTTGATATAGCAGAGTGTCGATATTTTTAAAAATATCAACAGTCCTGTTGTTCACTGTTACTTGAGTCCTATTGCAAAGGCCTGTTTTGTAGGTTACTATGATGCGATTACAGTAAATTTTAAAATCTTCGTTTTCTGAAACAGTTAGGATCGTATCTGTTGTATTTAAGGAAAGTCTTTTATTAATTAATAGTTCTGTCCAAACTTCTGGACGATTATATGAAAGGTATTCGAAGCTGCTCATGCAAAATTCCATTAGGTGTATAAGGGAATGGCAATGAAAATGCTGTCGCACGAACGACGACATATGGAAGTTTGGGTAGAGCCGTGAGTCACGCACGATAACCAAAACGGTTAGGGCGACCGCTCGCGTAAAGCGGGAAATGCGGGCTGGAATCCAGGTCCGGCACAATTTTTTTTCGTCGTCATTCCGTTATACATCTGACGCTGGTTTGTATTCTTAACTGCTAATAACGGCGGTTATCGCCGCAGTGCGTGTTCCTTCGAAGACGCACGTGGAACACAGCATCGTTCTTCTTAACAACACAGGCAATGTACTGTCGTTCTTGCCGCTTGTTTTGGCTGCTTCGACATGCATTTTCAACTATTCCTGGGTGCCAAGGTTTTGCATCTAGATGTAACGTGTGAGGTGGCCTCATCCTGCAGCTATCACTTCAGTATGTGCTTCCGGTAATTCCTCGTCACAGTGACTTGATCTTGCATAGTTGACCGAAATCCCTCAGTCTCTACATTAGAACCTGCGCGTCGCAACCAGTTGTGTGATTTTACAAACCGACATTATGCTGGCTAAGGGCGTTCGCATGTTTACCGGGCAGTTGTTTTCAAAGGCAGCTGACTATCTTGGTGCCATTTACTTCTGTCTGAGACCTTGGTATTGTTCAGGATTTTTCTACCGGACTGAGTAGTGTGTAATTACTATCTTCGGCATAAATGCTTTGTAAGGTGTAGGTTGCTGTAGTAAAAGTACTCCTTCAGATTCCAAACCTGCTTTTCTTGCAACTTCTCATTATCTGATAGGCTCCTTGCCCCCTTCCTCGCGCAACACAGACTTTCAACACCTGATTTAGGAAGGTGTATGTAACACTTCATCTAAATTTCCTTTGTATTTCTTCTAGGTATGTTCTTGTTCACTCAGTAAGGCGAAAAGTACAAGATAACACTGGAACTGCGTATGTGTTATTATAATTATTTCATTATTATTTCTTTACTTTCTCAGACGTTAAGTCTGGTTGAGAATGGAAAGTGACGCGGACCTTGATCAAGTGTCACTTCCTATTAACTGTACGGTATGTGTTATATTGCATTTAGGAACTTTCGGGTAATTGAACATGTATCAATAATTACGGATTTCTGTAGTTGTATATATATATGTTTGGATGTAGCTGTATTGCATTGATGTACTGGTGGATATTGTGTGGTATGACTCCTGTAGTTGATAGTATAATTGGTATGATGTCAACTTTATCCTGATGCCACATGTCTTTGACTTCCTCAGCCAGTTGGATGTATTTTCCAATTTTTTCTCCTGTTTTCTTTTGTATATTTGTTGTATTGGGTATGGATATTTCGATTAGTTGTGTTAATTTCTTCTTTTTATTGGTGAGTATGATGTCAGGTTTGTTATGTGGCGTTGTTTTATCTGTTATAATGGTTCTGTTCCAGTATAATTTGTATTCATCATTCTCCAGTACATTTTGTGGTGCATACTTGTATGTAGGAACTTGTTGTTTTAAAAGTTTATGTTGTAAGGCAAGCTGTTGATGTATTATTTTTGCGACATTGTCATGTCTTCTGGGGTATTCTGTATTTGCTAGTATTGTACATCCGCTTGTGATGTGATCTACTGTTTCTATTTGTTGTTTACAAAGTCTGCATTTATCTGTTGTGGTATTGGGATCTTTAATAATATGCTTGCTGTAATACCTGGTGTTTATTGTTTGATCCTGTATTGCAATCATGAATCCTTCTGTCTCACTGTATATATTGCCTTTTCTTAGCCATGTGTTGGATGCGTCTTGATCGATGTGTGGCTGTGTTAGATGATACGGGTGCTTGCCATGAAGTGTTTTCTTTTCCCAATTTACTTTCTTCGTATCTGTTGATGTTATGTGGTCTAAAGGGTTGTAGAGGTGGTTATGAAATTGTAGTGGTGTAGCCGATGTATTTATATGAGTGATTGCTTTGTGTATTTTGCTAGTTTCTGCTCGTTCTATAAAGAATTTTCTTAAATTGTCTACCTGTCCATAATGTAGGTTTTTTATATCGATAAATCCCCTTCCTCCTTCCTTTCTGCTTAATGTGAATCTTTCTGTTGCTGAATGTATGTGATGTATTCTATATTTGTGGCATTGTGAGCGTGTAAGTGTATTGAGTGCTTCTAGGTCTGTGTTACTCCATTTCACTACTCCAAATGAGTAGGTCAATATTGGTATGGCATAAGTATTTATAGCTTTTGTCTTGTTTCTTTCTGTCAATTCTGTTTTCAGTATTTTTGTTAGTCTTTGTCTATATTTTTCTTTTAGTTCTTCTTTAATATTTGTATTATCTATTCCTATTTTTTGTCTGTATCCTAGATATTTATAGGCATCCGTTTTTTCCATCGCTTCTATGCAGTCGCTGTGGTTATCCAATATGTAATCTTCTTGTTTAGTGTGTTTTCCCTTGACTATGCTATTTTTCTTACATTTGTCTGTTCCAAAAGCCATACTTATATCATTGCTGAATACTTCTGTTATCTTTAGTAATTGGTTGAGTTGTTGATTTGTTGCTGCCAGTAGTTTTAGATCATCCATGTATAGCAAATGTGTGATTTTGTGTGGGTATGTTCCAGTAATATTGTATCCATAATTTGTATTATTTAGCATGTTGGATAGTGGGTTCAGAGCAAGGCAGAACCAGAAAGGACTTAATGAGTCTCCTTGGTATATTCCACGCTTAATCTGTATTGGCTGTGATGTGATATTATTTGAATTTGTTTGGATATTAAGTGTGGTTTTCCAATTTTTCATTACTATGTTTAGGAACTGTATCAATTTAGGATCTATTTTGTATATTTCCAATATTTGTAGTAACCATGAGTGGGGTACACTATCAAAAGCTTTTTGGTAATCAATGTATGTGTAGTGTAGCGACCTTTGTTTAGTTTTAGCTTGATATGTCACCTCTGCATCTATTATCAGTTGCTCTTTACATCCTCGTGCTCCTTTGCAACAGCCTTTTTGTTCTTCATTTATAATTTTGTTCTGTGTTGTATGTGTCATTAATTTCTGTTTAATGATTGAAGTTAATATTTTGTATATTGTTGGTAGGCATGTTATGGGGCGATATTTAGCTGGGTTCGCTGTGTCTGCTTGATCTTTAGGTTTCAGATAAGTTATTCCATGTGTAAGTGTATCAGGGAATGTGTATGGGTCTGCAATGTAACTGTTAAATAATTTAGTTAGATGTGAATGTGTTGAGGTGAACTTCTTTAACCAGAAATTTGCTATTTTATCATTTCCAGGGGCTTTCCAATTGTGAGTAGAATTAATTGCTTATTATTATTATTATTATTATTATTATTATTATTACTATTATTAGTTCTAGCTCCGGGCGGATCCAAAGATATGACTTGTCACATTTCTTTCTGCTTACGTTTATCATCTTCTTCCTTCAGCACATTGTACTACTTTCTTTATGTTTAAGTATTTAACGACTGGTTTACAATAATTCTGTATGCATTATGAGTCGTTAGGTTGCAGGTGGAATATGTTAGATCACACTTAACTCAGTACAACTTTAATAACCGAAGTACCGATCACCAAATAAAGTTGAAGCCAAGTTTGGTACTCTGCAAGAAGTCGTTGTGTTCTACGGCCACAGTGTTGTGCGGCCATAGCCCACAAAGCCACAAAGTAATAAATAACTTTTCTAGAATCCATTTGGGCAGAAAACATCTGTTTTTAGATGAAGATAATATATTACCTGATTTACATTGCAAGCTTCTTTTACGATTGTTGTTCTCTAGTCTGAGTCTAGTCAGTAGTGGAGCGGGTTTATTAGTTTATTCGTTATTGAACCACATCCTTGTTGCAAAAATTACCGAAAATATTGGCCAGAGAATGTTGCAAGCAATGTTTAAGCCTGTAGGTGACGTAAGAACATTTCCAGCCATACCAGTAACAAAAGAATTGACCTTCCGCCCAAAATTGTATTCCACCGAACACGGCTACTCCATGATGTCCACAATTCTACACTCAGACCAACACCGACTATCTTGACACTGAGAACTATATTAATCACTATACTACTGATTATCGTGTTCGATGCGCCTTCAGGCGACTACATGAAGATGTTTTAAACGAACATTAAAAACTTCTTTTATAAATAAAGTATCCATTTCACAAACAAATACAGTACACATAATATTAAGGAAGTTATTGGTTGTTTCCGAATTCCTTGACATTTGCTGCCTTAGGTATTGAGATAGAATACGTGGGTGGCACCTAAAATTTAGTGGCTGATCGAGATTCGAACCTGGATTTATATGCCTGTATGTATGTAGCAAGAGACATTAAAAAATGAACTTTGCTATATAGATAATATCACACGCTACAGGAAGTACGTTCCACTTTCCCTTAATAATCGGTGGTACTGAGCCTGAATGACACACGCAACGAATCAGAACAATATTGCCAAAGCAATGAAAAGAGCATGCCAAATTCATATCTTCGCAAAATCCGCAAGACGCGATGAGTTTTACAGAAGCTCTAAATTTAGCGAGATCTTTTTAATAGTTTCCACAGTGAGATTCTATCTCAAAATCTGGCGGAAAACAAAAAGAGAATCTGGTCATATGTTAAGTATATCAGTGGCAATGCCTTCACTGCGCAATAACAATGGTGATGTCAACGACGACATTGGCATTAAAGCAGAGTTATTTAACACTGTTTTCCGAAACTTTTTCACCAAAGAAGATGTAGTAAATGTTCCAGATCTAGAATATAGAACAATTGTATACGTGAGTAAATTAGGAGCAGATATCCTCGGTGTAATGATGCAAGATGTCGCGCTTGGTTTAATAATAGATATATGCCCAAGTCATGCTAAATATTATTATTATCTTGCCGCGTGGTGTAGCCGCGCGGACTGAGGCATCTTGTCACGGTCCGTGCGGCTCCGCCCCCCCCCCCCCCCCCCGTCGGAAGTTCGAGTCCTCCCTCAGGCGTTGGTGTGTGTGTTGTCCATAGCGTAAGTTAGTTTAAGTTATATTAAGTAGTGTGTAAGCTTAGGGACTGATGACCTAAGCAGTTTGTAAGCTTAGGGACTGATTACCTAAGCAGTTTGTTCCTATAAGATCTTACCACAAATTTATTATTCTCTTTACATAAAGAATCGTATTAATACCTCAGTGACCTTCAAATCGGGAGCTATGTAACTACAGTCGCTTTCAGAACTCAATTAATAATCAACTTAATTAATTTAATACGATTGAATTTTTGAATTGCTGGTGTATTTATGTATCACTACAATAAAATAAAGACAGTGAATAGCTAAGGGAATATGAATGAGAACAGTGGCATATTTAAGTTTTCAAAAATAATGACAAATTTTCACTAATCTTTTTATAGCTGATAAATCGTACAAAAAATGGCAAACATAGATCAGAAAAGGGATAGTGCTTGAATGACAAAGCATTCATTGGGGTGGAAAGTATACAAAATTTTCCCCTGAATAAATCCCTTTTACAAGGCAGATTGACTTTGGTTATGTCAACTCACTGTGAGGTCCAATTCTATTCAAATGGAATCAGCTATGACCAAGTACATGACAAACTATGGTTCATGTAGAATTGGGATCTCTGAATATCAGTACCAACCCTACGCCGGTGCTGCAATACTTTACCTTCTCACCTTGATTGAGGTGGCAGCTGAAAGTGGGACGGTGTGGGCTATGAGCAGCGCCCTACGGTAGCTGCAATGTTCTGACGCGTCCATGGAAATTTGCAAACTGATCAGACTGACGATCTGATAATTTGAACACGAGAAATTCCCTATCAGGGACCTGAAATCCGTCGGGATCTGCACCCGTTTGCTGCTCTGGCCAAACCAATTCGACTCACAGATACGGCGGTATGTGCTACAATTGTCAAACGTCATGTGGCCGACTCAGGACTAATAAGTTTACCGTTGTGACACATGTCCAAGATGATATGCAGTTCCACTGTCGATACAGCTGGAAACTGCCACTGGCTCTTAGTGTGCCACAAGTTGCAGACCACAAGTCTCACCCAGTCTCTCCCACTTGGGAAAGACCTGAACTTCTCCACCACGCGAGGACCAGAAGAGGAAGAAGGCAAAGCATCACAGTCACTTTCCACAAAGACTCAGTATGGGAGCCAACTAAGCAAAAAACAAAACGAAAAACTGCCTCCACGCTGTACAAACCAATCGACCGGTCCTATACTCACTGAATCTCTCCTCGACTATTGTGTTCGCCTGGTTGCCCTCCCAGACACAGCATCATGGTTCCCACGCTGGGGAAGCAAACCTCTGCTTTGCTTATCTTGAGAGGAGCGTATCAGTGAGTCAAAATCTCTCGTGCCTGAAAAGAGAAAATTTTAGATTACAGAGGACTCATCCTCACAGTAAGCATGGTCACATTTTGGGAAAAAACGTCTATGTAGACGGGACCACGGCCCATCGTTTGTGGAGAAATCTAACCTTTCCAGGGTCACCCTTTCCAGTTTATTAAAAAAGGCTATTAAGCTTCCCAGACTATCATGCCCATTAAATACACTCCTGGAAATTGAAATAAGAACACCGTGAATTCATTGTCCCAGGAAGGGGAAACTTTATTGACACATTCCTGGGGTCAGATACATCACATGATCACACTAACAGAACCACAGGCACAAAGACACAGGCAACAGAGCATGCACAATGTCGGCACTAGTACAGTGTATATCCACCTTTCGCAGCAATGCAGGCTGCTATTCTCCCATGGAGACGATCGTAGAGATGCTGGATGTAGTCCTGTGGAACGGCTTGCCATGCCATTTCCACCTGGCGCCTCAGTTGGACCAGCGTTCGTGCTGGACGTGCAGACCGCGTGAGACGATGCTTCATCCAGTCCCAAACATGCTCAATGGGGGACAGATCCGGAGATCTTGCTGGCCAGGGTAGTTGACTTACACCTTCTAGAGCACGTTGGGTGGCACGGGATACATGCGGACGTGCATTGTCCTGTTGGAACAGCAAGTTCCCTTGCCGGTCTAGGAATGGTAGAACGATGGCTTCGATGACGGTTTGGATGTACCGTGCACTATTCAGTGTCCCCTCGACGATCACCAGTGGTGTACGGCCAGTGTAGGAGATCGCTCCCCACACCATGATGCCGGGTGTTGGCCCTGTGTGCCTCGGTCGTATGCAGTCCTGATTGTGGCGCTCACCTGCACGGCGCCAAACACGCATACGACCATCATTGGCACCAAGGCAGAAGCGACTCTCATCGCTGAAGACGACACGTCTCCATTCGTCCCTCCATTCACGCCTGTCGCGACACCACTGGAGGCGGGCTGCACGATGTTGGGGCGTGAGCGGAAGACGGCCTAACGGTGTGCGGGACCGTAGCCCAGCTTCATGGAGACGGTTGCGAATGGTCCTCGCCGATACCCCAGGAGCAACAGTGTCCCTAATTTGCTGGGAAGTGGCGGTGCGGTCCCCTACGGCACTGCGTAGGATCCTACGGTCTTGGCGTGCATCCGTGCGTCGCTGCGGTCCGGTCCCAGGTCGACGGGCACGTGCACCTTCCGCCGACCACTGGCGACAACATCGATGTACTGTGGAGACCTCACGCCCCACGTGTTGAGCAATTCGGCGGTACGTCCACCCGGCCTCCCGATGCCCACTATACGACCTCGATCAAAGTCCGTCAACTGCACATACGGTTCACGTCCACGCTGTCGCGGCATGCTACCAGTGTTAAAGACTGCGATGGAGCTCCGTATGCTGCGGCAAACTGGCTGACACTGACGGCGGCGGTGCACAAATGCTGCGCAGCTAGCGCCATTCGACGGCCAACACCGCGGTTCCTGGTGTGTCCGCTGTGCCGTGCGTGTGATCATTGCTTGTACAGCCCTCTCGCAGTGTCCGGAGCAAATATGGTTGGTCTGACACACCGGTGTCAATGTGTTCTTTTTTCCATTTCCAGGAGTGTATATGTTTTTGTCGCTCGCTAGAAGAACCTGCTGTCAGGGGAGTTACAGTCTCACCTCCACTAAACACTTGGATGAGCCGTTCTGTCTGTATTGTCTCAGCTTCTAATATGAGAATGCTGGTAGTTTTATCACCGTCCCATCATTTGCACAGAAGCTCAGATTACAGTAATCTATGTTAAATGGTTTCTTCCACCCACTTTTCCCACAATTGGCCGCCTTTGCGACAATCTGTCGCCTGGCCCAGGTAAAATGTTTTGCGAACTGGCGCCTTCCTGCTCCAGCCCTGAGTAGGAAGAAGAGAGTGTCACAGCCCACAGTCCCTCTCCAGATATAATCCATAGAGCGCTACTTCCCAGAATCACTCATACAACCAGATCACTGGACACAGTATTTATGGCCTGCTGTCCATAATTTCTCCATGTTCTCTGTAGTCTCCACTATAGCCCCGAGGGTACAAGTTATCTACCGGCTATATGAACATTCTGCCTACAATTTTCTCGTGTAAAAATTCATAACCGACACATACTGGGGAACAATGAGATCATGACCTAAAATAGAATATCAATCTGACTGGCGGTGTTGTTAAAGTGAGAGAGTGGTGCGTCACCTGTCACTGAAGCAAACTAAATCCGTTAATACACGTAAGGACTCCAGTCCAGACTATGCCAGTCAGGTTCCTTTCAGAGTATGCTTACTTAGTAGCTCCATACATAGCAATTGTATACTACCGCTCACTCGTCTAAAGATCCTTACCTGACGACTGGAAAGTTGTGGAAGTCACACCAATTACCCAAGAAAGGTAATATGAGTGATCCGCTGAATTACGGACGCAGAGCACTAACGTTGATTTGCAGTAGGATTTTGGGACATGCGCTATCTTTGAATATAATAAATTACATTGGAGAAAACGATTTATTGACAAATAGTCAGCATGGATTCAGAAAATTTTCTCACGAAGAAATGAGTGCTACCGGCAGGGGACGTGAAACTGATGCCGTATTTTCAGATTTCCAGAAAGCTTTTGACATCGTTCCTCACAACCAACTTTTACTCAGAGTTTCGCCTTAGTTGTAGGACTGGATTCGAGAGTTCCTGTCACAAAGGTCACAGTTTGCAGTAACTGATGGGAAGTCATCGAGTAAAACATAAGTAATATTTGGAAGTCGCAAAGGAAGTATTACAGGCTCTCTGCAGTTCCTTATGTACGTAAACGGCATAGAGGACAATCTGAGCAGTCCATTTAGAGTGTCTGCAGATGTAGTGTAAAGTCATCAGATAATCAGAACCAACTGCAAAATGATTTAGACAGGTGGCAACTTAGTTTAAAGAACGAAAAGTGTAAAATCATCCACATGAGTTCTAAACGAAACAGCACAGACCTAAGGATTGTAAAGGCAACTAAATAGTTGGCAACTACAATTACGATTAATTTAAAATGGATCACATTGATAATGTTGTGGGGAAACCAAGTCAAAGACTGCGATTTATTGCCAAACACTTAGAAAGTACAACAAGTGTACTAAAGAGACTACTTAAAACACACTTTTCTGCCTTCTTCTGGGCTATTGCTGTGTGGTGTGGGATCTGCATCAGATAGGATTGACGGAGGACGTCGAAAAAGTTCGAAGACGGGCAGCTCGTTTTGTAGTATCGCGAAATATAAGAGAGAGTGCCAAGGATATGGTACGGCAATTGGGATGCCGATCATTAAAGAAAAAAACGCCTTTTTCATTGTGGTAGGATCTTCTCGTGAAATTTCAATCATCGACTTTGTCCTACGATTGCGAAAATATTTCGCTGGCGCTCACCTACATATGGGGAAACGATCAACGCAATAAAACAAGAGAAATCAGAGTTCGTACGGAGAAAGTTAAGTGTTCGTTTTTTCTGTGCGCTATTTGAGGGTGGAACGGTAGAGAACAAGGTTGAAGAACGTTCGATGGACCCTCTGAGGGCACTTAATCGTGGATTGCAGAGTAATCTTGTAGATGTAGATGTATATGTTTATTGTTGATGTAGTGTACATTAGATAAACAGCCTTAAAAATTCTCATTAAACAGAGAAAGATGAAAGAGTGCAGTGAACCAAACAGCAGAACCTACACAGTGGCCAATAACGCAGTGGAGTCCTGTCCTCTGCTCTCAGCTGACGAGCGCTGGTAAGATTCTTCGGAGACTGTGTTTGTGTACGCGATATACAGAATTCTGGGAGACACAGCAAAGCATTAAATCGACAAACACCGGAGTAATTGTATGCAAGCAAGTCTGGAGTTTCGTGGTAAACATACTCACCTCCAGAGCGTCAGCGATCAAAGACAGTGGGAGAGTCGCCCGCTGTAACAGAGAGGTGGCTGTTTTCCAAAGCGAGGCGCGTGCGGACAACATGCCGTGCCTCTACTCACGAACAACATTGCCACTGTCGTTCCTTGGCTATTTATACCGTACACCTACAAAAGGCTGCAGATTTGGCGTTCTATTTGCCAGTTGCTACGAGGTCCGTGGATAGACAACATTCGATAGTTTATACCCTACATGTATTCTCATTGAGCCGTGTTGCGGCTCGCGTTGGTGCCGTTTGTAGATTGTCATCATGCAATAGGCATAGTGGCGTCTCGTTTCCTTCTTGTGTTTACTGGCGCCACTACGTTTGTTTGCGGTGTCCGTCCGCGAGTGGCAGCAGCGGTTATCGATACCTAGTACAGTGGTTCTATCTTTGGGAGGACGTCAAGTGTTTTCCCGGTCGGAATGTGTTGGGGAGTTCGGTTGGGGCGGAGCAGCAATGAGGACCGGCAGCGCGAAGACATGCCGGGACCGCTGGCGGCATGCAGGCACTGCCGGATCGAGGGGCTGTAGTTGCGAAGCCCACAACCTCGTTGTCCACCGAACCCAGGACGTTTGAGTTCAATGAACATTAACCCAACAGTGAAGCCTCCACCAGTTTGAGATCACACCATTTGTTCGCGAGTTGCTGCTCGCAGGGTCGCTGAGACGAAGAGCAACGAGTGGAGTGTTTGCAGTTGGCGAAATTAATTAGCTGTCCTCCACCTTCTATTACTAATCATTGAATTCCTCGTGTTTATTGATGAAGTTCAAACAGCGGTAATTTCCTGCCTAGTGACCGCTAACGTCCCAGTTACCTGCCCTGGAGTTTAGCGTATTTTCGCGGCAGTGTACCTTTCCTCACCTTGCCGCTGCTGTCCAGTAGGGCGTGTAATTCGACTGCCGCCTTGATTGTGGTTCGGATATTTTGTTCTTTTGGACTAGCTTGGTCATAGTGGTTCCTTCTGCTTCTGGATGTTCTAAACACCGGATTCCGTAGACGCAGTATTGTCCGCCGTTTCCACCTTGCCTGGGTTATTCCATTGTTGTGTTGGTTACCAGACGTTAGGTAGATTTTGCAAGAGTGTTGGTCTGCGTTTAAACTGTCACTAAGTTCCTAGGGACTGATGACCTCAGGTGTTCAGTCCCATAGTGCTCAGAGCCATAGGAGCCATTTAAACTGTCACTAGTTTGAATTGCTGTCCGGTTAAGTGAATACAACTCTTGGCTGCCTGTCTCACAGGTTACGAAGTTGAGCGACTTTCCCATGCCAATCCTTGGAGCACTGTCTGAGACCCACATCTCTCTTGGTATGATCAGCTTGTGACGAGTTTTTTTTTTTATATTTTAATTTGAAACTGAAGAAACTGCAAAAAGGTGGGAATTTAAGGAGATGGGACCTGGATAAACTGAAAGAACCAGAGGTTGTAGAGAGTTTCAGGGAGAGCATAAGGGAACAATTGACAGGAATGGGGGAAAGAAATACAGTAGCAGAAGAGTGGGTAGCTCTGAGGGATGAAGTAGTGAAGGCAGCAGAGGATCAAGTAGGTAAAAAGACGAGGGCTAATAGAAATCCTTGGGTAACAGAAGAAATATTGAATTTAATTGATGAAAGGAGAAAATATAAAAATGCAGTAAATGAAGCAGGCAAAAGGGAATACAAACGTCTCAAAAATGAGATCGACAGAAAGTGCAAAATGGCTAAGCAGGGATGGCTAGAGGACAAATGTAAGGATGTAGAGGCTTGTCTCACTAGGGGTAAGATAGATACTGCCTACAGGAAAATTAAAGAGACCTTTGGAGAGAAGAGAACCACTTGTATGAATATCAAGAGCTCAGATGGCAACCCAGTTCTAAGCAAAGAAGGGAAGGCAGAAAGGTGGAAGGAGTATATAGAGGGTTTATACAAGGGCGATGTACTTGAGGACAATATTATGGAAATGGAAGAGGATGTAGATGAAGATGAAATGGGAGATAAGATTCTGCGTGAAGAGTTTGACAGAGCACTGAAAGACCTGAGTCGAAACAAGGCCCCGGGAGTAGACAACATTCCATTAGAACTACTGATGGCCTTGGGATAGCCATTCCTGACAAAACTCTACCATCTGGTGAGCAAGATGTATGAGACAGGCGAAATACCCACAGACTTCAAGAAGAATATAATAATTCCAATACCAAAGAAAGCAGGTGTTGACAGATGTGAAAATTACCGAACTATCAGTTTAATAAGCCACAGCTGCAAAATACTAACGCGAATTCTTTACAGACGAATGGAAAAACTGGTAGAAGCGGACCTCGGGGAAGATCAGTTTGGATTCCGTAGAAATGTTGGAACACGTGAGGCAATACTAACCTTACGACTTATCTTAGAAGAAAGATTAAGAAAAGGCAAACCTACGTTTCTAGCATTTGTAGACTTAGAGAAAGCTTTTGACAACGTTAACTGGAATACTCTCTTTCAAATTCTGAAGGTGGCAGGGGTAAAATACAGGGAGCGAAAGGCTATTTACAATTTGTACAGAAACCAGATGGCAGTTATAAGAGTCGAGGGGCATGAAATGGAAGCAGTGGTTGGGAAAGGAGTGAGACAGGGTTGTAGCCTCTCCCCGATGTTATTCAATCTGTATATTGAGCAAGCAGTAAAGGAAACAAAAGAAAAATTCGGGGTAGGTATTAATATTCATGGAGAAGAAGTAAAAACTTTGAGGTTCGCCGATGACATTGTAATTCTGTCAGAGACAGCAAAGGACTTGGAAGAGCAGCTGAACGGAATGGATGGTGTCTTGAAGGGAGGATATAAGATGAACATCAACAAAAGCAAAACGAGGATAATGGAATGTAGTCAAATCAAATTAAATCGGGTGATGCTGAGGGGATTAGATTAGGAAATGAGACACTTAAAGTAGTAAAGGAGTTTTGCTATTTAGGGAGTAAAATTACTGATGATGGTCGAAGTAGAGAGGATATAAAATGTAGACTGGCAATGGCAAGGAAATCGTTTCTGAAGAAGAGAAATTTGTTAACATCGAGTATAGATTTAAGTGTCAGGAAGTCGTTTCTAAAAATATTTGTATGGAGTGTAGCCATGTATGGAAGTGAAACATGGACGATAACCAGTTTGGACAAGAAGAGAGTAGAAGCTTTCGAAATGTGGTGCTACAGAAGAATGCTGAAGATAAGGTGGGTAGATCACGTAACTAATGAGGAGGTATTGAATAGGATTGGGGAGAAGAGAAGTTTGTGGCACAACTTGACTAGAAGAAGGGATCGGTTGGTAGGACATGTTTTGAGGCATCAAGGGATCACAAATTTAGCATTGGAGGGCAGCGTGGAGGGTAAAAATCGTAGAGGGAGACCAAGAGATGAATACACTAAGCAGATTCAGAAGGATGTAAGTTGCAGTAGGTACTGGGAGATGAAGAAGCTTGCACAGGATAGAGTAGCACGGAGAGCTGCATCAAACCAGTCTCAGGACTGAAGACCACAACAACAACATTTTAATTTTGTGTTATTACTATTGGGGCATTCAGCCAACAAATAATTAGAATTTCTGGTCAATAAGGCCTTCAGCCGTTAATACAGTTTCTCTAAAGAATTTTTATTTAGATGTTGTCTCTTAATAGGGAAATTCTGATGACTGTGTTTTTTTTAAATATTTTAGTATCTCTTGGAGAAGTTTAACTGTTTGTAAGAATCTGCTATCGAGGCTTACAGCCAGTAAATTGTATTCTGAGTTATTACTATTGGGGCTTTCAGCCAACAAATAATTTGAATTTCTAGTCAATGAGGCCTTCAGCCATGAATGCAAATCGTCTTAAGAATTTTAATTAGATATTGTCTCATAACACTAAAAGTTTGACCATCGTTTTTTTTTAAATTATTTTAGTATCTCTTGGAGAAGTTTAACTGTTTTTAAGAATTTGCTATCCAGGCCATCAGCCATCAAGTTGTTTTTGAGTTATTACTATTGGAGCCTTCAGCTGAAAAAAATTTGAATTTCTAGGCAATAAGGCCTTCAGCCTTGAGTTCAACTTGCTTAAGAATTTTTTATTACACATTGTGTCTTAACAGTCAAATTTTATGATTATTCCTTCTTGTCAACCTCCTTTGCAATTGGTTCCGAATAAAGTGTATGTGATTAAAAAAAAACTGAGCAACCAACGGTAACTGAGTAAGGCCCCATACACACCGAATCCTGCCATTCCCTACATCCCATGTTTTACTCATTTCACTTTCAAACACGAGGGGTGTGAGAAAAGTAATGAGCCTGACAACACTGCAAGCGATCTGGCAACGCTGTGCTGTCCTCCTTGTATATACTGGCGTCTTCATCCCTTCTGGAGGCTCAGTCAGAGTTTCAGCTCCGTTCAACTTTCACTTGATTTTTGAGAATGCCATCACTGCGTTTGTGTGTTTATTGTGCGTTACGAAAATGGAACAGTGGAATTTAGAGCAATGTTTTGCACTCAGGTTTAACTTGGGGGATCCGCGGGTGTCACCTTTGTAAAGTCGAAACAGACCTATAAGGAACGATCTTTGTGAAGAGCAAAAGTTTTGGTTGCCATACATCGTTTTTGGAAGAGACCTTCAGCTTCAAAAACCGATGAGAACGTCGAACGTGTGCTTGCTCTTGTGAGAACAGACCGACGTTTAACAATAAGGATGATGGGTGATCTGTTAAACCTCAGCGCTTTCCCCGTACATTAATTTTTAACCGAAGATTTGCGCATACGAAAGGTTTATGCCAAACTGGTACCATCCTGAGACGAAGCAGCAACGTGATGAGTGGCACATCTCCTAGACCCAAAAAACGCTCGAATGAACAAATCAAAGATCGAAACAATGCACTTCTTTCCAGTACGATTATAGCACGTACAGAATTTCTTCCTCCAACCAAGTGTTTTACAAAGATGTTCTTGAAAGATTCAGAAAAAGGGTGAATGGAGTGAGATCGGACGTTGCAACGCAATGGATACTGCACGATGACAGCGCCTCATGTCACACGGCCAGTTTCATCGCGGAACGTTTTACCTCAGAAGGCAATGCTGTTCTTCCAGAGCCCCAGATTCACCTGATCTGCGTTCTTCTCACTTTTTTCCATTCCTGAAATTGAAAAATCTCTTAAAAAGGTGTCCCTTTGCACTCTGGAGAACAGTCTAAAGAACGTGACCGAAATGCTAAAGGCCCCAACAGCTGAAGCCTTTCAGCGCTGCTTCCAAGACTGCAAATAAAGACGTTGTCGTGGGGAACTAAACTCCTGGAAATTGAAAAAAGAACACATTGACACCGGTGTGTCAGACCCACCATACTTGCTCCGGACACTGCGAGAGGGCTGTACAAGCAAGGATCACACGCACGGCACAGCGGACACACCAGGAACCGCGGTGTTGGCCGTCGAATGGCGCTAGCTGCGCAGCATTTGTGCACTGCCGCCGTCAGTGTCAGCCAGTTTGCCGTGGCATACGGAGCTCCATCGCAGTCTTTAACACTGGTAGCATGCCGCGACAGCGTGGACGTGAACCGTATGTGCAGTTGACGGACTTTGAGCGAGGACGTATAGTGGGCATGCGGGAGGCCGGGTGGACGTACCGCCGAATTGCTCAACACGTGGGGCGTGAGGTCTCCACAGTACATCGATGTTGTCGCCAGTGGTCGGCGGAAGGTGCACGTGCCCGTCGACCTGGGACCGGACCGCAGCGACGCACGGATGCACGCCAAGACCGTAGGATCCTACGCAGTGCCGTAGGGGACCGCACCGCCACTTCCCAGCAAATTAGGGACACTGTTGCTCCTGGGGTATCGGCGAGGACCATTCGCAACCGTCTCCATGAAGCTGGGCTACGGTCCCGCACACCGTTAGGCCGTCTTCCGCTCACGCCCCAACATCGTGCAGCCCGCCTCCAGTGGTGTCGCGACAGGCGTGAATGGAGGGACGAATGGAGACGTGTCGTCTTCAGCGATGAGAGTCGCTTCTGCCTTGGTGCCAATGATGGTCGTATGCGTGTTTGGCGCCGTGCAGGTGAGCGCCACAATCAGGACTGCATACGACCGAGGCACACAGGGCCAACACCCGGCATCATGGTGTGGGGAGCGATCTCCTACACTGGCCGTACACCACTGGTGATCGTCGAGGGGACACTGAATAGTGCACGGTACATCCAAACCGTCATCGAAGCCATCGTTCTACCATTCCTAGACCGGCAAGGGAACTTGCTGTTCCAACAGGACAATGCACGTCCGCATGTATCCCGTGCCACCCAACGTGCTCTAGAAGGTGTAAGTCAACTACCCTGGCCAGCAAGATCTCCGGATCTGTCCCCCATTGAGCATGTTTGGGACTGGATGAAGCGTCGTCTCACGCGGTCTGCACGTCCAGCACGAACGCTGGTCCAACTGAGGCGCCAGGTGGAAATGGCATGGCAAGCCGTTCCACAGGACTACATCCAGCATCTCTACGATCGTCTCCATGGGAGAATAGCAGCCTGCATTGCTGCGAAAGGTGGATATACACTGTACTAGTGCCGACATTGTGCATGCTCTGTTGCTTGTGTCTATGTGCCTGTGGTTCTGTCCGTGTGATCATGTGATGTATCTGACCCCAGGAATGTGTCAATAAAGTTTCCCCTTCCTGGGACAATGAATTCACGGTGTTCTTATTTCAATTTCCAGGAGTGTACATTGAAGAGGATAATGTTGTTGTTTGAAACAAATAAAAACTTTGGTTGTTGCAAAATCAGTCTCATTACTTTTCTCAAACGCTTCTTACTTTCAGTAGCCCATGTTCCACACCGTCAGTTGCTATGGAATTCTTTATTGCGAATCATCTCAGCCCCTTAAGCTAATGAGGCAAAGCATTATGACTACGGCCCTGTGAGAGACTCAGCACTGCCTGGTGGTGTTGCAGGCATATAGCACAGATAGGAAAGCATATGACTCAAATGCCACTACCTATGGGTTTTATGCAACCTGCAGCGCATTCGGATACCTCTTACTTACTTACTTACTCACTGGTCATACCGGACTCGAGAGTCCATTACCGCAGCAACATATTTTCGCCATCTGTCCCTGTCTTGGGCTATTTCCTTCCATACACCTTCAATACCTACGCTCCTGAAATCAGCCTTCGCATTGTCCTCCCATCTACGCCTCGGTCTCCCCACAGGACGTTTTCCCTCTAGGTGCCCTACCAGTACTCTGCGCGCTGCTCTGCCCTCATCCATTCGAGCTACGTGACCCGCCCATCGCAGCCTACGTGATTTAATAATACTGATTATGTCAGGGCTTGAATAGAGTTCGTGAACCTCTTCGTTATGCAGTTTTCCCCACTCTCCGCTAATGTCATCCCTTTTTGCTCCGAAAATTTTCCTGGAAATTTTGTTTTCAAATACTCGAAACGGCTTTTCATTTTGTATAGTGAGAGACCAAGTCTCACACGCATACAGCATAACTGGTAGAATAATAGTTTTGTATATTCTAATCATTAAATTCCTCGACAATATCTGTGAGGAAAGTAATCTGTTCAGTGAGAAGTAGCACGCATTTCCCGCCCGTAATCTCTTCTCCAGTCCGGATTCAATCTCATTTCTCGAAGTGATGTCCACGCCTAGATACTTAAATGTGTTCACTTTTTCAAACTGCATGTCTCCAACTCTTAACATTTCTTGATCTACTGCTGTTGGCATTCTAGTAGTAACCAGGTATTTAGTTTTGTCTTCACTTATCCTTAGACCTATATCTTCACTAGCCTTGATTAACGCATTCGCATTTGCTGTTACAGATTCTTTCCTATCGCTAATGTAACATTAAGATATTAGGGTATGCATTCGGATCCCTCATGAAAGATTTTTCGTATTCTCTATTTACTACGTGCAAACTATTAGTTGTACAGAAGAAATGAACAGGATCGTTTTGTAGGAAGTTTAATGTAGTTAAATTTTGCACCGGGATACGTTTTCGCTCGAGGCTTTAGTCTTCGAATTCTTTTATAAAAGTGAGTTTCAAACGCGTTTCTCTTGAATAACTCGAGAACCATGGCCTCCACCGAAAACGTACCCCACTACAAAATTTAACTATACTTAATCTCCTATGAAAAGGTCCTCTTAATTTTTTCTGTTGGTCTAGTAGTTTGCACGTATCAAACGAGAGAATTTGAAAATCTCACGCGCGATTCTTGAAGGTATTGCAGGTTATCTAAAACTCGTAGGTTGGGGCTATTGTATAGCTGGAGTAGAGACGCTCGGGGAATCCTAGCGACGATACGGGCTGCAGATAGGAATTGACAAAAGACTGGTGGTTATGGCCCTGATACTGGGAATGAGTTGGGAAATGACGCAGGTGATCAGCTGATGTCATGCTCCAGTCTAGAACATTTGTGGACGTGGTTGAAGAACGGTGAAACCATGAGTGGGTGAAAAGGCGTTGGAAGTCCGCGTCTCAGCACAGAATGTAGGTGTCACAGGCTTGTCCGTTCTATAAAGCAGCACAAGCGGTGATCAGGGGGAGATCCGTAGGCAGAGTAGAATGTTGGTGAAGATACCAGTGTTCGGACGCCATATGTGGTGTCATGTTGACACACTGACATCGTCAGTTATGATTGAAGTGGGCATGGAATCATCGCGATTGGACCATGTATCACTGCAAACGTGTGCCCTAGACATTAAATCAAGTCGACGGTCGAGCAATATTATACCTTCAGTGATGTTCACTTGGACTTCCATGGGTCCTTTGTTAGTAACTGAAGGCACCACGACAGTTGGGAATTAGGTGAATATTATTGAAAATCACCTACGTACCTTCATACTAGATGGCTTCCACAAAAGCGATGGCATCTTCCAGCAGAATAGTGGTCTGTGTCACACAGCCAGAATATTATAGTGCTTTGAGGAGCATGGTAGTACACTCATTTTGGTTTGTTGTCCGCCAAATTCGCCTGATCTGAATTCGATGTGTCTGGAACGCTGTCAGCTCCACGCTCTCCAACCACCGACCCGTAATTTAACACTAATTACTCGAATTGTGCAGAGTTGTTTAACACATATCTCCAAAAACGTGCCAAGAACTTTTCGTATCCATGACACACAGAACTGCTGCTGTGATGAGTTCCAAATCCTTACCAACGCGCTCTTACGCAGGTGGCTTTAATGTGATTACGTAGCCTTTCCCGGCGTAATGACCAATGACACTCTTCACGCATATGCGGCCGGAAATGCACTAATCTTCACACTATATTTCAACGGACCAACTGGCCGCTATCTTCAGGCGTTCTAGCCAGAATTCAATTTCCAATAGAATCGGCGGCTCCTCTACACACCACACTGCAGTTGGCCTGCCACAGCCGATTCTGTTGGAAACTCAGTTCTGGCGAAACAGTGCATCAGTATACCCACCTGAAGATGACGGCCAATTGCTCCGTTGAAATTTGGTGTCAAGATAGCTGCATCATGAAGGAGCATACACGAGAAGAACATCATCAGGTAGTAGTAATGTTTTGGATTATCACTGGAGTTACTAACATGTACAGAAAACTGTAAAAATACAAAGGACAAAAATTGTGCAAGTGGTTAATGATGGATATTGAGCACAGTACTTGCAAGGGTATTTGTGTAAGCTTCCACCGTCGCGTTTGTAATTAAAGCAACTAGAATTGTTCTTGCGAAGTAAATTTATGTTTACCAGAAGCATTTCAACTACGGCATCTGTGTAGATGTTCACTCTACGTAACGTCAGGCATACACCGACAAGACAGAAGACTGGCACCACTCCACTCACAAGTCATCTAATTCCCATAAACTCCGGGATGGGGGGGGGGGGGGGGGTGATTAGCACTGGGGGCGATGCGCCCTGACGCTAAGTCCAATCACATCGCAGGTGTGTTCGATCGGATTCAGAAATGGTGAGTCCGAGGCCAGCACATCAAATGTAACTCAGTCGTAGTTGCCTATGTCGTGGCTCTAACATTGCCATATGCATTGGTCGTCGTCTGCGGAGGCCCGTCGTTAGGAGTCTTCGGTTCACTGTGTGTTCAGACACACTTGTACTCTACCCAGCATTAAAGGCTGATGTTAATTCGGACTCAGTTTGCAGTCTGCCCTGCTTTACCAGGCCGTCCAGTGAACAAGATCCAGCGTCTTTAAGGAGGGACGGCCTCCCAGCCCCACAACGTCTGCACGTGGTTTCATCTTGGTTTCGCCACGTGTTGAAGACACCGTAGCTCTTTTCGAACACTCAACAAGTCGTGCAGTTTCCAAAATGCCTCTTCGCCATCACAATCTATCCTCGGCCAAACTCAGATAGATTATGCACCTTCCCCGTTCTACGCACGGACAGCACGCTCACTGATCTTACGTGCACAGTGCGTGCTTCTAGCCAAGTGACGCACACCATCGCCGAGTCGGGGTTCTATCAATAGTAGGTCGTAGTAGGGGGATGGTCATGGTGTTCTGGCTGATCAGTGTATTAACTGGACAATACAAGACAATACACAGTCTTTAAATATGGTTCACAACGTTCAGTATATCATTAAAGTGCATCCAAGATCTGGAGACATGTAAATTGATCTAATATCATCGCTGCTAAAAATCTGGACCATGACGGTCTGCACATTCTTCGACTGAGCGCAGTACTTATACATAAGGTCACTGATTCTGAATGCGTATCACGTCTCGAGAAACATCAGTGGGACTTGAATTAACGTTTACGCAAGTTTTACCCTGAATTTCATATCAGTTATCCAATATCAGTCCCTGGAGAAAACAATGTGACTCGAAAAACTGAGGCAGTGACCTGGCAGGAATTTCGCAAGTGCAACTGTATTGCCTTCGGCACAGTATTTCTATCACAGATTGAATATCGCGTATACTCGATGCGTAAACAAAGACTAAACGTGTAATGAATCTCGCTAGATTCGTGCAGGGCGAATGTGCTTGCCATATGCTATACTCTTAGATTTCACCGTGAAATTAGTAAACAGTTAGCAGTGCTGGACCTGAAAATACACTACTGGCCATTAAAATTGCTAGACCACGAACATGACGTGCTACAGACGCGAAATTTAACCGACAGGAAGAAGATTCTGTGATATGCAAATGATTAGCTTTTCAGAGCATTCACACAAGGTTGGCTCCGCTGGAGACACCTACAACGTGCTGACATGAGGAAAGTTTCCAACCTATTTCTCATACACAAACAGCAGTTGGCCGGTGTTGCCTGGTGAAACGTTGTTTTGATGCCTCGCGTAAGGGGGAGAAATGCGTACCATCACGTTTCCGACTTTGTTAAAGGTCGGATTGTAGCCTATCGCGATTGCGGTTTATCGTATCGCGACACTGCTGCTCGCGTTGGTTCAGATCCAATGACTGTTAGCAGAATATGGAATCGATGGGTTCAGGATGGTAATACAGAACGCCGTTCTGGATCCCAACGGCCTAGTATCACTAGCAGTCGAGATGACAGGCATCTTAAGATGGGGACGTTTGCAAGACAACAACCATCTGCACGAACAGTTCGACGACGTTTGCAGCAGCATGGATTATCAGCTCGGAGACCATGGCTGCGCTTACCCTTGACGCTGCATCATAGACAGAGCACCTGCGATGGTGTACTCAACGACGAACCTGGGTGCACGAATGCAAAACGTCATTTTTTCGGATGTATCCAGGTTCTGTTTACAGCATCATGATGGTCGCATCCGTGTTTGGCGACATCGCAGTGAACGCACATTGGAAGCGTGTACTCGTCATTGCCATACTGGCGTATCACCCGGGGTATGGGGTGCCATTGGTTACACGTGTCGGTCACCTCGTGTTCGCATTGACGACACATTTCCGATTTGTTACGACCCGTGGCTCTACCCTCCATTCGATCCCTACGGAACCCTACATTTCAGCAGGATAATGCAGGACCGCATGTTGCAGGTCCTGTACGGGCCTTTCTGGATAGAGAAAATGTTCGACTGCTGCCATGGCAGCACATTCTCCAGATCTCTCACCAACTGAAAACGTCTGGTCAATGGTGGCCGAGCAACTGGCTCGTCACAATCCGCCAGTCACTACTCTTGATTAACTGTGGTATCGTGTTGAAGCTGCATGGGCTTCCAAGCTCTGTTTGCATAAGCGTATGAAGGACGTTATTACGGCCTTTGGTGGTTGTTCTGGGTACTGATTTCCCAGGATCTATGCACCCAAATTGCGTGAAAATGTAACCACATGTCAGTTCTAGTATAATATATTTGTCCAATGATTACCCGTTTCTCATCTGCATTTCTTCTTGGTGTAGCAATTTTAATGGCCAGTAGCGTAGTTTAACTGTCACTCCAATCTGCATCTCAGAATCTGCATCACGTAGTTCTTATCTGACTGGTAAAAAATCTTACGAAAGGTGCTGGGAACGTGCACTGCAAAGTGGGGAAATACTTTGTTCACCCCCCCCCCCCCCTGCAACGAGCTCGTCATCGTTAGGGGGAGGGGTTACATAAGAATGTTCCCAGAGGAAGATAGTCTCAAGACCACCTGAAGATAATAACAAGTCAGTTTGCTAAATATCACACCATACGAAATACTCGAGAAAATAAAAAGAGCGTTCACTTTTCTTTTTAACATGACGTTCAAACTAACATAATAATGCAAATATCTTTTAGTTATAAGACCGTAGCTGCAACGTATTATTTACGAGTTATCTTCCTCATACATAAACTGATCAGTATCTAATAGCAATACCTGCAACGTAGAGGGTGTTCTAGGAGAAACCGTCAGTAATCATGGACATGTCCAGAACGATCGTTTGAAGCAAAAAACTTCATATAGACATCTGCCCTGTTCCGAATGGTTTCCGAGATAGAACACATTTAATGAACATTTCTATATTTTGTGTGTCATGCTGCTGCACATGTTTTGAGCTACACTTTCAGAAGAAAAGCAATATCTTGGAATAATACCTGTTTCACGCAATGTGCTGAGACTCTGGTAAACACCCTACGATCAGGAATTCGACATGCCTGAAAGCTCCGGCGGTATTCTTCGACAGCAGCAGGGGTAATACGATCGCAGAAGCTCTAAATATACGCCTTATCTACACACTATTCATTAGTGTAGATGTATGGTATCTAATGAGCGTACAAACATACTTAACCGATCCTTCTCGCTGATTGCACTCTAAATTTCTCGTACTATTTCACTCACAGCATACCATACACACTGCGCGTACTGTGCTCTTCATGTTAGGAAGCTGAAAGCAACGAGGCAGGTTGGGCTACTTTTAAACGTCAAAGTGTTTGGGTGAGTAAAATATATACGTGCGAGAAACTAGTCCAGAAACAAGTGTACATTAAATGTGTTCTGTCCTCGGAAACATTTGGAATGTGGCATAATTCCATACGAAGACTTTGCTTCAAATGAGCGTTCCTGTCATATCCCTAAACATTGACCGTTCCCCCTGGGACACCCAGCATACTGCAGTTACCTATCAACTTTCTATTCTACCATATCTTTGCAGATCACACCGTAAACCCGATTTGTAAGTTATATCAATGTTGCGAGTACGCATTTATTGTCGTTCCTTTCCTTAACCAGTAGCATCAAACCACTAGGCTATTCCTAAGTACATCTGACGTTTCAGACGATGACTGCGCGAAAACTTTAAGTTTTTAAGTCACGTTACAGGTCCTCAATGTGGGCAGCGTTTTCGATGCGCCAAATACCAGCCTGGGAGGGGAAACATGCGCGTCCAGTTCATTGGTGTGGCAATGACAGCAGCCCATTTTCGAAATATGTTCTTTGGATTGTCTGTCTGCAGGCGCGAACTAATTCGATGTGACAATAGGGAGTAGATGGTTTGTCTACATATTCTGACACGCCAGCCACTAGTGCAAATACGCCACGGCGTGTATTATGAATCAAAACTTGTACCAACACCCTATCTAGTGTAATTTTTCTGTATGTCTTCCGTCTACTTGTCTGAAGAGCTTTATATACTTTCACGAACTGCTCTATAGGTGGGGTAACCAGAGATAAAATAATAATGATTAATGGAACTGGAACTTCCATATCATCTTGTCACGGAAGGTGTTACCAGCAAATTAGAATGAAAATGAATGAAAGTCCATATGACCCTATTAGCTGTTTATCGTAGTCCTATCCAATATCCACGACCGTTTTAAAGGTACATTCACAGGCGCATTTAAGTAATCACTTCATGTCTGATAAGACTTACCCTGTTCCAAGGCGCAGCTAGAATCGAAGTGACTGACCCCTCCACGACTGTCATCAAACTTGAAGGCCGTTGAACACCGGTGGTAGGCGTCGTAAATAAAATTTTAACTTCCATAGCCACATCATCTCAGCTTACGGATTTTATTTAGGACACCCAGCATCGGTGTTTAACAACGTACTTTGATGGCAACCGTTTATAGCTGAAACTTGGAACCTCGTATTTCTCATCACTTAAGGGCACTTCAGAGAGCACCTCTAAGGTGCGAAGCCGGTCATACGTCTTTGAAGAGACTACTATAAACAACTAATGTGTTCATATGAACTTTCATTCATTTTAATTCTAATTTGCTAATAATATCTTTCGTAATATTGAGGCACGAAAGTTCCAGTTCCATCAATTCTGTATACTTATAATGTTACGTCTCGATACAAAATGTTTATATTTGGATGACAAATAAATGGTAATAAAATAAAAATTGAGTTGCCAATGGCTGTCACGATGTGATTGCAAGATATGAGGAATGGCGTTCGTCGTATGCGCTTTTTGTTCTTGGGTGTTTTATTTCTTGTTTGGGACTAACGGCAATAACATAAGCCTGCAGCACAAGCATGAATTCCTCGTTGGTTAGATGGCAAACGAATACGTTCGGCTCTCAGCGTTGCGAAGAATCGACCAAGCAAACAAATTCTTTTGTATGTGTTAATGGTGGTTGGGCTCCGCCGGTGTGGCTTAAATTACTGGAACAAATCCAGCAAGCAGCCACTTTTTAGACAACTTCCTTGCTTTCACTCACCGTCGGTTGTAGAAACAAGTCTGATCATCGTTTCTGTAAAGTGCACGTTGAATGTTGCCCTTGCAACACGACAATTCGCTTAGATACCTTGTTTCTCGATTTGCATATTACGTTTATTATTTGGATGTCCTTACTTTTATTCTCAATAATGCTTCTCCTTACTAACTCACAGATAAACACAAATGCCCTCGGAAAAAGAGGAAAAGCAAAGCATCACGATACAATTATCCCAATGGGACGGAAATCGATGTGATGTGCATGAACAGACAAACTGTAAGTAGGCTATTTAGGTTTTTTTATTGGTAACGCCACCTCTGTATGAAAATCACTGGCTGTGCTGTGTGCAGTCTGTGGCTGCTTTGCATTGTTGTAATACTCGCCATTGTAGTGTTAGACAGCTGGCTGTGAACAGCGCGTAGCGTTGGGCAGTTGGAGGTGAGCCGCCAGCAGTGGTGGATGTGGGGAGAGAGATGGCGGAGTTTTGAAATTTGTCGTGAACTGCTATATATATTATGACTATTAAGGTAAATACAGTGTTTGTTCTCTATTAATATCTTTCATTTGCTAACTATCCCTATCAGTAGTTAGTGCCTTCCATAGTTTGAATCTTTTATTTGGTTGGCAGTAGTGGCGCTTGCTGTATTGCAGTAGCTTGAGTAGCGAAGATTTTTGTGAGGTAAGTGATTTGTGAAACGCATAGGTTAATGTTAGTCAGGGCCATTTTTTTGTAGAGATTTTTGAAAGACAGATTGCGTTGCGCTAAAAATATTGTGTTTCAGCTTAAGGACAGTCGTGTATAATTGTTCAAAGGGGACGTTTCATATGTCGACCCTTAGCCGAGGATACCTCACTGGAATCTTCTGATTTTTTTCTTGTAGTTTGTGTAATTAGTGTAGCTTTTGTTTATTGCTAGCGCGTAATTGTAGAGAAAATCTCCTTTGTAGTTGCAGTCTTTCATTGTTGTACAGTAAAACAGTTGTGGCATGCATGTAGATTTGCACCAAGTATTTCGCAGCTGCAATTAACTAGATATTATTTTCAGTGCTATGTTAATGTGTTCTCTTGTTTTTGCTCTTCAAATTGTGCTTTTCTGTGTTATCGTGTGAAATATTGTGACAATAATGGCGTGTGAAAAACGTAACATTAGGCTACAAAGTAAACTGAGAAATAATAGTGACGACGAGCGTAGCTTATCAGCACCACTGTGTAATGAATTAACAGAG
Organism: Schistocerca nitens; assembly: GCF_023898315.1. Lineage (NCBI taxonomy): Eukaryota > Metazoa > Arthropoda > Insecta > Orthoptera > Acrididae > Schistocerca > Schistocerca nitens. Next base: position 1,157,991,714 of record NC_064614.1, on the reverse strand, counting down.
ATTCAAAGTAGTAATTTGGTAACTGTGCATAGGGAAATGGAGCGGGCGTCAAATAATGGCGTAGACAATGAAACAAGTAGTGAACAGGGAAGCATTATCGATCGATCGATCGGCAATAGCTCGCCTCAGGAATCCGAAATGACACGACACGATCTCGCAAATACTGTAGATTCAGGTTTTGGATCCTCACCGTTTTCTCAAATAAGTCAAGATACATTTTCTGCTTGTCAAAATGTGAATGTTTCCGGTGCAAATTCACTGCCGAAAAGCACTGAGGAACATGTTCCAGACACCAGTGCATTGTTATTACAATTAATACAACAAATGGGACAAACACAGCAAAAGCTTCAAAAGTTAGACACAATGGAACAAAATCTTCGAAAGTTAGACACAGTGGAACAAAATCAGAGACAAACACAGCAAAAGCTTCAAAAGTTAGACACAATGGAACAAAATCTTCGTAAGTTAGACACCACACTTGAACAAACACGTGAAGATTTAACTACTGAGTTACATAACATTGAATCGAAATGTCAAAAAGTCTGTAATGACGTAAAAACACAAATTTGTGAGCATTTTCCACCTATTTTTTCGCGGCATGAAAATGCATTACAGAATCACGAAGCAGCCATAAAAGAACTGCAAATTATTGTTCATGAAAATCATGAGACCTTGCAAGCTAAAATTGACTCAGTTGCATCTACCGATACGGTTACGCAACTTGCAAATACTCAGGAAAACTTAAAGGACACAGTAGATACGATTTCAACACAAATGGACACTCTGAATCTTGGTTCAGAAAAACATACAGAGGAAATAATTTCACTATCGGATAAAGTAGCCGAACTTTCAGATCAGTTCACTAACTTATCTACAAAGGTAGATGATGATCTGAATGACACAACACCTGTAGCCTTCACTGACACTGAAGAGTATGAAGAAATTAGAAAATTCAAACAAAATCAAAATCAAATCAATACACAGTACAAAAGAAAAATCCGGGAAGTGCAAGATCAGTTGGCACAAGTAGTACAAGAATTACGTATTTCAGAGGACAGTCGCGCTCCAACATGGGAAGAGGGACTTAGAAATACAGAAAAGCCGCAAAATAATAACACGGGGCATTTCGGAAGTTATGAAAGAAATTGGCAATGTGCACCGAATTTTGAGATGGAACGGCCGACACGACCTAACAATGACCGATATGCGACTCGCCGACATGATGATTTTGACTATAAGCTGTTCATTACTACACGTAAATTCAAAACATTTAAGAATTCTGGCAACGACATTCATCCACAAGCATGGCTCCATCAATTCTCTCATTGTTTTCCTCCCAACTGGTCGTTAGAACACAGATTAGAATTTATGTGTGGCTACTTAGAGAGTGAACCAGCTGTAAGAATGCGATGGGTCATTCACGATTGCCACAGTGAAGGAGAATTTTACCATGCCTTCCTCTCAGCATATTGGTCTCAAGCCACACAAGACCGAGTAAAACATGGCATCATAATGATGAAACATTTCGAACAATCTGCATTCTCCAGTCTTGTGAAATATTTTGAAGACATGTTGCACAAGAATCAGTACCTGTCAAACCCATACAGCCCCTCAGAACTCATCCGCATTTGCTTAATCAAATTACCTGAACATTTACGACATATTATTTTAGCAGGACGTTGCAAAGAAGACACTGAGGCTTTTCAGGGACTGTTACAAGAACTGGAAATTGACACTGACAATCGGGAAACGCGGAAACAGGAGCACAACAATTACAGGTCACATCTGTCACAATTCCGCGATGAAAGAAATAATAACTGGACACGACAAGGCTATTCTCACAACACATATCGTGACCAAAACAGACACCACCCGTATGACAACCGTTGGCAGAGTAGTAATAATTACAGGGAAAGATCACCTCTCCGCGGTAGTGACAATCACAGAGACAATCAGAGAAACAGACAATATGGGAACAAAAACAATTATTATCAATGGAGACAGAATAACTTCAGACGCAACAGTTCAGCGTACAGTTACGATTCAGGGAGAAATTCTCCACCACGTGACCCACAAGAAAGAAACTATGGAATCTACCGACATGACGACAGACGATATGATCGTAACGACAGACCTGAATTGCATCAGAACTGGCGGGATTTAAACAGGGCAGGGCCCTCTCGTCAAGGTGAATTTGTAGAAGTTCGGTCTCCTAATCCCAATAACGGCGCGCGCCAACAAAGAAACAGCAGCCGCGTGCGCCCGCTGGCTCCGAGAAAAATAACGTAAGACGCTACCCTTGAGAAAAATTTTAGCATTCTTTACCGATGTATGCAACATGATAATTGCTTTGAAGTTGAAACTCTGTGCACTAGGAAGAGTAAAGGTTTACACCACATTTCACATGTAAAACCGTTTATTGAAAGATAATCTGCTTTTTAACTTTGTCTTTGCCATAAAACGTTTCACTTCACATTTCTAGTATGCATTGTAAGACTTAAGAAACTGTTAACATGCAACAATGTTTGAAGTTAAATATCCAGTCAAGAACCAAGAGAACTTATTTAAACAGAAATTACGATTGCATTGTTATAGTGAACAGACGACACAGTGTTGTATTTGTACATTCTTGCTTGTTAGTTGCACGATTACGTAACAACTATCAGGCTCACATACTTAGAACATTTACCAGTACTGCTAATGAGATTCTAATGCAACATTTTGGTTTACTTGAAAATACATTCTAGATTTAAAGTACTTTCTGTGAGATACCAGATGACACAGTGGTTAGTTTATGTGACAGCTACACGATTTTATCACGACGCTACTAATGAGTGACAATTTACAATGTTGCTTTTGCAGTGTTTCTGTTTTATATCTGCACAGTTTTCTGTTTTATTCTGGAAAGTAAAACATGTTTTAGTAGTAACTTTTGTGGTATAGCTACAATGAGACAGCCTTTTTTGTGACACAACAATACGTTACTATACAGTACTTTCTTCATCATGGCAATAAGCATAATAACTAAGATATCTATACACAAAGCATTTCACTTTTGTTTATCATGAGATAAGTACATTGACTTCAGCAGAACTTAGCTTTCGGAGGATGATAACTACGACACTTCCACAGAGTTTATCTTACAACAAGACGCACAGTTTAGCGCTACAGGACACGTATTTTAGTGATTAATTTGGTACTTAAAACATTTATTTTTAAAGATTTTTGAATTACAATGATACAAAGGTTTTCTGTGATACATTTCATTCCATTGTTGTAGTCTGTAACACCTGAGGTTATAATTACATTAATCCCCAGGGGGGTACATGCCTACTTTGTGTACCATGTGTGTGGCAAGCACAAGGAGCCCTAGCTAATATGGTATTTGCTTACACAACTTTACACATCGGTACCATATTTCTCTAACACAGAATTACACAGCTATCTGATTATTTAACAGAGAAACAAACATTTCTTTACTACATCAGTGACAGATGTTTACGTAATTACACAGTTGGATAACTTTACACTTACGAAATTGTATTTTGTCTGTACTTTGTGAACTGTTCATATTTTTTCGGACCCATTGTGATGATATGAGAGCTTTGAATGATATATTTTGTATGGGATCACGATTTTTAAAGTACGTTTGAGGTAGATGACACTATTAACATGAGCAGAGAATTTTTTAGGTTTTGAAATTATTGAAGGAAGCTACGACGATTTTGAGATTTGGCTGAGGTTTTATGATGTTATGATAACGATGTGTATTAGCTGTTGCGGTATGTTTATGATCAATAAGCTGATGCTGTACGAGTTATTTGATTATGCTACGTATCTGTGATGATGAAATATTGAAGAAGTGTCGACGAATAAGGTAAGAAATAATGAGTAGTGGTTAGGGACGCTGATTTGTGAAAAAGATTGTTGGTAACCAAGAATCGTACTTTAAGAGTTATGAAATGTGTGTAAATGCATGAATGTATCACAATGCCGACGAAAACGTTTTGAACACTGTTATATTCATAGGATTTTGTATCTACACATTTGCAACGAAAATTCTCGACCTCTGAAATTTTTTTATCTGAGACTGCCACTGTAGCGGAAACTGCTGGCGTAAATATTTCGGTAAGAAAGTTAAGTGACCACCTGCACGTAATGCGTCGTGGGCACCCAGCTGGGCGACAGTCGGCTGGAAAAAAGCCATTAGTGTGTGCCAGAGGCGCAGGTGGAGAAGAAAAAAAAAAAAAAAAGGAGGCCATTAACCTCGCTTCGGACATTCCTTTGTAGAAAGCATCGCAAATACGACACTTTCATTACTTGGAAACATATCGTACTTTCTGATATTTACTGAAATGCCTAATGAAATGACAAGAAATAGTTTGTCTACACACCTGATTATGACTACTGTCTTTCTAGATGAGAGATTTTTTTTACTACTTATGAAATGTCATATGGCTAATGAATGACGTTTCACGCCTTGCTTTGCCTATTTTGTTTAATATCTAGTTTCTAGCTGCACTGCAGCATTGGTTAAAATAAAATTTTATAGATGTACTAATATAAATATTTTCTGTCTACAGATAGAGTAAATAATAATTTTTTTCAAAAAAATGAAGGAGCACAAAAAGACATTTACCTTCACAGGAACTGCATTCATAATTTTCTTTTCAACTACTTGGTAATATCTTTTGTAGAATTAGTTTTGTGGTGCACCACTCTAATTAAATAGACATTAAGATGTGAATATACATTTCCCTTGTCTGCATTGTTGTCTTTACTGTACTATTTTCTCTGCTTGAGCTATGTCATGTTTAGATATAAATTTTTTATTTGCTGCTGCTGTTTTCCAGGCATAATGTTACTGAATTTGACTTTGTATTACTCTGTTAGGCCAGTTTACTACTGATTTATTTTTCTTGTTTGCTGCTCATTGCCTTATATTAGTTGTAATTTATGCTGCTTGCTTCGCCATTTTTTTTTATCATTGGTGTTTATATTAATTGTTTTGTGCTGCTGCATTGCCTCGTCCCTTAGTTTAGCATCTGAGCTCAGTAGATTTAAGTTAGCTTAAGAGGGGATAGACTATATAAGAGAATGAGTTGCGATGAATTGGAAGAAATGCATTGAGAAGTCATACAAAAAAAGTACAGAAAGCAGGTATAGATAGGACTTTTTGGGAATAATGATGAATGAAGGGAGATCTCCAAGAAGTAAAGAAAGTTTTGTTTGCAAAATACTGCAGTAAAACAAGAATTTTTCTGATAATATGTTATTTTCTTTGTAAAGATGTTTAGACATTATTTATTCTGTTTTTTTTAATGCTCATGTATGAAGTTGATGTTTCGAAAGTTATTCTGATCTTTTATGTATGTACTCATGTCATAATTCCTGTAATAATGACGTATACGTTATTTCGATTCTTTTGTAAAGCCTGTATTACAAATGTTCTCTGTATTGTTATGTTCTTTAATGATGTATTTTGTACCTTTGTAATTGTATTCTTATGTTATAAAATTGTAATTGACACCAGTCCATCATATTACTAACTTGTAAGTTACATTTCACTGCACACGTTTCTGTTGGTCATAGTATATGGACAATATGTGAGAAGTAGGGACTGATAGTGTTTGCACGTGTGTTAATAATTCAGCAAGGGACTGGATAACAGCATTGCTGGTTCTAAGGACAATTAAAAAACTTTGTGAGTGCACAAGTGGTGGTTTATGGACTTGCTATATTGTCCGCAAGACTCTTCGATGGTGATTGTGCACCTGCACATTTGCAACAGATGGCTGCTGGCCGTCTCTACAAGGACTACAGTGGGTCTGCACCTTTGATGACCCACCAATACCATTATTTCTACAAGGACTACAGTGGGTCTACGTCTTTGCTGACTCACCAGTATCATTATTTCTACAAGGACTGCAGTGGGTCTGCGCCTCTGGTGGCCCACCAATACCGTAATCTCTACCAGGACTACAGTGGGTCTGCTCTGTGATGACCTACCTACCAATATTCTTCAAAACGTCGAATGACTCTGCTGTGGGTTTGCTCTGTTCTGGCCCATTACCTGTCAGCATGTCAAGAGTCAGCACTGTCTTTCCGTTGGAAGGACACCACTACTTCTTCAAGACTGCATGGAAATCCACTACTTCTGTGTGCAATTTCTTTTACTAATGAGACTTTGTGAAAAAAAACTGTAATTACTATTATGATGAATGATCAGGACTATCTTTATCGACTGTGAGAAAATTTTAGCTTTTGACCAACATTGTATCAATAAGTGTGTGCATTTGATTTCTTTGTTATTGTAATTACGATTATGAAAAATTTTAACAAATATGTATTGCCCAGTGCCCAAAACAATTTGTAAAATTTTTTGTGGGGAGCATGGGGGCTATGTAAGTAGGCTGTTTAGGTTTTTTTATTGGTAACGCCACCTCTGTATGAAAATCACTGGCTGTGCTGTGTGCAGTCTGTGGCTGCTTTGCATTGTTGTAATACTCGCCATTGTAGTGTTAGACAGCTGGCTGTGAACAGCGCGTAGCGTTGGGCAGTTGGAGGTGAGCCGCCAGCAGTGGTGGATGTGGGGAGAGAGATGGCGGAGTTTTGAAATTTGTCGTGAACTGCTATATATATTATGACTATTAAGGTAAATACAGTGTTTGTTCTCTATTAATATCTTTCATTTGCTAACTATCCCTATCAGTAGTTAGTGCCTTCCATAGTTTGAATCTTTTATTTGGCTGGCAGTAGTGGCGCTTGCTGTATTGCAGTAGCTTGAGTAGCGAAGATTTTTATGAGGTAAGTGATTTGTGAAACGCATAGGTTAATGTTAGTCAGGGCCATTTTTTTGTAGAGATTTTTGAAAGTCAGATTGCGTTGCGCTAAAAATATTGTGTTTCAGCTTAAGGACAGTCGTGTATAATTGTTCAAAGGTGTGATGTGCATGAACAGACAAACAAATGATTATAATTTTAGAAAAACGGATGATTTATTTAAGAGAAGTAGACCCACAAGTTTATAATTGATCCACCTGTGGCCATTACGTAAGCAGTTTTTCAGTTTGGCATTGACTGATAGAGTTGTTCGATGTCCTCCTGGGGGATACCGTGTCAAATTTTGTCAAACTGACACGATAGATCGTGAGACTCCGAAGCCGGTTGGAGGGCCCTAGCCATAATGCTCAAAGCGTTCTCAGTTAGGGAGGGGTCCGGCGACCTCGCTGGCCAAGTACGAAGACAGGCGGTGGAAACTCGCGCCGTCGGCGGGCGGGCGTTGCCTTGTTCTGTATCTCTTTGTATTGTTCATGAGTGTTCGGCTAACTGATCGTGTCTCTAGAAATATAACATCATTTGTAACTCAAGAAAATCTGTCTCGACTGATGCTAAAGCAAACGACATTCAACTGCAAGTCACCTTCCGCTACCTTCTCTCTAGAATTCTCTTCCATTGCGAGACGTTCGATGATTACTGTCTGAGGCCGGATCTGATCCCTCATCCTAATTTCTAATGTGGCTGGCAAGAAATTTGGCACATTGCTGAGTGCAGAAATATAAAACTTTACTTATACTACGGCAGTAAAGCTGTTTTTAACACGTTAGATAATTGACAGGCGTGGTTTCGCCACCAGGGTGGGTAGCAAGGAGGTAACAGTGACCTTTCACCATTTGCTAATCGAACTCCCTCAGCGCCACTTATTTCACTTTTGGCGTTATCCATTGCGGTGAACTGATCTGCAAAGTCTTTTGCTGTCTCTGACTGTATTACAGTGCCACAGGCTAACCTCAACGTTTTTATTTATTCGCTTTGAACTTAATTCCCTTTCGAAATTTCATCTTAGTTCCCTTTATACTTTGCCCAGTATACAGACCGAATAACATGGATGGAAAGCGACAGCCCTGTCAGTACTTTTTCAATACTGCGTCGTTTTTATGTCCCACGTGATTTTTCTACAAGTTTTAGATAGCCATTCGATGCCTGTATTACATACGTGCTAATTTCAAAATTTCAGATAGTGTATTCTAGTTCTTTTGTACGGTTATGATTGTAACCTACATCTCCATCTACATCCATACCCCGCAAACCACCTGACAGTGTGTGGCGGAGGGTACTTTGAGTACCTCTGTCGGTTCTCCCTTCTATTCCAGTCTCGTATTGTTCGTGTAAAGAAAGATAGTCGATATGCCTCTGTATGGGCTCTAATCTCTCTGATTTTATCCTCATGATCTCTTCGCGAGATATACGTAGGAGGGAGCAATATACTGTTTTACTCCTCGGTGGAGGTATGTTCTCGACACTTCAACAAAAGCCCGTACACTAGTCAACATTGAGATTCAATTGCAATTCCCTGCAACATGCGTCAATTCGTTGCAGATCCTCCTGCATTTCAGTACAATTTTCCATTGTTACAACCTCTCGATATACTACAGCATCATCCGCAAAAAGCCTCACTGAACTTCCGATGTCATCCACAAGGTCATTTATATATATTGTAAATAGCAACGGTCCTACGACACTTCCCTGCGGCTCACTTGAAATCACTCTTAATTCGGAAGTCTTCTCTCCATTGAGAATGACATGCTGCATTCTGTGATCTAGGAACTCTTCAATCCAATAACACAATTTGTCTGATAGTCCATATGCTCTTACTTTGTTCATTTGTAATACTAAAGGCGTTAGCAGCTCAAACGAAATTTTACGAAAATTGGTTCCTCTGGCGCTCTGTTCACGACTACAATGTTGGTGAAGGGAAGGGGCAAGGGTACCCGAAGTATTCTCTGCCACATACCCAACGTGGTCTGCACAGAGTATAGATGTACTTACTTGTAGCTAAAGATGCAGAAATTCCTCTTGGTTGTAGACTGCACCATGTTCCAACAGGATGAAACGTTTCGGACAATGCTGCAAGTTACGCAAAACATGTTTTACGCACCCGTACATACTGACGTACGATGATTGCGTACACACTTTTGTTAAACGATGTTTCCTATATAGTCTGCAGTGCTGTAACAAAAGTATCGCGAGACCCGAAACAACAGCTGTGAAGTTTTCTAGAATTTATTATCGTTCCTTAGCAGCGCAACGAGATTTATGAGTTTCACAACAGTGTTAAACTGCTTTTGTATGCAGATTTCTCAGCACTTGATTTAATGTTATTTCCATGTTTCCACAAGAAGTACTCTTTTTCTTTTCTCTTTTCTTTTCCACAGAAAGAGCAAAACGCGAAATAAAAATGAAAAAGCGGAAAAGAATGAGCGGAGTGACGCTGTTGTTTCTACAGCGCGGCTCGCGCAAGGAATATCTCGTGCGCAAACTTTAGAGAAGGCCGCGGGAATTCTGGAGCCCACGTGGTGCGCGGAAACAGACACCTGAACTGCGGGGGGTGCGATTTAATGCCGCAGTTTACAGGGGACAGCGCGGTCACGGTACCGTGGCATTCCTTTCAGACAGAATAAAATAATAACGCCATTAAATGCGGAAATGTGTTGCAAGGAAAGGGAGCAGAATGGAGAGCGTGGAATCGGAGACTTTTTTCTTTTTATAAAATGTTATCCCACATGGGGTATAAGGACAGAGAGTGACAAGATCATATTCTCATGGATGCAGTTAATGTGAGTGATCGTAATGTACACCGCCTCGAAGATGACAGCAGTCCTGCATTAACGCAGTATATTTCAAAATAATCTTGCCATTTTACATTCAAGAATACCACCAAGATGGGATCCTTTCCCGGCCGTTGAGTCTTTCTTTGAGGAAATCCATGATTTCCACCCGGGACTGAATGTCTAGAGGCAGTTGCAACATTTCCGTTGCTACTAAAATTCATTTTCTCAGTGGACTGCACCAATAGAGAATAGAAACTACCTTTCTCGTTCCAGATAAGTTATCTTCTTTAACAAAGAACTATAAGAAAACTAGAAAATGGTTATAACACACATCATTTGAGTTCGTTGAGTAATTATTATGATAAATTAAGAGACAAGGGATTTACAGACACTGGCTGCGAGTGGGCGTTGATTTAAATCAAGGGGGAAAGTACAAAATTTGCGCCGGACCGGGATTCAAACCCAAGTCTCCTGGTTACTATACAGATGCTCCCACCACTAAGCCGTGCAACGCGGGGTAGATGCGTGGTCCGAGGCGCCCTGCCACGGCTCGCGCTGCTTCCCCCCGTCGGAGGTTCGAGTCCCCGCTAGGGCATGGATGTGTGTGTTGTCCTTAGTTTAATTTAGATTAAGTAGAGTTTAAGTCTAGGGACTGATGACCTCAGCTGTCTGGTCCCGTAGGAACTAGGAACTTAGTACCACGACACTACTGGATAAACACCTCTCCACGATGTTGTTGGAAGAGATACTGAGCTGGACAGCATGTACTTCTGTTCATACGCAGACTGGCTAGGTTTTGGAATACGGCCTATCAGGGCTACCTACAGATCTGACTGTATCCTCGCGTTATTGTTGAATATTTTAGCTGGAAAATTAATGACTTCACCTATTTCAGTTGTTTCTGTTTTTCTATGCATACAGTTTGTGTGCCGTGAATCTGAGATATTCTGCATGTTGTTCTTGCTGTAGCACCTAGCCGAGCAGGGCAGAGCTGCTCTGGGGCTGATGTATGTAGACCGCCTGGTCAGCAGCGTTTGAGCCAGAACTTACCCCACTCTGAGTTGGTGTGGGATGGATAGCAGGAAAGTCAGTCACCCGCTCCGCTACTAATGATCAGCATCTCATTGACGCCAGCACCATCGCCAGGGTGGAGCGACCAGAAAGACTGCGGCACGTCGACGTTGGTCTGGTCACTCCAGGCTGTGGTCAGCTTATGGTGACAGCCGAGGTTCTTGAGGGGCACAACGCCTTGTATGAAGTCCTGGCCTGACTCAGTTTGGAGGGTCGGGCGGGATTAATTTTCAGTGTGCCGCAGTTGCTGACGGCAGAGAGAGAGAGAGAGAGAAAGAGAGATGAGAGTTGAATGGTGACCAGTAAATAAGACGTGATCAGATGGGACATTGTGTGCTGTAAGCTGGGCAGTCTGAAAAACCAATGGTAGACGTGGGTCGTGCCAAGCAGTTGTCAACACCATCGACATGGAGGGCTGTCGTTGTCGTACCTCGGAGGCAAGAAAGCATTACACTACCAGAAAGGTACACCGAAGACTGTTTTTTTCTGTAAAGCTGGAAACTATGAGCACGCTTCAGTGACCTGCAGTGGCTCTTGGTTAGTTTACAATTGGTCAAATGGAGATTTGCTTGACATGGCTATGAGAGCAGAACTGTCTGTTAGGTGAGGCATTACTTTATGCGCCACTGGTGTGTGTTAACGTTTCTCAAAACGAGTGTGCTGTGGATTAGTTAATTATCAAGGCCGATGGCGTAAACCACGTTTTATATATTCTATATGATCACAAATATGCGGTCACATGGCGCCCTCCATCAGTAATGCTGGAATTCGGTATACGAGGGTTGTCTAGAAAGTAAGTTCCAATCGATCGCGAAATGGAAACCACTGTGAAAACCAGATACGTTTTATTTACAACAGTTAGGTACACACTCCACCTACTTCTCTACATAGTCGCCGCTCCAACTTCGAATTTTGTTGTAGTGTTGTATCAACTTTCCAATATCCCCATCATAGATAGCAGCCGCCTGTCCTTTCGGCCAGTTATCTGCACTGGTCTGCAGCTCGTTGTCTGTGGAAAAATTGTGTCTTCACAGCCAGCGGATCTTGTGAGCAAGATGAGACTCAGGGGGCCCAATTACTGACTGTATTGCGGGTAATGAAACACTTCTCATCGGAAACGCTTGTAGGAGCATCTTCATTGCCCCTGCAGTGTGCGGCCGACAATTGGCACGAACAAGGAACTGCTCGACAGTTGTGCTATGTGGGCTGCATGACACAGGCGAAATCTCTAACCAGGCCCTCTTACTTAGCGGGACACGCTATTCCCTATACAACTTTGCGTGCTCACTGTTCACTCAAAACTGAAAAGAGCGACGCGATACGAGCGACGGGAATACTAGAGACACTGACCAACACATCTGTGGTTTCCATTTCGTGACCGATCGGAAATTACTTTCTGGACAACCCTCGTAGTGTTGTCCCACCCTTAGCCCTGATGACAGCCTCCATTCTCGCACGCATTCGTTCAATAAGGTGCTGGAAGGTTTCTTGGTGAATGGCAGCCTATTCTTCACGGAGTGCTGCACTGAGGAGAAGTATCGATGTCGGTCAGTGAGGCCTGGCACAAAGTCGGCGTTCCACAACATCCCAAAGGTGTTCTGTAGGATTCAGGTCAGGACTCTGTGCAGTCCAGTCCATTACAGGGATGCTACTGTCGTGTAAACACTTCGTCACAGGCCGTGCATTATGAATAGGTGCTCGTTCGTGCTGAAAGATGCTATCGCCATCCCCGAATTGCTCTTCAACAGTGGGAAGCAAGAAGGTACTTAAAGCGGCAATGTAGGCCTTTGCTGTGATAGTGCCACGCGAAACAACATGGAGTTCAAGCTCCCTCCATGAAAAACACGACTACACCATAACACAACCGCCTCCGGATTTTACTGTTGGTACTACACACGCTGGCAGATGACGTTCACCGGGCATAAGCCGTATCCACACCCTTCCACTGGATCGCCACATTGAGTACAGTGATTCGTTACTCCACGAAACGTTTTTCCACTGTTCAATCGTCTAATGTTTACGCTCCTTACACCAAGTGTGGCGTCGGTTGTCACTTACCGGCGTGATGAGCAGCCGCCCGGTCACCTCCCGCATTACTGTCATAGTGTTTGCAGTGGATCATGATGTAGATTGGAATTACTGTGTGATGGTTCCCTCCTGAACTGTCGGTGGTCTCTGTCAGTCAACAGACGAGGTCGGCCTATACGCTTTTGTGTTGTACGTGTCCCTTCACGTTTCCACTTCACTATCCCAACGGAAACAGTGGACCCAGGAATTTTTAGGAGTGTGGAAATCTCGTGTATAGACGTATGACAGCCAAGCACCTGACCACGTTCGAAGTCGTCGAGTTCCGCGGAGAGCCGCATTCTGCTCTCTCACGATATCTAATGACTACTGAGGTCGCTGATATGGAGCACCTGACATTACCTGGCAGTATAAGGCACCTAATATGAAAAAAACATATGTTTTTGGGGGTGTACCTGTACATTACAGAAATCACTGTTGTTCATAGCATAGATAGGTTCGTGGGCTGGTTAGTTGCAGCAGTAGTAGTGAGTGTGTAACGACCAGAACACACCATTTCCTGTTGTCAAAAAAGGCATTCTCTTTATGTTTGTGACTTGCTTCGACTTTCTATGTCTTCTGTGGAGCTTAAACTGAGACTGGCGAATCGAAGCAACAGTAATATAGCTTTGAACACCATGTAACTACAATGCTCTCTCTGAATCATCTTGATTGCATATTTACCTGAGTGAATTTTAATTCAGCTGTCGAATTTCACCTCGGCCTTTAGTGGACAAGTGGCAGAGTCACTGTATTTAGCAACAAAGTATTCCCTTCACTTCACTGCTAATTTAGAATTATCGTTAGAATCCCTCAGCTGCTTAAAATTTGATTAATAATCGGCGTTGGTGGCCGAAGACTTCCGGCGCAAGAATTCACCCTCTTTCAGCCAACGGCCTTGCCAAACGGGGCAGAGGAACGTACAGAGGTTCACGGCACTCTCTTTTCCAAGATATAGGAAACTGGCCCTGAAGGAGGAAGAATCAACAAAGATCAATGGCATGAGGATGAAGAAGGCAATGAAAACCACTCTATTAATGACACGTAACCTGTATCCACAGGACATGTAGCCTGTAATTGAAGAAGTGTCATGATGATGTCTCCTTTATCTAAAGATTTCGTAATAGGCCCCCATTGGGAACTCCGGGAGAGGACTGCCAAGAAGGAGGTTACCATGAGAAAAAGATTGAATAATCCACGAAATAATAACATTGTATGAGTTGGGGCGTGGCTTGTCAGAAGCTTGAACGTGGTAGGGAAATTAGAATATCTGAAATGGGAAATTCCAAGGCTCAATCTAGGTGTAGTAGGGGGTACAGTATAGAGTAACATCAAAAGCAGCAGAAAATGGTATATGAGAGTAGGATTCATTATAAATAGAAAAATAGGACAGAGAACAGTTCAGTGGTTGCGTTGCTCTTATCATAATCGACAGCAAACCAACACTGACAACGATAGTTCAGGTATAAATGCCAACGTCGCCAGCTGAAGATGAAGATATAAAGAAAATGTATGAAGATATTGAAGGGGTAATAAAGTATGTAGAGGGTGATGAAAATATAATAGTCATGAGTGACTGGAATGCAGTTGTAGGGGACGGAGTAGAAGAAAGGGTTCCAGGAGAATGTGGGCTTAGGACAAGGAATGAGAGAATGAGAGAGGAGAAAGATTAATTGAGTTCTGTAATAAACTTCGGCGAGTAATAGCGAATACTCTGTTCAGGAATCACAAGAGGAGGAGATATACTTGGAAAAGGCCGGGTGATACGGGAAGATTTCAGTTAGATTACATCATGGTCAGACAGAGATTCCGAAATCAGATATTGGATTGTTGGGCGTACCCAGGAGCAGATATAGACTCATATGACAATATAGCAGGGATGAAGAGCAGGCTGAAGTTTGAGACATTAGTCAGGAAGAATCAATATGCAAAGAAGTGGGATACGGAAGCACTAAGGAATGACGAGATACGGTTGAAGTTCTCTAAGGCTATACATACAGCAATAAGGAATAGCTCAGTGGGTGGTACAATTGAAGAGGAACTGACATCCCTAAAAAGGGTCATTACAGAAGTTTGGAAGGAAAATATAGGTGCAAAGAATGTAACTGCGAAGAAACCATGGGTAATGGAAGATATACTTCAGTTGACTGATGAAAGGAGGAAGTACAAAAATGTTCCGGAAAACTCCGGAATACAGAAATACAAATTGCTAAGGGATAAAATAAATAGGAAGTGCAGAGAAGCAAAGACTAAATGGCTACAGGAAAAATGTGAAGACATCGAAAAAGAAACGATTGTCGGTAGGACAGGCTCAGCATACAGGTAAGTCAAAGCAACCTTCGGTGACATTAAAGGCATGGGCTGTAACATTAAGAGTGCAACGGGAATTCCACTGTTAAATGCAGAGGAGAGAGCGGATAGGTGGAAACAATACTTTGGTGTGTAGAATGTATGTCTCGCGACATACCATCTGACTTTCAGAAAAGCATCATCCACACAATTCCGAAGACCGAAAGAGCAGACAAATGCGAGAATTATCGTACAAACAGCTTAACAGGTTATGCATCCAAGTTGCTTACAAGAAAAATATACAGAAGAAAGGAAACGAAAATTGTGTATGCGTTAGATGACGATCAGTTTGGCTTGAGGAAAAGTAAAGTCATAAGAGACACAATTCTGACGTTGCGGTTAAAAGTGCGAGGAAGACTACATAAAAATCAAGACACGATCACAGGATCTGTCGACCTGGAAAAAGCGTTCAATAATTTAAAATGGTGCAAGATGTTCGAAATTTTGGAAAACGTAGTTGCAAGATATACGGAGAGACGACTCATATACAATATGTACAACAGCCTAGAGAGAATAATAATAGTGGACGACCAAGAACGAAGTGATCGTATTA
This sequence comes from Schistocerca nitens, assembly GCF_023898315.1. NCBI lineage: Eukaryota > Metazoa > Arthropoda > Insecta > Orthoptera > Acrididae > Schistocerca > Schistocerca nitens. Next base: position 1,157,976,067 of record NC_064614.1, on the reverse strand, counting down.
AAATAGGTGTAACACAAAGATGTAGTCTTTCGCCCCTACTGTTAAATCTGTACATCGAGGAAGCAGTTATGAAAATAAGAAAAAGTTTCAAGAGTGGAATAAAAATCAAGAGGAAAGGATGTTAGTGATATGATTCGCAGATGACATTGCTATCCCGAGTCAAAGTGAGGAAGAATTACATGATTTGCCGAAAACATTGAACAGTCTAACGAGTACAGAGTATGGATTGAGAGTAAATCGAAGAAAGACGGAGGTAATGAGAAGGAGTAGAAATGAGAACAGCGAGAAACTTAATATCAGGATTGACAGTCACAAAGTAGATGAAGTTAAAGAATTCTGCTACCTAGCCAGTAAAATAAGTCATGACTGACGAAGCAAGGAGGATGTCAAAAGCAGCCCAGCACTGGCAAAAAGGGCATACCTGGCCAAGAAAAGTCTACTAATATCAAATATCGGCCTCAATTTGAGGAAAAAATTTCTGAAAATGTACAATCGTGCTCAAAAGTATCCGAACGACCTGAATTGCATTTCGCCTGATTCGCATGCAACCCACATAACGCAGCTGTCTAGCAGGTCCTCTAATCGTTCCTTGGTACAGTCGTTTGACTATTGAAAATGGTTCAACAAGTCACCACTAGAAAACACTGCTCTGTATCGCAATAACTCAAGATGTAAAGTAATACTGCGATACTACAAATATCAGGGGACATCTTATTACAGACGAGATTGTCCTTAAGGCTTGTAAGCTCACATTTATTACAGTAAATGACATACCTGAAATGTCACCACTCTCATTATTACGTCAGATAGATAATGCACGTAGTAAGTTCGTCGTATTCATGAGATCCTCTTCAAACTAACATACCGTACTTATTATTTAACACAAAATGACATTAAAATTTTAAGTTATTCACAAGCAGCTACTTGAGAATATGTATGAACTTCAAATGACACGACGAACCATCTCTTTCTGCATATGGATTCAAACCCAGGTCATGCAGACTAAGCAAAGATTTCTTGACTGCCGGAGACTAACATTCATATCTGACTAGGCATACAGAGAGTGATATACCTCGATTTTAGACTGTATCAGTTAACAAATATCAACTTTAAATTACATAACGCAAACATTTTTAACGGACCTGAAATCCTACCCAGCACCTATTGTCCCTGTTAACGAACTACGAGAGATGTTAAATATTGCTTCTTAACAAGTAACTTATTTGAAATGCCGTGAGGTAAAGCTTTGTGTTGGACAGGGATTCGAAACGAGAACCTAATCGGATAGATATCGAAGCACAATCAACTGTGACATATCGCATTTTCTCGGCAGTAGCTAGATGTTTTAACTGAAAGACGAGACGAAACATTAATTTTTTCGTTCCCAGGGCTCCAACCCTACACCTATCGCTGTTTTATTCTAGAGAAAACGAACGTTAAATATGGGTTTGTTGCACCAGCAGCGACATGTGAGCGTGTTTGAACTAGAAATAATATGACGAAGAGTTCAGTGCTGACTGGGAATAGAGCCCCACACATATCGTTGTTGACTACACGCAAAGAGACGTCAGCTACCGAATTTTTCTCCACCAGCACCTCGGAATAACATCTTGAACTTACAGTGATCTCGTAAATAGTACAGTGTCTCACTGGGAGTCAAAAACGTTAGATTTCGTTAGTGTTGACAACGAATGAAAATACATTAAAAATCGAAATTATTATCCACCAGCAGATAGGTGTTCTCAAGCTAGATCTTGATAATACATAATAAAATCTTTAGTGCCAGGTTTCGAACCCATTCACGCGCAATATGTGGAGATGTTGAGGAATCTGCAATATTGAACAAACAACAAATTGTAGCCGAGCTGTATTGTCACGAAGGGAACAAATTCCGCGTTAAGGGTGGTCTGAGTTGTATTCCCAGTTCAGAACCAATTTTATCGACATACAGAAGCTCAGATAAAAGATGGAATAAGTGTTCTGTGAGCCTACATAGCGTTTGTTTCGTCACTAGAAATAAATAACTAGTATAAGAAAGGTTACTGGTGATAGAGTTTCTACAAGTCGCCACTCCAGACTTTATTGTGGCTCAACCTAACGTCTACTTGGTAGAGAAGGAATATCATTTTTAATGTAAATTTCAGACCAGAATGCCATTATATATTCTTCACTTGGTGTAGCCAGAAGAGAATGGAATCTGTCTCTCCCTATCTAAAATCACTAACGAAAGTCGGAATCGAACCCAGACGATAGATATATGAACCTTTTTTTTTATTTTTTTTTAGGGCCTCCCTTCTCCCCTCACAGCCCTTCCAAACGCTCACCTTGTTTTGCTTTCTTCGGCTAGCTTCCATCCTTCTACCAACTTTTTTTTACTTTTTTATTTTTATGTGCTTTTTATGTTTTTGATGCCAAATTCTTATTTTTCTTACTTTTTGCGAGTGCTCGGCCATTTTTTCTTTTTTTTGTTTTTATTTATTTTTTTATTTTTTTTTATTTCGGCTTCTAATTTTTTCCTGTAAGCCCTAATTACCTTAGCTAACATAAATTCCGTACCAATCTTAATCTTTTATTGTTCTCTGTATAATTTTATTCCATGATTCTATTTAGGAAGCATGCGTAATTTTTTTTGTAGTCTTTTGTCCGCATGAGATGATGGTGCTGAGTCGTTAGATACACCCAGTAATCTTCTTTGCTTTCATTTTCTGCCTTCAAGATATAGTGCACTGTGTGCCCTTTTAGCCAGTTAACAGCATTTCGTTTCGTATTAGGATATGGCACTGCGTCTGGAGTCAGAAAATCTGCGGCGGTGAAAACGGTTGAAGACGTTCTGTTAACGGTCGCTAATTTCTGCTTAACTATATGTCATATGTCTCTTACTGTTTCACACACGAATCGGTGTTCTTCAGTGTCAAGAAGGTTGCATGACGCGCACTAGGGCGAATTTGTGAGATGTATAGCATGCAATTTGGAATTAGTTGATATTTTCCTGCTGACTGCATTATATCAAGTTGCTTTCATCTTAGAGGGTAAGTTCCGATCGTGGATATTTTTCCAAATTGCAGACCAGTCGTTGTTGGGGTATTTTCTTTCAATAATATTTCCTTCCTTAGCTTCCATCAAATATGTATAGATGTCCTTTACTCTCTTCAACTGCTGTTCTGAGAGCCTCGAGGAGAAATTACTGTACTCAACGAGAAAAGTTTTTAGGTGACAAAGACCAGCTGGTAAATGCTTCACATCTATTGGCGGCTGCATGCTTGCTGGAGCAATTTCATTCAGCAAGTGGGCCGTTAAGCTGTCGAGCATCTGTTTCCATTGCTTGCACATTCGACACACATACAACGCTCGTGACCTGTAACTGACATCAACAAGGTTTAAACCTTCTTTCCTTGTTGGGAGCGTTAGTGTATTGAACTTCACTTTGAAAATGTTGCCTTGGCATATAAAGCTTCCTATCGGGGATAAAATTCTTCTGGCTGTTTCTAAGGGCATCGGGAAAGCTTGGACAACATAGTTAAGTTTGGATGTTATATACATACATATTAGTTTGGTTTTCTGTATCTCGTCCAGCTGCCTCATACTGTTTCCTTGTACAGATGCTCGTATGCTTGCAAGTAGTTTTTTATAATTGACGGCAATAGTGTGTTGGATGTTGCTCCTAAATTCAATACCCAAACATTTCAATGTGGATACTTCCGTCAATTGTCCCTGATTTTGCATGCATATTCCTCTGCCTAGGTTCATGATGCCTGACTTCCTTTTATTAAGTTTGGCGCCAGAAGCAAGTTCATATGTGTGTACAAACTGAAGAGCTTTCGCCACTTCATCTTCATTTATAACCAGGATGCCCACATCATCTGCGTAGGCGTTGCACACTATTTTCTTGCCGTTTATACACAATCCTTGCAGGTGATGCGTGAGTGTCGCGAGGAGAGGTTCTATTGCCATTGCGAAAAGGGCCATTGACATTGGGCAACCTTGACGTACGGATCCAGTCAATTCAATCTCTCTACTTAGTTGTCCGTTTATCATTATTCGTGTTACACTGTTTTTCAGAATTTGTTGAATAATCCTCACGAATCGTGGTAGGAATCCCATTACTTCCATGATACCAAGGAGATACTTACGATCTACTCTATCAAACGCCTTCTCGAAGTCTAATGACACTAAAGCACATTTTATTCGGCATACATTTGTACAGAAACCAGATGGCAGTTATAAGAGTCGAGGGGCATGAAAGGGAAGCAGTGGTTGGCAAAGGAGTGAGACAGGGTTGTAGCCTCTCCCCGATGTAATTCAATCTGTATATTGAGCAAGCAGTAAAGGAAACAAAAGAAAAATTCGGAGTAGGTATTAAAATTCATGGAGAAGAAGTAAAAACTTTGAGGTTCGCCGATGACATTGTAATTCTGTCAGAGACAGCAAATGACTTGGAAGAGCAGTTGAACGAAATGGACAGTGTCTTGAAAGGAGGATATAAGATGAACATCAACAAAAGCAAAACGAGGATAATGGAATGTAGTCAAATTAAATCGGGTGATGCTGAGGGGATTAGATTAGGAAATGAGACACTTAATGTAGTAAAGGAGTTTTGCTATTTAGGGAGTAAAATAACTGATGATGGTCGAAGTAGAGAGGATATAAAATGTAGACTGGCAATGGCAAGGAAATCGTTTCTGAAGAAGAGAAATTTGTTAACATCGAGTATAGATTTAAGTGTCAGGAAGTCGTTTCTGAAAGTATTTGTATGGAGTGTAGCCATGTATGGAAGTGAAACATGGACGATAACTAGTTTGGACAAGAAGAGAATAGAAGCTTTTGAAATGTGGTGCTACAGAAGAATGCTGAAGATAAGGTGGGTAGATCACGTAACTAATGAGGAGGTATTGAATAGGATTGGGGAGACGAGAAGTTTGTGGCACAACTTGACTAGAAGAAGGGATCGGTTGGTAGGACATGTTTTGAGGCATCAAGGGATCACAAATTTAGCATTGGAGGGCAGCGTGGAGGGTAAAAATCGTAGAGGGAGACCAAGAGATCAATACACTAAGCAGATTCAGAAGGATGTAGGTTGCAGTAGGTACTGGGAGATGAAGAAGCTTGCACAGGATAGAGTAGCATGGAGAGCTGCATCAAACCAGTCTCAGGACTGAAGACCACAATAACAACAACATTTGCGGTTGATATTATATCCCTATATTCGCATATAATCTGATAGATATTCCTGTCTTTGCCTACACATGTTTGGTACGTGCCAGTTACAGAGCTAATAACCATTTTTATTCTTCTTGCTAATACGCGGGCCATAATTTTGTAATCAATGTTGAGTAATGTTACTGGGCGAAGGTTTTCAATAGCTTTGCTAAGTGAGTTTTTAGGAATTAGAACTATGATCCCTTCAGGAAATTCTTTGGGAGCGGCAACAGTGCCATTCATGATTTCGTTGTACATACATAGCAACTTGCTTTTCATTTGTGGCCACAAACACTTGGTAGAATTCCACGGGGATACCATCAGGTCCTGGAGACTTATTTTTAGGACTCTGTGCTATTGCGTCTTTCAATTCGTCCTCTTCTCTATTTCAGCCGTGAGATTTTCTACTTGCTCTGTACTAATTCGTCCTGATACATTTCTAACAAGATCACGCCGCGCCTCGTCGACGGTAGGTTTGGTGGACATCATATCTGAGATATATTTATGAACAGCGTTTCGAAATTCATGCTGTTTTGTGTGCCTGGTCCCATCAGGTAACTTAACTTCTGTCAGTATTTTTCTGTTTCCTCCCTTATTCTCACGCATTACATGGTACATAGCTGTTTCTTCCCCTTCTACAATGTTGTGTATTCTCGCTCAGACTTTAAAACCTTCTGACTGTCGCCGCTTCAGTGCTAAAAGTTTTGCTTTAACTTTCTGAATCCGGCTAAAGTTCTCCATTAATCGTGTGTCCAAGGTGTACAGGTCTCTAAGGCAGCTAAAATAAAATTCAGTCGTCTTTTTAATCCAGAAACTTTTCTTTCGTGAGTAATCGATCAGCATTCTTCTTATTTTAGGCTTCGCACATTGTAACCACCAAGCTATGGCAGAACTGTTGAAAGGTGGCTACACTGAGCCACAGCGCCAGAGATCGCGCTAGAGAGCATTGTTCTGCCGCCTCCACTGGCAGTGATTATTGAGAACTCGTAGTAGTCAGTGCTTGGGGAGAGCTCGTGGTAGTCAGTGCTTGTTAAGAACTCGTAGCAGAGAGTGTTTGTTGAGATGTGCTAGTAGAGAGTGCTTGCTGAGATGTGATACTGAGATGTGGTAATAGCGAGTCGGTGTGGAGATATATTGTAATGATTAGAGTGATTTTGGTCAATATATGAAGGTAACGAAACTTGATTTATTTTTCATTATTTCCATGTTTTAAATAATGCGTCATTACAGGTTCAGTCAACAAAGCATCTGGCTTGTGTTCTTGTATTAGAGTGTAATTCTGGTTTTCTTGAGTAATTATGGTATTTTTATTTTCTTTAATTAATTCAGTATAAATGATATTTAAAATTTCTTGTGTTATTGAAGAAGAACCGTGCCAGATGCGTACGTTGAGTCATACTTCCACACACAGAACAGTTACACTTGTGCTTTGGTTTCGTAGGTTTTATAGTTGCTGGGGACTTAATTAATTAATTGTGTTAATGAAAATTTCCATTTCATTCTTTGTTATTGTTCTATGCAGTCAGATAGCGTAATAATACACTCAGGGCCAACCGTTACGAGACTTCGTAACCGAACAGACAGCTACTAAAGCAAAAAATTAAAATTATTTGCATTTGATTTTAATTAAGCCCCCATGCACGTGGCGACCCTGCCAGGATCGTCCCTTGGAATTTTTCTGATTGTAAAAATAGTAGACAGTAGTATTGTTGTAGTAATTTGTAGTTTAGTAATTGTAGTCTATATTGCATGTGTAGATTTGGTAATTAGCATTCTTCTAATGGTATTTTTCAAAATTTAATTTTTATTGCCTTGTATATGCGTTTGACGATTTAGTGCAATTATTTCAATTGTTCGTTAATCGTGTTTGAGGGAAACATTTCGTGTGAATGGTATTGTTGGAGATAAAGTGTCATTGTGGGTAATTTTCATATAGTGACGAGTTTTGTATATTTTGTAAATGATTACGCGATCGATGAAAAAGGCAAAAATGATGGATAGTGAGAATGACGAAATTGTTAACATGGCGAACTCGCCAACAGAGGAAAACAGTATGATGAATAATGAAGTGTAAAACAATGTAATAAGTCGGGAAAATAGTCCGGAACCATTTCAAAATTTTTCTCAATCAGAAAATTCACAGAATCCGAGATTAACGACAGAAGATTCTGGAATAGTATCGAACACAGATAGCTTTACAGCTATGACGAATGAAACTGGTTTTGCGGGAAATGTTAGGGGCGAAAGGAATTTCGAACAAGTTAATACGGAGCAGTTGATGGGTGTAATATTAAATTTGGCATCTGAATTTAAAACACAGATGGGAACAATGGAGCAGTTACGATCTGAATTAAAAACAGATAGGGGAACAATGGAGCAGTTTCGATCTGAATTTAAAACAGAGATAGGAACAATTAAAACAGAGATGGGAACTTTGGGATCTGAATTAAAAACTGATATGGGAACAATGGAAACACAGTTTAGATCTGAATTAAAAACACAGATGGGGACAATGGAAACACAGTTAGACTCACGAATAGGGACATGTTTCAAAAATATGAAAGATGAATTAAAGAAAGAAATCAGAGAAGAAGTACAACCGATTTTGAATTCTCACAATAATAGATTAATTGCAGTAGACATTAGACAAAGGGAACAGGATAGAGAACAGGAGGAGAGAGATCGCGTGATAGTACAGAAATTTTCAGAGTTAAATTTACAATGTGCACACGATAAGGAAGAAATATTTGAGAGAATCGAGGAATCCGTACCAAATGACAGAATAAATAATCTGACACAACAATATGAACAGTTAACTACCAAATGTGTCAACACTGAAACCCGAGTCGCGACATCTACGGTAGACGTAAATAAACAGAGAGAAAAAATAGGTGACTTATCGGAAAGAGTTGAGGAAATTTCAGATAAATTGTCAAATCTTAGTTTAAATGGGGACAGAGATTCGGATGATACAGCTCCATTACCGTTTGCAGAAACCGAAGAGTGACAGAACATAATTAAGCATGTTGAAAATCAGGGAAAATTTAATGAACGTGTTAAAAGGGAAGTTGAGGCATTACGAAAGCAAGTCAAACAAATTGAAGGGGAAATTGTAGGAAAAGACAGCAAAGGAAATTTGGAATCACAGATAGCAGAGGGGTTTGAAGAAAATAATTTGTTTCATTTACGGGATGCAACAAGAGAGCGCCAGGCGCGCGAACTTGACAATAATCGACATTCAAACTGGGACAGACGCGGTAGGTCTTTGTCGCCACGAGGCGAAAACTTTGACTATAAACACTTTTTGACTGTTCGGAAATTTAAGATCTTCCGCAATTCTAAGAATGACATACATCCATGTGCATGGTTAGATCAATTTATGTATGCACTCCCACCAGATTGGCCACTAAGTCACAAACTGGAATTTATGTGTGGATATTTAGAAAACGAACCGGCGACGCGGATGCGCGCACTCATTAGAGATTGTAATAACCCAAATGATTTTTATCATGCATTTCTATCGGCATATTGGTCAGAAAACACGCAAGACAGAGTCAAACACAGTCTTATTATGCAGCGTAATTTCAAACAGTCTGAGTTCCGCACGCCAGCGGAATATTTTGAAGACATGATTCGAAAGAATCAGTTCCTTTCCAACCCTTATAGCCCGACTGAATTAATTCGCATTTGTTTAACCAAGCTGCCACAATCCATAAGACAAATTGCTTTAGCTGGAAGATGTAAAGACGACATCGAGACTTTTAAGACTTTATTGCAAGAACTTGAGTATGACAACGACGACGGGACTTCTTGTAACATTTTCAGTAACAGTAATTACAATAGATTTTCAGAGAAAAGGGATAGTGATCGGAACGGGCGTTATATGGGTAATTTTGAGAATGACAGACGTAACAGACAGGACAATAGATACCAGCCTTATGACAATAACAGACGTTCTAACAGAAATTACACAGACAATTATAATAACGGTAATTCTTACCGGAATGATCAATCATACGGAAACAGTAATCGGTATCATCAAGACAGAAATTATTCATACAATAATAGAAACTCTTACTACAGAAATAACCAGGGTAGTAGGTCTAACAATAATTTCAGAAGTGACAGTCGAAATTATACAAGAAGTAGTTATGCAGACAGACAGGAAAACAGAAATTTTAATAACAGACACAACCAAGAATTTGCATCTAACAGACAGGAAGGACCTAATTGGCATCCTCCGCGTGACAGAAATTCAGAGAGACAAGTGGAAATAGTAGAAATTGATCCGCGAAATGACGGGAATAATCAAAGACGTGACGCAAACAATCGACCATGACTTGCAGCTTCGGCTTCTAGCAGCAATATAGACGGTTCAGAAAGTAATGACACTACAACTTTACACTATGTACGCCTGGAAGATATGAGAGACATTTTGCTAGGCGAAAAGGAAAATAATGTAGACGCATTTTTACATCCTGTTATTGAAGTATGTGTGGGTAAGAATAAGTTCACTGCAGTTTTAGATTCTGGGAGCCCATTAAACGTCATTAGTGAATCAGTTTTTCGTATATGTGAAAGAACTATTGCCTGTCCTGTGTTACCTATTTCTAAAACTACAATTCGAGGAGCGATTTCTGGAAAAAGCGTGGGAGTTAAACAACAGACCAACCTAAATTTCATTTGTCAAGGATACGAATTGTCTGCTAATTTTATTATTGTTCCATTACTCAGTACACAGATTATATTAGGGTTGGAGTTTCTTAACACACATAAGGCAATTTTGAACTTTAAAGAAGGAAGTGTGAATTTGACTGTTGCCGGAATGCCGAAATGTTTGAAATTTTTCGAGTGTTTAGCAAGATCTGAATCAGATACAAAATGTTTAAGGTTTCTTACTTCTGATGTTTTCGTTGAGCATTATGACGACAGAGTGTTTATTCATGACAATGACAATAGATACAGGGACGCGATGGAGGATATAATTCATAGCGAAGAATTAATTAATGAAAAGGTTAAGAAAGCTGAAGTGCCAGATGACGTTGCAAGAGAAGAGCTGCACCATATTTTGACTTCACATGCTACAGTGTTTAGTCATCACACAGGAACTATACAAGGCTTACAATAGTTATTTAAAGTAAAAGAACACACACCATTTCGCGGGAAAACGTACGCTATTCCTTTGGCTTACAGAGACAAGGTTAAGAATGAACTTCAATACATGTTAGATCAGGGCATTATTGAGCCAGCAGTCAGCCCTTATACCAGCCCATTACACGTTGTTCTTAAAAAGGATGGATCAATTCGTTTGGTTCTGGACTCCAGACAGATAAATAATATTATTATTCCTGAAACTGACCGTCCACAAAATTTAGATGAACTTCTTCAACATTTCCATGGAATTAAAGTTTTATCCACGATTGATATGCGCGCAAGTTTTTGGTAAATAGAACTCCACCCTGATTGTAGAAAATATACTGCCTTTTTAGCCTTTGGTAACTGTTACCAGTTTCGGAAATTACCGTTTGGACTTACTGTATCTTCTGCAGCATTCATTCGTAGCTTAAATGAAATTTTACCTGTTTATCTTCGTGACAATATTACTTCATATGTTGATGATATTCTTATTGCTAAACATTCTTGGAGTGAGCACAACAAAATTTTGGATTCATTATTAAGTATTTTTGCAAGAGTTGGCATTACTGTGAACTTGGAGAAATCTGAATTTGGTCGTTCACAGGTGAAATTTCTCGGTCACATTATTTCTACAGAAGGTATTCTTCCTGATCCAGAAAAGCTAGACGCAATTCGTAATTATGCTGTTCCTACTACAAAACGTGATGTTCGTAGTTTCCTTGGTGTCTGTAATTTTCTTAGACGCTTTGTTAGATTGGACAATTTGGCCACACCTCGTTTATGTGAACTATCTGGAAAGAAATCTAATTGGTGTTGGGATGAGGAAGCTCAGTCAGAATTTGAACAACTTCGTGATGCTTTAGTTGCTGCTCCACTTCTTTCACATCCGGATCTATCTAAAGATTTTTGTTTGGCGACGGACTCATCATACAAAGGCCTAGGTGCACACTTATTTCAAGAGATGGAAGAAGACGGCGTTGTAGTACAGAAAACTATTGCCTTTGGAAGTCGTGTTCTCTCTAAATCAGAAAAGAATTATTCGATTACGGAACTTGAAGCTTTGGCTGTTGTTTGGGCTTTCACAAAATTTCGCACATTTTTGTTCGGTAGACATACTAAGGTTTACACTGATCATCGAGCTTTGGAATTTCTTATGTCGACAAAATTAACTCATGGCAGATTGTCACGATGGGCGTTGTACCTACAGGACTTTGATTTTAGTATTGTTTACATACAGGGATCTTCAAATATTGTTGCTGATGCTTTATCACGTGCACCTATGGGTTTGAAACAATGTGTTGAAGAGGACTGCAAAGACAACCATTATTGTTTGATGTACATTCAAGGTGTTGCGTTTGAGAACTTTATTTCGTCTTCGCTCCAGGACATCGCTAAGGAGCAAAATAAGGATCCAATCTGGAAGGACATTAAGGAGAAGTGGAGGAGAAAAGAAAGCGTAGCGATTAGACAGCATTATTTAGTCCGCAATGACATTCTTTTCAAACGAAAATCGGTCGACAACTCTGTTTGGTTAGTTTGTATTCCTGATGAGTGGGTCAATAAATTGATTTGGTACACACATTTTAGTTATGCGCACTTTGGTCCCAGAAAATGCTTTCATAAATTACGAGAAAATTGCTACTTCAGTAATATGGAAAAACGTATTCGATCTGTTCTTGCCAAATGCAAATTATGTCAAAAGGCTAAGCCGCCAACTGTGTCTCACAGAGCACCGTTGTTTCCTATCATTCCAGCGAAATTAAAGGACATGGCTGCAGTCGATTTGTTCGGTCCAGTGGTTCGTTCTACTAATGGTTTTGCGTACATTTTCGTAGCAGTGGAATTGACATCAAAATATGTGTTTTTTACACCTTTACGCAAAGCAACAGCTCGTTCAGTATCTAATGCTTTCATCAAACATTTTCTTAAAGAAGTTGGTCATGTTGATAAGGTTATATCAGATAATGGATCACAGTTTCGCTCTAAAATTTGGCTTCGTACTCTACGGCGTCGTAAGATTAAACCAATTTTCATTTCACTTTTTCACCCTCAATCTAACGCTTCAGAGAGATGGATGAAAGAAATTAATAAATTGTGTCGTCTTTATTGTCATCAGAATCACAGAACGTGGGATCAGTATCTTCTTATTTTTCAAAACATTCTGAATGAACTCCGTAATGATTCAACTTCTTTACCGCCTCTATTGATATTAAAAAACAAAGCACCGTCAAATCGCATTTCTGAAATAGTTCCTTTTCCGCCTTCACGGAAACTGCGGCATTCTGAAGTTGTGAACCTGGCTCTGAAAAATATTGCATCGGCGGCTGCTAGAAGAGAGAAATCAGCTAAACGTCCTGGTCGTTTAAAAATTTTGTCAGTTGGTCAAAAGGTGTTAATTAAGTCTCATCGTTTGTCTCATAAAGGAAAAGGCTTGTGTCGCAAATTTTTTCTGCTTTATAACGGTCCATATAGAATTCGCAAAATTATTCATGATAACACTGTTGAAGTAGAAACTCTCAAATCTCGACGCTCTAAGGGAATACAACACATATCTAATGTTAAAATTTTTGTGGAATGACATACTTCTGAGAAACCAACAGTTATACGTAAACATGCGGAGAATGCAAGGATACCGCGCCGTGTTCCGGCGGCGGCAGATACTCAAAGCAACAGTGAAGTCTGCACGCCGCACAAGGCAGTCGTTGACCGCAAACAATCACTTCCTACGTCACGCGCCGACAGCTGATCGAGCGCTCAGTGCGAATGCACTGACAGACGTAAACAAATACACAGTCTAAATTTCTCCGACTAAATTCTGTATAAAGCTATGGTGACTTTATAAATTATGTTATTAACGTTCAGTATTTTTCAGGATACGGTTGTATAAAATATTTAAGACCTTCAGGTAAATTCTGTGTGTGTCCGACGTTAAGACGACTTGCTATCGAGAAAATTTCAGGAAGAATGTAATTTCGAGGAAGAAACTAATAAACAAAAAAGGTAACGATTGATTGAGTTTATTTTTCAGGTAACATATTTCCACTTAGGTACGTACTTTAGACGTAATTTGCTGCTCGCGATTACGTGACTCATACTTGGTGCTAAATTTCATGTTCTATGAATTTACTTGTGAAGCGACGTGCTTGTGTACATTTGCTGATTTTGACAATTATTGATTAATGAACAGGCTTGTTATTTGTATATATTATGCATCGCTTGGCTGCTATGCTTTTTCACTGATGTCATATTTTTTTAATTATGTGCCTGCTGTGCTTATTTATTTAAATTATAATTGTCACCTGATTAATTGTGCTGACTGTAGTTAGGTATGTAGGTTACACTTTGTGATTTATCTGCTTGCGCCTTCATGTTTACTTATTAAAATTACGTATGAACAATTATTTGCTTATGCTGATATGATGATATGGCCTGTTTATTATGTAAGATACATATTTGCTGCTTTGCGTATGGATTGTATATTAACACATTTCCTTTTGTTGTCATAACTACTCTTCAATTTAGAATATAGCAATGCTGATGTACAGTGTACAAACATGAAGATTAGATTACACTATTATATTAATTGTAGATTGTTCGCTTGGCAGAGCCTCGTTATAGGGATTGTGCTGCATCCACTTGTTGACATTCTGTTCGCTACTGGTATATTGTCGCGATATTGCGTGTATTGCTTACGCTCAGTGCCTTATATTTTTAAGATAAGAAAATGAACTGCTATAATTCTACGAACGACATTGGTACAAGAAACTGCATAGAAGTCACATGAGCTGGAGGTTTTATGGAAGCTGTATAAATTTATGCTAATAGGAAGGAAGCTAACAACGTGACATACCAACACTAGGTTTAGACCATTGGCAGTTATTACACTGCATTCTTCGTGAGCAATTGAAATAGGAAGTGACACTTGACACAAGAAATACTCCACATGTTTGCTTCTGCCATGATTCTTGAAGTGGTGCACACACTGTGAAATATTATGATCATTCACACTCCGTAATCGTAATTAATTACTGAGAGTTATTCGAACTAAGTCTGTTAGAGGTCATGTATGCATTTCTTTTATTTAATGATGGACAAGGTAACCAAAATCCATCTTATAATTTATAATGAGTAGAAGATTTGGGTCAGATGGATGACACAGAGGTTGTGTGTGGACACTGTGTCTTCGGATTGTATGGGATGCTGAATTGAAGTTTGCACTAGGATTTTGTCTGTACTTGTTCGAGGAGACTGACTAGAGGAAAGAGTTGTTATGGAAGTGACATGATATTGGTGCTGAGGTTTATATGTATCAACGTATTGAAGAGGTATGATTGAGGTATTGAGATTATGTGAAGTTGATGATTATTGGAGTTTTCGTGTTACTTGTTGGTGTCTGCACCTATTCAACATTACTGGGTGACACTGATGGACTGTTTCTACTGAAAAAATGTCACTTGTTGGTTTTTGCACCTGTTGACCATTGCTGGATGCTACTGCTGGAACTGTCAACTGCTTATTCTTGAGCAATGGAAAGCGTTTATGTGAATATTTGTATAAACTGATTTTTTGTGTATTACTGTTTGTGAAAAGTTACGAGACTCTTACCTGCACATATTCGTCATTGCTGACGCTATTGATTGAACTGTTTAACCACATAATACTTGTGTAAACTGTTATGTAAAGTCACATGTATGAAAGAATTTGTATTGCTTACTGTATTTTATATATTAGGTTATTGAAAGGTCAGTGCAAAGCCAAAATTTTATCTAGTTATATGATATTTACGCATTAATATTATCTTTTATTTTTGTCTGTATTTTTTTGACGAATTTGGAGGTATTTTCACCACCAATGCTGGCAAAAATACCATCAAATTCTAGCCCGTGGAGGAAGGGCATATGAAAGGTGGCTACACTGAGCCACAGCGCCAGAGATCGCACTAGAGAGTATTGTTCCGCCGCCTCCACTGGGAGTGATTATTGAGATGTCGTAGTGGGCAGTGGTTGTTGAGAACTCGTAGTAGTCAGTGCTTGTTAAGAACTCGTAGCAGAGAGTGTTTGTTGAGATGTGCTAGTAGGGAGTGCTTGCTGAGATGTGATACTGAAAAGTTCTTGTTGAGATGTGGTAATAGCGAGTCGGTGTGGAGATATATTGTAATGATTAGAGTGATTTTGGTCAATATATGAAGGTAACGAAACTTGATTTATTTTTCATTATTTAATGTCGTAAATAATGCTTCATTACAGGTTCAGTCAACAAAGCATCTGGCTTGTGTTCTGGGATTAGAGTGTGATTCTGGTTCTCTTCAGTAATTATGGTATTTCTATTTCCTTTAATTAATTCAGTATAAACGATATTTAAAATTTCTTGTGTTGTTGAAGAAGAACCGTGCCAGATGCGTACGTTGAGTCATACTTCCACACACAGAACAGTTATACTTGTGCTTTGGTTTCGTAGGTTTTATAGTTGCTGGGGACTTAATTAATTAATTGTGTTAATGAAAATTTCCATTTCAGTCTTTGTTGTTGTTTCATGCAGTCAGATTGCGTAATAATACTAGTCAGGGCCAACCGTTTACGAGACATAGCGTAATCGGACATACAGCTACCAAAAATTAAAATTATTTTCATTTCATTTAATTAAGCCCCCATGCACATGCATGTTTCGGCAATGATGTATCCATCGTGTTCAGTTGATCTCTTGGGGCAGGAGTCTGTTCCGTTCCTCCAGTTTCATTCAATTCTTCATCTTGATTCCTTTCATCCGATTCATCAGCCCGGGTTTTGTGTTGATTAGCTTTCGATGTTTCTTTTTCTGCATTTCTAGTATCAGGGAAAGCCTTGTCTGTATCTAAATTTGCTAGCAGCTTCAACCTCTCGTGTGACGAATGGGCCGTTGACATGGGGAATGGTGTATTTGATTTGGCTTGCAAGGGGTCAGGTACCTGCATACTCAGAACCGGATTACTACGTTGTTCTTCGTGCAGTTTGTTGCTAATCTGCTTTGCTTTTTCTCGCAAAGGCGGTGCCAGTTGTTCAGCGCCCTTATGAGCTAGTCTCCTATTTTTATGTTTCCTTGGAGGACTGACTCTTGGGGAGGTTTCATCGTTTTCCATTACCTCTTGGGTTTCTTGCGCTCGGTCCTGTTCGCTAGCAAGTGATGGGTTGGTTTCCTTGTGGTTTTCTGGACACTGCTCATTCTGAAGGACTATAACCGGTTCAGGAGTTTGTTCTATTTGAACAGAGATATTTGGTTCTTTTTCTTGACTCTTTGGCTGTGTTGTCACCGTCGAGTCGCTGGCTTCCATTATCACTTCATTGTCGCGAGCTGCATCATCCTGAGTAGCGTCCCGAGTAGCGTCAGGAGAGTCATGCGTGTGGAGTTGTCCAGCGGCTGCCGCTACATAAGTTAAAGGCAGCGTTGACATGGCTGGGGGTCTCACTGCTTCGCCCGCAGGTAGCTGGCCACTCGGCGTTGTATACACTGCGAGCGGACATGGCCTGTACCGCCGCAAGACGCGCAGGTTCTTGGCTGCCCATCATATATTACTATAGCCCGATAGCCACAAACATTTATATGCGAGGGTATGTGCTTGTGTAAGTCAGCTCGCAGTTTCCTGATACCATTCAAGAAGGGGAACTTGTGAGCAGGAGACCACTTTTGTGCAAAATTGCTAATTATTCTCCCATAAGGAGCTATCACGGAATTGGTCTCCTCAGCGGTGATTTCAAATGGTAGCTCAAAGATACGGACAGTCCTTAATCCAAAGCCAGCATGCGTAACACGAACTTCACTAACATTGCCATCGTGATGTTTGAACTTAAATGGTCCGCCACTAGATTCAACAATTTTGTCACACAATTCCGTGTTTTTACGCTTGACATACACAATGCTACTCACAATTCAAAGGTGAATACCTATAATATCAGCTGGCCGGTGTGGAGATGCGGTTAAAGGCGCTTCAGTCTGGAACCGCGTGACCACTACGGTCGCAGGTTCGAATCCTGCCTCGGGCATGGATGTGTGTGATGTCCTTAGGTTAGTTAGATTTAATTAGTTCTAAGTTCTAGGCGACTGATGACCTCAGAAGTTGAGTCGCATTGTTTTCAGGACCATTTGAACCATTTGAACCTATAATCTTGCATGGGGGCTTAATTAAAATAATAAAAAATGCAAATAATTTTAATTTTTTGCTTCAGTAGCTGTCTGTTCGGTTACGAAGTCTCGTAACGGTTGGCCCTGACTAGTATTATTACGCTATCTGACTGCATAGAACAACAACAAAGAATGAAATGGAAATTTTCATTAACACAATTAATTAATTAAGTCCCCAGCAACTATAAAACCTACGAAACCAAAGCACAAGTGTAACTGTTCTGTGTGTGGAAGTATGACTCAACGTACGCATCTGGCACTGTTCTTCTTCAACAACACAAGAAATTTTAAATATCATTTATACTGAATTAATTAAAGAAAATAGAACTACCATAATTACTCAAGAAAACCAGAATTACACTCTAATACAAGAACACAAGCCAGATGCTTTGTTGACTGAACCTGTAATGACGCATTATTCAGGACATTGAAATAATGAGAAAGAAAAGAAAAGTAGTTTGTTACCTTAATTTATATTGATGAAAAGCACTCTAGACATTACAATCTCTCCACACCGACTCGCTACTATCACATCTCAACAAGAACTTTTCAGTATCACATCTCAGCAAGCACTGCCTACTAGCTCATCTCAACAAACACTCCTCACTACGACATCTCAGCACTGACTACCACGAGCTCTCCCCAAGCACTGCCCACTACGACATCTCAATAATCACTGCCAGTGGAGGCGGCGGAACAATACTCTCTAGCGCGATCTCTGGCGCTGTGGCTCAGTGTAGCCCCCTTTCATATGCCCTTCCTCCACAGGCTAGAATTTGATGGTATTTTTGCCAGCATTGGTGGTGAAAATACCACCAAATTCGTCAAAAAAAATACAGACAAAAATAAAAGACAATATTAATGCGTAAATATCATATAACTAGGTAAAATTTTGGCTTTGCACTGACCTTTCAATAACCTAATATATAAAATACAGTAAGCAATACAAATTCCTTCATACATGTGACTTTACATAACAGTTTACACAAGTATTATGTGGTTAAACAGTTCAATCAATAGCGTCAGCAATGACGAATATGTGCAGGTAAGAGTCTCATAACTTTTCACAAACAGTAATACACAAAAAAATCAGTTTATACAAATATTCACATAAACGCTTTCCATAGCTCAAGAATAAGCAGTTGACAGTTCCAGCAGTAGCACCCAGCAATGGTCAACAGGTGCAAAAACCAACAAGTGACATTTTTTCAGTAGAAACAGTCCATCAGTGGCACCCAGTAATGTTGAATAGGTGCAGACACCAACAAGTAACACCATTTCAGTATAAGCAGTTCCATTAGTTGCACCAGCAATGTTGAGCAGGTGCACACAGCAACAGGTGACATCTTTTCAGTAGAAGCAGTCCACCAGTGGCACCCAGCAATGTTGAGCAGGTGCCGACACCAACAAGTGACATCATTTCGGTAGAAGCAGTCCATCAGTGGCACCCAGCAATGTTGAGCAGGTGCAGACATCAACAAGTAACACCGTTTCAGTATAAGCAGTTCCATCAGTGGCACCAGCAATGTTGAACAGGTGCAGATATCAACAGGTGACATCTTTTCAGTAGAAGCAGTCCATCAGTGGCACCCAGTAATGTTGAATAGGTGCAGACACCAACAAGTAACCCCATTTCAGTATAAGCAGTTCCATTAGTGGCACCAGCAATGTTGAACAGGTGCAGACCGCAGTCCATAATATTCACTTTCACTAATCACACTGTTCATCAGCAGAAATTAAACATGACTAAATGTCACACATCATGTTGAAAAGTGCAGCATCATCACTAATCAGACAGTTCAGGCATGAACAATTGTTTGAATACACATACAATGCTTTTACACTAAACATACAAATCATAACAAACACACAAATGATATCAGATAATTGTCCTATTAACTATTACAATACACAAATACCAGTAAACCTATAATATTTATGGGTGTCAGTGCAAGCCACAACAAACAAGTAAAATAATATTTAGGAGATAGGTTGGTACCAATTTGGGAAAGGAAAAGGAAAACACACAAAACACACTCACTCATCTTTCATCCACATTAGTGCTACTGTGTAATTGAATAGTGTTAACTGTGTAAATGCAATTCTGTCAAAATTTTATGTTCATCATGTGTATCAAGTAGTAGTGGCAGCAATGTATAACAGTCAATAATAGTTAGTCAACGTCATAGTCATCATGTCAAGACCAATGTTTGCCAAGCCAGATCAAAATGTACGGTTGCTGAACAACTGTCAGTGAGTCAAGATATGCAAATACTTCCTCTCTTCAAAAAAAGTATATACTGCTTAGTGATTTAACAAAGTGTGTGTGTAGACAATCTTCCTTCTACTTGAGTGTTCTAGTCTGCCATCTTTATCCTCCTTGTTCCATATAGACCAACGAAAAAAAAAATATGCTCCTCACTTACTTCACCTCTTATCCACCAAAACTCCAATAATCATCAGCATCACATAATCTCAATACTTCAATAATACCTCTTCAATGCGTCGATCATCAATATCATTTACCTTACCTCTTGTCCACGAAAACTCCAATAATCATCAACTTCACATAATCTCAATACCTCAATCATACCTCTTCAATACGTCGATATATATAAACCTCAGCACCAATATCATTTCACTTCCATAACAACTCTTTCCTCTAGTCAGTCTCCTCGAACAAGTACAGACAAAATCCTAGTGCAAACTTCAATTCAGCATCCCATACAATCCGAAGACACAGTGTCCACACACAACCTCTGTGTAATCCATCTGACCCAAATTTTCTACTCATTATAAATTATAAGATACATTTTGGTTCCTTGTCCATCCTTAAACAAAGAAATGCATACATGACTTCTCTAACAGCCTTCAGTTTGAATAACCTTCAGTAAGTAAGTACGAGTATGAAGTGTGAATAAATGTGATTTTTCACAGTGTGTACACTAATTCAAGAATTATGGAAAACAGAAGCAAACATGTGGAGTATTTCTTGTGTCAAGTGTCACTTCCTATTTCAATTACTCACGAAAAATGCAGTGTAATAACTGTTAATGGTCTAAACCTAGTGTTGGTATATCATGTCGTTAGCTTCCTTCCTATTAGCATAAATTTATACAGCTTCCATAGAACCTCCAGCTCATGTGACTTCTATGCAGTTTCTTGTACCAATGTCGTTCGTAGAATTATAGCAGTTTATTTTCTTATCTTAAAAATATAAGGCACTGAGCGTAAGCAAGACATGCAATAGCGAGTAAATATACCAGTAGAGAACAGAATGTCAACAATTGGATGCAGCACAATCCCTGTAACGAGTCTCCGTCAAGCGAACAATCTATAATTAACACCATACCGTGGCCTAAACTCCATGTACGTAAGCCGTATATCAGTATTCCATATACCAAATTAAAGAATAGTTATGACAACAAACAGAAATGTGTAAATATGCAATCCATACGCAAAGCAGCAAATATGTATCTTACATAATAAACAGGTCATTATCATCATATCAGCATAAGCAAATAAATGTTCATACGTAATCTTAATAAGTAAACATGAAGGCGCAAGCAGATAAATCACAAAGTATAACTTACATACATAACCACATCAGCACAATTAATCAGGTGACAATTATAATTTAAATAAATAAGCACAGCAGGCACATAATAAAAAAAATTATGACATCAGTGAAAAAGCCTAGCAGCCAAGCGATGATTTAAGTAATAACACTGTTCATTAATAAAACATTGTCAAAATCAGCAAATGTACGCAAACACGTCGCTTCACAAGTAAATTCATAGAACATAAAATTTAGCACAAAGTATAAATCACGTAATCGCGAGCAGCAAATTACGTCTAAAGTACGTACCTAAGTGGAATTATGTTACCTGAAAAATAAACTCAATTAATCGTTACCTTTTTGGTTTTTTACTTCTTTTTTTCGAAATTACATTCTTCCTGAAATTTTCTCCATAGCAAGTCCTCTTAACGTCGGACACACAGAATTTTACCTGAAGGTCTTAACTACACTCCTGGAAATTGAAATAAGAACACCGTGAATTCATTGTCCCAGGAAGGGGAAACTTTATTGACACATTCCTGGGGTCAGATACATCACATGATCACACTGACAGAACCACAGGCACATAGACACAGGCAACAGAGCATGCACAATGTCGGCACTAGTACAGTGTATATCCACCTTTCGCAGCAATGCAGGCTGCTATCCTCCCATGGAGACGATCGTAGAGATGCTGGATGTAGTCTTGTGGAACGGCTTGCCATGCCATTTCCACCTGGCGCCTCAGTTGGACCAGCGTTCGTGCTGGACGTGCAGACCGCGTGAGACGACGCTTCATCCAGTCCCAAACATGCTCAATGGGGGACAGATCCGGAGATCTTGCTGGCCAGGGTAGTTGACTTACACCTTCTAGAGCACGTTGGGTGGCACGGGATACATGCGGACGTGCATTGTCCTGTTGGAACAGCAAGTTCCCTTGCCGGTCTAGGAATGGTAGAATGATGGGTTCGATGACGGTTTGGATGTACCGTGCACTATTCAGTGTCCCATCGACGATCACCAGTGGTGTACGGCCAGTGTAGGAGATCGCTCCCCACACCATGATGCCGGGCGTTGGCCCTGTGTGCCTCGGTCGTATGCAGTCCTGATTGTGGCGCTCACCTGCACGGCGCCAAACACGCATACGACCATCATTGGCACCAAGGCAGAAGCGACTCTCATCGCTGAAGACGACACGTCTCCATTCGTCCCTCCATTCACGCCTGTCGCGACACCACTGGAGGCGGGCTGCACGATGTTGGGGCGTGAGCGGAAGACGGCCTAACGGTGTGCGGGACCGTAGCCCAGCTTCATGGAGACGGTTGCGAATGGTCCTCGCCGATACCCCAGGAGCAACAGTGTCCCTAATTTGCTGGGAAGTGGCGGTGCGGTCCCCTACGGCACTGCGTAGGATCCTACGGTCTTGGCGTGCATCCGTGCGTCGCTGCGGTCCGGTCCCAGGTCGACGGGCACGTGCACCTTCCGCCGACCACTGGCGACAACATCGATGTACTGTGGAGACCTCACGCCCCACGTGTTGAGCAATTCGGCGGTACATCCACCCGGCCTCCCGCATGCCCACTATACGCCCTCGCTCAAAGTCCGTCAACTGCACATACGGTTCACGTCCACGCTGTCGCGGCATGCTACCAGTGTTAAAGACTGCGATGGAGCTCCGTATGCCACGGCAAACTGGCTGACACTGACGGCGGCGGTGCACAAATGCTGCGCAGCTAGCGCCATTCGACGGCCAACACCGCGGTTCCTGGTGTGTCCGCTGTGCCGTGCGTGTGATCATTGCTTGTACAGCCCTCTCGCAGTGTCCGGAGCAAGTATGGTGGGTCTGACACACCGGTGTCAATGTGTTCTTTTTTCCATTTCCAGGAGTGTACTTTATACAACCGTATCCTGAAAAATACTGAACGTTAATAACATAATTTATAAGTCACCATAGCTTTATACAGAATTTATTCGGAGAAATTAGACTGTGTATTTGTTTACATCTGTCAGTGCATTCGCACTGAGCGCTCGATCAGCTGTAGGCGCGTGACGTAGGAAGTGATTGTTTGCGGTCAACGACTGCCTTTTGCGGCGCGCAGACTTCACTGTTGCTTTGAGTATCTGCTGCCGCCGGAACACGGCGCGGTATCCTTGCATTCTCCGCATGTTTACGTATAACTGTTGGTTTCTCAAAAGTATGTCATTCCACAAAATTTTAACGTTAGATATGTGATGTATTCCCTTAGAGCGCCGAGATTTAAGAGTTTCTACTTCGACAGTGTTATCATGAATAATTTTGCGAATTCTATATGGACCGTTATAAAGCAGAAAAAATTTGCGACACAAGCCTTTTCCTTTATGAGACAAACGATGAGACTTAATTAACACCTTCTGACCAACTGACAAGATTTTTAAACGACCAGGACGCTTCGCTGATTTCTCTCTTCTAGCAGCCGCTGATGCAATATTTTGCAGAGCCAGGTTCACAACTTCAGAATGCCGCAGTTTCCGTGAAGGCGGAAAAGGAACGATTTCAGAAATGCGATTTGTCGGTGCCTTATTTTTTAATATCAATATAGGCGGTAAAGAAGTTGAATCATTAGGAAGTTCATTCAGAATGTTTTGAAAAGTATGAAGATACTGATCCCATGTTCTGCGATTCTGATGACAAAGACGGCACAATTTATTGATTTCCTTCACCCATCTCTCTGAAGCATTAGATTGAGGGTGAAAAAGTGAAATAAAAATTGGTTTAATCTTACGACGCCGTAGATTACGAAGCCAAATTTTCGAGCGAAGCTGTGATCCATTATCTGATATAACCTTATCAACATGACCAACTTCTTTAAGAAAATGTTTGATGAAAGCATTAGATACTGAACGAGCTGTTGCTTTGCGTAAAGGTGTAAAACACACATATTTTGATGTCAATTCCACTGCTACGAAAATGTACGCAAAACCATTAGTAGAACGAATCACTGGACCGAACAAATCGACTGCAGCCATGTCCTTTAATTTCGCTGGAATGATAGGAAACAACGGTGCTCTGTGAGAAACAGTTGGCGGCTTAGCCTTTTGACATAATTTGCATTTGGCAATAACAGATCGAATACGTTTTTCCATATTACTGAAGTAGCAATTTTCTCGTAATTTATGAAATCATTTTCTGGGACCAAAGTGCGCATAACTGAAATGTGTAAACGAGGTGTGGCCAAATCATCCAATCTAACAAAGCGTCTAAGAAAATTACAGACACCAAGGAAACTACGAACAGCACGTTTTGTGGAAGGAACAGCATAATTACGAATAGCGTCTAGTTTCTCTGGATCAGGAAGAATACCGTCTGTAGAAATAATGTGACCGAGAAATTTCACCTGAGAACGACCAAATTCAGATTTTTGCAAGTTCTCTGTAATGCCAACTCTTGCAAAAATACGTAATAATGAATCCAAAATTTTGTTGTGCTCATTCCAAGAATGTTTAGCAATAAGAATATCGTCAACATATGAAGTAATATTGTCACGAAGATAAACAGGTAAAATTTCATTTAAGCTACGAATGAATGCTGCTGAAGATACAAAGTCCAAATGGTAATTTCCGAAGTCACTTTTGGGTAAATTAGTCATATCCGGTTATTGTTTACTTACTCTCTAGATAGATTGATAGTCGAAGAGTTGGTTTGACAGATGCAAAGAATAGTAAAAGAGTAGGCAGCGGTGCAGAAAACTAAAAGGGAAATAGCACCACTACAGCTCGGGGCCCTGTGAGCGCTACGGCACATATTCACTTAGTGTAGTGAATCCCCTGAGGACCTTAATAGCTGCACATAAATTTCAGTTTGTGACTTAGTGGCAAATTCGGCGGAAGTGCGTACGTAAACTGATCTAACCATGAACATGGATGTATGTCATTCTTAGAATTGCGGAAGATTTTAAATTTCCGAACAGTCAAAAAGTGTTTATAGTCAAAGTTTTCACCTCGTGGCGACAAAGACCTACCGCGTCTGTTCCAGTCCGAATGTCGATTATTGTCAAGTTCACGCGCCTGGCGCTCTCTTGCATCCCGTAAATGAAACAAATTACTTTCTTCAAAGCCCTCTGGTATCTGTGATTCTAAATTTCTTCTGCTGTCTTTTCCTGCGATTTCGCCTTCAATTTGTTTGACTTGCTTTCGTAATGCCTCAACTTCCCTTTTAACACGTTCATTAAATGTTCCCTGATTTTCAACATGCTTATTTATGTTCTGGTACTCTTCGGTTTCTGCAAATGGTAATGGAGCTGTATCATCCGAATCTCTGTCCCCATGTAAACTAAGACTTGTCAATTTATCTGAAATCTCCTCAACTCTTTCCGATAAGTCACCTATTTTTTCTTTCTGTTTACCTACGTCTTCCGTAAGTGTCGCGACTCGGGTTTCAGTGTTGACACATTTGGTGGTTAACTGTTCATATTGTTGTGTTAGGTTATTTAATCTGTCATTTGGTACGGATTCCTCGATTCTCTCAAATATTTCTTCCTTATCGTGTGCACGTTGTAAATTTAACTCTGAAAATTTTTGTACTATCACGCGATCTTATTCTTCCCGTTCTCTGTCCTGTTCCTCTTGTCTGATTTCTGTTGCAATTAATCTATTATTGTGAGAATTCAAAACCGGTTGCGCCTCCTCTCTAACTTCCCTCTTTAATTCATCTTTCATGTTTTTGAAACATGTCCCCGTTCGTGAGCCTAACTGTGTTTCCATTGTTCCCATATCAGTTTCTAATTCAGATCGTAACTGTGATCCCACTGCTTTCATCTCGGTTATAATTGTTCCTATTTTTGAGCATAACCGTGTTTCCATTGTTCTCATTTGTGATCCCTGTGAGTCTAACCGTGTTTTTAATTCAGATCCCAAATATAATATTGCACTCATCAACTGCTCCATATCTTCTGTCGTTAACCTCGTATTCTGAAAATTTTTCAATTGTGAAAAATTTTGGACTGTTTCCGGCCTATTTTCCCGACTTATTAAATTGTTTTCCACTTCATTATTCATGATACTGTTTTCCTCTGTTGGCGAGTTCGCCATGTTAACAATTTCGTCATTCTCACTATCCATCATTTTTGCCTTTTTCATCGATCGCGTAATCATTTACAAAACATACAAAATTCGTCACTATATGAAAATTACACACAATGACACTATATCTCCAACAATATCATTCACACGAAATGTTTCCCTCAAACACGATTATCGAACAATTGAAATCTTCCTAACTGCACAAAATTGTCAAACCCGTATACAAGACAACAAAATTAAATTCTGAAAAAAAAATACCATTTGAAGAATGACAATTACCAAATCTACACATGCAATATAGACTACAATTACCAAATCTACACATGCAATATAGACTACAATTACTAAACTACAAATTACTACAACAATACTACTGTCTACTATTTCTACAATCAGAAGAATTCCAAGGGACGATCCGAAGCAGCGGTCGCCACGTGCATGGGGGCTTAATTAAAATAAAATGCAAATAATTTTAATTTTTTGTAGCTGTTTGTCCGATTACGAAGTCTCGTAAACGGTTGGCCCTGACTAGTATTATTACGCTATCTGACTGCATAGAACAACAACAAAGAATGAAATGGAAATTTTCATTAACACAATTAATTAATTAAGTCCCCAGCAACTATAAAACCTACGAAACCAAAGCACAAGTGTAACTGTTCTGTGTGTGGAAGTATGACTCAACGTACGCATCTGGCACTGTTCTTCTTCAACAACACAAGAAATTTTAAATATCATTTATACTGAATTAATTAAAGAAAATAGAACTACCATAATTACTCAAGAAAACCAGAATTACACTCTAATACAAGAACACAAGCCAGATGCTTTGTTGACTGAACCTGTAATGACGCATTATTCAGGACATTGAAATAATGAGAAAGAAAAGAAAAGTAGTTTGTTACCTTAATTTATATTGATGAAAAGCACTCTAGACATTACAATCTCTCCACACCGACTCGCTACTATCACATCTCAACAAGAACTTTTCAGTATCACATCTCAGCAAGCACTGCCTACTAGCTCATCTCAACAAACACTCCTCACTACGACATCTCAGCACTGACTACCACGAGCTCTCCCCAAGCACTGCCCACTACGACATCTCAATAATCACTGCCAGTGGAGGCGGCGGAACAATACTCTCTAGCGCGATCTCTGGCGCTGTGGCTCAGTGTAGCCACCTTTCAATATCCTCAAACGAAAATTTCACAACTTCCTCTAACCATGTCTCAATTTCGAATGAATTCGGTCTCTGCCCTTTCTGGTCAAAAACAAATTTCAATGCGTCTCTTCTATTAGGCTGATCCATCTCTCCTTCTAACATGAATCCATCAAGAGTCTGAAATAACGCAGTAACTACTGCAACAGGCGCTTGACTTACCGAGCGGAGCGCAACAGACAGTAGCGCACAGCACACGCCGGAGTTCCGCACGCACACCACGGCCGCCGAAAGCCGACCAGGAGACTGATGACCAAAGACGTTAAGTCCCATAGTGCTCAGAGCCATTTGAACAACTTGTAGACCGATTTTATGGATCACTACTCAACAACATTAAAGCATTTTACATGGTCGTGAGTGCGGAGTGGAGCAGACGTTGTCGGCAGAAGGCGAGACAATGCAGTGCCTCGGCCCCCACCGGTAGGCAGTAAATGGATCCCAGAGAACTCAGACGCATGTGGTGTTCAGAGGCAGATGGTCGGCCAAGAAATCTGTCGCTAAAACATTGTTGGACCAAACTGTTATTACCAGTGAGACAGAAAGCGAAAAATATTGTAGATTCGCTTGAATTACACTCATAGCTTCAGCATCGAGAGGAAAAGGGCGATAAAAACTTTGTCGTGTGCTTTTAGTTACCAGACGTATTAGCTAGTCTCGCGTTTTACCTCAAGACTACAGTCGTAGTCAAGAATAAAGTACTAAGACTGAAGTCAAAACTTCCTCTGGGAAGTACCACAGTCTACAATGTTGCCAGATCGAGCATATTGCCGGACATAGGATTCTGAGAGGAGCACGACTGTATTGCCCACCTTACGTGAATGACTCGGCGGTCAATTTTTTGCTCTAAGACTGTATCTACAACACAAATTGCACGCTGAAGACCCAGAAGAATTAAAAAACAGAAGTAGTATATGAGAGCAACGTTAACTGTAGCGTTCGAAGTATTCATAGTATTGTATACGTGTGTGTAAACGCCTTTCAATGCCCACTCAAGGAAGACAAGGACACACAGTCTAGCTTCAATATTATAAATTCGCCACAGTTTGCGGATGAACTCGGGTTGATAATCATTTAGAATACTTAGAACAACTATACCCATTGGTGTTAAACTCATTTTCAACCAATGATTCCCACAGCTACAGCAACACTACTTGTGATACCTCATAGACAAAATACTTGCGCAGTACTGTCAGACGAAAAGATTAACCTGACACAAACTGTGGGAACTTTGTTTTACAAGCTTCGTACCTGGATAATGACCTTTTACCTATTTGAGATGTCTGTAAACATTGCTGATTGAGACGATTGAAGACGAAACTAAATTCCTTCAGCTACGACAGTGTTTAAAGAAATCATCTTAACAGCACTAAATCGTGGTTTGTGATTCGTTTACCGGCCGTACTCTGACGCATTTCGCTGGCTGGAAGGCAAAAAGCTTACTGACAAATTTCACAGAAGAAAAAGGGGGACGAAATTTCTCCCACTGGAAGGTCTTGTTGTTTTATTTAAATGATTACAAAATCGGGTAAAACGAACAGTCAGGTTGTCAGTATAAGCACATTACTATTGTCAGTATGATGTTGCACTGCCAGGGCCTGTAGTGATAAAGGGCCCATTTACGTCAGGCATATTGTATACAGAAGTGGAAGAGAGAGCACCACTAAATTCTAATTCGTATGCATTGCATACACACGGAAATTACTGTTACAGTGTACTTATGGAGCCCAATGAGTGAACTGCGTGAGAAAGAGCACTGGCTACAGTATTCGCTACATTAGGTTACTTAATCTGGCGTCACTCTGAGCTAGAATTTATGGTCAGTGACTAAATGTAAGGTCAATGAGTTGGATGCGAGTTTTGCAACTGTGAAATACTTTGCTACATTATGAAAGCGAATATTGAATTTGAACTAATATATCGAAAATTTTGTGCTTGGATACTTACAATGAAAATCTTTCTGTTTATTGCAAAGGAAAACAATTGTTTTTCTAAAACATTGTCTGTCATACACAACTCGACGCAGGTCATGTCGACCAAATCATATGGAAGAACTGACAGCGACATATATCGGAAGGCAGTAAGATCTCTTGCCTTTTGGTTTGGCAGTACTCGATAGCCATTTCTAGGCGTAAGCAAATGAAGAAAGACAGCGCGTTTTTGTTATCAAGTAACGTCTTCAACACCTACTTTAGTTTTAATGTAATCAACGAGTAATTGCTGATGTTTGATATTACCATGAAAAGGATTCCGTAGACGGGGAAAGAACCGTGTTGGGTTCGTATCTCTGTCAAAGAACTTCACATCATGCACTTCATCTTTAAATGCATGCACACTTTGTTACTTCAGAATAGAGGTATGTCAGACATCTTTCGTGGTTAATTAACAGGGAAGAAAGGGTCTTGATAGAAGTCGCGGTTTATTACAAAAATTGTCGTCCTTCATTTTCAAGTGTAGATTTAGTTACTGGTGTTGGCAAAAACTTCGGTAATTCATGACTCTTCATGGCTAGTCATCAATATGATATGGTTAGATTAGATTCCACTAATTAATTGTTATTTCATAAATCATGAATACGGTATTTCGTAATAATGTGGAACGTGTCATTTTAATAAAAAATTTCTTTACATACCATGATTAAATTTCTTTACAATTTTTTATTCTCCCTCTCTCTCTCTCTCTCTCTCTCTCTCTCTCTCTCTCTCTGTCACACACACACACACACACACACACACACACACACACACACACACGCATTCTTTTTTTATTTTTATTTGTTTGTTGTGCTCGACTATCGGCGAGGCACGAAAACGTCTGTGAATGAGTTACTTAGTTTTTTGAGTACACTTACGAAAGAAATATAAAAACAACAATGAGAGTTACTGATTTATGATGCTTAGTTTGCAGTCAGTTCTGATTAATATTAGTAACGACGATCCAGTCCCTAAACCTAGTTACAGAAATGCGAATCAGGCGCATTACGTATTCCAGGCCGTAGCAGCCGCGACTTGGAGACACCAGCTATGGTCACTTCCCAGCCCGCTGTAGGATCACATCGGTTCGTCTTTTTCCTGCTGGTATTGTAACTGCGATTTGGCAACAAGGCAATGTATGTTTGGCAACTCTGTGATCGACGAGTTACTTCCTGATGTGCAGGGAATTAAGCCTCAAAGTTCACTTGATTTTACCTGTCCTTTCCATTGAATAATCTGAGTTATTATCGCTTGAGGTGTAACAAAAGATTGTAAATTTACGGTTTTCAGACCAGGAAAGTCGTTGCACGTGGAAATCGCAACTAATCTCGCCTTTTAAATAGCGGTTTACGAGTTCTAGCCACTATTGATCTCGTAAGAGGAAGCTGAGACACGTACTCCTTCGGCAGCTCTGTGGTAACGTGCTGACCTATGAAACAGCGTCTGTTATGGTTCGTAGTTCCTGTCTCACTGAGTGTAGCGTTTTTATCCCTTCTGTGAAAGAGCTAGAAGCAGTCAGATCAAACATCTATAAGGAAATCGCAAGAAAATACTTTCGGCTCATAGTGCAATGGTGAAAAACTTACAATGCTGCACAACAGGTAACGCCTCATTTCGCTGCTTGGGGGACTGATGACCTTCGCTGTTTAGTCCCCCTTAAAAATCCCAACAACCACCACCACCATTTCGCTGCTGACAAGCAAATTTTTGGTTTCTAGGAATACATAACTTTATTTATGAAATGCCACATTTGCATACATCTTGAGTATGACACAGCATACCAATTAAACACAGATCCAATCAAAATCTAAGTTAGTAGTATTTTACCGATTCGTGTCGATAGAGCCACGCTTGTGTACAGATACTCAGCTTTACTGAAACAGAGTTTCGTCGTAAGGTTTTTGTGGGTAGTTTTATTACATTTCTTATAATACAGCTCCCAATTTTCGTAAGGTTTCCTTTAGTGTTGTTAAAACAATAGTAAACATGAGAGAGAAATTCATCATCAACGATATATGCGAATTCTCTGATGTTATCTGCAACAGTCTGTAAATGCACATGCGGTTTATAGATTACATGCATGTAGAAAACTTGTTCTAAGTTAAAGCTCTCAAACAAGGTTTGAAGAAGAATAAAATGCCACTACCAGACGACAGCTAATGTAGAAAATACTTTTCCGACGTATTTTGGCACGATGCGCTCTACCCATACATAATACAAAAGTTTCGAGATGCATCTACTGTCTGGCTGTCTGTTAAACCTGAAATGAACAAAATGTCGCAGAAGTTAGCCCTTTCTCCACATACGACTATTTTGGGTTGAGAAGTGAAGGGAATTATGTTAAAAGTTGCATTAGATTGAAAACTTTAGCACACAGCACAATTGCGTTTTAAAAAATATAGCAGTGACTGTATTCGAACTCGCGACATCTTATCTACCGTGCGCGATACTTAGCATTACGATACTAGCCGACACGCAGCTACAACAGCTCTAGAACTGAATAACAATTCCTCCAGAACTTCTGCATTCCACAGTGCTGTGGGATAATGCATATGGCCAGGTCAATACTTTTGAGAGACAAACAGTTATACCTTTTCTTTTGCACTGCACGACGTTTTCAACAAACAGATAGCGCAATGGAGTTGCTCCAATGGAAAGGAACACTTCCTATTTAAATTTCTGCATCCTGCACTGTTGGCAATTCTTTGTTGGTGGCAGTTACGTGATTTTATTTTGGTGATTACAAAATAAAGTTGAATGTATGCACTGGGTAGCCGAGGCAGCTAGTTCATGGTGATTCGGTCAACCAAATAAATGAATATACTGAACATGCTGCAAATTGATACAGGGAGCCTGTGTGTCAGAATTCTCAGCCAGTGTGGCATAACGGCGTTACGATACGAAAATGAGCCACATAGCAGAGGATTTGGTGGGCTGTTGGGCTGGGTTCGATTCCGACTTTCGTTAGTGATTTTAAATAGGAAGAGACAGATTCCATTCTCTTCTGGCTACACCAAGTGAAGAATATATAATGGCATTCTGGTCTGAAATTTACATTAAAAATGATATTCCTTCTCTACCAAGTAGACGTTAGGTTGAGCCACAATAAAGTCTGGAGTGGCGACTTGTAGAAACTCTATCACCAGTAACCTTTCTTATACTAGTTATTTATTTCTAGTGACGAAACAAACGCTATGTAGGCTCACAGAACACTTATTCCATCTTTTATCTGAGCTTCTGTATGTCGATAAAATTGGTTCTGAACTGGGAATACAACTCAGACCACCCTTAACGCGGAATTAGTTCCCTTCGTACCAATACAGCTCGGCTACAATTTGTTGTTTGTTCAATATTGCAGATTCCTCAACATCTCCACATATTGCGCGAGAATGGGTTCGAAACCTGGCACTAAAGATTTTATTATGTATTATCAAGATCTAGCATGAGAACACCTATCTGCTGGTGGATAATACTTTCGATTTTTAATGTATTTTCATTCGTTGTCAACACTAACGAAATCTAACGTTTTTGACTCCCAGTGAGACACTGAACTATTTGCGTGATCACTGTAAGTTCAAGATGTTATTCCGAGGTGCTGGTGGAGAAAAATTCGGTAGCTGACGTCTCTTTGCGTGTAGTCAACAACGATATGTGTGGGGCTCTATTCCCAGTCAGCACTGAACTCTTCGTCATATTATTTCTAGTTCAAACACGCTCACATGTCGCTGCTGGTGCAACAAACCCATATTTAACGTTCGTTTTCTCTAGAATAAAACAGCGATAGGTGTCGGGTTGGAGTCCTGGGAACGAAAAAATTAACGTTTCGTTTCGTCTTTCAGTTAAAACATCTAGCTACTGCCGAGAAAATGCGATATGTCACAGTTGATTGTGCTTCGATATCTATCCGATTAGGTTCTCGTTTCGAATCCCTGTCCAACACAAAGCTTTACCTCACGGCATTTCAAATAAGTTACTTGTTAAGAAGCAATATTTAACATCTCTCGTAGTTCGTAAACAGGGACAATAGGTGCTGGGTAGGAATTCAGGTCCGTTAAAAATGTTTGCGTTATGTAATTTAAAGTTGATATTTGTTAACTGATACAGTCTAAAATCGAGGTATATCACTCTCTGTATGCCTAGTCAGATATGACTGTTAGTCTCCGTCAGTCAAGAAATCTTTGCTTAGTCTGCATGACCTGGGTTTGAATCCATATGCAGAAAGAGATGGTTCGTCGTGTCATTTGAAGTTCATACATATTCTCAACTAGCTGCTCGTGAATAACTTAAAATTTTAATGTCATTTTGTGTTAAATAATAAGTACGGTATGTTAGTTTGAAGAGGACCCCATGAATACGACGAACTTACTACGTGCATTACCTATCTGACGTAATAATGAGAGTGGTGACATTTTAGGTATGTCATTTACTTTAATAAATGTGAGCTTACAAGCCTTAAGGACAGTCTCATCTGTGATCAGGTGTTCCCTGATATTTGTAGTATCGCAGTATTACTTTACATCTTGAGTTATTGCGATACAGAGCAGTGTTTCCTAGTGGTGACTTGTTGGAACCATTTTCAATAGTCAAACGACTGTACCTAGGAGCGATTAGAGGACCTGCTAGACAGCTGCGTTATGTGGGCTGCATGCGAATCAGGCGAAATGCAATTCAGGTTGTTCGGATACTTTTGAGTATGACTGTATGTCTTGAGTACAGCACTGTATGGTAGTTAAACATGGACTGTGGGACAAGCGGAACAGAAGAGAATCGAGGCATTTGAGATGTGGTGCTACAGACGAACGTTGAAAATTAGGTGGGCTGATAAGGTAAGGAACGAGGAGATTCTGTGCAGAATCGGAGAGGAAAGGAATATATGGAAAACACTGATAAGGAGAAGGGATATGATGATATGACATAAGACATGAGGGAATGAATTCTACGGTACTAGAGAGAGAGGAAGACAGAGATTGTAATACATCTAACAAATAATTGAGGACGTACGTTGCAAATGCTATTCTGAGATGAAGAGGCTAGCACAGGAGAGATAATTCGTGGTGTGCCCCATCAAAACAGTCAGACGACTGACGACAAAATAACAAAAAAAATCGGCATCGGCTTTGGTATCCATCGCCGTTAAGACTTGACACCACAGACAGAATATATGCTTCGCTCGAAGTTTAGCACCAGCGTTCTCTGTGAGAGCCAGCATCCGATTGTCCTCTACGAAATCTAACTGACACGTCC
This sequence comes from Schistocerca nitens, assembly GCF_023898315.1. Lineage (NCBI taxonomy): Eukaryota > Metazoa > Arthropoda > Insecta > Orthoptera > Acrididae > Schistocerca > Schistocerca nitens. The sequence continues at coordinate 1,157,941,527 of NC_064614.1, read as the reverse complement.
GGAATAATTCCGTTTCCCTGCGTACCCAGTGCATCCCACGAGAAATACCTGCATAACTTTTCTTATCCAATCAAAACGGGCAATCAGCGATCAGCCAATGTAAGACAGAAGATCGATTCTACGAAACCACTTCCTAATGAAAACTTGAAAATAGTCAACCGGCCTTTCCCACGAAAGAAGGAAAAGCTCATGGCGCCCATTTCAGATGTTGTTTCATTATTCAAGAAGATATGAAACGGCACCGACAATTCTTTATCTTCAAACGAGAGAAATATTTCTTGCCAAGTCAAACGACTCCGAGAACTTGCATGAAGAAGGAACAGTTCGACAGTTCTGTTCTGTGGGCTGCATGACACAGGCGTAATCTCTAACCAGGCCCTCTTACTTAGCAGGACACGCTATCCCGAATGCATCTTTACGAGCTCACTGTTCACTCAAAACTGAAAAGAGTGACGCGACACGATCCACGGGCATACTCGAGGCACTGTCCAATATATCTGTGCCAAGCTTTATCGGATTTTCCTAGTGGTTACCATTTCGCGACCGATCGGAAATAGCTTTATGGACAACTCTCTGGTGTTGGCCCACCCTTAGCCCTGATGAGAGCCTCCATTCTCGCAAGCATACGTCTAATCAGGTTCTCGAAGGTTTCTTGGGGAATGGCAGCCCATTCTTCATCACGGAGTGTTGCACTGAGGAGAGGTATCGATGTCGGTCAGTGAGGCCTTGCACGAAGTCGGCGTTCCACAACATCTCAAAGGTGTTCTATAGGATTCAGGTCAGGACTCTGTGCAGGCCAGTCCATTACAGGGATGTTATTGTCGTGTAACCACTCCGTCACAGGCCATGCATTATGAACAGGTGCTCGATCGTGCTGAAAAAAGCAATCGTCATCCCCGAATTGCTCTTCAGCAGTGGGAAGCACGCTCTTTACAACAAGCGAGGCGTCGTTTGACATTTACCGGCGTTCAAATGGTTCAAATGGCTCGAAGCACTATGGTACTTAACATCTGAGGTCATCAGTCCCCTAGAACTTAGAACTACTTAAACCTAATGATCCTAAGGACATCACACACATCCATGTCCGAGGCAGGATTCGCACCTGCGACCGTAGCAGCAGCGCGGTTCCGGACTGAAGCGCCTAGAACCGCTTGTCCACAGCGGCCGGCTTATCGGCGTGATGCGTCTAATTAGCATCAGCCGACAACGAAATCCAAGTTGTATCATCTCCCGCCTAACTCTCATAGTACTTGCAGTGGGTCCTGATGCAGTTTGGAATTCCTGTTTGATGGTCTGGATAGATGTCTGCCTATTACATATTACGACTTTCTTCAACTATCGGCGATCTGTGTCAGTCAACAGACGAGGTCGGCCTGTACGCTTTTTGTGCTGTACGTGTCCCCTCATGCTTCCTCTTCACTATCCCAACGGAAACAGTGGACATAGGGACGTGTGGAAATCTTGCGTACAGACTTATGACACAAGTGACTCCCAATCACCTGACCACGTTCGAAGTCCGTGATTTCCGCAGAGCGCCCCATTCTCTCACGATATCTATCGACTAATGAGGTCGCTGATGTGGAGTACCTGGCAGTAGGTGGCAGCATAATGCCCCTAATATGAATCAGTATGTATTGGGGGGGGGGGGGGGGGGCGTCCGGATCCTTTTGAACACGTAGTGTATGTAAAAGTAGACGTTTGTTCCCAACAAGACGTACGTAAGTGCCAACGTTTCACGGTGAACACGTAGTAACTGTGGAGGTAAAGGCCCTCCACGTATGTTCAGTGTAACTGAGACAGGTGGTTGCAGAGCACGTGTCCTACATTTTATTTTAAAATTCTTCACTTTCCACAGTACCATCCTTCGAGTGACTGCAAAATTACTTCGATTGAGTCTTCTACTTCCAAGTGCGTAGCAGCAGAAAACAGTCAATGCTCTTCGCTGGCAACGGCGGAACGTCTGAATGGCGAATTTGTGGGGCCGTGCGGGATTAGCCGAGCGGTCTAGGCGCTGCAGTTGTGGACTGTGCGGAGGTTCTCCCTCGGGCATGGGTGTGTGTGTTTGTCCTTAGGATAATTTAGGTTAAGTAGCGTGTAAGCTTAGGGACTGATGACCTTAGCAGTTAAGTCCCATAAGATTTCACACACATTTGAACATTTTTCGAATTTGTGGACAAATATTTTTGTTAACAACCGATGCACTGCCATGTATGACATTGCTCTGTCAATGAATTATCGTAGCAATGCGTCACAGACGTATTTTTACAGTACAGCTTAATATATACTTTTGTAAGAAAAATACAGGCGGCCCACATATACATAACAAAACTATTAATATATCAGTTCGCAGTAATTATTGTTATAGCATAAGGAATTTGATTCTAAACTGCGAGTACTAGCACTGACAATTTAAACTGCGCCTAGGCCTGATTTTTAATACAAGCAGAGTCGGTTATGACGCGCTAGTGGTAATGCAGTCCCCAAAGAAGTTGTTAAATTACTATTGTTTTGACAAATGGTAAATTCTTAGTGTTAAATTTGGCCACTATGTAAGCTTTTAGAAAAATGATTGTAAGTCTTATTTATTACACATTTTGTTACCTTACAATATATAGCTTCAAAGTATGCAAGCAGCAAGTGACACGCATCTGTCGATGCTGGACTGACATGCTTCGTGTTCCATTTTCATATTTTATTTGAATTCGTTTGATTAGAATTAGATCGATATCACTTGATGGAAGCACACGTTTCTAGCAAACAATTTCAGCGATTGCGAAGGTCAACATGTTAATTAGTGTTTCACTTCTCTCTCATGTGGTGGTGGAAGCTGTATGTAATTCTTTCTGTAATTGCCTCGGAGTGAGTGAACCTCAGGTAGCAACTCTGCTTGTGTACAGCAAAGCCAAAATCATATAAGTTCTACACATTCGAGCACCCTTTAGAGTTAGGAACCAGGAGGTGGGGGACTCGGTGTGGTCGTTCTCTAAGCCGGCCAAGCTGCGGCATTATCCGGGCTTTGCGTCCCTCCTGCTTCTGGCTGCAGAACAGTTCACTAAGTACACTTCACGCCATGTGTGGTCCGGCCGGCTTGCTGAGAAAATTGGATAACACAGAAGATCAATACTTTGGGATGACTCGTACACTTTGGAAATCTGAGGCAGCCGACTGTAGCTGTTTACAAAGAAACTTCGTTTTTACGGCGAGAAGTCCTTCCCCGAAGAGAGTGGAGTAGGTCCTTGCGTACAGTCAGAATGAGAAAGTCCTGCCCCTCATCTAGCGGGCAGCGAGACTACTTGTAGAAAATATGCAACGAAACTTTTTATTGGTTAAGAGTACCCATTTAGCAGACGGGAGAAGCCAAACGCTAGTTTCCAGAAAATCTAAACGTAGAGACCAGTGCATTGGCAGGAGACGAAACTCAAATGCCGAGAGAGGTGCCAGAGACAATTGCAAAGAATTATGATCTTTTAATTGAACCCGTGGTCTTGGGGTAGCGTCTAAGATTTGTATTCAAAACGTCTTCACTCCTGGGTTCGAATCCCGCCTCTACTTAAATTTTTAATTAATAATCAGCATTGGCGACCGAAGACTTCCGGCACAAGAAGTCCTTGTCCTACAGGTGGAAAACTACCCCTGAACGCGAAATAATCAACGAAGATCAACGGCATGAGTATACAGAAGGATTGGGAAACCACTGCATTAAAGACACGTAACGTGACCTGTAACTGAAGAAGTGTCGTGATGACCTCTCCTTTAGCAAAAGATTCCGGAATAGTCCCCCGTTCGGATCTCCGGGAGGGGACTGCAAAGGGTGAGGCTACCATGAGAAAAAGATTGAATAAGCAACTAAATAATAACATTCTACGAGTCTGGGCGTGGAATGTCAGAAGCTTGAACGTGGTAGGGAAACTAGAAAATCTGAAAATGGAAATGCAAGGCTCAATCTAAATATAGTAGGGACCAGTGAAGTGAAGTGGATAAAAGACAAGGATTCCTGGTATACAGGTCAACGTCGCAAGCTGAAGATGAAGAGATAGAGTAAGTGTATGAGGATATTGAATGGGTAATACAGTATTTAAAGAGAGATGAAAATGTAATAGTCATGGGTGAGTGGAATGCAGTTCTAGGGGACGGAGTACAAGAAAACGTTTCAGAAGAATATGGGCTTACGACAAGGAATGAGAGGAGAAAAACTAATTGAGTTCTGTAACAAGTTTCAGCTAGTAATAGCGAATACCCTGTTCAAGAATCAGAAGAGGAGGAGGTATACTTGGAAAAGGCCGGGTGACACGGGAAGATTTCAATTAGATTACATTATGGTCATACAGAGATTTCGAAATCAGATATTGGATTGTAAGGCGTACCTAGGAGCAGATATAGACTCAGATCACAACATGGTAGTGATGTTTAAGTCAGGAAGAATCAATACGCAAAGAAGTGGGATACGGAAGCACTAAGGAATCACGAGATACGGTTGAAGTTCTCTAAGGCTATAGATACAGCAATAAGGAATAGCTCAGTAGGCAGTACAGTTGAAGAGGAATGGACATCTCTAAAAAGGGCCATCACAGAAGTTGAGAAGGAAAAAATAGGTACAAATAAGGTAACTGCGGAGAAACCACGGATAACAGGAGAAATACTTCAACTGTTAGATGAAAGGAGGAAGTACAAGAATATACCGGAAGACTCAGGAATACAGAAATACAAGTCACTGAGGAATGAAAGAAATAGGAAGTGCAGTGAAGCTAGGATGAAATGGCTGTAGGAAAAATGTGAAGACACTGAAAAAGAAATTATAGTCGGAGCCGGCCGATGTGACCGAGCGGTTCTAGGCGCTTCAGTCTGGAACCGCAAGACCGCTACGGTCACGGTTTCGAATCCTGTCTCGGGTATGGATGTGAATGACGTCCTTACGTTAGTTAGGTTTAAATAGTTCTAAGTTCTAGAGGACTGTTGACTTCAGATGTTAAGTCCCATAGAGCTCAGAGCCATTTGAACCATTTGATTGTCGGAAGAACAGACTCAGCATACAGGAAAGTCAAAACAACCTACGGTGATATTAAATGCAAGGATGGTAACATTAAGAGTGCAACGGGAATTCCACTGTTAAATGTAAACGAGAGAGCGGATAGGTGGAAAGAATACCTTGAAAGACTTCATGAGGGAGAACATCTGTCTAATGTGGTAGAAAAAGAAACAGGAGTCGATTAAGAAGAGTAGGGGAGCCGCTATTAGAGTCAGAATTTAAAAGAGCTCTGCAGATCAAATAAAGCAGAAGGGATAGAGTACATTCCATCAGAATTTCTAAAATCATTGGGGGTAGTGGCAACAAAACTACTATTCACGTTGGTGTGTACAATGTATGATTCTGGAGATATACCATCTGACTTTCGGAAAAACATCATACACACAGTTCCGAAGACGGCAAGAACTTACAACTGCGGGAATCATCGCACAATTAGGTTAACAGTTCATGTATCAAGTTGCTAAATGAATAATATACAGAGGAATGGAAACGAAAATTAAGGATGGGCTAGATTACGATCAGTTTGGCTTTAGAAAAGGTAAAGGCACGAGAGAGGCAGTTCTAATGTTGCGGTTAATAATGGAAGCAGAACTAAAGAAAAATCAAGACACTTTCAAAAGATTTATAGACTCGAAAAAAGCGTTCGAAAATGTAAAACGGTGAAAGATCTTCGAAATTCTGAGAAAAACAGGGTAAGCTTTAGGGAGAGACGGGTCATATACAATATGTACAACAGCCAAGAGGGAATAATAAGAGTGGACAATCAAGAACGAAGTGCTTGTATTAAAAACGGTGTAAGACAAAGATGTAGTCTTTCGCCCCTACTCTTCAATCTGTACACCGAGGAAGTAACGATGGAAATCAAAGTAAGGTTCAGGTATGAAATTAAAATCCAAGGTGAAAGGATATTAATGATACGATCCGCTGATGACATTGCTATCCTGAGTGAAAGTGAAGAAGAATTACATGATCTGCTTAACGGAATGAACAGTCTAATGAGTACACAGTATGGATTGAGAGCAAATCGAAGAAAGACGAAGGTAATGAGACGTAGTAGAAACGCGAACAGCGGGAAATTGAACATCAGAATTGATGGTGACGAGGTAGATGAAGATAAGGAATTCTGCTACCAAAGCAGTAAAATAACCAATAAAGGACGTAGCAAGGAGGACATCAAAAGCAGACTAGCAATGGCAAAAAGAACATTCCTGGCTAAGAGAGGTCTACTACCATCAAATAACGACCTTAATTTGAGGAAGAATTTTCTGAGAATGTACGTCTAGAGTACAGCATTGTGTGGTAGTGAAACATGGACTGTGGGAAAACCGGAACAGAAGAGAATCGGAGTATTTGAGATGTGGTGCTACAGATGAATGTTGAAATTTAAGTGGACGCCTAAGGTAAGGAATGAGGCGGTTCTGTGCAGAATGGGAGAGGGAAATAACATGTGGAAAACACTGATACGGATAAGGGACAGGATGATAGGACATTTGTTAAGACTTGAGGGAATGACTTCCATGGTACTAGAGGGAACTGCAGAAGGCAAAAAAGAAGGCAAAAACTGTAGAGATTGGAATACAGCCAATAAATAATAGAGGTAGACTGTAAGTGCTATTCTGAGACGAAGAGGCTAGCACAGGAGAGGAATTCGTGACGGGGTGCATCAAACCAGTCAGAAGACTGATGACACAAAAGAAAGTCTTCTTCTATATGTTGATACTCGTAAACTGTTGTTAACTAGAAAATTTGTTGGATTATTTACTATGGAACTAAAAAAATGGTTTAAATGGCTCTGAGCGCTATGGGACTTAACTGCTGAGGTCATCAGTCCCGTAGACTTAGAACTGCTTAAACCTAACTAACCTAAGGACATCACACACATCCATGCCCGAGGCAGGATTCGAACCTGCGACCGCAGCAGCTGTGCGGTTCCGGACTGAAGCGCCTAGAACCGCTCTGCCACAGCGTCCGGCTACTATGGGACTATCGGTTAGGATATGGTAGAGCCGTCTCATTGGCTGCATGAAGTTGCACAGGCTCAGAACTTGTGGACAGCGAGCGGGAATCCTTTCTTCTTGAGCAGTCGGCGAGTAAAGACTTTTCCGTCGTTTAGTGTGGAACGTCTACCTCCCTGCCAGCAGCTCTCAGCAGCAGGTCACTGCACGCACTGTCTTCTGCTCAGCAGAATATGGTAAAATTATTTGAGCTTAGGCAAATGGCTGAAGTCTCAGAAATTATTTGTATGCGCGATGACAGGGCCGAGCAACTGTCATGAACCTTGAAATTAAATCAAAATTTTGTGGACTCATTCACGATTCATCATTTGACCTCTTATGTATGTTTCAGCAAATCGTTCTTTCGGCGTAATCACGTAATCACTCAGGAATCATAGTGTGTTTGTACTTGTACTTTGACATTTGATTTATTGGGTGATAAATTCATATGTTTCAATTAGCTTCGGTTTTCTACCAAGACATTCGTTTCTCTCATTTTGAGTAATTATTCATACTGTGTTCTTGGCGTTTTTGGACCTTAGTTAGATCTTGGAATCAAATTTGTACTCATTCCTTTGAACAGAAGAAATCTTACAATAAATCGGTTTGATTTATGATCTTATTTCATTTCATGGTCAGATGATACCCCTTTTTAACTATATTTTGAAATTTGGTCGTCCCATGACTTATGTTTCATCAGGACAGCCCTTTTGTAATTAATTTACTCTGTTGTGCAAGGTTGGAACTATAGCATTTGAGTTTGCGGAAGTTTGTAGAGTATCAGTCGCCACTAGCTCAAGCTTCTGTCAATAACCATGGTTTGGTCAAAATTCAGTTTCGGTTAGCTTGGCCATATTCCCCCAACATCTCTAACCCTTATGTGGTATCGCTACCCAGTCTTCTAGCAAAATTAGTCTTTCATCAAAAGTAATAAGAAGTCGTGAGAAGACTGCCGTGAAGAATTGCCAACATGCTGGAAGCCTTAGTGTAATGACATGTGAGTCAGAAAAACACTCCTAAGGGAACTGAGATGCGAGGCTAGCTGTGCCCAGTTGAAAACTGCAGCACTAAGTGGTAATTACCGAGTCATTGTCACCACACCAGCTCAAGTTTCTAGTTATGGGCGACGAATCTAGGTGATCAGATTTAGTAAACCAAATGCACCTAGGAGTGATGTAAATGTGAGTGAATTTTTAGGCAGAAGCACTCTCTTCGGTGGAGTCCTGAGCTCCATGACGACGCCAGGGCTCGCTGGACCGTGAAACGAAGGGGTATCGTCAGCAGCAGTCATGGGTTCGAGATTGGGCAGCGCCTGCTACCACCAGCACTAAGTTCCCTTCCTGCAAATGAGCGCCACGGTGCAAGCCGCTGTCCTACTACTGCTAGAGAGCAGCGGATCAAATCCCACGCGCAGCAATCTCCAAACGCCGCTGCAGTGGCCGCGTCCAGAGCCAAGGAGTCGTCACAGGAGCCATTTACTGATGGAACAGTAGCATGCCACTGACGTAGCGATGATGGCCTTCAGAGGCCAGTAGCTATCCACTGGTCTAGTGTCAGCATTGCGGAGCACCTGAACTGCATTCTGTGATCAGGTCAGAAGCCAACCGCCTACACGTCAGCAGCGGCTAGGGTCAACCGAATGAGGCTTGTATTGCTTCGGTGCGCCACGAGAAAGCTTGTATCAAGATTGAATAAAAGCATTCTTTACTGTCAGCAGTGGTTCCATTGGGTCAGCTTTGTCACCTTCAACACTCACCCCTCAGAGTCCAACTGCACTCAGCAATTACCACTGTTTCATAAAATTGCGATTTTGATAACGCAACATTTGTTTATCCAAAAGCTAACATTAACGTTTGACATAGTGTGGCGGCGCCTTGGGTATGTGAGACAAAGTATAAACAACATATTCCTCACAGATTCCAATCACTACATGCATACTTTGACTTTGTACCTTGCAGCTATGACAGTAAAATTGATACATATACAACACGTATGCTTACATATCATATGAAAGTGCTTTGTATAAGTTATAGGTAGATCAAAAACTTTGCATTATTCATGTTATTATTAATGTTGTTATTATATTAGAGGCAGTGGTCGGACTCAAAGCGCTGGCAGCATGGAGTCTTCCAATTTCTTCCAGTTCAGAATTAAGGAGTCAAGCAGTCAAGTGATTTACAGACAGCAGTCTGTAGTTAGCGTACAAACTTTAATTTGGTTTAGACGTTGCTTCAAGGTTAGGGTAGAGAAAGTGTTGCTAGAGAGAGGAGTGGTACCCACGAAGCACTTTGTGAAATGAATGTCTCTCTTCAGATGGATAGTTGGCTTCCTTCTACACTGACAATTGTTCAGTCGTTCCATAAGAAGAAAGGTTGTTAGAAATAGCACTGCCGATTATCTCATTGAGTCATTAATTCGTGGCTTAATAAAACACGTTTAGAAAGAAAATGCCATTTGTGTCTCATCAATGCAGAAATTATTCAAAGAAAGCACTTTTTCACACTACAGTTCAGTTAGATGTTAATATTGATGATACTAGCTAGTGTATGATTGCACTCTTGGGATAATGGCCGCAGAAAGTTGGCAACTACTGCGATAGAGGAACCAGATCAAGTTGCCTCAATCCATTGATACAGTGGAGTGTGTCGTACAACAATTCGTTGCCAGCGTTTGAAGTGAAGCGCTGCAACAGTGGATGACGAGCTGGTGGAAGTGTACGGAGACAAACCGTCATCATATGCCACAATCGTTAGGAGGCGCAGATGCTTCCAGCATGTTGAAACGGTCTGAATGACGAAGAAAAGTGACAGGCATCTCTGAAGACCCGGAAATCGCAAGAGGAGTGAAGGACCCGATGCTCGAATACCGGCGAATCATAATGAAGGTAACAGTGCGAAAAAAAATGATAATTTTTCATCATCTTGCATGACGTTTTGAAATGACGAACGTCTGCGATTGCCCGGTTCTACAGTACTCACAAAACACACCAAACAAGGGCGGCAACGGGATAGTTTCATTTTTGTCAGGTGAATCCAGATGATTTTTTTTTAGCCGCCTGATCACGATCGACTAGTGCTGAGAGTATCAATATCACTCCGCGACAGTAGAGAAAAACAAACAATGGAAATATCTAGATTCATCACCGGTAAGAAGATTAAGCCCTACCATTGCCTGGTGTTTGTATTTTTCCTTTCGGGATTGTCATGGTGTGGTGCTAATAGATTATGTTCGTAATGCGAATACCAACTGTGGAACTTATTACCGAAATCTACATATGATCTTTGGCGAATATGTCAAGACGAAGTACTGCAGATAGCCCTCCGACAGGTGTTTTAGCTGTACGACGATGTCCCAGCCCATTTTGCCCTGGAGCAGTCACATACGCTGCCTCTGTGCGTTACCAAACGTTGCCTCAATCGCCTGAAACCGCACCCAGTGTTCCTTCTGATATGAAATCATTCGAGAGCGACGAGATGATCTTCATGATGGAACCTTTCCTGCAAAGCCAAAATCCGCTCCCACAACCGAGAGTTGCACCAAGTCAGTTATCGTTGGAAAAAATATGCCGCACTGAAGGGTGAGTATGTAAAGAATGATGATTACCATTACAATGTTTCATGGTTGGAGGTGATAATTGAAAGATTACGACTACCACCTGTATACATAAATAGAGGGTGTACATGAAAGAAAGTGCCAGTTATAAATTTAGCTGTATGAACTGTTAGCGTTGTAGACTGTTGGCACAGACTTGCAGGTAAGCATATGTAACTTAGCAATTTGGTCTCTTGCTTTAGAAAATATTATTCCACGCCGTTCTAATCAGAAAATAACAATTACTTTTAGGCCAAACGGGTAGTTACAAGCATGTGTCGCAGGAGAGGTGCTGGGACAAGAAATGTTATGCACTACGTGAAAAAAACTTATTTATTTCACTAGAAAACAAAACGCTGGTAATTTCTAGTCACAATTCCCTTTAAGACCACAGTACTTTAAATTTGTGTTTACGCAATTCCTTGCAATAAAACGAATCTCAAAATATTTAAATACCTTAACAATACATTGAAACAACAACTACAAAACTTTCAAAGCTTTATTTAGGTAAACTTTAAAATATATTCGAATAAAAGATATTCATGTTACCAAATAATTAAATTGCTCGAAAAGTAAACAATGCAATGGCAAGTAGACCAACTCCTTCTACAACAAGTGATCATCAAACGTAAACGTCTCAGCCGCACGTCGTAGCCCGCGTTCTAGGGCGTCTTGTGACGTTTGCCCCCCCCCCCCCCCTCCCAAGTCGGAGCTTTGAGTCCTATACCTCGGGCATGGGTGCGTGTGTTGTCCTTTGCGTATGTTAGCTTGGTCCCAATTTTTAAACGCCTCATTTCGAAAAGAACTCCTCTTACATGGGCAGTCGGCTGCTACCATTCGTATATGAAACGTCTATGATTGTGATTTTGGCAGTACATCAACACAATTTCCGCATTAGTCATAATACCTCCTACTGCGCAACTAATAACCAAGCAATATGAATACATCTTGGCCCTTAATGACGTCAGAGCTAGGTGTAGTTAGCTGGTTCAAGTAAAATGCTTTTAATATACCTAGGAACGTTCCTTAGCAGAAGAAGGTGTCAGATAATTGCCAAACCAACCGTCAGACGGAACTATTATAGAAACACGGCACATCAACTACCTGATGCAATTTCAAGCAAGGGATTAAAACCATCCAAAACACTGACTTAAGCAGAAAAGAAGCTAGGCCAGGTCAAACAACTAATTTAAATGTGAATGAACTGCACCTCTCTTTCTCAATACACCACACTCTTTAAATTTAAGGAGATTTTATCCGCCGTGTTGCTACGTGGGCAGCGGAATTAACTGTTATGTCTGGTAACTAGTACAGCGAACTTCACGCGTGTATGCCTAAGTACAGAATTTTAAAGCAAGATGAGTGCTTACCTAATATAAAATTCTCATTGCACCCTTCGTTGCTAGTGCTGGAATACCATTCTCATGTACATTAGCCACACTACAAGACCCATCTATGGCTGAGCGCGTTGCACCCACTAGTAGTAATACACTGATCAGCCAGAGCACTGTGACCAACGACCTACTATCGACATAAACTCGTCCACCTGGCGAGGTGTGACTGCTAGTCAGACACACGCACTGTGCGTGCAGTATCTGTAAGTCTGCTGTTCGTGCGTAAAATGGGGTAGGTGCGCTATCTATTCGAGTCTGACCGAGGGCAGATTTTCATGGCCCGGAGCCTCGGTACGAGCATTTCGGAAACCGCAAGGCTCTTCGAGTGTTCGAGGTGAGTTGTAGTGAGTGTCTTCAATACGTGGCTAAACCACTTCCAGACTTCGTGGAGTTGGGCGGCCACCCCTCAATACAGATGTTGGACGTAGTAGGCTGGGCAGACTGGTAAAACAGGACAGGTAGCGAACTGTCGCGGAAGTAACATTAGACGTTAATTCTGGCCAGAGAGCAAGTTTGTCTGAACACACAGTGCACCGAACACCCTTAACGTTGGGTCTCCGCAGCGTAAGACCCAGGCATGTGCCATTGTTAACACCACTGAAATGGGCATGTGACCAACGGCATTGGACGTTGGCCCAGTGGCAGAGCGTTGCACGGTATGACAAATCCCGGTACCTTCTTCACCATGCTGATGGGAGAGCGCGGATCTGTTGGCTTCCAGAACAACAGCCAGTTGACACTGTGCTGCAGAACGGAGTCAAGCAGGTGGCTGCTTCCATTATGATCTGGGTAACATTCACGTGGACGTTAGCGGTGGTAGTGGAGCTCGTCCAAGGCACCATGACGGCCAAGATGTATCGTACACTGGTTGCAGACCATGTGCACCTTTTCATGACGGTCATGTTTTCCGATGCAAATGGCATTTTTCTACAAGATAACGCGCCATGCCACAAGGCAAGAAGTATCATGCAGTGATTCGAGAAACACAATGGTAGTTCCAAGTATTGTGCTGAACCGCCCATGTCGCCAGATCTGAACCCAATCGATCACATCTGGGATGCGATTGAACTTGGTGTCAGAGTTCATCGCCACCTCCCAGGAATTTATGGGCGTTAGGTGACTTGTCTAAGTACCCGTAGTCTAGGGGTAGCGTCTTTGATTCATAATCAAAACGTCTTCGGTCCCGGGTTCGATCTCCGCCACTGCCTAAATTTTGATAAATAATCAGCATTGGCGGCCGAAGACTTCCGGCATAAGAAGTCACCCTCATTCTGCCAACGGATTGTCAAAGAAGGCGGAGGAGCGGATAGAAGTTCAGGGCACTCTCTTGTCCTAGGGGTGGGAAATTACCCCTAAAGGCGGAAGAATCAGCAATGATCAACGACATGAGGATGCAGAAGCAATGGAAACCACTGCATTAAAGATACGTAACGTATATCCACAGGACATGTGGCCTGTAATTGAAGAAGTGTCATGATGCTCTCTCCATTGGCAAAAGATTCCGGAATAGTCCCCCATTCGGATCTCCGGGAGGGGACTGCCAAGGGGGAGGTTACTATGAGAAAAAGATTGAATAATCAACGAAAGGATGTTCTACGAGTCGGGGCGTGGAATGTCAGAAGCTTGAACGTGGTAGGGAAACTAGAAAATCTGAAAAGGGAAATGCAAAGGCTCAATCTAGATATAGTAGGGGTCAGTGAAGTGAAGTGGAAGACAAGGATTTCTGGTCAGATGAGTATCGGGTAATATCAACAGCAGCAGAAACTGGTATAACAGGTGTAGGATTCGTTATGAATAGGAAGGTAGGGCAGAGGGTGTGTTACTGTGAACAGTTCAGTGACCGGGTTGTTCTAATCAGAATCGACAGCAGACCAACACCGACAACGATAGTCCAGGTATACATGCCGACGTCGCAAGCTGAAGATGAACACATAGAGAAAGTGTATGAGGATATTGAAAGGGTAATGCAGTATGTAAAGGGAGACGAAAATCTAATAGTCATGGGCGACTGGAATGCAGTTGTAGGGGAAGGAGTAGAAGAAAAGGTTACAGGAGAATATGGGCTTGGGACAAGGAATGAAAGAGGAGAAAAACTAATTGAGTTCTGTAACAAGTTTCAGCTAGTAATAGCGAATACCCTGTTCAAGAATCACTAGAGGAGGAGGTATACTTGGAAAAGGCCGGAAGATACGGGATGATTTCAATTAGATTACATCATGGTCAGACAGAGATTCCGAAATCAGATACTGGATTGTAAGGTGTACCCAGGAGCAGATATAGACTCAGATCACAATATAGTAGTGATGAAGAGTAGGCTGAAGTTCAAGACATTAGTCAGGAAGAATCAATACGCAAAAAAGTGGGATACGGAAGTACTAAGGAATGACGAGATACGTTTGAAGTTCTCTAACGCTATAGATACAGCAATAAGGAATAGCGCAGTAGGCAGTACAGTTGAAGAGGAATGGACATCTCTAAAAAGGGCCACCACGGTAGTTGGGAAGGAAAACATAGGTACAAAGAAGGTAGCTGCGAAGAAACCATGGGTAACAGAAGAAATACTTCAGTTGACTGATGAAAGGAGGAAGTACACACATGTTCCGGGAAAATCAGGAATACAGAACTACAAGTCGCTGAGGAATGAAATAAATAGGAAGTGCAGGGAAGCTAAGACGAAATGGCTGCAGGAAAAATGTGAAGACATCGAAAAAGATATGATTGTCGGAAGGACAGACTCAGCATACAGGAAAGTCAAAACAACCTTTGGTGACATTAAAAACAACGGTGGTAACATTAAGAGTGCAACGGTAATTCCACTGTTAAATGCAGAGGAGAGAGCAGATAGGTGGAAAGAATACATTGAAAGCCTCTATGAGGGTGAAGATTTGTCTGATGGGATAGAAGAAGAAACAGGAGTCGATTTAGAAGAGATAGGAGATCCAGTATTAGAATCGGAATTTTAAAGAGCTTTGAAGGACTTACGGTCAAATAAGGCAGAAGGGATAGGTAACATTCCATCAGAATTTCTAAAATCATTGGGGGAAGTTGCAACAACACGACTATTCACGTTGGTGTGTAGAATATATGAGTCTGGCGATATACCATCTGACTTTCGGAAAAGCATCATCCACACAATTCCGAAGACGGCAAGAGCTGACAAGTGCGAGAATTATCGCACAATCAGCTTAACAGCTCATGCATCGAAGCTGCTTACAAGAATAATATACAGAAGAATGGAAAAGAAAATTGAGAATGCGCTAGGTGACGATCAGTTTGGCTTTAGGAAAAGTAAAGGGACGAGAGAGGCAATTCTGACGTTACGGCTAATAATGGAAGCAAGGCTAAAGAAAAATCAAGACACTTTCATAGGATTTGTCGACCTGGAAAAAGCGTTCGACAATATAAAATGGTGCAAGCTGTTCGAGATTCTGAAAAAAGTAGGGGTAAGCTATAAGGAGAGACGGGTCATATACAATATGTACAACAACCAAGAGGGAATAACAAGAGTGGACGAACAGGAACGAAGTGCTCGTATTAAGAAGGGTGTAAGACAAGGCTGTAGCCTTTCGCCCCTACTCTTCAATCTGTACATCGAGGAAGCAATGATGGAAATAAAAGAAAGGTTCAGGAGTGGAATTAAAATACAAGGTGAAAGGATATTAATGATACGATTCGCTGATGACATTGCTATCCTGAGTGAAAGTGAAGAAGAATTAAATGATCTGCTGAACGGAATGAACAGTCTAATGAGTACACAGTATGGTTTGAGAGTAAATCGGAGAAAGACGAAGGTAATGAGAAGTAGTAGAAATGAGAACAGCGAGAAACGTAACATCAGGATTGATGGTCACGAAGTCAATGAAGTTAAGGAATTCTGCTACCTAGGCAGTAAAATAACCAATGATGGACGGAGCAAGGAGGACATCAAAAGCAGACTCGCTATGGCAAAAAAGGCATTTCTGGCCAAGAGAAGTCTACTAATATCAAATACCGGCCTTGAGGAAGAAATTTCTGAGGATGTACGTCTGGAGTACAGCATTGTATGGTAGTGAAATATGGACTGTGGGAAAACCGGAACAGAAGAGAATCGAAGCATTTGAGATGTGGTGCTATAAACGACTGTTGAAAATTAGGTGGACTGATAAGGTAAGGAATGAGGAGGTTCTATGCAGAATCGGAGAGGAAAGGAATATGTGGAAAACACTGATAAGGAGAAGGAACAGGATGATAAAACATCTGCTAATAATGAGGGAATGACTTCCATGGTACTGGAGGGAGTTGTAGAGGGCAAAAACTCTAGAGGAAGACAGAGATTGGAATACGTCAAGCAAATAATTGAGCACGTAGGTTGCAAGTGCTACTCTGAGATGAAGAGGTTACCACAGGAAAGGAATTCGTGGCGGGCCGCATCAAACCAGTCGGTAGACTGATGACCAAAAAAAAGGTGACTTGTGTGTGAAGACGTGGTGCCAACTCCATCCAGCAATCTACCAAGGCCTCATTCCTTCCATGCTACGACGCGCTCCGCTGTTATCTGTGCCCAGAGGCGGACATACTGGCTATTAGGTAGGTGCTATCAATGCTCTGGCTGATCAGTTTAACTTGCTCCATGAGCTATCTCCGTGACGCTGCTTTCAATGGAAAGTAAGCAGCTACTGCTTTGCTGAAAGTGCGATCCACTCCTTCAACCGAATCAAGTTACATCGTGCCTCTTCCGGACACTGCGATGTTACGTTCTCGATTCAGCTTGGCGGCACCCAACCTGCAGACACAACTGCTCGACCACATGGAACACCACACACTGCGGCTCTGCATATGGCTCGTGTCACTGTGGCTCCATCTCCCTTTTATGCAAGGAAGCCCTCATTCTGCAGTTGTGCTGTGTCCCCGTCTTCTCCCTCTATTTGTCTGTCTTCCCTCTAGCGCCACCTTGAGTGCCCTCTTAACATTACCAGTACCAGAATTTCTCTGATATTGGTGCTGCGATTTAACGTGAGATCAAAACTGGAGCGAGTTCGATCGCGCCACAGCTCAGTAAGCGTATGTATACATCGAGTGAAGTACACTCGGCAAAAATATATGCTTTAATTTATGCGTCTGGTAAAATACACTCCTGGAAATTGAAATAAGAACACCGTGAATTCATTGTCCCAGGAAGGGGAAACTTTATTGACACATTCCTGGGGTCAGATACATCACATGATCACACTGACAGAACCACAGGCACATAGACACAGGCAACAGAGCATGCACAATGTCGGCACTAGTACAGTGTATATCCACCTTTCGCAGCAATGCAGGCTGCTATTCTCCCATGGAGACGATCGTAGAGATGCTGGATGTAGTCCTGTGGAACGGCTTGCCATGCCATTTCCACCTGGCGCCTCAGTTGGACCAGCGTTCGTGCTGGACGTGCAGACCGCGTGAGACGACGCTTCGTCCAGTCCCAAACATGCTCAATGGGGGACAGATCCGGAGATCTTGCTGGCCAGGGTAGTTGACTTACACCTTCTAGAGCACGTTGGGTGGCACGGGATACATGCGGGCGTGCATTGTCCTGTTGGAACAGCACGTTCCCTTGCCGGTCTAGGAATGGTAGAACGATGGGTTCGATGACGGTTTGGATGTACTGTGCACTATTCAGTGTCCCCTCGACGATCACCAGTGGTGTACGGCCAGTGTAGGAGATCGCTCCCCACACCATGATGCCGGGTGTTGGCCCTGTGTGCCTCGGTCGTATGCAGTCCTGATTGTGGCGCTCACCTGCACGGCGCCAAACACGCATACGACCATCATTGGCACCAAGGCAGAAGCGACTCTCATCGCTGAAGACGACACGTCTCCATTCGTCCCTCCATTCACGCCTGTCGCGACACCACTGGAGGCGGGCTGCACGATGTTGGGGCGTGAGCGGAAGACGGCCTAACGGTGTGCGGGACCGTAGCCCAGCTTCATGGAGACGGTTGCGAATGGTCCTCCCCGATACCCCAGGAGCAACAGTGTCCCTAATTTGCTGGGAAGTGGCGGTGCGGTCCCCTACGGCACTGCGTAGGATCCTACGGTCTTGGCGTGCATCCGTGCGTCGCTGCGGTCCGGTCCCAGGTCGACGGGCACGTGCACCTTCCGCCGACCACTGGCGACAACATCGATGTACTGTGGAGACCTCACGCCCCACGTGTTGAGCAATTCGGCGGTACGTCCACCCGGCCTCCCGCATGCCCACTATACGCCCTCGCTCAAAGTCCGTCAACTGCACATACGGTTCACGACCACGCTGTCGCGGCATGCTACCAGTGTTGAAGACTGCGATGGAGCTCCGTATGCCACGGCAAACTGGCTGACACTGACGGCGGCGGTGCACAAATGCTGCGCAGCTAGCGCCATTCGATGGCCAACACCGCGGTTCCTGGTGTGTCCGCTGTGCCGTGCGTGTGATCATTGCTTGTACAGCCCTCTCGCAGTGTCCGGAGCAAGTATGGTGGGTCTGACACACCGGTGTCAATGTGTTCTTTTTTCCATTTCCAGGAGTGTATTTACATGGCAATCGTTATTCATTTAACATTTTTGGATTTAAATTTATTTTGAATAATGAAGGATTGGCTGACACTGTATTAGTTTCTAGAACAGATCTTCCCAAACATTGTGAGACATTACCCTGCAGTGCGATCATATATTAGCTAGTAACACTCCCCCCCCCCCCCCCCCCCCCCCCACTCTGTCATCTATATTAGCATCTAAATAAACTTTAGAGTGAAAAATTAATTTCTCTCAACACTTTACATTTTACAGTGACGAAGATAAGTTCTATTTAGTTTTTGTAGGTTTTCTTAAAACCAGGAATTAATGAGACAATGAGACAGTTGGTACGGGCTATTTCTAACAACGTTCTTTGGGTTGTAGAATAATAAAGCAATTCTCAGTGCATTGCGAGTACTACCTACGACTCCTTCTCAGAAAAAAGAGCTAGCCACATTGGGAGTAGACACATGCTACAAAACACGAATAATCTGCAGCACTTCTCTCCATAGCGACAGGTACTTCACCAGTACCCTACATAACAATTCAAAAATGACCAATTTAAAATGTTGTATTGAGTGTGTCAGAACTCTCCATCATATAAAACAGTATATCCAACTGCAAGGTGTGAGAATAAATGAAGATCAATTTCGCACCTTACATAAGAGTTGTATTCAGCATAACGGGAAGGTGAATATGACACCTAGCTTACTTCATTGGTAATGAGCAGTAGGCCTATAAGTATGTAATGCAAAAGGGATGACACTGAATCGACGGTATTAACACACTGCTCCTATATAATGCATGTCAATCAGCAGAAGGTGAAACTAGCAGCCAGAGGAAACGTTTTGTGTGGAAGGAGGCCCAAGCTGAACCAGAGGCTGCACCATGGGAGGCACCACAAAAACCTCTTAGGGGGCAACCCGCAGTGGGAGTCAGCGACCAGACAGGTGATGCATACTGGAGAGCAAGTAACGGGCCACCAGAAGTAGGACAGAAAGAAGCTTTAGAAAACTGCGTTTTGTAATTCCAAATGGATACGAACAAAACCCGTGACACAGTTGATCATGTGAACAGTGAGAGGTACACATGTGATGTACGCATGTAACTTTTAGGCGTCTGGAGTGGGCAGGAAACGTCCGATTGGTGGAAACGAACTAGGAAGGAGTAAACTGCTGAGATTTCGACACAGTTTAATGGTAGGGCCCTTGCAAGTGACAAAGAGAGTTTCCACAAAAATAAAAGGAACGCTCATATTGGTCGCAAAATGCCATGACTTGCAGAACAAAAGAACCCAAGTGGCGACTCTTCTCTGAATTGGCAGCAAGTGCAGAATGGGGTGCACAAAACTCTGTGCAACGCAGAGGAGACATTTGTGTGAACACTGCGTTCACTGCCGCTGACATTCAGCCAGATATCAGCTGAAGCGTCGTTGACCTCCAATTGTGGAGAAGCGAACCAGCCAGTTAGTTAATTGTTCTTGCGGGGACTGAGAGGGCATTTTAATATGCACGCTGCTCCACCCATGCGCATGCATATCGCCATATTCCAAGACTAGGAATGAGTACATGTCTTCTCTTATAACAAGTTTCTGCTGGAAAAATCAGCCAAAGCTTAATTAGATTTTATAGGAAAGCAGCCATTCTGACAACACCTCATCGCAAGTAAGGTAAATACCGAGAACAAAGGCGTAAACTTGTTGGTTCACCAGCTTGCATCCACGGTAAACTCGAGCCTCATTTGTGAGGCTGAGTAGTGGTCATCATTAATATGGCAGAATCGTCTGGTCTGACACACATTTTGAAATGCAGAATTTAAAATTTGCTGTCGAAGGCCTAGGTCCGTCCATTGACTTTACGAATAACCAGAACCTCCAATTTTCAGATAGAATTTTCGTCAGGATCTAATTGAAAATTGTTGTATACATGCATGGTGTTTCTTAAAGACGCACAAGTAACTATTAACTTTACTCTGTACATATCCACGCAGTTCTTTTTGTGCCGAGGATGGGGGTAGTCTCTACTTTCGTAACATTATTCCAGTGCATCTTTGCTACCTTTTATTGGTTGAATCGGAATCCACTTTTCCGGACATTGGTTTATAAATTCTTTCGAATATAACCACAAATCCCCGCGTTTGCTAGGTGTGAAGTTCGTGTTTGATAGTGACTATTTCTTCCGCCAAACCCAAACGCCCTCCGAGTTTTCTTCGTTTTCTTGATGTATTTTTGCCTTTGGTGACAACTGCTACTGTAAGAACATCGTGGTAATTGGTAACGCTCTCACTGATGATACTCTTGAAAATACCGGATCTGTTTGTAACTAAGATTCATAATGTACACTACTCGCATTGGAATTCACTGGACAAATCTATTATACTAGAACTGACATGTGATTACATTTTCACGCAATTTGGGTGCATAGATCGCGAGAAATCGGTACCCAGAACAACCACCTCTGGCCGTAATAACGGCCTTGATACGCCTGGGCATTGAGTACATTTCATCAAGAGTAGTGACTGGCGTATTGTGACAAGCCAGTTGCTCGGCCACCATTGACCAGACGTATTCAATTGGTGAGAGATCTGGAGAATGTGCTGGCCAGGGTAGCAGTCGAACATTTTCTGTATCCAGAAAGGCCCGTAAAGGAGCTGCAAAATGCGGCCGAGCATTATCCAGCTGAAATGTAGGATTTCGCAGGGATCTAATGAAGGGTAGAGCCACGGGTCGTAACACATCTGAAATGTAACGTCCACTATTCAAAGTGCCGTCAATGCTAACAAGAGGTGACCGAGACGTGTAACCAATGGCACCCCGTACCATCACGTCGGGTGATACGCCAGTATGGCGATGACGAATACACCCTTCCAACGTGCGTTCACCGCGATGTCGCCAAACCCGGATGCGACCATCATGATGCTGTAAACAGAATCTGGATTCATCCGAAAAAATGACGTTTTGCCATTCGTGCACCCAGGTTCGTCGTTGAGTGCACCATCGCAGGCGCTCCTGTCTGTGTTGCAGCTTGAAGCGTAACCGCAGCCACGGTCTCCGACCTGATAGTCCATGCTGCTGCAAACGTCGTCGAACTGTTCGTGCAGATGGTTGTTGTCTTGCAAAGTCCCCATCTGTTGACTCAGGGATCGAGACGTGGCTGCACGATCCGTTACAGCCAGGCGAACAAGATGCCTATCATCTCGACTGCTAGTGATACGAGGCCGTTGGGATCTAGCACGGCGTTCCGTATTACCCTCCTGAACCCACCGATTCCATATTCTGCTTACAGTCATTGGATCTTGACTAACGCGAGCAGCAATGTCGCGATACGATAAACCGCAATCGCGATAGGCTACAATCTGACCTTTATCAAAGTCGGAAACGTGATGGTACGCATTTCTCCTCCTTACACGAGGCATGACAACAACGTTTCACCAGGCAACGCCGGTCAACTGCTGTTTGTGTATGAGAAATCTGTTGGAAACTTTCCTCATGTCAGCACGTTGTAGGTGTCGCTACCGGCGCCAACCTTGTGTGAAATATCTGAAAAGCTAATCAGTTGCATATCACAGCATCTTCTTCCTGTGGATTAAATTTCGCGTCTGTAGCACTTCATCTTCGTGGTGTAGCAGTTTTAATGGCCAGTAGTTTACTTCTTGACGCATGCTTCTCGGACTCGTTCTTCGAGGCAGTTGCCAGACTAAAAGTTCAACATTACGACGCAGGAGTATGGTGCTTGCCGCCGATAGCGTAAGCGTAGTTTTCCCAGTTGGTACTGGCCATGGTAAAGACACCACCTACGTGGAGCATATCCTTGCTACCGAATTTTGGCTATCCGCTGGTGTCTCTGTGACAGACAGAGTTGAGCCCGCATCTCGTGGTCGTGCGGTAGCGTTCTCGCTTCCCACGCCCGGGTCCCCGGGTTCGATTCCTGGCGGGGTCAGGGATTTTCTCTGCCTCGTGATGGCTGGGTGTTGTGTGCTGTCCTTAGGTTAGTTATGTTTAAGTAGTTCTAAGTTCTAGGTAGGGGACTTATGACCACAGCAGTTGAGTCCCATAGTGCTCAGAGCCATTTGAACCATTTGAACAGACAGAGTTGAATCTGGTGGACGATATAAATACCGCACTGTTAATATAAGTCCATTGACACGGGTTAAACTTGTCCATAGCAGTTGGTAGTCGGATTTATTTTGTATTCCACTGTCACTAATGCTTCCGCCTATCGCTGTAAATACTCCTCCTCCTAGAGAGTCTACCTTTCCGACGCACGTTTCACTAGTTGTCGAACATTTCTCTACTCTCTACTTCAGGGTTCAATAATCACTCATATCCTTGTACGATGTGGGGGTAGCTACTTTCTTCTAGCGACCTGATCTCTAGAACTTTCTGTGAATATTCCGACAGTTAAAAATTAATATATTCAGGTTGTTATAATTGAGCACTGAATCCTGATGTTTCTTTCTAAATTCATAAAAAAAAGGAATCATATTCTAGTTAACGAAACCAACAGCACTTGTTCTCGTTACAAGTGCTGTAAGACGTCGTGGTCTCCTGACCTTCATTGCTTACATATTCCGCCCTCACAATCATATTCCGCACATTAAGACGCATCATTGGAACCCAAACTCGGTAAGGTAAAGTCAATGTTGTATGAATTCATGTAAGCGATATGCAAATAACTAATAAATCACAAATGCGGACCTAGATTGAAATACTCGAGGCTGGCATAAGCACACTCATTCCTGACACGACGGTCACAGGAGCTTTTAGTTCGAGAGAGGCAGGCCACAAGCTGGGAGGCCGGTCCCTTCAGAGGACGAACCGGCCTATCTATGTCGGACAATGGCCGTCCATAGAGCAGACAGCGTTTGCCCCGTGTTTGGCTTAAAAGCAAATTCCGCTATATTGTGTGGGAGCGCCCAGCCTACGCATTCTTTACAAATATAGCACGCATTTCAGAGGTTTTCACAGGGAGACAGCAAACGCCAAACGCCGATGCTACAGATTTCCGGAATGGTCGCCTTAAACGAAACGTCATTCTCCCGTTTTAGAAGAGCAATGCTGATTGGCAGACGATATTCCTGACGCCTTGAACTGAAGGAGTAATGGAAGAGACCAAAAGATATATCCCTTCACGTCTGGCGTGGAGAGGGGCCGTTCCATTGTCGGAGCGAGAACACGTAACGAGAGCATGTGCGCTCGTACATGTACTCAAAGAGTGAGGAACAAGTCTCTCCTCAGTACTTCACTGGGAGAGCACCTCTGTCAAGAGTGAATCGGAGTGTGACTCTATACTGAGTCCTTGCGATTAAGTGTTGTTCACTGTGTTGTCCGCCACACTTATTGTGCGGTGTAAATGGACAGAGTTATAGTTGAACACCTGCGAGCGAATTTTTTAGTGGCATCGCAGTGGACTGGTTATCTGATCGGTGTATCACGCCAATAGACTAGTGGCGAATAGGAGTCCTTGATTTTGTCAAGGCATAGGGGGAGTTTGAATGGTGAAGGTCAATCCAGATAGAACGGGAGTTATCTTAGTTGTCAGCAGCGAGCGGCGCAGACAGCAGTCATCGCAGCTTACAGTATTGTGCGCTACAGCTCTTGCGAGCCCCATATTTCCTCCACAACAGTACACTTCACTGCATTTCACACGCGACAGCCTCGACCGTACCTAGCAATATTCTATCGGATAATTATTCAAGTTTAGTAGGCGTGGCTCTCAGGCATTCTGCCAAGTCAATAACAATCTTAAACTTTGTACAGAAATTTCATTAGCGAATCCTATCCTCGAGAGGTAACTTCGCATTCCGAAAAGAACCCGGAAATAACTTGTTCAGTTCATAACTAAAGGTGCCATTGTGATTTCTCAGAATTTTTGCAAAATAAATAATAATTTTTGTTAGTTTCATGTTTTTCTTACACTAACTAGCACTACTCCGATACCCAAGTATCCCACTAGTTACGTAATAAATTTTGTGAATTTTTTGTGTCATTTCCTTACAGCGGACGACTCCAGAAGATATTTATTGCTGAAAGTTTTTCAGGCATTTCTCTTTAGAACGTTAAGAGCGTCTGTCTGACTTCTGTAGTAGTGTGGGGGTGGAAATTGCATCTTGCAGGAGCCACAGGGTAGAGGGTACGTCTCAGATTAATCCGTTGCACAGAATGACAGAATAGCACCCACACACTCACAGTGTTACAAGTGGAAATTGGAAATGTGTGGTAAGGCGTTATGGGACCAAACTGCTGAGGCCATCGGTCCCTAAGCTTACACGCTATTTAATCTAACTTAAACTAACTTACGCCAAGGGAGGAATCGAAACTCTGACGGGTGTTACAAGTGTTTCTGATTTCAAACCCCTTGTCAGTAACTTTGTTTAGTAACAGCGTTTTGTAAAAGCCGCAACGTACTTCGCAGAGATCTTAACTGATATCTATTTAAAGAATTTTGGGAGGTCAAAGAACAATTTGTTTTTCCAATATAGGTTAGGTACGGCTTCTAAATACACTGAAGTCTTGTGAGAATACAGTCTGTGTGAGACAAGTTCAGAATGCAAATTAGCGAAAGACAACGGAATATCATTATTTGGAGACATGTGAGAGCTTCAATCAATTTCACACACAGTAAATCAATGCGAAGTGAAAGCGCTGAGTGGATTAGCAATTTTGCTAGGGAATATTAGCATTTGCCACTGTGAATTAATTCATTCACTTACTACATGTGGAAGAAAGTACGGAGTACACCAACCATCATTTCCAAACCTAGAATACACTTAATCTGTCACTTACAACTTGTAGTTACTACATCTTAATGTCAGTCACGAATTCATTTCATACGGGTAACAACCTCGGTTACGTTGTGGAAAGTAATACTTTACCTACACTGAAATTAGGCAAATTATATGGCACCGTGAAAATAATTGAACTGATATCAACCACTCACAATATTTAAACAGCTTTATACGCTATATTGGTGTTGCTTTTGCTGCCTGAGAATAACCATTGATGAAAGAACGACCAACGTCGGGTGCTGTGAATTAATTTATTCACACACTACATCTTTCAGAAGGCAGACATCTATCATCAGGAGACGTAAGGTAAATAATGAACTATTTTCATGAATGTATAATCAAGATATGGCAGCAGCGACCAGTTTAATTATTCGTCTTACCGTTCCAAAAATTGTCATTGTTCGGAAGAATTTCATTATTAACCTTAAAACGCTTACTTAAACATGTAGAGCGGTGAATAAATTAATTCGCAGCGGCTCTTTCACCAATGGTTATTCTCAGGATGCAAAAGCGACACCACTCTACAATTTAAAGATGGCTACGTTTAGAGACTAGACGATTTCCGTTTTTTTAATTTGATGGTATAATATAGTTTGCCCAATCTTAATGTGGACACAATACTACTCCTCGAAATTTTACCGAGATTCTCGCCTCTATGCTGTCAATACCTTACTGACATTAAAATGTAATAACTACCCCTAATTTTCTGTAAATGACAGAGAAAGTACATCTTTACAGGTGAGGAACTGATGTTTGGTATAAGCAATAGGAATAAGCAGTCCATTATATTTAGACTACCTGTAAATGAATCAATCAGTTGAAAATGAATCGCACGATACAAAAATAATTTGAGTAGTTCGATAACAGCTTGTGCGTGCTCGAGAAAATTCTTGTGTAGTAACTTCTTGGTAACTGATTTATGACGCCTCATATTGTGATGTATAAAAGGTCGTATCTCGTAATGTGTAGCTACAAGGAGCTGCTGAAAACTAATGCCTCCCAATTCTTTATGTAAAAACTCTTAAAGTTTTTTTTAAATAAAACAAACTTCATTAACATACTACGTCTTTCTTCTTAATGTCTACATAATTATTTCTCAACATAATCGCACTGGAACTGAACACATTTCACTTAATAAGGGATCAGTTTGATGAGAACGTCATTGAACAATGTTTGACTTTCTCGACAGAGCTACAGTCTCAACTCTGCTTATACTGCTTCATCACTATGAAGGCGAAGCCTTCAAAGGTGTTTTGAAAACAGATGGTAACGGGGTGGGGCCGACTGAACGGGGGATGATAGATGACAGTGTACACAAGGCGCCCGATGGTTGCACATGTCGCTTCGTTCTCTACAGGCAGGGAGTTGCAATTAGGGCAGCGAAACGGGAAAATCAACTGAGTAGTACTCATGACATGTAACGCCTCAACCGGTATTCAGAATGGAATGAAATACTCGGAGATATTAATATTCAACAAGTCCTAAACGTAATGAAACTCTAAACGTTTATAGTTCATAGTACAAAGTCTAGTAATTTTGTAAATTTTCTGGAAAATGTGTCGTTGTTTAAAATAAGTAAACTAGACACAGAGACAAGTGGATAAATAATTACTGTATAAGTAACTGTTTTGGACAAATCGTTTAACTGTTTACGAAAATATTTGCCTTTAACGCCGGCCGGTGTGGCCGTGCGGTTCTAAGCGCTTCAGTTTGGAACCGCGTGACCGCTACGGTCGCAGGTTCGAATCCTGCCTCGGGCATGGATGTGTGTGATGTCCTTAGATTGGTTAGGTTTAAGTAGTTTTAAGTTCTAGGGGACTGATGACCTCAGCAGTTTAGTCCCATAGTGCTCAGAGCCATTTTATTTGCCTTTAAATTTTATTTATGTTTGTATGGGCTCGAACCAGTGACAGAGATTTTTTCTCTCTTTGATGCTGGTACATCAAAAGCGTTGGTTTCGAATAATTTAACAGCTCCTAGAGGTGATGGAAACTGTCGGCCTCACGTATTTTACGTAACGTAGAAAAAAAAAACAACAAAGAGAAGACGTCCGGCCATGAATCAGATGAATACGGACAATGAGTCATCAGTTCATTGATTTCTGCGTCCAATAACCAATTGTTTCAGATGCTGTTCGACAGCATGCGACATTTTGGTTTCATGGATGACAGGTGGCAAACAACTTGTTGTACGCTACTTAGCATTACTTGATCGCCAGTGCATAATTATTGTTGAGAAACGTCTTTTTTTTTTTTTTTTTTTTTTTTTTTTTGGACAGCTGGATTGTGCAAATACAATTAAGTACGACTTTGTACATGAATTTTATATTTCCTCAGGCGTATCTTTTCAGTAGTTGCTTACACTGGTTGACGCAAGCTTATAGTTGAGTTCCGGCCAGATTGTGCAGTATCCTCCGGGATGAGACCTTTTCCACTACTGTAAATTCATGCAAGTTGCTCGCCCCTTGGATGCCCCTGTCTTCAGGAAAGTCGCACAGCGATCCTCTTAAATCTTACTACCCGGAGTGTAGATGTACGAGTACCTATGGAATAACAACCATTTTTCGTCGAGCTTCATGAAATCAATCTCTGGCGAAAGTAAGAGCATGACGACAACATGTAAACCAATTGTAAACAGTCTTTTCTGAAAGTGATCGTTTACCGAAAGTCTAACGAAGTTATTTAAGTAAGTAGTACAAAAATCCTGCAAAGAAATATTAAATTTTCATATTTTTACAGCACTGTTTCTCCAGTGCAGTCGTTTTCAAAATAATGGTAAAACAATAGTAATGACACATCTGAACAGCGGTATCCAGCTGTCACTTCAAAAACGTTTTAACACTCATATCTAAATTACTTTTTTATTTCGACCTAGAGTAATTCCGAGAGCGCAAGTGACCTTTTGGAGGAAATAGAACATAGAGGCTAGGAAATAAAGCATGTGATACCTTACCAACCAAGCAGTTCTCACGTTTAAACATTCCCTTTCTCAGAGGGAGAACTTATCTTTTCTTCGGCGTTGCACGTGGAACAGCATGACGTTTCCCCGCAGAGATGTGCCTGTTCATTGATATTCGCCCGGAAGGAGGGAAAAAAAGATAGATTGTGAAGGAAACGTTTCTGAAAGAAATTCGAGCCAACAGGCAGATCTCGCGGCCATAAAAAGTAATCTCGGACTTTCTGGCTGAATTCCTCGTGAAGGGGATTCAAGGCCAACGGCCCGTGCCGTCATTTTTCTTCACACCCTTGCGGAGACACCGGTAGCGCCCGACTGAGGTACAAACGCTCTTTCACAGATACGTCATTCCTACCTCTGCTCGCCGCAGTACCTACCACCGTAAACCAGGAGTACAGCCATAGGAGCGCAACATGTAGCCAAAGCTGCACGTTGTAATGGAAATGGTCCCGTCTCTCGCTTATATCGTAATATACAATACTCACATTAAATTTATGACACGAGCCAACGGAATCAAAAATCCAAATAGCAAAATTATTTTCATGTTTTTTCATAAATTAAACTAACATATAAGAGCGAGACTAGATTTATTACCAAATTAATTTGAAATTGCGAATATAATTTGAAATTACGTATAATTTACTTTGAAAACATTTTGTGTCACCGTAAAATTAGAGCGCCCTCAACGTGTTAGCGACGTTTGCTTGCTAATGTGCACCATCCTTCGTAACTTCTGGCTGCTTGGAATCATCACGAAGGAAGGATTGCCGTTTTAACGTTTTTCAGAATTGCGACTAAATTTTTTCGTCTTTTTTTCTCTTGAACACCCAGCTTGGATTGAATAGCTAGAGCTGGAAGTTTTCGAAAGAGAAGTTAACTGTGGTTGCATACATGGATCTTAATCTTTCGTTTGTGGTATTTGGGATTGTGTGGTATCCTTTCGTTTTTGATATCGCTGTTGGTCTAGTTAGCATAGTTAGGTGTGTAGTCAGCTGGCATACCTATGACAACTTTATGTAAAGGTTTTTAACTACCGCCACCAGTCACAAAATTTGTTAACTAATGTATTATTTATTTATTGTGCGACATGTTTCAGGGGAATACCTCATCATCAGGCTGTATGGCATTACCAAAACAATTTCACAATAAGATTATATAGATGTTAAATAGTCTTTTTCATAAATGCTGTCGTTATCCTGTGGAAGAAGAGAAAACCTAGTAAGAGACGATATCACTTTGTAGGCTGCACTAATGTTTGCATGAAAATGTTGTGTAACAGTCACCACTTTGATCTCATGGCGTGGCAGTCTCGTTGTGCTGAGCTGAGATATTTCCATTTCTTTGGATCTCTTGGTTCATTAATTTTCACAAAAGTGCCAGTAACGTGGAAACACGATCACAAAAACACTAATCCGTAGTGCAGTGGACAAGATGGCGGTCAAAATACAGCTGGCTTAAATTTGACTATCGATCTGTCGATCTATGTGGTGTCAGATGTTTACATGTCTCCTGCACATCTTGTTATCGTATTATAGATGTAGATTAAAGAAATTCATTACAGATTGAGCAACTGTTACAATATTGTTGTACAAATGGTGATATAAGCACTATTTATTTTACATATTTCTAAGCTATTGCTGGGGCTAGAGTCAAAATACTGTGGTGTTATGCGTCTTTTATTCTGAGAGTATTGTACTGAAATTGGAAAAGAAACGTGAATTTTTGAAATATGTCATTTCATTCAGGACACAGTTTTACTATAGACAACGATCTCAAAGTACTACATAATTTAGAAAAGAGTTGTAAAATGGACATCCTGGAAGAAATGGAAATATTCATCTATGGCCACATGGGGAACAATGAGATCCGAAATGAAATGACAGATTTTAAAATTCACGTTTCTTCGGAAAAATTTCGGCTGAACTTATCTCCGGCTTTAGGCAGCTTTCAAAGACTTGGACATCACTGCCTTCTATTAGCGCTTGAAGCTCTGGTACTTTCCCAACACAGCTACGACAATTTACAACAGTTATACCCATGGTTTCTATATGTACTATCTTCCTAGGTTCCGCCTGCACCCTGTGAGAGTGAAGACCTTTTGGTATTTTCCCGAGACTCTCTAACCTAAAAAACCGCCCAGTCCACGGCACACAACCCCTGCTTTCCGCGCAGCTGTCTCCTGCGTGTAGCGGACTCCTGACCTATTCAGCGGAACCCGAAACCCAACCAGCTTGATTCCTCAAGGTGAACCGAAAATGCAGTACTGGCACGGTTGATCGTATTGTCGGACAGCGGAACCATATTGACTTTGTGGTGTCACCGCCAGACACCACACTTGCTAGGTGGTAGTTTAAATCGGCCGCGGTCCATTAGTACATGTCGGACCCGCGTGTCGCCACTGTCAGGATCGCAGACCGAGCGCCACCACAAGGCAGGTCTCGAGAGACTGACTAGCACTCGCCCCAGTTGTACGACGACGTTGCTAGCGACTATACTGACGAAGCCTTTCTCTCATTTGCCGAGAGACAGTTAGAATAGCCTTCAGCTAAGTTAATGGCTACGACCTAGCAAGGCGCCATTTGTACCATTGCCTGTTTCTCAAGATAGTCTCACTTGTATCATCAAGAATGCTGTATACCAAAGGACGATATAAAAGTTAAGTGTTCTAGTAGCTACGTTCTTTTCTTTATCACATTCATCACGTATCCTGTTCCAGACTTCGCGCCAGTCGGCGTGTGTGTACGTGTGCCCTTTCGGCTACCCGTCTCTGTGGACTGGCTGCCTTGTCAGCCCACTACAGACTTTTTTGAGAAAGTTTATCCAAGCACGCACTGTACTACACCATTTATACATGTCACACTACATTTGCAGCTATTTAATGACGTTTCCCAGTTTAATCAGTTCTGTAGCTAACGCGATAAGGCGCTCCAAGAAAAGTACAGAATATGGATCGAGAGGAAATCGAAGAAAGACGAAAGTAATGAGAAGTAGCATAACTGCAAACAGCGAGAAACTCAACATCATGATTTGTGATCGCAACGTACATGAAGTTAAAGAATTTTGCTACCCAAGCAGCAAAATATCAAACATAGGTCTGAATTTGGGTAAGAAATTTCTGAGAATGAACGTTTGGAACACAACAGTGTATGACTGTGAACCATGGATTATGGGACAAACAGAACAGACTCGAAGCATTTGATATGTGGTGCTACAGACGAATGTTGAAAATTAGATGGATTGGTAAGGTGGGGAATGACGAGGTACTCCACGGAATCGGCGAGGAAAAGAGTATATGAAAAACACAGACAAAAAGAAGAAAAAAGTTGTTGGCCGTCTGTTAAGACGGAATAACTTCCATGGTACTAGAGAGCTGCAGAAGGTAAAAACTGTAGAGGAAGACAGAGAAGGAACTACATCCAGCAAGTAATTCAGGACGTAGGTTGTAAGTGCTACACTGAGATGAAGAGGTTTACACAGGAGAGGAATTCGTGGCGGAGCTCACGAAACGAGTCACAAAAATGATGACCCTAGAAAAAGTATTGCACTCCATTGCTCAAAAGTGCTAAAGAGTAAAAAACGTGCCATAATGAAGTTGTACTCAGGGTGGGCAAAGTAAAATTAGCCCGGAAATTACACTACTGACCATTAAAACTGCTACAGCACGAAGATGACGTGTTACAGACGCGAAATTTAACCGCCAGGAAGAAGATGCTGTTATACGCAAATGATTAGCTTTTCAGAGCATTCACACAAGGTTGGCGCCGGTGGCGACACCTACAACGTGCTGACATGATGAAACATTTCAACCGATTTCTCATACGCAAACAGCAGTTGACCGGCGTTGCCTGGTGAAACGTTGTTGTGATGCCTCGTGTAAGGAGGAGAAATGCGTACCATCACGTTTCCGACTTTGACAAAGGTCGGATTGTAGCTTATCGTGATTGCGGTTTATCGTATCGCGACATTGCTGCTCGCGTTGGTCGAGATCCAATGACTGTAGCAGAATATAGAATCGGTGGGTTCAGGAGGGTAATACGGAACGCCGTGCTCGACCCCAATGGCCTCGTATCACTAGCAGTCGAGATGACAGGCATCTTATCCGCATGGCTGTAACGGATCGTGCAGCCACGTCTCGATCCCTGAGTCAACAGATGGGGACGTTTGCAAGACAACAACCATCTGCACGAAAAGTTCGACGACGTTTCCAGCAGCAAGACTATCAGCTCGGAGACCATGGCTGCGGCTACACTTGACACTGCATCACAGACAGGAGAGCCTGTGATGCCGTACTCAACAACGAACCTGGGTGCACGAATGGCAAAACGTCATTTATTCGGATGAATCCAGCTTATGTTTACAGCATCATGATGGTCGCATCCGTGTTTAGCGACATCGCGGTGAACGCCCATTGGAAGCGTGCATTCGACATCGCCATACTGGCGTATCACCCGGCGTGATGGTATGGGGTGCCATTGGTTACACGTGTCGGTCACCTCTTCTTCGCATTGACGGCACTTTGAACAGTGGACGTTACATTTCAGATGTGTTACGACCCATGGCTCTATCCTTCATTCGATCCCTGCGAAACCCTACATTTCAGCAGGATAACGCACGACCGCATGTTACAGCTCCTGTACGGGCCTTTCTGAATACAGAAAATGTTCGACCGCTGCCCTGGCCAGCACATTCTCCAGATCTCTCACCAATTGAAAACGTGTGGTCAATGGTGGCCGAGCAACTGGCTTGTCACAATACGCCAGTCACTACTCTTGTTGAAATGTGGTATCGCGTTGAAGCTGCATGGGCAGCTGTACCTGTATTCGCCATCCAAGCTCTGACTTAATGCCGAGGCGTATCAATGCCGTTATTACGGCCAGAGGTGGTGGTTCTGGGTACTGATTTCTCAGGATCTATGCACCCAAATTGCGTGAAAATGTAATCACATGTCAGTTCTTGTATAATATATCTGTCCAATGAATACCCGTTTATCATCTGCACTTCTTCTTAGCGTAGCAATTTTAACGGCCAGTAGTGTATTTACAATGTAACAGCACCAGTCGTAGCCACAGCAAAGCACACCTTTAGGAGATTCATTATTGCATTTTCCAACCTCAGTTTTTGTCCTCCAGATGCAGTAGTAGTGAGCCACCTGCTTGTCATCGGTATGCTGTAATCTAGTGGGCTGCAACAAACAGACTTGCAAGACTTTCTGTGGTTCGATCCTCTACTGCTCGATAACCTTCAGTCAACCCATACCACAGCATTTAAACCCCAGACCTCAAACCTCTCTCCCCCGCCTGACCTCCGCAGCGCGTGGGCAGCTCTGGATTCTCCTGCCTGCAAGGGACCATGGCACATGCTTCCAGCCATGCTGCACCTGCGAAGGTTCGACAGTGAACGCCGTCGCTCTGTGCCAGTAGGCCCTATTCATGATGACAGCAGTGATATTGGGCCGTCCAGCTATGGGCTGTTACGCAAATCCTGAGGCTTCATTTGATACAGCGGCCACAGTAGTAGCACGTGGCCTGCATTGCCGCTGACCAGCATTCGAAAAACAGCACACGTTAGATGACTGAACTTTATGACTATAATATGACTAAATCACTGGAAGCCGAACGGAGAGGACATGCTGCATTTATTCTGGGTTTGCCACCTAAACGTCATGCAGTGTTGGTATGGAATTCCCAAAGATGAAATGAAGAGTGCGAAGTAGTAGCAACCGTAGCTGAAACTCATGCGGTTACCAAACCACGGGGAAAGTGATTTAGGGTACGGCGGGACTGTAAGAATAATTTCAACTTACATCAGTTTTTTTCGGAAAAATATTAACTGAATTTTCGTTTTATACATGTAGTATTATTTCTATGGGTATACCTATCCTACTGATGAAAGGTGATTATGCTGTTATTTATCCTTCTGATTGGACCAAATTGCATTTCAGTGGGGCTATTCGGATAGTAGTCATGGCTACTGAAAAAGGTAAATTACTGGCAGAGACACAATTACATGGAAGGTTAGATAAAAATACGCTAATTTCTGTTTAATGGTCATTACCTCTAATAATACTGTAATAATTACAATACTAATTTCACATTAATGGAAAGGAACCTTTCTGAAATGTTTCTGTCTCGCAGAATCTCCTGCAGCGTCCACAGATAAACTGCTTGCGACTTGTCGCACCGACACAGTATTGTTGATTGGCATTGTGTCCATTCACTGCAACAAGTGACCACTTCGCGTGCCAGAATCCAAATTTCCATTCCGTCAGATCACAAGCACAAGCTCGAAGATACTGCAATCTGAATCAGTGTCTACCATTTTTCTTTTAATTTTGTTAGCTGTCTTCTTGAATAGGCCAACATTAGGACTCTAACTGGCATCGGCACTTCTTTTTCCGTCACCTTTTGGTTCAGAAGCTTTCTATTTTGCTACTTCTTGCATCACCAAGCTACAATACTTCTTTTCTCTCACTCTGGAGACGTGTAACAAGCGCTTGGTACAGCTCTGGAGATTTTTCTTCCATGTTGTTTGTGTGGAGAAGGAAGGATATCCTGAAGTCTTCTGGAGTAGCTGTTGATGAATTACCGAGTGCTGCACCATTTTCTGTGGTTATTTACGTTTTTGCTCTTAGGGCTTCAGAAGGAGCGAACCGCCGGGCGTCAGTAGCATCTGGTTTAAATGAGTAGATCCCCGTACAGGAAAATCCACTTACAGCTAAGCGGACTGACGCAGTTGACATCCATGCTTCGCAGAATATCCCACCGAAATGAAGTTTACCAATTTTGGTGTCGGGATTTCTTTGTTGCCATTTTGTTGCCATCTCAATGTAGTGTGTTTTGAGGGTCTTAAAAACACATCTGTTCAACGGCTGTAGTACGTGGGTAATGTATCGCGGGAAACACAAGATTTCGATCTCTTTCTCCCGGCAAAATTCCAGTACTGATAGTGAAGAATATGACAGATGCCCATCCAAAATAAGAAGTACTTTTCGCAGAATTCAGTTTTCTCGAAAAAGTTTTACCCGTTATGGAAATATTTCCTTATTTGTTGATCCACTTCCACTAACGCATGAAATGGAACAAAATGGTTCAAATGGCTCTGAGCACTATGGGACTTAACATCTGAGGTCATCAGTCCCCTAGAACTTAGAACTACTTAAACATAACTAACCTAAGGACATCACACACATCCATGTCCGAGGCAGGATTCGAACCTGCGACCGTACCAGTCGCGCGGTTCCAGACTGTAGCGCCTATAACCGCTCGGCCACTCCGGCCGGCTGAAATAGAACATTGGGTAAGTTAACTGTCAGCTCGGAGCTGTATCTTTGTCCCTTGAAGATAACAAGGCGAGGTAAATGTGAACCTGCTGTGTGGCAATAAGCAATAAGCGTAATGATCTCACCTCTTTTAGCGCTTATTAAGGAAAGCACCTCCCTATATATATATAAATGATCTCACTTATTATATATATATATATATATATATATATATATATATATATATATATATATATATATATGCGAGTTCGAAATATTGTTTCACAGTCTCTCCGCTTAGTGCGGCTGCTCTTTCTTTCGAGAGACCCTCTGGTTTATCAACCAAAGATTGTTTCTTTCACAGAAAGTAACACGCAAGACCTTTGCAGCTATGTCTGTCGTTGTTTCTGACAGCTATCTTGAAGTCTACAATATGCACATCTTTCTGTGTTACTCCAAACCCTCTTTTTCCATATACGTTATTCTATTGGAAAGAGAGGTTTCCAAACACTTAGAAAATATACTTGAATGTCCAGCAGCGATACCCCATGCATCTTTTGGTAAAAGATTACTGATACCCATAATGTTGTATTTCTCCGGTTGATAACTACAGTACAAACTCGAACATGGCATTGCGTAAGCTTTAGTGGCTTCTAGTAGTGATATCCCCTTCATCACAGCTTCAACTGCCTCCTTAGTCGACCCCTCGTCCAGTTCCATTCTGCTTTCTTTCCTTTTATAGGTCCTCATTATCTGAAAAAGATGATGAAATAATCACTTCAGTATTACAAAATAGAAAATATTCTGGAATTACGCCGTACCTATTGTTCAATCGGTTTCCACTATCTATTCTTAAAGCCCCGTTCTTGGTTATTCATTCAACCACAAAGTACATTTAAACCCTATTGTGAAGTAATTCCGCAAAACACTAACAGATGCCACTACCAGGCACCAATGTGGCCAGCATCATGCCTCAATAATCCGTAGCGAACACCATGTTAGTATTACAAATCATGCAATGACCAGTTGTGAGCCACTTACCGTCTACATTTTAAATAAATCTTGAGTAAATTCCTGATGTCAGAAAGCTAAATAAATCACTCACACAATAGCGTTTAACCTTTGTTGAACGACGAGACATTCAACCCAATCTTCCTTTCTTCTTTTTTGCTGTCGGCGCGTGCGCAAAAGCTTACATTTATTCATGTAATCCCTCTATTCAATTAGCCCCGCTTTACCCTATTTGGTACAGACGATAAGTGTTTTAAATCAAGTCGTCCAAGTTACACTGAGCGTAATCGTAGGGAGCAACAATGTCAAACATGTAAATCTTTTGAGCACTCCGAACAGAACTGCACACGCAATGCACGGTTTCACAGAAACAGGAGTCATCACAGGAATGACCTCCACCCTCTCTGTTAAAGAGGACAGAGGGTGCTGTGTCCAGTGTGCAAAACTCTCAATTAGGGCTGGACAGACTTCCTTCTGATCGGCTTCGTGAAATGAGAGCTTTGCAAGTTCTTATTACATATTGGGTCTCAAGAATCGGTGGCAACTATGTATACTTGGTGAAGTAAAGTGAATCTCCCAAGCTGGGTGATAAGCGGCCAGTGTGGGGTTAATTCATTTAGTTCTACAGTTGCGTTCTATCAAAACTAAGGTTCGGTCATTTTGGTACAATACGTAAGCTGCGCAATAAATTGTTGTATTACGAGTAGTATTGGTAGCACTGATAGGGAAATAAATATAAATGAATGTATGTAAGAGAAATTGGAAGGCGACGACTTCACTTTGTTTTCTGTTTGTCTGCTTTGCATATAATTAGAACAGCACATCGTTGAGCATTAGTCCAGCGTGCGTTCAATATCCTTAAAAAATATAAATTGCGTGTCATAAGTAACAAAAATCAGTTTGTGGCATAACTTCTTCGTTTGTTTCATATGCTTTTGTTTTGCGTTTTTTTCTTTAAATTTCACCTTTTTTGAGGAAACTGCGCTGTATATGTTTTTGTTTCACGTTTTTTCTTTAAATTTTCGAGGAAACTGCGTTTTCTAGAGGTATGTGATATATCTGTATTGTTTTTTTTTTTCTATTTGTACTACAACATTCCTATGTTTCACGTTAAAAGTCAACAGTTTTCGAATAAAACGAGAATAAATATTGATAGTTATAATTTTGCCATAAAACTGTTCCTTTTTGATTAACAGACAGGAGGATAACTACGCAGAACAAAAATGTTCCGCAGGTTATGCAACCCTTTATATATCTTCACTGAGTTTCTAGGCTGTTCACCACTTCCGGTTTCTAGAGGAATCTAGTAATACACTCCTGGAAATGAAAAAAAAAAAACACATTGACACCGGTGTGTCAGACCCACCATACTTGCTCCGGACACTGCGAGAGGGCTGTACAAGCAATGACCACACGCACGGCACAGCGGACACACCAGGAACCGCGGTGTTGGCCGTCGAATGGCGCTAGCTGCGCAGCATTTGTGCACCGCCGCCGTCAGTGTCAGCCAGTTTGCCGTGGCATACGGAGCTCCATCGCAGTCTTTAACACTGGTAGCATGCCGCGACAGCGTGGACGTGAACCGTATGTGCAGTTGACGGACTTTGAGCGAGGGCGTATAGTGGGCATGCGGGAGGCCGGGTGGACGTACCGCCGAATTGCTCAACACGTGGGGCGTGAGGTCTCCACAGTACATCGATGTTGTCGCCAGTGGTCGGCGGAAGGTGCACGTGCCCGTCGACCTGGGACCGGACCGCAGCGACGCACGGATGCACGCCAAGACCGTAGGATCCTACGCAGTGCCGTAGGGGACCGCACCGCCACTTCCCAGCAAATTAGGGACACTGTTGCTCCTGGGGTATCGGCGAGGACCATTCGCAACCGTCTCCATGAAGCTGGGCTACGGTCCCGCACACCGTTAGGCCGTCTTCCGCTCACGCCCCAACATCGTGCAGCCCGCCTCCAGTGGTGTCGCGACAGGCGTGAATGGAGGGACGAATGGAGACGTGTCGTCTTCAGCGATGAGAGTCGCTTCTGCCTTGGTGCCAATGATGGTCGTATGCGTGTTTGGCGCCGTGCAGGTGAGCGCCACAATCAGGACTGCATACGACCGAGGCACACAGGGCCAATACCCGGCATCATGGTGTGGGGAGCGATCTCCTACACTGGCCGTACACCACTGGTGATCGTCGATGGTACACTGAATAGTGCACGGTACATCCAAACCGTCATCGAACCCATCGTTCTACAATTCCTAGACCGGCAAGGGAACTTGCTGTTCCAACAGGACAATGCACGTCCGCATGTATCCCGTGCCACCCAACGTGCTCTAGAAGGTGTAAGTCAACTACCCTGGCCAGCAAGATCTCCGGATCTGTCCCCCATTGAGCATGTTTGGGACTGGATGAAGCGTCGTCTCACGCGGTCTGCACGTCCAGCACGAACGCTGGTCCAACTGAGGCGCCAGGTGGAAATGGCATGGCAAGCCGTTCCACAGGACTGCATCCAGCATCTCTACGATCGTCTCCATGGGAGAATAGCAGCCTGCATTGCTGCGAAAGGTGGATATACACTGTACTAGTGCCGACATTGTGCATGCTCTGTTGCCTGTGTCTATGTGCCTGTGGTTCTGTCAGTGTGATCATGTGATGTATCTGACCCCAGGAATGTGTCAATAAAGTTTCCCCTTCCTGGGACAATGAATTCACGGTGTTCTTATTTCAATTTCCAGGAGTGTACAATGAGTGGACACGCAGACAAAGCAACCAGAATGAGGGAATGTCCGATAGGGGTGTGTATTGTGTACTAAACCAGGGACCTAGAAACGACGGAGAGTGTTCGTCCCGCCGTGGCCCTCAATGCTTCACAACCCCATAACAGGCCACAGCAGTCCACTCACCCCACCGCCGCCCCACACCGAACCCAGGGTTATTGTGCGGTTCGGACCGCCGAGTGGATCCGTGCCGGGGACCGGCACGCCTTCCCGCTCAGGAAGCAGCGCGTTAACGCCCGACAGGTACGCAGTATTTCAGGCAAAGCAGTTAAGATCTTAACTGACCAACGGTACTAGGAAAACAACAGTAACGTAAGCTTCTTTGTGATAATCTACGGTAGCCTACGGAAGTTTTGCAACTGTACAGTACTCGGATTCAGAAATAAGCATCGTAGGTCGCTGTCAGGGCAACCTGAAGGGATAGTCTCAAGTAACGGCATGAAAAATATCGCCAAAACATCACAGAAACAAATCCAGCCTGAACTGCACCTTCCACAGTCTGAGCGCTAAACACCTCATTAGGATGCAGAAAAAAGCGGCGCTTTGTGGCGCTGATTCTGTCCCTTTAGGGAGTGAGCGAGAAGTGATATTTTAGGAGTTACCCTGTTTAGTATGCCCATTGCAAGCAGTTCCCTTCGCAATGTTCACACGTAAAATAGTTGAGATAGACTTGCATACAATGACACAAACATTTCGTGGCGTGTCTGAAACTAATTTTCACTGACCACACACGACACTCGTCTCTGATCTGTATCAGTTAGGATCTTCTGTTCCTATGATATGCTCCATGGCTGTGAGTGATACACAATTCTTTATAGCAGTGTTGTGCATTCCCCATTGATGCAGCAGCGAACTAACCGACTTTATTTACTGTGTGGTCATGCGCACGAACTAACACGGTAGCTGCTGCTTGCTATTCCATCATGTATTATCGCCGACCCCTTTTATTGCGCTGAACTCGTGCAACTGACACGTATATACATATAAAGGGTTGAGAAAAATTGTGTCATGATATCTTAACAGTGGATAGCTGATGCCAGTAGGAACCAAGATGTCGCCAAAGTATCACAGAAATATATGCAGCCTAAACTGCACCTTCCACTATATATATATATTTATGATCACCAGACCTCACACCGTATGACATTTTTCTCTGGGGACACATGTAAAGCCTCTACTACGCGATGTAGCAGAACTCCGGCAGAGAATGCGGGAAGCGACTGCCACAGTCGACGATGCCACGCTTGGACTGGTATGATAAGAATTCGATTACCGTATTGACGTCTGCCTTGTCACTCACGGTTCACATACCGAATGTCTGTAAGAAAAAAAAACTTTCATAGTTTCTCTTCAGAATGCAATATATATGACATCTGTACAATGTTTAGTTCTTGTCCAACAAATAATTGAAATTGTTCCCGCGCTATATGTACACCCTATATATACGAGGGTCATTCCATACGAAAAACATTACAGACTTTAAGCGACATATTGCGACCGCATGCGAGGATGGCTCGGTACCCCAGTGCCTGAAACATTTACTGTGTGTTCAAATGTGTGTGAATTTCTAAGGGACCAAACTGGTGAGGTCATCGGTCCATAGACTTACACGCTACTTACGTTAACTTAATCTAACTTGTGCCAACAGCAACACACACCCATGCGCGAGGGAGGACTCGAATCTCCGGCGGGGGGGGGGGGGGGGCACGTAATTAGTGACATGGCGCCTCTAACCGCGCGGCCACTCCGAGCGGCTTAGTGTGTTTTTGGCCGTGCTACAAGATGGATCGTCCCCTACCAATCCTACTCACCTGACCTCAGTACATGAGGCTTCGACCTCAGTCTACAACTGAGGAAATCATTGAGTGGGAGGTGCTGTCCACAACGTTGGCAACGCTGTGTGTATGCGATGAGGGACTATGTTGAGGCACAGTAGTTGATTTGGATTCATTTTTCTTCTAGTTGTGCACAATAAATTTATACATAGTTGATTGGCGACTCCATGTTGTCTTGTGCACTACGACCAGATAACAGGAATACTTGAAAAAAGAGACAGCATTGGTCGTATATTTTTTACTATTGCAAAATCGATTTTCTGTCACTGAGTGACCATCTTCAGTGCCATATTGTATAACTTAAATTGGGATGCACTGTTGTCACTAAGCTTACGGCAATCACATAGACTCTTGGCGTTTGGCAATCTATGTGATTGCCGTAAGCTTAGTGACAACAGTGCATCCCAATTTAAGTTATACAATATAGCACTGAAGATGGTCACTCAGTGACAGAAAATCGATTTTGCAATAGTAAAAAATATACGACCAATGCTGTCTCTTTTTTCAATTATACATAGTTTCAATGCGTGCGTCTCGCTTCAACCTTTGCAGTGACCTCCTGTACTAGAAGACTGTTTTATGTTGGCATTCAGATACACACTTCCGTACCGGTTCAGTGCACATCATGGAATATCGTAGTTGCTATGATTTGTGGAATGACCCTAGTATATGTATCTTAACTACTACGATTCCTGTCAGCTGTGAAGGGTCACACACACGCCTAGTACCACTTCGACACCATCTGCGGCGTTTTCATTTTATTTCGAGTATAAATGAATCCTTCAGCGATATTTGAGGACAGTGCTTTATTCGCTCTCGATCGCAACAGCAAGGCATCAACGGCGTTCCAAAATGCCCCGTATGTCCTTTTATGATGACTAACATTTTGCACCGTGAGTTGAGTTCGTTATGACCTTTCCAAAGATGCTCCATCACAGCACTGCACAACAAGGGTACTTTATTGAGCCCGAAACTAAAATCGAATCTCTTTCAGTCTTTGTGCATGCCGTTGAACTACGTCTTGGAATTATGTACTTTTAGGCTGGGTCAAAAGACCTCTTTGTATCATGTATTCCGTGACAATGTTACAAACTTTCAGGTATGCTGGAGATGTGTAAAGTTATCAGTGTGAGGAATGGGGCCCACAGTGGAATACGTGCGTCGATACTGATGTTGCTCAGGGTATAAACTGGTAGCTCTCAAAGGTGGAAGTATGGATCAAAACAAGGAAAAATACAGGCTTTAAAATGGATACTTTAAGAGCTATCAGCACTTGTTCATGTTCGATACTGTGAAACACACCGCTTCTACTGCAAGTTCTTTGGTTTTCATATTTTTTGAGGAGATAATATGGACCAAAACAAATGAAAACTGCTCAGTAAACACTGACTATAAAATGCATTCCTTAACAGCTCTGATGCGTTTGGCAGGAGAGAAGATGAAATTTTCTCATCTCTCCTAAGATATACATTTCAGAGCCCACATTTAGTAGACTTTTTTTCTTGATATTTGTCCATACCACAACCTCTGAAAGTCGCCTACACTACATTCCCAGCAACAATGGTACCGAAACATGTATTCAAGTCTCAGAGGTATCAGAACGATTTTCGCCTGTAGCTTTCAACTCTATAATTTCCAGACTAGGATCCCTTACGTCAGACTGCTACGGTTAGCTGTTTTCAACATACTTCAAAGTTTGTAACATCATCATGAAATCATTCTGTTCATTAACATTTCACCTTAAGTTAATTAGCTGTATAATATTTAACAAACAGAAAGCTGAGAGTGTGCACGTTGACGGTTTAGATACGTGATTAAATCTTAAAGATAATTTTGTAGTTTTCTTAGGTCAACCAGTTCGGTTTTCTTTTTTCATATGTACGAGGGCCGTCCAATAAGTAATGCAACAACTTCTTTTCTTTGCCGATTTCAGCGCAAAAAGTGTGTAATTTGTAATGGGACATCATGGAATATTTTCGCTTCAGCCTCTATAATTTCACTGAGTTCCGATAGGTGGAGCGCTATACGTAACCTTTAAAATGGCGCCTATATTGTACCCACATTCCAATCAGAGAGCTGTCAAAGAGCTTCTTTCGGCAGAAAACTGGAGC
This sequence comes from Schistocerca nitens, assembly GCF_023898315.1. Classification (NCBI taxonomy): domain Eukaryota; kingdom Metazoa; phylum Arthropoda; class Insecta; order Orthoptera; family Acrididae; genus Schistocerca; species Schistocerca nitens. The sequence goes on along the minus strand of NC_064614.1, from coordinate 1,157,898,277 downwards.
ATCGAAGATATTCATAGGCACCTGCAGAATGTCTATGAAGACCTGGCAGTGAACAAAAGAGCGGTAAGTCGTTGGGCGTGATGTCTGTCATCATCGCAACGATGTCCAGCAAACTTGTCCGATGTTGCGCGTCCCGCGTGCCTCCCGGCAGCGAGTAGCTGTGATTCCTGGCATGTGTGAACACTTTAATTCGAGGGGATCGACGATCAAAATCAAACACCTCGCTGGTCAACTGGAAATCTCTCTTGGTAGTGCTGACACGCTCGTCCACCAGCCTGGGTACTCAAAGGCGTGGGTTGCCCGCTGGATTAGAAGGCCATAAAGAGCAGCGAAGGACCATCTGTGTGGAAATGCTTGCGCGTTACGAGGTTGATGGTGAGAATTTTCTGTGCAACATCGTCACAGGCGATGGAACATGGTTCATCACTTCGAACTGGAAACAAAACGGTAACCCATGGAGTGGCGCCGCACCACCCGTCCTCCGAAGAGAAAGTTAAAATTAAATCAGACAACAAGCTTACTGTTACCAGACACTGTTTCTTTATCTCCAAGACGCATTTCAAAGGTTTAAACCTCCATCATCAGGTGGACTTACATTTGTTTGTGCGACATGTGTGTTTGTGTGTGTGTTGTGTTACGATTTTTTGGAGCAACTTTTGGCGCTGTCTAGTGAGAGAAACACAACACTATTTGATAGCATTGTTTTGGTTTTCTTTCGACAAAAAACTAAGCATGTGTCTAACGGTAAAAATAAAATAGTAAAACAGAGTACTTCCAATGGTCACAGGTCCCTTTCACTGCCGTAATACATCATATCTATATTGCCACATTTTGTAAGCAAATATGGCGTCCATGCTACGATCATATAGCAGAAGGGAAACATTACTACAAAGTACAAAGAATATACTCCCAACAAAATTATTACAGAATAAATTTTAAAGGACTTCGGAGATCGTTATTTTGAGGTGTTGAATACATGCATTGGTAAAAATGTTTCAGATGGTATATAAATCCGATTTTGTCAACTTAATGTATCTAACCTTCATACTCTATATAATAAAGTGACATGTTACAACCGTTAAGTACAATAATTAAGTTGGTTACAATGGTAAAATTATACACAAATAACAAGTTTGGTTGGGATTCACAGCTATAAATTAAAGGCTGGATGCAGAGCAAGAAGAAGATAAAGAAAAAGTGAGACGGAGAGAGGCGGTGGAAGGAGTGATTGGATAGGAAAGAACATTCCAACTGCGTAAAGGTTGGAGTAATACATTGGTTAATGCTTTAAAATATGCAGATGGATGTACAGTTTGTGCCATTAGTTGATGTACATATAGTTTCAAGCTGACAGGAAGTACAAGCTGTTGGTGCAATGGTGTATTTCTAAATGAGTTCATTCCGTTGTACGTTTGCTGGATATTATGTAATATAACTAATTATTCATACTAATGGGCGCACGCGCGAGCGCGTGTGTGTTTGTTTCTGTGTGTGTGTGTGTGTGTGTGTGTGTGTGTGTGTGTGTGTGTGTGTGTGTGTGTGTGTGCGTGTGTATGTGTGTGTGTGTTTGTGTGTTTGTGTGCACGCATTGCAAATGTAATTATTTTTACCGTTATATATTTTTTGTGACAAGAAACCCAAAACCATGTTCTGAAGTAGTTGTTTCTCCCACTAGTCAGTGCCACAAGTTCCTCCAAAACATCATAACACAACACACTCGCACACACACACACATACACACACACACACACACACACATGTCATATTAACAAATGTAAATCCACCTGATGATGAACGTTTAAACCTTTGAAACGCATCGTGTAAATAAACAAACATTGACTGGTAGCAGTAAACTTTCATTTAATGTCAATAACGGTCACGGTAAAGCTTAACCTAAAAATGTTCGCATTTAAAAAGTTTAAAGCCACACCCTTAGCTGGTAAAATCATGGCGACGGTCTTCTGCTGGGACTCTGAAGAGGTTATTGTGTTTGATGTCCTCCCTCATCGCGTAACGACCAACTCTGAACTGTATTTATTTTTGTACCCTCAGGAAATTGAAGAAACGACTGCACCGAGTTAAAAAAAAATGGTTCAAATGGCTCTGAGCACTATGGGACTCAACTGCTGAGGTCATAAGTCCCCAAGAACTTAGAACTACTTAAACCTAACTAACCTAAGGACAACACACACATCCATGCCCGAGGCAGGATTCGAACCTGCGACCGTAGCGGTCGCACGGTTCCAGACTGTAGCGCCAGAACCGCTCGGCCACCAGCGGCCGGCGCACCGAGTTCTTCGCCACAAATATGCAAACGAACTTCTCCTTTTCCATGATAACGCAACGCCTTGCCTAAGTCTGTCCCGAGACGAGCTCACATAAGTTCCTTGAGCTGATCTTCCTCATCCACCCTATAGCTTGGATCTCGCATATACCTACTTACTGCTGTTTGGCCCAAAGACAGGTGCAGTCCACGGCATGATAGGTAGGTTATTGATGCAGCAAGACGTTGGCTCAGACGTCGACCAGTAGAGTGGTACCATGACGACGACGTTTCGGTTTGTGGGGCGCTCAATTGCGCGGTCATCAGCGCCCGTACAAAGTCCCAGTTATTACCCAGTCCAGCTTTTTCACAATCCAATCTAGCCACTGTCACAAATGATGATGATGATGAAGTGATGAGGATAACACAAACACCCAGTCTCCACGGAGAGAAAATCCCCAACCCGACCGGGAATCGAACCCGGGACCCTGTGATCCAGACGCAGCTACGCTAGCCACTAGACCACGAGCTGCGGACTAAGATTGGTACCATGTGGGCACACCGCCACTCCCAGTAAAATAGCGGAATGCCGTCGCATTGAACATACATTATGTTGAAAGACAGTGTTTTATAGCCAAATAAGTGGGGAATAACGTGGTTTACGGGAATCCTGAATAAAGCAAACCTGCTTTCAGAAGAAAAAAGGTCGCATTAATTGTGAAACCTCACTCATGGGTAAAAGAAAGAAAATTTGTATTCAGCTGAAGGCGATCTCACGAACTGGCTGGCAAGCAGAGAACGTGCTGCGGCTGAATGAATGGGCTCGCACGCCGAGAGGAACACGACTCGCGGAGCAGAAAACAATTCGCATGCTCGCAGGCCGGCGACTCGTTACTGCGAATGATCGGGCGCGGCCGTAATGGAGTCTGGCTTTAATCTGGGTGGGGCCTGCGCGCCGTGAGGAATTGCAGGCCCCACAGCCGACACCGCACTGGAAGACGACCAAATGCGGCCGCGCGGCGAGGCGCGCCGCCCTCGGGCGCAGGCGGTGCTGGCTCCGGCGTCCAATCTTCCCCTACCTCGCCGCTGGCAGTGCTCCAGGCAACCGCTAGACCCCGCCGCCTACCTGCAAGTGCCGAAGACCTTAGTACGGTAAACCATATTTGTTGCTGCTGTTAACTCTTCACGCCCTTATCGGTTCAGACCTCTAAGTACCGGGTGCTTATAATTAAAGTGCAGCTACTCTCAGATTCCAGTGTGGGTTGTAATTACTGTATGGCTTCGGAACTTGGTAGATATGCTAATGCGTTAATGCGGAACCGATTTACACTGGAAAAGAATTAAATGTCCTTTATTCCAGTCTTGGATCACAATATCAATTCTTGTGACGATGACCGGTTTCAATGGTTCAAATGGCTCTGAGTACTATGGGACTTAACATCTGAGGTCATCAGTCCCCTAGAACTTAGAACTACTTAAACCTAACTAAGTTAAGGACATCACACACATCCATGCCCGAGGCAGGATTCGAACCTGCGACCGTAGCGGTCGCGCGGTTCCGGACTGTAGCGCGTAGAACCGCTCGGCCACCCCGGCCGGCCTGACCGGTTTCAGTCAGTAATGACAACCCTCAGATCTTTTCTACACCATGTCCTAAACTGACAAGGCCGTAATGCCATCGTCAAAACATATAAATATACTCAGCACAGCATCGTCACATAGATCTAAAGTAAGGTGCGGAACAGTCCACATCGTCCACACAGTCATTTTTGCATTTTTGCGGTCTTATCACTTTAGGACGTGGTGTTGAAAAGATCTTAGGATGGTCATTACTGACTGAAACCGGTCATCGTCAAAAGAATTCATATTGTGATCAAAGATGGGAATAAAAAACATTTGAAAGTATTGGATCACTGTTCATGTACGCGACTATGTCGCAGCTGGGGAAAAGAATTAGTTCCAGTATTGGTCACCACGTGCAAATCTGGCGCTATGCACCGTTTGTGTGATGCCACGCTGTTATTTGACAGGTCGTAACGCGAATGATATCATTGCTAAGATTTGCTGACATTCCTATCGTCGGTGAAAGTGAAGAAGAATTACAGGATCTGCTGATTGGAATGAACTGTCTAATGAGTCAGAATATGGACGACATGTAGAGAAATGAGAAACTTAACATCATAACTGGTGATCAAGAAGTAGGGCGTTAAGGAATTCTGTTACCTAGGCAGCAAAATGGGACGGAACAGGAATGACATCAATAGCAGACTAGTGATGGTAAAGAGGGCCTTCCTGGCCGAGAGAAGTCTAGTCCGCTGTGGCCCAGCAGTTCCAGGCGCTTCCGTCTGGAACCGCGCTGCTGCTGCGGTCGTAGGTTCGAATCATGCCTCGTGCATGGATATGTGTGATTTCCTTAGGTTAATTAGGTTAAACCTTCACGCACTCGCGCAGGCTGTGAAGTGACCGCCTTTTTGCAATTTCGCGTCATACTTATTCCACAAAGTAAACGAGGCGGCGGGAGGGACGTGTATTCTCTAGTTGCACCTTTTTCCAACAGATGCTGCTCAAAGTTCGTCCAAGTCGCACCTCTTTGCCTCTCAGGACAAGTTCAAATAGGTCCGAACTCGTTCGGCGGTCAGTTTACCGCATTGCGAGCGCTTACGAGACTTTGTTCTACTCGTCTACTTCGGAATGTAAGCATTTCTTTTTGTAATTCCCCTATAATTCCTCAATATTATAGACTTCCAATTCTCTAGTGAGTGTGAATTGCTTTCCATAAATTTTGCCATTCACAAATTCTGTTTTTCTTTCTACTTTAGCACTTCGTCATTCTAAGAAATTTCTGCTGGCGAAAGTAACAATTATTTTTATTTTTTAAAAGGAACGACGAAACCTTACGTCTGATGACATACATAGAATCTTGGCTGAATTGGAGAGAGAGGAAGCAGAGGGGAAAAGCCATGAGGAATCCCTAGAAGATGACATTTCCGATGACGCAGATTATGAACAAGAAGGGATTGAAGATGATATACATCAAAGTGAGTCGGAAATTGATTTGGAAAACGGGGGACAAAATGACATAGATCAACAGGAGCTACCAACAAATGACATCAGATTTTATATAGGTAAGGACATGGAAACTATTTGGGCTAATAGTGCCAATATTACTAGCACAAAATTAAAGTTACAAAAATATAATCAAAACTCTACCAGGTCCTAGAGGACAAGCCAGACGATGTGAAACTCGACTGGAAAGTTTTCAGTGTTCAAATGGTTCAAATGGCTCTGAGCACTATGGGACTCAACTGTTGTGGTCATAAGTCCCCTAGAACTTAGAACTACTTAAACCTAACTAACCTAAGTACAGCACACAACACCCAGCCATCACGAGGCAGAGAAAATCCCTGACCCCGCCGGGAATCGAACCCGGGAACCCGGGCGTGGGAAGCGAGAACGCTACCGCACGACCACGAGATGCGGGCTAGTTTTCAGTGTATAATAACTCCAGAAATGGTAGAAGGGATCGTAAGGTACACGAATATTTATATTGAAAGGAAAAAATTGGCATGTCAAGCACAGGCAGAGGGAAGCAGTAACTCTGAAGTACGTGAAAGGGATTGTAAGCCGACAACAACGGCTGATTGTTTGGTGCTCTGTTTTTGATTGCGGTCAAAAGAGGAAACCGTGCAAATTTCTCTGAATATTTCAATAGCAATGGAACAGGTCTGACAATTTTGCGAGCCAATGTCAGCCTAAATAGATTTAGATTTTTGCTAAGAGCTATAAGACTTGATGACCTAAACACGAGATTGGAACGTCAAGCAACGGACAAACTTGCTCCTATACGAGAAATTTTGTTTTTGCTAACAGCCAAAAATCATTCATTTTAGGGGAATTTGTCACTGTTGATGAGATGTTGGCTGCGTTTAGAGGACGATGTTCATTGATCCAGTACATGTCTCGAAAACCAGCCAAATACGAGTTAAAAATGTATGCATTGTGTGACGCACAGACTTTTTATACATATAATTTAGAAGTGTACTGCGGAAAACAAGTGCGAGGCCCTAACGTACTCTCCAACAAACCATACGACTTGGTCGCTAGATTGGTTGAATGCATAGAAGGAACAAATAGAAATGTAACAACTGATAATTATTTTTCAAGTTACCCGTTGGCTGAATACCTCCTTAGCAAAGACCTCACTTTTTTAGGTACAATGAGAAAAATTAAAAAGAAATTCCCCCAGAATTTGCGACAGTAAATGGAAATGCAGTGGCAGGAGACTACATGTTCGGTTGTCAAGATGACAAAACTTTGATTTCTATGATTACAAAAAAAAAGGAAAGCTGTAGTAGTGCTCTCCAGAATGCATGATACCGACATCATTGATGAAGATACCAAAAAACCTGTACAAATCACTGACTATAGTTCAACCAAAGGTGGAGTTGATACTGTAGACCTCTGGTGCTCCAGAATTTCAACATCAAGAAGAACACAAAGGTGGCCTGCATGTATATTTTTCCGCTTACTTGACTTGGCAGGAATAAATTCGTTACGCATTTTTCAATTCAACACAGTTAATATGAAAGAAAAACGAGAAGACAATTCTTACATGCGTTATCTTTGGAACTGATAAGCTAAAACCTGAAAGAACTAATTTGAAGCATTTACCAAAAGATTTGTTAGTATTTTAGGAAAATTGCAGAGAGAGTGACGTAGTTTATCCAGCTGTATCAACCCCTACAAGGAGAGAAATATGTTGCTTGTGTGGCTCAAAAAAGAATATAAAAACAAAGCGTGAATGCGGTGAATGTGGAAGAAACGTCTGTCTACGACATTCAACCACGACAGTTACGTGCAATAATTGTTGTCAGCCTCAAAACGAAAATGAAATGGATACAGACTGATCAGCATTTTTCATCTGACAGAAATGTTTGTGACGTTTTCAATCAAAAATTCTTTTTTCAAAGCAAAATTAGCTTTTCTTGTGACGAGTTAAGAAACTGAATAATTCTAGTCTTAAGTATTACATTGTATAGTCCCAAAACATTACAGTTAAAAAAATGTTCTTATATTTCATTTTTGTATTTGGCTTCCTTTTTGTATTCCATTGTATATTTTATTGTTAAATAAATAATTTTGATTACAAATGTGTTTGAAATATTGTGTGAGATGAAATACTGTGTGAGATATCCTGTGTCGATATTTTACGGAAATATGACCTTTAAAAACGGAAAACCTCAAGAGATTGATGAAAACTCTCGGGCGGTCGGCCGACCGCCTGCGCTAGCGCTCGCGTGACTATTTCTAGCGCGAGCGCATGAAGGTTAAATAGTTCTAAGTTCTAGGGGACTTATGACCTGAGATGCTAAGTCCCATAGTGCTCAGAGGCATTTGAACCATTTAGTATCAAACAGAGGCTTCAATCCGAGGAAAAAATTTCTGAAATGTTCGTTTGGAGCGCAGGATTGTGTGTTAGTAAGACATGGACTGGATACAAACCGGGAAGGAATATAATAGAACTATTTGAGATGTGGTGCTACAGAAGAATGTTGAAAATTAGTTGTAATGATAAGGTAAGGAATGAGGTGGTTCTCCGTAGGATCGGCGAGGAAAGGAATATAAGGAAAACACTGACAAGAAGAGACAAGATGATAGCACATCTGTTAATGGTACCATTTTATTAGAGAGAGCATTGGAGGTTCAACTGTAGACGGTTAAGAGCTAGGAATATATTCAGAAAATAAATTTAGGACGTAGGTTGCAAGTGCTAATATAAGATGAAAGCGTTGGCACAGCTGAGGAATTTTTGGCGGGCAGCATCAAACGAGTCTGAACAATGATGACTAAAAAAAATAATAAATAAATAAAAGCAACGTGAGTGAACATTATGGCCATCGAGAAGAGAGACGGTGCGCTAGTACTGAAAAGGTTTCATGTCAACGGAAGCAATAATGGTGCTGTTCAGAGAGAGTATCGCCGACTGAAAGGTCTGACGGGAAGGCCAATGTCATTAAATAGTTTAAAAATGGTAAATGAGCCGTGACGGCTTTCCTCCTATCGATTCTCCCACAGAGAGCGTCCCCTTTCGGCGCTCGTGATGCGGTCGTGAAGCAGGGTGCACGAGAGAGGATTGGCGGAGCGAACGCGAGTGTGTTTGGTAGTGGACACGAGAGGCAATCTTGGCACCGAAGACCATCTCTACGACGTCCATCCGGGTAGGAGCCTGCTGTATGGATGGACAGCGTAGCGAAGAAGTTTTCTGGCCATTATCCGATTATATATTGTCGGGCGTCCTAACTTGTGATCTGCCTTTCCGGTGCTGTTGGATTTCAAGTGACGTAATAAGGTGATGTCATTGTATTTACGTCATTCGACGGAGACACATTTTCTGCCCTCCGTATTGCAAGTGTGATGAACCTGCGATGGATTAATGGTTGTTTCTCAATCACGAATCTCTGCACAATTTATCTTGTAGTTCGCCGCTACGAAACGTGTTGTGCCATTCTGACTCTAGTAACTCGCATTGGTGTCTGATTGCGTCGATATTCAAGTCTACAATTTAAACCTCAGGGCTTACTGTGTATTATTTTGTAATCTTGGTGTTTAGTGTCTTTCAGAAAGCACTTTGTGTTGTGGCGTAACAAGCTAGTCACGCCACACTGAGGAGGAAGCCGAAAGGCACGCGTACACACACGCCGACTGGCGTCAAGTCTGGAACAGGATAAGTTATGACTGCTATAAAGAAAATACGTAGCTTTGGAATATACTTAACTTTTAATCAATCCTTGTGATACATCTCTCTTGACTATACAAATGAGACTCGTAAGATACATGCACTGTGACAATTGGCGCCTTGCTAAGTCGTAGCCATTAACTTAGCTGAAGGCTATTCTAACTGTCTCTCGGCAAATGAGAGCAAAGGCTTCGTCAGTATAGTCGCTAGCAACGTCGTCGTACAACTGGGCGAGTTCTCGTACGTCTCTCGAGACCTGCCGTGTGGTGGCGCTCGGTCTGCGATCACCCAGTGGCGACACGCGGGTCCGACATGTACTAATGGACCGCGGCCGATTTAAAGCTACCACCTAGCAAGTGTGGTGTCTGGCAGTGACACCACACTTTGCATCAGTGAACAGACCGATCCACGAATGTATGATAATTCTGGCAGATCTTTCTGCTGAGTCTTGAATGTTTGGATCGAGCAGGGACGTGAAATTAGTGTAAAGCTAATTTATCATTTTATACATTCTCTTGAGGTAATCTTACGTTAGTGTAATTTGAATTACTTCTTTGGTTTCTGCTTGGAGGCAGTAACAATTTGTTTAACGCGCTATGTATTAATTTGATGTTGTTTTATCTAATATTGATCTAAGTGCACTGCCTTGCGTTTACAGTGCGCCGTATTTACAAGTAGACCATAAGTATGCACATCTGTACACAATTACAAGAGGAAAGCCACACAGCCAGCAGAAATTTCCACATCCTACTGTGTAGCCTGTTCTGCAGTTGGCCGCCACGTGACTTAATTTCAGTGATTAAAAAATCAAATCAAAAACACGCATTATGTAGACAGCTAGTGAATATTGATGTGAGCTAACAAGGAAATGAATGTATCGAGCAGGTTGCAGTCAACCTCCACAAACTGTGGAGAAGCCTTCCTTGCGTCACAATCACAAAACAGTCCTGTGTTCAACTTGGTAGTATGTTGGAATGATTTTAACTAAGTGTGTGTAAGATCCGGGTCCGATTCACGCATCAGTACAAACAGATCCTTTTCAGCTCCGGTACTGCAACCTGAACAATGTAGGTTTTGTACCGTGGTCTCAGATCCACATTTAACGTGACATCCCTTCGGTGCCTCCTTTACAAGAGTCGGGTTGGAGTGGGGCACAGCAGAGGAGGCAGTTGTGCTAGGTAGATACTATGTCACGAATTTTCTTTCTCACACGATTTCTTTTTGTTAATGACCGAATCGTCAGTAAGGCCAATAGGCACTCGTTTCGTATTGTATTTGAATTTGAGGTATTGAAAATATTGATACTGGACTGGGTTTCGAATCAAGATCTCTCCCTTCGCAGGGTTTGACGCCTTTGAGACGATGCAGTTCCATCGCCTCAATGTTTCTCCAAGATTCCGATCTCCCCACGATCTCCATGAAGTGTGTATCTCGATTCAGATCCTGATCTGGTACAAAAGTGTCCATCGTGTCACTTCAAATTTTACAAGCGCACACAAAACTACAGGTGAGGAATGGCTATGATTTGTGACACATTTCCGCGCGGTGCCTACAATAACGTTTCCTACCGGTTTCGACTCACTGTCAGCCACAGAACAATAAATCATGTTATTTCCAGTTCAGAGATGTGCACATCTCGCTACCGATTTTTAACGTCTATTCGAGACTAAAATTCAACGATGAGAGGTACTGTTTTCGATTACAGGTAGGTGATAATTCTTCTACCAGTTCGCTATTGGTTAAAAATTACGATTTCTAATATTTGCCTATTAGGTCCTGGATTCGAATCACCGTCCATCAAAAAATTACTGCCTTGTCATTTCAAGTTTAAACTTGTGCACAGTTTGTTACTTGTGATCGAAACGATATTTAAGATCTTTCGTATTTACTTAAGAGGAACAATAATTACTGGACTGGACTGGCGCGTTCCAGGGAAGTGAAAAATGTTCGTAATGGAATTTCGGGTTAAAACTTGTTTTATGAAATGCTATTTACTGTAATAATTTGTGTTTACAAGCGGAATGGTAGTGGAATCCCTAAAATAATGCGCTTTGTGATATTTACATTATCGTGCTATTAATTTGCATCTCGATTGATAAATATACGGAGCACGCACCTTACGGCAAACAGCGGAATATGTGTAGGGCTGTAAATGTAGATGTGGAAGATCTAGAAAAGCTGTAGAAAATGGCGGCAACTGCATGTGGCAGTCTCTAGTGCCCATTCCTTCATGTGATTCTTAGCCACTAGGCTGATGTAACGACCTAAGTACATCGTGTGATCCTTGGTACATTGTCCTGCAGGTATAATACTCTCCCCTAACAACAAAACAGTTGACTGTGTTATACATTAACGTTGTATTATATACCCTGTATTTTGAAAAAGGCAAATATAAGTTTATGTAAATACGAGGGCTATCCGGAAAATAAGGCCTATCGGTCGTGAAGTGGGAACCACAGTGAAAATAAAAACTGTTTTATTTGGAGTAGTTTGCTGCACTATCCAGCTACTTCTCTACATAGTCGCCGGTACGAATTAGACATCTTGTCAAAGCGTTGTACCAAGTTTCAAATACCCTCGTCGTAGAAGGCACCCTCCTCTGCTTTCCGACAAAGGTGGACTGCAGTTCGTTGTGTGTGCCAAAATGCTGTCTTCATTGTCAGCAGTTCATTCAAGCAGAGACGAAAATCAGAGGAAACCAAGTCAGAGCTCTTTGTTGTGTGTACGAACACATCCCCTCGGAACCGCTGCAGGAGCATCCTCATTGCCCCTACATTGGCAAGAAGCTAGAAATGCATGACAGGTACGTGAGGATGCATGAAATCAGGCGAAATCTCACGGCAGGCACCCACACTTGGCGGGAGACACTATTTTCTAGACATCTTTGTGTGCTCACTGAGCGCTCAGAACTGAGAAGAGCGACTTGTCGCTGTCTTTGGGCATACTACAGACACTGCCCGACATCTTTGCAAAGCTTCATGGGATTTTCACTGTGGTTTCCATTTTGCGACCGATCGTTCCGTACTTTCCGAATAGCCCTCGTACTTCATTATATTCAGGAGAAGAGTTCAAATGGTTCAAATGTCTCTGAGCACTATAGGACTTAACATCTGAGGTCATCAGTCCCCTAGAACTTAGAACTACTTAAACCGAACTAACCTAAGGACATCACACACATCCATGCCCGAGGCAGGATCCGTTGCGGTCGCTCGGTTCCAGACAGTAGCGCTAAGAACCACTCGGCCACTCCAGCCGGCTTAGGAGAAAAGCAGCGCCAATTGAAGGCTTAAGCGATTCCATCAAGGAAAAGAATATGGGAGGTCTAGTTCTCCTTCATAGACAAACCATTACCAGAAACACCGCAACACCCAAACTTCCAGGTGCCAGACAGATCGGTATGAAACGTTGTATGTCGATACACTATCAAACAAATCTCCTATTTAGTTCGTACTATGTGCTGTTGTCCAGCAGAATGGGCGTAAACGTTAATTACAAGTAAAACCAGAACTACGGATCACAGGAGAAACATAACTGTGAGTAACTAACATGTATTGCTTCCATGGGGGATTTGGTAGAGCGTTAGATAGACGTTTCAAGAGTCGAGGATTCATATTCCAACGATGAGAGCTTTTTTTACAGTATTGTACGTGAAAGGGTTATATGTACTATTAATCTACATCTACATCTACATCCATACTCCGCAAGCCACCTAATGGTGTGTGGCGGAGGGTACTTTGAGTACCTCTATCGGTTCTATTAAAGTCTCGTATTGTTTGTGGAAAGAAAGATTGTCGGTATGCCTCTGCGTGGGCTCTAATCTCTCTGATTTTATCCTCATGGTCTCTTCGCGAGATATACGTAGGAGGGAGTAATATACTGCTTGACTCCTCGGTTAAGGTATGTTCTCGAAATTTCAACAAAAGCCCGTACCGAGCTACAGAGCGTCTCCCTTGCAGAGTCTTCCACTGGAGTTTATCTATCATCTCCGTAACGCTTTCACGGTTACTAAATGATCCTGTAACGAAGCGCGCTGCTCTCCGTTGGATCTTCTTTATCTCTTCTATCAACCCTATCTGGCACAGATCCCACACCGGTGAGCAGTATTCAAGCACTGGGCGAACAAGTGTACTGGAACCTACTTCCTTTGTTTTCGGATTGCATTTCCCTAGCATTCTTCCAATGAATCTCACTCTGGCATCTGTTTTACCGACGATCAACTTTATATGATCATTCCATATTAAATCACTCCTGATGCCTACTCCGAGATAATTTATGGAATTAACTGCTTCCAGTTGCTGACATGCTATATTGTACCTAAATGGTAAAGGATCTTTCTTTCTATGTATTCGCAGCACATTACACTTGTCTACATCGAGATTCAGTTGCCATTCCCTGCACCATGTGTCGATACTCCCGCATGTGTGATGCACTTGTTTCTTTGTTCTACTGTTCCGACAGTTTATGTTCATTCTGTGGAACTACAAATGCACTAGCTGCTTCATACGAGTGGTGTCTGTTCTGTCGCACACGCTAGACGGAACACCACACCTATCTGGGCGAATGCACTCTACATGTCTGCTATTAAAGCCCTTTTACATGTGATGAAAATGTTCTCCCACATAGCAGTTTCACGCGTAAACGTTACACAAACGCGGGACGTTTGGCACGACTCACAGATGAGCGCTTCGTGTGCTCCGTACTTCTCGTGTAACTTTTAATTACCGTTTACGCATGAACTACTGATCGACAGCGCATGGCACGAAACAAACTGGTATTTTAGTTGATACTTTATCTACACACAACGTTTGGTACCGATCTGAGTGTCTGACATCAGCCTGCAGCGTGACCTGCGGACTGTATCCGCTACTCAGTCAGAGCTAAGTTAGCAGGCAGCGGAGACAACCCTTGCGCAAATTTTGGCGGAAGCTCGACGTCTTGAATCTCGGGTGAGCTGGCAGCGCTGGCGGTCGCCGCGGCGGCTAATCGAATCATCGCGGCCGCTGGCGACGCCGACACCGACACCGGGACGCCATTGGGGTGAGCGGGGAGGGGGCGGGGGTGCTCGCGAGTCGCGCCAACTTGAGGACCCCTCCCGGGCGTGGCGCGGCCGCCCCCGCAAACATATCTCTTACGGACGGGCGGGCGCTCGGCGCTTGGCGGCGTTCCGCCCGACTGACTGCTCCGCCGCCTCCAACCCCACCGCCCCCACTCCCACCACGCTCGCCGCTCCCAGGCCCCCACGTCCGCCGTGCCGTGAGGCCGGCGTGCTTGTCGTGGGCAAGATAGCGTGCCTCCCACCAGCAGCGCGGAGACAACATCAAAGGAAACTCTGAGCGAGGAATAAGGGTGTGGCACAGTGCGGGACGTCTTTCCCGTCAAATGAGTATGCGCGCGGAGGAGATCTTCTTGTACAGTAAACTTGCAGCTGAGCTGACGCCGCAGCGATTCATCTTTTCACACACCCTGGAAAAGAGCGCAGCACTCCCTCGAACTAAACACGATTTTCTTTTCTCTTACGTATGTTGTTGTTGTGGTCTTCAGTCCAGAGACTGGTTTGATGCAGCTCTCCATGCTACTTTATCCTGTGCAAGGTTCTTCATCTCCCAGTACCTACTGCAACCTACATCCTTCTGAATCTGTTTAGTGTATTCATCTCTTGGTCTCCCTCTACGATTTTTATCCCCCACGCTGCCCTCCAATACTACATTGGTGATCCCTTGACGCCTCAGAATATGCCCTAGCAACCGATGCCTTCTTCTCGTCAAGTTGTGCCACAAACTCCTCTTCTCTCCAATTCTGTTCAATACCTCCTCATCAGTTATGTGATCTACCAATCTAATCTTCAGCATTCTTCTGTAGCACCACATTTCGAAAGCCTCTTTTCTCTTCTTGTCTAAACTATTTATCGTCCATGTTTCACTTCCATACATGGCTACACTCCACACAAATACTTTCAGAAACGACTTCCTGACACTTAAATCTATACTCGATGCTAACAAATTCCTCTTCTTCAGAAACGCTTTCCTTGCCATTGCCAGTCTACATTTTATATCCTTTCTACTTCGACCATCATCTGTTATTTTGCTCCCCAAATAGCAAAACTCCTTTACTACTTTAAGTGTCTCATTTCCTAATCTAATTCCCTCAGCATCACCCGATTTAATTCGACTACATTATCCTTGTTTTGCTTTTGTTGATGTTCATTTTATACCCTTCTTTCAAGAAACTGTCCATTCCGTTGAACTGCTCTTCCAGGTTCTTTGCTGTCTGTGACAGAATTACAATGTCATCGGTGAACCTCAAAGTTTTTATTTCTTCTCCATGGATTTTCATTCCTACTCCGAATTTTTCTTTTGTTTCCTTTACTGCTTGCTCAATATACAGATTGAATAACATCGGGGATAGGCTAAATCACTTGGTGAAATATCTACTATAGATTAGCGGCACTTTACTCGTGCTTGCTTTCTATTATACACAGAGGTCAGAGAAGTTACGGGATTCCTCCTAGTATCGTGTCGGACTTACTTTTGTCTGGAGTAGTGCAGCAGCACGGCGTGGCATGGACTCAAATCGTTGGAAGTCCCCTGCACAAGTATTCATCCACGCTGCTCCTACAGCCGTCCACAACTGCGATAGTGTTGGCTGTGCAGGATTTTGTGCACAAACTGACCTGTTCGATAGGATTCATGACGGGCGATCTGGATGGCCAAATTATTCGCAAAAAATGGTGGCTCCGTGACGAAGCGCGTTGTCATCTATAAAAATTCCCTCATTGTTTGCCAACATTATTTCCATGAGTGGTTGCAAATGGTCTCCAAGAAGCCGAACATAAACATTTCCTTTTTATAACTGGGATTCACAGTCCTGTAAAATTTTTTGAAAGACATCATGTTTACGCCAGTGACTTTTTATTTCCACTATTGCAGTTCCGACCTTAAGCCATTATCATGTGCAGATGTTTTGGCTTTAAGCCATGTCAACTTTATACACGCTGACACAGCTATATGTCGTTGTCATTTCCTGTTATATACACTCCTGGAAATGGAAAAAAGAACACATTGACACCGGTGTGTCAGACCATCCATACTTGCTCCGGACACTGCGAGAGGGCTGTACAAGCAATGATCACACGCACGGCACAGCGGACACACCAGGAACCGCGGTGTTGGCCGTCGAATGGCGCTAGCTGCGCAGCATTTGTGCACCGCCGCCGTCAGTGTCAGCCAGTTTGCCGTGGCATACGGAGCTCCATCGCAGTCTTTAACACTGGTAGCATGCCGCGACAGCGTGGACGTGAACCGTATGTGCAGTTGACGGATTTTGAGCGAGGGCGTATAGTGGGCATGCGGGAGGCCGGGTGGACGTACCGCCGAATTGCTCAACACGTGGGGCGTGAGGTCTCCACAGTACATCGATGTTGTCGCCAGTGGTCGGCGGAAGGTGCACGTGCCCGTCGACCTGGGACCGGACCGCAGCGACGCACGGATCCACGCCAAGACCGTAGGATCCTACGCAGTGCCGTAGGGGACCGCACCGCCACTTCCCAGCAAATTAGGGACACTGTTGCTCCTGGGATATCGGCGAGGACCATTCGCAACCGTCTCCATGAAGCTGGGCTACGGTCCCGCACACCGTTAGGCCGTCTTCCGCTCACTCCCCAACATCGTGCAGCCCGCCTCCAGTGGTGTCGCGACAGGCGTGAATGGAGGGACGAATGGAGACGTGTCGTCTTCAGCGATGAGAGTCGCTTCTGCCTTGGTGCCAATGATGGTCGTATGCGTGTTTGGCGCCGTGCAGGTGAGCGCCACAATCAGGACTGCATACGACCGAGGCACACAGGGCCAACACCCGGCATCATGGTGTGGGGAGCGATCTCCTACACTGGCCGTACACCACTGGTGATCGTCGAGGGGACACTGAATAGTGCACGGTACATCCAAACCGTCATCGAACCCATCGTTCTACCATTCCTAGACCGGCAAGGGAACTTGCTGTTCCAACAGGACAATGCACGTCCGCATGTATCCCGTGCCACCCAACGTGCTCTAGAAGGTGTAAGTCAACTACCCTGGCCAGCAAGATCTCCGGATCTGTCCCCCATTGAGCATGTTTGGGACTGGATGAAGCGTCGTCTCACACGGTCTGCACGTCCGGCACGAACGCTGGTCCAACTGAGGCGCCAGGTGGAAATGGCATGGCAAGCCGTTCCACAGGACTACATCCAGCATCTCTACGATCGTCTCCATGGGAGAATAGCAGCCTGCATTGCTGCGAAAGGTGGATATACACTGTACTAGTGCCGACATTGTGCATGCTCTGTTGCCTGTGTCTATGTGCCTGTGGTTCTGTCAGTGTGATCATGTGATGTATCTGACCCCAGGAGTGTGTCAATAAAGTTTCCCCTTCCTGGGACGATGAATTCACGGTGTTCTTATTTCAATTTCCAGGAGTGTACATTCGTAACCCTGCTAAGTAGTGCGAGCACACATGTTTTACGATACGTGTTTTACGATATATGGACATGTGTGCTCGCACTACTTAGCAGCTTTACGAATGTATATAACAGCAAATGACAACGACATATAACTGTGTCAGCGTGTATAAAGTCGACATGGCTTAAAGCCAAAACATCTGCACTTGATAATGGCCCAAGGCTGAAATTGCAGTAGTGGAAATAAAAAGTCTGACAGTCACTGGCGTAAACATGATTCTTTCAAAAAATAAACATTTCCATTGAATGATCGCGTCAATTGGACCAGAGCATCCAGTCCATTCCACGCAAACACAACCCACACAATTATGAAGCCACCATCAGCTTTCAGAGTGCATCGTTGACAACTTGAGTCCATGGCTTCGTGGGATCTGTACCACACTCTAATCCTACCATCTGCTCTTACCAGCTGATATAAGCACTCACCTGACCAGATCACGGTTTCACAGTCGTAGAGGTTCCAACCCAGACGGTCGAGAGCCCGGGAGGGGAATGCAGGCGATGTCGTGTTGTTAGCAAAGTCATTCACGTCGGTCATCTGCTGCCATAGAACGCCGTATTCCTCCAGACTGTCCTAACGGGTACGTTCTTCGTCCGTCCCACGTCGATTTCTGTGCTGCTTGTCTGCTAGCACTGACAACTCAACGCAAACGTAGATGCTCTCGGTCGTCAAGTGTAGGGCAACGGCCACTGCGTCGTCCGTGGTAAGAGCTAATACCCGAAGTTTGGTATTCTAGGCACACTCTTGACACTGTGGCCCTCGGAATATTGAATTCCCTATCGATTTCCGAAATGGAATGAACTACCATTCAGCGTACAAAATCGGTTAATTCCCGTCGTGCCGCCATAATCAAGTCGGAAAACTCTTCACATGAATGACTTGAGTACAAGTGACAGCTCAGCTAATGTACTGCCGTTTTATAGATAGTGGACGCGATAGTGACTCCATCTGCTTATGAGCACACCGCTATCACATGACTTTCATCACCTCAGTGTATAATACGAAAGAATGTCAGTCGATGAGTACTGCTTTATTAAGATATTGCTTGAATAAGTTCATAGTACGTTCCTACTTCTGACTTTAGAGTCATTCCATGACTTATTTGTTTGTTGCTGTTTTTTTGGCATGTAACATGTCATCTGTAAATGTCTGAGCGACTGTTATTAACAAATATCAATACGTGAACAATAACGTAAACGTTCGTGGTCGGCATTTAGTTGCGCTGAAAACGTATGAACAGCTCTACTTTTCATCTTCGCAGTAATTCAAATATTACGCCATCTATCTTGACGTGTACCCAGCGAGGTGGCGCAGTGGTTAGACACTGGACTCGCATTCGGGAGGACGACGGTTCAATCCTGAGTCCGGCCATCCTGATTTAGGTTTTCCGTGATTTCCCTAAATCGCTCCAGGCAAATGCTGGGATGGTTCCTTTGAAAGGGCACGGCCGACTTCCTTCCCCATCCTTCCCTAATCCGATGGGACCGATGACCTCGCTGTCTGGTCTCCTTCTCCTAACAAGCCAACCCAACCACAATCTTGACGTGTGTCACGAGATGTATTGCGCAGTGCGAGAAAATTTTGAAAGCAGTGACGGGAATCCTAACTACTCAATGTGTGATGTGGAGTAATTATGCGTTTGTATGTGTGTGTGTGCATGTGCACGTGTGAGCGTTGAGGATTATTTCCCTTTTGGTTCAAAAATGGTTCAAATGACTCTGAGCGCTATGGGACTTACTTAACATCTGAGGCCATCAACCGGCCGAAGTGGCCGTGCGGTTAAAGGCGCTGCAGTCTGGAACCGCGAGACCGCTACGGTCGCAGGTTCGAATCCTGCCTCGGGCATGGATGTTTGTGATGTCCTTAGGTTAGTTAGGTTTAACTAGTTCTAAGTTCTAGGGGACTAATATACCTCAACAGTTGAGTCCCATAGTGCTCAGAGCCATTTGAATCATTTTTTGAGGCCATCAGTCCCGTACAACTTAGAACTACTTAAACCAATCTATCCTAAGGACATCACACACATCCATGCCCGAGGCAGGATTCGAACCTGCAACCGTGGCAGTCACGCGGTACCGGACTAAGGCGCCTAGAACCGCTCGGCCCTAGCGGCCAGCCTATCCCTTTTGGTCCTGTGTTAGTTGTTCTCCAGCGGTAATGAGTATATTGCTGCAGAGTGTTGTGTGTTCATTTGTTACGTTTTTGCTTTCCACTATAGCGTTTTGAAAGTAACAGTTTCTAATTTATAGAATAAAAATCGGCTTCAGTTGGTAGTAATTTTCTTAAATTATTCTACGACCGGTTTCGAAACTTAAAGCTTCATCTACAGGTAACAGCGAATAATTGTATGAACATAAATGTGTGGCAGCTGGCCCAGTCAGTCACTGGGGATCACACCCACATCAAACAAACGCATGGGAGCACAGGACCAGCAACTACAGCGCCCGCCCAGACACCACTACACGGAAGCTTCGAAACCGGTCGTGGAACAAATTAAGATAATTACTGGCAACTAAAGATGATTTTTATTCTATAAATTACGTTCATCTGTTGCGGATGTTTATAATAATTTTCTTCTAGATCTTCAGATGTGTGTGAATTCCTAAGGGACCAAACTGCTGAGGTCATCGGTCCCTAGACTTATACACTACTTAAACTAATTTATGCTAAGAACGACACACACACTCATGCCCGAGGGAGTACTCGAACTTCCGGCGGGAGAAGCCACGCAATCCGTGACATTTTCTTGTAACTTTACTTTCCGGTATAAGCAGTTTCTGTGTTTCCTGATGTGTAGATCAGTTTTTATATGTGTGAAGTAGTGGCTTTCATGTATTAAGTTTTCTGCAAAAGTGGAATCTGTATATTCCTGCAGGCTGAATTTGCCAGTAGTTCTTTTGTCTAATCCTAGTTTTCTTTGTGTTATGTTGTTTGTTCTGAATGCAGCAGAGATCTCTTGCTTCCTCATTATGTTTCCAGTCCTATGCCCTACTTTATTATTACATGTTAGTGAATAACACATGTTTCTTTTCTCTGATGTTGTGTGGTCGGCTTCACAGCAACTAAAAGCGGACGAACGAACGTTAATACATAGCACATTATTTTAAAACCTAGCACCTATAAAAATGCTGTCTCAATACTACTGCAAATTCCAATACTAATAGCAATGACATTGGAAAATTTAAGTTTTCATATTTATTAGTGACAGCCTCTCATACTTCGTAGATGACTAAAGTAAATAAGGCACTACAAAATTATTCCCTCAGTATCTGCAACAAATAGTAATCATGAAATAACGTTTTTTTCTTATAGTTTATCGTAACGATTCTAATGTTACATACTTTAGAACAAAGTCTGTTGTGACAGAAACTGATGATGGCGGTATTTCGCTGAATCGGTTGCGAACGTAAATAAACAAAAAGGGTTTTGCTTCGAGGCGGCTCAAAATCCATATTGTTTTACGTAGACACGAACCAGTACAGGAGTTCAAGTGACAGTGACTAGGTTCTATATTTGCAGTATCAAGTACAGCATATCTACTGGTGCTAGGTTTTTCTTCAGACCGGCGAACATTAGTTGGACATTGCACTGTTGACAATGACAGGTTTATGATTCGAGCGCACATGTGGGTCAGTCGTTCGCTTTAGTCGAGTGGAAACTGTCAGGATTTAGAGGAACAGCGTTCTGTTACGAGAGCGAAACATTACGGGACCCTGTGGCCCGCTCACGTGACCAGTACTGAGGAGCGATGAGCTCTCATGAATCCATGAGTTTTTGAAGAGAAGAACGAGTTACACATACATCAGGTACCTCCTGTTGCATCAACAGATTGATGGATGTAAGCGGTCAGACTGGCCCATATCTCGACTAGCATTTGTTTGTGGATAGGTGTTTACGCACCTTTCCCGTTGTTTTGACCAGAGCTAACTCCTGCCACTATACCGACATACTGATCACAAGAGAATTCAGCAATTGTGTTGATATTTATGTTTTTATTTGTTTTTGCCCTCTCAGCTGCACATTTATTTTACAGTATGAATAGTTTTGATCGAAGATGATTACCTTCACGTCTACAAACACAGTAAAAGAACTGAGTATGTATATCCCGTTATATTACGGTAGTGGAAAAGTATTGTACATAACTATTGAATATACCAATGTAAATGCCTAAGCTACCAGCGGAGTCCATACAACTGACACACATCTCCATACAATGATGTGCTACTGTCATCTATTTCTTTAACAGGTAACTGCTGGAGTTTCATATTTAAGAAATAGTAAATACAATAAACGATAAAAAGAATAAATCTACCTCCTGTACGAATATGGAACACTTTCCTGAACACTCTATATGTATAAAACAAACTTTTCCGTAAACGTGAGTCATTTCCGATGTCTCATTTAGTACAGATCATGGCTTCGTCAATAAATATTTATTTATATTTTAAAAAATTTAATTGAATTTTGAAATCGGGAAAAGACGTAACAATTTCTTCTAGCCTCATACAGTGTCCTAACTCCATACAGACTGCACTGAAAATTAGTGGTTGTGAATCTTAAATACCTACGAAAAATCTTGTAAAAAATTGTTGGAAATTTGTGGTAAGTTCCTGTGGGACCAAACAGCTGCTGTCATCGGTCCCTAGGCTTACACACTACTTAAACTAACTTACGCTACGCCAACACACACACCGATACCCGACGGGGGGCGGAGCAGAGAGGACCTTGGCAAGGCGCCTCAGATCGCGCGTGCCTACCCCGCGCGGCAAAATACTTTTAAGATATATAACCAAAGACTTGCGTGCATCAATACATAATTTATGCATGGATAGTTCACATCTCAACTATTATCTATTGCTTGTGCTCCGTGTTTTTGTGTATAACTCTTACAAGTATTATAACAGCTATTAAATATACACAAGTCGATGTCTTCAGGGCAATCACTGGGTTTATGAGATATTATTTTATACTTTTTAGTCCAATAACACAATATATTAAAAATTTATTTTTGTTTAAACGATTACTTTCTGCCTTTTTAGTCTTGTCTGTGTGAAATTTCTCAATGCATTTTAAACAGTGTCTTTTCCCCTGATCATAACTACCTTCTAATAATACATCAATCTGATTAACTGTTATTCGCTAAAAAATGAAATTAAGTAGTACGTGAAATTAATAACTAGCAGAGACTGGCCAACTGGCCTGTGGCCGTCTACAACGGTTATCAAAGTGTGAAATGGAGAACAACAACATGCGGAAAACGGGTAACAGCGATGGCAGAGCAGAATAATAACGTTAGAGCGAAAACCTAGGGCGTAATGAAATCTGAGATAGAAGCAATGGTGTGTTACGAGAATGATACAAGAACACAAAGAATACATAGCAGTTCCGTCCAGTGTCCGTCCACAACTACTTGCACAGCACAGTGGTCCTGCAGGGCAGACAAGAAGTCAGGCGTTATCAAACATCTTCAGCTGCACCACCACACTTATGGGAGGTAAGTGAATCAGACAGACAAGAAGCAGCGTTAATTGTTATTGTGATCCACTCCTGAGCTACGTTTAAAACTTAAGGTGTCTAGCTCACCAAGAAGTTAGTTCAAATATAAAAAAATTTTAACTGAACTGACAGAGAGACGAGAAAAAGACCTAAAAGAAACTTACGAAAAATAGAGTATCGTAGAGAAGCATGGAAATCAGACTTTTTAAGGTTGATAACAACTGTTTGGTTTATTTCTGCAAATTATCTGATGCTTGCGTTATCTCTGTGGCTTGTGAGGGGTAGTCCTAAAATTTTAATTATGACGTTGACAAGAAATTAAAACCAAAGAAACTGAGGTCTAGAAACTTGGTGATGATGTTAGTCCATCTTTGCATGCTCACCCTTAAATGCAAGACATTTTTGAAATAATGGATGACTTAGACGAAACTGTGGTTGAAGATGTCTGCATTTCAGCTATCCATTTCGAAAATAGCCTCAACGTCATTCTAGAAATGATTCACATATTTCTTCATCCAAGTACATGGGTGCCATGTAAGGAGAATACATGTGTTCACAGCTCAATGAATCAGCATGTGTAACTGAGCTCTGTGCAGAATGACCTGGGCCGTTGTAGTGGAGCAAAAATTTCCCTTGGATGGCTTTCCACGTCCTTCGTCTTGACACTGTTGCATGACCACATCAGCAGATTCCGGTTGTATGCTCCGGTGGGCGTTTGCCTCTTCCTACCACAACCTTTTATCACTGCACTATGTCAGTCCTAAAAATCATTTAGCAACCCCTCGCCTATATCATTGTTAACATCCCTCGTGCATATGTTGGTTACCAGAACCGCGCAGTGCCAGTTACTTCTACGCGTCAGAGGCTAAAGCGTTGGGGCCAGAGCACGGCAGCTAGAGCGGCAGCATCCGTTTGCCCGCTCCAGACGCAGACCGCAGATAGGGTGCAGAGATAGCTCCGCCGGATCCGATCTGAAGCACGATGCGCCCGCCGTAAACACGCCCGATCGCCGCTGCTACCCGACTCGCTTCATTTCCGGCACGGAGCGAGCGCCGGTGGCCCAGGTTGCCAGGAGTTCTTGCACCGCGCCCTCTGCCTCTTGACTTGCAGCAGGAAATTAGACCCCGCCTGCCTTATCGATGGGTTCACGCCTTATTGCGGCGCGCCCAAAGGGAGGAACGTTTTGCATGTGACTATCAGCTACGTGGAAGGCAAGTTACTGCACTCTGATTCCCTTCCAGAAACAGGTTTCTAACATTGCCACCACGTCCTGCCCGTCATCAGACAGTACATTTCTTTCATTAGCCACCACCATCTGCAATGGCATCTTCCTTTCCTGGAGCAGTAATGGTGTGGTCTACAAGTGTCGGAACGGTAGCTCAGCGTGTACGAGGGTCTGGCCACCCTTTGACATAAAAAAAGAAAAATTGTTGAGGAAAAATATCTTGGAAACAGGTAGAAAAAATGGAAGCGTCTTTCAGTAAGAACCTAAACGCGATGGGTTCCGGTTACATTGCAGCTAGCCCGCATCTCGTGGTCGTGCGGTAGCGTTCTCGCTTCCCACGCCCGGGTTCCCGGGTTCGATTCCCGGCGGGGTCAGGGATTTTCTCTGCCTCGTGATGGCTGGGTGTTGTGTGATGTCCTTAGGTTAGTTAGGTTTAAGTAGTTCTAAGTTCTAGGGGACTGATGACCATAGCTGTTAAGTCCCATAGTGCTCAGAGCCATTTGAACCATTTTGAACCATTGCAGCTACTACTTAAATCAGCAATGCTGGCCGAAGATCTGCGGGATGTGGAGTGGTACCAATTCTGCCAATGGCCTTACCAAAGAGAGCGGAGGAACGGACACAGTTTGGGGTAGTTAACAGCCGTCAAAACGTGGAAGTGTCAGCAATGATAAACGACATAAGAATGCAAGACACACAAGATGTATACTCAGCACATGTGGCCTGTAGCTGAAAAAATGACATGATTATCCCTCCATTGGCAAACGATTCCGGATCTCCGGGAAGGGACTTCCGGGGGGCAGGGACAATGAGTGAAAGGTGGAGTAACCGACGAAGGGATAACTTCCAAGGAGTCGGAGCACGGCGTTTCAGGAGTCTGAACGTGGTAGGGGACCTATAAAATCTGAAAAAGGACTGAAAAGTCTCAAACTAGACAACTCCTGGTCAGTGAAGTAAAATGAAAAAGAAAATAAAGATTCCTGATCAGGTGAATGTAATATCAGCATCGCCATGAAATGTTATAACGGCAGTAGAATTCCTTATGAATGGTAAGGTAGGATATAGAGTGACTTACTGTGAATAGTTCACTGATAGGGTTGCTCTCATCAGACATGAAAACAATGACAAAACAAATTTTCGAGTGCACACGACGACGTAACAAGGAACGGTATAGAATATATGTGAGGATACTGAAGGGGTAATTCGGTATGTAAAGGGAGAAAATCTAATTATCATGCGAGTTTGTAACGCGGTAGGAAGGGAAGGAGTAGAAGAACAAGAGAATATGAGATTGGTATTAGTTTAAATGGCGTGTGACTGGGCCTCCCGTCGGGTAGACGGTTCGTCGGGTGCAAGTCTCTCGATTTGACGCCACTTTAGTGACTTGCGCGTCGATGGGGATGAAACGATGATGACTAGGACAACACAACACCCAGTCCCTGAGCGGAGGAAATCTCCGACGCAGCCGGGAATCAAACCCGAGCCCTTAGGATTAACATTTTGTCGCGCTGACCACTCATCTACCTGAGGCGGATTGGTATTAGTAATGGAGAAGGATAAAGACTTCAGCTTTGCCGTAATTTCTCCTAAACACCGTCCAAAAAACGCGAGAGAAGGAGATACGCCCGGAAAAGGCCTCACGGCTAGACATTCCGAAAATTGGAGTATAAGGCGTGCCTAGGGTCTGTTGTAAACTCAGGTCACAATTTAATAATGATGAAGAGTAGACTGAGATTCAGGAGAATCGTTCGCAGGAATCAAGATGGAAATAAGTCGTGCAATGAAGTACTCAGAAATGAGTAGACGCAAGGAAGTTCTCTTAGTCTATAAGAATATATGAATATCACAGTACATGGTTGAGTTGAAATTGAACTGACTGCTCCAAAACGAGCAACAACAGAAGGTGGATTTATAAACGTGGGTGCAATGAAGGTAACGGCAAAGAAACCGTGAATAATAAAAGAAATACTGATCTACGACAGAAGGAAGGACAAAAATGTAATGGAAAGACAGGACACAACATTATAAGACGCGTAAAAACGAAAGACATAAGAAATGCTGGGAAGCCATAGAGAAATGTTTGAAGACATGAATAAAGAACAGATCGTCAAGGGGATTAATTCGAAATATAGAAAACACCTTATGTGAAATTAAAAGGAAGGGCATCCTACTACCAAGCGTAGAGAATAAACTGGAAGGATCGGAAGATTACATTTCATGTCCCTACAAGGGAGAGCACGAGTCTGGTGCGACTATAAAGCAGACCTGGGCAATCTCTGGGGACCCAGGGGCCCGGTTCACATACACTGACGGAATAAATAACAGCAGCACCAAGAAACGGTTGTGCGACATAAACAAAAGTTGTTAGAAATCTCTGTACATCTGACAGGTTATGTCTATTCCAATTTTGCGACAGTCACACAAGACTAGAGCTAGTAGCTCCACTATGAGATATCAAATAGGTTTTAAACCCACGTTGTAACTGTCGTGCGTTTTAGATACCTTTGAGATTCGACTTGGTGTGTTGATGTAAGTAAGTAATGCCTTTAAGGTGACACAGACAGCACTAACAACTCACTGAGTTTGAAAGAGAAACTGTAATAGGGCTACGGGAAGTTGGGTGATCCTTCTGCGATATTCCAGATGGAGTTGACAGGAATGTAGACACTATACATGTCCGCTGACAGCGGCGGTCACGAGAATGTACAGCCGCAAGAAGATAAGGCACCAGACAGCTACCTGGCCCTACCGAGAGAGAAGAAATGTTCAAATGTGTGTGAATTCCTAAGGGACCAAACTGCTGAGGTCACTGGTCCCTACAAGTACATACTTTTTAAACTACCCCACACTAACTTATGCTAAGAACAACACACACACCCATGCCCGAGGGAGGACTTGAACCCAGGCGGGAGGGGCCGCGCAATCAGTGATATGGCACCTAAAACCGCGCAGCCACTTCGCGCGGCGAGAGGGAAGACCATCGTGTTCTGTGTATGGCTCTGGCACATCGTACTGCATCTGCAGCAGCAGTTGCCACCACAGTGACACAACTAACTGTTAGAAATTGGTCACTTCAAGGACAGTTCCGAGCCAGATGTCCTGTGGTTTGCATTCCAGTGAACCCAAACCACCGTCATTTGCGACTTCAGTGGTTTCAAGCGAGAGCACATTGGAGGGCAGAGTGGAGGTCTGTTGCGTTTTTTGATGAAAACTGGTTCTGCCACGGTGCCAGAGTTGTTTAGAATAAGGCCAGTATAGGGCCTGCAACATACCTGCCCGCAGTCTAGACACAGTGGACCTACACATGGAGTTATGGTCCGGATTACGATTGCGTATAACAGCAGGAGCACTCTCGTGATTCTCCCACTTATCCTGAACAATGATTCGATCTGTGGTGTTGCCATGCATTAACAGAATTCCAGAGAGTGCTTTCCAATATGATAACTCTTGGTGCCGGCCGAAGTGGCGCTGCAGTCTGGAACCGCGAGACCGCTACGGTCGCAGGTTCGAATCCTGCCTCGGGCATGGACGTGTGTGATGTCATTAGGTTAGTTAGGTTTAACTAGTTCTAAGTTCTAGGGGACTAATGACCTCAGAAGTTGAGTCCCATAGCGCTCAGAGCCATTTGAACCATTTTAACTCTTGGCCTGCTCGATAACCAGATCAGTCTCCAATCGAGCACATTTTGGACCATCAGACGACAACTCCAGCGGCCGACCGGAGTGGCCGAGCGGTTCTATGCGGGCATGGATGTGTGTGATGTGCTTAGGTTGATTAGGTTTAAGTAATTCTAAGTTCTAGGGTACTGGTGACCTCAGAAGTTAAGTCCCATAGTGCTCAGAGCCATTTGAACCATTTTTGACAACTCCAGCATCGTCCACAAACGGCATTAAACGCCCTTTATTGACTGACCAAGAGCATGAGGCATGTACCTCCATCGCACAAACAGACATCCGGCACCTGTACCAAAAAATGCACGCACGTTACCATGCTTGCGTTCAACATTCTGGCGGTTACACCGGTTATTAATGTACCAACATTTCACATTAATTATGACTTATTTCTCGCTTACATCTACCTGTGATACTGCAATCTTAATCACTTCTATATGTTACCTAGACAAATGTATTTCCTTACCTTACATTAATTACGTTTCGGTATTGGGATTTTTTTCCATCGGTCATCACTTGCTGTCAAAACGATGGCTACCGTGGCATTACTATTTATGAGATAACACACCGATATGAATGACCTGAATGGAACCCCTTTCCCGAAAGCCTACACCAACAAATTATGCCTCAAAACATGTGTTTCGGAGAACACATTCGTTTTATGTTCACCTCAGGTTCACACTTTTACATTAATTTACGTGTAGTAAACATTGTTTCAATACTTACGACGTTTTGCAATAGCTGTCTTAAAAACTACCAGTGCGAAATTCTGTAACCCCATTTGCATAGAAATAATTTTCACAACACTTGGATAAATATAAACATCTGAAAATGGGGTACCAAGCATCCCGAAATGTCATCGTGGGAAAACAAACGCCTATGAAAGCAACTGGTTGCAGTAAATTCACACAAATTACAAAACTAGATGTATTCCTCATCTTTTCCTAAACCACCGGACCGATTTCAACCAAACCCTGTACACATTTCACTCACTGTCGTGTAAGACAAAGGAGTGGGGATGAGGATGAAAAGGCACTGCAGCCCACAAGTTGAGGATACCCATACATCTTTTATCCGTCGTTTCAGAATAAGAGCAATTAGAGACTTGCAACAAACATTGCACTTAATTTCAAACATTTACAAAACTTCTTCTCCCTGATAACTCTCACAAAATTATGGAAGCAGGAAATGTGTGGTGCTCTGGGCTGCCACTTGTTTTCATAGCAGAATCTCTTTGGTTGTCACTTGCGTCAACCTTACAGCACAGTGGTACGCCGACGATCTTGTACGAAAAAATGGCTCTGAGCACTTTGGGACTTAACATCTGAGGTCATCAGTCGTCTAGAACTTAGAACTGCTTAAACCTAACTAACCTAAGGACATCACACACATCCATGCCCGAGGCAGGATTCGAACCTGCGACCGTAGCAATCGCGCGGTTCCGGACTGAAGCGCCTAGAACCGCTCGGCCGGTATTCTACGCCCCGTTTTGTTGACATTAATGGCAATCCATCACGGGCATACATGTCAGCAAGGGAATGACCGCTCGTACCAGGCTAGAGTTTGTACTGCTTGTCCTCGTCCTTATCAAACCCTACCTTGGCCAGCAAGGTCACCTGATTGCTCCTCAATTGAGAACGTTTTGAGCACTACCGGCAAGGCCTAATAACCTGCTCTAGATTTTGCAGTTCGACTGAATTTGGAACGATATCCCTCAGGAGCACATGCAACAAATCTCTCAATCACTGCCAAGCCGAATAACTGCTTGCACAAGGGCCACACTTGTTCAGTTTGTGAAGTTCTTTCTCTTGAACAAATCATCCAAATCATTTAAAATTGTCAACGTTTGTTGGTCTGTACCTGTACATGACATCTTCTGATTTCTGTCCTATTCGGATAATTCCTTCGTGGTGCGTCGTTCTTTTGTCTTAGCGTGTATTTAGCAATAACATTAAACAGCCACTATCAGGAAATTATAGAAAGCGCTACAATGTATCTAAGACAACACGCAGCGTTCTACAAATTGCTGGAGCTGCTCTCAGAGCACTTGGAGTGTGGGGTGTTCATGTCTTTGCTGTGTTGTCGTCTTTGGAATCTGTGTATGGAAAGTGATCTTACATCCCTAAACCCAGGTCGTACAGAAGTAATATGGTTTTTTCAGAAATGGCGAACAAGTGTTCATTTAGCTAGTGCAATAGATAACAGTTTTGGTTCTGTATATGCCAAAACTGTGACATGCACCTTAGGGTTATCAGAATTCAAAACTCAGTTTCCGGATAGTCTTTTCCACTTCGTAGAAGTTCAGGCGACTGTAACAGAGAATGACGACACCAGATGGAAAGCGTTTGCAGACTGCTACGTGAGCCCTGAAGCTGTCGTAGTGAGTAATGACGGGTTGCGGATGAGATTCAGCCTAACATGAAATTACACTTTAGAACAATGTGTTTGTTGCGCTTTTGTCCTGCGGAAAACAACTGCTTCGTCATTGTGAAGTCATTGTTGATCTCCCCTCGTTCCGAACTTCATTCGCGTGCAGCGAACAAGCGTGTTCTGTATATGTTTACGTATTTTCTTTCATTTGGCTCCCCTACAATGGCTTGCGTAATTGCTCTTTGAAGGAGCACATACGGGGTGCTATTCAATGCGGTATTTTGAAAAAGCGTAGCCATCCACTTTAATTCTGCAACATTTTCGCGTCGTTGCTCTTTCGCGTACAAGCCGGCGGACGTAGGCAACGTGTAGCCACTCATGCGTCGCGTGTGTGTGTACGCTGCGTATGAGGTTTACATCCTCTGAGATTGTCCGTACCTCGCCACTCGTGCCCATTGAGGAAACTTTTGCTCAGGGGGGTATTTCCGACATGACTTGCCGGGTTATTGACTTTGAAGCTTAAATTCTCATTACGGCAGAATTTCCATTATACCGCGCCACTTGTGCGCTCATATCCTTTTGTTTTAAACCCTCCTTAATCTTTCATTCTAATCCTCTTATAGTTGTTACTTGCTCAAATCCCCTTCCAATCTCGTCGGCAGGCTCTCGTGCAAGTGCTGCAAGTAGGCACGGAGAGGGCTGGAGAACCTGGAGCTCTACTGAAACGCACACAAAATCGTTTTGCAGAGAGTCTAAGCTGCAGGAAACAGAGGGAGAGTGGAACGTTTTGCAAGTAGACCGCCGAACGAAAGAGAAAATATTATGTTTTGGAAAGAAATATTTCGTAGCTGGATACATTAACCTGGTTTATTAGCGTTCGTACATCTCACAGATCACAGTGCTAAATTAAGTTACCTTTTCAGTGGTCCAATCGTGTGCAGATTGGGTGTCGTATGCCTTTTGAGCTATTGTCTACATCTGCATAGAGACTTGGCAAGCCATCGTACAGTGCGTGGTGGAGAGTATCTTGTAATACTAGTAGTCATGTTCTTTCCTGTTCCACTCGCAGATAGAGCGCAAGAAAAAGGACTACCTATATGCTTTCAAATGAGCTCTGATTCCTCATAACTTATCTGTGTGATCCTTAAACGTAATGTATGTTAGCGGCAGTAAAATCGTTCGCCTGTCAGCTTCAAATGCAGGTCCTCTAAATTTTCTCAGTAGTGTTTCTCTGCAGGAATTCCCATTTGACTTCCCGAAGCATCTGCGTAACACTTAAGTGTTCTTCGAACCTGCTGGTAACACATCTAGCAACCCACCCTTGAATTGCTTCGATGTCTTTCTTCAGTCCGACATGGTACGGATCCGAAATGCTCGAACGTTACGCAAGAATAGATCGAACAGTGTCATATATGCGGCCTCCTTTACAGGTGAACCACTGTTTCCTAAAATTCTCTCAATAAACCGAAGTCGTCAATTCGTCTTCTATGCCAAAGATATTTAAACGACTTGACTTTGTCAACCGGGACGCTAGTAACACTGTAACCGAACATTACAGGTTTGTTCTTCCTACTCATCCCTATTAACTTACTTTTTTCCACTTTTGGAGCTAGTTGTCATTCAACACACCAAATAGAAATTTTGTCTAAGTCGTCTTATATTTTCCTGTAGTCATTCAAATTCGCCGCCTTACCGTACACCACAGCATCATCAACAAACAACTGCAGATTGCTGCCCACCTTGTCAGTCAAATCACTTATTTATCTAGACAACAACAGCGTTCCTGTCACACTTCCCTGGGTACTCCAGACGACATCCTTATCGCTAATGAACAGATAACCTATTTGTTGCTGTACAACCTAGCACATCTCTACAGGTCCTGTGCATCCAATGTGTGTCTCCACGGGTGGGTAGTCACCTATGAGAAAACTGACTGCAATGTGGTGATTAAGATCAAGTTCTGTTATTCGCTCATCAACCATATTTTCCCATATCTTTTTAGATCTTTAAATTTTTTCCCGTTTTCCCATACGTTCATATAGTTTTCCATGTTTTTCCATCTTTTTCCTTAAAAATGTGTAAATGTATTTCTTATCTTTTGCCTGCAATAGTGATTCGAATACCCTGTCAAAAGTGCCTGTCAAACCAGAAAAATAAAACTTCCATCAACATACAGTGCTAACTGCGAAAGCGAACCCTTGTATATGCTAAAACACACATGGACTATGCGGAGGGTATTCTGTCTTTAGATAACTCAAATGCAGCTGCTGCTTGTTAAAAACTACTTGTATCATCCGATGACCATCTAATAACGATGGCATCCATTTTCACCTTTTCATATGTTATTAATACAGATTAACATTAAACTACTGCTGCAAAAGCTTCCTGTATGCTCTAAAGATATAAGCCGTATGTAATAAGTGGAAATAATTGTAGCTATCAAAGCTTCTACTACAGAGTGAGTTATCTTGACGCAACAAAACATCTCAAAAACAATGCAACGGACTACAGAAAGGAAAAATACCAGCTGATATCAATGTTAAGCCCCCCATGGCCCAACTGCAGGGAGTGGGCGGGCAGCTTAGAAATCATCCCATTTTCATTGTAGATTTGCATTCTACAGGAAAAATTACGTAACTTTTGAAAGCAACACTTCTGACGTTGTGAGACAGATGATGCTGTAATCGACAAATAACACAATCGAGTTCCAAAACAGTATTACCTCGAGAACAATGCATTCGACAAAAAAAAACAGACGTAAGAACTATTTCAGAATAAGTGCTCAAAAATCGCCACTTCAGTGAACTTATTTATTTGCACACAATTGAGAAGTAATTGAGAAGTATTTCCGATGCAGCCTGCTGGCATGCATTCGGGATACGCTGGATCATATTATCGCGCGTTGTTGGCAATTACTTATAAACTTCGCTGTTCAAGTAATCCTACGAAAAAAAGTCAGACGAAGTAAGGCCTGGACCAACGCTTCCGTTCCACCGACTATTGTACCCGCGATCTAATATTTCTCGACCTGCTACAGAACAATGTGTTGGACAGCCATTATGTTGAAACCAAACTGTTCGTCGCAAGGCCAAGGGAAGGTATGCATGCAACATTGGAAGATCAAATATTCTAATGTTCAAATGTGTGTGAAATCTTATGGGACTTAACTGCTAAGGTCATCAGTCCCTAAGCTTACACACTACTTAACCTAAATCATCCTAAGGACAAACACACACACCCATGCTCCGTTACCACTCGCCAGCTCCCAACGCCAAAACACGCTCCATCATCAACAGCCTCGAGCATTGTATTAGTCCGATCTAGTTGCGCCAGGAATTCGCCAGCGACATCAACACGGCTCACGTCGTGTACTCATAGATTAATCGTTTTACCGTGACAAAAAATAAAAACATCTACAGCCGTCCTAATAACTTTATTTTATTTTATCGCTACCAGTTTCAACGCTTCCTTGCGTCATCTTAAAGCTGTTTTTGATGCGGTACCATAAAGCATGGACCTTGCCCTTGGTGGGGAGGCTTGCGTGCCTCAGCGATACAGATGTCCGTACCGTAGGTGCAACCACAACGGAGGGGTATCTGTTGAGAGGCCAGACAAACGTGTGGTTCCTGAAGAGGGGCAGCAGCCTTTTCAGTAGTTTCAGGGGCAACAGTCTGGATGATTGACTGATCTGGCCTTGTAACACTAACCAAAACGGCCTTGCTGTGTTGGTATTTCGAACGGCTGAAACCAAGGGGAAACTACAGCCGTAATTTTTCCCGAGGGCATGCAGCTTTACTGTATGGTTAAATGATGATGGCGGCCTCTTGGGTAAAATATTCCGGAGGTAAAATAGTCCCCATACGGATCTACGGGCGGGGACTACTCTGAGGACGTCATTATCAGGAGAACGAAAACTGGCGTTCTAGGGATCGGAGTTTTCCATGTTTTTCCATCTTTTTCCTTAAAAATGTGTAAATGTATTTCTTATCCAGAAGGATATAATAATTCCAATCCCAAAGAAGGAAGGTGTTGACAGATGTGAAAATTACCGAAGTTTAATAAGTCACACCAGAGGTTGTACAGAGTTTCAGGGAGGGCATTAGGGAACAATTGACAGGAATGGGGGAAAGAAATACAGTAGAAGAAGAATGGGTAGCTCTGAGAGACGAAGTAGTGAAGGCAGCAGAGGATCAAGTAGGTAAAAAGACAGGGGCTAGAAGAAATCCTTGGGTAACAGAAGAAATATTGAATTTAATTAATGGAAGGAGAAAACATAAAAATGCAGTGAATGAAGCAGGCAAAAAGGAATACAAACGTCTCAAAAATGAGATCGACAGAAAGTGCAAAATGGCTAAGCAGGGATGGCTAGCGGACAAATGTAAGGATGTAGAGGCTTATCTCACTAGGGGTAAGATAGATACTGCCTACAGGAAAATTAAAGAGACCTTTGGAGAAAAGAGAACCACTTATATGAATATCAAGAGCTCAGAAGGAAACCCAGTTCTAAGCAAAGAAGGGAAAGCAGAAAAGTGGAAGGACTATATAGAGGGTCTATACAAGGGCGATGATCTTGAGGGCAATATTATGGAAATGGAAGAGAATATAGACGAAGATAAAATGGGAGATACGATACTGCGTGAAGAGTTTGACAGAGCACTGGAAGACCTGAATCGAAACAAGGCGTAGGGAGTAGACAACATTCTATTAGAACTACTGACGGCCTTCGGAGAGCCAGTCCTGACAAAAGTCTACCATCTGGTGAGCAAGATGTAGGAGACCGGCGAAATACCCTCAGACTTAAAGAAGGATATAATAATTCCAATCCCGAAGAAGGATCGTGTTGACAGACGTGAAAATTACCGAAGTTTAATAAGTCACAGCTGCAAAATACTAACACCAATTCTTTACAGACGAATGGAAAAACTGGTAGAAGCCGACCTCGGGGAAGATCAGTTTGGATTCCGTAGAAATATTGGAACAAGTGAGACAATACCGACCCTATGACTTATCTTAGAAGAAAGATTGACGAAAGGCAAGCCTACGTTTCTAGCATTTGTAGACTTAGAGAAAGTTTTTGACAATGTTGACTGGAATACTGTCTTTCAAATTATAAAGGTGGCAGGGGTAAAATACAGGGAGCGAAAGGCTATTTACAATTTGTACAGTAACCAGATAGCAGTTATAAGAGTCGATACATGAAAGGAAAGCAGCGGTTGGTAAGGGAGTGAAACAGGGTTGAAGCCTCTCCCCGAAGTTATTCAATCTGTATATTGAGCAAGCAGTAAAGGAAACAAAAGAAAAATTCGCAGTAGGTATTAAAATCCTTAGAGGAGAAATAAAAACTTTGAGATTCGGCGATGATATTGTAATTCTGTCAGAGACAGAGCAGTTGAACGGAATGGACAGTGTCTTGAAAGGAGGATATAAGATGAACATCAACAAAAGCAAAACGAGGAAAATGGAATGTAGTCGAAATAGTCGGGTGATGCTGAGGGAATTAGATTAGGAAATGAGACACTTAAAGTAGTAAAGGAGTTTTGCTATTTGGGGAGCAAAATAACTGATGATGGTCGAAGTAGAGAGGATATAAAATGTAGACTGGCAATGGCAAGGAATGCGTTTCTGAAGAAGAGAAATTTTTTAACATCGAGTATAGATTTAAGTGTCAGGAAGCCGTTTCTGAAAGTATTTGTACGGAGTGTAGTCATGTATGGAAGTGAAACATGGACGGTAAATAGTTTGTACAAGAAGAGAATAGAAGCTTTCGAAATGTGGTGCTACAGAAGAATGCTGAAGATTAGATGGGTAGATCACATAACTAATGAGGAGTTATTGAATAGAACTGGGGAGAAGCGGAGTTCGTGGCACAACTTGACAAGAAGAAGGGACCGGTTGGTAGGACATGTTCTGAGGCATCAAAGGATCACAAATTTAGTATTGGAGGGCAGCGTGGAGGGGAAAAATCGTAGAGGGAGACCAAGAGATGAATACATTAAGCAGATTCAGAAGGATGTAGGTTGCAGTAGGTACTGGGAGATGAAGAAGCTTGCACAGGATAGAGTAGCATGGAGAGCTGCATCAAACCAGTCTCAGGACTGAAGACCACAACAACAACAAACAGGTCGATCTGACCCCCACGCAGAACCCATCAGTTGCCAGCATTACTGGATACGCAGATAATGTGTCAGCACTCCAACCATCAACTGATGTCTTCCTTGTCCTAATACCCTGCTTCCTGTATCGCCTTTGCTTTCACCGTCTTGTGTTGTTTCACTTCGCTTATTACGTGGTACTGAATTTTGATGATAACTTATTCACTGATATTATTTCTGGTACTGCTCTTTGCTTCCATCTTTCTTTGGTGCACTATCATTTCGCTTACTTTGCCTAGTTAAAAGATTATTTTGTTCAATATCTCCTGTAATACTTCCTCGCATTGAGGACAGCCATGTCATCAGTGAATATTTCACCCTAAATTTTAAACACGCCCCTTTAAGCAGAAACCTTTACTTTATTTTGAGCATTGATTTTTCGATGTATAGGTTGAACAGTAGGGAAAAAGACGCTATCCTAGCATTGCATATTCTTTAATTTGAGCACTTCTCTCTTGTTGCTCTCTTCTTATTGTCGCCTATTGATTCGTGTACATATTGCACATTATCCGTCTTCCCCAAGAGTTAACTATTTCAACGTGAATCTAAAACATCTTGCAACAGTTTTTACTGTCGATCTCCTTTTTGTAGCTTGCAAAATCCTATGAAAGTGTCTTGACGTTTCTAGTCTTGCTTCTGGTATCAAACGGAACTTAAGAACTGCCTCTATGGTGAATTAAATTTTTCTATAGACGATGTAATCGTCATTTAGCCGATCCCTTATTTTCTTTTCCATCGTTTCTATATGTTACTCTTGTTAGGAACTTGGATGCATGAACAGTTCAGCTAACTGTGGAATAGTTCTCACATATATAATCCTTCCAAATCTTCGCATTAGTGTGAATAATAATCTTGCTGAAGTCTGATGTTCTGTGTGTCTACAATTTCCGTAGATTCTACAACTTAATTTGAATAATTGTTCCGCTGTGACTTGCTCCAATGATTTTACAAACTCGGACGGAATATTGTCTACTCCTCCTATATTCTTTGCTCGTAAGTCCTCCAAATATGCTTTAAACCGTTATTAACAGCGAAGCCTCTATGTCTTCCTAACCGACAAATGTTTCTTCTTATATCACTACACCTCTTCACCTCATAGAGATCCTCAGTATTTCTACTATCCGTTGTGTGCCATGAGTCTTACTGTGGAATTCAATTTGTACTTCTCGCACCTGCTTTTAAATTCGCCAGAAAACGACAGTAAGTTATGATGTCCTTGTATATTAAAACTGTGGACGAGTTTGCTACCTAAAACTGTATTACGGTCTTGCACAAGGCAATTACCAAAATGTAACAGATTACAATGATCCAGTTTTTTCTCATTTTATTTCTTACAGTAACAAAAGTAGCCATGTTTTTTTATATCTAGATGCCCTGCACACCAATATCACAGAGTATTAACCAGTGATTTGATTGGAGATTTAGATAGTCCATAGCATAACGCCGAATTCTTGGCCACACGACTGGAGCGGTTTAATCTCCTCACTGATACAAAATGTGTGTCTGCGTTTAGGAGCATCAAAAAAACTTGAGTGTCGTTTTAGCAATGAAGAGGAGGTTACATTCCGCAGTGGCATTGACGGTTTGCTGGAAGACCTGAAAATTGCATACGAACCAGACAAGTGGAATCACTTTACAGATGGCTCAAAAATAATCCTGAGGACAATACTGTCCTACAATATTAATGAAAGGTCATTTACCCCTGTTGCATATGCTGCCATATCCAAAGAATGTTATACCATGTTAATTACAATAAGCAAGAATGGCCGGCATGCGGAGATTTCAGTCATTGCGATGCTGTTGGATTTTCAAGGCGGTTACACAAAGTATTGCTGTTACCTGTGTCAGTGGGACAGTCGCTCAAAGAAAAACACTACGCACAGAGCCGGCCTGCGTTTCCGAGCGGTTCTACGCGCTACAGTCTGGAACATCGCCACCACTACGGTCGCAGGTTCGACTCCTGCCTCGGGCATGGATGTGTGTAATGTCCTTAGGTTAGTTAGGTTTAAATAGTTCTAAGTTCTCGGGACTGATGACCTTAGCAGTTAAGTCGCATAGTGCTCAGAGCCATTTGAACCATTCGAACCACTACGCACAGAAGGAATTGCCTCCATGAACAGCCTTGGTACCTAGGTCAAAAAATATTTCCAAACAACCTCTAGTGAATCCGAACAAAATTCCACATTGTTATGGTTGAGCACAAAAATGAAGCGGCGTTTCAGTATCTGTGTAAAAAGTCTCCACGACTCAACATAAAGAAGATCACAGAGGGGATATACATTGATCAGAGATACGTCAGCTGTTGGGGGGGGCATGCACTATGAGTCCACTCTAACCCCTGATCAGCTGCATGCGTGGCATTGTTTTCATAGCGTGACACCATTTTTCCTGGGAACATCCGAAATAACAGGGACGTCATGGACGAACATGTATATAAGGTTATTGGTTGCAACATGATCCTGAAGATGCACTTACTTTACTCCTAGGTGTGTTCCCGAAGAACTGTGGTGCATTCAGTGAGAACACAGCGAACGGTTCCACCAGCACATTTCTCTTATGGAACAGCGGTGCACAGGACGGTGGATTATTGTTGTGTCGGGTGATTGTCGGCTGGATACTACAGAGAAATTCTGCAGACATCACGCACACTGTATTACAGTCTGGCACAAGGCTATTACGAAAATCTAACACTGATCCCCATTTTTCTCGTTTTATTTCTTACAATAATGAAAGTGGCCGTGTTTTTTAGAATTTAGATGCACTGAACACGAATATCACACTGTATGAACCCAGTGATTTGATTATTTATATTTTCCATAAGATAAAGCCGAATTCTTAGCCACACGACTGCAGCAGTTTAATCCCCTCACTGATACAGAACGTGTGTCTGCGTTTCAGGAGCATCAAAAAAATTTGAGTGACCCTTCTCCAATGAAGAGGAGGTTACATTCCACAGTGACACTGACGGTTTGTTGGAAGACCTGAACATTGCCTTGCTCTTGTAAGGCAAATAAATGGTGCGAATAAATAAGTTCAATTATTGTATACAGGGTGAGTCACCTAACGTTACCGCTGGATATATTTCGTAAACCACATCAAATACTGACGAACCGATTCCACAGACCGAACGTGAGGAGAGGGGCTAGTGTAATTGGTTAATACAAACCATAAAAAAATGCAAGGAAGTTTGTTTTTTAACACAAACCTACTTTTTTTTTTAAATGAACCCCGTTAGTTTTGTTAGCACATCTGAACATATAAACAAATACGTAATCAGTGCCGTTTGTTGCATTGTAAAATGTTAATTAAAGCCGGAGATATTGTAACCTAAAGTTGACGCTTGAAGCCTCCGACGTTCAGTTGCGTGTTGTAACAAACACGGGCCACAGTCGGCGAGCAGCATCTGCAGGGACATGGTGATGACTTTAATCATCGAGTGCAATTCTGTCAATGGGCATTAATAGAGAATGCGGTGCAGTTCTA
Source organism: Schistocerca nitens (assembly GCF_023898315.1). Classification (NCBI taxonomy): domain Eukaryota; kingdom Metazoa; phylum Arthropoda; class Insecta; order Orthoptera; family Acrididae; genus Schistocerca; species Schistocerca nitens. The sequence continues at coordinate 1,157,858,389 of NC_064614.1, read as the reverse complement.
CCTGTTTACCGAAAGCGGGTTTCACAAACCACGGGGCAGTGAATCTACGGAACATGCATTACTGGTCCGTGGACAATCCTCGCTGGCTCAGACAGGCAGAGCGACAGCTACCGTGGACTGTAAATGTACGGTGCGGAATCATTGGCGACCACCTCATTGGTCCTCACTTCATTGCAGGGGCCCAACAGCTGCAACATACATCGCGTTTCTACAGAATGATCTGCCAACGTTGCTCGAAAATGTCCCACTGGAAACGCGTCGACGTATGTGGTATCAGCATGATGGTGCACCTGCACATTCCGCAATTAACACTAGGCTGACCCTTGACAGGATGTTCGACGGGCGTTTCATAGGACGTGGAGGACGCATAAATTGGCCAGCCCGTTCTCCTGATCTTACACCTCTGGACTTCTTTCTGTGGGGTACGTTAAAGGAGAATGTGTACCGTGATGTGCCTACAACCCCAGAGGATATGAAACAACGTATTGTGGCAGCCTGTGGCGACATTACACCAGATGTACTGCGGCGTGTACGACATTCATTACGCCAGAGATTGGAACTGTGTGCAGTAAATGATGGCCACCACGTTGAATATCTATTGGCCTGACATGTCGGGTCACACTCTATTCCACTCCGTAATTGAAAACGGAAACCACGTGAGTACGTGTACCTCACCCCTCATGGTAATGTAGATGTGCGTCAGTGAAAAAGACCAATAAAAAGGTGTTAGCATGTGGACGTAATGTGCTGTTCCAGTCTCTTCTGTACCTAAGGTCCGTCACCGTTCCCTTTGGATCCCTACGTAATTCGGTGCTCTCCCATACACACGATCGAACAGCGGAGGAGTGGTACTCAAGCGTCAACTTTAGGTTACACTATCTCCGGATGTGATTAACATTTTACAATGCAACAAACGGCACTGATTACGTATTTGTTTATATGTTCAGATGTGCAAACAAAACTAATGGGGTTCCATTTAAAAAAACGTAGGTTTGTGTTAAAAAACATACTTCCGTGCATTTTTTTATGGTTTGTATTAACCAGTTACACTAGCCCCTCTCCTCACGTTCGGTCTTTGGAATCGATTCGTCAGTATTTGATGTGGTTTACGAAATATATGCAGCGGTAATGTTAGGTGACTCATCCTGTATGTCCTACTGATTACGGTAGCAACACGAGGTCTGTTAAAAAAAATTCCGGGACCTTGTCCACAACATCTTTCTAAGATTACCTTTTACTTACTGTGCCTAATCTGCTTTGAAATACTCTCCTCCGCAATTGACACACAACTCCCAATGCCGTTTCCACTTCCGGAAACAGTCTTGGTGCGCCTCTTGCTGGAGCGCGCGAAGCGCCGTCTGCGTATTTTCCTTTATCTCGTTTATCGTTGCTGATCTTCGTCCTTTCAACGGGGTTTTCAACATTGGAAATAAAAAGAATCCGTAGTGTCCTAGTCTTTAGAGTACGGAGGATGCAGCAACACAGTGATTTCGTTTCTTGTGCAATAGTCACGAAGCAACAGGGATGAATGTGCAGGTGCGTTATCGTGATGCAAGATCCATGAATTGCCTCGCTACATTGCAGGCTATTTCCTTCTCACATTCTCTCGCAGGCGTCGCAATAAGTAACGACAGTACTATCGATTGACAGTTTGTTACTGCGGTACGAATTCATGATGAAGTAATCCTTAAACTGTCAGCATGGCTTTGACATTTGACCTGATCCGATGAGCTTTTCTTTGCAGAACCTTTGCCAATACAGTTTGAAGGCTGAACGTTGGTCTCAAAATCATAATCGTAGATTAACGACCCATCATCAGTTACGATTCTGTTAAGAAACATCTCGTTCTCATTTGCGCGATCCGAAAGCTCTTCACAGATTGCGAGCCGAAAGTTCAAAAATGGTTCAAAAGGCTCTGAGCACTATGGGACTCAACTGCTGAGGTCATTAGTCCCCTAGAACTTAGAACTAGTTAAACCTAACTAACCTAAGGACATCACAAACATCCATGCCCGAGGCAGGATTAGAACCGGCGACCGTAGCGGTCTTGCGGTTCCAGACTGCAGCGCCTGTAACCGCACGGCCACTTCGGCCGGCCTTGTTCTTCAGTACCTCGGGCAGTCAGTCGTTCATTGGCACGCACAATTTCGTTGACATTCCTGACATGAGAGTCGTTGGTAGACGGCGAAGGGCGTCATTAACGAGAGTCTTTCTTTGACTTCCGTCCGGCCATTTTAAACGATGTGAACCACTCGCAACATCGAGCATGGCTTAAGCAGTCATGACTTTAGGGTGGGTAGCATTTATCTCACGCTAGGTGAGGAGAGCCCTACGTCATAGTGACGTAACGCTACGTCATCGTGACGTAAATAAACCTAAACCGACTTCATGAGTACGTATATCGATCTTTGCAGTTGTACCACAGAGGTTGCACGGTAACGTGAAGGCTAAATGTAAATACATGTGTCGGAACGAAGTTACAGCAGTTGTGTGGTATGTTCAGCCAGGTTGAATCAGTTATTAAGCTGGAATCCCAACAAATTTGGATGTTATTGTGTGTTACTTGTTACATAATGAATGTCTGAACGAAGGAACCATAACGAAAGAAAAAAAGAAACGCTTGCAGTCATTTTTTTTAAATCCGATGAATCGTCCATAAATCATGTGGACAGAAACGTGTAATAATCAATTATTAAGGTGTAATCCAAAGAAATTGGGATGTTATTGGGTATTTCATGAACATAAGGAAAGTCAAAAGCCGGGCGCGGTGGTCTAGCGGTTCTAGGCGCTCAGTCCGGAACCGCGCGACTGCTATGGTCGCAGGTTCGAATCCTGCCTCGGGCATGGATGTGTGTGATGTCCTTAGGTTAGTTAGGTTTAAGTAGTTCTACGTTCTGGGGGACTGATGACCACAGATGTTAAGTCCCATAGTGCTCAGAGCCATTTAAACCATTTTTGAAAGTCAAAAAAAGCTTGTAGTCATTTTTTAAAAAATCCCATGAATCGTGCATGATTGTGCCGACAGAAACGTAAAATAATTAATTATTAAGCTCTAATCACACGAATGTGGGATGTTATTATGTGTTTCAAGAACATATCTGAACGAATGAACCTTAACAACAACGAAAGTCAGACAAAGCGAGTAGTAATTTCTGTAAAAAATGCGATTAACTGCGCATAAATCATGTGGACAGAAACGTGAAATACGAAGAAATTAAAGTGTTTAGTATTTTTATAAAAGTCAATGGATTGTACATAATTTTTCTGGGCGGAAACGTTAAACCGAGAAATTAATGTAGTTCCAAAGATAATTCCGAACGTTGGTGGAATTTTAACTTTGCCTTGATGTTGCAGATCAACTCAAAAATGGCTCTGAGCACTATGGGACTTAACTTCTGAGGTCACCAGTCCCCTAGAACTTAGAACTACTAACTAACCTAAGGATATCACACACATCCATGCCCGAGGCAGGATTCGAACCTGCGACTTTAGCGGTCACGATGTTCCAGACTGTAGCGCCTAGAACCACTCGGCCACCCCGCCCGGCCGCAGATCAACTCAGACAATTTTGCTCTTCAGAAATAAATTATTGCTGATGATCGTAATGTATAATGTAACCTGTTTATAACACGTCATTATTTGTCTTTATACGCTGTATACTGTGAAAAAACAATCATATTTCGTGTACAATTGTTACTCACATTTTAATATTTAAGTAGTATCAACTATAAAAAGTAAGTTTTCTAGTAGTTGACACATGATGTTGAACACTGACTGTCACAATAGGTGAGCTACTTGACAAAATAACCTCAACCGCCAACAGTTTTTAGCAGCATGAAGTAATGCGATGGTGGAATACTGTGTTTGTTTATTCCCTCAATAGACATGGTATAAATTTTGGGGGTGTTTGGCATGATTACTATAGCTATTTCTATATTGCCTAAGAGTCATACAAAAAGTAGCTGAAAATGGCAACAAATTATGACATGTGTTATAACAGGTCAGTACATTATAATAATCAGCAATAATTTATTTCTGAAGAGCTGATCTACAGCATGAAGTCAAATTTAAAATTGCAGCAACATTCGGAATTATCTTTGGAACCACATTAATTTCTCAGTTTAGCGTTTCTGTCCAGAAGAATTATGTACAATGCATTGGCTTTTATAAAAATGCGAAAGACTTTAATTTCTCTCTATTTCACGTTTCTATCCACATGATTTATGCACAGTTAATCGAATTTTTTAAAAAATGACTAGACGCTATTTTTTACTTTCGTTATTCTTATGGTTCCTTAGGTCAGACATTCATTACACCAAGAAACACACAATAACTTCAAAAATTGTTGAGATTACAGCTTAATAAGTAATTCATCTGGGATGAGCATACCACACAACTGCTGTAACTTCGTTTCTAGACATGTATTTACATTTAGCTTTCACGTTACCGTGTAACTTCTGTGATACAACTGCAAAGATCGATATAGGTACTCATGAAGTCGATTGAGGTTTATTTACGTAACTATGACGTAGGGCTCTCCTCACGTAAAGTGAGATGAATGCTACCCCCTTAGGCTTCCTGCATCATTTGGTGTGACTCTGTAAAGGTTTTCTTGATTTCCAGGCAAAATTTAATGCAGACATGTTGCTCCTCTGGGCCTGCCATCTCGAAATTCGCAAACTGTGCGACATTACGCTGTAACTCAATACAGCACTGAATAATAATTAACAGACTTTCGACACTTAAACCCTGTGATAGGTGACAATTTTAATCGCGATATTCGTGTTGAGCGCTTCGAAATCTACAAAGAGTGGCTACTTTGGTTCCTGCTAAAGATCCATTGTGGACCAGTGTTATTCATCATCAGTTGAGAGTACTGTAACTTGACTGGCATCTCTCACTTGGAGATACTGCTGCTACCGCCATTATGTAGTGAAGCACACTCGGTGTGAGCTGCCTGGGCCGCGGGTTGTCTGCTACTGGTACTCGGCGAGACAAGTGGCTGCGTAACGTCAGCCTAAGCGGCTTAGGCGACCTCACCAGCTGCTCGCGCGCGGTGGAGTGTGGCGCGCAAAGCTATGCTTAGGCGCGTACACAGGCGCCGGCCGGCGTCAGGGGCTCCGCGTGCCTCGGCGTCTCCTGTCGCACCAGGAGGCAGCCCGCAGACACGTGTCAAGGGCTGCGGCACGCGTGGTACCACACACGAGGCGTTGAGAGCACAGTGGCACTAGTATGATCGAAGACAGAAAAATTTTGACTCCCTCAGTTTCGAGATACGTGCCGGCCGCTGTGGCCGAGCGTTTCTAGGGGTTTCAGTCCGGAACCACGCTGCTGCTACGGTCGCAGAGTCGAATCCTGCCTCGGGCACAGATGTGTGTCATGTCTTTATGTTAGGTTTACTTAGTTCTAAGTCTAGGGGACTGATGACCTCGGGTGTTAAGTCCCATAGTGCTTAGAGCCATCTGAACCATTCGAGATACGTAGAATCAAAATTTTAAATTAAACAGTCAAATAAAAGTAAACATAGTCGGTCCACTCTTCGCTGCTTTTCTCGAAAGGTGATAAGAGGTTGAATACCACAAAAAATTACAAGTGTTCTATTTACTGTAGTTTTTTGAAAGGGCTACAAGCAGGATATGCATATTATGTAACCATAGGCAGCAGATCAGCTACTTTCTGTTTATATTATATGTTGTTGTTGTTGTGGTCTTCAGTCCTCAGACTGGTTCGATGCAGCTCTCCATGCTGCTCTATCCTGTGCAAGCTTCATCTCCCATCTCTGAATCAGCTTAGTGTATTCCTCTCTTGGTCTCCCTCTACGATTTTTACCCTCCACGGTGCCCTCCAATACTAAATTGGTGATCCCTTGATGCCTCAGAACATGTCGTACCAACCAATCCCTTCTTCTAGTCAAGTTGTGCCACAAACTCCTCTTCTCCCCAATTATATTCCATACCTCCCCATTAGTTACGTGATCAACTCATCTAATCTTCAGCATTCTTCTGTAGCACCAAATTTCGAAAGCTTCTATTCTCTTCGTGGCCGAACTATCGTCCATGTTTCATTTCCATACGTGGCTACACTCCATACAAATACTTTAAGAAACGACTTCCTGGCTCTTAAATCTATACTCGATGTTAACAAATTTCTCTTCTTCAGAAACGCTTTCCTTACCATTAACAGTCTACATTTTATATCCTCTCTACTTCGACCATCATCAGTTACTTTGCTCCTCAAATAGCAAAACTCCTTCACTACTTTAAGTGTCTCATTTCCTAATCTAATTCACTCGGCATCACCCGACATAATTCGTCTACATTCCATTATCCTCGTTTTGGTTTTGTTGATGTTCAGCTTATATCCTCCTTTCAAGACACTGTCCATTCCGTTCAACTGCTCTTCCAAGTCCTTTGCTGTCTCTGCCGGCCGGTGTGGCCGTGCGGTTCTAAGCGCTTCAGTTTGGAACCGCGTGACCGCTACGGTCGCAGGTTCGAATCCTGCCTCGGGCATGGATGTGTGTGATGTCCTTAGGTTAGTTAGGTTTAAGTAGTTCTAAGTTCTAGGGGACTGATGACCTCAGTAGTTAAGTCCCATAGTTCTCAGAGCCATTTTTTTTTTTCCTTTGCCGTCTCTGACAAAAATTTTATTGTATACTATTGATGAATTGTCGTTAAGTTTTCAATTTGTTACTTTTACCAATATCTTCTTCTTCTTTTATTATTTCATAAGAATGGCACATAAATCTGTGATCTTTTAACGCAATTGAAGCATTGTGCTTCACTGCTAAACCACTTCATAAATATATTCCCAGAATGGGGTTGGTGACGTTCTGCACTACAACGGACGCCTAGCAACGACAGCGAGAGACAACCCTGTAGGCCAGTTAGGGGCAGGTCTTGCACAATGCTCGCACATGAGTGCCTTAAGCCACGAACTACGACGACAGTGACATTACTGACTCAGCAATGATATGCCAATTCTTATGCCGTGTATCTATTGCTTGTTTCTGTCGGCACTATTATTAAAATAGCACAGATTGCTTTTCGCGTTTTCTATGAAAATACAATATTTCAAACCATTGCAACTCACTCCTTTTTTTAAAAAAATGTTTATTTAAAAAGGAAATAGTTTTTCGTGGCTAACTGATATTTCGGTTTTTTACTCGGTTATTAGTAAAAAATAAAAAGTGCATTTATAACCAAGAACACACATATATTTAAAAAACCGGTTATTCAGAACTAAAACACCAGTAACGGTTTTAGCTGGCAATGTTTTCCATCCCTAGTAGGACCTAAGCAGGGACTGTCTTTCGTTGTTTGAAAAGTTTTCTGCAGTAGCGAAAAATTCCGTTACTTTATCCATGTATCATTATATGTCATTACTATATATTACATACTGTATTCTTTAAATGTCACATATTTATTACGTTACGTGCAATATCACTTTGCTAAGCAAAGTACACAGTTAGTTAAGCATGTTTAGATTAAAGTAGAAGGCAATGCCCCATAGGTTCATTTAGGATGATTTGGTCAGGTTTATTTATTATTTTTTGAGTCGAATTTGTATATTATTTTTTTGAGAGCATTACTAAACTATACCATCTGGTGAGCAAGATGTATGAGACAGGCGAAATACCCACAGACTTCAAGAAGAATATAATAATTCCAATCCCAAAGAAAGCAGGTGTTGACAGATGTGAAAATTACCAAACTATCAGTTTAATAAGCCACAGCTGCAAAATACTAACGCGAATTCTTTACAGACGAATGGAAAAACTGGTAGAAGCGGACCTCGGGGAAGATCAGTTTGGATTCCGTAGAAATGTTGGAACACGTGAGGCAATACTAACCTTACGACTTATCTTAGAAGAAAGATTAAGAAAAGGCAAACCTACGTTTCTAGCATTTGTAGACTTAGAGAAAGCTTTTGACAACGTTAACTGGAATACTCTCACTTGTATCATTTTACGTTCTTCGTTCTTCTAGTGCAGTGAACTTGTTTGGTTTAGATTTGTTTCAATTGTTTAATATGTCTATAGTAAATCAGGTCCTATCAGTGAATCAGACTGTGCCTTCCGCCAGTGTTTCTAGTCTTTGTGAAGAATTTGCAGACATTTTTGCACCGGGCCTTGGTTGCGCTACGAACTATGCTGCACATTTGGAACTGAAAGACAACGCGCAACCGAAATTTTTCAGAGCGCGCAATGTTCCCCACGCATTGCGTGATGAGGTCGCAAGAACATTGCACGATTTAGAATATCAAGGTGTAATTGAACGTGTGCAGGCTTCTCTCTGGGCCTCACCCTTAGTAATTTTGCCAAAACCTTCCGGAACATTGAGACTTTGTGTGGACTTCAAGGCAACTGTGAATCCACAACTTGTGACTGCTACTTTTCCTTTGCCCCGCCCGGAAGATCTTTTTGACAAACTGTGCCCGGGAAAATATTTTTCCAAATTGGACCTAGCAGATGCGTACTTGCAAATACCTGTGGACGAAGAATCCCAGCGCGTCTTAGTGGTTAACACGCATCTTGGCTTGTATCGCTTCAAAAGACTGCCATTCGGGTGTGCATCCGCCCCTGCTTTGTTTCAGCAATATTTACAAACTGTGTGTGCGTCGGTCCCTACTGCTGCGAACTATCTGGACGATATTGTGATCTCCGGAAAGACAGAAGCCGAACATTTGCAAAATCTCCGAACATTATTTCAGGTCTTGCGTCAAAATGGTCTTCGCTTGAGGAAGGACAAATGTGTGTTTTTTGCTCGGGACTTACCCTACCTGGGGCATGTCATAAATGCCCAAGGTATACATCCGAGTCCAGAGCACCTCCGTGCCATACAGGACTTACCTGCTCCGCAAGATTTGAAACAGCTACAGAGTGTGCTGGGTAAAATTAATTATTATGCAAAGTTTGTGCGCAATCCTTCTTCCATTTCAGCTCCGCTTCATCGCTTACGCCGTAAAGGTGTTCCGTTCGTCTGGACGACGGAATGCGAACGCGCCTTTCGCCAGTTGAAATCGGCGTTACTTTCAAATACTTGCCTTACGCCATTCGATCCCCAGAAACCCCTTTTGTTGATGGTAGATGCTTCGGAATTCGGGATCGGTGCTGTGCTTGCGCACAAGGATGGCTCGCATGATCGCCCTATTGCCTTTGCGTCCAAATTGCTCTCATCTGCGCAAAGAAATTATTCACAGATAGAGAAAGAAGCTTTAGCTCTCGTGTTTGGTGTTACCAAGTTCCATGACTTCTTGTATGGTCGTCACTTTACCATCATCACGGACCACAAACCTTTGACATCGCTTTTTCATCCGAACAAGCCTGTACCTCCACGTACAGCGCAGAAATTCATTCGCTGGTCACTTTTTCTCTCGCAGTACCGCTACGATATCTTGTATCGGTCCACTGCTAAGCACGGAAACGCTGATGCGTTGTCCCATTTGCCTGTTGCTGAGGATAAAGCATTCGATTCTTCCGAACTTGCTTGCATGTTTATTGATTCGGAAGCCGATGACGTGGTCGCATCGTTTCCGATTGATTTTCGTCGTGTAGCTACAGCCACAGCTGCTGATCCTGTCCTTGCTACTGTTTTGCGTTTTGTTGCTACGCAATGGCCCTTGTCAAAGTCACGGATCGAAGATCCTTTGGTTCGCCGTTTTTTTGCTCACAAGGAGAGACTTTTTGTACGACGTGGTGTTTTGTTGTTGCGTTCTGATAATGATCAATCCCGAGTCGTGGTCCCACGATCGTTACAGTCCTCTGTCTTAAAGCTTCTTCACCAAGGACATTGGGGTATAGTGCGTACGAAACAACTTGCTCGTCAGCACTGTACTTGGTTCGGAATCGATGCTGCGATTACGAATATGTGCTCCTCTTGTGTGGCGTGTGCCGAACACCAATCCGCACCGCCGCGGAAATTCTTTGCATGGCCGAAAGCCACTTCCCCTTGGCAACGCTTGCACATCGATTTTGCTGGTCCATTCTGGAATGCTCGATGGTTGGTTGTGGTCGATGCTTTCAGTAATTTTCCTTTTGTTGTCCGGATGTCTTCCACGACGTCTTCTGCCACAATCCAAGCCTTGTCTGCTATCTTTTGCATTGAGGGTCTTCCGCAGTCTATTGTTTCCGACAATGGCCCACAATTCATGTCCGCAGAATTTCAGTCATTCTGCAAGGCCAATGGTATTCAACATCTAACGTCCGCGCCGTTTTCGCCTCAGTCAAACGGTGCCGCTGAACGATTGGTCCGGACTTTCAAGTCACAGATGTTGAAATTGAAAGAATCGCATTCTCGGGAGGACGCTTTGTTACTCTTTTTGTCATCGTATCGCTCTCAGCCCCGCGATGGTCGCTCGCCGGCTGAATTGCTCCATGGTCGATCTCATCGCACCCTGATGTCTTTGCTGCATCCGCCGCATCAGGTTCCTGTGCAGCGGCAGACTCCTGCTTTTGCTCCTGGCGACGTTGTCTATTATCGCAACTATCGCGGTTCACGGCGTTGGCTCGCAGGGCGCATTCTTCGCTGCCTCGGCCGCGCGATGTATTTGGTTTTGGGGGCCTCTGGTGAGGTGCGTCGGCATCTCAATCAGCTGCGCCTCTGTCGTCGCCTGGGTTCTGCCGCTCCCCGTCTGCTTTCAGCGACGGTGCCGTCAGGTCAGCGCCTTGGGGACCCATCTACTGGCTCGCCTCATCCCCAGGTGTTACCGACGCTGCCTTCCATTTTGCCTCATGGCGTCGCGCCGCCGCCGCAGCAGCCGCCGCAGCCGCCGCCGGCGCCGCCCGCAGTGGACGCGTCGCTGCAACCGCCTGGCGCCTCCCTGGGTCACGCGCCGCCGCTCGCTTCCCGTGACCAGCTGTCCTCCGCCATGGACCTCTTGCCCGCTCCGGACCAGATGTCGTCTTCGCGCGTCGGCTTCCCCGACGCAATGGAGGTCGACCCTTCGGCCCCTCTTGTCTCATTACGTGCGCATATACCTCATGTTGACGTGCACCCTGGACTAGGTTTGCAGGCGTTTCCTAGCTCCCCTCGGACCGAATGGCCGGGTGCGGGTGGCACGGCCTCGCCTGTTGTTAGGCTCCCCACCTCATCGCATACGTCAACATGGGGTCCTCCCCACGGCGGGCGGAAGCCTTATCTCACGACCGTTCGCCGATTTGCGGGGGAGGAATGTGGTGTCACCGCTAGACACCACACTTGCTAGGTGGTAACTTAAATCGGCCGCGGTCCTGTAGTACATGTCGGACCCGCGTGTCGCCACTGTGTAATCGCAAACCTAGCGCCACCACATGGCTGGTCACAAGACACGGACTAGACCTCGCCCCCAGTTGTACGGACGACATTGCTTGCGACCAGACGTACCAAGTCTTCCTCTCATTTGCCGAGAGACAGATAGAATAGCCTTCAGCTTAGTCCATAGCTACGACCTAGCAAGGCGCCATTTGTATCAGTGCTTATAGCTTACTAATATTCAAGAGAGATGTATTCCAACAAGAGAATTAAAGATAAGTATTAAAACGCTACGTACTTTTCTTCTTATTCATTAATAAATGTTCCAGAACTTCAAGCCCGTCTGCGTTAGTTTAGCGTGCACCTAGCTACCTCATTGTGTCTATGCTGTATGAACTAGACACAACACTCTCTTTCAAATTCTGAAGGTGGCAGGGGTAAAAGACAGGGAGCGAAAGGCTATTTACAATTTGTACAGAAACCAGATGGCAGTTATAAGAGTCGAGGGGCATGAAAGGGAAGCAGTGGTTGGGAAAGGAGTGAGACAGGGTTGTAGCCTCTCCCCGATGTTATTCAATCTGTATATTGAGCAAGCAGTAAAGGAAACAAAAGAAAAATTCGGAGTAGGTATTAAAATCCATGGAGAAGAAATAAAAACTTTGAGGTTCGCCGATGACATTGTAATTCTGTCAGAGACAGCAAAGGACTTGGAAGAGCAGTTGAACGGAATGGACAGTGTCTTGAAAGGAGGATATAAGATGAACATCAACAAAAGCAAAACGAGGATAATGGAATGTAGTCAAATTAAATCGGGTGATGCTGAGGGAATTAGATTAGGAAATGAGACACTTAAAGTAGTAAAGGAGTTTTGCTATTTAGGGAGTAAAATAACTGATGATGGTCGAAGTAGAGAGGATATAAAATGTAGACTGGCAATGGCAAGGAAATCGTTGCTGAAGAAGAGAAATTTGTTAACATCGAATATAGATTTAAGTGTCAGGAAGTCATTTCTGAAAGTATTTGTATGGAGTGTAGCCATGTATGGAAGTGAAACATGGACGATAACCAGTTTGGACAAGAAGAGAATAGAAGCTTTCGAAATGTGGTGCTACAGAAGAAGCTGAAGATAAGGTGGGTAGATCACGTAACTAATGAGGAGGTATTGAATAGGATTGGAGAGAAGAGAAGTTTGTGGCACAACTTGATTAGAAGAAGGGATCGGTTGGTAGGACATGTTTTGAGGCATCAAGGGATCACATATTTAGCATTGGAGGGCAGCGTGGAGGGTAAAAATCGTAGAGGGAGAACAAGAGATCAATACACTAAGCAGATTCAGAAGGATGTAGGTTGCAGTAGGTACTGGGAGATGAAGAAGCTTGTACAGGATAGAGTAGCATGGAGAGCTGCATCAAACCAGTCTCAGGACTGAAGACCACAACAACAACAACAACGAGCATTACTGTCAGAGACCATGGAAATTGTTGTCTTTTGGTATTACTTGTTACACTTTTACTGTGTGCATGTTCAAACATGTGGGGTATTGTACCTGCCTTCTGGCGACGAGCGTAGCGATATATCAAGGTATGTACTACATGTGACGGATAGGGTAACGTATAGTGAACTGCCGAGTGCTTGACAGACCCAGATCAGAGCGATCACGTGGGTCGGCGAAATGCTGTGACAGAGCCATTGACGGCTTGGGGAAATACTGGCCGTTACAACTCGTTACTGGAGGTGACTCCCGGACACAGTGCACGCACGCCTCCATTCAGAACATCACTGCAAAGATGAATAAAGATAGAACGAATGACGGTGCAGAGGAGAAAGTAGGCTCATTTCATAGGGAAAGTTACGGTGATGGTGACTATCGAGACGCGCGACTGTTATAATGTACACTTCTCATATTACAGAACTTTTAATAATTACGATATTATACGAACTTTGGGAAGTTATATCTCAGCAACGCTTTATGCGATTGAGACAAACGATACATCAGTAAAAACGTGTCGTCGAGTCGTATCAGGTTACCGTAAGAGAATTGTGATTATAACGCCCAGTTTTAGAATTCTGGCAAAACCATGTTTTTGCAGTTAAAAACCTTTACTTTTTTACTAAATAAAATCTATTAAAGATAGTAATAAATCATGCTCATAAATGAAAAGCTAAGAAAATTTACATATATATTCGCGTATAATACGTGTATAAAATGTTGAAATTGTAATTTTTGTATTTAAACTACATTACGTGTTTAGGACAAGTCGCAGGGGGCGTATGGCGAAATTTTTCTAAGTACTGATTTTGGGACATGTAATTTTTCGTAGAGCCTCGTGGTCTCCACTTAGAATAATATTCGCGTCGACCAGCGGTCGCGGACTTGGAATTTTTCTACGATGCACGCCACCAGTACGCTGAACTTGTAGAAATTTGACGAGTTTTCTTCAAGGCTCAGGATGTTTTAGAGGTTGTTTGGACTTGCAACATTTTCCGTGCCGTCGTGGATTCGTGGACTTGACTGTTTCTGTGGATGTACTCAGATAGTGAGGCGAAACTGTGAAAATTTTCCCGATATTCGTCAGGTGAACTTTGAATATTTTCGTGGTGAGAAAGAGTTCATGCTGAGCCACACTCATGGACTTCGATTTTATTTCGTGGTGTTGGAAATAACCAGTCAAGTACACTTATGATCTATTATTAGTAAGAACAACAAATTTTACATACAAATAAATATACTAATTCCATCATTATCACAAAGATTATTAAACTAAATCAAGAATCTTAATATAATACCTAAAATAATTAGAAAATCAAATTATAAAATAATGAACTACGTCGTAATTTTAAAGATTGTGAGACAATGGAGACTTGCGTTTTGGTAGTATAGCTAGTTTCATAATATCGTCCTTCCTTTTGTCATCTATTCGGAATATTAACTGTTCATTCACGATCGCTATCTCGAAAGTTAAGCCCTTCGTGTTGAAATCTGATTTTGTTGATACAATACTGTTTCTTGCAAAGATAAAAATAATTTGCTTTTGCTCTCGGAAACATTTCGTGTGAGTGTGTTGGTGTCTTAATCAGCCTGCACTGTCTTAGTCTGTCTGCACTGAATATGAACAAAATTCAAATATATTTACTACAAACAGTGAGTTATGCAATGGGTACTTGTGCTGGCATCCATAGACGTTATTGACGCCAGATTTATTTAAGTCAAGCCCTTTGTTTAGTGTGATGAGTGCTATAGTTGCCTCATATCTTTCTTTACTGTTTTGTGTACCGGACATTATTCGTGCGGAACGAACACGTGATCTCAGAGCTAAATTACATATTTTTCAGGCAAATTAAGTAGTGAACATGTGTCAATACACGGACTCTGATACTTTCTGTTTCAATATCATAACCTATCTTAAGACAGTAATTTAGCACCAATGTACACCACCCAATCACAATAATGATAAATAATGCTCTCGCAAAAATACGGTATGCACTTTAACAATAACTGAATGTCACAAAACACAGCCTCAAAGGGTGCGGAGCAAAGTCAGGACATGCGGGGACCAAGCAGCAATCGGTATTGTAATTGTAAACTGTCGAAGCTGCGTTGGTAAAGTACCGGAACTTCAAGCGCTGATAGAAAGCACCGAAGCTGAAATCGTTATAGGTACAGAGAGCTGGCTTAAGCCAGAGATAAATTCTGCCGAAATTTTTACAAAGGTACAGACGGTGTTTAGGAAGGATATATTGCATGCAACCGGTGGTGGAGTGTTCGTCGCTGTTAGTAGTAGTTTATCCTGTAGTGAAGTAGAAGTGGATAGTTCCTGTGAATTATTATGGGTGGAGGTTACACTCAACAACCGAGCTGGGTTAATAATTGGCTCCTTTTACCGACCTCCCGACTCAGCAGCGTTAGTGGCAGAACAACTGAGAGAAAATTTGGAATACATTTCACATAAATTTCCTCAGCATGTTATAGTCTTAGGTGGAGATTTCAATTTACCAGATATAGACTGGGACACTCAGATGTTTAGGACGGGTGGTAGGGACAGAGCATCGAGTGACATTATACTGAGTGCACTATCCGAAAATTACCTCGAGCAATTAAACAGAGAACCGACTCGTGGAGATATCATCTTGGACCTACTGATAACAAACAGACCCGAACTTTTCGACTCTGTAAGTGCAGAACAGGGAATCAGTGATCATAAGACCGTTGTAGCATCCCTGAATATGGAAGTTAATAGGAATATAAAAAAAGGGAGGAAGGTTTATCTGTTTAGCAAGAGTAATAGAAGGCAGATTTCAGACTACCTAACAGATCAAAACGAAAATTTCTGTTCCGACACTGACAATGTTGAGTGTTTATGGAAAAAGTTCAAGGCAATCGTAAAATGCGTTTTAGACAGGTACGTGCCGAGTAAAACTGTGAGGGACGGGAAAAACTCACCGTGGTACAACAACAAAGTTAGGAAACTACTGCGAAAGCAAAGAGAGCTTCACTCCAAGTTTAAACGCAGCCAAAACCTCTCAGACAAACAGAAGCTAAGCGATGTCAAAGTTAGCGTAAGGAGGGCTATGCGAGAAGCGTTCAGTGAATTCGAAAGTAAAATTCTATGTACAGACTTGACAGAAAATCCTAGGAAGTTCTGGTCTTACGTTAAATCAGTAAGTGGCTCGAAACAGCATATCCAGACACTCCGAGATGATGATGGCATTGAAACAGAGGATGACATGCGTAAAGCTGAAATACTAAACACCTTTTTCCAAAGCTGTTTCACAGAGGAAGACCGCACTGCAGTTCCTTCTCTAAATCCTCGCACAAACGAAAAAATGGCTGACATCGAAATAAGTGTCCAAGGAATAGAAAAGCAACTGGAATCACTCAACAGAGGAAAGTCCACTGGACCTGACGGGATACCAATTCGATTCTACACAGAGTACGCGAAAGAACTTGCCCCCCTTCTAACAGCCGTGTACCGCAAGTCTCTAGAGGAACGGAGGGTTCCAAATGATTGGAAAAGAGCACAGGTAGTCCCAGTCTTCAAGAAGGGTCGTCGAGCAGATGCGCGAAACTATAGACCTATATCTCTGACGTCGATCTGTTGTAGAATTTTAGAACATGTTTTTTGCTCGAGTATCATGTCGTTTTTGGAAACCCAGAATCTACTATGTAGGAATCAACATGGATTCCGGAAACAGCGATCGTGTGAGACCCAACTCGCGTTATTTGTTCATGAGACCCAGAAAATATTAGATACAGGCTCCCAGGTAGATGCTATTTTTCTTGACTTCCGGAAGGCGTTCGATACAGTTCCGCACTGTCGCCTGATAAACAAAGTAAGAGCCTACGGAAGACCAGCTGTGTGGCTGGATTGAAGAGTTTTTAGCAAACAGAACACAGCATGTTGTTATCAATGGAGAGACGTCTACAGACGTTAAGGTAACCTCTGGCGTGCCACAGGGGAGTGTTATGGGACCATTGCTTTTCACAATATATATAAATGACCTAGTAGATAGTGTCGGAAGTTCCATGCGGCTTTTCGCGGATGATGCTGTAGTATACAGAGAAGTTGCAGCATTAGAAAATTGTAGCGAAATGCAGGAAGATCTGCAGCGGATAGGCACTTGGTGCAGGGAGTGGCAACTGTCCCTTAACATAGACAAATGTAATGTATTGCGAATACATAGAAAGAAGGATCCTTTATTGTATGATTATATGATAGCGGAACAAACACTGGTAGCAGTTACTTCTGTAAAATATCTGGGAGTAAGCGTGCGGAACGATTTGAAGTGGAATGATCATATAAAATTAATTGTTGGTAAGGCGGGTACCAGGTTGAGATTCATTGGGAGAGTGCTTAGAAAATGTAGTCCAGCAACAAAGGAGGTGGCTTACAAAACACTCGTTCGACCTATACTTGAGTATTGCTCATCAGTGTGGGATCCGTACCAGATCGGGTTGACGGAGGAGATAGAGAAGATCCAAAGAAGAGCGGCACGTTTCGTCACAGGGTTATTTGGTAACCGTGATAGCGTTACGGAGATGTTTAATAAACTCAAGTGGCAGACTCTGCAAGAGAGGCGCTCTGCATCGCGGTGTAGCTTGCTCGCCAGGTTTCGAGAGGGTGCGTTTCTGGATGAGGTATCGAGTATATTGCTTCCCCCTACTTATACCTCCCGAGGTGATCACGAATGTAAAATTAGAGAGATTAGAGCGCGCACGGAGGCTTTCAGACAGTCGTTCTTCCCGCGAACCATACGCGACTGGAACAGGAATGGGAGGTAATGACAGTGGCACGTAAGGTGCCCTCCGCCACACACCGTTGGGTGGCTTGCGGAGTATGAATGTAGATGTAGATGTAGAACAAACAAAAATCTTATAAGCTGAGAGGAGCCAATCGGAGACGCCTCTGCAAGACGTCAGGATAGCTGTGAGGAACCGGTGAAGCATCTTCGATTCCTAGTAAAACATTATTAGAGTCCATTAATTTATTCACAATGTTTATCAATCGTCGTTCGTCTGCATTAGCCTCGGCTGATGCTTCTTGCAGCTTGTTGGAGTCTGGCTGACGTCTGTCGAGTCATCTCGGCTTCTGTATGACAGGTGAGGTTTTAGCGACCTTGGCGCCTTGGTAGGTTGTTGGGGAGCAACTGCAACCGATGCCCAACGTGAAGTGGTGTCGTGCTGGCTTCTGGGGTGTCCTTCCTCCCACTCCCAATTCTGCGATGACGCTTGACGATCTATCAGCGGTGTAACAGGTATCGGCTATCCTGTGGTCAGCCTACCGGCCTGATAGGTTTTAGGACTTGGACATGCCTGGACGCTGAACAGGAACGTGGACCTCAAGTGGCCTTATTGCTGGTATCTGCACTGAAGTTCAGTGCTGGCAGCACCTTGTGAGGAGGTGTTGTTGGAAGACAATTACTTCATCGATAGACGGTGAAGATCATCAACCTCACCACATCTTCACTAATTCATAGACTGTGATGGGGCATCTAGGACATACGTTCATTATAGTATCGCAATCATGGAATAGACTGTTACTGTTGTGAATGCCATCTATCGCAAACATCAACTGAGGATGAGAGCTGGAAGGCTGGAGTACTTTAAGGGAGGCTATGACGCAAGGTTCGGTTCGAAACGACCGCATGTGGCCTCCTTATTTTGCTTTATTCACTTAACAGACTGTTAACCGCTGCGTCAATTCCTCACTAGGTGTTCTTATATAGGAGATAGTGTTTCTTGCAGCATGTCTTACAAGCTGACGAATACGCTTGCCTCACTTCCTCTGTCGCAGTCTTCTCTCTGCTGAATGCGTAGTCTCACTCGGCAGAGTGTGAAGGGTCCTGATCCGCTCCCTGTTTCTGCGTCTGTCTCTGGCATGACTTTCCTTACCCCGTAAAAATTTTAATTAGTTATAAGAAAAATTTCTAATTTCCTACACCTTACTATTCTGTGCCAGTTACAAAACACAGACATCAGACAAGTGTCAGAAACTATCACCAGGGATAACAAATACCAAAATTTTAAGAACTGGTTAAAATGCAGTATGCAG
This sequence comes from Schistocerca nitens, assembly GCF_023898315.1. NCBI lineage: Eukaryota > Metazoa > Arthropoda > Insecta > Orthoptera > Acrididae > Schistocerca > Schistocerca nitens. The sequence goes on along the minus strand of NC_064614.1, from coordinate 1,157,839,611 downwards.
GCAGCAGTCCGGTATATCATATACACACGAAGTCTCTCAATGATGATTAAATGCTGTAGAGCAACCAAACTGCAGAGATATTGATTCATACGTTTCACCCGATCTTCCAAATACAGATTCTTTCTATGGGATTTTGCGGTAGGGTGCCTTCCTGTTCGTCAAAAGAGGCATGTATGCTTTCAACCCTGTGAACATTGCTGTTGTCATCTTGGAAGATGAGTGTCTCCACAGCACACACATCATGTAAATGTAGAAGAAAGAGCAACACTTTGTCAGTGAGTAATTCGACGCCTAGCATTATTGCAATGATATAATTTTTCTGGTACATTCATTGTGTATGTGAATACTGTCTGCATAATGTCACGAATACAGTTGGCAGTAAAGAAGTAATTAATGTAAACGTCTCGTTACATGTGGCAGTTTCACTGCATGGTCGTCAGCGAGAGAACGTATAGTAAAAATTTCAAATTAAGTTTAAAGTTTGCTGCAAGTCTGTTAGCCTTCATTCTCAAAACCTAGGAGACTTAAGTATTGGTATTATTATGTAGTGCGCTACACATCTTCCCCACCCCCCTCCCCTATTAACAGGTTGTTGATTCTCACCCCCAAAATGATGCTCTCCCGACATTCGCTTGAAATCAATCCAGTGGTTTAGGAGGAGATGTGAAAAAGACGTAGATACATATATTGGCACATTCATTTTCAAAATCTATATAGATTCGTAAGCTCTTGTTTTTTTTCAGTATTGTATCACCGAAAAACTAGTCATACAACCATTCACATAGTTACTGGCCTAACATTAAATACAGAAGTAAGTTTCCTTGCGCCTGTCACATTTGTATAGTGAAGTTAAGATCTATACATTGCCGTTACGCTGCAATTACATGCTTGGCATTGTTCTAATTATTTATATTTAATGTAGCAATATCGTGAGCAAATATACACAGCGGGACTGTGCTGTCAGAAAGATAAAAGTGGATGTCTCTGTGTTCTTTTTGTCTTAATGTAGTGATGTGCTGTGATACTGCTCCGTTGGGAGTTAATCGGAGTTATGGAGCGGCATTGCAAAGACTTGTTCCTGTAGGAACGTTAACTTTCATGATGCCGCTACTCGCGATGTATCTCCTGGATACATGCGGCGATTTCTGTCGTTGAGTGTCTGTTTTCATACCTTTTACTTGCAGTTCTCTTTATTCGTATAGATTTGGCATGCACAGAATGGAACATTAGTTTCATTAGATATTAAAACTAATGTTAGTAGTTAACAAAAAGTCTTGCATGAAATGTATTAAATAGTTAGACCTAAGTACAGATTTTAGAAAATTATTCAACTAATCAGATACGCCTCGGAGACTTGATTGCCGTCTACAGATATATTTTTTCACAAACTGTTTTTGGATGCTCTTATAAACAAAGATATGTACAGTCGTGCTCAAAAGTATCCGAACGACCTGAATTGCATTTCGCCTGATTCGCATGCAACCCGCATAATGCAGCTGTCTAGCACGTCCTCTAACCACTCCTCGGTACAGGCGTTTGACTATTGAAAATGGTTCCAACAAGTCACCACTAGAAAACACTGCTCTGTATCGCAGTAACTCAAGATGTAAGGTAATACCACGATACTACAAATATCAGGGAACACCTTATCACATATAAGACTGTCCTTAAGGCTTGTAAGCTCACATTTACTACAGTAAATGGCATACCTCAAATGTCACCACTCTCATTATTACGTCAGATAGATAATGCACGTAGTAAGTTCGTCGCATTCATGAGATCCTCATCAAACTAACCTACCGTACTTATTATTTAACACAAAATGACATTAAAATATTAAGTTATTCACGAGCAGCTAGTTGAGAATATGTATGAACTTCAAATGACACGACGAACCATCTCTTTCTGGATATGGATTCAAACCCAGGTCATGCAGACTAAGCAAAGATTTCTTGACTGATGTAAACTGTCATATCTGACTAGGCATACAGAGAGTGATATACCTCGATTTTAGACACTATCAGTTAGCAAATATCAACTTTAAATTACATAACGCAAACATTTTTAACGGACACGAATTCCTACCCAGCTTCTATTGACCCTGTTAACCTACGAGAGATGTTAAATATTGCTTCTTCACAAGTAACTTACTTGAAATGCCGTGAGGTAAAGCTTTGTGTTGGACAGGGATTCGAACCCAGAACCTAATCGGATAGATATCGAAGCACAATCAACTGTGACATATCGGAATTTCTCGGCAGTAGTTAGATGTTTCAACTGAAATGACGAGACGAAACATTAATTTTTTCCTTCGCAAGACTCCAACCCGGCACCTATCGCTGTTATATTCTAGAGAAAACGAACGTTAAATATGGGTTTGTTGCGCTAGCAGCGACATGTAGGCATGTTTGAACTAGAAACAATATGACGAAGACTTCAGTGCTGATTGGGAATTAAGCCCCATACATATCGTTGTTGACTACACACAAAGAGACGTCAGCTACCGAATATTTCTCCACCAGCAGCTCGGAATAACGTCTTGAACTTACAGTGATCTCGCAAATGGTTCTGTGTCTCACTGGGAGTCAAAAACGTCAGATATCGTTAGTGTTGACAACGAATGAAAATACATTAAAAATCAAAATTATTATCCACCAGCAGATAGGTGTCCTCATGCTAGTGCTTGATAACACATAACGAAATCTTTAATGCCAGGCCCGGATTCGAACGCATTCATGCTCAGTACGTGAGATGTTAAGGAATTTGCAGTTTTGAACAAACAACAAGTTGTAGCCGACCTGTATTTATGGCGGTCTGAGTTGCATTCCCAGTTCAGAACAAATTTTGTCGACATACGGAAGCTCAAATAAAAGATGGAATAGGTCTCCTGTGACCCTACATAGCGTTTGTTTCGTAACTAGAAATAAATAACTAGTATAAGAAAGGTTACTGGTGATAGAGTTACTACATGTCGCCACTCCTGACTTTATTGTGGTTCAACCTAACGATTACTTGGTAGAGAAGGAATATCATTTTTAATGTGAATTTCAGGTCACAATGCCATTATATCTTCTTCACTCAGTGTAGCCAGAAGAGAATGGAATCTGTCTCTCCCTATCTAAAATCATTGACAGAAAATGTAGTCGAACCCAGACCATCGGTATAGGAACCTATCATCAGTCTAACAAACAAACAAATCCTCTTCTCTGTCAGTAATTTCTCTATGGTACAGCCGTTGCGCCAGACTGCTTGAGAATTCTTACACACAGGCTCCCTCTAGTAATTTGTAGCATGTTCAGTAAATTCATTTACATGGTTGACCGAGTCACCATGAACAAGCTGCCTCGGCTACCCAGTGCATATATTAGACTCTATTTTGTAATCACCGTAATAAAATCACGTAACTGCCACCTACACAGAACTGCCAACAATGTAGGATGCACAAATTTAAATAGAAAGTGTTGCTTTCCACTTGAGCTACTCTCTTGCGCTATCTGTTTGTTGAAAACGTCGTGCAGTGCAAAAGAAAATGTGTAATTATATGTCTCTCACAAGTCTAGACCGGGCCATATGCCACAGCGCTGTGGAATGCAGAAGTTCTGGAGGACTTGTTATTAAGTTCTGGAGCTGTTGTAGCTGCGTGTCAGTTAGTAGCGTAATGGTAAGCGTCGCGCTCCGTAGGTAAGACGTCGTGAGTTCGATTTCATTCATTGCTACATTTTTAAAACGCAATTCTGCTGTCTAATGAAGTTATCAATCTAATGGAACTTTGAACATAATTCCCTTCACTTCTCAAACCAAAATAGTCGCATGTGGAAAAAGGGCTAACTTCTGCGACATTTTGTTCTTTTCAGTTTTAATAGACAGCCAGGTAGCAGATGCATCTCGAAACTTTTGTATTATGTATGGGAGTGAGCATCGTGCCAAATTACGCCAGAAAAGTATTTTCTACATTTTCTGTCGTGTGGTAGTGGCATTTTATTCTTCTTCAAACCTTGTTCGACAGCTTTAACTCAGAACAAGTTTTCTACATGCATGTAATCAATAAACTGCGTGTGCATTGTCAGACTGTTATAGATAACATCAGAGAATTCGCATATATCGTTAATGATTAACTTCTCTCTCATGTTTACTATTGTTTTAACAACACTAAAGGAAACCTAACGAAAATTGTGCACTGTATTATAAGAAATGAAATAAAACTACCCACGATAACCTTACGACGGAAGTATGTTTTAATAAGACTGAGTATTTGTACACAAGCGCGTATCTAACGGTACGAATTAGTAAAATACTACTCACTTAGATTTTGAGTGGGTCTGTGTTTAATTGGTATGCTGTGTCATACTCAAGAGGTATGCAAATGTGGCATTTCATAAATAAAGTTACGTATTCCTAGAAACCCAAAATTTGCTTGTCAGCAGCGGAAAGAGGCGTTACCTGTTGTGCAGCATTGTAAGTTTTTCACCATAGCACTATGAGCCGATAGTATTTTCTTTCGATTTCCTTATCGATGTTTGATCTGACTGCTTGGAGTTCTTTCACAGAAGGGTAAAAAAGGTTACAGTCAGTGAGACCGGAACTGCGAACCATAACAGACGCTTTTTCATTGGACAGCACAGAACCAAAGAGATGGCGAAGCGGGTTGTCTCATAGCTTCCTTTTACGAGGCCAATAGTGGCTAGAACTCGTAAACCGCTATTTCAAGGACGAGATTAGTTGGGATTTCCACGTGCAACGATTTTGCTGGACTGAAACCCCTAAATTTACAATCACGTCAAGCGATAATAACTCAGATTATTCAATGGAAATGACTTGTAAAATCAAGTGTACTTCGAGGCTTATTTCCGTGCACCCCAGGAAGTAACTCGTCGATCACAGAGTTGCCAAACATACCTTGCCTTGTTGCCAAATCTCAGTTACAGTACAAACAGGAAGAAGACGTGATCTTACAGCGGGCTGGGAAGAGACCATAGCTGGTGTCTCCAAGTCGCGGCTGCTATGGCCTGGAATACATAATGCGTCTGATTCGCTTTTCTGTAACTAGGTTTAGGGACTGGAGCGTAGTTACTGATAATAGAACTGACTGCACACTAAGCATCATAAATCAATAACTCTCATAGTTGTTTTTATATTTCTTTCGTAAGTGTACTCAAAACTAAGAAACTCATACATAGACGTTTTCGTGCCTCGCCCATTGTTGAGCACAAAAAACAAATAAAAATAAAAGAGAATGTGTGTGTGTGTGTGTGTGTGTGTGAGAGAGAGAGAGAGAGAGAGAGAGAGAGAGACAGAGAGACAGAGAGAGACAGAGAGAGACAGAGAGAGACATAAAAATCAAAAAGAAAGAGAGAGAGAGTATAAAATTGTTGTAAACAAATTGAATCATGGTATGTAAAGAAATCTTTCATTAAAATGACACGTTCCACATCATTACGAAATGTCGTATTCATGATCTATGGAACAAGAATTAATCTGATATAATCTGATCTAATCATATCATATTGATGACTAGCCATGAAGAGTCATGAATTTCCGAAATTTTTCACAACACGTAATCGGACTGTTAATTAAGTAAAATCAAATGTTACGTATCGGTTTTCCTTACCAGCTGCTAGGTGTTTGAATCTAAAATAAGGATACAAACTTTTGTGCCTAAGCGACAATCGAACTGCACACCTTCCGTGCATCCACGAATATAGCTTAAGTATCAGTTGCTTACCCACCAACAGTAAGATGTGTGCGTGTTTGACCAGAAATAACGACACCTATTGCGATTGTTGGCAACACATGAACAGACATTAAAAATGCACGTTAATTTTCACTAGCAGGCCGGTGTGCACCTGATAGGGCTTGAAACGAAATTATGAATGAGATTCGAACCCACATACTTACCTTTGGAGGAGACCTAGAGACGATTGCAGTCTTGGGAAAAAGGAACGAAATGATTGAACTATTCTGTTCCGAGAGATTCAAATCCTCGAAAGAGGAGATACGAATTCGAAATCACAGTCCAGCACCAAATTTTTCAGCGTCTATAGTTTAAGGGGAGCCGGAGGTGCCTATGCTGCCCATGTTAAAATCACTAAGTTTGAGGAACATTTATGAATAAACTACCAAATACAAAAATTTGAATTTTTTTACATATAGAGTGGTTTAGTATTGCAGTTATGACAGAGGGTTTTGGAGTATCTTTTCTAGTTTCCTTCCAATTATTTTTTTATTAATGACCCAAATTTTTTTACAAATAATTGCTTTATAATGAAACTGAAATGAAACTACTGAACATATTGCCAAATGGCTGTGTTACAATGTAAGTTTGACCACTAGGAGTGCTGTATAAAAATTTCATCTCTCTAGCTTGAGTGGATTTTGAGAAAATGTTCCTTATATTCGAAAAATTCTAATTTTCAGGAAATGGCTATCAGAGTTTCTCAATACATTCCTGCACTATAGGATGGATTATCAGGGTCTTCTTCTTCATCCTCCAAAAGCTTCCTCTTCTGTCTTCTTTTCTGGCCTGTTGTTCCATCATACTTCATATGCCTTTCTCTTCTTTCTGCTCCTCTTATCCTTTCTCTGTCAATATTTGTTAGTGCACGTACAGTGTTCACCCCAGCTGTAAATCCTAATGCCTTCAGAACTTCACACTTCACACTGTTCCCTTGGTTGTAGGTTGCTATTGCATCATAAATGCCAAAGTGCAGTGTTTTTATGCTTACAAACACCCTTTTAGGAATCACTTTCCAAATCAAATTGTTTATGCTCTCATTAGGATTCTGCGTCTTTCCGTGTAGACATTTGTGTAACAATTCTGGCTGTGCTAAGTCATGAAAAATTCCTTTTATTGCATTTATCACAGCTGCTGGCAAACCATGTTGTGATCAAAGTCCTTTTTTGCATTATATTTGCACCAGGAATCTTTTGGGCACAGGCTGTGTTGAGGGTATTCATTGGAAGAGGCAGTATGAAGGAACAATGCCCACACTGCTTTTCGCATGTCACTAACATTACTAGTATTTTGCCTTATAGCATACCCATAGTATCTCTGTAGACGTTCAATCACCTCATCAGTGAGCCTGCCTCTCCCTCCTATTGTCTTTTCATCCCTGAGCTTACTTGAACTTGTTTGAGCCTTCGAAGCTGTGCACCCATATGCTTTTGCACATGCCCAATGCATTCCAACTTTTCAACTACAAATTCATTTCCGTATGGTTTCAGTTGCTCTATAGTCTTGAAACCTTTGGAGTCACCATCCCCAAGGTAGTATTTGTACCTAACGTTGTATCTGGGAACTGAACGTTCAAAAATTTGTTTCACTCCATCCACTTCCATTGCTCCACTTGATCCACTAAAATTTGCCTCACAGGTTCCACTGTGCTCTCCTTTGATTTTATTTTTGCACCTACAATGTTTTGATAATATTGCAACATCTATCACTTTTGCACTATCACCCCAAGTAGCAGTTACAACCCCATTCAGGGATTTATGACCCCTCTTTTGCCAGGAACCATCTAATGCCACTACCAAATCCCTAGAACCACCGTTCATTTCTACAGATTCCTCCACTGCTTCCTTCATGGTTTTCAAAGCCACGTCTTCAACAGAGGATCCTGCCAGTTCACAGTAGTACCCAAATTTGCTTGGAGGCGATGGCAAGTTCATAATACCACAAAACAGTTTACCAGCAGCAGACCCTTTTCCAATGGATCGAAGACCATACACAAGTGGAACATTCAAATCAAACACTCTAGATCGTCCATTTTCACCAAAGAGACTGGCATGTGAATTGTAGAAAGTCACTTGATACTTGCAACATGCACAGATTATCTTCATCTCCCAAGCTAAACCAAAGTGCTTTGTTATCTCTAGTTCCACTCCTACACTTGAACACATTTCGCACAGAACACTTTCTTTCAGCACAGAAGATAATAATCCAATATTCAGTACTTCGTTAATATCATCACTGTCACTAACATATTCACGAAATCTGCCACTTCCACCAGTCAGCTTCTTGCTAGAAGATGTCACAGGGCTATGGCCGGCCATGTCTTGCTTAGCAGAAGAACGCACTGTTTCAGTAATTGTAGTATCGCAACTTGGTATTAGTGTTAATTTTCTTTTCCCTACGTTCTTCCTCTTCTTACATACACGATTACTAAAACGTGGCATCGTAACCAGAACAACGCTTTACACAAGAAGTATAATACTACCAACAACAGGCGCAACACTGAACTAATTCGAAACGGTAAACAGCAAAGAGACGATGTTCCGCGCTCTTAGCGCTTCATTTGCCACAGAAAATAATGTAGCCAACCCTTTCACACTCGCTGTATGCGTAACATAAGGCGCTGTATGCGTAACAGACCGAGAAAATCCCAAGCAGTTCGCCAGGAAGTCACGAGACGGTGTTAGATGCATTCAGCGGCCGCCCATTTCCTCTGCAGGCGTGGGGGAATATGGTAATAACTCCACTCCTAGGGCGAGCAGAACAATAATTCAAAGTTTACATTAAAGAGGAATGTTTCAATTAATTTTGGGTAGCAAAAAAAATCGTAATTTTTTGGATTTGACCACCTCCGGCTCCCCTTAATCAAGTACAAATAAGAGCCCTGTTCCTTTAAATGGTTATCGGTTCATCAAATAAAATAAAATTTTCTAATGTAAATAAGTTTACTGGCGACTGTATTTTTGTTTACCATGACTTCCACTATGTCATTTCCCAATGTAAACCGGCTCTGCCCAGTTGGTAATGAAGGAACGTGATGTTGAATGCGGATTCTGGATTATGACGTCTTTGTCTTGAGGTTACCAGAGGTAAAGTAAATCTGTTTGTGCCTCTTAAAAAGTAAATACCTGAACCCCCGCATTGCACCTGTGGTAGTTCGCTCCACCAGACCATTGTGGCCACATTTCTCAGCCCGAGGAATGTGCTGTAACGGATGATGTGCTTAGCTTACACAGTTAGTCACAGTGGAAAAAATGCGAGTCTATTAAATGGTTAAGTAGAAGCAAGCTTCTGTTGCGGATATTATTCTGTTCTCATGTCAGCATGATGTAAAGACACTTCTATGCGTCATAGTCTCGATGTGAAGCCATTTTGAAATTTTCATAAATTCAGCAACTTTCTCAGTTCGAGAAAATCCAGTGTGAAGTTACCGGATAGTTCGATTATTACCGTCATTATTACTACCATTTTCTTCACACTGCTGCTGGAACACATGTGCTTGAAGATCAGTTAATGTCTTTTGGTCATTTATAGAAGGAGTTTCCCAAGAACAGGTTCCTTATCTGTCTACGGAATCCTTCTCATGTTAATATCAGTTATCAGCAATTGCTCGTAGATTTACATTAAAACTAAAGTAATTGGTGAAGGCGTAACTTGATAGCAAAAACGCGCTGCCTTTCTTCATTTACTTGCGCCTAGAAATGGCTATCGAGTACTGCCAAACCAAAAGGCAAGAGATCTTCCTTACAACCGATATACGTCGCTGTCACTTCATCCATATGATTTGGTCGACATGACCTGATTCAAGTTGTGTATGACAGACAATGTTTTAGAAAATAAATTGTTTTCCTTTGCAATAAACAGAAAGATTTTCATTAATCCAAGTACAAAATTTTCGCAATATTAGTTCAAATTTAATATTCGCTTCTATTATGTAAGAAAGTATTACACAGTTGCAAAACTCGCATCAGATTCATTGACCTTACACTTAGTCGCTGACCATAAATTCTACCTCAGAGTGACACCAGTTTAAGTAACCTAATATAGCGAAGACTGTTTACCAGTGCTCTTTCTCACCGGAAAATACGCAATTCACTTATTTGGCTCCATAAGTACACTGTATCAGTAATTTCCGTGTGTATGGATTGAAAAATTTAGTGGTGCTCTCTCTTCCACTTCTGTATACAATATGCCTGACCTAAACGGTTCCGTTATCATTACAGGCCCTGGGCGGTGCAACATCATACTGACAACAGTAATGTGCTTCTACTGATAAGCTGACTGTTCGTTTTACCTGATTTTGTAATCGTTTAAAACAACATGACCTTCCAGTAGGAGACATTTCGTCCCCGCCGGCCGGTGTGGCCGTGCGGTTCTAGGCGCTTCAGTCTGGAACCGCGTGACCGCTATGGTCGCAGGTTTGAATCCTGCCTCTGGCATGGATGAGTGTGATGTCCTTAGGTTAGTTAGGTTTAAGTAGTTCTAAGTTCTAGGGGACTGATGACCTCAGATGTTAAGTCCCATAGTGCTCAGAGCCATTTCGTCCCCCTTTTCCTTCTGTGAAATTTGTCAGTAAGCTTTTTGCCTTCCAACCAGCGAAATGCGGCAGAGTACGGCCGGTAAACGATTCACAAACCACGATTTAGTGCCGTTAAGACGATGTCTTTAAACATTGTCGTAGCTGAAGGAATTTAGTTTCTTCTGAAATCGTCTTAAGCAGCAACGTTCACAGATATCTCAAATAGGAAAAAGCTCATTATCCAGGTAGGAAAGGTTGTCAAACAAACTTCCCACAGTTTGAGTCAGGTTGATCATTTCGTCTGATAGCACTGCGTAAATATTTTGTCTTAGAGGTATCACAAGTAATGTTCCTGTAGCTGTGGGAATCATTGGTTGAAAACGAGTTTAACACCAATGGGTACAGTACTGCTAAATATTCAGAATGATTATCAACCTAAGTCTGAGTTCATCCACAAACTGAGGCGAATTCATAATACTGAAGCTAGATTGTGTATCCTAGTCTTCCTTGAGTGGGCATTGGTAGGCGTTTACACACACGTATACAATACTATGAATACTTCGGACGCTATAGTTAACGTTGCTCTCATATACTACTTCTGTTTTTTAATTCTTCTGGGTCTTCAGCGTGTAATATGTGTTGTAGATACAGTCTTAGACCAAAAACCTGACCGCCGTGTCGTTCACGTAAGGTGAACAATACAATCGTGCTCCTCCCAGAATCCCATGTCCGGCAATGTGCTCGATCTGGCAACATTGTAGACTGTGGCACTTCTCAGAGGAAGTCTTGACTGCAGTCTTAGTACATAACTCTTAAATACGACTGTAGTCTTGAGGTAAAACGTGAGACTAGCTAATATGACGTCTGGCGACCGTCAGCACACGTCGACAAAATTTTTATCTCCCCTTTCCTCTCGGTGCTGAAGCTATGAGTGTAATTAAGCGAATCTACAATTTATTTCGATTTCTGTCACATTGGTAATAACAGTTTGGTTCAACTATGTTTTAGCGAGAGATTTCTTGGCCGACCATCTGCCTCTGAACACCACATGCGTCTGAGTTCTCTGGGATCCATTTGCTGCCTACCAGCGGGGGCTGAGGGACTGCGCTGCATCACCTTCTGCCAGGAACTTCTGCTCCACTCCTCACTTTCGATGGTGTAAAATGCCGTAATGTTGTTGAGTGGTGACCCATAAAATCTGTCTGCGATTTATGTTTCCAACTTGATAGCAGCGGAGGCACAAACCCATTCTTATTTGATGATTATTTTATTACACTAGAAAGCAATACATCAATGTGGCACAGAATTAATTTCATTATTTCTGATCCAATGCTCTATAATTAAAGCGTCACATTCTGTTCTTTTTCCTTTCACAGGAGAGTCTTCCAATAATTTATTTTTGTCATGGATTCATAGGTGTTAGTCAAGGCACAGAGATTAAATGCAATGTAATGTGTTTCGTTTCTTTCTTTGATTCCCTATGGTAAATGGATGCAAAAGATTGTGTCAATACCTTTCAGAAACTGCTCTATAGCTACTCAGGCAAATTGCTTGTTTTGAGGTCCATACATTAATTAATGGAGAAGTGAACGCTGTTCACAAGTGATATATAAAATATACAATTGCATTTAAGGTGACAAAATTGCTCATATTTGATGCTACCCAGAGAAAAAGGAAGTTGCTACACCCGCTGTTAGCAGATGTCTGCAGGGAGTTCCTAACTGCTACTGTGGAAATTTAGAATAGAGGCCCTATAGTAATAAATTCACTTCCATCATACTTATCACCCTGACATGTGAGCCTTAAGTGAAGAACAGTATTGAAATTCGTATCGCTGACGCTCGATTCGAATTTCTCCAGAGACGCTGGTACTGCGAAGTAGCTTGGCAATTAGAAAGCCGGGATCTATGACCATTAACACAACTTACTGAGTCGACCTACCAAGAGGATTTGATGTGTAAAGATTTTCTTTTGATTTCGTTACAGAATTTTTTCTAGAAATTAGTTGCCCCATGAAATACACTCCTGGAAATGGAAAAAAGAACACATTGACACCGGTGTGTCAGACCCACCATACTTGCTTCGGACACTGCGAGAGGGCTGTACAAGCAATGATCACACGCACGGCACAGCGGACACACCAGGAACCGCGGTGTTGGCCGTCGAACGGCGCTAGCTGCGCAGCATTTGTGCACCGCCGCCGTCAGTGTCAGCCAGTTTGCCGTGGCATACGGAGCTCCATCGCAGTCTTTAACACTGGTAGCATGCCGCGACAGCGTGGACGTGAACCGTATGTGCAGTTGACGGACTTTGAGCGAGGGCGTATAGTGGGCATGCGGGAGGCCGGGTGGACGTACCGCCGAATTGCTCAACACGTGGGGCGTGAGGTCTCCACAGTACATCGATGTTGTCGCCAGTGGTCGGCGGAAGGTGCACGTGCCCGTCGACCTGGGACCGGACCGCAGCGACGCACGGATGCACGCCAAGACCGTAGGATCCTACGCAGTGCCGTAGGGGACCGCACCGCCACTTCCCAGCAAATTAGGGACACTGTTGCTCCTGGGGTATCGGGGAGGACCATTCGCAACCGTCTCAATGAAGCTGGGCTACGGTCCCGCACACCGTTAGGCCGTCTTCCGCTCACGCCCCAACATCGTGCAGCCCGCCTCCAGTGGTGTCGCGACAGGCGTGAATGGAGGGACGAATGGAGACGTGTCGTCTTCAGCGATGAGAGTCGCTTCTGCCTTGGTGCCAATGATGGTCGTATGCGTGTTTGGCGCCGTGCAGGTGAGCGCCACAATCAGGACTGCATACGACCGAGGCACACAGGGCCAACACCCGGCATCATGGTGTGGGGAGCGATCTCCTACACTGGCCGTACACCACTGGTGATCGTCGAGGGGACACTGAATAGTGCACGGTACACCCAAACCGTCATCGAACCCATCGTTCTACCATTCCTAGACCGGCAAGGGAACTTGCTGTTCCAACAGGACAATGCACGTCCGCATGTATCCCGTGCCACCCAACAAGCTCTAGAAGGTGTAGGTCAACTACCCTGGCCAGCAAGATCTCCGGATCTGTCCCCCATTGAGCATGTTTGGGACTGGATGAAGCGTCGTCTCACGCGGTCTTCACGTCCAGCACGAACGCTGGTCCAACTGAGGCGCCAGGTGGAAATGGCATGGCAAGCCGTTCCACAGGACTACATCCAGCATCTCTACGATCATCTCCATGGGAGAATAGCAGCCTGCATTGCTGCGAAAGGTGGATATACACTGTACTAGTGCCGACATTGTGCATGCTCTGTTGCCTGTGTCTATGAGCCTGTGGTTCTGTCAGTGTGATCATGTGATGTATCTGACCACAGGAATGTGTCAATAAAGTTTCCCCTTCCTGGGACAATGAATTCACGGTGTTCTTATTTCAATTTCCAGGAGTGTATATCAGAAAAAAACGTCGCACACGCTGGACCATACCACGGTTAGAACTTACGTCTAATTGACCTGTACTGACATGAGACACAAGCGATACCACCGGGCTACGGACACATTGCTGGCTGCAAGGCACTCTCATCATGGTATTAGGCGCTCAGCCTCATAACGCATCGTGAAAGATAATAAAAGTGTCTTAGTTTACATGAGAATTATACAGCACGAGTCATTCAAATGGAAACGGTTACCTCTGGTAACCTCAAGAGAAAGAAAATAATCCTGAGTCCGCATTAAACAACACGTTAATTCATTACCAACTAAGCAGAGCCGGTTTATGTTGGGAAATGACATTGTGGAAGTCATGGTAAACAGAAATATAGTCGCCAGTAAATTTACTTACATTAGAAAATTTTATTTTATTTGATGAACCGATAGCCATTTAAAGGAACAGGCCTCTTATTTTACTTGTACTTGATTAAACTAGAGACGTTGAAAAATTTGGTGCTGGACTCTGACTAGAATTCGTATCTTCTCTTTCGAGGATCTGAATCTCTCGGAACAGAATACTTCAATCATTTCGTTCCTTTTCCCAAGAATGCAATCTTCTCTAGGTCTCCTCCAAAGGTAAATATGTGGGTCCGAATCCTGATCCAGTACAAAAATACTCATAATTCCATTTCAAGCCCTATCACGTGCACACCGGCCTGCTAGTGAAAATTAACGTGCATTTTTAATGTTTGTTCATGTGTTGCCAACAATCGCAATAGCTGTCGTTATTTCTGGTCAAACACGCACATATCTTACTGTTGGTGAGTAAGCAACTGATACTTAAGCTATATTCGTGGATGCACGGTAGGTGTGCAGTTCGATTGTCGCTTAGGCACAAAAGTTTGTATCCTTATTTTAGATTCAAACACCTAGCAGATGGTAAGAAAAACCGATACGTAACATTTGATTTTACTTAGTTAACAATCCGATTACGTGTTGGGAAGAATATCGGTAATTCATGACTCTTCATGGCTAGTCATCAATATGATATGATTAGATTAGATTACATCGGGTTAATTCTTGTTCCATAGATCATGAATACGACATTTCGTAATGATGTGGAACGTGTCATTTTAATGAAATATTTCTTTACATACCATGATTCAATTTGTTTACAACAATTTTATACTCTTTCTCTCTCTCACACACTCTCTCATTCTTTTTGATTTTTAAGTCTCTCTCTGTCTCTCTCTATCTCTCTGTCTCAAACACAGACATTTGTTTGTTGTGCTCGACTATCGGCGAGGCACGAAAACGTCTATGAATGAGTTTGTTAGTTTTGAGTACACTTACGAAAGAAGTATAAAAACAACTATGAGAGTTACTGATTTATGATGCTTAGTTTGCAGTCAGTTCTATTATTTGTAACTACGCTCCAGCCCCTAAACCTAGTTACAGGAATGCGGATCAGACGCATTATGTATTCCAGGCCATAGCAGCCGTGACTTGGAGACACCAGCTATGGTCTCTTCCCAGCCCGCTGTAAGATCACATCGATTCGTCTCCTTCCTGCTGGTTCTGTAACTGAGATTTGGCCACAAAGCAAGGTATGTTTGGCAATTCTGTGATCGACGAGTTACTTCCTGGTGTGCACGGAAATAAGCCTCAAAGTACACTTGATTTTACCTGTCATTTCCATTGAATAATCTGAGTTATTATCGCTTGACGTGTAACAAAAGATTGTAAATTTACGGGTTTCAGTCCAGAAAAGTCGTTGCACGTGGAAATCCCAACTAATCTCGTCCTTGAAATAGCGGTTTACTAGTTCTAGCCACTATTGGCGTCGTAAGAGGAAGTTAAGGCACATCTCACTTCGCCAGCTTTATGGTTCTGTGCTGTCCAGTGAAAAAGCGTCTGTTATGGTTCGCAGCTCCAGCCTCACTGGCGGTAACATTTTTATCCCTTCTGTGAAAGAGCTCCAAGCAGTCAGATCGATAAGGAAATCGCAAGAAAATATTTTCGGCTCATAGTGCTATGGTGAAAAACTTATAATTCTGCACAACAGGTAACGCCTCTTTCCGCTGCTGACAAGCAAATTTTGGGTTTCTAGGAATATATAACTTTATTTATGAAATGCCACACCTGCATAACTCTTGTGTATGACACAGCATACCAATTAAACACAGACCCAATCAAAATCTAAGTGAGTAGTAGTTTACTAATTCGTGTCGTTAGAGACGCGCTTGTGTACAAATACTCAGTCCTATTAAAACATACTATCTATAACAGTCTGACAATGCACATGCAGTTTATTGATTACATGCATGTAGAAAACTTGTTCTGAGTTAAAGCTGTCGAACAAGGTTTGAAGAAGAATAAAATGCCACTACCACACGACAGATAATGTAGAAAATACTTTTCTGGCGTAATTCGGCACGATGCTCACTCCCCATACATAATACAAAAGTTTCGAGATGCATCTGCTACCTGGCTGTCTATTAAACCTGAAAAGAACAAAATGTCGCAAAAGTTAGCCCTTTTTCCACATGCGACTATTTTGGTTTGAGATGTGAAGGGAATTATGTTCAAAGTTCCATTAGATTGATAACTTCATTAGACAGCAGAATTGCGTTTTAAAAAATGTAGCAATGAATGAAATCGAACTCACGACGTCTTACCTACGGAGCGCTACGCTTACCATAACTCTACTAACTGACACGCAGCTACAACAGCTCCAGAACTCAAACAAGTCCTCCAGAACTTCTGCATTCCACAGCGCTGTGGCATATGGCCCGGTCTAGACTTGTGAGAGACAAATAATTACACATTTTCTTTTGCACTGCACGACGTTTTCAACACACAGATAGCGCAAGAGAGTAGCTCTAGTGGAAAGGAACACTTCCTATTTAAATTTCTGCATCCTACACTGTTGGCAGTTCTGTGTTGGTGGCAGTTACGTGATTTTATTTCGGTGATTACAAAATAGAGTCGAATGTATGCACTGGGTAGCCGAGGCAGCTAGTTCATGGTGACTCGGTCAACCATGTTAATGAATTTACTGAACATGCTGCAAATTACTACAGGGAGCCTGTGTGTAAGAATACTCGAGCAGTCTGGCGCAACGGTTTTACCATAGAAAAATTACTGACAGAGAAGAGGATTTGTTTGTTTGTTAGACTGATGATAGGTTCCTATACCGATGGTCTGGGTTCGACTCCATTTTCTGTCAATGATTTTAGATAGGGAGAGACAAATTCCATTCTCTTCTGGCAACACTGAGTGAAGAAGATATAATGGCATTGTGGCCTGAAAGTCACATTAAAAATGATATTCCTTCTCTACCAAGTAATCGTTAGGTTGAACCACAATAAAGTCAGGAGTGGCGACATGTAGTAACTCTATCACCAGTAACCTTTCTAATACTAGTTATTTATTTCTAGTGACGAAACAAACGCTATGTAGGGTCACAGGAGACCTATTCCATCTTTTATTTGAGCTTCTGTATGTCGACAAAATTTGTTCTGAACTGGGAATGCAACTCAGACCGCCCTAAATACAGGTCGGCTACAACTTGTTGTTTGTTCAAAACTGCAAATTCCTTAACATCTCACGTACTGAGCATGAATGCGTTCGAATCCGGGCCTGGCATTAAAGATTTCATTATGTATTATCAAGCTCTAGCATGAGGACACCTATCTGCTGGTGGATAATAATTTTGATTTTCAATGTATTTTCATTCGTTGTCAACACTAACGATATCTGACGTTTTTGACTCCCAGTGAGACACAGAACCATTTGCGAGATCACTGTAAGTTCAAGACGTTATTCCGAGCTGCTGGTGGAGAAATATTCGGTAGCTGACATCTCTTTGTGTGTAGTCAACAACGATATGTATGGGGCTCAATTCCCAGTCAGCACTGAACTCTTCGTCATATTGTTTCTAGTTCAAACATGCCTACATGTCGCTGCTAGTGCAACAAACCCATATTTAACGTTCGTTTTCTCTAGAATATAACAGCGATAGGTACCGAGTTGGAGTCTTGCGAAGGAAAAAATTAATGTTTCGTCTCGTCATTTCAGTTAAAACATCTAACTACTGCCGAGAAATTCCGATATGTCACAGTTGATTGTGCTTCGATATCAATCCGATTAGGTTCTGGGTTCGAATCCCTGTCCAACACAAAGCTTTACCTCACGGCATTTCAAGTAAGTTACTTGTGAAGAAGCAATATTTAACATCTCTCGTAGGTTAACAGGGTCAATAGAAGCTGGGTAGGAATTCGTGTCCGTTAAAAATGTTTGCGTTATGTAATTTAAAGTTGATATTTGCTAACTGATACTGTCTAAAATCGAGGTATATCACTCTCTGTATGCCTAGTCAGATATGACAGTTTACGTCAGTCAAGAAATCTTTGCTTATTCTGCATGACCTGGGTTTGAATCCATATGCAGAAAGAGATGGTTGGTCGTGTCATTTGAAGTTCATACATATTCTCAGCTAGCTGATCGTGAATAACATAAATTTTTAATGTCATTTTGTGTTAAATACTAGTACCGGTATGTTACTTTGAGGAGGAAATCATGAATACGACGAACTTACTACGTGCATTACCTATCTGACGTAATAATGAGAGTGGTAACATTTGAGGTATGTCATTTATTGTAATAAATGTGAGCTTACAAGCCTTAAGGACAGTCTTATATGTGATAAGGTGTTCCTTGATATTTGTAGTATCGTGGTATTACCTTACACCTTGAGTTACTGCGATACAGAGCAGTGTTTTCTAGTGGTGACTTGTTGGAACCATTTTCAATAGTCAAACGACTGTACCGAGGAGTGGTTAGAGGACCTGCTAGACAGCTGCGTTATGCGGGATGCATGCAAATCAGGCGAAATGCAATTCAGGTCGTTCGGGTACTTTTGAGCATGACTGTACCTCATTCTTCACACACTCACTTGAGGCAAGTCTTTTATGTCTCCTTGTAACATGATTGTCCCACTTTTCTTTTCCTCTTCACCGGTTCCAAAGAAAATTCAGCGTTTTTTATCGTGTTCCTTCAGGCTTGTATTTTGTCAGCATTGACATTATATCATGTGGTAGTTCCGTAATCAGCGTTCTCCTTTTGAGCTAATCTTGCAGTAGAGACAGAATCAACGCTTTGAGATACTTACTCCTAAGTACTTACTCCTATCTCAGTATTTATTCGTCATTACAGTGAACTATAATTTGTGGCTTTATCTCTGATTCCCCCCCCCCCCCAAAAAAACATACATACTAGAAAGGAGGACCACAGCTCCCCCATTTTTCGGGATTTTTGGTGTAGCTAAATACGCTCTGACAGCCTTGGGAGAGACAGCCCTCTACCGTCTGGTGAGCAAGATGTATGAGACAGGACAAATATCCTCAGACTTCAAGAAGAATATAATAATTCCAATCCCAAATGAAGCAGGTGTTGACAGATGTGAAAACTACCGAACCATCAGTTTAATAAGTCACGGCTGCAAAATACTAACGCGAATTATTTACAGACGAATGGAAAAACTGGTAGAAGCCGATCTTGGGGAAGATCAGTTTGGATTCCGTAGAAATGTTGGAACACCTGAGGCAATACTGACCCTACGACGTATCTTAGAAGATAGATAAAGAAAAGACAAACCTACGTTTCTAGCATTTGTAGCCTTAGAGAAAGCTTTTGACAATGTTGACTGGAATACTGTCTTTCTAATTCTGAAGGTGGCAGGGGTAAAATACAGGGAGCGGAAGGCTATTTACAATTTGTGCAGAAACCAGATGGCAGTTATAAGAGTCGAGGGACATGAAAGGGAAGCAGTGGTTGGGAAGGGAGTGAGACAGTGTTGTAGCCTATTCCCAATGTTATTCGATCTGTATATTGAGCAAGCAGTGAAGGAAACAAAACATAACTTCGGAGTAGGAATTAAAATCCATGGAGAAGAAATAAAAACTTTGAGGTTCGCCGATGACATTATAATTCTGTCACTGACAGCAAAGGACCTGGAAGAACAGTTGAACGGAATGGACAGTGTCTTCAAAGGAGGATATAACACGAACATCAGCAAAAGCAAAACGACGATAACGGAATGTAATCGGATTAAGTCGTGCTATTTAGAGAGTGAAATAACTGATGATAGTAGAAGTAGGGAGAATGTAGCCTGGCAAAGGCAAGAAAAGCGTTTCTGAAGAAGAGAAATTTCTTAACATCGAGTATAGATTTAAGTGTCACAAAGTCTTTTCTGAATATCTTTGTATGGAGTGTAGCCATGTATGGAAGTGAATAGAATAGAAGCTTTCGAAATGTGGTGCTACAGAAGAAAGCTGAAGATTAGATTGGTAGATCACATAACTAATGAGGAGGTAATGAATACAATTGGGGAGAAGAGAAATTTGTGGCACAACCTGACTAGAAGAAGGGATCGGTTGGTAGGACATGTTCTGAGGCATCAAGTTATCACCAATTTAGTACTGAAGGGCAGCGTTGAAGGTAAAAATCGTAGAGGGAGACCAGGAGATTAATGCGCTAAGCAGATTTAGAAGCATGTAGGTTGCAGTAGGTACTGGGAGATGACGAATCTTGCACAGGATACAGTAGAATGGAGACCTGCATCGAACCAGTTTCTGGACTGAAGACCACGACACAACAACAAATGTGCCTGCAAAACACTACCTCTTTTTCTGAAACACACTTACTAAGTTCAACGCAGAGAACCAATTACCTGCTGTAATGTTCCAACTAGTCTCGTATATTGGTTCAGTAAGTCCCAAAAACTACTGCTTAGGCAGAACTGATATTCTTCAAGGAATCTTCTAGACATACTCCAGAATATACATCCATGTTGTAAGTGTAATACAGCTTGGCGTCTCGCAGACAGAATATTTTTAAGCCGTATTTATATGGCATGAACTAGCGAAATCCCCACCGACGACGAAATGCTAGTAGCTGTTCATCAACAGAAGGAGCAATGTGCGTTGCACTTATCTACAAACACTGTGAACATTTCCCCCATGGCAGCCTTTTTACTTCTTTTGCACCGTTTTAGTCTTGGGGTACCATCATCAAAACGAAAGCACCTTATTAGAAATAGGAAATGAGAAATGAGATATTCGTTATAAAAATGGTGAAACCAATGTCATCTGCTGTCCAAAAGTGCGTATTCTCTCGTCCAATACAAAATACACCAGCAAGGTATAACAAGCCAAAAAAGGTTTTTATTTCGGCTATGTCTGTTTCTCTGCAGTCACTCTAGCGATCAAATTTCCCTTTGAATTTAGCTATGTTTCAAATGGCCTTGAGCACTATGGGGCTTAACATCTCAGGTCATCAGTCCCCTAGAACATAGAACTACTTAAACCTAACTAACCTAAGGACATCACACACATCCACGCCCGAGGCAGGATTCGAACCTGCGACCGTAGCGGTCGCGCGGTTCCAGACAAGAAATTAGCTATGAGTCTGTTGGTATTTTCCAGAGATGTACCATATCACCACTGGTGATTATGCTCCAACTATCAAATTCTTGGCCTTTGCCACTACCCCAGGCAGTTTGGTCAGTATATTGTAGGGCCATGCCTGTGCTGCTTTCTAATGTCTTTTCTTTATTTCGTTTCATCCTTACCTGAAATGTAAAATCAGTGCGTTATTATATTATTATTGTTAATCATTACTATTGGTACAGGAGGATTCTACCAATTAATGGAAAACGTTAAGCAAATAACTCATTCAATTTTTCTTTAGGTTCTTCTTCTTGTTCCAGAAGCCTTTCACTCTCTCCGAAAAGATTTGTTTACATTCATCTGATCACTTCGGCGTGCACTGTTCTTCTGTTTGTTGCTCTGATATAGCTGCCTATTTGTCTACCGTGTGTCTCTTTCTACAATGTCAGTTGGTCTTACGTTTGCGTTTTTTAAGTCTTTTTGAATTGCGTTCATCCAAGGTATTGAGTTCTTAAATGACGATACCTGATCTATTATCATATCGGTCAATCGCTTTTCTGGTAGGAAGAGTAGATTTGTATTTAACGTCCTGTCGACAACGATGTCATTTGAGACGGAGCACAAGCTCCGGAAGAATGGAGAAAGGATGAGGAAAGAAATCGACCGTGCCCTTTCAAAGGAACCATCCCGGCATTTGCCTGAAGCGATTAAGCAAAATCACGGAAAACTTAATCAGGATGGCCGGACGATGGTTTTAACCGTGGTCCTCCCGAATGCAACTCTGGTAGTCTGATAGTTTGTTGAGATGACCAAAGAATTTCGTTCGCCTTTTCTTATGTCATTTTTTATGTTTGAAAACTTTTCTATTGTTTCGATTGATTTTGGCCTGTAACCTTCTTGGGTATGTATTTTTCCTAAAATTTTTCTAACGATCTTTCTCTCTCCTTTTTTGATTTCTGCAAGTTGTGTTTTCTGTTAAGGGTCAGTGTTCCGCTTGCGTACAGGACTGATGGTTTTATGACTGTGTTGTAGTCCCGAATCTTTGACTGTCTTGTGGATTTATTGTTGTAGAGGTTTCGGACTAACCCCAGCGCTTTTCTTTGCCTTTTGGAGACGATTTCTTCAAGGCCCGTCAGTTCGACGAATTCTCCGGCGAAGTACAGGACTCTGTTGATTTTGCCGTAATTTGTCTCTGAACGTAATAATTCAGTTTTCTTGAATGAGATTTGAAACCCAAGTTTCTCCGTACATTATTTAAACATCTGGAGTCGTTAGACGTCAGTGTCTTCGTCCACTTTAAGTATCACCAGGTCGTCCACAAACATGAGGTATGGTACGCAGAGGTTGTTTTTGGGAATGCCCAAAACCTACGTTCCTTGAGTTCTTTCTGCCATGTTTCCGTAACTTCGTCTAGGGCGACGTTGAACAGAATAGCAGAGAGTCAGTCTCCTTGTCTCACATCTGTTTGAATGTCAAAGGGTCCTCAGGTTTCCCCCATCAATTTTTCTTTAGATTTGGTGTCAGTTGGTGTTTGTTTTTGCTTTATGACTTCTAGTTTTTTGATATCTAGTTAATTCTCTTTTAAAATATGGAATGGTGAGGGCCTGTCTATCGAGAAATACCCAAATACGGCACTGTCATTACGAAAGCCATTGTCATCGGAGTTGCTGGATAGGAACATCACAGCAAATAAGGTAAGATATGTAGTTTGCCTGTGCAAGGTAAAAACAACAAATCTTAGGTCACGTGAGGATTAATTTCATGTACACAGCAACATCTCCTGGAATCTACCATTCCATCCTCTTCATCGCATTATCACAGTCTCTGTCCTTTCAACAGCTCAGTTGCTGACTAATATCTATTCACGGTAATCAATTTCTTGCAGTTATACTGATTCTTGTTGTGAAACTTCTCCCTGTTGATTCGTGCGGTTCTCTGGACACTAAACCCTTCTGTATAATACATTAAATGAACTTCTACAACTACCTGCACCAAGCAGTGCCCATCTTCGACAGCCACCCGCGAACAGTTAACAGTAGCAAACCCTATAGCAGAGATGTCACGTATGTACTTCCACATCTACATCTATACTCCGCAAGCCACGTTGCGATTGTGGCGGAGAGACTTCGTTCCAGTGTCACTTCCCCTTTTTCTTGTTCCAGTCGCGTATCGTTCAGGGGATGAATGATTGCTGGTAAGCCTCCGTGTAGGCTCCGATGTCTTCTCGCGACATACGCGTAGGAGCAATCAATTTGTTCGTTGACTCATCTGGAGACGTTCACTCTCAGAACTTTAACAATAGTCCATACCATGATGCAGAACGCCACTCTTGCAGCGTCTGCCGGTGGAGTTGGCTGAGCACCTCCATGACGCTTTCGTGCTTACTAAATGAACCAGTAATGAAACGTGCTACTCTTCTTTGGATCTTCTCTATTTCGTCTATCAGGCCTCTCTGGCACGGATCCCAGACTGACGAGCGCTATTGGTGGGACGAGGGTTTTGTAAGCTACTTCCTTTGTTGATGGTCTACATTTCTCAGGATTCTTCCAGTGAACGTCAGTCTGTCGTCTGCCTTACCTACGATTAATGTTATGTGGTCGGTCTGCTTCAAATCCCTCTGTAAGGCTACTCCTAGATACTGCATGGATGTGGCTGTTTCCAGTAATTGATCTGCAACTTCGTAAAAATTCAGTATGAAATCTTTCTGTCTACGTAATCGCAATACGTTAAATTTGTTTAATTTGAATGTCAGTTGCCACTCCCTGCACCAGCCGCTGATTCTCCATAGGTTTTGCTGCATTTCACTATAATTTTGTAGCGTAACGACTTCTACATGTACAACAGCACCATACGCGAAACGCCTCATGGGATTTCAGACGTTAT
Organism: Schistocerca nitens; assembly: GCF_023898315.1. NCBI lineage: Eukaryota > Metazoa > Arthropoda > Insecta > Orthoptera > Acrididae > Schistocerca > Schistocerca nitens. The sequence goes on along the minus strand of NC_064614.1, from coordinate 1,157,815,608 downwards.
CTAGTAGGCGCTACCATGGAGCCCGTTCATAATAACATGTTATGTTCTGTTTGCTACTAGAAACGCTTCAGTCTAATCAAGCAATTGGTCTGATATTCTGTACGCTCGTATTTTGTTCATTAGGCGGCAGTGCCTAACTGTATCGAATGCCTTCCGTAGGTCAAGGAGCTGTGCACTGTTTCTCAAGGTAGCAACACCAACGTCGATGCGACTGGCAATTGTTCGTTAGGAAATACAAGCAGTTCAGAAAGACGCGTCTCACACGCAGAGCCCATTCAAGATCTCGTACCGTCTGAAACAATCATTTCCGACAACTTGTTTCTTAAAATACGCAGCTTAAGATTGTGCCGTTACTTCCTGCGATGCTCTTGCTTTCGCGGAGTTTCCTCTGTTGAAACGATATGCTTTGCGACGCGATTGTGTTGTCATTGCGGCGCTACTGGCTGTTGGCGAGCGGAACTGGAGTGTGGCTACAGTGGCCACCAAACATGGGCTCTGTCCAAGAGACGTTCCGCCTTCGCGCTCTGACGAGACTCCGGGAGTTTGGTGTGGCTTGAACATCCACGGCGGCTCCCTTGATTAATTTTCAAATGGTGATCTATTTGTCTGGTGGATCGCTTATCGTTTTCCGTCCGTGACTGCTCTTTGTGTCCACCCTGTTTGTTCGAAGGGTGTTCTTCTATATCGCTTGAGTGTTCCGTTTGTGTCACTGTTAATCGCCATGGCTGATTTTGTTATCAGTTCTTGATTTCTCTCAATTGTGATCCACATCGGCAAATGTGTATATTACTGAGTGAATTGCTACTTTCACGGTTTGTCAATTAATTCCTCGATTACGTGCTGAAGGCACGTTTTGCCTGTGGGCAGCTGTAGCTTGCCGTCAAAGGTTGGTATTTTTAGTAAAAATTGTGTGCAGGTTTTCGTTCTTTACAAGGTCAGAGTCCTGAGTGGCTCTGCACATTACCTTTTATGAATGTTAATTTGATTCAAGCTCTCTTAACGGCAGAATTAACACCAACTGTAGTTGCAGTTTACTACTCAATTACGAATTTAAGAAACTCTGAGCCCAATCGTATCTCCATTTGTTTTCTACTTCGATGATGCTGCATTTTACTGTTGTTGTGTTTTAAATGAATTTGTATATTAATGTTGGTTTGTGTGAGTTATACAAGCTGTTGTCAGTATACAGCCTATGCTGGTTGTTTTCTCCTGTCGGACCTCGCTCACGGAATTCAGGCGAGCGGTCGGTTTTGAACGTCAACCGTCAGTAGTGTGCTAATGTGTGTTTACCCTTTTCAGGCTACTCCGTTAAGTAATGATCACCCGATATTTATTGTTATACTGTACTCTGTGAGCTGCAGATTCTTTGGGTATTAATCAGCTTGCTCAGCTGTGATAAACTTCTGTTGTTAAGACAAGTAAAACAATTTACATTTGAATAGCCTGAAAGATTGCTTGCTATAAAATGTGTAACCGATATTTGTTGTTTTGCTTTTCTCAGCAAGATGAAGATTCTTTAGTTATTAATCAGGCTATTCGATTTGATACACTTTTGCTCTTAAGCCACTCTACATTTGAATGGTTTGAAAGCTTGCTTGATATAAACTGTGTTAGTGATATTCATTGTTATGCTTTTCCCTGTAAGATTAAGATTATTTCTTTATTAATCGGGTTGCTCAACTGCAATAGAGACTGACATTCGTAAGGAACTATTGTTTACATGGGCCGAAATTCGTTCATTCATCCTACATCAGTAGTTAATTTTTTTTTTAATTTTGATTGTGAAGTTAAGTGTATGTAAGAGTAATACTGTTTTTATTAGACTTTTGGGCTCTAATGCTGTTTATCTTCCACGCCTTCGAGAACTGCTGGCTTAGATGAGAAGTAACTTGTCTACAGTTAGTTTTAGTTAATTTTGTAACCATGAGTATAACACCGGATGCTTTGGCTAGTATTATTCAATAACCGTATTGTTACCAATGTTTACATCTCTTTTTTTTTTACTCTATCCTCAAATAGTGGCTCAGTATTTGACTACAGTAGTCTTGTGCCCTGCTCCCTACCTCATCAAGGCGCTGCAGTCGTGGACTGTGCGGCTGGTCCCGGCCGAGGTTCGAGTCCTACCTCGGGCATGGGTGTGTGTGTTTGTTCTTAGGATAATTTAGGTTAAGTAGTGTATAAGCTTAGGGACTGATGACCTTAGCAGTTAGGTCCCATAAGATTTCACACAAACCTAACTTATCAAAAAACTTCTACCACTTGTGTAATTTTGACTCCGTAGAGCACTCGCTTTACGCCCTCCATCTCTGATTTGTAAGGACAGATTGTGCTGGAGGTGATGGAGGAAACATATCGACGTTAGAAACTGTCGCTCTGATCTTGACACCAATGAGGCGGGACGCAAGCCGTCCACTCATGTTACTGTGAAGTTTACTTGTGTATGGGACCACGATCGCAGTAAACATCTTCATCTGGAACAGTACTTAGCAAACCACTGTGAAGTGCTTGCCATAAAGGTACTTGGCTCGGCTATGGCCTCGTCCAAATACATTAGCTTCTTTCTGCCACTTCGTCACATCGACCGACCTTACTGCACCGGTTCATACAGCCAGCTGGCACATAAACTGACAAGGCGTAGGACTGCGATGGAGGATCGCGTAGCCTCCGCCTATCAGTTTACACTATCTACAACGCTCCAAGGCGAGCAGTGTGTTTTTTTTTTTTCAATGTAGTGCTCAATATTTTGTCCGTCGAGTTTATGCACTGACACTGGCAGGATGGCAATTTCACCGCCGTTTGTATCGCGCAAACCTACTTGTCGAGTGAACGGCCATCGCAAAAGCAGCGCCTCATCGTGTCAGCTTCCAGTGTCGTCTTTGAGACGCGCTTCACGTTGCTACGCGTAGCTTTGAAGTGTCACGGCCAGAAGTCGGCCCGCCTTTGGAATAAATCCTGCGCAGAGCTCGGCGTCTGCGCCGTGGCGGACAACGGAAAGCAGAATTTCCCCCGAGGGCCGCTGCAATCGCGCCAGCAATACGGCGCGGGATACGCCGTAAGCCGCTTACGTCTGCGTCGGCCGTCTCCAGCGGCAACCGGTCGTACAAGGCGGCTGTTAACTTGAGAGAGCCACGTGTACCACGACAGTTCGTACAGGGAAGTTTACTGACACGCTGAACCCTGTAACCATTACATTTAACTACAAGGTGATCCAAAAAGTTTCACCCGATTTCAATAGACTGTGTCTTCTACAAAAAACCTGAGGTGAGTTTTAATTTATGCGTCGTAACTCAGACTCTACCCCATGGCCAGTGGTAAGTTATTGGTTTGTGTGCTTGCCGTTACGGAACTACTTGTTGCAGCTTGTCCGTTTATTAAACAACTACAAAGGCATTTTAGGTTCTACCTTTCAACAGGAGTAATTCAGTGACAACAGTTCGGTGTAATTTTGGTCCGGAGTACGGCACTGCACTCCTGCAACTCACATGGTTCCATTAGCGTGAGTACACTGGTTTTTAATGTAATGGGAAATCCAAAGGTCGCACCCGTGTGCTCGTTCAAGACGTTGAGCGTATCCAACATTTTTGCACATATTCGACAGAGGTCTCTTCGCGGTGCCAGCCGACAGTTATCTATTCTTTATTTGTCTGACCGGCGTGTTTTTAGGCGACGTTTCTGTTACAAATGGAGGATTCATTTGCTCCGAGCGCTTCATAATGGTGACAAACAATTACGAGTACAGTATTGCGAATTCATTTCAGGTGTATAGATGGAAAAGTAACAATTTCTTTTCACGTTCAGAACTGGGAATGAAGCTACGTTTCACAACAGACAAAAAGTGAACCATGGCAACGTAACAATACTCAGAAAGTAGCACCTGAGAAAGTTCAGCCGCGGGAGGTAGCCACATGGTAAAAAAAATGGTTCAAATGGCTCTGAGCACTATGGGACTTAACTTCTGAGGTCATCAGTCCCCTAGAACTTAGAACTACTTAAACCTAACTGACCTAAGGACATCACACACATCCATGCCCGAGGCAGGATTCGAACCTGCTACCGTAGCAGTCGCGCGGTTCCGGACTGAGGCGCCTAGAACCACTCGGCCACAGCGGCCGGCTTCCAAAAACGTTAGTGCTCTCCAGAGTTACATGGAGTTTGCACCGTTTCCAGACACAGGGCTTACGGTTTTTTGGTCGAGGCACAGTAGTAACGGTAATTGCTAAAAATTTGTACAAGAAGCATGTAGTCAGTAGAATGTGTCATGAAAGTGTGGAAAGAAACTTCTATAGATGACCTCAGAATAACTAAAGGACTGAAACACGGTCCGCCTCTGACACTCTTTAAAATGTATGTGCGGTAGGCTCTGATTATCTAGTATAAAAAATGCATGGGCATGGGGACTGAAGTGTGGAGAATCTATTATTAAAGAGGGCAAATAAATTTCTAGAGAGGACCTCAAAATAACTAAAGACCTGTAACAAGGGCTGCCTCCGACGCCCATTAAAATGTATGAGCGGAAGTTACTGGATCTCTGGTGTAGAAAACGCATGGGCGTGGGAACTAAAGTACGGAGCCAGTATATGTACACCCTTTTCTAACCTGGCGATCAGATCTTTGCAGCTAAGGATGAAGAGAATACGTTTTATACGCTTAGAAAATTGTTACAACAATTTTAAATGTGTGATTTAGAAATTAATTTTGAGAAGATAGAAAATCTATGTTGCGAAGAGGAGGAAAGTAGCTTGGCGGACATAAAATTAAAGTATTTAAAGAAAGTACCTGCGTGGTGTCTTATCAACGTGGTGGAAGATGCGACAGAGATATCCGACAACGGATCAGGTAAACAAGCTCGGCTATTGAAAAATTAAATCCTATACGTTGGTCTTTTAAAGGTTAAATTACGCTGATACAAATTCATTGAGGAAACAATAACGCGTTACGGGACCGAGCGTTGGGTACTCACATAAAGAAATAAAAATTACGTTAGAGATTAGAAATGGACCAGTGGAGAAAGATCATGTAGGGTTCTCCAAACTGACAGAGTAGGAAAGGTGGGAATAAGAGTAAAGGTGCAGATATATTATAGTGTTACATATAGAATAGTAGAAAGACAGTTAGGATGGTTAGGACACGTAAAAAGATTGTAAGATGACAGTTGCCCAAAGGCAACCTGGGAGAACAAGAAGAAGGCCACGAAAAGGGTGGCTAAGGGGTATCCAAGAAATGAGAAGACTAGAAGAGTGAGCCGTACGTGGCTCGTGGTCCCGCCATCATGTATTATACACCCTGTTTTTAACGCACTTCCACCTCACTACGTTAATTCAAATGACTACTGTCACTGAGTTACTGCTTTGTCTGGCCGTGAGCGGCGTTAGCAGCGCGTATCGATATATCTCCCTTCGTAGTATCTTTGCTCGACTGCTATTACTTCCCGCCCGTTGTCTGTCGTAAGCGAGTTCGGGTCGCGAGTTCGAATAGCGAGTTCGGGTCCGCCAGTCGGTTGGAACGCGTGTGGAGAGCAGTCCGGACCTGCCAGTCGGGGAGTTGCAATGCGGCACTAGTGCAGTCGGGTTGGAGTAGCAGTGAGGTCTGCGTCGACATGGCTCGCCCGACCATTGCTGTCACGCATCACTCGAGCCGGGTGACGGTCTTGGTCGATCTTCGGTCGGTAGTCCTACCGGACGACGCGTTTCGGCTCGCCGATCATTCATGAATCGGCTGTGTGTGTGTGTGTGTGTGTGTGTGTGTGTATGCGTTCATCGACTCCCGATTTGTCTTCGTATGTGCTTAGTTACTGTTTGGTAGCGTTCAGATCTTCGTGCAAGTGTTTGTCAGTTGTGTGTGTAGTTGATGTTAATTACACTGACGACCATTTTAGATGTTGTCGGCATTCTGAGAGGAGTCGGTCGGTTGCTGCGGACCAGGGAAGTTATCTCCGCGCCGTGCAATCGGCTGCGTCCGTTGGCGGTCCCTGCGAAGTGTCGGGGCGTGTGTGGAGCTTTCCGATCGCTACGAGCTTCGTGGTTCACCGACGCAGGACGTCAGAGTTGAGTAGAGGTTTCAACTACCCAAGCCACGCGCATTCGTGTTGTGGTGGTTGTTTCGGTGGTTCGCTGTTGTGGAGGTTCTCCTGTGAGCAACACCGAGTGTTTCAATTAGCCGCCATGCGGTGCAATTAACTATATTGGTTGACTACAACTCGTGTGCACCAGCGGAATTTTCTGCCTTGTGGCCGTTAGTGTTCTGGTTACCTGCCCTGGCCACTGACGTAAATTCAGGCAGTATTCTTTTGGGTGAAGTTAACTATATTACCGTATTTCAGATTCAAGTGTACCAGCGATATTTTCTGCCTTGTGGCTATTAGTGTTCCGGTTACCTGACCTGGTCACTAACGTAATTTCACGCAGCGTCCTTTCCTCACCTCTTGTCACAGTCCAACATGGTGTGTAATTTTGACAGCTAGTACATACTTCATTGTGGATTATCACGTTCGTAACCTTTTGTGTTTGAGTTCTCATGTACTGACTGATGGGAAGCAAGTCGTTGCGTCGGTCGGTCCGTGGCTGTCCGCTGGTTGGGTTCCGACGGGTCAAGTGTAGTTGGGCTCACCATCTGTGTCACCTAAGTGAACGGGGGCAGACCGAACTCCCTGGAGGCTTCTGAGTGCCGTTGTCTTTATTGTCTTTCCCATCGGTGTTTAATTATCTGTTTTCAGCTACTTAAAATTTAAGGCTTACGGTTACATGTTTCTAAAAAAAAATTTAGAAAATTAATTGTGGGCTTTCAGCCTTGTAACATTATTCTGAATATTATCTTTCAAGCTTAAACATTGCGGCCTTCTGCCTTTAAGAGATTATGGTAATGTATTTTAAAATTTTGAAACTTAATTGTGGCCTTCAGCCATTTGTCTTGCACCTTGTATATATTGGTTCTATCTACTTTGCCTTGAGGCTTTCCACCTAGTTGCGATATGTTTCTTTTAACTATTTTATTTGCTATGTTAATTGCATTTTTATCTTCTTGATTTTTAAGATTTCTTGTTTGGAGGCCTTAAGCCATGAATGAGTTGCATTTGGTAAAGATTCGGCTACGTGCCGCTTTGGTTGTAATTGTGTTATTTAATTACAATAAATTACAATTAGAAGGTGAAACTGACCCCAACCTCATTTGACCCTTTCCACAATCCTAATTACCTGTTCTGCCCAGCGGGTTTCGCGGGCGTATCAAAGAGTATGAGGAATAGTGCCGAGATCAAGGAGTTTGTCGCCAGACGTGTGATGTTTGGCGATTGGTGGAGAACGCCCGCGGCAATAAGAAGAAGAATGTAATTCTCCTTTATTGTCCCAGTAGCACATCTTTAACTAAATTAAAGGTTTCGATCACTCTGGATCATCTTCAGATCGAAAACATAGTAAAACTGAATATGTACCATGTAACATTTTGGATTAAGTAGAAAACCAAAGAATTGTACATAATCGTGGAATTTATGTAAGTTGTAGCGTCGGCAACCCGTCTTGTCTACTCAGCCCCACATATCAGATTACTATGTTTAGCAACTGCAGTCAGTGTTTCAAATAGGTACATATTGCTGGTGAGACGGGGGGGGGGGGGACTTGGGGGGAAGGAATTTTAGGCCGTTTACACTTTATATACCAGTTTTTCTACACTATTTGTGTTCCATCGAGAATTTTATTTTTGCATAATTATACGTTCTATGTTTTCAGCACGACCTCTCCTATTAAACTCATGACAACTCCATCATCTCCTCCCTGCAGTTGCTATACACAGTACTCTGATATGTGATTGTGAGTAGATAAGACGGGTTGCAGACCCAATTACTTAGGTAAATTCCACGTTTTTGTGCAGTTCTTTTCTACTTAGCATAAAACATTAGATGGTGCATTGTCAGTTTTACATTGTTTCGAGTCTGAAGATGATCTACAGTGATCGGAACATGTAATCTAATTAAAATTTGAACTAAGGCGGAACAATAAAGGGGAATTATTTCAAATATCTATACAAATGCTGAGTTTCTCAAGAAAATTGTGTCGGCTATAGTGAAACAGAAGAAGAAGAAGAAGACGAGGGTTTATGACCAGTTCCTTTAAGCAGGAGAAGTCATTACTGGAAGCGTGACCCGGGATATGCAGAAAATTTACATATTCAGCAGGACTAAACACAAACCCCTCTGACAAACGCATTTAAGAGTATTTCTTAATATTTTAAATTTCTTAACATTGAGCTACCTTCTCGATGGATCAACCGTAAGAGGCATATGGACCTCGCGTTCCACCACTGGTGTCCAAGGTCTCCTGCTCTCAATGTAGCTGATTTCTGTTCTTTTCTGGAAGACTTCATAAAGACTGTGTCCATATGCCTCCCTTTCCACCAGCTTCGAGAGAACTGCGATGTCGGACAACCATAGCAGTGAGTGTTCGCAAAACTACGGAACGAGAATGCCTACCGCTTCTGTGTCGTGCGTCCAGTGTAAGGTATAATGAAAATTGGTGAAAGGTATACTTGGGTACTAGGTACTAGTAAACTTAGATACCAATCGTTATTGCGAAATGCAAAAAATGGTTCAAATGACTCTGAGCACTATGGGACAACATATGAGGTCATCAGTCCCCTACACTTAGAACTACCTAAACCTAACAAACCTAAGGGCATCATACAGCATCCATGCCCGAGGCAGGATTCGAACCTGCGACCGTAGCAGCAGGGCGGTTCCGGACTGAAGCGCCTAAAGCCGCTCGGCCACAGCGGCCGGCTGTGAAATACAGCCCATTGTTGTATGAGCAGGCATGTGAAAGATATGTACTTGTAGAATCATATGATTCTTTTGAAAACCAACCATCTGTGTTAAAATTCATCCCAAGGTTCTATCTTCTTTCACATAAAAGATATGGTTTATGATGACGGCTGAATCAATTTGAAAGTCTCCGTCAATAAATCTCAGCACTAGGCGGCATTATAAAGGAGCACATACTATCACAATAGAAACTCGAGTACATTTTGGGCCAGATAACTTGAAAGAAACGGTATACCGAAACGACATACTGAAGGATGTGTTTGTTTTTGGGCGTGGCAGTGGGCCTACTACTAACAGCAACCACGTCGGCACGGTGAAATGTCACTCTGTAAATTGAACGAAGGTTAGAGCATGATACTCCAGGCTTAACATCACCGTAAGCTTAGAAGTGTTAACGGCTGCAGGTTGTCGGGGCCTATACATTTCTTACCAAATGATTATTTTTATTGGTAACATAAATACCAGAACTAACTCTAAAACAGAAAATGTAATAAAAATGCAAAGAGTAATCATAGAGGCATAAGGCAACCTATCAGATGCTTTCGCAACGAACAGTCCTTCAGTGAGAAAAAAACTACTAGTAAATGAAAAACCAGTCCAAGATGAAAATTTTTACTTTTTATTCATTCGATGGCTAGCTGCGGGTTGAGATCCATTTTCAGCTCATCATAACATAGTCGAAAATAGCATTTGCGAAGGTACAGTGAGCATTTATAGTGCATACACATAACTGTATGCACTGTAAATGTTTATTGTACATTTTTGACACCTTTGGGAATGCCATTTTTGAGTATTTAATAACGATTTTAAAATGGGTCTTGCCCCGAAACTAGCCATCGAATGAATAAAAAGTAAAATTTGGCGTCTTGGACTGGTTTTTCGTTCAAATGATTAAGAGTATCCTGGAAGTTCGTAGAAAAAATTACGCCGATCTTCCAAAGACGCGTAAAAGCAAACCTAACACAATGAATCACCGTAATTAAGCATTTGTTAACAAACAGGCAATGAATACCACACAACATCTGAATGACAATACATGTATATAATTCCCATAGCGTAAATAAGATTTTCTTAATCAATTTAGAATCAACCAAACAAAACCTGACGAGGGAAAAGCGAATATTAACCATACACTATCTGCAAAATAACCAGACACTATTTGTCGTGCTCAAGGTCCCAAAAATTCTGCCGCTTGTGATGTCATCAACCGCCAACTACGGGAGGGTGGGAAGAGGGGTGGCGGGGGGGGGGGGAGGGTTTACTGCTTGCCGATATGCTTCCCAAGAAAACCAAAACAACAGAAGTGCAAACGGAGACGAAGACAAACATTAGCGCGGCCTGGTAGAGAATTTTTAATTCGCAAAAATGTGGCACGAGAATCTGTATACCTGTTTCTCGAAATACGAGTATTATATGATAATATTTTTCATTTACACTTTATGGGAGGTCTAGTGGTAAACATCTACATCTTCATGCATACTCTTCAAATTACACTTAAGTGCCTGGCAGATAGTTCATCGAACCATTTTCATAAAATATGTCTGTTATTCCATTCTCAAACAGCGCACAGAAAAAAACCAACACTTACATCTTTCCACGCTACCTCTGATTTCCCTTATTTTATAATGATGATCGTTCCTTCATACGTAGGCAGATGTCAAAAAAGTATTTTCCCACTCAGAGGAGAAAGTCGGTGATTAAAATTTCGTGAAATCTCGCCGCAACAAGAAATGCCTTCTCTTTCGATGATGTCCACTCCAAACCCTATTTGGTAAGGATCCAATACTGCGCACCAGTACCTCAAAAGTGGACCGACAAGCGTAGTGTAGGCAGTCTCTTTAGTAGATATGTTTGATCTCTTCTAAGTCTTCTGCCAATAAATCCAAGTGAGTGGTTCGTCTTCCCCACAACATTTTCTTTGTGTTCGTTCCAACTTAAGTTGTTTGTAATCGTAATTCCTACGTTTTAGTTGGTTTCATGGCTTTTATATTTGGCTGATTTATCGTGTAACTGAAGTTTAACGAATTCTTTTTAGCACTCAAGTGAATTACCTAGCACATTTCATAATTTAGGGTCGACGGCCAGTTTTCACAACACACAGGTATCTTTTCTAAAACGTTTTGCAATTTGTTTCGACCTTCTGATGACTTTACTAGACGATTAACGACAGCATCATTTGGAAACAACCTAAGACAGTTGCTCAGATTGTCTCCTAAATTAGGAAAAGCAGAAGTCCGATAACACTACCTTGTAGAAGGCTAGAAATCACTTCTGTTTTACTATATGACTTTCCGTCAATTACTACACTGACAGGGAGTCACGAATTCTGTAGGATAACTGAGATGGTATTCGACAAGCACGCAACTTGATTGCAAGCCGCTTGTGAGGTACAGTGTCAAAAACCTTCTGGAAATCTAGCAATACAGAATCAATTTGAATTCACATTGTTCAAATGGCTCTGAGCACTATGGGACTTAACATCTCAGGTCATCAGTCCCCTAGAACTTGGAACTACTTAAACCTAACTAACCTAAGGACATCACAAACATGCATGCCCGAAGTAAGATTCGAAACTGCGACCGTATCGGTCGCGCGGTTCCAGACTGATGCGCCTAGAACCGCCTAGCCACACCGACCGGACAATTTGAATTCCCTTGTCAATTGCACTCTACACTACGTGTGAGCAAACAGCTAGTCATGCTTCACGAGACCGATGTTTTCTAAACCCGTGTTGACTGATGGTCATTAGACCGTTATCTTAGAGGCAATTCATGATGTTGGAACAAAATATATGTTCCAAAATCCTGCTGCATATCGACGTTAATGATATAGGCCTGCAGTTTACTGGATTTCATTGTTTTACAGGTCCGTCTTGATCACACAAACTTTTACACTTCATTGTTATCGGTTTCGGCTATTACTATCTTCAGCTCATGAAATATTCTGATGTTGTATCAACGTCAAACTAAACATACAGGTACATAGCAAGTGCACTACCTTTTATTAAGTGATATAAGCTGCTTCACTACACCAAGGTTATCTACTTCCAAGTTACTCAGTTGCGGCTGTTCTTGTTTCGAATTCTGAAATACTTACTTCGTCGTCTTGGTGGAAGAATTTCGGAAGGCTGTGTATAGTACTTATTTGTAAAACCCAATACTGCACATTTAACCATATGGGTTTGCCAACTGGAAATTATATTCCTGATTACCACCATCTTATGTGTATTTAATTCTTTGAATTTTATTCTAAATATGTTACTGGTATTCTTCTTAAGTTTTCCTCTCATTCGTAATACTGGATGAGATAAATGATTCCATATAGGTTTTTGTTTCATATGAAACAAAATATAGTTTCGTCGCATGGTTTTCTGTGGATTCATGTCTATTTATTACTGCTTACGGTTCCATATCCGAACTGCTTGATTTAAATGCGTTGTAAGTATATTGCCCGTATAGTCCGTTATTTTTGTTCCCGTCTGTGTTTCGCACTCTCGCATTTAATGAAGGCCACGGAGAGTTTCACTGATTTCTGCTCATATGTACTGTTTCTGGTACTGGATAATAACTTGTAATAACATTTTCCACACTACTCCCGAATTTTTAGGATTTGCGAGAAAAAATGCTCCAGTCACCAAACTACTAAGCGTACTAACCTATGTTGCATCCATATTCTGAAGGCCACTGTGAAATGCATGGCACTGAGTGATAAAAAGCAATACCGTTCAAAGCCAAATGACAAGATGTAATAAATTTGAGAACTAATACTGTCAAAACTTGCTAACATGTAGTCTCTATTAAATGCGAGAAACTACTGAAAACTGACGCAAAAAAAGTAGAATAAAGGTAACGTACTTAGAATGCATTTAAATCGATCAATTCACAGACACATTAGTAAGCAGTAACAAGAACACGTTAGTCCATAGAACACAATTCAAAGAAAGTAACTACTGGTTTACATGAAACAAAAACAAATATGGAATCATCGACTTCACATCAATACACGGACGAGAACAGAACGCAATCTGAATACGCGCAATATATTTACGACGCAATTCAAAAAGTACAGTACGTACGAAAAGTCATGATCAGAAGCACAATGTGATGAAAAAAGTTCTGTCAGCCACAAAACAAAAGCAAACATGGAAGACTAAAAATCAGCGAATAGAGAGCGATACGATGAACTGATAAACTTTCAAAGCTGCAAACGGTGTGGCAGCGAACCAACGTCGAGTTACCGAAAGTCCCCATATGAATTTCAGCCCGGTGACACTGTCCTCCAGTCAGACGGCGATTTGTTTGCTGGTTCGCGTGGTGCTGGTACAGAATCCGTACTTGTTACCAGCGCCCTCTCGGCAAGGAGAGAAACTACTGAAAAGCTCGGGCCACCTGTTGAGCGCTGCAGAACTCCAACTGTGCCGTATGCCGCTAAATCACGGCACAAATAACAGGATGGGCCACATAAAAATGATCCGGGCTTCGGTGTGCTACACTGCCAAGATTTTGAAACCATTTGGGCAACATTAACGGTGGAGAAAAAGACATACAGTTACTTCCATCAGTATGGGGCAACTGCCAATACAACTGGCCGAACCTTCGAGCACATTTCCACAATCTTCATGCCTCACAGAGTAGTTAGCAGAGGTCAGTCTTGTCGCGGTCCTAGCTGGTCACCCAGTCACGTGACCTGTCATTGTGTGATTACTTTGGGGGGGGGGGGGGGGGGGAGCTCTCAAGTCTAAGATGTATCGTAAGAACTCTGGCAGTCATTAAGAAGTGTAGCAGAACATTTCGAATGAGACTGCAGGAACTCCAGCAGCCCATCGTCGATACGCCTTCAGTATCTTGATGAACAGAGCCCAAAGTGCCGAGAGATGATTGGTGGTCACTTTATAGTCAGGTTAGTACTGTATTTGCTTCCCTCTTGTATGTTTCTTTGTACCCTGGAACTCTGTTCTCCGATGCAATTTTATCTTCCCTACCCTGTATTAGGCGGCCACTGGATTACACACGGAAAAAGAACATGGAAACTGTAATTGAAGTACGGAACATTTAGTTAACACCATACTTAAAACATTAGTATATGAAACGGAAAACAATGAGAAAACTTTGTCAGTACCATCAACGGTAACACAACACGTTACTTGGATTATTTGTCCTTACATCCGCCTTCATTAGATACAAACGCCACTGAAGGTATGTTATTACTCACGAGTCATAAACAGGAAAGATCTATACATTTTTCCTTTAATCGGTTAATTTTTGGTTGTAATAAATCGCCTTCTTCCCTAGAGAAAATTTTTATTTATTTAAACAAGCGTAAAGGTATGTGCTGTAGGTAGCAACACTTGGTGAATTACCAGGCGGGACAGGCGCTGTTGGCGTACTAGAGCGACAGATGACTGATATTTGTAGTCTGAGATCGGACAGGCCGGCCGCTGGTGGCCGAGCGGTTCTGGCGCTACAGTCTGGAACCGCGCGACCGCTACGGTCGCAGGTTCGAATCCTGCCTCCGGCATGGATGTGTGTGTTGTCCTTAGGTTAGTTAGGTTTAAGTAGTTCTAAGTTCTAGGGGACTTATGACCTCAGCAGTTGAGTCCCATAGTGCTCAGAGCCATTTGAACCATTTTTTGAGATCGGACACAGAAACGTGCGAGTGGCAGGAGTGGCGATGCAGTCGCTGTAGGCGCTATACTGAATGTTTGGCAATTTGTATTATTAGCGAAGTAGCCTACAAGTTAATAATTAGCTCAGGGAAAGTGGTATTGTTAACGAAAATGCCACTGTGATACAGTGATATCAAAATATACTGCTCTGCAAAAGTTAAGGGCGTGGTAGATAAAGTAACGTAAAATGGTAACGACCTGGAGGAAATGAATGAAAATGTTGGTACATGTTTATAGACGTCTAGCAGTCGTGCACATAGAGCTGGACGTCACGTGGCGTGCGATCAGCGTGCCCACAGCATCAAGGCACTAGTGACCCACGTCACACAGCGGGTACCATTGAAACCACATTTAAAAGGACTGCAAGGGACGCAGTCTCACACAGTGGCACGGTGACTTATGTTGTGGTCTCTCTGCCCGACGAACAGCATGTCATGTTCCTTTCACATCCGCATACCGGGGGCAACATTTACCATGGTGCCAAGAGCATAGAGTGGAGTGGAGTTGCATGTTTCCCTCGGATGAGAGCAGATTCAGTCTCAGCGGCGATTCTGGATATATACTTACATGGGCAGAGGTGGAAACACGTAGTGTACCTAGTAACATTGTCGAACATGATCCGTTTGCTGGTCCAGTTGCTATTGTTTGGTGATGCATAATGTTGCATGAATGAAGTGACCAAATCTTTGAAAACAGTACGCTCAGCGGTAAACGACAGTGTAACACTGTACTCCATCCCCACGTGAGTCTTTCTAAGTTACCACTCGGCCATGTCTTCGATTTTACAGATGACAATGCGCGACCGCATCCTACAGGGCAGGTGGAGGAGCACTTGGAAAGGATATTAGCAAGTATGTCGACCTGCCCATTTCCCAGACTTAAGTTCCATCTATCACATGTGGCACTTGTTCGGGAGACGCCATGCAGCACGTCCACACGGAACAGTGACCATCCAGCGGTTGTCAACCGCACTGGTGGACGAATGGAACGCCCTACCACAAGCAGTCCTTGCCAACTTTATCGTCAGCCTGGGAACACTTTGCCGTCCCTAGTGATGCCACACCCTATTGAGAACGATGTCCCAAGTTTTGTAATGTACAGGGAACCACCATAATAGCGCAGATTTCAGTGTATTTATGGTCTCTGAACAAAAATGTTGTTTCTCTCCGTCTCACTGCGTATTTCTTTCAGTCACCTTATGTACCACACTGTAGTTTTCTGTCTTTGTACCAAGTTTCATCGACCTACGCTATTTGGGAGTGATACATCATGCGAAAGTTACTTTCGTCTTTAAGTTTTGCACGTCAGTGTATCTGGATTAAGAGAAGCAAGGGGTGATCACACTCTCTACCGATCCTTCACAAAGATATATCAGATCTTGTAAACATCACTCTGAAGTCGGAAGGGATGTACTGTTGAGGACAAGCAGTAGTTGTTGCTCAGTCACTGTCTCGTTGACACCACCACATCAGTCGACCGTAACAGACCTTACAACTCAAAAGTGGTATCCATGTAAGTATATAGTTCTGGCAATACCGGCTAGACCTTCTTCTGTGCGGATGCACACATACTATCCGAAGTCTTACGGGACTTGGTAAGAATGTCTTCCACGAGTAATGAGTGTGTTGGGTAGCGAAACTACGAATATAGTGTGTGGACGTATAAGTTGAGATTGTGGGTCTCGCAGGAGGCATACTCGAGGTAATCGTACTATTCTCTGTCACTCGTTGGCTCAGGTGGAAGCCTCCTGCTTCACAACTTTGCACCGGCCTCCTTGTCCGCCCCAGTACTGGTATTGACCATTCCAACCCCCTTTTATTACATCCACCGATTTTTCCTGGAGTTCAGTTATATCTACCGGTCCTTACCACTTCCACGTTTGTACCTCACGAAAACAGTCTCCGAATTGTTACAACAGTGCCGCCCGTCCAACCCCATCGAACGTAAGTATCCACAGTACGTGTGGCGACACATATGGAAGGCGATCCATGCGCGTTTTCTCGAATCAGACGTTCAATCAGCGTGGTACATCACCGTGAATGGCAAACAAGTTAACCGAGATCGTCTGCACCGCATCCATCTCGCCGATTCATCCCTCTGCACCCACTGTGGAGTGGATGACACGGATGTCCACCGGTTCCACTGTGGCACAGCGCTAGACGTCTGGACACTTGCGCGGCGAATTTTGGCGTTTCTTACTCGCCAGACACCGGCTCAGATCGACGTCCACATGCTATTGTACCCCGATAAGACTTTCTACCCCTCCGCCAAAACTAACTCTGTGAATTGGATCTGTGGCCACACGATCCGCTATCTTTTTACTTCTGGCGACAGATCTACGCTAAGATATTGGACTTATCTCAACGAACGACACTGCGTCCTGATACGCAACCCACGCTATAAACAATATTTTTCCAATTTCTTACGGAGCACTTTCGATGACCCACCTAGTAGCTGGAACGTCCAAGCCCTGAGAAGCTGAAAACTGTATAAAACGAACCGACCTGAATAGATCTGCTACCCAGAACCCACGCCTACGCCAGGAGAAGACACGTTTTGACGAGCTGGCATGCTGTAGGCGGATACACTTCAAGAGCTCCTGAAAGAACTGGAATTTAGCTACAAGTCGCACGATGACTTACAAAGCTTTTCCTTATTTATTCCTCATAGTTTGTTCTTAAAGGAAAAAGAAATTTGATTTTGGCTTTGATAAACTTTTTTTTGTTCCAAAAGATTGCTTCTTCGCCAACAAGGCGAAGGAGACTCATTTTTGTTTACTGGAAGGAGAAACCAGTATAAAAAAAAAGGGGTAGCGTCAAAAAAAAAAAGATGGATAGAGCGTCTGCCATAAAAAAGGGGGAGGTTACCATAATATTTAAAAAAAAGCGGTTCTGGCGCCACAGTCTGGAACCGCGAGACCGCTACGGTCGTAAAAAAAAAAAAAAAAAAAAGGTGGATAGAGCGTCTGCCTTGTAAGCAGGAGATCCCGGGTTCGAGTGCCGGTCGGCGGACACATTTTCACCTGTCCCCGTTGATATATATTAAATTCTAATTTCGTTCTAGACGGCTGCAGGTCATCAATGGTGTCTGTTCTTTCGGACATGTCCGAAGGAACGGACACCATATCCACGTAAGTACAAAAGTGGTTAGTCCTCGAACTTTGTGTCAGGCCTTAAGATATTACGATAGTTAGAAGGATTTTTATCATTCTTCTTTTTATAAACAGGGGACAGGCAAAATAATGTGAACAGAGGTAGTAATGGGATGGTTGTGTCTGATAGCCAACAACACAGGTAAGGATCGCGTCGCGCTGGACTGTGCGTGCTCAGTACGGACTAGGCATCAGTACAGGTTGTTTACGAGTAGTGCACACTTGCATTCACAGGCCGACGTCGATGTGCAGTGGAAGACCTAACAGAGTTCCAAAGAGGGTGACTCCTGAGGGTCCGATAAGCTGGAGCATCAGTAACCAAGACAGCCAATTTATTGAATATTTCGAGAGAAACTGTTTCAACAGTCATGACAGCCAACACAAAACATGGAAAGACATCATCGTGTAAACGTAATAGTGGGCGCAAATGAAAACTAAGAAGAATTGTGTCAAAACTACAGCGGCTAAAGTGACTGCAGAGGCTAATAGCCATCTTCGAGACACCGTATCTATCGACACTGTCCTCCGAGAACTCCATAAAGCGAATATTCATGGACGAGCTATACTAAAACCATTAGTGACGACAACCAACGTAAAGATGCGTAAAACATCGTGTCAGGAGCACAAATCCTGGACGACTGATCAGTGGAAACATGTCACATTGTCCGAAGGGTCAACGTTTTCGTTATTTCCAACAGCGAGCCGGATTTACGCTTGGACAACGCCAAAAGAAGCCTACAAGCCTGATTGGTTGATTCCAATAGTTAAGCGTGGAGGTGGAAATGTAATGGTGTGGGCAGCCGTATCAAGGTATTCTACTGCTCCCATCATTACTTTCAAAGGCCATGTTATAGTCAACGATTATGTGAACATTTTAGGTGATCAGGTTCACCCCATGTTCCAAATGTTGTACCCCAACAATGATGACATACTTCAGGACGATAACACACCCATTCACACAGCTAGAACAGTACAGTCGTGGTGTGAGGAGCATGCAACTGACCTGCAGCGTCTTCTCCGGCCAGCGCAGTTCCGTACTTGATTATTATTGAACCCTTGTGGGCGGTATTGGAGCGCAGACTCCGGAGCAGATTTCCGCCTCCCTCGTCAGTACAGGAGTTATAAGAGATTCTGATCGAAGACTGGCACAACATTCCACTGGAGACTATGCTATCATTATATTTCAGTATTCCAAGAAGAATCGCAACTGTGTTATGGGCAAATGGGGATCCAACCCCTTATTAATAAAACATTCTCAAGTAAGTACAGGTATTCGCATTATTTTGCCTGTCCCCTTACCACTCACTGACTTTCCCTGCAGTTTTCACCCTCTACAGCTCCCATTAATACAATGGAAGTTATTCTCTAATGTCTCAGCATATTATGTCCTACCATTCTGTCCCTTCCTCATTTCATTATTTTCCACATACCCCATTCGTCACCGGGTCGGGTCAGAACCTTTCCATATTTCATAACACCACATAATTTTCGACATCTATCTGAAGCACCATAAATAAAATGCTTCGAGTTTTTTCTCTTTCATTTTCCATATGTCTGTCATTCATTTCCTTTTTATACTGAACTCCAGACGTACAGTTTCAGGAATTTGTACTTGTGTTTGATAACAGTAGACTTCTTTGGCCTGGAATGCCGTCTTGCACTGTGCTACTCGCTTTTTAGTCCTTCTTTCTTCCTTCGTCGTTCGTAAGTTTTCTTCCAACGTATCAGAATTTCTTCACTTAGTCCCAACAGTCCTCAGATATCACAGTTGATAAGGTGACTCCTCGCGTTAAACAACGAAATTCGGTTTCGATTCTCGGTTTGGCAGCAAATATTCAGTTAACACGACAAACTCGTTACATAGTAGGTTAATCATACATCAACTGTTTTACGTCATTTCATCTCCATTGACTTCGCACCTATCGATCCATTTATTTTAAGCTAAAGAGCTGTGATGCTCTAACAGTCCACATGCAACGATTGGGAGCTTTCGTCTTTTGAACGGAGAGGGACCGAAGCTAAAAACTCTCTTTAAAATTATTCTACAGGGTGTTTCGTGATATCAGCATCAATTCAACGAGAGAGGTGGCAAAGTGGTTATCATACTGCATTCGCATGCGGGAGGACGACGGTTCAAGCCCGCGTCCGACCATCCTCATGTAGGTTTTCCCTGATTTCCCTAATTCGCTCCAGGCAAATGCCAGGATGCTTACTTTGCAAGGGCACGGCCGACTTCCTTCTCCATCCTTCCCCAACACGATGGGACTGATGACCTCGTTGTTTGGTCCCCTTCTCCAAATCAAGCAAGCAGCCAACACAAATTCACATAGATATTGTAAAAAATCACTTTTGGCTGGTAAAAAAAATTACTTTCCATAAAATCCAACTGCCTCATATGAAGTGGCGCATCTGCTCTGGATTGAGGTAGAAATGGCGTAGATCATCTGTAGCACCGCGGAAATCTACGTACAAAATAGTGTGTAAGCTTAGAGACCTACGTACAAAAACGTTTTGGATACTGGAAGCAGAAAATTTGGTCGAGAGTATTCAAAAGGTCCCTATTTTGAAGTTATCACGTCTGACTGCTTTTATATGGTACATATACAAGTTTACAGCATCAGTCTGGATGACCGCGTGCAGTAGCCGCGCGAAGTAAAGCGTCTTGTCATGGGTGTGTGTGTCGTCCCTACGTAAGTTAGTTTAAGTTAGATTAAATAGTGTGTAAGCTTAGAGACCGATGACCTCAGCAGTTTCCCATAAGACCTTACCACAAATTTCCAAAATTTTTCAGCCTGGATGCTCGTCGACGTCGTTTTGGCGCCTGCCCGCAGTCAATACCGCTGCCATAATATCCAAAGTGTCAAGCTGATTGCATACACTTCAGGCGTCGCGGCTTGTCTCTCCATTAGTGAAAACCGTATGTGGGTGTCAACTTGTTACTGAATAACGTCAAATTTGTGCATCGCATTAACATTGCACATAATGATATACATTTTCTTCGTGTAGCCGTAAATAAAATAATATACTCATTCCTGTCGCCATGCGTAATACATACTAGTTACGACACATTCTCTCTCTCTCTCTCTCTCTCTCTCTCTCTCTCTCTCTCTTCTGTAGTTTTAGTACATACAGGGTGTTACCGTAAGAACGTGCAAAAGTTTAAAAGGACAAATAGGATGGGAAACGTCCCCTCAAGGAGGAAGAATGGGCAATGAGCGACTGCATGAGGATGTAGTAGGCAATGGAAATCACTGCTTTAAAGATATACCGGGTGATCAAAAGTCAGTATAAATTTGAAAACTTAATAAACCACGGAATAATGTAGATAGAGAGGTAAAAATTGACACTTTTGTATTTTTTTGGTTCTAATAAAAACCCATGTCATTCCAAGCATGTGTGTGAATTTGTACCTCTCTATCTACATTATTCCGTGATTTATTCAGTTTTCAAATTTATACTGACTTTTTGATCACCCGGTATATTGTGTATCCACAGAACATGCGGTGTGTAAATAAAAAAGTGTCCTGATGATTTCTCCTTTGGCAAAATATTCCGGAATGGTCGCCCACTCGGATCTCCGGGAGGGAACTGCCATAACAAAAAGATTGAATAACCACCGGAAGGATAACATTCTACGTGTCGGGCGTGGACTGTCAGAAGCTTAAACATCGTAGGGAAGCTAGAAAATCTGGAAAGGGAAATGCAAAGGTTCAATATAGATATAGTATGGGTCAGTGAAGTGAAATGGAAAGAAGACAAAGATTTCTGGTCAGATGAGTATATGGTAATACCAACAGCAGCAGAAAATGGTAGAACGGGAGTAGGATTCGTTATGAGTAGAAAGGCAGGGCAGAGAGTGTGTTACTGTGAACAGTATAGTGGTAGGGTTGTTCTTATCAGAATCGACAGCATACCAATATCAACAACAATAGTTCACGTATACATACCGACGTCGCAAGCAGAAGTGATAGAGAACATATATGAAATAATGAAAGGGTAATACAATACGTAAGGGGAGATGAGAACCGAATAGTTGTGGGGCACCGGAATGCAGTTGTGGGGGAACGTGTAAAAGAAATGGTTATAGGAGAGTATGGACTTGGGAGAAGGAATGAAAGAGGAGAAAGACTCATTGAGTACTGTAATAAATTTCAGCTGGTAGTAGCGAATACTCTATTCAAGAATCACAGGAGGAAGAGATATACTTAAAAAGCCGGGTGATACGGGAAGACTTCAGTTAGATTACATCATGGTCAGACGGTGACTCCGAAATCAAATATTGGATTGCAAGTTGCTCCCAGGAGCAGATATAGACAGATCACAGTTCAGTACCGATGGAGAGTAGCATGAAGAATCAGTACGCAAAGAAGTGGGATACATAACTACTAGGCAATGACGAGATACGTTTGAATTTCTCTAACGCTATAGATACAGCAATAAGGAATAGCGCAGTAGGCAGTACAGTTGAAGAGGAATGGACATCTCTAAAAAGGGCCATCACAAGAAGTTGGGAAGGAAAACATAGGTACAAAGAAGGTAGCTGCGAAGAAACCATGGGTAACAGAAGAAATACTTCAGTTGATTCATGAAAGGAGGAAGTACAAACATGTTCCGGGAAAATCAGGAATACAGAAATACAAGTCGCTGAGGAATGAAATAAATAGGAAGTGCAGGGAAGCTACGACGAAATGGCTGCAGGAAAAATGTGAAGACATCGAAAAAGATATGATTGTCGGAAGGACAGACTCAGCATACAGGAAAGTCAAAACAACCTTTGGTGACATTAAAAGCAACGGTGGTAACATTAAGAGTGCAACGGGAATCCCACTGTTAAATGCAGAGGAGAGAGCAGATAGGTGGAAAGAATACATTGAAAGCCTCTATGAGGGTGACGATTTGTCTGATGTGATAGAAGAAGAAACTGGAGTCGATTTAGATGAGATAGGCGATTCAGTATTAGAATCGGAATTTAAAAGAGCTTTCGAGGACTTAGCGGTCAAATATGGCAGAAGGGATAGATAACATTCCATCAGAATTTCTAAAATCATTGGGGGAAGTGGCAACAAAACGACTATTCACGTTGGTGTGTAGAATATATGAGTCTGGTGACATACCATCAGACTTTCGGAAAAGCATCATCCACACAATTCCGAAGACGGCAAGAGCTGACAAGTGTGAGAATTATCGCACAATCAGCTTAACAGCTCATGCATCGAAGCTGCTTACAAGAATAATATACAGAAGAATGGAAAAGAAAACTGAGAATGCGCTAGGTGACGATCAGTTTGGCTTTAGGAAAAGTAAAGGGACGAGAGAGGCAATTCTGACGTTATGGCTAATAATGGAAGCAAGGCTAAAGAAAAATCAAGACACTTTCATAGGATTTGTCGACCTGGAAAAAGCGTTCGACAATATAAAATGGTGCAAGCTGTTCGATATTCTGAAAAAAGTAGGGGTAAGCTATAGGGAGAGACGGGTCATATGCAATATGTACAACAACCAAGAGGGAATAATAAGAGTGGACGATCAAGAACGAAGTACTCGTATTAAGAAGGGTGTAAGACAAGGCTGTAGCATTTCGCCCCTACTCTTCAATCTGTACATCGAGGAAGCAGTGATGGAAATAAAAGAAAGGTTCAGGAGTGGAATTAAAATACAAGGTGAAAGGATATCAATGATACGATTCGTTGATGACATTGCTATCCTGAGTGAAAATGAAGAAGAATTAAATGATCTGCTGAACGGAATGAACAGTCTAATGAGTACACAGTATGGTTTGAGAGTAAATCGGAGAAAGACGAAGGTAATGAGAAGTAGTAGAAATGAGAACAGCGAGAAACTTAACATCAGGATTGATGGTCACGAAGTCAATGAAGTTAAGGAATTCTGCTACCTAGGCAGTAAAATACGAGGTGCATTCAGGTTCTAAGGCCTCCGATTTTTTTTTCTAATTAACTACTCACCCGAAATCGATGAAACTGGTGTTACTTCTCGACGTAATCGCCCTGCAGACGTACAAATTTTTCACTACGCTGACGCCATGATTCCATGGCAGCTGTGAAGGCTTCTTTAGGAGTCTGTTTTGACCACTGGAAAATCCCTGAGGCAATAGCAGCACGGCTGGTGAATGTGCGGCCACAGAGAGTGTCTTTCATTCTTGGAAAAAGCCAAAAGTCACTAGGAGCCAAAGGTGAGTAGGGAGCATGAGGAATCACTTCAAAGTTGTTATCACGAAGAAACTGTTGCGTAACGTTAGCTCGATGTGCGGGTGCGTTGTCTTGGTGAAACAGCACACGCGCAGCCCTTCCCGGACGTTTCTGTTGCAGTGCAGGAAGGAATTTGTTCTTCAAAACATTTTCGTAGGATGCACCTGTTACCGTAGAGCCCTTTGGAACGCAATGGGTAAGGATTACGCCCTCGCTTTCCCAGAACATGGACACCATCATTTTTTCAGCACTGGCGGTTACCCGAAATTTTTTGGTGGCGGTGAATCTGTGTGCTTCCATTGAGCTGACTGGCGCTTTGTTTCTGGATTGAAAAATGGCATCCACGTCTCATCCATTGTCACAACCGACGAAAAGAAAGTCCCATTCATGATGTCGTTGCGCGTCAACATTGCTTGGCAACATGCCACACGGGCAGCCATGTGGTCGTCCGTCAGCATTCGTGGCACCCACCTGGATGACACTTTTCGCATTTTCAGGTCGTCATGCAGGATTGTGTGCACAGAACCCACAGAAATGCCAACTCTGGAGGCGATCTGTTCAACAGTCATTCGGCGATCCCCCA
The DNA here is from genome assembly GCF_023898315.1 of Schistocerca nitens. Taxonomy (NCBI): domain Eukaryota; kingdom Metazoa; phylum Arthropoda; class Insecta; order Orthoptera; family Acrididae; genus Schistocerca; species Schistocerca nitens. Next base: position 1,157,791,194 of record NC_064614.1, on the reverse strand, counting down.
AAACAATTCTCTCCACTTTCTCGATCATGTCGTCAGACCGGCTTGTGCGAGCCCGAGGATATTTGTTTGTTGTCACACGATGTTCTGCCTTCATTAAACTGTCGCACCCACGAACGCACTTTCGACACATCCATAACTCCATCACCACATGTCTCCTTCAACTGTCGATGAAGTTCAATTGGTTTCACACCACGCAAATTCAGAAAACGAATGATTGCACGCTGTTCAAGTAAGGAAAACGTCGCCATTTTAAGTATTTAAAACAGTTCTCATTCTCGCCGCTGGCGGTAAAATTCCATCTGCCGTATGGTGCTGCAATCTCTGGGACGTATTGACAATGAACGCGGCCTCATTTTAAAACAATGCGCATGTTTCTATCACTTTCCAGGCTGGAGAAAAAAAAACGGAGGCCTTAGAACTTGAATGCACCTCGTAACCAATGACGGACGGAGCAAGGAGGACATCAAAAGCAGACTCGCTATGGCAAAAAAGGCATTTCTGGCCAAGAGAAGTCTACTAATATCAAATACCGGCCTTAATTTGAGGAAGAAATTTCTGAGGATGTACGTCTGGAGTACAGCATTGTATGGTAGTGAAACATGGACTGTGGGAAAACCGGAACAGAAGAGAATCGAAGCATTTGAGATGTGGTGCTATAGACGAATGTTGAAAATTAGGTGGACTGATGAGGTAAGGAATGAGGAGGTTCTACGCAGAATCGGAGAGGAAAGGAATATGTGGAAAACACTGAAAAGGAGAAGGGACAGGATGATAGGACATCTGCTAAGACATGAGGGAATGACTTCCATGGTACTAGAGGGAACTGTAGAGGGCAAAAACTGTAGAGGAAGACAGAGATTGGAATACGTCAAGCAAATAATTGAGGACGTAGGTTGCAAGTGCTACTCTGAGATGAAGAGGTTAGCACAGGAAAGGAATTCGTGGCGGGCCGCATCAAACCAGTCAGTAGACTGATGACCAAATAAAAAAAGGATTTCCCCACCATGTTATAGTTCTGGGTGGAGATTTTAATTTGCCCGATATAGACTGGGAGACTCAAACGTTCATAACGGGTGGCAGGGACAAAGAATCCAGTGAAATTTTTTTAAGTGCATTACGTGAAAACTATCTAGAGCAGTTAAACAGAGAACCGGCTCGTGGCGATAACATATTAGACCTTCTGGTGACAAACAGACCCGAACTATTTGAAACAATTAACGCAGAACAGGGTAGCAGCGATCATAAAGCAGTTATTTCATCGATGATTTCAGCCGTAAATAGAAATATTAAAAACAGGTAGGAAGATTTTTCTGTTTAGCGAAAGTGACAAAAAGCAGATTTCAGAGTGCCTGATGGCTCAACACAAAAGTTTTGTCTCAAGCAAAGATAGAGGATCAGTGGACAAAGTTCAAAACCATCGTACAATATGTGTTAGATGAGTATGTCCCAAGCAGGATCGTAAGAGATGGAAAAGAGCCACCGTGGTATAACAACCGAGTTAGAAAACTGCTGCGGAAGCAAAGGGAACTTCACAGCAAACATAAACATATCCAAAGCCTTGCATACAAACAAAATTTACACGAAGCGATATGTAGTGTGAGGAGGGCTATGCGAGAGGCGTTCAATGAATTCGAAAGTAAAGTTCTATGTACTGACTTTGCAGAAAATCCTAAGAAATTTTGGTCTTATGTCAAAGCGGAAGGTAGATCAAAACAAATGTCCAGACACTCTGTGAGCAAAATGGTACTGAAACAGAATGACAGATTAAAGGCCGAAATACTAAATGTCTTTTTCCAAAGCTGTTTCACAGAGGAAGACTGCACTGTAGTTTCTTCTCTAGATTGTCGCGCAGATGACAAAATGGTAGATATCGAAATAGACGACAGACAGAGGGATAGAGAAACAATTAAAATCGCTCAAAAGAGGAAAGGCCGCTGGACCTGATGGGATACTGGTTCGATTTTACACAGAGTACGCGAAGGAACTTGGCCCCCTTCTTGCAGCGGTGTACCGTAGGTCTCAAGACGAGCGTAGCGTTCCAAGGAATTGGAAAAGGGCACAGGTCATCCCCGTTTTCAAGAAGGGACGTCGAGCAGATGTGCAGAACTATAGACCTATATCTCTAGCGTCGATCAGTTGTAGAATGTTGGAACACGTATTATGTTCGAGTATAATGACTATTCTAGAGAACAGAAATCTATAGGAATCAGCATGGGTTTCGAAAAAGACGATCGTGTGAAACCCAGCTCGCGCTATTCGTCCACGAGACTCAGAGGGCCATAGACACGGGTTCACAGGTAGATGCCGTGTTTTTTGACATCCGCAAGGCGTTCGATACAGTTCCCCATAGTCGTTTAATGAACAAAGTAAGAGCATATGGATTATCAGACCAATTGTGTGACTGGATTGAAGAGTTCCTAGATAACAGAACGCAGCATGTCATTCTCAATGGAGAGAAGTCTTCCGAAGTAAGAGTGATTTCAGGTGTGCCGCAGGGGAGTGTCGTAGGACCGTTGCTATTCACAATATACATAAATTACCTTGTGGATGACTTCGGAAGTTCACTGAGGCTTTTGCGGATGATGCTGTGGTATATCAAGACGTTGTAACAATGGAAAATTGTACTCAAATGCAGGAGGATCTGCTGCGAATTGACGCATGGTGCAGGGAATGGCAATTGAATCTCAGTGTAGACAAATGTAATGTGCTGCGAATACATAGAAAGAAAGATCCGTTATCATTTAGCTAGAATATAGCAGGTCAGCAACTGGAAGCAGTTACTTCCATAAATTATCTGCGAGTACGCATTAGGAGTGATTTAAAATGGAATGATCATATAAAGTTGATCGTCGGTAAAGCAGATGCCAGACTGAGATTCATTGGAAGAATCCTAAGGAAATGCAATCCGAAAACAAAGGAAGTAGGTTACAGTACGCTTGTTCGACCACTGCTTGAATACTGCTCAGCAGTGTGGGACCCGTACCAGATAGGATTGATGGAAAAGATAGAGGATCCAACGGAAAGCAGCGCGCTTCGTTACTGGATCATTTAGTAATCGCGAAAGCGTTACGGAGATGATATATAAACTCCAGTGGAAGACTCTGCAGGAGAGACGCTCAGTAGCTCGGTACGGGCTTTTGTTGAAGTTTCGAGAACATACCCTCACCGAGGAGTCAAGCAGTGTATTGCTCCCTCCTACGTATATCTCGCGAAGAGACCATGAGAATATAATCAGAGAGATTAGAGCCCACACAGAGGCATATCGACAATCCTTCTTTCCACGAACAATACGAGACTGGAATAGAAGGGTGAACCGATAGAGGTACTCAAGGTACCCTGCGCCACACACCGTCAGGTGGCTTGTGGAGTATGGATGTAGATGTAGATTAGAATCAGAATTTAAGAGAACTCTGGAGGACTGGCACACAAACGCGGAAGGTGACAGATAACGTTCCATCAGAATAACTAAAGTCGTTGTGGGAAACAAAACAACTATTCAAGTTGTTGAGTAGAATGTATGAGTCAGGTGACATACCAATTGACTTTCGGAAAAATATCTTCCATGCAATTCCGAAGACTGCTAGAGCTGACAGGTGCTAAATTCATCGTGCAATCAGCTTAACAACTCATGCATCCAAGTTGCTGGCAAGTATAACAAACATAAGAATAGAAAATAAAATTGAGGATGTGTCAGATGACGATCAGTTTGGCTTTAGGCAACAGAGAGGCGATTCTGACGTTGCGGTAGATAATGGAAGCAAAACTAAAGAAAAATCAAGACACGTTTATAAGATTTGTCGATCTGGTAAAACGTTCGACAGTGTGAAATTGTGCAAGGTGTTCGGAATTACGAGAAAAATATCGATAAGCTATAGGGAGAGCCAGTAATATACAATATGTACAAGAGCCAAGAGAGAATAGTAAGTACTCGGATTAAAAAGGGTGTAAAACAAGGATGTAGTCTTCCACCCCTTCTGTTCAATCTGTACATGAAAGAAGCAATGATGGCAACAAAAGAAAGATTCAGGAGTGGATTTCCAGTTCAAGGTGACAGGGTATCAATCGTACGATTTGCTGATGACATTGCTATCCCGAGTGAAAGTAAAGAGGAATTGCGTGGTATGCTGAATGAAATAAACAGACTAATAAGTATAGAATATGGACTAAAAGTACATCGAAGAAAGACGACAGTAATGAAAAGTAGCAGAAACGAGAACAGCTAGAAACTTAACGTCGGGATTGATGGTCACGAAGTAGATGAATTTGAGGAATTCTGATACCTAGGCAGTAAAATAACCAATGCCGGACGGGAGCTAGGAGAACGTCTAAAACAGACAAGCACTGGCTAAAAGGACAATCCTGGCCAAGAGATGTCTACTAGTATCAAACATAGGCCTTAATTTGAGGAAGAAATTTCTGAGAATATACGTCTGGAGCACAGAATTGTATGGTAGTGAAATGTGGACTGTGGGAAAACCGGAACGGAAGAGTATTGAACCATCTGAGTTGTGGCGCTATAGAGGAATGTTGAAAATTATGTGGACAGATAAGGTAAGGAATGAGGAGGTTCTGCGCAGACTCGGAAAGGTATGTGTGGAAAACACTGACCAGGAGTAGGGAGAGGATGATGTCTGCTTAAGACTAGGGAAAGACTTTGATGGTGCTAGAGGGAACTGTACAGGGCAAGAACTGCAGAGGAAGAGAGAGCTTGGAATACATCCAGCAAATAGTTGAGACCGTAGGTTGCAAGTGATACTCTGAGATGAAGAGGTTGGCACAGGTGTGGTATTCGTGGCAGGCCACATCAGACTAGTCAGAAGACTGAATACTCAACAAAAAAAAATAAGAAATGTTCCATAGAAAAATTTGATAGAGGGAACCTGGGGTCGGAAGAGACAGCTTAAGGAGATGATAAGAATAAAATCGCTGTATTGCGCGCTTTTTCATTTACATTAGTTGCAATTAACTGTAAATACCATCACTGACACAATGAACATACCATTTGTATTGTATCTTACAAAATGTGCTCAAACTGACGGCCATCAATCTCAATGCAAGCATGACGTCGACGAACAAGATTCCGACGCACCCTGACAAATATCCCCAGCGTGTTTTGAGTCACAGCGCAGGTAGCTACAATTCTGACAACTAATTCCATCTCCGTATCCAGTGAGTATCCATTCATACACAAGTGACTTTAGATATCCCCATAGGAAATAATCAATGGGGATTCAGGTCAGTTGACCTCGCAGGCCATCGAATAGGAGCTCCACTTCCAATCCAACGACCACTGAGACGGTTGGGAACATCCACACTGAAGTGAGGCGTTGCACCGTCGTGTTGTATCGTAAATACATTGTCCCATGACAGAACGTGCTATGAATCAACGATACAACAGAGCAACCTTATGTACGTACAAGTAAAGTAAACAAAACCGGCATCTTGACTTCCTACTAGTCAGGCTTGTCCTCCTTGTTTCTTTGCAGGAAATAAAGATTGTACTTGTAAATAAACAACACAGAAATCGTAAACTCGGACGCATGTTAGCTGTAAAACAGTAATGCTAGACAAAGCTGTGGACAAGTTTACTTCCATATCTCCTTAAGCCCTTGTGCCCTGCCGCAAATTGTTCAGTGAAGCATTCTCTACCTCCTGTTCAATTTTTGCACGCTCTTACGGAAACAGGCTACATATAATCGTCAATATTACAGGAAAATCTACTGTACCTGACACTGAATTGTGTTTCAGATTTTCAGGTAGATCTGCCTAAGGTGATATCGTTCAAAAATGGCTCTGAGCACTATGGGACAACTGCTGAGGTCATCAGTCCCCTAGAACTTACAACTACTTAAACCTAACTAACCTAAGGACATCACACACATCCATGCCCGAGGCAGGATTCGAACCTGCGACCGTAGCGGTCGTGGGGTTCCAGACTGTAGCGCCTAGAACCGCTCGGCCACTCTGGCCGGCGGTTATATCGTTTCTTCACTAAATACCAACAGAAACTTTCAAATCTTGGAAGATCTTAAGCTTGTGCGCCGTCGACATTTGTTTTTTTTTTTTTTTTGTTGCGTTTGTATTGTGGAGAGGGACACAGTTTTGTATCAAAAAAAAAATTCCAAAATATATTTATTTCGTTAACACATAAGAGCAAAATAATTTACTATAGTTGTAACACCGCCGTCAGGATTTTGACTCATCATTATACGGTTTAATCAAAACTAACCACCCACGTTACGACCTGAAGTCTGCAAGAGCATGCAGTTACAGAATCTTATCTTTGTGTGTTTGTAGAATTTTTAGATCGAAGTTTTTAAAAACTGATGAAAATTTATTCTTGTTAACCTGATAAATGAAAGGTTTAACAAAATACCAACATATAACCACGTGGCTAATAGTGATAATAATAATAGTAATGGTTTAATGCGAACATGAATTCACTCTACATCACTAATCATGTGTAGGCGGCATGTACAGCTAAAGATGCTGTCAGCTGATGAAATCTACTATACTACTGAATTTGGAGAAATATATTCGTGAAGTGTCTTTGCAGCAACAGTGAGACTCGCTAACGACATTTCCACCCTCAGTGAAAGTGAAGAAGTATTACGGGACATATTGAATGGTATGAAGTCTAATAAGTTGAGGATATGGATTGAGAGAAAACCGAAGGAAGACGAACATAAAAATGAGTAACCAAAATAAGTTTAGGGAAAAACTACTCAAAATAGTGGTCCACGAAGTAAATGAAGGAATTCTGCTGCATAAAAGGAGGACCTAAAAAGCAGGTTAGCCCAGGCGAAGAGGGAACTCCCGGTCAAGAGAAATCTGCTAGTATTGAACAACGACTTTAGCCTAAGAAAGGATTTTATGAGAATGTACGTTTGGTGCACAGCATTTTGTGGCATTGAAACATGGACTGTGAGAAAATCTGAACAGGAGAGAGTAGATGGGCTGATAAGGTAAGGAATAAGGAGGTTCGCTGCAGAATCGTCAAAGAAAAGAACGTACGAAAACATCTACAAGAAGAGGAGAAAGGATGATAGTATATATGTTAAGAAACCAGGGAATAACGTACACGGTGCTAGAGGGTGCTGTAGAGGGTAAAAAATAATAAGTAGATAAAAAATTAAAAAATCACAAAAATAGTAAAATTGTCAATTACAATTTTGCTCAGAAAAAGAAAAATGAGTTCCCTACGGCACTAACGGGTGGCACTATATGTTTGGTTTATAGCACGTAGGCATATATATTGAATATTTATGATAACTTATTTAAAATTTTCTAAAATTGGAAATTTGTGGTAAGGAGTATGGGACCAAACTGCTGAGGTCATCGGTCCCTAGGTTTACGCACTACTTAGTCTAAGTTACACTAAGGACAACTCACACACCCATGCCCGAAGGAGGACTCGAACCTCCGACGGGAGGAGCCGCGCGATCCGTGACAGGACGCCTCAGACCGCATGAAAATTTCGTAGAGGAAAGGAAGAAAAATACACTCCTGGAAATGGAAAAAAAGAACACATTGACACCGGTGTGTCAGACCCACCATACTTGCTCCGGACACTGTGAGAGGGCTGTACAAGCAATGATCACACGCACGGCACAGCGGATACACCAGGAACCGCGGTGTTGGCCGTCGAATGGCGCTAGCTGCGCAGCATTTGTGCACCGCCGCCGTCAGTGTCAGCCAGTTTGCCGTGGCATACGGAGCTCCATCGCAGTCTTTAACACTGGTAGCATGCCGCGACAGCGTGGACGTGAACCGTTTGTGCAGTTGACGGACTTTGAGCGAGGGCGTATAGTGGGCATGCGGGAGGCCGGGTGGACGTACCGCCGAATTGCTCAACACGTGGGGCGTGAGGTCTCCACAGTACATCGATGTTGTCGCCAGTGGTCGGCGGAAGGTGCACGTGCCCGTCGACCTGGGACCGGACCGCAGCGACGCACGGATGCACGCCAAGACCGTAGGATCCTACGCAGTGCCGTAGGGGACCGCACCGCCACTTCCCAGCAAATTAGGGACACTGTTGCTCCTGGGGTATCGGCGAGGACCATTCGCAACCGTCTCCATGAAGCTGGGCTACGGTCCCGCACACCGTTAGGCCGTCTTCCGCTCACGCCCCAACATCGTGCAGCCCGCCTCCAGTGGTATCGCGACAGGCGTGAATGGAGGGCCGAATGGAGACGTGTCGTCTTCAGCGATGAGAGTCGCTTCTGCCTTGGTGCCAATGATGGTCGTATGCGTGTTTGGCGCCGTGCAGGTGAGCGCCACAATCAGGACTGCATACGACCGAGGCACACAGGGCCAACACCCGGCATCATGGTGTGGGGAGCGATCTCCTACACTGGCCGTACACCACTGGTGATCGTCGAGGGGACACTGAATAGTGCACGGTACACCCAAACCGTCATCGAACCCATCGTTCTACCATTCCTAGACCGGCAAGGGAACTTGCTGTTCCAACAGGACAATGCACGTCCGCATGTATCCCGTGCCACCCAACGTGCTCTAGAAGGTGTAAGTCAACTACCCTGGCCAGCAAGATCTCCGGATCTGTCCCCCATTGAGCATGTTTGGGACTGGATGAAGCGTCGTCTCACGCGGTCTGCACGTCCAGCACGAACGCTGGTCCAACTGAGGCGCCAGGTGGAAATGGCATGGCAAGCCGTTCCACAGGACTACATCCAGCATCTCTACGATCGTCTCCATGGGAGAATAGCAGCCTGCATTGCTGCGAAAGGTGGATATACACTGTACTAGTGCCGACATTGTGCATGCTCTGTTGCCTGTGTCTAGGTGCCTGTGGTTCTGTCAGTGTGATCATGTGATGTATCTGACCCCAGGAATGTGTCAATAAAGTTTCCCCTTCCTGGGATAATGAATTCACGGTGTTCTTATTTCAATTTCCAGGAGTGTATATTACGTGTTACTGTAATGAATGTGTGTGTGTATCTAAGATGTGTGTGGTCGCCTAGGATGTTCATTGTATAGCGGTACAATATTTGTTACTGGAGATATCAGCACAGTATAATTTTACTGTTTTACAGAATAATAGATTTTGGTACCAGTGAATATTTACCACCTGTCTTTCTTCTTTATTAGTTTTATATTAAGATGTTGCACAGCTGTAAATTTGAAATTATAAGATTTAATGGTTTTCTTTACTGAAGTGTGAATTTGGAACACAGTCAAGACGTCTACGAAGAGGTATATTTTATGATAGGAAATATCGTCTAAAAATTGTCACGGACGCATTTACAATGTGTGGTCTTGTATTGTAATGCATAAAACAACTATAGCCTTTTTCGACAGTTACTAATTCTCTGTAAAAGTGTTTCAACATATCATTGACTTACATCAGTCCAGTAACTCGTGATGCACTGTCTGTATGAAATATTCGTCTTTTGTCATAAGACAGATGCACTTAATATAACCTATGAGACTTTTCAGAAAACCAGCGAAGACTGTTGTGTGAGTTAACATATCCCGATGAATGCAGCCACGTTTTGCCAGAACAAAGGGCTGTTTGAAAAAATTGCAGCGACAGATGGCTGACTGTGTATCTCTTCCTGTAATTCAGTACACAGCCACGAAGTTCGTACAACGAAACGGCCATTTCCGGATCAACCTCCCCATCAAGTACTGGGTGCAATAACCAGCTGTCAGTCTATGCACTAGCGTTACTTTATAATATTTCTCTCAGTATAAAGTACTGCAGCTACATGGCACTGACCCACCAAAATGATTTGTTAAATGGCGCAACGATTTTCCTGATGTCTTTGCACGGACGCTACTTACTCATGTATGTCGGATAAAACCGTCATCTGCCAAAGTGAGACTAACGGACCACACCAAAACGTAAAAAGTGGCTTTTATAGTGACATACAGGTGCGCCGAAGTATGGTCAAAGTTGCAGGTACACGTAAGACATACGATTTGCGATACTCACTCGCAGCGGCCAACTATGCCAAATAGGTCAGTTACCAAAATAATCTCTGTTCAAGTGAAACCTTCGGTTCGTCTGGACAGCCGAAAACATCCGATAGCAAAATCAAAGCCATGTGTTAAAATAATCTCCTTGAGGCTCTCCAAGCACGCTATTTGAACGTGAAGGCGGATGTCGATGTGGACGTGTACGTAGATTCCAACCGTGGTTGGTTATCGCAAACGAACTACCTCACAGGACACGTTGTGCAGCGTGATATGCAAGAGCAGGATATTTCATCGGCTGCTGTCCACAACATGTGGCTCACCATTAAATTGTGTTTCTTTCCGAAGGCGTATGGTTGTGAAACGGCTGTGTAAATTTTATTAGGGGTTGTCGAAAGTGGGCACATTAAATCCCGGAAAACATTGTGGTCAATAGTCCCATATTCGCTAAAAATGCTGAAGACTTAAGTTCAATTCCCTAATTTCTCCTGTCTCCGCGGTTCGTACGCGAAATGTATGTTGGTGGCGGTAGAATCGTTCTGCGGTCTGCTGTTTCTCTAAATTTTCTCAGTAGCCTTTCTCGAAAACAAAGTCTTCTTCCCTACAGGGATTCCCATTTGTGTTCACGAAGCATCTCCACAGTACATTGGTACTGACCGAATCTACCAGTTACACACCTAGGAACATATTTCGGAATTAGTTGGATGTCTTCCTTTAATGAGACGTGGTGGGAATTTCAGACACTCGAAGAGCAATGATCTGTATGCAGTACAGTAGAAGCTTGTTGATCACTATATCCATCACATAATTTATCTGTAAAGAAAGTAAGAGCGATTCTATCACAGTTCTCCGGGGCACTCTCGATGAAAACTGTCCGTGATGAACATTCGCCTTCTGGGTTCTATAGCTTAAGAGGATTGAAGCCGCTCACATTTCTGCGAACCTATTTCGTATGCTCGGGCCTCAGTTAACAGTTTACAGTGCAGCACTACGTCAAACGCTTCGCGGAAATCTAGGAATATGGAATCTGCCTGTTGACCTTTGTCCATGCTTCAGTATACAGTGAGGTGACGTCATGGCATACCTTCTGATAGCCGGCCGCGGTGGCCGAGGGGCTCTAGGCGCTTCTGTCCGGAACCGCGCGACTGCTCCGGTCGTGGGTTCGAATCCTTCCTCGGGCGTGGATGTGTGTGACGTCCTTAGGTTAGTTAGGTTTAAGTAGTACTAAGTTCTAGGGGACTGATGACCTCAGATGTTTAGTCCCATAGTGCTCAGAGCCATTTGAACCACTTTTGAACCTCCTGATATTGTGTCGGACCTCCTTTTGGCCGGCGCCGGCGTAATGCAGCACCTCGACGTGGCAAAGAGTCAAAAAGTCGTTGGTAGTCCCATGCAGAAATATTGAGCCATGTTGCCTCTACATGCGTCCATAATCGCAGAAGTGTTGCGGGTTAAGGGCTTTTGAGCATAATCTGAACCCTCTATGGCGTTGTCCTACAGAAAGCTGCAGCAAGTCAGTGGAAACGCCTGCAATTTGGCTTTTTTTAATAACTCAAAGACGCGGCACACTATCCGAAATAATTTTATCCTCAATGACACCAGCTGTCAAAGCATGGAAGACTACGAACTTATATCCCACAAATGTTAGATGGGATTCAAGTGACGAAACCATACACTCAAATTGTCCAGAATGTAATTCATACCACTCCCGAACAACATGGTGCGTTCTCACCCACATTAAATACATGGTTGTTTGGGGAACATGAAGTCCACGAGTGAATCCGCATGGACTCCAAGCATAAGAACAGAATCACTTCCAGTAAATGATCGGTTCTATTGGACCGGAGGACCCAATACATCGATGTAAACGCAGCCCACACCATATGGAGCCACCTCCGTCTTGCATAGCGCCTTGTTGACAACCTGAGTCCACGGCTTAGTGGGATCTTCACCACATTTGAACACTACCGTCAGCTCTTAACAACTGAAAACGGGACTCATCTGACCAGGCTCCTGTTTTCGTCTAGGGTCCAACCGATACGGTAACGAGTCCAGGAGAGGTCCTGCACATCAGTCGTCCTGTTGGCAAAGGTACGTGCGTCGGTGGTCTGCTGCCATAGCCCGTGAACGCCAGATTTCGCCGCACTGCCCTAACGGATACATTCGTCATACGTTCCGCATTGACTTCTGTGGCTATTTCACGCAGTGTTGCTTGTCTTTTAGCACTGACAACTCAACGCAAACGCTGCTGTTGAAAGTCGTTAAGTGAACGTCGTCGACCACTGCCTCGTCCTTGACGAGAAGTAATGCATGAAGTCTGATACTCTCGCCACACACACTTGACGCTATGGATATCGGAATACTGAATTCTATAACGATTTCCGAAATCGATTGTCACACGTATCTAGCCCTAAATAGCATTCCGCGTTCACAGTCTGTCAATTCCGGTCGTGCAGCCTTAATCAATTCGGACACCTTTACGCATCAATCGCCTGAGTACGAATGCACCGCACTTTTATACCTTGCATATGCGGTACTGTCGCCATCTGTATACGTCGATATCGCTAACCCATGACTTTTGTCACCTCAGTGTATTATTAACGGCCTTCGGAAACTCTTGAAATATTGAGGACAGTGATATAACGCTTGTTAATGTGGTCGTTGAAAGCTATCGCAAAGACATCCTGTAGTAGCCCCTCCACGAGTTCCTTTCTTGTGCCAACCTCTTTATCTCAGAATAGCATTTGCGAACCTTTGTGCCCATTTACTTACTGCCTGCCTTCCCCTATAGTTTTTACCATTTTCAGGCCCCTTTAGTACAATTGACGTTATTTAGCGACGTCTTGACACACGTCCTAGTATCCCCTTCTTCTCGTCAGTGTTTTCCATGTATTACTGTCCTCGCTGATTCTGCGGAGAATATCCACATTGCTTCCCTTATCAGTTCACCTAATTTTCAACATTTTTCAGCAACACCACATCTCAGATACTTAGATTCAATTCTGTTATGGTTTTCCCACAGTCCATGTTACACTACCATACAATGCTGTGCTCCAAAGATACATTCTCAGAAATTTCTTCCTCAAATTAAGGTCTACGTGTAACACTAGTAGGCTTCTCTTGGTCAGGAATGCCCTTTTTTCCAGTGCTGGTGCGCTTCTTATGTCCTGCTTGCTCCGTCCGTGAAGTGTTATTTTGTTGCCTAAGTATCAGACTTCCATAACAGTATCTACGTAGTGAACACCAATCTATAAATTGAGATTCTCGATATTCACAATTATGCTATTTCTCATTACTTTCTTCTTTCTTCGATTTACTACCAGTGGACATTCTATACTCATTACATTGTTCTTTCTAGCAATATCATCAGCGAATGTCGTCATCGGTATTCCTTTATCTCCAATTTTAATTCCACTCTTCGACCTTTCTTTTATTTCTGTCATTGCTTCTTCGATATGTAGATTGACAGGTAGAGACGGAAGACTCATCCCTATGTGGAATCCTTTCTAATTGGAGCACTTTGTACTTGGTCTTCCACTCTGATTGTTCCTCCCGACTTTCCTTATAGTTTACCCCTGTTTCTCTCAGAATTTAGAACATCTTGCCCTATTTGACATTGTCAAACGATTTGTCCTGGTTGACAAAACCTATGAACATGTCTTGATTTTTCATTAGTCTTGTTTCCATTATGAACAGGAACGTCAAAATTAACACTCTGGTGCCTTTACCTTTCCCAGAGCAAAACATCCTCGATATATTCGTCATTCTTCTTTCTGGTTTGATACTGTCCACCACGATTTCGTCTTTTCTGTCAGTCTCTACGCCAAACGTTTCCATTTGGGTGTTCCATATATTCTGATCTCTGTCTCAGTATAAATCTGTGAAACGCTGTCACGATTTTTCTTTGGTAGCAAGACTGTCACCACTCAATAATCGAGACATTACTCCCTCTTGCGAAATCGATAATACACTCCTGGAAATTGAAATAAGAACACCGTGAATTCATTGTCCCAGGAAGGGGAAACTTTATTGACACATTCCTGGGGTCAGATACATCACATGATCACACTGACAGAACCACAGGCACCTAGACACAGGCAACAGAGCATGCACAATGTCGGCACTAGTACAGTGTATATCCACCTTTCGCAGCAATGCAGGCTGCTATTCTCCCATGGAGACGATCGTAGAGATGCTGGATGTAGTCCTGTGGAACGGCTTGCCATGCCATTTCCACCTGGCGCCTCAGTTGGACCAGCGTTCTTGCTGGACGTGCAGACCGCGTGAGACGACGCTTCATCCAGTCCCAAACATGCTCAATGGGGGACAGATCCGGAGACCTTGCTGGCCAGTGTAGTTGACTTACACCTTCTAGAGTACGTTGGGTGGCACGGGATACATTCGGACGTGCATTGTCCTGTTGGAACAGCAAGTTCCCTTGCCGGTCTAGGAATGGTAGAACGATGGGTTCGATGACGGTTTGGATGTACCGTGCACTATTCAGTGTCCCCTCGACGATCACCAGTGGTGTACGGCCAGTGTAGGAGATCGCTCCCCACACCATGATGCCGGGTGTTGGCCCTGTGTGCCTCGGTCGTATGCAGTCCCGATTGTGGCGCTCACCTGCACGGCGCCAAACACGCATACGACCATCATTGGCACCAAGGCAGAAGCGACTCTCATCGCTGAAGACGACACGTCTCCATTCGTCCCTCCATTCACGCCTGTCGCGACACCACTGGAGGCGGGCTGCACGATGTTGGGGCGTGAGCGGAAGACGGCCTAACGGTGTGCGGGACCGTAGCCCAGCTTCATGGAGACGGTTGCGAATGGTCCTCGCCGATACCCCAGGAGCAACAGTGTCCCTAATTTGCTGGGAAGTGGCGGTGCGGTCCCCTACGGCACTGCGTAGGATCCTACGGTCTTGGCGTGCATCCGTGCGTCGCTGCGGTCCGGTCCCAGGTCGACGGGCACGTGCACCTTCCGCCGACCACTGGCGACAACATCGATGTACTGTGGAGACCTCACGCCCCACGTGTTGAGCAATTCGGCGGTACGTCCACCCGGCCTCCCGCATGCCCACTATACGCCCTCGCTCAAAGTCCGTCAACTGCACATACGGTTCACGTCCACGCTGTCGCGGCATGCTACCAGTGTTAAAGACTGCGATGGAGCTCCGTATGCCACGGCAAACTGGCTGACACTGACGGCGGCGGTGCACAAATGCTGCGCAGCTAGCGCCATTCGACGGCCAACACCGCGGTTCCTGGTGTGTCCGCTGTGCCGTGCGTGTGATCATTGCTTGTACAGCCTTCTCGCAGTGTCCGGAGCAAGTATGGTGGGTCTGACACATCGGTGTCAATGTGTTCTTTTTTCCATTTCCAGGAGTGTATTTCGCGGTTACGGGCCATAACAAGGGACTTGACTGTGAGCCGAGGGAAGCGCAGTTGTCTACAGAGTGCAAGTGGCAACGGACGTCACCAGTGGAGGCTGCCCTCTGTACAATCGGTCAGACATTTGTCGTCTGTGGAAGTGTACCTCGCTATTGTTATGTGAACAGATGTTATTCAGAATCTTGACATTTTGGATATTTAATTGTGTGACCGGCAAGTGTATGCGTTGGTATTACCTATGGTGGACTGATTTTCAACCAGTTTCGTTATAGTCATTGTATAGTGAGGTAGCTAAATGTCTTGGAATAGCGATTTGCATATACAGGGTGGTCCATTGATCGTGACTGGGCCAAATATCTCACGAAATAAGCGTCAACCGAAAAAACTACAAAGAACGGAACTTGTCCAGTTTGAAGGGGGAAACCAGATTGCGCTATGGTTGTACTACTAGATGGCGCTGCCATAGGTCAAACGGATATCAACTGCGTTTTTTTAAATAGGAATCCCCATTTTTATTACATATTCATTTAGTACGTAAAGAATTATGAACGTTTTAGTTGGACCACTTTTTTCGCTTAGTTGGACCACTTTTTTCGCTTTGTGGTAGATAGCGCTGTAATAGTCACAAACATATTGCTCACAATTTTAGACTAACAGTTGGTAACAGGTAGGTTTTAAAATTGAAATACAGAACGTACGTGTGTCTGAACGTTTTATTTCGGGTGTTCCAATGTGATACATGTACCTTTGTGAATATATCATTTCTGAGAACGTAAGCTCTTACAGCGTGATTACATGTAAATACCACATTAATGCAATAAATGCTCAAAATGATGTCCGTCAACCTCAACGCATTTGGCAATATGTGTAACGACATTCCTCTCAACAGCGAGTAGTTCGCCTTCTGTAATGTTCGCACATGCATAGACAATGCGTTGACGCATGTTGTCAGGCGTTGAAGGTGGATCACGACAGCAAATAGCCTTCAACTTTCCCCACAGAAACAAATCCGGGGATGTCAGATCCGGTGAATGTGCGGGCCATGGTATGGTGCTTCGACGACCAATCCAACTGTCATGAAATATGCTATTCAATACCGCTTCAACCGCACGCGAGCTATATGCCGGATATCCGTCCTGTTGGAAGTACATCGCCATTCTGTCATGCAGTGAAACATCTTGTAGTAACATCGGTAGAACATTACGTACGAAATCAGCATACATTGCACCATTTAGATTGCCATCGATAAAATGGGGGCCAATTCCTCCCACAATGCCGCACCATACATTAACAGGTCGCTGATGTTCCACTTGTCCCAGCCATCGTGGAATTTACGTTGCCCAATAGTGCATATTATGCCGGTTTACGTTACCGCTGTTGGTGAATGATGCTTCGTCGCTAAATAGAACGCGTGCAAGAAATCTGACATCGTCCCGTAATTTCTTGTGCCCAGTGGCAGATTGTACACGACGTACAAAGTCGTCGCCATGCAATTCCTGGTGCACAGAAATATGGTAAGTCGGTAAGAACTGATGGCAGGTTTCGAGTGTGGCGCAGACCCCACGAAGCCTTGGACCCAAGCTGTCAACAAGGCACTATGGAAGCTGGTGACAGCTCCATAATGGTTTGGGCTGCGTTCATATGGATTGGACCGGCCAGTGGACTGTTGGGCGCCGCGTTTCTGCAATCCTGGTAGAGAGCCTGCTTGTGAGTTTTCCATAGATGTCGCTCGCTGTCGCCAAATCTACTGGCAGGTCGATTTGTCCGAACGTAGCCGTATTCAAAAAAATCTCCTATACGATGAAATGATTTGGAAATGTTCTTCACCATCATCAGCACATTTTGAGAAGCTGGTCCCAGTTCGTCTGTCAAGAGTTGCGACAGACTCGGCTGTTGTCTATCTCACGTTTTCAGCATCGCGCTGAGAAAAAGGGTCACAGTGCGACTCTCAACGAGTATTAGCCCGAGGCCTCCTCTACCAGTGGGTAGGATCTTGAAGACTAATCCAACATGGAAAAAGTATGCAAATGATGTTAGCATGCATCCGAACAATTTGTGCACCGTGGGGGAGACGTGACGCCAACTAGATATTTCTCTTGGCAACTCGTTGAATCACATCTAGGGCGCAAAAGCCGTTCTCTCTGACATCTTCCGGACAACACGGAGCAACTTCTTGAAGTTCATCGCCACCATGCGTCGGGCACGTCATTCATGAACACAATCCCCAAACACATTATACTGTCCCGTATCTGGAAGGGTTCAATGCAGTCAGAAGGTAGTCAGTACTGATATTCAGGGCGACCAATTTGTGCGCGTTCATAGGCTACCCATAGCGGCACCGTACGTATTATTCCAATCCAATGCCACATTTGCGTAATTGCCAGTCCGCAACAACAGTAATAGGTCATCTGCATATGTCTTGCACTGAAAAGTGTGTCCCCGTATCGTAAGTCCTGCCATGAGTTGGCGAAGGCCTCTGGGAAGTGGTTCAAGGGCCAGCGCACATATGATCGTGGATAAGGAATATCCTTGCCGAATTGATCTCATAGTAATAAAGGGCCCTACCAGTCGGCCATTAACAAACACTTTGCAGGTGGCTCTGTGTAGTAACCGCATCACCGTAGCGACATATGGCTGCAGGAATTTCATTTGTGCCAGCACTTCCGTATTTAGGTATGGCTGACCCTATCAAAGCCTTGTTCGAATTCTACGGATATCAGAACTCCGCGTGGTCGAAATGCTTCCACTACTGCGATCGGTATTCACCGAGTGCCACCTCGATGTTGCTATCGCCATCCATGGATGACTAGTCAAGTGACACAAAAGAATGCAGTATTCACTTAAGTCACGCCACCATAAAGCTGCTGAAAATCTTAAAATCACAGTTTTGTTAGTGTATAGTAGTTCTGAGTCGTGTGTCACCTGAAGGTGTAGGTATTGGGAGGACCAGCTCCTGCACAAAGGCAGGCAAAAGTCATACGTCGGGAGACACTAGTTCCTAGCAGATTTCATTTCAACGGAGACTCATCAAGAGTTGAAAGGACCGATGAAACTGAAGGGGTTGTCCGTTTGGTCCAATCGACGTACTGAGCACCCCCTTGCCTGCAGCATCTAAGACCTCGTCCTCATTAATTTCCTCCAGTCGTATGGCCTCTGCCTCTTGATCAATCATCCCAAAGAACGTATGAGTAACGTCTTGTAGATCCATCCTCTTGTGGTCTTCTTCGGTGTATAATCGTGTATAATGGTTAACGAAGATAGTTGGTGTGTCATTTTGTGTCGTCAGATGTGTGCATCCTCTGCATCATTGATATGCATTAGAAGTCGGCGGTGTCGCTTGTGTTTGTCACCGAGTGAGGTGGCGCAGTGGTTAGCACACTGGACTTGCATACAGAAGGACTACGGTTCACACTCGCGTCCGGCCATCCTGATTTAGGTTTTCCTTGATTTCCCTAAATCGCTCCAGGCAAATGCCAGGATGGTTCCTTTGAAAGGGCACGGCCGACTTCCTTCCCCATACTTCCCTAATCCGAAGGGACCTATAACCTCGCCGTTAGGACTCCTCCCCTAATCAACCAATGATTAATCTTATGGTGTATCGAATGGGCATCCCTATCTTGACCTGCTGCTCCTTCCAGATGACAATGCACAATAGCAATGATTTTTTCCCTTGGCTCGTTGTATTACCACCTGTCGTTCAGAAGAACGACCTGGTTGGTACATCCGCGTAATATTGTGAAACAGAATATCAAGCCTGCAGTCTTCAATATGAGTGTTCGCCTCACAACGCAATCAGCGCACGCCATATCGCCTGCCTGGTACATTTCCGCCCCCGACGTAATGTCGTAGGTGATATCTGTCGACGCCCTTCACAAAACTGCCGAACTTCTTCAGTAACTTAGCAACACTCTGAAGCTTTAAGGTGGGCCACATTCATTTTCCACAGGCCACGGTTTCACCACACCTGCTGTCTATGGAGGGAGATCGTGTAGCTGTACACCGTGTGGTCGGTGGAGGCCGCTGGCCACAGTTCGGCATCATGGATGTCAGGTTGGAGGCGCATTGGGACGTACACGCGACCGATGCAGTTAGCGGAGTGGCTAGTTACGTATCTATATACAGTTCGATCCCCGTATAGTAAGAACATCACTTTAATGTAACCCTCCGTGATGCCGCCGCATAGATTAAACAAAGCAGAAAATACTTAGAAAGACTTCCATCTTATAATCACATGTAATAAATCAAAATAACACTCACTGGCCACTGGGCAATGATTTAAAATCATAGCACTCCTTAACATGTAAAAATTTACATTCCCTGCGGCACGTAGGCTGACAAATAACGACTCGTTCATCTAACAACAGATTACCAACAATATTTCAGTCACTCCCGGTAGGTGAGGGCAGAATTAGCAGACACCAGTTTATACAGGGTGTTACAAAAAGGTACGGCCGAACTTTCAGGAAACATTCCTCACACACAAAGAAAGAAAATATGTTATGTGGACATGTGTCCGGAAACGCTTACTTTCCATGTTAGAGCTCATTTTATTACTTCTCGTCAAATCAAATTAATCATGGAATGCAAACACACAGCAACAGAACGTACCAGCGTGACTTCAAACACTTGGACTTCAGGAAATGTTCAAAATGACCTCCGTTAGCGAGGATACATGCTCCCACCCTTCGTCGCATGGAATCCCTGATGTGCTGATGCAGCACTGGAGAATGGGCGTATTGTATCACAGCCGTCCACAATACGAGCACGAAGAGTCTCTACATTTGGTACCGGGGTTACGTAGACAAGAGCTTTCAAATGCCCCCATAAATGAAAGTCAAGAGGGTTGAGGTCAGGAGAGCGTGGAGGCCATGGAATTGGTCCGCCTCTACCAATCCATCGGTCACCGAATCTGTTGTTGAGAAGCGTACGAACACTTCGACTAAAATGTGCAGGAGCTCCATCGTGCATGAACCACATGTTGTGTCGTACTTGTAAAGGCACATGTTCTAGCAGCACAGGTAGAGTATCCCGTATGAAATCATGATAACGTGCTCCATTGAGCGTAGGTGGAAGAACATGGGGCCCAATCAAGACATCACCAACAATGCCTGCCCAAACGTTCACAGAAAATCTGTGTTGATGACGTGATTGCACAATTGCATGCGGATTCTCGTCAGCCCACACATGTTGATTGTGAAAATTCACAATTTGATCACGTTGGAATGAAGCCTCATCCGTAAAGAGAACATTTGCACTGAAATGAGGATTGACACAGTGTTGGATGGACCATTCGCAGAAGTGTACCCGTGGAGGCCAATCAGCTGCTGATAGTGCCTGCACACGCTGTACATGGTACGGAAACAGCTGGTTCTCCCGTAGCACTCTCCATACAGTGAGGTGGTCAACGTTACCTTGTACAGCAGCATCTTCTCTGACGCTGACATTAGGGTTATCGTCAACTGCACGAAGAATTGCCTCGTCCATTGCAGGTGTCCTTGTCGTTCTAGGTCTTCCCCAGTCGCGAGTCATAGGCTGGAATGTTCCGTGCTCCCTAAGACGCCGATCAATTGCTTCGAACGTCTTCCTGTCGGGACACCTTCGTTCTGTAAATCTGTCTCGATACAAACGTACCGCGCCACGGCTATTGCCCCGTGCTAATCCATACATCAAATGGGCATCTGCCAACTCCGCCTTTGTAAACATTTCACTGACTGCAAAACCACGTTCTCGATGAACACTAACCTGTTGATGCTACGTACTGATGTGCTTGATGCTAGTACTGTAGAGCAATGAGTCGCATGTCAACACAAGCACCGAAGTCAATCTGTTGAATCTGTACATCGAAGAAACAATAATGTAAATAAAAGAAAGATTCGGGAGTGGAATTATTCAAGATGAAATAATACCACTGATGCGACTCGCTGATGACATTGCTATCCTGACCGAAGTCAAAGAAAAATTACATGATGTGCTAAATGGAATGGACAGTCTCATGACTACAGAATATCGATTGAGAGTAAATCGAAGAAAGACAAAAGTAGCAGCAGAAATGAGAAATCGGAGAAACTTAACATCAGGATTGAAGGTCACGAAGTAGACGAAGTTAAGGAATTCTATTACGTAGGCAGCAAAATAACGCATGACGAATTGAGCAAGAAGGACGTCAAAAGCAGACTAGCACTGGCAAAAAGGGCGTTCCTGGACAGTATACGTCCTAATTTGAGGAAGAAATTTCTGAGAATGTACGTCTGGAGCACAGAACTATATGATAGTGAAACTTGTACTGTGGGAAAACCGGAACAGAAGACAATCGAAGCATTTGAGATGTGGTGCACATACGAATGTTGAAAATTAGGTGTACTGGTAAGGTAAGGAATGAGGATGTTCCCCGTAGAATCGGAGAGAAAAGGAATGTGTGGAGAACACTGAGAAGAAGAGACAGGATGATAGGACTTCTGTTAAGGAATCAGGGAGTGACTTCCATGGTACTAGAGGGACCTGCAGAAGGCAAAAACTGTAGTGGAAGACAGAGAATGGATTACATGCAGCAAATAATTGAGGACGTAGGTTTCAAATACTACTCTGAGATGAAGAGGCGGGCCGCATGAAACCAGTCACAAGAGGCCCCTTACGGAGACCACAGCGAAAGAACCAATGTGCACCTAACATGCACGCCCTGCAACACACGGGATGTCAACAGGAGTTCCACATCACACCTATTAATGCTAATACCGTACAATCATGGACCAAGGTGACATCACTCAAAGATATGCTATTGCAGCAGATAAAGATATCACTCTTTTACAGGATGTATACGTCTACGAATTATCATCCTTCTATAGTTACGACAAACTCAATGTTACCAGCCGATGAAACTGGCAGTAGCATAGCGATAATCCTTAACGAAGGCATCGTAGTGGAGAACGTAACCTGTCAAGCACCGGAACTTGGATTTGGGCGTATCAACATTATGAGGCGTCAGGCATGAACGAAAGAAGAGAACGATCACGCTTCTTTGCGGAGAAATAGCTCCGCTCTTTCTAGGACGGCACGCTCATTACATCCTCTGCGGCGACTTTAATTGCATGCTGGCGCAGGAGAGCTTCTGTAAAGTTTGGAAGGTAGGAGACGAGATACTGGCAGAAGTAAAGCTGTGAGGCCGGGCGTGAGTCGTGCTTCGGTAGCTCAGTTGGTAGAGCACTTGCCCGCGAAAGGCAAAGGTCCCGAGTTCGAGTCTCGCTCGGGCACACAGTTTTAATCTGCCAGGAAGTTTTTACCAATACACTTCGATTAAAGAGGAGCGCCCTCCATGCCTATGTTAGCATGCTTCTTGCAGGATTTAAAAGTTTGTACCCGCCCATATATCCAAGACTGCTATCAAAAACATAGATGCATCTTTTAAAATTCTAAGACAGATAACAAGATTTTTGAAGAAGATCCATTTGTATGCACTGAAATCCAGGACCAGAGCTTTTGATACTAACTTCAGCAATAGATGAATCTTTTAATTCCATATATTTTATCGAGGCCTGTGAAGTTGCATGTGTAAAGGAGAAGCACGGGGAAGATGGTTTCAGATAAAATCAAGAATGCTTATTGTGGTGTCACCGCCAGACACCACACTTGCTAGGTGGTAGCTTTAAATCGGCCGCGGTCCATTAGTACATGTCGGACCCGCGTGTCGCCACTGTCAGTGATCGCAGACCGAGCGCCACCACACGGCAGGTCTCGAGAGACGGACTAGCACTCGCCCCAGTTGTACGGACGACGTAGCTAGCGATGCACACTGACGAAGCCTCGCTCATTTGCAGAGCCGATAGTTAGAATAGCCTTCAGCTAAGTCAATGGCTACGACCTAGCAAGGCGCCATTACCATTACATAGCTTGTATCTAAAGAGTCTCACTTGTATCGTCAAGAGCGATGTACCACAAGGATGGATTAAAGTATTCCAGGAGCTACGTACTTTTCTTTATAGCATTCATTACGTATCCTGTTTCAGACCTATCTACTAGCCTGCGTGAGTTAACGCGTGCCTTTCGGCTACTTCCGAGTGGCGTGGCTGTATTGTTACGCCACAGCACTTATGTGATCAAGGTCAGCAAACCAGAGAGGAGTATTAATGAGGATACACAATAAAAGAAAAATGTGTATGGGAAATTAACGTAAAACCAAACTACATGGCCAAATGTCACCCAAAGTCAAACCCATCAATATGAACAGGTGTTTAAAACTTCCTGTGATAGAAACATTATAAATAGTAGATAAGTAAAAAAATTTAAGAGATTATGAATGAATACTTTACTCAGTGTAGATACTATCACTGGAAATGTTAATGGGAGAAGGGTACACAATTTGATTGAACAACTGATAAGTTTCTCAAGTGTAGAAGAAATGTCAGTGGATAAAAAAAAAAGAGAATTGACATTAAGAAGAATAAAAGAGAAAATTTTATACAGAAGGATTAAATACAAAAGTGAAGAAAGAAAACAGATTACAAGTTCAATGTGAAAGTTTTAGTACAAACATGACACAAGTCATCGAAGTTCTCTTCAGAAAGAAAGTTTTATGGAATGTATGAACTAAGGCGCTGCAGTCATGGACTGTGCGGCTGGTCCCGGCGGAGGTTCGAGTCCTCCCTCGGGCATGGGTGTGTGTGTGTTTGTCCTTAGGATAATTTAGGTTAGGTAGGGTGTAAGTTTAGGGACTGATGACCTTATCAGTTAAGTCTCATAAGATTTCACACACATTTGAACATTTTTTGAATGTATGAAAAGCATTGCAGGATAAGTAGAACAGCCCACCCAAACGCAGTAGCGATTGTGAAAACAAGAGTTACCAAAGGTGTATACAAAACTGATGATTTAAAAAATATGTTGTGAGAAAATTTTTTGAGGGTTTGCTGCTATGGAGTCCGCAGCTCGTGGTCGTGCGGTAGCGTTCTCGCTTCCCGCGCCCGGGTTCCCGGGTTCGATTCCCGGCGGGTTCAGGGATTTTCCCTGCCTCGTGATGACTGGGTGTTGTGTGATGTCCTTAGGTTAGTTAGGTTTAAGTAGTTCTAAGTTCTAGGGGACTGATGACCATAGATGTTAAGTACCATAGCGCTCAGAGCAATTTTTTTTTCTATGGAAAGTATGTGCGTGATGAACACAGCATCACAATGTTCTACCTACGTTACTTCCTATTCGTTTTATGTGCTGCTGGGTCCTCTCACTATCCTATAATACTTTACAAAGCTACTTTCAGCTACAGTACTAATATTCTTTAAATTGTTAGCAACCTCATAAGTATACACAGTATAAAATCACGACTTTATAATAACTATATATGACAATGTTCTACCTGTATGTAAGACAGCATTCTATAATGAACATACTCAATGAATATTTTGAGAAGCAGCCTGTATATCTAAAGCAAGTACTACTAAACAACAGGATACAGTATATCCTGGTTGAGAGAATATTTACACTTACTTTATGCGTTAGTTAGTTAGTTACCACACAGATTTGATTGTTAACTGAAGTTAGGTTGAAATGCAAGAACTTTTGTACAGCAAAGAGAGACATATACTTTTAGATAATCATAAATGCTTAAATAAGGTGAAAACATTTAAAACTGAGAAAGAAAGTAAAAATAATATTGACTGTCATGTTGGAGACGTATTTATAAGAATTATTGGGCCTCAAACTAACCAATAGATCAGCGTTTTTGTAAGAAACCTGTATACGAAGACTTCAGTCGAATATAGTTATTACTGAACACGATTTACAAACAAACACATTTTATATGAAAACGAGAAGGCAAGGAGACCTACTTGACGCTCACGAGACCATTTAAGAAACAAAAATACGTGGTATTACATCAGCTAACAACAGCAGCAACAGAAAGATTACACAAATCAAAGTTAAGTGATTGTGATATAATGACTCATCAGTGAATTGAGAGTAATTTACAAATGCGGTAGTACAGTGCGTTACAGCCACTACGGTGCCTCATAGCCACAACAGTTGTGGAAGTTATGTTAAGTATGGACAATGGTTTGCCGTTTTATGAGTGTTTATTAGGTAACATGAGCCTTTGCTGACGTGAGTAATAGGATTTCGAGGTTTCTATTCAAGGATTGGTGCAGAGTGGTTATAGGAAGAGGAATGTATGGCAAACACTGACAAGGTACGGGACAGAATGGTAGTATATGTGTTAAGACATCACAGAATGGCCCTCAAGGTACTAGAGGGAAGTATAGAGGGTAAAATTTCAAGGATAGTACTACAACGTTTAATTGCCTTTAGAGCTGTCATGACACAATAGAAGACATGCTTATGTCACTCATTTTATTATGTAGGCGACAAAATATAATTATTATTCAGATTCACGAGGAGTAAAGTACTTTGCTTATAATAAGCATTTAGCTGCTACTTCAAACACAGATTAATGCACCAACGATGGATACTACTCTGACAATGACATTCAGCCATGTGTACATGCACATGTCATCCACAAAGACTGTTCTACACTTGGTAAAATAAAGTTAGAAAGTTGTACATTTTCTTTGATGTAAAAAGTACATTCCGGTGATAGGAGTCCTAATACAGTGCCAGGCCTCCTTTTTGCCTGGAATATTGCAGCAGCTCGATGTGGCATGGACTCAACATGTCGTTGGAAGTCCCCTGCAGAAATACTGAGCCTGGATTATTTGCACGAATTGACCTCTCAATTATATCCCGTAAACGTTCTATAGGATTCACATCGGGGAATATGGGTGCTCAAATCATACGCGCAAACTGTCGAGAATGTTCTTCCAACCAATCACGTATAGTTGCGAGCCGGTGAGAGGGCACATTGTCATCCAATAAAGTTCAGTCGTTTTTTAGAAACCTGAAGTCCATGAACGGCTGAAAATGGTCTCCAAGCAGCATTACTATAGAGATGTCTTATTTCTTTGTTCCCACTGAAAATACACTAAGTGTTACTTAATTCAAAATAGTCTGCTCTCTTCGAAAACGTTCCAGTTTTCGAGATCTCTTAAGGCAGAGGATATGTAACATTTCTGGGCGTTGCGGTCGTAGCGTTATTGCTAATGTCACATCTCAGTTGAGCGCAGACACAGTAGCAAACAAATGACGTCATGAAGAGGACCGACGTAAGATCGGCAGTTAATAATATCCGGCGCCAACTTAAACTAAATGTGTTGTGATTGACTGCTGTATCGGAAGCTGGGACTGCCCTCTGGTCTGGGCTCCAAAATTCTTATTTTCTGTTGTTCATTATTGTTAAACTAAAATTAGATTATATTTATGGAAATATATAAGAATACTTATACTTAATACTTTAACTTAAAGTACCATTTCACTCACCAGAAGAGCCAAATCACTGCATATATTATCGTCTTCGCACCTAATAACGGACTAGCAAGATGGTTGGCACCAAACAGTCGAGTGTTAAGATCAACGGCGTGCAGTTCAGTTGCAAGTCAAGGGTCATACAGTGTTAGTTGGGGTGTAGGAGGCACATTATTAGTTGGGAAGGCTAACAGATACGTTGGCTGGATTACGGTGTGTGTCTAACATTGGAAATTTGCTAGCAATGCTGATTATTGTCATGTGTTGGAACGCGCAGCTTAGTTTTTAAGATGTTAATATTTGCCACTCGGTCTGAAAGTGAGAAGGAATTGTATTTTGAACAGTAGGAATGATTAGTAACATATTACTACGCAACATTGTTGTTCAGTTTGGTACTTTACCTGATTAAATGTGCAGAGTGAAAAGCAGCTGACTTCCCTATAAAATACGGTCACATTATTTTACTAAGACCGTTCCTTAGCCCGTTTCTTGGTAGCTCCATTGAACATCACAGAAAAAGCAGCCGACGCAAGATCTACGTGCTACTTCTATTCTGAGTCAACTACTTCACTGATACACCTGATTGATGGACGATTAGGAATTATTTGTTTTGGTTTGATGCGGCCCGTTTTGGTTCCTTACTCGTGCTGCTATTACAATTGCAGAGTCATCGTACTATTTTAATTTAAAATGAGGAATAATTACGATGCCTGAAGGTAAACTAAAAGTAGAATATGATTTGCGAGTAAACCAACGAAAGCCGAAAATATTAAGGAGCAGCAGAAACAAGATTTCTGCCTGGTTTACAACGATGGGTGTCCTTATAGTAGACGATATGAAGGAAGCATTACAGAGCATTATGGTCGAAACATATATTGCTGCTATCTTATGATGCTTCATCTACATATATATACACACTCCGAAAGCCACTGTATGGTGCTTGGTGGAGGGTGCACTGTACCACTACTAGCCATTTTCTTTCCCGTTCCACTCGCAAATAGATCGAGGGCAAAACGACTGTTTTGTGCCTCTCTAAGAGCCCTAATTTATCTAATGTTTTCTCCATGCTTCTTACGCGAAATTTACTCTGGTTCCAGAAGAATCGTTCTGTTAGCCTCAAATACTTCAAATTTCCTTTGAAGCTGAACACCTTACCGCAATTGTCTGTTACTTTCAAGGTAAACTCAGTAAAACCTAACTGTCCATACCCAATATCAAATTTTTGCACATAACCCGGACACTACTATCCCCAGTCACAGTAAATATCGTATCCTGAACACTAAATTCTGTAAGTACACTCATGTTCAGACAAAACAGAATACCTTGAGCGACTAGAAATAAGACGTTCATATTCACAAGACATGTAAATTAGTATGTTCTGCAGAAATGATTCACATATGAACCATATCGGCTCGTGGGTTCAAGGTCAACATCGATATCACGGCGCAACGCCACATACTGGTAAACCGTGCCTACGGCTCTCGTTTTCACTATAAATGAACGTAATGAATCAGTGTTATTTGAGCAGACGTGCAGGATGCCTCGCTGATATATGCGCGAACTGTGCCGTCAAATCAGTGAGTTTGAAAGAAGACACATTGTTGTTATGAGTGTGATGTATTCATCCTAGAAATTGCTACTCGTGCGGGACGAATTGTTTCAACAGCGCACCGGGTGTGGGCAGAATGTTTCAAGTAGGCTGTAGAACACGACGAGATGGGTCAGGTTGCACCACCCACACCACCCCCTGATACCTCAGCTGATTGGGATTGTAGGACAGATCTGCGTTCTTCTAGGCTCTGGCACAACTTTGGAGCAGTGTAACACATTGCAACTATCAGAGGTGACAGTCCGTCGCCGTTTACTACGTCATGGGTTACGCGATCTTCGTCCACTTCTCCGCCTACCTTTGACGAATATGCAGAAACATGCTAGACGGCATTGGTGTATGGAACGAGTCACTGGGGACAGGAATGGCATCAGACACTCTTTTTGCACGAACCCAGCTTCTGTTTGTTTGAATGTCGTGGCCGCATTTTGGTTCGTCACAGACAGGAGTAACGGCATTAGCACAAGACATGCAGCGTCAACTCAAAGCCTTATGGTGTGGGATGCTGTTAGTTACAACTACGAATCACAGTTGGTAAGTGTTTAAGGCATTGTAACCAGTGTGACCTACGTGAAAGACCTCTTACGACCCGTAACTAAACTCTTTCGGCAGAACACCTCAGATGCTATTTTTCAGCAAGACAATGCACGACTACACGTTGCTGCATGAACACGAGCCCTCTCGGTGTCACAGGATATCAGTCTTTTGCCCTGGCCCGCCAGATCACCAGACTTACCGCCAATCAAAAATGTGTGGGATATGTTGAAATGATGGATGCATACTGTGATGCAATGTCAACAACGACACATGAACTTCAGAACCAGATAAATGCAATATGGATGGCTATACCACAGGGAGCTATTCGTACATTATAAGCGTCGATGCCATCGTGCACAGAAAAAGTTATCAGGGCCCTGTGCCTACTAGGCAACGGAACACATGCTGAATCGAGGTGACTGAAATCCTAATTTCTGCAGAACTTACCAATTTACGTGTCCTGTTAATATGAACGTCCTATCTCTCGTCGTTCAAGGCGTTCTGTTTTTTTTTCTGAACATGACCGTATTTTTTTACACAAGTTTACCTGGTCCCAGAAGTTGACAACTCTTGCTCCATGCATAGGTAACTCTGGGATCTATATTTTCTTCTTTATGTTTTCATATAAGTAATTGTCTGCGGCACTAACCTCGATTCCAAAAACTAGGATCACTACTGTTTTCCTGTTTTGTCTTCTGACCTCAGTTGTTAGCTGCAAAGCTACTCCCTCTTCGACAAGAACTTATTTGCTACCGGTCATTTCATCATAACCTGGGAACAGCATAAGTGGTCCATAACAGTCGACTGTTCATGAATGTTCCCTGTCTGAACAGCCCTCTAATTTTCCTGCACATCTATATCTCTAACTCTTTTGAGTGTGTGTTCCCGATTGGGGCCACTCCCTCTTCGACAAGAACTTATTTGCTACCGCTCATTTCATCATAACCTGGGAACAGCATAAGTGGTCCACAACATTCGACTGTTCATGAATGTTCCCTGTCTGAACAGCCCTCTAATTTTCCTGCACATCTTTATCTCTAACTCTTTTGAGTGTGTGTTCCCGATTGGGGCCACTCCCTCTTCGACAAGAACATTTGCTACCGCTCATTTCATCATAACTTGGGAACAGCATAAGTGGTCCATAACATTCGACTATTCATGAATGTTCCCTGTCTGAACAGCCCTCTAATTTTCCTGCACATCTTTAACTCTTTTGATTGTGTGTTCCCGATTGGGGCCACTCCCTCTTCGACAAGAACTTATTTGCTACCGCTCATTTCATCATAACTTGGGAACAGCATAAGTGGTCCATAACATTCGACTGTTCATGAATGTTCCCTGTCTGAACAGCCCTCTAATTTTCCTGCACATCTTTAACTCTTTTGATTGTGTGTTCCCGATTGGGGCCACTCCCTCTTCGACAAGAACTTATTTGCTACCGCTCATTTCATCATAACTTGGGAACAGCATAAGTGGTCCATAACATTCGACTGTTCATGAATGTTCCCTGTCTGAACAGCCCTCTAATTTTCCTGCACATCTTTAACTCTTTTGATTGTGTGTTCCCGATTGGGGCCACTCCCTCTTCGACAAGAACTTATTTGCTACCGCTCATTTCATCATAACTTGGGAACAGCATAAGTGGTCCATAACATTCGACTGTTCATGAATGTTCCCTGTCTGAACAGCCCTCTAATTTTCCTGCACATCTTTAACTCTTTTGATTGTGTGTTCCCGATTGGGGCCACTCCCTCTTCGACAAGAACTTATTTGCTACCGCTCATTTCATCATAACTTGGGAACAGCATAAGTGGTCCATAACATTCGACTGTTCATGAATGTTCCCTGTCTGAACAGCCCTCTAATTTTCCTGCACATCTTTAACTCTTTTGAGTGTGTGTTCCCGATTGGGGCCACTATGACAATCTCTTGTGTTTCTGTGGTAGCTCCCTCGATTCATTTCTCTCTGAAACGCTCTCTTTCTTCTTCTTTACAGGCTACGACAAAATCATGGTAGCCTATTTTCTTCCTACTGATCATAGAACACTGATGGCGTAACATACTGACGGCATTCTGTGTGCACGTATCTGCGTGTATTCCACCTGAGAATCAATAACTGCTGTGGTCATCAGTCCCCTAGAACTTAGAACTACTTAAACCTAATTAACCTAAGGACAACACACACACCCATGCCCGAGGCAGGATTCGAACCTTCGACCGTAGCGGTCGCGCGGTTCCAGACTGTAGCCACATAGAACCGCTCGGCCACTACGGCCGGCTGAAGATTTCTTTTATTTTTTCTGTCAGTATAATATTTGTGTCACCAGCAAAGAGAATTTTTCGCAGTGTCTAGCACAATTATGTAAGTTGTGGATGTATGTCAGGAACAATATTAGCGCTAACATGCTAAGTTGAGGAACTCTTTTATTTACTTAGTTCGGTTCTGAAGAACGTTTCACTAAAAATTCAAAACTGTTTGAGGTTCGTATTGTCTTTGCCTAGAAAAGGAAGCTGTACAGTTTCTGCCTCCGTCATTACCCTATCCAAATTTCCCCTCTGCCTCTAATGATATAGTCGTCGACGAAACAGTAAATCGTGATCACCCTTCTTCGAGTGTATCTAGAAGGCGCTGTAGGAAGTGGTCGCTGACGTACTTTGTGAACGTTCATTGTCAATACAGATGAATTCATCAGTAATTCATATCTGTATGCCATTCATATTATCTTAATAAGCAGCTGGATACAAGGAAACGTACCACTCTCTCCTTCTAGACGTAATTTCCCTTCATAGCGGAGGGAAAGTTTTATTCCTTATGCGTTTTCCCTTTCCTTGTCCCGCGCCTGCGTCTGCTACAGAGCCCCAGAGAAACTCTTATACTTGCATTTCGGATAACCAGCTGTCGCCGCTACCACGAGAATACACAGCCGAGTACGCCGTCCGCCTTAGAGCAAAGCAGCGCTTATTAAGCGGTCAGAGCAGCGGAGAGCCGGAGACGTTCATCTGGAGCAAACAAAGACGCGACTTGCTCGTCGGGAAATAAGAACCCAGCGTCCCCGAAGCCGCTGCGGCTTTGGGGACATAACGTCTCTCCTTATGGGACACTGGCAGAAAACAGCTCCTCCAGGGCACCCAGGGTTGACGACAAAGGAGCGACTTGATTGCCAGTTTCCAAAGAAAAGAAGTCGCTTTCCGGAGGAGGAGGAGGAGGACGACGCGAGGCGCAGCCAGTGGGTGGGCAGACGTGACTCATCGGGACGTTAGCAGTCCCTCTCCCCCCCCTTCCCCCCCTCCATCTGTCGCGCTACTTCTTCTTCCACCACCCCCACCACCACCACTCACCCTCCCTCTCTCAGCGAACGCGGCCGTTAAACAGCGTGGCGCCAGATATACGTCGTAATTTCGTCATAAGTCTGGAACTGCGGGAAGCAGCGATGTGGCTCGGGTGCAAGGGCTCGGAATGCGGTGGCCGCCGAGATGTTACGACTGGCAAGTCAGGTATGAGGAATGTGCAACACAGTAGGGCAGGGCATGTAACAAACACTAGCCTGTGTATGCTTTTCTTATTCAATGGAAACCCCATTAACAGGTATTCAAGTTTACAGCTCAAATATACAAGATATTTCAAAAGCATTCGATTTCAGGAGACTGTGTCTTCCTTCACACAAATAACTTGACCTTCACTAAATTGCGACTGATGTGCAAATGTGTTCACTTGATGCACAGCCTAAGTACTGAGAAGAACCACTCACCTATCTGATGCTTCAGGTATTATCGACACCAGACCTCCCTACTAAAAGCCACTCTGTTCTTCTACTTCCTCAATTTTTTCTTTCTATTCTAGTTTCAAGGATTTTACCATACAGTCTTGAGACAGAACCGAGAACTGGTTTTTTTCATTACGTGTGTCCTGTTGCTTCCAACAGATCAGCCACAAGTGATTTACAACACAGGGATACTAGGGCAGCGCGTGAATTGAATTTTTGTTTCATCTACAACGTTTACGCCGTATTTTCCGGTAAAATACTGACGTATGCCTCTTTTTTACGCTTACCATTGCTGAAATTTACTTTTCCTCAGCAGTACTTATTTTAGTTGCCTCGAAAATGTGATAAAGTAGTTGTTTTTGTGTTTAAAATTAAATGCCAACAACGGGAAAAATTTTGTGAGGCTTTGTTATGGAGAACTATTGAGTGTGGTTTGTATTCACCTATCTGATGCTTCAGCTATTATCGACACAAGACCTCCCTGCCAAAAGCCACTCTGTTCTTCTACTTCCTCAATTTTTCTGTCTATTCTAGTTTTAAGGATTTCACCATACAGTCTCGAGACTGTATGGTTTTGTTTTGCGACTTCTAACAGCGTTTACTTACACCTACTCCTGCTCGTTTGAGCGTTTGCTTAGGGTGTTGAATAACGTTTTGTTGCAGAGTATTGTTTGATCTTTGATGAATTGTCATTCTCTAATTCATTGGTGGTGTTCTGGTATTTTATTAGAACAGTATTTAACGCTTTCATTGCTTTCCAAACTATCTTTCATAAGAACATAGTTTAAAGCTTTCATTTCTTCTCAAACTTGTTTTATTTAGTTTTGTACTTTCATTTTATTAGAATATATATATATATATATATATATATATATATATATATATATATATTTTCCAGGACAAATTAGCCGTTATTTATGCCTTATATGTCGAACCCAGGGGAAAACTCGGAAAGGGCCTTACTGTTTTTATTTAGTTTGGTATTTTCATTTTATTAGAATTTATATATATATTCCAGGACAAATTAGCTGTTATTTATGCCTTATATGTCGAACCCAGGGGAAAACTCGGAAAGGACCTTACTGTATGCTTTGGTTGGTCTTTTGACGCTGTCGAAATTATTTTGTAACTTAAACTCTTAATAAAAACTAAGGTCTGTTCGAACAGAGCTCGGAAGGTCCAACAGCGCCGGCCAACCGCCGTGTCATCGTCTGTCTACAGGCGTCACTGGATGCGGATATGGAAAGCACACTGCTGACCCGGTCGTTATAAGTTTTCGTGATCGGAGCCGCTACTTAGTCAAGCAGTACCTCAGGTGGACTCAGGATCGAGTGCACAGCACTCCTCATATATCTGTGGAAAAGATATCTATTTTGGTAAGGCAGTTGGCCTGCTGATTCTAGTAAATCCGCAATGCTTGTCATTACGTGTTTTCCGAAGTAGCCGTCTGTGTAATTACTTGTGATTTGTTAATTTGCCGTTTCCGTCCGTCGAGCTGAGTTCATTTCGTCTGTATACTTGGTCAGCTACAGCCACGAGATTATGCGTTTTCCTCGCTTTGGTTTTTTATATTTCAATTCCGCGATTTAATGCAACTGATTTCTTTTAAATCCCGCTTAAGTAAATCTAAGCAACAACGTTTATAGGATATAAGTCCACTCTAAGCGTTTTGGTTGGCAAACTGTGTTTATAAGCCTAATAACATGCCTGCCTGCTGAGGCTTGTTCGGATGTAAACTTAAGACACATCAAAACAGTTATAAACGGATTTCTTTTTCTTTTAACCAAATTTCATGTAAACCCTGAAGCCCCTTCACCAACTGCTGTTTGCATCGCCGCAGGCATTTAATTCAGTTATTTTGTATCTATCTCAAACGCTATTAAAGTTGAAACTTCCTCGCAGATTGAAACTGTGTGCCAGACTGAGACTCAGATTCGGGACCTTTGCCTTTCGCGGTCAAGTGCTCTACCAACTGAGCTACCCAAGCACGACTCACGGCCCGTCCTCACAGCATCAATTCCGCCAGTACCTCGCCTCCTACCTTCCAAACTTCACAGAAGCTCTCCTGAGAAACTTTCAGAACTAGCACTCCTGGAAGGAAGGATATAGCGGATACATGGCTTTGCCACAGCCTGCGAGATGTTTCCAGAATTTCATTCTGGCTGTTAAAGTTCCTTGTAATGGAAGTATGTTCAAATAAGAATGGTCAGTGTCACCATAAACTGTTCTTTATGGCCGAGGCACCGTGTACCTGAATGAAATTTGTATTTAAACCTATATTCCTTGAAATGGCGTCGCCGAGGCAGACATTTATCATTGAGCCGTAAGCCATTTCTGTAGTTTCTAAGTATAATTATTTGCCTAATCAGTCGAAGTTCTTGATCTGTCATTGACTACTAATAACTATACTGCAACTGCTTAATACTTCAAATTCTTTTGGCTTCGCCGTGATAGACATTTATCATTGGGCCTTAAGCTTTTTCTGCAGTTGCCAAGTACAGTTATTTGCGTTATCTATTGCTGTTCTTGACCTGTAATTGTCTGTTAACAAGCAATGCCATATGGCAGTTAATCATTTGGTTTCATCTGCATAGTAGTTTCAATTATTTTAATAATTTTATTTCGGTCTGGCAACATGAAGGGATCTTGACTGTCTTTTTACTTTTTTTAAATCATCGTCTTCCTACTACGCACAGGATGATTATTATTAACGTTTAGAAAACTCCGAAGGGACATAGATGACACTGAGAAATGTAATTTAATGTAAGACATATGGAACCGAAAATGTAGGAAAATACTCCAAAATGGACGGCGCATGTTAACATGTGACCTCACCAGGTGAGCTACTTTGCTGCACGTGCAATGGTTGGAAATGTCGATCTAACCCTCGCTGATAGAGGGCAGTGGTACACGTCTCGTACCTGCTTTCAAGCAAACGGTGCTATAGTCGAACATCCTTTTGTAAATGTGATCTGTTGTAAACGTAGTGATTAAAAGGTTGTTTTACTCACTGCAACTAAGCAAAAGCTGTTCTTATTTTGTTTCTTTTTTGTCCCCTCATTTTTTCCCTTACAGACATAATTTAGTAAAGAAAAAATAGTTCATTTGCTGGTAACGACGCAATTCGGGGTCTTACATTGATTTACTTGTGACGCTTTACGTTAGGCTGCAATAAACCTGCGGGTACCGCGAGACCGGTAAAAAAAGTCTTACCTGAATGTGAGCACCCAATTGTCTAACACAAATAAGAAAACACTGCGTGCCAGGCGCAAGTCTTGAACCCTAAGCCCTCCGTTGAACTGGAACCAGAACGACGTGAATATCGGATTGGGGTTGGGGTGCTCAGGTGCGACAGACCGATATACTCAATCGCTGCACGTACAGCTAGGAACACATGTTCGGCGTTTGTCACCCACATGTGTGGTATTTCGTGCCTTTGCGACCCCATGTGTCTTACATTAATCTACCTGTCTAAAGGTCATCTACGTATCTTCAGAGGTTTTTAAACGTCAGTATGAGTCACCCAGTATAACATCACCTTTTCTTGCCTGATCTGACAGTTCAGGTGTGTCTGCGTCAAACCATTAACAGTAGTAGATATGTGTATTGGCAGTACAACACTAGTTGACCAACAATTATATATGTATTACATTGCAAACGTCATGCACTCTGCAATTATTATTCTTTGGTAGAGAGTATTGTGACATACCCATTTGTGTAATTGTGCGTTTTTGGCTTTGTATCTGTTCATTACGGAAACGTTGTGTAGAACGTTGTTAACAGGACGTAAAATCAGCTGAAATACATGTAACTGGATGGAAAAGGCATTGTCAGAAGGAAGAAGTCAAATAAAACACCGCAAGTGAGGCTTAAACCAAATTATATAGGCTTCATGTTTTAGTAATCAGTAATCAAGGTTCCAATTACAATG
The DNA here is from genome assembly GCF_023898315.1 of Schistocerca nitens. Lineage (NCBI taxonomy): Eukaryota > Metazoa > Arthropoda > Insecta > Orthoptera > Acrididae > Schistocerca > Schistocerca nitens. The sequence goes on along the minus strand of NC_064614.1, from coordinate 1,157,754,684 downwards.
GTACGGGCTTAATAGAAGTGTTGGATGCTGCAACTGAGCTTGCTGCAAGGTCAACATTATGTCACATCTCTGCTACGAGAGCTTTCAGATTCACTGCGTGGCCTGCGCAGCATATACCGACGGCCCTCCGAGCTGCTACCTCGTCTGGATCTTCTGTTCAGACTTCAGAAATAAATCATCAATTAAATTTTAAAACTTAACAACATATAAACTCATTCATAGTCACAGTAGCAGAAAATATCGTAAGACATAATTCAAATACGTTTAAAGGATTGCATTTATTTGTGTATTCTCTCACTATAAAGAGTTTAATTGTTCTGATAATAAATTTCTGTTCTAGTGTATTTTATTTGGTGGTCGCAGTATCCCACCACTTTCTTACTGAAATATCGTTACATACTAGGCACAACTCACGAAGATTCACCACCGACGCTCCTCGCCTTTTGGATGCCAAACATTTATTTATTTGGAAGTGTATAGCAATGAATCATCTCTTCATGTTTAACTGGTACGGTCACAGTTAGATTTTTATCTATTTATTTAAGTGTCATGGGTTAGAGTACTGTTCTGAATGTAAATCATCAAGCGGGTTGCTTTAGACCCAGATTCTGTGCCGTGAATAAGAGCGTCTCTGAAGTTTTTTCCCACGCTGCTTGCTCCTAAGGCGTCAGTTTGCCGGGGGCTGTGTGTGTGGTACTGTACCATGTGAAGGGGAGAGTGTCACAGGAGTGTTGTGGAGACCCCCACTCGTACTGTCCCGCAAACATCAATGGCGTTTTTGCGTCAGCAATAAATAAAAGTGTCTTCTATATGATGCCACTGGAAACATTACATACACTACGAGAGTCCCTTAGAACGTCAGTGCTCGAACAACTAGTTAAATGACGTAATTAACTTTACCACCCCCCTCAACAATAGTAGAACAACCGAGTATCAATCGCTTTACGAAAGTGACCAACCTGCTTTTTCGTTTTTTTCTTTTGCGTGATCCGTTGTCCGACTGGTTTAGCCCTGACTTCTTCTCCCGAGCCGAATTCTTCACAGTAGCAGCTACACACAACACCCGAATCATCTGTTGAATACATTCCAGTTTCTCTCTTCCCTTACAGTTTTATTCTCTACAACTTCCCCTCGTACACTTGAAAGACAGTGTTTTACATATGTTCCTTTACTCGCTTATTGTAAGGAGAACTTCCTCAGTTTCTGTTTTATCAGTCCATGTAACTGTCAACATCTACATCACCATAGCTCATACGTTTCGATTCTTTTCTTTTCGGATATTCACACCGCCCCAAACGCATTTCCGTATAATGCTCTGCTTCAGACATAAATTCTCAGAAATTTCTTCTTGAAATTAAGCCCAGTGTTTGATACTAATAAATTTCTTGAAGCCAGGAATACCCTCTTTGCCTGATCGAGTCTGTTCTTAGTGTACTCCTTGCTTAGTTTGTCATGTGCTATTTGGCTTAAACGCTAGCAGAATTCCATCATCTCCTCGCGGTCTACAATTTCGATGTTAATTTTTTTTATAATCTCATTTCTGCTACTCTTCATTACATTTGTCTTTCCTCGGTTTTCTCTCAATTCATACTCTGTATTTAGTAGACTCTTCTTTCCATTGACTATGTCCTGTATTTGTTCCGAGCTTCCACTAGGGATAGCAAAGTCATCAACCAATCTTCTCGTCAATATTCTTTAACACTTAATTTTAATCCCATTCTATAACATGTGTCTTATTTATGTCATTGCTCCTTCGATGTACAGATTGAACAAACAGTAGGGGAGAACGACAGCACAAATGCCTTGCACGATTTTTAATCGGAGATTTTTCTTTCCTAATTTTACATTCTCTTTGTTCCTACTTCATTTTTATTCGTATAGTATAGTAACAATCTTCCCTTTAAATCACTCCTATTTCTGTCAGAATTCCGCACATTTTGCATCACTTTGCATTGTCCAGCGCTTGTTTTATCTCGACAAATCCTATGAATATATCTTTATTTTCCTTAAGCTTTGCATCCAGTCTCAACCGCAACTTCGGAAGTTCCTCTTTGGTGCTTTTATCTATCCTAAATCGAAACTGACAGTCACCTAGGAGTTCTTCGATTTTGTTTTCTGTTTTCCGTTCTTCTGTACATTATTCTTGTCAGTAACTTCGATGCATGAGGTGTTAGGCTGTTTCTGTAATAACTCTCGCATTTATCTACGATCCTGCCTTTGTGTGGATGCTTTTTTCCCGAAAGTCTAGTGCAATGTCTCCAGTGTCATGGAAGCCACAGACCAGAACGAATACTCGATTGTTAGGTACTTTCCCGCAATGATATTAGAAACTCCGCAGGAATTTTATTGTTCAGCGTGACCACAAGAGCCGCCACGAAGATGAAGAACGCGAGAGCAGAGATGGCTGTGAGACGACGTCAGCCAATAGCTGACTGACTGGGACCGCACCTCGACAGGACCGGCCTCTGCAAGAAGAGAATATAAAAGCCGCTCCTGCCAGCCTCGGCTGCACAGTAGTAGATCGACACGAGCAGATCAGTTATTAGTGATCCATATTCATTGCTTACATGGGCATTGTATATAGTGAAGGACACTGACTTATTTACATGTCTCCCACCACTTGTGACAATTCATTATAAATCCAAAGTTAAGTATTGTCAATTTTCTTTACTGAAATTTGCCTGAATTGTTGAAAAGTTATCCGGGAACGCAGCATCATTTAGGCAACCTATAACAGACGAGTGGGCAGGGCCCCATAGTTACCTACGCCTTCCAGCTTATTTGTTGACAAGTCTTCTAAAGCTCTTTCAGACACTGACTAATGACTAATAGTGGATCTCTTCCATATCGAATTCAATTTCTCCTTTAATCAGCTCAGTGTGCGGTGCCTCCTTCTCATACAGACCTGCGATGTAGTCTTGCCATCTATCTGCTCTCTCCCTTAAGCTTAACAGCACAATTACTCCCGCATTATTAATCTACATCTACATCTACATTTATACTCCGCAAGCCACCCAACGGTGTGTGGCGGAGGGCACTTTACGTGCCACTGTCATTACCTCCCCTTCCTGTTCCAGTCGCGTATGGTTCGCGGGAAGAACGACTGTCTGAAAGCCTCCGTGCGCGCTCTAATCTCTCTAATTTTACATTCGTGACTCCTCGGTAGGTATAAGTAGGGGAAAGCAATATATTCGATACCTCATCCAGAAACGCACCCTCTCGAAACCTGGCGAGCAAGCTACACCGCGATGCAGAGCGCCTCTCTTGCAGAGTCTGCCACTTGAGTTTATTAAACATTTCCGTAACGCTATCACACTTACCAAATAACCCTGTGACGAAGCGCGCCGCTCTTCTTTGGATCTTCTCTATCTCCTCTGTCAACCCGATCTGGTACGTATCCCACACTGATGAGCAATACTCAAGTATAGGTCGAACGAGTGTTTTGTAAGCCACCTCCTTTGTTGATGGACTACATTTTCTAGACACTCTCCCAATGAATCTTAACCTGGTACCCGCCTTACCAACAATTAATTTTATATGATCATTCCACTTCAAATCGTTCCGCACGCATACTCCCAGATATTTTACAGAAGTAACTGCTACCAGTGTTTGTTCCGCTATCATATGTATTCGCAATACATTACATTTGTCTATGTTAAGGGACAGTTGCCACTCCCTGCACCAAGTGCCTATCCGCTGCAAATCTTCCTGCAATTTTCTAATGCTGCAACTTCTCTGTATACTACAGCATCATCCACGAAAAGCCGCATGGAACTTCCGACACTATCTACTAGGTCATTTATATATATTGTGAAAAGCAATGGGCCCATAACACTCCCCTGTGGCACGCCAGAGGTTACTTTAACGTCTGTGGACGTCTCTCCATCGAGAACAACATGCTGTGTTCTGTTTGCTAAAAACTCTTCAATCCAGCCACACAGCTGGTCTGATATTCCGTAGGCTCTTACTTTGTTTATCAGGCGACAGTGCGGAACTGTATCGAACGCCTTCCGGAAGTCAAGAAAAATAGCATCTACCTGGGAGCCTGTATCTAATATTTTCTGGGTCTCATGAACAAATAAAGCGAGTTGGGTCTCACACGATCGCTGTTTCCGGAATCCATGTTGATTCCTACATAGTAGATTCTGGGTTTCCAAAAACGACATGATACTCGAGCAAAAAAACATGTTCTAAAATTCTACAACAGATCGACGTCAGAGATATAGGTCTCCTCCTTTTAATTTCACTAACGGTTGTATTGACTTTTCTAAAATCTGAAACTGTCCTTTTGATGACCATAACTTCTCATTATTTACATTTTTCCTGCAGTCATTCCTTCTTAGCACACCCACACATCATATGTGCTTCATTCCTAAGCGACTTGCACTGCTGCCTTACTGTCTTTTCATCAGCATTTTTGTACCAATTATACACTCCAATTAGTAAAGCCAGCAGCAGACTCATCAGTTACATAGCATGAAAATAGTACTGTCTCTACATACCTTTTATTATATTTTTGGTAATATGAAATGAGAAAAGTTAATAAATGCATTTAATTGTCTTTTGCTCTTAATATGTTGTGCTTTAAATACCTGCACCAAATGGGGAAAATAATGTGAGAAAAGCACAAATGAATCCGTGACTGAGTTTAAACTTTGCATTTGAGTTTAGCTGTCATTTGCCAGTTGTTGCAGAAAACTGCCTATATTAGGCTTTCAACATCTTATGATAAAATGGTTAAAGTTCTTTCTGTAAATATTGTTGATCTTTTATCTGACACTTTTCCAATGAAAATAAGTAATAAATCTGTAGAGAAAAACGTTCTTGCTTTAAATTGTCAGAGATCTGTACACTCGTCCGCATATTCTGCACAGCAATTCTCGCCCACAGCATCAGAGTCTCTTCAGCTAAAACCTGAAGTATTCACTCATTCATGAATTATGCAGTGAATATTTCAGTACAATATTAGTTTTCCCATGTTGACTGGATACATAGGACCAGATTTCTCAAAGTGTATATTACTTTCTTTTCATTGAACGATAATTTAAAAAAAGTTTGACCATGTAAGGTTTGCAGGTTTGTATTCTTGTACCCAATTCACTTCTATACATAACTCGTATAGAAAAAAACAGAACTCTGAACATATAAGCTTTAAGTGTTATTCAGTATCATGTTTACAAAACATATCCTATAGTTTGAACTCATTGTGAATATATTTTCCTGCACTACAGTGTTTGGTGTATATTTCTCTTTACATCTGCTTTTCATTCTGGCTATTAATTACAACTCCATTTCATAAATTCACAGAAACTGAAGATGGATGAGCTACAACAATGGTTTTTGCAGTTATCTCTACCATATCACATAATCTACTCAACTCCACCACATCTCACTATCCCAAATCACACAGCAGCAAATATTAACCAGTGTTGCACAGTGTAAATATTAGCACTCACAGGCAAAAATAACTATGATCTGCTACACATAGCTGTTACACTGCTTTCTTAGCCTTCACAATTAATTTGGTCACTGAACCCACAGGTAGACTCGATCAATGTTATATACCACAATGTAATGTTTCTAGTTCAGGTAGCTCCCACAACAAATATTCAAAACTGTAAAGTTGCCCTTCTCAGTTGGTCTTAGACAGCTTTCAACAAGACACAAAATTATGTGCTCTAATTTGCAATAAAACACTAGGGAAAATAGAATAAAATAAAACGACACTAAATCCAACCTAACCAGTAGCCACACTATTCCCAAGAAATTAAAGGGTTGTTCACACACAGCTTCCAATACCAAGACAATATGTGATATGGATCTGTAGACTCTAATACCTTCATATGCAATTTAAATGAACTAGCAACATTCTCAGCACTTTTCTAAGATTAAAATCACCATAAAACATTCGATACCATATTCACGAGCAAGTATGTAAGCTCTGAACAAAAATTAAGCTCTGAAAAGCACATGGCTATATATGGAGTAACTTCTTGGGAAAAATGTGTTGCACTCACACCAAGAGGCTCCAGTCACTTCAAAGTAACTCTGTGGCCATAAGATGAGGTGGACCAGAACCACAGGCCTTTGTGCCAGAATATGAAAAATGTATTTGACAAACAAAAATGATAAGCCATACCAAAAAACTGTTTACCAAAGTAGGTGTAATTCAAAGAACCATAAACCAACTGAACATTTAATCCACAAAGGCAGCAGAATATACAGAACATTGAACATAATTATTTACATTTGGCATCCAAGGAGTTATAACTTATAAGCACAAAAGAGGACCCCTGCAGGAAAGACAAATCCAGCTAGACTAGCCAACAGAAAGTGAAAACCCACTCCAGATAGAAACAAACATTCTTACTTATAATGAGGACAAATGCACCCATTGGATTCTCTGTGTTTCTTTGAAAGGGAATTATAACTTGAAGTCAAATTCTTCCTTTGTACATTTCATACTAGATCAAATCACTGAAGGAAACAAATCTTCATACAGAACAGTGCAAACCAATTGTAATTGTAACTTTCACTATCTTGACCCAGACCTCAGAAATAATTGTAGCCAATAATTTAGAGTGCTTCAGTGATGAGTATGCTAATACTGAGTACTCCTCCAGTGCTGCATTCCATTAGCATACTGATAATTTTTTCTGCTGGGACTACAGTGACAAGGTGAACTGCATGAATTAACATGTGCTAAAATCTGGGAAGTGACTCATGGGAATGAAAAAAAAGAGCTCACCAAAAATTTAACATACTTGTTTCCTCATAACACTTTGAAAGGAGTAGAATTTTCACTATATTCAATTACATTTCACATTCACTAAGACACTATTAGGAGCATAGCAGATAATTTCTATTGCCAGAGAATAATTCAAACTCATGCAATAATATTGATCCTACTGATCTATCACCTTGCTGATAACCAAAATTATTAATTAGTCCATTCATTAGTAGCAAATACCATATAAATGGGCAACTTTCCCTCTGGGGTACAACTTTGTGAGAACAGCATGTTCTAGCTTTTTATTCTTAAATACTGTAATCAACATTGCAAAGATTGCTCTGCAGCAGTGTTTTTCAGATTGTACTACCATTAGTATTGGATGCTGTAAGTATGTGCATTATCCTTGAATTGGTCGCAAAGAAGGTTGGTTTGTTTATAGGTGCAAAAAAATGTTTGCGAATTTCCTGGAAACTTACTTTTATTGCTGTTGACCTTGAAGAGCTGAAGGTAAGTTGATATAAATAAGTTATATGTGCAGACCACTCTACATGAAATTTAAATTTTAGTGAAATTTTCTTGAGCTCCTGAAAAGTGAAAAGGGTTATATCCATAGCTGATAGCACTAACTTTGTGGCAGCATATGAAGTCTTCATAATGAAAATACAGGAATTTGTGAATGGTTTAACAAATAGACCAAGTTTCGTCCACAACAGAATTTTTTTCCAAATTTTGAGAAGATCTGCTCAGAATATTGTATTAATATCATGACTTTGTTATTTCTGATACCATTGAACTTTAAGCAAGCATGTACAAATTTGATATAATTACTTTATTTAAATAATAGTGTGCTAAATGTTTTCTTTCACACAGTTCCACTGAACAGATATGTAAATATGTGTCGCAATTTTGTTTAATCAGACTGCTTAATCCTACTTGGTTTTTTTTCATTCTTATTTTCTTTCCACATAGGTTGGCCTAAAATGGCGTGATTTTTAAGAAAATTTGAAAAATAAATTTACAAAATTAGGAAAAATAGTAAAAGATATTTTTTGGCTTATGGATGAATAAAATTATAGAAAAAGGTAGATTTCTAGCAAAGTTAGAACTGCGTGTCACTAGGAAACTGTAAGTCAGCACATTAAACTCTACTTTCCATACAATGTTGTCCTCAGCTGGAGGCAGCTTTCTCACAGTTAATTCCAATTTCCGAACATTCCCTTCCACATGAAAACTTCATTGCTGTCAAAATTAAGGGATACAGTTTACAGAATTCTGTAAACATGGAAATTAAATGTTGCAGTTCATATTTTTGTAAGTTTACATTAAAACTGCTTAAAAATGTCACAAAGTTACTCATTTTTACTATAAATATAAAACTTTTAGTGTATCAAATGAGACACCAAAAACCTATAGTATATCTTTGTATTCTGAAAAGTGTACCATGAAATATACTATTTTTCTGCTGAAGCCCACACTTAGGTTTTGTCCTGCGTTAGTGGAAGGGATATAGAAAGAATATATTAATGCTTATAAACCTCAGAATGATTTGACTGTAGTTCCTATTACAAAATTTACAGAATATTTGCAGATTTGCGGACTATTGTTATATTCTTTCCACATACTCTGATTGTATATTGGTTGGCTTTCATGATCGCCATTTAATTTTACTCTGTATTGTAAATTATTGTACACTGTAAATTATTTTACATCTGTTTATATGTGTACAGTTCCACAGTTGTAAATATTGTTTATGGGGTTGACAAGCAGTTTCCAGGGTAACTGATATTCAAACTGGATATTACAAGCATCTTTCTGTAGTGTGATCCCATTATAAAAGCTTTGGTACTGCTCCAATAAATTAAACTTTGATGATTATGAGCTTGCACATAGATGCCAGGGTACCAATTTCTAACTGATATGCTGCAGTTAATCAAAAAAAGGATTAAAAACCTAAAGGTAAGCAGTATATGATTCTGGAGAGGTACAACTACCATAACTGAAATCTTTAGAATTCAGTATCTGTTACAAGAAGCACTACAAAATCATGTAGCTTTAGGGATATAACCGGCAACAATTGTTTCTTGTATACTGTTTCTTATTCAGCATCAGCAATAACTGACGGTTACTGTTAAGAAGAGATACTTTAAACATGGGGCACTGAGTCAGATCATAAGAACAGTGGCAGACACAGATGTAGAAGGGATCTGGAGTGGAGAGGGACCTAACAGAGGTGTCTGCCCTGGGTGGCAATATCAGGGAGCACCAAATTCTTATTCTTGAAGAAAAGGTTTGTTTCACAAAGTGCCTAGGATCAGGTGCACATTGGTCTATCTATTATTCATATGATCTTCAAACACATCCCTGTTGGATTTGCAACATTTTTGAATACATTTTACATTCATTTCAAAATGAATCATAATCTGATTTTTAAAGTGTGCATAGTGTATGTGATGTTTCTACCAGGAGAATCCCCTTTCGCATCAAGAAATAAAGAACTTTCCCACAGACAAAAGGGGATGGAGCTATACGAGCTGAGCTGAATAAATCTGAATGGGTGAATACCAATAGCTGTTTTTTATGTGGTTGATTGGGTATGTAAATGATAAGGGTTGTCATAATTATTAGCAAAAATCATACATTCAGACTACGAGAGTGGAAATAAAAGACTAACAAGAATAACATAAGAAAACACCTTCTCAGTGTACCAAAGAAAATGAAATTTTGACAGAAAATTTGTACCATGACACTATACTAGTAAAGTCCAGTTGAACAGTCCCCAGGTAGCAGCTACCTAAGTTCTCTTCTCGGAATAACACAGAAAACATGTTGTATGAACACATAATAATGCCTAGCCAGAAAATAAAAGGGGGATAAGTAAAACGGTGATTCTGGCCGGATTAATGAAGTTAATTTGTTAATAAGTGTTGACAATGGCAGGAACAGTTAAAGAATTAGTGATGACAAGATTATTTGTTAGAATGAGGAAGGAGACACTACACTACACTAGTAGGGCCAGTTGAACAGTCCCCGGGTAGCAGCCACTTAAGTTCTCTTCTCGGAATAACACAGAAAACATGTTGTATGAACACATAATAATGCCTAGCCAGAAAATAAAAGTGGGATAAGTAAAACTGTGATTATGGCTGGATTAATGAATTTAACTGGTTAATAAGTTTTGAAAATGGCAGGAATAGTTAAAGAATTAGTGATGACAAGATTATTTGTTAGAATGAGAAAGGAGAAAAAATGGGGACATAACACAAAGTATATGGAAAAATATGATGATTCCATATTTAAATAACAAATGAGAAACAATTTCCTAGCATAACACTTCTTGCTTGTATAGAGGCCTGATTGATATTGGTACTTCATGAATATATTCTGTTATGTTATTTATGTACATGGGCTACATAAAAACTTGCCATTTAGGCCAAAATAGTCTTGCTGCAATATTAGAAAGGCCTATTTCATATTATCTAGCAGAAAGTGACAAAATAGATGTAATCAAATCGAAAAATCACATCACCCTTAGGTACTATTCATATTAACAGCTGTTTCAGTATTGGACAATGATATTTGGATTCTTTATGTAGCAAAATGTTTGATGTACTTTGATGAGATAGTAGAATCTTTCTCAGAAAGGAAAGCATGCCACATAAAGCTGTAGCAAGATTAGAGAGAAAAAATGCTGAGATCTAAAGATTGATTAAATGTGCACTGCCTTAATTGTTTTTGCCTTTACTGGTTTCACGTTTCCTATATTTAATTTAATATCATAAAAAGAGAAAGCTGTTAGCTAATAGGCAATAAAGAGTGCAGATTTTCTGAACAGTTCTCATTCTACTGGTCACAAATAATTCCACCCAGTATTAATTGTGTGCTCTTTTTAGGGGGTAGGATGTCAAGCTGAGGCACCACAGGACATTTTAATTTCCACTGTCCTTGACTATAGTTTTGACAGCTTCCATTATAACATATACAAGTTTGAATTCCACAGAGCAAAATGTGACAGAAGAATGTTGTGAGTAGAGGTGTGGCACTGCACTTTGCCACGTTTACACACAAATAACATCTCTTACATTTCTTTGAACATATATGTGTACATATCACACTCTTCAGAAGTGCAAAATGAACATATTTTTGAGAAATAGAATTTTTAATTTTTCGCATCCTTTTTGAAATGCAGGAGTGGGAGGGGTGGGTGGGGGGGGGAGGACAATATCAAATTGTTGACCCAGTTCATGAAATATCGTACATATGGGGCTGAAGAAAATCATATACCTGATAATATCATATATAATTTAATATCAGAACTCGTTTTGGTTAGTGAAGAGAAAGAAGGATTAATTGTGTGAATACTGCAAAAGAATTGTGTATTTATGAAAGTGAAACATACTATGTTGGTATCAACAGTGTGAAGTTGGCAAAATACAGACTACTGTAGTAGGAGAAGTCATAGCAGTAAGCACTTACACTAAAACAGAAATAATGAGTTTAAGATATTATGAAATTAATAAAGGACTGTTAAGTCATATCAGAAAGAAGTAGTTTTTTTCATAAAATAATAAAACAAGAGAATGTAATGAATACAGTGTTTCCTTTTAAAGAAATAATATGTATAGTCAATACAGAAGTCCTCTACTTAAATTTGTAACTTTATGAAACTTCCTAGTGAATAAAATGCCTCATGTCAGAGGGCATATAATATGGGTTTGTAGCTTGATTAACTAAGAATGAAAAACATTTTAGTTGTTCACAAAATAGGTCTCACCAATCAGTTCAGAGAGCCATTTTCTCTCCTAACTATAAATGGTACATAGATAAAATTTTATTCTTAACCAGTAGACTTGAAGAAAATACTGGAGTATCACTTAGATGGAACTGAACATACAACTGTGGTCAAAAAGATGTAAGTACCACTCAATGCACCACAGGTATATGAAAAAGTTAACTGTGATATAAAGTTATGTAAGAGGTATGTCCTCATTCTGAATATTTTAATCATGGAAACTGTCCCAGTGTAACATCAAGTGCCAGCACATCGTTCTGGAATGAAACAGCCGAGAAGGAGGAGAGAGGACATCAGCCAATAGTACGCTGGCTAGGACTGCACCATGAGAGGAGTGGCCCCTACACAAAGAGAATGTAAGCACTGATCCATCCTAGCCGTGGCCTCATGAGAAGATGAGCCGTCATACTAACTATTTAGTCGTGACTTGTGAACTATACTATTTGCTTTCATGGAAATCATATAAATCAAAGGATATTGATTATTTGCATGTCACCATTTTTTGTGATCCATCTTTGTAAATACTGCAAGTACTGTCAGCTTGATTTACTGTAATAAACTCCATTAATAAGATTTCCTTGAATTGTTGCCTAGCTATTCGAGAAAACAGCTTCCTAGGCACCCTACATTAGACAAGTGCTAATATGGACATTGCAAGAAATGTACAGGAGTTACAGATACTGTGGTGACTCATTTGTTTAATGATGTGTTTAAATACACTGTGATTATCTAATGATGGTTATACTGAAATATGATATTTAAAAAACCAATCACTACAAAATCTGTGACATATATATATATATATATATATATATATATATATATATATATATATATATATATATATATATATATAGTACCTGTATTAGCACTGTTTCAGTAGTTAAAACATGAAAAACTATATCATCTTGGACTTAAAGATGAACTCATAGAGTCACTAGTGTTCAAAATTCTTGATTATGTTGATTCTATTGTTCAAGGATTATCATGCAAGAGCTAATGCTGGATGAAACTCACGACGAAAATTTTTCTGTGATATGTTTGTGTTCTTTGTTTTTTTTCTGTTTGTAAATATCTAATATTACTGTTTGCAGATTTGTATAGAGACTGACATATTCTCCATTTCCTCTGTCTACTCATCTCTGCACTCTTTTTTCGTCTTCACATCTAACAGTTTACCTGAACACCAGGGCAGAAATACATACCCTCAACAGTCCTCTTTGTAGCACTACATAACAGAGCCACTTTCTCGAAATTATTTTCTGTGTCACAGAGGCTTCTTAAAGATCTTTCTCAAAATCTCACAGTAATTACACTCCTTTCCAAATTCAAAATAATGTTAATGGTCCACCCTATGTCAGTGATCTAACAATACCTTGCACATCCCACATTGTCTAACAATACCTTCCACATTCTTTGATCTATTTAAACCTATGCACACCCACATTTCCTTAACCCTCTCTGCACAGTCCTCTAATGAAATGGGAAGCTCTTACCTAACGGTTAATATAGGGTTCAAATATGATGTTATCTGGGTGTTTGAAAAGGGTGTGACATATCACATTGGCTTTCTCGTCCAAGACTGTAAGCAGTAAATACTGGCTGTCTGAGAAAGGAAGACCACATTCAAAAATTCAAATATATTTAAGTATTGTAAAAATAATAAATCAGTTTTCATACACAAAAATAAAATTGAATATTCTAATACCTTTAAGTGCAGATGTTGTGCTGCCATGAACCAGTCTAGGCATCAAAATTGCAAAGCTAAGAATAATCCAGTAGTTGGAATAGAAAACATTATGCAATAAAAGCTGCAAACAGATTATAGGCCTTTAGGAAACATCTTTGAGTTAATGGTTGCTACCTCAACAAGATAACCTTGTTGCTTTATGAGATGGAGTTCTGTAAAAGTTACTCTCTGCCAAGCATGGTGATTTGCAGAGTATCAACGTAGATGTAGATGTACTAGAGAAAAGGGAAAGGTGTTGTACTACATTTCCATAGATAGTGAATTTTGAAAGGTGATCCTCCATACGTGAAAGACCCTGTAATTTATGACAATGTGTAACCATGTATCGGTAAATAACCACTCCCTCCCAGAACTGAAATATGTTGGATGTATACAGTGTTTCTATTTTGATTTGGAGTGCTTAGTGCACAGTATTTATTGCCAAAACCTTCATGTAAAATTATTTAATCTCTTGTGGAACTAAAATTTCTAAGATGATCTTTGATGTTCTTAACAATTTCATTGTGTTACATTTGAGAGGTTAAGTGTAACAAATTTTATAACAGGTAATTCATTATTCAAGTGGAGGGTATTTATTTATTTTTCGTTTACATCAGTTTGTTTCTGTATCCTGTGATTATCATTTCTGATACATAACCTGTGTAACCTGTGTTCAGTATTTTGGTGTTGTTTAATCTTAAGAGATTTCTAGAAAAATATCCATTGTAATATGCTGTAGATAATGAAAAGTCTTATGGATGCAACCTGCAGAAGTTTTGTAAATTGTTTAACATAAAAAGTCAACAGGATTCCAACATCATTTGTAAACAAGTGGGAAACAAGAATTAGTAAGAGAGTTCCCAGCTTTATAAAAGACATGAGAGTAGTTGAATATAAATATTTGTATACAGCTTATAAGTTCCAAGATGAATTGAATCATAACAGTAAGATATTATACAAAATGTACTACTGTTAATATCATTTGGCCATACAAATACAAATAATACAGATTAATAATTATTCACACATAATCAGTTCAGTCAATGATCTGGTTGTAAAGGTGGGATGTTAGTGTGATGGAAACAATAAACTGAGCCACCCATAGCACACTAAATGCACATGTAACTGAGCAACAACAGAACTGAAAGGAAAAAATAACCACCTGCTTTCCTTTCTTAAAGCACCGTCACAAGGAAGAGTGGCACCCACGTGGCAAAAATTAGGCTATGCGATCAATAAAAACTAGCATTTATCCACTCACTAGTCTCAGAACATTATAAGTGCATGAAAAATCCCAACAGCCATTGAGCAGTGAGTCCTTCTATGGATTTACTAATGAGGTCAGTATTTTAGCAGATGGCTGAATAACCCAAGACTAACTGCACACCACCAATTACAAAAAGTTTCCTCAATGCTGTTGGCTTGTGGTATAGGCTCCAATAATGTGCTGAACTGAAATTACAACATCTCACAGCATGCAGAGAATTTGTTGTTGAGGATCTTCTACCTTTATCAAAATACTAATTACGAGCAACTTCTGGATGGAGTGAATAGCAAAGCCACAGGATATCTGGTGAACGAAGTAACTGAATCTGTAAAATGCAACAGAATAATTTCAGTAATGTATCACCAGTACTTACTCCAACATGACGTTTCTTTTGACAATGATTTTTCAAAAATGACTCATTAATGTTTTATAGAACAGAAACATATCGCTTTGTTTTCAGTCTTATTTTATTTCTGTTCAAAATAGGATGGCTCGCACAAAATGTGAAAACTGTTCCATTTCCTGCGTGATTTGTTTCTTATTTTCTTTGTACTTTAGTGTTGTGTCCCTATAATTAACTTATAAATGGAAATAAATGATATTATTCTTTATTATGATTATTGATGTGGTTGACTGACATTAATTCTTGCGCAGTTTATAGGCCATGTTATTTTAATGATTCAGTTCGACTTTGTTTATTACAGATGGTATTCCATTTTTAATATTTTTCAATATATCTAATTATCTGTGCATTATATGCTGTAAAATAGCACTCTCACATTTACAAATTTTCACATTACATAATTATAAGGAAACAAATTTCCTTCCCTGCAGTATGTGAAATTTGAATGCCTGACATTATATACGATAAGAAATTCATGAATTTGGTAATTATGTCCTCTCTGCAACCAAACAACATAAAAATTGTCACCCACCTGATAAGAGACTTATGAAACAGCTAAATGGGAATTTTTTAATTGATGGACTACAATATTTTCCAAATCATGCTCTCTCCCTATACATGAAACACACTTAGCCACAGGAATATAAAAAAGTGAACAATCAGATGAGTGTGATGTGATAAAATGTTTGTTTTAATGGCAAAAAGGTCTTCAAATATGGCCACCATATCACAGGATTCACTGGTAACCTATTCATTTGTTTTACAATTGTATACTCCTGCCTTGAAATTACAAGTAATGCACCATTATAGTAATACTATTATTGATACTATGAAACAAAATTTTAATGTCAGCATACTGTGCTCTCATCCAAACTCTTACATAGAATTTCTGTGTAGATAATATGTTTTTCTTGATGTTTTAGTTACACTCAACACTCCATTATTGATATCATGTATAGTTTCAATAAATTACATAAATTGTTGATCTTTGTGCTGTAGCTCTGTAGTAATTCTTGACTTACGTGAAATTCCTTGTTTAATTTGTAAGTTCCATATGCATCTATTATATTCTGTCGACATAGGAAGCTTCAATAACCTGGGTTTCATATATCTATTCAGTGATAAAATCAAGATTCTGTATTTGGAAATCAGTATTTCAATTTTTTCCATCCAATACTAGTTTAGTTTATAACAGTTTATTATGACTCTATGAACCAGTGTTAACAGAGAATGAACATTTTGTGGCATTCCTCCTCAGTCAGTACTTAAATAGAAAAATTCTGGAATATGGTAATAATTGCTTTAACTACAGATTTAGTTTAATGTTAAATCTGTTTATTTTTACACAACCCTGAACATTAGTGTCAACACTTTTGATGAATTATAAGCTCTGAAATATAAATAAAATACAGTACATTAGTTCACTCATGAATACATAATATCACTTTACATCACAGATTTAACATCTATGTTGCCAATAACTTTTGGTTCTCCCACCATATATAACATGATCATAAAAATACTAATTCCAAAAATATACAGGAATTTTGTAAGTATTTTTATCAGTTGTGTATGGTTAGCTTCATGTTTTCTTTGGTTCTCATCTTCTTAACAACTATCCAAAGTTGACTCCAATGTTTACTGAAGAACTTTATTGTAGCCTGGAAACTAACCAAGGTACAAAACCTGTTCAGGAAATGGAGAACATGAACCTTGCTCTTCAATTAGCAATTTTTTTCAGTAAGAAGAAACAAAAATCAGGCATGGACTAGTTCATGTGATGTACATGGAAAAAAAGCAACATTCATTTAACACAAGAAAGTAGTTTTTCTTTCTTCAAATAGCATTTGGGAAACTTATGGTCTTGATAAGACTAAGCCAAAATGATTGTTTGATTTTTCTACAAGATACAACTGTTCAGATGTTCACACAGCACACTGTGAAGTACATCTTACACACGTGTTGAAACTGTGAACAAGATGCATATTTAATTAAGTGTAACATGTTTACTATAAGATTATAATCTTCAGCCATGATCTTGGAAACTGTTCCAGTTCCAAATATTATTCCATATGCATTTTTCTTCAAGAGAACTCTAAATAAATGCACTCTTTTATTGAGGTGCACATGTACTCTTTTACACACCATAAAAATCACTATCAAACACCATGTTTGACATAGCATTCTGCACACGACTATAGATAGACTAGTTCATCATCACACTGTCTCAAAGCAGCAGAGATTGACATACTAAGGTACATTCCACAAAGTCAAATGGATTAGATTGCAAAAAACTGCCACAGATATATACCATAAACATGGCCTACAGTCCACTCAAATGGATATAAGTAACATTGTCCTTAGTAGTGCCTTTTAGGTGCAGCATGAGTTCTTAATGTACTGCCAGCAGGCACTGGTTAATAGTGGTACTTGGTACTCATAACAAAAAGCTTTGATACAAAACTTTCATTAGGTGACAGATACGTCCAAAGAATTGTAATGAGCAAGCAGAATTCCACATCATCTGATCTTCATCTTAAACTCCATACAGATGACGACAATAATTTTCTTTGCAAGTAACACAGAGTTAACTGCATCATATGGTGCATTGGTTGCCTTATATACAGTGAGTTTTACAGGCTGTGAGAGTAACCATCAGACTAAAGATGTTCATATTCACTGATAACAACGCCACATTTTAGTTACCAAAACAACTAAGGGACCAGATGAGAGAAAACAATCGCTTCCCCTGGACAAAAATTAGAAGGCAAGCAAAAAATTCGACGAGTCACAAATTCAGTGCACTTCTCATATCTGATTTATGGAAAGCACAGATACAACTACCTGTTACTGATGAGGGAAACATACTGCTCTTGGAGAAAGCTTCACATTATGATGTCTTTCTGTTAGGAGCAAGCAAAAAACTGTTACGTTGAGAGAATTTTTCATGTTTGTGAAAAACATAGCTGTCCCAAATTTCTGTAGTAAGGCACAATTAAGTTCCAGGCAACATGCTATTACCTTATTTATTACCGTATGGTGATCAAGATAAGTATTTATCAAAATATATACTAGCATCTTGCTTCAGTATAGTTGAAAATTGGTACAAAGGCTTCCTTTCAACGAGAATAAAGATATGTGTTAGAGTGGAGAGCAGACGTTTTTGTTATTTGACTCTCCGCTGCAGTGTGTCCCCGCAGACATCAGAGTTTTTGACACTCAGCATCACTCTCCATCGCTCGGAAGAAGCGACATCTGCCAATTGACTATCCTTTCAGACGTTCAGGTCGGCCATCATCTTGCGGAAATCGGCGAGCGTATTGTAGTCGGGGTCCGAATCGCTATCCTTGGAGTCAGACTTGGGGAAGCTGGGGTTGTAGCGGCTGAGCGACAGCGGAACGGGCAGAAGCTCCGGCATCACAGAGTGGTGCGTGATCAACGCGGTCAGGCTTGAGAACTCTTTCGTGAAGCCCTGCAAATGAAAGAAAACATACGGTTGCAGTTTCTAACACTACTAAACTCCCTTAACAAGTATAAACAGTGTAAGACAATGAAATAATTTTATTTTTATCGGCGCTTCAGTGCGCCATCTTCAGGTCTTCGATGTTGCTGAAGGGTTTATCTTAATTGGCAGTTGATGGTAAGAGTGCTGACATCGCAGTTATAGATACACTATGTGATCAAAAGTATACGTTTTTCATATTACGTGCATTGTGCTGCCACCTACTGCCAGGTACTCCATATCAGTGACTTCAGTAGTCATTAGATGTCGTGAGAGAGCAGAATGGTGTGCTCTGCAGAACGCAAGGACTTCGAACGTGGTCAGGTGATTGGCTGTCCCTTGTGCCATACGTCTGTACTCGAGATTTCTACACTTCTAAACATCCCTAGGTCCACTGTTTCTGATGCGATAGTGAAGTGGAAACGTGAAGGGAAACGTACGGCACAAAAGCGTACAGTCTGACCTCGTCTGTTGACCGACAGAGACCGCCAACAGTTGAAGAGAGTCGTAATGTGTAATAGGCAGACATCTATCCAGACTATGACACAGAAATTCCAAACTGCATCAGGATCCACTGCAAGTATTATGACTGTTAGGCGAGAGGTGAGAAAACTTGGATTTCATGGTCGAGAGGCTTGTCATAAGCCACACACCCCGCCGGTAAATCCCAAACGACGCCTCGCTTGGTGCAAGGAGCATAAACATTGGACGACTGAACAGTGGAAAAATGTTGTGTCGAATGACGAATCATGGCACTCAATGTGGCGATCCGATGGCACGGTGTGGGTATGGCGAATGCCCGGTCAACGTCATCTGCCGGCGTGTGTAGTGACAACAGTAAAATCAGAGGCGGTGGTGTTATGGTTTGGTCGTGTTTTTCATGGAGGGGGCTTGCACCCCTTGTTGTTTTACGTGGCACTGTCACAGCACAGGCCTACATTGATGTTTTAAGCACCTTCATCTTTACCACTATTGGAAATTTGTGGTAAGGACTATGGGATCAAACTGCTGAGGTCAACGGTCCCTTGGCTTTCACACTAATTAAACAAACTTAAATTAAGCTACAGACTAAAAATGGTTCAAATGGTTCAAATGGCTCGGAGCACTATGGGACTCAACTGCTGTGGTCATAAGTCCCCTAGAACTTAGAACTACTTAAACCTAACTAACCTAAGGACAGCACACAACACCCAGCCATCACGAGGCAGAGAAAATCCCTGACCCCGCCGGGAATCGAACCCGGGAACCTGGGCGTGGGAAGCGAGAACGCTACCGCACGACCACGAGATGCGGGCAGCTACAGACTAAACACACACCAATGCCAGAGGGAGGACTCGAACCTCCGACGGGGGGAGCCGCACGAACCGTGACATGACGCCTCAGACCGCACACTGTTAAAGAGCAATTCGGGGATGATGATTGCATCTTTCAACACGATCGACCACCTGTTCATAATGCACGGCCTGTGGCGGAGTGGTTACACGACATCAACATCCCTGCAATGGACTAGCCTGCACAGAGCCCTGACCTGGATCCGACAGAACACCTATGGAATGTTTTGGAACGCCAACTTAGTGCCAAGCCTCACCGACCGACATCGATACCTCTCCGCAGTGCTGCGCTTCGTGAAGAATGAGCTGCCATTCCCGAAGAAACCTTCCAGCACCTAACTGAACGTAGGACCGCGAGAGCGGAATCTGTCATCAAGGCTATGGGTGGGCCAACGGCAATTGAATTCCAGCATTACCGATGGAGGGCGCCACGAACTTATAAATCATTTTCAGACTGACAGCACACCGGGTGTTGTGCGGGATGAGTGACAGGCAGTTCGGGTTCAGGCCGGGGCGGTCTGCATCTGATGCAATCGCCCTGGCGGCCGAGGTCTGTGGCTCGACCCCGCACAAATACGTGGTTGGCATCATGGTTGACATCAGTGGCGCCTTCGACAACCTGTGGTGGCCTTCGCTCTTCTCCTGCCTGCGGGAGAAAGAGTGTCCAGGGCCGCTATATGGTTGCCTGAGGAGCTACTGTGAAGATCGGCGGGTCTGGTTATCATCCTCTAGCGAAAGGGTTGGCAAGACAATCACTAAAGGATGTCCTCAAGGCTCCGTCTTAGGACCCCTCTTCTGGGACATCCATATGGAACCTTTGTTAGATAGCTTACAACAGAGTGAAGAGGTGCTAGAGGTGATAGCTTACGCAGATGACCTCCTCCTGTTGGTTGGCGGCCGCAGCCGTGAAGACATTGAACCAAAGATAGCGCCAACAATAGACAAACTCCAACGATGGTGCCACGCGACTAAAATGACGATATCGCCCAGCAAATCGACTTACCTACTGCTAAAAGGACATCTTATTAGAAATCCGACAGTTAGAATAGATGGTTCACCAGTTCTTAGACGACGCGAGACACGCTACCTAGGAGTCATCATTGATGAGAAGTGGAGTTTTGGTAAGCACATCGATACCGTCACCCAGAGAGCCATTCAGATACTAAACAATCTCATCTCAATAGGTCACACTTAATCACACTTAATCAGACTATACCATAATAGCATTCTAACTTCAGTCGTGGGTTACGGCTCGGGAGTCTGGGCGCACAGGCTCACGAGGGTAGTGCCCGCCATGGCAGTGAGAAGGGTCCAGAGAAGCATGCTACTAAGAGCTGTGGGTGCTTACAGAACATCTCCAGGGGGGGCCCTATTAGTCATAATGGGGTTCTGCCCTCTGGACATCAAAATAAGGGAACAGGCGGCCTGGTACTGGGCCAAAAGGGATAATTACGAAAAGATGGTAGACATTATGGGTATCAGAGTGGGGGACAAAAGAGAAATAAGGAAAAGAGGGGAGGAACTCTGGCAGGAGACCTGGGCTGTAGACGAGGCTGGACGACGAACCTTCCAGTTTCTGCCTGACGTGAGGGAACGCTTGGGTATGAAATACTTCGAGCCCACACGAGGTCTGATTCACTTTCTCACTGGCCATGGACCCTACCCGACATACCTATGTCGATTTGGGAGAAGGGCTCAAAATTTCAAATGGCTCTGAGCACTATGGGACTTAACATCTTAGGTCATCAGTCCCCTAGAACTTAGAACTACTTAAACCTAACTAACCTAAGCTCATCACACACATCCATGCCCGAGGCAGGATTCGAACCTGCGACCGTAGCAGTCCCACGGTTCCGGACTGCAGCGCCTAGAACCGCAAGACCACTGCGGCCGGCGGGGAGAAGGGCGACACCAGCGTGTGACTGTGGCGATCCGGAGGGTACACCCGAACATGTTGTTTATGAATGCCCTCTCTTCAATGATGTCGCAAACACACTACGAGACAGACTTCCTAACCATGACACGTATCAACTGCTTAGACGTGAGGAAACCTTTCAGACTCTAAACACCTTGGCAAACGAGGTATCTCGAAAAGTTTTATCTGAATATCTAAGAGAGATACAGTAAGAACAAGGATAGTAACTATTACCGATCGTGACCAAGAGCCCTAGTCCCATACCGCCTGTGCGTGGACTGGCCGACTTAATCCAAGTTGGAATCCGCCACGTTCAGGACTAGGGGGATTAGGGACCAACCACCGATTATGACACACCGAATATGACGTAGAATAAGTTAGTTGTAGGACTTAGTTATAGGAAATTAGAATAGGTACTGCAGCGAATTGTAACGTCGAGGCCTGCCCAGTGCCAGGGGCATGTTCTTCGGGGTTAGCTCGAAGAACAAGGCACATTAAGTAGGTTTATATTCTTACTGGCACGCATGTGACGCTGCAGAAAATACATAAGTTCAATTAGTTATAGGAATTAGATATAAATAGTAGACATAAACATTAAATGCCCATTGTTGTTAGTGTAACTGTAGCTCACTATTAAAATAAAGATAGCTGCACAACTCACTATAAATGTATTAATGTTAGGACCCACTAATGAGCTTAAGGAAGTGGGTCAACTTGTATAATTAAAATGGTTGTCAATAAAGAATTTAAAAAAAAAAATCATTTTCAGCCAGGTGTCCAGATACTTTTGATCACATAGTGTAGTTAGCGTAAACCAGTTATGTTGGCCACTGATGCAGCGTGTAGCTGGATCGTGATAACCCTATCTGCATCAACTAAAGCCTGAAGATAGCACAATGAACTGCGAAATAGATAGCTACACAATAAGTAAGATCAAAATACAGCTGTAGGCGTTTCTTTTTCTTACAATAGAGGACGGCCAAGGTCACCAAGACCTCCAGTCAAACGGGTGGACATACAAAAACTTCTGTAGATAGTATCTCTTAATGGTTTTATGTAGCTAAGTGAATCAAAACAAGACTGTTTATGCCATCTCGAGCAAATGACATTAGGCAGCTACAAATGACGGTAGAATCCTGCTAGTTTCGTTTGAGAGGTTGAGGAGAAGAATCATGATCACGTTGACTTCCGCAGCTTATAGACTCTTATACTAATGATTAATGGGGACATACTTATCGTGTCATGACTGGTTTAGTTCTTTTTGAGTACCATAAGGTTACCGACTTGCGCCAATATCACGATACACCTGTATAGACGGTGGACAAGAATATGGAAATACCAAAAGCGCAACACATGACTATGCCAAATACGGTGCTGGAAAATGACATCAAAATAGCTTCCAGGCGTCTCGGAATGGATAAATATAGATCATATATGGTTTTCAAGGAAACTTCACGCCATTCCTCCAGAAAAGTAGTTTCATGTTCAAGTAACGATGACGGTGGTGGATAGCGACCATGCACCCTTCTCTGCAAATTAAACAACAAAGGCTCAATGATATGGAGGTCAGGTGACTGTAATGACAAGAGACATGCGACAGTTCATCCTCGTATTCACAAAACCAGACCTGAACGATGCTAGCTGCGAGAATAGGGGCCCTGTCTTTGAAAACAGAGTCACGATTGCACGACAAACACAATACCTTGGGACGGAACGGATCAGCCAAAATAGTCACTTACTCCTCGGCAGTAATGCGATCTCGCAGAGTAAACATGATACTCAAGGAATACTACGATGTGGCTGCTCAAATCATTGCCGAACCCCCGCTATGTTTTACTCTTAGGACGAAAACTTGGCGTCGAGTTGAAAACAGCGTGAAACAAGGTTCATCCGAAGAAAATTACTTTCTTCCATTGATCCTTAGGCCATGTCTTGTGGCTTCGGCACGTTTTCCTGTTATACGAGGTGTGGCTAGAAAAAAAACCGGACTAGTACTGGTGAAACAATAAAACGAATTCAATAAGGCTGAAAGTCGCGTGGCCTGTGACGTGACTCTCGCTCCGCCTACTGCTCGAGTTTCATCTGCCTCCTGCACTCAGTCTGCCCGTGGCGTCTGTTTCAAGTAGTTGACGTTTTGTCTGTGCGTCGGAAAATGTTGAGTGTACAGAAAGAACAGCGTGTTAACATCAAATTTTGTTTCAAACTAGGAAAATCTGCAAGTGAAACGTTTGTAATGTTACAACAAGTGTACGGCGATGATTGTTTATCGCGAACACAAGTGTTTGAGTGGTTTAAACGATTTAAAGATGGCCGCGAAGACACCAGTGATGACACTCGCACTGGCAGACCATTGTCAGCAAAAACTGATGCAAACATTGAAAAAATCGGTAAACTTGTTCGACAAGATCGCCGTTTAACAATCAAAGCAGTGTCTGAGTTAACAGGAGTTGACAAGGAAATTGTCGAACAAGTTTACCGATTTTTTCAATGTTTGCATCAGTTATTGCTGACAATGGTCTGCCAGTGCGAGTGTCATCACTGGTGTCTTCGCGACCATCTTTAAATCGTTTAAACCACTCAAACACTTGTGTCCGCGATAAACAATCATCGCCGTACACTTGTTGTAACATTACAAACGTTTCACTTGCAGATTTTCCTAGTTTGAAACAAAATTTGATGTTAACACGCTGTTCTTTCTGTACACTCAACATTTTCCGACGCACGGACAAAACGTCAACTACTTAAAACAGACGCCACGCGCAGACTGAGTGCAGGAGGCAGATGAAACTCGAGCAGTAGGCGGAGCAAGAGTCACGTGACAGGCCACGCGACTTTCAGCCTTATTGCATTCGTTTTATTGTTTCACCAGTACTAGTCCGGTTTTTTTCTAGCCACACCTCGTATGTGTTTGCATCACTGATGAGTCGTTTTGGAATTCTACACTGAAGAGCCAAAGAAACTGGTACAACTGCCTAATATCGTGTAGGGCCCCCGCCAGCACCCAGAAGTGCCACAACACGACGTGGCATGGACTCGACTAATGTCTGAAGTAGTGCTGGACGGAAATGACACCATGAATCCTACAGTGCTATCTATAAATGTGTAAGAGTACTAGGGGGCGGAAGTCCCTTATGAATCTCACGTTGCAATTCATCGCAGATATGCTCAATAATGTTCATTTCTGGGGAGTTTGGTGGCCAGCGAAAGTGTCTAAGCCCAGAATAGTATTTCTGGAGTCACTCTGTAGCAATTTTAGACGTGTGGGGTGCAGCATTGTCCTGCTGGAATTGGCCAAGTCTGTCGGAATGCGTGATGGACACGAATGGATGCAGGTGATCAGACAGGATGCTTACGTACATTTCACCTGTCAGAGTCATATCTAGACAAATTAGGGATCGCGTATCACTCCAACAGCACACGCCTCACACCATTACAGAGCCTCCACCAATTTGAACAGTCCCTTGCTGACAAGCAGACAACATGGGTTCATGAGTTTGTCTCCATATCCGTACACGTCCATCCGCTTGATACAATTTGAAACGATACTCGTCCGACCAGGCAACATGTTTCCGGTCACCAACAGTCCAATGTCAGTGTTGACGGGCCCAGGCGAGGTGTAAATCCGTGTGCCATGCAGGCATCAAGGATACACGAGTGGGCCTTCGGCTCCGAAAGCCCATATCGATGATGTTTCGTTGAATGGTTCGCACGCTGACACTTTTTGATGGCCAAGAATTGAAATCGGCAGCAATTTGCGGAAGGGTTGTAGTTCTGTCACGTTGAACGATTCTCTTCACTTGTTGTTCGTCCCGTTCTTGCAGTATCTTTCCCCGGCCGCAGCGATGTCGGAGATTACCGGATTGCTGGCATTCGCGGTAGACTCGTGAAATGGTCGTACGGGAAAATTCCCACTCACCGCTACCTCGGAGATGCTGTGTCCCATCGCTCGTGCGCCGACCGTAAAACCACTTTCAAACTCACTTAAATCTTGATTACCTGTCATTGTAGCAGCAGTAACCGATCTAACAACTGCGCCAGACACTTGTTGTCTCATACAGACGTTGCCGGTTGCAGAGCCGTATTCTACCTTTCTATGTATCTTTGTATTTGAGTAAGCATGCCTACACCAGTTTCTTTGGCGCTTCAGTGTAGTTCGTCCTGCATACGCTGCTTATGGAGCTCCCTCCGTGTTGCTTTGGCCCTAACAACGTGAGTGGAGCATTCATTCTCTGCTGTGATTTTTGCAAATGTCTGCCTCTCATTTCTCGTCACAATGTTTTCCAATGACCGACTTCCGCGATCAATCAGTACACACTTTCGCCCGCGTAGTGACATAGCAGATGATGTTTTTGCATTTACACGGTATGCAGGATAAATCTTTGTGTATTGTGCATTTAAACCCGCGTCCTAAAACGACGGAGCCCAAATGTTTGCGTGGTAGAGTGGGCTAATTATGGTGTGCGCGTACCTGGAGACAGTGTTTGCACTGCAGTCGCCGACATAGTGTAACTGAGGCGGAATAAGGGGAACCAGCCCGCCTTCGGCGAGGTAGATGGAAAACCGCCTTAAAAACCATCCACAGGCCGGCCGGCGCTCCGGGCCTCGGCACTAATCCGCCAGGCGGATTCGTACCGGGGACCGGCACGCCTTCCCGCTCGGGAAGCAGCGCGTTAGACTGTGCGGCTAGCCTGGCGGGTTAGTAGAAATCTTTGATACGGTGCCTCTTGAAACAAATCGGCTACTTCGGTTGTGGCAGTACTCACCATACGGGCACCAAATATTTGCGACGTTCGAATTTAGTTAGCTCTGAAATAATGCACTCGCAACTACACAGAACACTGTTCTGATCACAACCAACACTTGCAACGTATTGATGGCATTGCAGCAACCTGAGGCTTGGCTAGCAGCTGCACTGATGTCCAAGCATGCATTTCTCGCCGTGTTTCCAATTTTTTTTCTAACCCCTGTATGTAGTGAGAGCGAAAAAATCTGGAGACGACTGTCATGCATGCCACATCGCATGCACGTACTGCTCCCCATGATTCCGCCAGGTGACGATCGGCAGAATGCTTACGTAATGGTCGTTTCCAGATTTTGTCTCTCTAACGTTACATATCTTACGCCCATATCTTGATGCTAGCGCAACTCGCAAATCTGATGATGTTATAAAAGATCGAAACCGGTCGTGATATAACAGATGTAACTACATCTAAGTTGGGTCTCACAAATCATTAATGTTGTAAAAATGATCTGTAAAATGAACATGACTGAGTTAAAGTAAATTACTGTGCAGTATATAATCGTAACGGTCCACAACTGCAGGCCAGATTAAACCCAAATGACCGTTGTACACTTATTTTAAATGTCTATAAATTTGTTTAACCGCAGATTATTGCTAAGGCTCACCTGGTAATCAATTTGAATCTGAGTGTCTCAGGAAGTAAATGCATTTCTGGCTAACAGAAACAACAGCTGTATTGCTGGTGTTTAAGGTACATTACTATATTCCAAGTCTATTGAGAACTAGCAGCTAATGAAACAACAATTAAACCTTACTTACTACTGCAGTGAAGTATCGGCCAAAAGAGGCGTTGTAAGTTATGCTTATCCGATACAAAAATTCTAGATCACGTGACCGTGTATTAATTGAATATAAAGGGTGAAAACGACGAATTCACTTTCGAACTATTCGTTTAGTCCCATGAAATAGTTTTCAAACCTTTTCAGGCCCATCTTCGGACGGAGCATACAGAAGTCACAACTATACTTTGGTAGCTTGGTTCAAATGGCTCTGAGCACTGTGGAACTTAACATCTGAGGTCATCAGTCCCCTAGAACTTAGAACTACTTAAACCTTACTATCCTAAGGGCATCACACACATCCATCCGCAAGGCAGGATTCGAACCTGTGACTGTAGCGGTCGCGCGGGTCCAGACTGAAGCGGCTAGAAGCGCTCGGCCACACCGGACGGCATAATTTCGTAGGGTGATGGTGTAAGTAGGCTGTTTAGGTTTTTTTATTGGTAACGCCACCTCAGTATGAAAATCAGCGGCTGTGCCGTGTGCAATCTGTGGCTGCTTTGCATTGTTGTAATACTCAACCATTGTAGTGTTAGGCAGCTGGCTGTGAACAGCGCGTAGCGTTGGGCAGTTGGAGGTGAGCCGCCAGCAGTGGTGGATGTGGGGAGAGAGATGGCGCAGTTTTGTAATTTGTCATGATATCAAGGTAAATACATTGTTTGTTCTCTATTAATATCTTTCATTTGCTAACTATCCCTATCAGTAGTTAGTGCCTTCCATAGTTTGAATCTTTTATTTAGCTGGCAGTAGTGGCGCTCGCTGTATTGCAGTAGCTTGAGCAGCGAAGATTTTTGTGAGGTAAGTGATTTGTGAAAGAGATAGTTTAATGTTAGTCAGGGCCATTCTCTTGTAGAGAATTTTGAAAGTCAGATTGCGTTGCGCTATAAATATTGTGTGTCAGGTTCAAGCACAGTCATGTAAAATTATTCAAAGGGGACGTTTCATATGGCGACCCTTAGCCTAGGATACCTCACTGGAATCTTCTGATTTTTTTTTCGTGTAGTTTGTGTAATTAGTGTAGATTTTGTTTATTGCTAGCGCGTAATTGTAGAGAGAATTTCCATTGTAGTTGTAGTTTTTCATTGTTGTACAGTAAAATAGTTGTGGCATGCATGTAGATTTGCACCAAGTATTTCGCAGCTGCAATTAACTAGATATTATTTTCAGTGTTATGTTAATGTGTTCTCTTATTTTTCCTCTTCAAATTGTGTTTTTTCTGTGTTGTCGTGTGAAATACTGTGACAATAATGGCGTGTGAAAAACGTAACACTAGGCTCCAAAGTAAATTGAGAAATGACAGCGAAGACGAAAGCAGTATGTTAGCGCCGCAGAATAATGAATTAACTAATGTTAATAGTAGTAATTTGGTAACTGCGCATAGGGAAATGGAGCGGGTTTCAAACAATGGCGTGGACAGTGAAACAATTAGTGAAGAGGGAAGCATTATCGATCGATCGGTCGGCAATAGCTCGCCTCAGGAAGCCGAAATGACACGACACGATCTCGCAAATACTGTAGATTCAGGTTTTGGGTCATCACCGTTTTCTCAAATGAGTCAAGACACATTTTCTGCTTGTCAAAATGTGAATGTTGCCGGTGAAAATGCACTGCCGAAAAGCACTGAGGAACATGTTCCAGACACCAGTGCATTGTTATTACAATTAATACAACAAATGGGACAAACACAACAAAAGCTTGAAAAATTAGACACAATGGAACAAAATCTTCAAAAGTTAGACACAATTGAGCAAAATCAGAAACAAATGGAACAAAATCTTCAAAAGTTAGACACAGTGGAACAAAAACAGAGAGAAACACAGCAAAAGCTTCAAAAGTTAGACGCAATGGAACAACACCAGAGACAAACACAGCTACAGTTAGATGCAATGGAACAAAATCTTCATACCACACTTGAACAAACACGTGAGGATTTAACTAATGAGTTACATCACATTGAATCGAAATGTCAAAAAGTCTGTAATGACGTAAAAACACAAATTTGTGAACATTTCCAACCTATTTTTTCGCGACATGAAAATGCACTACAGAATCACGAAGCAGCCATAAAAGAACTGCAAACTACTGTTCATGAAAATCATGAGACCTTGCAAGCTAAATTTGACTTAGTTGCATCTACCGATTCGGTTACGCAACTTGCAAAAACCCAGGAAAACTTAAAAGACACAGCAGAAAAACACACTGAGGAAATAAGTACATTATCGGATAAAGTAGCCGAACTTTCAGATCAGTTCACTAACTTATCTACGAGGGTAGATGATGATCTGAATGACACAAGACCTGTAGCCTTCACTGACACAGAAGAGTATGAACAAATTAGAAAATTCAAACAAAATCAAAATCAAATTAATACGCAACACCAAAGAGAAATCCGCGAAGTACAAGATCAGCTGACACAGGTAATACAAGAATTACGTATTTCAGAGGACACTCGCGCCCCAACACGGGAAGAGGGACATAGAAATACGGAACAACCACAAAATAATAACACAAGACACTTCGGAAATTATGAAAGAAATTGGCAAGGCACACCGAATTTTGTGATGGAACCGCCGACACGACGTAACAATGACCGATATGCGACTCGCCGACATGATGACTTTGACTATAAGCTGTTCATTACTACACGTAAATTCAAAACGTTTAAGAATTCTGCCAACGACATTCATCCACAAGCGTGGCTTCATCAATTCTCTCATTGTTTTCCCCCCAACTGGTCATTAGAACACAGATTAGAATTTATGTGTGGCTATTTAGAGAATGAACCAGCTGTAAGAATGCGTTCGGTCATTCACGATTGTCATAGTGAAGGAGAATTTTACCATGCCTTCCTCTCAGCATATTGGTCTCAAGCCACACAAGACCGAGTAAAACATGGCATCATAATGATGAAACATTTCGAACAATCTGAATTCTCCAGTCTTGTGAAATATTTTGAAGACATGTTGCACAAGAATCAGTACCTGTCAAACCCATACAGCCCCTCAGAACTCATCCGCATTTGCTTAATCAAACTGCCTGAACATTTGCGACACATTATTTTGGCAGGACGTTGCAAAGACGACATTGAAGCATTTCAAGGACTCTTACAAGAACTGGAAATTGACACTGACAATCGCGGAACGCACGAGCACAACAATTACAGATCACATCCGTCGCAATTCCGCGATGAAAGAAATAATAACTGGACGCGACAAGGCTATTCTCACAACACAAATCGTGACCGAAACAGACACCACCCGTATAACAACCGTTGGCAGAGTAGTAATAATTACAGGGAAAGATCACCTCTCCGCGGTAATGACTATCACAGAGACAATCAGAGAAACAGACAATATGGGAACCAAAACAATTATTATTACGAGGGACAGAATAACTTTAGACGCAACGGTCCAGCGCACAGTTACGATTCAGGGAGAAATTCTCCACCACTTAACCGACAAGGAAGAAACTACGGAACCTACCGACATGACGACAGACGATATATTCGTAACGACAGACCTGAATTGCATCAGAACTGGCGGGATTTAAACAGGGCAGGGCCTTCTCGGCAAGGCGAATTTGTAGAAGTTAGGTCTCCTAATCCCAATAACGACGCGCGCTTACAAGGGAACAGACAATGACTCGCACAAGCAGGCAGCCGCGTGCGCCGGCTGGCTCCGAGAAAAATAACATAGACGCTAACCTTGAGAAAAATTCCAGTATTCTTTAACGACGTATACCGCATGTTAATTGCATTGTTCAAACTCTGAGTACTATGAAGAGCAAAGGTTTACACCACATTTCACACGTAAAACCGTTTATTGAGAGATAATGTGCTTTTTTAACTTGAGATTTTAATGCAACATATTGGTTTACTTGGAAATACATTATGGATTCAAGGTGCTTTCTGAGAGATACCAAGTGACACAGTGGTTAGTCTATTTGACAGCTACACGACTATATCACGACGCTACTAATGTGTGACACAATTCACCTTGTTGCTTTTGCGGTGTATCTGTTTTATATCTGCACAGTTTTTCGGCATTATTCAAGAAATTAAAACATGTTTTAGTAGTAACTTTTGTGGTATAGCAACAATGAGACAGCCTTTTTCGTAGCACAAAAATACGTTACAGTACAGTACTTTCTTCATCACAACAATAAGCGTAATAACTAAGATATCCATACGCAAAGCATTTCACTTTTGTGTATCAAGAGGTAAGTACATTGACTTCTGCAGAACTTAGCTTTCGGAGGACGATAACTACGAGACTTCCACAGAGATTATCTTACAACATGACGCACAGTTTAGCGCTACAGGACACGTATTTGAGTGATTAATTTTGTACTTAAAACACTTACTTTTAAAGATTTTTTAATTACAAAGAAGGTTTTCCGTGATACATTTCATTCCATTGCTGTAATCTGTAACACCTGAGGGTATAATTACATTAATCCTCAGGGGGGTACACGTTTACTTTGTGTACCATGTGTGTGGCAACCACAAGGAACCCTAGCTAATATGGTATTTGCTTATACAACTTTACACATCGGTACCATATTTCTCCAACACAGTATTACACAGCTATCAGATCATTTAACTGAGAGAGACAAACATTTTTTTTACTACGTCAGTGACAGATGTTTACGTAATTACACAGTTGAATAACTTCATACGTATGAAATTGTATTTTGTCTGTACTTTGTAAACTGTTCATATTTTTTCGGAACCATTGTGATACAATGTGAGCTTTGAATGATGTGTTTGGTATGGAATCATGATTTTAAAGTACGTTTGAGGCAGATGACACTTTTGAAATGAGCAGAGAATTTTTTTTAGGTTTTGAAACTATTGGAGGAAGCTACGACGATTTTGAGATTTGACTGAGGTGTTATGATGTTATTTTTTTACGACGACGATGTGTATTATGTTGTTGAGGTATGTTTATGATTAGTAAGCTAATGTTATATGAAGAATTTGATTATGCTATGTATCTAATGATGAAGTATTGAAGAAGCGTCGACGAATTTGTATATGTGTAATAAGGTACGGAGTAATGAGTAGCGGTTAGGAACTCTGCCTTGTGAAGACGTATGTTGGAAACCGAGAATCGTACTTTTAGAATTATGAAATGTGTGTAAATGCGTGAATGTATCACAATGCCGACGAAAATTTTTTGGACACTGTTATATTCATGGGATTTTGTTTTTACAGGTTTGCAACGCTAATTCTTGACCTGTGAAATATTTTTATTTAAGACTGCCATTGTAGCGGAAACTGCTGTCGTAAATATTTCCGTACGAAAGTTAAGTGACCACCTGCACGTAATACGTCGTGGGCACACAGCTGTGTCAGACACCTGAGCGACAGCCGCCCGAACAAAAAAAAACCATTAGCCTTCCAGCGGCACAGGTAGAAAAAAAAAAGAGGCCATTATAATCGCTATTGACGTTCCTTTGTAGAAAGCATCGCAACATTTCACGGCTATTGTCGTGCTAATTGAGAGAAATGCCATATGGCTAGTGAATGACCTTTCACGCCTTGCTTTGCCCATTTTGTTTAATATCTAGTTTCTAGCTGCACTGCAGCACTGGTTAAAATAAAATTTTATAGATGTACTAATATAAATATTTTCTGTCTACAGATCTATTAAATAATAATTTTGTAATCCACATTCTTCGAAAAAGGAGCTCTTGGAATGGAAAGAACAATAAGAAGGGACTAATACCAGGAACTGCATACATAATTTTCTTTTCAACTACTGAGTAATTTTTTGTAGAATTAGTTTTTGTGGTGCACCACTTTAATTACTTAGACATTAAGATGTGATTATACATTTCACTTATCTGCATTGTTATCTTTAGTCTACTATTTTTTCTGCTTGAGCTATGTCATGTTTAGGTATAAGTTGCTGCTGTTTGCCAGGCATAGTGTTATTGAATTTGACTTTGTATTATTCTGTTAAGCCAGTTTTACTAATTATTTCTTGTTATTGTTTGCTGCACATTGCCTTATATTAGTTGTAATATTGCAATTGCTTCGCTAATTTCTAAAATGCTGCTTCGCAAATCTGCGTTTTTTTTATTGCTGTTTATATTAATTGTTTTATGTGATGCTGCATTGCCTCGTCCCTTAGTTTAGCATCTGAGCTCAGTAGATTTAAGTTAGCTTAAGAGGGGGTAGACTATATAAGAAACTAACTATGATGAATTGGAAGAAATGCATTGAGAAGCCACAAGAAACAGATAGGGCCAAAATGAGTATTGTACAATGAGAAATAATTATTTTGAAAGAAATATGGTTAGAATACAGAAAAGAGGTACAGATAGGACCATTTGGGAATAATGATGAACGAAGGGAGATCTCCAAGAACAAAAAAGGTTTTGTTCACAAAATACTGCAGTACCAAAAGTTACACTGAAAACGAACCCTGTCCTTTCCTTGTGTTATCCCACTATGTGTTTGTGTTCCCTTGTGTATTTGTGTACTTCCTGTCTTTAGTTGTTTATCTGATAAGACTTATGTTGTAGAATTTTTCTAATACCATGTTATTTACTTTGTAAACATGTTTAAACAGTATTTGTTCTGTTTTGTTTTAATGCTCATGTGGAAGTTGATATTCCAAAAGTTATTCTGATCTTTATGTATGTACTTATGTCATTATTTTTATAACACTGATGTATTTGTTTATTTCTATTCTTTTGTAAAGCCCCTATTCCTACAAATGTTATCTGTATTATTATGTTTTTAATGATGTATTTTATACCGTTGTTATTGTATTCTTATGTTATAAAATTGTAATTGACACCAGGTCATCAAATTAAGTAACTTGTAAGTTACATTTCACTGCACACGTTTTTGTTGGTCATAATATATGGACAATATGTGACAAGTAGGGACTGTTAGTGTTTGCATGTGTGTTAATAATTCAGCAAGGGACTGGATAACAGCATTGCTTGTTCTAAGGACAATTCCAACAACTTTGTGAGTGCACAAGTGGTGGTTATGGACTTGTTATATTATCCGCAAGACTCTTCAATGGTGATTGTGTACCTGCACAGTCACAACAGATGGCTGCTGGCCATCTCTACAAGGACTACAGTGGGTCTGCGTCTTTGCTGACTCACCAGTACCATTATCTCTACAAGGACTACAGTGGGTCTGCGTCTTTGCTAACTCACCAGGACCATTATTTCTACAAGGACTACAGTGGGTCTGCACCTCTGGTGGCCCACCAATACCGTAATCTCTACCAGGACTACAGTGGGTCTGCTCTGTGATGACCTACACACCAATACTCTTCAAAACTTCGACTGACTCTGTTGTGGGTTTGCTCTGTTGTGGCCCATTACCTGTCAGCATGTCAAGAGTCAGCACTGTCTTTCCGTTGGAAGGACAACACTACTTCTTCAAGACTGCATGGAAATCCACTACGTCTGTGTGCATTGTCTTTTACTGCTCAGACTTTGAGAAAAACACTGCAATGTGATGAATGATCAAGACTGTCTTTATGGACTGTGAGAAAATTTTAGCTTTTGACCAACATTGTATCAATAAGTGTGTGCATTTGATTTCTTAGTTATTGTAATTATGAAAAATTTTTTTCAAATCTGTATTGGGCACTGCCCAACCCAATTTGTAAAATTTTTTGTGGGGAGCATGGGGGCTATGTAAGTAGGCTGTTTAGGTTTTTTTATTGGTAACGCCACCTCAGTATGAAAATCAGCGGCTGTGCCGTGTGCAATCTGTGGCTGCTTTGCATTGTTGTAATACTCAACCATTGTAGTGTTAGGCAGCTGGCTGTGAACAGCGCGTAGCGTTGGGCAGTTGGAGGTGAGCCGCCAGCAGTGGTGGATGTGGGGAGAGAGATGGCGCAGTTTTGTAATTTGTCATGATATCAAGGTAAATACATTGTTTGTTCTCTATTAATATCTTTCATTTGCTAACTATCCCTATCAGTAGTTAGTGCCTTCCATAGTTTGAATCTTTTATTTAGCTGGCAGTAGTGGCGCTCGCTGTATTGCAGTAGCTTGAGCAGCGAAGATTTTTGTGAGGTAAGTGATTTGTGAAAGAGATAGTTTAATGTTAGTCAGGGCCATTCTCTTGTAGAGAATTTTGAAAGTCAGATTGCGTTGCGCTATAAATATTGTGTGTCAGGTTAAGCACAGTCCTGTGTATAATTGTTAAAAGGGGACGTTTCAATGGTGATACTGCCTTGCTGGTAATATGGGCGGCACTGTAGTTACGGAACTATAAACATAGAACCATCCGTTTTAATTGCCTATTGCTTGAAGATTTATCACTTTTCAGTATAAATACTATCATCATAAATCCAACAGCACCAGAACACAGTGTATAACTGTCGTACATATGATTACCAGTAGGGAATTAAAGTGGAAGCTGCCAGGCGGATAGTAACTAGAAGGCCGCCTATATTCCCGCAACCCAGTAGCCAAAACCATGCTACAAAATTATATATGTAACTTCTTAATAGCTTAAAGGGATCGGAAACTAATTTACGGGAATAATAAAAGTTTGAAAAGTGTATAAATTGCATGTTTGACCATCAGCCGCTCATGGACCATCTTCACAGGTAAGGGTTAAAATGGTTCAAGCCACAAAATTACGATTTTCGTTATTTAAATAAAGTATAGAACATGTCACGAATATCAATATACGACACAGGAATTTTAGAAGCAAACATACTAACAACAAGTGTACAGTGTTGACTGCTATGTGTTCAATTGTTATTAGTATGTTTGCTTTTAAAAGTCCTATGTCGGATAGTGATATTCATGAAATGCTCTATGCATTATTTAAGTAATTAAAAATGTAATGTTGTGGCTTAGACCATTTTAATCCTTATCCGTGAAGATGGTCCACAACTCAAACCAGTCGATATTTAGGTTTAAAATAAAAGCGGCTAATGGTCCAACGTGCATTTTATACATTACTTGACGGCTGTTGATAAGCAACCTTCGAAAAATGTTTATCTGAAAAGAAACTGGTCGAATTTCTTTGCATTTGTACTCTATTCAGTATACACTGATACGCCAAAACTTTATGACCACCTGCTTCATAGATTGTTTGTCCGTCTTTGGAACGAAATACATCATTGCTTCTGCATATCAGGTTCAAATGGTTCAAATGGCTCTGAGCACTATGGGACTTAACTGCTGAGGTCATTAGTCCCCTAGAACTTAGAACTAGTTAAACCTAACTAACCTAAGGACATCACAAACATCCATGCCCGAGGCAGGATTCGAACCTGCGACCGTAGCGGTCCTGCGGTTCCAGACTGCAGCGCCTTTAACCGCACGGCCACTTCGGCCGGCCTGCATATCAGGGATCCGACAGTTTGTTGGTAGATTTGCAGAGGCAAGTGACACATATTTCTACGCACATGGCATGTAATTCGAGTATATAAAGGGCCGCTGATTTGCGAATGTGGTGAGGGCACCCGATACCGACCCACATGGGTTCCACAGGATTTACATCAGACGAACTTGGTAGCCGAGACGTCAACGTCTGTTCACTGTAATGCTCCTCGGACGACTGTAGCACGGTTCTGGCTGCGAGATATGGAGAGTTATACTGTTGAAAAATGACATCGCCGTCGGGGAGACATCAAGCATGAATGTATGCGGGTGGTTCGCAGCTGTTAGCGAGTCTTCGATTACTACCATAGGTCACATGCAAGCGCGGCAGAAAGTCTTTCATAGCATACTACTGCTCCCCCAAATCTGCATCTGTGGCACGCTGCACGTTTCGAGCCGCCGTTCACCTCGATGACGACGTTTGTGGAGACAACCAGCGACCTAGTGTAGCAAACATGTGATTCACCCGAAGAGCCGGAACTTTTCCATTGATCGACAGTCGAATCTCGATGGTCCTGTGCCCACTGCAATCGTAATTGATATTGTTGGGTCAGCAAGTGAACATGTAGGGATGGTCTGTTCCGTGTTCAACAGTGTTCTATGAACGTTGTGTTCCGAAACCCTTGTCCGTGAATCAGCATTATGCTCTTTCGGCAGAGATGCCATAGATCCCCTTCTGTCCTTCATCTCTGTACTCATTACTCTTTTGGTCAGAGCTTCCAGCCTTTACGTCAACAGAGTAACGTTAACAGTGCCATAAGATATCATCACTTACGAAACTAAACGTTTTATGAATGACCTTTTCATTTACCTCTTAAGCAGTTTCCGAATCTGTCGCAAATAAGTTATTATAGGACACAACGAGGTATTGGTTGTTCCGTGAGTTACTTCTATGTATTCATATTAAAATTTGTTGTTGCGACAGTTAGTTGTCATCTGATATGGACCAATAATCAGAAAGCACGTCATGATACGGTAAAAGTGGTTGCAGAACATCAAAATAGTGTTTATTTTTGCAGTTATCGCAATCTTCTGTCAAGGCTCGACGGAAAATCCATTTATTATTATAAAGAGCTGCTGCTATTAAAAGTACATTAAATCGATTAAAAGGTGATAATTATCTACTCCTTGCCGACTAATTTCTAACAACTGGGAACGAGAATATTAAAAAGAAGCTGCTGTTCGCTGAATCAGACGTGTAACAAACTGTCGCTAATAATTTACTTAAAAAAAAGAGACATACGTTGTGGTGCCAGAAAAGTATGGGTACAGAAATTGTCGGGGAACGAGAGAAGCTTCAGGAGCTAGTGGAGAAGCTCATTGTTCCGCACTTCGAGAAGCACAATTTTCTGCACTGCGACACTTACAAAGCGCTGCAAATTACCACCTGCACAAGTAATTATATGCGCGGTAGTGGGAAGCTGCGAGAGGAGTTGGCCCGCTGCACGCTGCAGATAACGAGAAGCGAGCACGCAAATGTCGGCTGTGCCTGCAAAGCTTTGCGTCACTCAGGGATTGATGGAACAAGACAACATTTTTGAGTTGCCATAAGTTCTTGGTATCCCTACGGCTCAAGAATAGACAAATATACAGCAGCAGACAAGGGTTTCGCAGCAGCGGTTTATGATTTCAGACTTGTAACTCTACATTTGGGTGTTTTACAAATAAACTGTGTTGCATTCACAACACGACAGACGGTAGAAAGAGAGTAATTTGGTGAGCAAGAAGAGGTGACGTGTAATGTGCCCAATACAATAAGGCAAACAATGGATGGAGCAGTGTTTAAGGGCAGTATCAATGCCTTATCCTGATAATGTTAAGTTTGTTATACTTACATGGTGTAAGGAAAATGTACGGCGCAAATTACATGATACATTCCTCACAAGTGGACCAAAAAATTATCTTTTATGGACATGGGTCAGGATACGCTTTGTTTATATGTTACAAAATGGCTCTGAGCACTGGCTTGTAGAGTATAAATGTAGATGTAGAACAGTGGAATCATGGGGGACATGCACTCTTGGTAACGTCTGGTTGCGTTGTGCACCGCCAGTGTTTTGTTTTATTTATTTATTTATTTAACCTGATCAGATTAGGGCCATCAGGCCCTCTCTTACATCGGACCGGTGTTCCACACATGCAGCATTTCACACATCAGAGTTACATCATGACAATAGTTTAAATGAGAAAATTAGCTTACTCTAGTGACAATATGAATAAAGAGTAGTGACTAAGACCTAATAAAGTAAATGCGGAAGTATTTTTACAACAGTTGCTATACATACAGATTATGATAAAAGCAATAATAATAGCAGTAAAACAAAAAATCAAATAATAATGATAAACATGACTAAGACCTAATAAAGTAAATGCTGGCAGTATTTTTACATCACGTGCTATACATACAGATTATGGTGAATGCAATAATAATAACAGTAAAAAAAATCCAATAATAATGACAAACATGAGAAAGATTGGCAATAGTAATGAAGGTTTGTGAAGATGTACATTAATATCTTGGTGTGTAAAGTAGATGTTTACTAGTATAGCGAGTTTTGGGTAAGGGAGGTTTAAGGAGGGGGAAAGAGGGAAGTAATGAGGTGAAGTGCATTCATGTACAGAGGAAGGCATTACTGTTGCTTAATTAGATACGTCATTAACTGTTTTTTGAAGCCGGCCATGTTTTTAAGTTCTCTAACATAACGAGGGAGGTTATTCCAGAGTCGGGTTCCCGCTACTGTAAAGGACTTGGAGAAGGTGACTGAGCGATGCAGTGGAACGGAGAGGATTTTATTATAATGGGAACGTGTGTTTCTGTCATGTTGTTCCGACATGAGTGTTGGGGACGAGGAGAGATATGAGGGACAGTGTACATTCATAAGGCAGTAGATGAGACAGAGTGTATGGAAATCTCTGCGTTTGTCTGCACGCAACCTGGACAATTTTACATATGCTGGTGAAATGTGATCAAAAAGTCGAACGTCACAGATATATCGGACGCAGGCATTCGTGCCCAGTTCTAGACGTCGGGAATTTTCCTGAGAGAGGCCTTGTAGGATAATATCGCTGTAGTCAATGATTGGGAGTATAAGCGTTTGTACTAATTTCTTTTTCAGATCGAAAGGGAAGAGTTTTTTATACTTTTGTAGGACATGAAGGGATGCTGATGCTTTTTTGCACACTGCAGTTACGTGCTCTGTCCAATTTAGATTTTCATCTATTATTACTCCCAAACTCTTTGCTGAGGGAGAGAAGTTAACATTTGTTCCATTTAGGATAAGAGGTGGTACGGATTCCCGATGTTTTGGGCTAATGAGCTTAGAGTGACCAACAAGTACCGCTTGGGTTTTAGATGGGTTTAGTTTTAGACCTATGTCCTGTGCCCATTTTGACAGTGCATCGAGGTCAGTATTGAAATTTTCAATAGCTTTCTTGAGATTGCTTGGTTTCGCACTTAGATACAA
Source organism: Schistocerca nitens (assembly GCF_023898315.1). NCBI lineage: Eukaryota > Metazoa > Arthropoda > Insecta > Orthoptera > Acrididae > Schistocerca > Schistocerca nitens. The sequence continues at coordinate 1,157,714,593 of NC_064614.1, read as the reverse complement.
CTGAAGGTCATCAGCATACATATGGTATTTGCAATAGGTCAGGACCGATGACACATCATTGACATAAAGAGAGAAGAGTATAGGACCTAATACTGAGCCTTGGGGAACGCCTGACACTACCTGCCGCCATTGTGATTTTATATTCCCAGACAGGACGCGTTGCTGACGAGACGTCACGTATGAGCGAAACCATTGCACTGCGCTTGGTGAGAAATTTAGACCGCTAAGTTTGGCTAGTAAGATGTCGAAGTCGACAGTATCAAATGCTTTGCTGAAATCTAAGAAGCAAATGATAGTCGCTTCTTGTCTGTCCATGGCAAGTTTCAGGTCATCTGTCACCTTTATCAGAGCGGATGTTGTGCTTCGATGTTTACGGAAACCTGATTGGTATTCGTCTAGTATGTTGTTAGTAGTTAGGTAGTTGGTGAGCTGGTCATAAACTATATATTCTAAGGCCTTTGATAGTGCATGAAGAAGGCAGATGGGGCGGTAGTCAGAGGGTGCTGTGGCGATGTCCTTTTTAGGCAGTGGCTTAATTTGTCCCAGTTTCCAGGCCTCAGGGAAAACACTTGTGATTAATGAATCGTTGAAAATGTCTGTTATAGAGGGCAGTAGTTGGTCAATAATAAGTTTTACCATCTGGATAGTGATACCATCATGTCCAGTAGATTCTGATCTAATCCGCATTATGGCTTTCTTGACAGTACTGCAAGTGACGTGCTGTAGATAGAATTTTTCTTTGCTACAGTCGTTCATCCCAATGAAGTAATCAATGATTCTCTGTTTTTTTTTTTTTCGGATCAATTTTGGTTGCAGGTAATGTGAAGAATCGGTTTAGTTCTTCAGCTGGGACCATGGGATTTTCTGCAACTTTTATTTTGCCTAAACCGAGACTACGGAGATTTTTCCACAAGATAGCTAGTCTACATCTATTGTCAGCTAATGTACGGGCATGTCTGAGCTTAGCGTTTCTCACCGCTGACTGACATTGTTTCGTTTCTGCTTGTATACAGCGTGATTTTCAGGTGTAGGGTGTATCTTGTATGCCCGATGTGCAGCATCTCTGAGATTCATGAGCTGTTTTAGTTCATCAGTCAGCCAAGGTGCAGGTTGCCTTTTTACTTTTCTGGTCTTTATTGGAGAATATTTGTCATATAGTTGAATAATTTTGTTAGTGAAATCGTGGAGTTTGTCGTTTATGTCCTTGAGGGGAGTAGAGGTCATCCCCCAAAGTATTTCTTGTGCCTCAGTTTCGAGTTCAGGCAAATTTATGCGTTTGAGGTCTCGGTATGTAGACAGTTTTTGTTTCTTTCTAGGGCATTCTAGTGAATACGTCATGGAAATGATGTCATGGGCAGACATGCCAGGCGCAGATATTTGAGAGGTGCGGATTATTCTGTTCGGAGATTTCGTTGCGAATATATCTATGAAAGTGTGACTGGTAGTCGTGTGATGAGTAGGTGCCAGCTGAAGTAGCGTCATATTTGAGGAAGAAAGCATCCTCTTAAAGTTCCCAGTGGAAGGACTATTGCACAGAAAATTAATGTTAGTGTCACCAGCTATAATTACATGTTCATATGACGATTCGAGACAAGAGAGGGCAGTTTCGAAGCAGGCGAACCCACCTACTTTAGGAGGTTTGTAAAGGACACATATTAAGCACTTTCTGTTAAGTGATTTGGTCTCTATGAACATATATTCCACTTGTTTATCTACATTGTTGTCGGATGTGTGTAGTACTATAGGTGACAAATCAGAGCGTATGTTTACATGTCCCTATTGCCACGCAGCATACGACAGTACTTTTTTTTTAAGGCAACATCAACTGTTCCAGCGAGCAGTACGACCGTTGCAAGCACACGTGTTACTACGAAGAGTTAATCACAAATCTGGCTCGTGCAACGACAGTGCACACAAATGCATAGCTGATGCCCATTTGATGGATTAGCTGACGGCAAAGACGCTCGCGCTCAACGTTTCTACCGGGAGAGATTTCCAGGATGATAGTCCCCCAACAGGAAAATGTCAGAAGCCATTGATACTCGACTTAAGAAACATGAGGCATTTAAGCCGGATCCTCGCAACCGGGTGAGACCAAGAAGGACGATGACATTGATATGGGTCCGCGCGAGGTACCCGCGTGGTCAGGGGGGGCCTTGCCACGGTGCGCGCGGCTCCCCCCGTCGGAGGTTCGAGTCCTCCCTCGGGCATGGCTGTGTGTGTTGTCCTTAGCGTAGCTTAATTTAAGTTAGACTAAGTAGCGTGTAAGCCTAGAGACCGATGGCCTCACCAGTCTGGTCCCACAGGACCGTACCACAAAATTCCAAAACATCGCAGCGGGAGTTGACGATGACCCTAGTGTAAGAACAAAATATGTAGCTAAAACACTGAATGTTGATCACACGACTGTCTGGAGGATTGATGTATGTATCAATTCCCATGGCGGGTATTTTCGTGTGAAAAATAGTTGCGTGTGGTATGCTGGTGCGTTCTGTTCGTGTGTATTTCCCATGAATAATGAGTTGGACAAAAACTTGGAAACAAAATATTTTCAGAACCATGTTGATATAACATAATTCTTTCGTCTATTTACGAGGAATGTGTCGCGCAGTTTGTGGCGTACGTTTTTGTTACACCCTGTATATCCAGTTTTCTCATAAATTATCCATGGTAATAAAACGGAACTTCGCCACGATACAGGGTCAGATCTTATACATTCACTGATCTAGTATCGAGTATCGTTGTTAGGAATCGAGATAAAAAGTCTTAATGAAGTTCTTAAAACTTTATCTAATTTAAAAAATTGTGATCAAACGGAGTAGCTGCCTCTACTACTATCGATCCATCTAACCATAATACCGCTGTCAGTAAGAGAAAAAAATTTCAGAGTCTTACCTTACGTAGTTTCTGAGATAATGCCAGAAATTTTGCAAAAAACGTTTTTCAGAAATCACCACTTCATTACCTATATGTTTACTTCCAACAGGACATGTTCTGTAGAATCCATTTCCGTTATTTCTTCCATTCTTAAACATTTACTTTGGTGCAGTCATATTAAAGAGAGAAACACGACTCAGTGAGTAATGAGCCTTACAGAATGTGGATAATATCATGCATTATATCACAAACAGGAAGTGATATAACAGCAACCAAGGTAGCCAAACTACGCTGAAGGATTTTTACCAGAAATCAACATAAATCACTTCCTTCTGGAGCAAACATTTTCCGAGATATCTTGTAACTGAGCAAGCGTTCATTAAACCTGTAGAAATTCCTTTGCAGTAAATAATTTCAAAATAAATTAAAAATACTTACACTTTTCCAAAATCAACGAATCATACAACAAATTAAAGAGTAATCTCCGAAAGACAATTTTCCATAAAAAATAAAAATAAAAATTTTACACCCACGTCACCTTTTGGCTCCCATTTAAGTGCCATGGGGGCGAACAGAAACGACCAAAGAAACTGGATTAGGTGGTTGGTAGAGTGGGATGACTCTGGGAGACTGCCGATCCCAGAGGTCTGCGTGTTGTGACATTCCCCAGCATAAGAAAAGAGATAAAGCATCCCACACGTCACAACTACCTAAACATGTAAGGTCGATTTCTCGTAAAGTGAACTATGTGGGTGCAAGAAAGGGGGCGCTTTACGTGTCTGGCTGGCCCAGAAGCAGGTGTGATCAGCCAGTAGAATGAACGACAGAATGTATTAAAAGAGGCTGAAACGCCCAAGGGTCACAAGTGAACGTTTTAATCTAGTTGGAAAAAGACGATGAAAGAGCAGATGGAATTTTGGACCTATGTGTCAACGTTTATTGAAATCAAACATCTAGTAGATGCACGGCAGTTATATCAGAGTTCTGGTCAAACAACCAGACTCGACTCATTTACTAATAATTTTCAAGTGTGTTACGTGCTTAAGGCCAGGAGAGCAAGGGGACATTGCAAAGAGTAAAAAATCAGATATGTTTTGTTTTTTTGTGGAGGAATGTGGTTTTCGCTATATAGTGTATATACTGGGGAACTTATCTGGCTCCAGACGGCTAGACAAATGTCCAGATTTACACGTCTAAGTGACAAGAAGATTAGATATCCTACATACGAAAGAGCTGCTATTACATGAATAATTTTATTCTGAGGTGACAAATTTGAACTAAACTCCTTCTGAACAAGCCTTGAAGGACCAACGGTACCGACAGACCGCCGTGTCATCCTTTGCTCACAGACGTCATTGGATATGGATATGGGGGAGCATGTGGTCAGCACACCGCCTTCCAGGCCGTTGTCAGTTTTCGTGACCGGAAACGCTACTTCCCAATCAAGTGAAACATCAGGTATATATCGGTTTCCCGATTCTTTATTGCCGGCCGCGGTGGTCTCGCGGTTCTAGGCGCGCAGTCCGGAACCGTGGGACTGCTACGGTCGCAGGTTCGAATCCTGCCTCGGGCATGGATGTGTGTGATGTCCTTAGGTTAGTTAGGTTTAAGTAGTTCTAAGTTCTAGGGGACTGATAACCACAGCAGTTGAGTCCCATAGTGCTCAGAGCCATTTGAACCATTTTTTTGATTCTTTATTAGTTAAGTTACATTTCTTCCGCAACAAAAGTGGGGAGTACAAACTGTTTGGAGGCGGTTGAAAGGCTCTCGTATACGGAAGAGGATTCCAGGACAGCTTATGTGTACTGTTGAAATGTGGCAGAAAAGCTTTCCTTAAGAAATGGGTGTTAGTCATGGGAGGTTTCCAGGGCCCGTTCGCCAAATTCTGAAGTAGCAGTTTCTTAACGTAAATTCTTTTGTGCGATAGGAAGCGAGCCTAAATCACAAGAAATAGACACCTGAATTAAGACAAGCATCTATTCAGCATGGATGTCAATAAGAATCCCGCCTTTTCGATTCCGCGGCAACGTAAGAAAATTCGTACCATCTCAAGAGAATTTCTGTCCGTCAATGGCCTCCTAGAGCAGAAGATCGTTACTTGGTACCACCCCAGCAAATTGTTCATGGGTAGCTGTACGCCATGCCAGTGAAATTTCTGCAGCATACTCCTCTATTACAAACTTCAAGCCACATTCACGTTCGACATATTGGCTACAAGAATGCTGTCGCCCCTCCAACGATACCTGGGGTGAGAGGAGAGTGCTTTCAACTTCATATTTCTCGATTCCTCGCTTTCGTCCCGTGCTGATTGTGCAGTTCAAAGATGTAAGTGTTGTATTTGTTAACAACATGAAGTTCTATTCTCGAATTTCACAGCCCGTACTCTGAGTAGCTCACGTCTACTGCGTTCTTTGTGCATCTTGGATGCGGAGTTTATTAGGTTATTTCTGTCGTTACTTTTAAAATGTAAGCTGACCAGATGAAGAATTCTGGTTTTGTTCTTCCAGTCTTCTTAACGATTTCAGTCCAAGTTCCATCTAATTAGCTTAATTTTTCATGATAGTTTTTCGATGTTTTTAAGAGCAACATTGTAGTGAAATTTCATGTTGGTTTTTGAATTTGGATAAGAATTTGGTATTGCGAAATTGGCCTCCATTTATGAATCCCACTTCCTAAAACTTCTCCTATGATTGGGCGACCCTTATTGAACAAATTTAATCAGGTATACTCTACGCTGTTGTGTCAATGTGATGGTGTTTCCGCTGGGCGCAGTGCCAATGATTGAATCACGAATGGAATGACATAATATGTGTCAACTGTGGTGACGAATGGGTAGCGCTGACACATCCAGATTAGTCTCACATTATTTTGCTTCATAAGAGGTAGTAAGTTAGCTCTCCCTTTTGAAAGTTAATTTTATTACTGTCTGTATAGTTCTAGGACAACCTGACTTTTAAGGGAGACAACTTACAACGAAAAGATCAAGTTCGACACAGAAATGAACCGTCTATCTATTGTTCATGAAGTCTCTGTGATTAATGGTAATGGACATGGTATTTATACATCAGCAGGTTCTGTTATAAATGCCAATAAGACGTATAAACTTAGTTTATTGGTTCCCAGCAATGAATGTTCCAAACTTTGACTTCCGTACCCACACTTCCGTAATCTAGACTAATAATCTGTTATTCCGGAGACTTTGCCTTTTAACTGATCTCGATTCTTTCATCAGTACAAGTTTCAACTTTTACTACAGTCTCCTATGGGTCGTTAATTCACATAATTTACAATTAGTAAATTAGAAAGTCTAAGACTCTCTTCTTCTCCTTGGTTTTTACTTATATGATTATTAATTTAGAACCGCTGGACTTCTTAACGCAGTTCTCCCTCTCAACATCTTCTTTAGCTTTTACTGACACCGATCCCATCTTAACGATCTGAGTAACACTACGAGCTTCTGACACCTTTCTAATAGCATGGTCGCCTGTTGCTTAATTGGCCAATCCCGAAAGGACACGACAATGCTCCTGCCGCCGAAAAAAGCACGTAACGTACGTCCTGTTCACAAGGAGAACGATTTTTGAAGGGGTGCGGAGAGCAGAGGATGCAAGCCCCGCCTATCTGCTCCCAGCAAAATGGCTGGCGAGGAGAGAGGGGCAGTGAGGGGGGGGGGGGAACAATTCGTGCTTACATCAAGCAGTGCTGGCACGACACTTCTTTCCCCCTTGGGTGGTTGGATCAGAAGTGCTACCACCTCGTGGCTGGACTTCCTAAGTGTTGAAGGTGAACGGCTAAGAATCTTTTCATTAACTCTAGGGAACGGCTCTGAGCACTTGGTCATCCAGTCTTTCTGATGTGTTGGTTGCGTTACTTTATTTAGTTGTTTGTAAACAATACAACAGTTTGCAGCGGTACATCACGGCTCTAGGCATCCGGAGATGGTGCCATCTAGCAGGAGCGAGTCGCGGGGCCCAGTGTTTCAACAGTGGCGAGAAGTTTGTGCGTCAAGGAGCGTATTGCATCCTGAATGGTTTCCACATCCAGATTGTGACGCAAGTCGTGAACTCTCGCCCACTGTAGATCTCCCAGTATCGAACGTAAACAGTTCCCCGAAGAGGAGCAGTGGTAAAGCATCGCAGGCAGGACTGCTGCTCTGTAAAGTCGGAGCTTTCTGCGAACGTTAAATTGCCAGCTCGAAAATAAAGGATTTAGTTGATGAAATAAGTGCGTTGAATGGTCACGCCATTCCAGCACATGATCTCTGAAAAGGAGTTTGTGGTCCAGTATGACTTGCAAGTATTTAATCTGAGTAGTCCAGGGAAGTTCTACATCCTGCAATATCAGTCGATGCTGGGTGAACATGATAACAACATGACAGATATTTTCCGGATATTTGTCACTGGCGTGACGAACCCACCTTGATCTTGTATCCCTTGGCGGTGCGCAGGATGAGGTAGTGCGCGATGCCGGACGGCTGGAAGTCCCTGGGGACGCGCAGCGACAGCGCGTAGCAGCCGGGCTTGCTGGTGCTCTCGCGCACCATAAACGCGCCCTCCGGTTCACGGCCCAGCACCTCCAGCGCGATCTCCCTGCGAACAGAGACACACAGGTCGACTCGGAGAACCTTACAACAAGCGTCAGTTAGCCTCCCTAGAGATCTCGTGTACCGTGAATACGCCCTCCACGTCACAACGCAGCAACACCAAAGTAAGCTCTCTGCAAACAAACTCACACGTACACGTAAGGGCATAGAGACAATGACATAGCAGTCAGGCTTACTTCTGCTCTTGCGTACCATTCTCCACACCAAGTCTCAGAACCTCCATCGTAGTATTCGTCCAAGGTCACACATGTAATCTCTGGGGATGCCGTGTTCCTTGACATCGGGAAGGCATCTGACACTGTCTCAATGGAGATCTGTCGCTCCATGAACCAGACCTCAGGACTGGCGTCCAGTGCCTCCAGTGCAAACACTGTCATACATGTAAACTCGGAACGCGTTGAGCTTAATATGGCCGTTCAAGTAGAAGTTTATCGTATGTCGCTGGAGAAGGTGTAAGCTGCAACGGAAGATAATGTCTTTCCATATTTCAAGAAGGGCCGAAGGACAGATGCACACAATTATAGATCTATATCGTTGATGTCAGTCTGTTGTACAATTATGGCACACGTTTTATACTCAAGAATTATGACGTTTTTAGGAAACGAAAATCTCCTCTACAAAATAATCATGGATTCCGCTAACAGAGATCTTGCGAAAGTCAGCTCGCTCTGTTCCTCCACGTCGCTTTAGACAACGGCGCTCACTTTGAAGCCGTGTTCCTTGAATTCAGGAAGATATTAGAAACCGTCCAGCACCGCCAGTTACTGAGAAAACACGAGCTTTTCGATTATCGGATCAGATTTGCGAATGGGTTAACGATTTCCTTGAGGACGGAACTCAACACGTCGCGCTTAACGGAATAAAATCAACAGATGTAAAAGTTCCCAGAATTCATTCTGGAAACATCCCCCAGGCTGTGGCTAAGCCATGTCTCCGCAATATCCTTTCTTTCAGGAGTGCTAGTTCTGCAAGGTTCGCAGGAGAGCTTCTGTAAAGTTTGGAAGGTGGGAGACGAGGTACTGGCAGAAGTAAAGCTGTGAGTACCGGGCGTGAGTCGTACTTGGGTAGCTCAGTAGGTAGAGCACTTGCCCGCGAAAGGCAAAGATCCCGAGTTCGAGTCTGGGTCCGGCACACAGTTTTAATCTGCCAGGAGGTTTCAGAAGTAAAAGTTATTTCCGGACTACCCCAAGGCAGTGTGATAGGAGCGTCATTGTATATAATTTGTATAAATGATATAGTAGAAAGCGTCGGTAGCACTTCAAGACTGTTCGCATATGATGCAGGTGTCTAAAGGAAAATAGCAACGCCAGAAGACAGTACAGATTTGTAGAATGACCTGCAGAGGATTGAATAATGGTGTAGGCTCCGGTAGTCGACACTGAACGTAAATAAATATAATATATTGAGCGTACGTAGGAAGAGAAAGCCACTACTCCACAACTACACTCCTGGAAATTGAAATAAGAACACCGTGAATTCATTGTCCCAGGAAGGGGAAACTTTATTGACACATTCCTGGGGTCAGATACATCACATGATCACACTGACAAAACCACAGGCACATAGACACAGGCAACAGAGCATGCACAATGTCGGCGCTAGTACAGTGTATATCCACCTTTCGCAGCAATGCAGGCTGCTATTCTCCCATGGAGACGATCGTAGAGATGCTGGATGTAGTCCTGTGGAACGGCTTGCCATGCCATTTCCACCTGGCGCCTCAGTTGGACCAGCGTTCGTGCTGGACGTGCAGACCGCGTGAGACGACGCTTCATCCAGTCCCAAACATGCTCAATGGGGGACAGATCCGGAGATCTTGCTGGCCAGGGTAGTTGACTTACACCTTCTAGAGCACGTTGGGTGGCACGGGATACATGCGGACGTGCATTGTCCTGTTGGAACAGCAAGTTCCCTTGCCGGTCTAGGAATGGTAGAACGATGGGTTCGATGACGGTTTGGATGTACCGTGCACTATTCAGTGTCCCCTCGACGATCACCAGTGGTGTACGGCCAGTGTAGGAGATCGCTCCCCACACCATGATGCCGGGTGTTGGCCCTGTGTGCCTCGGTCGTATGCAGTCCTGATTGTGGCGCTCACCTGCACGGCGCCAAACACGCATACGACCATCATTGGCACCAAGGCAGAAGCGACTCTCATCGCTGAAGACGACACGTCTCCATTCGTCCCACCATTCACGCCTGTCGCGACACCACTGGAGGCGGGCTGCACGATGTTGGGGCGTGAGCGGAAGACGGCCTAACGGTGTGCGGGACCGTAGCCCAGCTTCATGGAGACGGTTGCGAATGGTCCTCGCCGATACCCCAGGAGCAACAGTGTCCCTAATTTGCTGGGAAGTGGCGGTGCGGTCCCCTACGGCACTGCGTAGGATCCTACGGTCTTGGCGTGCATCCGTGCGTCGCTGCGGTCCGGTCCCAGGTCAACGGGCACGTGCACCTTCCGCCGACCACTGGCGACAACATCGATGTACTGTGGAGACCTCACGCCCCACGTGTTGAGCAATTCGGCGGTACGTCCACCCGGCCTCCCGCATGCCCACTATACGCCCTCGCTCAAAGTCCGTCAACTGCACATACGGTTCACGTCCACGCTGTCGCGGCATGCTACCAGTGTTAAAGACTGCGATGGAGCTCCGTATGCCACGGCAAACTGGCTGACACTGACGGCGGCGGTGCACAAATGCTGCGCAGCTAGCGCCATTCGACGGCCAACACCGCGGTTCCTGGTGTGTCCGCTGTGCCGTGCGTGTGATCATTGCTTGTACAGCCCTCTCGCAGTGTCCGGAGCAAGTATGGTGGGTCTGACACACCGGTGTCAATGTGTTCTTTTTTCCATTTCCAGGAGCGTACGTTACTGATAACAATCTGTAGTAAACAGTATCTACCGTAACATATCGAGGAGTAAACTATTTCAAAGAGGCCGTAAGTGGGGTGACCACATAAAACAAATAGCAGGAAAAGCAACTGGCAGACTGTCATTCAGAGCAAGATCTTGACTAAATGTAAATCGTCCACGGAGGAAGTGGCTGGTAAGGCGCTTGAGTACTCTTCATCAACATCGAATCATCACCAGACAGGACTGATAGAAAAGATAGAGAAAATCCAACGGAGAGCGGCACGTTTCGTCACGGGATCGTTTAGTCAGAGCGAGGGCGTTACAGAGACGCTCAACAAATTTCTGTGGTAGATGTTGCAAGAGAGGCGTTGTGGGTCACGGAGAGATTTACTCCTAAAATGCTCTAGAGAGCATTTTCCGAGAAGAGTAGGACAACATTAATTCCTCCAACATACATATTGCGTAATGCCCATGCCGGAAAATTCAAAACATTAGATCTCCCTCCGGAAAGGGTCACACCGGTAAACTCTCCTAAGACACATAACTAGAATGTGTAGCAGTTGTACTCACTGGAGACATCTCGTTACAAGTATGAGCACATGGATGCACGGGCCTCAACCTCCATGCGTTTTCCCTGCAAAGAAGAGCACGCTGATGATAATCTCCTGGGATAACAAGTAACGCTACGTGCTAACTGGTGCTTTTGTGAACCATAAAAGAGAGCCCGAGTTTGCAGCTCATCATCTCTAGAGCACCACACTGACAAAACTTAGTCGACGCTACAGCATATAGCAAGAGGGTTTACTGGTGCTCTGACGCTCCAGAAACATCTCGATCAATTCATGAGCCACTTCCAGCTCGAACTGCCTGCAGACGAGGACATACTTTTAGACTCGCTGACACAGGCTACACCGAATAGCAACTGTTGTAAAGATGGTAACTTTGTGTAATTCCATAACGTGCAAAAACTAAATGTTGCCACTGGGCATACTGGAGCTCTACTTCACCATAAATGTTCGCCACAGTTTACGGTCAAGCACATCCAGCAACAGCTTTAAGCACAGGCAGCAAAAGAGTGTAGCAGCTGGGCTCATTTGCAATTCTGTCGTTGTACGACAGGGCCCTTGGTTCGCGGCCAACACCTCCAACACGATCTATCAGCAAACAACATCACATTGGTAACGTCTGCGAAACGTAGCGAAAGTGTGTCGTAGCCGTGCTTCTTGGTTATCTTACATACAATGTATGTGTGCTTTGGTACGCAGACCTTCACCTTTAGCACAATGTCCCTGCAACGAATTTCGCACTGGAAAACTTGGTAGGCGCCACCTACAGCCTTCGCTGGTGCTCTCCGGGTCTATGAATACAAATCGCCATTTCAAAGACCAAAACCTCCAGCACGATCTCCCTGCGAAGAGTCAAACTGGAAAGCTCAACTTGTTTATCCTGTAAACAAGATCACAATGGAGACGATTAGCAACAACATAAAAATGGCATGCGTAGTGATGCCTTCACACACTAATAATGCGTGGTATGGTTCGCGGGCCAGTGTCTCTAATACGGTCTCCCTGTAAACACAGGATTCACAGCAGCATAGCTCGCTGAGAAGAAGGCTTATCTCAAGGATCTGGTAATGAGATAAGAGTTTGAGAGGGCAATGAACAGTATCACATCAAATAAGTCAACAAGTGTTGAGGTTTACTGTCAAAGATATTAGAAAGTAGTGGGAAACATAGGTATAATAACATTTTTGATCTGGAGTAAATAATGTTCGTGAAACAGCTGATAAGTATCGTTTTTGTAAGGAGACGATGCTTTACAGCTTCTAAATATTTCTGAAAAATTATGATTTGCGCAATAGCTGTATTTTATAAGATTCTGCTATCCTGCAAAAAGTCATTTTATTTTAAAAAGCTCGTGTTTTATGTATAGGAAAGTGTTATCTTCAAGTACCCAGAAAGGATCAGGTGGATGAATACGAAGAGTATCTGGACAAAGAGTCTCAAGCTGCTGCACTGTTGCTTAGCATAATGTTTAGAAGAAGAGGTAAACAAATTGCAGGTGAACCGGACGATGACCACTTGGATTAAATAAAAGGTAAAAGTACCAACGGAAAATAAGTAACATGAATAACTATCACGAGACACCACCGTACCATGATTAAAAACAGCTAAAGAGGAGGATTAATTCAACGTAATCTCATAAGCAGTAATTTAAAAAGTAAATGGTAAAAGTATCAAAATACAAAGGGGCAACAGGTTCTTAATCTAAAAACAAACGCTCTGCCTGGGACTAGGGCACCGCGCGTGGGCAGTTCTCTTGCCCGCGAAAGACAAAGCTTCCGAGGTCGAATCTCACTCCGGCACAACGTTTTAACCTCCCTGGAAGTTTCACATCAGCGCACATTCCAATGCAGAGTGAAAATTTCATTCTGAAAGCAGAGGGTGTTTCAATAATAAATAATAATTAATAATAAATCAATTTATTTCTTGAATAGGCGAGCCTAACAGCTAAAGCAGCGACAGTTGTCCCAGTTTTTTATGCACTATCCGCTGTTCGCTTTTCATGTTTACTGAACAGGAGTAGCGTCTGTTTGCAATAGGAGAATGTTTTCTGTGTCCTTCCTTTTCAGGTGTGCAGGTCTGCGTTTACAGTGCAGCATGAGTTCTGCGCACGGTTTAGAAAAGATCCACCACACACGAATAATACAGGTAGGTGGTACCGACAGTTCAAGGAAACCGGGTGCATTTGTCAGGGGAAGAGTCGTGGTCGACTTCACGTGCTTTGTGAAAAAACGTCGAAAGAATGCGCGAGGTGTTTCACCGAAGTCCTCGCAAGTCACTTAGTGAAGCAAGAAATGAATTTTTCATGCCAAAGATTATAGTGTGGGAAGAGTTGAGTAAGCGGCTATGCTTTAAAACGTACAAAGTGGGATTATTGTAGACCCTTACACCAGCAAACTGAAAACAGGTGACTTTTGTGAATACCTGCAGTTAAAAATGGAGTACGTTGGTTTTTTAGTAAGAACAATATTTAGCGATGCAGCCACTATCCATGTGACTAGCAACGTGAGCATGCATTAAGTCCGTATCTGAGGAAGCGAGAAACAATATACGCCTGTTGAAAAACAGCCGGCCGCTGTGGCCGAGCGGTTCTAGGCACTTCTGTCTTGATCCGTGCAACCGCCACGGTCGCAGGTTCGAATCCTGCCTCGGGCATGGATGTGTGTGATGTCCTTGGGTTAGCTAGGTTTAAGTAGTTCTAAGTTCTAGGGGACTGATGACCTCAGATGTTAAGTCCCACAGTGCTCAGAGCCATTTGAACCTTTGTTGAACAACAGAGGCTCTCCAGATGTGAAAGTTTTCTCTGCGTTGTCGTGTGAGAAAGTGCACGGTCAATTTTTGCTCAAACAACAAATAGTAACGGGTAACTCATTTGCAGACATGGAAACCTTGTTGTTACCCCGGCTTAACACCAGTTATGACGATTACACTCTCCAACTGCAACATTTTCACACGAATGTACGAGAACTTCCTAGTTGTGTTCTTCGCCAATGCTGGAATGGACTTCCTGCTACAGCAGACAAGAACCTTCTCCCCTGGCCAACCAGTTCGCTGGGGTTAACACACTGCGATTCCTTTCTGTATGGGTTCGTGAAAGACGGATGTTATATAAAGCCAATGCCCGTGTCCCTCGAGAAATTTTACTGCAATTCACCTCGGAGGTCTTGTTACAGGGAGTATGGGAAGAATATAAGTACCGTTAGATGTGTATCGTGTGACAGAACTTCCACATATCGAAGGAATGTGATTAACGCTTTAAGAACTTGTAAAGAGGCCGCCGCTTATGCTGCACAATTTGCCCATGTAAAGTAATAAATCTATTATTAATTTTAAAAGTGCAACATTATTTACAAACACCCTGTATAAAAACGAAGAAAATGGCTATGTCAGGGTCGCTAGCCGGCACCCAAGTGGTCGACTTCACAGAGCGTGCTTTAGACAATAAACTGGGGCTCAACTTATTGCGATTTTTGGCCAAAAAACTACGTCGTTCTGCAGTAGCCCGATTAGCTCTCATGGAAATAGCTTGCATCCGGATGGCAGCCTAAAAGCAAGACCTTGCACTTGCGGAAATACACTGAGATCACAAATGTCATGGGATAGCGATATGTACATATACAAATGGCGGTAGTATTGCGTACACAACGTATAAAAGGGTAGTGCATTGGCGAAGCTACCATTTTCACTCAAGTGATTCACCTGGAGAGGTTTCCAACGTGATTATGGTCGCAGGACGGAAATTAACAGACTGAACCCGCAATGCTAGTTGCAGTTAGTTGCACGGAACATTTCATTTCGGAAATTGTAAGGGCATTCAATATTCCAAGATCCACAGTGTCAAGAAAGTGCCGAGAATACCAAAAGTTAGACATTACCTCTCACCACGAACAATGCAGTGGCCGATGGCCTTCACTTAACGATCGAGAGTAGCGGCGTTTTCATAGGGTTGCCTGCACTGATATACAAGCAACACTGAAATAACCGCAGGAATAAATGTGAGACGAACAACGAATCAGTGCGACGAAATTTGGCGTTAATGGACTATGGCAGCAGACGAGCGGCGCGACTGCCCTTCCTAAACCATACGACATCGCCCACAGCGCCTCTTCTGAGCCCGTGGCCATATCGGTTGGACCATGGTCAGATGAGCTCTGATTTCTGTTAGTAAGAGCTGATGCTAGTGTTCGAGTATGGCGCAGAGCCCACGAAGCCATGGACCCAAGCTGTGAACAAGCCACTGTGGAAGCCGGTGTTGGCTCCACTTTGGTTGGGGCTGTGTTTACATGGAATGGACTGAAACCTCTGGTCCAACTGAATCCATTATTGACTGGAAATTGTTACGTTAGGTTACTTGGGGACCATCTGCAACCATTCAGGGATTTCATATTCCCAAACAACGATGAAATTTTTATGAATGACAATGTGCCATGTCACCAGGCTACAACTGTTAGCGTTTCATTTGAAGAACACTCTGGACAAATCGAGCGATTCATTTGGCCACCCACATTGCCCGACATTAATCGCATCGAACATTTAGGGCACATAACCCTGCCTCGTGAATCCTTTCGCAGCTGTGGATGCCTATGGAGTCAGCACGACTCAATATTTCTGCAAGTGGCTTCCAACAACTTGAAACTTCGTGGAGATTAAAACAGTGTGTCGGACCGAGGCACGAACTCGGGAACATTGCCTTACGTGGGCAAGTGCTCTACCATCTGACCTTCCCAAGCACTACTCACGCCCCGTCCTCACAGCTTTACTTCCACCAGTACCTTCCAAACTTCGCAGAAGCTCTCCTGCGATGCTGTAGAAGTAGCACTCATCGAAGAAAGGATATTGCGGAGACATAGCTTGCTACAGCCTAGGGGATGTTTCCAGAATGAAATTTTCACTCTACAGCTTAGTGTGCGCTGACATGAAACTTCCTGGCAGATTAAAATGTGTGTTGGACCGAGACTCGAACTCGGGACCTTTGCCAATCGCAGTCAAGTGCTCTACCTTCTGAGCTGTGAGTACGGGGTGTGAGTCGTGCTTGGGTAGCTCAGCTGATAGAGCACTTGCCCGTGGCCGGTCGGTGTGGCCGAGCGGTTCTAGGCGCTTCACTCTGGAACCGCGCAACCGCTACGGTCGCAGGTTCGAATCCTGCCTCGGGCATGGATGTGTGTGATGTCCTTAGGTTAGTTAGGTTTAAGTAGTTCTAAGTTCTAGGGGATTGATGACCTCAGGTGTTAAGTCTCATAGTGCTTTTTTGGACTTGCCCGCGAAAGGCAAAGGTCCTGAGTTCGAGTCTCGGTCCGACACACAGTTTTAATCTGCCAGGAAGTTTCATATCAGCGCAGTCTCCGCTGCATAGTGAAAATTTCATTCTCTTCCAATAACTTGTTGAGTCCATGCCATCTTGAGCTGCTGCAGTACGTCGGGGAACGTCGGGGAAAAGGTCCGACACAAAATTACGACTTTTGTCACCTGAGTGTAAAATGGGGAGAGGTAAGTCATCACGAAACGACAGAAAGTGGCTATCTTAGGGTCGGTAGCCTGCACCAAGGACGCGCCGTCCAAGTGGATGACTGGGGAGCGTGCTTAAACACAATAGGGTGAGAGCTTGGTGCAATACTTGACTGAAAAGAAGCCCAACCAGTTGCTTTGAAAACAGCTTACACACGGATGGCAGCCTAAAATCAGGGTCTTGCGGTTGCCGAAATAGAAAAATGTGGGAGGTTGCTTGCCCGAGGATGCCAGCCCAAAATCATGGCGTGCCACACGATTCGTGCACCATGCGTGCCAACCTACAAACAGGTGGCTTACATACGGAAGGTAGCCTAAAAACGGATCCGGTGCTTGCCAGACACAGAGAATTAGAATGCTGCTTACCTAGGGATGCCAGCCTGAAACCAGGGCGCTGTGCGGAGGTGGTGGGCCTCGGATCGCGTGCCGAGGCTGTCACTGCGCTCGGGAGGCGGCGGGGGCGGCGTGGAGGCGGGGGCGGGCGCGACGCTTTCCAGCAGCGGCAGCTCGGAGCCCACGGACACGCACCGGCGCGGCTCCTCCTCCGAGCTCTGCGACGACCTACACAGTCGTCACAACAGAGAGTTTAGTTCCACTCCACTTGCGCGACATCACCATGCCACAAACAGGGTTGCAAGATTAACCTTCACACGGTATCAGCTTTAGCAAAACATAGCAGGCTTTTATCAGAAATATTTACCCTCAGACAATGTGTCTAATAGTGTATTTTAAATAAGACAGAATGCCATCTTAGGCACTGTATAACATTAAAACACTTGATAATGGGAATTTAAAGCCGAAATCATGACCGTGTAAATGTAACACTGCAAATAAAAACAGTCTAATGTCGGTACTGACTATAAAGAAATATATCATGACTGTGGCCCCACATCAAGAAAACATTATTATATTACATGTAAGCGGTCTTTCGTTAGCCACCAAGTTATTCTACCAACTATATTGCGATACAATGTAAAATACTACCATATAAATAATAATGGCTTACCGTGAGACCCATCCATATTGTTGATATTACAAAACCATTGCTTCATGCTATAATGAAGTTGCAAACTAGTAAAAAAATGTTCGTGGTAATGTTCCTAACACTTTCCCTGAGGTGATGAACTAAATCACGCACCACTCGTTCCCCTTTCTTCAGCAGATTTCCCTGTATAGAGCTGTGTATTTAAGCGACAACTGGTCTCACAAACTACAGCAGGTCACATTCATATCCTGTAGTTTCCAGGTTTTGAAAGAATGCACGCCTTGAATGGATACCGTCCCCTGAAACCACACAGGTGCTTATCAACTTAAGATAAGGCCCAAACGAATAAGACGAAATGCATGCATCAACGCACATTTCAAACACAGAACATATCCAGTGTATATTCAGCTTTCCTCCAGTAACACTCTCGGAAGTTTAGTACCAAACCAGAGCCACCCCAGGAGACCACGAAATCTTGGAAACCACTTTATGGCTAGGCAAATACATAAGCCACGTATTCCTGGAAGCCTGCTTGCGCACATCAGATGGCACTATAATTTTTTATGCGTCCACAACTAGATACAAAATCAGGCACACTAGTTGCCTGAATACTATCATCATCTTCTTCACATTCATTCACATCCATCTCATCCTTATGCTTTTACCATATCGACAGTCAATTTGTTACTAGCATTACATCGCCCACTATCACATCTCTTCACTCTCATTTGCATTTCCAAAAATTGATTCATTATCACTATGACTCTAATGTGCATCTGCTGAAGCCTGTTGGAGCCCGTAGCCCCTTTCAAAGCGTATACAATCACTCACTGTAAATAAAATATAATACCAGTCGTACTCCAACAAAGCGCAATTCCCAATTGTGAATTTTTTCCAATAATGCACGTGTATGTAGGACATGTTCTGAAGCATCAAGGTATCACCAGTTTAGTATTGGAGGGCAGCGTGGAGGCTAAAAATCGTAGAAGAAGACCAAGAGATGAATACACTAAGCAGATTCAGAAGGATGTAGGTTGTAGTAGGTACTGGGAGATGAAGCTTGCACAGGATAGAGTAGCATGGTGAGCTGCATCAAACCAGTCTATGGACCTAAGACCACAAGAACAACAACAACAACATGTCTTTTCTAGGAACTGGTAGCAATACTGTTGGTTGAGACGGTACATTGTTGCCAAACTTTTATTTACGTGATAAGGTTGAAATATAACAGTGAAAATCATATTTGCATATGTGACGTATTTTCTGAGCCCATTCATAAAACTTCAAATTATTGTACAACGTACCGTGACATAACCATAAATATTTTGTCCAGTTATAATAAATGGACCATCAAAATTTCTCTGGAGAATGAGAAGGCTAAGTCTACGTTAAAACAGTACTATCATAGTTAAAAGAGCCCTGGGGTCAAAAGACCCCAGTCATCAAGCAAAGTTTAAATTGACGAAATTACCACACATTGCCTCAGGACAGGATTTCCTGATCTGAGGCCTGCGGGTGGACACAATAAAACACTTAGTAAATGTAAAAAATTACATTTAATGTTGCTAGTTATGTCTTTCAACAATTTTTTATTACCTTAAATTATTTGGTAAAAGTCGTTGCACGTTGTAAACTTCGAATTACAACGAGTGCAAAATTCTGCTTTTACCATACCGACAGTCAATTTGTTTCTAGCATTACATCTTAAAAAGATTCATGTGACTGAAGACTCTTTCAACTTGGGCATTGCTGCATGGAACCGCCATTATCGTTGGGATAATTTTTTATGTTAGGTGTGTCATTGTTTAAAAACGTATTCTAAAAATACCGAATCACTCATTATTCGGTATACACGAGGCTAGAATGACGATCAGTTCAGTAAGAGACCGAACACATCGCAATCCAGACCGCAATCGGGGAACTGCAAGGGTAGTTGCATCACACTGCTGCAGCCATGTGTCTACAAGAAACTTGTCGCTTTGTGCCAGTGGTACAAGTAACAGCGCTATCAGTGCTTATTTATAACTGGAATTTTTATTCTGCAAGTCGCCTACACAGGTGACAAGCAAATATACCGTGGAGGGGGGAGGGTTATAATTAAACTTCCCTATTTAACACGTTATAACACGGAGGAAACTAATTACCGTAAGAGTACCAAACTTAGTAGCATTAATAACCCAGTGTATGGCATGCCTGATTTCCATGCGTCACAGCGCCACGTCCAGATCCAACTATAGCCAACAGGAGTCGTGATCAGTCACCGTGATCCGTAGTCTCACACACCTGACCAGACGCAGTGCCCTTGTTGACGTGTCAACGTGAGCTTGGACAAACACGGCGTTATTGAAGGAACTCTATTATCAAAACAACAGTACCGCTGCAGCTGCACATCGAGAATATCGCCTGCTGGAAGGGTTACGGAAGGGTCCTCTTTCTCCACATGCCGTGTGGAGCGTGATGAAGAAGTTCGAATCAACTGGAGAACTGGGCGTCTCTCCGGGAAGAGGTCGACGACTGGTTGCACCACAGATGGTTGATGAAATCGCTGTTCCTAAGGCAGAAAACGCTGCGCGAAATTCCCTATCGTCAGACAGTGCGCGTGCTGTGTCACGACAGTTAAACATCCCGTGCGTGGCCTACTGTACAGAAGGTGCATCCAACCATTCTCGAATGGTTTCCGCACAAAATCCGTATCGTACAGCAGTTTGGACCACAGGATGTACAACTATATGTTGACTTGGCACTCCACTTTCTCGCAAGGACTGAAGTTGACGGTGTCACGCCCTGGACCATCCTATGGACCGACAAAGCTCATTTTTCTCTGACAGGTTAGATGAAAACACAGAACTGCCGAGTGTGAGGCTCTTCACCTCCAGTCACTGTGTATTAAGTTGCTCTGCATGATGATCGTGTGTCACGTTCATCATTGGCCCATCCTTTTTTTGAACAGGTTGGCGTTCAAAGACCAGAGATGTGCAGTGTGACTGACCAGCGTTACTGCGATATGCTTCGCCAGCATGCCATAGCCGCCCTACAGGAGAGAGACGCATTGAACTCAAGAGCTTTCATGCAAGATGGGGCACCACCGCATATCGCTCGTGAAGTTCTCACCTGCTTCTCCGCAACGCGATCGAATTATCTGCCGATCATTTCCAAATGCTTGGCTGGCATGACAACTGATGTCACTCCTTGTGATTTCTGGTTGTGGGGATACCTGTAGGACAGGGTTTACTAGGGGAACATTCACACATGTACAGTTTTACTTTACTGATGAGCAATTCTGCTAAAGACTGCAAAATTGTCCTGCAAAGGTTTCTTATTATTTTATAAATATGTTCCTCATAGGGAGTAAGCTAATCGTCCTACAAGAAACTTTGAAACGGTGTGCCTCGTCATACGTTTCTGAAGATTAAATCTGGAATTCTTTCAAATAACTTCCGGGAATTCAGCCAGGTAACACTCTCAGCGACCGTCGATATTTCGGCGGAAGAACACCCCGCCATTTTCAAGGCCAACTGCAACGGACAGGCGGCGTAAATGCAAATTTAATACCTCGGTTCTCGGACAGAAGCAGGAAAGATAACACACACACACACACACACACACACACACACTGAACACTAGTGCCACCAAAGATGACCAAAGTCAGAGCTATCGATAGTGGGACTATGAATTCGCAGGTGAGGCAACATTGACTCTGTTCCTCTGTTTTTTGACAAGGGAGAGAACCGGATTCCAAACAGAGTTTAAACAGAAACCTCCATCCCTGTTAACGAGGTTGCTCGCTAATTTAATCTCAACTGCCTCCCTAATGACACTGTCCCATAGCTGGACGTGCATGCCAATATCTCGGTGTTATTATATAACATGGGGTGACCAGTATCCAAGCAATGTTCGGCAATAGCAGATCTATTTGGCTGCTGTAATCGTGTGTGCCGTTTATGCTCAGTACATCTCTCCTCCACGGCCCTGATAGTTTGACCAATATATGCCACGCCGCAGCTAAAAGGAATACGATATACACCCGCCTTACGCAGTCCAAGATCATCCTTAACGGAACTCAAAAGTGCTCTAATTTTAGATGGAGGTCGGAAAACACATTTCACATCGTATTTCCGTAAAATACAACCGATCTTATTGGACGTGTTTCCTACGTAAGGCAAAAAGGCAGTAGACTTAGGTGTTGACTCAGAATTATCATCAATCACCCGATGTACAGTTGGTCGATAGCGCAACGCACGTTCAATCTGTCTATCACTATAACCATTTTGACGAAATGTAACTTCAAGATGGGACAGCTCAGCTGGCAAAGGTCGCACGTTCGAATCCTGCCTCGCGCATGGCTGTGTGTGATGTCCTTAGGTTTAAGTAGTTCTAAGTCTAGGGGACTGACGGCCTCAGATGTTAAGTCCCATAGTGCTCAGAGCCATTTTTGAATAATATTTAATATCCAAAACAAAATACCAATTCATTATGATTTTTCAAAATATTATAGTAATGGAATTTTTAATAAACTAAAATTATATTGAGGAACGTAATATAACTCGCGCAAAAGATAAGAAATCGTCTGCCAAAAAGCATACGTCAAGAAGGCATGACACCCCATAAAAAACTAAAACTCCTCCCGAACAGGTCATGAAGGCCCAACGGTACCGCCGTCCGCCGTGTCATCCTCAGCTCATAGACGTCACTGGATGCAGATATGGAGGGGCATGTGGTCAGCACACCGCTCTCCCGGCTGTATGTCAGTTTCCGAGACCGTAATGACACACCATAAAATATAAAAGGCAACCTGCACGGAAAAATTTTAAAAATTAAATAAAATCACCTGAATCAGTCATTAGTAGAGAGCGTAGGACAAACCGAAAATGCGTTTACCTCATGGAGGGAACGACAGGCATAGCAGCGCAGAACAGAACCTCGCGTGCAACCCGAAAACAGCCGTACACTACAACGGTCCCTGAGGCCCGTCCGTGTTCACATAGAGTATACTTATGGAAGATAGGAGCTCATGCTAAATATTGGGCTAGTAGTAATGACAGTTACCATGCCGCGCTGCCTCGGGTTTACAGTATGATAACGGCGTAAAACACAAATAGTAATGGGTAAATTAAGAAATAAATAAAATATAATAGATCATATGGAAATATACACAACGCAGGACAGGCCGGACCGAAAACTATGCACAGAGACATAGAAAACCCTTATATTCAAATGCGGTGTTAGAGAATAATAAAATAGAATGTGTAGAGCAATTAAATATAGATTAGACTACGCATCTATGGCTAAAAGGCAACAATGCAGAAAAGACAAATACAACTGCATATACGTGATAAATGACCGAGGTCCTGGTAATAAAAAGCTACAAACTAATAAATTGTTTAAAAAAAATGAGAAGCATGCAATCATAGAAAACCTGGTTCTTGCTTGATAACTGATCATTGAGTAATGTATCCTTCATGGAGTGTGAATTTTTAACAATTTCGATCTCTTGAAGCAGTTTGAGCCTCTTACCCTTTTGTGCGTGGTGAAAAACCCTTCAGTTTCCGATCGTAAGTGGCTGGTGGCCGCTGGGTAATTATTCTTAACCTGTCCCTTCTTAGTGAGTTAACGCTCCTGAAACCTAATTTTAAAAGCCCTCCCCGTCTAGCCAATATAATCGGCTTGACATTCACCGCATATACGCCAGAGACAGCGTGTTTATCTTTCTGGTGAGGCTAATTGTCAATGCATTGATACTGGTTTTTATTGGAGATAGTAAACACCGCTCTTGTATTTCACCACGAAAGAGATTAGCTGTGACACAGGACACATTACCTAAAAATAGAAGCTTAGTAAACCAGTAATTTTGAGGTGCAGAATCGAAGGAGATTTCTCGATCACGTAGCAATGTTTTCGACATGTATGATTTGTAAATGATGGAGGAGCTGTAGCCATTATAGAAACCGACATTTTACAAGTTTTCCATTTCCTTTGTTATAGGTTGAGTGGTATGTGGAATTTTAGTGACACATTGCATCATTGAACTGAAGTAGTTCGTGTTATAGGGATGACACGACATATCGTGTATAGCTGAGTCGCTTGTAGAAGACTTGAATTATCCGATCGGTTTTTGAAGCTTATTTTGCTTTTATAGAAGTCGAGAATAGGACCAAGGCGGATTTATTGTAATATAGTCATCCACTTATATTTTCAGATAACCGTGTAAGTAGGCTGTTTATCTTTTCTTATTGGCGGCGTTACGTGGCGCTCTGTATGAGAGTCGCTGGCTGTGCTGTGTGCAGTCTGTGGCTGGTTTGCATTGTTGTCTGCCATTGTAGTGTTAGGCAGCTGGAGGATGTTAACAGCGCGTAGCGTTGCGCAGTTGGAGGTCAGCCGCCAGCGGTGGTGGATGTGGGGAGAGAGATGGCGGAGTTTGGAAATTTGTAAGACTGGATGTCATGAACTGCTATGTATATTATGATTTTTCAACACTATTAAGGTAAATACATTGTTTGTTCTCTATTAAAATCTTTCATTTGCTAACTATGCCTATCAGTAGTTAGTGCCTTCCGTAGTTTGAATCTTTTATTTAGCTGGCAGTAGTGGCGCTCGCTGTATTGCAGTAGTTCGAGTAACGAAGATTTTTGTGAGGTAAGTGATTTGTGAAAAGTATAGGTTAATGTTAGTCAGGGCCATTCTTTTGTAGGGATTTTTGAAAGTCAGATTGCGTTGCGCTAAAAATACTGTGTGTCAGTTTAAACACAGTCATGTATAATTTTTCTAAGGGGACGTTTCATATGTCCACCCTTAGCCGAGGATACCTCACTGGAATCTTCTGATTTTTTCTTGTAGTTTGTGTAATTAGTGTAGCTATTGTTTATTGCTAGCGCGTAATTGTGGAGAGAATCTTCTTTGTAGTTGTAGTTTTTCATTGTTGTACAGTAAAACAATTGTGGCATACATGTAGATTTGCACCTAGTATTTTGCAGCTGCGCTTGCAATTAACTAGATATTACACTCCTGGAAATTGAAATAAGAACACCGTGAATTCATTGTCCCAGGAAGGGGAAACTTTATTGACACATTCCTGGGGTCAGATACATTACATGATCACACTGACAGAACCACAGGCACATAGACACAGGCAACAGAGCATGCACAATGTCGGCACTAGTACAGTGTATATCCACCTTTCGCAGCAATGCAGGCTGCTATTCTCCCATGGAGACGATCGTAGAGATGCTGGATGTAGTCCTGTGGAACGGCTTGCCATGCCATTTCCACCTGGCGCCTCAGTTGGACCAGCGTTCGTGCTGGACGTGCAGACCGCGTGAGACGACGCTTCATCCAGTCCCAAACATGCTCAATGGGGGACAGATCCGGAGATCTTGCTGGCCAGGGTAGTTGACTTACACCTTCTAGAGCACGTTGGGTGGCACGGGATACATGCGGACGTGCATTGTCCTGTTGGAACAGCAAGTTCCCTTGCCGGTCTAGGAATGGTAGAACGATGGGTTCGATGACGGTTTGGATGTACCGTGCACTATTCAGTGTCCCCTCGACGATCACCAGTGGTGTACGGCCAGTGTAGGAGATCGCTCCCCACACCATGATGCCGGGTGTTGGCCCTGTGTGCCTCGGTCGTATGCAGTCCTGATTGTGGCGCTCACCTGCACGGCGCCAAACACGCATACGACCATCATTGGCACCAAGGCAGAAGCGACTCTCATCGCTGAAGACGACACGTCTCCATTCGTCCCTCCATTCACGCCTGTCGCGACACCACTGGAGGCGGGCTGCACGATGTTGGGGCGTGAGCGGAAGACGGCCTAACGGTGTGCGGGACCGTAGCCCAGCTTCATGGAGACGGTTGCGAATGGTCCTCGCCGATACCCCAGGAGCAACAGTGTCCCTAATTTGCTGGGAAGTGGCGGTGCGGTCCCCTACGGCACTGCGTAGGATCCTACGGTCTTGGCGTGCATCCGTGCGTCGCTGCGGTCCGGTCCCAGGTCGACGGGCACGTGCACCTTCCGCCGACCACTGGCGACAACATCGATGTACTGTGGAGACCTCACGCCCCACGTGTTGAGCAATTCGGCGGTACGTCCACCCGGCCTCCCGCATGCCCACTATACGCCCTCGCTCAAAGTCCGTCAACTGCACATACGGTTCACGTCCACGCTGTCGCGGCATGCTACCAGTGTTAAAGACTGCGATGGAGCTCCGTATGCCACGGCAAATTGGCTGACACTGACGGCGACGGTGCACAAATGCTGCGCAGCTAGCGCCATTAGACGGCCAACACCGCGGTTCCTAGTGTGTCCGCTGTGCCGTGCATGTGATCATTGCTTGTACAGCCCTCTCGCAGTGTCCGGAGCAAGTATGGTGGGTCTGACACACCGGTGTCAATGTGTTCTTTTTTCCATTTCCAGGAGTGTATTTTCAGTGCTATGTTAATGTGTTTTCTTATTTTGCTCTTCAAATTGTGCTTTTCTGTGTTTTCGTGTGAAATACTGTGACAATAATGGCGTGTGAAAAACGTAACACTAGGTTCCAAAGTAAACAGAGAAATAATAGTGACGACGAGCGTAGCTTATCAGCACCACTGTGTAATGAATTAACAGACATTCAAAAGTGGTAATTTGGTACTTGTGCATAGGGAAATGGAGCGGGCGTCAAATAATGGCGTAGACAGTGAAACAATTAGTGAACAGGGAAGCATTATCAATCGATCGGTCGGCAACAGCTCGCCTCAGGAATCCGAAATGACAGGACACAATCTCGCAAATACTGTAGATTCAGGTTTTCGGTCCTCACCGTTTTCTGAAATAAGTCAAGACACATTTTCTGCTTGTCAAAATGTGAATGTTGCCGGTGCAAATTCACTGCCGAAAAACACTGAGGAACATGTTCCAGACACTAATACATTATTATTACAATTAATGCAACAAATGGAACAAAATCAGAAACAAATGGAACAAAATCTTCAAAAGTTAGACACAATGGAACAACACCAGAGACAAACTCAGCAACAGTTAGACACAATGGAACAAAATCAGAGACAAACACAGCGAAAGCTTCAAAAGTTAGACACAATGGAACAAAATCTTCGGAAGTTAGACACCACACTTGAACAAACATGTGAAGATTTAACTACTGAGTAACATAACATTGAATCGAAATGTCAGAAAACCTGTAATGACGTAAAAACACAAATTTGTGAGCATTTTCAACCTAGTTTTTCGCGGCATGAAAATGCATTACAGAATCACGAAGCAGCCATAAAAGAACTGCAAATTATTGTTCATGAAATTATGAGGCGTTGCAAGCTAAAATTGAGGACACAGTAGATACGATTTGAACACAAATGGACACTCTGAAACTTGGTTCAGAAAAACACACAGAGGAAATAATTTCACTATCGGATAAAGTAGCCGAACTTTCAGATCAGTTCACTAACTTATCTACAAAGGTAAATGATGATCTGAATGACACAAGACCTGTAGCTTTCACTGACACTGAAGAGTATGAACAAATTAGAAAATTCAAACAAAATCAAAATCAAATCAATACACAGTACAAAAGAGAAATCCGGGAAGTACAAGATCAGTTGGCACAAGTAATACAAGAATTACGTATTTCAGAGGACACTCGCGCTCCAGTACGGAAAGAGGGACATAGAAATACGGAGCAACCACAAAATAATAACACAGGACACTTCGGAAATTATGAAAGAAATTGGCAAGGCGCATTGAATTTTGAGATGGAACCGCCGAAACGAAGTAACAATGACTGATGTGCGACTCGCCGACACGATGATTTTGACTATAAGCTGTTCATTATTACACGCAAATTCAAAACATTTAAGAATTCTGACAACGACATTCATTCACAAGCATGGCTCCATCAATTCTCTCATTGTTTTCCTCCCAACTGGTCATTGCGGCACAGATTAGAATTTATGTGTGGCTACTTGGAGAATGAACCAGCTGTAAGAGTGCGATCTGTCATTCACGATTGTCACAGTGAAGGAGAATTTTATCATGCCTTCCTCTCAGCATATTGGTCTCAACCTACACAAGACCGAGTAAAACATAGCATCATAATGATGAAACATTTCGAACAATCTAAATTTTCCAGTCTTGTGAAATATTTTGAAGACATGGAAATTGACACTGACAATCGCAGGACGAGAAAACAGGAACACAACAATTACAGGTCACATCCGTCACGATTCCGCGATGAAAGAAATAATAAATGGACACGAAAAGGCTATTCTTACAACGTAAATTGTGACCAAAACAGCCGGCCGAAGTGGCCGTGCGGTTAAAGGCGCTGCAGTCTGGAACCGCAAGACCGCTACGGTCGCAGGATCGAATCCTGCCTCGGGCATGGATGTCTGTGATGTCCTTAGGTTAGTTAGGTTTAACTAGTTCTAAGTTCTAGGGGACTAATGACCTCAGCAGTTGAGTCCCATAGTGCTCAGAGCCATTTGAACCTTTTTTTTTTTTTTTTGTGACCAAAACAGACATCACCCGTATGACAACCGTTGGCCCAGTAGTAAGAATTACAGGGAAAGATCACCTCTCCGCGGTAATGACTATCACAGAGACAATCAGAGAAACAGACAATATGGAAACCAAAATAATTATTATCAAGAGAGACAGAATAACTTCAGACGCAACGGTCCACCGCACAGTTACGATTCCGGGAGAAATTCTCCACCACATGACCGACAAAAAAGAAACTGTGGAATCTATCAACAAGACGACAGACGATATGATCGTAACGACAGACCTGAATTGCATCAGAACTGGCGGGATTCAAACAGAGCAGGGCCCTCTCGACAAGGTGAATTTGTAGAAGTTAGGTCTCCAAATCGCAGTAACGACGCGTGCCAACAAAGAAACAGACAATGACTCGCACCGCAGGCAGCCACGTGCGCCCGCTGGTTCGGTGAAAAATAACATAGACGCTAACCTTGAGAAAAATTCCAGTATTCTTTACAGACGTATACCACATGATAACTGCGTTAAAGTTGAAACTCTGCGTACTCGGAAGAGCAAAGGGTTACACCACATTTCACATGTAAAACTATTTACTGAGACATAATCTTCTTTTTAACTTAGTCTTTGCTATAAAACTTTTCACTTTACATTTCTAGTATGCTTTGACAGACTTAAGAAACTGTTAACATGCAACAATGTTTGTAGTTAAATATCCAGTCAAGAACCAAGAGAACATATTTAAACAGAAATTACGAATGCATTGTTATTGTGAACAGACGACACAGTGTTATTGTGTGTGTACATTCTTGCTTGTTACTTACACGATTACGTAACGACTATAAGGCTCACATACTTAGAACATTTACCAGTACTGCTAATGAGATTTTAATGCAACATTTTGGTTTACTTGAAAAGACATTCTGGATTTAAAGTACTTTCTGTGAGATACCAGGTGACACAGTGGCTAGTTAATGTGACAGCTACACGATTTTATCACGACGCTACTAATGAGTGACAATTTACAATGTTGCTTTTTCAGTGTTTCTGTTTTATATCTGCACAGTTTTTCTGTATTATTCTTGAAAGTAAAACATGTTTTAGTAGTAAATTTTGTGGTATAGCTACAATGAGACAGCCTTTTCCGTAGCACAACAATACGTTACATTATAGTACTTTCTTCATCACGGTAAGGTACGTAATAACTACGATATCAATACGCAAAGAATTTCACTTTCGTTTATGATGAGGTAAGTACATTAACTTCTGCAGAACTTAGCTTTCGGAGGACGAGAACTACGACACTTCCACAGAGATTATCTTACAACAAGACGCACAGTTTAGCGCTACAGTACACGTATTTGAGTGATTAATTTTGTACTTAAAACATTTATTTTTAAAGATATTTGAAGTACAATGATATAAAGTTTTTCCGTGATACATTTCATTCCATTGCAATAATCTGTAACACCTGAGGGTATAATTACATTAATCCTCAGGGGGGTACACGCTTACTTTGTGTACCATGTGTTTGGCAAGCACAAGGAGCCCTAGCTAATATGGTATTTCCTTATACAACTTTACACATCGGTACCATATTTCTCCAACACAGAATTACACAGCTATCTGATCACTTATCTGAGAGGGACAAACATTTTTTTACTACGTCAGTGACACATGTCTACGCAATTACACAGATGGATAACTTCACACTTATGAAATTGTATTTTGTCTGTACTTTGTGAACAGTTCATATTTTTCGGAACCATTGTGATACTATGAGAGCTTTGAATGATGTATTTGGTAAGGGAGCATGATTTTAAAGTACGTTTGAGGTAGATGACACTATTGAAATGAGCAGAGAATTTTTTTTAGGTTTTGACATTATTGCAGAAAGGTACGACGTTTTTGAGATTTGACTGAGGTGTTATGATGTTATTTTTACGACGATGATGTGTATTATGCTGTTGGGGTATGTTTATGATCAATAAGATGATGCTATTCTATATGAGGAATTTGATTATGCTACGTATTTATTATGATGAAACATTGAAGAAGTGTCGACGAATACGTATATGAATAATGAGTAGTGGTTAGGGACTCTGATTTGTAGAAAAGGAAGTTGGAAACCAAGAATCGTACTTTAAGAGTTATGAAATGTCTGTAAATGCGCAAATGTATCACAATGCCGATGAAAACTTTTTGAACACTGTTATATTCATAGGATTTTGTTTCTACACATTTGAACGCACATTCTCGACCTGTGAAATTTTTTATATGAGACCGTCACTGTAGCGCAAACTGGTGTCGTAAATATTTCAGTAAGGAACGTAGGTCACTGTAAGCACCCAGCTGCGCGACAGTCGCCTGGAAAAAAGCCATTAGTGTGTGTCTTTCAGAGGCACAAGTGAAAAAGACCATTATCCTCGCTATTGACATTTCTTTGTAGAAAGCATCGCAAATACGAGGTGTAGGTTAATGTTAGTCAGGGCCATTCTTTTGCAGGGATTATTGAAAGTCAGATTGCGTTGCGCTAAAAAATATTGTGTGTCAGTTTAAGCACAGTCCTGTACAATTGCTCAAAGGGGACGTTTCAACCTGATGATGCTCTGTCCGTGGGCAACGTGTCGCTCTTAAGTTAATAAATAAAATTCTGTAAACTACGGCTGTTTTTAAATAGTATAAATTCAGCTTTAAAATAAAATCATTTCAGTGCAATAGGTGACTGTTGACATCAGTTTTGGTGATACACCGAGAACCGCCTTACAACTTTCACATAATGGAAAACAGTAACATGGGAAAATGTTTGAACCGAGACATTACAGGAGGGGAAAAGTATAGCGTTTGGAGTTTAACAACAATTTCGTTAGAGACGGAGTACAAGTTCCGGTTGCAGAAGGAATTACTTTTGGAGTGAGGCACATGGCAGCATGGTTACATACGGGAGATATTTCAGGGAATAAAATCAGCCGCAGCCTTCTTTAAGTAACTATCCTTGCGTTTATTTTGAGAAGTCAGTGAACACTCATATTAGCATAGCCAGATGATGGTATGAGATCAAGTCCAGTGCTGTAACCACTGTATCGCCTATTCGAGCCGAAGCAGAAAAGGGGTATGTCATACGAGGCCTGTCCAAAAATATCCTACCTTTGGTCAAAAAAATATTTCAAATGCCTGACGGGGTTGGAACCCCAATCCTCTTCAGAGTAGGCCCCTTGTGCCCACCGATTCTTCCACTGCTGGAAACACCTCTGGAAGCCTTCTTTTGGAATGGTGTTCATCTCCGCCGTCGTGTTCCACATTCTCTCGTCTCTACTCTCAAAACGGGATCATTTCAGTGGCGTCTTCAATTTTGGAAACAACCAGAAGTTGCAAGGAGCTATGTCTGGAGAGTAAGGAGGTTGGCGAACGGCTGTAACTCCATGTCTGACCAAGAAATTTTGGATCAAGTGCATGAATGTGCGGGGGCGTTGTCGCGATGCAGTTGCCAGTTTTTCGCCGTCCACATGTCTGGTCTTTTGCGCAGAACTGCGTCACTGAGTCGCCGGAGAACATCTTGATAGTACTCCTTTGTCACTGTTTGTCCTTCCGGTGCGTATTCGTGATGCACAATTCCACGGACATCAAAGAAGACGTTCATAATCACCTTGATTTCGCTTCGCACTTGCCGCACTTTCTTCGGCCTTGGAGACTCGGGATTCTTCCATTACGAAGACTGCCTTTTTGTTTCCGGGTCGTACTCGTACACCCATGACTCATCTCCAGTTATCACGGTGTTCAGAAACCCAAGATCAGTGTTGGAGGTGTCTAGAAGATCCTGTGCAACGTCAAAGCGGGGGTCTTTTTGTTCTGGAGACAACAACTTTGGCACGAATTTCGCAGCCACTCGGTGTATGTTCAAATCATCAAGCAAAATTGCATGTGCAGAAACTTTACCTACTCCATCCTCTTGGGAAATCTCCCGCACGGTCAAACGACGATACGCCATCACCAAATTTTGCACCCTCTCAACATCAGCTGCACTCCGAGCAGTTTCGGACCTGTCAGAACGCTGGTCACTCTCCGCTGATGTGCGGCCATTTTTCAGTCGGTTGAATCACTCCTTAATTTGCGTTACACCCATCGCATCTTCTCCAGACATCTGCTGAATCTTACGAATTGCTTCGCTTTGAGAATCATCAAGCTTTTGAGAAAATTTGATACAGAGTGTTTGCTCAACACGTTCAGTCATCTTGAGAGAATTGGTAATCCGACGAACACGTTGTGTAGTACCTCACTCAGCGACCGACAGGCAGCGACTGACGCCCTGAAAGGCGGGGACAAAATTCAAGCATGCGCATAAAGGTCTCTTCCTTTACTGTGTACAGTGGCACAGCGCTATCGTCTCGAAAATCAAATGTCGGATACTTTTTAGACAGACCTCGTGTTCTTCTTCCTCGTGACTTGAGTTCCCTATAAAACCCGTCAGAATTGTTGGGCGCTATTCTCCTTGCAACTGAAAATTCCTCGTAGCTCTGGATTTTATAAGTTTTCTGCAGCACTGTCACTGCAGTTCTTGGGGTTTTTTCCCGAGTTACCAGCCGATGTCAGAAACTAGTTTCAGTATTTAGAAAGTAATCACAATTATCTGAAGGTTACCTATCTCAAAGCAACTTACTATGTATATACGTACTATATGTTCTCATTGTCTAAAACTTAACTCCGTCCGAACAGGCATTGGAAGGCCCTACTGTACCGACCGGCCGCCGAGTCATCCTCAGGCCACAGATGTCACTGGATGCGGATATGGAGGGGCATGTGGTCAGCACACTGCTCTCCCGGCCGTATGTCGGTTTACGAGATCAGAGCCGCTACTTCTCTATCAAGTAGCTCCCCAGTTTGCCTCACAAGGGCTGAGTGCAGCCCGCTTGCCAACAGCGCTCGGCAGACTGAATGGTCACCCATCCGAGTGCGCTTAACTTCGGTGTTCTCATTGTCAATTAATTATAAAGTAGGTAGCATTAATGTGATTAACAAAGGATTGTGTTTTAATAGGTTTGGATTTTACACTCTAAGCAATTGTGCATAGTTTCCCTCGGCTCTCTATCTTTCATGAAAGTAAAACTACCTTTCCTCCTCCATTTCGTTGGTTAGCCGGTCTACCCAACGAATCTGCACTATTCTTCTATAATTTATTTTATTGGTGTTGGCTTACGCAGCAACGAATGGTGCAACTAATCAGTGTGTCCTTATGGCTTCGACTTCTTGCCATGTACAACTTCATCAACATTGGCTGCTACACTGTCATCACAAGCAATCAGCAATTGGGGAAATCCTTCAAATTTGAAAGGACTAGTCAAAGAACAAGTATCTTGTGCACAAATGAAACAGTGTTTGAAATGTGCTGGTGGGCATTTTCATATGGCAATGCCGATATAGAAATGTAGTGAAGAAAGCGTAATGCTCTGGTATCTATGACTTCCATGCCCTAGCTATTGAAATTAACCGAAATCAAAGCGCCTCGAATTTCACCTCTTTAGTATTCCAAACATGCGTCGGCACCAATGGGCTCCAGACTGAGTCGTGGCAACAAAATGAACAACTTCTTTACAATCAACAGAATTGCGCCACTATTTTCAATCCCACTACAGCTGTAGGTATCTGTTTCGGCATCGGTAATATCCTCAGAATATGCAAGCCGTCCTGAACGCACTAGACACAGAGGAATTTTGAGGACAGCCAAAGAACATTTGCTGGACTGATGCACTGTACACCCAACACTAGGGGTGAAGCACTATTACACGTCATGGCTACGAAGATATCAGTGTTTGCAACTGTTCTTGTTATTTTCAACACATATTTCCTAAAATACGTCGTTCCGAGCCATACTGATAGTTTCATTACACGATAAATCATACTCACGAAAGCTCATAATTGGCCAATATTCGAGCTCCAGTACGTATTCAAAGGTCGCATGTTTTAAACCGTCGCGATATAATGATCTCATAGCAAACGTTTCAAACGCAACATATCCATGTTGCTGATTAACCCGCGCACCCGCTATCGCTTTGTAATCACGCTACTTTTGACGTCGTATTTGTAGTTTTTGTATCTTCATGCTTTCTTTGGCGTTTAAAAAATTAATAATTTATTACATTTGATAAATGTGTTACGTTCCTTGATTTATTAAACTGGTCGTTATCCTGCTGGGCACTTGATGTGCGAAACTCCGCCACTGTATGTCCACTGCAAAAGCTGACATAAAATTACGTTCGTTTCGAGGGAAACAGAACGCGTTCCCGAATACTCGGATTAACAGAGCTTCGTGGTAATGTTCTCTGAAATCCTAACACTTTCTGGGAATGAATATGGACATACAGGACGTGTTGTTATTTCAGGCAGACCAAATTGCTTGCTCGGGCAAACCTACATTACGAACGATATGAAATTTGACAGCCGCACAAACGCAAATTACACATGGCAAGAGCCAGTCGATTGATCACCTGTGCTCATAAACGAAACATTTCAGTACCAAAATTGCTATTCTTGTCCATTGTATATGAGCTCAAGCTGTGCGAAATCATCACACTCACTATGCTCTGTACCCTGAAAATACATTTTGATGGTATTTGCTCCACAAGACACGAGAGATCAAACTAGGAAAAAGAGATTACAAAAAGTTACACCATGTTCGACTGCTGCAAACACCGACCCTTTGCGAATTTTGATAGGCTAATCAGTAACCAAACAAGTGGGGCCGTTCGCTGGGTTTGCTTCTTACTCGCGGCTGTCGCGTTAATTCGTGCTCGTAAAGTCAGCACCGGAAAGCAGGGAGGAAACATAATTAGCGAACTTAATTAGTGAAGTCTGGCACGGAACTTGAAACGTAGAGGCACAGCTGCATATTGAATAAATTCCGCTTCAGTTGGAACTTAAGTGGTACTCCAGTAACTTGAGCCTAAAGAAACTCTGTTAACTGCTCCAAGACCACTGGAGTCGAGCGATCAGATCAAATAGAGGAGGAAAGGTCGGGCGATGCAACCAACTGCACGAACGGCAAGGGGCCCGTCGGTTCTTCACAGCGTGAAATATTGCAGATCGTAATTGCCTTAGATCGTCGCTCGCAACACCGTGTTCTGCAATTCTCTGAAGTTGCACCACCTTTGCAAAAGCTACTATAAAGGGCGTTTTTTCTATTTTCCCATAACCATGTAAGGTAATCAATGTTACTCACATGAGCTGACATCCCTACTATCTCTTCTTTTGAAGAGATCGTTAGTGCATCTAAAGAAGAGGCAGCTAAACCACAAAAGCACAGAAATATAAAAGCATGGTCACCAGTGGAAACAATGTTATTATTTAGGTTACCTTGTCTTTATTGTAAGTCACTGGTCTTTCCAACTAACTGATTTCTATCTCGCAAAAAAGTTAATGTCTGTTATTTCAAGTTAGGAGGTACCACATACATGCAGAAACAGGGTCCCGCAATGTGTTCACCATTATCCTGCTACCTTATTAAAATACTCGTCACTATGGTCGAACATAATATGATCGAACACCTTAAATTATTTTTCAAAAATGTAGTGATTCGGGAAAGGTACATTTATGACATTATTATATTATGTAGAGGCTCTTTTCAGGAATGTGATACTTTTATGAAGTAATTAACCAAAATACAACTCAATATTCAGTTTATGGAACGGAGTGAAAATGGAATCTTTTTTGTTTTTAGGTTTATGATGAAGTCTGAAACTAAGTCGTAAAAATTATTCCATTCCACTGTGGAATGGTGCTACAGCAACAAATTTCGAATTATTTCAGGATAAAAACAGACTTTGTTGCGAAATTATTTAATATCAATGACGAGTTTCACCCTTTTGGGGCATCATCACACCGTGTGAAAGAAGCTGGATATGTAACCCACCTATCATATGGCATATAAAATGGAAAATGTGCGTAACACTAGCGGGATATGTAATCCAACCGTCATAAGAACATGTAAAGTGCAAGGTAGACCTTGAGCACACCAGCTGGTTCGGCCATAGCAGTGTGAAGTAGGGCCACGCTTACAAAATAAGTGCGGTATGAGCCGCACATAGTACACTGTCCCTTTGGCGTGCACACAAATATTACTGTTACTAACAGTAATTGAAAACAAATATTATTGTGACAGATAGTAATATTTGTGCAGACGCCAAACAGAAATTGTGTTGTGTGTGGTTTCATATAAATGTCTCACATGTAATGGCAACTAAAAGAGCATGTGATGATGAAAAGCTGCCTATCAATCATAATAAAATTAAGGACTTGTCTAAAACGATGAACTACATACCAGACGAATATCAAGGTCACTGCTCCAGTGTCCCACAAACTATTCTTTTGTTTGATCTATATATATTATAAAATTAAGTGTACAATGTGCGTGCCACTAGAACTCAGAAAGGAGTCTCGGTACGATCAAGAGAATTACATGGTGCGACAGCCATCTATTTTCCAGCCATGAAGAAGATTCCCGTATTTACCGGCAG
This sequence comes from Schistocerca nitens, assembly GCF_023898315.1. Lineage (NCBI taxonomy): Eukaryota > Metazoa > Arthropoda > Insecta > Orthoptera > Acrididae > Schistocerca > Schistocerca nitens. The sequence goes on along the minus strand of NC_064614.1, from coordinate 1,157,678,212 downwards.
GGCGTGCTTTTGAAGATACAAAACCTGTGAAGTTTCCCCTCTAGAAATTTCTTAAATATTCCAGACATTCGAGAGCATTCCAGAATATTCTGCAGTATTCGAGAGCACTGCACAACATTCCAGAATGCTTCGGTATGTTCGACAATGATCCGGGATGTTCTGGAATGTTCGGGAATAATCTGGAACATTCGGGAAGATTCCAGGATATTCAAGAACATCCCGGAACATCCTCATTGTGGAACATTCCGGGACAGTCTTGACTGTTGTGGGATATTCTGGAATATTGTGGACCATTCGTAGCGTTTTTGCTATGTTCTGGAATTCACCACTGGTGGGGCTACCCAATGGTAAGGGTATATAACGCAAGACCCGTCGTGGACTAGAACGTCAGTTTCCTAACAGTAACGAAGAAAGGAACAGAAAAAGTAATGCAGTGAGTGAATAAAAACAAACAGTGGAGTGTGAGAAGTCAAAGTCATAGAGTGACTGAATATAATTCGAAAATAAAGTGTGAAAAGTGTGTAAAGGGCACTTCTGGTATTTGTTAACAAAAACTTAATTTGAGTAATATTTTGGACAATGCCCAGACATTAAAGAGGAGGAGGTCTTACCAGTTCTGGAACAAAACGGCGAAAACAAAAAAAAAAAAAAAACAAAAAAAAACAGTGAATAAACGAAACAGATGAAGAGCGAGAAGCACGCTTAAGTTCTCAAGAACGACAACCAGCACCGTGAGAGGCAAAGAAACCGAAGAACAACGAAATAAACGGACTGAAGAATGAAGAAATGCGACACAATCTTAAAATAAAAGACTGTGAACTCAAACCAGCCATGAAAGTATCACCCTATGAGAAGCGCGGACAAGTAAATCGCTCAAACTAATAAATGAAGCCCTCCACTTCGACTCTACGAAAGAATACAACAAACATAAATATGTCGTAATCGGAAAAACTGATAACATCCGACAACTCTCAAACGCAAAAAAATTCAATAGACAAATACCAGAATTCCGTTGCATGAATGGAAAAATTATTACTAACTTCCAGAGCGAAGCCGGGTACCACAGCTAGTTATATTTTATATCTCACTGGAATTCGTTGGATAATATCATATATACCTTTCGCCTCTCGTTTGTTCTGCAGACGTGAAAATTAAGCACTATTACACTACTGGTCATTAAAATTGCTACACCAAGAAAAAATGCAGATGATAAACGGGTATTCATTGGACAAATATAACATACTAGAACTGCCATGTCATAACATTTTTACGCAATTCGGGTGCATAGTTCCTGAGAAATCAGTACCCAAAACAACCACCTCTGGCCGTAATAACAGTCTTGATACGCCTGGGCATTGAGTCAAACAGAGCTTGGACAGCGTGTACAGCTACAACTGTCTGTGCAGCTTCAACACGATACCACAGTTCATCAAGAGTAGTGACTGGCGTATTGTGACGAGCCCGTTGGTCGGCCACCATTGACCAGACGTTTTCAATTGGTGAGAAATCTGGAGAATGTGCTGGCCAGGGCAGCAGTCGAACATTTTCTGTATCCAGAAAGGCCCGTACAGGACCTGCAACATGCGGTCGTGCATTATCCTGCTGAAATTTAGGGTTTCGCAGGGATGAAATGTAACGTGCACTGTTCAAAGTGCCGTCAATGCGAACAAGAGGTGACCGAGACGTGTAACCAATGGCACCCCGTACCATCACGCCGGGTGATACGCCAGTATGGCGATGACGACTACACCCTTCCAACGTGCGTTCACCGCCATGTCGCCAAACACGGATGCGACCAGCATGATGCTGTAAACAGAACCTGGATTCAAAATAAAAAATGACGTTTTGCCATTTGTGCACCCAGGTTCGTCGTTGAGTACTCCATCGCAGGCGCTCCTGTCTGTGATGCAGCGTCAAGGGTAACCGCAGCCATGGTCTCCGAGCTGATAGTCCATGCTGCTGCAAACTTCGTCGAACTGTTCGTGCAGATGGTTGTTGTCTTCCAAACGTCCCCATCTGTTGACTCAGGAATCGAGACGTGGCTGCACGATCCGTTATAGCCATGCGGATAAGATGCCTGTCATCTCGACTGCTAGTGATATGAGGCCGTTGGGATCCAGCACGGCGTTCCGTATTACCCTCCTGAAATCACCGATTCCATATTCTGCTAATAGTCATTGGATCTCGACCAACGCGAGCAGCAATGTCGCGATAAGATAAACCGCAATAGCAATAGGCTACAATCCGACCTTTATCAAAGTCGGATACACGATGGTAGGCATTTCTCCTCCTTACACGACGCATCACAACAACGTTTCACCAGGCAACGACGGTAAACTGCTGTTTGTGCATGAGAAATTGGTTGGAAACTTCCCTCATGTGAGCACGTTGTAGGTGTCGCCACCGGCCCCAACCTTGTGTGAATGCTCTGAAAGCTAATCATTTGCATATCACAGCAACTTCTTCCTGTCGGTTAAGTTTCGCGTCTGTGGCACGTCATCTTCGTGGTGTAGCAATTTTAATGGCCAGTAGTGTAATAGACATCTAACATTATTCAATGCATTTTTTCTCCAACCAAAGGCCGTCGCTTCTCTTATCACAATACACAATACAGCTTCCACTACTAAAAAAATACCATAGGTTTCCTTTCTTCGGAGATATTCCTGTTAGAATAGGCAAATGTCTGGTTCCGAAAAAAACACAACCCTGGCTTATGATATTCCTCAGAGCAATGGCCAAAAATTTTGATGCAAAGGATGAATGCTTTGTGGTAGGTTTACGTTTTCAAGTGTCTACTGCATCTCTTGTCAACAATGTGATGGCAAATATATATGTCAAACCGGCATAAGTTTTTCAAGTCGGTTCAAAGCGCATACCATTTGCGTGAAATCAGGATCAGTACTAAGTGCGTATTTAAGAGACGGAGGACATCAGCTCACGGACATACACTAGTGTATGCAAATCATACATTTGTTGAATAAGGGTGAAAACCTTAATATTTTATAACAGACAGCAACTTTCCGAACCTTATAAAAATCTCCTGAGCTCACCTTAGATACCCAGATACAACTGAGACATAGATGTATTTGGGAAATTTTGATTTCCTAACCAGACAGACCGATGTTCTTATTTTTCGACAACGAGTTTTGCTGTTTATAAATTCTCCACTGATATTCAAATTGCGTGGAATAATCTCCGTTATTAGTAGCCGCATCACACCGGATTTACCGTATTAGTAGCCTATCCACATATTTTGTATGTTTTATATCACTGGTGATTTAAATTATAATTTATCTTTATGTACAGCATTTTCCCCTCTTTCACTTTGCCATTCAGTGTACTGCCCCACTTTCTCTAGAGCAATCTCGATGGGTTTTCAGATACCGCTGTCAGTGCGGTTTTCCTCATGGTTGCTTGCACAGGGCTTTGGCAAGTGCAGTGTTCATTATGGCTGTGCCCGCATCGTCTCCAGTTGATAATATGGTGTTTAAATATATTGTCGCACGCTTTGCAGAGGTTATTTTATTCTCCCCGCAGCAGATACTCGTCTTATTTTTAGGGACACGCCGTTTTTATCATATTGACAAACGCTTCCATAAGGTTTCAATTTATCAGTGACGTGAAGGACGCCGAAAGATCTCAGGACAGCGTAAAATATTGTTGTAGACACAATTTATGTAAGTACATAATGTACAGGCCAGAGCTAAAAAAATTGTCAAATACCTCCTTTTTAATCCCTGTTTAGATCAGCTGAGGATGCGCCTAAATTGGCGTGAAACCAGTCGTGATTTTCATGAAGAAAACTTTCTACAGCCAGAGTAGTATTATTTTCTGTCTTATAAAAATGTGGACATTTGGGTGCGGTTCCCGCAATTCAAAATAATACGATTTTTTTTGCATCTCTACCATACAGTGTATCCACGGTGTTTCGCTTTTCAAAAATCAATTCTTCGTGTCCTTCCTCCTTTGTAGCTCGTAGCTGCCTTCATTGCCATAAGATGTCACACCAAACGCTAGCTGAATACCGAACAGGTAACAGTCCATATATCAAACGCCATTTCTACAAACAATAACTTAGATACACAAAGCTTCCTCGTAAATCAGCCGAGGGGGACTTCAATTTATAATACGAGTATGTACACATTTTTCGCCAGTACTTAAATAAAACTACGTATGATTCATTGTCTGCTTAGGTATAATAATGTAGCATTCCGGTGTTGTCAATTCCCAACTTATGCAGCATATACAGACACCTACCGTTTCCAGTTTTTGCTCTATTGCACTGCGATCGCACTCTGGACGGTAAGGCAAAATCGAGAGAATTTAGTGATAAGTGACACGTTGCGGGAGAGATGGCAGAGCGTGGGACCAACAGATCTTCCAAATGTCTTCAAAGCTTAAATTCTCTTTCAGTACATGTTCTGCTTTAATGACAGATTGATATGTTGCCCTAAGTCAATTATCATGGAGATCTTAGACGTCTAGGTGTATTGGGATATCATTTCACAAGTGTATTTGCTTAGCGTTGCGCAGGTGGGTACTGTTTAGCCACATAGTACAGCAATACTCTACAATGCAGTGTACAACAGAGTAAAGTGCATAGATGGAAGAGAACCACAGATGCCAACAACATGCGCACAAAGCTTTTTCTATTTCGGGAGTTGCTAGCTGTTTTAGAGAAGTGCTCCTTCCAATGTGTTGCCTCAGACATCATGTAAAGGTAGTGTCTTGGTAAATGCATCCTTTTACAGTGTTAACATGGGACGGTACATCTCTGTTTTAGGTGCGCTGAGACAATAGATGAAGTACTCTCCACGATAGATGCTTGTTACTCACTGGGCGTATCCCCCGTGACCTGCTTTCGGTATAAACTAGACAATGTCATATCTAAACGTATTGCACTGTTCGCTACAGTTGTTACAATACACCTTATTCTCGTGATCATATGACGAAGTTTCAAGTATAGCGGAAAACGGGAAGATACCGGCCCCTGACCAGGAAACTTCTAAGACGGATGTTAATGTGAAAATTAATTATTGGTCTGCTGACGACGATTAAAATCCAAGTACACACATTCTTGTAAGAATTTTATATACCTGCTCAAATTGCACAGAGTCCTTTTATGTCAACAGCTGTTCACAATGACGTCATTAACTTCTGGGCAGGGCATCACAAAATATTCTGACTCTTATCAACACACCACGGATGATACGTTTAGCTGCTCTTCCCATATTACTTGTGACACAGTATTCAGAGCGATACCCATGTGAAGTTATTTAGTCCTGCCACTTGCCCTGTTTTCCTTGATTGTTGGAACATTAGCGAAAATGCCTGCAGCGAGCGTACTTGGCACTATGTAGTCTTTCGGGTTCCATGATGTTTGCATTTGCTTATCCGAAAAGGTAAAATAAGTCTGCTATTACCGCAATCAGAAACAATGCTATTGGACTTGGACTGATCGACTGTACACATCCCCTTGTTAACACAGTTTGCAGTCTTAAAACTTTTGCGTCGACACCACGTCAGTGAAAACAGCACTCCATCTGCACTGTAGTAGTAGTAGTAGTAGTAGTGTTTGCTGTCCCCATTCCTCGTGATGGACTTCTAAATTTTGGGCAGGCCTGCCTAGCCGGCCGCGGTGGTCTCGCGGTTCTAGGCGCGCAGTCCGGAACCGTGGGACTGCTACGGTCGCAGGTTCGAATCCTGCCTCGGGCATGGATGTGTGTGATGTCCTTAGCTTAGTTAGGTTTAAGTAGTTCTAAGTTCTAGGGGACTGATAACCACAGCAGTTGAGTCCCATAGTGCTCAGAGCCATTTGAACCTGCCTAGCTTAAGCATTAGCAGCAACGTACATAATAAATGAGTTTACTGTACAATACAAACAACGGTTCATAGTTTCCCATATTCGACAACCAGTGTTCTCCTAGTAGGTGTATATTATACGTATACAAAGGTTGGCACCATGAATGACTAAAACGTTTACGGGGAGATACCTGAGGACAAACGTCTAAGGTTCCACGAAAGCATGCTTACAAAGTTCCAGTGAGGAAGGCAGGAATGTACTGGGCCCTTATGTACCGCCCTTGTAGGAACCGAAAAGACGAGATTAATTATAACACGCCCATGGCGTTTAAATTGTCATTGTTTCTGCTTTCCGTACACTAATGGGATGAAAAGAAACCATAATACAGAACAAGGATAAGTACCCTCTCACAAGCACTCTACAATGGTGTCCAAAATTTCGATTCCCCTGGGCTATCGTACAGAGACTGCGGTGCCACAGCAAAGTCGGCAGCGCGAACCACTACCACCGACATTATCGTGGCCTTGCTGCAATATCCAACTACGTATGGGAGGCGCTCCAGAACACCATTTCTCCCTCTTAGCCACAGCAGTGCCCTCGCACTGAGGCCAATACAGTGTTGAGCACGCAAGAGCTCAGCCCCAGTTCGAGATCTCAGCTACATCGCTTAACACCATTGTATAGGACCAACGAGTAGCTGAAGTTTATCCAAAACTTGTAGTGTTGTTAATGCTGAACATTGTGCCTGACGATAAATGTTTCTTAATTAGTGGATCAGGTGATGCTTTGCTAGTCCGTAGTAGATGCAAATTATCCAGTACTCCTGTGGCAATACAGTATGTCAAAGTACAGTAAATATTTCATTCACTAATTCAGTAAAGTGAGCTCACATTTCATGAGTTCTTGTTTGATGAGCCTTCTCCAAGAGCAATCAAAGAACGCACAGTTGTGGCCAGATGAAAGTAGTTTCGCCTGGCTACAACTCACGCAGTAGAATCAAGCTGCAAGAATCTAATTCCTGAGCAATACTTTATAGAACCTCAGTAAGTGGCTGATGTTCTGGTCATATACTATGACGGAAAAACAGAGACGGATACACGGAGGTGACAAAAGCCATGTGATAACGGCATTGCGGTAGTACGGCGTACACAGGTGATGCATGTCAAAAGGTTGATGATATGATTAAGGCCCCACGACTGGAATTAACAGACTGTGAACGCGGAACTGGAATGGTAGTTGGGGCTGGACGCGTGTAACATTGAATTTCGTTAATCTCTTGGAAATTCAGTATTCCGAGAATACAACATTTAAGACATTACCTCTCACCAGGGATAAAGCAGTGGTCGATGGCCTTCACTTAACGACCGAGTGCAGCGGTGACTGCACAGAGTTGTCAGTGCTAGTAAAAAAGCAACACGGCGTGAAATAGACGCAGAAATCAATGTGGAACGTACGACGAAAAACTCTGTTAGGACAGTGCTATGAAATACAGTGTTTTGAGCTGTGGCAGAAGACGACCGACAGTAGTGCCTTTGCCAACTGCACGACATTACCTGGAGCTCCTCTCCTCGGCTCATGAACGTGTTGGTTGGACCCTTGACCACTGGAAAACCGTAGCCTGATCAGATAAGCCCAGGGTGAGAATGTGGTGCAAACCCCACAAAGCCACGAAGCGCAGTTGTCAGCAAGACACTGTGCAAGATGTGGTGGCTCCATAATGATGTGGGACGCGGTTACATGGAATGGCCGGGGTCCTCTCGTCCAACTGAATCGATAATTGACTGGAAACTGTTACGTTGGGGTACCTCGAAACCATCTGCAGTATTGAGAATGAGATTTTCACTCTGCAGCGGAGTGTGCGCTGATATGAAACTTCCTGGCAGAGTAAAACTGTGCGCCGGACCGAGACTCGAACTAGGGACCTTTGCCTTTCGCGGGCAAGTGCTCTACCAACTGAGCTACCCAAGCACGACTCACGCCCCGTCCTCACAGCTTCACTTCTGCCAGTACCTCGTCTCCTACCTTCCAAACTTTACAAAAGCTCTGCTGCGAACCTGGTAGAGCACTTGCCCGCGAAAGGCAAAGGTCCCGAGTTCGAGTCTCGGTCCAGCACGTAGTTTTAATCTGCCTGGAAGTTTCATATCAGCGCACACTCCGCTGCAGAGTGAAAATCTCATTCTGGAAACATCCCCCAGGCCGTGGCTAAGCCATGTCTCCGCAATATCCTTTCTTTCAGGAGTGCTAGTTCTACAAGGTTCTCAGGAGAGCTTCTGTAAAGTTTGGAAGGTAGGAGACGAGGCACTGGCAGAAGTAAAGCTGTAAGGACGCTGCATGCATCGTGCTTCGACAGCTCAGATGGTAGAGTACTTACCCGCGAAAGTCAAAGGTCCCTAGTTCGAGTCTCGTCCGACACACAGTTTTAATCTGCCAGGAAGTTTCATATCAGCGCACACTCTGCTGCAGAGTGAAAATCTCATTCTGGAAATATCCCCCAGGCTGTGGCTAAGCCATGTCTCCGCAATGTCCTTTCTTTCAGGAGTGCTAGTTCTGCAAGGTTCGCAGGAGAGCTTCTGTAAAGTTTGGAAGGTAGGAGACGAGGTACTGGCAGAAGTGAAGCTGTGAGGACGGGGCGTGAGTCGTGCTTCGGTACCTCAGTTGGTAGAGCACTTGCCAGCGAAAGGCAAAGGTCCCGAGTTCGAGACTCGGTCCGGCACACAGTTTTATTCTGCCTGGAAGTTTCATCAGTATTCTTAGACTTAATATTCCCAAACCACTAGGGAGTTTTATTGATGACAATGTGCCACAATTGTCCACGATTGGTCTGAACAACATAGACAATTCGAGCGAATGACTTGCCCACCGATAGTGCTCTAGATGAAACCTGTCGAAGACCTTTCGGACAAAGTCGAGAGGTCAGTTTGTGCACAAAATCATGCACTGGCAATACTTCCTCAATTATGGACGGCTATAGAAGCAGCGTGGGTTAATATTCGTGCAGAGAACTTCCAAAGACTTGATGAGACCTCAGTTTTGTATGTCACTAACTTGACGCTCACGGCGTACGCTACTACTTGGACGGCTTACCTGCTGCCGGCGAGGTGGAAGACGCGGAGCGCGGGCGGCGGCAGCGCCTTGGCAGCCTCGTTGACGTAGCCGCCCAGGCCGAGCCCCAGGCCGGGCACGCCGCCCCCCTTGCGGCGGTGCGCGTGGGCGGCGGTGGGCGACGCGCAGCCGCTGCCCTCGCTGCTGCTCCCAGCGGGAGACGTGGCACCGGTCGGGACGCCCACGGCCGCTGCCGTGCCGTCCTGCTGGCGACAAACAAGACGTCATGTGATATACAGAGTCGCAGTGTGGGTGCAGCGCGTGGGCAGTGCTAAACAGCACTGTAGTGGGCAGGTATCGTCGAGTAAATCATGAGAAATTACACAGGCTGTAGTCAAATGAAAACGGGATAGATGGAAAGAAGTAAGGAAACATTATTATTTCAAAATAAATCGTCATAACTACTATTTACTCCGTGGTGAGACAAGACGATCAACGTCAGCATGGAAAAATATTTGTGGTTGCCTACTGTAATGTAACGGACTGCTGAAACTACCCATACCACCGGCTGGCGAGGTGTGCGGTGCCGTCAGTCAACTTGAAGGAGCAAGTGAACTTTAACTACGTAAACATAAACATATTATTATTTTGTTACAAAATTGTTAATATGAGGACAAACATGAGGTATATTGCCACAGAACTAATTTATAAACACTTCTCATTTTTCATACTATGTTTTTCATTTATGTATACGTGCGATGTGTAAAATATCGATATACAACCAAGGTTGGCAGTACTGCACAGTTTGAAAGCTCTGTGAACAGGAGCCGGTGGTTGGCGGGTGTAGAGACAATGGGCAGTTGGTGTTGAGACGTCTTGTAATGCGCTTGCTTTGAGAAGGTCAAGGATAGAGGGAACGAAATGACGTATTGGAAAAGCTCTTACACTGAAAATTAATGAAAATCGTCACGATCAGCATTCATAAAATAAAAGTTGGAAGTTTAAATATGTGTCAGTTCTTACGCAGCAGAATACACACCCTGGAGCTCAAATTGATTTAACAAACAGCGAATGGCGAGATTCATCACTGGACCACGAGCGTGCAACAACCACCAATAAAGGTAAGAAAGTTATATTACTCTAAATTCAAATTGTGATGATACCTTTCTTTCTCCATGTCTTCAACCCTGTATGTACTCTGTTGTTGGAGTGAACAGCGTGACGGGGACTTGTCATCGACTAGGCACACCAGGGAGACCACACAGGTTTAAAATGATAATTTGTAGCTTAATATACTACTGATAAAAATTAATATTTGTCCCCCGGAGAAAGACGTGCATTATACTATGGATCAATGATTGCTTCAGGCTTTCGCCTATTCATCCGAAGGTGGTCAACGGCCACGAATGTCTGTTTGAGGGCTCCGGCAACATGAAAATCACACGGGGAGAAATCGGGATTGCTAGGGGATACGTAAAGTCTTCCCTGCGAAACTTCTGCACTGTAGTCGACACGATAGACATGGCAGCTCCGGGAAAGTCATGATTACCTTGTTCTTTGACTGTAAGGACCCGCTGCTCATTGACTTTCTGGAACACGGAGCCACAGCGGTACGAGCACACTTTGCAAAAACTAGAGCGCATCATTAAATCTAAAATGTCGGGAATGTTGTCAGACGTCTTCATTCTGTTGCAGGACAATGTCCACTCATGTGTTGGCTATGTTGTTTATCTCTGCTGCAGAAGTTTCGCTGGGAAGCCCTTACACATCCTCCATAGTGTCCTGATCTCTCCCCAAGCGATATCCGTATTTTTCAGCCCTAAAGAAAGGAATTCGTAGCCGTCAATTCGCTTCGGACGAAAATGTGCACGCCTGGGTACAATCATGGTTCCGTAGACAACCGCATGCATTCTTCCAGGAAGGCACTGACCCTCTTGCCTCAATATCTTTACAGTTACGACGATTACTTTCCAAATAATAAACAGCTTGCTTATATTTATTCCATCTGTCTCGTTTTCGTTTGACTGCTCCTTACTTAATAATACGTTTTCGCTGATCATGCACCAAAGCTTCAGAATCACGCATGGCGTGTAATTGTTTTCTTCTTTACACCACACTTTATTTGCAGTATATTTTTCACATAAGATGCTGATATACTACTGAACGTACCTGCGAAATTATATCATTTCACGATACACAGTTCAGGAGACGTGTCGTAATAAACGTTGAGAATCGTCAAAAACTACGTTTTGCAAAAAAGAGAGCGCAAATCTACATCTACATCTGCATTATACTCCGCAACCCACCTAACGCCCTGTGGCGGAGAGTACTTCTGATCCGACGTTCCCTGTTCCACTTGCGAATGGAGCGTGGGAAGAGTGATTGTCGGTAAGCCTCTATATCAGCTCTAATTTCTCGAATTTTCTCGTCGTGTTCATTTCGTGAGATGTATGTGGCACAAAGTAATATATTGTCCGACTCTTCCTGGAAAGTGCTCACCAGAAATTTCAATAGCAAACGTCTTCGTGACTTCCAACACCTCTCTTGTAACGTCTGCCTTTACAGTTTGCTAAGAATTTCTATAACGCTCTCGCGCCAATTAAACGAACCAGTGACGAAACGCTCCGCTCTTCGTTTAAATAAAAACATATTTTTAATAAAATATCTTTTTAAATTGGACTAAAAAGTGTAAAACAATTTTTCATTGAACTATACGGGTTCCTAATGGATTATCGATAGCCCTGAGAATTTTTAATAGCTGCGAAAATACTTGTAAGATTTGTAACGACAAACGTGGGATGCATGCAATAGATAATAGGATGTGGACTATTCAGGCATCAGTTATGAATTACATGTGCTCCACATTCTTCGTTACATGTCTTACCCTTGTAAGTATTTTGATAGCTAATGAAAATTCACAAGCACAAATTTTCAGGACTGTTTGTATGGGGTTGTGGTCACAGATATGAGAAATAATTTTATATTTTTGAGTCCAGTTTGTAAACATAACTGATTTTATTTAAATATTTATTTTCTAAATTTTAGTCTTGTCTGTGAGAAAGTTCTCAGTCGATTTCGAACACTTTGGTGAGATTACAACAGAGACATCTGGTAATTTTTATGTTATTTTCAGTTTCTTTTCACCTGAGTCAACCATTATAATGCTTTCTTCTATGAAAATGTCACGAAAAGACCATGATAGTAAAAATTAGAGAGATTAGTGCCCATACTGAGGGTTACCAGCAATCGTTCATCCGACGAACCATTCGCGACTGGTATACGAAAATAGTGGAAATCATAGTATGCAAAGAACCCTACGCCACACATCAGACAAGAAAGGAAGTTAATATTGCAATATCATTCTGTTCTGCGCTGTGTTGAAGTTTTACGGTTTCTAACTCATCACGAACTTAGTTGAAAATCAGCTGCAAAATTTGTACCAAGCAGACAGGCAGGAAAGCGGCCAAATAAAAACGTGTTAAAAACTACTAACCGTGTATTTTCATGTGAGAGATTCTGCAACTAAGAACAACTATCGGAGGCCGAGAACGCTTCCTTAAACGTGATATAGTTAATCCGTGATTTGAATATGGTCACTTGATTGAAACTGTCTGTGAATAGATACAGGCTATAGGAGATTCTAAACATCTGGCATGTCATAGAGACGGCAAGAGAACATAATATCAAGTTGTTCATATCCTTCGTGGATTACAAGAAAGCTTTCGACAACGTGACATTCTGAAAGCTATGGACTATCTCATCGATACGAGCACGCCGAGATGCCTGACATACCTGACCCGGCAACTGTACTTTTCAAACAGAGCGACAGTAACAGTCAGTAACACCTTGAAATGAAACAATTTCAGAGATTTTACTGGTCTTATACAGATATGATTTTACGTATATAGACTGAAACGGGGAATTTAAAGTGGACTGGAGTGGCAGTGAGAATTTAGATGGAGAAGAGAGGCTTGCCAGGATAATCTACGCAGTTGTGTGAACCGCTCTGCCACGGTGGCTTAGAGATTAACGCACCTGCAAAGAAAGCGGGAGACCGTGGTTCGATACCAGGTCTCAGTACAAATTTTTACTGGTCGGTTCAGTCTATATATATAAAATCAATAACACCTCCAAACACATCTTTTCTGCTAATTCCGGTGTGAGACAAAGTTGCGTTCATTCTCCACTATTGTTCATTGCATATAGTGAGGACTTTGAGGGAGGTTCGTGAATACTAGTATGACGGCACCATTGTAGCTGGCAGTAAAATTAACATTATCAGGTACGCAGAAGACACTTGGGTAACTGCAACAGAATAACATCAACTGGAAACCATCATACATCATACAAGGCGGAGAATGTAGTCTCCAAAACAACAACACAAAGTCAGAAGTAATGGTTGTAGATCGCCCTAATGACAACAGAGCTTTCATAATAAGAATTGCTGGCTAAGAGGCCGTCAGTTGCTTGTCACTAACACTGGAGACTGCAAGCCCGCGATCCATAGGCGCATTTCGATTGCGAGAAATTTCTACAGAAAAACCTGCTCGCATTTGGAACGACACCTTCATCACTGCCAAGACACTCACCCTCATCTTCCCTATCTCGACCTACGCAATAGAAATTTTGAAAATGAAGACGGCGGGTCGTTGCAGGATTGCTGGAAATGTGGTGCTATAGAAGATTACTTCGAATAACGTAGCACGACGAATTAATGAATCGATCCTGAAGCAGTTCTGCATCAGAACAAGACTATCTTGTCAATCAAATATCAGTTGCAATATTTTGGTCACTTTACCAGAAGGCAAGAGTCAATTGAAAGAACGATCACACAGCGAAAAGTAGACAGCCGAAGACCTAGAGGACGCACACCATTGTGTTGAATAGACAAGATCCGAATCCTGACCGGGATTGGTCCACAGCAAGCAAGTCACCAAGCTTCTAGGCATAGGTCGTCAAGAGGCTTACCACGTGAATCCACAAAACCGCTACGTAGAGTTATGCCAAAGAGAGGCACAGCGGCTTTTGCTGTTCTTCACACTGAGGCTATCTACATAAAATTCGAGTATTATGGACCGAACCGTATGGCTCTCAAGTGTAGCCATTGACTTTAATCACCGCCCAGCTCAAAGCCGCACTCCGCGATGACGTCTCTCCTACATTCCATTCTAGACGACCAGATAATACGAAGTCAGACTTGGAACAAAAAGAGCAAACAGCGTGCTGGTGCTCTTCGTGAAAGTTATTTTTTATCGGCGTTCTTCGTGAAAGTTATTTTTTATCGGTGCTCTTCGTGAAAGCTATTTTTTATCCTACAGTGGAGCAGGCTGCCAATTAAAGCTGATGTGCATGTATAATTATTTGCTCCGTAGGAGGTAAGCGGAAACTCCCGATGGATCAAGGACGTCAAGCCTCGAGGCGTAACATCAATCAATGTAGGCAAGGTCACGCTGCACAAGTGAACACCTCGTTTGCATTCGCAATTAATCACTTACTTCGACCGCCGCGCACAACAATAGCTACATTACTCCAACAACTTATCCGTTGATACTGTGAACGTAATTCGTTTAATTAATTTTCATTATAATAGGTAATCAGTTAAAATAACTGATACCCTGTCACTAGCAGACTGAACTTAATCATAATAATAAATTTAAACTTGAAAAATAAATTTAAACTAGAAAATCCTGCGTGATTGTTATTAGCCTGTGACCCGAAACGTCTTAGAATCGTTAGCTGAAAGTCATTTCCTAATAATGCAATAACGCACTATCTCTGGACGAAACAAAAAAACCGACTGTAGATAGAAAAACCGATAGTTTTGTGGCTGTCACCCCATCACGTTGACGACCTGTCATGTCCGTTGACCTACAGGACGAGAAGTTGGAATTTATCAGCAATTAATGAATCAGGTAGTCACCTACATGTTACGCGGAAAATTGCAAGACGTACTGCAATAATCTGGAACGACACAGTTTACGATTCATTGGTATAATTCACTATTGTGGTACCATAAGAAGGAAGACGAGAACTTGGGTCACGTCAACGTGTAGATCGTCAGAGACAGAGAGAAGTTCGAACGATAAGAATGCGACAGGAAAACTGCGGTAGGAACCATTTCATGGATAACATAAAACGATTTATTAATACAACGTTAAACACAAATTTCGATGACCGGTTGTGAGCTGAACACAGCTCCTCCGAAATACAAACCCCTTGGCTATCTCACACGTTTCAGTGCGTACACAGATAGATGCCACAAATTCTAGAAGAATACATACATATATACAATAACGAAGTAGGCTTAAGAGAGTGGAGAGTTTTACAACTGTAGGAAATGTGTGCCAGTAACAGGTGCTCTAACTGTTGTATCTTTTATTTTAAACACTGTAACGTTTAACTCTAAAGTAAGGTGTGACGTTTATGTCTAACAAGGAACAGTTATATGAAGTGCTGTTCTGACTGCGTATCTGATTATGTGTGTGTCTGTTTTTAAACAACCTGTCCACTAGAAAGAGAACAATACAACCGAAACTGATTAAATCTTGTGCGCGATAATGGCAAATTAGAGGTAAGCACATTCAGGCAGCATTTTTTGTACTATCGCGAAATATGGGAGAGAGTGTCACAGTAATTGTAGGGGATTTGGGCTAGGATTCATTAAAGGAAAGGCGTTTTTCGTTGCGATGGAATCTTCTCACGAAATTCCAGTCACCAACTATCTCCTCCGAATGCGAAAATATTTTGTTGACACCAATCTACATAGATAGGAACGATCACCACGATAAAATAAGGGAAATCAGAGCTCGTACGGAAAGATATAGGTGTTCATTCTTTCCGCGCGCTATACGAGACTGGAATAATATAGAATTGTAAAGGTGGTTCGATGAACCCTCTGCCAGACACTTAAATGTGATTTGCAGAGAATCCATGTAGATGTAGATGTATTCGACCTTACTACGGCCCTGTAAATCCGAATAAGTACAAAAGTGGTCCCTGTGCGAATATCCGTAAACCGTGTCGCCTTGGATAACGCGTTGTCTTGCTCTCCGCACTAATAAACTAAATACAGTTACAAAAGCCAAAATACAAGATATTTGACTGAGACACATTTAGAATTTGGTTAGATAAAAACGACTTGCAACTGGGAGGCGGAACATGACTGAGGAGCATGACTGTAAAATCTTACTTGAAAATCTTACTGACTTGCAGTTGTTAAGCCATATCATAAAAATTACATTTACGTAAACAAACGATCTTTAAAAATACAATAAAAAAAACAAAGCTGGTCTCTACAGCTAAAGGGTACAAATACATGAATATTGATTACCTTATTGTAGATCGAAGTGACAATATGTACAAAGATTCATCACAATTTCGTAATAATATTAGTAGCATTCTCTTACATAATTTTACTACAAATCTTATTTACTCTGCCTTAGCGATAGCTGCCTCGCAGCCTTCTTTGACACGTACATCTTTGTAATCGATACATCGCTTATGCTCTTGGATAATAGGTTAAAATTTTCATTACATGTACCTATTTCAACGCATAAGCTGTTTCTGCCTCATAAAAGGTCAACGTTTGATGACTGAACACGTAACGAATGTTACCTTGAGAATACCGAAAACGGCGTATTTTTAAATTTTAAATTTTTTTATTAACACATTGCTGTAATTTACACCAAACAACGCTAACAAGTATAAATACTGAATTAGCAACATGCACTGAAGTCAAATAAACGGAACTAAATCAATGAGGATGCAACGACACGAAATAATACAGTATAACTTCTTTCCAGTTTGGGGATTTCATTTTTTAAGTGAAATTCTGGGCGATCTTTAAAATACCCATTCACAATCATCGTAACCTAGACAAAGGACTGAAAGTTTCTACCCGCAAATATCCTTTACGTGTTAACATGTGGAAGTCAGAGGATTCCAACCTCATGAACTAAGTGGATGTCCCTACAATTCATACTTAAAATCCGACAGTTCCTCTGTCACCGTAACACAATGGGCACTTTTCTTCAATTGAGTCCTCATCTATCGCACTTTCTCACCTAGTCGATCACGAAATTTTTGTCGTATTCTGCAGTCATTGTTTTGCCCTTTGCAAGATAATCGATTTATGTGCAGGTGTCAAACAAGGCGATGGTTCACCTCCATTTATTTCCAGCTGTGTAGTGGATAAAACTGCAAGAATTTAGAATGATAAATCTAACGAATGCAAAATATCGCCGCTTGAGCTAGGGAGGGTGCTTCAATAAACTGCATTGCAGTTACGAATAATTTTTGCAGGCCTGACAGTTGCAGCTGTGAAAATCAATTATCTGGAAGACGTAGTCAACGTGAACGGCGCTAAAGAAACTCTGCATAGAAAATATGTAACAAACATAAAAAGTACTCCTAAATATTTAATAAAATATAACGGGCAAGTTGAAAAAGTAAATAAAATAAATAAATAAACAAACAAATATTTGGGGGAAATTGTTCGACATTGTTTAGAAAAATCTGTAGAGTGGAAAGAGTATAGCTGATAGCAAAAAGTGCAAGAAACTTAATATAAAGCACAGCAAATCAGTAGCGAAGCCAGAGTGCCTCTACATAGCGAACGTCAAGTATTAAATTATAAGCCTGATAAATTAGAAATATTTGAAAAGACAATTATATGGTATATATTAGGTGTTCAGAAACACGCAGCGTTTTGGGAATTACGAAATGACGACAAGATGTATCAGAACATAGAGAATATGTCATAAACAATAACGAAGAGGAGATTACTATTTTTGGACAAATTTAAAAAATGAATGACAATACGCTCACCAAGCAGATCTTCAACTATCTTATACAAAAAATTATCAACCACGTTGAATAAAGAAGTTAGGGAAGATTCGTCCCGAATAATGTGTTCGTGCGACCACCGGTCCCCACTAGTGTTTTATTACAACATGCTTTCGCAATTAACACATGAACCGAAAAAAATCAACTGACTTTAAGAGCTTCTGAAGAGCGTAATTTTCCTGCTAAGTGACAAACAAAATTAATTACATAAACAGTGATACATTTAAGTTGTGCTCTATTTTAATGTGAATTCGGCCGTGAGCTAAGTAAAATTGCCGGCTGATCACAGCAGCACATGGGGTAAGTAGTGCGGCCACTGTGGGATTAGTGGATGTGAGAGGGGAATGTTTTTTGGTTGTTTTCCAGTGCTGAAAACTCATGGGCGTGTGTGCCTCATACCGATAATCTGCTATAGCATAAATTTCAAATGGAAATAATATCGATTCTCGAGTGTACATTACGGAGACTGCCACCTTCACACGTGGTACGTAATTGTAGCGGAGAATATGAAATGAAATTAAGGCTGTCGCATTTAAATATATGTACAAGTACTGTCAGTAATCAGTGAATCATCCGATCGCACAGACAACATAACAACGCTTCGTCAAGCACTTATAGTTCACAGTTTTGGGTTCGCAGAAGGTGTCAGCAATCTGACACAGGGAACTGTCAACACGAAGTGTTCCTCCTAGTGCAGTATTTTAAAGATTAGTGTTTCGTTGGCGGGTGATCGACGGTCAAACTATAGCGCACTATATACAGCTAATGTACTGGGGGCTCGTAACAAATGAAATTACAAATTAATGATAATATCGCTACGTATGAGGCCCTAGGTGCCGCCGCTCGATGTCAGATTGGCTCTGAATAAATAAGTTTGACGACCACTGCTCTAGAATGTTCTGAAGAAGAAGACGAAAATTGTGTGCAAAATCTGTCCTGCGCGCCTTGACTAACGAATAGAGAACAACGACACGTCGACGCCTGACGCCATATTATTGAAGTGCAAGTCGTGGGAAATTCTTTCATGTAAACATCATGGGTGGTTTGACTTGGTGCGATCAATACAAAACTATCACAAAATGACAAAGCCCAGAAATTCATACGAAATGTCAACGCTTTGACGACATAACCGATGTTCAAGCCAACGTGAGAAGCAAGATGAACAACTGAAACTAGAGCTTTTTCAACAATTTCTGTGCGTTGTACGAAAGACAACTTTGTAGACTTGGTAGAATGTCTAAAGCAATAAAACCACCGGCTTATAGTTTCTCTATGTAGTATTAACGCAGTCCTCAAACTTTCTGGACTGGGTTATTGGTGTCCTCTCAAATCTCTATGCTCATTTCCTATGAGCGGCAATAACGAGGGCAACTTTAAAATCCTCGGTAACGTACACTACTGGCAATTAAAATTGCTACAACACGAAGATGACGTGCTACAGACGCGAAATTTAACCATATGATATGCAAATGATTAGCTTTTCAGAGCATTCACATAAGGTTGGCGCCGGTGGCGACACCTACAACGTGCTGACATGAGGAAAGTATCCAACCGATTTCTCATACACAAACAGCAGTTGACCAGGGTTGCCTGGTGAAACGTTGTTGTGATGCCTCGTGTAAGGAGGAGAAATGCGTACCATCACGTTTCCGACTTTGATAAAGGGCGGATTGTAGCCATTCGCGATTGCGGTTTATCGGATCGTGACATTGCTGCTCGCGTTGGTTGAGATCCAATGACTGTTAACAGAATATGGAATCGGTGGCTTCGGGAGGGTAATACGGAACGCCGTGCTCGATCTCATCGGCCTCGTATCACGAGCAGTCGAGATGACCGGCATCTTATCAGCATGGCTGTAACGGATCGTGCAGCCACGTCTCGATCCCTGGGTCAACAGATGGGGACGTTTGGAAGACAACAACCATCTGCATGAACAGTTCGACGACGTTTGCAGCAGCATGGACTATCAGTTCGGAGGCCATGGCTGCGGTTACCCTAGACGGTGCATCATGTACAGGAGCGCCTGCAATGCTGCACTCTACAACGAACCTGGGTGCACAAATGGCAAAACGTCATTTTTTCGGATGAATCCAGGTTCTGTTTACAGCATCATGATGGTCGCATCCGTGTTTGGCGACATCGTGGTGAATGCACATTGGAAGCGTGTATTCGTCATCGTCATACTGGCGTATCACCCGGCATGATGGTATGGGGCGCCATTGGTTACACGTCTCGGTCACCTCTTGTTCGCATTGACGGCACTTTGAACAGTGGACGTTGTGGTGTCACAGCCAGACACCACACGTGCTAGGTGGTAGCTTAAATCGGCCGCGGTCCTGTAGTACATGTCGGACCCGCGTGTCGCCACTGTGTGATCGCAAACCTAGCGCCAGCACAAGGCAGGTCTCGAGAGACTGACTCGAACTCATCCCAGTTGTACGGACGACAGAGCTAGCGACTAGACGTACGAAGCCTTTCTCTCTCATTAGCCGAGAGACAGAATAGCCTTCAGCTAAGTTAATGGCTACGAACTAGCAAGGCGCCATTAGCCTTACAGTGATTGTAATTAAAGTCTCCTTTGTGCGATGTACCACAATGATTGATTAAAGATAAGTATTATACCAGCTACGTACTTTTCTTCATAGCATTAATTACGTATCCTGTTCCAGTACTTCACGCCCGTCTGCGTTAGTCTCGCGTGCCTTTAAGCCACCTCTATCTACAAGGTGTTGGCCCAGCTGCCGACACATCAGACGTTACATTTCAGATGTGTTGCGACCCGTGGCTCTACCCTTCATTCGATCCCTGCGAAACCCTACATTTCAACAGGATAATGCACGACCGCATTTTGCAAGTCCTGCACGGGCCATTCTGGATACAGAAAATGTTCGACTGCTGCCCTGGCCAGCACATTCTCCAGATCCCTCACCAACTGGAAACGTCTGGTCAATGGTAACAGTACCACAATCAACAAGAGGAATACGGGAATATGTTTCCTACGACGTTGCGTCACTACTCTTGAACAGTGGTATCGTGTTGGAGCTGCATGGGCAGCTGTACCTGCACACGCCATCCAAGCTCTGTTTGACTCTATGCCCCGGCGTATCAAGGCCGTTATTACGGCCAGAGGTGGTTGTTCTGGGCACTGATTTCTCACGATCTATGCACCCAAATTTCGTGAAAATGTAATCACATGTCAGTTCTAGTATAATATATTTGTCCAATGAATACCCATTTATCATCTGCATTTCTTCTTGGTGTAGCAATTTTAATGGCCAGTACTGTATGTTTTTTGCGAGATTAGATAAAACTGCACAGAGAATCGATTTCTTGTAAAAAGGGCTGGCTAAAGCTTATTAAACCTCAGGGGCATTCGCAACGGTGGAAACCAGTGGGGTGATGAGTATTATTTCAGTAAATGATATGTTTTGTATTCAGAAGAGTGCATAGGATGTGGTCTGCAACATATTGTTTCAGAGAGCCTTTCAGCGCACCACAGATGTTTCACTGGGGCATGCAAAAGTAAACAGCTGGGAGAAATTAAAGAAAACTTCAATTCTCAGTGGATACAGCACGGAACAGAGGCAAGAAAGAGGCCGAGTAAACTTGAAGCTAGCATGTATTGCAATTTAAATATACATTCGGTGTTATCGCTTTCATCGCCAGACGGAGAAATATATCAAGCAGTCGTTTTCGCAACGAACAGACATTTCACCCACGTATTTTCAGACGCTTCCCGTACGATAAGCCGTCGGCAACCTCTGTTTGTGTGAGGAGAATCTGAAAACAGAGAGAAACGCTTACTGACACAGCAAAGGTAATAGTACCACAATCATCAAGAGGAATATGGGAATATGCTTCCTACGACGTTGCGAAACAAACACAACCTCTGCTCTTTGAAGGAACGACGGATCAGAGGCGCGGTACAGGTTGAGACATACAGTTCGAAGAAACTGTGTAACAATATTATCAGTCTTCAGCTGAACGGAAACTTCATTTCGCGGAATAAATATTTTTATAAGTCTACACATCTTGACGTTTAAACATTTCTGCTATCTGATATCAGGTATGTGCGCACACTGGGAGCGGGCATGCAATGTTTGTAAAACGAACAATTATAGCAATCAACTACATTGTTAACTGTACATAGGATCGCCATAATTACCTATTGTTTTATTTGTCACTATATCATTACTAATTTGTGATCCATTTCAACATGTGCTCCTGGGTACGCCTTACAATCCAGCAGCCAGCCGTTGTGGCCGAGACTTTCTAGGCGCTTCAGTCCGGAACCGCGCTGCTACTACGGTCGCAGCTTCGAATCCTGCCTTGGGCATGGATGTGAGTGATGTCCTTAAGTTAGTTAGGTTTAAGTAGTTATAAGTCCAGGGGACTGAGGACCTCAGATGTTAAGTCCCATAGTGCTCACGGCCATTTGAACCATTTTTTACAGTCCAGTATCTGATTTCGGAATCTTTATCTGACGATGATGTACTCGTAATCCAGCTGCTATCTTCCGGTATCTCCACACCTTTTCCAAATGTACTCGCTTTGTGGTGATTTTTTAACAGTGTATTCGCCATTACCAGCTGAAATTTATGACGAAAGTCAACTGTCTTTTCTCGTCTTTCATTCCTACTACTTAACTCAGAGTTCTAGTTCTTCCCCTATTAACGCGTCCAATCTCTCATTACTATTAGATTATCGTCTCCTTTTAAATACCAAATTACTCGTTCAGTATCCGCATGCACTTTCTCAATCTCTTCATCTCCTTTTGACGTCGGCATGTGTACCTGAACTATTGTTGGTGGCATTGGTTTGCTGTCGAGTCTGATGACACTAACCCTATCACTGAACAGTTCACAGTAACTCTTCGCCCCCCTTTCAGTTTCGTAACATGCTACTCCCGTTGTACCATCTTCTGCTGATGTTGATATTACCCTATATTTGTCTGATCGGAAATCCTTATCACATTTCCATTTCACTACATTGAAACCACTATACTTAGAGTTAGCCTTTGCATTTCCTTTTTCGGATTTTTATAGCTTCCCTATCTCGTTCCGGTTCTATGTCACCCTTTTGTTAGTTAATCAATTTCTCATGGTTACATTCCCCTTGGCACCCCCTTCCCAAAGGTACAAATGGGGGACTAATTCGAAATCTTTTGCCAATGGACATACATTTTTCAATTATGGGCTAGATATCTTCTGGGTATACATAAAGTGTTTTAATGCAGTAGTTTCCGTTGCCTTCTGCGTCCTCACGCCGTTGATCGTTGTTGATTCTTTCACCTTTTAGGGGGAGTTCGCCACCGCAAGAACAAGAAGTTGGCTTAAAACTATCCGTTTCTCCGCCTTCATTCACAAGGCCGTTGGTGGAACGAGGGTGGCTCTTTATACCACGAATCTTTGGCCTCCATTGCTAACGATGTTCAGTCAAAATTTACGGTCACGGGACAGAGGACGCCAGTCAAAGACGCTATACCTAAGGACGACGCGGACATATATACCTTTTCAATATATGCTTATCCATTTCAGAACGAATGAAGTACGCTAGAATTCTAACTTATCATGCAAATATATCTTATACCGGTTGCAGATTACATGAAGCAACCAATACCGCATAATCACCAATTATTGGACAAACATTGCTGGTAAGAGGACTCCCCCACATGTCTCCACACGTGGTAGTCTTGATTTCTATGCATCTACGCTGCTGCTGCGTGGTTTCTAATGCTATCTACACAGTTTTCGAGAGTTCTTCATCTACGTCTTTTCTCACCTCTTGGAAGGCGCCAGGAAACTTCTTTGGTTGCATGGCGACATGTACGGCCCGCTTCCATCTCATTTTCGTTTGTGCTGTAAATATCTCCACCTTACCAACCTGTTTCCTTATCCACTGCTTTGTTTATCTGTCTCTTCAAGCACTTCCCATCATGCATCACATCACTGCTCTCTGAGAACCATCATTTTAGCAGTCAAAGTGTATATTCCACTATCACAAGTTAAAATTAGAGATCTACGTTGCTGTAGGTTTTGCTGTTTCGGACACAATGGAAAACTTTTTTACCAGAAACACCGTGTGCCATTCTTACTCCTTTCTTTATTTGTTACTAACGTCCCGCCCCGGCTTCGAAAGGGTAACACTAACAAGGGGAATCCACCAGAGGTCACTTTCTGACACAGTCGAAACCCATCAGGGTGAAAGAAGAGTGCAAGTAAAGGGATACCTATTTTGAATTAGGAGCCGACTCTCCATAGTTTCCGAGAAAATGGCTGTCAATGTTTCGATGTCTCATCACCAGTCCGCTCACGAATCGAACAAAATCTAGATACTCAGCAGTGCAGTGGCTAAGAGCATAGGTTCGAATTTCTGCGCTCCTTGTTTCTTTCTCTTTTTTGTCGTGGAAGTAGCTGTTCGCGAATACTTTTTTGTGACGTAAAGGCAACATAACTACTGACAGAGCCGGCCGAAGAGGCCGTGCGGTTAAAGGCGCTGCAGTCTGGAACCGCAAGACCGCTACGGTCGCAGGTTCGAATCCTGCCTCGGGCATGGATGTTTGTGATGTCCTTAGGTTAGTTAGGTTTAACTAGTTCTAAGTTCTAGGGGACTAATGACCTCAGCAGTTGAGTCCCATAGTGCTCAGAGCCATTTGAACCATTTTGAACTACTGACAGAAGAAATAAGCATCTCCAATCTTATTCGGAAATGATTTTATCATAACATATAATCTTATACAATTAATAGCAACCGGAAATGAAAAACATGTAAATTATAGTATTTCAGATTTTCCTTTGGTTTTTACTTTCGCACTCCAAGAGAGGCAGGACATTTCCCAGGCCGATATATATCGTAAAAATCATTCAAAACATGAAAACTACGAGCACCACGAGTACCTTATTATTAGTGTGAATATAATTAGGAATAACAGCTTCATTAACTTTGCTAAATACCTCACGATCCAGCAATAATTTCGAGGCAAACCACACATATGGAAACATTATCTCGAAAGTCATCACCTGCAGCTGATTCTGGGTTGCTACAACGGCATACACACTGATGGAATTACTTTTAATGACTATCGGTATTCCAATTTCATTGACAAACTGACCACCGTATGAGGAGGAATCGCTTCGCCCACGCTACGAGTCGCTAATGTGCAGAAAATGCTCCATTTTTATGCAAGGTCGCAAAACTTAAAAGTCAAGAGAGATTGGATGAGAACACGTGGTGAAAAAATCAAAACTGCTCTAAGCCACTGCGCTTCCTACGCACTTTGTTTTACGCCCTGCGAGAGAACTGACGAAATGACGTCCAAAATTTGACCGTTATTTTCTCGGGCACTATTGAGTGTCCGCATCTAAGCCATAGTGGATGTCCCTTCAATTTCAACCTTCTT
Source organism: Schistocerca nitens (assembly GCF_023898315.1). NCBI lineage: Eukaryota > Metazoa > Arthropoda > Insecta > Orthoptera > Acrididae > Schistocerca > Schistocerca nitens. Next base: position 1,157,653,124 of record NC_064614.1, on the reverse strand, counting down.
TCACCATGCGAAATTTCGGACTGTGTCAGAGAATGACTACTACTGGAGGACGTATCTGCTTATCGGTAATGAATTATATACGCAAGCTTTCCACGTGAATCAGTGTATCTATTAGTGAAAACCATATAAACATCCTTCAGTAGCTCCTGAGATGAACCTTCCCATATATACAGAAAAATGCATCGGTGAACTTCAAATTCTCTACTGTTTATTTATTACGTTATCCACCTTGTGGTTACACTACGTTAAATAAAAAAAAAAATCGTCGTCTGGTTCCACGTCATTAATTTTCCTTCCTTTATCGCTCCGCATCTCAGTTGGTAAAACCGGAACCTTTACGGGATGACTTTGTTGTCTGTCTATCCGACTGTTAAGGCTCCATTTTCTATGGAAAGCGTAAAGACATCACGCTGAAATTTATGCCAAGTATTAAGATCTGCAACCTCTTGGCCATGGGAAACATTTCAGCTCCTAACTCAATGAAATCGAAAGATACGGCAATTATGTCACGTATGTCGATACTAGCGTGTGTCGGGTCTGGTTGTCTAGTGGGAAAGGGCGTGCCTGGAAACCGAGACGTTGTGGGATCGAATCTCGGTTGGCCTACGGATATTTCAGTCTTCGTTTTAACCCAGCCTCCACCTTTTCACGATGTGGAGCGTCGCCAGAAACGACTAATGGTTCGGATTCCACGTTAAACTGTAGGTCCCATTTCCCCTAATTGCAGGATCGGCGTCGATTCGGGACACTCACATTGCCGAAGTGACGTCCACTGAGCCACACGAAATAATAATAATTATTTTTTTTTTTGGTCATCAGTCTACTGACTGGTTTGATGCGGCCCGCCACGAATTCCTTTCCTGTGCTAACCTCTTCATCTTAGAGTAGCACTTGCAATCTAGGTCCTCAATTATTTGCTTGACGTATTCCAATCTCTGTCTTCCTCTACAGTTTTTGCCCTCTACAGCTCCCTCTAGTACCATGGAAGTCATTGCCTCATGTCTTATCAGATGTCCTATCATCCTGTCCCTTCTCCTTTTCAGTGTTTTCCACATATTCCTGTCCTCTCCGATTCTGCATACAACCTCCTCATTCCTTACCTTATCAGTCCGCCTAATTTTCAACATTCGTCTATAGCACCACATCTCAAATGCTTCGATTCTCTTCTGTTCCGGTTTTCCCACAGTCACGTTTCACTACCATACAATGCTGTACTCCAGATGTACATCCTCAGAAGTTTCTTCCTCAAATTAAGGCCGGTATTTGATATTAGTAGACTTCTCTTTGCCAGAAATGCCTTTTTTGCCATAGCGAGTCTGCTTTTGATGTCCTCCTTGCTCCGTCCGTCATTGGTTATTTTAGTGCCTAGGTAGCAGAATTCCTTAACTTCATTGACTTCGTGACCATCAATCCTGATGTTAAGTTTCTCGCTGTTCTCATTTCTACTACTTCTCATTACCCTCGTCTTTCTCCGATTTACTCTCAAACCATACTGTGTACTCATTAGACTGTTCATTCCGTTCAGAAGATCATTTAATTCTTCTTCACTTTCACTCAGAATAGCAATGCCATCAGCGAATCGTATCATTGATATCCTTTCACCTTGTATTTTAATTCCACTCCTGAACCTTTCTTTTATTTCCATCACTGCTTCCTCGATGTACAGATTGAAGAGTAGGGGCGAAAGACTACAGCCTTGTCTTATATCCTTCTTAATACGAGCACTTCGTTCTTGATCGTCCACTCTTATTATTCCCTCTTGGTCAGAATTGCCTCTCTCGTCCCTTTACTTTTCCTAAAGCCAAACTGATCGTCACCTAGCGCATTCTCAATTTCCTTTTCCATTCTTCTGTATATTATTCTTGTAAGCAGCTTCGATGCATGAGCTGTTAAGCTGATTGTGCGCTAATTCTCGCACTTGTCAGCTCTTGCCGTCTTCGGAATTGTGTGGATGATGCTTTTCCGAAAGTCAGATGGTATGTCGCCAGACTCATATACTCTACACACCAACGTGAATAGTCGTTTTGTTGCCACTTCCCCCAATGATTTTAGAAATTCTGATGGAATGTTATCTATCCCTTCTGCCTTATTTGACCGTAAGTCCTCCAAAGCGCTTTTAAATTCCGATTCTAATACTGGATCACCTATCTCTTCTAAATCGACTCCTTCTATCACATCAGACAAATCTTCACCCTCATAGGGGCTTTCAATGTATTCTTTCCACCTATCTGCTCTCTCCTCTGCATTTAACAGTGGAATTCCCGTTGCACTCTTAATGTTACCACCGTTGCTTTTAATGTCACCAAAGGTTGTTTTGACTTTCCTGTATGCTGAGTCTGTCCTTCCGACAATCATATCTTTTTCGATGTCTTCACATTTTTCCTGCAGCCATTTCGTCTTCCCTGCACTTCCTATTTATTTCATTCCTCAGCGACTTGTATTTCTGTATTCCTGATTTTCCCGGAACATGTTTGTACTTCCTCCTTTCATCAATCAACTGAAGTATTTCTTCTGTTACCCATGGTTTCTTCGCAGCTACCTTCTTTGTACCCATGTTTTCCTTCACAACTTCTGTGATGGCCCTTTTTAGAGATGTCCATTCCTCTTCAACTGTACTGCCTACTGCGCTATTCCTTATTGCTGTATCTATAGCGTTAAAGAACTTCAAACGTATCTCGTCATTCCTTAGTACTTCCGTATCCCACTTCTTTGCGTATTGATTCTTCCTGACTAATGTCTTGAACTTCAGTCTACTCTTCATCACTACTATATTGTGATCTGAGTCTATATCTGCTCCTGGGTACGCCTTACAATCCAGTATCTGATTTCGGAATCTCTGTCTGACCATGATGTAATCTAATTGAAATCTTCCCGTATCTCCCGGCCTTTTCCAAGTATACCTCCTCCTCTTGTGATTCTTGAACAAGGTATTCGCTATTACTAGCTGAAACTTGTTACAGAACTCAATTAGTCTTTCTCCTCTTTCATTCCTTGTCCCAAGCCCATATTCTCCTGTAACCTTTTCTTCTACTCCTTCCCCTACAACTGCATTCCAGTCGGCCATGACTATTAGATTTTCGTCCCCCTTTACATACTGCATTACCCTTTCAATATCCTCATACACTTTCTCTATCTGTTCATCTTCAGCTTGCGACGTCGGCATGTATACCTGAACTATCGTTGTCGGTGTTGGTCTGCTGTCGATTCTGATTAGAACAACCCGGTCACTGAACTGTTCACAGTAACACTCCCTCTGCCCTACCTTCCTATTCATAACGAATCCTACACCTGGTATATTACATGTACACATAACTAAGTTTACGCGTAACCCTCAGAGCGCGGTTTCTTTTTCGATGTGTCCACTCCAAGATGATGGTGTGATTGCGACGTGAGAGTCGAATTCGAGGTACCGGCGGTTCAAATCATGATACTGTCCTCCAGATACAAGTTTCCAAGTTTACGTAAATAGCTTATGGCAAAACAGGGTAACTGCTTTGGAAAGAGCACATCCTCTTTACCCAACCTTCCTTACCCAGGCGGAGCTTCTGTTCTGTCTCTGATGACCTCGATGTCAACGTTGGTGGGACGTTGATTTGTTCCATAATTGTTTTCTCCTTTTCAGTTGATCATTCTACATTATGTTGGCCATATGATTTTTCACTTCATATCTGTTCTGCGCTATTACGTTCTTCATTATTGTTTAAGGTCCATCTACACTAGAATCAAACGGTAGTATCTCACTAGCAAAACTAAGGTCGTTCATATATCTTTCATTAACGAGTGTGCCTCCTACTTAGTTCAAGAGGATCCAAGCCGTCTTACACTATGTGATCAAAAGTATCCGGACACCCGGCTGAAAATGACTTACAAGTTCGTGGCGCCCTCCATCGGTAATGCTGGAATTCAATATGGGTTGGTCCACGCTTAGCCTTGATGAAACTTCAACTATCGCAGGCATACGTTCAATCAGCTGCTGGAAGGTTTCTTGGGGAATGGCAGCCCATTCTCCACTGCACTGATGAGAGGTACCGATGTCGGTCGGTGAGGCCTGGCACAAAGTCACCGTTCCAAAACATCACAAAGGTGTTATGTAGGATTCAGATCAGGACTGTCGTGTAACCACTCCGCCACGGGCCGTGCATTATGAACAGGTGCTCGATCATGTTGAAACATGGAATCGCCATCCCCGAATTGCTCTTAAACAGTGGGAAGCAAGAAGGTGCTTAAAACATCAATGTAGGCTTGTGCTGAGGTGCCAGCCAACTCCATGAAAAAACCCCCGCCTCGGAATTTTCCTGTTGGCACTGCACACGCTGGCAGATGACGGTCACGGGGCACTCACCATACCCACACCCTGCCACCGGATCGCCACACTGAGTACCGTGATTCGTCACTCCACACAACGTTCTTCCACTGTTCAATCGTCCAATGTTTACGCTCCTTACACCAAGCGACGCGTCGTTTGGCATTCGTAGTACATAACAGTGGATCCTGATGCAGTTTGGAATTCCTGTGTGATGGTCTGGATAGAAGTCTGCCTATTACACATTACGACCCTCTTCAACTGTCGGCGGTCTCTGTTAGTCAACAGACGAGGTCGGCCTGTACGCTTTTGTGCTGTACGTGTCCCTTCACGTTTCTCACTTCACTATCACATCGGAAACGACCTAGGGATGGTTAGGATTGTGGAAATCTCGTGTACAGAGGTCTGACACAAGTGACACCCAATCACATGACCACGTTCGAAGTCTGTGAGTTCCGCGGAGCACCCCATTTTGCTCTCTCACGATGTCAAATGACTACTGAGGTCGCTGATATGGAGTACCTGGCAGTAGGTGGCAGCAGTATGAGAAATGTATGTTTCTGGGGGTGTCCGGATACTTTGGAGCACATACTGTACACCTGCCATGTTAAATTTTGGGAACGTTTTCTCATACGACGGATGCACTACAAGGATTAGTTTTTGGAGTATCGTCGTGGCCATGTAGGGCACCGTGTGATAAAGGCATTTCAAAACATCCGTAATTATTGTTCAGATTTTTTTTTTATAGCTAAAAAAGTTAAAACAAGTGTTTCACCAATTTCTGCTGGCAACGACGTTGTATTTTTTGATATATTACGAAAAGGCTGTGATGGAATGTGTATATTTATATTCTTTACAAACGTTCATAATGTTATATCTTTATCTAAATACTTCATTTGAAAATCTTCCTTATATGATAAAAATGCACTTTCGCGGAAGCTATATTTGAAGTTCCAACAACCGTAACATGTAGTTCCTGAGTCTGCGGCGGATTTTTTGAATAACTGCAAACTCTTCTCTTATGCGACTTTGAGCAGCTTTCACCTACTGTGCAGCTTGCCTCTCAGAATTCCTCTGCTTGTCATTGTCTAGGAATAGCTTCGCACTGATAATTTGTTTTCCCAAGCACATGACATTTTGTTTGTAATTCGTGGGAACAACATCATATACTACAAAGTGTAACACACTCTGTCTGCAGTTACTGGACCTTGCGTGAAGTAATGGTATGTTCTAACGGCCCAGACACTTGGTGCAACTACAGTAGACGCCATGGACCACAGCAAATTTATAGGAGTAAGAAAAGTCAAATATTTGACATACACTCCTGGAAATGGAAAAAAGAACACATTGACACCGGTGTGTCAGACCCACCATACTTGCTCCGGACACTGCGAGAGGGCTGTACAAGCAATGATCACACGCACGGCACAGCGGACACACCAGGAACCGCGGTGTTGGCCGTCGAATGGCGCTAGCTGCGCAGCATTTGTGCACCGCCGCCGTCAGTGTCAGCCAGTTTGCCGTGGCATACGGAGCTCCATCGCAGTCTTTAACACTGGTAGCATGCCGCGACAGCGTGGACGTGAACCGTATGTGCAGTTGACGGACTTTGAGCGAGGGCGTATAGTGGGCATGCGGGAGGCCGGGTGGACGTACCGCCGAATTGCTCAACACGTGGGGCGTGAGGTCTCCACAGTACATCGATGTTGTCGCCAGTGGTCGGCGGAAGGTGCACGTGCCCGTCGACCTGGGACCGGACCGCAGCGACGCACGGATGCACGCCAAGACCGTAGGATCCTACGCAGTGCCGTAGGGGACCGCACCGCCACTTCCCAGCAAATTAGGGACACTGTTGCTCCTGGGGTATCGGCGAGGACCATTCGCAACCGTCTCCATGAAGCTGGGCTACGGTCCCGCACACCGTTAGGCCGTCTTCCGCTCACGCCCCAACATCGTGCAGCCCGCCTCCAGTGGTGTCGCGACAGGCGTGAATGGAGGGACGAATGGAGACGTGTCGTCTTCAGCGATGAGAGTCGCTTCTGCCTTGGTGCCAATGATGGTCGTATGCGTGTTTGGCGCCGTGCAGGTGAGCGCCACAATCAGGACTGCATACGACCGAGGCACACAGGGCCAACACCCGGCATCATGGTGTGGGGAGCGATCTCCTACACTGGCCGTACACCACTGGTGATCGTCGAGGGGACACTGAATAGTGCACGGTACATCCAAACCGTCATCGAACCCATCGTTCTACCATTCCTAGACCGGCAAGGGAACTTGCTGTTCCAACAGGACAATGCACGTCCGCATGTATCCCGTGCCACCCAACGTGCTCTAGAAGGTGTAAGTCAACTACCCTGGCCAGCAAGATCTCCGGATCTGTCCCCCATTGAGCATGTTTGGGACTGGATGAAGCGTCGTCTCACGCGGTCTGCACGTCCAGCACGAACGCTTGTCCAACTGAGGCGCCAGGTGGAAATGGCATGGCAAGCCGTTCCACAGGACTACATCCAGCATCTCTACGATCGTCTCCATGGGAGAATAGCAGCCTGCATTGCTGCGAAAGGTGGATATACACTGTACTAGTGCCGACATTGTGCATGCTCTGTTGCCTGTGTCTATGTGCCTGTGGTTCTGTCAGTGTGATCATGTGATGTATCTGACCCCAGGAATGTGTCAATAAAGTTTCCCCTTCCTGGGACAATGAATTCACGGTGTTCTTATTTCAATTTCCAGGAGTGTATATTACAAAGCTAGTTTCCAGAGATCTGTCCGATACAGAATTACAGGAAAAATGTATTTACGGTCGTATACAGAATCAGAGTGATTAATGTGTTTTGGAAAAAAAATTTTGGTTCTCAGGTCCATGAAACTTCACTGATATGCCTCCTAAACAATATCTGACTACCGCCAGCAGCACTGTCCGCAATAAGAGAAATGTATTTATGGTCATATACAGTGTCAGAACTAGAATGTGATTAATGTGATTTGGAAAAGAATTCTGTTTCTCAGATCGACGAAGCTTCAGTACGATGGCTGTCGTAGTCGATGCCTCCTCAATCAATACCTCACTACCGGTAGCAGCGGTGTCCGCATCATCTGTTACTTACGTAGCTCCTTAGACGTTTCTTCTGATTCAAAACTCAATGCGGCATGTTTTTACGGACCTAAAAAAAAACAATTCATAAAGCAACAATAAAGATATAACGTTGTTCTTGGGACTCGTCGTGTGAAACGGAAACAAGTTCCATGTTAGCCAACTACAGGGATCTGTGCCGCTGAGTATTGTTTAGGAATTACTGAAAAGTTTGCATCTCTTATTCTTTTGAGTGGTGCACTCCAACTCCATGAAAAAACCACCGCCTCGGAATTTTACTGGACCACAGCAGATTTATAGGTGTAAGCACAGTCAAATATTTGACAGACATAACTAATGAGGAGGTATTGAATAGAATTGGGGATGAAGAGGAGTTTGTGGCACAACTTGACAAGAAGAAGGGACCGGTTGGTAGGACATGTTTTGAGGCATCAAGGGATCACAAATTTGGCATGTGAGGGCAGCGTGGAGGGTAAAAATCGTAGAGGGAGACCAAGAGATGTATACACTAAGCAGATTCAGAAGGATGTAGGTTGCAGTAAGTACTGGGAGATGAAGAAGCTTGCACAGGATAGAGTAGCATAGAGAGCTGCATCAAACCAGTCTCAGGACTGAAGACCACAACAACAACACAACATTCTTTTCAGAGAGCATGTAGCTACAAACCTATGTCAGAATATTTAAAAAAAAAATAAAAGTCTGTTAAAGTAAATATAAAATACTCACAAATGTGTCCAAATTCAGAGTCCAGCCAGCCAAGGTGGCCGACCGGTTCTAGGCGCTTCAGTTGGGAACCGCGTGACTGCTACGGTAAAAAAATGGTTCAAATGGCTCTGAGCACTATGGGACAACATCTATGGTCATCAGTCCCCTAGAACTTAGAACTACTTAAACCTAACTAACCTAAGGACATCACGAGGCAGAGAAAATCCCTGACCCCGCCAGGAATCGAACCCGGGAACCCGGGCGTGGGAAGCGAGAACGCTACCGCACGACCACGAGCTGCGGACTGCTACGGTCGCAGGATCGAGTCCTGCCTCGGGCATGGATGTGTGTGATGTCAGGTTAGTTCGATTTAAGTAGTTCTAAGTTCTAGGCGAGTAATGACCTCCGATATTAAGTCCCATAGTGCTCACAGCCATTTGAACCATTCAGTCTCCAGATCGCATTGCTTTATTTCCACAAAACTGGTTTCGGGCCAGTTGGCCATCTTCAGATTATTTGTTACAGAGAGACAACTGCCATGACAGTTGCGCAGCTGACCCGAAACCGGACATATGGAGATAAAGGACAGCGATCTGGAGACTTAATTTGGACACTTTTTATAAGTAGCAATCGCGATAACTCCATAAAGATAATTACGTCTAGTTTTGACAAAATATGTCGTTTTTAAGACAAAGGTCTCTAAAATATTAATAAACTCGAAAATGAAGTTTTCATTCTCTTCTGGATCCGGATCACACTATGAACCTTAAAACCTTCTGCACGGCTACTGAAAGTAGTTTCGGAGATGGTCTCGTTACTCGACTTATTTCTGTTTTGAATTTTCCACTACAGCGATGAAGAGGATATTGGTTCTTACAGCGAACTACCATAATCAGAATTTATGCCTTGTTGAAACTGAAAGTTTCAGTTTTTCCCCGACAGCAAAATTGAACATTACATCTGCATTAGCCCGTAACTGCTGGGATAACACACGATGAACAAGCTTGAAAGCAATCAGTGGAAGCGTGCGTTTCGATGCCCCTGTCAATTTATCTGGCGTAGGATTTCGCAGCAAGCATATCCATATTTCACTAACTGCATCTTCACCGCAGCCGCGCAGCTGGTATCTGTGTTAATTTCCTGGGGGCTTAGCGGTGAAGTGGGCTGCCATAGCGACCACAGATTTCCAATGCGTCCGACATAATAGCTGCTTACGTCACGCGGGCAGACCGCACACGTAATGCCCGTATAAGCCGTCGCTCCAGTTACAGGCCCAGCGCAGCGGCGCGCAATCCGCCGACATTTATGTGACTGGTTGCGGGCGAGGGCAGTGCGAGGCCAGTAGCCTCCATGTGTGTTTGTGCGTGTGTGTGTGTGTGTGTGTGTGTGTGTGTGTGTGTGTGTGTGTGTGTGTACTAGGGACTTGGCCTCTACCACCGCAGGCTTACAAAGTGGTTACGCCTGTGTTACGTAGTCTTTCAGAGTCACGCTGGAAGCCAATGGCTGTCAACTAACTTCGAGGAATAATACTTTGACGTGGTATTCTGTACTCAACTAACTTCGAGGAATAATACTTTGACGTGGTATTCTGTACTCGGTGAAGTTACTCGTAACTGATATTGGCGAAACTAGCTTTCCGATGGGCTGTCGACGCTAAGCGCTGAGACTTCATAGAAAGGATTACGCGAGTTAATAGAAGAAGTAATTCTGTAGAGACCCTTAATTGTTACATTGGTTTACAACCATCACAGACTATACTGGACGGTTTAATGAAATACGAAATCCGTACCATGAATAAATCTACTGAGCTGTAGTGGAGTGTGCACCGTTTTGAAACTTCCAGGCAAATTAAAAATGTGTGATAGATGGGACTCGAACCCATAACATTCCATTCGAGAACCATGTTCTTACTAAGATCTTTTACTCCGTTATATTTTCTTCTTCATCCACCCCTTCCTCCACGTCTTAAGCTCGCAGTAAATCTCTATATCGGCTCACGTTTTTGGCTTGGAGTAAAATTAAGTCTTTACTTCACAGACTTGGTCCTTCTGAAGTGCAAAATACATGCTCCGTCATCTGCACGGAAGGCTTTTCCACCAGGCACGAAGGCGTTCCTCGATATGGCTTAGGGTTGGTGAAAGAAAAAGAATATTCTGTTAAACTGAAAAAAATAACACTTCTATAACTTAATAAGCTGAATGCTCGTCTCACTAAAATGACTGCGAGCCGGCCGCTGTGACCAAGCGGTTCTAGGCGCTTCAGTCCGGGACCGCGCTGCTGCTACGGTCGCAGGTTCGAATCCTGTCTCGGGCATGATGTGTGTGATGCCCTTAGATTAGTTAGGTTTAAGTAGTTCTCAGTTCTAGGGGACTGATGACCTCAGATGTTAAGTCGCATAGAGCTCAGAGCTATTTGAACCAAAGTGACTGCGCAGCGCGGGCAGTTGTGATTGTGGGGATATATCTGAAGTGCTTGTCATCACAATATGGTAGTCACCCGAAAATCTGCCTCTAACATCGCTGTACAGGTCTAGTCGTATTAATATGACCACCACCAAAGTTCGACGTCAACGTACAATAACCACTCACAGACGCATGTGGTAGCACCAGCAGTAGAAGGTACGTAAAGCGTGGGGGTGGAGGTGGGGAAAGGGGCAGACGAGGATAACAGTGCAGCCGTTGTCGTGATGCGGAAACTGAGCGATTTATCTGGTGACCAAACAGTCACGATCAGTGGTTTTCGTGAGAAAGCATTTCCGAGTCGGCTAAGTGTGTACACTGCTCGCGTGTTGCCGTGTTTAAATTATACCGCGAATGCCGAAATGACACGAGCCAAAACTGGCACTATGGCAACTGTGGTAGCGGACAGGGGTGAACGACGGCTGTAGAGATGTGTACGGGCGAACAGTTGCGCAACTGTTGAGCAACTTACCAGCCAGATAAATGAAGGGCCATCAATGGTATCTCCGCAATGACCGTTCAGCACACGTTGCTGCATGTGGGCTTCCACAGCAGGCGTCTAGTTTATGCACCCATGCTGGCTGCTTATCATCGCTGACGAAGACTGGAACTGACACGCTAGTACCGTAGCTGGACGTCCAGTGAGTGGGGACAGGTGTCTTTCTCAGATGAATCACGTTTGACACTCCATCGGCCAGACGGCCATAGGTGTGTACGGCCCTGCAACAATCTTTGTAAGCGTTCAGGCCGAGGAGGGAGCGTTTTGGTCTGGAGAGTGTTTTTGTAATTTTCTCTGGGTGATCTAGTCACTCTGGAAGGCACACTGGATTAACATAAGTATGTACCTATCCTTAGGGACCGTGTCCCTCTGTTTACGGTATATTACGCCTTCCACATAGCAGGCAACGCCCTCCAAACAACGCTGGTGACTGAAGGACAGTAGCAGGTGCAAACACGTAACTCTTTTGCATCGGCTGTGAATAAATAGTTACCACTATTTAAGGTCCAACCCCCGTAAATTTTTAATACAACGAGGTTTTAAATCTGGATGAATGTATCAAATAATTTCTGCTAACCCCATAAAGATTCATAACCTCAAACAAATACCCCTGAACATATGTGGATGTGAATTTTTAATAGCTATGACAATTCTCATAGCATTTATATAGCAGAAAGTAAGGCACGTGCAATACATACCTGATGCACGGATAGTTCACCACATAACTACTATCTACTGAATGCGCCTTACGTTTTTCGTTATAAATGTTGTCTCTTCTTTTCGACATTTCCGAAAAAAACAGACATCATTTTGACCCTGCACCCATTATGAATCAAGAAATGAAATAGTTAACGATATTAACTGTCAGTGGGCATTGATTTATATCAACGAGGCCAATTGAAAATTTGTGCCAGATCCGAATTCGAACTAGGGTCTCCTGCCTACTAGGCTGATGCGCTGACCACTACACCATCCAGACACAGTGATCACCACAACGTCTACGTCTACATTTACATCTACATCCATACTCCGCAAGCCACCTAACGGTGTGTGGCGGAGGGCACCCTGAGTACCTCTATCGGTTCTCCCTTCTATTCCAGTCTCGTTCGGGGAAAGAAAGATTGTCGCTATGCGTCTGTGTGGGTTCTGATCTCTCCGATTTTATCCTCATGGTCTCTTCGCGAGATATACGTAGGAGGGAGCAATATACTGCTTGACTCCTCGGTAAAGGTACGTTCTCGAAACTTCAACAAAAGCCCGTACCGACCTACTGAGCGTCTCTCTTGCAGAGTCTTCCACTGGACTTTATCTATAATCTCCGTAACGCTTTCGCGATTACTAAATGATACTGTAACTAAGTGGACTACCCTAGCACGCTCCCGTCAGACACAAATTTTCAACTTTTACCACACACTTCTGATGAAATGACCCTGCCCTTTAGCCTCACTGCTAGCGGCATCTCGCTGATTCCCATAAGAGGTCGAAGTAGTGCCTCACGGGTAGCGTGCTAGAGTAGTCCACGTGGTTCTGGTTACCACTACCTCCAGATGGCGTAGTGGTCAGCGCAGCTGCCTAGTAAGCAGGAGAACTGGGTTCGAATTCCAGTCCTGCACAAATTTTCAACTTGCCCCATTGATATAAATCAGTGCCCCGTAGCAGCTAATGACTTTAATTCCTTCGTATATTTCATAGCAATTAAAAACTCACTAGCACCAACTTTCAGGACCATCTGCTTGGGATTAGGAATCTGTATGGGTCCTGAGAAATTATTTTACACTTTTTAGCCGAATTTCAAAATGGGATAGATTAAAACATTATTTGTATTTAAATAATTATTTAAGCTCTCCACTGTTTGGGATGGCCTTCGATGTCCATAATACCATACTCGAATTCATCAGAGAAGTTACACCAGTGAACAACCGACTGTTCACCATGAGCATTCGGTGCGCCAACAAAAAATACACACTGATCAATGCACACGCCCCTAATAACCAGAGCAATAAGAGAGGCGCAAAGTCCGCAGATAAATTCTGGTCAAACCTTGAGAAAGTATTATCCAAAGTCCCCAAGGATGACATCAAACTTCTTATGGGCGATTTCAGCGCACAGATCGGTAAAATGCACAGGAAAAGGGAAAGTATCCCGCACATTAATTCACCAACAAAAATGGCACACGGCTCATAGAAATTTGCCAGCAGCGCAACCTCAAGCTCATGTCGACATTCCTCAAAAACCACCCCAGAAAACAGAAAACCTGGCGTTCACCAGTTCAGCAGTTAGGCGAGTTCCAAATTCACCACGTGGCAATCTCGTAACCAGTTCAGTAAGACATGCGTGACAGACAGGTACGCGGCGAGCCAACATTGATTCTGACCACTACCTAGCAGACATCGAAAATTTCACCCCCAAGAGAATTTTCTGTAAGAAAACTCCCCTCCTGAAATCTGACACGAAAAAGATCATTGACTCTGGAGTGAAAGAGGCTTGGAAAAAAAAACATACAAATGACTGGCAAAATATCCGTCAAAAAATCACATAAAAAGAACAAGCCCTGATTTCTCTTAAGAAGAATACCAAGCACCCTTGGTGGGACACTGTAAGAATGCAATCGTCGCCAGGAAATTGGCATACCAGAAATACAACAGTAGCAAGCCCCAGAAAATTTACAGGTGTTCAACAAAACACGAAAGACAACAGCAAAAATTATTAGACGATTCAAGAGGAATAACTGAAGGAACAGCTAAACTCTATAAGAGAACAACTTCCACAACTACAACATAAGGGACTTCTACAGGAAGTTTGCAGGGTACATCCGAGGATACCCACCACCGAACCTCTGCTTTAGAAATAGTGACGGAAAATTGGCACTGACGGATAAGGGGCCGGCCGCGGTGGCCGAGCGGTTCTAGGCGCTTCAGTCCGGAACCGCGCGACTACTACGCTCACAGGTTCGAATCCTGCCTCGGGCATGGATGTGTGTGACGTCCTTAGCTTAGTTAGGTTTAAGTAATTCTCAGTTCTAGGGGACTGATGACCTCAGATGTTAAGTCCCATAGTGCTCAGAGCCATTTGAACCATTTTTGACGGATAAGGAGAACTGCAAGGTGCTGGCACAGTACTTCTCAGAACTTTTAAACCTACCAGGACCCACAGAGAGATTCCCAGACGGAGAACGTATACACAAACACACAGACTCACTACCCCGACACAAGAGGAAGTCCACAGGCACATCCTCAGCCTCAAAACCAACAGGACATCTGGTGAAGACGGCATAGTTGCCGAACTACTGAAAAACCTCGGACCAAACTCACTCAGAGAACTCACAAAGATCATCACAGACATATGGATGTCAGAAAAGTTGCCAGACAACACTGACAGACACGACATCTAAGGTGAAGTTCAAGGGGAAAATGTCCGAAACTTTGAGACCCAGACAGGCGTTCGCCAAAGTGACGGACTCTCACCGTTCCTCTTCAACCTAGTGCTGGATAAGGTCATTAACGAATGCGAGAAAGAGCTGCAAATACAAGGCCACTGGAAACCAGTGCGACTTGGACGACCCAAGAACAAGCTAGAGGTCGGCTGTCTAGCCTTTGCAGACGATCTGGCACTACTCAGAGATAATGAAACCACAGCAATCAGACAGGAAGAAGAACTCAAAGAGTGCGCGAAAAAATAGGGTTACAGATCTACTTTCAGAAAACTGAGTTCTTCTGCACGAAATTAAACATACCAAATTTGAATACAACGTATGGCAAGATCAACAGGGTCACACTAAGTACCTAGGTGAAGTGCTAGAACCGACAGGAGAGGAGAAAATTACCCAGAACACACGGATATTGAAAATAAAGAGAGCCATAGACAAAACACAGGGCATTTACAACAAGAAATGTCTGTCCACCAGCACCAAAATTCGCCACTACAACACTGTAATCAATCCTGAAGTGCTATACGCCAGTGAGACACTGATGTTACACACAAAGGCCGACCTGGAGAACATTCTCACATAGGAAAGAAAAATCATTAGGAAAATTATTGGACCAAAACTCACGGATGAAGGATATAGACTTCACTCCCGGGACACCACAGAGAAGTTCTCCAACATCGCAGCGGACATTAGAAAGATGCGACTAAAACTTTATGGACACATCAGCAGACCCCCACAGACCAGATTCACCAACAGAATCCTCAGATACATCCAGGGACTCAAGACCACTACACCCTGGATGACATAAGTCAAAATTGATCTGGAAAGACCTCAGATAGATACAGCGGACGTCATGGAAAAAGACATCGGTAAACACACGGTGTACAAGTGGAGAGTAGGCTCAGAGAAAACAGCACCTAAAGCCTAAAGGTCAAAGTGGACTGAATAAAAGAAGAGAGGCTTTAGTGAACGAATGGAGTACTGGAAGAAGAGGAAGAACAAGTAGTCATGAATGTTTCGCGTGCTGTGATAAAAGGCCTGTAACGTGTGTATAATAATACTTATTATTTTCTGCCTTTTAGTCTTGTGTTTGTAAACTTTCTCAGTATATTTTAAGATTTTGCGGAGAATATATTTTATATTTAAATAATTATTTTATATTTAATTATTTATTAGTATTATGTGCGATTGGACCCTAGCAGATCACTCATATCTTCAGAGTTTCCGAGTATCTATCTTTGCTCTCTGTGGATCTTTCTTAATACGAGGGGCGTTCAGAAAGTAACCTCCGATCGGTCGCGAAATGGAAACGACTATGAAAATCCGATAAAGCTTTGCACAGATGTGTTGGGTAGTGTCTCTAGTATAACCCCAGTTAGCATCACATCGCTCTTCTCATTTCTGAGCTCGCAGTGAGTGCGTAAAGATGTCTACAAAATAGTGTCTGCCGCCAAGTACGAGGGCCTGGTGAGAAATTTCGCCTGAAGCTATGCAGCTAACATTACATAACTGTCGTGCTGTTTCTTCTTCAAGACAATTCTCAGCCGCATTCTGCAGGGGCAATGAAGATGCTCCTGCATCGTTTTCAAATGGAAATGTGAGATTACCCACAATACAGTCCGCAATTGTCTCCCCCTGAGTTTCATCTCTGGTCACATGAACCGCTGTCTTTCAAGACAACATTTTGACACAGACAACGAGGTGTAGGCCAGCGTGGAGAATTGGCGGAAAGCACTGGCGGCTGCCTTCTATGATGAGGCTATTGAAAAGTTGGTACAACGCTATGACAAAAGTCTAAGTCAGAACGGCGACTACGTAGAGAAGTAGCTGAAAGGTGTAGCTAATTGTTACAAGTAAAACATTTCTGATGTACACTGTGGTTTCAATTTGGCAATCAATCGGAGCTTACTTTCTGAACAGGCCTCGTATATTTACATAATATCGCTTTCTTACTTGTCTGTCTATCTGTGTGGTACCAGTTTTGCAGTTTACTTTCAATTAACTTTGCTATCAGCTAGAGACTCGAATTATAAACATAGAATAGAAACAGATAACAAGGCAATATTAACGTGCTTTCTTGTGTATCTGATCCGTTAAGCGCGGGGCTAGGGGCAACTAGTGTTGATAACTCTGCCCTGCAGGACCGGCGTGTTGTGCGGGTAGCATGGGTATGCTTTCCAGGCGTTCGCACTGCTCACGGTTTCGTTCTCGGCTTACTCGTTTGAACATTGTTATTCTGCCGTTCCGTTTCCGTTGTCCGGCTTCCCCTTATTGTTGCCCTCCTGTTCCCCTTCAGCTAACAGCTGTTGACAGACACTGGCCGGTCGGCCAATTTGCTGCTTCTTTGTGTCGTCCTGGATCCTTGTCACAAGATTTGCAACAATAAAATAACAGTATTAATAGTGAATAGCGCTTTAGTGACAGTTTCTTCGATGGTCAAAAAAATTGCGACCCAACACAAGCGATGCCTATAGAAGGAGAAGCAAACACTACACGAGAAACTTTGACAGGAATCGGAATCAAGTAAGTCTGCAAGATAAGCCAGAGGACGGAAGTGGGCTCAAGAAGTTTCCGAAAAGCTACTCAGTGTCAAACGTGAAAATTCAAAGTAACGAATGCCTCAAGGAGGATTTATTGAGTCAGCGGACGCACCTTTCACTTGATTTGCCAATGACGACCAATAACTTGTGCAAGCGATGCCTATAGAAGGAGAAGCAAACACTACACGAGAAACTTTGACAGGAATCGGAATCAAGTAAGTCTGCAAGATAAGCCAGAGGACGGAAGTGGGCTCAAGAAGTTTCCGAAAAGCTACTCTGTCAAACGTGAAAATTCAAAGTAACGAATGCCTCAAGGAGGATTTATTGAGTCAGCGGACGCACATTTCACTTGATTTGCCAATGACGACCAATAACTTGTGCAAGCGATGCCTATAGAAGGAGAAGCAAACACTACACGAGAAACTTTGACAGGAATCGGAATCAAGTAAGTCTGCAAGATAAGCCAGAGGACGGAAGTGGGCTCAAGAAGTTTCCGAAAAGCTACTCAGTGTCAAACGTGAAAATTCAAAGTAACGAATGCCTCAAGGAGGATTTATTGAGTCAGCGGACGCACCTTTCACTTGATTTGCCAATGACGACCAATAACTTGTGCAAGCGATGCCTATAGAAGGAGAAGCAAACACTACACGAGAAACTTTGACAGGAATCGGAATCAAGTAAGTCTGCAAGATAAGCCAGAGGACGGAAGTGGGCTCAAGAAGTTTCCGAAAAGCTACTCAGTGTCAAACGTGAAAATTCAAAGTAACGAATGCCTCAAGGAGGATTTATTGAGTCAGCGGACGCACCTTTCACTTGATTTGCCAATGACGACCAATAACTTGTGCAAGCGATGCCTATAGAAGGAGAAGCAAACACTACACGAGAAACTTTGACAGGAATCGGAATCAAGTAAGTCTGCAAGATAAGCCAGAGGACGGAAGTGGGCTCAAGAAGTTTCCGAAAAGCTACTCAGTGTCAAACGTGAAAATTCAAAGTAACGAATGCCTCAAGGAGGATTTATTGAGTCAGCGGACGCACCTTTCACTTGATTTGCCAATGACGACCAATAACTTGTGCAAGCGATGCCTATAGAAGGAGAAGCAAACACTACACGAGAAACTTTGACAGGAATCGGAATCAAGTAAGTCTGCAAGATAAGCCAGAGGACGGAAGTGGGCTCAAGAAGTTTCCGAAAAGCTACTCAGTGTCAAACGTGAAAATTCAAAGTAACGAATGCCTCAAGGAGGATTTATTGAGTCAGCGGACGCACCTTTCACTTGATTTGCCAATGACGACCAATAACTTGTGCAAGCGATGCCTATAGAAGGAGAAGCAAACACTACACGAGAAACTTTGACAGGAATCGGAATCAAGTAAGTCTGCAAGATAAGCCAGAGGACGGAAGTGGGCTCAAGAAGTTTCCGAAAAGCTACTCAGTGTCAAACGTGAAAATTCAAAGTAACGAATGCCTCAAGGAGGATTTATTGAGTCAGCGGACGCACCTTTCACTTGATTTGCCAATGACGACCAATAACTTGTGCAAGCGATGCCTATAGAAGGAGAAGCAAACACTACACGAGAAACTTTGACAGGAATCGGAATCAAGTAAGTCTGCAAGATAAGCCAGAGGACGGAAGTGGGCTCAAGAAGTTTCCGAAAAGCTACTCAGTGTCAAACGTGAAAATTCAAAGTAACGAATGCCTCAAGGAGGATTTATTGAGTCAGCGGACGCACCTTTCACTTGATTTGCCAATGACGACCAATAACTTGTGCAAGCGATGCCTATAGAAGGAGAAGCAAACACTACACGAGAAACTTTGACAGGAATCGGAATCAAGTAAGTCTGCAAGATAAGCCAGAGGACGGAAGTGGGCTCAAGAAGTTTCCGAAAAGCTACTCAGTGTCAAACGTGAAAATTCAAAGTAACGAATGCCTCAAGGAGGATTTATTGAGTCAGCGGACGCACCTTTCACTTGATTTGCCAATGACGACCAATAACTTGTGCAAGCGATGCCTATAGAAGGAGAAGCAAACACTACACGAGAAACTTTGACAGGAATCGGAATCAAGTAAGTCTGCAAGATAAGCCAGAGGACGGAAGTGGGCTCAAGAAGTTTCCGAAAAGCTACTCAGTGTCAAACGTGAAAATTCAAAGTAACGAATGCCTCAAGGAGGATTTATTGAGTCAGCGGACGCACCTTTCACTTGATTTGCCAATGACGACCAATAACTTGTGCAAGCGATGCCTATAGAAGGAGAAGCAAACACTACACGAGAAACTTTGACAGGAATCGGAATCAAGTAAGTCTGCAAGATAAGCCAGAGGACGGAAGTGGGCTCAAGAAGTTTCCGAAAAGCTACTCAGTGTCAAACGTGAAAATTCAAAGTAACGAATGCCTCAAGGAGGATTTATTGAGTCAGCGGACGCACCTTTCACTTGATTTGCCAATGACGACCAATAACTTGTGCAAGCGATGCCTATAGAAGGAGAAGCAAACACTACACGAGAAACTTTGACAGGAATCGGAATCAAGTAAGTCTGCAAGATAAGCCAGAGGACGGAAGTGGGCTCAAGAAGTTTCCGAAAAGCTACTCAGTGTCAAACGTGAAAATTCAAAGTAACGAATGCCTCAAGGAGGATTTATTGAGTCAGCGGACGCACATTTCACTTGATTTGCCAATGACGACCAATAACTCGTGCAAGCGATGCCTATAGAAGGAGAAGCAAACACTACACGAGAAACTTTGACAGGAATCGGAATCAAGTAAGTCTGCAAGATAAGCCAGAGGACGGAAGTGGGCTCAAGAAGTTTCCGAAAAGCTACTCAGTGTCAAACGTGAAAATTCAAAGTAACGAATGCCTCAAGGAGGATTTATTGAGTCAGCGGACGCACCTTTCACTTGATTTGCCAATGACGACCAATAACTTGTGCAAGAGATGCCTATAGAAGGAGAAGCAAACACTACACGAGAAACTTTGACAGGAATCGGAATCAAGTAAGTCTGCAAGATAAGCCAGAGGACGGAAGTGGGCTCAAGAAGTTTCCGAAAAGCTACTCAGTGTCAAACGTGAAAATTCAAAGTAACGAATGCCTCAAGGAGGATTTATTGAGTCAGCGGACGCACCTTTCACTTGATTTGCCAATGACGACCAATAACTTGTGCAAGCGATGCCTATAGAAGGAGAAGCAAACACTACACGAGAAACTTTGACAGGAATCGGAATCAAGTAAGTCTGCAAGATAAGCCAGAGGACGGAAGTGGGCTCAAGAAGTTTCCGAAAAGCTACTCAGTGTCAAACGTGAAAATTCAAAGTAACGAATGCCTCAAGGAGGATTTATTGAGTCAGCGGACGCACCTTTCACTTGATTTGCCAATGACGACCAATAACTCGTGCAAGCGATGCCTATAGAAGGAGAAGCAAACACTACACGAGAAACTTTGACAGGAATCGGAATCAAGTAAGTCTGCAAGATAAGCCAGAGGACGGAAGTGGGCTCAAGAAGTTTCCGAAAAGCTACTCAGTGTCAAACGTGAAAATTCAAAGTAACGAATGCCTCAAGGAGGATTTATTGAGTCAGCGGACGCACCTTTCACTTGATTTGCCAATGACGACCAATAACTTGTGCAAGCGATGCCTATAGAAGGAGAAGCAAACACTACACGAGAAACTTTGACAGGAATCGGAATCAAGTAAGTCTGCAAGATAAGCCAGAGGACGGAAGTGGGCTCAAGAAGTTTCCGAAAAGCTACTCAGTGTCAAACGTGAAAATTCAAAGTAACGAATGCCTCAAGGAGGATTTATTGAGTCAGCGGACGCACCTTTCACTTGATTTGCCAATGACGACCAATAACTTGTGCAAGCGATGCCTATAGAAGGAGAAGCAAACACTACACGAGAAACTTTGACAGGAATCGGAATCAAGTAAGTCTGCAAGATAAGCCAGAGGACGGAAGTGGGCTCAAGAAGTTTCCGAAAAGCTACTCAGTGTCAAACGTGAAAATTCAAAGTAACGAATGCCTCAAGGAGGATTTATTGAGTCAGCGGACGCACCTTTCACTTGATTTGCCAATGACGACCAATAACTTGTGCAAGCGATGCCTATAGAAGGAGAAGCAAACACTACACGAGAAACTTTGACAGGAATCGGAATCAAGTAAGTCTGCAAGATAAGCCAGAGGACGGAAGTGGGCTCAAGAAGTTTCCGAAAAGCTACTCAGTGTCAAACGTGAAAATTCAAAGTAACGAATGCCTCAAGGAGGATTTATTGAGTCAGCGGACGCACCTTTCACTTGATTTGCCAATGACGACCAATAACTTGTGCAAGCGATGCCTATAGAAGGAGAAGCAAACACTACACGAGAAACTTTGACAGGAATCGGAATCAAGTAAGTCTGCAAGATAAGCCAGAGGACGGAAGTGGGCTCAAGAAGTTTCCGAAAAGCTACTCAGTGTCAAACGTGAAAATTCAAAGTAACGAATGCCTCAAGGAGGATTTATTGAGTCAGCGGACGCACCTTTCACTTGATTTGCCAATGACGACCAATAACTTGTGCAAGCGATGCCTATAGAAGGAGAAGCAAACACTACACGAGAAACTTTGACAGGAATCGGAATCAAGTAAGTCTGCAAGATAAGCCAGAGGACGGAAGTGGGCTCAAGAAGTTTCCGAAAAGCTACTCAGTGTCAAACGTGAAAATTCAAAGTAACGAATGCCTCAAGGAGGATTTATTGAGTCAGCGGACGCACCTTTCACTTGATTTGCCAATGACGACCAATAACTTGTGCAAGCGATGCCTATAGAAGGAGAAGCAAACACTACACGAGAAACTTTGACAGGAATCGGAATCAAGTAAGTCTGCAAGATAAGCCAGAGGACGGAAGTGGGCTCAAGAAGTTTCCGAAAAGCTACTCAGTGTCAAACGTGAAAATTCAAAGTAACGAATGCCTCAAGGAGGATTTATTGAGTCAGCGGACGCACCTTTCACTTGATTTGCCAATGACGACCAATAACTTGTGCAAGCGATGCCTATAGAAGGAGAAGCAAACACTACACGAGAAACTTTGACAGGAATCGGAATCAAGTAAGTCTGCAAGATAAGCCAGAGGACGGAAGTGGGCTCAAGAAGTTTCCGAAAAGCTACTCAGTGTCAAACGTGAAAATTCAAAGTAACGAATGCCTCAAGGAGGATTTATTGAGTCAGCGGACGCACCTTTCACTTGATTTGCCAATGACGACCAATAACTCGTGCAAGCGATGCCTATAGAAGGAGAAGCAAACACTACACGAGAAACTTTGACAGGAATCGGAATCAAGTAAGTCTGCAAGATAAGCCAGAGGACGGAAGTGGGCTCAAGAAGTTTCCGAAAAGCTACTCAGTGTCAAACGTGAAAATTCAAAGTAACGAATGCCTCAAGGAGGATTTATTGAGTCAGCGGACGCACCTTTCACTTGATTTGCCAATGACGACCAATAACTTGTGCAAGCGATGCCTATAGAAGGAGAAGCAAACACTACACGAGAAACTTTGACAGGAATCGGAATCAAGTAAGTCTGCAAGATAAGCCAGAGGACGGAAGTGGGCTCAAGAAGTTTCCGAAAAGCTACTCAGTGTCAAACGTGAAAATTCAAAGTAACGAATGCCTCAAGGAGGATTTATTGAGTCAGCGGACGCACCTTTCACTTGATTTGCCAATGACGACCAATAACTTGTGCAAGCGATGCCTATAGAAGGAGAAGCAAACACTACACGAGAAACTTTGACAGGAATCGGAATCAAGTAAGTCTGCAAGATAAGCCAGAGGACGGAAGTGGGCTCAAGAAGTTTCCGAAAAGCTACTCAGTGTCAAACGTGAAAATTCAAAGTAACGAATGCCTCAAGGAGGATTTATTGAGTCAGCGGACGCACCTTTCACTTGATTTGCCAATGACGACCAATAACTTGTGCAAGCGATGCCTATAGAAGGAGAAGCAAACACTACACGAGAAACTTTGACAGGAATCGGAATCAAGTAAGTCTGCAAGATAAGCCAGAGGACGGAAGTGGGCTCAAGAAGTTTCCGAAAAGCTACTCAGTGTCAAACGTGAAAATTCAAAGTAACGAATGCCTCAAGGAGGATTTATTGAGTCAGCGGACGCACCTTTCACTTGATTTGCCAATGACGACCAATAACTTGTGCAAGCGATGCCTATAGAAGGAGAAGCAAACACTACACGAGAAACTTTGACAGGAATCGGAATCAAGTAAGTCTGCAAGATAAGCCAGAGGACGGAAGTGGGCTCAAGAAGTTTCCGAAAAGCTACTCAGTGTCAAACGTGAAAATTCAAAGTAACGAATGCCTCAAGGAGGATTTATTGAGTCAGCGGACGCACCTTTCACTTGATTTGCCAATGACGACCAATAACTTGTGCAAGCGATGCCTATAGAAGGAGAAGCAAACACTACACGAGAAACTTTGACAGGAATCGGAATCAAGTAAGTCTGCAAGATAAGCCAGAGGACGGAAGTGGGCTCAAGAAGTTTCCGAAAAGCTACTCAGTGTCAAACGTGAAAATTCAAAGTAACGAATGCCTCAAGGAGGATTTATTGAGTCAGCGGACGCACCTTTCACTTGATTTGCCAATGACGACCAATAACTCGTGCAAGCGATGCCTATAGAAGGAGAAGCAAACACTACACGAGAAACTTTGACAGGAATCGGAATCAAGTAAGTCTGCAAGATAAGCCAGAGGACGGAAGTGGGCTCAAGAAGTTTCCGAAAAGCTACTCAGTGTCAAACGTGAAAATTCAAAGTAACGAATGCCTCAAGGAGGATTTATTGAGTCAGCGGACGCACCTTTCACTTGATTTGCCAATGACGACCAATAACTTGTGCAAGCGATGCCTATAGAAGGAGAAGCAAACACTACACGAGAAACTTTGACAGGAATCGGAATCAAGTAAGTCTGCAAGATAAGCCAGAGGACGGAAGTGGGCTCAAGAAGTTTCCGAAAAGCTACTCAGTGTCAAACGTGAAAATTCAAAGTAACGAATGCCTCAAGGAGGATTTATTGAGTCAGCGGACGCACCTTTCACTTGATTTGCCAATGACGACCAATAACTTGTGCAAGCGATGCCTATAGAAGGAGAAGCAAACACTACACGAGAAACTTTGACAGGAATCGGAATCAAGTAAGTCTGCAAGATAAGCCAGAGGACGGAAGTGGGCTCAAGAAGTTTCCGAAAAGCTACTCAGTGTCAAACGTGAAAATTCAAAGTAACGAATGCCTCAAGGAGGATTTATTGAGTCAGCGGACGCACCTTTCACTTGATTTGCCAATGACGACCAATAACTCGTGCAAGCGATGCCTATAGAAGGAGAAGCAAACACTACACGAGAAACTTTGACAGGAATCGGAATCAAGTAAGTCTGCAAGATAAGCCAGAGGACGGAAGTGGGCTCAAGAAGTTTCCGAAAAGCTACTCAGTGTCAAACGTGAAAATTCAAAGTAACGAATGCCTCAAGGAGGATTTATTGAGTCAGCGGACGCACCTTTCACATGATTTGCCAATGACGACCAATAACTTGTGCAAGCGATGCCTATAGAAGGAGAAGCAAACACTACACGAGAAACTTTGACAGGAATCGGAATCAAGTAAGTCTGCAAGATAAGCCAGAGGACGGAAGTGGGCTCAAGAAGTTTCCGAAAAGCTACTCAGTGTCAAACGTGAAAATTCAAAGTAACGAATGCCTCAAGGAGGATTTATTGAGTCAGCGGACGCACCTTTCACTTGATTTGCCAATGACGACCAATAACTTGTGCAAGCGATGCCTATAGAAGGAGAAGCAAACACTACACGAGAAACTTTGACAGGAATCGGAATCAAGTAAGTCTGCAAGATAAGCCAGAGGACGGAAGTGGGCTCAAGAAGTTTCCGAAAAGCTACTCAGTGTCAAACGTGAAAATTCAAAGTAACGAATGCCTCAAGGAGGATTTATTGAGTCAGCGGACGCACCTTTCACTTGATTTGCCAATGACGACCAATAACTTGTGCAAGCGATGCCTATAGAAGGAGAAGCAAACACTACACGAGAAACTTTGACAGGAATCGGAATCAAGTAAGTCTGCAAGATAAGCCAGAGGACGGAAGTGGGCTCAAGAAGTTTCCGAAAAGCTACTCAGTGTCAAACGTGAAAATTCAAAGTAACGAATGCCTCAAGGAGGATTTATTGAGTCAGCGGACGCACCTTTCACTTGATTTGCCAATGACGACCAATAACTTGTGCAAGCGATGCCTATAGAAGGAGAAGCAAACACTACACGAGAAACTTTGACAGGAATCGGAATCAAGTAAGTCTGCAAGATAAGCCAGAGGACGGAAGTGGGCTCAAGAAGTTTCCGAAAAGCTACTCAGTGTCAAACGTGAAAATTCAAAGTAACGAATGCCTCAAGGAGGATTTATTGAGTCAGCGGACGCACCTTTCACTTGATTTGCCAATGACGACCAATAACTTGTGCAAGCGATGCCTATAGAAGGAGAAGCAAACACTACACGAGAAACTTTGACAGGAATCGGAATCAAGTAAGTCTGCAAGATAAGCCAGAGGACGGAAGTGGGCTCAAGAAGTTTCCGAAAAGCTACTCAGTGTCAAACGTGAAAATTCAAAGTAACGAATGCCTCAAGGAGGATTTATTGAGTCAGCGGACGCACCTTTCACTCGATTTGCCAATGACGACCAATAACTTGTGCAAGCGATGCCTATAGAAGGAGAAGCAAACACTACACGAGAAACTTTGACAGGAATCGGAATCAAGTAAGTCTGCAAGATAAGCCAGAGGACGGAAGTGGGCTCAAGAAGTTTCCGAAAAGCTACTCAGTGTCAAACGTGAAAATTCAAAGTAACGAATGCCTCAAGGAGGATTTATTGAGTCAGCGGACGCACCTTTCACTCGATTTGCCAATGACGACCAATAACTTGTGCAAGCGATGCCTATAGAAGGAGAAGCAAACACTACACGAGAAACTTTGACAGGAATCGGAATCAAGTAAGTCTGCAAGATAAGCCAGAGGACGGAAGTGGGCTCAAGAAGTTTCCGAAAAGCTACTCAGTGTCAAACGTGAAAATTCAAAGTAACGAATGCCTCAAGGAGGATTTATTGAGTCAGCGGACGCACCTTTCACTTGATTTGCCAATGACGACCAATAACTTGTGCAAGCGATGCCTATAGAAGGAGAAGCAAACACTACACGAGAAACTTTGACAGGAATCGGAATCAAGTAAGTCTGCAAGATAAGCCAGAGGACGGAAGTGGGCTCAAGAAGTTTCCGAAAAGCTACTCAGTGTCAAACGTGAAAATTCAAAGTAACGAATGCCTCAAGGAGGATTTATTGAGTCAGCGGACGCACCTTTCACTTGATTTGCCAATGACGACCAATAACTTGTGCAAGCGATGCCTATAGAAGGAGAAGCAAACACTACACGAGAAACTTTGACAGGAATCGGAATCAAGTAAGTCTGCAAGATAAGCCAGAGGACGGAAGTGGGCTCAAGAAGTTTCCGAAAAGCTACTCAGTGTCAAACGTGAAAATTCAAAGTAACGAATGCCTCAAGGAGGATTTATTGAGTCAGCGGACGCACCTTTCACTTGATTTGCCAATGACGACCAATAACTTGTGCAAGCGATGCCTATAGAAGGAGAAGCAAACACTACACGAGAAACTTTGACAGGAATCGGAATCAAGTAAGTCTGCAAGATAAGCCAGAGGACGGAAGTGGGCTCAAGAAGTTTCCGAAAAGCTACTCAGTGTCAAACGTGAAAATTCAAAGTAACGAATGCCTCAAGGAGGATTTATTGAGTCAGCGGACGCACCTTTCACTTGATTTGCCAATGACGACCAATAACTTGTGCAAGCGATGCCTATAGAAGGAGAAGCAAACACTACACGAGAAACTTTGACAGGAATCGGAATCAAGTAAGTCTGCAAGATAAGCCAGAGGACGGAAGTGGGCTCAAGAAGTTTCCGAAAAGCTACTCAGTGTCAAACGTGAAAATTCAAAGTAACGAATGCCTCAAGGAGGATTTATTGAGTCAGCGGACGCACCTTTCACTTGATTTGCCAATGACGACCAATAACTTGTGCAAGCGATGCCTATAGAAGGAGAAGCAAACACTACACGAGAAACTTTGACAGGAATCGGAATCAAGTAAGTCTGCAAGATAAGCCAGAGGACGGAAGTGGGCTCAAGAAGTTTCCGAAAAGCTACTCAGTGTCAAACGTGAAAATTCAAAGTAACGAATGCCTCAAGGAGGATTTATTGAGTCAGCGGACGCACCTTTCACTTGATTTGCCAATGACGACCAATAACTTGTGCAAGCGATGCCTATAGAAGGAGAAGCAAACACTACACGAGAAACTTTGACAGGAATCGGAATCAAGTAAGTCTGCAAGATAAGCCAGAGGACGGAAGTGGGCTCAAGAAGTTTCCGAAAAGCTACTCAGTGTCAAACGTGAAAATTCAAAGTAACGAATGCCTCAAGGAGGATTTATTGAGTCAGCGGACGCACCTTTCACTTGATTTGCCAATGACGACCAATAACTTGTGCAAGCAAGAGCAAATGAAACAACCGAAGAGCGTATCTGTCGCCTTGCTAGTGACGCACTTCGTCATGTCCAAAGTACACCGATTGAGACTACTGAAGCGCATATATGTCGACTGGAATCAGATGTACTGAGGCATTCCGAATTAAGAGCGAGAGAGACAAGTCAGAAACTTGAAGCAAGTCTACGAGATCAACGTGAGACCTAAGCTCAACGGGTAGCTCAAGAAGCATATTTTCACTCGACAACAAAAGAGTTATTGTGACAAAGTGCTGCGATATTTATCAGAAAAAATACTAGCATAATCCCATAGTGAAACATCGTTTGGTTGCGCCAAAGTAGTATTTGCCACCGGAAACTGACTTGATTGTTTGCACTTGATGCAATATGCACTGGAAGAGGTCAAAGAGTCATGCTCCAGCCGAGGTGTATTGGAATAACTTGCTACTGGGTGATATTCCTGATGAAACTGCGTGTTTAAGTGAACAAGAGCAATGTTTGCTTCAGCGCGTCACTCCGTATATGAAAGTGATGAAACTGGCACTTAGTATTGGTCAGTAACAACTCGAAGGACATTCAACATAATTTGTTCTCGATATCTTTCAAGTCAGTGCCGAGATGTCTCAAATGCCTCCTCTATCGAGCACAGACGTAGGAACAATTGTGGTGACCGAAACTCTCGAGAACAGGAATTTATCCAGATATAACATTTCATCGAATCTTGTCTACAGCGCACTTGAGTGGCTTACTGCAAATAACCCACTCTACAAGGATGATACAGTAAATCGATTTGCGTGATTAAATACGCAGCATGTCGTCCGCGTTATTGCCAGAAAGCTGAAGCAAGCTACCTATGTACCAAGTCGTTTACTTAATATGCAAATTAACAATACAATGTAAATCGTAAATGCTTCCTGTACTCAAAGAAATGAAGGGATCTTTTAATCCGAACCTGCTGGACACGAATGTTTCACCACGGAAAATTTAATTCGTGCTGGTATTCTACCACAAAGCCAATAGGTTATCAATTTTTGATATCGAAAAATGATTCAAGACAATGAATTTTACGAATGACTTGATTAGGAAACTTGAAATCAACCAGGTCCCTTTACAGTTGACAATCGCGGCTATTTTAGAGATAAGAAATTTTGATGCTGTAAGGCATGGCATTCTGGTGTTCGACAATGCCTTTGTTGTTGAATACGATTACCTACGTGACACTTTCAATGGCAGATCATGCGACAGGGAAAGCTATGGAAATATTTTCCTGAATCTTTGTACTTCGTTAAGCTTACTGTTCGCCGGACATAATTTTGTATTCTGATTGTTGTTGGCAGTGCGTATGGTCTTGTGTGTCATGATAACAGGTTCTATTTCAACGATACTGCTAACGAATTCCTTCATACTATCCGCTGAACTGTGCATTCCACTGCAAGTAAATGGTTTTCAATTAATGCCACCAGTGTTGGCGTCAAACGAGGAGTTATACCCGTGGAGGAGTATTTACTGGCACATTCATCGATACAGACGTTGAAGAAGTTCCTGTCCAAAATAATCCAGAACCAGAGCCAGTAAAAGCGTCACATTTAGTTCCTGAGAAAACAACTGTAATGGCACGAGCAGCCAGACGTAAATGATTATTTTCAGTGAAATATAAACATAAACGAAATTGTTCAGAAAACTAAGGACAATGCTATGAATGTGAATAGAAAGAAGAAAGCAAAGGAATTTTCAAGGGTCCACCTCTTTCTGTATGGCAACAACGGCCTGAACGTGCTGTGCCTGGTAAAAATTACGATAAGGGATTATTTCCAGCAGTGAATTCTAGGATTGGATACTCGTTTTTAAAAAGCTGACTTTTTGTTTTATGCACTCTCAGTGTTTCAATATCTTCGAGCGCAGCTGACGATTAATGCACGTGACAGAGCTATAAGAGGAGAAGGTGTTGTGGAGGACCATCATTTATGTTTAAGGAATAAAATCAGATAATTAACTGCTTTAGTCGAAACTAGTTTTATTAGTTCAAAATCGACGAGTAGTTGCGAGTAATTATAAGCCCATATTCAAGTGTACAAAACTGCAAAAGGATAGATGAAGAAGCTATAATAAGACACTATATACGACTAGAAGCTTTTTTGTTATAATAGTTGGAGGAATTCACTGTCCAACTATAAATGCGTGGCTGATAAGATCGGTTTGGACAGAATGAAAACATAGATGTCGCAGCAGATAGCCACAAAATAATCTAAGAAAAGTGAGCGGTCGACGGACCACGCTGTGATGTCACAAAACTCGATCAGCTCTTCGTCCATGAATCCTTTCCCGTCCTTTGTGACGACGGCTTTATAGTGTTGGTTAACAGCAGTGGTAGTATTACGTGCTCCGGCGGTGCACCAATTATTGCTTCCAAGTCTGTAAATGCGCTGCGCCCTGCTACTCAGGAAATTTTCAATCCAGCCGCAAATCTGGGTAGAACTCACTTTCTTAAGAAGGCGCCGACGAAGAGCGCGAGTTACGTATGATGGATGTTTTCGGAACTCGTGTTGGACTCCACGGAGATAGTTCTTTTGTTCAAGATATGCGGTTACTTAGTAAATGTTTTCACTTAAACCTTCCGGGCTGATAGGCCGTGGTCGAAGTATAAAACTCTCCCCTGACGTTTCGTCTCCGACTGAGGGAGACATCCTCGGAGGTAAAGCGGCGAACTGCTCCGAGGATGTCTCCCGCAGTCGGAGACGAAACGTCAGGGGAGAGTTTTATACTTCGACCACGGCCTATCAGCCCGGAAGTTTTAAGTGAAGACAATACCGGCCGTGAAAGCTTACATTGTATGATCATTAGTAAATGTTGTTAATGTTCCAGTATGATACAACAAATATATGTGAATTATGTAGGACTACAGTTCTTTGTCTCTGTATGGTAGTGATGAACCTTGGAAAGTGGGAAACCCGGACCAGAAGAGACTCGAATAGTTTGAGATGTGGTGCTATAGAAGAATGTTGAAAATCAGGTGGACTGATAAGATAATGAATAAGGAGAGTCTCCGCAAATCGGCGAAGGAAGAAACACACGGGAAACATTGACAGGAAGATGACACAGGTTGACAGGACATGTGTTAAGACTGTTTTTCCAAGTTTCGGGGAATCGTGAAATTGAGGCGTGACGCGGGTGCCAGCCCGGTATTCACCTACTCGGATGGGGGAAACCGCCTAAAAATCACATCCAGGGTCACCAGCACACCAGCTTTCGTCGTTAATCCGCGGATGGATTCAGTCCGAAGCTGGAGCGTCCTCGAATCCCGGAAATGGCGTGCTAACACGCGCGGCTGTCCGGACAAGTGTTAACAGTACAAAAAGTCTTTAATAAATTTCATTACGTGGATATTTTCGGTAGAAAATGGATGTAAGTGCAACTCAGCAATTATATTTACGACACTTATCTTGAATTCATATAGAGTAAAAGGCGTGCCCAGTTGACGCAGTGGGTACAGATTTCTGGTAGAACACTGGAATTCGATAGTTCGATACTGGAGCTACGTGTAACCTCTTTTCTAATTTTTTTATTTTAAGCTGTGTGATACTACATCTGGCTTCTTGATCGCTATACAATAATTAAGCAGGTCTTGTACAAAATAGGGTATGTGCAATTATTTAATACCAGCACAGGAATGAGAGTACAATGCTTTCTATTAGTCCATTCTTCAAGACCTATTTTGCCTTTAACGCTTACTCAGTACCCTTGTACGCGCTGTACATCTTCATGCTTTTCGGTCCGTTGCAGCATTGCTTACTTTCTCCACATTAAAAATAAATATAGCACAAAAAACATAAAAATTTTGAAAATAGTCAGCCCCTCTCCTTCTTGGTCTACCCTGCTGTTTTTATGTTAGATAATTCTCCAACAACAACGTAAATCACGCATCCAGTTCGTCTGAGATATTGTGTCGCACAGCTTCATCATCTACATTCGATACCAGTTTCCAGTATACCATTCTACCATTTGTTCTATCTACTAGCTGCAATGACGAAAAAAAATTGCAACACCAAGAAGGTTGTGTTACACAAACGAAAGTTGTTAGACGTCTGAAAGACCATGTCTATCCAAATTTCGCACCAGTCACATACGAGTGGCGATAGTAGCCCCACTATGAAGATATTTTAAACACACGCTGTAATGGTGGTGAGCGTTAGTTACCTTTGGGACTGGACGTGATGAAGTTATTCAAGAACGCCTTCAAGGCGACAAAGACGCCATTATCAATCAACTCCTCACTGAGTTTGAACCAGGTCTTGTAACAGGCCTACGAAGAGCTGGGCGTTCCTTCTGCGATACTCCAGAAAGACTTGCAGGAGTGCAACCACTGTACATGATAGCTAGCAGCGGTGGTCACGAGAATGTACGATCGCAAGAAGACCTGGCTCCGGTCGGCCACGTGCCACTACCGAGAGGTAAGACCATCGTGTTCCGCGTATGGCTCTGGCGCATCGTACTGCATCTGCAGCAGCTGTTTCAGCAACAGTTGC
Organism: Schistocerca nitens; assembly: GCF_023898315.1. Classification (NCBI taxonomy): domain Eukaryota; kingdom Metazoa; phylum Arthropoda; class Insecta; order Orthoptera; family Acrididae; genus Schistocerca; species Schistocerca nitens. The sequence continues at coordinate 1,157,620,987 of NC_064614.1, read as the reverse complement.
CACCACAATAACTCAACGAGTTGTCACAAATCGGTTACTTCAAGCCGGCCGAGGTGGCCGAGCGGTTCTAGGCGCTACAGTCTGGAACCGCGCCACCGCTACGGTCGCAGGTTCGAATCCTGCGTCAGGCATGGATGTGTGTGACAGCCTTCGGTTAGTTAGGTTTAAGGGGCTCCGGAAAGGCTCAAAATCACGAAAAGTTCAATTTTTACTTTTTTGCGTTTTCTGAATCTGCAGACTATTACCTTTTAATAGATATATAATTTATTCAATTCCGAAGACTACAACTATTTTTAAATTTTTTTTGAAATGTGTTCTACATGGGCGTGACCCACTGTGGCGCTGTTAAACTGCTGTCAAATGGTGTTATTATTAACGTCCGTGTTCATCAGGTACATTTTAGTGATGTGAGATAAAGTATGTGTTGTGGCTAACCTGTGATGGTTCAATATATATAGCTGGTGTGATTGTCGATTGTTTCATGTTTATTTACTCTGTCGTTATCTCGAAAATATTCGTAATTAATTCTGTTTCTTGAGTCTCTGTTTTGTTGAAGTATAATAATGAGTAAAAGTAAAGTTATTAGAAATCCTCTGAAGGCTTTTAAGAAAAGGAGAAATGTTGGAAAGCCAAAGGTATGTGTTATTACTGTAAACAATAAAGACCATGAAAATCCCCAACATAGCTTGTGTCCCAAAGAAGAAGACAGTTGGTGTAAATATAACAAAGGATTGCTAACTGGTGAAGTGTACACTCATAAGCATAGAATGCCTCATGCAATAATGGAGGTGATAAAACCTATTTTCAGAGACTTAGCAGCACCTGAACTGTTGAAAAAGTGTATTCACGGAAAAACTCAAAACCCCAATGAAAGTGTAAATAGTGTTATATGGTCGAGAATCCCCAAGACTGTATTTGTTGGAATAGAAACACTTCACTTTGGTGTGTATGATGCTGTTGCGACTTTCAAAGATGGCAACATTGTAAGGTGCAAGGTATTTAGAAATATGAGAATGAAGATAGGTTCTAACATGGTACGAGCGATGCTTGCTTTAGACAAGGAACGCCTTCGGGCTGCAGACAGGGCTGTAAAGAGTCTAGAAATACAAGCAAGAGTAAACAGGAGGAGGAACAAGAGGAAGCTGGAGGAGGAGTTTGCAGAGGATGAAGATAATCCATCCTATGGACCTGGAATGCACTAAAAAGTTAATCCAATCTTTGTCGCTCGATTCCCAAAACTTTTATTTTCTCATACTAATTACATGTTTTCTAAGGATCTTCCATACATATTTGTTTCAAACTTTCAGTAAATGTTACACAGTACCTTCTGCATAATTTAACACAGCCTTTTTCCAAAAAACTGTATATTTTTGAATATATAAATAAAAAATTGCAAAAAAATGTTGTGAATTTTCATTACAATTGAAAAAAAATCATCTTTAATAACTGAACTAAAATTTTGTAAAATCCCTGTGTTAAGTTGTAGCCCATATTCCAATAAATAATCTGTAAAAAGTTCAACTTCCTACCACAAATACTTTGTGAGGAAAGATGTAATTTATAGGCGTTATTTTAACATTGCAAGTATAGGGCGTTCCGGAGCCCCTTAAGTAGTTCTACGTTCCAGGGGACTGATGACCAGAGCAGTTAAGTCCCATAATGCTCAGAGCCATTTGAACCATTTGGTTACATCAAGGCCTGCCAGACAACCAGAAGCCCTGTAGCGTGCATTCCACCGACCCCAAACTACGCCATTTACGACTTCCGTGGTGTCTAGCGAGAGCATATTGGAGGACAGGGTGGAGCTCTGTTGTGTCCCGATGCCGGTGATTGCCGAGTGTTGGTTAGAAGGAGGGCAGTTGAGCACCTGCAAACAACCTGTCTGCGTGCTAGACACACTGGATCTACACCTGGCGTTATGGTCAGGGGTGCGATTTCGTATCACAGCAGGAGCATTCTCGTGGTTATCCCGCAGATCCTCACTAGAAATGTATACGTCAGTCTAGTAGATCGACCTGTTGTCCTGCCATTTACGAACAGTATTCCAGGGAGGGAGGGTCCAACTCGATAACGCTCGCCCACGTACCGCGTTTGTAATCCAACATGCTCTACAGAGCGCCGACATGTTGCCTTCTGCGTCATCCAGAAACAGCACTGCCCCTGTATTGAACAGCCAAGTGCAACAGGCACCCCACAAACCAACATCCGGCACCTGTACCACGTAATGCATGCTCGTTTCCATGCTTGCAGACAACATTCTGACAGTTACATCGGTTATTAACGTACCAGCGTTTCACATTTGCAATGGCTCACCTTGCACTTACATTAACCTGTGATCTTCCAAGGCTAATCATTTAAATATGTTACCCAGTCAACTGTATTCCCGAAACTTCGTACTCTACATCAATCATGTTTTGGTGCTACGACATTTTTCCGACAGTGTATCATGGTTCAAATGGCTCTGAGCACTATGGGACTTAACGTGTGAGGTCATCAGTCCCCTACAACTTAGAACTACTTAAACCTAACTAACCTAAGGACATCACACACATCCATGCCCGAGGCAGGATTCCAGTCTGCGACCGTAGGAGTCGCGCGGTTTCGGACTGAAGCGCCTAGAACCGCTCGGTTGCAACGGCCAGCAGAGCAGTGTATCATGCGTACCACTTTCTTGATCATTATATTTCTTTAGGACATTGTATCACCAATAGGTTAATAACCTCTTTATAGGTAATTACCAAACTCCGTTACTTTTATTCTACTCTGAGCACGTTTTCATGCTAGTCTCGCAACTGCGGATGTAGCTCTGCTGCGAACAGTTCAGAGAAGCTGGATGTTTGGGATATGCAGAGAGATTTACACGAGCACCTGCTCTGACGGCAATGTATCTTTTGTGAAAAACGTGACCGGCCCGAGTGACCGAGCGGTTCTAGGCGCTTCAGTCTGGAAACGCGCGACCGCTACGGTCGCAGGTTCGAATCCTGCCTCGGGCATGGATATGTGTGCTGTCCTTAGCTTAGTTAGGTTTAAGTAGTTCTACGTTCTAGGGGACTGATGACCTCAGATGTTAAGTCCCATAGTGCTCAGAGCCATTTGAACCATTTGAAAAACGTCCTACCACTGGTAGCTCATTTAAAATGGTACAAGTACCTGCTATTACTGAATGTAGTGTATATGTTAACACCTGCAGTGACGGATTTTGTAATTATTATTCTTCTATGACATGCGTGTTTGACTATACGCTACTTTTTTATTTAAAACCCAAATAGCGACTGATTTCAGTCACATACCATCTTCACGGATTAGGGTTAAAACAGTTCAGGTCACAACACCACCTCTGTCATTACTTAAATAATGGCCACGTTTCATATATAGAGGATACCATGAATTCCAACGTAAGACATACGACCTCTAAAGGCAAACACAAACACCATGTGTAAACAGAGCAGTACTGCGTTGGTCTTCTGCTACATCAACGCCAATCTTCACAGCACTCTCCTAACGGATAGGTTCGTTGTACGTCCGTATTGATTTCTGTGGTTATTCCACGCAGTGTTGCTTGTCTGTTAGCACTGACAATTTTAGGCACATGCTACTGCTCACCGTCGTAAAGTGAAGTCCGTCGGCAACTGCGTTGTCCATGGTGCGAGGTAATGCCTGAAATGTTGTATTCTCGCCACACTTTTGAGACTGGGGATTTGGGAATTTTGAATTCCCTAACAATGTCCGAATTGGAATGGCCCATAAGCCTAGCAGTAACTGCCATCCCGCGTTCAAAATCTGTTAATTCACATCGTGCAGCAATAATCACTTCGGAAAACTTTTTCCATAAATCACCGCAGTACAAATGACTGCTGTGCCAATGCAATGCCCTTTTATATCTTGTGTACGCGAACGCACCGCCATCTGTATACCAGAATATTGCTACCTCACGACTTTCATGACCTCTGTCTACAAGAAACATTTCCACACATGTAGGGACGACAACGAGATTCTATACAAAAACACCGCCAAGTAGAGCTGGAGAACCGATTGTTAAAGCTGACTGTAAACAGTCATATTGCCTTATCCTGAATGGGGACCACAGGGATAAGAGAGGATGCGAACGCAACTATTTTCGCGTTAATTATTTAGAGTGTCTCATTTCATGCTTTAATTTGGCATAAGTGGTTGTTTATTTAGCAGTGTTGTGCAGATTTCTCAGACAAGCACACGCTCATGATGTGTGGTCCGTAAAGAGAATTTGCTGTGCTTAGCGGAGGGCCAGATGGAGGGGAGCCTGCATACCTGCGAGGCTTGGCTGCCTACCTGGGGAGTAATCGGCGCGTGTAGGCGCTAATTAAGACTGCGGAGGAGTGTCGCCTGATGGATATTGATAACGCCGCCTAACAGGTTTCCCGTGTCCGTGCTACACCGCCCCACGGATGCAGACGCCCGTGAACACTGCAGCTTGCGCCGGATTCCATGCGCCTGCGACTAGGCTGTCTCCACTAGACACAACCGACTCCACACGCACAGCTGACGTGTTGCTAATGAATCGTTATCGTGTCTCTTCCTCCGCAGACGTCCTGAAGGGAGGTTGTTCAAATGGCTCTGAGCACTATGGGACTTAGCATCTGAGGTCATCAGTCCCCTAGAACTTAGAACTACTTAAACCTAACTAACCTAAGGACATCACACACATCCATGCCTGAGGCAGGATTCGAACCTGCGACCGTAGCTGTCGCGCGTATCCGGACTGAAGTGCCTAGAACCGCTCGGCCACAACGGCCGGCTGAAGGGAGGTTGTGGCGAGGTGCGCGCACGATTGTCACCTACTAGAATCCGAAAAATAAACTTTTATTTCATTCCAAAATTCTGACGTCTGACGCATTTCTAGCAAGTGATGCCACAAAACTGCAGATTTAGCATTGCTGAAGACGACCAGAAAATATTGTGACTTTAGCAATAGCTAGATAACTTGTTTTTCGTTATCACAGCGATGGTTTCGGTGCTATCCTGACGACAAGGCAGATGTGAAACATTAAAGAACATTACCAAAGCAGAATCCTCAAACTGCCACTTATTTGTACATCCCATCAACAAGCTGCAGAAACGAAATGGTTTGACTTAGTGAAGGATCTGAGCCCAGTTGCCTCTCTCGCCAGCAGCACACAAGACGTCCGCTTGCTTAGCTGAGTGGTTAAGTGCTTTCCTCCCATGTAGCGGGCCCGGGTTCGATTCCCAGCCGTGTTGCAGATTTTCCCCGCTCGTCGTCAGGGTGTTGTGTTGTTCTCATCATTTCATCCTCATCGCCGGCACTCGAGTCGCCCAACGTGGCCTCGACTGAAATAAGGGCCTCGACTGAAATAAGACTCGCACTTGGCGGCCGAACTCTCTGGATGGAGCCTCCTGGCCAGCAATGCCATACCACCACATTACTTAATTTTTTCAGTACACAGGATGATTCAGCTGCGCCAACGCTGGGTTATATGCAACCTGCAACACCTTCAAATGCCAAACACAAGATTTTTGTACTCTCTCGATCGCTGCGCACAGTCAGCCCTACAGAAAAAATAAACAGAACCTTTTTGTAGGAAACTGAATGTAGTTAACTTTTGTACTAAGATACGTTTTCGCCATCGGCCTTAGTTTTCGAATTTATTCAAGAGAAACGTACAGAGTGACCTTCAAACGCGTTTTTCTTGAATAACTAGAGAACTATGGCCTCCAGAGAAAACGTATCCCAGTACAAACTTTAACTGCATTAAGTGTCCTGCAAAAAGGTCCTATTCATTATTTCTGTGCCACTAACAGTTTGCTCATAGCAAGTGAGAGAATATGAAAATTTCGCATGTGGGTTTTTAAAGTGTTGTGGGTTGCATAAAGCCCAGTGGTAGGGGCAGCTAAATGGACCTATATAAACGTGGTTTTATTAAATACCCGGCTGGCATCCATATCCAGTTCCAACAATGACACTCCCCCTCGCTACACAACTTAAAACAAGCTTAGTTTGTTTTCTACTTATTGACAAACAAAACTCCTAACAGCTTAGAATAAAATCACTTTTAAATGGCAGATTGATTGTAATATACCCTGAACAAAACGGTCGCGTTCTGCTGTAAGCGTAGAAATCTATGTTTTGTCTGTGGATTCAAATGCCGTAAAGAAAGAAAAAAAAATCGTGAAATTTCAATATCTAAAACATGTCCTCTTCACAAAGGGTTGGTTGGTTGGTTTGGGGAGGGGACCAAACAGCGAAGTCATCTGTCCCATCGGATTAGGGAACGAAATCGGCCGTGCCCTTTCAAAGGAACCATCCGGCATTTGCCTGAAGAGGTTTAGGGAAATCACGGAAAAGCTAAATCAGGATGGCCAGACGCTGGTTTGAACCGTCGTCCTCCCGAATGCGAGTCCAGTGTGCTAACCACTGCGCCACCTCGCTCGGTTTCAGAAAGGGCAGTCTAACTCAATAGAAGGGAAACACATTGTATTTTGTAATGCAGGTGTCACGAAAACACAGATATCGGGTAGGTAGATCAAGGCGCTCCAGTGCTACACTGTTTTAGAGTTTACAGTTTCTGTCTCATCGGATCAGTAACATAAAAAGTGGCCATACTCAAAACCTTTCCTCCTCTTAGCCAAATTTGTTTCCCTCATACATTCCAGTCTCTGGGTCAATACTCGTAGAGGTACGGAATCGCTGAGAAATAGATATCCGCAGACTGAGGATAGTTTCCAAAACATATCGCTGCGGAGTGTCCACTGTTTCGAAACTTGCTCGCAGATTCAAACAGTTTGTTGGACCAAGATTCGAATCCGCAATCTTCAGACAGCCAGACAGTGCTCAGCTACTTTCTAGGTTCCAGCTTCAGTTCTACCAGTACCTCTGCATACTTCATAGAAGCTCTTCTCGATGGAATGCTAGTCTAGCACGAGCAAGGTAATTTTCTCCTCTGCAGACTTCATAGAAGCTCTTCTCGATGGCATGCTGGACTAGCGCGAGCAAGGTAATTTTATGTGCTCGAGTCTCGGTCCGGACAACAGTTTTAATTTGTCAAAACTTTCGACAACAGCGCTTACTAGGTTATGTGGTGAAAGACTCAGTTTGAAAACAATTTCTACAATGCGGCTAGGTCGTTTCTCAGAGATACCTTTCGTTCCGCATACACCAATGCAACAAAGGGTACAAAAGAGTTCCTGTGAAGTCTCTAAACGATGAAAGAGATACATCCAAGAATTAAGATTTGAGAGCAGGTCCTTAGAAGCACTTGTATGCGCCATTCTGTGAGAGTCCTACGTAGTTTAACCTCCGTGTTCTGTCAACAAAACGAATCGTAAGCGCATTAATTTCATCCTTCTTGGATAGTAATTTTAAGAAACGTTGCGGGCGAGTGCCGTTCGAGCATGCGAAATATTACCACTGAGGCTATTATACTGCTTATTTTGAGCTCTGAATCGTTAAGGTCCTTCCTCGTGTCTCATATTTGTGTTGAAGTTCTTCAGTGGTTGATTTTTTGGATATACAGCGTGTTTCCGTCTTCTCCGATAGAATGACGAATTGTTTGCCGTCGATGGCGATGTACAGTGTCGATGACTGGGTGTTGTGTGGTGTACTTAGGCTAGTTAGGTTTAAGTAGTTCTAAGTTCTAGGGGACTGATGACCATAGATGTTAAGTCCCATAGTGGTCAGAGCCATTTGAACCATTTTTTGTACAGTGTCATAGCGGTTTGCGTCCGAAGATGGTACTATAAAAGTTGGGAATCGTTGACACTGAAAATTACATACGCAAACGAGTGGAAACAAATATTAACGGACTTGCTCCTTGACATAACAGCGCTTATCAAGACCTGAATGTTGAAAAATGGAATGAGACTTGTGTTTGCAGATGATGTGGTGATTGTGCTCGAAACTCTGAATGAGGTGACATGACATAAGGTACGAGTACCTCTCAATTTACGCTAGAAGTGAGGAAACTAGGGTTACCTGTCAAGTTGAGAAAACGAAGTACGGTAGTTTCGCGTCGACAAAACGATACTGACGCCATCGCTATAGAAGGCCACAATTTTGAAAGAGTTGCAAAATTCAAGTACGTGGGGTCAATATTGCCGAATAAAAGTAAGATACAGAAGGAAATTGGATACTAAGTGCGAACCAGGTGTACTACAAAATGGTTCAAATAGCTCTGAGAACTATGGGACTTAACATCTGAGGTCATCAGTCCCCTAGAACGTAGAACTACTTAAACCTAACTAACCTAAGGACATCACACACATCCATGCCCGAGGCAGGATTCGAATCTGCGACCGTAGCGGTCGCGCGGCTCCAGACTGTAGCGCCTAGAACCGCTCGGCCACACCGGCCGGCAGGTGTACTACAGTTCTAACCACCAAACACACGTCACGCATCGTATCCCAGGAAAGCAATATACAGCTATACATGCCACTAGGGGACATGTTGTATAGTATGGTCGTGAGACATGGAAGAGTGCATTCGTGCGTTTGAGAGGAAGATTTTAAGGAAAATTTATGGCCCTTATACAATGCAGAAACTGCACTGTATGCCGTTGTAAACTGTTCCCCCACCTCTGTTTATCTGAATAAGGCTCTTAATCTCCTCGTAACAGCTGCAACCGGCACCTATCTGCACCTGCTTACTGAGTTCTAAACTTAGTTTCTTTCTATAATTTTGACTCCCCAACAGTACCCTACATTACCAGACTATTTCCTATCAATCGTTCCTTTCTCTTAAGTCATACCATTCATTACCCGAAGTATCAATCTGATTTTCATCATTCTATACCTACATCTACATCTACACTCCTGGAAATGGAAAAAAGAACACATTGACACCGGTGTGTCAGACCCACCATACTTGCTCCGGACAGTGCGAGAGGGCTGTACAAGCAATGATCACACGCACGGCACAGCGGACACACCAGGAACCGCGGTGTTGGCCGTCGAATGGCGCTAGCTGCGCAGCATTTGTGCACCGCCGCCGTCAGTGTCAGCAAGTTTGCCGTGGCATACGGAGCTCCATCGCAGTCTTTAACACTGGTAGCATGCCGCGACAGCGTGGACGTGAACCGTATGTGCAGTTGACGGACTTTGAGCGAGGGCGTATAGTGGGCATGCGGGAGGCCGGGTGGACGTACCGCCGAATTGCTCAACACGTGGGGCGTGAGGTCTCCACAGTACATCGATGTTGTCGCCAGTGGTCGGCGGAAGGTGCACGTGCCCGTCGACCTGGGACCGGACCGCAGCGACGCACGGATGCACGCCAAGACCGTAGGATCCTACGCAGTGCCGTAGGGGACCGCACCGCCACTTCCCAGCAAATTAGGGACACTGTTGCTCCTGGGGTATCGGCGAGGACCATTCGCAACCGTCTCCATGAAGCTGGGCTACGGTCCCGCACACCGTTAGGCCGTCTTCCGCACACGCCCCAACATCGTGCAGCCCGCCTCCAGTGGTGTCGCGACAGGCGTGAATGGAGGGACGAATGGAGACGTGTCGTCTTCAGTGATGAGAGTCGCTTCTGCCTTGGTGCCAATGATGGTCGTATGCGTGTTTGGCGCCGTGCAGGTGAGCGCCACAATCAGGACTGCATACGACCGAGGCACACAGGGCCAACACCCGGCATCATGATGTGGGGAGCGATCTCCTACACTGGCCGTACACCACTGGTGATCGTCGAGGGGACACTGAATAGTGCACGGTACATCCAAACCGTCATCGAACCCATCATTCTACCATTCCTAGACCGGCAAGGGAACTTGCTGTTCCAACAGGACAATGCACGTCCGCATGTATGCCGTGCCACCCAACGTGCTCTAGAAGGTGTAAGTCAACTACCCTCGCCAGCAAGATCTCCGGATCGGTCCCCCATTGAGCATGTTTGGGACTGGATGAAGCGTCGTCTCACGCGGTCTGCACGTCCGGCACGAACGCTGGTCCAACTGAGGCGCCAGGTGGAAATGGCATGGCAAGCCGTTCCACAGGACTACATCCAGCATCTCTACGATCGTCTCCATGGGAGAATAGCAGCCTGCATTGCTGCGAAAGGTGGATATACACTGTACTAGTGCCGACATTGTGCATGCTCTGTTGCCTGTGTCTATGTGCCTGTGGTTCTGTCAGTGTGATCATGTGATGTATCTGACCCCGGGAATGTGTCAATAAAGTTTCCCCTTCCTGGGACAATGAATTCACGGTGTTCTTATTTCAATTTCCAGGAGTGTACATGGATACTCTGTGAATCACATTTAAGTGCCTGGCAGAGGGTTCGGCGAACTACCTTCACAATTCTCTATTATTCCAATATCGTATAGCGCGCGGAAAGAATGAACACCTATATCTTTCCGTACGAGCTCTGATTTCCCTTATTTTGTCGTTGTGATCGTTCCGCCCTATGTAGGTCGGTGTCAACAAAATATTTTCGCCTTCGGAGGAGAAAGTTCGCGATTGGAATTTCGTGAGAAGATTCCGTCGCAACGAAAAACGCCTTTCTTTTAATGATTTCCAGCCCAAATCCTGTCTCATTTCTGTGACACTCTCTACCATATTTCATGATAATACAAAACGGCTGCCTTTCTCTGAACTTTTTCGATGTCCTCCGTCAGTCCTACCTGGTAATGATCCCACACTGCGCAGCAGTATTCTAAAAGAGGACGGACAAGCGTAGTGTAGACAATCTCCTTAGTAGGTCTGTTACATTTTCTAAGTGTCCTGCCAATAAAACGCAGCCTTTGGTTAGCTTTCCCCACAACATTTTCTATGTGTTCTTTCCAATTTAAGCTGTTCGTAATTGTAATACCTAGGTATTGAGTTGAATTTATGGCATTTAGATTAGACTGATTTATCGTGTAACCGAAGTTTAACGAGTTCCTTTTAGTACTCATGTGGATGACTTCACACTTCTCGTCATTTAGGGTCAACTGCTACTTTTCGCACCATTCAGATATTTTTTCTAAATCGTTTTCCAGTTTGTTTTGATCTTCTGATAACTTTATTAGTCGATAAACGACAGCGTCATCTGGAAACAACCAAAGACGGCTGCTCAGATTGTCTCCCAAATCGTTTATATAGATAAGGAACGGCATAGGGCCTATAACACTACCTTGGAGAACGCAAATCACTTCTGTTTTACTCGATGACTTGCCGTCATTTACTACGAACTGTGACCTATCTGACAGGAAATCACAAATCCAGTCACATAACTGAGACGATATTCCATAAGCAAGCAATTTTACTGCGAGCCGCTTGTGTGGTACAGTGTCAAAAGTCTTCCGGAAATCCAGGAATACGGAATCGATCTGAAATCCCTTGTCAATAGCACTCAGCACTTCATGTGAATAAAGAGCTAGTTGTGTCTCACAGAAACGATGTTTTCTAAACCCATGTTGACTGTGTGTCAATAGACCGTTTCATTCGAGATAATTCATAATGTTCGAACACAATATATGTTCTAAAACCTTGCTGCATACCGACGTTAACGATATGAGTCTGTAATTTCGTGGATTACTCCTACTCTCTTGAATATTGGTGTGACCTGAGCAACTTTCCAGTCTTTGGGTACGGATCTTTCGTCGAGCGAACGGTTGTATATGATTGTTAAGTATGGAGCTAATGCATCAGCATACTCAAAAAGGAATCTAACTGGTATACAGTCTGGACCGGAAGACTTGCTTTTATTAAGTGATTTGAGTTACTTCACTACTCCAAGGATATTTACTTCTACGTTACTCATGTTGGCAGCTGTTCTCGATTCGAATTCTGGAATATTTACTTCGTCTTCTTTTGTGAAGGCACTGTTCTGTAACAGCACATTTCAAAAGCTTGCGTTCTCTTCTTGCCTGTTGAAACACTTTTCTGACTTTTATATGTGGCTAAACTCCCTGTAGACGAAAAACGAAATTCGGAAACAGTTTTCCCTGTCGTGCTAGCATGTTAAGGCTGAATCCATTCTGCAAGCCACGTCAAATATCGGTTTTCTGGTCGTTAGTTGCTTTACACTAATGGCGCCTGGAAATCAGCTGTTAAGTTTTATGATTTAGTCAGCACTCTAGCTATTTCTCTTCAGCCAAATATTAGGGCCTAGATAATTTCTTGCTAAGTCAAACGTTTCTTATTCTCCTTTCTTGTACGGTCTCCAGTCACTTACGTTTTCTTCCGTGTGGTCCAGATTAAACAAAAACGGAACCTGACCATCCGTAGAACGTTTCAAAACAAATGAGCGTTTACATGAGGAAGCAAAGAGGAAATCCGGCAGGAAGCACCGCATTTTCAGAATCAGTATTGGAATGTTTACATAAACAACCAAAAGCGGTACTGGGAAATAGGTTTTCGGAAACATTATGTAAACGTAGAAAAAAATGTGTGTGAATCGCGGCGGACAGAGTCAGAGGACGCAGTAACACGGAGTCGTCATCACAGAAGCCACGCTGGCGTTCTACAGACTTGTAATTCGGAAATAGCTCTCTGCCGAGGTAGAACCTGGGCCGAGCCGTTAAAGCCATTGACGGGCGGCCCGTCTTGACTGCGGCTCTCTCCCCTCTTCTCCAGCAGAGGCGCCATTAGCACGGTTTACGGCACCTGCTCTCACTACCGCTGTGCCCCCCCCCCCCCCAACCACACCAAGGCCCACACTCGGCTCTTCCGCTGCCTCACTCAGCTTCCCACCCCCACCTCCTTACACCCACACACACCAACCATTCGCCCTGTCGTCTTATAGCCGCTTGCTCTGCCTTTAGAGAACGGCGACCACCATCTGCGGCGAGCTTCTGCGTGATTTTTTCATTTCGACATTTGACTAATAGCAAAACATGTAGCATAGATAATACAAAAATGAATCATATATCATGAAGTATTCCAAAGCAGCATTTGTCAGAAATAAGCAGGGAACATGTTTATACTGCTGTATGTGTGCCTATATGTATACCTCTAAATGCCAGTTTCATGAAACTCAGTTTCATGAAACTGGCATTTAGAGGTACACATATCGGGCTCACATACAGTAGTATAAACATGTTTCTTACTTATTTCTGACAAATGCTGCTTTGGAATACTTCATGATATATGACTCAATTTTATATTATCGACGCTACATGTTTTGCTATTAGTCAAATGTGGAAGTTAAAAACAAAATAGTGAGGGAGGAGGGGACGGGGACTTCGAAAAAAAATTGAGTGCGCGTAATTGTAATGTACATTAAAAAGAATAAATCTTTTATTTAAGGTTTTTTTTTCACATCTGTTCCCGTTTCAATGGCGTTCATTCAGAAATAGTGAACTCATGTTATTGTGTGCGTGTGTGTGTCGGCGTCGCAGCAGACAGAGTAATCCACCTTATTCATAGATGCATACAGTTGCATACACTACGTTACGTGATACACTATGTGATCAAAAGTATCCGGACACCCCCAAAAACACACTTTATTCATATTAGTTACAGTGTGCTGCCATCTACTGCCATGTACTTCATATCAGCGACCTCGGTAGTCATTAGACATCGTGAGAGAGTAGAATGGGGTGCTCCGCGGAACTCAATGGTCTTCGAACGTAGTCAGGCGATTGGGTGTCACTTGTGTAATACGTTTGTACGCGAGATTTCCACACTCCTAAGCATCCCTAAGTCCACTGTTTCCAATCTGATAGTGAATTAGAAACTTGAAGGGACAAGTACAGCACAAAATCGTACAGGCCGACCTCGTCTGACTGACAGAGACCGCCGACAGTTGAAGAGGGTCATAATGTGTAACAGGCAGACATCTATCCAGATCATCAAACAGGAATTCCAAACTGGATCGGGATCCACAGCCAGTACTATGACAGTTATGCGGGAGGTGAGAAAACTTGGATTTCATGCTCGAGTAGCAGCTCATGAGCTACGCATCGCGCCGGTAAATGCCAAACGACGCCTCGCTTGGTGTAAGGAGCGTAAACATTACACTATTGAACGGTAAGAAAACGTTGTGTGGAGTGACGAATCACGGTACACAATGTGCCGTTCAGATGGCAGGGTGTGGGTAAGGCGAAAGCTCGGTGAACGTCATCTGCCAGTGTGTGCAGTGCCAAAAGTAAAATTCGGAGGTGGTTGTGTTATGGTGTGGTTGTGTTTTTCATGGAGGGGGCTTGCACCCCATGTTGTTTCGCGTGGCACTATCACAACACAGGCCTAAATTAATGTTTTAAATACCTTCCTGCTTCCCAATGTTGAAGAGCAATTCGAGAATTGCTATTGCATCTTTCAACACCATCGAGCACCTGTTCATAATGCACGGCCTGTGGCGGAGTGGTTACAGGACAATAACATCCCTGTAATGGATTGGCCTGCACAGATTCTGGACTGAATCATATAGAACATCTTAGGGTTGTTTTGGAACGCCGACCGTGCTACGCTCACCAACCGACATCGATAACTCTCCTCAGTGCAGCACTCCGTGAAGAATGGGCTGCCATTCCCCAAGAAACCTTCCAGAATCTCATTGTAAGTATGCCTGCGAGAGTGGAAGCTGTCATCAAGGCTAAGGGTGGGCCAACACCATATTGAATTCCAGCATTAGCAATGGAGGGCGCGACGAGTCATTTTCAGCCAGGTGTCTGGATACTTTTCATCACATAGAGTACCTTTCAGTGAATGCAAATATAAGGACTTCGCTGCAGCCAGACGAACAAAGTACACCGAATGAAAAAAAAAATTACAGCACCAAAAAATAATTAATGTAGAGCAAGAAATTTCGGCAACAGATTTGTCTAGGTATCACATTGAAGTGATCAACATTGAAAGACCTAAAGTTATCAACATTGCAACACCTACAGTTAATGTAAGTTATAAGCTAAAAAGTGAAATGGCTGCACATTAATATCCGCTGTAAGCGCAAGAATGTTGAAAGCAAGCATGCTAATGTGCATGGATTGTGGCCAGCCGCTGTGACCGAGCGGTTCTAGGCGCTTCAGTCCGGAACCGCGCTGCTGCTACGGTCGCAGGTTCGAATCCTGCTTCGGTCATGGATATGTGTGATGTCGTTAGGTTTAACTAGTTCTAAGTCTCGGGGACTGATGACCTCAGATGTTAAGTCCCATAGTGCTTAGAACCATCTGAACCATGCATTGTGTTGTACATGTGCTGGAAGTCAGTTTGTGCGATGGAGTACCACGTCTGGTGCGCTTGGTGGGTCAATACGGGGACGGTTAATGCTGATTGTGGAGTTGTGAAGTTGTCCGATGATGTCCTGTGTGTTCTCAATTGGAGGCAGATCTGGTTATTTAGTAGGCTAAGGCAACAAGTCGACACTCTGGAGAGCATGTTGGGTTACAACAGCAGTGTGTGGGCGAGCGTTTACATCCTGTTGACCTTCATGAATGGGAGCACAACACGTAAAATAGCAGACTGACGAACAGATTTATAGTCAGTGGGTGTGGGATAACAACAAGAGTTCTCCTGCTGTCATGCGAAATCAGATCCCAGAACAACCTTGAGATGCTGGCCCACTGTGTCTAGCACGCAGACCGGTTTGACGCAGGTCCGCAACTGGCGTCTATCTAACGAACTAATAACCATCACTGGTACCGAGGCAGAACCAAATTACATCAGAAAACACACCAGAATCCCACGCTGCTCTCCAATGAGCTCTCGCTTGACACGACTGAAGTCGCAAGTGGTGGCGATGGTTTTGGCTCAGTTGAATGCGTGCTCCAGGGCGTCTGAACACAATGGTTTTTCCTCTGGGTAGTACCACATGGCCGTCTGGACCCCGGTCTTGTTGTGAACCGTACATTCTCGTGACCTCCGCTGCCAGCTATTATGTTCAGTGGCTATATTCCTAAAACGTATTTTGTAATATCGACGAAGGAACATCCAGCTTCCCGTAGCCCTATTACACGCCCTCGTTCAAAGTCAGTTGAGTGTTGGTAATGGCGTCTTCGTCGCCTTAAAGTCTTCTACTTTCGTCGCTATACTCAGTTCGGAGTAAACAGTACAAGCATATTACAAGCATTGCATTCGGTAGGAGAAGTAATTCGCCCTCCAGTATTTTAAACGGGGAAAAACTTGCGTCCTCCCTCCACACAGTTCTCACCCTTTCCTTCCTCTCCCTTGAATGCGATCAGCAAACAGATACGACAAATAAGCCGACCGGATAAACATCTCGTTACTGCAGGGATAAGTCACGTTAATACTGTGTAGCACCGCATCTACCTGTGACAGTGACTTCATCTAGGAAGCGAGCCTATAGATTTCTTTTTGACTAGCATCAACTCACCACGTCCAGTGTCAAAGGTAACTAACTCTCACGACCGTTACAGCGTGTATTACATGAAAACCCGATTTATATCCTCATAGTGCCACTGCTAGCACCACTCTTATGCGATTGGTGCGAAATTTGAATGGACATCACGTTTCAGATGCAGAAACACGCCTACCAACTCTCGTTTATGCCGCACAACTCATTCTTGGTACTGCGATTTTTTTCAGTCGGTCTATATGTGTGTCAGACAATCAAGTGCAGATGTTACACAGCTGCTATGACCACTGGACGAAAATGATGTCATACCCCGTCCATATAGGAAGCCCTCTGATTGACCATTTTAAAGGGGAAAAATAGAAACTGTGGCAGAGGGTTGGGTAAAGGAGGAGTTAAGAAATGTGATTGGACGAGGTGATATGCAAGTAAAACATTGAGGTGTGGCTAAACTAGACAGAATAGGGTTAGAATCACTGATTGGCTACCAAACAGAAAGGGAGGAGGGATGGGGAGGGGAGAGGACGGGGACAGGCGGGGATGTGGCTTAGGAGAGGGGCTGGGCTTAGGAAAGGAGAGTGGCGTGTTAACGTCATGAATTTCGCCCTGTCCTTATATTTACGAAACGTGACGATCAACAGTCATATTTTGTTCAGAATACATTAGTCTTTTATTCGGTTAGTCGATTATGAACGTGTTTGGATTTAAGTAACAGTCAAGCAGAAGATAAAATTTTGTTTTAGGAAATCTCGAACTCTGTAAAAGTCAACAGGAGAGAAAAACGGCATTGGAAATAAGATTAACAGTGAGGCAGAAGCTGATAATGGGTAGTTAGGTAAGTGTCCCTATCTGCTGAAGACACGGTTTACTGTCTATAGTGGGAGTCCGGCAAGCAGTGAATGACCAGTAGCAATTAATGCGGGAAACGCTTTGCGGGCAGCAAGCGGCCGGCATTACTCTAATTACGGAGTCGGCCACAGCCACAGAGCGGCTGAGCGCCGGCCGGGCCGCGCCTCACGGGACGCGGCGACAATGCCGTCGGGCGCTGTCCCTACCCCGGTATCCCTACGCAGCAAGACGGCCCTTGCAGTTAGGGCCCCTAGCAGTTCCATTAGCAGCCGCTCCCGGAGCTGTGAGCCGCTGATTGCCGAGGGGCCCGCGCTGCGCGCTCAAATTACTCCACCTGCTGCGTCCGCCAATGGCTCCCCAGCAGCAGCCAAGCTCAGGCGTACTGAGTCACACAATTCAGGTATAACGCCCAAGGGGATCAGAGGGACCTTCTTGCAACCAACTACCGACATTACATTTTACACCCTCGTGGTGACGCAAATAGACTGATAACCGTTTTCGACTTCTTACCAACAGACATCAGTTGAACTGGATGCCTTACGTAGTACATTATCAACTATTTTACGATGGGTTTGTTTATAAAGAACTTCTCTGCTACCAGTCCCGATTATCTTTTATTTAAATTTTAAACGACGCGTTTCTGAAAATTACGTTTTCCTGTGTGTACTATGTCATTTTACGTAATTTTTTATGTGTGAGTGTCCGCTTTGTTCTGTTGACTTTACTGCAATACACAATGCAGTAAAATCAACAGAACGTGAAATGGCATAGTACACAGAGAAAAACGCACTTGAAAATGGGAATCATTTCCTGAAACGCGTCGTCTAAAATATAAATAAAAGGTAATCGTGACTGGCAGAAAAGTTATTAATAAGCTGGTTTCACAGCCGCTGGCTTTCACAAAACCATTTATAATGGACCAAAGCAAACTGTCTGTGGTATTTAGAGTCTGAGGTATTTAGATCATCTCACGGTAAGAAGACGAAACGGATGAAAATATTTGCGTGATCCAGGGCTGTAAAATCCAGTAAAAGAAATCGGATAGTAAGTCATGTTCTACAATAGCGACCGTTTCTGCCAGTTATATTTCTATTAATCCTTTTCTGCGCCTGTAGTCCCTTTTCTTTCTAACACAAATTTCTTCTTTTTGTTATTCTTGTCCACTTTCCGTGTTACATCAATTGTGGCCTTTCGCGGTTCGCACCTTTTACTTGGTCTGCTAATATCTCTTTTTTACCTTTCCGTTCAAAGTTCTTTATATGGTGTTGTTGTCTCTCTGCAGCCATTCTTTGTATACGCACCTTCCGTTCCTTTTTGTTTTCATTCAGGTTTTCTTTCATATTCCAAATTTTCAACTCCTTTTAAATATCTTTATTTCGTATTTTATCTATTCTTTGACATCCCTTCACTACTCTACGGAAACTCATTTCTTCTCCTTGTATTTGTTTCTCTTGTCTTTTATTCAACAGCCACGATTCACTTGCTTACAACTGGTAAGGCAATGCGAGTGTTTTATAAAATTTCAGTCTTCTTTCTGTGTTTTCTGGCGTAAGGTTCTATTAAATATTCCAAAGATATTTCCAATTCTGTTCAGTTACACGAACGCGTGCGTCTGCTCTTTAACAGCCGGCAGCATTCATATAACTGATTCGCCTCGATGGGCAATAAATCCACAACCTTCAGTTCGGATGCAAATTTATGTTCGACTTCAGCGGGAATCTAATCACAGTGTCCGGATGGCCCAGTGGTTAACGCAACAGCTTAGTAAGCAGGAGATCCCATGTTCGAGTCTCAGTTTGGCACACGTTTTGACTCGTCGCCGCTGATTCCATACTAAGTTACAATACAGCTAACAGCATCAGTTCCTTTACCCTTCCCCCTCCCCCCCTTCACCATCAATTTACGTAATAAGATCTTTTCAGCACAATTTGTACATCTTCTTCGTTTTCATGTATATAAAATGGTTAAAATATTTTACCTGCTCAGTTGTTTCTTCATTACCTATCATCTTAGTTCTCACTGAATATTTTCCACAAAATAACTTTGACTTAGGTTTACTACAAGATATTTAGAAATTATATTCTGTACTTACTGTATTTAGTTTGTAAATTCGTTTTTCTGAATCATCTTCTCTTGAAAAAAACTAATATCAGCAGCATTTAGGAGTGATTTTAGCTTTACCAAAATGTTTACTTGTACCTCTACAGCCGGCCGATGTGGCCGAGCGGTTCTAGGCGCTTCAGTCCGGAACCGCGCTGCTGCTACGGTCGCAGGTTCGAATCCTGCCTCGGGCATGGATGTGTGTAATGTCCTTAGTTAAGTTGAAATAGTTCTAAGTCTAGGGGACTGATGACCTCAGATGTTAAGTTCAATAGTGCTTAGTGTGGGGCGGCGAGTGCTAATTGGGAAATATGGTTGTTGCTGTATAAAAGTTCGCAATGTTGAATCAGCTTCTGGCTATTAGAATATTGTTAAAGCTGTCTTTCGCCGTTCTCAACACTGGCTCTCTATTTAGCGTTCTTGACTCCCAGAAAGCGATTTGACAAAACCTGAAGCTTGTAAATAAGAGTTCCTAGTGCCCACTTTGTCTGAGAAATATTATTATAGCTGCAGCTTATAGCTCTGAGGAACTAGGAGATTGTCCGGGATTTCTAATCAAACACGATATTCCAAAATATTTGAGTATATTCTCCAAATCACCAATACACACACAAGTATCCCTACAACCTCACTAACAGAACAGTTCAGAGTCTATTGCGCTAATGCAACTATAAATGTCCGAATTAAATATTGAAATGAATGCTCGCCATAATTTGATGAGAGATTTCACCAAACGCCACGCTAAATAATTGGTAGAATGTCTGTCCCGCGACGGCACGTGAAAATACGACAATACGCACACTGAGACTAGATAATGAAAATCATCCCAAAGTTAACACTTTACTTGAAACGCTTTCCTGGTTACGCGCATCTCGAATAACACAATACGGCACCCGAGGCGGTTAGTAGCACTGATACTGGCGCTACGCGATTCCCGACACAGATGGCGTGTCATTCAGCGTCTGGAGAGAACTGGGGCCTTTGCTTCCTCGCACAGTGCTCTTATATATAAAGCCGGGGTGCGGACCGCTGAGAAAACGCTCGATCAAATCGGCTGTCTCGACTAGCCGCTGTGCTAGTAACGCACCACTTCAAGTTGCATAATAAATTTTAGCTTCTCTTGCTGAAGGCCGATGAAGCTCCTAATTTAACTGTGCATTCAGCACGCAGGGAAGTATTGATAATAAATTTTTGACGTGGCTAACTTTAATAACTTAGGCGAGAGAATTAATTTAATTGCACTGCACGCAGCAGATGGGCTCTGAACTGTCCCTTCTGAGATCCGCTATTGCTATAATTTAATAGATATTTGAAAGAAACTTTTTACAGCTTCATCATCATAGCGGACCTCCAACCTATTAAAATCTAAACATCCTAGTATGATTTATAAGCTCACTTAATCTATCTTGCTTCCTCTAGTTTTGAGATGAAAACCACAAAATCATGAATTTACACTAACATCTTAATTTGTGAAATCCAAAGTACTATTTTTATTAAATCATTATGAAAGCTGAATCTAAATACAAATTTTGCAGTCTCTAGCTCTTTTCTGTGCCGCCAATTATTTTTATAGAAAAACGTCCAAATAAAGGAAACGGCTGAAGTTATCAAGCTGATATTTAACACACATTAGTTTATCATTATTCCAGACATACTAGGAAAGTTTTATGTCATTTGCTTGATTTTTAAGGTATTGCGCAACATCTATGACGTCAGAGCTAGCAGACTGACTAACACACAATGGAAACTGATGTGAACTTGCTGCAGCGTGAGTAGGCTGCTTCCCTACATTAGAGTCACTTGAATAATTTATACCTCTAGAACTCCTTCTGCGAACTGCGTCATCAGTATAAACACTAACCAGCGGAAGGGATAAACTACAGCCTTATTTCATCCGTTCATTTATTTCTGTCTGTTCTGTATATTGCCATTCTATATCTACGATAAATGATGTTTATTTAAACAGACTTTTGGTATGTGATGTAAACTATAAAGGGTAGCCTCCGTGCTCCCTTATTCTTCAGAACTGTTCTCTAATCACATAATCGACAGCTTTCTTAAAATCTGGAACAGCAATATATGCCTTCTTACTAAACTCTCCTTGCTATTCATCAAGCTGTCGTAAAATAAAAATTGCATCACTCACTTCTGATTGTAACTTTCTAAATTCTAACTGCTCTTCCACTAGCAAACATTCTGCTGTAGTTTTGCAAACGTTTATAAAAATTACAGTTATCATAAAACTCGGCTGAAAGTAAACAAATGAGGACAATATGTAGTACAGAGTGCTACCAACGAACGCATAAAATAGTGGATAGATGAATTACAACTACCAACAGCAGTGCTCTTTCTCGTGTAATTGCAAAATCTCACTGTCTAACACAATTCAATACGTCATAGTCGACGGCGAGTTTTCCGAATAAAGTAATGCCGAATAACCACCAAGGAAGCGTAATAAACCTCTAATGTTCTCGTTACACATAAATCATTTATCAGACAGTTCCAGCGGCACTGTGAGACTTTTCGCTGACGACACTGTTATCTGCGCGACGCTACCGTCGTTGGACGATCCACAAAATTTTGCAGTTGCTGTAATGTACGTGAGCACATTTTAAATATGGATCAATAGACGTAACTTAGTAATGTATACATATACACCGGAAAAAAATTAGTACACCCTTTAAGAGGTTTCCAATTCACTCAGGATTTTATGTCGCAGCAGCGCATTTAGAGTACATGAATTGGTTACATTTACAGATCAACAGCACAAACGGTTATGAGGAACCAGATATCAACCCATGCTGAAAAACCAATATTAATGAATGGTGTAGCTTCTACGGTCGGCAATGCAAGCGCTGACACTGGCATTCAGTCGATCTGACAGACCGTACTGTCCTGTGATACGATATTTCACGCTTGCTCAACCTGTT
Source organism: Schistocerca nitens (assembly GCF_023898315.1). Taxonomy (NCBI): domain Eukaryota; kingdom Metazoa; phylum Arthropoda; class Insecta; order Orthoptera; family Acrididae; genus Schistocerca; species Schistocerca nitens. Next base: position 1,157,598,889 of record NC_064614.1, on the reverse strand, counting down.
CACGTAGTTATGTAAGAGATGGTGCTTGACGAGTCGCACGAGTCATTTATAACCCGCACGTGGTCGATTGGAGAAAATTCTGGGGATCGTGCCGGCCAGGGAACTTGCTGCACGTCTTGCACGGACAGTTTTAGGGGCAGTGTTTGGGGGATAATTACTCTGCTGACACATCACCTTCCTGTTGCCAAAAAAAAAACAAACGAATATAACAACATTCTGCACATACTGAGAGCTGGTTAGCTTCCGGTTCAGAAACACCAAAGTTGAACGAGAATTGTAGCTTATCGTAAAATTTACAATAAGACGTCACAGAAATAAAAAACAGCTGCTCTCATGGTCATTCTGTTCCATCAGATATACAAAACCGAAGTCTCAAGAAAATACTATTTCTCACATGACTGCAGCTCAACTAACGACGGTCGGCGACAATGATTTTTATATCAGCTCGTCTGCCTCACGTATCTTTATATCCAAATGATTTATAAATGTTAAGCTACATTCAGATCCGATGATGGCACCTTTAGTGGGTTGAAACCGGTCATCCAGTAAACAGTATTTAAGCAATCATAGCTTTTGAATTATTTCTAAAACTTTTTTTGTTTGCATACCGCTTTCGAAGTATGACTCAATGTTTCATTCAACAATTAGTTTCTATAATTTAATGCTGTACTAACACTATTTCAGTAAACTGACCATTAGCAATTAAAAACAGCACATACGCACTTGAAATTTGTTAATTGTTAATCCCAACACATACTATGATGGAAACAAGAAGGGCGGTGAACATGATTTTGTTTTTGATGATGGTTAGCGCAATACCTGTGCGTCAATTCGTAGTGTAACAAATATTTTGATACATTACCACGGACCCAGAAGTATGCTAATAATCTGACACGGGGCCCTTGGTTGTATGTCGGGGCGACTACTCAAAATGGCCGCTTCTTGGGATAGGAAGTGAGAGCCATGCCGTCATGTACAAACTCGGTGGGGAAGACAGTCACAGCCATCCCGCAAAATCGACCAGGAAACGTAACAGAGGTAAATTCTTCTCAACGACCTTTATTTCACTTCCAAAGTTTCTCCTTGATTTTCTTTACGGCTTGCTCGACATACAAATCGAATAACAAACAAATCTCACTCCCTTACTAACAGTTCGTTACCTTTTATGTCCTTCGACAGATCATGAAGAATCAGTGCTTGTGAATTATCCAGTACAAAAGTAAATAGTGAGAATAGCTCAACGGAAACAGGTAAAGGTTGGCGCCGACAGATCTAGAGAAATGGGGTTAACATAAATAAATGCTTGCAGAAGAAAAAAAGTTACGACGTAGTATTTCCATTCACACCGTTCAGTAACTACCATTCTGAATCGATATGCGGCACGCTGTAAAAAAAAAAAATAAATAAACACTTTGCGGACGTGAGAAAGTAGTTTGTGGAACACATACGGAACGAATGTGTCATCTGATTAACGCCTTCATTTCCTTACCGAGTGACCCAAATCGGTAAATCGGCTTTTAGGCAGCAGCAACATGCACTAACACTGATACGTCAGTTAAGCTTTGAATAATGAGGCACAATTATAAGTGCCAGAACACAGAAAATGGAGCACTGGGAGATAAAAATACCCGTGTCTATGTTACTCGTGCATATTTTCAGACGGATATGTAAAAGGAGTTCTCATTATTTATGCAGCCCCTGTCAGGCACTGTTTTTGCCTAAGCGCGCTCGATGCACAGCGACTTTCCGTGTAGTCTGAAGTCCTGCAATTGTGGTACGAGTAAACACATGCTATACGGATAATAAAGCAGAATGTCAACGTTTTCATTCTTAGTACCGAGGAACACGAGATATTAGCTAAAATTTAAGGACCTTTTCGACAAAATAAATTCACTATTTGTTTCAATTTAGGTGCAGTTAGGATAGTTGTAGAAATGTGGAACTGCTAAAACTTCGTCTCCAATATAACTAAAGCTTTTCAGAGCTAAATTTTGACACACGGCGACAATAACCTGAGGCGTTAACTTCTTCTAAATTTTATCAGCTACTAGAAACTCAAGGTGTTCAGAATAATGAAACTGGCTCGTTAAGTAAGACAGCTGGGAAACCGCCAATAAGAGGCGAGAGAATAAGCAATTATCAACGGCATGAGGATGCAGAAGGTAATTAAAACCTTTGCATTAAAGGCATACAGTGTGTATCCACAAGACATGTGGCCTGTAACTTAGAAAGCGTTACGATGGTCTCTCCACCGAGTAAAGATTTCGGATTAGTCCCCGTTCGGATCTGCGAAAGTGAGTGCCAAGGAGGAGATAATCACAATAAAGTTTGAGCGTGGCAGCGAAGCTAGAATATCCGGAATGGGAAAAATTGTGCGTTTCAATGGAATCAAATGGAAAGAAGATAAACATTTCTGGTCAGATGAATGTAGGGTAATATCAACAGGAGCAGCAAATGATAAAACGGAAGTGAGATTCGTTATCAGTAGGAAAGTAGGGCAGAGATTACTTCGAGCATTTCAGTGCTGGGATTGTTGTTATCAAAATCGAAAGTAATCAAACGCCCAAAACAGTAGTTCCTATGTACAAAACGACGTCACAATAAGAATTGAACAGATAATTTAGTGGGCTGGCACATAAGTTTGCAGCGTGTTTTCATATCTTTAATAAACACAACAGATTTACATAAATTTAGTCATCAATAATATACTCTCCTTCACAATCTGCCAACGCTGGAGTAACTTTTCTATTCGTGATTGCAGCCATCACGTAGTTTTGAGGCAAAAAACTCGTCGAGCCATGTTAGGAGCGCATTTTCATGCGGAAAGAAAGTTCCTTGAATGTTATTCGATGGATAGCGGAAAAGGTGAAAATCTGAGGGAGCAAAAGCAGGTGAATCAGGTAGGCGGAATCACTCCTGTGTAGTGATTTTTGTCAGTCTAACAGAATGCGAGCGGGCGTTGTCCTAGTGTAGTATCACTTCATGCAGTCTTCCTGGTCTTGTTCTTGGATTGCGTCCAAGGTGCTAACATTATCCTTTGTGTGTGCGAACAGGTCTTTGTACGGGGACTTACTGGTTTGTTTGTACTTAAGCATTCCTTACTTTTCTTTATGTTGGGATAAAAAAACCATTTCTCGTCACCACTACAGGGTAGAAATGGTCGGTGTTGTTCACTATCCAATTACTATCCAACTGCAAGCAGAGATGCACATTGGCCATCCGCTGATTTTTATGATTTTGGTTTAGAGCATGCGATACCCATATACCGATTTTTGAATCTTCCGCATTGCACGCAAATGTCGTACGATGATTGAATGGTAGCAGTTCATCACATTTTGAAGTTCTCGAGAACACTGAAGTGGATCATTATGGATTAATGCGTTTAAATGAGCTACATCGAACCACGAAGATCTTCTGGAAAATGAAGAGTCACTAATGTCAAAACGATCCTCTTTAAAGGAGAAAACCATGGCCGCGCTATGTGCAGTGGCATTATCCCCATACACGGTGCAAATGTTTAGGGCTGCCTCCATCGCTGTCGGCCCTCTGCTAAACTCAAACACAAGAATATATCGAAAATGTTCCAATTTCACCACTTGGCACTCCATTTTCTAGCGTTCACAGTTCCGCTCACTGGCTCCTAACGACAAAATGACAAGATATAAACTCAACTAGCAAAAGTTAACTACAAATAAAAAATAAGCCCACAGCAACCCGAATACCAAAATGCAAACAAAAACGCTACGAATGTATGAGGATGAGAGTCAACTCTGAACCATGCCTTTTACTGATGCTACAGGCGTGGCGAAGGAACTTTATTCTCACAATCGTAAAAGTACTGAATGGAAGTAACTACTTATTTAGTGGTAGGACGAGTATTCCGGTAAACACAAGACATGCAGTATTGGCAGTTATTAAAATAACTGCTTGGTGTAGATAATCAGTTTTTACAATGCTAGCGAATTTTCAAAAACCGTTAATTTACTGTAGTTTAGACTTCATTTATTTTTTGCTACTTCTAGCCAATACACCAGAGTCAAATTAAAATAAATATTGGCTACAAAGTAAAATACATCTAGTGACACTTGTAAGAAATGGCCTCAACAGGGCCACACAAGCCAGTCACACGACACGAATGAGAGTAAATTCAGAGTGGGGAAACGATGTCTCGCAAGGGTCGGTACTTAGCTCACTCCTGTTCACGATCCCCATTAACGAATTACGCGGTACATTGGCGGACTCATCACATGTTTGCTCATGGCACAGATATTTTGATAAGGGCCAAATCACATTGGTACAAAAAAAAGCTAGCAGAAAATTGGAACAGCTTACAAATGGTTCACAGCAACAGCTTAGCCCTCATTTTACAAAATCGAAATCCAAACAAATCAAAATAATTTACAGGTACAAGAGGTACAGATCAGTGGCTGTGCACTGGTGAGGAGCCCACTGTGAAGTTTCTCAGTATATAGGTGAATGATAAATTCAGGTGGAACCGACATGTGGATCAGTTAAACAGAAATCTGAGATCTTCCTGATTCCGTTTAGAAATCTTTCAGTGCGTTCACCTGACAGGCTATTGCATACTTTCATCCAGTACTGTAGTAAAATATAGCCCAATCTTCCGAGATAATGTATCTCAGCTGAAAAAGATACTCACTCGAAGGAAGAGTGCAATACGAATAAATTGATGGGCCAAAACATTATGACAACCTGGGTAATAGCTTGTTTCTTTGCCTTTCTAATTAAATACACTGATTGTCCCTATCAGGTATCCGATTGTTGGCAGGTTTGCGGAGGTATGTGGCATCATATGTATATGCACATGTCATGTAATTCGCGTAATTAATGGCCCGCTGATAAGCGTACGCGGCAATATCGCCCGATAGCGACCCATATAAATTCCATACGATTTACGCCAGGCAAATTTGGTCGCTGTAACATCAATGTGAGTTCATTATAATACACCTTAAGCCACTGTAGCACGGTTCCGTCACCGAGGCACGGATAATTAAGCTGCTGAAAGATGACGTCGTTACAGGGGAAGAGATCAATCATGAAGGGATGCATGTGGTTCACAGCTATCAGCCTGTCTTCGATTATTATCACAGGTTCCATGCAAGCGAAGGAGAATGTCTCCCATAGCAAAATACTGCTCCCACCAGTCTGCATCCGTTGCATGCTGCACGTATCGAACCCCTGCTCACCTCGATGACGGCGTTTGTGGAGACGACCATCGACATCAAAATGGTGAGGAGCCAACTGATCCAATTGACCGACGGTCGAATCCCGATCGTCCTGTGCCCATTGCAGCCGCAACTGACGATGTCGTTGGATCAGCATGTCAGCGCATAGGGGTTGTCTGCTGTGGATCTCCAAGTTCAGCAACTTACGATGAAAGGTGTACTCCAAACCACTTTTGCGTGCACCAACATTGTGCTCTTTCGGCGGAGATGCCACAGATCATCAGTATTAGGACGAAGTTCATGTCACCCCATTCTGCATTGTTGCCAAATTTATTCAAGATGGCGGCGGTAAATATGGCAACATTACAATGATGTCACGGCCGGAAGTTCAAATTTTGGCGAGAAAATAGGTCAATTGGGCAACCTCCACTAACCTAACACCCACGCCTCCCCCAGAAAATAGTGGGAAGTTCAAATTTTGGCAGAAAAAGGTCACTTGAACTACCTCCATTAACCTAAGAAAATGGCGGGAGAAAAGGTCACCTGGGCTACCTTCACTAACCTAAGTCATTGGACCACCACCTCTTCCTAGGAATTGGAGGGCAAAGAACTCAGCCTGTGCTGGGCTGCTGGATAGGATGGACATTTGTCTTTATTTTGCATCCAGTGTTTATTTCAACAATTTGAGGCAGTAGCTCCATCTGGTGTGTTCACGATGAAGTCTGGAATCCAACTGAACTAGTACACAATACTGCCGCCAGAGGGCACTGTCATCCCTTCCGTGATGTAATCCAAGATGGCAGTCTGCAGGGGGAAAATGTCGGGAAAAGGACTTAGCCTGTGCTGGGCTGCTGGAGAGAGGAAGGAGTGTACTTTATTTATTTGGAACAATTTATTTAGGGATGGATTTCACATAGTACATTTATTACACTGGTACAAAACACTCGGCCTGATGTGCTTGGGGTCACACTACATAGCCTACAGACCTGCAAACTACTGGTAAATTATCGAAATAATGCAGTACACTGATATACTGACATGCAAGCAACTCGTAAATTACCGAAATAATGCATTGCACACCCTACAGAGCTGCAAACTACTCGTAGATCACCGAAATAATGCATATAAGACGCTCTGCAGACATACGCACTGTCGAAATAATATATTGTAGGGTCTACAGACACCAAAACAACTTCAAAATTGTCAAAATAATGTATTTAAAACGCTCTGCAGACACGCTTGCTAATTGGAAACTGTCTAAATAATGCAGTGCATAGCCTACAGACCTGCAAAATAGTTGTAAATCAGCGAAATAATGCAGTAAACTAATGTACAGACAAGCAAACAACTCGTAAAATGTCAAAAAGTAACACATGTAAAACGGCTCTGCAAACAAGATCACAAAGCGTAAAAAGCCGAAAATAGTGCAGTTTACTCTCACTGCACGTAAAAAATGCTTTCAAACTATTGTTAACCGCAATGTATTAGAGGCTCCAAAGTGCGCACTTGCCGACGACGCCGGCAGCCACCGCTGGACAGATGGATGCAGGGGGGCGACCTATTGCTCTCAGGCCACTACTGGAAACAGCCAGTAGGTGGAAGTCGCATCTATTTTCCGGTAGAGAATTAGAATTCTTCTAGTGTTATACTGACATCACATGTCTATGTAAATAAGAGCCAAGGCACCGTCTGGATGGGCACATGTTTACTGTTGCTGGCACGATACTTCTCTACCTTCGGTCCAGCGAAGACCTAATTGCCGAGCTACTCAGCCTTGCAGGCGCATCTAAAAGGTTCTTAATGCTATACTGACGTCACAGGTCGCGCTATAGAAATCTGTTGCAATGCTTCCCAGAATAGCACAGGGAGCATTGTTCCTGCCGATCCTAACAGGACACCTCCAGCTGCACAGGTGTTCACCGTGACTGACCGTCTACCTGCAAGTCAAGCGTCAAGCAAGAGTTGTCTGCATAATGGATCCCCTGCACAGGTGCATCTATAAGGTTCTCAGTGCTATACTGATGTCACACGTCTATGTAAATGGAAGCCAGGTCTACCTGTCAGAAATAGTAAACTGCTACAGAAATAGATAACGGTCGCTTTTGTAGGAGCTTTTGTGATGTCTCAGCTTGTCTGTATGGAAATTCTTGTCCTTACAGGAGCTGTTTACGAAAGCAGCCCAAAATAACACAGACTGCATTCTTCCTGATGGTCCTAATGAGTCACCCCATCTGTCATATGTTACCCTTCCTGGAAATCACGACGTCCTGCTTTCAACATACATCTCAGTAATGGCAAACGTTCTTGTCACTATGTAGAGGCTCCTATGTCCGAGCACAAAGGACGTCTTGTGAATGAATGGAGCATTCCGATCTGCTCATACTAAATTTACCTGCCAAATTAGTGATGCTGCCAGTGTGGAAGCACTGTCCACCTTTCTCCTTCTTTCTGCAGGTGAGACTTTCAGTGACAAAACTATTTTGTACGGATCGCAATATTGCACTGACAGTTAAACCATGCAAATGTGGCCTACAGATCATCAAATATGGAAAGACACTTTCTCAGTTATGCTGCTCTGACACTGAGAAGAGTAGCTTGAATATTAGAGCATGAAACCGATCTCCAACCCAGCAGTATATCACCGTGTGCTGTGTCGATGTAGTAAACATACAATTCGTATCCTGTGCGACACAAAATCACCCCTTTTGCATCATGCATATAGCTATCGACTGCCAGACACTCATACATATGCCACGAAGACAGACAGCATAAGCATATGCACCGTAGGTTTACTCCTTACTGGACAAAATATTTCCCGTGAGGTCAGGCGGTCATCCACCGCAGCCAAACATCACAAGTCATTCACTCCTGACACATGGCCAGACTGCCTTCAGTGGCCCATAGTCACTCTCAAAACTGTTGTACAAAGTTGGGGTCAGTTCCCCTCAGCCTCCAGACTCTAGGATTACAAGAACACATCTATTTTCCGATGGTTTTCCAGAATACTATACGATTTACTCGATACTTCTCGATATCAAGCACATGGTAATATTGCTTGCATAGCAGTATCACTCGTGCAACATAATTTCAAAGATGTAGACTATTTCTCTAGAAACCCGAAACTTTAGCGAGGTGGAGCGTGCTGTAAACCACTCAGTAGCTAGTAACTTATCCCACCTGTGAAGACCTTTATGTGAAAACTCGAAAAAATAGAGGAAACTGATATTTCCACTCGCAAATACCGATGTCGGCTGATGTAACAGGTTCCAAATCATCCCTACAATTTACAAAGTCAGCTAAGGTGTTTCTCTTGTCTAAAGAACCAGCAAATGTGTCTTCCACCTGTCTTTCACCTGCTAGAAGTGCACCCCAAAATCTACGTTCTCTCAACTAAATTAAAACGGGAAATGTGAAGAAGCAGTCAATCGGACAATTTACATAGGAGGGAATATTGGTCTAGCACAAACACATGTCCATATTGAAACTTCTCAAACTTCCACGTGATCACGAAAGCTGTCCAAAACACATACTAAGTATCAGTTTGCTATTCGGCCCAACAGGTCTCTGTTAGCTGTAAACGTGAATCATTCCCGCCACAGGCCACCGCCGGCGTGCCACGCACCCCTAGACAGAATTATCCTAGGAAACCAGTCACACACATACTTGATCACTTTACTTGCAATTAAATGTTACGATCACGGTCTCAAGTGGACAACATTCGACAATGAACGAAATATCAGAAATACACCCTGCTGCCGGATGTGGCCCCTGGAAATAGAAATATCTGTACCAATCTTATGACTTAACACACCTTTCCCTTTGTTGACACAGTATTCCACGTCAAATCCATACCTTCCTTACGACTGGACATAGTTATTTCCTTTGGAAATGTTGGAACACACACACACATACTTCATAAACCTGATGCTCATGGCGAACCTATCACGCACCCCCTCTTACTAAGTATAATACTTCGCCAATAACTAATTGCTGGAGATACGAAATAATACTGAGAAAAAATCAGCGATGCGTGGACATGTCTCATAAGTTTTTCTTGCGAGTGGTACCACTGTGTCTTAGAAAGAGAGGTGTAATCTTCTACAAACTGCCAGATGTTGAAAAAACGCGATCGCAACGATCATACTACTATTACAATCGGTCTTGCTTCTACAGGTGCACACAAGTATCCATGTTAAAAGCTATACCGGCTTTATAAATCGAGGTATGGCATCACCTCCAAATGAAGTGGTTTTGCAAGGCAAATACCACGACACTGAATATAGACGGTCATCATCCGACTGTATATTATCAGAACAAAAGTGCGGTAACACGAAGCCGACGGAGCAAACTTGTGATAAAATCACCGAATTTAGAAAGTGATTCCGCTAACTTTCTCACACCGGCGCTAGACATTTCTCCAGTATTTGTAACACATTCTGTCTCGATGACACATCAGATTTTCGGTGATATATCGTGTGGGTTATAGGCGATGGTTGATTGAGAAGGATCACAAACAGTAGATGGTGTGCTGATTGAGGTAGTAAGAAATGTACACCAGCTTTTCATTCAACCACATACCTGTGTTGTATCCGATGAAGAAGTCCTTTAATGATTACAGCCACTAGTGAATCATACTTCTGGCACTCTCATATCTCGAAACGAGTCACCTTTTCCGAACTGATCTGCTACAGTAAAATTTCAGATAGTCCCTATGCCTCTTGCAACTGCTGCAATTTCTGCAGCTTTGAGCATGTGATCGTTCCAATTTAAGTCGGAACTGATCAGAAGCCAGAGAGAGCTGTCTCTACCACCTTTTTGAACCTGTGTAGAAACAAAGTGACCCAAGTTAGTGCGTCAGGACCATGTTTCGACCATTCGGTGGAAATGGGAACAAGTTGTTGTAGCTCCAAAACATTATCATTAAATATAGAAAGAACAGATATATATATATATATATATATATATATATATATATATATATATATATATATATATAAAGTAAAATGTTAAGCTCTTTACCAACAGTGTAGAATGTGTAAGGTCAGTGCCAAATGAAGCCTGTTCCTGCAATATGAGGTAGTAGAAAAGACAGCATGGAACTGGGAGAAAGATAAGGATTTTGCTACAGCACTGCGGCGTGTCCCCAAACAACATACAGGTACTGCTGTCCGAAGCACATCTGCCTCCCTAAGGACGAATTCACATCCATCACCACAACATGCTATCATCATTATTCTGTACCATCCAACAGAGAAAAATTACCAACTATAAATGCTCCACTAACTTCATCCGAGAGAGAACTGAATAAGACTTTTACTGCATCTCTTTCCTCCCACATACCGGAAACAAATACCGTCTCTATGACGGCATTGAGCACATGTGACGATCCTATATATGTGACGATCCTATTAAATATACAGGTATTGATCCCTTGCACAGACCAGTGTAATGTTGCATCGCCTGTACTGTGAGAGGATGACCGTATCCCAAAACCTACACTGTAAGTCGCAAGAGAAGCTCTCTGTGACCCTGTGTCGTTGTCTGAAAGATAGTTTTTTCTGATGTAACACGCTTTGTACATTGCCATACATTTTGTTTTTTTCCGCCACGACTGTGTCAGGTTCTAAACTGACGTTCTGGTCCATTGCTTCTCACAGGAAACTAGATGTCGTACAGTGTAAATCATGTCGTTAATGTTGCTACTATAACACAGTACACAAACTGGATGGTTTTGAATAAACGACAGTTACAGCATAAGGAAACTGGAAAAGTTTGGCGGCGTTGCGGAGCGTCTCCAAACTGCTCTACATTTAAACTCATCTGTCACAGTGACGGAATAGCTGATGGCAATGCATTCCAGTTCCACTGATTCCTCATATCACAGTCATGTACACTACCACTGTGTCAGTGCTAGCCATCCCCACCAAATCTCTTTCTCTATCTCAAACATGCGACGTTCAGTCATTGTGCGGTAACCAACAGCGTACCAGTGGACGGATGGGATGGAAAAGACACAGTCGATGTACTCTAATAATAAGCATGACAGTTGATAGTGCAAACAATTTTAGCAGTTTTACAGTAATTTCAACACTAACCAATGACACGACAGCATGATTCCCCATTTCAGTATCATCGCTAAACCAGCCCTTCTCTACTTTGCGAGTATCATTGCGAATGTAGATAGATGAGTGTGCAGTACATCCATTCATTGTTAATTCTTGAACACATCCATCATCAAAGTATACCACACAGTGCTCTACATATTTCTGGCACCTCGAGCACAGTGCTTAATTTACGATCTATCTCTATGTTGATGGGAGTCACAGAGCATTCTCACAGTCTTAGGATAAAATTAGAGACTGAAAGCACCCTCGCACTGTCTTTGACCAACCCACCCTGCAGCACCGTTACTGATTTAATCTGTAGCCGACCAGAAGTAGACTGCTACATTCCACGCCTCGTGAATGAATGGAGCTTGCTGAGTCCTCGCTCATCCAAGTGCACACGATTTCTCCAGATGGTCCCATGTCGAGTACTCCTTATCGTTGTATAGTAACAGTGTTGTGATGTAATAGCAGACAGTTAAGAAGAACAAGAAATGGGTGATTTTCATACATGATAGAGCTCCAGTTGAATGGAGTTTGAAGCATTTTACGTAAATCAACTACGCTATCAATTTTAAAGTATTGTTCTAGAGCCTGGGATCAGCACCACGAGGGTATTACAAAGAGAAAACATAAAGACACGCACTCCTATGGATACACGGTTCTGCACTTAAAACAGGCTATAAAGTTACATCACTTGAGTTTCCAACCTATCAGTCGCGTGGAATGTAACGCTGTTAATATTCCAACGTAAGAAATATATTTCCAGAGCATGTCATACATCCTTCTTGTAGGTTTCTTTCCGATTAACTATGGTAACAAAATGTAAAATGAAAAAAACTACTTCCTTAAAACATCGGCTCTGTGTGATACATGCACAATACAGCTTTCCAGAGATGTATAGCGTCCACTGTTCACGTTCGATCACGGTTCAGAATGTTCACGTTCGAACACGGTTCAGAAATTATCCTATGCCCACATCAGTCCTATATGAAATGCCCGTTAGTAAAGGAGAATACCTCTTGCAAGCAAACAGATGTGACACATAGCAGCAATGTCCGACATGGGTAATTACAACTTATGCCACCACTATCTCTGTAAACAGTACATCTGTCAATCAAACGTATACATGGGGATTGCAATGCCTCAAAAACAACTATCGCTAACTGATAATCGTCTCAATTTCACCTAAATGGTCGGCCGAAGCGGCCGTGCGGTTCTAGGCGCTGCAGTCTCTAACCGCGAGACCGATACGGTCGCAGGTTCGAATCCTGCCTCGGGCATGGATGTGTGTGATGTCCTTAGGTTAGTTAGGTTTAACTAGTTCTAAGTTCTAGGGGACTAATGACCTCAGAAGTTGAGTCCCATAGTGCTCAGAGCCATTTGAACGATTTCACCTAAATGCGACAGGGGGATTGAGTACATCACATAAACCTTCTTTCGTTTAGAGAAATGTGTCGAAGCAGGACGGTCACGTTTCATCACACATGAGATGGAAGTTCTCTGATGACCGAGAGGTTTGCCGTTAACGATCGCACGCAGACAGTGACCTAAATCACTTACAGAATACGTGTTTGTATGCGAGGCGAATGCAGGCTATGTCCAGCGACTGATGCATCCCAACAGAACAGCAACATCTCCCTCTCTAGAATGCATCATCATTCTGCCATTAAATCGTACCTCGTTACAGTTCCATCTCAATCGATCACCCCGTCCACTCTCTGTTATCCTTTAACGCAGATGCATGTAAGTTTACCGGCAGATGGTTATCTTCCTGAAAAGCGTCAAATACAGTAGTCAACTCGCGTGTATCACTGTTACCTCAATAGACATACAGTGTAATGCTGCCTCGACGGAAAATGAAGCTGTTTTCCTGGTTCCTTTCGCTTCCGTGTCGACGTTTTCTCGGATTCCTCTTGCTGTCGCGTACTTGTTCCCATGTACAAATTGTTCTGCACCAACCAGAAGGCACGCAAGTACTTCCTCTATTTCCCCGAATTTCGGTGTATATTCCCTCAATTTATACGTATTTTCCTGTCATTTTTCGCAATTCTTTCGATTTTATGTCAGTTCTGCCCATGCAGTCATGACATAACCTCTCGTTCCGTGTTCTAAAATTGCTCATAAATATAGTACAGCTGCCAACACCTAGCGCAAATGATCAATCTTTCTGATCGGGAGGCATAGCATAGCACTGTACTCGATTGCATCCAGACACCTCCATCCCATATATTCCACATTTACTGAGCGTGTGCTCTGTTTCCTGTATGTCTGTGTATGTGCAAGTGTCGCGGCTCCCAGCTAAGCTTACATACTTTTGTTGCCGCGTCACGTGCCCACAGCGCCAACGTCGGCGTGAAAGTGGTCATAAGTTTTTGGCTGATCAGTGTATAGTGTAAAGCTCATAACCAAACATACTGCAGAAGCCTTTTGAGAAACTACGAGATTCTTACATTTACGTACAGATAGTCCTATGATATTTGTGGTTAATATTGGGAGTGAATTTCGACTGAATTCTGCTTGGCATAATACCAATAGTAGAAGAATTAAAAATAATTTTGATACAGAAAACTAATATATCTGTGTAGTTTTCACAGTGGAGTTTTGTATCTGCTGCAGACACATACACTGAAGAGCCAAAGAAACTGGTTCATCTGCCTAATACCGTTTAGGGCCCCGGCGAGCACGCAGAAGCCGCAACACGACTTGGCATGGACTCGACTAGTGACTGAAGTAGAGCAGGACGGAATTGACACCAATAATCCTGCAGGGCTGTCCATAAATCCGTAAGAGTACGAGGGTGGGAATCTCTTCTGAAAAGCACGTTGCAAGGCTTCTCAGATATGCTCAATAATGTTCATGTCTGGGGAGTTTGGTGGTCAGCGGAACTGTTTAAACTCAGAGGAGTGTTCCTGGAGCCACTTTGTAGCAATTCTGGACGTCTGGGTTGTGGCATTGTCTTGATGGAATTGATCAAGTCCGTCGGAATGCACAATGGACATGAATGGATGCAGGTGATCAGATAAAATGCATACTTAACTGTCACAGTCGTATCTAGACGTGTCAGGGGTCCCATATCTCTCCAACTTCCCACACCATTACAGAGCCTACATCAACTTCAACAGTTCCCTTCTGACACGCAGGATCCACGGATACATATCCGTAAACGTCCATCTGCTAGATGCAATTTGAAACGAAGACTCATCCGACCAGCAACATGTTTCCAACCATAAACAGTCCAATGTCGGTGTTCACGGGCCCAGGCAAGGCATAAGGCCTCGTGTCGTGCAATCATAAAGCGTACATGAGTGTGTCTTCGGCTCCGAAAGCCTATATCGACAATGTTTCGTTGAATGGTTCGCACGCTGACACCTGATGACCCAGCACTGAAATCTGCAGCAATTTGCGGAAGGGTTGCACTTTTGTCACGCCGAACGATTCTCTTCAGTCGTCGTTGGTCCCGTTCTTGCGGGATCTTATTTCGGCATGAGCTATGTCGGAGACTTGATGTTTTACCGGATTCCCGATATCCACGGTGCACTTGTGAAATGGTCGCACGAGAAAATCCCCACTTCATCGCTACCTCGGAGATGCTGTGTCCCATCGCTCGTACGCCGACTATTACACAACTTTCAAACTCACTTATATCTTGATAAACTGCTATTGTAGCATCAGTAACCAATCTAACAACTGCGCCAGATAGTCGTTGTCGTATATAGGCGTTGCCGACCGCAGCGCTGTTTTCTGTCTGTTTGCATATCTCTGTATTTGAATACGCATGCCTATACTAGTTTCTTTGGCGTTTCAGTGTATAACAGGTTACCAGCGGATGTAAGTCAGGAAACCGAAAATACTTACATATTCAAAGACAAAATAAAAGAATAGCCCACTATCCACTCATTTTACAGTTTATCGGAAAATTTTAAGTGAGGAATGTAAATTCCGCATAACTAACATTTTTTATATGATATGAGGGTCGCACAATTTTTTCCCAGAACATTTTTGTTTTTAAACATTACAATTTGGTGACAATATCTGTCAGAATTCTTTAAAATGTACTACTTTTCTACGTAGTCTCCATCACGTTATGTGGCCTATCCCAGCGTTGTGTGACACCGTACATTCATAGCATTGTGTTAGACATACGAGGCCTGTTCAGAAAGTAAGCTCCGATTGATTGCCAAATTGAAACCACAGTGAACATCAGAAATGTTTTACTTGTAACAATTAGCTACACCTTTCAGCTACTTCTCTACGTAGTCGCCGTTCTGACTTAGACTTTTGTCATAGCGTTGTACCAACTTTTCAATAGCCTCATCATAGAAGGCAGCCGCCAGTGCTTTCCGCCAATTCTCCACGCTGGCCTACACCTCGTTGTCTGTGTCAAAATGTTGTCTTCAAAGACAGCGGTTCATGTGACCAGAGATGAAACTCAGGGGGAGACAATTGCGGACTGTATTGTGGGTAATCTCACATTTCCATTTGAAAACGATGCAGGAGCATCTTCATTGCCCCTGCAGAATGCGGCTGAGAATTGTCTTGAAGAAGAAACAGCACGACAGTTATGTAATGTTAGCTGCATAGCTTCAGGCGAAATTTCTCACCAGGCCCTCGTACTTGGCGGCAGACACTATTTTCTAGACATCTTTACGCACTCACTGCGAGCTCAGAAATAAGAAGAGCGACGTGATGCTAACTGGGGTTATACTAGAGACTCTACCCAACACATCTGTGCAAAGCTTTATCGGATTTTCATAGTCGTTTCCATTTCGCGACCGATCGGAGCTTACTTTCTGGACGCCCCTCGTATATTCCCTACGCACGTAACCATTTTTTCACTGCATAAATTACGCTGTTATCATCGTCAAAGTGTGTCCCATGTAGAGGATCGCTAAGTGGCCCAAACACATGCGTCAGATGAAGACTACAAGGCAGATGAGGCACTATGTCCACTTCTGCCATGTTTTCTCTCGTTCTGAGTTGAGCTGCGCTATACCAGAACTATAGTCCGGCAGTTTCGGTACAGCACAAAAATGACGCAGCAAATGGAAGATTGACCGGTACTATTGGTACTACTGGTAGAGAAAGAAATATAAAATAAATGTGTGAGAAAGAAAGACGATCTTCCATTGTTTTTTGTTTTTTTTGTTTTGTTGTTTTGTACATAATGAAAGCTGCACTTCGTTCACTGTTAGTCCACTGCGTATTTTATATCCTTACAAAATGTAATTAGCATTTTATAGGTGATAAACATAATCTTCTCTCTTAACATCTGCCCTTTTATGGGACCGAAGAAATTGTTTTTAATGTTAAGTACAATTTACATGCAAAAAACAACAAACATCTATACAATTATTGTTGCTATTTTGTACTCAATAGAACTTTCTTCATTATGTCGAAGACAAGAGTTTCCTGTTGTTATTCATAAATGCGAAAGTTGTTTAGCAACAACCATAACATGTTTTATATAAATCTGGCGAAGAACTGAAGCAATATATGATACATTTTCTTTCGCTTTTTTATTTTACCTTTTCTTGATTGCTTTTTCTACTGCTATACGATAAAGTTTGTTGCTTCTTTTTTTTTACAACAAAATCCGTCTGTTCAAGATACAAATAAACGATTTGCGAATAAAACATGAATTAAACACTGGATTAGTTTCAATTTTCCCTTGAACGATGTGTATTTCGTACTAACTGACAGGATAATAACTACATAGAAGGAAAACGTTCCTTGGGTTACACAGCACTTTATGTATCTTCACCAGTGTCTAGACAGTCTAAGCATGCAACACATCTGATGTGCACCGGCCAGTGTAGCCGAGCGGTTCTAGGCGCTTCAGTCTGGAACCGCGCGACCGCTAGGGTCGCAGGTTCGAATCCTGCCTCGGGCATGGATGTGTGTGATGTCCTTAGGTTAGAGGTTTAATTAGTTCTAAGTTCTAGGCGACTGATGACCTCAGAAGTTAAGTCGCATAGTGCTCAGAGCCATTTGAACCATTTGAACCAGCTGTCCAGAAAGTAAGTTACGATTGATCGCGAAATGTAAATCACAGTAAAAATCAGAAATGTTTCATTTGTAACAGTTAGCTACACCTTTCAGCTACTCCTCTATGTAGTCGCCGTTCTGACTCAGACATTCGTCGTAGCGTTGTACCAACTTTCCAATACCCTCATCATAGAAGGCAGCCGCCAGTGCTTTCCGCCAATTCTCTACGCTGGTCTAAAGCTCGTTGTCTGTGCCAAAATGTTGTCTTCATAGCCAGCGGTTCCTTTGAGCAGAGATGAAACTCAGTGGGAGACAATTACGGGCTGTATTGTGGGTAACCAAACATTTCCAATTGACACAATGCAGGAACATCTTCATTGCCCCTGCAGAATGATGCTGAGAATTGTCTTGAAGAAGAAACCGCACGACAGTTATGTAATGTTGGTTGCATAGTTTCAGGGGAAAATTCTCACCAGGCCCTCGTACTTGGCGGGAGACACTATTTTCTATAACATCTTTACACGCTCACTAAGAGCTCAGGAATGAAAAGAGCGACATAATTCTACCTAGAGTCATACTAGAGACACTGCCCAACACATCTTTGCAAAGCTTTATCGGATTTTCATAGCCGTTTCCATTTCGCGATCAATCGTAACTTACTTTCTGGACAGCCCTTGTATATATTGTTGCGTGAGCGAACGGGCCAGTAACGATACTTGACTTTGTTTAGAGGCTTTCTGAATGAGTGGTTGTCTCTTTTGGCAGTACATGCACTAAAATAACACCAACCAGAATAATTTCCGCAGCGGTTGGAGCTGCCTAGAACTCCTCTTTTTTTTATTTATTTATTTGTGGCGTTCCAGTGGCTGCCTTAATGTTTCTGACTAAACGAAAAGCACCCAGATTTTGTCACCTACAAGGATTCGTGACAGAACGGCATTTACTGAGACTTCAACAGCCCAAATGAAAATATTTTACTTTGACTCTTGTGGCGTATTGATCACACATTTGAGCACCGAAGAGTCTCAATAACCACATACGCATTTGCAATGCCCGCACTTAGCTGGAGAGCCAATTGTCAAATTGTGGTGCGGCGAACAATGGCATCCGCACGATTCAACATGACGTAAGCAACAGCTGTGACGGAACGTCCCGAATGGCCGATCCAACAAACGTTTATGGATGTTCATCAGGGATTCTTTTTGCATACCTGAGATTTCTATAGCAACATGTAGCTTGTAACTAGCGTCTTACGCAGACATCGTTTTGACATTTCACTCTGGCTCTATCCTCTGTCGAACTTGTACGAAACTTCACACACGTGCTGAAAAAACATGATTTTAAGCACCATATATGCTCTTAAAAAAAGGACGCACAACGAAGCAATTATCCTAAAGGGATGGAAATCGGCAGATTCATCGTATATTAAAGACAAATAAATGATTACAATTCCAGAAAAATTGGTTGATGAAAAGGACCTTTACAAATTTAGTAAGTCAATAACGCATTGATCTACGTCTGGCACATGGGCAAGCAGTTATTCGAGTTAGCATTAATTAATAAACTTGTCGGTATCCTTTCGAGCAATATCGCGCCGAATTCTTTCCAACTGGCGAGTTGTCAAAACGCCGAATTGATTGGAGGGCCGGCACATAACACTCCAAACGTTCTCAACTGGGGAGAGAACCGGAAACCTTGCTGGTCATGGTAGAGGTCGGCAGGCAGGAAGACAGGCAGCACAATCTATCGCCGAACACAGGTGCGCATTATCTTGTTATAATATAAGCCAAGGATGGTTTGTCACGAAGGGCAAACAAAAAGCGGCGTATAATATCATAGACGTATCGCCTTGCTGTGAAGTTCCTGCGGATGACAGTCAATGGGATCTTGCTATGAAAATAAATGGCACCTCAGACCATCAGGTCTGGTTGTCATGCCATACGGGGGCGACAGTCAATCTGGTATCACACCGCTGTCTGGAGGATCTCCAGATAAATCTTCGTTGGTCATCGGAGTCAGTTCATAGTAGGTCTCTTCAATGAGGACAATTGTATTTCAGACAACGAAATTCTAGGCCGAAGGATTTTCTCAATTTGTGGCTCTCTTTCTCTTGAACAAGTCATCCAAGTTTTCTGAAACTGTAATCATTTGTTTGTCTCTACACGTATAGCGCACCTATCTGTTTCCGCCGCATTCGGATAAATTCCTGCATAATAGGGAACTGACGAATAGATATCACAACAGGCGGACCCGCTAGTATACAAGAAGACGGTGTTGTGTTGTCAGGAGAGAAGTAGTGACAGCAGAATGGATCGATGAGGTGAGAACAGTGACTTCTAACGCGAACTTGTCATTAGGTGTCACCTGAGTAACAAATCCACCAGGAATATTTCAACCATTCCGTAGCAGCCAAAGTGACTATAGGTCGTTTGATTGTGAAGTGAAAATGCGAAGGAACAACTACAGATAAACCGAGATCAGGCAACATCATGTACTGGCGGACAGGGACCTATGAGTAGTTTAGTTGCAAAAAATCGTATCAAATAAACGAGAAAATAGCGTATCAAATAAGCGGAAGGAATCATTCGTGAGTTCCAAAACGCTACCAGCCAATGCAGCTAGCATAATGACTGTGTCTAAGCAGTTAAAGAGAAAGGGATTCAATGGTCGAGCAGCTACGCATAAGCCACATATTTCCGTACTCATCACTAAGCGACACTTGAGGTGGTATAAAGAGCAACGCAGCTGGACAGTGGATGACTGGGAACGAATTATCTGCAGCGATGAATTACGCTCACCTTGCGGCATTCCGAGGTGTGAGTTTGACGGATGCTTGGAGAACGTTATCTACCACTATGTGCCGTGCCAACAGTAAAGCACGGAACAGGTATGGGGTATTTACAAACTTCCAGAGTGCTGGAATAGTTGCTGGTCAACAACTTCTGTTAATGAGTACATCGAAAAAACCTCAAAAGTTGTGAATTTAATTTTTTCTCTTAAATCGATGACTAGTTTCGGGCCGGGACCCGTTTTCAGATCATCCTACAGGGCAGAAAACCAAAGTTACACTCGTGCATAATACAAGTGCTACCAAATTTTTTTAAGCACATGCCAAAAACTTAGAAAATATCGTATTAAAAGAAAATGAAGATTTTTTAACTGTTGGGCTCCATAAGGTTCCCTTTCTGTGCAGCGACTGTGGTATATAAAATTATAAAGAATGTAGCAACCAGTCGCGGAGACATAATGTATTTATCTTGTTGCAAATCTATTTCGACTGATATCAGTCATCATCGATGCGTTTTTCTAGTCGATACATGCAATAAGTAGAAGCACTGTCATTGGAAGATTTCTATCATAGATGATAGAAGTACTGTCCTTGCCAGATTTCAATCATAGATGATGATGACATGAACATTATTGAACATATCTGGGATGCCTTGCAACGTGCTGTTCGGAAGAGACCTCCACCCCATCGTACTCTTACGGTTTTATCGACAGCCCTGATGTCAGTTCCGTCCAGCACTACTTCAGACATTAGCCGAGTCCATGCCGTGTTGCGGCACTCATGCGTGCTCGCCGGGGTAGGGGGGGTGGGGGGGGGGGGGTTCCGGGGGTGGTGTCCGGATACTTTTGATGACATAGTGTATATAGAGGGCCACATATCTTACTGAACTTCCCTGTCCTACAAAGTTATCCTCCTGTCTGTTACATAAAAATAAATAGTATTTACAGTAAAACTGAAAGTGTCAATGTTTGATTCAGGATTTATTCGAAAATTGTCCATTGGCATCCTGAAACATGGGAATGTTTTAGTAAAAATTAAAAAAAATACAGATATATACACATAGTGCAAGAAAACGTAATTTTCTGAGAAACAGGTAATATTAGAAAAAAATTAGCAAAACAAAAATATAACAAACACTGCTTAAAAACTTTCCCAAATAAATTTCTCACTTACGAACAATAACAGGAAACTCTTGCCTTTGAACAAGGTGAGGAACGTTCTCCTGGGTACAAAGTAACAGCAATAATTATGCAGAATTTTTGTATTTGTGCTTGTAAAGCGTATGTGCATTGGTTACATAAAAGCACAGAAATTACACGAATAACAAATTTTTATTACTTACAAAACGCATTGCACATTTTGCAAGGATATGAAATGCGTTTATATTTTGTGGGGATATAAAATATCAACGTATTAACACTGAGTGATGTGCGCTTCTGATATGTGCAAAACAAACAAAAAACAAAGAGCAGTCATCGGTCTCCAGTTCCGCTACCCCACACTCATTTATGTTTGTTTCCCCACCAGTGCAATCAGTCCCAGCATTTACTACGTCATTTATGTACTGTAACAAAACTACTAAATCATAGCGTAAGTAGAGTGCAACTGCAGTGAGACTAGATAAGCACATTTTATTATTAGTGAGCACTGTTCGTTACATGAGTAACCAGCAATGACCACAGTACGATTTATGGAACAAGACACTTAAACGGCAAATTACTCCACCTATTGAACTACAAGCACACATGAACACAGTTATTATATATGACGGTAGTATCTGTTCCCGAAAGGTTACCGTAGATTACCATGCAGCTTTGCTAGAAATGAAATGATAATTAAATGGACACCCTAGCTGCAAACAGGCGTTGATGTACTTCATTGGGGACATGTTGAAAATGTCCCCCCCCCCCCCCCCCCCCGGGGCTCGAACCCGGGATCTCGTGCTTACATGGCAGACGCTCTGTCCATCTGAGCCACCGAGGGCACAGAGGACAGTGCGCCTGCAGGGACTTTCCCTTGCACGCTCCCCGTGAGACGCACATTCCCAAAATGTCCACACCACTACATTCGTAGTGCGCCCAGTAGATGTTTGCCCATCATACTCATTACTCGTGACAGATTAATCTGCGAAGTCCCGTACGAGTTCAGGCATAGCATGTGCGTTCGCAAACAAGAAGATCAATGGCCGGGAAGCCATATTTTAACTATATATGACGGTAGTTTCTGTTGCCGAAAGAACAGTTACCGTAGATGACCATGCAGCTTTGCTGCCACGAGTAATGAGTATGCTGGGCAAACATCTATTAGGCGTACTACGAATGTAGTGGTGTGGACATGTTGGGAATGTGGGTCTCACGGGGAGCGTGCAAGAGATAAGTCCCTGCAGGCGCACTATCCTCTGTGCCCTCGGTGGCTCAGATGGATAGAGCGTCTGCCGTGTCAGCAGGAGATCCCGGGTTCGAGTCCCGATCGGGGCACACATTTTCAACATGTCCTCGATGAAGTACATCGACGACTGTTTGCAGCTAGGATGCCCATTTAATTATCATTTCAGAACACAGTTACGTACTCAGAACCGCATGCGATTAGCTGCTACGAAGCGAAGCTGCGTTAGTACCGGCGCTGTTGCCGCGGGCTAGGAGCAGCTCGTGGTAGCAGAGCAGCGGGTGGCTTACCCAGTGGTGAGGAGGGGGCGGCACGTCCCTGCGCTTGTGCAGCTGCGCCGCGTACGCCATCCGGAACGCCTGGCCCACGGCAGCGTGCAGCTCCTCTGCCTGAAACACAGCACACCGTCAGCTGGCCCCAAGAAAACAGTACACACCGCAAAGGGGTAGTAGTGGGAGCTAGGATTACAGTTTTGGTTCATTCAGTTATCGCTGCGTCACCCGCAGGTTTCAGACGAGATTATGACCGCACATCGGGAATTAATAGACTTTGAAAGGGAAATGGTGGTTGGAGCTAAACACACGGGACGTTCTGTTTCGGAAATCGTTAGGGACTTTTCTGCGATCCACAGCGCCAAGAGCGGCCGACAACATTACCTTTCAGGCATGACCTCTCACCACGGACATTTAGTAGCCGACGGTATTCACTTAACGATCGAAAGCAGGGGCGCCTGCGTGGAGTTGTCAGTGCTGACAGACAAGCAACACTGCGTGAAACAAACGCTGAAATGAATGTGGGACGTGCGACGAACGTATCCATTAGGACAGGGTGGCGACAGTTTTAGTGAGACAGGCCAGCAGACCACCGACGCGAGTGTCTGCTAACAGCGCGACATCGCTTGCAGCGCCTTTCCTAGGCTAGGGACCATATCGGTTGGACCTTACACGATTGGAAAACCGCGGCCTGGTCACATGAAGGCGGATTTCAGCTGTTAAGAACTGATGGTAGGGTTAGAGTGTGGCGCAGACTCCATGAAACCATGGACCCAAGTTAGCACTGAGATTTAATACAAGCAGATGACGGCCGGTGATCCGTGCAGTGCAGATGAACACCAAGCTCGAACTCTTACGGGACAGATGCTACGAGAAATAAGGCTAATGACCAGGGGCACTCCATGTGTACTATAAGGCGAGTATTTGGCTCTGGCGGGAGGCATGCTAGGGTATTCTGTGTTGTTGCAGTGACCACTGTGTGTGGATGGCTTGGTGGTCAGCGTATCTGCCTAGTAAGGCACGAGACCTGGCTTCGAATCCCTATCCGGCACAAATTTTCAATTTGCCCCATTGATAGAAATCAATGCCCACTGGCAGCTAATGTCTTAAATTCCCTTGTGTCTTAACACATATAGAGTGGTTGCACGATATCCAGATATCACCAAAGAACTGGAGTGTAACAAATGAAGCTGCATACTTGACCGTTACCTACATTATAGTCTATAAGAGAAAGTCACCGATCTTAGCGTGCAACCAGCAAATATATTGTCCATAGCTTTTAGTGTTTTCTTTCGCAAAAAAAATGAAAACTTGCGTAGAGTTGTGATTTACAGAAAATCTTTGTTTATTAATTTATGAAAAATTGTGCATTAAAACATGTAGCGCAGAGATTCTCGTTGGGGTGAGCGCTTTTTCCAGCGTCAGAAGACTGAAATCTCAAACACAATACACAACACAGTTAAAAAGTCAGCTTTTCGAAACCTCATAATTGTCTCCTATTATGACATAGAAGTTAGAAATTTGGTTCAAAATGCCTACAACCTGCGACTGTAGTGGTAAAAAAAAACTTGCCACACTGTGACGTCACCGTTGTGCTCGGAGCAACCTCAAAAAGTAACTTGTTGGAACATACAAAAAAAAAAAAAAAGGCCTGAGCTCGAAAGCCGTGTAACTTACTTTCTGGACAGCCCTCGTATATAAGAGGGTCACTCAAAAAGAAATGCACACTATTTTTTTTAAATCCATTCTTTATTCTACATGTTTGAAAGTTTTACAGTGTATAGATACATCCTTTAGCTGTCTTTTTATCCCATCGGTTCATCTGACTGCTTTGATGGGCCCTGTGACGAATTCCTCTCCTTTGCAAATCACTTCATCTCTGTGTATCAGTTGCAACCTACGGCCTCAATTATTAGCTGGATGTATCCCAATGTGTGTCTTCCTGTACAGTTTTTACCCTCTACAGGTCCCTATAGTACCATGGAAGTTGTTCCCTGATGTCTTAACAGACCTTCTAGCATCCTGCCCATTCTTCTTGTCAGTGTTTTCCATATATATATATATATATATATATATATATATATATATATATATATATATATATATATATATATATATGCATTTTTTTTTTCTTGACGAGTCTGGTTCAAATGGCTCTGAGCACTATGGAACTTAACATATGAGGTCATCAGTGCCCTAGACTTAGAACTACTTAAATCTAACTAGCCTAGGAAATCACACACATCCATGCCCGGGGCAGGATTTGAACCTGCGACCGTATCAGCAGCGCGGTTCCAGACTGAAGCTCCTACAACCGCTCGTCCACAGCGGCCGGCTGACGAGTCTGTGGAGAACCTCCTCATTCCTTACCTTATCAGTCCACCAAAGTGTCAAATTCTTCCGTAGCACCGTATCTAAAACGCTTCTATTCTCTGCCACACAACGCTGTGCTCCGAACGTCCATTGTCATATGGCTTAATGAGGTTATGTCGGCATCAGATTTCACCACAATTCTGCCCAGTACTACTATGGACATGTCACCCCCCTCCCCCCCCCCCCCCCCGTCTTATCCACATTTTCACCCCTTATCTTGACGCCTTTGCGATGGAGGTCCCAACAGCGACCCCAGCGTTGAAATAACGCTGTTTTCTTATGAGTAGCCGACGAAACATGTCAAATACACCGTCGCTCAGAATCGAAACTCAGGGCCTCAGAGGGTAGCGTGAAGGATGTCAATGAAATAATCTCTGTCATTGGGGCGTGGATTTCCAAACGTTTCGCAGTCGAAAACGACAGTTTGCAGTGTGATGAGTAACCTTGGACACTGCTGAGAGCCCCGGACGCTTCAGCCTGTCTCTAAGGACATCGTGGGCCTGAAACCTCACTGAACGTGACAGCACGCGTTTTGAGTTTAGAGCGACCGCAATTTTTGCTTTGGGTACAGGGTGGATCCACGAGGGACCGTTCTAGAAAATCCGGCGAAATCTGAAACTGATCCGAAGCTGCGAAAGGGATTTATTCTTTTTCAGCACGTTTCGCGCCCTCCTGTAACAGCATCACGTGGGAGAGGGTGGGGGGGGGGGGATGTAGGTGTGACATTGATACATGTATAAATAAAACGCCGAAGGGTCCCTCTAACACCACCAGTTCACCAAATACCCTCGGTGCCACCCGTACTCCTTTGTTCGGCACTGTAAAAACGTCCTGAACAAAGTCAGCCATTCACTGATTCCTAAGCGCAGATGTGATATGCAGCATAGACTAAGGGATCACCCAGCACGTAGCACGTAACGCCGTTAGATTTAGCAGCGGCCTCCTCACCCGCTGTAGCTCAGGCCTGCCTAAGCATTCAAGTAACACAGGTGCTATTAACCTGTGCTGCACTTGCTAGAATTTAAGAAACATTTTCATTACTGCCCCAGTGATTCACGCTCAAGCGCGTAGTCATTCGGACACAATAAACTAGAACTGTTATACTGATTACAGTGTGGCTTTCGTCCACTGTTATATCTTTTAATGAGTGTCGTGTTGCTTCTGACAAGACGCTGTCCACGTTTTCAAGCCACTGAAACGCTACCCCCCTCCAATTCATCATGACGTATATTGTGGATGGATTCTTGCGACCAGTAATTGCGCGAGTGGGTCGTTACATACGACTACCGCCCTAGTCATTACTGGTCAGGAGGTTCTCTTTTTGCAACTCGGACTAGCAACAGCAGGGTGGGGGTCGGGCGGAGCTGGAATACCACGGAGCTTTACGAGCCTGCGATCCGCCGAGCGCCACCCCTGCTAACTTACGTCCTCTAATTACATCCGCCGACACGCACCACGGCTATTTACGTCTTCCCAGAATCCTCGCATCTGCAGGGAAGTCCAATCTGCGCACCGCGTTTGTACCCGTCACGAAGATTAACATCTCGCGGGCAGACTCTGTCCGATGCTATCGCAGCGGGCTGTCAGTTACAACAATTGTCCGTGATCGATACTGCATCCCAGTAAAAGCTGCGATACAATCTGGTAGCCGCTCGGTGGTCGATGCAGCAGAGTGATGGATCACGCTAGGGAGGGAGGGTCGCTAGTCATACAGACTGCGACAGTGACAAGTTCATTAAAGCCTAAAGAACTGACAGTATTTGGCATCTATATCCAGAAGTATAATACAAATATGTAGAGCGAAATACCTTTTCCGTCCTCAAACGTTTTCTCTCACAGCAGCGTCATATATACGAGGGCTGTCCAGAAAGTAAGTTACGATTGATCGCGAAATGAAAATCACAGTGAAAATCAGAAATGTTTCATTTGTAACAGTTAGCTACACCTTTCAGCTACTTCTCTATGTAGTCGCCGTTCTGACTCAGTCATTCGTCGTAGCGTTGTACTAACTTTCCTATACCCTCATCATAGAAGGCAGCCGCCAGTGCTTTCCACCAATTCTCTCCGCTGGCCTAAAGCTCGTTGTCTGTGGCAAAATGTTGTCTTCATAGCCAGCGGTTCGTTTGAGCAGAGATGAAACTCAGTGGGAGACAATTACGGGATGTATTGTGGGTAACCAAACATTTCCAATTGAAACGATGCAGGAACATCTTCATTGCCCCTGCAGAATGAGGCTGAGAATTGTCTTGAAGAAGAAACCGCACGACAGTTATGTAATGTTGGTTGCATAACTTCAGGGGAAAATTCTCACCAGGCCCTCGTACTTGGTGGGACACACTATTTTCTATAACATCTTTACGCGCTCACTAAGAGCTCAGCTAGAGTCATACTAGAGACACCGCCCAACACATCTTTGCAAAGCTTTATCGGATTTTCATAGTCGTTTCCATTTCGCGACCGATCGTAACTTACTTTCTGGACAGCCCTCGTATGTAAGAGGGTCACTCCAAAAGAAATGCACACTATTTTTTTTTTAAATCCATCCTTTATTCTACATGTTTGATAGTTTTACAGTGTATAGATACATCCTTTAGGAACAATATTTTCATTTCTCCACATAATTTCCATCCTTCTCAACTGCCTTACGCCATCTTGGAACCAGCGCCTGTATACCCGCACGGTAAAATTCTGGATCAACCTGTTGGAGCCACTGTTTTGCAGCGTGCACAAGGGAGTCAACATCTTCAAACCTTGTTCCACGAACAGAGTCTTTCAGTTTCGCAAAGAGATGATAGTCACATGGAGCCAGATCAGGACTGTAAGGCGGTTGTTTCAGTGTTGTCCATGCAAGTTTTGTGATCGCTTCCATTGTTTTTTGACTGACAGCTGGCCGTGCATTGTCGTGCACCATCAAAACATCCTGCTTTTGCCGATGTGGTCGAACACGACTCACTCAAGCTTGAAATTTCTTCAGTATCGTCACATATGCATCAGAATTTATGGTGGTTCCACGTGGCATGATGCCCACAAGCAAGAGTCCTTCGGAATCTAATAACACCGTAGCCATAACTTTTCCAGCAGAAGATGTGTTTTAAAATTTTTTTTCTTGGGTGAATTTGCATGATGCCACTCCATTGGTTGCCTCTTCGTCTCTGGTGAAAAATGATGGAGCCATGTTTCATCACCTGTCACAATTCTTCCAAGAAATTCATCTCCACCATTCTCGTACTGTTCCAAAAGTTTGCTGAATACCGTTCTTCTTGTTTCTTTGAGAGCCACTGTCAACGTCCTCGGAACCCACCTGGCACAAACCTTTTTCAACGCCAACACTTTCAGTATTCTGCAAACACTTCCTTCCCCTGTCCCAACGTAGCATGACAATTTGTTCACTGTGATGCGTCTGTCAGCAGTTACCAATTCGTTAACTCTCTGCACATTGTCTGGAGTCTGTGCAGTACGAGGCCTGCCGCTGCGAGGACAATCCTCAATATTGCCGTGCCCGCTTTCGTCACGTAACCTGCTTGCCCACCGACTAACTGTACTGCGATCGACATCAGCATCTCCATACACCTTTTTTCAACCTCTTGTGGGTGTTTCCCACTGTCTCGTTTCCACAGCACAGGAATTCTATGACAGCACGTTGCTTCTGACGAAAGTCAAGTACAGCAGCCATTTTGAAGACATGCTGTGACGGCGCCACTCATGGGAACAGGCTGAACTGAGTTTGAAAACAAGCGGGATGTATCTACGCACTGTAAAACTTTCACACATGCAGAATGAAAACTGTATTTTTACAAAAATAGTGTGCATTTCTTTTGGAGTGACCCTCGTATATACAGAATATAGACTGAGAGTAAACGTAAGTAAGATGAAAGTAATGACGAGTAACAGAAATGAAATTAGTAATAAACTTTACCACCTAATATACGAAGTAAAGTATTCCAGTAATTCTGGCAGCGAAACAAAGCTTATTAGCAAAGCGAGGAGGCGGTTACAAGAAGTAGACTAGCACAGGCAAAGATGTCATCCCCCGATAAATGAAGACATCTGTTACTCATTTCATAAGATCAACACCTGGTTTTGTAATACTTAAGATAAAAAGTATGTTATTTCGACCGTTTTTGAGCGTGCGTCAACACGGAGAAGCTATGGAAGCCCGAAGAATTTCGTTTTCACACCTTAAAGGTACAACCTATTTTTCTATTTGCAGGCGGATTGTCATTATTTTCTGGTTAGCCGTTCAGTCGCTATAATGTCAAACGCAAGACGCTGCGATTGCGCCGGCCATATTAGCTACTGCGGTGGAGGGAGCACGGTTGTAAGGCTTGAACTTCTCGTAGTTACATCGTAAGTCATTACTAATGCAGACCCGTATTTGCAGAGCTTAATGGTAAACCTAACATTCCCATATAGCATTGCCGCGTTCAGTTATTGTTGTACGCATACGCTAATAAAATGGGAAACTGCAAGCGAACACTCGATATACAAGCAGCTGTTCTCAATAAATGAACAATTAAATGTATTGTTATTGAGGGGAAGTCATTGTCCTGCATAGGCTGTTTTATTTCAAGCTTTGGCGCTAATTTCACCCAGCCGCTAAATGGGAAATCGTTTAACTTGAATAAATTCTGCAGGAAAGAATGATGAAAGATATAAAACGTATCTTAACCGCTTTCGCTGCTTGCTGAGGTCACGCTCCTGCTCCTACAGTCGTCTACTTGGATCAGCAACGGCTCTATTGATATGTTAAGCCAGTGGATTTTTTGTTCACATCTGTTTTCAACTCACTGAATTCCACCAGAGCCTTTGGGTAACGACTTCTACAAATTAGCGACAAAACTGTAATTAACTTAATCATTCATCTCAATCATTGTTCTTCTCCTTTCCTACCGTGTTCTTGACAAATTCCAAAATAAGTTCAGTGGCGTTGAAATCGCAGTGGGACACAGGCAATCACACACGTTCAGTTCCCTTAGCCACTGAATGTAATACACATTCCATGAAGTGTTCTTGTGACCTGAAGGGTGTTCCAACACGTCTGCTTCAGTAAACTCCTCGTTTGACGTGTGATCAGATGGAAGCTCTATGCTATTGCTTTGTAGCCATTCAGTTATAGAATCCCCCCACTATTTTATAGGTCGATTTTGTGATGCTAGATTATCATCACGTGCTATTGAGCATGTTCTACAACCGCAGGTCTGTTTCGTACGTTTCGAGAGAACTCCTAAGCCATTCCTCGTGATGTCTGACATCATCTCAGAATGATAACCTGCACCTCCTTTTTGCGCAATAAAACATAAGTCACTATCTTGCACCAACTCATCTTCGTTCCCATTGTGGTAAATTATAATCGTTGTTCCAGAACCGGGCGGTGTTTGAATTCCTCGTTCCTGCTATCCAAAGTTTCTGGAAAGATTGGCAGCACACCGTTCCTCACCTGTTTAATAAACAGTCCACCCAGTGTTCTGCAAGTGTCTTATTTCCCTCAAGGCCTGCTTCCTTTTTCCTGCTACTCGGTTATTTTCCATCAGCACAAGTTTTTTGTTGAAGCCCAATTTCCAAATAGTACACCAAAGGGTCGTTTCACTCATACCAGAGAAGTCCTCCACTACAGTCTTCAACTTTTCCAATACTACTGCTGCAGCTGTAAACATTATTTCCCACATAGAAGTCATGGATTTTCTCCTTACGACACCCTGTACAAACTCGTCCAATGCAAACTTCTGTCGCTTACTAGAGCACTTCTTTGGTGATTTAAGACATGATATCTCTCTTTATTCTCTCCAAATTCTCTTCCCTGCACTTTCACTATTGAAGATACATTCATTCAGACGTTCTCTTTACTGGCTATAATGCAGAACTGCTCACGCCCTGAGCCGGCCGAAGTGGCCGTGCGGTTAAAGGCGCTGCAGTCTGGAACCGCAAGACCGCTACGGTCGCAGGTTCGAATCCTGCCTCGGGCATGGATGTTTGTGATGTCCTTAGGTTAGTTAGGTTTAACTAGTTCTAAGTTCTAGGGGACTAATGACCTCAGCAGTTGAGTCCCATAGTGCTCAGAGCCATTTGAACCATTTTTTTTGCTCACGCCCTGTTCTTTTTTGCCTCAAAGTAAGCACGCACACTGATCACCATGGACTTTTTACAACATCGTAAATGATGCATGGTTTCACATAAGTACAAGACAATTATTAATATCACGACGACTGTCTCAGTCGGGTACACAGCGAATGGCAGCACTGTTGTTTCCCATCTGACAGAAAGCGCCGATGTAAACACTGTAACTATCAACAAGAAAGTGGAAATATTTGTTCACAGGTCAGGCAACATAACATCCATGAGCAGTTGGTGCATAAACGGCCAAAGTAAATAAATTTAAAAAATGATATTAGAGCTTTTTGTACATTTATATGTATCAATACATAACAGCCGTGAAAAGTGACAACAGAACTTGCATTTACATTTTTCTTCTTGTTCATACTTATCAACATTAAGTGAAATGCAGCACTCTATATCCACTATTATTCCCACAGGACTGATTCGACAGTAACGACAGCCCACGTAGAGAATAGCTGTATCTTTAAACAGTGCAAAGAGAAATGTTAATGTAATTACGGTTTGGCTTCCGTGACCCTTCGGAGTTGACACTCCCTACGAAATGCCCCACGAAGCACGATTTCTCTTAAATATTACTGCATACGTCACCTCCTTTTCAACTAAAACGTAATACTCATATACCAAATAAAAGCAGACATTTCCACGACTGGGGCAAGGTACAAGGCTTTTCGACATGCGATGTAACCAGAATACGAACTCATAATGTAATGTCAGTCATTATAAACGCAAAACGGACAATAATATGAAGCATACGCCTTATCTCGAGAAAAATATTTGAGAATTTACCGTTCGGAAACAGCACTGTACAGGTGGACTGACAAGAAACGAGGAGGTTCTCCGCACTATCGGCGAGGAATGGAATGTATGGAAAACAGTAGCAAGGCGCAGGATGATAGAGCTGTTAAGATATGGGGGAGTTATTTACATGGTTGTGGAGGGAGCTGTACAAGGTGATCGTTACAGGACAAGAGGGAGACTGGAATATATCCAACAAATAATCTTTGATACTAAAACTACTCTACGAGATTAAGAGGTTGGCACAGGACGGAAAGTTAACGCGGGCTGCGTCACACGAATCAGAGTACTGATTAAAGAAAGAATCGTTATTTAATTTGCTCACAGCTCGACGTGTCTACAACTGATTTTGGTGAAAAAGTGCAACGTCACATGGTCGTAGCACATCCATATCTACTGAAAGTTACGTAATCACGAACCTTCGCCTGAAACTATAGATCTTGACTATTTTCTGTGAGATGCTAAGAAGGGAACCTCCCCATCGCACTCCCCTCAGATTTAGTTATAAGTTGGCACAGTGGATAGACCTTGAAAAACTGAACATATATTAATGGAGAAAACAGGAAGAAGTTGTGTGGAACTGTGAAAAAATAAGCAAAATACACAAACTGAGTAGTTCGTGCGATGATAGGCAACAACAAGGACACTGGAAACGCAGGAGCGCTGTGGTCTCGTGGTAACGTGAGCAGCTGCGGAACGAAAGGTCCTTGGTTCAAATCTTCCATCAAGTGAAAAGTTTAATTTTTTATTTTCAATATATGTGAAAACTCTTATGTTTTCATCACTTTTTGGGAGTGATTATCACATCTACAAGAAAACCTAAATCGGGCAAGGTAGAAGAATCTTTTTACCCATTCGCCAAGTGTACAAGTTAGGTGGGTCGACAACATATTCCTGTCATGTGACGCACATGCCGTCACCAGTGTCGTATAGAACATATCAGATGTGTTTTCCTGTGGAGGAACCAGTTGACCTATGACCTTGCGATCAAATGTTTTCGGTTCCCATTGGAGAGGCACGTCCTTTCGTCTTACTAATCGCACGGTTTTGCGATGCGGTCACAAAACACAGACACTAAACTTATTACAGTGAACAGAGACGTCAATGAACGAACGGACAGATAATAACTATGCAAAAATAAAGAAAGTAAAATTTTCACTCGAGGGAAGACTTGAACCAAGGACCCCTCGTTCAGCAGCTGCTCACGCTATCACTGGACCACGTCGCTCCTTAGCTTACATAGTCCATGATGTTGCCTATGTGACCCATGGACTACTCAGTTTGTATATTTTGCTATTTTTTCACAGTTCCACAGAACTTCTTCCTGTTTTCTCAATTGATCTGTGTTCAGTTTTTCAAGGCCTATCCACTGTGGCAACTTCTAACTAAATCTGAGGGGGGTGCGATGGGGAAGTTCCCTTGTAAGAAAACCTCGGTGTTCACTCAGACACAATAAACTATAATATTGGACTCGCCACCTGCTTGTTCATCTACGTTGTGCTATCATATACATGTATGTTATTTTTTAATCACTTGTTCTTGAGTTTCTCGGCGAAATGTGTAACCCATCACAATAAACGAATAGTTGTCAAATTTCGGTGCAGAGCACTACCAGAACCACAAATCTCTGGACAAGGTTGTCTTGAAAGCCAATCAGTTTGATGCCCTGTCCAACATCAAAATCGTTGTTCCTGTTGAACTTACGTACGTAACGTACCAAAAGTTGTTTATTAATGCTACTAACATAGACGTATGAATTGAGGAGGAGGATGCATCGATAGTGCTCTGACCATGGACCCAAGACGTACCATATCACGGGAACAACTAGTAAAACAAACTGATCGCCAGAAGTAGACATTAAGGTGGTCACATCCGACGATGTGCCGTGTGTAACACCAGAATGTTGCGCCTAGCCGCGGCACTTAGCGTGAGTGTAGTACAGTACCTGAGACGTTTTTCACAGACTGGTGCGTAGTGAACACATCAGAATGTTGCAAATTAACTGACATCGAACAGTGTTGATATTCGGTGGAAGATGCATGGACATCGTATCAGAGATTACACAAGAATTCTGACTGCCGAGATCAACAGTGTCTATCGTACATCTTTAATATCGCAATGTTCCCATACACGTAGGCCGCCGCAATGGACGAGCAGTTAACAAACGGATGCCATGTCGTCTCCGTAAAGACGTAAAGGACGATCGACGGTCTTCTGCGAGTCAGGTCGGTTTAAATCTCAGGAACCTGCTCTAAAGAGCCAAAGAAATTCGTGTAGGTATGCGTATTCAAATACAGAGATAGGTAAACAGGCAGAATACGGCGCTGCGGTCGGCAACGCCTATGTAAGACAACAAGTGTCTGGTGCACTTGTTAGATCGGTTACTGTTGCTACAATGACGGGTTATCAAGATTTAAGTGAGTTTGAACGTAGTGTTATAGACGGCGACCGAGCTATGGGACACAGCATCTCCGAGGTAGCAACGAAGTGGGGATATTCCCGTACGACCATTTCACCGTGAATACGGTAAAACATCAAATCTCCGACATCGCTGCGGCCGGAGAAAGATCCTGCGAGAATGGGACCAACGACTTGTCAAGAGAACGGTTCGACGTGACAGAAATGCCACCCTTCCACAAATTGTTGCCCGCATCTCGTGGTCGTGCGGTAGCGTTCTCGCTTCCCACGCCCGGGTTCCCGCGTTCGATTCCCGGCGGGGTCAGGGATTTTCTCTGCCTCGTGATGGCTGGGTGTTGTGTGCTGTCCTTAGGTTAGTTAGGTTTAAGTAGTTCTAAGTTATAGGGGACTTATGACCACAGCAGTTGAGTCCCATAGTGCTCAGAGCCATTTGAACCATTTGAACCACAAATTGTTGCAGATTTCAATGCTGGGCCATCAGCAAGTGTCAGCTTGCGAACCATTCAATCAAACATCATCGATACGGGCTTTCGGAGCCGAAGACCCACTCGTGTACCCTTGATGACTTGACGACACAAAGCTTTACGCCTCGCGTGGGCCCGTCGACAGCGACATTGGACTGTTGATGACTGGAGACATGTTGCCTGGTCGGATGAGCATCGTTCCAAATTGTATCGAGCGGACGGACGTGTACGGGTATGGAGGCAACCTCATGAAACCATTGGCCATGCATGTCAGCAGGGGACCGTTACAGCTGGTGGAGGCTCTGTAATAGTGTGGGGCGTGTGCAGGTGGAGTGATATGGGACCCCTGATACTTCTACATACGACTCTGGCAGTTGGCACATATGTGAGCATCCTGTCTGATCACCTGCATCCATTCATGTCCATTGTGCGTTCCGACGGACTCGGGTAAATCCTGCAGAACAATCATGATAACATTGCTATCCCGAATGAAAGTGAAGAAGAATTACATGATCTGCTGAATGGAATGAGTACAAAATATGGACTGAGAGTAAACCGAAGAAATACGAAAGTAATGAGAAGTAGCAGAAATGAGAACAGCGAGGAACTTAGCATCAGGATTGATGGTCACGAAGTAGCTGAAGTTAAATAATTCTACTACCTAGACAGCAAAAAACCAATCACGGACGGACCAAGGTGGACATCAAAAGCAGACTAGCACTGGCGAAAAGGGCATTCGTGGCCAAGAGAAGACTACTAGTATTAAACATAGGCCTTAATTTGAGGAAGAAAATTCTGAGAATGTATGTTTGGAGTACAGCATCGTATGGTAGTGAAACATGGACAGTAGGAAAACCAGAAGAAAATCGAATTGTATGAGATGTGGTGATACAGACGATTGTTGAAAATTAGGTGGACTGGTAAGGTAAGCAATGAGCAGGATCTGCACAGAATCGGAGAGGAATGGAATATGTGGAAACCACTGACAAGGAGAAGGGACAGAATAATTGGAAATCTGTTAAGACATAACGGAATAACTTCATGATATTAGGGGGAGCAATCGAGGGTAGAAACTACGGAGGAAGACAGACACTGGAATACATCCAGCAAATAATTGATGACGCACCCTGCAAGTGTTACTCTGAGATGAAGAGGTTGGCACAGGAGAGGAATTCGTGGCGAGCCGCGTCAGCCGTCAGAAGACTGATAACTCAAAAAATAAAATGAAATAACATAAAATAAAATAAATATCTACCTTATGACAGCCAGTGTGGCATATTATTGCCATTTAAAACGTTTGACTCGAATGTGGCCCCATTGCTACTAACATAAAGAACTCCATGCGAACAGTTCTCGGAAGTCCCAACGATAACGACCGACCGCCACGTCATCTCAGCCGATAGGCATTACTCGATGCGGATATGGAGGGGCACGTGGTCAGCACACAACTCTCCCGGCCGCTGTCAGTTTTCGTGAGCGGAGCCGCTACTTCTCGATGAAGTATATCCTCAATTGGCCTCACCAGGGCTGAGTCCACCCCACTTGCCAACAGCGTTCCGCAGAACCGGAGCAACTAAAATAAATACAGTTTAAAAATTAATATCTGACAATCTAGGTCAGATAAATGGTAGGTAGGTATATTCCGAGTACGCCAAAAAGTGTAACAAAACAGGTAAAGCGAAAGTGAAACATTTAGCTGGTCACACAGTTCCCGCGAGAAATACGACTGTGACCAGGTTCCGTAACGCTAACAGCTAAGCAACGATATTTTATTTCTTTTAGGTGACATATGGACCAACGAGGTTCAAATGGTTCAAATGGCTCTGAGCACTATGGGACTTAACATCTGAGATCATCAGTCCCCTAGAACTTAGAACTAATTAAACCTAACTAACCTAAGGACATCACACACATCCATGCCCGAGGCAGGATTCGAACCTGCGACCGTAGCGGCCGCGCGGTTCCAGACTGCAGCGCCTAGAACCGCTCGGCCACAACGGCCGGCACCAACGAGGTGGATTTAAGATTACAGTGCTGTGAGTCTAAAAACTGGCACACGGCTTTCTGATATTTTGCCAACTTCATTACGTCTGAACTTCACGGTCACAGGAGATATACCACGTGACCTGTTATCGAACACTTTCATGGGTAACTGAAGTCATCATAAAGGAACATAAAAAACTAACCTGAGATTGCACGAGTCGTAATCTGGGCGCCTGCAGGTCGTAACTGGTTTCTGGCTGCACGAAAGGTCAAGAAGCGCGTGACGTGGCAAGGCCACAGCCGGCGGAGTGCAGTCTGCTGTCCAGGCACGACGCCTTCCTCCTCCGGACTCGGCAAGAGGGTCTCTGGAGTAGTGCTACGGCTACTGCCGCGAAACGCGTAAAAACAGATCGCCAATTTCAAATACATTTCATTTGCTTTCATTATCTCTGACATTCTGTTCTCTGAGCTTGGGCGTGTCGGCACCCTGGTATACTAAGATCTTTGAAGCGTCAGAGTCGGGCCGTGGCAAGGTTATCTTGCATGTTTTTGGCATGTGGTCAGCGAACACACAAAATTAATTAATTCGAATGTCCTGCATGTTTAGGTCGGCGAACTTGCTACGCAGTTCCTTCTGTGAAAGAGACAGGCAGACAAACACACAGACAGACAGAGAGAAAGAGAGAGAGAATAGGAGAGAGGGAGGAAAATTTGCTTCCTACCGATTTTGCAATGTAAAGGATGAGCTTCGCTCTTGTTTTTGAGACAGAACCATTTGTGCTAGTTGCTTTCCATGTTACGATATAGAAAATTCTTTTTTCGATGTTGTGATGAACATGCTATGCGGCTTTGATGTATCCGTTGTAGGTCATTTCTGACACGTAATGTCAGAAATGATCTACAACGGATGCATCAAAGCCGCATAGCACCCAGATATATTGCGTTAGAAATGCCTTTCATCACATGCATTAGAGCTGCACAGCACTCAGATTTCGAGGTGTGTGTTGATTTCGTTGGAGCCACATAGCGAAAGTCAGTTATATATTTATTAGGTGTGCTTACCATTCAGTTGATACGCTCCAGCTGCCTCGCATTATACATAATTTATAATGCTGATACCAAAACAACAACACATACTTCAGTTCCATTCTCATGAATGAAAGTATTTCTCTTGCACTGCATGATACTACCGTGAGACGTTTCTTAGCAGTTACCTACGCGTATAAAGAACAAGACGACACTGCTGCACTGGATTACTAAATAAATATGAAAATCAGTTCATTCAAAAGAACAACAGTTGCGGAGATGGGCTAATTACTTGCAGCCGAAGACGGGGCAGTGTTATTATTTTTATTTCTTGAAAGTCGTCGTTCATTAATTGGTTTTATATTCTCCTTAACTCCGTACGTTGTGCTAATATTTTCAGCCCTATATACATCAAGAATATGGATTGAACGTAAATTAAAGAATAACACAATGAGTAGCATCAAAAATGAGATTAGTGATAAACTTAACATTAAAATTGGTCACCACGAAGTAGCTGAAGTGAAGATATGCTCCTACTTTGGAAGTTAAGTGACAAATAAAGGACGATGCAATGAGGACATAAGAAGGAGAGTAGCACAGGCGAAGTGGGCATTCCTGGCCAAAATAATTCTTAATTTGAGGGAGAAATTTCTAAAGATTCACGTTGGGAGCACAGATAGTGAATCATGAACTGTTTAAAAGAACACAATCACAGCGTTTGAGATGTGTTGCTGGGACAAAGTCGAAAATTACGTGGATTGATAAAGTAAGAAATGAGGAGGTTCTCCGCAGGATTGACGAAGGAAGGAACACAGGGAATACACCAAGAAGGAGAATGAACAGGATGAGAAGACGTGTGTTAAGAGATCATGGTACCAGGGAGGTGTAGAGGGTAAAAACTGCAAATCAAGACAGAGATTAGAATTTATCCATAAAATAACTTACGATGTAGGGTGCAAGTAGTACTATTTGATGATGACCATCGGTTCTTTAAGTGAACAATAACGGCACTTTCCAAGGAAAGGAACATATGGAAAACCCTGACAAGACGAAGGGCTACGGTGATAGCATTTGTGTTCAGACGTCCGGAAAAACTTTTAGCGTACTACAAGAAGCTACCCTACCAGACATTCAAATAACTGCATTCACTGTGTCCCCAGCAAAGACTCATCAGGGGGAAGGGTGGGCAGCCTATGTTAATATCCTCTACGCATCGACAGCAGACCAACACCGACAACGATAGTTCACGTATACATGCCGACGGCGCAAGCTGAAGATGAACAGATAGAGAAAGTGTATGAGGATACTGAAAGGGTAATGCAGTATGTAAAGGGGGACGAAAATCTAATAGTCATGGGCGACTGGAATGCAGTTGTAGGGGAAGGAGTAGAAGAAAACGTTACAGGAGAATATGGGCTTGGGACAAGGAATGAAAGAGGAGAAAGACTAATTGAGTTCTGTAACAAGTTTCAGCTAGTAATAGCGAATACCTTGTTCAAGAATCACAAGAGGAGGAGGTATACTTGGAAAAGGCCGGGAGATACGGGAATATTTCAATTAGATTAGATCATGGTCAGACAGAGATTCCGAAATCAGATACTGGATTGTAAGGCGTACCCAGGAGCAGATATAGACTCAGATCACAATATAGTAGTGATGAAGAGTAGACTGAAGTTCAAGACATTAGTCAGGAAGAATCAATACGCAAAGAAGTGGGATACGGAAGTACTAAGGAATACGTTTGAAGTTCTCTAACGCTATAGATACAGCAATAAGGAATAGCGCAGTAGGCAGTACAGTTGAAGAGGAATGGACATCTCTAAAAAGGGCCATCACAGAAGTTGGGAAGGAAAACATAGGTACAAAGAAGAAATACTTCAGTTGATTGATGAAAGGAGGAAGTCCAAACATGTTCCGGGAAAATCAGGAATACAGAAATACAAGTCGCTGAGGAATGAAATAAATAGGAAGTGCAGGGAAGCTAAGACGAAATGGCTGCAGGAAAAATGTGAAGACATCGAAAAAGTTATGATTGTCGGAAGGACAGACTCAGCATACAGGAAAGTCAAAACAACCTTTGGTGACATTAAAAGCAACGGTGGTAACATTAAGAGTGCAACGGGAATTCCACTGTTAAATGCAGAGGAGAGAGCAGATAGGTGGAAAGAATACATTGAAAGCCTCTACGAGGGTGAAGATTTGTCTGATGTGATAGAAGAAGAAACAGCAGTCGATTTAGAAGAGATAGGGGATCCAGTATTAGAATCGGAATTTAAAAGAGCTTTGGAGGACTTACGGTCAAATAAGGCGGAAGGGATGGATAACATTCCATCAGAATTTCTAAAATCATTGGGGGAAGTGGCAACAAAACGACTATTCAAGTTGGTGTGTAGAACATGTAAGTCTGGCGACATGCCATCTGACTTTCGGAAAAGCATCATCCACACAATTCCGAAGACGGCATGAGCTGACAAGTGCGAGAATTATCGCACAATCAGCTTAACAGCTCATGCATCGAAGCTGCTTACAAGAATAATATACAGAAGAATGGAAAAGAAAATTGAGAATGCGCTAGGTGACGATCAGTTTGACTTTAGGAAAAGTAAAGGGACGAGAGAGGCAATTCTGACGTTACGGCTAATAATGGTAGCAAGGCTAAAGAAAAATCAAGACACTTTCATAGGATTTGTCGACCTGGAAAAAGCGTTCGACAATATAAAATGGTGCAAGCTGTTCGAGATTCTGAAAAAAGTAGGGGTAAGCTATAGGGAGAGACGGGTCATATACAACATGTACAACAACCAAGAGGGAATAATAAGAGTGGACGATCAAGAACGAAGTGCTCGTATTAAGAAGGGTGTAAGACAAGGCTGTAGCCTTTCGCCCCTACTCTTCAATCTGTAAATCGAGGAAGCAATGATGGAAATAAAAGAAAGGTTCAGGAGTGGAATTAAAATACAAGGTGAAAGGATATCAATGATACGATTCGCTGATGACATTGCTATCCTGAGTGAAAGTGAAGAAGAATTAATTGATCTGCTGAGCGGAATGAACAGTCTAATGAGTACCCAGTATGGTTTGAGAGTAAATCGGAGAAAGACGAGGGTAATGAGAAGTAGTAGAAATGAGAACAGCGAGAAACTTAACTTCGGGATTGATGGTCACGAAGTCAATGAAGTTAAGGAATTCTCCTACCTAGGCAGTAAAATAACCAATGACGGACGGAGCAAGGAGGACATCAAAAGCAGACTCGCTAT
This sequence comes from Schistocerca nitens, assembly GCF_023898315.1. Lineage (NCBI taxonomy): Eukaryota > Metazoa > Arthropoda > Insecta > Orthoptera > Acrididae > Schistocerca > Schistocerca nitens. The sequence continues at coordinate 1,157,557,736 of NC_064614.1, read as the reverse complement.
GGCAAAAAAGGCATTTCTGGCCAAGAGAAGTCTACTAATATCAAATACCGACCTTAATTTGAGGAAGAAATTTCTGAGGATGTACGTCTGGAGTACAGCATTGTATGGTAGTGAAACATGGACTGTGGGAAAACCGGAACAGAAGAGAATCGAAGCATTTGAGATGTGGTGCTATAGACGAATGTTGAAAATTAGATGGACTGATAAGGTAAGGAATGAGGAGGTTCTACGCAGAATCGGAGAGGAAAGGAATATGTGGAAAACACTGATAAGGAGAAGGGACAGGATGATAGGACATCTGCTAAGACATGAGGGAATGACTTCCATGGTACTAGAGGGAGCTGTAGAGGGCAAAAACTGTAGAGGAAGACAGAGATTGGAATACGTCAAGCAAATAATTGAGGACGTGGGTTGCAAGTGCTACTCTGAGATGAAGAGGTTAGCACAGGAAAGGAATTCGTGGCGGGCCGCATCAAACCAGTCAGTAGACTGATGACAAAAAAAAACGCATCTGGTACACATTGCGGTCTCCACTCCACGATATCATAGCACGCCATTATAGGAGCCACAACGAAGTGGTGCGGAGGTTTTAATGTCTTCCATAATTGCAGATACTTATTAGGTTGGCCGGCCGGAGTCGCCGTGCTGTTCTAGGCGCTACAGTCTGGAGCCGAGCGACCGCTACGGTCGCAGGTTCGAATCCTGCCTCGGGTATGGATGTGTGTGATGTCCTTGGGTTAGTTAAGTTTAATTAGTTCTAAGTTCTAGGCGACTGATGACCTCAGAATTTAAGTCGCATAGTGCTCAGAGTCATTTGAACCACTTGTTAGGTTGGTGTTGTTATTCCCGTTGCAGTAGGTTTATTAATCGATTGTCATTTTTCATCTGTCGTTCACTGTTGTTGTTTGAGTTTAAATATTGTCATTTTGTCACCTAGAGATGGTCAGTGGAGCTGTGGAAGCTACAAAACTAAATGCCAAGTGGAGAAATCGGAACATTTCCGAAATATTCTTCTGAATTCAGTAGAGGGGTGACGGCAGGGGAGGCACCCAGAAACATTTATTTCGTGTATGGGGAGGATGCCATTGGGGAGAGTGCGGCAAGAAAATTGTTTTCTTATTTTAAGGTGCATCGTTTTGACATTAGTGACCATCAACGAACAGGAAGACCTTCGAGGTTTGATGAAGATCGTTTAAACGCAGTAATCCGCAATGCTCCACGTCATTGTACTCGAGAACTGGCAAATGTGAACTGTGATCAGTCCGTCATGGTGCGACACTTTCATGCAATGGAGAAGATTCAAAAATCTGCTGCTTGGGTACCGTATGCTCTAAGACAAAATCACAAAAACGAGGGTGTGGCCATGTGTGCATCTCAGCTTGCTCGTCATCAAATGGCTAGTGAACAATACCGACTATTTCCATCCCGTACCGTTACTGGCGACAAGAAATGGTGTCTTTATGCTAAGGTAAGAAAGAGAAGGGAATAGTTGAGCCCAAACGAAGCAGCAACACCCCGTACAAAGACCATCGCGCATCCACACAAGATAATGGCATCCATCTGGTGGAACAGCGACAGTGTGATGTACTACGAACTGCTTCCCTGAGGAGATACTATCGCTACTCACATTTATTGTCAACAACTGGGACGTCTTGCAGACGGGCTAGGAAGTCTGCGTGAAGTGATGCTACTCCACGAAACGTCCGCCAGTATTTTGTTAAAGTGGCGAAAAACACGATACAGGAGTTGCGTTCAAAGTGGTTCAAATGGCCCTAAGCACTATGAGACTTAACGTCTGGAGTCATCAGTCCCCTAGACTTAGAACTATTTAAACCTAACTACCCTAAGGACATCACACACATCCAACCCGAGGTAGGATACTAACCTGCGACCGGAGCAGCAGCTCGGTTCCAGACTCAAGCACCTAGAACCACTCAGCCACAGTGGCTGGCAAGGATCTGGGTCAGGAAGTCATTCCATCTCATCTTATTCACCTGATCTTGTGCTCTCAGATTTTCACCTTTTCCGCTCTGTATCGAACAACCTTCAAGGAACTTCCTTTCTGGATAATAATGCGCTCAGAAGATAGCTCGACGAGTTCTTCGCCTCAAAATTCAAAACCACATGAGTTCTACAGTCGCGGAATAGAAAATTACCGTAGCGTTGGTAGATTGTTGTAAATAGTGAGGGAGAATCTATTATTGATGACTAAAGTCTTTTTTCTGTATATCAGTTGAGTTTGCACCAACCCAATATGCCACGGGGGATACACGCACGGTCTGGGGCGCCATGCCACGGTTGGCGCGGAGTTTCGAGACCTCCCTCGGGTATGGGTGTGTGTGAGTTGTCGTTAGCTGAACTTAGTTTAAGTTAGATTTAGTAGTATGTAAGCCTAGCGACCGATGACCTCAGCAGTCTGATCCCTTAGGAACTTACCAGAAATTTCCAAAAATTTTACCCACCCATTATCTACCAGCAAACAAAAGTTGCATAATTCTTTTTGTAGGTGGCAAAACTCGGCGAGCATTGCTCCTACACGACTAGGCGAACTCGTCCTGCAGGAAGAACCAACACTAAGACGACAAGAAGAAGCTATTAAAGACTGCAGCAAAATGCTGTAGATCGATCATGCTAAAAAATTTACGTATTCACGATACAGCAATGAATTTACTAAATAGACGTTTGAAGTCACGCAAGTCTATATGGAACAACAGCTGAGTAAGAGGACTGAACGGCTTTAACGACACACGCACGTGGAAAATGAACTGTGATAACTCGGTAATCATCATCCTGTAACTGATCCCTCGAAACTACTGCAAGTGTTCAGATTCCAAACAAAAGATAAATGGGGACTTGGTCGAAAGCCCAGTTGGTGACGATTACCTGAGCAGACTATGAACCACACCATAAAAGTGTACCCTTTAAGAAAAGTTGTATCAGCTGACGACTTTACAGAAGCCGCGCCGCTTGCTATGAAGTGGATACAAGATGTGGACACTGTACTCAGCAACTAGTCTCGCTTGCTACATATCGTAATTCTATATGTTTGTTAGGCGATACTTATGACAGTCTTTAAGTTCTCATGCATGTGTTGCACATTCTTATTCGTGTTTATTGTTGTATTTATATTTCTACTATCGTTAATGCTTCGCAGTTGCTAAATACTTGGTGGTTATGGCCCGCATCTCGTGGTCGTGCGGTAGCGTTCTCGCTTCCCACGCCCGGGTTCCCGGGTTCGATTCCCGGCGGGGTCAGGGATTTTCTCTGCCTCGTGATGGCTGGGTGTTGTGTGCTGTCCTTAGGTTAGTTAGGTTTAAGTAGTTCTAAGTTCTAGGGGACTGATAACCATAGATGTTAAGTCCCATAGTGCTCAGAGCCATTTGAACCATTTCAACTTGGTGGTTATAATTAAAGACCAGCAGCTCACAGAGGTCCAGTGTGGGCTGTAATTATCGTATGGCAGCGAAATTTGGTAAATATTATGCATTAAAGCTGAACCGATCTATGCTGAAAAAATTAGTTCCAATTTTGGCCACCGGGCGCAAATCTGGCACTCTGAATACAAGAAAGACATATAGAAATGTTTCCATATGTAGTGGATCAGGAGCGGGATGTGGATTGAAAAGGTAAAACAAGTGAGAAAGGCATAATATTGATTATATTATTAGCTGCCGCTTACACCATTTGTTCAATATGAGCACCGGAGACGTGGACGAGATGCTGTACAGTGCCAGATTTGAACCTGGTTGCCAGAATTGGAAGTAATTTTTTCTCCAAAGTAAATCGCTTCAGCATTAACGCATTGGAATATTTACCAACTTTCGATGCCATACGATACCTGCAGCCCACACTGGAAATCTGTGAGTAGTTGAACTTTAATTGTTTGTAACCAACCGGTATATTTTTAAAAATGCATAAAACTTTGCTGCATTTTTTCAGATTTGTACATGCTGGTTGCCATCGCCTAAGCGAAATGTTAAACCGGTACATACTGGGATATACATCATAATCTCCTTGTCGTCCCTCTCTCTCTCTCTCCACCTTCTTCTCCTCACTCTCTCTGTCGATCACCTCTTCCCTCTCTTTCCTTGCCTATCTCTCTCCCCCCCCCCCCCTCTCTCTCTCTCTCTCTGCTCATTTCCTCCCTCCCCCTTCTCTGTCCATCTCTTCCTCAACCTCACTCTGACCTGAGCCTTGTTTATTGGTATTGCAAGCAAAATGAGCAGGTAAATCGGTTGGGGTCAATGGCATACGGGGTATGAGAGAGACCTTTCTCGCTGCTGGATCAATGAGGACAGTGGATTCAGCGACAGTACTTCGCATAGTATTAATCTGCGAATCGGTAGGATTTCAAAGATTCCGACGATTCAGCTTCCGTAGTATTGTAATCATATGCCAGTAAGCAATAAATACAATTCTTGTTTTCTGTGGAAACCAACTGCGAGGAAGAAATCTAAACCGAACTTTTTCACAACACAGCACACTATTTACTTTCTCGCAGTCTGTTTTATGAAAAGGTCTGTAGAAGGTTTTTTTAAAAAAATATATATACATTCTATAACCGTATGAATATCCATTAGAGTATCGGGCACAAAGATGAAGTAATTTGCTCAGAAACTTTATGAGACTTCTGCTTTCCGCCTTTATATATTGTATATACATTTATGTACTATACATATCAAAAAATATGTAGCAAAAGTTTGAAGTAAGTCGGTCAACGACGTTTTCAAGATTTTTGGTGTCACCGTTAAACCATGTCATGTCTTTCGACAGGGTGATTCTTATAAACGCTTGAAAACCCCCGAAGCTTCGTAGATAACGCTGAGGTAAGTAATCTAATACAAGACACATGGGGTCGCATACGTCGGAAAATACTCCAAAAATGGATGAGAAGTATTGAACATGTGATATCAGCGGACGACGTACACCGCCGGAAGTGCAGCAGCTAGGTTTTGGCGTGAAGTTATGATTGAGTGATGCAATACTTGCATTCGAGCAAACGGTGCCAATTTCGAACACCTATTGCATATGTGAGCTGCTGCAAACGTAGAATTTACACAATTATTGTCCTCGCTGTAAATCAAGTAAAAGTTCCAGAATGAGATTTTCACTCTGCAGCAGAGTGTGCGCTGATATGAACGTCCTGGTAGATTAAAACTGTGCGCCGGACCGAGACTCAAACTCGTGACCTTTGCCTTTCGCGGGCAAGTGCTCTACCATCTGAGCTCCCCAAGCACGACTCACGCCCGTCCTCACAACTTTACTTCCGCTACTTGCCCGCGAAAGGCAAAGGTCCCGAGTTCGAGTCTCGGTCCGGCACACAGTTTTAATCTGCCAGGAAGTTTCAAGTAAAAGTAGTTATTATTTTGTGCTTCCTTCCTTTGCCTCTTCTTTGTTTGCTTACAGACATTATCTAGTACAGAAAAGGTAAGTAACTTACTGGTAACGACGCATTTCGGAAGCTTGTTGAGTCGCAATCAAATCAAATGGTTTAAATGGCTCTGAGTACTATGGGACTTAACTGATGTGGTCATCAGTCCCCTAGAACTTAGAACTACTTAAACCTAACTAACATATGGACATCACACACATCCATGCCCGAGGAAGGATTCGAACCTGCGACCGTAGCGGTCGCGCGGTTCCAGACTGTAGCGCCTAGAACCGCTTGGCCACTTCGGCCGGCTCAGTCGCAATCCCATAGCTTTCTGTTGTACTGAGTGCACTGTGCAATAAATCAGCGGAGACGGGCAAATAAAATAATCAATCTTACCTCAACATAGACACGTAACTGTGTAACGCAACGAAAAAAATGCAGCCTGCCAGACGCATTACTCGAATCCTGAGCCCCAAGAGCTTTAGTTGCGCACGTAGGCCCGTAGTCTCACCGACGTCAATATTTGTCTTGGGTTCGGACGATCAGGTGCGAAAGACCGACAGTCTCAACCGAAGCACTTCTGCGACGTACCTGATCTGAGAACGTCACATTTTCAACATCTGTCATCCACTTTTGAGGTATTTTCCGACATTCGCAGCCCCATGTGTCTCATATTAAATTACTTATCTCAGCGTCGTCTGCGTCGCTTCGGAGATTTTTAAACGTTAATAACCATCACCCTTGTAGCAGGTGCCATGTTCCATATGATAAATAAAATAATCACTGAATAGGTTGGGCGTGGGTAGGGTGCTGCAGAAACCAGCACGGTTTTAGGAAACAGCGGTCATGCGAGACACAGCTGGCCCTCTTTGTGCATGATATACAACAGGCTCTAGATACCGGCTCCCACGTTGTTGCCATATTTCTCGACTTTCGAAGGGCGTTCGACTCAGTTCCGCACTGTCGCTTGCTACAAACAGTGCGCGCTTACGGCTTATCCGATGACATATGCGGTTGGACAGAAAGTTTTCTAACAGGCAGGGAGCAGTATGTCGTCCTGAACGGGGTAACTTCAACAGAAACAAGAGTAACTTCAGGTGTGCCCCAGGGCAGCGTAATAGGTCCTCTGCTTTTTACGATTTACATAAACGATCTGGTTGATGGCATTGACGGCGGCCTTTGACTGTTTGCCGATGATGCTGTAGTCTACAGGAAAGTAGTATCACACGAAAGTTGTTAACAAATCAATGAGGATTTGCAGAAAATAAATGTGTTGTATAATGACTGGCAGTTATCTCTCAATATTAGTAAGTGTAACCTAGTGCATATAACAAGGCGAAAATCCCCATTAATATATGAGTACAAAATAAATGATCAGTCTTTGGAAGCGGTAACATCAGTCAAGTATCTGGGTGTGACTATTCGAAATGATCTCAAATGGAATGATCAGATTACACAAGTCACGGGTAAAGCGAACTTTAGATTGCGGTTTATTGATAGAATCCTGGAGCGATGCAGTCCTTCAACAAAGGAAATAGCTTTAGTTCGTCCAGTCTTAGAGTATTTTTCGTCTATATGGGACCCTTACCAGTTGGGTCTGATTCAAGAGATTGAGAAGGTCCAAAGAAGAGCGGCAAGATTCGTGACTGGTACATTTAGCCACCGCGAGAGCGTTACAAATCTCATAGAAAGTTTGAAGTGGGACACACTTGCAGATAGACGACGCGCTAAACGGAAGGGGCTGCTCACTAAATTCCGAAATCCAATCTTCACCGAGGATGTAGAGCATATATTATTACCACCAACTTTCAAATCGCGTAATCATTATTCAAATGTAAGGGAAATAAGAGCTCGTACTGAGGCGTTCAGACAGTCGTTTTTCCCCCGCGTGATCCGCGAGTCGAACAGAGGGGGGGAAATATGAGTTTGGCACGAATTATGCCCTCCGCCACACACCGCTTGGTGGCTATCGGAGTATATATGTAGATGTAGATGTAGAGGGAGGTTAGTTTTCAACGATAATAGTGCCATAGGAACGGCGGGCGAACCGCAGCAGGCGGTAGCTTATCGCAGCTTCGACTGCGCGACAAGAAAAAACACACAGCTCGCATACCGCGTTTCCGGGTCAGCGCAACTGTCGCTATCAGCCGTTCCGTAGCAGCGGGATCCGCGTAAATTCCGCGCCACAAAATGTGTGTCCACGGAGCGGACGCCCCGCGGTGTTACGTGCTGCGTGTACCGACCGACTGCCCCTGCAGGTTAGCTTTCTGTCTCCCCCCCCCCCCCCCCCCCTCTACCACCACCATGTTCCAGCACCGTGCACGCGTCGCCCTGGGATTTACTGCGCCGTGCTGGAGTTACGCGTGTGGGTCACGCCTCGGCTGTTCCTTGCTTTGTTGGTCCACGATTCCGACTGCGCGCAGACGAGCTGCCGTAACACAGCACAACGCCGAGATCCTTCGTGCACTTGCAGGATTTTCTCCACCACTTAACCCGTCTCGCTGCTTTGCCTCGGTTTTTTTTTCCTTTTTTTTTTTTTTTTTTTTCAGACAGCTAGCGAGCGACGAACGTCTAGCATGAGGCAGCGACTCCGTTTAGATCTTTCACGGCAGTTACTGAGCACACAGCAGTTTTAGCTTCAAAGTATACCGTGACATACAGTCCGGGAACACTTCCAATTACTTATTGAACAAGAACTAAACATTGTACAGATGTCATACTTATTGCATTTTGAAGAGAAACTATGAAAGCGAAGCATGAGTGACGCGGCAGATGTCAATACGGCAATCGAATTCTTGCCATACCCATCCCAGCATGGCATCGTCGACTGCGGCAGTCGCTTCCTGTATTCTCTCCCGGAGCTCTGCTACATCACGGGGTAGAGGCGCTACATACACCAGATCTATAATGTGTCCCCACAGAAAAAAGTCGCACGGAGTGAGATGTGATCGGGGAGGCCATTTCATGAAATAGCTGTCCGCTTCTGTAGCACGGCCGATCCATCGATGCGGCAGGTACCCACGAACTTCACGCTGAAAATGGGGTCGAGCCCCATCCTGCTGAAAGATGAACGGAGATTCCGATTGCATTTGAGGCTTCAGCCATTGCTGCAACATGTCCAAGTAGAAATATCCAGTGAAAGTGCTCTCGGCGAAGAAGAATGCCCCGTATATTTTTCGACGCGACAAGGCACAAAAAACATTTGCCTTTCGGGAATCATGCTCAAATTCAGTGCTTTATACCCTAGATTCGCGCAATTGTGCATGTACACTTTCCCATAAATGTGAAAAGTTGCTTCGTCGCTAAAAATTAAGCGATCAACAATGCCATCCCCATCCTCATTCAATTGTTGCAACTGCGAACAAAACTCAAAGCGCTTGTCTTTGTCGTCGTCACTGAGCTTCTGCACCAGCTCCAATTTGAATGGTTTCATAGACAGCTTCTGTCGCAGGGCTTTCCACACTGTTATTGGAGCCATTTAGAGTTCACTTCAGTTGATTGATGACAGGAGGAACATGTTCCGGGAAAATCAGGAATACAGAAATACAAGTCGCTGAGGAATGAAATAAATAGGAAGTGCAGGGAAGCTAAGAAGAAATGGCTGCAGGAAAAATGTGAAGACATCGAAAAAGATATGATTATCGGAAGGACAGACTCAGCATACAGGAAAGTCAAAACAACCTTTGGTGACATTAAAAGCAACGGTGGTAACATTAAGAGTGCAACGGGAATTCCACCGTTAAATGCAGAGGAGAGAGCAGATAGGTGGAAAGAATACATTGAAAGCCTCTATGAGGGTGAATATTTGTCTGATGTGATAGAAGAAGAAACAGGAGTCGATTTAGAAGAGATAGGGGATCTAGTATTAGAATCGGAATTTAAAAGAGCTTTGGAGGACTTACGGTCAAATAAGGCAGAAGGGATAGATAACATTCCATCAGAATTTCTAAAATCATTGGGGGAAGTGGCAACAAAACGACTATTCAAGTTGGTGTGTAGAATATATGAGTCTGGCGACATACCATCTGACTTTCGGAAAAGCATCATCCACACAATTCCGAAGACGGCAAGAGCTGACAAGTGCAAGAATTATCGCACAATCAGCTTAACAGCTCATGCATCGAAGCTGCTTACAAGAATAATATACAGAAGAATGGAAAAGAAAATTGAGAATGCGCTAGGTGACGATCAGTTTGGCTTTAGGAAAAGTAAAGGGACGAGAGAGGCAATTCTGACGTTACGACTAATAATGGTAGCAAGGCTAAAGAAAAATCAAGACACTTTAATAGGATTTGTCGACCTGGAAAAAGCGTTCGACAATATAAAATGGTGCAAGCTGTTCGAGATTCTGAAAAAAGTAGGGGTAAGCTATAGGGAGAGACGGATCATATACAACATGTACAACAACCAAGAGGGAATAATAAGAGTGGACGATCAAGAACGAAGTGCTCGTATTAAGAAGGGTGTAAGACAAGGCTGTAGCCTTTCGCCCCTACTCTTCAATCTGTAAATCGAGGAAGCAATGATGGAAATAAAAGAAAGGTTCAGGAGTGGAATTAAAATACAAGGTGAAAGGATATCAATGATACGATTCGCTGATGACATTGCTATCCTGAGTGAAAGTGAAGAAGAATTAAATGATCTGCTGAGCGGAATGAACAGTCTAATGAGTATCCAGTATGGTTTGAGAGTAAATCGGAGAAAGACGAGGGTAATGAGAAGTAGCAGAAATGAGAACAGCGAGAAACTTAACTTCAGGATTGATGGTCACGAAGTCAATGAAGTTAAGGAATTCTGCTACCTAGGCAGTAAAATAACCAATGACGGACGGAGCAAGGAGGACATCAAAAGCAGACTCGCTATGGCAAAAAAGGCATTTCTGGCCAAGAGAAGTCTACTAATATCAAATACCGACCTTAATTTGAGGAAAAAATTTCTGAGGATGTACGTCTGGAGTACAGCATTGTATGGTAGTGAAACATGGACTGTGGGAAAACCGGAACAGAAGAGAATCGAAGCATTTGAGATGTGGTGCTATAGACGAATGTCGAAAATTAGGTGGACTGATAAGGTAAGGAATGAGGAGGTTCTACGCAGAATCGGAGAGGAAAGGAATATGTGGAAAACACTGAAAAGGAGAAGGGACAGGATGATAGGACATCTGCTAAGACATGAGGGAATGACTTCCATGGTACTAGAGGGAGCTGTAGAGGGCAAAAACTGTAGAGGAAGACAGAGATTGGAATACGTCAAGCAAATAATTGAGGACATAGGTTGCAAGTGCTACTCTGAGATGAAGAGGTTAGCACAGGAAAGGAATTCGTGGCGAGCCGCATCAAACCAGTCAGTAGACTGATGACCAAAAAAAAGATAAGAGTTCACGGGATGCATGACACAGCCATTTCTGACTCCTGAGTACAGGTGCGGAGCGAGCATTCTGTGTCGTGGAGTTCGACAAAAACAAGTGTGCTACAGCTGTTCAACGTATGTTTAGAACCAAGAACGGTAAGAAGCCACCAACAAGGAAGGCCATTCATCACTGGCACAACAAATTCATTACGACGGGTTTCTTGTGCGCAGCAATGGGAAGCGGACGTCCCAGTGTGAGTGAACTGAATGTGGAGCGCATACGAGAGACATTCAGATCCTGCAAGAACTAGACCAGCGACGACTGAAGAGAATCGTTCAACGTAACAGAAGTGCAACACTTCCGCAAATTGCTGCAAGATTTGAGTCTGGGCCATTAACAAGTGTCAGCCTGCGAACCATTCAGCGTAACATCATCGATAGGGGCTTTTGGAGCCGAAGGCACACTGGTGTATCCTTGATGAATGGACGACACAAAGCTTCACGCCTCGCCTAGGCTCGTCAACACCGACATTAGACTGCTGATGACTGGAAACATATTGTCTGGTCGGACGTTTCAAATTGTATCGAGCAGGTGGACGTGTATGGGTATGGAGACAACCTCATGAATCCATGGACCCTGCATGTCAGCAGTGGATCGTTCAAGCTGGTGGAGGCTCTCTACTGGTGTGGGGTGTATGCAGTTGGAGTGATATGGGACCCCTGATGCGTCTAAATAAAACTCTGACAGGTGACACGCACGTAAGCATCATGTCTGATCACCTGCATCCATTCATGACCACTGTGCACTCCGATGGACTTGGGAAACTCCAGCAGAACAATGCGACATCCCACACGTCCAGGATTGCTACAGAGTGGCTCAAGGAACGCTATTCTGAGTTTAAGCACTTCCGCTGGCCACTAAACCACAGACATGAACATTATTGAGCATATCTGGGATGCCTTGCAACGTGCTGTTCAGAAAATATATCCACCCACTCGTACTCTTACGGATTTATGGACAGCTCTGTAGAATTTATGGTCTCAGTCCCCTCCAGCACTACTTCAGACATTAGTCGAGCCCATGTCACGTCGTGTTGTGGCACTTATGCGCACTCGCGGGGGCCCTTAGTATACTAGGCAGATGAACCAGTTTCTTTGGCTCTACAGTGTATTTTACATCACATTTTCTGAATTTATGACAGAAAGCCTTAGGGCTCGATAACACTGCTAGTATCCAGAGCTGAAGTCGTCGGCAACAATTCTATACAAGGTGTCACTCTTATTGTCGCGTTAGTCGTTGTATTGTTGCAAACCGGTCAACATGGCAGCTCCGTTGCCGATCTGCACCAAGGAGGAAATGAGGGCAGGGATACGCTTTCTGTTGCGAAAGGCGTTAAACCTGCGGAAATTATTCGTCGAATATAAATGCAATATGGCGACAGCTGTTATCGCGAAGCAAGATCTACGAATGGGTAGACCGTTTCAGACAGGAAAAACTTGTCTATGTGACGAGGAAAGAACGGGTGCGCCATCGATGTCAACAACTGAGGACAATTTGGAAGTCGTTGAGGATATGGTGATGGAAAACTCACGAATCACAGTGGACGAAATCGCCAATACTTTACATAGTAATAGTTCAGGGTATTCACCTTACACGATAGGCTAAGTTTCAGGAAACTGTGTGCAAGGTGGGTACCGAAAGAACTGCCAGCGCAGCGTAAGTCGCATAGGACGGACATGTCTCGTAAACATTTTGCCCGTTATCATCGCTAGGGGGGTGAATTTTTACAGCAAATTGTTACTGTAAACGAAACGTCTGTGCATCATCACGAACCGGGAAGTAAGGCTGCTAGAATGGTTTGCAAACACCCATCACCACCAGAAGTTAAGAAATTTAAACGTCAGCCATCAGCTGGTAAGATTACGTTAACATTATTCTGGGACATGTAAGGTGTGATAGCTGTTCACTTCAGCCTAATAGGCGAAACTGTGAACAGTGAGAGCTACTGTGATGTGTAGCGAAATAAACTGAAGCCTGTAATCAGATCCAAACAGACGAACGAAACAATAAATAAGTTGGAATTGCTGCTGGAACACGCGTCATACGGTCCAGACCTGGCTCCAAGCGATTTCCATATGGTTGTTCCACTGAAGGAAGCGCTCAAGGGAAGTAGATTTACAATCGATGCAGAAGTCATTGTGCGGTGCAAAACTGGTTACACGCCCAACCAAAAACCTTTTCTTCCGACAGAATCAAAAAACTGATGAAACGTTTGACAAAGTGCGTTGTAGTGCCTGGACGGTATGTAGAAAAATAATATATGTATCAGTCTTCTATCATTAGTAAAAAAAATGTTCCTTTTCTAAGTCCCTACATTTTTTGGCTTTCCCTCGTAAATAATAGATTAACAAAATAATTTTTAAACAATTACAAGTTATTTCGAAGACACTCTACTGCTTTTATTGATTGTTTTAGATTTTTCGAGAGTGCTATGGAGGTCGGTTTTTCCTGTTGATGGCGTTTCAGAGGTACAATGCGTCGACAACAAACACTCGACTCTCCTGTAGCTCCACTTCAGTGTCATTAGCGCTATGTGGAGTGGCCGCGCGGTTAGAGGCGGATTACGCGGGCGCTCCCGCCGGAGGTTCGAGTCCACCCTCGGGCACGGATGTGTGTGTTGTTCTTAGTATCAGTACAAATACTGAAAGAGATCTGAACCTGTGTGTATCAATTGTCGATGTAGATTGGGCGTCCTCTTGCCAAATAAGGTTCCATAATGTTTGCAACCATATTTCCCGAGTTTTGTAAATACTTTTCAGTAGCTACTACTGTTGATCAGCCGCTGTCCCGGTGTAAATTAATAAACCCAATAAAAATTTAGTTTCACAATTACACAAAACAAACTTCTTCTTCAGACTCAACCTTTTTCCGACGAAAAAAAATCGTGTGTTTATTAGGCATTTGTACAAAAATATCCTTTGACTGTGAAAAAGGTAAATAACTTATAGAAAAGTTTGATACAGCACTGAATATAGTGTATCTTCATGTTTTATTTACAAATCTTCAACGTGACTTCCTTTTGTCACACGACAAATGCCCTGTCTGTAATCAATTTCTTGTCGAAACCTGTGAAGCAAGTCTTGATGTATGGTGGAAACAGGTTGTGTTAACCGTTGTCGCAGCTCGTCGACATTCCCCGGAAGCAGAGGAACAAACAGTTCGTCTTTAATGAACCCCATATACAGAACCCCATACACAGAAGTCTGTTGGGGTTAAAGCATGTGATTGTGCGGATCAGGCTATTGGTCCACCCCGCCCAATCCAAGTCGGCAGATTCCTACAGATACACGCGACAAATTCACGATTATAATGTGGTGGTGCGCCATCTTGTTGGAAAATAAACTCCGTGCCCATATCATACTGTAATTGCAGCATTAGATAAGGTTCAAGCATGTCAATTGTTCAATTGCTGCGTCAGAGACTGTTGACCGACCCTGACCTGGCGTCGTATATGATACAGAAACAGTTTCGGTATAAGGATGTACCAGTTAATAACAGTTTGTCTTTGAGGTGATGACTTTCTATATTCAGTCCTGAATTGTCTTTGAACTATAGTAGCGGATTTGGATTCATGAAACCATAAACCATAGTGCGCACGCCCTGCACCGTTATATGGCTCCATGATGACTGTTGGGATAACTCATTTCCGCATGCCACCTAGCGGGAACGTCGGGAACTAACAGTGTTAAGCGTGAATAAAACTTGAAGATATACTGCGTTCGGTTCTGCGTCAAACATTCCTGTAAGTTAAATACCCGTTTCATGATTAAAGGGTACTTTCATATAATTTATAAACAGCCTGTACTTTCTGAAAGCCATACGTTTAGAAATTGAGTATGAATTGATCTGTTCTGTAACGTACACACCAACGGATACTATCGTGAACAATTTCGTTCCCGGAGAGCGAGTGCTAGTAACACGAAGAAAGATTTTCTCAAACTCGAAATGCAGAAGGGCCAAGATCGACAATAGCCCTAGAACCGTTATCCAAAGACGAAGCAAAATTGAAATTCTCCTCCAGCACTATTCATAAACAGACTTCCTACCTCTGAGTTTGGCAATCTGCGCTGTAAATCTTTCAACACCTACGTAATATGCTCCTGCACAGTACTCTCGTCAAGAGGTGCTAATCGCGAGTAGAAAAGCTTCGTCTGCCGTCACTGAGCGATAGTAATAATATTACCAGCACGACAGTCGTATGAAGCGCCGTGGGTCACGTAGTACAATTAAGCTGTGATAAAACACAGAAACGTACATTCGGCACTAGCGCTATTGACCTCTGCTGCATACGTCGCTAATACAAGGCGCGCGCAAATTCGCGACGTATGTACGCAGCTAAAGGTTAGCCAACCACTTGACTGTAATCCGTGTTTTCACAGTTGGGTACTATGTACCACTAAAGCCACAAGTGAAAGTTTGCCTGACTTCGTATTATATGTTTGCTAACCGCTGCACGTTTTAATAGTATAATGTCAAGCAGTGTAAGATTAAACACAGAGAATTGTATGTAGTGGAATGACTTGAGCAAGTGAGAAGAACACTTGCGTAGCTACTAGTCGACAGAGTCAAATATGGTCGCAAACCATAGCCGTCGTCAAGCCAAAATAGTTGTTAACCGCACGCACCGTATATGTCATAAGAACGCTCGTGTCGTACTGAAAAACGGAGCAATGAATATGCCACTTTCTCTGGGGTACATAGATTTTGAGAAGACTTCCAATTAACAATTTTCAATCGTATCTTCTATCCTGAGGACACAAATGGTATCATTACCCTTTCGCACATCTTACCAAGTCATCATCAGAAGTGACCCCCATGCACATTACGAACGCCGATCAAGTCTGTAGATGGCCGCTATTTAGCCCCATTTTCTGTCTGATGATGACTCACTAAGAAATTGAAACGGTAATTATACTATACGTGGGAAATGAAGACGAAATATACACCCATGTTCAGAATAAACAGAACACCTTGAACGACGAGTGACTGGACGTTCATATTCACAGGACGTGTAAATTATCATGTTCTGGAGAAATGATAAGTATTTGAACCAAGCTGACCCGCGCGTTCAACATCCGCAACACCACCTATCAGTATAATGTGCCGGGGGCTCTCGTTTACGCTATAAACCGAAGGTAGCGGTTCAGTGCGACTTGAGCAGACGAGCAGAATGCCTCGCAGACACGTGTTATTGAAATTAGAGAGTGCGATGTATTCATCCGGAACATTGCTGCTCGTGTGGGACGCATGTGTGCAGAATGGTTCACGGAAGATCGTAGAACACGACGAGACGGGTCAGGTCGCACCACCCAGACCATCGACACCTCATCCGAAAGGCAGTGCAGGACATATGTGCGTCCTCCACGGCAGTAGTGGAACAGTGTAGGACATCGTATACTCTCAGGCAACAGTGGAACTGTGAAACACATCATATACTATCAGGGAACAGTGGAACAGTGTAGCACATCGTATACTATCACGGAACAGTATAACACATCGTACACTATCAGGGAACAGTGTAACACATCGTATACTATCAGGGAACAATGGAACAGTGTAACACATTGGATACTATCAGGGAACATTGGAACAGCGTAGCACATCGTATACTATCAGGGAACTGTGGAACAGTGTAGCACATCGTATACTATCAGGGAACAGTGGAACAGTGTAGCACATGGTATACTATCAGGGAACAGTGGAACTGTGAAACACATCGTATACTATCAGGGAACAGTGGAACAGTGTAGCACATCGTATACTATCACGGAACAATATAACACATCGTACACTATCAGGGAACAATGGAACAGTGTAACACATCGGATACCGTCAGGAAACAGTGGAACAGCGTAGCACATCGTATACTATTAGGGAACATTGGAACAGTGTAGCATATCGTATACTATCAGGGAACAGTGGAACAGTGTAACACATCGTATACTATCAGGGAACAGTGGAACAGTGTAACACATCGTATACTATGAGGGAACAGTGAGACAGTGTAGCACATTGTATACTATCAGGGAACAGTGGAACAGTGTAGCACATCGTATACTATTAGGGAACATTGGAACAGCGTAGCACATCGTATACTATCAGGGAACTTTGGAACAGTGTAGCACATCGTATACTATCAGGGAACAGTGGAACAGAGTAACACATCGGATACCGTCAGGAAACAGTGGAACAGCGTAGCACATCGTATACTATTAGGGAACATTGGAACACAGTGTAGCACATCGTATACTATCAGGGAACAGTGGAACAGTGTAACACATTGGATACTATCAGGGAACATTGGAACAGCGTAGCACATCGTATACTATCAGGGAACCGTGGAACAGTGTAGCACATCGTATATTATCAGGGAACAGTGGGACAGTGAAACACATCGTATACTATCAGGGAACAGTGGAACAGTATAGCACATTGTATACTATCAGGGAACAGTGGAACAGTGTAGCACATGGTATACTATCAGGGAAGAGTGGAACTGTGAAACACATCGTATACTATCAGGGAACAGTGGAACAGTGTAGCACATCGTATATTATCAGGGAACAGTGGTACAGTGTAACACATGGTACACTATCAGGGAACAGTGGAACAGTGTAACACATCGTATACTATGAGGGAACAGTGGGACAGTGTAGCACATCGTATACTATCAGGGAACAGTGGAACAGTGTAACACATCGGATACTATCAGATAACAGTTGAACAGCGTAGCACATCGTATACTATCAGGGAACAGTGGAACAGTGTAGCACATGGTATACTATCAGGAAATAGTGGAACAGTGTAGTACATCGTATACTATCAGGGAACTTTGGAACAGTGTAGCACATCATATACTATCAGGGAACATTGGAACAGTGTAGCACATCATATACTATCAGGGAGCAGTGGAACAGTAAAACACATCGTATACTATCAGGGAACATTGGAACAGTGTAGCACATCATATACTATCAGGGAACAGTGGAACAGTAAAACACATCGTATACTATCAGGGAACCGTGGAACACATTGCATACTATCTGGGAACAGTAGAACAGTGTAAGACATCGTACACTATCAGGGAACAGTGGAACATTATAGCACATCGTATACTATCAGAGAACAGTGTAACACATCGTATACTATCAGGGAACAGCGGAACAGTGTAACACATCGTATACTATTAGGGAACAGTGGAACAGTGTAACACATCGTATACTATCAGGGAACAGTGGAACAGTGTAACACATCGTATACTATGAGGGAACAGTGAGACAGTGTAGCACATCGTATACTATCAGGGAACAGTGGAACAGTGTAGCACATCGTATACTATCAGGGAACAGTGGAACAGACTAACACATCGGATACCGTCAGGAAACAGTGGAACAGCGTAGCACATCGTATACTATTAGGGAACATTGGAACAGTGTAGCACATCGTATACTATCAGGGAACAGTGGAACAGTGTAACACATTGGATACTATCAGGGAACATTGGAACAGCGTAGCACATCGTATACTATCAGGGAACTTTGGAACAGTGTAGCACATCGTATACTATCAGGGAACAGTGGAACAGAGTAACACATCGGATACCGTCAGGAAACAGTGGAACAGCGTAGCACATCGTATACTATTAGGGAACATTGGAACAGTGTAGCACATCGTATACTATCAGGGAACAGTGGAACAGTGTAACACATTGGATACTATCAGGGAACATTGGAACAGCGTAGCACATCGTATACTATCAGGGAACTGTGGAACAGTGTAGCACATCGTATATTATCAGGGAACAGTGGGACAGTGAAACACATCGTATACTATCAGGGAACCGTGGAACAGTGTAGCACATCGTATATTATCAGGGAACAGTGGGACAGTGAAACACATCGTATACTATCAGGGAACAGTGGAACAGTATAGCACATTGTATACTATCAGGGAACAGTGGAACAGTGTAGCACATAGTATACTATCAGGGAACAGTGGAACTGTGAAACACATCGTATACTATCAGGGAACAGTGGAACAGTGTAGCACATCGTATATTATCAGGGAACAGTGGTACAGTGTAACACATGGTACACTATCAGGGAACAGTGGAACAGTGTAACACATCGTATACTATGAGGGAACAGTGGGACAGTGTAGCACATCGTATACTATCAGGGAACAGTGGAACAGTGTAACACATCGGATACTATCAGATAACAGTTGAACAGCGTAGCACATCGTATACTATCAGGGAACAGTGGAACAGTGTAGCACATGGTATACTATCAGGAAATAGTGGAACAGTGTAGTACATCGTATACTATCAGGGAACTTTGGAACAGTGTAGCACATCATATACTATCAGGGAACATTGGAACAGTGTAGCACATCATATACTATCAGGGAGCAGTGGAACAGTAAAACACATCGTATACTATCAGGGAACATTGGAACAGTGTAGCACATCATATACTATCAGGGAACAGTGGAACAGTAAAACACATCGTATACTATCAGGGAACAGTGGAACACATTGCATACTATCTGGGAACAGTAGAACAGTGTAAGACATCGTACACTATCAGGGAACAGTGGAACATTATAGCACATCGTATACTATCAGAGAACAGTGTAACACATCGTATACTATCAGGGAACAGCGGAACAGTGTAACACATCGTATACTATTAGGGAACAGTGGAACAGTGTAACACATCGTATACTATCAGGGAACAGTGGAACAGTGTAACACATCGTATACTATGAGGGAACAGTGAGACAGTGTAGCACATCGTATACTATCAGGGAACAGTGGAACAGTGTAGCACATCGTATACTATCAGGGAACAGTGGAACAGACTAACACATCGGATACCGTCAGGAAACAGTGGAACAGCGTAGCACATCGTATACTATTAGGGAACATTGGAACAGTGTAGCACATCGTATACTATCAGGGAACAGTGGAACAGTGTAACACATTGGATACTATCAGGGAACATTGGAACAGCGTAGCACATCGTATACTATCAGGGAACTTTGGAACAGTGTAGCACATCGTATACTATCAGGGAACAGTGGAACAGAGTAACACATCGGATACCGTCAGGAAACAGTGGAACAGCGTAGCACATCGTATACTATTAGGGAACATTGGAACAGTGTAGCACATCGTATACTATCAGGGAACAGTGGAACAGTGTAACACATTGGATACTATCAGGGAACATTGGAACAGCGTAGCACATCGTATACTATCAGGGAACTGTGGAACAGTGTAGCACATCGTATATTATCAGGGAACAGTGGGACAGTGAAACACATCGTATACTATCAGGGAACAGTGGAACATTGTAACACATCGGATACTATCAGGTAACAGTTGAACAGCGTAGCACATCGTATACTATCAGGGAACAGTGGAACAGTGTAGCACATGGTATACTATCAGGAAATAGTGGAACAGTGTAGTACATCGTATACTATCAGGGAACTTTGGAACAGTGTAGCACATCATATACTATCAGGGAACATTGGAACAGTGTAGCACATCATATACTATCAGGGAGCAGTGGAACAGTAAAACACATCGTATACTATCAGGGAACATTGGAACAGTGTAGCACATCATATACTATCAGGGAACAGTGGAACAGTAAAACACATCGTATACTATCAGGGAACAGTGGAACACATTGCATACTATCTGGGAACAGTAGAACAGTGTAAGACATCGTACACTATCAGGGAACAGTGGAACATTATAGCACATCGTATACTATCAGAGAACAGTGTAACACATCGTATACTATCAGGGAACAGCGGAACAGTGTAACACATCGTATACTATTAGGGCACAGTGGAACAGTGTAACACATCATATACTATCAGGGGCGACAGTCCGTCGCCGTTTATTACGGCGTAGGTCGCGTGTGCGTCGTCCACTTCTCCACTTTTGACGTATGTGCAGAAACATGCTAGACGGCAATGGTGTAGGGAACGACATCACTGAGGACAGGAATGTCATCAGATAGCGTTTTCGGACGAATTCAGCTTCTGTTTCTTTGAAAACGACGAGCGCATTTTGGTTTGTCAGAGGCAGGCGGAGCGATCCGTCACTCCACAAAACGTTTTTCCACTCTTCAGTCGTTCAATGTTTACGTTCGTTAAACCAAGCGAGGCGTCGTTTGGCAATAAACTGGTGTGATGTGTGGAATTCCTGTGTGATAGTGTGGATAGTTGTTTACCTATTACATATTACGACCCTCTTCAACTGTCGGCGGTCTCTGTCAGTCAACAGACGAGGTCGGCCTGCTCGCTTTTGTGCTGTATGTGTCCCTTCACGTGTCCACTTTACAATTACATGGAAAACAGTGGACTTACGGATATTTAGGAGTGTGGAAATCTCGCGTATAGACGTATGACACAAGTCTCACCCAGTCACCTGACCACGTTCGAAGTCCATGAGTTCCACGGAGCGCCCCATTCTTCTCTCTCACGATGCCTAATGACTACTACTGAGGTCGCTGATATGGAGTACCTGGCAGTATGTGGCAGCACAATGCATCTAATACGAGAAACGGATGTTTTTGGGGGTTGCCCGGATACTTTTGATCACATAGTGTAGAATGGATGGCTACCCCACAGAACGACATTCGCGTCTTATACAAGGCGTGCCATCACACATGGAAAACGTTATCAGGGTGCATGGCAGACCCTCTGCCTACCAGGCAACAGCACACATGCTGAACTGAGGTGACTGAAATGCTAATCATGTCTGCAGTACCAATGTACATGTCCATGAATATGACCTTGTCTCCAGTTGTTCAATCTGTTTTTTTTTCTGAAGATGAATGTACATTGCCTGAGAAGTAAGTGAAACATTCACAAGTCATTGACGGACATAAATGCGATCTCGTACATGTATACTCCATCGGCGAGTATGTAAATGTTTAGTGTGGCGTCGATAGTTACGATGCCACAACGTAGGTGCACGCTCTCTTAAGTTGGGACTATGAGAGAAGACTAACCACGCCGACCACAGCGCCCTATGGCCGACTCTATGGAGCTTAGGCAGTTCCGTCTTGATTTCGCCCATTTCATCAAGAGAAGACTGCCTGGAAATATCGCTTCTACTTCCGAGTGGGCTAGCTTGGTATTGGGACTTTGAATTACACTCCTGGAAATGGAAAAAAGAACACATTGACACCGGTGTGTCAGACCCACCATACTTGCTCCGGACACTGCGAGAGGGCTGTACAAGCAATGATCACACGCACGGCACAGCGGACACACCAGGAACCGCGGTGTTGGCCGTCGAATGGCGCTAGCTGCGCAGCATTTGTCCACCGCCGCCGTCAGTGTCAGCCAGTTTGCCGTGGCATACGGAGCTCCATCGCAGTCTTTAACACTGGTAGCATGCCGCGACAGCGTGGACGTGAACCGTATGTGCAGTTGACGGACTTTGAGCGAGGGCGTATAGTGGGCATGCGGGAGGCCGGGTGGACGTACCGCCGAATTGCTCAACACGTGGGGCGTGAGGTCTCCACAGTACATCGATGTTGTCGCCAGTGGTCGGCGGAAGGTGCACGTGCCCGTCGACCTGGGACCGGACCGCAGCGACGCACGGATGCACGCCAAGACCGTAGGATCCTACGCAGTGCCGTAGGGGACCGCACCGCCACTTCCCAGCAAATTAGGGACACTGTTGCTCCTGGGGTATCGGCGAGGACCATTCGCAACCGTCTCCATGACGCTGGACTACGGTCCCGCACACCGTTAGGCCGTCTTCCGCTCACGCCCCAACATCGTGCAGCCCGCCTCCAGTGGTGTCGCGACAGGCGTGAATGGAGGGACGAATGGAGTGTCGTCTTCAGCGATGAGAGTCGCTTCTGCCTTGGTGCCAATGATGGTCGTACGCGTGTTTGGCGCCGTGCAGGTGAGAGCCACAATCAGGACTGCATACGACCGAGGCACACAGGGCCAACACCCGGCATCATGGTGTGGGGAGCGATCACCTACACTGGCCGTACACCACTGGTGATCGTCGAGGGGACACTGAATAGTGCACGGTACATCCAAACCGTCATCGAACCCATCGTTCTACCATTCCTAGACCGGCAAGGGAACTTGCTGTTCCAACAGGACAATGCACGTCCGCATGTATCCCGTGCCACCCGACGTGCTCTAGAAGGTGTAAGTCAACTACCCTGGCCAGCAAGATCTCCGGATCTGTCCCCCATTGAGCATGTTTTGGACTGGATGAAGCGTCGTCTCACGCGGTCTGCACGTCCAGCACGAACGCTGGTCCAACTGAGGCGCCAGGTGGAAATGGCATGGCAAGCCGTTCCACAGGACTACATCCAGCATCTCTACGATCGTCTCCATGGGAGAATAGCAGCCTGCATTGCTGCGAAAGGTGGATATACACTCTACTAGTGCCGACATTGTGCATGCTCTGTTGCCTATGTCTATGTGCCTGTGGTTCTGTCAGTGTGATCATGTGATGTATCTGACCCCAGGAATGTGTCAATAAAGTTTCCCCTTCCTGGGACAATGAATTCACGGTGTTCTTATTTCAATTTCCAAGAGTGTAGTTACGTTCAGTTAAGGGTTGGACAGCAACGAGTATTTGTTAGTTTTGAGATTATACAGAACAGTTATCCTAACTTCACAGGATCAGACACGGACTATGGCTTCACACCTACGTACCCATCCTAGCCAAAGTTTTGTATGCATTTGATATATACTTGTGTTTTTGACTCTATAAAAAGTGTTAAAGTTATACGCAGTACCGAAGTGCTTCACCTCTCCTGCTCCTACTCGTTCCTTCACTCTCGGCCTGTATTACAGAAGCAGTTTACAGGAGCAGACCCTCGCACCGTCTATACCGGCGGGATACAAAAATTAGAGTTGCAGTTCTCTGCGTCACATAAAAGGAAAAACAAAAGTCTGTAGTGTCTATCGTGTATAGTTTTGTTACCAGGCCTGGTAGAGTAATAATGTGCGTGAATAGCATCAGATGTTGTGTTATCATCGTCAAAGACACGCAGGTGATGCGAATTTGTTTGAGACAGCCGTCATCACCAACCGACAGAATTTGTAAGGGGTTCGTAGAGGCTCTCCATTTGGCCGGCTTGTCGAATCGTGCAGTATTCTGATATGTGGGGCCATCGGATGCCACATTGGCCTGATGGTGGAGTTCATGGGAATGTTTGGACAGGTGTACTCGTCATCAGGTTTCTGATCGACTACATCTCACCTTCGCAATGGAGAATCGACGTAATATTCATCAAGCACATCATAATCCTTTCACTTCTGCGTCTGACATCCAAAACAATGGACCCACTGGTACTGTGTCATCCCCCCACAGCGATAGCCAGACTAGGGAATTATCGCCCCTTGCGTAAGCTGCCGTTAACATTAAAACGATAAGATTCGCTGATGACATTGCTATCCTGAGTGAAAGTGAAGAAGAATTAAATGATCTGCTGAACGGAATGAACAGTCTAATGAGTACACAGTATGGTTTGAGAGTAAATCGGAGAACGACGAAGGTAATGAGAAGTAGTAGAAATGAGAACGGCGAGAAAGTTAACATCAGGATTGATGGTCACGAAGTCAATGAAGTTAAGGAATTCTGCTACCTAGGCAGTAAAATAACCAATGACGGACGGAGCAAGGAGATCATCAAAAGCAGACTCGATATGGCAAAAAAGGCATCTCTGGCCAAGAGAAGTCAACTAATATCAAATAACGGCCTTAATTTGAGGAAGAAATTTCTGAGGATGTACGTCTGGAGTACAGCATTGTATGGTAGTGAAACATGGACTGTGGGAAAACCGAAACAGAAGAGAATCGAAGCATCTGAGATGTGGTGCTACAGACGAATGTTGAAAATTAGGTGGACTGATAAGGTAAGGAATGAGGAGGTTCTACGCAGAATCGGAGAGGAAAGGAATATGTGGAAAACACTGAAAAGGAGAAGGGACAGGATGATAGGACATCTGCTAAGACATGAGGGAATGACTTCCATGGTACTAGAGGGAGCTATAGAGGGCAAA
Organism: Schistocerca nitens; assembly: GCF_023898315.1. Lineage (NCBI taxonomy): Eukaryota > Metazoa > Arthropoda > Insecta > Orthoptera > Acrididae > Schistocerca > Schistocerca nitens. The sequence continues at coordinate 1,157,532,886 of NC_064614.1, read as the reverse complement.
AACTGTAGAGGAAGACAGAGATTGGAATACGTCAAGCAAATAATTGAGGACGTGGGTTGCAAGTGCTACTCTGAGATGAAGAGGTTAGCACAGGAAAGGAATTCGTGGCAAGCCGCATCAAACCAGTCAGTAGACTGAAGACCAAAAAAAAAAAAAAAAAACATCAAAACACAAACGGCTTTGTTAGGAGGGGTGCCATGGCTGGGAAGCATGGTCTGGTGATGAATGCCATCGCACCGTGCTCAACAATTAACGGGGTTCTGCACTGACACAGATGTCCGTCGTCGGTGAGAATGGCATGTGGTCACTGAGGGAACTCCGACGACAACGGTACGTCATGGGCATAAGGCTTCATCACGCGCTACCTCTCATGCGACACTATCGAGGGGCCATTATTCAATATGATAAGTCTCGTACACACATGGCACACGTCTGTATAAACTATGGGCGTGATTAGGAGGTATACTGTCCAAGTGTCATTATTTCGGGTATCAAGGATCAGTCACAACAGTTGTGGCCAGCTTGTCTTCAGAGAGGTTGCAATAGCTTTAGGACCAACTAAATCTGTGCAAGCATCCAAGCGGGAGGGCGTGCAACGTCATATTGACAAGTGGGCTCGTACTGATCTTTCTAAATGGTTCAAATGGCTCTGAGCACTATGGGACTTAACTACTGACGTCATCAGTCCCCTATAACTTAGAACTACTTAAACCTAGCTAACCTAAGGACATCACACACATCCATGCCCGAGGCAGGATTCGAACCTGCGACCGTAGCGGTCGCGCGGTTCCAGACTGTAGCGCCTAGAACCGCTCGGCCACCTCGGCCGGCTCTAAATTTGACTCGAACTTGTTATCACCGAAATAACATCACATGCCCCCTCGACACGTGAAGTTCCAAAAGGTACCCTGAATTACAGATAAGAGCGCAATTTACTTTATTTCCAGTTTTGCTATTTCACATACCTGAAAGTGAATGTATCGGCGCTGTAATACGTGAGGAGTCAGCGGAAGTTTCCTACGCTGGCTAACACAGGCGGTTTGCCATATGGCGCTTTCAGAGCCAGTGGGATCAGATGCCGATGTAGCAATCGCTCGTGACGTCAGCGAAGAGGTACGTACGAAAGGCGCATTTATTCTGGCGCGAATAAATATATGGTAACAAAAGTTTCCTTTTGCCGCTAAGGCATTAGGTGGAGTTTACTAGTCAAAAATACCATATCTCAGTAATTTTATAATGCCAGGAAACCCCTAAATATTAATAAATAAATGAATAACTTTGGGATAACCGAAGATGTACGATCTTATACGAACTATACCGATTGTACCCTCAAGTTACAAACTGTGCGCCATAGACGGCAGTCGTCGAGAGGATGCATTTCGATCTAGTCACGCGGTAGACCATGCTCTTTTACCATTAATAGTTAGCTTATAATCAGTGTGAACAAGTTCATTTAAACGCACCATAATGGAATCTCGAGTAAAAATTATTTGCACAAAAAAGGCTTCTTCCCGCTTCATTACGTAAGACGTAGACAGCAGTATCGCACTTTCAGAATCCGAGGGCGGTGCTACGGCTTTGCAAGTAGGCATGAAACTACGAGAGCACCGCCACATAACAGGCAGGAATAATTCCTACGTGGCGGCTCAATAGGTAAACTCAAGGACGGACTGGTTTAATTATCGCAAGACTCGCGTGCGAAAGCGTGGGCACCCGATTTTAATTCCATTCGGACTTGGTACTCTTTCTTTTACTTGTAATAATATTACATTTCGTTTGATAGTGTTCTTACTAAAATTGAGTACGTCTAACGCATCTATACTTGTTACCAAATTAAAGTCTTCCATCCGGTTTTTCTCTCTGTAAGTGAAGACCAATCTCAGGAACTACTGTAGGAATTTGGAAGCGGTTTTTTCTGACAAAAAAAAAAACAGATTCAGGAGGGAAGTTTGTCTATAGAATGTACGTCGGTGTGCTAAAATGTAATACCTCCCATTTTTTTTACGTGAAAACTCTTGAGGCTTTCTCAATGAAACAAACGTTATCACCATTCTACACCTTTATTCTTCATGTATACATATTTGCAGCTCTCTGCTGCCACAGGCTTCGAATTGCAGCGTGTAACATGGCAGCCCGTAACGTAACTATGTCCGTGCGTGAGAAACGACGCGCTATAATCGAGTTACGAATTCGTAGAGTTCCGCCTCACAGGAAGCACCCTTTCCTTCAGCAATGCCAGACACTGTGACATCTGCAACAACCCGACGCCGTCGGTTCATCGTCATCAATCATCCTCCATACAGTCCCAACTTGGCCACATCCGCTTTCTTTCTTTTTTTTTCAGAACGTAAAGAACACCTTTATGGACTTCATTTTGACAGTGACCAAGTCAGTAAAGTTAACATTCTACAGTGTCGGTATCAAAAAACTCGTCTGTCGCTTGGAGAAAAGTGGTCCTCGCCAGGGTGACGAGAAATAACTGTGTAAACATGAAGGATGAAGATTTAAAATGTTAATACCGTTTGTTTGATCCAAAAAGCTTTAAGAGTTTTTTCATAAGAGAATCGGAGGCATTATTTTTCAGCCCTCCCTCGTATTACCTCTACTCCAGACAAGTCAGACAGTCGTAGATACTTAGCGTTACCCGTGCAAAGCCGGGGCACGTCTCCAGTTGAAAATTAAATTGCACAAATTCAGAGAGCAAGTTTTGTAATTAGAACAGATAAAGCAGAAAACTGCATGAACAGCAAAAGAAATAAGCAAAAGCATTAATTTGATCTGTAGTAAGGGTCGATGGATGGATGTCTCTGTACAGAGACATTTGTAGAGTGCCCAACAGAGGCGTGCAAGTGACACCGAAGATGTTGCAATACTAAGGGAACATAGAGGGGCCTTTTGCCGTTTTATCGACGCACGTTTCAATGTCAACCACTCCCCCTCCCTCCCCGTGCACACGCCAAAGGAGGGCGATAGAAAGGAAGGCTGAAATACCTTAAAAATCCTTTTCTACTTCGCATCACGTTCAAATTTCGTCGAATGGTTTCCAACGGTCCCTAATGGTTCGACCCTGTGTACCGGAGACAAAATTACGGTCACGCAACACCACGTGCAATGGGGTTGCACCCCTGTGATGTCATCAGAGATGGGCTGAATCGTCCAGTGGACGTCATCATTGTCAGAAGTGGTCCTGTTCTACACAGCTGTCGTTTCCGATCTCTAAATGCGTGGAAATGAACGCCCCAACACAAGGATTGGTTGCATGATGCCCATTATGACACCTTCCCATGGCACTTCTGAACAACGCTGTGTCCAGAACTTTTTCCTCGGTCATTCCTACCAACATCGCGTGATTTCAACGCTGTGGTCACGATTCTGCCCTCCTTCGCGGAAGCGCGAAGAGAAGGGTTGAGATGTGGGTAAGGGAGTGGCACTGAGCAGAACTGTAGTTAAATTTGGTGCAAATGTGACATCATTAACTCACCTTACGCCTGAAATGAACTTTTGAGCTCAGGCCTTTCTTTCGCACGTGTCGACTATTTGCCGTTTGAAGCTTCGCCGAAGCCCAAGGCTATAGCCACCTTCCAGCAAACTTCTAACTTCTGCGTCGTAACGGGAGAAAATGAGGCGGTTTTTAGAAAAATATCCTTTAATTTAGTTTCCACCTGCAATGGCAATCATGAGAAGTGTGATGCAAACGTTCAGATTTATGTCTCTCACAGAATTGAGGTCCTTAGGAAAAAAGTGAAATGACTGCAGATGAAACTGAAGCGGCGTGAAGAAAAGGTGGAAACAATGGCAGAATTGTAAGGGGTAAGCTCTTGAAACGACATCCAGTCTGGTCAGCACACTAGCCCCCGTGGTTAATCGGCGATGTGGATTGGACACGGGGCAGACTCGCCTCTGTGAATCCCGGGAGCTGCACGTTAGCGAGCTCGGTTATCCGTAGTGGCCGGCCGCGGTGGCCGAGCGGTTCTAGGCGCTACAGTCTGGAACCGCGCGACCGCTACGGTCCCAGGTTCGAATCCTGCTTCGGGCATGGATGTGTGTGATGTTATTAGAAGTTAAGTCCCATAGTGCTCAGAGACATTTGAACCATATCCGTAGTGACGGGGAAACCCGAATAAAAACAGTCGATTCAGTGAACTTACCGACTGTGTAACTCATTCTTTCTTTCCAACTGAAACCTGTGAGTAGTATGTATGTCGGTTGAACTGTGCATTCTTTCTTTCAACTAAAACCACTCTTTAGTATTTTAGTTGTCTGACGTATCTACTTAGTTTCTGATTCAAACCGTCTTTTCACGATTAGAAACTTATTATTATACTGCTGTGGCGTACGGCCCAGACGCAATGGTAACCCCGGTTGCAGTCAAATCACCGCTGCCGGGCTGGGCTAGCAGTTGGACAAGTGACCGTCCGAGCGGCCGAGAGCTGACGGCAAGCGAGATGCACTCAGGCCCTGTGAGGGTAACGAAGGAGCTACTTCATTGGAAAGTAGCGGCTCCGGTCACGGCCGGGAAAGCGATGTGCTGACCACACGTCCCTCCATATCCGCATACAGTGACGACTGTGGTCTGAGGATGACACGGCGGCCGGTCGGTACCGCTGGGCCTTGAAGGCCTGTTCGGACGGAGATTAGTTTCATATCGCTTTGGATTAAGTTTTTCCGCATCTAATTAACGCACAACTAAGTAAGCAGATGTATCGTTCGTGGTACGAAGCTGAACGTAAAAGTTCACCTAGAAGTACGTGAAGAAGAAAGTAACACTGCCAGATTTTTGAGACTGATAGTATTTCGTTTTCTGAAAAGGCGTGACAATTTCCATTAATTAAAAATACTTTGAATGTAACACTTAAACACTTATTCAGTCATTTATTTCTATGACAGGCAAACATATCGTGCAAAAAATTACGTTACCGGCTGCCTAAGTATCAGTCATACTCATTCACGCAAGCTGTCGATATTTTACAGCCTTTGAATAATAGCAGGTATAGTATTTCAAGGGAATGAAGATGTATGTTCACGTTCATACATTGGTGTTTTCAATTTCCAAATTAACCCTTAACTAGAAACAGTCTGCAACAACGTTCAGATTCCCCCTGGACCAACTATAGAGACAATAGAAGTCGCCTTAATCCTCGGCAACTATATGAGTTTTCCGTTCATTTTTTCGTCAGTGTTTGTGAAGTGGCCTGGGAATGGAAGAAGTCATATGACTGGGTAGAAAGCAATTCCAAGATAAATTCAATGCGGTATACTGTAGTTGTAAAGATGATTCTTCTCAAGAAGAAAAATACTTCCGCCAAGTGGCAGTGCTTAAGAAGCTAGTGGTCCAGTCATAAAGTCACTAAACAACGTTGTATCTTACATGCTTTCTGTTCACGTCACTTCAGCGTCAACCGAAAGAGAATTAATAAAAGAATACTTTGTCCGAGGTGGTTATGGTAAGTCCCTATGGGACCAAACTACTGAGATCATCAGTCCCTACGCTGACACCCTGCATAATCTAACTTAAACGAACTTGCCTAAGACCGCACGGCTACCTCGCGCGGCATCCTTTGTCCGTTGTAGGCTCTACTGTGTGATACGTGTTACCAACCGGACACAATAGAAAGGACCAGGCCCCTTTGTTTTTTTCTTTTATCACTCGTTTATTACATCAGAGAAAAACACATTTTAAGACAAAATTTAACTACATGAAATATTGCTCCCAGTAAAGGTTAACATAAGCAGTGACCAAACTTAGTTCTCTTAAGGGTTTCTGCTGGCAACAAATTTTAAGGAGGCAACGTAAGGTTTATATCAATTTAGCTCAAACACGTAGCTAGTGATTGAATCACGACACAGACACTAACAATTTCGGCAACAAATAAATAGCGTGAATTTGTACTCACAGTAACCAACTAATCAACAGCTTTGCCATTGAATAAGTAGCAGGCCATTTGGAACGAATTAGCAACACCCAGCAACTAGGGGAGTTAATACCAACAATCTTTAAATGTCTTGCTCCCCATTAAATAAACAAACTTACAGTAATTAAATGAATAACAAATCAAACACATTACGCTCCACTCAAACTCTTCAGTGGAAGCCAAGCCAAAACGAAGATTCCATTAACTGACTAGCACTGAAGTCATACTAAAGCTCATCTCTGTGTTCCCAGACACACATGGGGCAACCTTATACAAGACAAGATTTTGAAGGGAGCACATCAGTAAAACCGGTAGTGGAGCTAACTCGTGCCACTGAAAATTAAGGTACTAGACCGGGGCACAAGGTGGTATACAATGAGGTTGCCTTAGAGCGATACTGAGCTCCAAAATATTAATTCAAATGGCCATTTCAAAATTAAGTACACATAAACCAGCATTAATTAACGAGGAGTGACACCAGGTTGATCGAAGGGATGACAACACTTAATTGAAAAGACGAATGCCGGAGGCGGTAGTAATATCAAACATCTTCTGCGAGTTTTAACAAGAAGTCACTTCCCGCTATTCAAGTAAACATTTAACCAAGCACAAGGAAGGGACCCCAAAGAGAAAATTCAAATAACACCACCAAAAGATTATAAAGGACAGGGGACCCCAACTATTTAAATCTAAAAGAATTAGCTCTCCCCAAAGGCAGAGTAAACGCTAAGGCCACACTTAAGAGGCCACCAAAATTGGTTACCAAAAGTCTTATACATTTGCTCCTTTTCTTTCAGAGAAACACAAGGCTGCTTAACCTCTGCTGGACCTCCGGTATGGCTCGTGTAGGATACACCAGGCAGCAATCCAAGCTAGGCGGTCGCAAGGCACGGCGAGCAAAATCAGGAGAGCAGACAGGTATGCAGCCAACTGAACCGGCAGACCGCGTACAACCAACTCCACATATACGTGGTTGCTTCCCACCTCGTACCTCGCGGCGTCTCAGCAGGTCGCCCGAGCAAACGTCAACTGCCCCTCGCCCCGTGAATACGGAAAACAACAATGCAAGCAATTATAAGAAACACTGAAGGATCGATTATGGACATCCAAGAGACTGGCGCGCTAGTAACGAGTGCCACGTCTCACTGTGGTTTATTAAAATCGTGCTAGACTTATTTGAAGTATTGTGTGCTCGGTAATCAGTGATCAAAGGTCATTTAAGGGCATGTATATACTTTACAGTACTTTAAAATCATATATGAATGTAGAAATATCATGAAATAATGACAGAGATAGAATTTATTTTTTACTGGAGTGCCAGAATTAACGAAAATATTGTAACGTAGATCATCAGTGTCTTAAGGTTACATACAGATATACGGAGACGAGCTTACTTGTATAGATGAATGAGTCACAAAAACACAAACTTCTAAAATATTTTAAGTTTATATTCTCTGTGACAGATCAGTAGGACGAGAAAATCTGTGAGTATAAGTCTGCCTTTTATTACATCAAGTTGGGTGATAACAGGACCCAATAAAGATATTGATGTATCAGCAGTGTGCGATTTGTGCTTTTACCAGTAGGGGGAGGGGGGGGGGGGGGAAAATGTCTTAGGGGGTTAGTATAATTACATATGTTACTAGCTTGGACCGTGGCGTTACCCATGGTTAAACAGTTATTTATAAATAGATGTTAATGTTGAAACTCACTATTCACGCGTATGCACTATCAGAAAAGCCATCCCTTGTTATATCTTTAAAAGTACATTATTGGTAAAGCTTAGTTACGAAATCATCTACATACAGGTATACGACGGGAATTCAAAAAGTATAGGCACATCTGTAAAAAGCTGTACTTATTCTGATGATAGAAAACTTAAACATGACTTATTTTTCTACGTAACCTCCCTGGACTTCAATGCAGTTTTCCCAACGTTTTACGAGTTTTTTTTTTTTTATTTCATCAGAAAATACGTTTAACGGTTGCATCTGAAACCAATTTTGCACCGCAGCAATGACGTCTTCATCACTTTCAAATCTTCTTCCCTGTAGTGCTTCCGTTAAGGGTCCAAACATGTGAAAATCACTTGGAACCAGGTCTGTACTGTATGGTGGATGTTCCAGCACCACGAATCTCAACTCCTTTATTGCGTCGGCTGTCCGTTTGGCAGAATGTGGGCGTGCGTTATCTTTCTGCAGGATGACACCTCTTCAGAGTTTTCCACGACGTTTGGATCTGATTGCAGGTTTTAGTTTCGTACGCAACACGTCACATCCACCATACAATACAGACCTGGCTCTAAAGCCTCGTTTACGCTGGGGCGACATCTTGCAACATTGTGGCATGCTACGGAAATGTGGCGTGCGTCGTCTTGTAGCATGCTACAACAGGAAACATCTTGCGGCGTATGTTGCATGCGGCAGGTTAATTTATACCAGAGCAACAGAATTTGTGCCACATGTGTGTCGGTCTTGCAGTATAAAGGATGATAAAGTATCGTAGCGGCGGCCTACTTGGTATTTGCACATGCAGCTAACAACGGAAATGAAAACCAAAGGAAAAGAAAACGATGGTGGAAGAGAAGAGTATTTAAAGAAAGTCCACGAAATAGTATCCTAGGAACTAGAAGCAGACGATGGTGCGTTATTTAGTAAGGTGTGCTTTCGTCCCAGGCGCGTTAGTCCGCGCCATACCGTTGCCAAAAGGTGGCCTAACGGTAAATGTACGCACAGGTACCTGGCCGGTCACCACCCTGTGTCAGGACCCGGGGTTGGAATTTCAGCCCCCAACTCTGCGGTACGACTGCTGCGGTACTGCCACACTACTTCCCTCGCAAGCTCGCAAGTAAACAGATGACGCACCTTAGACGAAAGCAACAATGACAACATGAGAATGATAATTTAGTTCTAAATGTTTCGAAATGCTTAACTACTACATAACACTTTTTCAAAATTAATAAGCAAACATATTAATAGTATTAATAGTAAGACTGTATTAAAAACTTTCAGTGTTCGGCTCCACAAATTTTAATTATATGTAAAGTTTTACTCCAGTGCGTGGGAAATAAACATCCCAGGTAGGGATGCATAAACTAAAGCCAGAGGAGGGGATGGTCTGATGCAGAGGGGGGGAAATCCCCCCATCCCCCCCTGCAAATCGCACAATGTGTATGAGTACACTTAAATTTCACTGTAACAGTATTACATACAGAAAAATGAGAAAATATTGTTCTAAAAGCCATGTATATGTATCTCACATTAAGCAAAACACAAAGTGCAAACCACATTACGTAAAGAAAAACGTATGGAACCAAGCAGCAATGTCCGGAAAATACAGGTGACAATAATTCCAATACATGCCTCAATTAGGTGCTTGATAATGGCTCACGGCCGAAAGCAGCTAACAGCACGAGTACAATACAGACTACGACAGAAATTTATTCTTTTATTAAACACTTAGAGGCTGTGGATCACCACGGAAGCAAAATCGAAAGACAATTACAGGTGATGGGTGGAAACCACAGAGAAGAGAACGACAGAGCTTCAATAAATTTAAGTAAGTAAGTAATTTTCGGCCGGCCGTTGTGGGCGAGTGGTTCTAGGCGCTGCAGTCTAGAACCGCGCGACCGCTACGGTCGCAGGTTCGAATCCTGCCTCGGGCATGGATGTGTGTGATGTCCTTAGGTTAGTTAGGTTTAAGTAGTTCTAAGTTCTAGGGGACTGATGACCTCTGATGTTAAGTCCCATAGTGCTCAGAGCCATTTGAACCAAGTAATTTTCCATTTATTTAAACACAAACTCATAATGCAGTACCAGTCATTAACCTCTTAAGATCTGCCAAAAATTCGTATTTAATGCCGCTAGTAAGAAAAAATCGTATTCAAGTATACAGATAGATAAATTTTGAAATTACGTAATTTTGGGAAATATAGTTTTTACTCTACTCTCTTTGAAATAGGTTACGTTATTTGTCTCTAAGAAACTTGGCAATCCTTATCATCGTTCGTGTATAACCGAAAACTGTGAAAAAATACGTAAGTGAAATCAGGTAATCCCGGAGACTCAAAGAAAACATTAGTATCACTGACGTTACAGTCAGAGATTTGTGTCCGTCGGTTGTCTCATACTGAGTGAAACCACTATCCGTTCCCCACGTAGTCAGACACTGTCAACGTAAAGCGCAGCGCTAAATGTAGGTACGGAAAAACGCGCAGGTTCGAGATATTTGAAACAAAACGTTATCGAATTAGATTACTTTTGCTACGCAATAGAGATAACTTATTTTAAAGCGTCAAATGGGTGCGGCACTGTGCTTACCCATTACCCTTCAAATAACGTTACATATGGTACAGCGCGACTATACCGTTCATTTCAGCTATAAGCCCTGTATAATACGACATCAAACCTTTTAAAAATTTGTCAATGTGATAAAATCGCGGTACGCTCACTGACAATATATTCCAATATATAAAAGGTCGAAATTCCTTTGCATGAACAAAGTATTAAACAAACATCTGATGAAGGCAAAAATCATGGTGTATAAAAATGGTGGGGCTATTCCACCCAGTCAAGAGGCTACTCTGCCCAATCTGTTCCTGTGCCAAAATCTCTACTATTCATCAGAAGTAAACATTTTTCGTCATTTTGCACCCACACACACTTCGTGAAACCATGTAGCACATTGCTGCCTACAACACTTGTTACTGCTTGTTTCGTATCTTCCTCGGGTCATGAAGCACTTGTCTTTTTTTCCCTTTCAACGTACGAACCCTCTGAAAAGAAACCAATAAAACGTATCCTCTAGAATTTCGCAGTAAAACATTAAACTAATAATTTGACTCAGCGGAAATAGCGCCAAGTGTAGGGGGTGAAGTATCCTCATGTGCAGGCCTTTGACGAAAAAGTTAGCAATATTTGTTGATACACACTGTGTAACAATAGGAGTTTAAAATTTCACGTTATTGTGCATCGTTCACTTTAATTTGTTACGTTGTATTCTTTAACGTGGCACTAATCCATCATTTGTTCTTCTGTCCTGTCAATAATTTAAGAGAAAGCACATTCGGCGACAGAAAGATACTGACACAAACATAATGCAGAAAGACTTTGTGAACTAGCACACTGTTGCAGCATTTCTTATTTCATGTAGATTAGCCTCGTGAACGGAATAGCCTCCGGTATCGTGCGCTGTTCTGTACTAAAACAGGAAGGGTAGTCAAAAAGTCCCATTGATAAGGTGGAGACGGGCCGCGATATTTTTGTTCTGGCTGTACTAGCAGAGTGCTGCGGTACTGTGGCCAGAGGATTTCAAGGTGTACCACAGCTGCAAACAGAGAAAAAATTAATTATATAGCTTTATTTGTTCAAGATGATAATTAAAACTCTATACCTACCCTCGCAATGAACTTCGCGCATATACCTGAACGAAGTCTGGAGACAGATCTCTATGTGGGCAGAATTTTAAAACCGATAATCTGCGAAAGGAAACAAAACAAAAAAAGGAAAAAAGTTTCTGCGGGAAACGGTGTCTCAGATACAGTACGCCACAGCAAGCAAGCGAGATAATCGAGACAGGAAAGCGGTGTTTACGGCGTCGGCTCGGAACGCCTACTCCGATGAGGCCGAACGACTCACTCGCGGCCCGCTTAGCATGGAAATGAGGCCGGACGCAGTGTGCAGCGACGCACCCCCGCCGTGCGCAATCTAATTGCGTGCACGCACGACAGGTCGGCAGGCGCGCTGCGCCCACGCACGCACTGCCGGCCCGCACGTCATGTCAGATTGCTGCCGATTACCGGCGTCTGCCTAGGTGCAGGGACACGCATCCGAATGTTTACATTTCTGTCCACCTTTAGAGCTTTACATTCCAGTTGCTTACAGAAAACTCAAACTACTGTACTAGCGAGGAGCTGACACTGGTAAAGCGTCAGCGCTAAACATAACATTTGAACCAGAAAGGGCAGTTTCTTTATAAAAAAATGTACTGCAAATATTTATGTATTTCTTTACCACGTCTCTTCTGAGAAACGTCAATAAATGCAAACAAAAGTACAGTGCAGTTTTAGAATTAGAAAAAAATGGCTTTCAGCACTATGGGACTTACCTTCTGAGGTCATGAGTCCCCTAGGGCTTACAACCACTTAAACCTAACTAACCAAAGGATATCACACACATCCATGCCGAGGCAGGGTTCGAACCTGCGACCGTAGTGGTCGCGCGGCTCCAGACTGTAGCGCCTTGAACCGCTCGGCCACCCCGGCCGGCTAGAATTAGAAACTTTACAATTTAATTGAAGATACCAATCTATTAAGCTTCAGCTCACTTCGATGTACCTTTTACAACACAGATTAACAAGCACAGTAGTAACTAAAACAGATAGAGTAACACTTCCATTAGCAGATGCTGCGTACCAAAAAACTAACACGAAGGACATTTAGGCATTTATTTAACAACTCAGATCAGGCAATGAGCCACTATTAAAGAACACTACAAATCAAACGGGCAACGACAACAGACGTACAGATACATTTAAGAAACAACGCCCAACTGCCTTCAATTAATAGTGAAAGAGTGTTCCCCCGCCAGTCCAAATTGTGCTCCTAAATTACAAAGCAAGCTCGAATCTATTAAGCAGCAGTATTTGTAACATAAACAGACAGCAAAACTCAGAAATGTACATAGCTTGTCTTTCCAAAATTCATATAAAAATGTATAACTACGAGGGCAGTTCAATAAGTAATGCAACACATTTTTTTTCTGAAACAGGGGTTGTTTTATTCAGCATTGAAATACACCAGGTTATTCCCCAATCTTTTAGCTACACAACACTATTTTTCAACGTAATCTCCATTCAATGCTACGGCCTTACGCCACCTTGAAATGAGGGCCTGTATGCCTGCACGGTACCATTCCACTGGTCGATGTCGGAGCCAACGTCGTACTGCATCAATAACTTCTTCATCATCCGCGTAGTGCCTCCCACGGATTGCGTCCTTCATTGGGCCAAACATATGGAAATCCGACGGTGCGAGATCGGGGCTGTAGGGTGCATGAGGAAGAACAGTCCACTGAAGTTTTGTGAGCTCCTCTCGGGTGCGAAGACTTGTGTGAGGTCTTGCGTTGTCATGAAGAAGGAGAAGTTCGTTCAGATTTTTGTGCCTATGAACACGCTGAAGTCGTTTCTTCAATTTCTGAAGAGTAGCACAATACACTTCAGAGTTGATCGTTTGACCATGGGGAAGGACATCGAACAGAATAACCCCTGCAGCGTCCCAGAAGACTGTAACCATGACTTTAACGGCTGAGGGTATGGCTTTAAACTTTTTCTTGGTAGGGGAGTGGGTGTTGCGTCACTCCATTGATTGCCGTTTTGTTTCAGGTTCGAAGTGATGAACCCATGTTTCATCGCCTGTAACAATCTTTGACAAGAAATTGTCACCCTCAGCCACATGACGAGCAAGCAATTCCGCACAGATGGTTCTCCTTAGCTCTTTATGGTGTTCGGTTAGACAACGAGGGACCCAGCGGGAACAAACCTTTGAATATCCCAACTGGTGAACAATTGTGACAGCACTACCAACAGAGATGTCAAGTTGAGCACTGAGTTGTTTGATGGTGATCCGTCGATCATCTCGAACGAGTGTGTTCGCACGCTCCGCAATTGCAGGAGTCACAGCTGTGCACGGCCGGCCCGCACGCGGGAGATCAGACAGTCTTGCTTGACCTTGCGGCGATGATGACACACGCTTTGCCCAACGACTCACCGTGCTTTTGTCCACTGCCAGATCACCGTAGACATTCTGCAAGCGCCTATGAATATCTGAGATGCCCTGGTTTTCCGCCAAAAGAAACTCGATCACTGTCCGTTGTTTGCAACGCACATCCGTTACAGACGCCATTTTAACAGCTCCGTACAGCGCTGCCACCTGTCGGAAGTCAATGAAACAATACGAGACGAAGCGGGAATGTTTGAAAATATTCCACAAGAAATTTCCGGTTTTTTCAACCAAAATTGGCCGAGAAAAAAAATGTGTTGCATTACTTATTGAACTGCCCTCGTACAAAGTGTTCCAAAATTCCTGTTACAAACTTCCATGACATGTAGGGGGGAGTGAGTACACTATGTTTTGAACAGGAACTCAAGTCAGGAAACGTACCGTACTCGTTCAACGACGGTTTCAATTCTGATGTTTAACTCATCCACTTCTGGTTGAGGATCGAATTAGGCGTGACGCAGCACAGTTATTTGGTAACATTTCGAAAGGGGACATAACGAAACATCCATTTATCACTTCAGCACATTTGTTTGTGTTACCACTTAAACACTATGTGTTTACATTATCCCAAAACAGAACGAAACCCACCACACCGGACGCACAGAACAGTACTGATGCATTACAACAGCGGCTCGATGTGTCGACAACCAACATTGATGTCTCTCCATCCCACCAGTTTCTACCGCATCGGCCACTAGGTCTTACTCTGTTTCTACATGAGTCTCACAGCAAGGCAGACATTAAATGAAATAAGGCGACCGTCTGATGTAGTACACGTCATCCTGTGTACCCTCTCGCATACCAGGACAAGCCACCGCGAAACTTTTCTCTTTCCCTCAGCAAACATGAACGCGTTACATATCTGAAACGAAACCTTCGTAGAATGGAGATCGTACGTTTCCGGACGTCTGTCCCTAATCAAAATATTATGTATTTACTTTCTTCTACAAGTACTAGAAATTTGTAACGGAAATTTACGAACACCCTGTATGAACTGAACCAGAAGACTCATACGGCTTCAGTTAAAACAGGGTAATTACACTTACACTACTGATCATTAAAATTGCTACACCACGAAGATGATGTGCTACAGACGCGAAATTTAACCGACAGGAAGAAGATGCTGTGATATGCAAATGATTAGCTTTTCAGAGCATTCACACAAGGTTGGCGCCGGTGGCGACACCCACAACGTGCTGACATGAGGAAAGTTTCCAACCGATTTCTCATACACAAAAAGCAGTTGACCGGTGTTGCCAGGTGAAACGTTGTTGTGATGCCTCGTGTAAGGAGGAGAAATGCGTACCATCACGTTTCCGACTTTGATAAAGTTCTGATTGTAGCCTATCACGATTGCCGTTAATCGTATGGCGACATTGCTGCTCGCGTTGGTCGAGATCCAATGACTGTTAGCAGAATATGGAATTGGTGGGTTCAGGAGGGCAGTACGGAACGCCGTGCTCGATCCCAACGGCCTCGTATCACTAGCAGTCGAGATGACAGGCATCTTATCCGCGTGGCAGTAACGGATCGTGCAGCCACGTCTCGATCCCTGAGTCAACAGATGGGGACGTTTGCAAGACAACAACCGTCTGCACAAGCAGTTCGACGACGCTTGCAGCAGAATGGACTATTAGCTCGCAGACCATGGCTGCGGTTACCCTTGACGCTGCACCACAGACAGGAGCGCCTGCGATGGTGTACTCAACGTAGAACATGGGTGCACGAATGGCAAAACGTCATTTTTTCGGATGAATCCAGGTTCTGCTTACAGCATCATGATGGTCGCATCCGTGTTTGGCGACATCGCGGTGAACGCACATTGGAAGCGTTTATTCGTCATCGCCATACTGGCGTATCACCCGGCGTGATGGTATGGGGTGCCATTGGTTACAAGTCTCGGTCAACTCTTGTTCGCATTGACGGCACTTTGAACAATGGACGTTACATTTCAGATGTGTTACGACCCGTGGCTCTACCCTTCATTCGATCTCTGCGAAACCCTACATTTCAGCAGGATAATGCACGACCGCATGTTGCAGGTCCTGTATGCTCCTTTCTGGATACAGAAAATGTTCGACTGCTGCCCTGGCCAGCACATTCTCCAGATCTCTCACCAATTGAAAACGTCTGGTCAATGGTGGCCGAGCAACTGGCTCGTCACAATACGCCAGTCACTACTCTTGATGAACTGTGGTATCGTGTTGAAGCTGCATGGGCAGCTGTACCTGTACACGCCTTCCAAGCTCTGTTTGACTCAATGCCCAGGCGTATCAAGACCGGTATTACGGCCAGAGGTGGGTGTTCTGGGTACTGATTTATCAGGATCTATGCACCTAAATTGCGTGAAAATGTAATCACATGTCAGTTCTAGTATAATATATTTGTCCAATGATACCCGTTTATCATCTGCATTTCTTCTTAGTGTAGCAATTTTAATGGCCAGTAGTGTACGTTTATGCTGAGTACACATTACACTCACAACTCATAATATTCATAAATTAACCACAGGGCACAAAGGCAATGGACAAGCATAAGCGTGAAGCAAAACAAATTTACAAATGTAGCTACCGGTAAAAGCGTCTTAGGAACAACTGAGTTGACTGAAGCACCACGGCACATCAGATGACTCCAACTAGCTTCTCGTTCAGTCTGCACCTAGCCTTAAATGTCTGTACGTACCAAACAGCAGAGGCCGTCTTTCACCACGTTCGTTCATTGTGTTCCTCAGGCATGTAGATTGACAGACTGACAACGCTGACTTTCGCTGAAAGTACTACACAGTTCTGGCAGATACTCCCAGCGTCCACGTAAGACAAGGCCCCCAGCCGCTGCCTTTGGATGGCCTTTCTCTGGTACCGGCCGGCAACAACTGAAGCCGAGCTGATGAGCGGCGGCGTTAAGTCGACACGACAGACGGATAGCGTGCCCCCTGCTTAACAACAGGCAAAGAGGCTGAATCGCACTTTCGATTACATGTTTTAAGCGCGCATGGGTCAAAACTAACGTGCGACAGATCGAGCCGCACATACATATCCAGCTCACTACCAGGACACTGCAATGTCCAAATTTCATCTACGTATTATCATATTATCATTTTCCGAAAAATTATAAAAAATCAGCGCCGATTAGTTAAAAAAACTTCTTAATTAGCCACTTAATATCGTATACAAACTACAGACTCAAAATATAGGAAATATAAGAAGAGTAAGAACACTGTTTGCGTATATGCGCACACACAACTCTTCCCCAAATCGAAATAATACGTATAGTAAGGGAAAATAACCGAAATTTACTTTTTGTGCTTAGGCAACATTTACAATCTCTCTGGTGCACAAGATTATTAACAAAAGTTATAACTCAGACACTTGTCAATAGCGTTTTCTAATTTTTCGATTCTGATTTTGCCAACCATTTTCAATCCCTGTATATTAAAGGCAGGATGACAGCATCGAACTAATCTAAGGACTGATGAAGAAATGCAACAAGTGCTTTATTTTATATTGGACTCCCTAGGCATATCTCGTTTTCTTCGACCCCATGGTATTAGTTTTCGTGGCCCGTTGATGTCTTTCATGTTTCTTTTCTATCTCTAACCGCGGAGACAGTAGAGCGGGTGAACAACGGTGAAGTGTAACCTACGGAAATGGTTCTTAAGGGAACGGCCAATAAAGTCGAGAGTCCAACGGTTTAAAGGGTGTCAACCCTATAAGGAATTCTGATTAACTCACAGCGTGCCCTTATGTCCCGAACGGGGAGGGGGGGGGGCGGGGGGGGGGGAGTGAGGCGCTCCTACCACACGGAGAATTTTAAACTTCTAAAAAACCAAGACTAAAGCCTCGGAACCAGACCAGAGTAAAACGAGAACTGAATGACGACCTGTTTAACTGCTAAAAACCATTCAACAGCCCAGATCGCATAAAGTATTTTTTTTAAAGACAGCTGGTTTCAACATACTATGCTGTCATCTTCCCGTCTTAAAATCCTTTGTTAGTAAAATGAACATGTTTTACAACAAAAAATTTTAAGATCTGAAGATGACAGCATAGCCTGTTGAAATCGATCGTCTTGAATAAAAAATTATATTTTATGCTGTTGAATGGTTGTTAGGAATCGGCGTAGCATGAAAATTATATATAAATCTTGGTGCACGGAACGTTCAGGGCATCGCAGCTAAGGAAACAGAAGTATTCAAAGAAATCCATCGGAAAAAATGGTTAAGTTCATATTTTCAGTGGAGTGAACAATGAGAGTTGAGTGTTGGACAAAGAAGGGGATATCTGTTGCGATTCATAAAAAGTGATAACGCAGCATTAGGAAATGGGACTGTGGTGTCACCGCCAGACACCACACTTGCTAGGTGGTAGCTTTAAATCGGCCGCGGTCCATTAGTACATGTCGGACCCGCGTGTCGCCACTGTCAGTGATCGCAGACCGAGCGCCACCACACGGCAGGTCTCGAGAGACGGACTAGCACTCGCCCCAGTTGTACGGACGACTTAGCTAGCGATGCACACTGACGAAGCCTCGCTCATTTGCAGAGCAGATAGTTAGAATAGCCTTCAGCTAAGTCAATGGCTACGACCTAGCAAGGCGTCATTAGTATTACATTGCATGAATCTAAAGAGTCTCACTTGTATCGTCAAGAGAGATGTACAACAATGATGGATTAAAGTTAAGTATTCCAGCAGCTACGTACTTTTCTTTATAGCATTCATTACGTATCCTGTTTCAGACCTATCTCTAGCCTGCGTGAGTTTAACGCGTGCATTCGGCCTCCTCAACCAAGTAGTGTGCGTAGTGTTGGCTAACTGCTAACACTACAGGGACTATGTCAACGAATTTCTGACGTGTATCTGAAGCTCAATGAATACGATGCAGCGATGGTTGCAAGATGTGCACCCACAGATAATGCCAGTGACGTTGAGAAGAATAATTTGTTTAATGTTTTGACGAACGTCATAGATGACATTAGCAATATGAAAGAGCTGTATCTTTTAGCAGATTTTAATGTTCGAATGAGTAAGCAGGATGCCAGAAAGGTTGCACAAAAATCTGGGGGAGAAGTAGCCAGGAATGTGTGAGCCGTACAGTCTTATGATATGGAATGGTTTTTTCAAAGCAAAGATATGTATTAATATACATGGATGCAGCCTACAAAGAAGTTAGATTTTGTTACTGATTATGCTATAGGAAAAGAAAGTATTAAGGTGGAGGAATGCAGAGTCCACAGAGGATCAAGATGTGGATGTGACCATTTCTCGCTTCGGTGTGCACTTTGGTTCTCCTTTTTATATGGAGCTGTTGAAGGTCAGGCCAAACGTACTATTTGAACATCCCGTGAAGCTATTATCTGTCTTGGTAGAGGGGAAATCCCTGTCGAGTTTAAAGAAGAGTTCATTAAAAACACGTTTAGAAAGGTAGCAAGAATGATTGTGTAAAATATCGAGACTCTATGGTGAGGTCGTTAAAACTAGTATCGCAAGAAGAACTGAGGAAGTAGACGAACAAAGGCTTCCGGGCAGACAGGTCGTGTATTGATAGTATCTGCAGCATTGGAAGGCGACTGACAAGGGACTGGCACGGAACTTGGAGACACACATGGTTGTTATAGAATTGCAATTCGTTCAGTATGCTGTTCATAGTAGCTTATCCGCATTTCTATTTTCTTATTCATTATTAAACGCACCCCTGAACTATCCCTACTTGATTTGTATTTGTAACCTTTACTTACCTGACGAGAAGTCCTGTTTTCCGGCTACCGAACTGCACTAATTCCCGCTAGATCTAGCTTCAACCTATCCATTTTCCGTTTTAAATTTTCTAACCTACGTGCCCGGTTAAGGGATCTAACATTCCACTCTCCGATCCGCAGGACGTTGGTTTTGTTTCTTCTGATGTGACATCCACCTGAATAGTCCCTGCCTGGAGATCCGAATGAGGGATTACTTTACCTCCGGAATACTTCAAACAAGAGTACGCCATCATCGTTTAACCATACAGCAAATCTGCATGCCCTCGGGTAAAATTACAGCTACTTTTCGCAGCACCAACACAGCAAGGCCCTTGCGCTTGTTGTTACAAGGCCAGTCAGTCAATTATCCAGACTGTTGCCCCTGCGACTACTGAAAAGGCTGCTGCCACTCTTCAGGAACCACACGTTTGTCTGACCTTTCAACAGATACCCACCCATTGTGTTGCACCTACAGTCCGGTTATCTGTATTGCAGCCCGCAGCTCGTGGTCGTGCGGTAGTGTTCTCGCTTCCCATGCCTGGGTTCCCGGGTTCGATTCCCGGCGGGGTCAGGGATTTTCTCTGCCTCGTGATGGCTGGGTGTTGTGTGATGTCCTTAGGTTAGTTAGGTTTAAGTAGTTCTAAGTTCTAGGCGACTGATGATCATAGATGTTAAGTCCCATAGTGCTCAGAACCATTTGAACCATTTCTGTATTGCAGATCCACGCGAACCAGCCGACGACGGCAAGATCCATGGTTCAAGGGGAGGAGGGCGAGAGGGGGAGGAGCGGTGAACAAATTATAGTCCTAAATAACAAGCAAAAACGGGCCTAGAATTTTATGAACTCTTATGAACAGTACTTTCTGCTCCAGCGGTGTCATTTCGAAATCACTCGTAAAAGCAGATCAACTCAAATGTTTGTTACAGTGACTTAAGATATGCTTACTTTCACTGTCAATGACCTCCTCAGTATGATCACTGTAAAAAATAAATAAATAAAAGAAAAGCATCTGTCAAAATCTCCTGCAATCATATAGCATCACCGCGCGAAGTGGCCGCGTGGTTTGAGGCGCCATATCACGGATTGTGCGGCCCCTCACACCGGAGATTCGAGTCATCCTTCGGCCATGGGTGTGAGTGTGTTGTTCTTAGCATAAGTTAGTATAAGTTAGTTTAAGTAGTGTGTAAGTCTAGAGACCGATGACCCCAGCAGTTTGGTTCCTTGGGGTTTCACACACATGTTAACATTTTTCACGTAGCACTATTTCCGTGCCGACTCTTCCTTTGAACGCTGTGACTGCTGCGATCACTACATTCGCAGAAGCACGTCAGTGTACCCCTGGATGTCTCTGTTTTGCGATAACGTCGGTGGTTTCAAGCGAAAGACACTGACACTTCAAAAAAGAAAAAGTTATTGAAATGGTGGTTTCAGGCAGAAATCCATGGTACTCAAAGGGTTAATGTGTGTACCAACAGAGTTTAGAAGAAGTTTCATTTTAATGTTTCTTTTGAACAACAGGACTTTTTTGCTTCAGTCACATTTAATAACAATATTTTCTTCAGCATGCTTACATCCTCCAGTGCACATCAATTAATTCTAGACTAATTTCTACATTTCTGTGACTACTTACGCCAGAGATAATGTTTAGCAATGAAGCTAAGTGTCAACGTTCTGCTTGGAAATTTACAGTGAGTTGCGATGCAACAATTTTTTTTACTGAAATATGGCACTGATTGATTGCAATAACCTAGTAATTACTTTCAGTCAGTAGAGACTATGTTTAAAAATCAAAATGGTGATTAATTAATAGATGTACACATTATAATGGCAGCTGCTGCTCAAAAGCGTCGTCCTAAAGTTAAAAACTGCTATTAAACAAGTCTGAGTTATTTTGTTACTGAGATCCATATCAGGAGGATATATTTAAGTTTTATTACTTTTGAATACATTACGGGAAAGGCAGTGACCAATGTCTTACAAATATTTACTATTAAAACAGTCTTGATCACGATTTATTTATCAAGGTGACCGGTTTCGACCACAGTAGTGGTCGAAACCGAGTGATTCTCCAGCGGAAAGAGCTTCCTACTCAATGGTCTGAAGATGACCACAATAGTGGTCGAAACCGGTCAGCTTGATAAATAAATCGTGATCAAGACTGTTTTAATAGTAAAAAAAATTAAGTTTTAAATTTTCATGTTTTGAAATTTAAGCGATCGATTTTGTCTCCCCCTATAACCAGATGCTAAAGTTACAGACGCAGACACGACATTGTTCAGACGATGTTCAGAGATCGCAGTTTACGAGATACGTACATTTTGCATGGTTAGTGCGGTCAAAGGAAAGAGCGAACCTAATGACGGCGAGAATATTCATGCCGACGCAAATGGATGGCGCACCGCGATGGCTAATGAAGGGAGCGAGCGTGTCATGATTAATAACCGCAGCAATTTTTCATCTTCCGCCAGGGCGTTACGCCACGTCTGGATTCATCTCCGCGGTCTAAACGCGCCCTGTATCCTAATGGTCGTGAAAACATCCGTGGATAAAGGTCTCCCATTTGTCTGAGAGTTGTGGTAATTTATAATAGGAATGTGTGCGTGTCTCCTTTCTCGCTGATGTCGGATGTCTTAACTGCGCGACGAGGAGTCATGAATTCCGGAGATAAGTTTCGCCACGCATGTTGGTTTATTTAGGTGTACGTTAGCACTGTTTGCGCTGCCAGATGGTCACCAGCCTTTTTTTTTTCCCGGCAGCTCATCCGTCAGCAATGAGAGCACTCAGCAAAGTGGGAGGAGTGAAATATAATGCTGCCACGATAGAGCAACCCGTATATTATTGTCTCTGTAAGTCCATCTTTCTGAAAGATATTTGAGAGACTTTGGTTGTTCAGTATAAAATATAAAATTAAAAACACCTCCACCAGTCTATATTTTTAATGTAATTTGTTTATGTGACCAGTTTCGGCGTTTCAGTACGCCATCTTCAGGCTCCTATGCAAAGATAACAACAATAATGACAGTCTGAACTACGTAATAAAGAGACGTTGTAAAATTTAATCTGTCGTAAACATTTAACAAAAACCAAACTGTACAAAGTGTGACATCATTGTCAACGATAAACTAAGAAATAAAACGAGAGAACAGTTGCACACTGTACGAACATAAACTCGGGAACAAAATATACATATGCCGTGTAATATAACTGTGATGGTTTTCCTTCACTGGATTCACGGCCATTGACATTAGCTCTACTTTCTAGTTGTTTATGAATATATGACACTGTAGTTGTCTAAAAATTACATGCAGTTTTGATCTACGATTAGTAGTTTCACTCTACTACTATACGGCACATACATATTTTGTTTCCGAGTCTATATTCATACAGTGTGCGACTGTTCTGCAATTTTATAACTTAGTTCATCTTGACTTTGATGTCACACCTTGTATAGTTTGGTTTTTGTTAAGTGTTTACTACATGTTACCACTGTGTGTAATTCATCCCTTTAAATCTTGCACCGCCGCTGTATTATGTAGTTCACATTGTCATTATTGTTGTTGTCTGTGCTCAAGGGGCCTGAAGACGGCGAAGTGAAACGCCGAAACTGCGCACATAAAATAACATTCAAATCACAGACGGCTGAAGGTGTTTTTAATTTTACATTTCGTATGTTAGTGTAGTCGCGGAGTTTTTACTTTTATCTTTCCCGCAACCCTCACCCTCAGTGTGCCTGAACACGTTCGCTTTGGTTCTAAAAAGTAATTAGGTTTCGCAGATCCTTGGGTCATTACGTTGAAATGGCATTGCGTCGCTCCTCAGGCATTAACCTTCAACAAGCACTTATTGCTCTTTCTCCGAGTTTTCTACATCATGGGGCGTCCGTCGCATCCAAATTTCCATATCCTTCTATCTTGACAGTCTTTTTTCTTTCTTGGCTCTGTCTCGCGTCTCACGCCTCACTTCATTGTTCCAATGTAGGCAGGGCAGTTCTGTTTTGTTGTTTCATGGCGGTCTCCAGTGTCATACTTGAGAGGGTCACTTTCCCCTGGCGTTCTTCTAAGATGTCCATACCGTGTTAAGCGTTTGTTTTCCGTTGCATCTGCAATATCCTGGAAAAATCCCATCTGTTTTCGTAACACTTAATTTCTTATTTTGTTTTATTTTATTTTTATATTAGATCACAACTTCATCTCCAAAACTCAATTTCCGTTGCCTTTAATTTATTTTCGTTGATCCTGACCACTTACCACAGTTCAGCACCATACAGAGCAGTATTCTCTACTACAGTTTTGTATATCCTCCTTTTAAATTTCTTCACGTAATTTTACTCCAAATAATGGAGTGTAGCTGCTTGATTGCTACATTTTCCTTCCCCATTCTGGGCTTTATTTCCTCGTTGCTTCCACCTTTATCCGAAATAATTGTCCCTAAATGTTTGTATGCTCGACTATACTTCACCATAGATCCTTCATACATAACAACATCCCTTCCTGTACTTCCGACAGCCAAGTATTAAATCTTTATGAAGTGTATTTCCATACCCCGCTGCTCATATTCCTCTTGAAGACATCTTAATATAAAATACACATCCTCTTCTTCCTCGGCGAATATGACCTGCTCCTCGGCGAAATTTAGGGAGAAAGAGGTTTCATCATCTATTTAATTGCCATGTTTTTGCACATCCTTCTCGTATATTTCAAAGCTTCACTTTTAAAGGGGTAGGTGCTAAATAGCATCCTTGTTTCAGTTAACTAACCTTAAATTTCTGTGATAGTAGCTTTCCCTCTTTAACAAGACCAGTATTATCTGAATACAGCTTTCTATCGGCTGGTACCTGATACTTATGAATACTCTGCGTATTCATTGCTTCTCACATAATAGAAAATGGTACACTGTCGAATTGCTCACAGTCCAGATCTCATCCTAAATGACCAGACACAGCTCAACACTTCCCCTCTCCTAAACTTCATATGATCATCTCTGTTGTTCATTACTTCCCACACTGTCGCTTCCTACATATTCCCATTTTCCTGTATTCATTAAGTTCTTTTGTGTCGTTGAAGTTGTCTTTGTATTCCATATAGACTGTAGTTTTAATAGTTAAGGCTTTCTTTTAACTGGTACTTGTATTACTGCCCATGTTCAACACCCCTTTTAGTTGTTTCATCAAATATTGTTCATATTTTACTTTGTTCATTTATTTAATACAAACTGTTACACAGCCACTGTTTTGATTATAATGTTAGTACCCCCACACTTTCAAAGTTTGCATTTACTATAGGTTCCCTCAAACGCCTCCATTTTCCTGCATTTATTTCTGTTTATCTTATTCATACTGCTTAAGTTCCTTATGCATTCTGCGGTTAAACTGATAACTGTCTCTTCCTTTAATTGGTTTGGTTACCACTCTCCATGTTTCAGACCTCCTGATGTAGCCTTGTCTAGTACTAGTTTTATTTTAATTTATTAGTTTTGCTTATTAATAGAAACTGTTATGTAGGCATGCTATTCCTATTCTGTGTTAAAGGTTTTCATGTGTACTCCATTGTTATTTATGTATTTTTACTTCTTCACTGCATTACCACCACACTGTCAAAGATCTTAGACACTTTCTGTATGTTTCTACTTCAGTCTAGACGTGTTACTTCTCTTCCAATGTTGTTTGCAAACATTGTAACTTCTTTGGTGATAATACTCAGTAAATGTCTGAAGATGGCCTTGTAAGCCGAAAACCGGTTAATAATAAAAGTAATACTGTAGAACAAAAGAAAACTGGTGCTTTTCATTTATTATTCTGCCACTGACGTGCAAATTCCAACCTTCGTCTCTGAAGAACAGCAGTCCGTTTGACTGCATGAACCACATGCCTGCTGCGGAGGTCCATACGCAGCAATGTTCGCTGAATGGTCGCCGAGGAGACACTGGTTCCTCTGGCCGACAGTTGCTCGTCTCCTTACCCTTACGCATCTCCTTAGCCGTTTGCCCGAACAGATTTCAACAGCCGTAGTTCACCCCTGTCATTTATGACGCGAGGTGCACCACAGAATCCTCGGCGCCGGTTTTGGATACCGCCATTTTGCCAATCACGATATATCTCAACCACGGGGGCTCGCGAACAGTTTACAAACTTAGCGCTTTCGAAAATGCTTCTACCCTAGGCCCGAAAGCCAATAATCATGCCCATTTCGACGTGGGTAAATCGCTCCGTTTCCGCATTACGATAAAGACTGCACTGTTTCCAGCGTCGCATCGACACAATTTATGTATCCTCCACTGCTGGTGCTGCCACCTGCTGCCTGTGACTGATTATTGCACGCTGACGTCGAACATAGTTCATATTAATATTATTGGATCGTGTATGACCAGGTGAGAGGAAAAACAGACTTTGGCAGAATAGACGAGCAAAACTTCGACTCCATACTTGTAAGAATTATGCTGTGAAATGTTGCGAATCTATAAACAAAAATAAAACTGTATTATTCTTCAGTAATTCACTGAATATGCCTCATCTAGACCGTAAATAAATACTAAATTGCAGGAAAAAAAGCGTTTGAAATTAAAAATAAATATTTATCCACTTGCTCCCCAAAATGGTGACACTTACAAATTTATTTTGACCTAATCTAACGTAACATTCTTCTCTTATGGGAACTGTATGTTATCCAAGTTCCACTTCAGCACTAGGCAACATGACACTTTAAATTTGTCAAATTCTGCGAAAATTTCACATTTGTGGCTTACCTCGAACTGCTAATAGGTTCTGGTCTGCAACAGTTGTGTGGTTAGATTTGAAATAGTAGTGGCACGAAGTAATTTATATGTACTGAATAACGGTTGTACTGCATTAGACAGTTCTTTCTTCCCTTTTTTTTTTTTGTTTGTAGTCAGTAATAGAAACCTGATTTCCAACTACCTGCTGATTTATTCCGAAGTCTTTTTTAGATAGTGTTTTCGCAGATATTGTTTGTGAGCAAAGAGATATTTCATCAGTTAGTGGTTAGAGTTCTGAATTCATTTTTATTTTTTTTATTTTTTATGTCTACTGCATCCTATAAATGGTCTGTCTGCTGCGAATCACTAACAGCATTGCAGTTCTTGTTTCTACATTTTCGTCACAAATGCTGCTAAAGAGCCCACGCAGTGGGACGCAACGCTTATCTGGAACTACTGTATCGTATGTAACTGCTGTCAGCTCCGTGAGATATGTCTCATCGCTTTAGCATTACACATATTCCTTAAAGGTTTCATTCCGATGCACGAAAAGTTGCCTTGGAAGACGAAATGACAACGACAGATATGTCTGCAAAGAACATGCAAATCGTTTCTAAGTACTAAAAACAGCGGTATTATTATCCTCACATAATATAGGCGTTGTCGACCGCAGCGCTGTATTCTGTCTGTTTACGTATCTTTGCATTTGAATACGCATCCCTATACCAGTTTTTTTGGCACTTCAGTGTAAATATGTGGAAATACTGACAAGAAGAAGCAAAGGACGGCAGGGCACGTGCTAAGACATTAGGGAATAACTTTCATCGTACTAGATGGACCTGTAGAGGATAGAAACTGTGAGGACAGACAGAGACTACAATACATATAGTGAGGACGCAGAGTGCAAGTACTACTCTGAAATGAAGGGGGTTGGGAGAATTAACTTATAAAACACACAAAATGAAAAAGAAAAAACATACGAGGTTCACTCCAAAAGAAATGCACACAACTTTTTTAAAAAACCTTCTTTTATTCTACATGTTTGAAAGTTTTACAGTGTGTAGATATATCCTTTAGGAACAATATTTTCATTTCTCCACATAATTTCCATCCCTCTCAACTGCCTTACGCCATCTTGGAACCAGCGCCTGTATACCCGCACGGTAAAATTCTGGACCAACCTGTTGGAGCCAGTGTTCGGCAGCGTGCACAAGGGAGTCATCGTCTTCAAACCTTGTTCCACGAAGGGAGTATCAGTTTTCCAAAGAGACGATAGTCACATGGAGCCACGTCAGGACTGTAAGGCGGGTGTTTCAGTGTTGTCCATCCGAGTTTTGTGATCGCTTCCATGGTTTTTTGACTGACATGTAACCGTGCATTGTCGTGCAACAGCAAAACATCCCGCTTTTGCCGATGTAGTCGACACGACTCAGTCGAACTCGACGTTTCTTCAGTGTCGTCACATATGCATCAGAATTTATGGTGGTTCTACTTGGCATGATGTCCACAAGCAAGAGTCCTTCGGAATCGAAAAACACCGTAGCCATAACTTTTCCAGTAGAAGGTGTGGTTTTGAATTTTTTTTTCCTTGGGTGAATTTGCATGATGCCACTCCATTGATTGCCTGTTCGTCTCTGGTGAAAAATGATGGAGCCATATTTCATCACCTGTCACAATTCTTCCAAGAAATTCATCTCCACCATTCTCGTACTGTTCCAAAAGTTCGCTGCATACCGTTTTTATTGTTTCTTTGTGAGCCACTGTCAACATCCTCGGAACCCACCTGGCACAAACCCTTTTTAACGCCAACACTTTCAGTATTCTGCAAACACTTCCTTCCCCTATCCCAACGTAGCGTGACAATTCGTACACTGTGATGCGTCTGCCAGCAGTCACCAATTCGTTAACTCTCTGCACATTGTCTGGAGTGTGTGCAGTACGAGGCGTGCCGCTGCGAGGACAATCCCCAATATTGCCGTGCCCGCTTTTATCACGTAAGCTGCTTGCCCACCGACTAACTGTACTGCGATCGACATCTCCGTACCTCTTGTGGATGTTTCCCACTGTCTCGTTTTCACAGCACAGGAATTCTATGACAGCACGTTGCTTCTGACGAACGTCAAGTGTAGCAGCCATCTTGAAGACATGCTGTTACGGCGCCACTCACGGGAACAGGTTGAACTAAGTTTGAACGGGAAGGATGCATCTACACACTGTAAAATTTTCACACATGCAGAATGAAAACTGTATTTTTACAAAAATAGTGTGCATTTCGTATATACTTCCACGCAAAGTGGCCCTCATTCGTGTGCCCCTACCTTCTGGCGTCCATCGTCGATTTTAAATGCGTCAGAAATAATGAATGCAGCTCCGGAAAGCCACCAGACCTGTCCCACGCAAACGCCGTTTCCTGCAAGGAGGTGGACGCAACACGGCAGACGCGGAGCAGCGGCCTGGGAGGCTGGGGACATCGCGTGCTGCAAGCGACTCCGGCTGCTGTTGCGTGCAGCCTGGCCGGCGCGGCTGTCTCATGCAAACTGCCGGCTACCGTTAGCCTCCGCCGGCTCCACGCTCCTCCACAGCATCCCGCCTGCGGCCGTGGACATCCCAAAACGGCTCCACTACTACACAGGTCTGCAGGGCGTTGTCGTTGGTGATAAAACATTCACAGCCTTTAAAATAAGAATCCGTCGTATTCCTATTCAAACTTCTAAAATGCTCGACGTTTCCCTACCTCTGCTGGTTAGAGATGGCGGCTATCGCTGAAACAACCGTTTCTTCGTTATATCGGTTTTGTTTTCAGCGCAAACTGAACATGACTGTTAAAAACATTCAAAATAAATGGTTGTCTATATAATCAAAAAAATGGTTCAAATGGATCTGAGCACTATGGGACTTTACTTCTGAGGTCATCAGTCCCCTAGAACGTAGAATTACTTAAACCAAGCTAACTTAAGGACATCACACACATCCATGCCCAAGGCAGGATTCGAACCTGCGACCGTAGCGGTCTCGCGCGGTTCCAGACTGAAGCGCCTAGAACCGCTCGACCACTCCGGCCGGCCCTACATAATCGATTTTCAGTTATTAACTCCTGTTGTTTCCTGTAATAAACGCTGATATCGAACAAAGAAATTCTGACCCCCTCAATTTTAGGGCACACAGAATCAAAAAATTAAATTAAATAAACAAATAAATGAAAACTTAGGCCGTCCACGGTCCGCATCTTTGCTCGAAAAGTGTTAAGTGGTTGAAATAAAAAAACACCAGCATTTTCCTATTCTCCTACTGATTCCAGTTTTTAAATAGTGTTGTAATCGGGGATCATACCACTACTTGGGAGTTACGAGCGGTCCGTGCTAAAGGGTGAAAACTGACGCTGAAGAACTCTACTTTTCGTATTAATTTGTCCGTTTCAAAGGGCTACACGCAGATATTATGTAGACACAGGCAACAGATCAGTTACTTTCCATTTTTATTACAACTTTGAATTGCTTTTAAGTTTTTAATTTGTTACTGTTACCATAACTTCCTTACTCTTTCATTATTTCATAGATATGGAAAACAAAGCTTCAATATTTAAACCAAAGGAAGCATTGTGCTTCACTGCTACGTCACTTCGTTAAAAATTTTCGAGCCTAGGGTTGAATGCAGTTCTGCATTACACCGGACGTTCGTCGGCGACAGCGGGATACTACGGTATACAGCAGTTGGGACACGTCTTGCACACTGCACGTACTTTAAGCCACGACACCCGGCAACAAGGACATTATTGTCTCAGCAGTGGTATACCAGTTCTTAATGCCATGTGTTTGTTCCTCGTTTCTGTCGGCATTGTTATTAAAACAGCACTAATTGTTTCTTCCCTTTTCTATAACAACGCAATGTTTCAAAACAATGCAATTTTTGAATAAAAATTACTGCTTCTTTTTAAAAAAAAACAGGTTTATTTAAAAACGAAAGATTTTATTGCTGCTGGTATGTCTAATTGATATTTCTTTTTTACGCAGTTTCACGCAGAAAATCAACTGTTATAACCGAGACCAGACAAATACCGAAGAATACCACTTACTCAGAACAAAAATACCGATATCGGCTTTAACCGGTCAGTTTTTTCCATCCCTTCCAAAGGTGTGCCTCCACACAATTCACCCCTGTGTCCTCCTTTGTCTATTTTGACGACTTCCTCACTTCAGCAACGCCGGCGGCTCTCTTTTCTCTTGAGGATGCTGTTTTAATGCAAAAATGGTTCAAATGGCTCTGAGCACTATGGGACTTAACTTCTAAGGTCACCAGTCCCCTAGAACTACTTAAACCTAACTAACCTAAGGACATCACACACATCCATGCCAGAGGCAGGATTGGAATCTGCGACCGTAGCGGTCGCGCGGATCCAGACTGTAGCGCCTAGAACCGCTCGGTCACCCCGGCCGGCTGTTTTAATACAACGCAAACGGTTGTGACAATAAAGAAATCAGCAATTACAGCTGTCTTGCGGTTCATTTTACTTCCATTCATTATGAAGTTTAAACGGCTGTGGCTGCCCTCATTACAAAGTTCTATATGGCAAATAAAATAAGTAAATAAAAGAAGACATATTCCATCCACCGTTCGCTGCCTTTCTCTAAACATAATGAGAGTTTGAAAACTACAAAAAAATTTCCATTATTTTCCTACTGATCCTAATTTTTTTAAATCTCTGTTGAAAAATCAAGTTGTAATCGAAACATATTTTCGTGTTAAGTTGTCCGTTTCTAAGAGCTACAAGCAGGGAGACAGAGGCGAACTACGTTGACGCAGGAAGCAGATCAACTGATTTCCGCTTTCATAAAAAACTAAAAATGAACTGTTAAGTTTCTAATTTATTATTCATGCCGTTACTTCCTTTTTTACTACTTCACGGAAATGGCAGACAAATAATAAGCTTATGTGTAAAATTTATAGCGTTCCTTTTCTTTAACTACTTCGCATGAAAAGCCATTTCTCATTCAAATATATACCTTTATTTTTAACAGGAATTTTTTGCCGCTGTTTCAAAAAAAAATCAAATGATCAATTTAGGTAGTGGCTTTTTAAAAAAATTGTCTAAAACCAAAAATTGTAACAACACTGCTTTGGTAAATTGATACATCGGTTTTATGTCCAGTTATCGGTAAAAAAGAAAAATACCTTTTATAATCGAGATCAAACAAGTACCGAAAAATACTGGATATTCGGAAGTAAAGTACCGATATCTTTTTAACCGGTTTTTCCCGTCTCTACTGTCGGATTTTCTTGAAAATTCTACTGGCGTCCGTGGATGGACGAATACTATCGACTGTAAAGTGAAGAGTGTTTTCATGCACTTTTTCTGAGCAGTATAATCACTGGGTAAGAGTCTGACGGACACGTTTGTATCTTTGTCTCACAACAGAGAAGAGCTAGATAAATTCCTCGCCTTTCTGAACCACATTCATCCGAAAATCAGCTACACCATGGAGATGTAGAATGAGGTCGGCCTCCCGTTTTCAGATTTCTTGATATGCTCAAGAAACGTCAGTAACTAGAGTCGCGTTGTGGTTCAGGGAGAGGTTTGCTATTGTAATTCCCAGAGAGTATGTTCTGGGAAGTGTCGGACAACAAGGAAAAAAGATGTACATCCATAACTAGTCACAAACCTCCAGACGGTGTCAACTTACATTTGATGTACGGCATCTATAACCGTGTAAAACGTTATCTTCCTCCTCTCTCTATCCATTCCCTACGTCCCAGTCCCTTTCTCAGTTCATCTCCACCATCCTCTCTCTCTATCCCCGCTCTTTATCTCCTCCTTTCCCTTTCCCACTTCATCTCATTCTCTTTCCTTCCTGTGTCCGTCTCTCAGTCCATCTCCCCTCCCCTACCTCAGTCCACCTCCTCTTTCCCCTCTATGTGTGCTCACCTGCTTCTTCCCCATCGCTGTCTGTCCATGTCCTCCCTCTCTCCTAAGGTTATCACGCTCACCCCAATATGAAACTTTGACACACCTGCAACTAAAATGTATTTGTAATTAGCTGATCTCATTGCACAGCTCTGCATACAGTCCTCTACAGCTGGTTAAAACCACAGCTATTATTACAGTGACACACTTAATTCTGAAGGGTACTAGACACTAAGGTACTACTCAAAAGCACCCTCGATGTTTTCGGTAATAACAATCGCCGAAACGTAGCGTATATCAAAGACGAACTTCGATGGCTGTAAAGTGGTATCGCAAAATAATAGTTTAGCCCCTCTGTACGCAGAACTGCATAGCGCAGTAACAACTGGAAAAGCAGTCAGCAGTGGTGATCCAACTCAGTCCCCCCCCCCCCCATGTGAAATTGCAGAATCAGAATTGTGTGAACGCAAGATGATTATTATCTCTGCTTCTTCAATGCTTTCGTAAATTTCAGTTCATACTTTCGTGAATGCGCAGACATTGGATGCATTGCTGCAAACCAAATTATGTAAATTCAATTCTAGGACTGTCGTCTGTGTTAATGTTGATTAAGAGAAAGAACTGAGTCACGATAAAAACATGCAGCTAAACGGTGGTAGTAATGCCATGCATAAAAATAGAACTATGAAATAGGGTACCAGTAAATTTTATGCATAATAATGCGACTTATTTTTATTCCTTTACTGGAACATAGGCAATGATGAAAGTTTCTGTCAAGTAAAAACGTTTTCTACAAGTGAGAACATGGAACTACTGTGAGAAACTAATGACAACTCCAAGTTAAGAGTCATCGCTCCGCGAAGCGTGCTCTGGTATCACATTTTGTTGGAAAGTATGTAGATTCGAACACCGAACGATTTCACAGTTGCATAATTAATAATCTGTTACATGCCAGCAGAAACTTTACTTCTGAATTGTTTTAAGAAATAAGGAACTCCGAAAAGCTCTACCGACAACCTGTTGCACACCTCCCATTCAGAAAGTGAAAATCCTTTCAGACGACGACTTCCAAGGTAGCGCAGGGAAGCCATTTGCGGTTTCTTTTGCCAAGTGCCTCGAAGTCAAGCAGTGTGAAGGTCCAATGTTGTGTGACGGGATTACAAATCGAGTGCGCTGAGAGCGACCTACAGACAGCACGGGACATCTAACAGCAATATGTAGGTACTGCATGTTCATCCTGAGAAGGTGACGTATCGGCGAAACCAGATATAAGTGGTACATATTCTCTGATTTTTCTTTGCGCAGGAGTAGAATGAAATACACTTAGAATAACGTAGGATTAGGCTCATAACTGAATAATAGATTAAGGTACTAACAATGTCTCTAATTCTTCCCAATAGGCACCAGCGAAAACTACGAAGTCTTCTTCCAAGGATGCCCTTTTAAGGTCTCAGCACATTATGAATTCCTTCGACGTCAGTCGTCTTGCCTATTTGAGACGACTCTCGAAACAGTACGACGATACTCTACAATTCGCCGCACTGGCGTCTTGAATCTCCCTTACAGATGCATATAAGGTTTTCCCAGAACCAATTCAACAGATCGAAGTCTTCCATTCGCCTCCCTAACGATGCCAAACCACCCTGAGATTAATCACTAACGTGACCTTAGACAGGCACTTACGAGTAGTGCAGAGTAATCTTATAAGAAAGAAAAGGAAACTGAATAATGTGCTACCACAGGGATCAGCATTATACCCTATGCTTTTCAACCTTGTCCGCCCCGATAGCTGAGTGGTCAGTGCGGCGGTCTGTCACGCCAAAGGGCCCGCGTTAGATTACCGGCTAGGTCGGAGATTTTCACCGCTCAGGAACTGGTGTTGTGTTGTCCTCATTATCATTTCATCATCATTAGTGAAAGGCAACGGGAAACCACCACTGGAATCACTTCCCAAGACGCTCATGCGGTGGACCTCTCTGACAAGGCTTTCCCCATGATCGGACCTGCCGTAAGGCAGAACATAAAGTTATTTTCTTCAACCTTTATAATTCTAACACTTCCGAAACCAGTTAGGATAGGCTGACGTTATAAGCTTATATTTCAGCACAAGGCGTTTCGAAATGCTGAAAATACTGATGGTCTCAACAACTTACACCGCCAAAAAAAGAAAAATGAGTAGCGTTTTTAAGTTTCACAGTACAATCAAGATTTATTGTTGCAACATTCATATGGAGTACATGAACTGATTAAAAAAAAAAAAAAAAAAAAAATGGTTCAAATGGCTCTGAGGACTATGGGACTTAACTTCTGAGTTCTAGAACTTAGAACTACGTAAACCTAACTAACCTAAGGACATCACACACATCCATGTCCGAGGCAGGATTCGAACCTGCGACCGTACCAGTCACGCGGTTCCAGACTGTAGCGTCTAGAACCGCTCGGCCAATCCTGCCCGGCAACTGATTACATTTACAGATCAGGCCGGCCGGTGTGGCCGTGCGGTTCTAAGCGCTTCAGTTTGGAACCGCGTGACCGCTACGGTCGCAGGTTCGAATCCTGCCTCGGGCATGGATGTGTGTGATGTCCTTAGGTTAGTTAGGTTTAAGTAGTTCTAAGTTCTAGGGGACTGATGACCTCAGTAGTTAAGTCGCATAGTGCTCAGAGCCATTTGAACCATTTTTGAACATTTACAGATCAACAGCACACGCGGTTCTGAGGTACCAAGTGTCGACTGGTGCTGAAACATCCACATTAGTACGTGATGTAACCTCTACGGTCGGCAATGCATGGGCTGGCTCAAGCCTCCAGTCGATGGTAAAGATGGCGAATACAGTCTGGGATAGGTTATGCAACGCCTGCTCGACATGTTCGCCTAGTTCTGTCGTACAGGTCACATCTTGTCCCATCAGGTCTCGTCTGGAGATCGTGCTGGCCAGGGACGTTGCTGCGCGTCTTGCAGAACACGTTGAGTTTCACGGGCAGTGGGCGGGCGGGAATTATCCTGTTGGAGCGACACATCACGTTCCTGTTCTAAGAACCGCAAAAGAAGAGAGTTGTAGCATATCGCTCCGAGACCATAACTCCCTGGGTCGGGCCAGTGTGTCTTGAACGAATGTACTCCACGAGATAGAGCTCGCCAGGTCTACGTCGTACGCACAAACGACCATCACTTGCGTTCATGCAGAACCCGCTCTCATCGGTGAAAGCACGATGCGCCATTCCATCTTCCAAGCGATCCTCAGATGCCACCAATCGAGCCGTGCACCTCAATGCTACGGCGTGAGTTGAAGACGGGCAAAAGGGGTGCGTGCCCATAGTCTCACTGCTAATAACCGGTTCCCAACATCTTGCATTGATAATTCTGGTCTCACCAGTCCTATTATCTGTGCTGTGCTGGCTGCATGATCTGCCACTGCTAGCCTTACAATATGAGGATCCCGGCGGGCGTCCGTGCAGCGCGAACGTCCAAAATGTCGTCTCCATCAAGCCTGGAGACCACTGGAATCACCATCGCTGCACAACTGACGAAGCACGTTCAACTTGAGTCGCTTTTCTCCCAGAGGACGAATCCGCCACTCGGAAGGCCACAATTCGACAACTCGCTCAGTTGGCTGTAGGAAGCACGATTGCATCTTCGTTACATGGTTGCCTGCTTGTTTCACACGTTTCCGCTACACTGAGTCTTCTGGCTGAGAGCATTCCCTATTAAAGAGTAGACACAGATGGCGTTCTGATAGCTATGCCACTACGCTGTCTGTTCGCGGACGACGTTGAAACCATAATTAGTACATCTACTGTACCCCAGGTGACATGTGCTGTCCTCGGCTCAAAATCGACGTCGTCTTTCCAGGTGTACTACACTACTGGCCATTAAAATTGCTACACCAAGAAGAAATGCAGATGATAAACGGGTATTCATTGGACCAATATATTATACTAGAACTGACATGTAATTACATTTTCACGCAATTTGGGTGCATAGATCCTGAGAAATCAGTACCCACAACAATCACCTCTGACAGTAACAACGGCCTTGATACGCCTGGGCATTGAGTCAAACAGAGCTTGGATGGCGTGTACAGGTACAGCTGCCCATGCAGCTTCTACACGATACCACAGTTCATCAAGAGTAGTGACTGGCGTATTGTAACGAGCCAGTTGCTCGGCCACCATCGATCAGACGTTTTCAATTGGTGAGAGATCTGGAGAATGTGCTGGCCCGTACACGACCTGCAACATGCGGTCGTGCATTATCCTGCTGAAATGTAGTGTTTCGCAGGGGTCGAATGAAGGGTAGAGCCTCGGGTCGTAACACATCTGAAATGTAACGTCCACTGTTCAAAGAGCCGTCAATGCGCACAAGAGGTGACCGAGACGTGTAACCAATGGCACCCCATACTATCACGCCGGGTGATATGTCAGTATGGCGATGACGAATACACGCTTCCAACGTGCGTTCCCCGCGATGTCGCCAAACACTGATGCGACCATCATGATGCTGTAAACAGAACCTGGATTCATCCGAAAAAATGACGTTTTGCCATTCGTGCACCCAGGTTCGTCGTTGAGTACACCATCGCAGGCGCTCCTGTGTGTGATGCAGCGTCACGGGTTACCGCAGCCATGGTCTCAGAGGTGATAGTCCATGCTGTTGTAAACGTCGTCGAACTGTTCTTGCAGATGGTTGTTGTCTTGCAAACGTCCCCATCTGTTGACTCAGGGATTGAGACGTGGCTGCACGATCCGTTACAGCCATGGGGTTAAGATGCCTGTCAGCTCAACTGCTTGTGATACGAGGCCGTTGGGATACAGCAGGGCGTTCCGTATTACCCTCCTGAAACCACCTATTCCATATTCTGCTAACAGTCATTGGATCTCGACCAACGCGAGCAGAAATGTCGCGATACGATAAACCGCAATCGCGATAGGCTACGATCTGGCCTTTATCAAAGTTGGAAACGTGATGGTACGCATTTCTCCTCCTTACACGAGGCATCACAACGTTTCCCCAGGCAACCCTGGTCAACTGCTGTTTGTGTATGAGAAATCGGTTGGAAACTTTCCTCATGTCAGCACGTTGTAGGTGTGGCCACCGGCGCCAACCTTGTGTGAACGCTCTGAAAAGCTAATCATTTGCATATCACAGCATCTTCCTCAGGTCGGTTAAATTTCGCGTCTGTAGCAGGTCTTCTTCGTGGTGTAGCAATTTTAATGGCCAGTAGTATAATTTTTTCCGGCAGTGTACAAGCAGCAGTCAAATGAAAACGTGGCAGATGGAAAAAAGTAAATAAACTGCTTATTATTTCAAAAGTAATCACCATAACTGTCAATATATTTACCCCTCTGTGAGGGAAGACAGTCAATGCCTTCGTGGAAAAATGTTTGAGGTTGTCGTCTACGGAACAGTGATTGCACCCAAGCATGTACCTCTTCAGCAGAAGCAAATCGAAGGTCTCGAATATCTTTCTTCAGGGCTCCAAAAATATGGAGTCCACATGGGGAGAGATCGGATTGTAAGGAGAATATGCAAGGGTTTCCCAGGGAAAGCCGTGGTAGCTGGTCCTCCGCTTTTGTTCGACGTGGCTGTGACGTCCATGATTAACTGGCCCGACCGCCATACAATCATTTGGTGGCACCTGAAGACGAAGCTTTATGCTTTTAAACGAGTCGTGGAGTATATTACGAAATTATTGGCAACTGAAGTGGATTTTATTCTATAAACCTGAAGAATGACTTTCGTGGACGTCGATTTGCTTCGTTCGAAGAAGTGGATGCCTTGGTACGGTCATGGTTCCGTAGGAAACGCAAAAATTTTTCTATGAAGGCACGGACCGTCTTGCCTCTCAGTGGGACAAATGTACTAAAGCTATGGCGATTACTCCTACTTTTTCTTCCTCTGTCTCGTTTGCATTTAAGTACTTCTTATACATAAATATTTCACCATGTGGAGACTCACATCCAATCTTCCTAAAACCGAAGTTAGCCGTTACCACTTACAGAATAGTGCTGCAGATTATAAAGTGGAGGTCTGTGTGAACGAAACAGTGATTCACTATCAGTCACCCAAATTAACATGGATTTACTCTAGACAAGACGCTTTCAGGAAGCATTAAAAAAAATTAGCACATCATACAACCTTATCTTGAAACACTGCAGTACTAACTGGGGAACGTCCACAGGTACGCTTCGAACTTCCGCGCTCAGGCTGAATATTGAGCTCCGGAATGACTGAACAGCCCTCACGTAAATAAGATGGACACTCTATAAACCCATGAGAATCATCTCTGGATACCTAAGAACTACTCCACTATACTGGCTTACGACGCTCAGCCACACAGATCTTCCTCTGTTAAGACGAAAAGAACTCCTGTTGAACAAAAATTCCAAAAAAGAATAATCTTCAACTTCCCAACCATAAAGATATTCGCGGGTTGAGAACAAACCGACTTCGTTCCAGAAATTGACCTCTTTCCAACAGCTTGCTGACAAAACTTCACCATTGGTATCAAATGAAGTGAGACCTGGACTACGAAGGCTCCACCTGAAGTGGAACATCTTATTGATCCCCTACAGAGACCCAAAAACTTTGAAGTCCCACGGAATGAATGTAAGAATATAGATCGCGTCTGAACAGAATACGGAGTCTGCGCATACAGTTTGCACACATGTAAGTAGCCCAGCCCAAGATGTGATTACGGACTGCAGAACCAGACCGTGTGACACATTGCCGAGGAATGTAAAATGAGAGTCTACCTGAATTACCAAACGACTTTTTGATGGCTACACCATCAAGCCTTGACAGGATAAGGAGACTGGACATTAGCATATAACACCTGTTTCTTTAATGTATTATCTGTTTTTATATCCATTTATATATTTTTATGTACTCTTGACTATATTTCATGTGGAGTGCTATACACTTAAGACGTAGATAATTCTGATTTTAAATCATTACCTTATTTCATATTGCTGCACAGTATTACACTAAACACTTACACGATGTGTGTTCAAAATATTCATCACTAATCTTGAAATCAGATACTATCGGGTTCTTTCCGTTACGGGCATTACCGACCTTTCCACTCATCGAAAAAGAGCTATTATTTCTAATAGCAAGTGGAAATTTCGTGTATGGCTTTCTGCATTCCCCTACGACCATCCAACGATGATACTACATATACACAGGCGCATCGTTAGCGAAGTATCTGAGTCCCACTGAACGACAGTGCCACAGGTTGTCCAAAAGTGACATATATAGCACATACATACCTTCAAATTGATATAAAATCCACTTGATGATGGCGGTTTAAGACCCGAAACGCATTGTGGAAAGTTAAGTAAATTAGTGTTCATACCTATTTCCGTTTTCAGTTGATATTCATTACGGTCACCATCAAGCCTAATCTAAAACGTTTGCACTTAAAGTAAAATTTTCATCTAAAGAGTCACAAAAAAGGGCCATGAGAATTCCAGAAGACCATTAACGTCACTTTACTTACAGACATCAGGTTCATGGACATGTTGACTGCAAGAATGCTTTGACATACTTTGCGGATTATTATTAGAGGCCGCTACAACCAATTAATCGAGTAAGGTAGCCACTGATGATCTTTGTCTATGATATGGCAGATATGAAATTTGTTTTTGTGTTGTTGTACTTTAACTATTTGTATATCCTGTTTTCTGAGGCAGAGAATAAGGGCCAGCCAAGCATTTACCTTAACGATTATGGAAAACAATGTCAAAATCGCTAGTAAGTCAGCGCATTGCGTGTTACGCTACGTGGTAGTCCTCGTACAGTTTCATCAAATAATAATAAGTAATTTTCCGCTAATGCATCTGAATGACTGAACAATTGCCGTATAGTATCGAACCTTCCCTCTTTCTGACGATTAAGTTCTAGAGAATATATAGTACTGCGAGGCAGTGAAGTATTGGAGTTGGAGGCAACCTTGGCGGGTGAAAGCTGAGAGGAAGAAGGCAGGAAGACAGTGGAGTGTATGTGTGTGTGCGTGTGAGTGAGTCGGAGAGAGAGAGAGAGAGAGAGAGAGGATGAGGAGGAGGGGAAGGGGTGCACATTGAGAAGACACCAAATGTTTTTGTTATCGACACAGCCACAGTCATCATCCTAATCTCATGGCTAGTCGTGAAATTGGAAGGCTGCGAGCTCGTGACCTCACGTCTTCCTGGGACGCCAGCATTCAAACCTGGAACCCTAAACGCGGCTGGAGTACCAGCTCGCAGACAACTAGCAGTCACGAGCAGTGTCTGCAGAAAGGATAATGCCCTGAGGCCGAAAGCTGTCCCAAGACGTCCCCAACTCTTCGAAGCTCTGCGCCGCCGTTTCATTACTTTGTCTCTATAGTTACTCTCCATGATTTCTACAGTGAAGTGTGCAATTAATCAATGTCTTTTGCTATATACAATGTCCACACAAGTTCATCACACACGTTCATGTGGATCACAAGTCACGGCTCTTCCAGTGTCCTCTTCTAGTGCCTGGTCCACTACTGCGGCCGAGGTTAGGCTGCGCGGCGCTTATATTCTCTATACGAAGAGGGGTCGACCCTGTCGTGGTGACGTCCTAGTCAGCGTACTATTGGCTGACGTCGTCTCACAGCCCTCTCTGTCGTATCGTTCTTGATCTTCGTGACGGCGCTTGTCGTTACCGCGGAACACTCTGAGCATTAAATATCTGTGATGCATGTTGTTTCTCAATACTGAATAAGGAAAGAGCCGGCGTCCCGAAAACTCTACGGCGACAGACTCACTCAGTCACTGCGTATATATCAGAAGGGTATGCAGCCAATACATTGCTGGAAAAAATCGAATACGCACTGCTATCAGAAGTAGACCGGCACGTAAGAAACTTTGCTAGATCTCTATAGCATGCAAACCACTGACCTTTGTGAAGTACATAGCAGAGTTACGCCGCACTGTACCAGTTCTTTCCGTTCCATTCACGGCATGGAGCGCGGGAAGAAAGATTGCTTAAGCGCTGTGTAATGCTGTAATCTTTTCTTCGTGGCCGTATGGGAGCGATAGTTATGGGTTGTAATGTATTTCCAGCTCCATGATTTAATACTCTTTGCAAATTCGCTTTCGCGGGTAGTTTGCACCAGTATTCTAGTGTCTGCCAGTTCAGTGCTTCCAGCAAAGCCCTGCCTTCGCTCAAGCGAACAAACATAAACGACA
This sequence comes from Schistocerca nitens, assembly GCF_023898315.1. NCBI lineage: Eukaryota > Metazoa > Arthropoda > Insecta > Orthoptera > Acrididae > Schistocerca > Schistocerca nitens. Next base: position 1,157,491,657 of record NC_064614.1, on the reverse strand, counting down.
TTCTTGAAAGCGAAGTGTGTGTTCGCTAACGCTCGTAACCACACGCAAATGAGCTTAGAACATAAATCACTTACAGCAGTATGAGCCATTCGTATGCAAAACTGCGCGTCTTACCTCGAGTGACGTTTTGATGACCACCTACTCAAGGTCTAAGAGAGGAATTTAGGTGTCAAGAATATACCGATATAATACGACCAAAAACACGTATATTTCAATGTCGAGACGTATTGCTATATTTCCCTCCGCTTCCTGAACAACAAGCTTAAAATGATTACACTTCCTTAACAACAAGCTTTTTCTACTGAGCTGATAGTGTTGCACCACTACTCGGTCTTCAGACAGCTGGTGGGGTTTAAATGAAGTGGTCAAAGCAAAGCGGAACAGAACAATATGAACATCTGACTAAACCCACGTTTTCACACTCAGCATTTCTCCATTCAAGTACTCCCTTATCATAGCTCGAAAGTTGTTGTGGCGTTTGATACTACACTGCTTCAATGCAGAACTGATGTTGAATGTAAAATAGTGGCTAAGTCAAGTGTACAGTAGAAAATATCTGTTGTTGAGATGTAATTATTTTAATCAGAGGGAAATACAGCAAAATGTGTGAAATTGGAAGTTGTGTGTGTTTGGTCGTATTATACGCAGTTACACAGTACATAAAGAGGACAAAGCTAAAAATAGCTGCCATGGTCATATTCCATACTACCAAGACGACATAACAGTATAAATTCAGAAAAGAGATTATAAGATTTTTGGGGAATCACCATAAAAATTAATTCCAGGAGCAAGTGTCATTTAAAATTAATGCCAGTAGCATATGTCACATCGACAGAAACGCTAGAATGAAAGTATGTATTGGGGCCGCATATATTCGTGTACGCATGGTGTTATTCTCTACTGTTGTAATTGCTTTTGTCGTTGTATCTAAGATAATGCCATCCCCCTCATATTTCATACAAACGTCATTCACTATGCCTTTTCGTCGCCCAAATGATGTTTATTTTTTCTTCATTTCCAGTACAGTCCGTTCTGGTGTCACTTTCGATGTGACATATGTTGTTAGCACTAATTTTAACGTGAGATTTTATACTTTATCTCTTTGTTGAATTTATGCTGTTACTTTGTCTTGGTATTACGGATAATGACCATGCCAGTTATTTATAGCATTCTTTTTCTTGTGTACTTACAGAATATCTGAGGAAGCCCTACCAGGAAGAAACTCGTAATAAATAAACTACAAATCTGGAACCTATGACTGTTTTTACAGTCAGCTTATAATAAGGTTGCTGAACCATTCCAGCCACCACTGAATGGAATAGTATTTTTCTTATTATTTTGTTTCTTTACGTTACCAAAGTTTCTCTCTTAGACCATGGTCATTCTAATGTCTCTCGTGGTAAGATGCGCTATTTTACATGCGAGTGGCTCATACCACTGTTCTGCGATAAAATATTTACATTATAATCACAGCTGCGTGCTGTTAGGGACGTTCGAAGTCACGCACTTCCTTTGTTAGGACAGTTTGTCCGGAGCAAGGCATTTCATGGAAATGAGATAAGGGTCGGGAAGCGAGAATGTGTGAACATTAGAAATTTAAGTGTAGAGATAATGAAGAGCTATTTGGTAGTCGAATGTTAACGGCACATATGCAGCGGGATCAAAACTATTTTTGTAGTGACACGTGCAGTGGAGAATGTATATATGGCAGATAGGTATTACGTGTAAAAGTGACTATCGTCGGTGTTGGAAGTGGTAAGCACAGTATAGAAAACGGTATTAACCAGACGACTGTCTGACAACAGCAAGAAATTCTAGACTCACTGAATTTTGCCGCGTGGAATCCACGGAAGTAGGTAAAAAATGCAAAATTTACAGTGGATGGAAAACGCATGCACGTAGACATGTCATAGACGCTTGGAGACTTCCTACACACCCGTTTCTGTCGCGCTCATAGCGGCGGTGCGTAACACCGATTACGGCGGTCATACGCTCCCTGGAACGGTCTTCCAAGAATCCGTTTGTTAGAAGGGAAGAGAACACATAGAACGTTCCTTGCTACATATCACTCGTGGCTGTCGCATACTAAGAACTCTTGATGTTCTGGGAGGTTCCCACGAAGTCCCGCACGTCTGGAATAGTTCGGTCGCTTGTTATTTCCCACGCTGCCTCCTCCACGAGATGTGCTGACCATCCGGGCGTGTTCTCGACCACACAGCGACCTCTAACAGAGATTCCCAGTGAAACTAAAACATTAAAGTTTAGTAATGTCAGCTTTAATAACATTCTTAGCTTCAATTTTTTTTTTCATTTCTAGTGCCACAAACACAAATTTATCGAAAGACAATACTATTTTCCATCATGCCCGTTATACTGTCACTGTCATTTATACCACTGTCAGATGGTTTCGGCTGTTCGCCATTTTCAAGTGTGAACTGCTATATTCGTAAATTAACAACGTCACCCTTCGTGGGTGTACACTAATAGGCATCTGTTATTTTAATATGTAACCACTGTCATTGTAAACACGGTCCAAAACAAAGTTTCACATTCATTAACGCTTTAAAATAGCATTAATGCCGTAGTGGCATACGTACGTTACAGTAAAAACTTACATGATGTATATTTGCAGGCTGAAAAGACGAATCAACATTTGTACCAAGGCCGGGATTCGAACCCGATGCGCTAAACAGTACGCCACAGTAGCTTTACACAACTGCGCGAACTACCCTAGCACACCTCAATTCTCACTCCAAATTCCCATTCACACCTCAACCCACTTAGTCTCATCTGATAAAATCTTATACCGCACAGAATATCGATCAGCCTTGGCTGATTCAACACTGTCCAGTTTACAGTCGACAGCTGTTCAAAACTCTACCAACAAAGAGATGGACGCTTAGTACTTCACAACAGGTCGGAGGAAGACAGTAGCAAACTACGTCACTAGGCCCTTGCCTAGAACGGCGATGCTCGTTTCATGCATCTGCCCCCCTGCGCTCATTCCCTCTGACTTCAGCTGTCGCCACTCATGGTGCAATTTAGGATTTTTCACGTACACTAATCTAGTCCAGAGATGAAAGAAATGATAAAAGACAGAAAAAAATGTTGTGACCGACTGAGGATCGAACTCCAGACGTTTGTATTTGTATTCTGATACTTATCCACTTGGCGAACAAACGGAAAAATTAATACGCTTCATTTACGTGTGTCAGTAAAATCTAGTACCACACTTCCGAGGATATACGGAACAGAGACCTTTTCCTTCATTTTTCTCTGTTGGTCAGGCCAATGGCCTGTGTAAGTACACAGCTATTATTTCCAGGCTACCCACCTGCGGTATATATATATATATATATATATATATATATATATATATATATATATATATATATATATATATGTGGGTGGGTGGGTGGGTGGGTGGGTGGGTGAGGGTGTGTGTCTGCGGCATGCATGTGTGTGTTTGTGTGTGTGTGTGTGTGTGTGTACGTGTGTTTGTGTATTTTGTTTTACTATGTTTATTTGCCCTTTAGATATTATGCTATCTGCATTAATGTTTAACATTCTTATAAATTACATATTCACTTAAAAGGAGTATACTGGGACACACTTGTATGTGGCACCAGAATAAGATAAGAATATTATTAAATTAAAATGAAACTAGTGTGCTATAAACAATGAAAGTCTCTGATAGGCTCGATAATGTGGATCGCTGACTGTGTGCGACCGCACAGCCAAAAATACTGTACTGCTTTGTTGGTAGCTGTCTGTGAGGGAAAGACGATGGAATAGGCAGTTTTGTGGTGTGCTGCGTGAAGCCACCAAGAGTTAGATTAATTTAGGTATGTCCATATTGTCGAACATGGAAGCAGAAGTCTTCATGGAAATAAGGTAAAAATATTAAATAATTTTGATTTCTGTTTTTGCCAGCGAGTTAGTATAGAGGACTGACTGATAATTTGTAATTATTGAGTAATCCTAGAATGTACGTAAATGGTTTTGATGAAAAGGCCAGTTGGATATTTCATTTTTGCAATGTGCAGTTTGATGATTTGCATTTATGTTGGATGGATGAAGTTAGATAATAATTGCTGTTTAAATCACATTGTTTGTGAATCAGTCGTGAGTAATGTAACTTCAGTTGTCAGATGTTTTTGAAAAGACAAACTTGGCGATCAATAGTATTTTGCTGAAGAAACTGAGTGTTAGTAGTTCACCATAATCAGTACCGCCTCCCAGTCCAGGTCGTATATTTTTCAAAGAAGTTGGATTTTTCAAAATGTTCTTATTTATCAGCCAAATGAATTTCGTGTGCATTTCTAGTATTATGGCCAGCATAGTACACTTCTGAGCCTGTAGGTAGCATATTTATATTTTTTTATGACAGACCAGAATATATCGCGTTACTCCGTTGCTGCTTTAGAGGTAAGACAATTTATTTGCTATGTACACAGGGACCAAAGTTATCAGTTTTGAACGGGGCCAGATGATTCAGTGCCTAAGGGGCTGAATGTGCTGCCCAATGATGTAACAAAGTAATGCCGGCTGTCACGTGCAAACACAAACTGGACAGTATATGCGGAAGACAATCACCAAAAACCAGTAGTTTAGTCGCCCTGCAGAGGATCGAGGACGGTCGTAACGTCGTTTTACTTTCAATACCAGTATACCCTCACATCGATTTCTTTACAGAATTGAACTCCCATCTAAAAAACAGCTTCAAACGTATGATTACATAACAAATGAATTAATGTATTGAATATTTGACGTTAAGCATGTACAAATTATGTCGGTTTTAAAACTTCCTGGCAAATTAAAACTGTGTGCCGGACCGAGACTCGAACTCAGGACCTTTGTCTTTCGCGGGCAAGTGCTCTACCATCTGAGCTACCCAAGTACGACTCACGACCCGTCCTCACAGCTTCAATTCTGCGAGTACCTCGTCTTCTACCTTCCAAACTTCACAGAAGCTCTCCTGCGACACTTGCACAAGTAGCACTCCTGGAAGAAAGGATATGTCGGTTTCTTTAGTTTTGGATTATTCACCAATAACTACTCAAAAATTTTAGAAAACATTTGAAATTATGCTTATAGGTTGTTGGAATCCTTTATTGCTCTCATTCAAAACAGTGGAAGAATATAGTCTGGATAATTTCCACGCTATGAGTTACGCTGCTGGAAGACATACACAGTTCCTAAATTTCATACTTTTCTCACTGAGTTTAACAATTAACGTAAGAATATACCTCTCAATAAGGAGGTTACCACGGCATTTTAAATTTTTAAATCGATCAAAAATTATGTGCAATATATAAGCACTCCGTCTTCAGGCCACAAATGGCCCATTGGGACCATCCGACTGCCGCGCCATCCTCAACTGATGATGCGGATAGGAGGGGTGTGTGGTCAGCACACCGCTCTCCCGGTCGTTATGATAGTTTTCTGTGACCGGAGCCGCTACTATTCGGCCGATTAGCACCTCAATTGGCATCACGAGGCTGAGTGCAGCCCGAAAAATGGCAACAGCGCATGGCGGCCCGTATGGTCACCCATCCAAGTGCCGTCCATGCCCGACAGCGCTTAACTTCTGACGGGAACCGGTGTATCCACTGCGGCAAGGCCGGTGGCAATTATGTGAAATACTTAAAGTCTAATTTTTGTTGTCCCAGGAAGGGATTAGAAAGGCAGTCTAAATCTGGGATCGGGTGACTGGATGGTTGTCTTAGAGGTTCAGTAATATATTTGACGTTAATGATTTTAGATTTCTCCTAACATGAAATTGTGAATTCTTTTACGAACCTGATGATCGCAACTCCAAAGAAGCTGGTTGCGTAAATAAAGAATTTTACCAGCAGCTCAAGGCGGTAACTTGACATTTTTTAAACACCGGTATATACGAGTTTTGGGGCATCACCTCCTGAAAATTCGCACTTTTATTTAAATGTTTTTTTCCTTCAGTCGGTCTACTTCCGTCAGAAGAACCGTGCGTGCCCAACTCGTGCTACTCTGAGTATTAGCAGGCGCCACAATAATGTGACCCGACAGCGTAAAAAAAAAAGGTGAAGTCATGTGTCATGATTGAATGGGAGACACGGAAGGGCAAGTTCGGCCGCCTAATTGGAAAGGTTTTTCCTAACCTAACCGCCCGCGAGCTCCGATCCGTCACGAAGTATGAGGACAAGGGAAGAGTATTAAGTATAGGTCACTGGTAATGTGTTGTGTGTATGTGTGTGTGTGTGTGTGCGTGTGTGTGTCAAGCATCAAGGAGGCCGCCGAGTTTGTCTCCATCCGACAGAAGGATCACCACCAACAGTATCACAGGCCCTCACTTCATGAAACACTTCGGAGAGACTTGGAAATTAAACCAGAACGCTGGTGCAGAGACTCTTGATCAGGGACTTAACGCCAGCACGCCTCCTTCCGCTCCCCCGTAAAGGGAAAATTGTCAAAAGCATGCAGACGGTCACCCATCGAAGTACTGGCCACGCCCGACGAAGCTTCGGTTATCCGACGGGAACCAGTGTATCCAACTCTGCTAGGCCACTAACGCTCAGCATCGTAAAAATGGTACGCCAACATGGTCGGAAGTACGAGACTTGCAGCTTACCGCAGACCACGGCGTGTGTGGCTAGGACAGGGCACTGCAGGCGGTTCGCATATGGAGCGGTGGCGGTGGCGGCTCGCGTTATGACAGCGGGCGGTCTCATTATAGCGGCGCGCGGGTAAGTAATTGCAATTGTAATGGCGGCGCTTTAAAGTCACGTGGCACGCCGCGCCGACACGTGTGCCTAACGGCCGGCCGGCGCCAACAGTAGTCGCAATTAATTACCACACGTGTTCTGCTCGGGCCCACAGCCTGACGCTGCAATACCGTTACGGCGCACGTGCGTGTCTGTGACTGCCCCGTACGTTCTGGAAACGGAGTTATTTCTACTGTCAGATTCTGCTCGTAACTTTCAAGTAGTACGTTTATGAGCACAAAAACATACTAGCCGGCCGCTGTGGCCGAACGGTTCTAGGCGCTTTAGTCTGGAACCGCGCGACCGCTACGGTCGCAGGTTCGAATCCTGCCTCGGGCATGGATGTGTGTGATGTCCTTACATTAGTTAGGTTTAAATAGTTCTAAGTTCTATAAGACTGATGACGTCAGCTGCTAAGTCCTATAGTGTTCAGAGCCATTTTTGAAACCTACAAAAATTCGTTTCGTCTCTCTTTCCGCAAGGGGGGACGGGAGACGTGGAGGGGGGGGAGGCAGAGGAGAGGTTGGGGGTATAAGGCTCTCACCTCCTCCCATAATATGCTCAACAGATTTTTTATTTATTGTAGAACTCTCTTGCTTTTCTATGTTGTGCGTCTATAGTGTAAGTTCCTGACTCGTCCCACTGCTGGAAAATCATACGATTCGCGTATACGTAATAGACGGAGCCCACAGGAAATGCTTGCCCCGAAAGGAACTTATGGCCTCAATCTAGTTGCCTTGCCGTACATACAGAGTGGTTATAACTGAACTTTCACTGCTTCACTCAAAAGGAGAGGTTCCCAGCGGTGCAATCCACTTCTAGAAACTAAGATGTAGGTTAAGATTCCAGGTATCACACACTGCAGCCATTCACCCTGGTGGGCCTTCATTTACGAGTAATTGACGAAAAACAATTGGAATTATACGTATGTCAAACTCAGCAGCTTTAAGACAGTTACGTTACGTTGTATGGTTGCGTGGTATAACGACTAGCATATAACGTTCACAAGCAGCGGGTTGTAGTTTCAAATAATGCCACGTGTACGAAATTCTTTATAGTTTTAAATCTTTATAGAAAAGACGTTCATCATCATTTTTATTCATTTAATTGATGTAATTGTCATTTATAATTACATTCCTTTGTCACATAATTTTAATCGTAATATCTTCTTCATTTGCTCTCATTTTTCTTCCTATCATTCTTTCTCCGCTTCAAATCTTTGTATATTTGTCTTTGATTAATTTTATGTATTAATTTCGATTTAATTTCTTTTGTATTATCGCCCTGTTAGTTTATCAAAAGTTATTGCGTTCGTTATATCTGTATCTCATTTTTCGTGCATTCCATTTTACTTATAATCCCGTCATTCATTTAAATTTTCATCTGACTTATTTCGTCCATAGTGCAATAGGTATTTAGCTTCTGCTTTAAAAGTTTGTATGAAGACTACATTTCTCACGCCTTTGCACAAATGCAAATAGAACATTTCGTGTTTTCTTTTTTAACTGATAGATTGGGATTTTCGAATAATTAAATAATATTATACAAAAATATAATTGAATTAATATTTACAAAAATTCCGATTGGGAAAAGAATGGTATAAAGAAAAAAATTAAACAAATGAAAATATTTATACGGTGATTAAATTGACGTGACAAATGAAAAGAAGTAAAAAATTACATTAAACCAATTAACTGAATAAAAACAATGTTCGAAGTAATTCCGATAAAGTATTAAAAATAAATAAAATTACTGCACCTGACGAGATTCCAACCTACAACATCCTGTAGGTGAAGCTATTGTCCTACCCATTATACCACACAATTAGACTACGTGACGCAAATTTTTAATCCTGTTGAGTGTCACACACAATTCTTAAATTTTTCCGTCAACTAGTCGCAGCCGAGGGCCCACCAGGTTGAATGGCTCCATTGTACGATAGGTGGGATCTTAACCTAGATTAGCATACAGATAGTTTCAAAAATTCGATCGCAACTCTGGGGACCTCTCCTTGACAGTGTAGGCGGAAATTTATTTACCGTATCGATATACAGGGTGAGTCAAATGGTTCAAATGGCTCTGAGCACTATGGGACTTAACATCTGTGGTCATCAGTCCCCTAGAACTTAGAACTACTTAAACCTAACAAACCTAAGGACATCACACACATCCATGCCCGAGGCAGGATTCGAACCTGCAACCGTAGCAGTCGCGCGGTTCCGGACTGAGCGCCTAGAACCGCTAGACCACCGCGGCCGGCCAGGGTGAGTCACCTAATGTTACCGCTGGATATATTTCGTAAACCACATCAAATATTGACGAACCGATTCCACAGACCGAACGTGAGGAGAGGGGCTAGTGTAATTGTTTAATACAAACCATACAAAAATGCACGGAAGTATGTTTTTTAACACAAACCTACGTTTTTTTAAATTGAACCCCGTTAGTTTTGTTAGCACATCTGAACATATAAACAAATACTTAATCAGTGCCGTTTGCTGCATTGTAAAATGTTAATTACATCCGGAGATATTGTAACCTAAAGTTGACGCTTGAGTACCACTCCTCCGCTGTTCGATCGTGTGTATCGGAGAGCACCGAATTATGTAGGGATCCAAAGGGAACGGTGATGGACCTTAGGTACAGAAGAGACTGGAACAGCACATTACGTCCACATGCTAACACCTTTTTATTGGTCTTTTTCACTGACGCACATCTACATTACCATGAGGGGTGAGGTACACGTACACACGTGGTTTTCGTTTTCAATTACGGAGTGAAATAGAGTGTGTCCCGACATGTCAGGCCAATAGATGTTCAATGTGGTGGCCATGATTTGCTGCACACAATTGCAATCTCTGGCGTAATGAATGTCGTACACGCCGCTGTACATCTGGTGTAATGTCGCCGCATGCTGCCACAATACGTTGTTTCATATCCTCTGGGGTTGTAGGCACATCACGGTACACATTCTCCTTTAACGTACCCCACAGAAAGAAGTCCAGAGGTGTAAGATCAGATGAACGGGCTGGCCAATTTATGCGTCCTCCACGTCCTATGAAACGCCCGTCGAACATCCTGTCAAGGGTCAGCCTAGTGTTAATTGCGGAATGTGCAGGTGCACCATCATGCTGATACCACATACGTCGACGCGTTTCCAGTGGGACATTTTCGAGCAACGTTGGCAGATCATTCTGTAGAAACGCGATGTATGTTGCAGTGCTGTCCGATACACACGATCGAACAGCGGAGGAGTGGTACTCAAGCGTCAACTTTAGGTTACAATATCTCCGGATGTAATTAACATTTTACAATGCAACAAACGGCACTGATTACGTATTTGTTTATATGTTCAGATATGCTAACAAAACTAACGGGGTTCAATTTAAAAAAACGTAGGTTTGTGTTAAAAAACATACTTCCGTGCATTTTTTTATGGTTTGTATTAAACAATTACACTAGCCCCTCTCCTCACGCTCGGTCTGTGGAATCGGTTCGTCAGTATTTGATGTGGTTTACGAAATATATCCAGCGGTAACGTTAGGTGACTCACCCTGTATAGCTTCGTAGGAGCGATGTTCAGATTGTTTACGTTGTTGGTAGTGTTAGTATCATGACTGGCAGTTAGACGCCGGTACTGGTATAGTAACATGGCTTGAAACTCGAGCTCAGTGTGCAATACAGTTGCAGTCACTCAACATGGGCCTGGACAGTGCGAGCAGGTGTTCACTCGTACAGCTGTTTTACCAAAATAACACCAAGAGTGCTGCTCCTCTTCGCGAATACCGAAGCACTGAAGGAATACGGAGAAGTGCCCTTTCCGCACTGGGGTTGAAGACCATGATTGGGAAATTATAAGTAACTGGGAACTACTCCTGGGAAAGTTCGACGACCAGTTGCGCCACCGGCTGTCGAAGAGGTTACTGTTGCCCTGGCTGAGAATGCTGCATGCAATGTGAGACCTCCAAGCAGTCCACGAGCTGTGCCACGAGTGCTGAACGTTCCACGGTCAACTGTTGTTTCGGACAGCAGCAGAGCAATCTCTGGTACCTTCTAGGCTGTCGTGGATGCAGACGGTTGTCACATTGAGCAGTGTTTGTGGCCTGCAACGTAAACGTGATACACAATTAACAAATGTTATCCTCTCATGTGGAAGTTAAAATATGTTTATTTCAAATGTTTATTCGTTATTTCTCTTCCGCATGTCCTTATAAACGTTTCCACAACGTTTCATTCGTTTTTCATGGAGGCCCGTTCAAGAAGCGAAAGTTGAATTATAACCACTCTATACACTGCGAACTTTCGGCTGGTATCCGGGGCCAAGCGGGAAATCAGTACCTCAATGGGAAGATACTCACTGAAGTCTTTAAAGCCACCACGTGTTACGAGAACGTAAGTTTAAACGCGCATCTGCGAAGTATTAAAGAGGTGTAAAATAGTAACTCGCTCGCCCCCACAGGAGGTCGCTGTGACTAGTAAAGCTTGTATAGTCACGTCCTGCGACGCACACCACCGGGATCGTGTATCTTGTTGACCCCGGTGATAGAGTAATGACGTGGCATGGCGCAAGTTCTAATGGAACTTCCTGATGTTTCATAGTAGCGGTAAAAAATGGAGGCTCGTATTCCAGTTTCCGCCGTTTGTGAAGTGCGGTCGGTAGTAAAATTTTGGAATCCACGTAACATAGTGCCAGCTGTAATTCATCGTCAGCTGTGCCAGGGCTGTAGGTCTAACATCTTGAGCAAGTACATAGTGCGTCTGTGGTGCAAATGCTTTGCAGCAGGTCGCCAAAACGCTTATGCTAAGGAGCACAGTGGGAGGCCATCCATCATTGCAGGTGAGGAGCTTGTGCAGGAACGCGTTATGGAAAAGCGCTTTAAAACACTGATTTCCCATAGATACGACGCTCCTTGTTTCTGAAATTGTCACGGGGCACCAGTTCTTCCTGAAATAGTGCGGCAGATGGGTGCCGAAGCAACTGACTCCAGATCACAAAACAAACAGGTATGGCGGCAGCTTTGACTTTCTTTTCTGCAGCGGTGCCATGATGAGGCGACGCGTTTCTGGACCGGTTCGTCACAGGTGATGAAACGTGTGTTGCACACTATGCTCAGAAACCAAGAAAATCAATGCACTAACGTGGCTCTCCCTACATAACAAAACTTGAGCAGGCTGTGTTGGTGCAGAAAGTACTGTGTTCAGCGCTCTGGGGCAGACGTGCGATTTCTCCACACTAGAAGTGAAATGGCGAATGCTGTGCATTACTGTGAGATACTGCGGAAATTGCGATGGGCCAATTAGGGTGCTTTTTGCCGGCATTGTCTTGCTACATGATAACGCTCGGCCTACCGGTCAACGGACAACCAAGCTCCTGTCAACATGTTTCACCACCCACCCCACAGCCTTACCCTCACTCCCAGTGAGTCATCTATTGCGGAACCTCAAGATATTCCTGTCCACTTGGAGTTAGCATTTTCGGAAGGACAGAGCGGCACAGATCGTTGTCAGAAAGTGGTTCCAATTGCAGGTGGCAGACTTATATGACACGGGAACATAAAGTATGGTCCCACTGAATACCGGTGGTGAATATGTTGAAAAAGTAGCTCAGAATTTTCTGCATTTGTTTTAATAAATCTTTCAATTAAAATTTGTTTTGTTTCTGTTCAAGACCCTAGAGAAACTTAGTTTATAAGTGTGCCTTGTAGAAATGATTGTCTGTGATTTGTTTGTTGCAGCTTGGGTTCTCTAGTGGTAGGTGACAGCAAGAGTCACAGATTTATCCCCGTTAAGCTTGGTATTAGTTGATTTACTTTTTTAGTCCAGTTTATAACAGAGGTCTTCCTGTCATTTATATAGGTGGCAGGGGGACAGTCCGACATACAGTCTCGGCAGTGAAGCCTGTGGCTGCCACCATCTGGTTGTTGCAGGAGAGGAGTGACTTTGCATTTTATGCATTCCAGGCCAATGACAGAGCTGTATCAGTTGCTGGCCTTGGGATCAGGCATTGCTATGCTGCTAACCAGGTGTGCTGGAGGTCTGCTCAGCTGTGGTAAGTGTTGAGGGAGAACTCTGGCTTACAGCAGTGGATGTAAGCAGCTGAGAGAGTTTCACTTGGATCCTCAGCCCACTGGGGCGGATTCTGGAGCTCCAAGGCAGGCAGTCCCTTACGATGACGAATGGAGATGACTCCTCCAACAGATAGCAGCTGAGCAACAATGCTTCCTCGACCAACGGAGGTAGTTCACTTCACGGTGATCACCGATTCAAAGCTGTATGTCCGGTATTTACGCATCAGGAGGGCGTGTTCGTAAGCAGATGGCCCAGCTGTTTGGACCCTTTGCCGCAACACTGCCAAAGCATTCCGGATTTCGGTTATACCATTGGTCATCTGCCAAACAGTCATGATGGTGTACCGAGGTGGAAGTGGGGGCGAAGTGCTGCGCTAGCTGGTTACTGCAAGCAGCAAGATTATGGGAACTTGCATTTCTACCAGCCAGAGCCGTTTCATATTGAACACCAGATTCCACGTTAGACACTGGACTCGCATTCGGAAGGACGACGGTTCAATCCCGCGTCCGGCCATCCTGATTTAGGTTTTCCGTGATTTCCCTAAATCACTCCAGGCAAATGCCGGAATGGTTCCTCTGAAAGGGGACGGCCGACTTCCTTCTCCAGCCTTCCCTATTCCGATGAGACCGATGACCACGCTGTCTGGTCTCCGTCCCCAAACCAACCAACCAACCAACCAGATTCCACACTACCAAGAGCAATGAGAAATTCTGTGTTCTTAACAGTCACTATGTAACTTCACAGAAAACTATTACATTTCCTTGGCACAGTGATGATTTCAGTGCTCTCCTATGGCGAAGTGGGATATGAAGCTTTCCAGTCATTTCCGAAATAGATTCTCTTTCTAGCTCTATAGTTTCATCAAAAAGCCGTTACTGAACCGTAGCATGTGATCTGGCACACAGACTCTGCCGCTACTTCTCATCACAGCGTAAATGTGAGTACAGATATACTTGCCTCACTTTGGATTCCATGTGGACAACCCCTCCCTCTTCTGAACAAATTAATGACAACAGCAGTTTACATTGTCTGTGGACAAAGAAGACGCTTGAAAGATTCACAAATATTCTACCACGACAGGACGACTGTAAGAGACCCTGAAGAACATGACCATAATATACTGTGGGTGTACTTCATCTTTGGACACAAAAGCATCAGTTGAATGAAAACTAGTTCTTTAAAGCAAAATAATTTTTTTTACATACGTGGTTTTAAGTCGGATTACGAAGAATAATTTCTTATAACCACACATAGTTCGCTAAACCTACACACACAATTTGTAACTGTGAATTTGTAATAGCTGTGAAAAGGCTTGTGACATTTAAAACGAAAGTTGAGGCTCATACAATAGGTAACAATTAGAAGATCACCTATTCTTGCATCAAGTGCTCCAGCTCGTATGGCACACATGTTGCACACATCTCCTCTCCCTCCTTTGCTCATGTGCTCCTCCCCTCCCCTCTGTAACCATCTTCTTCTCCCGCCACTCCTTCTGTCCATATCCTCGTCACCACTTTCTCTGCTCAGCCACGCCTACCCACTTGTATACCCGCTGAAATGCAATCCGATACTACCCAAAAAACATGCCAGTCATGCAGGGTGGCCTACACAATAGGTGTTACCTGTTTCACCTTGAACCCCAGCCCCATTAAGCCGATAGAAGAAAGGGAGTTAATAAAAATGGGGTAAAATACCATTTTCTGTGCTACAAGAAAGTAAGTAAGTGTGAAATTTCAAGGTCGAAAAACTCTCCCGTTCAGGGGTTGGGAGCTTCTCAAACTCTACTGAGTGGAGTACAGAGGAAATGAGGACATTAATTTACTATTCCTGCAGTCCAGTTCGCATGGATACACAATGATATGAAAATCTGGGGAAACAAAGACTATCACTGTTCAGTTTTAGGGAGTTATGAATCATTGTAGTGGCCTAACTGAGCCTTGTTTGGGGAGGTTTTCCGTATTCATATTACCAGAGGCTGGCCTTGGGTTACACTTCAATGAAACAATCCACAAGCTGAGCTTTGAAAACAGATTTTGTTCCACTTTAACCATGGCAGTCAACATTACAACATTGACTGTATGATAATACTTCAAAAATAACATTAATATAATGAGATGCCAAGTTGTGTAACTGATCTGTAGAAGGCATCAAAGTTAAATTAACGTTTTTTATGACTTTGAGAATAAATTAGTGGCATTCTAGGTTTTTTGTATTCAGCACGATTTTCTCCATAGTTCTGATTCTTTATTCTGTATCAGATTTTTCATTTTCGCTGTCAGCCACACGTCAGTTTGCTCTGTGAAAGTGCTTTTGTATCTGTCTTTCTTTCTTTGTCTGAGCCTTGTCCCACAGTTACGAAGGGTCGGTCATGGTTAATCGGATGTGGCATGGTAAGTTTAAGGGGTGGCCAGATGCCCTTCCGCCGCCACCCCCCCCCCCCGGGAAGTAATTAGTGTACTCCAGCTGTCTAATGTAAGCCATGGAATAGTGCGAATGTGTTGCAGATGTCTGCGAGTCGTGTAACTGAGGCGGAACCTGGGGACCACCCCGGTATTCACCTAGGGGATGTGGAAAACCACCTAAAAACCACATCCAGGCTGGCCGGCACACCGGCCCGTCATCGTTAATCCGCCGGGTGGATTCGATCCGGGGCTGGCGCGCCTACCCAATTCCAGGAAGCAGCGTGTTAGCGCTCTCAGCTACCCTGGCAGGTCAAAGTGTTTTTGTATCTACAGCCACTTGAAGCTGCTTACTGAGGCCATAGTCTTCCTACTCGCTCTTCACTCATCATCCGTTACAAAATTAATTATTTGCTCATGACCTATTACCTGCCTGATTATCCTGGCTCTTCTTTTGAAGAATAATATCTTTGTTAAAATGTCGGCGCAACCACCTTTCACAATGATAAACAAAAATGACCCAATTTGAAGGAGCAAGCTTCATCATCAGAAGTATTCTGCTAGAACATTATAGAAGTGGTTCTTCTAGAATAATTCTAATGAAGAAGAGCTGCTCGCTCGAAATGCACCAGTTTCAGTCCTTTCCCATCGTGGAAGCTACTTGATATCCACATTTTAACAATTATTTTAACAGCTACTATATCGTATCCATTATAGGTAAAATCAAAATATTATCTCCTACGAATATTTATGGCTCTGTTACCTAACGAGTTAGATGAGGTGGATACATTCTTATGGAGAAGTAATCAAAAAGTGGTACCCGTATTCACAGTAATGATATTTAGATGTACTTCCCATATGCTAATGTGAAATGCTTACCTGTTATATATATGCTTACGTGTTATATATATAAAAAAACCATATAACAACCAACAGTCTGAAACAAAGTAAGATGTATTTTACATATGAAGTCTTCACGGGTTGTCAGCCGTCGCCTGAAGATGATGGAGACGCATTCAATCGAAACGTTGCTACGAGACGACGATGCTACTCGGCTGACAACCCGTGAAGACTTCGTATATGAAATTCGCGAAGAAATCCTGCACTCGCATATAAGATGTATTTTTTGTCGAAATTAATTCTTAGACCACAAAATATTCTCAAACTTATCGAACCAGCTACATAAAAAATGGGAATTTCTGATACTGGCCCTTCCCTAATAATGTTTAGCGGTTGTCCATGATCAGTACCCTGTAAATGCAACACTGACGTTGAGATGTCACCCAGATAAATACCAGTTTCTGCACTTCAATAATTCCCCTTAAAGACAGCCTACTTCCACACTAAACGGGAATCGAGCCTACTTCCACATTAAACGGGAATCGGAGACTCAGAAAGCAGAGTCACTACATCGCAGGCCGATCAAAAGATCGAACAGGACCTGAGATTTCCTGAACTGTGACGTAAACTGATCGAGAAGTTCGAGTCGTGTTCAAACACAGCCCTACCTGAAACAGTGAAAAAACTGAGCTGAAGCAATAGAAGATGAATTCTTTACATACGCAATGAGATACTTATAGCAAAAATAGCAACTTATGGAGCAACTATTCACCTTTTCATACAGACGTATTCATTCGCCGCAGTTCGCTGACACCCAGTGATCCAGATATGCACTTCGATTTAAAGTGATTGAAGTTTCCCATGAGGTTTGCATTCGCCCTGAGTACCAACAAGGGACAGGGCCAGTCACTTTGAGTGGCAGGTATTTAACATCCTGGGCAATTCCGGGCACTGCAGCTAGCTCCATGCAAATATCCAATAAATGACGTCGGGATGCTTTTGATCATATAGCGTATGTAAAGTACAAATATTATTAGCCCTGTAGACAGTTTCACTGCGACACAGATCCTACAGAGAAGCGGCAACGCTTCCGAAATAAACTGCTTTCTTGCTCTGCGCCAGATGAGATGCGACGGATCGTGAGATCGCATCTAGCGGCCGCGCTCGTTGCCGCCAAAAGCAGGCTCTGTGTCCAGATGGAACAGGACGCGGCGCAAGGCTGCCCTCGTGAATGGGAGCTTTCACACAGCGCCCGCGGACGCCCGCCCCTCTGAGACACAGAAGCGGCCACAGATAACTTCAATGGCGCTGCTGTTCGCGAGCGTTTATTTTTTCCCCGACGGGCGCCGATCTTAGCTCGATATAGGACGCAGCGTCAACGTCACGGACAGCAAAGCGTTTGTCGTGGACTGGTCGACCGCCCTGTCAGCGAATTTACGCCCTACTGACGACCACGGCTAGGCTTTTCCGGTAGCGGAGCTTCCCAGCAAATTCATTCGAAGCATCCGAGGATCTACTGGAGCGAGGGAATTTGAAACGGATATAACATGTAAACTGCGCCAGTAAAAGAATCCGTTAAATTTGCGCCAAGTAGTGCGTAGTTCGTACACCAGGTTTGTTTTGCGTCCTTAGGATACATCCATTAAGTACGTGATCTCATTCAAGGAGGGGCAATTCAAATCTCATGTCAAATTTTTCATTCAGAAAATATACATAATTACGAAAGATAACATTTTGTTTTATACAGAGACAGAGACAGAGACAGAGACAGAGCAGAGACAATAATACTAACCAGTCTTTGCAGCCCCTCGGAAATGAGCACTCCGTCCTCGGACCACATGTGGCCGACCGGGACCATCCGACCGCCGTGTCATCCTCAGATGAGGATGCGTATAGGAGGGGCGTGTGGTCAGCACATCGCTCTCCCGGTCGTTATGATGGTTTTCTTCGACCGGAGCCGCCACTATTCGGTCGAGTAGCTCCTCAATTGGCATCACAAGGCTGATTGCACCCCGAAAAATTGCAACAGCGAATGGCCTGTCTGGATAGTCACCCATCCAAGTGCCAGCCACGCCCGACAGCGCTTAACTTCGGTGAACTGACGGGAACCGGTGTATCCACTGCGGCAAGGTTGTTGCCCCCTCTGAAATGACGTGAATGCTTTATACGTTTGTATATCCGACGTTTCCCACTTTGAAACAAGTGTCGCACAAGTGTTAGATTTCATATGAGGAGCTCCCAGCCGTCACAGTCGAAGTCACTGCGTGCCAGTCAGTCTGTCATGCTATTCTGCAACGCATACAAGGCCTACATTATGGAGCTAGACAGGAATTTTTATCAAAATTTTTACTATGCCTATGTTATGCAAGCAAGAAGTTAATCGTTTGTGGTAGGAAGCTAACCTGAAATTCACCGACAAGAATTCTCTTAGCGATCATATAAATGAAGGCAATGAAACAGCTCAAAGGAAGATACAAACAGTATTTTCTTTCGCCCGCAAGAAAGTAAAGGTTCAGTGACATTTAATGTATATAATATAAAAGGGCGTTTCTTAGCGATCCGTCAAGAAGGTCAATGCTATTTTCGTGAAGCCTTTTTATACTCCGTGTCTATGTCTGTTTGTCCTTGGAAATACTACAAGAGGGTTGGCGTATTCAAAATAGTGTTTTTAATGGTTCAAATGGCTCTGAGCACTATGGGACTTAACTTCTGAGGTCATCAGTCCCCTAGAACTTAGAACTACTAAAACCTAACTAACCTAAGGACATTACACACATCCGTGCCCGAGGCAGCATTCGAACCTGCGACCGTAGCAGTCGCGCGGCTCCAGACTGTAGCGCCTAGAACCGCTCGGCCACCTCGGCCGGCAAAGTGTTTTTAATCACGTATTAAAGACATTGTTTCCTACAATTTAGAAATAAAACATGGTTTTTTTAGTTTTAACTGACTTTAAAAAATTATTTTTTCGTACCTTTACCCAACTACTGGGTAAACCTCACGTTAGGGGGTAGGGTTGGGCCCCACCACATCTCAAAAGATATCTCCATGGGGTTTGGGCGGTTCATAGTTTAAAGAAAACGCCTCATGTAATCATTGGACGTCCCTTTATAGGCGCGAGGTGTGTCAACAATTATTCGCGGTAAATCATGTGCCCACTGCAAACGTTACTCGCATATCATAAAGACAGCCAAAGAATACGGGACTGCGATCTAGCGTTGTTAAAAACAGAAATCAATGTAATACCATTGTATACTCTGACATGATTGTCATAATGAGCATGATTAAAAGATAATTTAGAAGTTTATTTGACACTACAATAGTGAGGCCATTGTCTCAGTATATGAAAACTTTTCTTTAAAAAGAAATGGTTACATTACCGGTTTCAACGAACTACGTGGTCATTTTCAAACGTAAAAAGCATCAGTTGGACAATATATAATGGGAATTATGACCATACATCTGGAAAAAATTACGAGAAGTGACACCAGGCAACTGAGGCAATGGTGGCACAACCAAATCACTAAAAGCTGTGCCTATGCTTGACCAGACGTTCATTCCATGTCCTGATGTAGAATAGATAAAAACTACACAATGGTTAAATTTGTCAAGAATTCTTACAATGAGTCCTGCTGTGACACAACGATCGTATGGCTGATGTAAATTCTGAAATCGTAAATATATCAAGCACAACAAGCTTGCATATGGAATGCAGCACATAATTTTACAACGTTCCGAAAAAGAATCTCCAAACACAATGTTTTTTCCTGTAGGACTGACACACTACTAACTTGTTAACATAATGTTGCTCAATTTGCCTGGTAGCCCATTGGCCGCATTCCATATGGAAGCTTACTGTGCTTAATACACTTACGAATTCTGAATTTATATCAGCCATACGATCGTTGTGTCACGACAGGACACATTGCAATAGTTCTTGGGAAATTTCTCCATGGTGTAGTTTTTATCTATTCTACATTAGGACATGGAATGAACGTTTGGACAAGCATAGGCACAACTTTTAGTAGTTTGGTTGTGCAACCATTGCCTCAGTTGCCTGCTGTCATTATTTCTCGTAATTTTTGTCATTTGGTTATAATTCCCATTATATATTCTCCAATGATGTTTTTACATTTGAAAATGACGACGTAGTTCGCTGAAACCGGTAATGTAACCCTTTATTTTTAAATGCCGGCCGCGGTGGTCTCGCGGTTCTAGGCGCGCAGTCCGGAACCGTGCGACTGCTACGGTCGCAGGTTCGAATCCTGCCTCGGGCATGGATGTGTGTGATGTCCTTAGGTTAGTTAGGTTTAACTAGTTCTAAGTTCTAGGGGACTGATGACCACAGCAGTTGAGTCCCATAGTGCTCAGAGCCATTTTTATTTTAAAGAAAAAAATTTATATACTGTGACTACGGCCTCACTACTGTAGTGTCAAATAAACTTTGTATTACCATTGAATGTTTAAAGCAAAATTTTGTAATGTGCTTAATTCAAACGAGCATCAATGGACAGCTCCGAACGACACTCACTTAGATGTACATCAGACTGAATCGGCGAAGAAGAAGACACAATAGGAAGGGACTTAGATTTCTAAATGTCTATCGTAGGGTTCTTGTAACTGAAATGTTAAAGGCAGCAAGCTACGAAGAGGACGTTATACAACCAGAAATTCAGAAAGAACCGGAATCTCGGCAGGCAGTTGACCTTCAAACAGAGGTACTAACTAAGAACAACGGTAGCAATTTTATTTCAAGTGACGCATCTATTGTACATTACGTGTACCCGGCTCTGGACCATATTTTGTTTGAAGTGCATTTTTAAGTACGCTTTGTGAAGCAGAACAGATACTGTGGTGTCACCGCCAGACACCACACTTGCTAGGTGGTAGCCTTTAAATCGGCCGCGGTACATTAGTATACGTCGGACCCGCGTGTCGCCACTGTCAGTGATTGCAGACCGAGCGCCACCACACGGCAGGTCTAGAGAGACTTACTAGCACTCGCCCCAGTTGTACAGCCGACTTTGCTAGCGAAGCTACACTGACCAATACGCTCTCATTTGCCGAGACGATAGCATAGCCTTCAGCTACGTCATTTGCTACGACCTAGCAAGACGCCATTACCAGTTTATATTCAGTGTAATAATGTCTAAACAAGAGCGATGCTCTCCAATTGTGGATTAAAGTTAAGTATTCCAACAGACGTCAATTTGGTCGATCCTCGAATATTTCGGACAGACGCGTAGGAAACGTGAAGCTGCGACAGCAAGAGATGGTCTTGTGCCTCACGCCCGCTGCAGTCTTGATCTTCACTGTATACTGACTGTATCGAAATGAATTATAAAACAATCACTCCTCCGTGAAACGAATGCCTAGTGGAAATCTCAATATCTCTCAGGCAAGCAAGATATACTGCCTCATTAAACTGCAGTTACTAATTACTCAATATTTTACTGTTATTTATAGAGTGATTTAATATGCTGCGTTTCTTGCCTAATGACGACAATTTGTATCCGGAACCGGTTGTCGGAATAAAAATTCCTCTGTGATGGCCAGTCATCGCTCTTCCTCATCTGCCTCTGTCGACCATTACGGAGTACTGCCGCAGTTCCTCTCGCCTCGGGTCGGGTACTAACCGACCTCAAGCCCGGCTTTACGAGCATTGTTTATTATAGCCGTGTGTCGGGACGGATGCGTCTCTCTTTAGTAGCAGCGCAACCACCGTACCTGTCACATAATTTCTATCTAATATTGCTTTACAGCGCTCCCCGCTATAAATGAGTGCGGCTTGCCCCTTTATACAGTTGTTATTGTCGCTTATTACGTCGTATTATTTTATTCTTCTGGCTGCCTCCCGGAATGCCACAGTTACCAGGCTGATTGTTGGCATGAAAGTCTTCACATCAATTCCAGGAAATTCGTCAGATGTTTTCCCACCCTTTCAGACAACAATTGTGCTCACTTACATGAGCCAATCTGGTATCCGTCGGGATATAAGGAACATCATAGACAGCAATGAACAAATTAACTAACTGAGAACATGTCGTGAGAAGCTCAGAACTCACAGATAGAGTCAAACTTCTTTTCGCTCTATAGAAAAGGATTATTAGCTATCCGGAAACCATGTACATTATGAAAATGGATGTACGTATATACACATATTGTCCTAAACGACTGAACTGATTTCAACCAAATTTGGTAGACATATCACTTACTATCTAGAAATCATCGCTGTGGGAGTACGAACAACCTTTCTATCAAAGGGGCGGGGTGGGGTTGGAATCTCTATAGTCCACTACGCGCTTATACCCACATTTTAGTAATCCAGTAGCCGGCCGCGGTGGTCTCGCGGTTCTAGGCGCGCAGTCCGGAACCGTGCGACTGCTACGGTCGCAGGTTCGAATCCTGCCTCGGGCATGGATGTGTGTGATGTCCTTAGGTTAGTTAGGTTTAAGTAGTTCTAAGTTCTAGGGGACTAATGACCACAGCAGTTGAGTCCCATAGTGCTCAGAGCCATTTAGTAATCCAGTAATTGAGAGTGAGAGCACTTAGAGAGTTGTAACAAACTGTACACATAAATTCAAAATGTTAAAGAGAAAAAGTTTATTTAACTCCCTTCGAAAACGCCTTGGAAGGCCCAACGGTACCGACCGGCCGGAAAAAAATTTATCACTCACTATATATTCGCTGTTCATCTAGTAAAGTTGACACATGAAGAATGACGTTCTAATTTATTACTTCATTACTACAACCTCTATTCGCAACGTATTTCGCAGACAGTATTCAAATACATCGTTAAATGTGCTTACAAAGACAAGAGAATATGTCATTGAACGACACTTAATTTGGAAGATATGATGTCAAATACTGAGAAGCGTGAAAAACTGGATCATCAAGTTTGACGTTTTAGTTTCTTGCTTCCTTAGTACTAACTCTGTTCACAACACATTTCGCAAGACAGTATCCACAGATGGCATTAAATATACCTAGTAAAATATATCATTGTACAACACAGAGCCCAGGAGATATGACGTCATAAACATTGAGCCGCGTGGAGATGAAACTGCAGGACCAAATTAGCTAGAGATAACAAGTGAAATATATATAGAATACGCGTGGAATATTTTAAATGTATATGAAATATATTTGCCATATGGGTACGCGGGCAAGGCCACCGCTAAAAAGCACATCCTAAACCCCTGGTACGATTTCAACCAAATTTTGTACACATATTATTTACAATGTGCAAAGAACTGCAGTGGGGATAAGACCCACCAGCTTCCTATTGGGGAGACCGTGATAACGTGGAGAGAGAATGGGGAGCGGGGAAAGGGATTGGCCGGCCGCTGTCACCGAGCGGTTCTAGGCGCTTCAGTCCGGAACCGCGCTGCTGCTACGGTCGCAGGTTCGAATCCTGCCTCGGGCATGGATGTGTGTGATGTCCTTAGTTAGGTTTAAGTAATTCGAAGTCTAGGAGACATGACCTCAGATGTTAAGGCCCATAGTATTTAGAGCCATTTGAACCATTTGGGAGGGGTAAGCAAATGGTCACAGATGAAAGGGGGGAGGGGGGGAACGTTGTCCATCTTCTTCTCCCCTTTTTTTGGACAAAAGGAGATGGACAGAGAAGAAATGGACAAGGAGAGATGAAGGAGGAGGGGGAGATGGACAGAGTGGAAAGGAGCAGATGGACAGAGTGGCATGACATGGACAGAGGAGGGTCGAGCAGGTAGAAAGAGGGATGGACGAGCTGGACAGAGTAGAGGTGGAGGAACTGGACAGAGTCAGGGTGAAGGAGGAGATGGACATATAGAGGAGGAAGCTGGAGTTGGACTAATACAAGATTGGAATAAATACATACAAGATTGGAATAAATACATACCGGGCAATGCCGGGTACTCAACTAGTTATGTAATAAACTACGTCTCTGCAAAATGAAACTGGTACTCAACCGTAAGAATTCACGGCGGGGTCAGGGATTTTCTCTGCCTCGTGATGGCTGGGTGTTGTGTGCTGTCCTTAGGTTAGTTAGGTTTAAGTAGTTCTAAGTTCTAGGGGACTTATGACCACAGCAGTTGAGTCCCATAGTGCTCAGAGCCATTTTAAAGAATTCACGGTTAACTGGTGCGGGGAGGAACAGTAAAGAGGAAAAATGATGTGGTCATAAAGTGAAGGGTGCTCCAAAACAACCACTCCAGTCTATTTAAAATACAGAATTTTTTTTTTAAACGAGGGTCTCTTATTGCTACAAGAGGTAGTAATACTCAAAACAAAAAGAGAAATTCTTATAATTCTATTTGCGAAAACGTACACCTGCTGAGAGATGGGCCGTTTAACTTGCAACGAGTAGCTTGTACTTATCGGTGGCGTAGGCAGAATTCACAAGAGATGGCGTAGTAAACTACCAAAATACGCACACGAGGGAACACACAAATCATCGAGCAATCACGGAGCTGAGGTAACAGGATCGCTTCAGTATCAATGTATGGGCAGGAATTGTCGGTTACAGACTCATAGGGCCACACACTTTACCAAAGAGATTATCAGGTGCTTTGTATCACCGACATCTGCGTGTTCAATCGATCTTGCGACAGCATCTCAGTGCAATGTTTCAAGGGCGATGGACTGGTCAAGGAAGTCCGGAAGCGTTTTCTCCCAGTTCAACGGACCTGAATTTAATGGAGTTCTGTCGATGGGAACAGTTAAAGGAACTGATGTATTTCCAACCCATGGAGGATGTGGAGAAGTTACATGAGCGTGTGACCAATGTATGTGACGCAGTTCGAACGAAACCATGTGTATTTGAAAGAGCGCGTGATTCACTGCGAGGAAGGGCTGAAAGCTGTGACAGGATACTCAGTCATGATATGCAGCATGGCCGAGCGGTTCTAGGCGCTACAGTCTGGAACCGCGCGACCGCTACGGTCGCAGGTTCGAATCCTGCCTCGGGCATGGATGTGTGTGATGTCCGTAGGTTAATTAGGTTTAAGTAGTTCTAAGTTCTAGGGGACTGATGACCACAGCAGTTAAGTCCCATAGTGCTCAGAGCCATTTGAACCATTTGATATGCAGCACTGCTTGGAGTCTGCTCCTACATAGCAGAGAGACAGATGTGAACGAGAAAGGTCCACACACTAACAGGTATTGGTTTTTTAATTGACGAACTTTTCTTCTGATTTCGACCTAATACTACCTCCTGTAGGATAATATGACACTTATTTTAAATACCCCGTATTAATTTGAAACTGTAAATCTATACAACGTGTAAGTGCAGATATTATTGCTGGTGACTGAGGACTATATACTTCACATCATTGCATCAATAACTGCGTCATTTGCAAACTAATAATTACAGCTATGATAAGTTGTATGTCTTCATGTTAGTTAGTTCCTCCAAATATTTGTGTCAAGAGCAAGCCATTAATGCTTATTTTCCGCTGGGGAGCAGGTCAGGTGTTTACGTGTGAACGCAAAACAGTAAGTCTATACTGACAGACGTGGTCCACTTAGTGCAGTTACGACCATGCGGAAAACATCGGGTCGTAAAGTTTGTAACCTGTTTGTGAAAGAACTGTTCGATGCAACAACAAAAAAATATGCACTGATATATGTACATATTACTGAATCACTTGTGAAAATATCTACACGTTACACCATATATCACGAGCACTGAACTGTTGTACAAACTGTACTCTATTCTGACGATTCTTTCACGGCACTGGGATGGATGGAGAAATCCAAATCGCTGTGTGTGGCGTTAATTACACTCTTTTCATAATAAACTCTCATTATAATAGAAGTTTAAATCCAAGAATTTTATGAAAGTCAAGTTTACATTTTGAAGTTCAGAAAGGGTACTTTTGGAGACCACTCTGAACAGTTTCTTTTTTTCATGTTTCCTCCCCTAAGAGGAACAAGAAAAGTTTAGGGTTTAACGTCCCATGGACGACAAGGTCATTATTAACAGAAGTTCGGATTACTGGCGGAATGGGAAGGAAATCAGTCTTTTCCGACGCATCATGTCGGGACTTATTCGATTTAAGGAATCCTAAATATGGGCGGCCAAATGGGGATCCGAACCGCTATTCTCTTGAATGCAGAATGAAAATTCACCATTCAGGTGGATGTGCGTCGATTTGAAAAGTCCTCGCAATTTAAAATTGTGTACCGAATAAGGACTCGTAGCTGGGGCGTTTGCCTTTCGCGGGCAAGTGCTAAATTGCTGAGCTATCCAAGCACGACTCACGACCTACTCTCACAGTTTAACTTCAACCAGTACCTGATCTCTTACTTTCCAAACGTCACAAAAGTTAGAATGAAATCTTCACTCTACAGCGGACTGTGCGCTGATATGAAACTTCCTGGCAGATTAAAACTGTGTCCCGGACCGAGACTCGAACTCGGGACCTTTGCCTTTCGCGGGAAAGTGCTCTACCAACTGGGCTACCCAAGCACGACTCACGCCCTGTTCTCACAGCTTTAATTCCGCCAGTACCTCGTCTCCTACCTTCCAAACTTCACAGAAGCACACAGTTTTAATCTGCCAGGAAGTTTCATATCAGCGCACACTTCGCTGTAGAGTGAAAATTTCATACTAGAAACATCCCCCAGGCTGTGGCTAAGCCATGTCTACGCAATATCCTTTCTTCCAGGAGTGCTAGTTCTGCATCGTTCGCAGGAGAGCTTCTGCGAAGTTTGGAAGGTAGGAGACGAGGTACTGGCGGAATTAAAGCTGTGAGGACGCAGCGTGAGTCGTGCTTGGGTAGCTCAGTTGGTAGAGCACTTTCCCGCGAAAGGCAAAGGTCCCGAGTTCGAGTTTCGGTCCGGGGCACAGTTTTAATCTGCCAGGAAGTGTCACAGAAGTTGTCCTGCATTCCTTGAGTAGAAATCCTGGAACAAAGTATATTGCGGAAACAAGATTCGGAAGGTGGGAGATGAGGCACTGCTGCAAGTCAAACTGAGAGGGTGGTGCGTGAGATGTGCTTTGATAGACCAGTCGACGGGTACTTGCCCGCGAAAGACAAAGTCTCGAGTTCGAGTCCCGACCTGACACGAAGTTTTAATCTGTCAGGAAGTTTCATTAATTAATTGGGTTTCGCTTCATGCCGGGTGTTAGGCAATATGTGTAAAGAGAACGTATTTCTCGACTATTTAGTTTTCTCTCCTTGTGGTTACTTGGGTACTCTCTCAGGACTGCAAGATAACGACAGTGGCAACGTAGAAAGTGAAAAGCCGTTTTTAGGGTTCGTACCTCAATCGGTAAACACGGAACCATTACAGGATAATGTTGTTGTCCTCCTGTCTGTGTGTCCGTCTGTCTGCTGGAAACTCCATTTCACAGGAATGAGTAGCGTGTCTGAGCCGGTGCGGACCGCATGTCAGGGTCGGTTCTTGTTTTGGTATATTTGGTGTTGTCCTCTCTTCACAGACTTGCCTTCTTGGTCCGTTTTGGTTTTGAAATTGGCTAGGGACGGAGTGAGCAGCGAGTACTTGGACTATGGGCAGGGAGCATATTCGTGGCAGCGAACGTGTAAACAGTGTAAAAGTGTACCGAGTTGGCGGCCGTTGAGTGTCGCACGTGGGAGCTTGCTGCTGCGTGGCGTTGGTTGGCCGCCTTATGCTGTAGGACGGGCAGTTCTGCACGACTCGGCAGTGACTGCTAACTCAACGCGAAGTGGGCTTCTGCTATTATCAGCCGCGGACGTAAAGCTGCATATCCGCGGACGTAAAGCTGTATATCGAAATACTGACTGAGTGTTTCCGACCACTGCAGCACGCTGGTATTGTATACCTGCTCGTGGCCGTCTTTTGAAGTTATGACTGCTTGAAATCAATTAGCAATTGAGCTCGCTAGTTATCTGTTTTGGTTCAGGGTTATCGCTTTTGTGATCCGGTACTGGCTCAACCTCTCAGCGTTAACGTTATATCACTTTAGTGATGTTTGAGTTCCAAGCTGTTATCGGTTATTACACAGTGGCCTGTACACTGTCTTACTAAAAGGGAATATTTTATATTATAGGCTAGCCTATTTCTAGTTGACCTGTGATCAGAAATTTGTTTTAATCACTGATCCGTACGGTTGTTTTCCTCACTTGTTGCAAGGAGCTTTAAATGTCTACTGTCCAAAAGTTACTTGTGCATATTTATTGTTTTTCTCACCGGTAGTTTTAAAATAAGTATGAGCAAGTTACCATTTACTTATAGGCAAAACAGTTCAAAACCGTTTTCCCTTATTTACCGAGATCTATACATATACATATGCATATATTTGCCGGCTGCTTTATTGCTAGTAAATTCTTATACGCTGCCCCTTGGGCCGCTTGGTTATGCGTTCATCTGTGCGGTGAATCATCCTTCTTATCATCTGCGTGGAAACTAACTGGTGACGTTTGTACGTTATAGATTTCATATGTAATTCTGTTTGTGGTTGTTTTGGCTCGGCGTTGGTGTGGGGATTCTAGGTGGGCTGTCCGTTGTTCCACGCCGGTAGGTCCGCTGCGTGGGTGTGGTCCGGTGGTTGTACCGGACGCTGCAGACCTCGTGTACACGGCCACTGAATGAATGCTTGTGGGTGCACCGTTAAGTGCAGCCTTATGTTCTTCGCTTGTATTGCTTTCTTATTGTAATCTTAAGGTTTTGTTTAAGTATTAACAGCTGTAACTACTGCAATTTCGTTGTTTTGATGTTGGGTGGGTGCCCCATTTTTTTGTTTTCATTTTGATCTACGGCCTTGTCCTGAAGATAAAGGCGTCTCTGATCAACAGGAACCGGCTACCTAGTTCCTGGTCCTTGTATGAATTTGTTTTACTGTTTTTAAATTAAACTATTGCTTGATTGCTTTATTCCTCTCTTTTATACTTTCCATTATTATAACAAGAATTGTACTACACTCGAATGTTTAGTATAGCTATATCAATTTACAATAACTATGTTAGTAAGATGTCACGGTAAATGATGTTCAGCTATACCATCTTGGACAGTCCGTCCATGATTCTGTTTCTCGGGCACTACAACTGCTGGTTCCTGGTGAGGTGTTAATTACTATTGAAAGTTGTATGTTTTGGTTTGCACGCCTCTCTAGGACAGCGGTATCATAACGGTATCAGTATCGAGTTGTAATTTATATCACACATTAAGGTCTACGTTGCCTGACGGTCGAAGAAAGTTAATTTCCTAAGTCAGTGCAGGCGAAAGACACGGCCATTTACGTCACACATTTTGATACTCGCAAACTCGGATGTGAAAAGCTGTAGCGCACTTCCCGATGACCTAGAATCAAGAAATTTTGCAAAAAGTAAGTTTCCACAGTGAAACTAAAGGAAAAAATTCGAAAATTGTTAATTTTTAATTATATCACAGCGAAAAGTTCCTATCTTTATCATTTGTTATTCAACTGGGTGTCCGTCCGAAAAAAATGTTTTTCTGTCATTTGTTATCCGACTGTTTGTTCTTCTGTTAAGACCCCATTTTCTCAGTAGACGTGTATCTGACCTATATCGATATTGAGAACACGCGAATATCGTCGAGATTCCCTTTCCTGGCATGGATGAACTATATGTACACATAATTAAGTTTGTACGGAATCCTCGGTGCGCGAGGCCCTCGCAGCGCGAGTGCCACTCGCACTTATCCGACTTTTTTTTTTTAATTCTACGTTGCCTTCATGCAGCGGATAGATTAACAACAGTTTACTGGTTTTAGTTACCATCTCGGATCTTGAGTCGATGTGAAGTGACCAAGATGGTCGTAATTTGAGTGCTCGACATGTTGATTTTCTAAAAAGATTCTGATTCTGACAACGGCTCATGTCAAACCTGTTGTGTGTCCATCCAACGTGATCAAGGCATTTGTGTAAAGAAAAGTTCAATAAGGTGACAAAACCCGTGAGATACGTTCTAACATCGTGTCGAACCCCCTTTTGACTGAGGCAGAGCAGATACTCGACGTAGATTCAATAAGTCGCTTGAAGTCACCTGCAGAAATATTGAGACACGCTGCCTTTATAGCCGTCTATAGCTGCGACATTGTTGCTGGTGCAGAATTTTGTGCACGAACTGACCTCTAGATTATGTCTCATAAATGTTCTGTGGGATTCATGTCGGGCGATTCTGGGTGGCCAATTAATTCGCTCGCATTGTCCAAAACGTTCTTCAAACCAATCGTGGACGATTGGGGCCCGGTGACATGTCATCGTTGTTTGGGAACATAAAGTCCATGAATGGCTGCAAATGGTCTCCAAGTACCATTTCCAGTAAATGATCGGATCAGTTGGACCATAGGAGCCAGTGTGCTCCATGTAAACACAGCCCAAAACATGACGGGACCACCACCAGTTTGCAAAAAATGGTTCAAATGGCTCTGAGCACTATGGGACTTAACTTCTGAGTCATCAGACACGAAGAACGTAGAACTACTTAAACCTAACTAACCTAAGGGCATCACACACATCCATGCCCTAGGCAGGATTCGAACCTGCGACCGTAGCAGCAGCGCGGTTCCGGACTTAAGCGCCTAGAACCGCTCGGTCACAGCGGCCGGCACCAGTTTACACAGCGCCTGGTTAATTGGTCTGCGTCATACTCGAACATTACGATCACCTTTTACCAACTGAAATCGGGACTCATCTGACAGGCCATGGCTTTCAAGTCGTCTAGGGTCCAACCGATAGGATCACGAGCCCTGGAGAGCGCTGCAGGCGATGCCGTCCTAAGCAAAGCCACTGGCGTCGGTCGTCTGCTGTTATAGCCCAGCAACGGCTAATTTCGCCGCACTGTCCTAACGGATGCCTTCGTCGTACCTCTCACACTGCTGAAGTTGTTTCACACAGTGTTGCCTGTCTGTTACCCACACGCCACTCTTCTCGGTCGTTAAATGTAGGCCGTCGGCCACTGAATTTTTCCTCGTGATAAGTAATTCTCGGCTCAGTCTTGAAAATGTGGATCTCGGGAAACTGAATTCTCTACCGATTTCCGTAATGGAATATCCCATGCGTCTAGCTCCAATTACCATTTCGTATTAAAAGTCTGTTAATTCCCGTCGTACTGCCATAATCGTAAACCTTTTCGCATGAATCAGTTGAGTACAAATAACATCTCCGCCATTGCACGGCCGTTATACAGGGTGGTCCTTTGATAGTAACCGGCCCAAATATCTCACGAAATAAGCATCAAACGAAAAAACTACAAAGAACGAAACTCGTCTAGCTTGAAGGGAGAAACCAGATGGCGCTATGGTGGGCCCGATAGATGGCGCTGCCATAGGTCGATCGGATATCAACTGCGTTTTTTTTTAAATAGGACCCCCCATTTTTATTACTTATTCGTATAGTATGTAAAGCAATATGAATGTTTTAGTTGGACCACTTTTTTAGCTTTGTGATTGATAGCGCTGTAATAGTCACGAACGTATAACTAGGTGGTATCACGTAACATTCCGCCAGTGCGGACAGTATTTGCTTCGTGATACATTACCCGTGTTAAAATGGACCGTTTACCAATTGCGGAAAAGGTCTATATCGTATTGATGTATGGCTATTGTGATCAAAATACCCAAGGGGCGTGTGCTATGTTTGCTGCTCGGTATCCTGGACGACATCATCCAAGTGTCCGCACCGTTCACCGGATATTTACGTTACTTACGGAAACAGGAAGTGTTCAGTCACATGTGAAACGTTAACCACGACCTGCAAGAAATGATGATGCCTAAGTAGGTGTTTTAGCTGCTGTCACGGCTAATCCGCACATCAGTAGCAGACAAATTGCGCGAGAATCGGGAATCTCAAAAACGTCGGTGTTGAGAATGCTACATCAACATCGATTGCACCCGTACCATATTTCTATGCACCAGGAATTGCATGGCGACGACTTTGAACGTCGTGTACAGTTCTGCCACTGGGCACAAGAGAAATTACGGGACGATGACAGATTTTTTGCACGCGTTCTATTTAGCGACGAAGCATCATTCACCAACAGCGGTAACGTAAACCGGCATAATATGCACTATTGGGCAACGGAAAACCCACGATGACTGCGACAAGTGGAAGATAAGCAACCTTGGCGGGTTAATGTGTGGTGCGGCATTATGGGAGGAAGGATAATTGGCCCCCATTTTATCGATGGCAATACAAATGGTGCAAAGTATGCTGATTTCCTACGCAATGTTCTACCGATGTTACTACAAGATGTTTCACTGCATGACAGAATGGTGATGTACTCCAAACATGATGGATGTCCGGCACATAGCTCGTGTACGGTTGAAGCGTTATTGAATAGCATATTTCATGACAGGTGGATTGGTCGTCGAAGCACCATACCATGGTACGCACGTTCACCTTATCTTACGTCCCCGGGTTTCTTTCAAATGGTTCAAATGGCTCTGAGCACTATGGGACTTAACATCTATGGTCATCAGTCCCCTAGAACTTAGAACTACTTAAACCTAACTAACCTAAGGACAGCACACAACACCCAGCCATCACGAGGCAGAGAAAATCCCTGACCCCGCCGGGAATCGAACCCGGGAACCCGGGCGTGGGAAGCGAGAACGCTACCGCACGACCACGAGATGCGGGCCGGGTTTCTTTCTGTGGGGAAAGTTGAAGGATATTTGCGATCGTGATCCACCGACAACGCCTGACAACATGCGTGAGCGAATTGTCAATGCATGTGCAAACATTACGGAAGGCGAACTATTCGCTGTTGAGAGGAATGTCGTTACACGTATTGCCAAATGCATTGAGGTTGACGGACATCATTTTGAGCGAAACTTCCTCGCAGATTAAAACTGAGTCTCAGGCCGAGACTCGAACACGGGACCTTTGCCTTTCGCGGGTAAGTGCTCTACCAACTGAGCTACCCAAGCACGACTCACACCCCGTCCTCACAGCCTTACTTCTGCCAGTACCTCGTCTCCTACCTTTCAAACTTGACAGAAGCTATTCTGCGAACCTTGCAGAACTAGCACTCCTGAAAGAGTCTCGGCCCAGCACACAGTTTTAATCTGCCAGGAAGTTTCATATCAGCGCACACTCCGCTGCAGAGTGAAAATCTCATTCTGGATCATTTTGAGCATTTATTGTATTAATGTAGAATTTACACGTAAGCACGCTGTGACAGCATGCGTTCTCAGAAATGATAAGATCACAAAGGTACATGTATCACATTGGAACAACCGAAATAAAATGTTCAAACGTACCTACGTTCTGTATTTTAATTTAAAAAACCTACCTGTTACCAACTGTTCGTCTAAAATTGTGAGCCATATGTTTGTGACTATTACAGTGCCATCTATCACAAAGCGAAAAAAGTGGTCCAACTAAAACATTCATATTTCTTTACGTACTACACGAATATGTAATTTAAAAAAATGGGGGTTCCTATTTAAAAAAACGCAGTTGATATCCGTTTGACCTATGGTAGCGCCATCTAACGGGCCAACCATAGCGCCGTTTCCCCCTTCAAGCTAGACAAGTTTCGTTCTTTGTAGTTATTTCGTTTGATGCTTATTTCGTGAGATATTTGGCCCGGTCACGATCAGTGGACCACCCTGTATACCTTGTGTACGCGATTGCACCTCCACCTGTACATGTGCATATTGATTCCCATGACTTCTGTCATCTCAGTGTACTGACCGAAACAGAAAGCGTTCCCCAACTGACAACGTCAGGTAGTATGCCACCGTGTGCGAGGATCAGACACGGTGCACACCACGTGTGGGAGGCCCCTGTGAAGGCGTGCTGGCACGCTCGGCTGTCCAGTCGAAATGTGTCGCTGCTTCAAGCGCCCAGCACGGCCAGTCGGTTCGCTCAACGCGAACACTAGGTTATCCCCGAGAAACGCAATAAAACTCCCAGGAGGAGTGAGCGCTCGTGCTAACACGGGGCGACCCCGCAATCACCTCAATCTCCCGACAGCGTTCGAGGGACAGGGTGCGCCCGTTTTTCATCATTAGGCCGGCGCTTCGGCGCGGTCGCGAGCGGAAAGACGGCCATTACACAAATTGAAGACCGAAAACAAACGGGCTGATTCGCTCCGACGTAGCTCTTTCACACGGCTATTGTTCCTGTCGGTAACTCGACATCCACGGTAATAATGGAGAGGATAGCAATCTGGCTGTTTAATTAAAAGCAAGCAAGCGGGCGTTCTCAGTTCACGGGCACAGCGCTGAGAAAGCAGGTACAGACTGCTAAAGAAAGACAGTTGTCAGACGCAGGGTGAAAAACCATAGAACGGCGTAGAGTATAATACACTGTCGACGTAGGTGCTCATCCGAGCCAAAACTATTGCCAGAGTCAGGAAGGCGAGATGGTCTCAACCAGACAGAAAGGACCTCATTTTTGTGGAGGGAGGTCGACCTTTTGACGGGTCCGATGCGGCCACGAATTCCTCCCCTGTGCCAGCCTTTCCATCTTACATTAACACTTTCAGCCTACGTCCTAACTTATTTGTCTTTCT
Organism: Schistocerca nitens; assembly: GCF_023898315.1. Lineage (NCBI taxonomy): Eukaryota > Metazoa > Arthropoda > Insecta > Orthoptera > Acrididae > Schistocerca > Schistocerca nitens. The sequence continues at coordinate 1,157,457,157 of NC_064614.1, read as the reverse complement.
CTACAATTTTTACCCTCTACAGCTCCCTCTAGTACCACGGCAGTTATTCACTGATGCTTTAACAGTCCTATCGTCACGTCTCTCGTTCAGGTTGGTGTTTCCCATACATTCTCTTCCTCGGCGATTCTGCGAAGAGCCTCCTAATCTCTTACCTTATGTCCACCTAATTTTCAACATTCTTCTCCAGCTTCAAATCTCTAAAGCTTCGATTCTCTTATGTTACAGTTTTCCTGTTGTCCATGTTTCACTACCTTACAATGCTGTGCTCCACATCTACATTCTCAAAACTTTCTTCCTCAAATTAAGGCCTATGGTCGATATTAGCAGTCATCTCTTTACCACGAAAGGGATAATAAGAAAGACATTGTGACAGAGCTATTTTGAATCTGTGTGTCAATTTCGAAGTACATGATTTCATTGCCAGAATCTACTGACTTTCATTGTACTGTAACTGTTATTACTGTTATTCGTCTGTTATTAGGAGACGAATTCTGAATCCTGGGACACAAGATCAGCAGGTTTTCGATCTGACAGCGAATAATGACAGTTGGTACAAAGATACTTACTCCATCATTTCCTAGTCCACGTAATAGCAGACCAACTACACACTTTCGTTCTTGCGATGAAATTTTCGATAACGTTTCTCCATAATTGCGACTCTAATTCTGAAATCACACCTTGAATCTCGGCCTCGTGCTCTGCAAGTGATCGTGGTTTGTTGCCGTCCACGAGAGACTTGACACACAACCACATTTAAAGATGACATGGTATCACATCATAAAATCTGGGTGCCCAACTGAGGTTACAGTTGACAGAACTCACCCGGCCAGTGAAGCTGTATCGTAATAAGTCCATTGTTGCAATCGATGTGTGACAGATGTTATTGAAACTAAACCCGTTCAGGATTCATACGATCCAGCTGAGACTACAGAAACTCTCTAAACATACTGCCGTAACATTCACCTCCCTCTGTTAATAAGTTTACGTTACCATGTTCGAAGATGTACGGCCCAATTACGCCCTCAGCCCAAATGCTATACCAAAAAGTAACTCGTCGTGGCTGTAATGGCTTTCCCATAATCAGTCCAGAATTTTCTTTGCCCCTTTCCCTGCAGCTTTGCTTATTCACGAAGCCATTCAGCAGTAAGTGCGGATCATTAGTGAGCATTAGTTTCTTGGTTAAATTGTTGGCCACTCTTAGTTTCGTTTCCACCCAATGCCAAAATTCTCGACGCTTTTCGTGATCGATTGCAGTCAGTTCTTGTATCAGCTGGATTTTAAAGACGCAAAGATCCAGTTCTTTTAGAACTCGTTACATGTTGGTTGTGGGAATATCCAGTTGTTGTGAACGTTGGCAAATAGATTTTCGGGCTTAGCGGCGACATTATCACTCACGCTGACGATGTTATCCGGGGAACGACTGTCACAAGGACGCCCTCAGAATTCATTGTCCACAGTCGAAACGGTTCTCTCAGATTTAGCCATCAGTCTCATCACAGTGGACTTATACGGTGCTTTACGTTGACCAGACATTCCAGAGTGTTTTCAAACAGTCTCTGCACAACATTCACCACGTGTGCAATAATTTTTAACAACGACAATATGCTGTTCCGTTGTGTAGCGCTCCACTACCATCCCGAAGAAAACAGCATTAGGCCTGGTACCACCACAGTAATGCCAACTCGCGCGTCGGCGGGCCGAACAGTCTCTCGGCTGAAAGTCTAAGTGACCGTCGACATTCCCGCCCCCGCTCATGTTGGCAGCAGTCCTACGCGCGAGAACGCTCGTAGCAGAGCGATTCAAATATTAGATTTGCACCTCGACACATCAGCCTCACGGTTTTATGAATGTTAATTCGGTAGTCTTTTTCTTGCCGCCCCTGTCCTTGTACTCGCAACGTGTTTCCACTCATGTCTCTTTACCGTAACACGTAATTCGAATCCTGGAGTTCATCTTTGTTAAGAGGCATCGAAACGCCCTCCATCGACTGGAAAAGTTACCGTTTTCTTTGTTCGTATTTCGGGTCGTCCCACGTACTTGTGACATGCTCCACAGCAAGCCTGAGGATCGCTTATGTAGCCCTAAATTGTGAGCTACCATCTGTTTGTATAAGGACTGTTTACGAGAATATATTTCCTTTTAGCTTACTCACGTTGAGCTCGTACCGGTGATCTGTAGCGATTAGTTAGGAGAAGAAGAACTTCTTAGCCGAAATCGATATAAAGCATTATTGTAGCAGTCGCGCGGTTCCAGACAGAAGCGCCTAGAACCGCTCGGCCACTCTGGCCGGCCGAACCGAAGAGCAACAGAGCATCATGTGAGGTTCTCCTAATATGATGGCAAGGAAGACAGTGACAGACGGAACTGATTTATTTCTTTCATCTTGATGCTTCTGAAGCCAAAAGAAAAGTTACGATCAGTAAAGAAGCTCTAAGCAACATGGGCACACGGAGATCCCCAGGAAATATTTTACAGCGACCACCTAGACAGTAAGTCCAATGAACAAAGAGTCTGAGACGAGTTACAGACAAACAGGTTCTCAACGCGAACTGCTATATATTCTGGTTGGCGATGACGTGACCTAAATGTCACGTGTTTTCAGCCTGTTCTACGCGTGCTACTCTACGGGATCTTCAGCGTGAAAACATCAAAAAGAATAATGTTTTCATCAGCATGGAGGTGCCAGAAGTACAGAAATGAATAATTATGTCCGCTCGCAATATTTATTTCTCGGAAAAAGTCCCGTACCGTGTTTAGTTTATGAACTCAACACCGAGGAATCTGGTACAATTAGGTGGTTATATTTATGCAAATTGATACGCAACGTCCAGTATGTAAATGTTGGAAAAATGTTGCCGAAGTGTCCGGGAGATATAAGGCACGGACGCTGGTATTTATCTCAAGATCTCCAAACTGCTGTTGGCCAGGAGGATACCGTGTATCAGAAAATCTTGACAAACAGCAGCGCTGTCGCAGGTAGAAACTCCTGAAAAGAAGTATTTGGAAATAGTTGCACTCTATTATCTTACCAATCTTTAACTATATACAGAAATGCAACGAATGTCAGTATCTGAAAGAAAAGAAAATAATGCGATAGTAGAAATATTCGAAATAGCAGCACTAGATGTATTTTTCAGATCCTAAACTGGGGAAAAGAAGACATGTCAACGAATTCAAATGGTTCAAATGGCTCTGAGCACTATGGGACTTAACTGCTGAGATCATCAGTCCCCTAGAACTTAGAACTACTTAAACCTAACTAACCTAAGGACATCACACACATCCATGTCCGAGGCAGGATTCGAACCTGCGATTGTAGCGCTCTCGCGGTTCCAGACTGTAGCGCCTAGAACCGTTCGGCCACTGCGGCCGGCCCGAGGTATTCAAAAATTTACAGGGAGCTGCATGTCCTCGGGATACAAAATTGGTGTAGCTACCCCCTTCTACAGCCGCTTTCAGTACCAACATAGTAAAGCCAAGATGTAACGAGACCAGGCCAGTCATCCAGAGTGGTGCCCCTTTAACTATTGAAAAGGCTGCTGCCCCTCTTTAGGAACCATGATGTTGTTCTGGTCTCTCCAGAGATACTCCTATGTGGTTTCAAATCCGGTATGGCTGTCTTTATCGTGCTTGCCGCCGTGACCGAGCTATTCTAGGCGCTTCAGTCTGGAACCGCGCGACCGCTACGGTCGCAGGTTCGAACCCTGCATCTGGCATGGATGTGTGATGTCCTTAGGTTAGTTAGGTTTAAGTAATTCTAAGTTCTAGGGGACTGATGACCACAGATGTTAAGTCCCATAGTGCTCAGAGCCATTTGAACCATTTTTGTCATGATGACGATGATTGGTTTGTGGGGCACTCAACAGTGCAGTCATCAGTGCCCATACAAAGTCCCAATTTTCACACAGTCCAATTTTTTCACATTCCAGCCTGAGAACTGTCACCAATGATGATGATGATAATGAAATGATGAGAACAACACAAACGCCCAGTCCCCGGGCAGAGAAAATCCGCAACCCGGCCGGGAATCGAAGCCGGGACTTGTGATCCAATTTGTCATGACTCATACAACACTGAAACATTAAGTTAGCCAGCCAATTAAAAAACGCTTCTGCGTTTACGACAAAAAAATCTATTTTCTGTGCTTTAGTGTTCCCGAAATCCTTGACAATGGCATTACTTTAAATTTAGCTTAAGAGAACACCCATCGAAATGTGTCTGACTTGCGTTTAGAAGATTGTTACTCATATAAATCGGATCTGTTGCCCAAGTTTTAAGGTAAACCAAAATTAGTCGTATAGTAGCTTTCATTGCAGATGAATAAAAAGCTCAATGATTATTCCAGAATGAATTTTTCACTTAGAGGCGAAGTGTGCACTGATAGGAAACTTCCTGGCAGATCAAAATTGTGTGCCGGAGCGGAACTCTAGCCCACGAACGTTGCCTTTCGCAGGCAAGTGCTCCACCAGCTAAGCTGCCCAAGCACCGTCCGTAAACTGCCCTCACAGCTGTACTTCCGTCATTTCTTTGTCTCCTACCTTCCAAACTTCATAGTCCTTCTGCGAAACTTGCAGCACTAGCTCTCCTGGAAGAAGTAAAGCTGGCTGAAGTGAAATTGTGAAGACGGGTCATGCATGAGTTGTGGTAGGGTAGCTCAGATGGTAGAGCACTTGCCCGCGAAAGACCCAAGTCCTGAGTTCGAATCCCAGTCCGGCACAGTTTTAATCTGCCAGGAAGTTTCATATCAGGGCACAATCTGCTGCGTAGTAAAAATTTCAGTCTGGAAACATCTACACGCTGTGTCTAAGCCGTATCTCCGTTATATCCTTTCTTCCACGAGTGATAGTCCTGCATGTCTCGCCAGAAAAATCCTGCAAAGATTGGAAGCTGGGAGACGAGGAACTGGCAGAAGTAAAGCTGCGAGGAAGGGTAGCGAGTCATCCTTGACTATCTCAGCTGGTAGAGACATGCCTGCGAATGGCAAAAGTCCCGGGTTTGAGTCCCCCTCCGGCACCTTTACTATGTGAGGAATTTTCAGCCAAGTGAGGGCTCCCGTGCTCAGTTTTCGACCTCCGGCAGGTGTTTTGCTGATGAAGTTTATGCATTTTTGATGAATAATACAGACACTAGATATGGAAATCCTGTAAGTTTACATCAGCTTGTCAACATTATTTCGTATTTTTGATAAATAATTCTGCTTTCTCGAATACTTTATAACATTGGGCTAATTTAAGCAATTCAATTCATTCAGATACTTTTGAACATTGGCAACATTCCGTTAGAGATACTGACAGCCTTGGGAGAGCCGCCCATGACATAACTCTTCCACCTCGTGAGCAATATGTATAAGACAGGCGAAATACCTTCTAACGTCAAGAAGAATATAATAATCCCAATTCCAAAGAAAGCAGGTGCTGACGGGTGTGGAAATTTCGAACTATCAGTTTAATAAATCATGGGTGCAAAATGTTAAATCCTTTACAGAAGAATGGAAAAACTCGTAGAAGCCGGTCTCGGGGAAGGTCAGTTTGGATTCCGCCTACGCGAGGCAATAATGAGTCTACGACTTCCATAGAAGATAGGTTAAGGAAAGTCAAACCTACGTTCACAGCATTTGTAGACTTAGAGAAAGCTTTTGACACTTTTCACTGGTATACTCTCTTTCAGATTCTAAAGGTGGCAGGGTAAAATAGAGGGAGCGAAAGGCTATTTACAATTTGCACAGAAACCAGATGTCAGTTATGAGTCGAGGGTCATGAAAGGGAAGGAGTGGTTGGGAAGGGAGTGAGACAGTGTTGTAGCCTATCCCCGATGTTGTTCAATCTGTATACTGAGCAAGCAGTGAAGGGAACAAAAGAAAAATTTGGAGTAGGAATTAAAATCCATGGAGAAGAAACAAAAACTTCGAAGTTTGCGATGACATTACAATTCTGTCAGAGACAGCAAAGGACTTAGAAGAGCAATTGAACGGAATTGACGGTATCTTGAAAGGAGGGTATACGATTAACAAAAGCAAAACAGGAATAATGAAATGTAGTCGAATTAAATCAGATGCTGAGGGAATTAGATTTGGAAAGGAGACATTTAAAGTAGTAAATGAGTTTTACTATTTGGGAAGCAAAATAACTGATGAGGTCGAAGTAGGGAGGATATAAAATGGAGATTGGCAATGGCAAGAAAAGCGTTTCTGAAGAAGAGAAATTTGTTAACATATTGAATAGATTTAAGTATCAGAAAGTCCTTCCTGAAAGTATTTGTATGGAGTGTAACCAATAATGGAAGTGAAACATGGCCAATAAACAGTTTAAACAAGAAGTGAATAGAAACTTTTTAAATGTGGCGAAGATTAGATAGGTAGATGAGGTAAGTAATGAGGAATTACTGAACTGAATTGGGGGAAAGAGAAATTTGTAGTACAACTTGACCAAAAGGAGTCGATTGGTGTGACACATTCTGAGGCATCAAGGCATCAGCAATTTAGTACTGGAGCGAAGTGTGGAGGGCAAAAATCGTAGAGGGAGACCAAGAGATGTATACATTAAGCAGATCAAATGGCTCTGAGCACTATGGGACTCAACTGCTGTGGTCATAAGTCCCCTAGAACTTAGAACTACTTAAACCTAACTAACCTAAGAACATCACACACATCCATGCCCGAGGCAGGATTCGAACCTGCGACCGTAGCAGTCGCACGGTTCCGGACTGCGCGCCTAGAACCGCGAGACCACCGCGGCCGGCTAAGCAGATCCGGAGGGATGTAGGTTGCAGCAGTTACTCGGAGATGAAGAGGCTTGCACAAGATAGAGCAGCACGGAGAGCTGCATCAAACCAGTCTTTGGACTAAAGACCACAACAGCGACGACAATTGACGTAAACTATGTTTAGTGGTATAAAATAATCATTTATGAATGAATCTGTACGTGTGTTTTCCTGATGCACCTCATATATATTTCATAAATAATACAAACATTATAGATGTGGAAATAACGTAGTTACACCAATGTTATCAATAACTTATATATTTTGAGTCTCAGTGCGCACATATGTGTGTGTGTGTGTGTGTGTGTGTGTGAGAGAGAGAGAGAGAGAGAGAGAGAGAGAGAGAGAGAGAGAGAGAGAGAGACAGAGAGAGAGATGATATTTACTGACAAGGGAGAAATTTTACTAAAGAAACTGTCTCAGGGTCTTGCAGCGTTTCGCCGCCTTCTTCTGCGTGTATGGATGACGATGTTTCGTTTGTGGGGCGCTCACTGCGCTGTTATCAGCGCCCGTACAAATTCCCAATCTTTGCTCAGACCAATCTCGCCATTTTCATAAATGATGATGAAATGATGAGGACACACAAACACCCAGTCATGTCGAGCAAGGTGAAAATACCTGACCCCGACCTTTTGTTTTTTTTTTTTTTAATCTCATTTTGTTCGTTTTCGTTCGTTGCATATGCTCGGGGCGGACGTCGCAAGACACTCGTTTCAGTTGTCGTGAATCCATTAACTCAGTTTTTTGTTACAGAGGGCAGCTAACCCTCTGACCCAACACGTTGCGTTACCGTACCGGCCGCCCTGAATCGAACCCAGGACTTCGTTCTCAGGAACCGAGAAAGCTACCGCAAGACCACAAGCTGCGGACTCCGTGTATGGAGGCAACCCTCGTGTGTGACCTCATGGGCACGGTACGCATGTACGTCCCAGAAGTGTCCTGGAATCGGCACAGCTGTACTGGCACTAAAACTGCTCGCATGTTGCCTATCCATTACGTTCTCACCAATTGGAAACATTTGGTCTTGGCTTGTCGAAATAGTCTGGCGCCGCCAATATGGTTCAAACGGCTCTGAGCACTATGGGACTTAACTGCTGCGGTCATCAGTCCCCTAGAACTTACTTAAACCTAACTAACCTAAGGATATCACACACATCCATGCCCGAGGCAGGATTCGAACCTGCGACGGCGCCGCCAATATATCCGCATCCATCATTGAAGCTGGCTGACTCGATGCTTAGCAGGGTTAGGCCCGTTGTTGCTGCACACGGTTCCGTGTATTTCCATACCCAACACATAAACCAACAAATGTGATCATATAAGCTTCTTACTGTATATGGGCCGCACAATCAGACAAATTTCGTTGTTTGCTGTCCTACATGATACTGCAATTTGACGGGCCAGCGGTGTATATAATGGCGTCTGGCATATGCGCGAAGCTTGGTTCTGCTAAAAGCCCCAGCATTTCAAGCATACCACACACACGACGAAGAAGTTAGACCCAGCGACAGATCGGCAGTCCCAGCGGTATGTGCTCAGTGAGTAGCGGGCGCTCGCGTTGCAGTGTCAACAGGGGCGTGGCGCGGCGTGCCGTGGCCGGCAGGTTGCGAGGGCCGGCGCCGCCCACGGCACAGAGTAGGGGCGACGGACACGGCCACAGCACGGCTGGGCGACACACCTGCCGCGGCAAACACGAGTGGCTACCGGCGCCCGTCTCTGCAAACACGTCGCCTCACCTAGTCTCGCCTGTTTGTCCACAAGTCGCCGCCAAATCTTGCGTCATCCAAACCACTCACACGGCCATCGCCCAGCACAGCAACGCCGCCTTCGTATTCTCATTGTCTGCAACACCTTCACTCCCGTTGGTTAGTTTGCAAATTTAGTTTACCGACAAAATATTCATCACCCCCGCCGCCCTCCACCTTGTAACCACACAGTTGTCGATTTACAACGCTGCCGAACGAGTGTAACTGGTATCAGGCGATCATGCGACCATCCACTGCTGACTTACGTTATAGCAGTGAAGTACACTACTGGCCATTAAAATTGCTACACCAAGAAGAAGTGCAGACGATAAACGGGTATTCATTGAACAAATATATTATACTAGAACTGACATGTGATTCCATTTTCACGCAATTTGGGTGCGTAGATCCTGAGAAATCAGTACCCAGAACAACCACCTTTGGCCGTAATAATGACTTTGATACGCCTGGGTATTGAGTCAAACAGAGCTTGGATGGCGTGTACAAGTACACCTGCCCATGCAGCTTCAACACGATACCACAGTTCATCAAGAGTAGTGACTGGCGTATTGTAACGAGCCAGTTGCTCGGCCACCATTTACCAGACGTTTTCAATTGGTGAGAGATCTGGAGCATGTGCTGGCAACGGCAACAGTCGAACATTTTATATACCAAGGAAGGCCCGTACAGGACCTGCAACATGCGGTCGTGCATTATCCTGCTGAAATGTAGGGTTTCGCAGGGATCGAATGAAGGGTAGAGCCACGGGTCGTAACACATCTGAAATGTATCGTCCACTGTTCAAAGTCCCGTCTATGGGAACAAGAGGTGCCCGAGACGTGTAAGCAATGGCACCCCATAGTCTACCATCACGCCGGGTGATACGCCAGTACGGCGATGACGAATACACGCTTCCAATGGCACCCCATACCATTACGCCGGGTGATACGCCAATATGGCGATGACGAATACACGCTTCCAATGTGAGTTCACCGCGATGTCACCAAAGACGGATGCGACCATCATGATGCTGTAAACAGGACCTGGATTGATACGAAAAAAATGACGTTTTGGCATTCGTGCACCCAGGTTCGTCGTTGAGTGCGCCATCGCAGGCGCTCCTCTCTGTGATGCAGCGTCAACGGTAACCGCAGCCATGGTCTCCGAGCTGATAGTCCATGCTGCTGCAAACGTCGACGAACTGTTCGTGCATATGGTTTTTGTCTTGCAAACGTCCCCATGTGTTGACTCAGGGATCGAGACGTGGCTGCACGATCCGTTACAGCCATACGGATAAGATGCCTGTCATCTCGACTGCTAGTGATACGAGGCCGTTGGGATCCAGCACGGCGTTCCGTATTACCCTCCTGAACCCACCGATTCCAATTCTGCTAACAGTCATTGGATCTCGACCAACGCGAGCAGCAATGTCGCGATACGATAAACCGCAATCGCGATAGGCTACAATCCGACCTTTATAAAAGTCGGAAATGTGATGGTACGCATTTCTCCCCCTTACATGAGGCATCACAGCAACGTTCATCAGGCAACGCCGGTCAACTGCTGTTTGTGTATGAGAAATCGGTTGGAAACTTTCCTCATGTCAACACGTTGTAGGTGTCGCCATCGGTGCCAACCTTGTGTGAATGCTCTGAAAAGCTAATCATTTGCATATCACAGCATCTTCTTCCTGTCGGTTAAATTACGCGTCTGTAGCACATCATCTTCGTCGTGTAGCAATTTTAATGGCAAGTAGTGTATGTGGAGGTCGGATGTATGAAATCAGCACAGTAAAATGTGTCGACGTAGAGAGTAGTATCCTACACAAGACTGTGAGTGAGGTTATCCAATTTGTTGCTGTATCGATGCAGACCATCCAGCATGTACAAAGAGAACTGCGATCGTAGAAAGATCTTAACCGACAGAGGCAACTGTCACGCATTGTCAATGACAATCGATTTCAAACCCGATAGGTGTTTCAGCTGCCAAGGAAAGCAGGTCAATTTCAATAACATTGCGATGGAAACATGCTTGCAGTGTGAGCTGTGCCAGATCATATCGATAGCTTTTTCCCAAGATCTCTGTGACCTGCTCGCCTATGCAGCTTCAATGCGCGTGCCTTCTCGGTTCGATTCAGTTCGTTTTCGGTGTCGCGTTGGAGCGAAGAGTCAACTCTGGCCAAGTGTGCCATAGTGTGGCAGTGCCGAACTATCAGAGGAAGTGAGAGTGCTGGCTGGAGGCTACCCCCTGTAATACCCAGTGGGCTGAGAGGCACGATCGGTCCAGGGCCCATTTTGTTAAGCCCTGGGCGATATAAGCAATAAGACAATTGGTTGAGCATGCTACTGAACATTTGCCCACAAAATTGCGTGTTCTTCGAAGTACGCCCGTGGCAGCGCGAGTTTGTTCGGCTCCTAGTTCAGTAAGCTCTGGCAAGGATCATCGTACGTATTTCTTCCGTCCTTGTGTGACAGCGCAAATCTGATAACGGAAATGTTCTGTCGGCTTTTTTGCCTGTGGAGGTGTTAAGAATTAAATTATTTATTTTCAAATTTAGAGACTCCTCTTAATTTATTCTACCTTATACTGTGAATTCCTGTGACTGCGGTTGTCGGACGGTGTTGTTATTAAAATTCTGAGTTCTGACGACGCTGTTAGCCAAATATGCTAAATTAAACTTTTCTACGGCTTTCACAAAATTCTTGGATCATTAAAGCCAACTAGTTATCCTACTTAAACTGTAGATTACTATTTTATTGTTTTATTAATTTCCTTTAAGCTCATTTTTTTTTCTCTTTTATTGATGTAACGATCACATCGTAGAATTCCTTGATCATCAGAGTAACTGCCCTTGTTCTCACGTAAAAATGTTAAATGTAATCTAATGAGCGCCTTTCTGGATGCTGCAGTACAGTCAGTGGCTGCTAAGACGGAAGATGTGGCGGGAAGGCACTTGCAGTACTGTTGGCTGCTGCCGACTTCTTGCGTTATCACCTTATTCTAAGGGTTCTGACTGGTTCTTTCATCATTTTTATTTTATTGTACATTTTTGGCAGTTATCTATTCTGTAATTCTTCAGGCTTTCCCGGCGATCTAATGAGATCATGGGTTGTCGGGTGTTCTGCACGCTATCAGCGTCGAACTTGCACGATATTTCGGTAACGTAGCTCGTTACTTTCATCAGATGTGACCAGTCTCAGGTCACACCTGATGAAGGTAACGAGCTACGTTACCGAAATATCGTGCAAGTTCGACTCTGATATCCGGCAGAACACCCGACAACCCAAGATGTCAGTTATCTATTCTATTTAAATGTTTAATCAAACCACTGCAATCCCGGCCTAACTAAATAAAAAATTTCTTTCTCTGTGTTAATGGTATTTATTTGGTCGACTGGCACATCCATTGCCTGCTGCTCCCTCACTGCCTTTCACAACTAATATTTACTGTCGTTCACCTCGCAAAAATCTGTTGCTCTCATCGGTACATACACATCTTCATTTGGCCGAACACAGCGGAATTTGGACAACTGCTGGCTGGAGGCTTGTGGTGTGGTCCAAAGAGTTGGGATTTTGTCTTTTTTTTTTTTTTTTTTTTTTAAATGATGCGAGGCGTCGAGTGCACCAACGGCTCAGCGAACGATTTAACCAGCAGTGTGTGCAGAGCGTAGTTAAGGTCCTGTCACATTACGGAGTACTTTTCGTACCGTGAGTTGGCCGTTCTCGTTCAGGTTATCGCGAATTTCGTTTATTTCGTTATTCTTCGAAAAGAAGTGTTGCCTTTTCTTCTGCACCTTTAGGACGAAAATGACGTCAACAGTTATGTCTTCAAAGATGACAACAGCAGTGCCAGCAGCTCTTTGTCGATATGTTTCTGGTTTGACGAACATCCACGCATCCTTTCGCACCTCCACTGGCACGTTAAATCACCCGTTCCTGAAAGGATACGAAAGGTACGGGATTTTTTTTTTTTTTGGGACTGTTGGTGAAACATACCGATCACCATCAATGAATGGCTTCAGCTTGGTGCGGCATACGTAAAAAAAGTGCTCCTCCTCAGCTAATTGGGGTCAGGGTTAGGTTACAGGGTCTTAACGTGTGTCTCCTGGAGCGGAGAGGGGGGGGGGGGGGGTGACGAACTTTTTTGTCCGTTGCTTTTCGTTGAACGACTACGGCCGGGCGCACTCCGAGCTGATGAACTAAGGCTGCAACGGTGGTACTTTCGGTTGCGTGGAACCGGCGACGTCGGATTCCGGGGCGTTGGGCACCACAGTTCGACAAAACTCGCTGCGCCCTGTATTTCCTTCGTCCAACAATTAAAATACTGAGAAGCCAAAACGTGATGACCATCTTTTTAGTAGTGTTTTGGCCCACTTGTCGTACGCGGTACAGCAGCGATGCGACGTGGCATGGATTCGACAGGTCGTCGGTGGATTTACAGACAGACCTACGCACAGAGTACTCAAATCTGGTAAATAATGAGCCACTCGTCGTGGGTGCAGACATGAAGCTCAATAGCGTCCCAGATGTGATGTATCGAGTTCAGACCAGTCAAATTTGGTGGAAAACACGTGAGTTTACCATCAAGTTCCTCAAACCACTGTAGCACGATTCCGGCCTTGTTCAAATGGTTCAAATGGCTCTGAGCACTATGGGACTCAACTGCTGAGGTCATTAGTCCCCTAGAACTTAGAACTAGTTAAACCTAACTAACCTAAGGACATCACACACATCCATGCCCGAGGCAGGATTCGAACCTGCGACCGTAGCGGTCTCGCGGTTCCAGACTGCAGCGCCAGAACCGCGCGGCCACTTCGGCCGGCCGATTCCGGCCTTGTAACACGGCTGTTATCCTGTTGGTACATCCTATCGCCGTCGGGAAGGACAACATGCAAGTGGTCTCCAATAACATTCAGTGCTCCATAGCTGTTGTGATGCCTTCCACTGCTATCACAGCTCCCATGGAAACCAAAATTAATCTTCGCCATAACATAACACTGCCCCATTAGTCTGCATTTATCGAGCAGCCGTTCTCCTGAATGACGGCATATCTGGACGCGACTGACGACCTGATGTAACAAGGAACTTTATTCATTCGACCAGACGACAAATTTACAGTCACCTACGGCCAATCACAGTGAACCCGTAGCCACTGATGATATCGCTGGACCGATATGTAGACACGTTGGGCTCGTCTGCTGTGGAGCCTTGTTTCCAGCCCTATGTACTGAACAATATGCTTCTAAATGTGACTCCACCAGCGTTGAACTTTTTCGTCATATCATCCACAGATCGCCATCTAATCTGCTCTAGAGAGCGGGTAAGCCTTTAACGTCAACCTTCAACAACTTAGCGCCTAGTCGTGCTTTCACCGTATTTTCAACCACATTCCGCACATGCTCCTGGCAGCAGCACGCGGCTTCCGTGATACTCGTTGGTAGGAGTCAGGCTATTACATTCTGCTCTTTGTGAAAGCCGCTATATTAGCGGATTTCCCCATTTTCGGCTCCTTACGTCGACAGAACGGTTCCCCATTAGTCTTTGTTCCCCTTGTATACTTTGCTCACCATAACGCCAACGGGCGGTATTCAGTTACGTAGTGGGCTGAGGTCATAATGCAGAATGAGATTTTCACTCTGCAGCGGAGTGTGCGCTGATATGAAACTTCCTGGCACATTAAAACTGTGTGCCGGACCGAGACTCGAACTCGGGACCTTTGCCTTTCGCGGACAAGTGCTCTACCAACTGAGCTACCCAAGCACGGCTCACGCTCGGTACTCACAGCTTTACTTCTGCCAGTACCTCGTCTCCTACCTTCCAAACTTTACAGAAGCTCTCCTACGAACCTTGCAGAACTAGCACTCCTGAAAGAAAGGTTATTGCGGAGACATGGCTAAGCCACAGCCTGGGGGGTGTTTCCAGAATGAGAGTCTCAGTCCGGCACACAGTTTTAATCTGCCAGGAAGTTTCAGAGGTCATAATGCTTTGGTATATACGCTTAGAAGAAACACAACCCTACGTTTTATATCTGCTGTACGTGCTACTGAGTTACACAATGTAAAGATGAGGCTCAAATGTAACGATCTAAGCAGACAGTAGGGGGCCGCTGGATGAACAACGGTTATAGCGTATTTTATTGAGGTTATCCTGTTTGCCAGTGGAGTCAGTACATTAATTACAATGAGTACCCGGAGTTCTTCGACCGTTACAGTTAAATCTGGCATGTTTTACGACCCAGTGTTCGCGTTCAGCGCGTGTTCATAAAAGTCTATAGTGCAATGGATTTCCTCTTAAGGACGTTTTTGGAGGAGAATTAATGTCAACGAGTGTGGAGTGGGTGACGGATTCCGCCTAATTGGATTACCGTTTCATCAAATTATTTGACTGACGGAACTGAATAAAAAAGCTAGCAAATCGAATGCAAGAATCGGTTCAATAAAGCTGTCACAGTCGACAAACTAGTATCCTCTTTGGGTTGGGCTCAAGAATTTTTCCGCGAACATCGCTGAGGTGCCCACGAGTGGTTGGAGATGCTACAAGTTCCTTCCGAGGCTTCAGAAGCAGCAGATCCCAACGCCGGCCTGTGATGACGGGAAGCGCCTGCGGTGAGTGAACGGCGTTAAAACATACGATTTAGAAGAATCTGCCTGCACCATCACGAAGAGGGACAAAGATTCAAGTTACTGTCTTCGTTGATCCATTATGGATCATGGGACGACGGCTGGCATGAACTTCTTGATGCAATAATTTACCAACAGCTGTGTATTTTGTAGATATTTATTTTATTTTATGAACTTCTATGTGCTACCAGTTTCGGCATTACATTGATGCCAAGGCACATAGAAGTTTATAAAATAAAATAAATATCTACAATATACACGGCTGTTCGTAAATTATTGCATCAAGAAGTTCAAGTTGTTGTGTACTTTGAAGACAGAAGACGACGTAGGGAACGATCAGTTTGGCTGCCGAAGAAATGCTGTAACAACCGAGGCAATAGTAATTCTGCGACTAATGAAAGGCAACCCATATTTTCAAATTCAGTATACGTGTTTGACGGTGTTGACCAAAATACCATCTTAAAATTATGAAGTTATCGAGGACAAAAATCATAGCGCGAAAATCGGAAGATGTAAAAGAGAAGCAGTAATTGATACGTTCGCAACCAGTCCTTCGTACTATATAAATCGTGCATACAGCAAGCAGCATGAAACCAAGGTAAAATTTAGAAAAGGAATTAAAGTTCATAGGAAGCAATAAAACCTTTAAAGTTCGCTGATTACACTGTGTTTCTGTTTCTGTGAGACACGGCCAATATTTTTGAATAACAGTTGAACAGAATCGATAGTGTCTTGAAAAGGGATTACAAGATGAACTTCAGTAAAATAAAACATGAGTAACAGAAATCAGTCGAATTAAATTAGACGATAGCGGATTTAAATTTGGAAATGAGGCTATATAGGTAGGCCATGCACCTTGCTATTTGGCAAGTAAAGCAGTTCGCAAATTATAAGGAAGCGAAACAGTACGTACAGGTTGTTGGCGTGGTATAGAAGAATGCTGATGATTAGATGGGTAGATCGAGTCATGAAGAGGCACTGGATCGGATCGACAAGGGGAGAAGAGAAATTTATGGCACCGCTTAACGAAAAGACCGAATAGCTCGACAGAAAACTTCTTAATGCACCAAAGAATACGTAATCTGACAGAAGAGGGAAGTGTCGGGAGGTTAAAATTATAGAGACAGACCAAGACTTGGCTACAGGAAAAGGTTTGTGTGGATCTTGGTTACAGTTCGTAAGCGGAGACTGAAGCGTATCTTCTCATTTATATTTTATAGTGGCCTCAAAACTGATCTCTTATATTTGCGACAGCTAAGAATGAAATAATTTTACGTGAAATTATCGTATTTACAAGTCGTTCCACAGACAAGGCACACATCAAAATCCAGGGAACTCGAAATTACAGAAAACAAACCACGAATAAAAGTTACTTTAAAATGATTTCAAAGAATAGAGGTTCCACCGCGGACTTCGTTCCGTAAGAAAGCAGGTTCTTCGTGATAAACAGAAAAATGTTTAACGATAGTGCACGTCTGGTGCATGATCGTTTTAGGCACTAAACCACCCGGTCCCAAACTTCAAAGCGGCCGATAATTTTTTTAAATACATGTAAAAGAAATCTTCACTCGGATAAAGGAGGAGAGTTTTTTGAATAAATGTTTTCAAACACATTCACCATAGAATCAAATACCATTATTATTAACGTACGACACCTCTACGACATTTACATCTGAACAGTCGAACGCCAAAAGAAAGAAGGAGTAGACAGAATAATAAAATAAATAATTGGCGCTCAAGAAAGACCAATGACAAACAGGATGCAATACCTGAGTAAATGCTTCGACTATGACTATGCAATACGGAGTCTTTGCCAAAGAGCGACTTGTTAGCCCTGACCTCTTTTTACATACAGTTTTATTCGTATCATTTGTACTGGATGAAGACGATTAAGAATTGAAACACCATAAGATGAAGAAACATCATGGGATGGACTAGAATCGATTACTGTGTCAGTTTTAGGACTGATGACAACAAAATCAACAAAGTGTTTTAATGTTTTGTGTTTGTTATCTAGTTTCTAAGATTGTGCTGTTCTGAAGTCAGTAATCAGAATACGATAAAGCTGATTAATAAAGTAAATGATTCCCAAAAAAAGGAAGTAATCGTAACGCATTTTCTGTCACAGCTGTTACAGCCGACGAACAATGTCTTGTTAATATATTTAACCAGCCGTTGGTGTACTCAAGCACACGTATTTCAATAATTAATATCTAATTAACATATAATATGTGAATTTTTCGTTTACATAGCGAGGCGCATATTTGAATTCCACGTAATTGGCTGTCCAATAATTGTTAGCAAACAGACAACTGGTACAGCCAACAACTCTCGCACAGACAAGACAAGGGATGGCAACCGCATACGTCCTACTGCGGAATCTGTGTGGACTTCTCTACATTATCAACAGCTGTGATTTAAGACAAAGAAAGCACGAAAACGATGTTGGTAAAGAAATTAGGGAAGAAACAGAGCTAATACTGAGATTGATAATAATATTTTCAGCCAAGTACGTTAGCCGTTCCGGTAGCGTACGTTTTGGAGTCGTCAGTCCCCTGACTGATTCGATCCGGCTGGCTACTAAATGCGTCTTGTTCCAACGTCGGCCGCGCAGTTTGAGGCGTCATGTCACGAACTGCGCGGCCCGTCCCACAGGAGGTTCGAGTCCTCCCTCAGGGAAAGGGTGTGTGTGTTGTTCTTAGCATAAGTTAATTCAAATAGTATGTAAGTCTAGGGACCGATGACGTAAGCTGTTTGGTTCCTTAGGACTTCACACACATTTGAACATTTGTTCCAACGTCGTCTCACAATGGCGTTTGCACACTGCGTTTTCAGTTCTTCGTGAAATGTATTCCAATCTCTCTCATCACCTACACTTTTTAATCTCTACAGCTCCGTCGAGTATCATCGACGTTATTGGTTCAAATGGCTCTGAGCACTATGGGGCTTAATTTCTGAGGTCTTCAGTCCCCTAGAACTTAGAACTACTTAAAACTAACCTAAGGACATCACACACATCCATGCCCGACGCAGGATTCGAACATACGACCGTAGCGGTCGCGCGGGTCCAGACTGTAGCGCCTAGAACCGCTCGGCCACCCCAGTCGAACATCGACGTTATTCTCTGATTTCTTAACACATGTCATGTCATGTCATCTCGTCCTTTCTTCTCCTCAGCGTTTCTTGTGTTACTTTCATCGCTGATTCCACGGAAAAAATTCTCATTCCCCATCAAATGAGTCAATTTAATTTTCAACATCTTTCTATAGCCCCACATTCCAAGTGCTTGGATTCACTTCTTTTCCGTTTTTCCCCCAGTTCATAATTCACTACCACACAATGCTATGCTCCAGTCTCCACCTGATTAAGGCCGATGTTTGATATGAGCAAACATCTTTTGACCAAAAATGCCCTCTTTAACTGTACTAATGTATGTTTTACGTTCCCCTTGCTAAGTTCGTCAAGCATTATTTTTTGACTTAACTTCAAATACTAACTGGTGATAAATGTAACGGACTTCAAGGTATAAATTGCAATGACCAAACAATCCTCCAGAAATACAAGTAATTCTTAACAAACAATTTTAATACAACAGTACGGAACAAATTTGTTCGGAAATTTATCTGAAGAGTTCTAAACTTTCAGTAACCATGCGCAAAAATATGAGCAACGGATACGGAAAAGGATCACGGAAATATTGTGGTTTGACTGGAAATTCAATGAGCATGTACTGAAAGAAATAGATGAAGATAAAGGCCATTCATTAACACCTTGTAGGAAAGGAAAAATTAAATTAACAAGACACCTAATTATGTATATACGAGGGAAGTTCAATAAGTAATGCAACACATTCTTTTTCTGAAACAGGGGTTGTTTTATTCAGCATTGAAATACACCAGGTTATTCCCCAATCTTTTAGCTACACAACACTATTTTTCAACGTAATCTCCATTCAATGCTACGGCCTTACGCCACCTTGAAATGAGGGCCTGTATGCCTGCACGGTACCATTCCACTGGTCGATGTCGGAGCCAACGTCGTACCGCATCAATAACTTCATCATCCGCGTAGTGCGTCCCACGGATTGCGTCCTTCATTGGGCCAAACATATGGAAATCCGACGGTGCGAGATCGGGGCTGTAGGGTGCATGAGGAAGAACAGTCCACTGAAGTTTTGTGAGCTCCTCTCGGGTGCGAAGACTTGTGTGAGGTCTTGCGTTGTCATGAAGAAGGAGAAGTTCGTTCTGATTTTTGTGCCTACGAACACGCTGAAGTCGTTTCTTCAATTTCTGAAGAGTAGCACAATACACTTCAGAGTTGATCGTTTGACCATGGGGAAGGACATCGAACAGAATAACCCCTTCAGCGTCCCAGAAGACTGTAACCATGACTTTACCGGCTGAGGGTATGGCTTTAAACTTTTTCTTGGTAGGGGAGTGGGTGTGGCGCCACTCCATTGATTACCGTTTTGTTTCAGGTTCGAAGTGATGAACCCATGTTTCATCGCCTGTAACAATCTTTGACAAGAAATTGTCACCCTCAGCCACATGACGAGCAAGCAATTCCACACAGATGGTTCTCCTTTGCTCTTTATGGTGTTCGGTTAGACAACGGGGGACCCAGCGGGAACAAACCTTTGAATATCCCAACTGGTGAACAATTGTGACAGCACTACCAACAGAGATGTCAAGTTGAGCACTGAGTTGTTTGATGGTGATCCGTCGATCATCTCGAACGAGTGTGTTCGCACGCTCCGCCATTGCAGTAGTCACAGCTGTGCACGGCCGGCCCGCACGCGGGAGATCAGACAGTCTTGCTTGACCTTGCGGCGATGATGACACACGCTTTGCCCAACGACTCACCGTGCTTTTGTCCACTGCCAGATCACCGTAGACATTCTGCAAGCGCCTATGAATATCTGAGATGCCCTGGTTTTCCGCCAAAAGAAACTCGATCACTGCCCGTTGTTTGCAACGCACATCCGTTACAGACGCCATTTTAACAGCTCCGTACAGCGCTGCCACCTGTCGGAAGTCAATGAAACTATACGAGACGAAGCGGGAATGTTTGAAAATATTCCACAAGAAATTTCCAGTTTTTTCAACCAAAATTGGCCGAGAAAAAAAATGTGTTGCATTACTTATTGAACTGCCCTCGTATAATTTATAAAGAACATCGTTGAAGGAAAAACGGGAGGACGATAATAAAGTGGCAGGGCGAAACGTCCTCATCAGTTACCTGCAACAATTAAAATCAAGTGGTACAGATAGCGAGAGTAGGGCAGGAACTGCTACACCAATGTGGTGTGGCGTGTAGTATAATGATCCAAAGCATCACACTTTGGTGCAATTATAAATGGGTCGTTCAGATCGAAGACTTATGTAATACGATAACTTTTACAGGGAGACTTTTCGATATATACAGAACAGGCGCCTCAAGAAAGTGCAGGTAATTTGCACGTGGAAATGCTTCTGACCCTTTTTTTTTTTTGCCAATCGTTTCGTACGTAACCAGTAGAATTTCGCGCCAATTTTCAACGTCGATTCTTTGAAAACTCGAATTCCCAAGCATAAAATAGAGAGCGAAAGTTTGAAGGTACTGCGTCGGCCTCTTTAATTCATAGCTCTGAAGTAGGAGCCGGTGTGGCTTAAGGACTCTTTATACACCTGGTCTATGTTGCAAATACGCCCTGCGTTGTGTTAAGAGCGATTAGCGTAAACACAGGTAACGTGTGACATTTGCACGATTTTATTCCTTATATTACATACATACTCTGTGGCCCAAGATCCCTTAGCCTTCAATATCTGTGCTTTTACATAGTTTCTTACGTATGTTCCGCTTACCGTACTTCGCTTTGCCACAGTTTCTTGTTTATTTCCGTAGGTGGATGTGTCCTGTATATTTTATTGGGTGACGTGCCATTTTTGGTGATTCGGGTCTATCTGTACTCTTGCCAGTGGCCCTCGAATATTTTTACCCGGTGGATGTGTCCTGTAAATTTCATTGCATGATGTGCCATTTTTGGTGATTGCTTGACTTCCTGTACGCTTCCCTCTAATCCTCGAGTGCTTTTTCCCGGTGAGTGTCTTTGTTTACGATCTTTTTACAACAAAGGTCGTGGTTTCCCAGTTGCTTTATTTAACTGACAACATAACTTTATAACTGTTTGCTGGTTCATACATTTGTGCTGAGGGAACTTGTCTTTTCCCACAGATGTTTGATGATGCTTCTGTGAGAATGAAACGTATCACAAATTAAATAAATAAAAAACCATTTTGTAACCGAGACTGCCGTTTCTTCCTCGAATTTTAAATTTTTGAATTCGGTCAGTAACCACATGAAATACTTATTGATAATCAATCAATGGCTACACTGTGTGACAAAAAATGTGAAGCCGACGGAGGGGCGGGAAGAAACGAAAAGAAATCTTACTGGTTGAGAGAGGATGTGATGTTATTTCCGTGATGTTTTCGTGATAAAAAAATAAAAAATCATGTCAAATTTACAAAATCTTGGCATAATGAGCCTACTTATCAGTATGATGTTGCACTCGCTCGGGCGTGTATTCATGCTCTGATTCGGTAGGATGGGGTGTCATAAACTTGTTGTTTCCTCTCCTGCACCACGTTGGCGCAGAACGATTGTAACTGGAATTTGATATTATGGATACTGGCACTGAGTTGATATCCCAGCCGATCACGCAAGTGTTCTATGGATACAGAACTGAGGATCTTGCTGGCCGAGGTAGTACCTCGACATCGCACAGATAGTTCATATGGACTCATGTCAATTGTGGAGCAGCTTGGTCCTGTTGAAAAAAGCAGAACAATAGCTCCGCATGAGAGGTAAGACAATGGGATGCGGGTTGTCCGCAAGAGTTGTTTTAGTCAATACGAGCCGTGACATGAAGTCAGTCACGATGGCTCCTCACATCATGACTCCAACAGTTACATAGCTTTGCCACCCCTCCTCCCCCCCCCCCCCCCTACATCGCCACCAAACATTTCAATAGAAGACTGGAGACGCCGTAATTTGTCGTAATGGCTTACGCGGCAGTTTGTCGTCATGGCTTATGGATTGCAGGAGCTGGAGTTTGTACGGCTTCACTCTCAATATCTTCACGACGGATTTTCCACACTGTTGGCCGAGGGATGTTCAGTTCTGTACTAGCTCTATAGGCAGATTTTGTGAGACCTTCACACTTCAGGAGCAAATGATCCATTGTCTTGTTATGACACGCACGGTCGACCCAAATGTTTCGCAACGCACGAACATCCGCCTCGAACTTCTTGTACCACTTCACTGCGCTGTTGTAAACTGGTCGTGTCTTGCGAAACTTGCTACGGAAAGCTCTTTGCACACTCACAACAGACTGGCAATGGGAAAATTCTAGAGCACAGCATGTTTTTTTCCGGCTGGTTCGCCACTATTTTCAGCAACCACGGTCGGCAGTGCCCCTGTCAGGGATTTTCAAAACATCCCCGGACCACGTTCAAAAGATCAAATGGTTCAAATGGCTCTGAGCACTGTGGGACTTAACATCTGATGTCATCAGTCCCCTAGAACTTAGAACTACTTAAATCTAACTAAGGACATCACGCACATCCATGCCCGAGGCAGGATTCGAACCTGCGACCGTAGCAGTCGCGCGGTCCCCGACTGAAGCGCCTAGAACCGCTCGGCCACGGCGGCCGGCTTCAAAAGCAGCTCTGAGAGTTTGTTCTTCACGTATAGTACCACTCGTCAGTTATGTTTATCCATCTACCTATACAGATCTTCTACAATGCTTCATTACCCTGTATTTCGGTTGACACAGAAGTTACGAGTTGTAGCCACTAAAGAAAATGGTCGAGGTGAGTTCAATGAAAAATTTTTTCTCGGCCAATTTCGTCTGAAAAAATTGTGGAACACCGTAGAATATTACCAATGCAGAATTTCTTGTGGAACATCGTTAAATATTACCGCTTCACTCTCCACAGTTTCATGAAGTTCCGATAGGTGGTGACGTTAAATGCAGCCTTCAAAATGGCGTACGTAATGGAGACGAGTTCCATGCATAGAATTTCTTCAGAGCATCACAGACATCCAAAGACCCTTTCCGAATGTCTGCAGAGACCTATAAGTGAACAAAAGCACGGTGAGTGGTTGGGAGAGGCGTCTGACAACATCGCAACAAGGTCGCGCAAACCTGTGCGAGATCCCTTGTGCCGGTCAGCCGCACACACCTGTGGCTCCTGCAATGTTGGAACGTGCAGACACACTCATTCGAAGTGATCGACGGATCACAATCAAGCATCTCTGTTGGTAGTGCTGACACACTTGTCCACCAGTTCCGGTACTCAAAGATTTGTGCCCACAGGGTTCCTCTCCTTCAGAGCCCGCATCTCGTGGTCGTGCGGTAGCGTTCTCGCTTCCCACGCCCGGGTTCCCGGGTTCGATTCCCGGCGGGGTCAGGGATTTTCTCTGCCTCGTGATGGCTGGGTGTTGTGTGCTGTCCTTAGGTTAGTTAGGTTTAAGTAGTTCTAAGTTCTAGGGGACTTATGACCACAGCAGTTGAGTCCCATAGTGCTCAGAGCCATCTCCTTCAGACTTGGATATTTTTTCCCCAATGACGGATGCACTCCGCGGGATTGGGCGGTCATTGATGCAGAAACACGTGGCTCTGACGTAGACCATTAGAGCGCTACGGTGTGGACGTACAGGCTCTACCAGTACGTGACGTAAGGCCGTCGCATTGAACGAAGATTACGTTGAAAAATATGATGTATTGGAGTCCAGAATAAAACCATCCTGGTTTGCGAAAAGAAAGTATGCCATTACTTATTGAACGCTCCTTGTACGTTCCCCGATGCCTACTATTATGTCCGGCCGCTTCAGTCCGGAACCGCGCTGCTGCTACGGTCGCAGGTTCGAATCATGCCTTGGCCATGGATGTGTGTGATGTCCTTAGATTAGTTAGGTTTAAGTAGTTCTAAGTCCAGGGGACTGATGACCTCAGGTGTTAAGTCGCATAGTGCTCACAGCCATTTGAACCATTTTTGAACCTACTATTATTTGTCAAAAAATCTCGTTCCGATTCACTGAACGGTTCACGAAATTAAAGGATTGCAAATTTTGTGTGATTCGCCCTATACAGTCATCCAGTCACTTGTTTGTGCTCAAAGAAGGAAGGCACGGAGAGCTCACTTTTGCCGCTT
This sequence comes from Schistocerca nitens, assembly GCF_023898315.1. Taxonomy (NCBI): domain Eukaryota; kingdom Metazoa; phylum Arthropoda; class Insecta; order Orthoptera; family Acrididae; genus Schistocerca; species Schistocerca nitens. The sequence continues at coordinate 1,157,432,837 of NC_064614.1, read as the reverse complement.
GTTTACTGCGAAACTCTCGCGACCGGCACTAAGTTGCGTACGGTGGAATTTAGTCCGCGCGTCAGCTGCAGCCGGCTGGGTCCTCCGTCACTCCGTGTTTTATTAAAACGCAGGCCTCGCGCCTGGAGCCGCTCTAGTGCGCCGCCTTGCGTAATAAGCGCAGCAAGTTCCGTCACCGCCCAGACCCCTACTTTGGGCGTCGCGTCTGACGTAATGGAGGCAACGACTCCGACGTCCCCGGCTGCCGCCGGGCAACCGGACGAAGGTGGGACGGCGGCGCGCCTCGCATTCCAACAGGTCTTTGGCGGAGGCGCCGGACACGGCGAGTGGGCGGCGGGGGCGACGCTCGACAAGCACCGGCGGCGTCCCCATTAGCATGGCGGACCTCTGCGTGCCACACCCTCCACTGCTCGGGCACTGTCGGGCCACTGTCCTCAATGTCTTTCCGGAATGCTGCCGCAACTTAAACACGAACGTTTCCTAGTCGCTTGTTTTAGCGGACGAACAAGCACTTCCAAATTACTTTTTCTCTCACACTCTGTTTCGCGCATCTTCCAGCTGCTCCTCAAAAGTAAAGCATAAAATATTAGCAACAAATTCACAGCAGTCGTACAAATGCAGTCGCCAAATTCGATTAAAACTTAACTGAGACTGCAATTTTGGGATAGGGAATGTTTACTGCAGTTTGGATGTTGATTGTTTACTCCTAAGCAGCAAAAGGGCTGTGTATTGAGGCTACTATGTTTCAACCCTGTTGTATGCCTCACAGATGTGGTTAATGGTGTCAGAGAGAGAATAAAAATACTAATGAGACGAAATTCTTGAGAAATAATATTGTGATGATAAATATTGGCATGTTACGGTATGAGAAGATCAGGGAATCAGTGAAGGAGGAGCGGTGGTATCGTCCAGCGATCGCAGTGACACATCAGAGTCAGCAGCGCACCTCGATACTCTAGACATTAGTGATATCTCGCTCCAGTCTGCAATGACAAATCGGATAGGCTGAAGAGACATATCTCTCGCAGTACCCTCACATGTAGGTCAATTAGAGTCACTTCATGACCGCCGCAGAAGCAGTCAACATCATCGAGTACAACTAAAGAGTTATTCAAGTCTCAAATGGAAACGTACCTCAGTAAATGTTGAAAATTGTTCTTCAAGAGAACGGTCTATTAATTAGTGCACGAAGTGATATTTTAATAGTAAATGACAGTAACAAACTATCAATCACTCCAGTGGCAAATATCTCCCCGACCAATAAAGGAAACCACAGTTAAGGTTGGACAGTTGTAGTTTTTTCTCATGGTCTGGATGGCACGGATATGTTAAGGGAATGGAGAAGGGGGATACCCAATAGGTACACGAGATGAAAGGAAAGGGAATAACACCATGAGGAACACCAAGGGACAGGTCTCTGAAAGAAAGGCCGGCCGCTGTCGCCGAGCGGTTCTAGGCGCTTCAGTCCGGAACCGCGCTGCTGCTACGGTCGCAGGTTCGGATCCTGCCTCGGGCATGGATGTGTGTGATGTCCTTAGGTTAGTTAGGTTTAAGTAGGTCTAAGTTTAGGGAACTGATGACCTCAGATGTTAAGTCCCATAGTGCTCAGAGCCATTTGAACTATTTTTGCGAAATAGAGGAGGTGAGTGGGTCAAGGTGGAGAAGATGATTAAATTAAGGAAGAAAACAACAAATTGATTTCAAAATGATTTTCCTATGAGCTAAAGGCTTGAAATTTTAAACATAGATCATAAAGAGATGACACTACAGTATTAATTCGCTTTCTTGTCGGTATGTTTGGTAAGGTGTGGGTGAAAAATATTGGTAATGCCTAACATCTGAGCTGCCCTGGCCGACAGGTGTGTTGGGTGGGTAGCATCAGAAAGCATTCGAGGCAGCAAGTTACCGGATGGGCATGGATAAGCAGGCAAAGGGGCGGTAGGTGTGAGGGTGGGGGTGGGGAAGACGAATATAGCTTTCTTCTCTTGTTTGTCTGTCTGTTCAGTACAAATTTTGCACTTGATTTTAAACTAACTTCCCAGGAGACTAGAGACTTGAAATAGTAAACAAAACTCAGAGCTGAATGACAGTGCAATATTAAGTCGCGGCCTTATTTGGTGTGTGGCAGATGGTGCTTTCTGAACCGCTGCCATTTGCCCCTTTTCCCATTCCAGATGTGGATGGTCCATGAGAACCACTACTGCCAGTAAGCTAGTGTGAGAGCTCGTCTCTTTCTAATTTCTTCCTTCACGGTCTACAAAATACATGTAGGAAGAAGCCATATATCGTTTGAGTCGGGTGAAGAGAAACTGAAATAAACCTGAAACTTACCAAATGTCTCTGTTCTAATCCCATCAAAATGTTTGAAATCGATCGAAAAAGTCACACACACACACAAGACTGAAAAGCAGAAAATAATTATTTAAATAAATATGAATTTTTAATGTATCACCCTCCTAAAATTAAATTCCCCTAGCCCCATAGAGATTCCTAACACCATACAGATATTCCTAACAATTACGTGATTGTGAATGTTTAATAGCTATGGAAATACTTGTAAGACATTATCGAAAAGCTTGGGGCCCAAGCAACACATAATAAACACGTGAATAGTTCACTTGCCTGCTATTACGCTAATTAGTAATTGATGCATGAGTAGTTCACCTCTTTATTATTATCTGTTGCAATGCCCCTGTGTGCTTCTTTTTAAATCTTACCGTGCGGTTCTAGGCGCTACAGTCTGGAGCCAAGCAACCGCTACGGTCGCAGGTTCGAGTCCTGCCTCGGGCATGGATGTGTGTGATGTCATTAGGTTAGTTATGTTTAATTAGTTCTAAGTTCTAGGCGACTGATGACCTCAGAAGTTAAGTCGCATAGTGCTCAGAGCCATTTGAACCATTTTTTTTTAAATCTTATAAATATTTTCTGTCAACAGAGCATTACATAAAATTTGCAGGCTAAATGTCTTGGGTCTCACAGAATCAGACTTTAACGTATAAAAGACGCCTGGAAAACAATAGCCAAAAGCTGAATACCCATAAGCAATTCTGAACACTGTGACCCATTATGGTAACACATGCTCATACGAGCAAACTAGACGTCCATGTGATTGAGTCAATGAGAATTATTATGGGTACACTAAAATGCACACCGATCTCTCGGCTGCAAACCACCAGTAATATTTCACCACCTGAACTGCGACACGAGGAAGCCACCAATCGAGAATGCAGGGAGCTGTATCATCTTAACCAAACCCAGGAACTTCCATTTCAGACAATTCTATACGGCCGTCCTCAACTCCGCTCGATAACACGCACTCCACTGCGGCATAATGGAAGAAATAACAAGAAGTTTGACATTAAAGAAGACTGGTGCAAGAGATGAATGTTGCATGAAGAGAAATAAGTGGACAAAACTGAAGGAGAACTCTTCATACCAGGTGCAACGTTATGATGCACAACTGGGGACTCCAAAACTGCGATTGTGCGGCCCGAGGACAAACCGTTCAGCGTAATGTCACAGACTGCCCTCTGAGAAAGACGCCAGGACTATTTATAGTCTTTATTGATGCTGCTCCCTCTGCTATCAATTGGCTTGATTCACTAGATGTCCAACTGTATCTATTTTGAAGAACAGTCGTAATTTTGTAGTTTCAATGTTCGTCTTGTTAACATTGTTAAATTATTAATTCTCAGAATTAGTTTTTTGTCTAAATTCTTAAATTTATAATTCCACATAATATGCATTTCTTAAGATTTGCTGTTGTCACCATACCGTAAATAAATAAACGGCTACTGAAAATTCGCAGTCATAGATTTTCAGAAGCTGCTATTTGGGTTTAAGAATTTGTATGGGGCCTGTAGAAATCATTTTATACATTTTACATGTCCGACATAAAAAGGTGATACATGAAAAATTCATTTTTATTTAAATATTTAATCTCCAATAATGTAATTCCATATGAGCATAGGATATGCTCCAGAACGCTGCAAAAGTTGGACTTTACCGTTATTGGTCTGTTCTGAATGCATCTCGACCGGTTAGTTGAAGTTAATCAAGAATGCCTTTAAGGCGACAGAAGTCGCCATTATCAACACCTCACTGTTCGAAGAGGTCTGGTAAGAGGCTACGGGAAGTTGGATGTCCTTCTCCGATACTCCAGACAGACTTGCCATGAAGGTAGCCACAGAACATGATTGCTGGTAGCGCTGGTCAAGACAATGTACGGCCACATGGACAAGAGGGAGGAGCATCGAGTTCAGTGTGTAGCTCTGGCGCATCGTACTGCAGCTGCAGCAGCAATCTGAGCGGCTGTTGACACCACAGTGACTCAACGAACTGTAACAGGTCGGCTACTTCATCGACAGTTCTGAGTCAGTCGCACTGTAGCGTACATTCCTTTGACCCCAAACCACCGCCATTTACAATTTCAGAGTTGACAAGTGACAGCTCATTGGAGGACAGGGTGTAGGTGCCAGTGATGGCCACGTGTTGGCTACAAGGAGGCCAGTTGTGGGCCTGCAATAAACCTGTCTGCCTGTGGTAAGGTCTTATGGGACCTAAATGCTGAGGTCATCGGTCCCTAACAAGGGGAGGCCGCCAATTGTGAAATTCAGATTCGATTCATACTGCGCATAATAAAAGCTCATGGCCAGAGGTGTAATGTGGCAAATCACCAAGATGCACTTCTCGAGAAAATCGACAGTTAAAAGAAACCGTTGCGGTGAAATACTCTCTACGATTAGTAGTTTTCTACAGCGTCGGGTTTGTAATCCGAAGGTCGCCGGTTCGAATCTCGCACCATGCAACTTTTTTTTTAGTATTTGTTTTTTGTAATTCAAATGTGTATACACACACACACACACACACATATATATATATATATATATATATATATATATATATATATATATATATATATATATTGCAACAATTATGCATATAATAAGTTGTTGAAAGTCGTCGTGCAAAAACTGGCAACTTCGAACACCATTACGTTTTCCGCAAACAAAGTTGTATTTCACAAATGTTATTAATTGTCTTCATAATGTTAACCACGTATAGTTAACGGAAGACGTAGAAACGATATTCCGAAACGAATACGTATAGCGTAAGTCAAACGTTCGAATTAGAATAGAGACCCCACGAACACAAATTCGCTGTGGCAGGTATGAAATATAAACTCCGCTACTCGCTCGTTACACTTGAAGGACAGATGTTGAACGGGCCGAAACGAGCCGCCGCATAACAGCGTAGTTGCCTGCTAACATCGAAGGAAGGTAGATGCGGTCCCTAGCGCAACTTACAACATCGTCGAAAATCAGTGCGGACGGGAGAGCTTTGGTACACTCTGTTAAAAAAAACAGAAATATGGAAGCGGTACAATTGGAGACCGATCCGCCTTCACCAACATGCATAAGAAATGCATTAATAGTTATATATATATTTGAATTACAAAAAAGTAATAATAAAAAAATTGCATGGCGCGAGATTCGATCCGGCGACCTTCGGATTACAAACCCGACGCTGTAGAAACCTACTAATCGTAGAGAGTATTTCACCGCAACGGTTTCTTTTAACTGTCGATTTTCTCGAGAAGTGCATCTTGGTGCTTTGCCACATTACACCTCTGGCCATGAGCTTTTATTATGCGCAGTATGAATCGAATCTGAATTTCACAATTGGCGGCCTCCCCTTGTAAGCCAACACACTACTTAATCTAACTAACTTACGCTATGGACAACACACACACCCATGCCCGAGGGAGGATTCGAACCTCCGACGGGGGGAGTCGCACGGACCATGACAAGGAGTCTCAGATCGCAAGGCTACCCCGCGCGGCTGCCTACTAGACAGACTGGACTTAAAACTGGAGGTATGGTCTGGGGTGTGTTATCGTATTACGGCAAGAGCACTCTCGTTGTTACCCCACTCATGCTGACTGCAAAATTACGAGTATTGACGGAACAACTGCAACAGCCAATGAACTGCATCCCACAACCTGACATCCAGCATGCGTTCAACACAAAGCATGCACGTTTGCATGCTTGCTTTCAACATTTTGGGGGTTTCACCAGCAATTAATGTACCAGCATTTTCCGTTTGTAATGCATTATCTCACTCTTAGATTAACCTGTGATCTTGCAATGACAGTCGGTTAAATATGCTACCAACACAAATGTATTCCCGAAATTTCATTACCGAATGAGTCGGGCGCAGCTCGTGTTCATGCCATTTATCGTTTCTCACCTTCTTTTACGGTACTGCCGACTCGTTTTCTTATTCCATTTACTGGCGTAACTAACTTCTGCCTTACTTGCCCGTGAGTGGCAACAGCTGCGTTTATAGATACTGTCGTACTATCTCTGGAGCTACCGATTGTATTTCCGGATCGTCGTGTGTCTGGAAGTCAGTTGGACCAGGAGTGCAGTCGGGCACGGAGCAGCGTCAGGGACGGAGGGTCAGTGAGGTGCTCACAGACAGTACTTGCCGACCACTGGCGACACACATGCACTGTCCGACGGAAGGATACTGGAGCAAGAACGACTGTTGGTTGGTCGTGCCGTCGGTCGTCTCATCGGCCGACGTGTATTTAGTCTTTTGACCCTTTCCGTGCGTGAGGCAGTCGGTCGATTGGCGCAGAGCAGCGAGGAAGTCTCCGTGGCGCGTTGTCAGGCCGGAGCCGCTGGCGGCGTGCACGCGCGGTTGGAGTTGTGAGGCGCTTCTTGCGAGGGTTACGAAGTTCGTCGCCCGCCGATCCTGGACACTAAAGTTGAGTGCTTACTTAATCTACTATCAAGCCTCAACTGGTCCCACATCCCTTCGTTTGATCCTGCTTGTCACTTCCTGGGTGATTACCGCGAGCAACAACGTGTGTGCATTGAAGTCGGCTAGAATTGCAGTCGTCCTGCCTGTGTGGTGTTTAGCTTAATTTAATTCATTCCTTAATTACTGAAGTGTACCAGTGGTTGGTTGTTTTGGGTTTTTATTCTGACTTCACTGAATTGGGCACCAATATTCAGAACATTGTTGTAGTTTTGCTGGTCGAGTGCAGCCGAACTGATCTTGTTGGTTGGTTCGTCGATTGGCAGTCGGTTGGGTTGCCGTCCGATTAAGAGGTTGTCGCTCTGGCTGCCTGTCGCTCCTAAACGTGCGTTAGTGTTACCTTCCCAGGTCGATCCTAGGAACCTTAGAAGCCCCTCTCCTTGTGTTTCACATAGTGATTTCCTTTTTAATCTTAAGTACTCTGTGTGGCCTTCAGCCGAGTTTTAGCTTATTAAAATTGGAAGGCTTTTGTTCTTAGGCCTTAAGCCGTAAAAAAACAGAAAATTGTTTCTTGTTTGGTATGTGGCCTTCAACTGAGTTTCAGGATTTCAAAATTAAAATTGAAAATATCTTTTGCCTAGACCTTAACCCATAAATTTATTTCAAGTTGGTGTGTGGCTTTCAGCCAAGTTTTCAGCCTTTTCAGATGAAAAGTTGAAAAATTTTGTCTAGGCCTTAAGCCATAAGCAATATTTTCTAGTTTGTATGTGGCCTTCAGCCCAGTTTTCCAGCTTAAATTAAAAATTGGAAATTTCTTTGTCTGGGTCTTAAGCCGTGAGATTGTTTGGGTTTCGTATGAAGCATTTTAGGATAAAGCCTTTAGCCTATTTCAGCTGAAATTTAGAAGCTCTTCCTTTTAGGCCTTAAGCCGTACAATTGTTTTCTCCATGATATGTGGCCTTCAGCCGAGTTTTAATCTCTCTTAAATTAAAAATTTAAAATCCGTCTTGTCCTTAAGTCACAAGATTGTTATTCTTTACTATGAGGCCTTCAGCCGAGTTTTACACGAAATATTTTAAGATAAGGCCTTCAGCCTTTTCAAATTGACAGGTCTTCTTCCTTGGCCTTAAGCCATTAAATTTTTTTGTTGATATGCAGCCTTCAGCCGAGTTTTTAGCCTCTTTATACTAAAGATAATTTTTTTTTCTAAAGAAGTGAAACCTCCAGAAGAACTCCTGTACCTCAGATCCTTGCTTAGGCCTTGTGCCTTGGATTTTCGATGTGGCCTTCAGCGATCTAAATATAATCAAAGGAGGTCTTTCGTTAAAACCTTGAGAGTTTCTGATTCTTGCTTGTGTAAATGCCTGTTTTAAGAAATAATTTATTTTGGCCCCTTTCCACAAATATAACCTGATCCGCTCTGTCCTGCTAGTCCAGGGATTTCACCCTACATTAATTATTTTTTGGCCCTGCCACTTTTTTCATCAGTGTATTTTGAGCGTATCTGATAAGAAAAAGTGATAGATGAAAAACCGATTTTGAATTTAAGTATTCATTCTCCAAAAGCGTAATCGCATTTGAGCATAGGATGTGTTCTAGGATGTTGTAGAAATTGGACGTTAGCGTCATTGGTCTGACCTCAATGCACCTGGACCCGCTGAGAACGGTAGTATGAAAAGAGCCTGCCAAGCCTGACCACAGCAACAGCGAACAGAAGTACCACGGTGATGGAGCAGAGGTGGCTCGTCGGTGAATGTGTGTTGGTCTATTGTGTCGCGGCGCAGCGCGACAGCAGGAAATTAACTCAGCGGCGATGGCGCGGGGAGGGTGTAGGCCAGCGCGGCGCATCTGCCGCCCCCGCACCCAGCCTGGCCTGTCGCAACCTCCGGTCGCACGCCGCGGGCCGCCAGCTGCCAGTAAACAGGCCGCATGCGAGCAGCCGCCGCTGGAAGGTACACTGAGGGCGCTGGTGAAAAACCAGGCACTCCCAGGAGCCACCGCACTAACGCCCCCTCTAGACTTGGCAGTGACCTGAGTTAGGCGAGAACGTAAGTCCGCAAGTTTCATCAGGTATCATCATTGGACTCCACCTGAAACCATTCACTGGTGATCGCAATTCACAGAGCTAACAGACTGCGTAGATATTAACTGGTACATTTCACCCATTGTTCCAAAGAGTCCTAGACATTTTTATGAGATTCAGATCTACATCGACACCTACATACACTCCTGGAAATGGAAAAAAGAACACATTGACACCGGTGTGTCAGACCCACCATACTTGCTCCGGACACTGCGAGAGGGCTGTACAAGCAATGATCACACACACGGCACAGCGGACACACCAGGAACCGCGGTGTTGGCCGTCGAATGGCGCTAGCTGCGCAGCATTTGTGCACCGCCGCCGTCAGTGTCAGCCAGTTTGCCGTGGCATACGGAGCTCCATCGCAGTCTTTAACACTGGTAGCATGCCGCGACAGCGTGGACGTGAACCGTATGTGCAGTTGACGGACTTTGAGCGAGGGCGTATAGTGGGCATGCGGGAGGCCGGGTGGACGTACCGCCGAATTGCTCAACACGTGGGGCGTGAGGTCTCCACAGTACATCGATGTTGTCGCCAGTGGTCGGCGGAAGGTGCACGTGCCCGTCGACCTGGGACCGGACCGCAGCGACGCACGGATGCACGCCAAGACCGTAGGATCCTACGCAGTGCCGTAGGGGACCGCACCGCCACTTCCCAGCAAATTAGGGACACTGTTGCTCCTGGGGTATCGGCGAGGACCATTCGCAACCGTCTCCATGAAGCTGGGCTACGGTCCCGCACACCGTTAGGCCGTCTTCCGCTCACGCCCCAACATCGTGCAGCCCGCCTCCAGTGGTGTCGCGACAGGCGTGAATGGAGGGACGAATGGAGACGTGTCGTCTTCAGCGATGAGAGTCGCTTCTGCCTTGGTGCCAATGATGGTCGTATGCGTGTTTGGCGCCGTGCAGGTGAGCGCCACAATCAGGACTGCATACGACCGAGGCACACAGGGCCAACACCCGGCATCATGGTGTGGGGAGCGATCTCCTACACTGGCCGTACACCACTGGTGATCGTCGAGGGGACACTGAATAGTGCACGGTACATCCAAACCGTCATCGAACCCATCGTTCTACCATTCCTAGACCGGCAAGGGAACTTGCTGTTCCAACAGGACAATGCACGTCCGCATGTATCCCGTGCCACCCAACGTGCTCTACAAGGTGTAAGTCAACTACCCTGGCCAGCAAGATCTCCGGATCTGTCCCCCATTGAGCATGTTTGGGACTGGATGAAGCGTCGTCTCACGCGGTCTGCACGTCCAGCACGAACGCTGGTCCAACTGAGGCGCCAGGTGGAAATGGCATGGCAAGCCGTTCCACAGGACTACATCCAGCATCTCTACGATCGTCTCCATGGGAGAATAGCAGCCTGCATTGCTGCGAAAGGTGGATATACACTGTACTAGTGCCGACATTGTGCATGCTCTGTTGCCTGTGTCTATGTGCCTGTGGTTCTGTCAGTGTGATCATGTGATGTATCTGACCCCAGGAATGTGTCAATAAAGTTTCCCCTTCCTGGGACAATGAATTCACGGTGTTCTTATTTCAATTTCCAGGAGTGTATATTGTAAGACGAAAAAGGACGATGCGCCACGAAGGAATTATGCGAATTATTTATTCAAGAGAAAGAACTCAGATTGAGCAAGACAATACAGAGTTGGTCCACCTCTGACCCTTATTCAAGCAGTTATTCAGTTTAGGGTGGATAAGGTTTGTAGGATTTCCCCCAGAGGGTATCGTGCCAAATTTTGTCCAATTAAGGGGTCCCCTGTCCATAGTACCCCAAATGTTGGCAGTTTGAAAGAGGTGTGAACGAAGGCTTTGGCAACCACGAAGACAAGCAGAGATTCTGTCACTTGCGAGCGGGCGTCATCTTCTGCAGTGTAAGCCAAGGATTGCTTGCTGTGAAGGGCACAAACGAACGTAAGGCTGTGCTGTAAGGGCGCCGCGGGTGACAACCAAAGGGATTCTGCTATGAAATGTCACCCCATACCGCCGCTCCTGGTTGTCGAGACGTGTGGCGGCCGGCAGTCGCGTTGGTATCTCACTGCTTTCTGGGGCATCTTCAGACACTTCTTCACTCTAGAATCTCATTGACTGGAGTAGAATTGTCCTCAGTGATGAGTCCCGCTTGGAATGGAGCCTCGATGATCATCGAAGAGGTGTTTGGAGACGCCTTTCGCTCCCCATACGATCTGACAACCAGGAGTGGTGGTCTGGGATGCCATTTATTTTTATAGCAGGACGCCCTTTGTAGTCACCTGCAGTGCGCTTTCAGCACAGCGGTACGTCGACAATATTCTATGCTTCGTTTTGTTGCCCCTCAAGGCAAGCCACCCTGGACAAGATAATGCCCGCCCTCAAAATGCTAAAGTTTCTTCGTGCTTGTCAAACCCTACTTTGGCCAGAAAGGTAGCCACATCCTTATCCAACTGAGAATTTTTGGAGCACTATGGGCAGGACCCTCTTTCCAAATGAGAATTTCTGGAGCGCTATAGACTGAGCCCCCCGATCAGCTCGGGATTTTGATGACCTAACGCAGCAATTGGACAGAATTTGACACGATATCCTTCAGGAGAACATCCAACATCTGTATCAGTCAGTGCCAAGCCGAATAAATGCTTGCATCAGGACCAGAGGTGGATCAACACGTTACTGACTTACTTAATTTGTGAACCTCTTTCTCTTGAACAAACCATCCAATATTTCTGAAACTGTAATAATTTGATTTTCAATACATGTACATCACATCCTATGTCCTATTCGGACATTTCCTTTATTGCCAGTAAATGTACATCACATCTACCGATTTCCGTCCTGTTCGGATATTTCCTTTGTGGTGCTTTTATTCTTTTTCTTTCTTAAAGTGTACATACTCTGTAAGCCACCTTCTGATGTGTGCAGTAGGGTGCTATGTACTAGTCGTTTCCCTTGCTGCTCTATTCGCAAACGGAAAAGGGAGAAACGACTGGCTGTATTCCTCCGTACGTCTTACGTCTCGTGCCTTTTCTTCCCGGTCCCAGTGCCCCTATTCAAAAATGAGTTGCTTAACTGTTCTATACGCGGTCTCCGAACCGGGACTAGATACTCGTCGTGAAGGTGAGCAAGGCAAGGCAACCCTTCATGACAGATAATGTTGAAATAAACCACCTGGTTAACGTTCACGGTAAGGGTTTTTTGCGACCACGTTTGGCAATGTTACATGGTTGCTAGCGGTACATATTTCCTTGTAGACACATTAGACAATACGTGTTGATACACCGACAGTTTGGGTAAATTAATTCAAGATGTGGTCATGGATAGGTCCTTTGTGCCATTCTATCTTCACGTCTGCTCACGTTACTGGGCCGATTCCATACAGCCGACCGGCACATACACACTGTCGCCGCATGAAGTAGTAAGAGTGAGTTGCCAACGTGGTAATGCTGCACAATGTGTGGTGTCACCGCCAGACACCACACTTGCTAGGTGGTAGCTTAAATCGGCCGCGGTCCATTAGTACATGTCGGACCCGCGTGTCGCCACTGGCAGTGATCGCAGACCGAGCGCCACCACACGGCAGGTCTCGAGAGACTGACTAGCACTCGCCCCAGTTGTACGACGACTTTGCTAGCGACTACACTGACGAAGCTCTTCTCTCATTTGCCGAGAGACAGTTAGAATAGCCTTCAGCTAAGTTAATGGCTACGACCTAGCAAGGCGCCATTTGTACCATTGCATGTATCTCAAGATAGTCTCACTTGTATCATCAAGAATGCTGTATACCAAAGGACGATATAAAAGTTAAGTGTTCTAGTAGCTACGTTCTTTTCTTTATCATATTCATCACGTATCCTGTTCCAGACTTCGCGCCAATCGGCGTGTGTGTACGTGTGCCCTTTCGGCTACCCGTCACTGTGGACTGGCTGCCTTGTCAGTCCACTACACAATGTGTACGTGAAGAAGGCTAACTCAAAGTCAGCAGGGACGCTAGGAAGAAGCAGCGTAGGTGACGTGCTGTAGAACAAGCTGCTGGAAGGATAAGAGGACAGGAGGAAGGTGCGTGATCGCGTGAGAGGCACTTCAAGTGAAGCTTCATAAACGGCGCCGCCGGCGCTGCTGGAGACACCGAACTCGCTCTGCTTCAGATGCTGGACCTGAATTTCTCTGCCCCCGGCACGGGGTACGCGAAAGAACTTGCCCCCCTTCTAACAGCCCTGTACCGCAAGTCTCTAGAGGAACGGATGGTTCCAAATGATTGGAAAAGAGCACAGGTAGTCCCAGTCTTCAAGAAGGGTCGTCGAGCAGATGCGCAAAACTATAGACTTATATCTCTGACGTCGATCTGTTGTAGAATTTTAGAACATGTTTTTTGCTCGACTACCATGTCGTTTTTGGAAACCCAGAATCTACTATGTAGGAATCAACATGGATTCCGGAAACAGCGATCGTGTGAGACCCAACTCGCTTTATTTGTTCATGAGACCCAGAAAATATTAGATACAGGCTCCCAGGTAGATGCTATTTTTCTTGACTTCCGGAAGGCGTTCGATACAGTTCCACACTGTCGCCTGATAAACAAAGTAAGAGCCTACGGAATATCAGACCAGCTGTGTGGCTGAATTGAAGAGTTTTTAGCAAACAGAACACAGCATGTTGTTATCAATGGAGAGACGTCTACAGACGTTAAAGTAACCTCTGGCGTGCCACAGGGGAGTGTTATGGGACCATTGCTTTTCACAATATATATAAATGACCTGGTAGATAGTGTCGGATGTTCCATACGGCTTTTCGCGGATGATGCTGTAGTATACAGAGAAGTTGCAGCATTAGAAAATTGTAGCGAAATGCAGGAAGATCTGCAGCGGATAGGCACTTGGTGCAGGGAGTGGCAACTGTCCCTTAACATAGACAAATGTAATGTATTGCGATTACATAGAAAGAAGGATCCGTTATTGTATGATTATATGATAGCGGAACAAACACTGGTAGCAGTTACTTCTGTAAAATATCTGGGAGTATGCGTGCGGAACGATTTGAAGTGGAATTATCATACAAAATTAATTGTTGGTAAGGCGGGTACCAGGTTGAGATTCATTGGGAGAGTGCTTAGAAAATTTAGTCCATCAACAAAGGAGGTGGCTTACAAAACACTGGTTCGACCTATACTTGAGTATTGCTCATCAGTGTGGGATCCGTACCAGATCGGGTTGACGGAGGAGATAGAGAAGATCCAAAGAAGAGCGGCACGTTTCGTCACAGGGTTATTTGGTAACCTTGATAGCGTTTGGGAGATGTTTAATAAACTCAAGTGGCAGACTCTGCAAGAGAGGCGCTCTGCATCGCGGTGTAGCTTGCTCGCCAGGTTTCGAGAGGGTGCGTTTCTGGATGAGGTATCGAATATATTGTTTCCCCCTACGTATATCTCCCGAGGAGATCACGAATGTAAAATTAGAGCGCGCACGGAGGCTTTCAGACAGTCGTTCTTCCCGCGAACCATACGCGACTGGAACAGGAAAGGGAGGTAATGACAGTGGCACGTAAAGTGCCCTCCGCCACACACCGTTGGGTGGCTTGCGGTGTATAAATGTAGATGTAGATGTAGACTTGGTTCCTCGTGGCATTTATTCGCACAGAGTACGTGCAGGATCGCACAACATAGTCAGTGTGTTAGTGCCTCGTCCTTTTCCCATCGAGTTTCCTTATCTGCGAATATTTCAACAAGTGTTCTCAGATACCCGATCGAAGAGTTCGACGAGCCAGTTCACAACTGGAGATAGCATCAGCTGCTATCCCGATCCCGATTCTCTCCCAGAACACTAAGACACTGCTTCACTATCATTGCTTTCGTCAGCAGTGGAGTGTCACGTGATCATCTGGTACGAGTCTTACATTGCCTACAGGACATTTAGGCGAACAGTCTGCTGTTTTAATGTAGTGACTAACATTCTGTTCCCCGAGCTTTATCTTTCGCGGTAAGCAGTGATGACAGTGTGTACAGTTCAGACATAGCGATGTCCTATACACCGTGTTCACAGATTCCCATTACAAACTCCTAGCCGGCCGCGGTGGTCTAGCGGTTCTAGGCGCTCAGTCCGGAACCGCGCGACTGCTACGGTCGCAGGTTCGAATCCTGCCTCGGGCATGGATGTGTGTGATGTCCTTAGGTTAGTTAGGTTTAAGTAGTTCTAAGTCGTAGGGGACTGATGACCACAGATGTTAAGTCCCATAGTGCTCAGAGCCATTTGAACCATTTTTTATTTTTACAAACTCCTAGAGGTGAGTGATTAGATAATATTTTGAATTGCAACCCACGTCCATATGTGTGCTACAGCCATTTGAAAATATGTTGGTAATGTGAGCACTTTTTCAAGTAATTGATTAGGCGTGACCCAGTAGATCAACTGTTTTACAGTTATATTCATTAATAGCCAAAGACATTGCTCGTGTAGTTGACGGATCTCTTCAACGTGATGCAGTACAACCTCTTCCAATACAGATGTGCGGCGTCTCCCT
Source organism: Schistocerca nitens (assembly GCF_023898315.1). Taxonomy (NCBI): domain Eukaryota; kingdom Metazoa; phylum Arthropoda; class Insecta; order Orthoptera; family Acrididae; genus Schistocerca; species Schistocerca nitens. Next base: position 1,157,417,492 of record NC_064614.1, on the reverse strand, counting down.
TGAGGACAACAGTCACGTCTCCTTTCTCGAAGCCGTTGCGTAACTGTGGCAAAAAGGATGCGTGATGGAGTCTACGCTGTGGGGAGCGATCTTTATAAAGTCGACGAGCAGCTCTCCCAGTACGGTGAGCTTCGCCATTCATATCATGGCAATCCATTCTGCAAATGTACCCTTACCCATGTTGTTCTATCACTCACACACACATACGTGAATCAGGCTCGAACCAGGCCAGAGAGGTAGGGTAGACGTCACATGACATCAGCCAATCGGACGTAACCACCTAACGGACCCACCACCATACCCTCCATTTGCATACCTACCGAGCAAACATGTTTTCAAACGGTTGAAGCACGGAAATGCTACGTTCCCGGACATGGGTTCCTATTCAAAATATTATGTACTTACTGTGATCCACAAGTTTTAGAAGAACGTAATGGGAATTTCCGAACATACTGTCTCAGTCTGCTGTAGAGGTGTATACACTAACAAGGGGAGGCCGCCAATTGTGAAATTCAGATTCGATTCATACTGCGCATAATAAAAACTCATGACCAGAGGTGTAATGTGGCAAAGCACCAAGATGCACTCCTCAGCCGTTGTCGAGGAAATCGACAGTTAAAAGAAAGCGTTGAGGTGAAATACTCTCTACGATTAATAGTTTTCTACAGCGTCGTGGCGCAGCGGTAAGTGCTCGGGTTCGTAATCCGAAGGTCGCCGGATCGAATCCCGCGCCATGCAACTTTTTTATTATTTGTTTTTTTTGTAATTCAAATTATATATATATATATATATATATATATATATATATATATATATATAATTCCCGGCAATCAGTTGCAACAATTATGCATATAATAAGTTGTTGAAAGTCGTTTGTCGTGGAAAAATAAAACTTGAAATAAAACACAATATCACAAATAATATTCAAGTGTGATTCTTGAGTTTCTCCCGGCGTTTTTGATAATCAAAATATCCACGGGTGTGCTGCCGGTCTATAGTGTCCAACGGGCACAATATTTCGGCGATCATACATGTCGCCATCATCAGGTGAACTGACGGACTGAGCTCCTGTGAACGTGCCGGCACGGAGATCCGTACGCTATGGCTGCTCAGAGGGAACTGGGTTCGGTCGCGGCGGCGGCCGATTTAAATACCCTCCGCCCGCGGCGCGCTCCCTCCGCCGTCCGCGTCCCGCGCCACGGTCGCGCGGTGGAACAGATTGCGACGGCGTCTGAGATGACGTCGCTGTGATGGCTCTGTCCGCCGTGGTCGTCACAACTATACGTTTGCTCGATTTACTCTTGATTAACCCAATCGCTAGTTCCCAAGCCTTGCTAAGATTATAGCCACAGTCACGGTTTATGAGGTCGTCATTGGTGCGAATTTCGATGTTCTCTCTAACAACGCTGTCCCAGTATCTCGACGTCTGTACCAGAATCCTCGTGCGGTCATACTCCACGGCGTGATTTTCTGACAAACAATGTTCAGCGACCGCCGACTTGCTCGGATACATCAGTCTAGTGTGCCTCTGGTGTTCACGGCATCGATCCTCGACGGTACGCATCGTCTGACCAATATACGACTTGCCACATTGACACGGAATCTGGTACACGCCGGCTTTCCTCAAACCGAGGTCATCTTTGGCGCTCCCCACCAGTGCACGAGTTTTATTTGAAGGACAAAACACAGTTCCGACCCGGTGTTTCTTCAGAATGCGGGCGATTTTCCCCGAGAGTGTGCCTGTGTATGGAATAAATGCAGTGCCTACCTGCTCCCTCGTGACTTCATCCATCTCAACAGGTTGTGCTGCAGAGGTTGGGCGGAGAGCACGTTGAATCTGCCACTCTGAATACCCACTTTTCGAAATACAGTTCTCAGATGTTTCAATTCCTGGGGTAGACTCTCTGCGTCAGAGATAGTGCGCGCCCTATGTACTAGAGTTTTATCTGTTGGGAAACACCTGATTGACATTCTGAAAAATTGTTCTATCGTTCGTTAGGTTTGATGCATACCACGCGTATCGTATCATATCGGCAAAAATCGGAGAAGACAATTGGTGGTGGACGATTGATTGGATTTATTTCAAGTATATATATATATATATATATATATATATATATATATATATATATGTGTGTGTGTGTGTGTGTGTGTGTGTGTGTGTGTGTGTACATTTGAATTACAAAAAAAAAACAAATAATAAAAAAAAGTTGCATGGCGCGATATTCGATCCGGCGACCTTCGGATTACGAACCCCGAGCGCTTACCGCTGCGCCACGACGCTGTAGAAAACTGTTAAGTGTAGAGAGTATTTCACGGCAACGGTTTCTTTTAACTGTCGATTTTCTCGACAACGGCTGAGAAGTGCATCTTGTTGCTTTGCCACATTACACCACTGGCCATGAAGTTTTATTATGCACAGTATGAATCGAATCTGAATTTCACAATTGGCGGCCTCCCCTTGTAAGTGTCATGCTCGTGTGTAATGATCAATTTGGAGAGCGAGCGGACTTTTTGGGAATAAATGTGGATTCAGAAAACACACATCGCTTGAAAGTCAACTCGCGATTTTTAATACAATGTGTTACGTAATAGGCTGCACCATTTTATGGCACAGAAACCACTATAAAAGTAAATCTGACGTTTCCAACGTTCCTAGCTGTCCTCTACAGGATGATGAGTTTCTTTAAGAGGGTCATGTATCACTGGCGAATAACTTTTCGATTCTTCTCAACATTATCTCTTCCTAGTTGGTTTCTCGGTGCATATAGAAGAGTCGTACTGTTTATACGAAAGACGCAACGACAAAAAATTGTACCGAAATACTGGAAGACCCATACGATGCAGAGGCAGGTAGCTGAATTCAAATATTCAACGATGTGGTGTATCCCGATTAAATAAGTGGAAAGACGCATTGCTGTTCGATCACACTATTCGCGATTAATCAGTGGAAAGATTAAAAAAAAAAAAAATTACATCTAGGAACGTCCATCCGGTATTATCTATTGGAAAATGAGAACACAAAACTAATTGTAGCAAAACTGATGCCAGGCACATATTTATTGCAAACACAAGGAAACGTGATCTACCGAGAAAAAGTAGATTACAATTGTCTTTCGACCAGTTCTTGAGTATTCCTTGGCAATCTGGGACCCTTACCAGATGGGATTAATAGAGGAGACTGAAAATATCGTGTAAGACGTTCGCCACGGATTCGTTTAGTGATGCTCCACTGCTGACGGAATCAGTGGGAGTGAAGTAGCGTTGTAGAGTCCTGCCAGCGGATCAGGGTGGGAGCTGACTCTGTTTCCAGTTGTGAAGTGGCTCGTCCAACTCGTAGCCCAGGTGCTTGAAAACACAAGCTGAAATATTTGCAGATAAGGTAACTCGATGGGAAAAGGACAGGAAGTCTGATAAATGACTTATACTCAACAACAAAGTAGGATAGGAACTACTCTCAAATCCTACGAGGGTCTAACACATTATGTTGTGTAATCTTGCCCGTGCCCTGTGCGGCTATGTCTCTTGCCAGGGGCAGAGAAACGCAGGTCCAGAGTCTGAGGCAGTGTGATAGCGTCGCGGAGACCCACATCAAATTTCTGTGGCAGACGGTACAAGATCATGGAAAGGTTTTCTGTTAGAATTCTGAGAGCGTGCCTTTCAACAAGAGTGGGACAACGTATTTCGTCTTCCAATGTACATCTCGCGAAATGACCGCATCGTGAAAGCAGAGATACTCGAATTCACACGGTCTTACTACAGGGTGTTTCAAAAATGACCGGTATATTTGAAACGGCAATAAAAACTAAACGAGCAGCGATAGAAATACACCGTTTGTTGCAATATGCTTGGGACAACAGTACATTTTCAGGCGGACAAACTTTCGAAATTACAGTAGTTACAATTTTCAACAACAGATGGCGCTGCAAGTGATGTGAAAGATATAGAAGACAACGCAGTCTGTGGGTGCGCCATTCTGTACGTCGTCTTTCTGCTGTTCACAACGTGCAAGTGTGCTGTAGACAACATGGTTTATTCCTTAGAACAGAGGATTTTTCTGGTGTTGGAATTCCACCGCCTAGAACACAGTGTTGTTGCAACAAGACGAAGTTTTCAACGGAGGTTTAATGTAACCAAAGGACCGAAAAGCGATACAATAAAGGATCTGTTTGAAAAATTTCAACGGACTGGGAACGTGACGGATGAACGTGCTGGAAAGGTAGGGCGACCGCGTACGGCAACCACAGAGGGCAACGCGCAGCTAGTGCAGCAGGTGATCCAACAGCGGCCTCGGGTGTCCGTTCGCCGTGTTGCAGCTGCGGTCCAAATGACGCCAACGTCCACGTATCGTCTCGTGCGCCAGAGTTTACACCTCTATCCGTACAAAATTCAAACGCGGCAACCCCTCAGCGCCGCTACCATTGCTGCACGAGAGACATTCGCTAACGATATAGTGCACAGGATTGATGACGGCGATATGCATGTGGGCAGCATTTGGTTTACTGACGAAGCTTATTTTTACCTGGACGGCTTCGTCAATAAACAGAACTGGCGCATATGCGAAACCGAAAAGCCCCATGTTGCAGTCCCATCGTCCCTGCATCCTCAAAAAGTACTGGTCTGGGCCGCCATTTCTTCCAAAGGAATCATTGGCCCATTTTTCAGATCCGAAACGATTACTGCATCACGCTATCTGGACATTCTTCGTGAATTTGTGGCGGTACAAACTGCCTTAGACGACACTGCGAACACCTCGTGGTTTATGCAAGATGGTGCCCGGCCACATCGCACGGCCGACGTCTTTAATTTCCTGAATGAATATTTCGATGATCGTGTGATTGCTTTGGGCTATCCGAAACATACAGGAGGCGGCGTGGATTGGCCTCCCTATTCGCCAGACATGAACCCATGTGACTTCTTTCTGTGGGGACACTTGAAAGACCAGGTGTACCGCCAGAATCCAGAAACAATTGAACAGCTGAAGCAGTACATCTCATCTGCATGTGAAGCCATTCCGCCAGACACGTTGTCAAAGGTTTCGGGTAATTTCATTCAGAGACTACGCCATATTATTGCTACGCATGGTGGATATGTGGAAAATATCGTACTATAGAGTTTCCCAGACTGCAGCGCCATCTGTTGTTGAAAATTGTAACTACTGTAATTTCGAAAGTTTGTCTGCCTGAAAATGTACTGTTGTCCCAAGCATATTGCAACAAACGGTGTATTTCTATCGCTGCTCGTTTAGTTTTTATTGCCGTTTCAAATATACCGGTCATTTTTGAAACACCCTGTAGCAGTCGAGCTCCCCACTGGAAACACGTTGGTTGGTTAATTTGGGGAAAGGGACCAAACAGCAAGGTCACCGGTCCCAACGGATTAGGAAAGGATGGGAAGGAAATCGGCCGTGCCCTTCCGAAGTAACCATTCCGGCATTTGCCTGGTGCGAGTTTTGTAAATCACTGAAAACCTAAATAAGATTGGCTGGATGTGGGTTTGAACGGCTGTCCTTCCGAATGCGAGTCCGGGGTGCTACCCATTGTGCCAACTCGCTCGTTATAGAAACAGGAGGGGCGATACATACTTGGTATGTATGTGGATGAAGATTATGGATGAGTACGACCATGTAGATCATTAGCTACTTTTCTTGTGGTCTAAAACACAGGAGCCACACGTTTAAGCCTTCGGTAACTTCAAGAACGTCCATACGATAGTTTGTAGAAGGCGCTCTAGACCTGGGGAAAAAGAGTAGTTTCAACATTTTCAATATTTTGCTGACTCGTAAGTACCCATAAAAAAGTTCCAGTTCTGGCATTCGTATAAACCTGCGTAACGTCGAACTTTAAATCATTTTCTTAAAAGACGGCACAATATTTTTTTCCTTCGTTGGGAGCCTGGGAAGGGCCACGGCCCCTCCTTGCGCCCTGGTATGGGCGCCCTTCAAACTACTAAGAATCGATCTTGACTTAAAACGTTCAGTCCGAGTAAAAGCATCCAGACACCTATTACTAGACATTAATATGGCGTGTGTCCACGTTTCGCCTTTATGGCGTCTTGACCTGTGCTGCGGACACTTTCAATAAGGTGTCTGAACGTCTGTGGCGGAATAGCTGCACATTCTTCCTCAAGAGACCAAACAAGAGAAGGCAGATGACGTTGGGGTATGCAGTGAAGTCCTCCAAATCAACTCGAAGCATTCCACTGGGCCCAGGTAGGGACTCCAGGCAGACCACTCCATCTCAGAAATGTCCGCAAATAATAGCCTCACAGATGCTGTTTTATGGAAGGGTGCAATGTCATGCTCATACAAGCATCGTATCCGAACCATTTCTCTGCAGTACGCAGTACATAATGCTGTAAAGTGTATTCATGCCCTTCCGATTTCGGCACTCTCTTAAGCGCAATAAGGAAGCATACTCTGACCACGAAGAAGAATCCGACGCTGTAACGTCACCTCCTCTGCACTTCACTGTTGGCCCGAAACACGATGGCATATTAATGTTCTCCAGGTATTCGCCAAACCCAGCTGCTTCCATAGGATTGTCACAGGGTAAAACGTGATTTTTCACACCAAATCACTCGATTCCATTAATCCAGTTGCTCCACTCTTTTCACTACCTCAAGGGTCACTTAGTGATTTGTGGCTTATGAGGAGCTGCTAGACCTTTGTAACGAATTCTCTGCTGCGCTGCTGATAGCACTTTGGAATTCACGGATCATTCGTTCCGCTGAATCCCTGCGACTTTCCACAGCCACCTTGCGCAATGCTTGACAGTCCCATGTCCGTCACTACATGAGATCCGCCTCGACTTGGTTTAGCGAGCCAATAAAAGAGACCTCAATAGCCTGTTGATTTACTATATAAATACACTTCGTACTTAACCTGGGAGTTAATGTTACGGGTCAGTGTTTGATAAAGACAAACAATATCTATCCCACGCGTTCTGTCATTTGTAAAGCCAACCGCTCAGGGGCCAGACAGAGCATAGGCTGAAGAGTATCAAAATAAGCAATATGTGCTTCGAATCACTTGTTTGCTGGGTGGTAGAGATCGAGGTCATATGCATCATAGTGAATATCATTAGTATGATGTTTTATGTTGCTCAGAGTGGTTACTCCGATAAATCAGTTAACACAGGTTTTTTTCCTGACAGAATATCATACCTGGACGTTTTCTGCCAGTAATGGTAGAAGACACAAAATTGTTTAAATTTTTTTAATTTTTCAACACATGAGCGCAATCAGTTCAAATCTTGTACAGTTTTTTCTGCAGGAAAGTGATATTTTAGTTTAATGGATGGGGTATTTCCCAGATTACTTCTTTCCACTAATTTAAGAGATCAGAGTCGGGCGTAATGCCTGGTTAGATTAGACTGGTGTCATGAAAAAGAAGAAGAGTAGAAGAAAAACTGCAACACTTGCACCCGCGATTACCAAGACTCTGTAAGGGCTTCCTCTGTTCATTTTCTTATCTCCCTGTGATTTAATGTTCCCTGCAAAGCCTGGCATTTGTAGGAAGATAACGTAAAATAATGGTGCCAGCTAGTTCGTCCGAAATTTACTGAAGTAAACGCTTATTTTGTAACTGTGCTTACAAACAGAACAGGCGAATGCAACTAGAAATTCATCGAAACATTTTTACAAAGAGAGTTCCATTTTGCCGTGACGACGAAGACACGTCGTCCGTTGGCAACATGGATTTTAATCGTGCAGCTGAATTGTCTACCAAAAGTATTACCTGCTGCTGCGTGAGAAATTGTTGGTGGCTATGGAAGTATTTGTGTTTCTTTGGTATTCCTGCATAGGCGATCTTGAAAGCATGACTTGGTGCTGTTTGCCTTATGAAACAATAGAGCACCGAATTACCTCAGCTCCTTTTCTTCTACTATATAATTCTTGTGTTTATGAATTCATGCATTTATTACTCTGTAGATGTGATTAGAGCAGGTCAAAGCACCAACCTCAGTGAATCGTAACAGGTGTTCTTCTGAGCCGAGAGCGTAGTTCGCTTCTGTTAATTATGTTTGCTAACTAGATAAATAGTTAGGACAAAATGATGATAGCTTAGCGTCAGACAAACTCACTTCAGGGCGTACATTTACGACTTTATCCAGGACGCAAATGGAGTCTTGCCCGTTTTAGTTTGCTGTTGACTCTGACAGCGGCGGTCCCCGAACCCAGGTAATTACGGTACATAACTATTCACTGAACGTTAACATTGGATATGTGAAGCTCTGCTAGGAAAGTGCTAAACGAAGATACAAACGACGGTAGACATTTCGACATTGGAGTTCCCAGCACTGGAACCTTCACCAGATGTAAGAGCAAAAACTCGGGAACGCTTCGAAAATAATGAACTTCAAGTATCGTGGCTGGATACGTCGTGTTTCCTATGTATATTTTGTTGAGACAGTCACGGAAACATCCTACCAAACATATAGTAACCTGTGGGTCATGAGATGGGCCGCCGTAAAGGGCACAGCCACAGAGGAGGTAAAAAACTGAAAAAGAAGACAGGAGAGAAAGACTTTTGAACAGTTGACCAGGAGAGGTGCTGAACTGTCGTATCCCTCGTGTTCCTAACTCCTCGCTGTGAAAGAAAGCCTGTCCGTTGGCCTACGAAAGCATGAAATAGGAGGAAAATTGTGATTTAAGGCTCTGTCGACATCGAGGCCATTACAGAATATTCCGACAATGGGTAAGAAAACTGTTCGTGCCCTTTGAAACATATCATCCCGATATCAGCCTGGAGAGATTTAGAGAAATGTCGGTAAACCTTAATCTGGATGGCCGGTCGCGGATGTCACCCATCGTCCTCTCGAATTCGAGTCCAGTGTGCTAAGCACTACGCCACCTCGCTAGGTTGTAAACGAACTCTTTTGTCGCAGTGTCACTATCGTGGTATCATTACGTCCAAGAAGTACAAAAATGTCCGGGATATTGCAGGAATTTAAAAAACAGGAAATGTAGGGGAGCCCAGGAGAAATGGTTGCAGGAGATACGTGAAGAAATCAAAAATGAAATGGTTGTTGGAAGGGCTGATTCAACAGAATCAAAAGCCAAAGTGACCTTTGGCGAGATTAAAAGCAAAAGCGATAACATCACGAAGACGAGAATTGTCCTGTTAAATGTAAAGGGTAAAACAGTTAGGTGAAAAGATGACATTTTAGGGGTGAGGACTTGTCTGATGACGTGTTAAAAGAGAAAACAGAAGTCAGTGTGGAAGACACAGGGGATCCAAAATTAGAATTCGACTTTAACACAGCTTTAGAAGACTTGCGATAAAATAAGACAGAAAGGGTAGGTAATACTCCGGAATATCTACGAGGGTGAGTCAAATGAAAACTTTAAATGGCTCTGAGCACTATGGGACTCAACTGCTGAGGTCATTAGTCCCCTAGAACTTAGAACTAGTTAAACCTACCTAACCTAAGGACATCACAAACATCCATGCCCGAGGCAGGATTCGAACCTGCGACCGTAGCGGTCTTGCGGTTCCAGACTGCAGCGCCGTTAACCGCACGGCCACTTCGGCCGGCGAAAACTTTAAATTTACAATAATAAATCGAAATTTCGCGCCGCTATCCTGTACGTTGGTAAGCGTGCTACAAACAGCGTGCAGAATAACCTGTAGGTGGCAGCATAGTGCAGATGCACACATACCGACGCAGTATCAGTATAAAGAAGGCCGCCCCATTTGCGACTTGCACCAGGGAAGAACAGCGTTCTGTTATTCAGTTTTTGCGTAGTGAAGGTGTGAAACCTATTGAAATTCATCGACGAATGAAGGTCCAGTACTGTGATGCATGCTTGTCACGGCAGCAAGTCTACGAATGGAGTAGCAAGTTCGCAAATGGTGTGACTTCAGTGGAAAATGCTTCTCGTTCAGGTCAGGCACAACGAGTTGACTCCACAGAACATTGCAGCAGTTGAAGCCATAGTGAAGGAAAACCGCAGAGTGACACTGAATGACATTGAAGCATGTTTGAAGATTAGTCATGGGTCAGCACACGATATTGTGCATGACGTGCTCTAGTTTCACAAAGTGTCAGGAAGATGGGTATCACGGCAAAACTCCTGAAATGAGAGAACAACGTGTTGATGCTTCTGAAGAACTTCTTCGGCGCTTTGAACGAGAGGGAGATGGCTTCCCTGCAAGAATCGTTAATGGGGACGAAACCTGGGTTCACTTCCACCAACCGGAAACGAAGAAAGCGAGCACGGAATGGCGCCATTCCTCATCACCAAAACCAAAAGTTTCGAACAGAACCACCAGCAGTGAAGTTTATGCTGACGCTCTTTTGGGACGGAAAAGGCGCCATTTTGGAGCTTTACATGCCTAGAGAGACCACTGTCACCAGTGCATCATACACAGATCTCCTAAAAAATCATCTGCGGCCTGTAAGCAAAGTAAAGCGACGTGGATTGCTGTCAGCAGGTGTCCTTTCGCAACATGACAATGCAAGGCCCCACACTGCCCGTACAACAGTGCAACAATCACAGACATGCATTTTGCGTGTCTTCCTCATCCACCATACTCACCAGACCTTGCCGCAAGTGATTTCCATATGTTTGGACCACTCAAAGGCGCAATGGGAGGAAAGAAGTTACGTTCTGATGAAGAGGTACGCCACGCGGTGCATGAGTGGTTGCGCGGACAGCCAAAAGAATATTTTCCGAAAGAAATTTATGCACTCTGTAAGCTCTGGAGGACTTGCATTGAGCGTGGGGGAGATTATGCTGAAAAGTGATACAGCTTTGTACTACTTCTGTACAATAAATAATATTTAAAACAATATTTAAGGTTTTCATTTGACGCAACCTCGTAACACCATTGGAAAAAGCGCCAATCGAACGAATATTCGAGTTGGTGTGTAAAGATCTATGAGCCTCAAGACACACCATCAGACTTTCGGAAAAATGTCATCCACACGATCCCTAACGGTAAGTGGAGAATTTATTTCAAACCCAGCTTAACAGCTCATACATCTAAATTACTTTAAGAGTAATACACAGGAGAATGGAAAAGAAAACTGAGATCGTTAGCTGACGATCAGTTCGGCTTTATAAAGTTAAACGCACCAGAGCCATTTTTGACGTTGCGGCTGATAATGGATAAAAAATATGAAATGGCTACACACAGTCGTAGGCTCTGTCGACGAAGAATCTAAAATGGTACAAAATGTTCGAAATTCAGAGAAATAGGAATAAGCTATTGGAAAAGACGGGTAACACACAGTATGTACAAGATCCAAAAGGGAATAATAAGCATGGAAGACCAGGAACGAAATGCTCAGATTAAAAAGGATATAAGTAAGACAGGGCTGCCGTCTTTCGCTCCTACTGTAGGTTGAAGAAACAATGACGAAAATAAAACAAAGGTTTAAGAGTGAGATTAAAATTCAGAGTGAAAGGATATCGATAAGATTTGCTGATGACATTGCTATCCTCAGTGAAAGTGAAGATTTACAAGTCCTGTTCAGTAAAATGGTCTACTGGGTAGCGAATATGGATTGATAGTAAACGGAAGAGAAGCAGAGGAAATGAGAAAAGAGATATATTTAACATCAAAATAGACGAATTGAAGGAACTGTGCTAACATCGAAGCACAACAACGCATAATGGACAAAGCAATGAGGGCATAAAGAACAGACCAGTGCAGACAATGAGGGCTTTCCTGGCCAAGAGGAACGTACTGATATCGACATAGGGTTAAATTAGAGGAAAAATTTTCTGAAAATACACAATCGGAGCACAGCACTGAATAACAGTGAAAAACGGACTGTGGAAAAACCGGAAGCGAAGAAAATCGAAGCATTTGAGATGTGGTGCTACAGAAAAATGTTGATCAGTAGATGAGGTGATAAGGAATGGAAATGTTCTCCGCAGAATCGGTGAGAAAAGAAATATATGAAAACACTTCCAAGAAGGAAGGACGAGAAGGTAAAACATGTGTTAAGAGGTAGGTGAATAAGGTAGATGATACTGGAGGGAGCAGTAAAGGGTAAAAACTGCAGAGACAGGAATACATCGAACAAATAACTGATGACACAGGGCTCAAGTGTTACTCTGAGACGAAGAGGATGGCATCGAACAAATCAGAAGGCTGACAAAAAATAAATGAATAAATAAATAAACGTTCTGTTATTAATTTTGAACAAGTTGGTGTTTGAAGTATCGTTATAACCTTGACATTCGAAACAGACGTCGTGTATTTTCGTACCAATATTTTTCGTTCCACCGTCCTCTCTCCACGAGGCAATAACAGCTTGAAAACCACTGACTACATTATGTTATTCCATTTAAGTATACGTTTATGCGACAGAAATGGCATTTTGCTAACTTTCCGGAAGGCCCATCGGAGGGTGCATTCGTGTGCTCTACGTCTCGCTTTTCCAGTCTCTTTGCGTATTTTCTCTTAAAAAGTAGCAATTGTCAAAAAATTCGCCCAAGGTGTTGTGTTGCAATTTCTGTAAACACAGCTGCACCTTTTGCGGTTACTCGACATTCACGCAACTAGCTGTGAGTGGCGACACGGTACGGCAAGTAGAACGTTAGCCAGAAATACACCCGGCCCCGCCAGCTAAACGAAGCTTTGTCTCCGCTAATGGCGATTCCCTGTTCGCTTTAATCACTTACGCAAACTGCCAGCACTTTTAGTGCGTTTGGACACCACACAAGGCGGTGCGAGATAGTCGTCACCCCGAAATTGCTACCAGTACTTGGTACGGTGCTTGTGCCCGCTGCGCGATAAAATCATGATACACTTATGAGCTGTTAACGCTGACACTCTCCACGCTTTTCTCTGACCGTGCACGAAGAAAGCGGCGTTCCTGTTATACACGAAGATGTAAAACTGTAAACTGTAACACGAAAGAAAACTCAGCGCCGACAAACGTATAGCGAAAAGCGACTAACACAAAACTATGAGGAGCAAAATATTTTTTTCGTGTCAGAGAAATTTAGCTATCAAAAGAGGCATGAGGGGAAACAAACAAAACCATGTTTTCGACCTCGTTTAATACTACTGCACCCCAGTAAACGCGCCGGCCGCGGTGGTCTAGCGGTTCTAGGCGCTCAGTCCGGAACCGCGCGACTGCTACGGTCGCAGGTTCGAATCCTGCCTCGGGCATGGATGTCTGTGATGTCCTTAGGTTAGTTAGGTTTAAGTAGTTCTAAGTTCTAGGGGACTGATGACCATAGATGTTAAGTCCCATAGTGCTCAGAGCCATTTGAACCATTTTTGAACCAGTAATCGCAATTCTTTTTAAAATTTATTCTATTTTGCACGCACTGCACATTGAAAATTTACTACAGTCATGTTTTCAGGTGGGGGGAGGGAGAATAGTGGGAAAGGGGGCATTGGGGCGAATATGTTACTAACTTTTGCATTGTTTTCTACAGCATCAGCTTTTGACAAACTGTTCCATGTTGTCCATCGCTTCATTAATTTTGCCATTCGAATGCGCATCTAAATATACTGACGGAAAAAAATCGAATCACCTAAAAGTAGTTAACGTAGAGTAATGAAACTTCAGGAGTAAATTTGTCTAGGTAAAATATTCAAGTGATTAACATTACAGGGTCACAGGCCAATGTAACCACGAGATAAGCAATTGCAAATGTGAAATTATGGTACATTAATAACCGGTGAAACCCCCACTACGTTGAATACAAGCGTGCAAACGAGCATGTATTGTGTTGTACGGGTGTCAGATGTCAGTTTGTGGGGTGGAGATCTACAATACTGGCCATTAAAATTGCTACACCACGAAGATGACATCCTACAGACGCGAAATTTAACCGACAGGAAGGAGATACTGTGATATGCAAATGGTTAGCTTTCAAGAGCATTCACACAAGGTTGGCGCCGGTGGCGACACCTACAACGTGCTGACATGAGGAAAGTTTCCAAACGATTTCTCATACACAAACAGCAGTTCACCGGCGTTGCCTGGTGAAATGTTGTAGTGATGACTCGTGTAAGGAGGAGAAATGCGTACCATCACGTTTCCGACTTTGATAAAGGTCGGATTATAGCCTATAGCTATTGCGGTTTATCGTATCGCGACATTGCTGCTCGCGTTGGTCGAAATCCAATGACTGTTAGCAGAATTGGAATCGGTGGGAACAGGAGGGTAATGCGGAACCCCGTGCTGGATCCCAACGGCCTCGTATCACTAGCAGTCGAGATGACAGGCATCTTATCCGCATGGCTGTAACGGATCGTGCAGCCACGTCTCGATCCCTGAGTCAGCAGATGGGGACGTTTGCAAGACAACAACCATCTGCACGAACTGTTCGACGACGTTTGCAGCAGCATGACTATCAGCTCGGAGACCATGACTGCGGTTACCCTTGACGCTGCATCACACACAGGAGCGCCTGCGATGGTGTACTCAACGACGAACCTGGGTGCACGAATGGCAAAACGTCATATTTTCGGATGAATCCAGGTTCTGTTTACAGCATCATGATGGTCGCATTCATGTTTGGCGACATCGCGGTGAACGCACATTGGAAGCGTGTATTCGTCATCGCCATACTGGCGTATCATCCGGCGTGGTGGTATGGGGTGCCATTGGTTACACGTCTTGGTCACCTCTTGTTCGCATTGACGGCAATTTGAACAGTGGACGTTACATTTCAGATGTGTTACGACCCGTGGCTCTATCCTAAATTTCAGCAGGATAATGCACGACCGCATGTTGCAGGTCCTGTACGGGCCTTCCTTGGTATATAAAAGTTCGACTGTTGCCCTTGCCAGCACATTCTCCAGATCTCTCACCAATTGAAAACGTCTGGTCAATGGTGGCCGAGCAACTGGCTCGTCACAATACGCCAGTCACTAGTCCTGATGAACTGTGGTATCGTGTTGAAGCTGCATGGGCCGCTGTATCTGTACACGCCATCCAAGCTCTGTTTCACCCAGTGCCCAGGCGTATCAAGGCCGTAATTACGGCCATAGGTGGTTGTTCTGGGTACTGATTTCTCAGGATCTATGCACCCAAATTGCGTGAAAATGTAATCACATGTCACTTCTAGTATAATAAATTTGTGCAATGAATACCCGTTTATCATCTGCATTTCTTCTTGGTGTAGCAATTTTAATGACCAGTAGTGTATGACTGTTGCACTGTGTCGGTCAATACAGGGTCGATTAGTGATGTTGGTAGATGAAGCTGGAGTTGTCGACCGATGATGTTCCATATGTGCTTGATTTGGAGGCAGGTCCTTTGAATGAGCGGGCCACGGCGTCTTGTCGACACTCAGTAGAGCATGTTGGGTTACTACAGCCGTATGTGGGCGAACGTTACCCTGTTGTAAAATACCTCCTGGAGTGCTGTTCATGGATGGCAAAACAACAGGTCGTATCACGAGACCGACGTACAAATTTGGAGTCAGGATGCGTCGGATAACCACGAGAGTGCTCCTCACACCCCAGGTCCAGTCGTATAACACACTGACAGGCTGGTTCCTTGCCCTCAACTGGCCTCCTCCTGACTGGCACCGAGGCAGAACCAGTTTTCATCAGAAAACACAACAGAGCTCCGCCCTGCCCTCCAGTTAGCTCTCGCTTGACAACATTGAATTCGCAAACGGTGGTGGTTTGGGGTCAGTGGAATGCACGCTGCAGGACGTCTGGCTTGGAGCTGTGATTAAAACAACCGATTTGCAACTGTTCGTTGTGTCACCGTGATGCTAACTGCTGCTAAAATTGCTGCTGCAGATGCAGCACGATGCGCCAGAGCCATATGCCGAACACGACAGTCTTCCCTCTCACCAGCGCCACGTAACGCACCGGAGCCCAGTCTTCTTGAGACCTCACACTGTCGTGACCACCGCTGCCAGCAGTCATTTACAGTGGCTACTGAGGCTTTTTGCAATATCGCAGGAGCATCCAGCTTCTCGTAGCCCTATTATACGACCTCGTTCAAACTCAGTGGTTCTAATGGTTCACACGGCTCTGAGCATTATGAGACTTAACATCTGAGGTCATCAGTCCCCTATAACTTTAGAACTACTTAACCCTAACTACCCTAAGGACATCACACACATCCATGCCCGAAGCAGGATTCGAACCTGCGACCGTAGCGGTCACGCGGTTCCAGACTGAAGCGCCTAGAACCGCTCGGCCACACCGGCCGGCTAAACTCAGTGGAGGGGGAGGGGATTCATAATGGCGTCTTTGTCACATCAAATACATTCTTGACTAATATCAACTCATTACGTCCAGTCTCAAACCTAATAACGCTGACGACCGTTGCTGTGTGCATTTAAAGGAAACCACATTTGCATTCTCGCAAAATTTGAATAGACATTATCCTTCAGGTGTAGTAACAGGCCTACTAACTTTATGTCGCATAACTCCTCCTTGGTGTTACGCTTTTTCCCCATTAGTGTAGTTGTGCACACTTCTCATAATGGTCTGCTTTTATTATGTCTTGGTGTAGGAGATGCAACGTTGATTTCGCTGTCAAATAAGTCTATGTCGCTTACATCCATCCGATTTATCATTTCATCCCCATCGACACGCAGGTCGCCGAAGTGGCGTCAAATCGAAAGACCTGCACCAGGCGAACGGTCTACCCGACGGGAGGCCCTAGCCACACGACATTTCCATTTATCGAGCTTTGAACGATCTCCAAAATGTTTCCGTCTGTCATAAGAGGCGCTGATCACACATCATCACTGACTGCCACAAATTCATCCAAATATTCTGTAGGGCATTGTCATAATGTGTAAAATTTCGTCTTCTATCCCACTGGGTGTAAAAAATTATAGTATTTGTATTTAAAACTGCTTTGACACTGAATTCACGATGACTTCGATACACTAAACGCCGGATTCGAAAACTGACTAGTTTTGAAACTGTAATTACATTCGCGATTTTTATTTCCTCTTGAAGTAGTGATTTAAATCTTATAACTAGGATAATATTTGCTGAGTGATACTATATGGAGATCAAGTGGATGAAAATCCTTTCATTAATTGCTTATAGTACATGTCTTACATGT
Organism: Schistocerca nitens; assembly: GCF_023898315.1. NCBI lineage: Eukaryota > Metazoa > Arthropoda > Insecta > Orthoptera > Acrididae > Schistocerca > Schistocerca nitens. The sequence continues at coordinate 1,157,400,474 of NC_064614.1, read as the reverse complement.
TCAAAACGTTCGACTCACCACCCAGATGCACACTCCAGGGAGGGATCCGTAAATAAGAGATGGAACAATGAACCAGGAAGCACAGAGTCTTCAATTACTGTCGGCGTGTCAAAAGAAGATTTGAGTCAAATTCTCTACACACCAGCCTTTGTTCTGTATTAATTCCTGACTGACGTATTACTTTATTTGTGTTACGCTAGTACTACTGTTATTAATAATGAATCCCTTTCTTTAAAAGATAATCAGTCATTACAAGGTGCAGTTACTATAAATATTTTTGCAGAATATACGCAGAACATTTGCGTTCCGCATTTAATTTTTTTACATGCTGAGACAATATGACTCAAGTGACTTGCTTTTAATTAATTACAGCGCAGTGCAGTTTTTATTTTATTTAGTAATTGCTACGTGAACTGGCGAAATTTATTCATTACTAAAGTAAACGCCCACTACTTCTTGAATTATTTCACGCCTTTAGCATCTGATCCATTTGAACGCAGTTAGATCGCATATTTTAGGGACTCAGGTACGACTTTTGTACTGCAAAATTTACAGTAACCAGGGATTGTTGTGTTAGACCCTAATAGGATGGTCCAACCGAACAACAAATAAAACATTTAACCTATTTGATGACGTTTGGGAGCTTATGACTGGAGCTCTTGCAGAAAACCGCTCGGCCACTCCGGCCGGCTTCGACAGACATCAGAGAACTGAACTAGAGAACTTAAACAGGCAAATGCCTAACACTTTAAGAAAGAAGAAGAATAGTTTTGACAATGGTAGTACCCAAAGGCAAGCGGTGACATTGCAACAACAGCAACTACTGTATATTTTGCTCGCTATAACTAAAAACGATAGAACAATAAAACGAGTTTCATATGGCACAAGATTTGTTTCGTGGTTAAAGGGAAAAAAGGAAAACGAATATAAAATTACACAGTGATTTTTGGGGACAGGGTTCTTGTTAACGAATTTTGCACTTTGGACGTTTTTGTGTTAAATGTGTGTCACTGTACATAACATAAAAAACGCAGCAAAATTAACATCTTTTGGAGTCTATTTAAACACTTAATATATTCGATATACCGATCGAACATTTTCATCGTATTTAATAGTGCACTACTGGCCATTAAAATTGCTACACCACGAAGATGACGTGCTACAGACGCGAAATTTAACAGACAGGAAGAAGATGCTGTGATATGCAAATGATTAGCTTTTCAGAGCATCCACAATAGGTTGGCGCCGGTGGCGACACCTACAACGTGCTGACATGAGGAAAGTTTCCAACCGATTTCTCATACACAAACAGCAGTTGACCAGCGTTGCCTGGTGAAACGTTATTGTGATGTCTCGTGTAGGGAGGAGAAATGCGTACCAACACGTTTCCGACTTTGATAAAGGTCGGATTATTTTGTTACTCAGTCAGACATAAAGAAATACATGTTTCAGTATTTTTACAAATTTAACCCTTATAGCTGCGAAATAGGGCGTACTAATTTAATTTTACATAAATAATTATTAAAGAACTACTCAATCATTTTTTAAGTTACAGTTATGAAAATTGATATATCTTCACGGTTAAAAATTAATGAAAAGCAAGCGTGTTTCAGTTCTTTGGATCCCTCTAAGGGGGGCAAATAGAGGCCAAAAAATTTTAAGAAAACGTGTCATTATTAAAACATTTTTAAAGCTAAACCTATGAAAATTAATATTTGGCTTCTCGGTTAGAAATGAATAAAAAAAACGTGCTTGTGTTTTCGGAAACTCAGCCCCTAAGCGGGGCGCAATAGAGGATGAAAGTTTTTAAGGGAATGTTTCATTATGAATGCATTTTGGAAGCTTAATCTCTGAAGATATGTACTTGGTTTCTCGGTCAGAAATAAAGAAATACGTGTATCACTGTTTTTGGAAATTCAACCCCTAAAGGCGTGGTACTTAAAAGTATAAATGAAAAATCTCATTGTAAAAGCATTATTAAAGCTAAATCTATGAAAATTTCTTAGTATCAAATATAGATTTAAGTGTTAGGAAGTTTTTTCTGAAGGCATATGTCTGAAGTGTAGCCATGTATGGAAGGGAAACATGGACGGTAAATAGTTTAGACAAAGATAGAATAGAAGCTTTCGAAATGTGGTTCTACAAAAGAATGTTGAAGATCAGATGGGCCAACATTATAACTGATGAGGTGGTAATGATTAGAATTGTGGAAGCAAGTAACTTGAGGCACAGCTTGACCAAAAGAAGGGATCCGTAGATAGGACACTTTCTAAGACATTAGGGGATCACCACTTTAGCATTGGAGGGAAGTGTGGGAAGAAAAAATGCTAGAAGGACACGAAGAAATGAATACAAGCAGATTCAGAAGAATGTAGTTTGCAGTAGTTATTCGGAGATGAAAAGGCTAGCAGAGGATAGAGTAGCATGGAGAACTGCATCAAACCAGTTTCGGACTCAAGACCACAACAACAAGGGGATATGAAAATTAGCATTTACTTTTCGATTAGAAACAAAAAAAATGTATTCAGGAATGAAAGTTTCTATGGAAAAATATAACAAGAATTCAAAAGGCGGGGTTAACAAAGCCTTCTGACTCTAGCTACGAGAATCGCTTTTCCGTCAGAAGTAAATTCGGAAAACATCGTGCCTTTTAAAGCGTTAGGTAGTGTGAAAAGTTAAGAAGATATCGCAATTTTTGAACAACAAAAATTTGAAAAATTGGTGCAGACCAAACAGTCTATGGAAGAGAAGCCGCGGGCGCTAAGCTAGTTTTGTCATACATAACCGTGTGTGTCTGAATCAAAATCCATGCATAAATTCTTATTTATCGACTATCTTTCTTGATTATGGTTTTGTTATTGCGGCTGTAAATAAACATAAATACGTAAGTATTGCATGTTGGTTAGCTCATACTAACACACAGGGTGTATAAAAAATCGTCCGATTTGACACGTCTTTGTTTCTGAAACTAATAAACGTACACAATGAATTGTTTTTTGATCAACGGAAAACTCAAAACGCTTTTATTTACTATAAAAACAGTCTTGATCACGATTTATTTATTAAGGTGACCAGTTTCGACCACTACTGTGGTCATCTTCATATCATTGAGTAGGAACCTCTTTATGCTGGAGAATCACTACTCCCTGCGGGAGAGAGTAGTGATTCTCCAGCAGAAAGAGGTTCCTACTCAATGGTCTGAAGATGACCACTGTAGTGGTCGAAACCGGTCACCTTGATAAATAAATCGTGATCAAGACTGTTTTATAGTAAATATTTGTAACACATTGATCACTGTCACTCACATAATGTATTCAAAAGTAATCAAAATGTTTTGTTTCATATCTTTTTGTAGGTGTTCAATATGCCCCCCTTGAGATGCAGGGCAACGGTATTCAAACTGTTCCCACACTGCAGCTAGCATGTCTTGAGTTACAGCTTCCACAGCTGCTGTAATGCGATGTATCAGTTCATTCATTGTTGTTGGTAACGGAGGCACGTAAACAGTCATTTATAAAACACCTCAAGAAATAATCATATATAGCCAGGTCCGGTGACGTTGGAGGCCAGTAATGTAAGGCTGAATCATATGGTCCATAATACCACACGTTGTTTGTCACCTCCACGAAGAGCTTGCAGTAGCTGAATGGTTTCGTGTGTAAACGTCGACGCAACACATACCAGACGGACGTCGGGGGCATGTTCAACTGTCAAGCTGCACGTCAAACAGATTTCTGCGGACTCCTTGTGAAAATATGGCGGATGTGTTCGACGTCAGTCTTAAGATACGTGCATTACACAAATATTCTGTTTCTCGGAATTGTTCATGCCATCGTCTAATGTTCTGTAGTGTTGGAGGATCCACCCCATACCTAGTACAAAAGTCACGCTGAATAGTTGTTACTGACCTCCACTGCGTAAAACGTAGAACAAAAAGCGCTTTCTGTAGTCCTGACACCACTTTTACCACAACTGAAATGGGCGCACATTGCTGCTACCTAGCGGGAACCATGAAAAACTCGACAGTTTCCTCTTTCCAACAATAAGTTTTTCACGCACTTATCCAAAATAACATAATAGTTATGACTTTTTTAAATCGTATGATTTTTATGCACTCTGTACAGCATTTATAGCTGTGACAGTCACCCCATACGAAGGTACATTCTTCATTTATATTTATCTACAGATTTGTATTCAGTAGTAACGTGAGTTGACAGCAGCTGTGAAGTTGCACGATCGCGTTCCGAAGCGAGCATGAGTGTGAAATTTAATCTGAACCTTTAATTAATATGTTGTTCTAGGGCAGTGACAGTGCATAATGAAGCTGATCAAATTACCGCAGAGGCAAACCAGCACATCTGTACCTAGTGTGGCGCGAATTTGAAAAAATGACACAGCCGCTCGAGGCATGAGAGAAATTAATGAAGTACCAACTTCCCGTGAGCAACTCGAAATAAAATGGTATGTAAGCTGTTAGAACGTTATCGCTAAGTGCACTGTGAAATTGAACTTCAAAGTAACGAATAAGGAAACATAGCTTAACTTTCAAATATCAGGAGAAACAATTGGTGTTACTGAAGAGAATTTAAGAAAGTAAATATTCGGAACGAGAGGAAGACGCTTGGAGAACATCAAATAACGTCGGAGGTGGTCAAGACCTGATTAAAGAGTTGATAAGACTAATCAAAATAATATGAAAGACGGAAGAAATACCAACAGAATGGATGATAACTCTCTTTGTACCAGTCCATAAGAGGAAATAAAAAACAGACTACAAAATATTTGCTTCGTGAAAATCAGCAACTGAGGAAAATATTTATAGAATAAAAATCCGCTTCAGTTCGTAATTTACTCCATGAACGGTATCGAAGCTTAAAGCTTCATCTTCAGGTGTCACCAAATAATTATGCGTGGCGGTCGTACCAGTCAGTCAGTGGGGATCACAACCACGTCATGGGAGCGTAGCAGCAGTAACCACAGCGACCTTCCGGATAGCACTACACTGAAGAGGCTATAATAACTATAGAGGGTTTTACTACTGAATACGACCTACAACGTGTTATCCTTGATAATACTCGAAAAACTTAAGCCGCATGCCAAGGAAATAGTAGGGTATTACCAGGCAGGTTTCACGTCAGAAAAATCAATAAGAGACCACATATTTAGTATGAGGTATGGGAAAAGTATAGGAAATTTAACAACTCGCCGCATTCGTAGATTTTTTAAGGGCACATTATACTATCCATAGATCGAGCCCATACAACAACCTTATAGGAATATGGATTTCCTGACAAATTATGTGTTATAACTTTTATCTCATAGATATATTTCACACAATTTTATTTATTTAAATATATTTTTTTCTAATTAGACAGTGTCATTTACAACGAAGTTCTATTTTTGCTTAATTTTTCGTAAGGTCAGAATATGATGAAAATAAAAGAATATCGACAATAGAACCAGTAGAGGGCACTTGAAGATTACAGCTATCATCATGGTTTAATTGTAAATGTTCACTTATCGTGTAATCAGCCGATGAAACGGAATGCTTAAAAATATTTAATATGTAATAATAATAATAAATAATAATACAACAACAAAACGAAATACCCTTCCAGATGTTAAATTCCAAAAGAGTAAATAAAATGTCGACTACAAAATGCAGCTCAGAGCTTTTCTTACGTGTTGTACCTGTGTAACTTCCAAGACAACTTCCTCTCTATCCGCTCCAACAATCAAGTACATGCGGCTTCGTTAATGACTTCATGTTCCATACCGCATTTCACACAGGGCGGAGTTACGTGTAATCACTTTTGTTAATGGCAACAGATGAGTTGATGGTAACGTGAATGCAGACGTCTTCCATGTAATGATGGTATAACCGACTGGTTTTAAGAAACGATGGCCACTCTATTGTTTTTTTTCAGTCAGTAGGATTTTTTAATCGAAAGAAACAACCGAATGTAACTAGTCTCTGACATAATGTTCTCACTCATTCTCTGGGTTTGCGTGATTTCATTTACATACTTTTGAAGCCTTTGTGGGTATACATGTTCTCTAGGGTTGCCAACCTTACTGACCAATATTGTATTTTACTTCAAGAACAATCGAATACAAAAGTATATTTCTAAAAAAATGAAGTTTTTTCAAAATTTGTGTTCATTTTCTTAAATACGAATTTCGTGAACTTTTCGCATTAAATACTAGTTAGTTTTAAGAAGTTAAGAGCTGGTACTGTATTATAAATTTACATTTAATTGTGCCAACTGTAACTTTTTTTAAATTCGTTGAGGCTCCGTTTCCTTCTTCCCGTTAGAATATACCCATAATCAAAAATTCTGTTTCGGTAAATGCTGAGATGATGCGAACATAAAGTAAATATGACACAATTTTTCAATTGCGTGGTGACACACTTGTTTTTTAAGCATATATTATCGTCTGTCGGAAGTTTATTTACTTATTATAATTATTTGCCACAAACATTTGTCATCATACTTTTTCTTAACTCCTTTAATTAATATAGTTCCGTAATATGAACCACCATTGCCGATATTGTATATTGGATTCAATTCATTTTGATCGCTTTTTACGCAGTCATAAAATTTTTTTCATTCCCACATCACCGAGCGTTTCGGCATTATGATCCAGACACAGAGTTCACTATTAAGAAAAAGCCAGTTCACAAACACGGACGAAAAACTCCACAACAGCAACTTATCAACGCTCAACAAAAAGCAAATATCGGAACGGCGATAACGGAGGGTGTCAACAATAATAATGCAACAATGGCAAAACGACGGAATGTTTCCGCTCAGAACTGCCGCCGAACTACGCGGACTACTTCCAATTAGTTGATCCCACCGCCTGCTTTCACCCAAAAGAATAACTAGATAATTCAACCGATACGTAAAACTACCACCCAGTGAGTCGATTGCTTTCCAACAACTGTCTGAAACGACTTTTTCATTCCCCAACATTTACCATCACCATTTTCATGGCCGGCTGTCAGTATTCTTAATTAATTACATCTGATACTCAACTAAGGCCCGCTGCTTCGCTCGCGTATGGCATGCAGATATTTTTTTTATTTTATTTAATCGAATTTTTATGTTGTTCACAAATTGCAACCCCTCCTAAGCTTGTCACACTAATCAGGGCCACATAATAAGCATGGTCTTTTCCGAATTTACTTCTGACAAAAAGGCGATTCTGGTAGTTGGAGTATACAGTTTTTGTTAATCATGCCTTTTACGTTGTCGTGGCGATGTTTTCATAGCAACTTTCATCCTCAAAGAAACATTTCTTTGTATTTAACCGAGAAGACAAACACCAATTTTCATAAATTTAGCTTTAAAGGTTTTATAATGTAACGAAATATTTTTTTTAAGAATTTTCATCCGCTATTGCACTCCTAAAGGCGTTGAATTTCCAGTAACACTGAAACAGGTATTTTTTTCTACATTTCTAACCGAGAACTCAAATACTAATTATATATTTCTGACTGAGAACTCAAATGCCAATTGTTATAGATGTGGTCTTACAAATCCATTAATAGTTCTTTAGTAATTATTTATTTTCACTCACTATTTTACCCTCTTAGTGATTAAATTTCCAAAAATGCTGAAACAAGTATTTTTTCATTTTCTGACTGGTAATCAAATACCAGTTTTCGTAGTTCTAGCTTCAAAATTGCCTTAATAGTGTCATTTTTAAAAAAAAAATCATCCCTAATTCATCCCCTTAGAGTTAGAATTTCAAAAAATCCCTTTTTAAACGACGCCTCCGGACAAGATCCTCACCCTTTCCAAACTTCAAGCTTCTATCCTTAGCGGGCTGGGCTGGGCGATGATGAGTTAGTGAATCAAGCTCACCCTATTTCATCCTCTTAGGGGTAGAATTCCCAAAACCACTGAAAAACTTTTTTTTTTCATCTCTAACCTAGAAGTCAAATATCAGTTTTCAAAGATTGAGCTTTAAAAACACTTTTGCAATGAAATAATTTCATAAAACTATTCACCCCTTATTTCACCCCCTTAGTGGTTAAATTTCCAAACACAGTGACAAGTTTATGTTTTATTTGTAACAGAAAAGCCAAATACAAATTTTCGTAGACTTAGCTTCAAATAATCTTGCAAAATTAAATATTTTCATTAAAACTGAATTTCAAAAAACAGTGAAAATCTTATTTTTTATTGCTAACTGACACGTGAAATTTAAATTTTCACAAATTGAGCTTTAAAAATGATTTCGTAATAAAATGTTTTTACAAAAATTCTCATTACCCTTAGGGCTGCGATTTCTTAAACGACGCCTGCGTGCATCAGATCCAAATTTCAAGTTTCTACCCTTAGCGATTTGGGCTGGGCGACGAGTCAGTCAGTCAGGACATTGCCGTTTATATATAGAGATAAAAAGACGGTAGCATTTTACATAAGATACCAACGTTCTACGCCGTTATATAATTTTCTCATCTTACACCATATGCTTCTATTAAGGGATACTATAAACGGATATGCTGTCACTGAAGAATTGATTTCCCATCCAGTTTAAGACAGAGTCTACGTAAAACTTTGGAAGGAGCTAGAAACACGGCCGCTTTGCTCTGCCCCAGTTTCACAACTTTCCAGATACCGGCTGCGTTCGCTACGGAGACTTCACCTTCAAGCGATTATAGCGCAAGTCGAAGAGCCGCCTGCAGCCGGTATTCACAGGCAGATAAAGCCAAGTTTGGACGGCAGACGCCCCGCTCGGCAGCCGCTTACTCGAGTTTGTTGAATCAGCGGATGGCGGCGATGTTGGATCAAAGGATAAATCCCGCGCGGCCCGATCCGTGGAAGAAGCGACTTCCGCGAGTTATTAAGCTGAGTTACGCTCCAATTATCACGCTCCGACTAAGCCGTAGTTTACACTCCGCAAGAGTCGTTCCCTGTGGCGGCGGCGGCGGCGGCGGCGGCGTGTGAGCTAAGGGGCTGGTGCGGCGCAACCGGAAGACGGAGGTGGCGAAGTTGGCAGCAGTGGCTGCGGCACACGTGTGCGAGTGTGGGCCACGTGATAGCTGCCTGCTGCCGCTCAGCTGGCGCCCCACACGGCCGTACAACGGAGGCTCCCTTGGGAACATCTATTTTTACTGTAGACGGCTCAGAGGGGAGGAAAATGTGTTGTGCCATAAGCGAAGGACTATAGTAAACAGAAACAATTCGGCGCGAAATGCATCTCTTACTCAGTTGACGGTTAAGACTAATTTTATGTTAGTGAACCGTGAATGTAATTACTCCAATACCAAAAAGACCAGTTGCTGACAAGTGTATTACCGCACTATATGAGAATTATTTACAGGATAGAAGCTGTGAGGGGCGGCAGAGGCAACCATATGCAAAATTTGAATGCAAGATGTATCATAATCAATAACGTTATAAAAAGTATCTATGTATGTTCCACATCTCTTCCTGAAGCACTGGATCGATTCCAATCAAACTCATCAGGCATATAAATTGCTATCTATCTGGAAATACGCGCTGTGCCGGAGATAATCGTCTACCTCTGAAACAGGAGGAGGTAGGGGTGGAAAACCAGTTTCACGCACTACGTGCAAAAAGGGCAGACTACACTTATCCAGCACTTTGTGACGTGCAACACACTTTGCACATAATGTCAAACTTAAGGAAACTTTTTCTCGCTGACACCCCCTCCTCCCCCCCCCCCCCCCCCAAAATAAAACTGATGAAAGGAAAAAAGGTTATTGCTTACTACGTTTTCCATGTCATGCAGTAAAAGATCAGCATGAGGCATGACGTTTTAATTTAACTACTTTACTACTAACTACATTCGCAGAACACTCTGCAAACAGTATTCACGTATACCACTACGCTGTAGACTCTAATATGATAATTCATTTAATCTTATACCTTCCATGGTACAGTAAACTGACTGAGAAGATAAATTAATAAAATAATTATCAAAAAATCGACTATGACGAGGGTGAAGTGGACCAACAATACAATTCTGCAATAATAAAAAAAGTTTTTACCTCATCAAATGATACCTTGTTCTTTATTGCGAAACCTTTTGTATGTCCATATGCTATCCAACCATTGTTCTGAGTCATCATTCTTCCTGGGACAAATGTTGCATGGGACAACGGCGTCCAGAATATTACGTTGGCTTTTTGTTGCTACGTAGGGTCGCGTCAGAGATATGAAGGTGAACTTTGTTTTTTTAAATGGGATGCTATAGTTTGGTACTTATTTTCTGATAGCGGCTATCGAGACGAATCCAATTATGTACAACAGTAAGGTATTTGAAGGTCAACGAAGATTAAAAAGAGGGCTTCAACGTCCATTTACAGAAGGTGTTCGAAGTGATGACCATTGGTATCAATCAATGTAGTGCTGCAATCTTCTTATCATGGATTAAGTGGCAGTCCCTATCACATCGGCACTTATCGAAGCACATGCTCTGACAGAGACGGGGGGGGGGGGGGAGGGAGGGGGGGAAGGGAAGATTAATACATGGGCACCCTGGGGTATTCGACTAGTTAAAAATCGAAAGTAACACACTTGAAAGTATAGCATAACAGAAGCAAAAATGGTAATTGCGAAAATGTGGATACAAATCGTCACTGACTCCAGTACCGATTACTGTGCTGTTTAATATAAATGTATCTGAAATGAAATGTAAAGTCCTCACCTATTTATCCATGGCCTACCTCACATTGCGCACCGCTAGGAAATATGGTACATGCTTGACAGGGTGGGAGCACATTTTATTGCTGATAGAAGACGACTTCTACCGCCACCTTATGGTGGCTGGTTAGATCGAGCACAGCCAACGCCTTGGTATCCGAGGTCACCTGACATCAATATATTTTTCTGTCTTGGGGCATCTTAAAAGAAAGTGAGCAGCGCTGATGTTGATACGCTAGAAGAAATGAACAACGATTTGTACAATGTTACGAAGATTTAGGAGTCGACCTGAGGGTGTTCGAACGAATTCGTAACTCACTGCATAGACGAGCACAGTATTGCCCCAAACTGGCGGCACGTGGAACACTTCTTTTAACAACTGCATGTGAACAGGAAATTGTAGCATCTAACTTGCCGAAGCAGTATTTCATCCCGGCTAGGCCATGCGTGTAATTGGAGGACAACTGTATACGGATTTAATCGGGTAGTTTACATTTAAAATAAGTAACGGAGAACAATATTTGATACTAGAGTCAGTGGATCACAATTATCTCGAAAACGGCTCGCTGCAGTCCATGTTAGCTGGAATGATTTTGCTTCTATTATCGTATATTTTCAACCGCGTCATTCATTACTACAGGTGCGCCTCTGGCGCCCCCCTCAGCTTGTGTCTTGGGCCTTAGAGCGCTCCTGGATCGACAGCTACTATGTGAATCCCTTTATTGCTCCAAAACTTTAGATCTGCAAGATCATCATCAGCCAACGAAACTCATGTAACTACGAATACATTCCGTGCGTCCAAGAAACGTTGCGACAAATTTCGAGAGGTTGTCGAGGATATTTTGTGGAACAAATCGAGGATAGGAAACTGTGCCCGAAAACGTCATCCAACAGAGCGTCGAAGTTTTAGCCACAGGCACCTGTCAGTAGGTCATGACTTCGGCAGCAAACGTGACGTTACACGCTGACGGACTGTAGGCGCAACGTATCGCAACATTGTTTGTTACTCAGTGATCACGACTGATTGTCACGATCGCCAGTACTGTCACATTTGCTGCAGAAGGGGTGACATAGTGGCAGGCGCGGTCACCTATAATTTCGTTGTTCTGTTGTATCGTTGGATGACATTTCTGGACAGGGGTTCTTAGCCTCGATTTGTTCCTGAAGACATTCTTTCTACAACCCCTTGGAGTTTGTCGCAACATTTCTGCGATTCCCTGTATATGTACAATACATTCCTATTATATTAGTGCCTTTTCTGCCTCTGGTTTAAAACATGTGAGATCAAATCTGTTTCAGAGACGGAGATTTAGAAGCAGCTTTAACCTTACATGTTTTAAATGTGAGACAATATAGACTTAGCAAGCAACTTTTGCAATGTCTAAATTGATGCAAACAGTACTAGGCGACTTGTTTGAAGGTCTATATGTGGCTATCTTCAATCCATACGATAACAGTATGGCCTGAGTATTCCAGTGTGGGCTAGACAGCAATGAACAGTTTATATTTTTCTAATAGTGACAATCTTCCTTTGTTCATTTCTCCTTTCTGTTCTTCTTTCCATTCCTACTCTCTGACCTTTTTTGTTATTTGTTCTCTATCATTCCTTCTTCTGCAATATTTGCTCGAGAATAATTTTAATGTGTAGTTATAATAGATAAATCAGTAATAGCTTGCAGCTAGTTCTTAGAAGAAACAAATGTAGAGGAACACACAATGCCGAAACGGTCGTGCGATGCCAAGTAACGAAGTCACTATGACACATTATGTACTTTAATAAATAACGGTACAAAAATACGCTTTTTGTGGACTTATTTCAAAATGTAATTTGTAAATAAATGATCTGTTTAGTTACTTTGGTAATGAAGGACTAATAAAGATGGATAAATGTAAAGAAATCTGCCGCAGCAACCAATAAAGATGCATAATAGTACAGAAATCTGTCGCGGCAATTTACGCATGTTCTAAAGATGGCCGCATATAGCGATCTAGACATACTGAAAAGTGTTAAGCATTACACTGTGGCACATACCACAGTTTTATTGTTTTTCATGTCAAGATTAGTCTACATCGAAATCATGACACAACGACTAGGCCTTTATATTCTGATTCTGTAGACTAATGGTGATCTTGCAGAGCGAAGCTGGTGGCACACAAAAAATCACAAGTGTTTTTTCCATCGCGAATTTCAAAAAACATAAAATATCGCAGCAATACACTCGAAACGTTAACTCTTTTAGTATTTCACATTTTATTTTATGATGGCACAGTGACTGTATGTCTTGATGACGACTTTAATGAAATTCTGATGTCACTTACTAAAAACAAGAATTCTTCTTATTTTTGTTTCGTATGTTAAATATTACACCGGGGAATTTCTTTAATACCTGTGATCTATAAGGTATTCTCAAAAGCACAGCTAAACAGAGTGAAAGAACAACTAAATCCACAAATTGACGAGTACCAAGAAGGCTTGAGAGAAGAGAGATCATGCGCAGAACAGATCCTGAATCTAAAACTGATGCTCGCTTATCAGAAACAGACTTCAAGAAAGTCTATGATTCTGTAGACAGACCCACACTGTTCCTAATTCAAGGGGAGATGTGTTTGGATAGAAAATCCAGTGAACTGGTTAAACGTACGACACAACATCCAAGGTCAAGTTCAGAGGAAAGCTGTCGGATGCCATTAAGATTAAAACCGGGGTGAGACATGGAAATGGACTCTCCTCTTTGCTCTTTCATTGTGTCCTCGATAAGGTGATCAGAGAGTGAAAGGAGTGAAATACACGTGGGGTGTAAGAATAAAGGAGTACGGGTAGATTATCTAGCATCCGCAGATGACGTGATCTTGTCCGGATCCCTAGAATAGGCAGTTAAGCAAACCACAGAACTGCAGACACAGGCAGCTAAAGCAGGCCTACGGATCTCTATCAAGAAAACGCAATATATGAAAACATAACGAGAGCTCCAAGATGGATGACAATAGAAGGAGGGAAAATTCAGAAGGTGGAGAGATTCAGATACCTTGGAGAATGGATAGGTATCGGACTGACCGAAAAAGAAGCAATGGGAGCACGAATAAACAAAATGAACTTATAAACTATCAACACCTACAATAAAAAGAATATTTCGATAAACGCAAAATTGAAACATTACCAAACAGTGATCCGTCCTGAAGCTCTATATCCAGCAGAAACTCTCAATTTAGCAAGAACCGGAGTGATCAGGAGGCTAGACCTGATAGAACGAATGATTCTCAGGAGAATATTAGGCTCTCGAAGAACAGAAGATGGTCAATTTAGAAACCGAGTCAGCCTGGAACTGTATACCAAGATAGAAAAAAATTATGACGTCTTCAGGGAAAGGAACATGTTCGTCGGACAAATCCTCAGAATGGACCAGGGGATGATAACACGGCGAATCACACAATTTGTGGTGAACAAGAAAACCAAAGTACGGTGGATCCTAGAGATACAAAGAGATCTGGAAGAAATGAGAATACAGGAACCAGAGATATACAACAGGGTGATTTTTAAATAAAAAATTCGGGCCTTCATAGCTTTCGAGGACACAACGAGACCCAGAACAAAATCTCTTTGGACAGAAGAACGAAGAAGGCTGCAAAGCATGAGAATGAAAGAATATTGGGAAAGAAGAAAGACCATAAGTAACGAAGCTGAAGCGAATTAACGTGGTCCTAAGAAGGCCAAAACGAAAGAAAAAAAAGGAAGAAGAAAAAGATTACACTCGATTTTTGCACGAACACAGTGAGGAATCCGAGTTCTGCTTTTCGTTCGAGATGGACGTCAGATGTGCCTTGCCCTACGGCGACCTCCGAACATAATCGTGAAGTTCAACGAACTCCGAAAGCGAGACGGCTGGAGTCAGATTACACGCGTACTTTACAAGCGAGGCAATCTTGTTTGCCAATAAACCAATAAACGGACGCGCAGTCCAGCCTGTTGAAGCGCCCAGGGTAGAGGCCACGTCAGAGCCACAATCTGCAATATATGAAGGCGGAGGTCGATCGCGTTACCGTCCAGGCTCCAGATCAAAGAACACTCGCTGGCTTTTCGCCGCGGATATTGGTAGAGCACAGTGCGGACCACACACAGTTTCGTTTAGTAGCTACAGTGCACCTTCTATTGTTGGTATTGAGATACAAACGAGCATTGGGGTACAGCAGTAACATACGAACGGACCCAGCCAGGCTATAAGCAATAACAATTCAGTAAACTGTGAACACTTCGACAACTTGGAAACAAACGCGATTCATGGTTAGCATCAGTGATTACCAACAGGGGAATCACGGGCTCGGATATGTAAGAGTTTTCTGTGGAGAGAGCGGCCGGGAATGGCGTGTGTGTAGACACGATATCGCAGAGTTATGTCATACACTACTGGCCATTAAAATTGCAACACCAAGAAGAAATGCAGATGATAAACGGGTATTCATTGGACAAATATATTATACTAGAACTGACATGTGATTACATTTTCATGCAATTTGGGTGCATAGATCCTGAGAAATCAGTACCCAGAACAACCACCTCTGGCCTTAATAACGGCCTTGATACGTCTGGGCATTGAATCAAACGGAGCTCGGATGGCGTGTACAGGTACACCTGTCCATGCAGATTCAACACGATACCACACTTCGCCGGCCGCGGTGGCCGTGCGGTTCTGGCGCTGCAGTCCGGAACCGCGGGACTGCTACGGTCGCAGGTTCGAATCCTGCCTCGGGCATGGGTGTGTGTGATGTCCTTAGGTTAGTTAGGTTTAAGTAGTTCTAAGTTCTAGGGGACTTATGACCTAAGATGTTGAGTCCCATAGTGCTCAGAGCCATTTGAACCATTTAGCCATACCACACTTCATCAAGACTAGTGACTGTTGTTGTCTTGTAAACGTCCCGATCTGTTGACCCAGGGATCGAGACGTGGTCGCTGCACGATCCGTTACAGCCATGCGGATAAGATGCCTGTCATCTCGACTGCTAGTGATACGAGGCCGTTGGAATACAGCACGGCGTTCCGTATTACCCTACAGCACGGCGTTCCGTATTACCCTCCAGAACCCACCGATTCCATATTCTGCTAACAGTCATTGGATCTCGACCAACGCGAGCAGCAATGTCGCGATCAGATAAGCCGCAATCGCGATAGGCTACAATCCGACCTTTATCAAAGTCGGAACTGTGATGGTACGCATTTCTCCTCCTTACAAGAGGCATCACAACAACGTTTCACCAGGCAACGCCGGTCAACTGCTCTTTTTGTATGAGAAATCGGTTGGAAACTTTCCTCATGTCAGCACGTTGTAGGTGTCGCCACCGGCGCCAACCTTGTGTGAATGCTCTGAAAACCTAATCATCTTCATATCACATCATGTTCTTCCTATCGGTTAAATTTCGCGTCTGTAGCACGTCATCTTCGTGGTGTAGCAATTTTAATGGCCAGTATCGTAGATAGGTGTGTTGTGAACGTAAGAGTACAGACTTTCAATGTGGGACGATAATCGATGCAATCTGTGTGCGTCATAGCACTTCGAAGCCATCACAAGAAGTGGGATTTCTGAGGTTAATCGGTGGATCTTTAATATCAATGAGACAATGTATGTACACGCGTGAACCACCGCACGGGACAACCCAGGTATTTGAAGAACGGACATATGTCATATCCGATCGACGGTATACTATGAAGTGAATCGCCACCATTTTGCAATGAAAATAAAATGGAAGTGACCGAAACGTGTATCCAGGCGAGAGAGTGAAGTACGGGGTATGCAGAATAAAAACTAGCCTAGAAAATACATTGCTATACAAAAAAGGTGAAGCACGCAAACGACATGGTCGGTCCGAGGGAACATACACTCCTGGAAATGGAAAAAAGAACACATTGACACCGGTGTGTCAGACCCACCATACTTGCTCCGGACACTGCGAGAGGGCTGTACAAGCAATGATCACACGCACGGCACAGCGGACACACCAGGAACCGCGGTGTTGGCCGTCGAATGGCGCTAGCTGCGCAGCATTTGTGCACCGCCGCCGTCAGTCAGCCAGTTTGCCGTGGCATACGGAGCTCCATCGCAGTCTTTAACACTAGTAGCATGCCGCGACAGCGTGGACGTGAACCGTACGTGCAGTTGACGGACTTTGAGCGAGGGCGTATAGTGGGCATGCGGGAGGCCGGGGCGTGAGGTCTCCACAGTACATCGATGTTGTCGCCAGTGGTCGGCGGAAGGTGCACGTGCCCGTCGACCTGGGACCGGACCGCAGCGACGCACGGATGCACGCCAAGACCGTAGGATCCTACGCAGTGCCGTAGGGGACCGCACTGCCACTTCCCAGCAAATTAGGGACACTGTTGCTCCTGGGGTATCGGCGAGGACCTTTCGCAACCGTCTCCATGAAGCTGGGCTACGGTCCCGCACACCGTTAGGCCGTCTTCCGCTCACGCCCCAACATCGTGCAGCCCGCCTCCAGTGGTGTCGCGACAGGCGTGAATGGAGGGACGAATGGAGACGTGTCGTCTTCAGCGATGAGAGTCGCTTCTGCCTTGGTGCCAATGATGGTCGTATGCGTGTTTGGCGCCGTGCAGGTGAGCGCCACAATCAGGACTGCATACGACCGAGGCACACAGGGCCAACACCCGGCATCATGGTGTGGGGAGCGATCTCCTACACTGGCCGTACACCACTGGTGATCGTCGAGGGGACACTGAATAGTGCACGGTACATCCAAACCGTCATCGAACCCATCGTTCTACCATTCCTAGACCGGCAAGGGAACTTGCTACGAACGCTGGTCCAACTGAGGCGCCAGGTGGAAATGGCATGGCAAGCCGTTCCACAGGACTACATCCAGCATCTCTACGATCGTCTCCATGGGAGAATAGCAGCCTGCATTGCTGCGAAAGGTGGATATACACTGTACTAGTGCCGACATTGTGCATGCTCTGTTGCCTGTGTCAATGTGCCTGTGGTTCTGTCAGTGTGATCATGTGATGTATCTGACCCCAGGAATGTGTCAATAAAGTTTCCCCTTCCTGGGACAATGAATTCACGGTGTTCTTATGTCAATTTCCAGGACTGTAGTACACCTGAACACCGTCGGCGGGTATGTACGAGGGGCATTCAGTAAGTAATGCAACAAACTGTTTTCTCGGCCAATTCCGGTTGAAAAAAATGCAGAGCTGGTCGTGGGACATGGTTCCATAACTCCATGGAGTTCCGATAGATGGCGGCGCTATACGTGGCCATCAAAATGAAATGATCGTATGGCACTGTTGGCAGGGAGGCCCTATTCGGGGCAGTTCGGCCGCCATATTGCAAGTCCCTTTTAGGTGACGCCACATCGGCTTCTTGCCAGTCAATTATGGACACACAACACCCAGTCCTCTGCCGGGAATCGAACCCGGGCCCCCTGCGTGGTAGGCGGTATCGCTACCGCTACGCTACGGAGACGGACACGTAGTCTTCAAAACGGCGTCTACAACAGAGCTGTCAATGAGTTTCATTTGGGGGAAAACCAGAACATCGCAGATATTCATAGGGGCTTGCAGAATGTCTACGAAGACCTGATAGTGAACAAAAGCACGGTGAGTCGTTGGCGGGGGAGGTGTCTATTATCATCTCAACAAGCTCGCGCAAGATTGTTCGATGTCCCACGTGCCGGCCGGATGCATACAATTGGGACTCTTGCAACTTGCGAAAATGCGGATACTCTCATTCGACTGATTGACGGATCAGAATCAAACACCGCGCTGCAGAACAGGACATCTCTGTTGTTAGAACTGACATACTCGTCCACCAGTTGGGATACTCAAAGATGTATGCCCGTTGGGTTCGTCGTCAGCTACCACAAGATCACAAAGAGCAATGAAGGACCATCTGTACGGAATTGCTTGCGCATCACAGAGCTTATGGTGATAATCTTCTGTCGAGCGTAGTCACAGGCGATGTAACATGGGTTCATCACTTCGAACCTGAAAGGGAACGGCAGTCCATGGAGTGGCGCCACACCACTCTCCTCCGAGGAACAAGTTCAAAGCCGCACCCTCACCCTCACCCGGTAAATTCATAGTTACGGCCTTCTGGGATCCTGAACGACTTATTCCGTTTGATGTCCTCCGTCATGGTGCAATAACCAACTCTTGTGCTGCCCTCAGGAAATAGAAGAAACGACTTCAGCGTGTTCGTCGCCACAAAACTGCAAACGAACTTCTCCTTCTTCTTGACAAAGCAAGACATACAAGTTCGTAGAGCCGAGGGGAGCTCACGAAACTTCATTGGGCTATTTTTCCTCATCCACCGTACAGCCAGGATCTCGAACCTGCTACTTCTATCTGTTTAGACTAATGAAGGATGCAGTCTGTCCGGGCAGCTCGTGGTCGTGCGGTAGCGTTCTTGCTTCCCACGCCCGGGTTCCCGGGTTCGATTCCCGGCGGGGTCAGGGATTTTCTCTGCCTGGTGGTGACTGGGTGTTGTGTGCTGTCCTTAGGTTAGTTAGGTTTAAGTAGTTCTAAGTTCTAGGGGACTGATGACCATAGATGTTAAGTCCCATAGTGCTCAGAGCCATTTTGAGCCACTCTGTCCGGAACCGCGCGACTGCTACGGTCGCAGGTTCGAATCCTGCCTCGGGCATGGATGTGTGTGATGTCCTTATGTTAGGTTTAAGTAGTTCTGAGTTCTACGGGACTGATGACCTCAGAAGTTAAGTCCCATTGTGCTCAGAGCCATTTGAACCATTTCGATGCACTCCGCAGGAAGCACTACGTGGATGATGGGGAGGTTATTGATGTGATGCAGCCAGACGTTGGCTCCTATGTCGACCATTAGAGTGGTATCATGCGGGCGTACAGGCCCTCCCAGTAAGGTGGCGTAAGGCCGTCGCACTGAAGTGAAATTATGTTGAAAAATAGTGTTTTGTAGCCAAAACGGTGGGAAATAATGTGGTATATAGGTATCCTCAAGAAAACCAACCTGCTTACCGAGAAAACGTGTTGCATTACTTGCTGAACGATCTTCATATGAGTATACACCGCCACGGGTAGGCGCAGTCAAATGAAAACGAAACAGATGGAAAAAAAAGTACGTAAACTGTTCCTTATGTCAAAAGTAATCGCCGTAACCGTGTAATTATAATTAAAGTGATTGTGTTCCAAGTGCTGCACTGTGGGCTATATAGATCGCAGGCGCTGCAACATCGTAGGTATATTCATCAATCGCCGTGCTCGCGGTGTATGCTGAAAAAATAATACTACCGCTTTCCGCCACTGTGTGAAAATATGGCACTGCAAGCAGTCAGGGGTGGCCGAGCGGTTCTAGGCGCTTCAGTCTGCAACCGCGCGACCGCTACGGTCGCTGGTTCGAATCCTGCCTCGGGCATGGATCTGTGTGATGTCCTTAGGTTAGTTAGGTTTAAGTAGTTCTAAGTTCTAGGGGACTGATGACCTCAGATGTTAAGTCCTATAGTGCTCAGAGCCATTTGAACCATTTTTGTAAGCAGTCAGACCGTGGTTTCGATGAAGGAAAAGAGGAGTAACGATCAAACACAGGCTACCGGTGGTTCTTGCACGATTATTAAAATAACGTCACAAGTTACAACATTTGTTCAGTTTCGTCACACGACGTAGCAACATGATGTACCCACAACACGGTGTACTGACAGTTCCTTGCAGTATATCCGGTGTAATCAGAAAAATATGTGGCCGTACGGTATCCTTCGGATCAGGTACTTGTATCCCTGATACAAACAATCTTTCAGATATCCCTCACCCAAAAGGCTCATGCATTTAGGTCGGGGAATCTTTAAGGCCACACATCTTGATAGTGCCTAGAGATGACGCAGTCACTACGAAAGGTTTCTCGAAGCAAGTTTTTCACCTGGCAAGCGACAGGCAGTGTCGCCCCATCTTGCATGAAATTAGTGGTGAGGACACAGATCCGTTGGTGCAAAACCGGAGTGACTTGTTGCACGCGGAGGTCCTTATAACATGCGCCGGCCGCTGTTCCGGAGCGGTTCTAGGCGCTTCAGTCCGGAACCGCGCTGCTGCTGCGGTCGCAATTTCGAATCCTGCCTCGGGCATGGATGTGTGTCCCATAGCGCTTAGAGCCATTTGAACCATTTTTGAGATCTACAGACAGCTATTGTTCTCCCCACTGTCATTCGCGCTTCGCAGCTGAAAGGTGTCAAAAGTGTTGCAACGTGTCAGGGATTTCCTTAAGTTCACTCGACTGTAGGGGTGTTTTAGTAGTAAACTTCATGCATGCTGCAGCATCTTTTTACGCATCTCAGTGTTTATGACGTCATTTCTCCTGACCTATGTGTCATGTATCATACAATGGTATAATTGTTTAGATACATTCAGCGCCATATATGGATACTGTCAGCAAAATGTGTTGCGAGTGGATTTAGCAGCAAATAAGTAATAAGTTTAAACGTCAAATGCGGCAGTTTTTCACGCATCTCCATGTGCATGACGTCATTCTTCTTGAACTGTGATAGATAAGTGGTTATTACCCCCACAGCGACTGTTGCCTGAGAGTAAGGGACGTGTGTACCAAGTTTAGTCGAAATCGGTCACGTGGTTTAGGAGGAGAAGTGGAACATACTACGGCTATTCGGAAAGCAAAGTTCGATCGGTAGCGATATTGAAACTACTGTGAAAATCACAAGTGATTTATTTGTTACAATTAGCTATTCCTTCTAGCTACTTCGCTACAGAGCCAACTTTCCAACACCCTCGTCATAGAAGGCACCGGCCTGCACTTCCCGACAATTCTCTAAGCTAGTCTGCATCTCCTTGTCCGTGCCAAAATGTCTCCATAGACACGCTTCCTGTGAGCTGAGATGAACTTAGGGAGAGCAAATTGCAGGTTGTATTGTGGGCGATCATATACTTCCCATCGAAAACGCTGTAGCATTATCTTCATTGTCCTTGTAATTTAGATATCCTATGTGGACTGCGTGTCGTCAGGCGAAATCTCTCCCAGGCCCTCATTCTTGGCGAAGATACTGTTTTCTATGAACCTTTAAGTGCTCACATTGCCCCCTGAACTGAAAGAAGCAACGTGACGCGATCGATGGGCATGCCATACACACTGCCAAACAAATGTGTGCAATACTTCATCGGATTTTCACTGTGATTTCCAATTCGGGCATCGCACCTTACTTTCCGAATAGCCGTAGTACATACACGCTTACACACATACATACACAACTCTTATAATACGCACGGATATCAGAGTGTTAGTTTACATGTTAAAGAGAACTTCCTAAAATTTCACCCACAATCTAGCCAAATGAAATAATTCCAGACTACCTACGATCGTCACCTGATGCGCAAAGTACCAGAAAAAAATTGTTCTTTCTGGGAAGTCAGCATGTACTGCAGCTACGTTTGTGGCTCCGAAATAAATTGTTGCAAGATGGCAAAGACGAAGAGTGGAAGCATGAAAAGAATGAAAAGAAGGAGAATACAAAGGAAGAGAAAAGGGAGAACTAGACTGAGTGATGTAGCAACAGTTACTGGACGTGATCGTCGCTCAGAAAATATTTCTGACACACATAACCATCGTTACTCCATAAACCGTACCAATAAACTGATACAAAGCGAACCAGAGACTTGTCTCGCGTGCAGATATTGCGTGCACCGCGAGTAATGCTAGCTAGGACTTGACAACATGAATCGCCAGTGAGTCTGCTACATTACTGTAGTTTTGTGCTGTGTGCTGTTCCCGCTCCACATTTAGGTAACGGCCGTTTTATGTGACTGCACGCTGCAGTGCAGTTTGTGACCGACATAGTGCTGACGAAATAACGGTCTCCTGCTGGCGGAAGCATTAATAAAACTTTATTGGCAGTAAAATCTGGACAAAGGTTAGTGTAACATATAAGATGACGTTGCGTATAGCTGCCTCCGGGTCCTATGGAAATTTTATGCCTCTCCCTGTTCTCGGTTACTTCCGCGGCGCTGACTTTAAACTACCGAGTCTCGTTGTGCTGCCATGCGCAGCCGCTGCCGTGAATAACGAGGCATATAATCAACGTGAGCCTGCAAAAATTACAATGTCTGTAAAACTGTTAATACTTCGTGTTCTTTTGCGGCTACCTGGGGTGAGGGTGCATACGTTACATCTGAGAAAAATACCGAGAGAGGTGGCGCAATGGTTAGCACACTGGATTCGCATTCGAGAGGGCAACGCTTCGAATCCGCACCTGGCCATCCACCTTTAAGTTTTCAGTGATTTCCCTAAATCCCTCCGGACAAATGCCGGGATGGTTCCTTTCACGAGCCAAGGACGAATTCCTTCTCCCCCCCCCCTCATCATCCCCTCCCGAAACAGAGCGAGATCGTGCTGCCTAATGACCTTGATATCGACGGGATGCTATAAGAGAGAAGTTCAATCATCTCCACAAGCGCCTTCGCATTATTTATTTTGATAGTCTGGAGGACGGACAGTGCGATAGTAAGCTGTCAGTTGTACACTACTGGCCATTAAAATTGCTACACCAAGAAGAAAAGCAGATGATAAACGGGTATTCATTGGACAAATATATTATACTAGAATTGACATGTGATTACATTTTCACGCAATTTGGGTGCATAGATTCTGAGAAATCAGTACCCAGAACAACCACCTCTGGCCGTAATAACGGCCTTGATACGCCTGAGCATTGAGTCAAACAGAGCTTGGATGGCGTGTACAGGTACAGCTGCCCATGCACCTTCAACACGATACCACAGTTCATCAAGAGTAGTGACTGACGTATTGTGACGAGCCAGCTGCTCGGCCACCATTGACCAGACGTTTTCAATAGGAGAGAGGTCTGGAGAATGTGCTGGCCAGGGCAGCAGTCGAACATTTTCTGTATCCAGAAAGGCCCGTACAAGACCTGCAACATGCGGTCATGCATTATCCCGCTGAAATGTAGGGTTTCGCTAGGATAGAATGAAGGGTAGAGCCACGGGTCGTAACACATCTGAAATGTAACGTCCACTGTTCAAAGTGCCGTCAATGCGAACAAGAGGTGACCGAGACGTGTAACCAATTGCACCCCATACCATCACGCCGGGTGATACGCCAGTATGAAGATGGCGAATACACGCTTCCAATGTGAGTTCACCACGATGTCACCATACACGGATGCGACCATCATGATGCTGTAAACAGAACCTGGATTCATACGAAAAAAATGACGTTTTGCCATTCGTGCATGCAGGTTCATCGAGTACACCATCGCAGGCGCTCCTGTCTGTGATGCAGCGTCAAGGGTAACCGCAGCCATGGTCTCCGAGCTGATAGTCCATGCTGCTGCAAACGTCGTCGAACTGTTCGTGCAGATAGTTGTCTTGCAAACGTCCCCATCTGCTGACTCAGGGATCGAGACCTGGCTGCACGATCCGTTACTGCCATGCGGATAAGATGCCTGTCATCTCGACTGCTAGTGATACGAGGTCGTTGGGATCCAGCACGGCGTTCCGTATTACCCTCCTGAACCCACCGATTCCATATTCTGCTAATAGTCATTGGATTTCGACCAACGCGAGCAGCAATGTCGCGATACGATAAACCGCAATCGCGATAGGCTACAATCCGACCTTTATCAAAGTCGGAAACGTTATGGTACGCATTTCTCCTCCTTACACGAGGCATCACAACAACGTTTCACCAGGCAAGGCCCGGCAACTGCTGTTTGTGTATGAGAAATCGGTTGGAAACTTTCCTCATGTCAGCACGTTGTAGGTGTCGCCTCCGGCGCCAACCTTGTGTGAATGCTCTGAAAAGCTAATCATTTGCATATCACAGCACCTTCTTCCAGTCGGTTAAATTTCGCGTCTGAAGCACGTCATCTTCGTGGTGTAGCAATTTTAATGGCCAGTAGTGTATTATTTTACTGCGTAAAATATTGTTTCCCTTTTTTCCTGGCCTTTATCTCATATCTTCACGGGGTTGGCATGTTGATGTTGTACCCACCACTTTGTGTTCAGTGTTATCCCTTTCAAAGTGTGAGAACGTCTTTCGAAATGTTTGTGAATCGTGTAAGTGATAAGGAACGTGGGTACCAGGACAGTACTCACCCAGTCGGGTGTAGGAGACCGCCTAAAAACCACATCCAGGCCGGCTGCTCATTGGTCCTTGTCCTCAGTTCGTCGCTGAAGAACCGGCGCGGCTCCCCGAATCCTGTAATCGTCCCGCTAACTCGAGGGGCCATCCAAGAGAGTCCTCTGCGTCAATAACTAATAGTATACTGTGAGGATATAAACAAGCAATTATGCTGTTTTGAAACTTCCAGATAGATTATAACTGTGCTCAGGGCTGGGCCTAAAGAGTTATCCAGGGACGACTTATGACACATAAAAAAGCTTCACGCCTAACAGTACCCCTTTTTTACCTTCCAAACTTTACAGCAGCTCCTGTGAATTCCTTGCTGTACAAGTATTCCTGGAAGTAAGGATATTACCACAGTCTAACATAACAGTAGCGACAGCCCGTCTCGTTTCTGTTACCCACAACGATAGCAGCACCCCAAGAGGCCAGCAAGCGACACTTCCGAGTACGATATGGGAAGAGTGCAAATACTAACGTTTAATATCGATTTGTAACATAGTTTTTTACAATAGGGGGTGTATGTAGTACCATAAAAATCGCCAGTAACTAAAAA
This sequence comes from Schistocerca nitens, assembly GCF_023898315.1. NCBI lineage: Eukaryota > Metazoa > Arthropoda > Insecta > Orthoptera > Acrididae > Schistocerca > Schistocerca nitens. Next base: position 1,157,375,122 of record NC_064614.1, on the reverse strand, counting down.
ATAACACCACATTTGTCATTCATTAGTTTGCATAGGACTCTGGAGATACGAAACGGTACATCACAGAACAGTTCATTTACGACTCTCTTGCAATGCACAGATATATATATATATATATATATATATATATATATATATATATATATATATATATATATATACTGGATAACGTCGTTTTCCTTTAATAACAAAAAATTGCTAGCAAACACCAGAAGGCGCCGTATAGAAATTGGAAAATTTGGAAATTTGAGGTAAGGTCTTAAGGGCCCAAACTGCTGAGGTAAGGGGTCCCTACGCTTACGCACTACTTAATCTAAAACTAACTTACGCTAGGGACGACACACACACTCACATCCTTGACCGAGGGAGGACTCGAACCTCCGACGTGGGGAGCCGCGCGGACCGTGACAAGGCGCCGTATATCTAACCAAAAAAAAGCGAGTTATGTCTGCTACACTCTCAGCCAAATCAGTCAATGTGGAACGGAGAAAATCTGTATGGAATGTAATGCCTACATTATTTAACGTACCAAATAACCCAACGCACCTGTAACTTAATGGAAGACCACATAAACGTACGAGGGCAGTTCAATAAGTAATGCAACACATTTTTTTTCTCGGCCAATTTTGGTTGAAAAAACCGGAAATTTCTTGTGGAATATTTTCAAACATTCCCGCTTCGTCTCGTATAGTTTCATTGACTTCCGACAGGTGGCAGAGCTGTACGGAGCTGTTAAAATGGCGTCTGTAACGGATGTGCGTTGCAAACAACGGGCAGTGATCGAGTTTCTTTTGGCGGAAAACCAGGGCATCTCAGATATTCATAGGCGCTTGCAGAATGTCTACAGTGATCTGGCAGTGGACAAAAGCACGGTGAGTCGTTGGGCAAAGCGTGTGTCATCATCGCCGCAAGGTCAAGCAAGACTGTCTTATCTCCCGCGTGCGGGCCGGCCGTGCACAGCTGTGACTCCTGCAATGGCGGAGCGTGCGAACACACTCGTTCGAGATGATCGACGGATCACCATGTGTTCGATATGATCGACGGATCACCATCAAACAACTCAGTGCTCAACTTGACATCTCTGTTGGTAGTGCTGTCACAATCGTTCACCAGTTGAGATATTCAAAGGTTTGTTCCCGCTGGGTCCCTCGTTGTCTAACCGAACACCATAAAGAGCAAAGGAGAACCATCTGTGCGGAATTGCTTGCTCGTCATGTGGCTGAGGGTGACAATTTCTTGTCAAAGATTGTTACAGGCGATGAAACATGGGTTCATCACTTCGAACCTGAAACAAAACGGCAATCAATGGAGTGGCGCCACACCCACTCCCCTACCAAGAAAAAGTTTAAAGCCATACCCTCAGCCGGTAAAGTCATGGTTACAGTCTTCTGGGACGCTGAAGGGGTTATTCTGTTCGATGTCCTTCCCCATGGTCAAACGATCAACTCTGAAGTGTATTGTGCTACTCTTCAGAAATTGAAGAAACGACTTCAGCGTGTTCATAGGCACAAAAATCTGAACGAACTTCTCCTTCTTCATGACAACGCAAGACCTCACACAAGTCTTCGCACCCGAGAAGAGCTCACAAAACTTCAGTGGACTGTTCTTCCTCATGCACCCTACAGCCCCGATCTCGCACCGTCGGATTTCCATATGTTTGGCCCAATGAAGGACGCAATCCGTGGGAGGCACTACGCGGATGATGAAGAAGTTATTGATGCAGTACGACGTTGGCTCCGACATCGACCAGTGGAATGGTACCGTGCAGGCATACAGGCCCTCATTTCAAGGTGGCGTAAGGCCGTAGCATTGAATGGAGATTACGTTGAAAAATAGTGTTGTGTAGCTAAAAGATTGGGGAATAACCTGGTGTATTTCAATGCTGAATAAAACAACCCCTGTTTCAGAAAAAAAATGTGTTGCATTACTTATTGAACTGCCCTCGTAATAATAAATCGTCAAAAGCAATAAAACTGTTTCGCACCACAGAAGAAACCAGTTCTATAATTGTTGCTAAATCTGAGCCAGAAGTGGCAAGAATCTTCAACACATTTGTTTTTCAAGCAAAAGTAATTTCTTTTTCAGAAATATTTGCGCATGAGAAAGTCGAGCAAAGAATGGAAGAATCATTAGACTCTACAAAAAAATTTTAAGTATCAAGAAAAGTGCCTATGGCAACAATAGACATACATGCTTCTCACGCGTGAAGTATGTCTTTACACTCTCTTACTTTCAGTGGAATAAGCTGCAAATATATACATATTGGAAAGCATTTCTTCGTGAGTAAGTTGACGCTTATATCGCCAAATCAATGTGACTCGGCTATTTTTACATGTATTTCACGATAATTCATGTCTCTTGGTAATTTACTAAGCATGGAACGCAGAAATACAACAACTATTTCGTTAATTAAGCAAAACCGAACAGTATCCTTACGTCGCATGTCATTGCTTTCTCGCCGCTTGGAGCGCTAATGTCGCTCCAGCTGTCAAACGGTAACAACTTTCGTACGAGGTAGTGTCGTGAGTGTATGTATTAGACAGTGGTATTACTGTGTGACGATCTTAGGCACATACGATTTGTAAAGAACATCTTTGGCTCGCGGCAATGGCGGCACCTATAGGCCGTTCGATATCAGTATGAGGTGCTTGTGAAGTAGACAGAATGGGCTGAGCTGTGAGACAAAACGTTCGGGCAAGCTCTTGTAATGAGGGGCCCTGGTCAGCCGAGGTGGCTGCTAGGTGTGTGTTGTAGTTGTGATCAGCCCAGCATACGTTTACCGGGACTTGGTTGTTTAACAGCATTTGCACCAGTCAGCATTTCTGGCCGCTATTGACTGAAGTGGAATTAACTATGACACTGTGACGGATTGCATCGAAAAAACTGATCTTCAAGGAGGGAAGATGTTTCCTCATTGAGCCACGGCAATTCAAGCAATAGTACATATATCGCTACATTTCCTCTGAAACTTAAAAATGATTGACTTAAGAATGAGATTTTCACTCTGCAGCGGAGTGTGCGCTGATATGAAACTTCCTGGCAGATTAAAACTGTGTGCCGGACCGAGACTCGAACTCGGGACCTTTGTCTTTCGCGGGCAAGTGCTCTACCAACTGAGCTACCCAAGCACGACTCACGCCCCCTCCTCACAGCTTTACTTCTGCCAGTTCCTCGTCTCCTACCTTCCAAACTTTATACAAGCTCTCCTGCGAACCTTGCAAAACTAGCACTCCTGAAAGAAAGGCTGTTGCGAATCCATGGCTTATCTACAGCCTGGAGGATGTTTCCAGAATGAGATTTTCACTCTGCAGCGGAGAGTGCGCTGATATGAAACTTCCTGGCAGATTAAAAATGTGTGCCGGACCGAGACTCGAACTCGGGACTTCGCTTGACTTAAAATTATACTTCATTGCTGTCTTTCACTCTTCGTGACCAGTAATTGCATTTGAACTTTCTTGATGAATCCTACTTTCCGCTAAACAAATTATTGGTACAGTGCTTACAGGTGGGGACCCCATGTTGACATTGCGGGTATTCATGTGATCAATTAGACACTGACGCCTGTATTTATGAACATATTGTCACGCGTATAGTTGGCATTAATGTACAAGTCGTCAAGTCTAGTAAGTAATTAGGCCTAACCTCATAATTTTAAGTTTGATGTCCAGTGCATCTAGAGAGAATTAAATCTAAAACGTGTTTTATAATTGTTACTGGATGAATATTGTTATTTCTTTTTATCGCGTGCCGAGATCTTTTAGAAGATTAATGCATTTCCTTTCGGCAGTAACTTCATGGGTCAAATTGGTTAGCCTCCTGTTTATTAATAAAAATAATTAACCGACCTAGTGTGAGCTGCCACATACCTTATGGTATGTAAATAAAATTGAAGAATTTATTTAAAATCTCTTGTTGTAATTTGCAGACTAACTCTGAGTGCCATTTGTTTTTGTTAACTAGTGTCGTGCCGCAATCTGATGGAGTAATAATCACAGGTCCAGACTGGTGCGATACCGAATGTAATGGTTGTTTGATAAATGCTGATGTTTGTTATTTTTCAGATGACCGTAATTATTGTGTGATGTAATCTGTCCAGATGGTCATAAGGGAATTCCTGCAGGCGCACTCCGGTCATTTCCCAGCGCCACTTCTTGTAGTATGATGTTGCACAATTGTTTATACTGCTTTCGTTAGACAACTGAACCCGATAGCTTAGATTATTTTGCTAACTAACTGTATTTACTTAAATTGCCAAATTATGGCTGGTTCTTAAAATCAAATCATCACCTTCAAAATGTGTTTCATTCCATTCTTAAAATCGTTATTAAACAATTGTATCGTTTTGTAATTCAAAAATTTATTTCTTTTTATCGAAGGCATGTTTTTAATCAAGATATGTTTGAAATTGTCATTCTGCACATTGTTCACCTAGACTTCGCTCCACATAACCCAGTGACACAACTGCGATGTTTCGTTGTGTCGTATCTCGATAGCTCAGATGCACCGACGGTCAAATGCAAAGTTCTGGGTTCAAGTCGTTAACCGCCACACAGTTCCAATCTGCTACGAACTTTCAATCATTCGGTACATTACACCCTGGAAATGAGATGAATTACATATTACTCAGGAGAAGCCGCGATCAGTTCACGGAAACTGTGCTGAACATGTGGGGGAAAGTTTAGAACTGAAATCATTTACACAATAGGCACCAGCTTGTGATATATAAGGCCCCATACGCTGATCAGTCAGAACATTATGACCACCTACCTCATAACCAGTGACGTGTAGCAGCATGGAAGCAGTGAGGTCTTGGCAGGTCGCTGGAGGGGTTTACACCACATCTGCACACACTCAAGTCACGTAGTAAATTCCGGGGCGGGGGCGATGAGTTCTGAGACCACGTTCAGTCACATCCCTGACGTGTTCAATCAGGTTCAGATCTGGCGAGTTAGCGGGCCAGTACATTACTTGGAATTCGCCAATGTGTTCCTCGAAATGCTCCGTCACACTCCTGGCCTTGTGACGTGGTGCATTGTCTTGTTGAAAAATGCCACTGCCGTTGCGAAACACGATCGTCATGAAGATGTGTACGTGGTCTGCAGACAGTGTACGATACTCATTGGCCGTCATAATGCCTTGTGCGAGCCCCGCTGGAACCATGGATGCCCATGTGAATGTTTCACAGCGTATGATGGCGCCACCGCCAGCTTGTCTACGTCCTGTATACAAGTGTGTAGGAACTGTTGTTCTGGAAGGTGACGGATTTGCTCTTTCTCATCGGAATGATGATACATGTGTCAGCACTCATCAGACCATGCAACTGTCTGCCACTGCGCCAACGTCCAGTGTCATGGTCATGTGACCATTTCAGTCGTGGTTGCCAATATCGTGCTGTATGGGTCGTAGCCTGCGAAGGGCCATCGTTAGGAATGTTCGGTGCACTGTGAGCTGAGACACACTTGTACTCTGCCCAACACTAAAGCGTGCTCTTAGTTCCTCCACAGTTCGCCACCTTTCGTGTTTTATCAGGCTGTCCAGCCTACGACGATAGACATCTGTAATGAGGGGTAGCTTATACGTGGTTCCACCTACGTTTCGCCACGTGTTGAAGACACTCGCCATAGCACTCTTCGAACACCCGACAACTCATACAGTTTCCGAAAAGCTCGAGCCGAGCCTGCGGGCCATCACAATCTGCCTCGGTCAAACTCAGATCGCGCGCCTTCCCCAGTCTACACACGGACAGCACGTTCAGTGATACTACACGGACCGCGCGTGTGTCTGAAAGTTATTCCTCGCCAGGTGACGCTGCTGTCACCTGGACAGGTTTATATCGATATTAGGTCGGTAGTTTTAATGTTCTGGCTGATCAGCGTAAGTATTTTATGAAAACAGAATTTTTATGTGTCACGGAGATTCAGATATTGAAATGTTTTTGCGAGCAGAAGCTTACAGATCCATAAAACTGTAGCGGGAGGATGGTCCCAAGGGGATATATGAAAACTGTGCCCAGTGAATTTTGCGCTCAATATTACTAGAAACCACGTGCTCACTAAGTTGCAGCCTACAGCAGCTCGACAGTTCTCTTCTAAGAAAACTGCTTCCTACGAGTCATAGTCTATATGCGCTCCCAATGACTTCATCATCCCACAAAATGGCCACCTGAACTATCTCCCTTAGTAGGACTCTTAACTTGTATAGTGTTCAGTTCGCTCGCCTTGGGTGTTTGTGTACTTATACAGGGTGTTTCAAAAATGACCGGTATATTTGAAACGGCAATAAAAACTAAACGAGCAGCGATAGAAATACACCGTTTGTTGCAATATGCTTGGGACGACAGTACATTTTCAGGCGGGCAAACTTTCGAAATTACAGTAGTTACAATTTTCAACAACAGATGGCACTGCGGTCTGGGAAACTCTATAGTACGTTATTTTCCACATATCCACCATGCGTAGCAATAATATGGCGTAGTCTCTGAATGAAATTACCCGAAACCTTTGACAACGTGTCTGGCGGAATGGCTTCACATGCAGATGAGATTTACTGCTTCAGCTGTTCAATTGTTTCTGGATTCTGGCGGTACACCTGGTCTTTCAAGTGTCCCCACAGAAAGAAGTCACAGGGGTTCATGTCTGGCGAATAGGGAGGCCAATCCACGCCGCCTCCTGTATGTTTCGGATAGCCCAAAGCAATCACACGATCATCGAAATATTCATTCAGGAAATTAAAGACGTCGGCCGTGCGATGTGGCCGGGCACCATCTTGCATAAACCACGAGGTGTTCGCAGTGTCGTCTAAGGCAGTTTGTACCGCCACAAATTCACGAAGAATGTCCAGATAGCGTGATGCAGTAATCGTTTCGGATCTGAAAACTGGGCCAATGATTCCTTTGGAAGAAATGGCGGCCCAGACCAGTACATTTTGAGGATGCAGGGACGATGGGACTGCAACATGGGGCTTTTCGGTTCCCCATATGCGCCAGTTCTGTTTATTGACGAAGCCGTCCAGGTAAAAATAAGCTTCGTCGGTAAACCAAATGCTGCCCACATGCATATCGCCGTCATCAATCCTGTGCACTATATCGTTAGCGAATGTCTCTCGTGCAGCAATGGTAGCGGCGCTGAGGGGTTGCCGCGTTTGAATTTTGTATGGATAGAGGTGTAAACTCTGGCGCATGAGACGATACGTGGACGTTGGCGTCATTTGGACCGCAGCTGCAACACGGCGAACGGAAACCCGAGGCCGCTGTTGGATCACCTGCTGCACTAGCTGCGCGTTGCCCTCTGTGGTTGCCGTACGCGGTCGCCCTACCTTTCCAGCACGTTCATCCGTCACGTTCCCAGTCCGTTGAAATTTTTCAAACAGATCCTTTATTGTATCGCTTTTCGGTCCTTTGCTTACATTAAACCTCCGTTGAAAACTTCGTCTTGTTGCAACAACACTGTGTTCTAGGCGGTGGAATTCCAACACCAGAAAAATCCTCTGTTCTAAGGAATAAACCATGTTGTCTACAGCACACTTGCACGTTGTGACCAGCACACGCTTACAGCAGAAAGACGACGTACAGAATGGCGCACCCACAGACTGCGTTGTCTTCTATATCTTTCACATCACTTGCAGCGCCATCTGTTGTTGAAAATTGTAACTACTGTAATTTCGAAAGTTTGTCCGCCTGAAAATGTACTGTTGTCCCAAGCATATTGCAACAAACGATGTATTTCTATCGCTGCTCGTTTAGTTTTTATTGCCGTTTCAAATATACCGGTCATTTTTGAAACACCCTGTAGGTTCTACATGGAAGTGTCAGCGACCATCCATGCTTATCCAAGTGGGCACTCTGAAGACTACTTGCATATTATAATAAGAATTAAAAGAGACAGGACTGTGACTTGGCGCTGTTCGAAACAGAAGTCAATCTACTGCTGCGGAAAGTTAAAGACGGATGATTGTGAGTTGCTTAGTTAAAACGAGCATCAATTTGGAGCCCTGGATGACACCCGCTTAGAAGCACGAAAGATTCTGAATGAGGCGAAGAACAGGGCACGAGAGGAAGAGACTATGGTTTCTAAATATATTCCGAAGAATTAGGTACCTGCACAATTGACAGTATGATTTTGTTGCTGGAACACCTAGAACACCAAGTAAGGAGGACAACATAATACGACGAAAATGAGAAAATTTTTCTGATTGAAACTATTGTCACATTCTTCTGTAAAAAAGCTGCTGTTACAGATCTCCTTTGAACATCTCCAAATCAGTGTTAAATAATACAACCTCACGTGACAGCCCTCAGCTCGATTACCTGCGGAGTTCGGACACTCGTATTAATGAATATTTCCTAGACCTTTTCTGGGAGCGAATTTCACTATGCCCAGTTTACAGGACACCATTCCGAAAGCCAGATAGAGCTTGGACAGGACACAAGTCGCGATATATGGTAGCTCTACTTACGCACGTCGGCTGTGTGAGAAGTGGCTCTTTACATAATTACAATTCATTTTTCATATAGAAAATGTTAGGGGCAGTCTATCGTTAGACATAAAAATGGCATTACGCTTTAGTATGTGTGGTGTGAGTACTGTAAGACCTTCGGTACACACCCCATCAGATTATTTGACTTGTCGCTCTAACGAAGTAGGCGAGTGTCAGCAATATGTCTCGTGGTCTTATCGTGGCGTGTTTATCTTCTGCCGTTAGGTCAGACGATAGAAATGCCACTTGCACGCTTAGGGTAGCAGATTGACGGTGACCAACTTTAAACAGAACTTGATCAATTTTCAAACACATTTATTAAAATAATAACAAGCATAAACCTTACTTAACTTGATTCTGGATGCTATTTACAATTGACATTCTGAAGTTCCTTTGGTCTTGGTACGTTAATCTTATTCTCACATATCTCTGATACTTGACAAAGTGTCTATTCATTTATCTTCATGGCTATATAAAGGAATATGGTAATCTTCTTAGGTGCAGACTGAAACTTGACTATAGACTGGTACAGACTAATGCAGACTGGTAAGACAAATGCAGACTGACTAATCGGAGGTCTGTACACTCGTTATAATACCTCGCGCGTTCAGGTATCACTGCGCGAGTGTGATCCACGAGAAGAAAATGTTCTACGTTAGCAGCAATCTCATTGGCTGCGTTACATATTAATACGCGGATCGGCGGAAGCAGAATTTGGTCCGTCTCTAAGACAGCGCCATCTCGTAGTGCGGAGACGGACGAGCGCTGCGCCTGCGCTGTTGTGCTTAGCGGGGCGCGCTCTATTGGGAAAGTTGTGTACGCGCTGACTACGCGGAACTATGTACACAACAGTATGATTACCATTTTGCATGTTCAGCTACCTCCGATTGACGATTTGAATACGGACAGACGCATGATGTGAATGTGTCGCTCGAAACATGTGTCTGTATGTTAACATTGCTTTATCGATTATCATGTTCAAGTTGTCTCATACAAACATATTAATTTCACAATATTGCCTTGTGTTAAAAATATATCGCGTTTTGTTAAATAAAGGCTTAAAAATAAATTGAAAAGAAATAGGCCCTACCTTGCGTTACTCATCGTATCGATACTTCCATTCCGTGATAATCGAGATATCGACATTACTATCGACACCAAATATCGTATCGAATACGGTGTTGAAAGAGCTGTAGTAGAGATTATTCATCAAACTTATCTACTCACCCTACGGCCGCGCGGTTCTAGGCGCTTCAGTCAGGAACCGCGTGACCACTACGGTCGCAGGTTCGACTCCTGCCTCGGGCATGGATGTGTGTGATGTCCATAGGTTAGATAGGTTTAAGTAGTTCTAAGTTCTAGGCGACTGATGACCACAGATGTTAAGTCCCATAGTGCTCAGAACCATTTGAACCATTTGAACTCACCCTACGGAAAAGTGACATCACGGCAAGGTTCTCCAAACTTACCTGAAAGAAAGAAAAAATTTCATTATTAGCTTGCAAATCTACAAAACTAAGCATCAATTATCTTACAGTAGGTCTCTGCTTATTTTACGAACGGAATGTAAAAATGCATCCAGTCTTGTCATTGGCAGCAAACATTAATGAGAATCTCTATGTTCATATGTTCAACAATACTACAACCGTGGTTGTAGAACTAAAATCTCAAAAAAAATAAGTGGAGGCTCTATCTGTACCGCTAATTATTACAAACAGTAGAGTTCATTACAGGAATTTATACAAGACAGAGAGATATAGTAAAAGTCTTTTACACACATAATAATGAAAATAACTATTTGCCGTAAATAATTACTTACCCTCAGATACAAGGAAGGTTGATGATCCATTCGAATGAAAGCAGAAATTATGTAATACTCAATTTATTACAGATGAGATAACATCATACCTTTCATAACGAGCACCAGAACAAGAGTAAGTACGTATTCTGTGCTATGTTACGAGAGGCAACGAAAAATCATTTTTTAGTACAAAGAGTTAATACAGAATCACAGCTTTATGGTCCATGACTGTTTGTCGTATGCGGTAAAGATCACAATTAATGCGCACAGCATGTCGATGCAGGAGATTGAGTCTCTTAAAATATGACTTTATTCACTGCCTTGTCGCGAAAACATAAACACTAATGTAAATGTCAGAACGACGTGCCTATATGTGAGTCTTTATATTTCAGAAATATATTAATTATGGGTCTTCTCTCATCTGATCAGAGATGTAAGATTTGATTCAATGAGAGAAACTATTTCTGCCTGCAGTGTGTATTCTGATTACAAACTTATCAGCCAGACGAATATGACCACTGACCTTTACTGACCTACTGTCGACATAAACTCGTCCAGGCAATAGCAACGTCACCTGGCGAAGAATGACGCTGGTCAGACGGCAGGCGGTGAGCATTGAGCCGAGCGTGGCTCGTGTTCGTGCCATATCTCATTTGACATCCTGTTTTTACTGTACTACCACCTCGTTATGTTATTTTCAATTATTGGTGTTATTGAGTTACCACCTTGCCGGCCCGGGAACGGCAGCAACAGCGCTTATCGATATAAGCCCTGGCGTATTATCTTTGCTGACTGCTATGACTTCCCGGCTGTCGTGTGTTGGGGATGAGTTCGGATCTGCCAGTGAGTTGGGAGGCGCTAGCAGTGCAGTTCGGACCTGGCGGTGTTTGACTCAGGACGCGGCTGAAGTTAAGTCGGGGCGCGGCTGCAGTGGGGTCCGGACAGCCATGACTCGCCCGACGGTTGCCGATACATATCACTTGAGTGCGAACCATCTGGGTTGGTCGTCGGTCGGTCGTCTTGTCGGACGACGTGTATGTTTGCCGGTGATCGCTTATGGGTTGCCTGCGTGTGCCGAATCGAGATTCGTCCTTGTTATTGCACAATCGCTGCCGTTAGTATTGTCTAGTCCTTCGTGCAAGTGTTCGTGAAACTGTGTGTAGCTTGTGATGTCGAGTGCTCAGTTATTTTAGTGCTGTCTCCGTGATGATGTGTGGAGTCGGTCGGCTGGCGTGGAGCAGTGAGGAATTCTCGGCGGGGCGTAGTTTGACGGGGCCTGCTGGCGGTCTCTACCCGGTATCAGAGAGTGTGGCGCTGTTCCATTGCTAAGAGGTCCGTGGATCACCGACCCTGGACACGGAAGTTGAGTTTTGATTTAACCCACCAGCAAGTCAAGATGTTCACATTATATCGTTTAGAGTCCGTTGTCGGCTGTTGGGATATTCCCGCGAGCCAGCCTCCGGTGGATTTTCGCTGTATTTGGTTATTCGAATTGAAGTGCACCAGCCGGCCGGTGTGGCCGAGCGGTTCTAGGCGCTATAGTCTGGAGCCGCGCGACCGCTACGGTCGCAGGTTCGAATCCTGCCTCGGGCATGTATGTGTGTGCTGTCCTTAGGTTAGTTAGGTTTAAGTAGTTCTAAGTTCTAGGGGACTGATGACCTCAGATGTTAAGTCCCATAGTGCTCAGAGCCGTTTGAACCATTTTTTTGAAGTGCACCAGCGGAATCTTCTGCCTTGTCGCCTTTAACGTTCCGGTTACCTGCCCAAAGCGTTGACCTAAGTTTCAGGCAGTGTAGTTTCCTCATCGTGTTGTTGCTGTCCAGCACGGTGTGTAGTTTGACAGCTCCGTGTATGATTGGTTGTGGGCGCCAACATCTTCTACGTTGTTCCGTTGAACTCCCTGTTGTGCCCTGCTCGAGTGAAGTGGAAGTTATCTTGTCGGTGGGTCCGCTGACTATAGGTCGTTTGGGTAGTCGTCGGATCGTGAATGGTTGGCCCTACTGCGTATCTCACCTAAACGAGCGTTAGCGTTTGAATTACAGGCCGACCCTCGGACATCTGGGCGCCCTTGTGTGGACAGCCTTACTTTTTTTTTAATTTGTTCTTATTGTTGGTACTTGTATGGCTTCTAGCCCGTTTTGTGTTTCAAATTAGAGTTGTTTTAAGGCCTTCACGCAAGCCCTTAGCCATTTTAAATTTTTTTTGAATTTGTAAGTCTTCGGCCTCCAGCCGATTTGAATTTAACTTGTTTACTTCAACCCATTGAATTTTTAAGTCTTCGGCCTTCAGTCGGTTTGAGTTTCAGTTGTTTGTTCTTAAGGCCTTCAGCCTAAATTAAAGAACTGTTTCACGTAAGGACTTTGGTATTAAAAAAAAAAAAATTAACGTGTTGGAGTTATAAGTGTTCGGCCTTCAGCCGATTTGAATTTAACTTGTTTACTTCAGCCTAACTACAGAACTGTTTTAAGATATGGCTTGCCTTTTAACTTTCTGATTATGCTTGAGTTTTAAGCTATTGGCCTTCAGCCATTTTTAAATTAAAATGGCTTTCAGCCGGTAATTAAGTCCCAAAGATTAAAGTTGTGCGTTTAAAAAAGTTTTTTGGGCTCTTGTAATGTTTGATCAAATAATAAAGTTGTATGTTCGAGTGTAACTGACAGCCCCTTATTTTGTCACCTTTCCACAGTTTATTCTATCTGCCCTGTCCTGCGGGTTAAGCAGGGCATTTCAAGCACGTAACCATGTTGTCCGTGTGTAGACCGGGGAAAACGCACCATTTTGGCAAGTGGAAGATTGTGATGACCCGGAGGCTTGGCACCCGCATTTCGGAAGCTGCAGTACTTGTGGGGCGCTCGAGGAGTGCTTTGGTGAGTATCTTCCACATCTAGTGAGACAAGATGAAGCCACGTCCAGACGTCGTGGGGTTGGGCGGCCACCCCTCATTACACACGTCGAATGTCGTAAGCTGGCCAGTTGTCAAAACAGGATACGGGGCGAGCTGTGACGAAACTAACATCAGACTTTAATGTTGGGTAGGACATGTGGCCTCTAATTGAAGAAGTGTCATGATGATCTCTCCATTGGCAAAAGATTCCGGAATAGTCCCCCATTCTGATCTCCGGGAGGGGACTGCCAAGGGGGAGGTTACCATGAGAAAAATATTGAATAATCAACGAAAGGATAACGTTCTACGACTCGGGGCGTGGAATGTCAGACGCTTGAACGTGGTAGGGAAACTAGAAAATCTGAAAAGGGAAATGCAAAGGCTCAATCTAGATATAGTAGGGGTCAGTGAAGTGAAGTGGATGGAAGACAAGGATTTCTGGTCAGATGAGTATCGGGTAATATCAACAGCAGCAGAAAATGGTATAACAGGTGTAGGATTCGTTATGAATAGGAAGGTAGGGCAGAGGGTGTGTTACTGTGAACCAGTGACCGGGTTGTTCTAATCAGAATCGACAGCAGACCAACAACGACAACGATAGTTCAGTTATACATGCCGACGTCGCAAGCTGAAGATGAACAGATAGTGTATGAGGATATTGAAAGGGTAATGCAGTATGTAATTGGGGGACGAAAATCTAATAGTCATGGGCGACTGGAATGCAGTTGTAGGGGAAGGAGTAGAAGAAAAGGTTACAGGAGAATATGGGCTTGGGACAAGGAATGAAAGAGGAGAAAGACTAATTGAGTTCTGTAACAAGTTTCAGCTAGTAATAGCGAATACCCTGTTCAAGAATCACAAGAGAAGGAGGTATACTTGGAAAAGGCCGGGAGATACGGGAAGATTTCAATTAGATTACATTATGGTCAGACAGAGATTCCGAAATCAGATACTGGACTGTAAGGCGTACCCAGGAGCAGATATAGACTCAGATCACAATATAGTAGTGATGAAGAGTAGGCTGAAGTTCAAGACATTAGTCAGGAAGAATCAATACGCAAAGAAGTGGGATACGGAAGTACTAAGGAATGACGAGATACGTTTGAAGTTCTCTAACGCTATAGATACAGCAATAAGGAATAGCGCAGTAGGCAGTACAGTTGAAGAGGAATGGACATCTCTAAAAAGGGCCATCACAGAAGGTGGGAAGGAAAACATAGGTACAAAGAAGGTAGCTGCGAAGAAACTATGGGCAACAGAAGAAATACTTCAGTTGATTGATGAAAGGAGGAAGTACAAACATGTTCCGGGAAAATCAGGAATACAGAAATACAAGTCACTGAGGAATGAAATTAATAGGAAGTGCAGGGAAGCTAAGACGAAATGGCTGCAGGAAAAATGTGAAGACATCGAAAAAGATATGATTGTCGGAAGGACAGACTCAGCATACAGGAAAGTCAAAACAACCTTTGGTGACATTAAACGCAACTGTGGTAACATTAAGAGTGCAACGGGAATTCCACTGTTAAATACAGAGGAGAGAGCAGATAGGTGGAAAGAATACATTGAAAGCCTCTATGAGGGTGAAGATTTGTCTGATGTGATAGAAGAAGAAACAGGAGTCGATTTAGAAGAGATAGGGGATCCAGTATTAGAATCGGAATTTAAAAGAGCTTTGGAGGACTTACGGTCAAATAAGGCAGAAGGGATTGATGACATTCCATCAGAATTTCTAAAATCATTGGGGGAAGTGGCAACAAAACGACTATTCACGTTGGTGTGTAGAATATATGAGTCTGGCGACATACCATCTGACTTTCGGAAAAGCAGCATCCACACAATTCCCAAGACGGCAAGAGCTGACAAGTGCGAGAATTATCGCACAATCAGCTTAACAGCTCATGCATCGAAGCTGCTTACAAGAGTAATATACAGAAGAATGGAAAAGAAAATTGAGAATGCGCTAGGTGACGATCAGTTTGGCTTTAGGAACAGTAAAGGGACGACAGAGGCAATTCTGACGTTACGGCTAATAATGCAAGCAAGGCTAAAGAAAAATCAAGACACTTTCATAGGATTTGTCGACCTGGAAAAAGCGTTCGACAATATAAAATGGTGCAAGCTGTTCGAAATTCTGAAAAAGGTAGGGGTAAGCTATAGGGAGAGACTGGTCATATACAATATGTACAACAACCAAGAGGGAATAATAAGAGTGGACGATCAGGAACGAAGTGCTCGTATTAAGAAGGGTGTAAGACAAGGCTGAAGCCTTTCGCCCCTACTCTTCAATCTGTACATCGAGGAAGCAATGATGGAAATAAAAGAAAGGTTCAGGAATGGAATTAAAATACAAGGTGAAAGGATATCAATGATACGATTCGCTGATGACATTGCTATCCTGAGTGAAAGTGAAGAAGAATTAAATGATCTGCTGAACGGAATGAACAGTCTAATGAGTACACAGTATGGTTTGAGAGTAAATCGGAGAAAGACGAAGGTAATGAGAAGTAGTAGTGTAAGTAGGCTGTTTAGGTTTTTTTATTGGTAACGCCACCTCTGTATGAAAATCACTGGCTGTGCTGTGTGCAGTCTGTGGCTGCTTTGCATTGTTGTAATACTCGCCATTGTAGTGTTAGGCAGCTGGCTGTGAACAGCGCGTAGCGTTGCGCAGTTGGAGGTGAGCCGCCAGCAGTGGTGGATGTGGGGAGAGAGATGGCGGAGTTTTGTAATCTGTCATGAACTGCTATATATATGATGATATCAAGGTAAATACATTGTTTGTTCTCTATTAATATTTTTCATTTGCTAACTATCCCTATCAGTAGTTAGTGCCTTCCATAGTTTGAATTTTTTATTTAGCTGGCAGTAGTGGCGCTCGCTGTATTGCAGTAGCTTGAGCAGCGAAGATTTTTGTGAGGTAAGTGATTTGTGAAAGGTATAGTTTAATGTTAGTCAGGGCCATTCTCTTGTAGAGAATTTTGAAAGTCAGATTGCGTTGCGCTAACAAAATATTGTGTGTTGAAAGTCAGATTGCGTTGCGCTAAAAAATATTGTGTGTCAGTTTAAGCACAGTCTCGTGTAAAATTTGTTCAAAGGGGACGTTGCATATGTCGACCCTTAGCCGAGGATACCTCACTGGAATCTTCTGATTTTTTTCTTGTAGTTTGTGTAATTAGTGTAGCTTTTGTTTATTGCTAGCGCGTAATTGTAGAGAAAATCTCCTTTGTAGTTGCAGTCTTTCATTGTTGTACAGTAAAACAGTTGTGGCATGCATGTAGATTTGCACCAAGTATTTCGCAGCTGCAATTAACTAGATATTATTTTCAGTGTCATGTTAATGTGTTTTCTTATTTTTGCTCTTCAAATTGTGTTTTTCTGTGTTGTCGTGTGAAATACTGTGACAATAATGGCGTGTGAAAAACGTAACACTAGGCCCCAAAGCAAACTGAGAAATAATAGTGACGACGAGCGTAGCTTGCCAGAACCACTGTGTAATGAATTAACAGACGTTCAAAGTAGTAATTTGGTAACTGTGCATAGGGAAATGGAGCGGGTGGCAAACAATGGCGTGGACAGTGAAACAATTAGTGAAGAGGGAAGCATTACCGATCGATCGGTCGGCAACAGCTCGCCTCAGGAATCGGGAATGACAGGACACAATTTTGCAAATACTGTAGATTCAGGTTCTGGGTCATCACCGTTTTCTCAAATGAGTCAAGACACATTTTCTGCTTGTCAAAATGTGAATGTTGCCGGTGAAAATGCACTGCCAAAAAGCATAGAGAAACAGATTCTAGACACTAATACATTATTACTGCAATTAATGCAACAAATGAAACAAAATCAGTGACAAACACAGCAACAGCTAGACACAGTGGAACAAAATCTTAAAAAGTTAGACGCAATGGAACAAAATCTTCAAAAGTTAGACTCATTGGAGCAAACTCTTGAACAAACACGTGAGGATTTAACTAATGAGTTACATCACATTGAATCGAAATGTCAAAAAGTCTGTAATGACGTAAAAACACAAATTTGTGAGCATTTCCAACCAATTTTTTCGCGGCATGAAAATGCACTACAGAATCACGAAGCAGCCATAAAAGAACTGCAAACTACTGTTCATGAAAATCATGAGACCTTGCAAGCTAAATTTGACTCAGTTGCGTCTACCGATTCGGTTACGCAACTTGCAAAAACTCAGCAAAACTTAAAGGACACAGTAGAAAGGCACATGGAGGAAATTAGTACATTATCAGAGAAAGTAGTTGAACTTTCGGATCAGCTAAATAATTTATCTACGAAGGTAGATGATAATCTGAATGACACAAAACCGGTAGTCTTTAATGACACAGAAGAGTGCGAACAAATTAGGAAATTCAAACAAAATCTGAATCAAATTAATACGCAACACCAAAGAGAAATCCGCGAAGTACAAGATCAGCTGACACAGGTAATACAAGAATTACGTATTTCAGAGGACACTCGCGCCCCAACACGGGAAGAGGGACTTAGAAATACGGAAAAGACGCAAAATAATAACACAGGGCATTTCGGAAGTTATGAAAGAAACTGGCAATGTGCACCGAATTTTGAGATGGAACGGCCGACACGACCTAACAATGACCGATATGCGACTCGCCGACATGATGATTTTGACTATAAGCTGTTCATTACTACACGTAAATTCAAAACGTTTAAGAATTCTGCCAACGACATTCATCCACAAGCGTGGCTCCATCAATTCTCTCATTGTTTTCCTCCCTACTGGTCGTTGGAACACAGATTAGAATTTATGTGTGGCTACTTAGAGAATGAACCAGCTGTAAGAATGCGATCGGTCATTCACGATTGCCACAGTGAAGGAGAATTTTATCATGCCTTCCTCTCAGCACATTGGTCTCAAGCTACACAAGACCGAGTAAAACATAGCATCATGATGATGAAACACTTTGAACAATCAGAATTTTCCAGTCTTGTCAAATATTTTGAAGACATGTTGCATAAGAATCAATATCTTTCAAACCCATACAGCCCTTCAGAACTCATCCGCATTTGCTTAATCAAATTGCCTGAACATTTACGACACATTATTTTAGCAGGACGTTGCAAAGACGACATTGAAGCTTTTCAGGGACTGTTACAAGAATTAGAAATTGACACAGACAGTCGCGGGATGCGAAAACAGGAAAACAATCACTACAGGTCACATCCGTCGCAATTCCACGATGAAAGAAATAATAACTGGACGCGACAAGGCTATTCTCACAACACAAATCGTGACCAAAAAAGACACCACCCATATGACAACCGTTGGCAGAATAATAGGTACAGAGAAAGATCGCACTTCCATAGTAATGAACATGATAGAGATTACCATAGAAACAGACAATATGGGAACCAAAATAACTATTATTACGGGAGACAGAATAACTTTAGACGCAACAGTTCGGCGCACAGTTACGATTCAGGGAGAAATTCTCCACCACGTGACGGACAAGGAAGAAACTACGGAACCTACCAACATGACGACAGACGATATATTCGTAACGACAGAGCTGAATTGCATCAGAACTGGCGGGATTTAAACAGGGCAGGGCCTTCTCGTCAGAGTGAATTTGTAGAAGTTAGGTCTCCTAATCCCAATAACGGCGCGCGCCAACAAAGAGACAGACAATGACTCGCACAGCAGGCAGCCGCGTGCGCCCGCTGGCTCCGAGAAAAATAACATAAGACGCTAGCCTTGAGAAAAATTTTAGCATTCTTTACCGATGTATAAAACATGACAATTGCTTTTCAGTTGAAAGTCTGAGTACTATGAAGAGTAAAGGTTTACACCACATTTCACATGTAAAACCGTTTATTGAAAGATAATCTGCTTTTTAACTTTGTCTTTGCCATATAATTTTTCACTTCACATTTCTAGTATGCTTTGTCAGACTTAAGAAACTGTTAACATGCAACAATGTTTGAAGTTCAATATCCAGTCTAGAACCTAGGGAACATTTTTAAACAGAAATTACGAATTCATTGTTATAGTGAACAGACTACACAGTGTTGTTATTTGTACATTCTTGCTTGTTAGTTGCACGATTACGTAATGACTATCAGGCTTACATACTTAGGACACATACTGGTACTTCTAATGAGATTTTAATGCAACATTTTGGTTTACTTGAAAATACATTCTGGATTTAAAGTACTTTCTGTGAGATACCAGATGACACAGTGGTTAGTTTATATGACAGCTACACAATTATATCATGACGCTACTAATGTGTGACACAATTTACATTGTTGCTTTTGTGCTGTATCTGCTTTATATCTGCACAGTTTTTCTGAATTCTTCTGGAAAGTAAAACATGTTTAATAATGACTTTGTGGTATAGCTACAATAAGACAGCCTTTTTTTTTATTAGCACAACAATACATTACAGTGTAGTACTTTCTTGATCACATTACTGTACGTAATAACTAAGATATCTATACGCAAAGCATTTCACTTTTGTTTATCATGAGGTAAGTACATTGACTTTTGCGGAACTTAGCTTTCGGAGGACGATAACTACGACACTTCCACAGAGATTATCTTACAACAGCCGCACAGTTTAGCGCTACAGGACACGCATTTCAGTGATTAATTTTGTACTTAAAACATTCATTTTTAAAAACTTTTGAATTACAAAGAAAGTTTTCCGTGATAGATTTCATTCCATTGCTGTAATCTGTAACACCTGAGGGTATAATTACATTAATCCTCAGGGGGGTACACGCCTACTTTCTGTACCATGTGTTTGGCACGCACAAGGAGCCCTAGCTAATATGGTATTTGCTTATACAACTTTACACATCGGTACCATATTCCTCTAACACATAATTACACAGCTATCTGATTATTTGACAGAGATAAACATTTTTTTTACTACATCAGTGACACATGTTTACGCAATTACACAGTTGGGTAACTTCACACTTATGAAACTGTATTTTGTCTGTACTTTGTAAACTGTTCATATTTTTTCAGAACCATTGTGATACTATGAGAGCTTTGAATGATATATTTGGTATGGGATCATGATTTTAAAGTACGTTTGAGGTAGATAACACTTTTGACATGAGCAGAGAATTTTTTTTAAGTTTTGATATTATTGGAGGAAACTACGACGATTTTGAGAGTTGACTGAGATGTTATGATGTTATTTTTACGACGACGATGTGTATTATGCTGCTGAGGTATGTTTATGGTCAAGAAGCTGATGCTATATGAGGAATTTGATTATGCTACGTATTTCATATGATGAATTATTAAAGAAGCGTCGACGAATATATATATGTGTAATAAGGTAAGGAGTAATGAGTAGCGGTTAGGAACTCTGCCTTGTGAAGACGTATGTTGGAAACCGAGAATCGTACTTTTAGAATTATGAAATGTGTGTAAATGCGTGAATGTATCACAATGCTGACGAATATTTTTTTTGGACACTTATGTTTATAGGATTTTGTTTCTACAGATTTGCAACGCTAATTCTTGACCTGTGAAATATTTTTATATGAGACTGTCGCTGTAGCGAAAACTGCTGTCGTAAATATTTCGTTAAGAAAGGTAAGTGACCTTGATGTAATGCGTTGTGGCGCGCAGCTGGGCCAGCCGCCCGGAGAAAAAGCCATTAGGTGGAGAAAAAAAGAGGCCATTAACCTCGCTTCTGACATTCCTTTGTAGAAAGCATCGTAAAAACGACACGGTCGAACTTGAAAACATGATTACACTGGATGCCTAATGAAATGACGAGAAATATTTTTATGTCTATACACCTGACTGACTACTGTCTCTCTAGTTGATAGATTTTTCTACTAACTTATGAAATGTCACATGACTATTGACATATTTTTATGCTTTGCCTTTCATAGTTGCTTATTTCATTTGATATCTAGTTTCCAGCTGTGTTGCAGCATGGGTTTTATATAAAATAAAAAATAAAAAAATAAAAATAAAAAAATTCATTTGCTAATGTGGACACTTTCTGTCAACAGATCTATTAAATAATTATTTTATGACCCACATTCTTCGAAAAAGGAGCTCTTGGAATGGAAAGAACAATAAGAAGGGACTAATAACAGGCACTGCATACATAATTTTCTTTTCAACTACTTGTTAATTTTTTTTCGTAGAGTAAGTTTTTGTGATGCATCACTCTAGTGTTAAGATGTGATGTAAGTTTTAAACATGGCCATTTTTACTGTAATATTTTTTCTGCTTGAGCTATGTCATGTTTAGGTATAAGTTGCTGCTGTTTGCCAGGCATAGTGTTATTGAATTTGACTTTGTATTATTCTGTTAAGCCAGTTTTACTAATGATTTATTTTTATTGTTTGCTCCACATTGCCTTAGATTAGTTGTAATATTACAATTGCTTTGCTAATTTCTTAATGCTGCTTGCTTCGCAAATCTGCGTTTTTTTTTCATTGCTGTTTATATTAATTCTTTTATGTGATGCTGCATTGCCTCGTCCCTTAGTTTAATATCTGAGCTCAGTAGATTTAAGTTAGCTTAAGAGGGGGTAGACTATATAAGAAACTAACTATGATGAATTGGAAGAAATGCATTGAGAAGCCACAAGAAACAGATAGGGCCAAAATGAGTATTGTACAATGAGAAATAATTATTTTGAAAGAAATATGGTTAGAATACAGAAAAGAGGTACAGATAGGACTTTTGGAAATAATGAGGAACGAAGGGAGATCTCCGAGAAGTAAAGAAAGTTTTTGTTTGCAACATACTGCAGTAAAAGAAACCCTGTCCTTTCCTTGTGTTATCCCACTATGTGTTTGTGTTCCCTTGTGTATTTGTGTACTTCCTGTCTTAAGTTGTTTATCTGATAAGACCTATGTTGTAGAATTTTTCTAATACCATTTTATTTACTTTGTAAACATGTTTAAACAGTATTTGTTCTGTTTTGTTTTAATGCTCATGTGTGAAGTTGATGTTTCGAAAGTTATCCTGATCTTTTATGTATGTACTCATGTCATAATTCCTGTAACACTGACGTATATGTTATTTCAATTCTTTTGTAAAGCCTGTATTACAAATGTTTCTGTATTGTTATGTTCTTTAATGATGTATTTTGTACCTTTGTTATTGTATTCTTATGTTATAAAATTGTATAGACACCAGTTCATCATATTATTAACTTGTAAGTTACATTTCACTGCACACGTTTTGTTGGTCATAGTATATGGACAATATGTGAGAAGTAGGGACTGTTAGTGTTTGCACGTGTGTTAATAATTCAGCAAGGGACTGGATAACAGCATTGCTGGTTCTAAGGACGATTCCAAAAACTTTGTGAGTGCACAAGTGGTGGTTATGGACTTGCTAAATTATCCGCAAGACTCTTCAATGGTGATTGTGCACCTGCACGGTCATCAGCACTGTCTTTCCGTTGGAAGGACACTACTTCTTCAAGACTGCATGGAAATCCACTACTTCTGTGTGCATTCTCTTTCACTGTTCAGACTTTGAAAAAAAAGAAAAACACTGTAATTTTACTGTGATGAATCAGGACTGTCTTTATGGACTGTGAGAAAATTTTAGCTTTTGACCAACATTGTATCAATAAGTGTGTGCATTTGATTTCTTTGTTATTGTAATTGTAAAAAAAAAATTTTAACAAATATGTATTGGCCAGTGCCCAACAAAATTTGTAAAATTTTTTGTGAGGAGCATGGGGGCTATGTAAGTAGGCTGTTTAGGTTTTTTTATTGGTAACGCCACCTCTGTATGAAAATCACTGGCTGTGCTGTGTGCAGTCTGTGGCTGCTTTGCATTGTTGTAATACTCGCCATTGTAGTGTTAGGCAGCTGGCTGTGAACAGCGCGTAGCGTTGCGCAGTTGGAGGTGAGCCGCCAGCAGTGGTGGATGTGGGGAGAGAGATGGCGGAGTTTTGTAATCTGTCATGAACTGCTATATATATGATGATATCAAGGTAAATACATTGTTTGTTCTCTATTAATATTTTTCATTTGCTAACTATCCCTATCAGTAGTTAGTGCCTTCCATAGTTTGAATTTTTTATTTAGCTGGCAGTAGTGGCGCTCGCTGTATTGCAGTAGCTTGAGCAGCGAAGATTTTTGTGAGGTAAGTGATTTGTGAAAGGTATAGTTTAATGTTAGTCAGGGCCATTCTCTTGTAGAGAATTTTGAAAGTCAGATTGCGTTGCGCTAACAAAATATTGTGTGTTGAAAGTCAGATTGCGTTGCGCTAAAAAATATTGTGTGTCAGTTTAAGCACAGTCTCGTGTAAAATTTGTTCAAAGGGGACGTTTCAGTAGAAATGAGAACAGCGAGAAACTTAACATCAGGATTGATGGTCACGAAGTCAATGAAGTTAAGGAATTCTGCTACCTAGGCAGTAAAATAACCAATGACGGACAGAGCAAGGAGGACATCAAAAGCAGACTCGCTATGGCAAAAAAGGCATTTCTGGCCAAGAGAAGTCTACTAATATCAAATACCGGCCTTAATTTGAGGAAGAAATTTCTGAGGATGTACGTCTGGAGTACAGCATTGTATGGTAGTGAAACATGGACTGTGGGAAAACCGGAATAGAAGAGAATCGAAGCATTTGAGATGTGGTGCTATAGACGAATGTTGAAAATTAGGTGGACTGATAAGGTAAGGAATGAGGAGGTTCTACGCAGAATCGGAGAGGAAAGGAATATGTGGAAAACACTGATAAGGAGAAGGGACAGGATGATAGGACATCTGCTAAGACATGAGGGAATGACTTCCATTGTATTAGAGGGAGCTGTAGAGGGCAAAAACTGTAGAGCAGGCTGTTCCAACCGAGCTCCAGGGAGCCGGAGCGTTCCGGAGCGCTCACTGCGGCAGCTCGGAGCTCGCGTGGAGGGGGAAAGCGAACTCACTGCCCCCTGGCCGCAGCTGACGCAATAATCCGTGTTCAATGACTAGCCGCGGGAGCCCTGTACCTCTATTGAAGGATACCTTTCTATTCATTGAGAGGGATGGTCGTCCGCAGTGTCTTGTATGTCATAAAGTATTTAATTCTGCGAAGAGGTACAAAATACAAACACATTATACATGTCTTCACGCAGCGCACTACAATCAGGTAGAAGGCGCTGCACGCAGAGAACTGATAGCCGGGCTTAAGAACGACATACCAGGAGACGTAAGTTTAAAAACGGTTTCGAAATACGGAGGGTATCAAAACATGCAACGTAGTTCGTGTTCTGTAATGCGTTTATAATTTTCAGGTGAATGAGAGCGGAGAAAACTACTGAATCAACAATTCGAGCAAGCTACAGGGTCACTCACATCATTGCGACGAGTGGCAAGCCGTTTTCTGTGGGACCACTCGTAAAATCGAGCATGGTAGCAGTTGCAGAATGTTTGTTTCCAAGGGAGGTGCAAGCAATTGAAGGGGTTTGCTGTCGAAGCAAACAATGTCTCGTCGAATCCTGGACATGGCAGCGGATTTAGAGACACAGCTCAGGAAAAAGGCAGGGAGCTTTCTTGTATTTTCGCTAGCACTTGACGAAAGCACCGACATATCGGACTGTGCTCAGCTTGCAGTCTTTGTGCGTGGTGTCGACATGGAGCTGCAAGTAACTGAAGAACTCTTGGATGTGGTACCACTCGATTACACCGCAATAGGACGTGACATTTTTGAAGCTGTTTGTGAATCAGTGGACAGTATGCATTTGCCGTGGATAAGCTCCATTCTGTAGCGGCAGATGGTGCACCACACATGATCGGGCGTCACCAAGGTTTTGCTTCTCGTTTGAAAAATAAACTCAGGGGCGAATTCGGAAAGACATTTTGACTCTTCATTGTTTTATTCACCAAGAGGCACTGTGTGCTGAAACAGTAGAGCTAGGTAGCGTAATGAAAGATGTCGTGAAGTGTATGAATTTTGTGCGGCGTCACGATATGAATCATCGCCAATTCAAAGGATTCCTGAAAGATATGGAAGCGGAGTATGGGGATATACCTTACCACAGTACAGTTCGTTGGCTGAGTCGGGGAAAAGTTCTTGATGTTTTCTTTGCCATTCGTGAGGAAATATCCCGTTCCACGAATTGAAAGTGGAAAAGAAATGCATTATCTGAAAGATATAAAATGCATATCAGACCTGGCGTTCCTAGCTGACATAACTATGCATCTGAATAATTTAAATGTGTCATTGCAGGGCAAAGGGCAGCTTATCGTTGACATGCACGACCAGATCAAAGCGTTCATGGAAAAGTTACGTTTATTTGAGAGGCAGATGAGTAATGGACATTTAACGTTCTTCAATCGTCTTGCTTCTTTAAAACTACCTTAAGGTACTACTTTCGGCGATTACCAAGCAAAGTTAAAGCAGCTCATCACGTCGTTTGAAACACGATTCCGAGACCTCACTAGTTTGGAAAGGTGTTCAGCACTCCTTTTTCAGTTTCCCCCGATGACTTGTCATCGTCACTTCAATTGGAGATTATTGATTTGCAAAATTCAACTTTGTTGAAAGAGAGGTACTACAATACGTTGGATTTGTCACGATGGTATCGTTCATTATAGCAAAAAACATTTCCCAAGCTTCACAACAATGCCGCTCACATCATGTGCGTATTTGGATCTACGTATTGTTGTGAGCAGCTGTTCTCAGCAATGAGAAGAGTAAAAAGTAAGGAACGATCGTTTCTTCAGGATGCAACAATGAAGGCCATCCTCCGCATTAACGCTGCGAACGCTTTGACGTCTGATATTTCCGATCTTGTAATGAAAAGAAAATGTCAGGCCTAATAAATTTAGTATGCAATTTCTTGTAAAACAGTTGTTTCTTATTTATTTTCTGAACATCGTATTTCCTGGTGTAGCATGTCACCACGTCTTAGCAGCTAAGAGTATGAGGTTGTCGATCTTGTAAGACGCAGCTGGCACATCATAACGTTTGCCCTGCCGCCTGCCTCAGCCAGCCGTGCCACGTGCCGGCTTGCCGGCACACTTGAATGGTCAGCCGGCCGAAGTGGCCGTGCGGTTAAAGGCGCTGCAGTCTGGAACCGCAAGACCGCTACGGTCGCAGGTTCGAATCCTGCCTCGGGCATGGATGTTTGTGATGTCCTTAGGTTAGTTAGGTTTAAGTAGTTCTAAGTTCTAGGGGACTAATGACCTCAGAAGTTGAGTCCCATAGTGCTCAGAGCCATTTGAACTTGAATGGTCACAGCGAGCGACGCAGCTCCCTGGAGCAGGGAGCGCTCCGCAGCTCACAACGGAGCCCACTAGCTGGAACAGCCTGCTGTAGAGGAAGACAGAGATTGGAATACGTCAAGCAAATAATTGAGGACGTAGGTTGCAAGTGCTACTCTGAGATGAAGAGGTTAGCACAGGAAAGGAATTCGTGGCGGGCCGCATCAAATCAGTCAGTAGACTGATGACCAAAAAAAAAAAAAAAAAAAAAAAAAAAAAGAGTAGTAGTATTTCTGAACACATTGTGCACCGAACACTCCTAACGATGCAGCCGACGACCCATGCATGTGCCAATGTTAATACCACGACATCGGCAACTACGACTGAAATGGGCACGTGACCATCAGCACTGGACGTTGGCGCAGTGGCAGAGCGTTGCATGGTCTGATGAATCCGATACTTTCTTCCCCGCACCGATGGCAGGCCGCGTATCCGTCGTCTTCCAGGTAACAACTCCTTGGCACTTGTACTACGAGATGGAGACATGCTTACGGCACCTCCATTATGCTTTGGAACATTCAAAAGGACATCAACGGGTCCAGTGGGGCTCGCACAAGGCACTATGACGGACAAGGAGTATCGTACACTGATTGCAGACCACGTAAACTCCTTCATGAAGATCACGTTTCCCGAAGGCCGTGCATTTTTCAGCACGATAATGCGCCATGTCACAAGACCAGTAGGTGATGGAATGGTTTGAGGAACACAACGGCGAGTTCCAAGTAATGTGCTGGCCTTCCTAACTCGTCAGATCTAAACCCGGTAGATCACATCTGGGATGTGGCGTCAGAGTTCATCGTCTCCCAGGAATTTAGGGGAATTAAGTGACTTGAGTCTGCAGATGTGATGCCAACTCCCTCTAGCGTCCCTGCGAGGCCTCACTGCTTCCATGCCACGACGCGTCGCTGATGTCATACGTGCCAAAGGTAGACATACAGGCTGTTAGGAAGGTGATCATAATGTTCTGGCTGATCAGTGTATTGGTTTCACAGTAGGAGCTTTACACAGCCACAAGCCAATTTATTCTAAAAACACAAAGTAGGGTGATATTATTCTGTATGTTGACCATTTTATTGAAGTTGTAGTGCACAATATGCTGTGGAAAAACCCAAAATTTGTTGCTACAGCCCTTGACAGTTGGATTAACCACGACAGTGTTCCGTGTTTCGTTATCAGAACAACGAAGAATTTCCTTTTATTTTTCAATCACGTAACACTTCCGACTAAGTTAGTGAACAGTCAGAGTATCCTGCTGCATCCGACGGAGAATTTTGTGTCTAAGCCACTGATCGGCTGGACAGTAACTACTGATTGTTACTACAACAACAAGAAAATTGGTCGTTCCTTGTAAGGACTGTTACGTGGCTCTTCACAAATATACGAGTCCAGGAGTCGTAAGTATACGGTACAAAGACGTCTGTAACGGAAAGGTGGAAAATGCCTTTCCTGCTACAATCTGGGGTACGGTCTTGATAAAACTCGTTATTCAATACAGAACTGTCACACATTTCTAAAAATGACTGTCTCTGCTTACACTGAATCTTAGATGTTTCATTGCCGAGTGCTGTGGGCAATGTTATGGCTTTATCAAAATGGTTCAAATAGCTCTGAGCACTATGGGACTGAGGTCATCAGTCCCCCAGAACTTTGAACTACTTAAAACTAACTAATCTAAAGACATCACACACAGCCATGTCCGAGGCATGATTCGAACCTGCGACCGTAGCGGTCGCGCGGTTCCAGACTGTAGCGCCTAGACCCCTCGGCCACCCCGGCCGGCCCGCTGTAGAGGGGAGAAACTGTATGGGGTGAAAGAGATTGGAATATTCCCAACAAATGTCTAAGGAAGCTGGGTGCCAAATATTGCCGTGAGGTGAAGAGACTGGTGGCCCTATCAAATCAATCTAATGATTCAAGGACGGAAAGAAAGGATATCGAAGGCTTGGAGGTGGCGGAAGGGTGGAATGTCTCGTATTGACAGTTCGGTTCAACGAGCTTGTGGGAAGTATAGGATTTAAGAAAATGTTCAAAGAATTACAGGAGAGAGAGGAATTTTATCAGTTGCCAGAGGACACGCGACACCCGTAAGAAAGGGATACGGAAGGCGAGGAGCAGTACGGAAAATTTTTGGGGATCTGCAGATCCATGCTACGTTGGCAAAGGTGGGGATTCATGACATAAGTGTTTTTTGTGGGTGTAGAAAATTATGGGAGGATGAAATCCTCATGTGTAAACTATTAACAGTTTACATAATTTTAGACTATTATGGACATTTCGTTGCGTGATTAATAGGTGGGAACGTTGTGTTAGTTTGTGGTCAAGGTGTAGTATAAAATATTTTGTTGTGTTTGCAAGATGGAGCAGATGGTTATAGATGATGAGGTGGAAGACACGATGTTGGAAGTGAGTGGAAAGACGTCCCATGATTATATCCTGGGTTTCCACAGAATCGCTTCTGAGGTACCAGTGGTTACATCAGGAGATAAAGTCAATTATGTGGATATTGAAGACTAGTGAGTAGCTTAGAGGGTTGGTAGGAGAAAAAAGAAGGTACTGGAGTGGATTTTTGGGGATAGGAGGCTCAAGCGTGTCCTTGATATAAAGAAGTTAGAGGACACAGTAAAAAAACTCATCCTTGTTGTACTCCTACGAAGTGAAGGGAAGGGAAGGTGAGGAACTGGTATAGTTTGCGGTAGCAATATAGGAGCGGTGTATCAGAAAGGAAGTTGTAAGACAAACCTTATTAATTGGAAGTGCGTATATGTAAGTCTGCGGGCTTTCGTGGCCGTTGTCACCGAAGTTAAAATCTTCTGGATTATTAGGCCGCGTCATGTTTCTTCTTAAATGTCCGACGTTTCGACCCCTCTGCTGGGATCTTGCTCAGGATCTTTTGGTGTCCACTACTGCTAGAACACTATCAGAGACGAGTGTCGCGTTCACTTATAAAGGGGAAGTTCCCTGGCGTTCGTGCTGGAGAAGTGATAGTATTGGTTAAAATTCATATGGCTACCATTGGTGGGCCATAGTCATAGATAGGCTAATGTAGAAGAAAGGGCGTTGGTAGCTCATCTGTGGATACCATTGGCGGTCATCGTCATTGGACAGAAAGACACTATTCCACACTTATGCTGGAGAAGGGTTATTGGTTAAAAGCCTGCTACCGCTGTTGGTTGGTCGTCATCAGTGGCTAGATTCGAAACGGACAGAGCAAGAGAGGGGGAATATTTACCCAAAATATTATTGTCCGCCGAGGTGACTTGCAGCGCGTTGTTTATGCCGCTCACACACCGCGGCCGCGTATTTACTTCCTTGATGGCGGGAAGCCACGTTGCCGGAGCCTATAGCCGTCCTCTCTATTAAAATTAGATACATTCTTAGAAATTTCAACCGCTTCTCGGACCTTTCTTCTATAAATGTTTGTTTCTTTAGCCAGTACAAGTAAGTTATTAAAATAGATGTCAGAAACACAGTTCTCGTGATGTTCCGCTACTGCCGATTTTGCACCTTGTTTTAGCCGCATGTGCCGTTCGTGTTCCTTAATGCGTTCTTTAACAGTTCTTCCCGTTTCGCCTATATACACTTTGCCGCAGCTAGTTGACACTTGATAGACGCCTGCATTGTGGAGGTAATCAGGTGCATCCGTTTTCCGTCGGAAAAGATCTTTTATTTTGTTTTGACTGAAGCCGGCCGGAGTGGCCGAGCGGTTCTAGGCGCTACAGTCTGGATCCGCGAGACCCCAACGGTCGCAGGTTCGCATCCTGCCTCGGGCAAGGATGTGTGTGATGTCCTTAGGTTAGTTAGATTTAAGTAGCTCTAAGTTCTAGGGGACTTATGACCTCAGCTGTTGAGCCCCTTAGTGCTCAGAGACATTTGTTTTGACTAAAGAAAGATGTCTGAATACCAGTTTTCTTTAAAATTCGGCTTATGCGGTCAGTGACCCCAGAAACGAACGGTAACCTGACGGAGTGAAAAGGCGGTTCCTCGTCATTCTTATTAGCGGTATAAATATTCCGCCTAAAAGCCCTCTCGATTGAATAACTATCATACGTCGAACATTTCAGAAGAAACATGACGCGGCCTAATAACCCAGAAGATTTTAACTTCAGTGGAATGACTGTGAGCACTATGGGACTTAACTTGTAAGGTCATCAGTCCCCTAGAACTTAGAACTACTTAAACCTAATGTACTAAGGACATCACACACATCCATGCCCGAGGCAGGATTCGAACCTGCGATCGTAGCGGTCAAGCGGCTCCAGACTGTAGCGCTTAGAACCACTCGAACTTCAGTGGAAGTACGTATGTTTGCTCGCCGTGTTCGTGTTCGAAATGCGGGTCGTTCTAAAGGCCGCTGAAATTTTGTATGGCGGCAGTCTTCCGCTTGTACTGTCGCCTGTGTGAAGCTGGAGCTTCCGCCAGTCACGCAGTTCATCAGCAGGAGAGATAGAGCAACGTAATTATTGTGGTCTGCCCTGTCCTAATGTTATTCTCTCGGGATTATCTGTCAGACAATGTTCCGACGTGTTTCTGGACGACTTTGTACTGGCTCCTGAGGAGTTGCCAGTGGCAGGGGTTCGCAGAGGAGCAGCAGCGGTAGCGGCAGTGCTGCGGTGGGAGGTGAACAGCCGGGCAGGGAGAGCCACAGGTGCCGCCTGGGCTGCGGCCTAGACTGCGGCTGCGGCCGACGCCCCGGCCGTAACTCGATCAGGCGGGGAAAACGGCGAAACGCGACACGCTGCCAGCCACCGTGTCGCAGCGGGGGCCTTCCTGCCGTGCCGGGAACGCGCGCTGGAGGCGGCGCTGTTACTGCGTGCAGTGTCTGTAGCCCCGTACTCTCGTGGCGTTTGGTTCGTTACCGCAACAGCATGTTGCTACGACAAGATCCACGGCTTGTTAACCAGTGCTAAGTAAACCAATAAGAGACTAAAATTATACCGTATGACAGAAAAGACGACACGATGCATCACGAAACAGTTATCCAATTTGGATGGAAATTGATAGTTGAGATACGCAAGCACAGACAAACAAATAATCACTGTTTAAAAAGGGTTGCTTGATTATGTTGTAAGGGGTTCATTATGTAAGAGGTTTACTGGTCACTACCCTACTGGAGCAAATGTAATTTCGATGTACTGCTCACGCGCTGCCTGCGATATAAAACATCTCTGCTGAAGCAGAATCGCAGGTCAGAGCAGTGTCGGCCGAAGTTGTAGTCGCTCGCTCCAACAGAGCAGAAGTCGTAGTAGCTCACCGCTACAATACAGTTGCTAGCCATGTAAGAGCAATAGCAGTAGCCGCTGGTGCAGCGCAGTTTATTGCCATGTAGTGTAAAGTAAACTTTATTATTGTTCATCGCCATGCGCGTACTTAAATTTGTTGTTTGAGGTTTTAATATGAATTTGTTTCAATCCTCTTATGATTTGTCACCACTAATTAAGTCAGACTTGTAACGTTCAATTTTTATGTAATATTAACAGAATCTTCCGTCGGTTCTTGGTAGAACAACATTATAATAATAAATGAAAAGCACCAGTTTGCTTTTGTTCTACAATATTATTTTTATTGCTAACCGGTTTTCGGCTTACAAGGCCATCTTCAGACATTTACTGAGTATTATCACTAAAGAAGTTAAATGTTAGCAGAGAACATTGGAGGAGAAGTAAAACATCTAGAGTGAAGTAGAAACATACAGTGAGTAACATCGTTGTAATGAAATAGTAAATACTGAACAGTACATAAATAACAATGGAGTTGACAGGAAAACCTTTAGCACAAAATAGGAATAGCATGCCTACATAACAGTTTCTATTAATAAACAAAACTAATAAAATAAGATAAAATCTTCCAATGTTGTCTGCTAACATTGTAACTTCTTTGGTGATAATACTCAGTAAATGTCTAAGGATGGCCTTGTGAGCCGAAAACCGGTTAGCAATAAAAATAATATTGTAGAACAAAAGCAAACTGGTGCTTTTCGTTTATTATTTTATGTAATAGTTTACAGCAATGTTTTCAATAATAATGTTCTTCAGAACATAACTTTTTACCAGTTATTTACTTAAGTTTAAATATTTTACAAATTTTCCCATATCGTAGTCATGTGTTGTTTAATAAACAGAGGACCAGCTATCCAGCTCTGTCAACAAGCAAAGTCAGTCTTTTTTCTAATAATGCAAGCCTCAGACTAATGTTGTTCAGTAGCAGTAGATAGGCCAGCATTGCACTGAGCTGTGCCATTTGGGAGCAGATATATAGACAGCGTTATCCGGCGACACCATTATGATGTAAGAATCTTTCAGTTTATTCAGACTGATTTCACAGGGCCATTCCTTAGCGCTGCTTACGTCCAAAATTTATCAGTTTTAATTCTCAGTCAAATTAGTACAGGAAATCATTTTATATACGGGAAGTGATTTAGTCCAGAGAAAAAGTTTCACAAACTGAGCAAGTCAATAACCCCCGCCCTTATGTAAACAGTTATTCGGCATGGCACTCAATGATTGTGTTGTTGGATGTCCTCCTCAGGGATATCGTGTCAGATTCTGTCCAATTCGTGTGTTACATCGTCAAGATCCCGAGCTGGCTGGAGGGCGCTGCCCATTATGCTGCAAAAGTTCTCCATTTAGAGAGGTACGCCGTCCCAGCTGGCCAGCGTAGGGTGTCGTAAACAGTAGAAATGCTCGCCGTGTGCGGGCGCGCACTATCGTGAGGAAATGTAAGCTCAGGATGTCTTGCCACAAAGGACAACTAAACGGGGCGCAGAGTATCGGATACGTACTGCTGTGGTGTGAGATTACAGCAGACGACAACTAAACGGGTTCTGCTATAAAGAGAATTGGCACCCCAGACCATTACACCTGGTTGTCGGACCATACAGTGGGCGACAGTCAACTAGGTACCGCCCCGCTGTCCGGCGCGTCTCTAGACACGTCTCTGCCGGTCATCGGGGCTCAGTTCGAAGCAGGAGTCGCCACTGAAGACAATTTTACTACAGTCAATGAGATTCCAGACACTATGCTTGCGTAAGGAACAGAGGTGGACCAATGCGTTATGACTTCTCAATTTGTGAAGCTCTTTTTCTTGAATAAATCATCCTATTTTTCTGAAATTGTAATCATTTGTTTGTTTGTACATGTACGTCACATACATCGATTTCCGGCCCATTCGGATAATTCCTTTGTGCTGCGCCTTTTTTTTTGTGCAAAAAATAACGCAGCCAGAAGAGGAGGAGGAAGCGAAACGGAAGAAAATTTACGTTATTGATTGGCGACTCCATAGTGTCCTGTGCACTACGACCAGATAATGGGTATACTTGGAAGGATAGACAGCATTGGTCGTATATTTTTGTTTATTATCGCAAAATCGATTTTCGGTCACTTAGTGACCATCTTCAGTGCTGTAATATATAACATAAATTAGTAAGCACTGGTGTCAATAAGCTTACGGCGATCACATAGACTCTATGCGATAGGGATAGACAGCATTGGTCGTATATTTTTGTTTATTATCGCAAAATCGATTTTCGGTCACTTAGTGACCATCTTCAGTGCTGTAATATATAACATAAATTAGTAAGCACTGGTGTCAATAAGCTTACGGCGATCACATAGACTCTATCACATAGACTCTATCACATAGAGTCTGTGTGATCGCCGTAAGCTTATTGACACCAGTGCTTACTAATTTATGTTATATATTACAGCACTGAAGATGGTCACTAAGTGACCGAAAATCGATTTTGCGATAATAAACAAAAATATACGACCAATGCTGTCTATCCCTATCGCATAGAGTCTATGTGATCGCCGTAAGCTTATTGACACCAGTGCTTACTAATTTATGTTATATATTACAGCACTGAAGATGGTCACTAAGTGACCGAAAATCGATTTTGCGATAATAAACAAAAATATACGACCAATGCTGTCCATCCTTCCAAGAAAATTTACGGGTTAAAATGGTACGTCATCTTACTGTGGTGATTACAAAATCAAGTGACATTTAGAAAGAACTAGGCGGTAAGAGACCAGTTTTCAGTTTGGCGTTGTCCGTCTCACTGCCCTCCCACACCCTTGCGTTCATGCAAGCACTGTTTCCTTTGGGAAGGGCGTCGCAAAGCGTTGTTGCCTCTGCTGAAGCAACCTGGTCCAAAACTGTTATAACTGCTCCTTGATATCCTTAATACTGGCAGTAGAACGGAGTTGACGTCCGAGCAGACATTTCAGTGTCAAGGCAAGTTACCTGGTTGATGATTGTCCTGTTGGAAACTGCACCCAATACTGTCGCATGAGAGGTAACACATGAGGACGGTACCGTTGTGCCGTCAGATTTCCCTCAAGCTCCACACCTTGACAGCAGGGGTAGCATCGCAGCGCCTCTTCGAAACATTGGACGAATAGGACGGCCCCGTGGTTGCCGCCATACTCGCCAACAACGCCCATTCGGTCTAACGCCGAACTGCGAATCATCGCTGAATACAATGCGACGCCATTAGTCAGCAGTCAATCGTTCCACGTCACGGCACAACTCCAAACGCAGCCGTCTGTGTTGCTTTGTCGGTAGCCTACAGATGGGATGGAAATTCTCCAGTCTGAATGCTCCTAGTTTCTGACCAACGGTGCAGGAAGGACAGAATGTTGCAAGAAGTCCATTACGAGGTGCATTCAAGTTCTAAGGCCTCCGATTTTTTTTCTCTGGACTGGAAAGAGATAGAAACAAGCGCATTGTTTTAAAATGAGGCCGCGTTCATTGTCAATACGTCCCAGAGATGGCAGCACCGTACGGCAGATGGAATTTTACTGCCAGCGGCGAGAATGAGAACTGTTTTAAATACTTAAAATGGCGACGTTTTCCTTACTTGAACAGTGTGCAATCATTCGTTTTCTGAATTTGCGTGGTGTGAAACCAATTGAATTTCATCGACAGTTGAAGGAGACATGTGGTGATGGAGTTATCTCGGGCTCGCACTAACCGGTCTGACGTCATGATCGAGAAAGTGTAGAGAATTGTTTTGGGGGATCGCCGAATGACTGTTGAACAGATTGCCTCCAGAGTTGGCATTTCTGTGGGTTCTGTGCACACAATCCCGCATGACGACCTGAAAATGCGAAAAGTGCCATCCAGGTGGGTGCCACGAATGCTGACGGACGACCACATGACTGCCTGTGTGGCATGTTGCCAAGCAATGTTGACGCGCAACGACAGCATGAATGGGACTTTCTTTTCGTCGGTTGTGACAATGGATGAGACGTGGATGCCATTTTTCAATCCAGAAACAAAGCGCCAGTCAGCTCAATGGAAGCACACAGATTCACCGCCACCAAAAAAATTTCGGGTAACCGCCAGTGTTGAAAAAATGATGGCGTCCATGTTCTGGGACAGCGAGGGCGTAATCCTTACCCATTGCGTTCCAAAGGGCACTACGGTAACAGGTGCATCCTACGAAAATGTTTTGAAGAACAAATTCCTTCCTGCACTGCAACAAAAACGTCCGGGAAGGGCTGCGCGTGTGCTGTTTCACCAAGACAACGCATCCGCACATCGAGCTAACGTTACGCAACAGTTTCTTCGTGATAACAACTTTGAAGTGATTCCTTATGCTCCCTACTCACCTGACCTGGCTCCTAGTTACTTTTGGCTTTTTCCAACAATGAAAGAAACTCTCCATGGCTGCACATTCACCAGCCGTGCTGCTATTGCCTCAGCGATTTTCCAGTGGTAAAAACAGCCTCCTAAAGAAGCCTTCGCCGCTGCCATGGAATCATGGCGTCAGCGTTGTGAAACATGTGTACGTCTGCAGGGCCATTACGTCGAGAAGTAACGCCAGTTTCATCGATTTCGGGTGAGTAGTTAATTAGAAAAAAATTCGGAGGCCTTAGAATGCACCTCGTACTTGTTCTGGGATGGCAGCCGTGGATACGAAGAAGTGACGATGTGCCTGATGCACAACATGGCCTTCCTCCGTGGTGATGGATAGACGTGGTTGACCGTAACATTGGCCATGAGCATGCCTGTCCTCTTGTTCACATACAGTCCAACATAGGGCCACTGTCACACCATAATCATCCAAAACGCTGATTATTACAAGGTTCGAACAATTGGCCACATGGAGACCCACAATGAGACCCCTTTAAAAGTATGTCAGGTGCTGACAACGCTTGTGCCAAGGATGTGACTGTTTCGGTTTATGTTACAAGGGTGGCACCACTCTAGGTCGCTGAGTCGCTGAGCAGAGATGGTTTACGCTTCCTCTGGGGATAAAGTGATGTACTATGTGATCAAAAGTATGCGGACACCCCCAACAACATAATTAAGTGCATTGTGCTGCCACCAGGTACTTCACATCAGCGATCTCAGTAGTCATTAGGCATCATGCGAGAGCAGAATGGGGCGCTCCGTGGAACTCACGGACTTCGAACTTGGTCAGCTGATTGGGTGTCACTTGTGTGATACGTCTGTATGTGAGATTTCCACGCTTCTAAACATCCCTAGGTAGATTATTTCCGATGTGATGTGGAAACGTGAAGGGACACGTACAGCACAAAAGCATACAAGCCGGCCTCATCTGTTGACTGATAGAGACCGCCGTCAGTTGAAGAGGGTCGTAAGGCGTAATAGACAGACATCTATCCAGACCATCACACAGGAATTCCAAACTGCATCAGGAACCACTACAAGAACTATGACAGTTAGGCGGGATGTCAAAGCGGCTGCTCATAAGCCACACATCACGCAGGTAATTGCTTGGTGTAAGGAGCGTAAAAACTGGACGATTGAACAGTGGAAAAACGTCGTGTGGAGTGACGAATCACGGTTCACAATGTGGTGATGCGATGACACGGTGTGGGTATGGTGAATGCATGGTGAACGTTATCTGCCAGCGTGTGTAGTGCCAACAGTAAAATTCGGAGGCGATGGTGTTATGGTGCGGTCGTGTTTTTCACGGAGGGGGCTTGCACCCTTTGTTGTTCTGTGTGGCACTATCGCAGCACAGGCCTGCACTGATGCTCTAAGCACCTTACTGCTTCCCACTGTTGAAGAGCAATTCGGGGATGGTGATTGCATCTTTCAACACTATCGAGCATCTGTTCGTAATGCACGTAATGGGGCGGAGTGCTTATACGACAATAACATCCCTGTAATGACTGGCCTGCACAGAGCCCAGACCTGAATCCTATAGAACACGTTTGGGATGTTTTGGAACGCCGGCTTTGTACCAGGCCTCACCGACCGACATCGATACATCTCCTCAGTGCAGCAATCCGCCAAGAAATGGCTGCCATTCCCTAAGAAACCTTCCAGCACCTGACTGTACGGTGTGCCTGTGAGAGTGGAAACTTTCGTCTAGGCCAGGGCTTAACAACTGGCCGATTTTGAGCGCGAGTACTCGCGTCTGCTCAGGCACGTGCTCGCGAGCAGCTGCAAGGTCGCGAGTAGGGAGGGAGGGGAGGGAGGGGAAATGCGCACGCACGTTTGAATGTGATCTCGCGTTAGCAGATTTAACTAGCCAGCTGAATGCTTTGAACATTTTACTACAAGGTAAAGATCTGCTAATTACTCACTTCATAGATCGAATACGAGCTTTTAAAATGAAATTGACACTTTGGGGTGAGTCAGCTGGAAACAGGAAACCTAGCTCCTTTTCCTAAATTATAATCCGTGCAAGATGTTCAAAAAGACTGTGAACGCTATTCACATAGTTTAGTTGATCAGCGCTTTCAAGATCTGACAACACTAAACAGTGATTTTGATCTGTTCTCTCCATATTCAGCGAATATTTAAGAGATTCGTCCTGACCTGCAGCAAGAAATTATTGACCTGTAGTGTGACAGAGATTACAGAGGCAAATTTCAGAACAAGACATTTTGGAATTCTACAGACACCCCTCAGGATAGATTTCCTCGTTTGCACAAACTGGCGGCTACAATAATATCAATGTTCGGTTCCACGTATGTTTGTGAACAACTGTTCTCTGCAATGAAATGTAACAAGACGCGCCTGAGAAACGCATTGTCTGATCGAAACTGCACGCTGCGCCTAAAATGCACAAGAACAATTACTCCGAACATAGACGCAATTGTAAAGGGCAAAAAGTACAAGACAATCGAGAATCCCACACTTCAGTGACACCTTTTATTGTGTAACAGTTCACAAATTAATGCGAATGTAGAGGCATACACTAAGCTAATAAAATTATGTGGCATGTGTACATTCTCCTTTATTTGTTTCATTTGTCGCAGTAATAATTCGTGAGTGATATCCCTGCAGGTGGCCGCGGATTTACATTGACTGGCGGCAGCTGTTGTGTGCACCACATGACTCTCCCCACTCTCCGCTCTGGTCCGGTAGTGGGGGTAGCGTGCTCGCGCTGCTCCCTGCTCGCGCCTTGCTGCTCACAGCTTGCTCCGCGAGCACGTATGTTGTGAAGCCCTGGTCTAGGCTAATACGTTACTGTTTCTGGTGAACCTTTGAGTAATGGATCACTTTGATGTAAAATTAAATGCACGGATGATGATTAGCTGTTCAGCTAAAATTGTGATGTAACCTGTCGTCACGAGTACCGGAACTAAGGTGGATGTTTAACAGCTGCAAGCCTGACTAAGACTGTCTATGATACAAACATGGAACAATCAAAGTTTTTATCGAAGGGAAGCTATCTTTCTTAAATGTTAGATTTTAAAGGTTGTATTATATAATTGTGAACTTCCGTTATCATTCTGAAGTTCTGTTTTAAGTTTGGTTTAGCTATCATTAAATTACTCGTGAGCTTAGTTTTTACAGTTCTGGATCTGACTGAACTTGTTTCTATTTACGAGATATTATCTAGCATAATTATCAGCGTTTAAGCTGTTAGTTGTCCTCAATTTAAGCTTCATTACTGAAAGGTGTTTGCTGACATGCTCTAAGGCGCGATTTGTTCATGTTATTGTGACGTGCTACATGTTTTTAAAGGCCGTTATTTAAATAAATGTACAAATTTTGGCTATTTCTAACTCATCTCAATCAACCGGCCTCCACCTTCCATACTACTGCTCAGTAGCGCCATAAGCTGCCTCACACCAGTACACGCCATCTCCGTGTCCTTCAGAGCGATTACACAACATGTGTGTGCACCGTATTAGCCGCTGCAACAACACTAAACACGAACAAATGTAATACACTCAAGTGGACTTTCTATCTGTCCCAGGATAACTTCAGTTCTAATCATTTACATACCTGCCGATGGTCTGTACATGTTCCAACTTACAGGATACATTAACGACCGACCATCACTTCTGCTTGCTTCACTTTTTTTTTGTCAAGTAGTGTAGTAACTGGCAAACATAAGGATTAAATACGAAGTCAGGTGGCTAAGATGAGGTGCCAAGCTGTGTTCTCAAGGCAAGCATGGCCAGCGTACAAACTGCACTAACGCATACAACAAAAGAGTTTTTTTTTTTTCAATTCAGACTAGACTTGGCCACTGTTTCTATGTTTCGATACAGTGTATCGATACGTGGAACTGTTTCAGTGTTTCGGAACGGCTGTGGTTCACTGTTTCGAAACAGTGGTGTTTCATTCCGTCCCTGTCTCGGATAACCGGACTAGATTCGATCTCGAGCCAGACACAGAAACTGTATCGTTGTTTCAAAATAAGGCTGTTTCAGTCCACCTGTGCTTGTATCGAAACAGTGATGTTTCATTCCGCTCTGTGTCGGACGAGATTCGGGCTTGGCACAGGTACTGAAACACAACATAACACTTCGTGAAACACTTTCAAGAGTGTCGAAATCTTTTTGACAAGCAATAGCGTGAAGCTGAAGATATCCGAAAATAAAGCTTCGTTTCTAGCTGACTGTCCTATTACGAAATGGCGTAACATCTGCTTTATAAACACTAACCAAACAATAAAACAACGCATACTATTCACATTCAAAATAATAAATATGTGAAAATCATTCAGTTAAATTACACTTTTTAATAACATACGCTTCTCTGTTCATGTACAGTAATCACATTAAGAAACGCAAATAAGCCTGCAACATTTTGAATAAAAAAAAGGCGTAGAGTGACAGTTATTAGACATATACATAAATTTGATGTAGGTATAATTGCAAGCAATCTGTTTGACGTATCACTGATAGTGTAATAGTGAACAGGAAAGGCTGGGAAGCATGGTGAATTTATAGTAACGGTTCGAAAACCCTTGAAAGACAAAAAAAAAATTCTGTTATACTTTGTTATTTATTCGAATTATTTGGCGTTATTTGTGAGTCTACAGTCACTGTGCCTATTATCCACAATGATTCCCTTTGTGTGAATGGAAATTAGCAGGATGGGTATATTACCCATACTAAAAGAATATGGGAATCCCAGCAGCATATCCGTTGTTTCTGCAGTTTGCTCCCACATCCAGTTCCGTTCGTGGTGGTTCTTCTCTCTTCAGCTATGGCTGTCCTCAGCCAATTGAAAAGTATGGAAGTCACACGACACGAAAGCAGCGCATTTGCTGCAGGAAATACGAAACTGCCAAGACGCCTAAGTGATAGTTTCATGCTTTCTGCGATATGATTAGCGCTCTCGCACCTCATTTGTGTTTATATGGACATACTTACAGAGTAGACATTCAAGATGATAAAATGTGTAGGTTTATTAGATTACAAAACACAAACTGTTTCACTGTTTCGAAACAGCGTATCGAAACATTACATTGTACTGTTTCATTTGTTTCGAACAAGTTACGTGTTTCAGTTTGCCCATCTCTAATTCAGACATGTTTCATCAGTATTTAAAGCATGTACGAGTTGAGCTACCACTAAAAATAGGTAATGCGAAAAATACTGAAAACTACAGGTGAGTTACCCTGCAGTCATCATGCTCAAAAGCAACAGAATCAATTATGAAAGACAGAACAATGGGTCACCTGAATAAACGAATAAACGCAATCTTCTTAGTACAGGGCAGCTTGGCTACCGAGTCAGCAACAGAACAATATCGACCATAACAGAGTTTAATAAAGCTCTACTTGAAGTTATCGATGGACTGTGATATAGGCATTTTCTCGGCTTGTCCAAGTCTTATAACCAGCTGACCATGAAACATTTCTAATCGTTGAGTCGGCGGGAGATTATGGTCTGTGTTGCCACAGCTTTGTAGAGGGCAACTGTTTTCACCTG
Source organism: Schistocerca nitens (assembly GCF_023898315.1). Classification (NCBI taxonomy): domain Eukaryota; kingdom Metazoa; phylum Arthropoda; class Insecta; order Orthoptera; family Acrididae; genus Schistocerca; species Schistocerca nitens. Next base: position 1,157,333,565 of record NC_064614.1, on the reverse strand, counting down.
TAGCCGTTTGCTATTCAACCTGAAAGCTGGCAACAGTGCTGGAACTTTCAGGGATCTTCTTGTGCCGTCTCGACTACAGAAGCAGTAGTTGTAACAAGAATAGTGAATGTGTGATTCAAGTTAAACTAGGAAAATAGGGTGTATCAGGTAAAGATCGCCCACATAAAAAATCATTGAAACAATTATCAGACCCCAAACATGCAAAGATGTTCCTCAGGAGATTATATATGGACTTTTCATAAAGCACTAAGGAAAAAATTCTATTTGCTGATAACAGCAACATTGTTGCCACAAAAGAAACGTCACAACCCCTACAATTCTATCAGTACTTACCCTCGTGCTTACCGCATATCAGCCGGCCGAAGTGGCCGTGCGGTTAAAGGCGCTGCAGTCTGGAACCGCGAAACCGCTACGGTCGCAGGTTCGAATCCTGCCTCGGGCATGGATGTTTGTGATGTCCTTAGGTTAGTTAGGTTTAACTAGTTCTAAGTTCTAGGGGACTAATGACCTCAGCAGTTGAGTCCCATAGTGCTCAGAGCCATTTGAACCATTTTTTTTTTACCGCATATCTATTCTGGCAACGTAGATTTTTCTCGATTGTGATGGTTTGGAATAGGGTTTCCAGCACGCCCCAAGTGCATTTTGTTAGATAAGCTACAGCACTAACATGGAAGCCGTGAAAATAGCTTATTCACGCGTAGCAATAAGACATTTCCTTTCAGTAATTTTTACTTGAAAAGCCACCTTGAATATCGGAACTCTTCGCCAGAACATAGGCATAAAAGTAGTAATATCACGTAGTTATTCATTTGCTTTACACATGGGTAAAATCTGCATTCACGCATCTGTAAGGAAGTGGTTTGTCCTATTGAAGAAGATAGAGTGTCAAATGGAAAACAAAAGATCGTTTCTAATACGATCTCATGCACTAAGATGAACACCCAACACAATTATTTATAAGGACCAGAAATAAGCAAAATTGTAAGAAGCTTTATGTAGGACAAGTAAGGTGCAGCTAAGTTTTACTGAAATAAGTTAATATGTTGTTGATTTCTCTACACATTTTTTTGACATCTTCGTGCTTCTCTGTATGCATAAAATGAACAGAACATGTTCGAAACACATTATATTATGTTAGATTGAACAAATAAAAGTGACAGATAGCCGAAATTACAAATAAATAATTATCCCACACAGTCACTGTTCACAAACGTAGCCACAAAGACCGAAAATAAGTAATTTGCTAGTTTGGAAGCTAAGTAAGTTCCGCATATGAAAGGACATGAACAGTTACTTCATAACAAGAATATTTTTGGGACTTGGTTATTTATAAACACGCAGCCAGTCTTGTCTGAAAACGCTTGGGCCGGCCGGAGTGGCCGGGCGGTTCTAGGCGCTACAGTCTGGAACCGAGCGACCGCTACGGTCGCAGGTTCGAATCCTGCCTCGGGCATGGATGTGTGTGATGTCCTTAGGTTAGTTAGGTTTAATTAGTTCTAAGTTCTAGGCGACTGATGACCTCAGAAATGAAGTCGCATAGTGCTCACAGCTATTTGAACCATTTTTTTGAAAACGCTTGTTTACTCCAAAGAGATAAATGAAACCAAGATTACCTTCAGGAACATTGGCCTTTCTTTTTGGAACATCTTGTACCTCGCAGTTTTCCACGTTTGTGCTGGACAGGAGAAAACCAGTGGTAAGTCATTTCAGAGAGAATACCGATTGCTAGTATGTGGATATCTGTCGCATAATAAGGTTCATAATCGTTTCCAGCTCCTACAAGAAAATAACCACCAATGTCTTGTAAAAATAAGTACGAGTAAACATATCCCAAAAGCTACGATCTACAATGGAATATCTTCTCAGGATCTCGTGGATTCCCCGAGTAAGTGTCACAAAACGTGTGCACTGTGTAATATTATCCATGGTACGTGATTGCGATATTTTTATCAGTTTTTCGTCTGGATTTATGAGGTTAGCGACTTTTCCGTTTCTCGTTCCTAACTCTTCATTTCAGAGAACCAACGACATTCAATCCCCTCAGTTATTTATTCTGAATATCCCAATATGTCGTCAACTACAATATGTTCCCTCTACTATAAAAACTATACCCTCATATCAAAGCACACGTGCTATCGTCCTTGCCCTTCTCCTACTTAGCATTTTCTATACATTCCTTTACTCGCAACTGATTTGGAGAAGCTCCTCATACCTCAGCATCCCAGCCCACTTAATTATAAGTGTCCTTCTGCAAGAATATATTTCAAACGCTTCGGTCGTCTTCTTTTAGCTTTTCTACTGTCACTTCCGTGCAACTCTGTACTTCAGACGTACATTGCCAGAAAGTACTGGCAGATTTATTTCAGTGAGGAATGTTCTCTATGCCTTAGGTAGTCTACTTCCGCTATTGTATTTGCTACAACCGTGGTCCATTTTTTTTCTACCAAGATAACAACATCCCAAGACTTCGTCTCTACGTTTTACGTCTGTCTTAATTTTGGAAGAAGGTCATCCTAAGCATCCACTGTGATCTCGCATTAAAAACTTACGTAATGAAATTTGATAGCAGTATCAGATGACTGTTTTTGTACCAGAAGAAGATTATGAATAGATCACACCATATATTTCAGATCACAAAATAGAAGGAAGTAAGGTTTGTAATGTTAAGTGTTCATTAGTGTATGGTACAAAGTAAATCCAGATACTACCAACCATAACTGAAATGTAGACTGTTTCCCTAAGAACAGTGAGAAATTTTAAGGTCAGTGCGTGAGGTTCACTTTTTCATGGTCGTTTCAAATTCTCCAATGTCTCAGTGAGAGCCTTGCCTCCATTAGGTAAAGACTACTTTACGTTGTGGTTCATATTATACGCATTTCAGGATTTGTGTTTCACGCCAGTACTAAAGCTTCCATTATTTCACAACAAAACATACCAGGAGGGGTACCAGTAAAGACAGCAAAAAAGTGAGGAAGCTTTTAGTACTTCGTAATTCAGTACAGAATTGAGTGGGACTCAGCTATAAATTTATATTCAAACCACCCCGGTATCAGGTGTTAGATGCTAAGACGTCGTTAATTCAGGAACAATAACAGTGTACTGCAAAGTAGCAAGGAGTCTCACCTTTCTAATTTATTGAAGGAAAATTATATGGTTTAAAATGTGGCTGAAGCATGGAGGGGGCAGTAAGGCAGTGCCCAGAAGCAGCGTAGCGGGCTATTATTCCCAAATTACAGGTACAGCGCTCTGGTGAGGATAGCAAGAACTGCTGTTCTCCTCCAGAGAGTATGGGAAAAACGGAATATAAAGCAGGATCAAGAACGTTATTAAATTTTCTTTAATGTAAATAATATGAAGGTAGTCTTGTGGAACATACGAATTATCTGTTTTACTTGAGGTATTATAGTTTTACGAGTCGAGAAATAAACGAAACTATGTCCAGGAAGGGAAAGCTTCTGAGAAGTGCGAATTACGACCCTGCGCTCACCGAACGTAGAACCGAAGTCCGTTCAGCATAAAACAGAGCTGACGAACGGTTTTTTCAATTACTGCCGGACTGGAACAAAGAGATTCAAGCTCCACTGTTGTAAAGAGAAATTGCTGGAAACATTCCATCGGTAACGAGGCCAATGATTTTCTGTTCCAGTGCGTCATTGATTCTTTCGGACTAACGACGGTATTTTCTCGATTTATTGCACATGCTAGTGGCTGGCCAAATCAAAGTTAATGAGGTCCCGAATCTGTAACAACAGTTGAGAACATCGACAAAGTGAACAAACTGTGTTTGACGATTAACGATTAAAGGTATGTAGCTGACGTCATAGACAAATCAAAAAGAAAGAAAATAGTAGATCCATTCTATATGAATTCTGAAAGAGGAGCAAAAGAAGGACCTAATAAAGAAAACTAAGAACTATTCTGTGCCCAGTGGCATATTGGGAGCTGAAGCAGTTGCCATCTACGACCAAGTGGCAAAATATGTCAACAAAGGAAATGTATGCATTTAGTTCATGTATGCCGGTATGCTGCATCTCGTGTATTAGGCGAGTAATAATTCAGAATTCTTTTCTTTTCATGACGACTGTCTAGGAACATGTTTGTCTTTTAGTCCATGTAATTCGCGTGTACAATTATGAACGAAAAGGAGGCCCTATCTATGAATAACTAAAGTCTATGCTTTTCATTTTTTCTTATTCTCTCTCTATGTCGTTGGAATAAGACGTGTCTTTTTCACGTTTGAGAATTAACTGTGTTTGAGACCATATTTACTTCATTGCATTATTTCCAATTTTAAGTAATGTGCTACTCGGAAAAGAAGTCTGATAAAACCGAGGAAAATCATAATTAAAGGACTTCATTGTTTAATAAGTCGACTCCAGGTGTTTATCGTGAGTTGATGGCAATGTATTTAAAATAACGTTTTACACTGGCCCGTTGTCTATCAAAATTATGTCAGTGGTTTACAAGGAATCAAATATTCGTTCCAAACGCTTTCGGAACTTCCCCTACAGCCGTCAAATGCGGTGTTATTGGGGAATGGAACGGTCCAGATACAATCTTCCACTTATATTTCCCACACATAACCCGTTTACCACGACACTGGTTTCTCATGGACATTCCGAGCGAATCTTAGCTTGCCCACGTGTATGAGAGGGCTGTAGAGATGAGGCGGTGATCAATCATGTACAAACGTCTGCTGCTGGGGCACTCATGTGCAAGCTGACGGTAAACAACTCGAGTTAGTATTGTACCACCACATGTGATATATAGTCTTTGTGCCGCTATGCACAAGTTACACTGCATCGAACTGGTTTCTAGCAACTCCCACCAATAAACTCGTGTATAAACAAAACATGGTAAAATTCTAAGGTCAAAAGGCGAAACACCAAAACACTACATTTCAAGTTTTAAAGGGCTCAAACCCTGTTCTTATCTTCTGTTAGTTCTCACCGAGTCCACAACGTTCATTACACTTCAGTTACGTTATGGATGATTGCTCTGCAATTCGGCTTCTTCCCACAGCGTACGTCTACGCGCTCTATACAGCGACACTCGGCTAGAAAACAGGTAATTACGAAAATGTTTCGAAATTCAAGCTTTTCAGCCAGTGAGCCACATTTGCTTTTCGGAGTCCGCGCTGGTCTTCAGTAGAACGCATATTTCTCTCATCGTTTTCCAGCCGTGATGGCCGGCGATGTCTTAATAGTCTGCTGGACCTCAAGCGGTTCTTAGAACGAAACTTCCGCCCCGCTTTATAGGGTTTCCCGACATTTCTATTCCGACAGACTCTTTAATAACGCTGATTCCGAAACTTCACGTTTGTACCGCGATACTAGTCTCTTCGTATTTCGCTTCACGATTATATTCTAGGCAGTTCTCGGCGACTACATTGTTGTTTTTGTAGGCTGCGCCTTTTACGTTCCTTCTTGCATCTCTCTTCCGAGTGTGCTAATAACCTACCTCACAAGACAAGACACGTTCGCAGGGAATGCGTCACACATCTGGCGTATGGTGACTGTGAAGACATTGCCAATTATGAATGGTATTATCTTTTCTTTCTTTTCCTTTCACTTATTACATCACTATACATTGTCAAATCTCAGTGGCATTATCTTCTTCCTTTCCTTTCACTTCTTACATACTGCAGTACAGTAGCATTCCACGTATATTTGTTGGTTCGTTTGTTTTGTTCTATATACTAAAAGTACCACTGAGAATCGCTTTTATGATGTTACTTTACGTATTCGTTATCACCACTCTTTTTTGGGGGCGGAGGGGGGGATGTCCAATATTTTAGTTCCGTGTGAATCTTTGTAGGTACTTTCGTAAATGGAATGTACAAACTGGAACTGCTATACGAGAGGGACATACCGAGTGTGTGCGGGAGGAAACGCAGAGAGGGTAATAGGTCGGTGTCGTATCGGAGTAAAATACATGCTATATACTGCTGAACATTTACATTTCGAATACTGTGTGGGCTTAGTATCGCGATTAACATTGCTTGAAGAAAGTGTCCGGCAGATGTAAATAGCATGAGCCTCCAGAAAAGCTACAGGCTATCATGACAATGTACACATGAGTACGCTGTGATTGTTGCTCGGCTGGACAGAATTTGCTACGTGAAGTGGACTGCGGAAACTGGTGTGTATTATATCTTCCTCGATTGCAATTAACGCGACTTCATGTGCATTAAGACAGTAAAAGTTGTTATTAAAACAGTTACACAATTTCCATATGCGAATGTGATCGGCCTGATTGTGAGTTCGCGAGTGTGTCACGTGTGGAAAAAATGGACGAACTACGATTAGTACATATTCCCAGAACTGATATGATTTTTGCACACCGTGAACTTGATATTAACAACCGTATTATGTGACAGAAATGTTATCGTCGTGCACATGCTCACGGCAATGAATCACAGTCCAGTCCAAGTCGCTTCTGGCCAACCTGTATCCATCAGTAGTCGAAAGACGGAAATTATTACGTCAAATGGATTATGCTTATGTCAAGAGGCAATAAAAGCTGCATGTTAACACTGACCGACCAGTTACAATTGTGCTACCGCCGCCACCTAGCCGCTGACGACAACGTACAACAATAACCATCTCGCGCATGTATACTTCACAATTTTGCACTGCCATAAAGCTCTCCCAACGTAATGACTCTGAAAGCAATTAAATAATATCTAATGCGCTTCATCCTCATCGAATTAATGAAATATGTCCTTTCCAATACATATAGTTGTAAAGTAGTTACATTAAAATATCTATGTTCTCACTGTATGCCACATCAGTTCCATCTACATTATGGAAATATAACTTACAAACCTGAAGAGGTGCCTACACTGACGTGAAACCGATATCTGCTATAGCTATGAGGCTTTTGGAAATACCGCATCATTCTTGATTTTTTAACTTATAATTTTTGTGATAATCTGAAGGATTGCTGAGCGTCGAGTGTTGTTAGTATTTTTCACCTACTTTCCCCCATTTCGCTTTTGTTTGCCTTTACATGTATCTTCACGTGTCGTCTGGGGGATGTACTTATGTACTTATGTATATTCAGTGAATTTGATAAAATGTGAACGAGTTGTGGCGCCCGCGATTAGGCTTCTGTTACGAGCAATGTGAATAAAGTAAATTTTTTTTCTCGTTGGTGCAAGGTCAAAATAACGTTGAGGTTCTGGAACTCGTCATATTGTAACATTCCCGAAGTCGTAAGACAGCTTACTCACTTTTTACAGTAAATTTTTGGGCAACATTACAGTTTGTCTGGGTATTTTCCGAAAGTACTCATGGGGTTTTTGTAATTTATATTTTTGTGGGTTTTGTGGACTTGACATATACAGCAACTTTGGTATTGAAATGGATTCTTCCAACTCTCAACTCATTAAATGTTACATAATTACCGGTCGCGAGTCAAATATTCATGCACATTTCCGGTCACAATTCAGTAGTTTTATGTCCTCGGAACCGGTTTCGTTTCAGGGCCTAGATCCTCTTTGACATTACAAAGAAGACTTCTTTATTTGTATTAAGTCCACTGTATGTCATGTCTCCTTGTACCGATGGTTCCGGAAAATGGGCCACCACAAGGCAGATAAGCGAGTCAAGACTTTTCCCCGTCTCCACCGTTTCATCAGGCGTGGCGATCTGGGTACACATTCCTTCGGAACACTAATGGAAGGTGGTGTTATTCTGCTGCGAGGCTTTCTTATCGCCGAAATAAAACGAGCGTTAAGTGCTCCGCTGTGACGTACAGCCGTCTGCGAAATCGAATATTTTCTTCCGCTCATTAAAGATGTCACTTACAACTTAGGGAAGATCTTAAAGAAACAGAATAGCGCCATCGTCTACAAACCCACCCGAAAGATACAGGAACACGTCAGGTCGGTCAAGGGCGCAGACACACCGCTGGAAAATGAGGAATTTACTGAACGGCACGTCGTTGTGAAGGGGTTTGCGGATACTACACAGAAAAACACACCTGTAAAACGACTGGTAAAATGTAGGGGCCATCGTACAAGGATAGAAACAGATAGGCCAGCTCTTGAAGAACAGGCTTTGCAGCCTGGGGACTATCAGATTTGGCCGAGCCGTTCTAGGCGCTTCAGCCTGGAACCGCGCGACCGCTACGGTCGCAGGTTCGAATTCTGCCTCAGGCATGGATGTGTGTGATGTCCTTAGGTTAGTTAGGTTTAAGTAGTTCTAAGTTCTATGGGACTGATGACCTCAGATGTTAAGTCCCATAGTACTCAGAGTAATTTGAACCATTTTGGCACTGGGCTTTAGGGAAAAGAATAAGAGCTTACCCTTTATCGGATCAGACTTGCCACCGAATTCAAGATTTACATGCGGAAAGAACACGTCGTTCTTGTCGGAGCAAAATCGATAGCTGTAAAGGTAGATTCGGGGGTTCCCCAAGGAAGTGTGTTTGGCCCATCACTGTTTACAACATACAGTCGGACACTAAAGTCTACAAACACCCTAAAAATAACACTTGAAGTCAAAATCAATCAAGAAAATATTATGTACTCACTTTCTGAGACATAAATAGACATTTTAGGAACTGAAAATGAACATATACAGTGCATAATTAATAATAATTCGATATACTGACCTCTTGAGCACAGAAATGAAACAACGGTCAGGTACAAAAGTAAACATTAGTGTGATGTACTTCACTTTCAGGCCCAATGTAATATTTTGTATTGCCAACTTCTGCTTCAATCACAGCTTCCCAACGTCGAGGCATAGATTCCACCAATTTTTTTGTGTACGCAGGTGTAAAGCTATTCCACTCTTCACTAAGGCTGCTTTTAAATCATCTTTGATTTTGATTTGTATTTTTTTACCCTACGCTTTAGTTCTCCCTAAAGATGTTCAATTGGGTTAATGTCTGGTGACTGCGGAGGCGAATGCAACTGTTTGGTTCATTGTAAAGTAGCCATTCTTTGACGATAATGGCCGTATTCTTGGGGTCATTGTCTTGCTGAAACACGAAGTCTGTTCTTAGTCCCAGTTTCTCCGTAGATTGCTTCAGATTCTCCTTTAAGGTTATCCATGATACTTTCAATAAATACTAAATTCCCAACTCCAGCTCCAGAAATGCAACCCCACACGAGAATATTTCCACAACCATACTTCAGTGATGGGACGAGATTTCTCTTCTTCCAACTTTCATACCTTTTTCGCCCACCTTCGGCTGTCCACCACGCTGGAAGCTGTTGAACTTACTCTCATCCGTGATAAGTACTGTATTCGAAAATTTGGAATCTTTATTTAGCTGCAGAGTTGCAATTTCTAGGCATTTGTGTTCATTTACCCTGCTTATGAACGGTTTCTTCTTTGCTGTTCTACTTTCAAATCCAGGACTGTGCAACAGTCTTCGTACTGTTATGGGTTGAACATTATTTCCCCTAGTGTTTGCGACATTTAATGCCAACTCCGTAGCTGTAACTCTGGGATCCGCATTCACTTTTCTAATGAGTGTCGGCGCTCCCTGTGAGATAATTTTGGTGGTCGTCCACATCTAGCTTTGTTTTCTACACTTCCTCGATCCCTGTAATTTCTTATTACGCTAAGGATACTTACATGGCTCCTCCTAACAATTATCCCAATTTTTCGCAGTGAAAAGCCCTTTTTACTGGGCTCAATAATATTTTTCCTCACCTCCACTGGTATTTCGGTTCTTTTTGTATCCATGTTACACCATCGAATTGTGTATTGCAACATACGTCTATTATATCAACAAAACACACCACTTGCACTGTGTTCACTGCAGCGTCCCTCCTGCAACTAACGACAGACTCGAAGAGTATGTTGACTTCTGTACCGTAGTAAAGAAACACTGTTGCTTCTTAAAATCAGTACCACCATTAGACTGTTGTTTATTTACAGTGTTACATTTACACATATACAATCATGATTTCGGCTTCAAAGTGCCATTATCAAGTGCTTTAAGTGTTATACAGTACCTAAGATGGACTGATTCAGTCAAAATGGTATACTCAGTGATGAAACAAAGCAGTAGGCTCTGACGGAAATATCGACTCTCAGACAATGTGTCTAATAGTATATTTTAAATACGACAGTATGCCATCTTAGGCACTGTATAACACTTAAAGCACTTGATAATGGCACTTTGAAGCCGAAATCATGATTGTGTAAGTGTAAATGTAACACTGTAAATAAACAAGTCTAATGACGGTACTGACTTTAAAGAAATATATTATGACTGTGACCCCGCATTATGAAAAAATTATTAAAGACCGTTGCATCTATCACGCTTGCAGTGCACGATACCAGTCGAAGACCTTGGTTTATCTTATCGTGGACGTGGACGCAGGGACAGAATTGCACGTCTACCTCTGTGCACCCAGGCTGTACGCAACATGCTACAAAATGGAGGTGTATCTTGACTTTAGTGTCCGACTGCATATAAATAGCCTAGTAGAATGCGTCGGGTGTTCTTTAATGCTGTTTGCAGATAATGCAATTGTTTATAAGAAGGTAGTGTGGTGTCACTGCCAGACACCACACTTGCTAGGTGGTAGCTTAAATCGGCCGCGGTCCATTAGTACATGTCGGACCCGCGTGTCGCCACTGTGTGATCGCAGACCGAGCGCCACCACACGGCAGGTCTCGAGAGACGTACGAGAACTCGCCCAGTTGTACGACGACGTTGCTAGCGACTATACGGACGAAGCCATTTCTCTCGTTTGCCGAGAGACAGTTAGAATAGCCTTCAGCTAAGTTAATGGCTACGACTTAGCAAGGCGCCATTTGTACCATTGCATGTATCTCAAGATAGTCTCACTTGTATCATCAAGAATGCTGTATACCAAAGGACGATATAAAAGTTAAGTTAAGTTAAATAGCTTGCATATAAAGAGTCACTTGTATCGCCACAATCTCCAGATGTCTCATCAAGAACGATGTATACAAGGATGTATTAAAAGTTAAGTATATTCCAAAGATACGTATTTTCTTTATCACATTCATTAAGTCTCCTGTTTCAGACCTCACTCTATCCTTCGTGAGTTAGCGCGTGCATCTTGGCCGCCTCTTTCAATTAGTGTGCGTAGTGTTGGCAAGTCTGCCGACACTACAGGTAGCAAACCCAGAAGACATTAACAAATTGCAGAAGGACCTACAGACGATTGATGAATGGTGCAGGGACTCGGAGTTGATTATGAAGGTAAATAAATGTAGCATATTGCGGACACATAGGAAAGACGTCCTCTACTGTACAAATACTCTATTGACGACAAATTGCTGGCAACAGTAACCACCGTAAAACATCTAGGAGTATGTAGCGTGAGCGATCTTAAGTGGAATGAACACATAACACAAATAGTAAGAAAAGCATATGCCAGACTGAGATTCCTTGGAAAAAAGGAAATGTAGTTCATTCGGGAAGGAAGTGGCTTACAAGGCGCTTGTTCGACCGATTCGTGAGTACTTTTAATCAGTATGGTTCCTTATCACGTAGGACTGATAGACGAGGCAGAGAAGATCCAACGAAGAGCGGCGCGTTTCGTCACGGGATCGTTTAGTCAGAGCGAGAGCGTTGCAAAAATGTTCAAATATGTGTGAATTCCTAAGGGATCAAACTGATTAGATCATTGGTCCCTAGACTTACACACTACTTTAACTTATGCTAAGAACAACACACACACCCATGCCCGAGGGAGGACTCGAACCTCCGGCGGGAGGGACCGCGCAGTCCATGACATGAAGCCTCAAACCGTGCGGCGACTCCGCACGGCGAGAGCGTTGCAGAGATGTTCAATGACTCCGGTGGCAGACGCTACAACATAGGCTTTGCTATTGAAATTTAGCGGGACTACTTTGCAGAATGAGGCAGACAACATATTTCTTCCTCCCACATATGTCTCGCGAAATGACCAGAAAGAGAAAATACGAGAAATTGAGAGCTACCAACAACCATCCTTCGCCGGCTGGAGTGGCTGAGCGGTTCTCGGCGCTACAGTCTGGAACCGCGCGACCGCTACGGTCGCAGTTTCGAATCCTGCCTCGGGCATGGATGTGTGTGATGTCCTTAGGTTAGTTAGGTTTAAGTAGTTCTAAGTTCTAGGGGACTGATGATCGCAGCAGTTTCACCTTAAACCATTATAGAAATAAACAGGTCTATGTACTTATAAAACAATAGTAGACCTTAGTTTTGGGATTATCCTCGTACATATCTCCTCGAGAAAATACTTGCATATGTTTTGAAATATTTGGATGACACCTTTCCTATTATTTCAGTTGTCATGAGTGCAGAGTGCAGAGAATTTACCATACGACCCTTGACAAGGACTTCCGCTATGAATTTTGCTTTGATAATTAATAAAGTCTACTGGCACTGCTTGTTCCTGCACTCTACTGTCACTGCTTGTTCCTACACTTTGTTACTATATTTCAGTTTTTCCGTAAAAAAGGTACTCCTTCATAACCTTATTTTCACCATTCAGATACCAAACTGCACAGCAGACAGCTCTCACAACACTGGCAATTTTATGAATTTATAATAATAATAGTAACTAATACGCCTAGATGGGCGGTGGATCTACCTTCTTCAGTGCGGATGTACAAGCATGTCCGACCTCCTACGGGAATCTCAGAGTAGCGAGCAAGGAGGAAACGGACAGAGACTGCTGACAGGTGGCGCTCGGTGGGAGTGTGGGTAGACCGTGAAGCGTGTCGAGGTAGTACGTACAATGGTGATAGCGCTGCGTCCCGGATGGCGCAGCAGTTAACGCACATGCCTAGTAATCTGCAGATCCCGGGCTCGAACCGCGGTCCGGTGCACATTTTCACTCATCACCGCTGATTCCACGTAATGTCCCTGTCTCCACCTTCAATTTACATAGCGGAAAATTTTGGAGCTGACGTGTAAACGAAAATGACCACTGAAAACAAGGCTCAGTAAGGGAACTGTACGCCAGCGGCGCTGCAGTCGACGCACTTGTCTCGAGTAATCAACTGATTCAAGAAGGCCGATCTGTGGAAAACTTGTTACATGAAGCATCCTTGTGCGCTCACGGCACAATGCAAAGAGAAGAGCTTTCTAATTCAAAGACAACAGCTGTAAGATAGCAGTCTACTACCTCCAATGTGACATTTTGTTTAAAGTCTTCTCTTTCACATGTTCTAAAGATACTTCTACTGAATACAAAGAGTGATCAAGTAAGAATGGCCTTATTATTTCTCTAAAATGTAAGAATGATGCAACTATGGCCGGCCGCTGTGGCCGAGCGGTTCTAGGCGCTTCAGTCTGGAACCTCGCGAACGCTACGGTCACAGGTTCGAATCCTAGCTCGGGCATGGATGTGTTCAAAAATGGTTCAAATGGCTCTGAGCACTATGGGACTTATCTTCTGAGGTCATCAGTCCCCTAGAACTTAGCACTACTTAAACCTAACTAACCTAAGGACATGACACACATCCATGCCCGAGGTAGGATTCGAACCTACGACCGTAGCGGTCGCGCAGTTCCAGACTGTAGCGCCCAGAACCGCTCGGCCACTCCGGCCGACCATGGATGTGTGTGATGTCCTTAGGTTAGTTAGGTTTAAGTAGTTCTAAGTATAGGGAACTGATGACCTCAGATGTTAAGTCTAATATTTGTTTTTCGATTCCCCCCAAAGGAGGCGGGCTGGCAGCAGCTTAGTACGCCGCTCTTTTAAGTCCCATAGTGCTCAGAGCCGTATGAACCATTTTTTTGTGCAACTATGTTTGTCTTATAAGGAATACCATTGTAAATTTGCACGGCACTATTTTTAATCGTACTTCTATCAGTACTTCCCTTTTTGCCTTACACCATTTCCATAGGATTATACAGGCAATCGGTTACAAATAACTGTTAAGTGTCCACGAAATTGCGAGTACTATCACTGCATCTGTAGATCTCAGCGTCATCCTGGGATTGCGTAGATAGCGTCACCTGGGCTCTAGCTGACTAGTCAAAACAACAAGCCAAGGTTCGCCAAATGTCAAAGTATTTTCGTATATGGAATGCACCACGGCGACGATCCGTGTTTAATCTCACGGACAGAATCCTGGACGACGCAACCGTTGCAGTGCTCGAGAAAAGTTTGAGCTATGCACCAACACCACGGACAGCTCCAATCCGTCATAGCTGGTATAGTACAGCCAATTTTGAAGCTTCCCAGTTACTCAGAAGAGATTAGGATGGACACATGCCGAATTTTAACAAGAACTCCACCAAGAAAGTTTAACATCAGTTCAGCAGAAAGGAATGCTCTGCGTGCCTTGATAGCGGACAAAGAACTCGTCATTTGACCTGCCGACGAGGGGAACGCCATCGTCCTTCTCTCGCGAGTTGAATACAACAGCAAAATGGAGGCGCTGCTCCACAATCCTGCCTGTCGCAAGCTAAGAGAGGATCCGACTGGCAAAATCCAGAGATAAAAAATGGCTCTGAGCACTATGGGACTCAACTGCTGTGGTCATCAGTCCCCCAGAACTTAGAACTACTTAAACCTAACTAACCTAAGGACATCACACACATCCATTCCCGAGGCAGGATTCGAACCTGCGACCGTAGCAGTCGCACGGTTCCGGACTGCGCGCCTAGAACCGCGAGACCACCGCGGCCGGCCCCAGAGATAAACATTAGATCTTCTCAAGAAGAGTCCTATTCCTTGTAAAGTGACTAAGAGCCTTCGCCAGCTGGCTGCAGTTCCCCAAGACTGTACGGCCTACGCAAGATACACAACTATGGGACTCCTCTTCGCCCAATAGTGATCAACATTGGAGCGCCTACCTATTTTCTGGCCAAAAATCTTACTACACTGATGGAACCTCTCATAGGCGAGTGTGAGCACCATATCCGGAATTCAGAGAAATTCAGAGGACGCCTGAAGACACTTAAGCTACAAGTGTCGGATATTTTCGTTAGTTTTGACGTTGTATCTTTATTTATGAAAGTACATCTGCAAGACTCGTTAGAGCTTATCAGCAGCCAGTTTCAGAAAGATACTGTTGTGTTATCCAAACATGTGCTTACCTCACCTTATTTCTTATTCAACGACCAGTATTTTGAACAAGTGGACAGTGTCGCTATGGGAAGTCCTCTGTCTCCCATGGTGGCCAACTATTTTATGGAAGTCTTTGAGGAAAAAGCACTGCAGTCGGCAAGTCTCAAACTTTCCTGCTTCCGACACGTGTGTGGACGATACTTTTGTGGTGTGGCCCACGGAATAGAGACATAACTGTGTTTCTCCGGCATCTGAAATCGCTCCACCCGAATATGCAGTTCACAATGGAGGTGGAAGAAAATGGCATTTTTGTTGACGTGTACTACAAACATAACAACATGACTAGCGTATGTACAAATGTGTACAAGAAGGATATATGTATTTTAATGTAGCTAATGTACGAATTTTACGACCATTTCGTAAACAAGTCGCGTGACTTTCGGGCCATATACAGGCGACAACTGCTGCAGGTGCCCGCTGCGATCGGGTAGCACGTTGTGACACTCGTACCGTAGGTGCAAGCCGCGTGTTTTCTGTGATTTAAATAGCACGGTTACATCGAATCGACTGGTGCACGTTGAATGTTGCGGTTCGTGTGCCGGCAGCTTAACGGATGAGAGTTAACGTGACAAACAACGGCGGAGTGAAGAGACTGTTGATGAAGTATGAGGAAGGTTGGAGGGAGGGGGCGGGGTTGGAGGTGGAGCCTCGCCTGTCAATGTGCTGGGAAATTTGCGGCGGTGTCCTTCCGCTTCCGCCCCGGCACCTTTCGCGCCGCCGACGTCGCCGCCGGGGTAACGGCGGGGAGGTTGTCACGGCCACGAGGCAGCGGGGCGTGAAGGCGGCTTGTTTGACAAGGCGGCGCGAAACTCGAGACTCTGCAGGCGGGCGCCCAGCGCTGCCTGTGCCTTGTGCCTCTGTCTGGCAGCCTAACAGCTGCGAACCGCGTCGCCTGTCTCGCCCCACACAAGACCCCCAGCCAGTGCAGCGCTGTCACTACTATGTTGTACGCTGCCGACCAATCCGCACCGAAGTCAGACAGCTGTAGAAATATATACGGGAGAGTTATTTAGTACTTGCTGACTTAAGTTTTTGGACTTTACTGAGCAACTGTGGCGGTTAATAGGAATATTCCCTTACCTCACGACGTATTCTATGAATAGCACAGTAAAATGACTTTTATTTGTTATTTATAGTACTTTATGTGGTGTCAACGGCAGACACCACACTTGCTAGGTGGTAGCCTTTAAATCGGCCGCGGTCCGTTAGTATACGTCGGACCCGCGTGTCGCCACTATCAGTGATTGCAGACCGAGCGCGGCCACACGGCAGGTCTAGAGAGACTTCCTAGCACTCGCCCCAGTTGTAGAACCGACTTTGCTAGCGATGGTTCACTGACAAAATACGCTCTCATTTGCCGAGACGATAGTTTAGCGTAGCCTTCAGCTACGTCATTTGCTACGACCTAGCAAGGCGCCATTATCAGTTACTATTGATATTGTGAATCATGTACCGTACAGACCGACGATCACCATTAATGGATTAAAGTTAAGTATTCAATCAGCTACGTCCGTTTTTCTAAATTCTAATTTCCTTGTGCTACGAGAACAAAGCAAACGACATAATAAAGAATAAGAAGACACGAAAGCACAACCTATAGATCTTTGACGTCACAGATACAGTGGCGTCATTTAAACACAGACACGTAAGGCGCACGCATTCCGATTAGTCGATTTGGACCAAAAGGTCGCTGGTGTAAAACGAGCGTAACGAGAAAGGCGACGCTCCTGAAGCGGTGAGGGTAGAAGTTCGCGCAGTACAAAGCTGCAGGCGGCCGCGGGCTGAGCCGACAGCCGACATGGGACAGTAGCAGCGGCGACGGCGGCTAGCGTTACGCCGCTATACAGTTACACCACACTGGTCGCCACTCAGCAGCGCGGCCGTTCTCACGCGGACTAATATCAACGGCCGTGAGCTGCCACACTGCATCTTCGTTTTACGTGTTCTTTCTGAAAACAGCACCGCCGCGAAGAAATCATTACAAATGAAAGTGATTCAGTTCAATGATAAAGCAATGAATGCATGTACTGGTCATTATCACATTGATCGTCCAACTCACGTGTTTCGTAATGGCATCAAACTCTATTATATGAAAACAGCCTTGTCGTAATGCTAACACCGGTTCCCGTCAGATCTACGAAGTTAAACGCTGTCGGGTTTGGCTAGCATTTCTTGATTCAATAAATTACCAACAGCCGTATGTACTGAAGAAATTTATTTTATGAACTTCTTACGTGCTACTAGTTTCGGCATTACATTGATGCCATCTTCAGGCCCCAAACGTCATAGTCGTAAAATCGCTATACACGGAAGGAGCCATATAACTGGATCCCTGAATCAAATCGTTATGCAACAGCTCTTGGTGGCCAGGTGACACAGACTGGGCACAGCCCAGTTATATGGCTCCTTCCGTATATAGCGATTTTACGACTATGACGTGTGGGGCCTGAAGATGGCATCAATGTAATGCCGAAACTGGTAGCACATAAGAAGTTCATCAAATACATTTCTACAATACATACGGCTGTTGGTAAATTATTGGATCAAGAAATACATGCCAGCCGTTGTCCCTTGATCCATAATGGATCAACGAAGCATTTGGATTGGTCACCGTCCGGGTCTGCCGAGTGCTGTTAGTAGTCACTGTGCACTCAGCCATTGTAAAGCCAAATGAGGAGCTACTTGATTGACAAATAGCGGCACCGGTCACGAAAATTCATAACGGCTGGCAGAGCGTTGCTTACCCCACGTCCCTCTGTATCCACACCTGGTGACGCCTAACAGTTTAGGATAACACGGCGATCGGTCGATACCTGTTCGGACGGTGTCTGTGATGTTCTTTTACCACATTCTACTATACGAGATGATATCCCAAGACACGTTGTAGTACGGCACAATAACGCTAACCGCTTCAACATCTTCACGTATATATTACTGTCCACTTTTCGCTCTCTAGGGCACACGGTAACCGTTCGAGTTCTGTGCCTGTTTTTGCGTTAAATCGTGACCTATGCTGATGCGCAAAATAAACTGGTATAGCCATGCGTACGCTTTCGGAGCGGAAGACCCACTCGAGTACCCTTGATGACAGCACGACACAAAGTTTTACACCTCGCCTGGGCCCGTCAACACCCACATTGGACTGTTGCTGACTGGAAATACGTTGCCTGGTCGGACGAGTCTCGTTTCAAATTGTATCGAGCGGATGGACGTGTACGGGTGTGGAGACAATCTCATGAATCCATGGACCCTGCAAGTCGCGGATGACTGTTCAAGTTTGTGGACTATTTGTAACGGAGTGGGGCGTGTACAGTTGGAGTGATATTGGACCCCTAATACGTCTAGATACGACTTTTACAGGTGACACTACGTAAGCATCCTGTCCGAGCACCTGCATTCGTTCATGTCCACTGTGCACTCCGACGGACTTGGGCAGTTCCAGCAGGACAATGCGGCACCCCACACGTCAAGAATTGCTACGGAGTGGCTCCGGGAACACTCTTCTGAGTTTAAACACTTACGCTGACCATCATACTCCCAAGACGTGAACATTACTGAGCATATCTGGGGTGCCTTGTAACTTGCTGTTCACAAGAGATCTCCCCTCGCTGATACTCTTATAGATTTATGGACAGCCCTGCAGGATTCATGGTGTCACTTCCCTCCAGCACTACTTCAGACATTAGTCGAGTCCATGCCACGTCGTGTTGCGGCAGTTCCGCGTGCTCGCTGGGGCCCTGAACGATATTAGGCAAGTGTACCAGTTTTTTTTTTTTTTTTTGGCTCTTCAGTGTATTATAATGTATGGAGTTCGATGGGCTAAGAGAAATTACTGTTTGCAGAAATCCTTCGCTTCATTCTAGGCAATACTGCACGCCAGCGCTGCCCCAATCATTATTTTCGTAATGATACATTAAGTAACTTTTTAAAAAAAAAAAAAAAGATTATAATTTAAATGTCCGTCGACAACACAGCCGTTGGTGACATAGCCTAACCTCAGATACGGTGCGGCTTGGGAAACGATTCAGCATTCCCCTACATCGATTTAGGGAAACAACGAAAAATCCACACATATCTGGATCTGGCTTCACATGTTAAGAAGTGGAAATGTAAAATAAGGCCAGACGCGGGTGCACATCACTTCGCCAGGTAACGTTACGAATACTCTACTGTCATTAATACATTCTCCCAAATGTAACACAGTTTTTAGCACTGATGGTTTCATTCTGCCGTTTTTGGCATGTCTACACGCTCAATTCTGCAACATTTCCTCCACAAATTGCTACCGCAATATCAGTATTCCTTATGTTTATTTATACGTACGTGATAGTCTGATGACGTAATTGTAAACTGAAATGTGATTAACTCTCTCAGGGTCAAGCCCTGGTTCTACCGGCCCGCGTATTTTGTTGATTAAAAAGCGCTGCACGGTATTTTCGCATCTCTGCCTATTGATATACGATGTTTATACTGCTGCATGGATAGGTGGCGTGAATGTGTGTCTTGCTCCCGCGGTATTTCGTTCTTTATGGCTCATTGTTTTCGCCTGCTGATAGAACACATTATTGGTATTCTGCGTAACAAAAATGGCGCGCCGTGGTTCATTTGATGAAGAAATTGCCGATATGCTAATTTTTTGAGACACTGTCGATGCTCTAGATAGAGAAGATGATTTGGACGACACAAGTGTCTTTGAAGGCGACTGCAGTACAATGCGTTCAGGCACAGAACTGTAAAATGGTGGCGGAAACAGTTTTTCCATTTGCTCTTATTAGGGCTATCGAATGCATTTTCGTTACACAGTTCATTTCAGACCAAGAACTGATTTCATTACCAGTCATGCCGGCAGCTCCAAATAACCAAAACGGAACAACACCCTGACTGACGCAGAGACATTTATCACACACAAGCAAAAATATGCACCCTGAGTAATGTTTGTTCTTCAAAATTATAGGAAGGAAGCGGGAGAGCATCTCGAAGGAGACACGTTATCAGTGCAAATAGTGCTGCGTGGGGTTCCGTATGGAACCCTGTATTAAAATATCTCATGCGAAAATGCAGTACAAACCCATGTAGAAAATGCTATTGTATTTAATACGATATTCAGCACTGATCACTATGAATTTATGAACTCATTTACTTAACCTGAATGAACGTATGACTTACGAAAATAGTGTCATGTATAATAAATTTAATGGTAACATCCTATGCGAGCAAACTGCTGAGGTCATCGTTCCCCTTGCACACTACTTAATCTAACTTAAACTAACTTACGCTAAGGACAACACACACATCCATGCCCGAGGGAGGACTCGAACCTCCGACGCAAAGGGGGGGGGGGGGGGGGACAAGGCACCTCAGAGCGCGTGGCTACCCCGCGCGGCTCACGTGTAATAATTTGTCCATGTTATACGAGACAGGATTTGGTTCATAGTTGCATGTTAACGAGGACAAAATTTGCTTAATATAGTGTCAATTTTATGTTTAGATGCTCGATATTTTCCAATTTAAAAATTTATGAATACAGCTAAAGTTGCATGCATTCTGTGAACGTGGGCAAGTATTGCGTCGGTACTCAGAGTGTTCAGAACCAGGTAATTGGAGTACAAAAACCATGTTTTTATGCCAAAATGAGAGTTTCACTCTGCAGCGAAGTGTGCGCTGTTATGTAACTTCCTGGCTTCCTGGCAGATTAAAACTGTGTGTTGGACAGAGACTCGAACTCAGGACATTTCCCTTTCGCGGACAAGTGCTGTGTCGACTTAGCTACCCAAGCACGACTCACGATCCGTCCTCACAGCTTCAGCTCTTTGCGAAAGACAGAACAGCTTCTGTGAAGTTCGGAAGGTAGGGGACGAGGTACTAGCAAAAGTAAAGCTGTGAAGACGGGTCGTAAGTCGTTCTTGGGTAGCTGAGTCGATACAGCACCCACCCGCGGAGGTCCCGAGTTCGATTTTCCGTCCGGCACACAGTTTTAATCTGCCAGGAAGTTTCATATTTTTATAATTTTTTTTTTTTTTTTTTTTTTTTAACGAAGTGGCAGAAGAATCCCTTCACGAATGGCCAGACTGCCACAAAACAGGGAATAATACAATACTGAAAGTTCTTGTCAAGTTGAAACCATATGTGAAATCAGGACTCGGAATAGCGCGTACTACACTGCAAAGTTCTATTTGAGGGTACGGAATATTGATTACTAGACGTAATCTCACAAAACTATGCACACATATATCAAAGTTAGGATTGTTAAGGTTATAATCTCATCCACCAAATTTATAAATTTAGTGTAAAACTGGGTTGAAAGAACATCTGTTTTACTAAGCGAATTATCTGGTGCACGACTGTACAATTTCAGACGATGGTTGCCTATCTAACAGGTTTCAGGAGCAACGAAGTTGATTATCAATAAGGATTTCATACAATTATTGACCGAATTTAAAATACTGTCCTAATACAATTATTAGGGGGTATAAATTACAGTTAAAAACTCTGTAAATTTGTTGAGGCAGCGTAACTTAAAGCCGCGTAAATACCCTAACTTGATTCCTCCAGTGCTTGATAATGAGAGCACTTAGCAACTTCCGACAACTTTTCACATGACTTCAAACATTTTCTTAACTTTTTCTCGCTTAACGACAACTATATAACACGTAACCCATTTGTAAGGTAATCTAAAGTGTGAGGCTGTTGTACACATGGAAGTTCAATTCTTTACAGAAGAGGGCGTGTACTGCTGAATTTATTAAAGGCGAAAATTTTGTTGACTGGTGCGAATGAGAGAGTGACAGGAAGTGGTTGAAGAGACACGGTTAGTGGTAGAGCATGAAGGATCCGTGGGGGATGAGGACAGGAGCAGAGAACGGACAGTGCATTGTGAAGGACTGTGGAGTGAAATTTCGCGCGGTCGAACACGTCCTACTGCCTGCGAATATTGCGCATTGCTCGACTACTCGCAGGAATGCGACGCCCTTATATGTGAGGGCCATGTCTGTGCAATGCACGTCCGTTCGATGTCCGGCGAGCGTTGCTGAAGCTCTTGGGCTACTTACAGAACTCCAACCGCGAACTCTTTCGCGATTCACAGAGAAACAGTGAAGTCTTTAATTTCATCAGTACGAACAAAAGAGGCAATTATGGTTTTTTCCAAACATGGAGTCGAGTCAGGATTTCCTGGTTATTGAGAATGGATAAGCTAGATTAATTGGAAGTGTTTCGGCAAAGCGCAATGCCAATGTAAAAGAAATCGCATACAAGGCGAAAGTGAGACCAGTTCCAGAGTACTGTTCCAGTGTTTGGAATCCTTACCAAGTAGATCAGACAACGGACAAGCAACGGATTCAGAGACGTGCTGCTAGATACTAACAGGTATGTGTAACACATACGAAAGCGTAACGGTAAGGCTTTGAGAAATTCTTCGACATAGTTTTCGCAAAATCCTGTTGGATAATTTACAGAACGTGTATTCGAATATGTGCGGCCATTTTGCTACCATCAACGACACCTCCCTTAGGAGTAATAACGATAAGAGAAATTAGGACGCGTATAGAAGAATGAACCACAGCCCTTATCCCCTCGCTCAGTATGCGAATGGAACAGAAAATAAAATCGATAACCAATATGGTACTGTACAGTGTCTGTCTTTACAATTCAAATTACACAAGCATGCATGTCTGAAGGAAAATTCAGTAATGTGAATTGTAACCACAGACATTGTATAATAAAATAAAAAGTATTACACGCTTCGACGGATTAAATGACGATCACAAGTAATGTCCCTCCTTGTTGTGGATATCACATAATGTGTGTGCGAGCGTTAGGAGATTTGTACAAATGTGACACACGAAGGTTTACGTAGGTTCTGGAGGCGTGCACAGATAGATGAATTGGTTACGGCAAAGATACGCAATACGCGAGAAATCCGCGTTCGAGTCCTGCTACGGCACGAATTCTCCTGTGTCACCAATGAAATGCACGGCTGAAGTCTATTTAGATTCGCACATTCCGAATAAAATTTCGTCAAACTCGGTAATACTGGTACGGCGCACCGAACGCCACCCAGCTGTACAGTGGCTTATCTAGTATATATAGGGCGTTTTACTATTTTCGGTACAGACTAAAGGAGCGAGGAGAGGATAGTAAAACAGGAAAATAATTGTATTATAGGACTGGAATCACTGGTTTCCCGGTAAGGACCTTATGGTGGCTCGGCTCTGAGCACTATGGGACTCAACTGCTGTGGTCATCAGTCCCCTAGAACTTAGAACTACTTAAACCTAACTAACCTAAGGACATCACACACATCCATGCCCGAGGCAGGATTCGAACCTGCGACCGTAGCAGTCGCACGGTTCCGGACTGCGCGCCTAGAACCGCGAGACCACCGCGGCCGGCGGACCTTATGGTAAAAGGATGGTTATGGGCTATATGCGTTATGGTACACTGGCACACTATTACGTGGCTACTTAAAAAAAAATTAAATCTTTGTGGTAAAATCTGCTAAATCATTGTAGAGTCCCCTTGCAGCTTCTAAACCTCTTTAGAAAAATTTACCACATTTAAAAAAAAGTGTACCATGCATGGATTAAGCTGCAGTTGACAGAGAAAAGTTATATGTTCATGTGGCTGTTCCGGAATATGTAGCACGAATCTACGGCAACAAGAGTATCGGTCGAGGCTAGTTAGTACCACAGCCTCCCATGTCCCTCGACTTCAACTCGTATTTTTTTACACGTGGGGACGGTTAAAAGCTTTGATCTGTTTCCAACAGCGTCGGTATTCAGGGAATATAGTTCGGATGGCTGTCAATGCATTTGGAAAACACCTGGGATTTTTTAACATGTACGTGCATTGATAAGGAAACGGGAAGAAGCCTACCTTTACAAGAACGGTGGCCATGACGAACACGTCTTGCAGCGAGTTTGTCTTCAAGTTCATATCTGCATTTTATAACAAAGGTGTTCATGTACTCTGTCGTAATCGTATTGGCAAAACGAGTGCTTTCTGGACTTACGTTAATCAGGATTATTTGCTTGTTTTCTTTCCTTTACTCGCACCTTTAGTTTGTACCTATAACAGTTATACACCCTCTGTACACTATGTAAAAAGAAACTGTGGCCGAAGTTTCAGGAAACATTAGTCACATACAGAGCAATAAGGCGTGGTATATGGTCATGCGCCCACAAACGCTTCATTTCATGTTAGAGCCCATTTTCTACTTCTCGCCATAATCACACTGATCATAGGAAAAACACAAAAACAAAACCCAGCAGCATTATACGAAATGGCTTCTTGCATGAAACGGTCAAAATACACTCTTGCTTATGTTTGGTTAAAACGTACTGCTTAGGTTCGCCGTCAGCGTTGGTTGATCCAATTGAACGAAGTAATGTTGACATGTGACTCACATCTTTGCCAGTACCGACGTGCGACAAACTTCATTGCTCTAGTTGCTTAGTGTTCATTACGGACTTGGTTTCCGGCACAGTGCAATGGAAGTGTGAGGATCTGGCAGATGCCCTTCTCCTGTACAGATCAGTAGATAGTAATACCCATGGCGCTCGACGTCGGTACCGAGAGAAATTTCAAGACTGACAGTGCCCAAAAAGAAGGAGTTGATCGTCGTCTTAGGGACCGTGGGACGTATAAATCTACTAGTTGCGACTGGAGGTGGCCTAGAAGGGCGAGGACACCTCAGCTGGAGGACACCTCAACTTCTTCGTACTGTTGACGGCAGCCCTACTGTCAGCGTAAGATAATTAGTTGCGCAAGTTAATTTTGTCCAGATGACTGTTGGGAGACTGCTATATGTGAACCTGCCATGTACAACGCGTGCAGCACTATCACAAATAATAAAAAACTGTTATACGCTTTAACAGCAGCATTATACGAAATGGTTTCTTGCATGAAATGGTCAAAATACACTCTTGCTTATGTTTGGTTAAAACGTACTGCTTAGGTTCGCCGTATATATATATATATATATATATATATATATATATATATATATATATGGCCCTATTTGAGCCTCAGGTACAGGGCGAGTCGCAGGTGGCGGATAGCGAACGATCCATCAGATATGGTGGACAGCTGCGAATAAGGGGAAACCCAAATAAGCAGTCCCGGACCGAGGCGGCAGCATCACGAGGGTGTGGGAGTGTGACTGTTGGCAAGGGTCACACTCATTCAAAAACCACAGAACCCGAAGACGTTGCTGTGTCATGGCGAGTAAGTGCCGCCATTACAATAAGCACCGTCAACACCCAAATCCAGGACGCGTCTGAAGTGGGAACCATCGGCATCCTGGTCAGCGTCTGTTCACACAATGTGCGGCTGGTCATAATGCTCCAGGAACTAACAATCCCTGGTTCTAAACACCCAGTGGAAACACTGGACCAACTTGATTACAAGCAAGTATGACTCGTGCAAGTAATAACAACATTACCCCAGGTGGTAACCAATCCACCCATCAACAGATGGCAACCAGGAATTCGGATTCTGGGGAACCTGGACTTACACGATTACATCAGAGAAAGTCGGAGCTCTCTGGCAAACTTCCACTTAAAACACCTACATACATTGGAACCTTTAACATAAATACATTAATCCAACCAGGAAAACTTCTAAACCTTACAACAGAACTTGAAAAGCAAAAGATAGTAATACTAGCTTTACAGGAGACACGTTTTACAGATGAAGAAACATCAGATTATGGCAACTATCGCATCTTTAAGAGCAAGACGGATAAACGAATCGGGAGCCCCCCATCTCGGGATGGCGTTTATCATACACAAGAGCGTGCTCAGCTCCATCAAGGAAGTTACTCCCGTAAATAATAGGATAATGACGATGCGCTTACAATGTGCCAACAAAACATACACAATGGTTAATGTTCATGCTCCCACAAACGGAGACAACAAGAAAAACCCCATAGCAACAGAAAAGTTCTGGGAAAATTTGGAGAATATAATGGCCAAGATTCCAAAAGATGATACAAAAGTTCTACTCGGCGATTTTAATGCCCAAATTGGTAGAGAGAAAATCCACCAAAAAACCGTAGGCAAATATCCTGCACATAACTTTACCAATAAAAATGGTACAAGGCTCGTCGAACTATGTAAGCAGAATAACCTGAAGATAATGTCAACATCTCTAAGAAAATGTCCAAGAAAACAAAAGACATGGAGATCTCCTATACAACAAATTGGCGAGTTTCAAATAGATCATGTGGCGATTTCATACCCAGTACAAAAAGAAATTTACGACGTCCAAGTACGCAGAGGAGCAAACATTGATTCAGACCATTACCTAACTAGAATTAAAATCAAGTTTACAGCACGAAGAAGTCATCAGAAGAAAACAGAAATACAGAAATATGACACCAAGAAGATTAAAGAATCTAAAGTAAAAGAAGAATGGGAGAAGGAAAAGGCAAACACATGGGAAGAATTTCATTCTAAAATCACGCGAATAGCTAAGGAAACTATTCCCTTGAAAAAGATATTCAAACACCCTTGGTGGGATTCAGACTGTGAAAATGCATTGGAAAGGAGAAAAAAGGCATTTCAAGAATATAACAGTAAAAAATCACAAGAAAGTCTACATTTATTTAACGAGGTTAGAAAACAGGTTTCAAAATCTATTAGGCAAGCAAAAAGGAAGTACACAAAGGCACAACTGGATGCCATAGAAGAAAATTTCCAAAACTATAATACAAGAGACTTCTACAGAACTTTCGCAGATAAAATACGAGGATATATCCCTCAAAATTTATGTTTCAGAAAACCAGATGGTAAATTAGCCCTAACAAACCAGGAGAACTGTCAAGTTTTGGCTCAATATTTTTCTAACCTACTAAATTGCCCAGAACCTAGTTTAAGGTTTCCCAAAGAAATCTGTGCCAACGCTCAACCGGATTCATTACCACCAACACAGGAAGAAATCAAATGTCACATTAAAAACTTAAAAAATAATAGAACATCTGGCGAAGATGGCATTGTTGCAGAGCTATTAAAAAACCTAGGACCAAAGACGTTGCAAGAGCTCACAAAAATAATAACAAAAATATGGGAAACAGAAAAATTACCAGAGGAGTGGAAATGTGCCCTTATTCACCCGTTACATAAAAAAGGAGACAGAACAAATGTCAATAACTACAGGGGAATCTCACTTTTACAAGTCACCTACAAAATTCTCTCAACATACCTGCTGAAAAGAACACAAGAGCAGCTGGAATGCCAAATTGGTGATTATCAAGCAGGCTTCCGCCCCGGTCGCTCATGCATAGAACAAATATTTAATTTAAAGACAATATTAAAACACAAAGCAATTAGAAATGCCCCCATAATTTGTACATTTGTAGATTTTAAGAAAGCCTATGACTCAATTGACCGGCAATCTTTGTTTAACATTTTAGAGGAACTTGGACTTGACTCCAAAACACTAAGGCTTAACAAAGAATCACTGACAGACACTGTATCTAAAGTTAAATTCAGGGGAGAAATCTCTGAACCTTTTCTCATAAAAACTGGAGTACGTCAAGGTGACGGGCTATCTCCACTTTTGTTTAATATAGTCCTGGATAAAGTCATTAAGGAATGGGAAAAAGAATTAAAAAATCAATCCTACTGGAAACCAATCCATCTTGGTAGAACCAAAGACAACGTGGAGATATCTTGTTTAGCATTCGCGGACGACTTGGCCATACTTGCAGATGATGAAGAAATCGCCACCAAACAAATAGAGATCCTTAAGGAATGCGCGGATAAAGTAGGTTTACAAATTTCGTTTCAAAAGACAGAATTTTTCTGTACGAAATTCCATATACACAGTTTGAACACAAAATATGGAAAAATAAATAGAGTAAAACATTTTAAATACCTAGGTGAAATTTTGGAGCCAACCGGAGGAGAGAAAGTTGCACAGAAGATCAGACAACAGAAAATGAAGAGAGCATATGGTATGACACATGAAATATACAATAAAAAATGCATCTCCTCGAACACAAAAATCAGACACTACTGCGCAGTAATTAAGCCAGCAGCACTATATGCTAGTGAAACGCTCACACTCCACACAAAATGTGATTTAGAAAAAATACTAAAAGAAGAACGAAAAATTATGAGAAAGATTTTAGGTCCAAAATTAACAGAAGAAGGATACCGGATACAATCAAGAAGAACCACAGAAACTATATCAAACCTGGCAGCAGACATAAGAAGGCGAAGATTAAAATTTTATGGACATGTCACTAGACTTCCCCCCACACGACTCACCAACAGAATTCTCACTTACATAGAAAAAGTCCAATCAACAACACCATGGATTAGCCAAGTAAAATTAGATTTACAAAAAGCAAATATTGAACTTAAAGATGTCAAAGATAGAAAAACTTTTAGAAATAAGGTGGAAAAGTGGAATGTATTGTCGGAGAAGGAAGCACTAAAGAGACCAGGAACAAAATGGACAGAAGAAAGAAAAAGAAAACATGGAGAACGAATGAAAGAAGTATGGAAGAAACGACGTCAGAAAGCTTTGCGTGATCCTTCTAGGTCCATTCGCGATAAGTAAGTAAGTTATATATATGGTGTTAAAAAAAGGTAAGGCCAAACTTTCAGGAAACATTCCTCACACACAAAGAAAGAAAATATGTTATGTGGACATGTGTCCGGAAACGCTTACTTTCCATGTTAGAACTCATTTTATTACTTCTCTTCAAATCACATTAGTCATGGAATGGAAACACACAGCAACAGAAGGTACCAGCGTGACTTCAAAAACTTCGTTACGGGAAATGTTCAAAATGTCCTCCGTTAGTGAGGATACGTGCATCCACCCTCCGTCGCATGGAATCCCTGATGTGCTGATGCAGCCCTGGAGAATGGCGTATTGTAACACAGCCGTCCACAATACGAGCACGAAGAGTCTCTACATTTGGTACCGGGGTTGCGTAGACAAGAGCTTTCAAATGCCCCCATAAATGAAAGTCAAGAGGGTTGAGGTCAGGAGAGCGTGGAGGCCATGGAATTGGTCCGCCTCTACCAATCCATCGGTCACCGAATCTGTTGTTGAGAAGCGTACGAACACTTCGACTGAAATGTGCAGGAGCTACATCGTGCATGAACCACATGTGTCGTACTTGTAAAGGCACATGTTCTAGCAGCACAGGTAGAGTATCCCGTATGAAATCATGATAACGTGCTCCATTGAGCGTAGGTAGAAGAACATGGGGCCCAATCAAGATATCACCAACAATGCCTGCCCAAACGTTCACAGAAAATCTGTGTTGATGACGTGATTGCACAATTGCGTGCGGATTCTCGTCAGCCCACACATGTTGATCATGAAAATTTACAATTTGATCACGTTGGAATGAAGCCTCATTCGTAAAGAGAACATTTGCACTGAAATGAGGATTGACATATTGTTGGATGAACCATTCGCAGAAGTGTACCCGTGGAGGCCAATCAGCTGCTGATAGTGCCTGCACACGCTGTACATGGTGCGGAAACAACTGGTTCTCCCGTAGCACTCTCCATACAGTGACCTGGTCAACGTTACCTTGTACAACAGCAACTTTTCTGACGCTTACATTAAGGTTATCGTCAACTGCACGAAGAATTGCCTCGTCCAGTGCAGGTGTCCTCGTCGTTCTAGGTCTTCCCCAGTCGCGAGTCATAGGCTGGAATGTTCCGTGCTCCCTAAGACGCCGATCAATTGCTTCGAACGTATTTCCTGTCGGGACACCTTCGTTCTGGAAATCTGTCTCGATACAAACGTACCGCGCCACGGCTATTGGTCCATGCTAATCCATACATCAAATGGGCATCTGCCAACTCCGCATTTGTAAACATTGCACTGACTGCAAAACTACGTTCGTGATGAACACTAACTTGTTGATGCTACGTACTGATGTGCTTGATGCTAGTACTGTAGAGCAATGAGTCGCATGTCAACACAAGCACCGAAGTCAACATTACCTTCCTTCAATTGGGCCAACTGGTGGTGAATCGAGGAAGTACATTACGTACTGACGAAACTAAAATGAGCTCTAACATGGAAATTAAGCGTTTCCGGACACATGTCCACATAACATCTTTTCTTTATTTGTGTGTGAGGAATGTTTCCTGAAAGTTTGGCCGTACCTTTTTGTATATCAACCTGAAGAGGACCGCAGCAAGTTTAGCTGTTTTACTAGTCACGATGAGGCAACCCAATACCCAAAATTATTTCATCCTAAATTAGTATTTTCCTTTATGTACTCAACATAATGTTCTTCATCATGATCAAAGCCAAGAGTTCCCCGTTATTTTTGATAAGTGCGAAAGTTGTTTATCAATAACAGAAATATGTTTTATGTAAGCTGTCCGGAGTAATGTGAGCCGCGCGGTCTTGGGCGTCTTGTCGGGGTCCGCGCGGCTCCCCCCGTCGGAGGTTCGAGTCCTCCCTCGGGCATGTGTGTGTGTGTTGCCCTTAGCGTAAGTTAGTTTAAGTTAGATTACGTAACGCGTAAGCTTAGGAACCGATGACCTCAGCAGTTTGGTGCCATAAGACCTTACCACAAATTTCCATTTCCGGAGTAATAAAGAAAGGTTTTCTTTCTTCTTCGCGGATGGATCACTTAGGACCGCGATCAATCAACATTTGTTGGACTTCCTTTTCGCCCAGTATTCCTTCATAAACAACGAATGGGCTAGCTTTCGTTGCGTAGACCTTGTATGTGGGTTAGTTATTCTCTCTTCTTCCTCAAAACCCCGTGTGTTTGTGATTTTTCTGATTTCATTTCTAACATGTAGATTTGGAGATACTAATTCTCTCAGGTCTTTTTCCGTCTGTTTGTACCAGTTCGGTCTTGTAGTTTTGTTCTTTTAAAAATGTATGGATTTTGTACGTTAACCTGTTTGAGTCCATTCTTTCTAAGTGCCCCATGAATTGGATTCTTCTCATCCGCATTGTGTCTGTTATTTTGGAGATAAATGGTTCAAATGACTCTGAACACTATGGGACTTAACATCTATGGTCATCAGTCCCCTAGAACTCTTAAACCTAACTAACCTAAGGACATCACACAACACCCAGTCATCACGAGGCAGAGAAAATCCCTGACCCCGCCGGGAATCGAACCCGGGAACCCGGGCGTGGGAAGCGAGAACGCTACCGCACGACCACGAGCTGCGGACTATTTTGGAGATATTTTTATATATTTCTGCATTGGGTTTTGGATAATGTGCCCCATCTTTAGTTCTTGGTCCTAGGATTTTCCTCATTATCTTACGTCCTTTCACTTCTAATTCCTCTTTTAGTGTTCTGTGTTGAAGGTTTAGTGTCTCAGATGCCTAGAGAGCTTATATATTTTTGTTTTGCCTTTTTTTTACTTCTTTTGAGGAAATTGCGTTTTCTAGCGCTACATGATAAATCTTTATTGTTTTTTCATTCGTACTAAAACTTCCCTCCGTCTCAGATCAACAATTTTCGAATAAAACCTGAAGTAAATATTGACAATTTCAATTTTGCTTTAAAAACTGTTTGATATTACGTAACAAACAAGAAGATAGATATGTAGAACAAAGATGTTCCGTATGTTACGCGGCCCTTTGTATCTCTTCACTCAATTTTAACACTGTACATCGATTCCGGTTTCCAGGGGAATCTAGTAAGACAGTGATCGCATACGAAACAAAGCGATCGAAATGAGGTAACACCCAACAGGTGTGCAACATACTTACGGTGCCGGTAAAGGGGATACGATCTTTACTAGGAAATTTACCGTAGTCTACTACTAGGAAAATAACCGTAGTATTCGCTTACTTACGATAGTCCACGGTAGCCCACAATACAACTCTGTCAGCAGCTGATTTTCGAGCACGAGTTCCACGAATGGTTCATTCAGTAGTGTGACAACCGTCACTTCAGTGCAAATGTGTTGTTCAAGGAGGAGGCTTCGTTTCGAACTAGATGATTAATTTCTTGAAGACATGCAGAAGCCGAGCTCTAACATGCAAATGAAGTGTTTCGACATCCCAGTCCATATAAAATATTTTATTCTTCTAGGTGTGAGGGATGTTTCATGGGAGTTTGCACATACCTTCTTGTTACACCTTGTACGGTGATGTAACTAATGCCTTCAGGCATCGGTAACTGTGCTGTGGAGAGCGTCAACTGGCGCCTTCTCCGCCACGCTACTAATGTTTTCGCCACTCTCGTATCTCACAATAATGCTGTTGTCACCTTCACCGCCGCTCGCGATTTTCTGATGCAAGGAAGTAGTGGCGGCTCTCCCAATCCGCAGAGGAAACCTGAGTGTAATTTATATAGCTGTTGGTCCTACCCACATTCGTATGAGTTATTTTCGGCGTTCGGTATGCCGGCGACGTCGGCGCCCCTTCGGTATTGACTCTGCAACCCCTGGCGGACCGGCGCGTGCCGTCCATCATTTTGCACGGTCGTTTGTCCCACTGTAGCGCTGCTCGCGGCCTGTAAATAAGGCCTGCAGAACGGCTCAGAGGGTCGTCTGCGCCCACATAGTACAGAAGTAAGCAGAACGGCCCTTCCCGTGGCAAAGGGCCGGAGAGCGTGTGTCCGGACACCCCATTCCTTGGGTACCTACTGTTCCTAGCGCAGCACAAGTCGTGCAGCTCTTTTCCCTCTGTTTGCTTCTTTACTCACTACCTCATCTCTTTCTATCGGATTTCTTTTAGATTTGTTAGTTTTCAAGTTAACTACAACTTGTTCATTTTACGATTCTGGTGGTAAGATCAAAAGAGGGATATGTCTTTGAAATATATTGCAAAAATGCATAATCTAGAACAACCTTATAGTTACTCCCATATGCTCATCAGGAACAATACAACCTTATGACACAATCTATAATCATAGAATAAAGGCAAACAATAGAAAATAACTGAATACCGCCTCCCTGATCCAAACAACACTATTTTTATCACAAGTATCGTGTAACTGAGAAAAATAGTATATTTCGAAGCAAAATCCATTTCCACATCTTCATACGCATTCCTATTATTTGTATAAAGATTAATAATTAAACAACACATATCAAAATAGACAATATAATGGAGATACTATCGTTTTTAGTACCCTGGATTGTAACATGGAAGAGTTAATTCCACATTATTTACTTAGTGAAGAACCCTGTTTATTCTGACCAGCACATATATTCATAAACTTATCACTCCTTATCGCTGTTCCAAACTTCACATCCAGATTATTGTCTTCCGCTCCAACACTCACTTTATTAATAGCACATTTATTTAGAATACTATCAAAATACCCACGAATTTGCAAAGGGATAACGTCAGTACTGTATGAAAAAATCCTGTAGTTTCACAGGTTTCAGAGAAATAACGTAAATATCTGCTCTTTGTAAATTATGAAAACGAGGGACTCTTCCAGTCTTAACAAGAGGGAATTCATATTTCATCATTCTACTTCTACTTGGTGAAACAGAAACGCATTTTGACTGAACAGTATACTCAAATATTTAATTTACGGCATCCCGTAACAGTGTTGTCATCACGCATCACGTTTTTTCATGCAATATGGGGACTTGTCTCTGTGGCATGTCCTCTTTCTGCACGAAACGAAATTTCGGCACTTGAAGACATGGAAAAAATCACTGATAAGTCTCATTTTGGAACCAACAGATACGGAATCGTGTGAAAATAACTACTTCACTAATAACTCATATACGCCAAAAATTAAGTCTCCACTTAGATCTCAACGCCTCAATTACTGTCGGCGGAACACCGAACTACACTTTGTTTACGTACAGGCGGAACTAAAGGCGCCCGATAATACTCGACAGTTCACGACTGGCGCACCTGGCTCGGCATCGTTCACTCATAAAGGGTGTTTCAAAAATGACCGGTATATTTGAAACGGCAATAAAAACTAAACGAGCAGCGATAGAAATACACCGTTTGTTGCAATATGCTAGGGACAACAGTACATTTTCAGGCGGACAAACTTTCGAAATTACAGTAATTACAATTTTCAACAACAGATGGCGCTGCACGTAATGTGAAAGATATAGAAGACAACGCAGTCTGTGGGTGCGCCATTCGGTACGTCGTCTTTCTGCTGTAAGCGTGTGCTGTTCACAACGTGCAAGTGTGCTGTAGACAACATGGTTTATTCCTTAGAACAGAGGATTTTTCTGGTGTTGGAATTCCACCGCCTAGAACACAGTGTTGTTGCAACAAGACGAAGTTTTCAACGGAGGTTTAATGTAACCAAAGGACCGAAAAGCGATACAATAAAGGATCTGTTTGAAAAATTTCAACGGACTGGGAACGTGACGGATGAACGTGCTAGAAAGGTAGGGCGACCGCGTACGGCAACCACAGAGGGCAACGCGCAGCTAGTGCAGCAGGTGATCCAACAGCGGCCTCGGGTTTCCGTTCGCCGTGTTGCAGCTGCGGTCCAAATGACGCCAACGTCCACGTCTCGTCTCATGCGCCAGAGTTTACACCTCTATCCATACAAAATTCAAACGCGGCAACCCCTCAGCGCCGCTACCATTGCTGCACGAGAGACATTCGCTAACGATATGGTGCACAGGATTGATGACGGCGATATGCATGTGGGCAGCATTTGGTTTACTGACGAAACTTATTTTTACCTGGACGGCTTCGTCAATAAACAGAACTGGCGCATATGGGGAACCGAAAAGCCCCATGTTGCAGTCCCATCGTCCCTGCATCCTCAAAAAGTACTGGTCTGGGCCGCCATGTCTTCCAAAGGAATCATTGGCCCAGTTTTCAGATCCGAAACGATTACTGCATCACACTATCGGGACATTCTTCGTGAATTTGTGGCGGTACAAACTGCCTTAGACGACACTGCGAACACCTCGTGGTTTATGCAAGATGGTGCCCGGCCACATCGCACGGCCGACGTCTATAATTTCCTGAATGAATATTTCGATGATCGTGTGATTGCTTTGGGCTATCCGAAACATACAGGAGGCGGCGTGGATTGGCCTCCCTATTCGCCAGACATGAACCCCTGTGACTTCTTTCTGTGGGGACACTTGAAAGACCAGGTGTACCGCCAGAATCCAGAAACAATTGAACAGCTGAAGCAGTACATCTCATCTGCATGTGAAGCCATTCCGCCAGACACGTTGTCAAAGGTCTCGGGTAATTTTATTCAGAGACTACGCCATATTATTGCTACGCATGGTGGATATGTGGAAAATATCGTACTATAGAGTTTCCCAGACCGCAGCGCCATCTGTTGTTGAAAATTGTAACTACTGTAATTTCGAAAGTTTGTCGGCCTGAAAATGTACTGTTGTCCCAAGCATATTGCAGCAAACGGTGTATTTCTATCGCTGCTCGTTTAGTTTTTATTGCCGTTTCAAATATACCGGTCATTTTTGAAACACCCTGTATTATAGTCACAGTGCGTATTCCTAGCGTCTGCTGAAATGGACAGTGGTCGTGCAAATAAATTTCATCGAAGAGTATGCTCAGATGGAAAATCGTTGATAAATAACGTAGTTCCGTTCTGCCGAGAAGAAAAACAGGAAGGTCTATTACGTTTTAAAAAAAGTAAAAATGTGATACTCCTAATTGAGAGGGAGGATACTGCAGCAGGGCGTGCACACTTTCTTGGAACAATGAGACAAAACGAGATTGGTGCGAAGAAACCTAAAACTGTGTTCGGAAGCCCAATTCCAGTTATTAGATCGGAAAACAACAGTTTTAATATCGTGCGCTTCTTTTCAGAAGAATGTATTAACAGCAATTGTATTACACGTTCGGTTCAGTTATTAGACAGTAATACAAATTTCATTTCTTCCCCATTTCCTACAATTCCCTGTAGAATATGTTAAAAGCAAAAGTACCGTTGTTTCCTACACACATACAGTTGCATTGTTCGACGATAAAACAAGTTATATTTCCCTCGTGTTCATTTCGACTGTTTTTCAGTAGACGTATGTTAACGGAATGTATGTTTGTTCTATTTGCTCCGCTTATGACAAGTACAGTTCAGGAAACACGTTACATTTTGATTGAGCGCAGTTATATCACTCGTGCGACACTCGAAATAAACAATAGCAGAACATGTCAACAGTTCGCAGTGCACTTAGCTGAAACGACAGTCGTAAGGTGAAGAAAAAGCAGTCGCCCTCCGTTTCTGGTGGTGGCGCCGCTGTGGCAATCGCGGCTTTGGTGTCTCCCTCTGGTGGGAAAGGGGAAAGGTTACCTGTTGACGTGCATTTAAGGGGCGCTATGAGGTCGCCACTGGGTCAGTCTGGGGTCAGTCGGAGTCAGCCTGGGTCAGTCTCTCTTCCCCAGCTTGCTAGTCTGTCTCTCGTCGGCATTTGTTAGGCAGTTAGTGTCTCTAGGTCGTTCGGAGTGCTAGTATGTCTGTCGTTCGGATCAACCTTTAAGACCGGCAAATGAGAGTCTTTCCACTCCGCCAGTAAGAGAAGTCAGTGAGTGGTCGCCCGGTCGGGGCTTAGTTCCTGCACCTGAGTCTGCGCTTTAGGGCGCCAGTCTGCTCGAGTTTGCTCAGGCAATGGTCATTGGCGGTTGGATCGATCGGTTGGTCGGTCGCCGCACTGAGACACAAGATGATTTGTCCCTCTTGAGCGTCGGCGCATGTGAGTCCAGTGGGTCGCGCCGTATAGCGAGGGGTAGTGGCTTCGCGGTCAACACGAGAGCTACAGGAGTCAACCCACGACTTCGGTCTGGCCGGTGCGAGCTGCGACGCCGTGAGACGGGAGATCGGCGCGCCTTCCTGCGTCCGTTGAAGCGGCTGGCAGTGGACGGTTCGTGAGAGCGATTTGGGGGTGCTGCGCCAGGTCTTCTCGAGAAATCGCAGTTTATTAAAAGTTCAGTGATTGGTGATATGTTGTGTGATTTACTCTTGTTAAATTCTACTTGAATCTTGGTCAGTCTCTCGTCCCCAGCTTGTTCGTCTGTCTCTCGTCCGCATTTGTTAGGCAGTTAGTGTCTGTCTGTCGTTCGGAGCTGCCTCTGTCATGTTTGTCGGATTTGGTGTGTTAACGAATTTATTGCTTGGAGTGTGACGGCCTAACTCCTGAAACGTGTACTGATCTTGCCTATCATCTTGACAGGCGGTATCTGTGTACTGTAGAGCATCTTAACCTGTTTGGCCAACCCTGTAGAAGTTTATATAAGATTGCATTTCATGGGTTTTTATTTAAATGATCATTTTAGTATATAAAGTTGCCACTCTTTCACCGTAAGACTTTCTTAGAAGTTAAAATCAAGTTGCACCTTCGGTGGCAAAGTTAATATTTTAATTTTTAGTGTTTTGTACCATTTCCATCCTTCCTACGGGGGTGCATAGTTTATGTGCTTGTGTAAATTGTTAAAACTTTTGGTTTAAAGTAATCTGGTGTGTTGCAGATTTGCACCAGTGTAGTCTTTCAGAGACTGTTTTGACTGGGGCCGCAGCTCGTGGTCGTGCGGTAGCGTTCTCGTTTCCCGCGCCCGGGTTCCCGGGTTCGATTCCCGGCGGGGTCAGGGATTTTCTCTGCCTCGTGATGACTGGGTGTTGTGTGATGTCCTTCGTTTAGTTAGGTTTAAGTAGTTCTAAGTTCTAGGGGACTGATGACCGTAGATGTTAAGTCCCATAGTGCTCAGAGCCATTTGAACCATTTGAACTGTTGTGAGTGGTCGTAACTACGGCCGTGTCAAAAGGGAGCAGCAAGGTTCTCTGCCCGAAAGCTCATACAGTCAAAACTCGTTCGTTTCTGTCTCTGAATAAATTGTAACTAGATATTTAGAGGGTGTTTCCTGATTATAATTTTAAATCTGTTTCTTTAAAAAAAAAAATGGCCGGCCGGTGTGGCCGTGCGGTTAAAGGCGCTTCAGTCCGGAACCGCGCTGCTGCTACGGTCGCAGGTTCGAATCCTGCCTCGGGCATGGATGTGTGCGATGTCCTTAGGTTAGTTAGGTTTAAGTAGTTCTAAGTTCTAGGGAACTGATGACCACAGAAGTTAAGTCCCATAGTGCTCAGAGCCATTTGAACCATTTGAACTGTTGTGAGTGGTCGTAACTACGGCCGTGTCAAAAGGGAGCAGCAAGGTTCTCTGCCCGAAAGCTCATACAGTCAAAACTTGTTCGTTTCTGTCTCTGAATAAATTGTAACTAGATATTTAGAGGGTGTTTCCTGATTATAATTTTAAATCTGTTTCTTTAAAAAAAAAAATGCCCGGCCGGTGTGGCCGTGCGGTTAAAGGCGCTTCAGTCCGGAACCGCGCTGCTGCTACGGTCGCAGGTTCGAATCCTGCCTCGGGCATGGATGTGTGTGATGTCCTTAGGTTAGTTAGGTTTAAGTAGTTCTAAGTTCTAGGGAACTGATGACCACAGAAGTTAAGTCCCATAGTGTTCAGAGCCATTTTTTTAAAATGCTTTTAGGCACTCGTAAAGTGAATAAAATTCCCATGTGTTACAAGCAATTTGGTTATGATTTCATCAGTTACTCCCTGGCCACTTCTTCCATGCTTACATAGTGTGATTAAATGTGTTTATGTTCTTGACGAATCGCTAGTAAATAAAATAAGTTCTTACGAATATTCTTTGAAAATAAATCACGGTTCCCTCCTCAATAGGTATCACATGGACTGAGTGCATCACGCTTGCCAACAGCACTCGGCAGACCCGGACGGTGACTGAAAAGTGAACAGGTTATACACAAATCAGTGAAAAAATTGCATAATGTAGATAATGTCGTGAACCAAATAATATAGGTAATAACGCTTCCCGAAACCAGGCAGAATGGACTGAAAAAGAAACAGTCAGGATAATGACGTGTCGTTTCATATCATTAAGTTTTTCTTTCACTTCCAATATACGAAGAAGAGCTCCACACACTGCATAGCAGATGGCATTAATGGGGCGTAGATGGCAACCTTGTCGCGGAGAATCTGCTATATATCTCACGTATTTTCTCTAGAATGGAAACAGTAGCACTTTTCTTCCATCGTTAAAAACAATTTCGATATGTTAGCTGTGTTTCGTACGCAGCAACCTATATCCTGAACCCCCCCCCCCCCCAAATATAAACTGGCGAGCGACTACTTTTTCACTGCTAACTTCTCAAAATATGCGCGGTGATGTACTACACTCCCAAGTATCACAAGAACTATACCCCACAACGAAAACAAAACAAGTTCTTATCAGGATGCAATGGTTATAAGACATGGAAAAATAATATTGTCTTACCGAATAGTTTCCTCTAAACCGAATGAGAAAGACTGCATAGCGGAGAACACGTGCAAATACCAAAACAGTGTTTTTTTACGCGAAAAGTGAAATTTTCACTGAGACGCTAACTACAGAGACAGATGTAGCTGTGTTTCATCTACGTAAAATTCTTTTTTTCAGGCAAATCGGATGGCTAGAAATTTCACTCCCTATGTATCGTGCGATACATGCTGTTTGGAGCAGCCAGCACCTCAGTTCTTGTGGATACCAAGTATGGATGGGAAAAACCGACGGGTTCAAACCGATACCGGTATTGTAGTTCAGAGTAACGAGTATTTTCCGGTATTTGTTGGATCTCGTGTATAACAGGTGTTTTTTTATTTATTTTTAACTAATAACCCAGTAAAAAAAATGAAATATCAATCAGCCGTATCACCAGAGCTAAAATTTTTCTTTTTTAAATAACCGCCTAAAAAAGAAAAAGTAATTTTTATTCATGAAATTTGTATTCGTTTGAAGTCTTGCACTATTGTAGAAAATGCGAAGTGATCAGTGCTGTTTTAATAACAATGCCGACAGAAACGACCAACAAAGACAAGGCATAAGAATTGGTACAGTACTGCTGATACAATACTGTGCGTGTTGCGGAGTGTCATGGCCTCAGGTACAGACGTGCATGCAGTGTGCCAGACGTGGCCCCCACCTGGTCTGTACGGGTGTTTCTCGCTGTCTTCGCCAGACACATGTTGTATAGCAGAATGGCATTAACCCTAATTTAGAAACATATTTATGAAGTGACATAGCAAGGAAGTGCAGTGCTTCAATTTGATTTACAAGAGTAAATGTTTGTCTGCTGTTTCTATGAAATAATAAAGAGGAAACAAATTATTGTAACAGTAACAAATTAAAAATCTAATAACAATAAATTCACAGTACACAATGAAAATAGGAGGTAACTGATTGGCTGCTTGTGTCCGCATGATATTCCTTTATCTGCTTGTAGCCATTGAAAATGAGAAAATTAACAAGAAAAATAGAATTCTCCAACCTCAGCTTTCATCTTTAAGCACAGACTATTCGCAATGCCCAAATAGTGGCACGATCCCTGTTATTAGAACCTGATTGTTTGAACAGAGAAAATAGAACCAATAGGAGAAAACTGGTGATGGTTTTGTAGTATTCAACTTCTTATCACTTTTCGAGAGAAGCAGCGAACGGTGGACGGGCTAAGCTTTCTTTTATTTGCCTGTTTAACTTAATACTTTGATTCTACATCTACATCTACATCCACACTCCGCAAGCCACCTGACGGTGTGTGGCGGAGGGTACCTTGAGTACCTCTATCGGTTCTCCCTTCTATTCCAGTCTCGTATTGTTCGTGGAAAGAAGGATTGTCGGTATGCTTCTCTGTGGGCTCTAAACTCTCTGATTTTATCCTCATGGTCTCTTCGCGAGATATACGTAGGACGGAGCAATATACTGCTTGACTCCTCGGTGAAGGTATGTTCTCGAAACTTCAACAAAAGCCCGTACCGAGCTAATGAACGTCTCTCCTGCAGAGTCTTCCACTGGAATTTATCTGTCATCTCCGTAACACCTTCGCGCGATTGCTAAATGATCCTGTAACAAAGCGCCCTGCTCTCCGTTGAATCTTCTCCATCTCTTCTATCAACCCTACCTGGTAGGGACCGCACACTGCTGAGCAGAATTCAAGCAGTGGGCGAACAAGAGTACTGTAACCTACTTCCTTTGTTTTCGGATTGCTTTTCCTTAGGATTCTTCCAATGAATCTCAGTCTGGCATCTGCTTTACCGATGATTAATTTTATATGGTTATTCCATTTTAAATCACTCCTAATGCGTACTCCCAGATAATTTATGGAATTAACTGCTTCCAGTTGTTGACCTGCTATATTGTAGCTAAATGATAAGGGCTCTTTCTTTCTATGTATTCGCAGCACATTACACTTGTCTACATTGAGATTCAATTGCCATTCCCTGCACCATGCGTCAATTCGCTGCAGATCTGTTATCGAGGAACTCTTCAATCCAATCACACAAGTGGTCTGATAGTCCATATGCTCTTACTTTGTTCATTAAACGACTGTGGGGAACTGTATCGAACGCCTTGCGGAATTCAAGAAATACGGCATCCACCTGGGAATCCGTGTCTACGGCCCTCTGAGTCTCGTGGACGAATAGCGCGAGCTGTGTTTCTCACGATCGTCTTTTTCGAAATAAGAGAGCCAAATTTTTCCAATCTTTGTTCGATTTCCGAGTTTATTACAGGAAATGATAGTAATAAAAAGCGAGAATCGGTTATTTCAGCAACCAGTTATTTTGAGCGGTATTAATAGTCAAGTTGAACTGGTGTTGAGGAAAACCGCTATAACAGAAGACGGGTTTCAGCGATAACCGCAATCGCTAGTGCCCAGAGGAAGGGAGAAACTTGACACACCTCGCGGGGCCAGAAGGTCTCTCTACTTGCTTCTACGCCCCGAACAGTACGCGGCTTGGCGTTGCCTTCCCACAGCGCAGCGCTTCCCACGCCGCCGGCAGTGCCCACGTAATTAACCCTCCGACAGTCGCGCATGTATCTGTGAGATACGTGACCTATTTTTTCTCTAATATATCCGCAATGAACAGTGTTAACGGTTTGTTGACCCACGACACCTTGTGTCATACCTTTCTTATTGCTTCACAGGAATTTCAGTCTTATCCCGATACTGACAAGGTCATAAATGAGCTAGGTGTGGGAACGTGTACTGCCTGTATCTCTCAGAT
This sequence comes from Schistocerca nitens, assembly GCF_023898315.1. Classification (NCBI taxonomy): domain Eukaryota; kingdom Metazoa; phylum Arthropoda; class Insecta; order Orthoptera; family Acrididae; genus Schistocerca; species Schistocerca nitens. The sequence continues at coordinate 1,157,291,515 of NC_064614.1, read as the reverse complement.
ACAGCGCGCCTACTCGGGTAACGCTTTGTCGTCGCTAATGACTGCAGCTGTTGCATTGTCTGCAGCGTACGCAATTCGGCAGTTGCAATGTTGTCTTCTAAATGAAGCAACGTTTCGTTGTAGCTACGTATACTCTCTTTCAAAATGAGTAAACGATATGATCTAGAAAATCCTAAGGATTTGGAAGAAGTACATCGCCTTCTTCTCGACGACGAGGTATTCATTGAAGATGAAGATGATCTTGCAGAAACTGATTCTGAAACCGAAGATATACTCGAAACACGATCTGTAGACTCAGACACAGATCATGAATTTCATGAAGAGGAAAACAATGAAGCGCAGGAAACTGACGAACATTACTATTTTGGTGAGTAGAAAAGACAATAAATATGCTTTCAGATGTAATAATAACAATATCTAATAATGGTGTAATGTACTTATTTTTTATTTTAGGTAAGGATGGAACTAGATGGAGGAAAGTGCCTTGGAAAGCAACACAGACACGGCCTCATAATATACTAACCAAACTGCCTGGGGTAGTTGCAGACGCAAAGATAATGATAACTGAAATTGACTGCTGGCGCCTATTCATCAGTAATGATATCCTAGATCTAATTGTGGTCAACACTAACAGGCGTATAGCTGATCTAAAAGGAAACTTTGCTGCAAGGACTCAGATGCAATCGAAATAAAATCCTTTCTTGGCTTGTTATACCTCGTTGGTGTGTTCCGTGGTGGGCGACAGAATGTTCACGACTTCTGGACAGCAGATGACCTTGGTCTGAATATTTTTAGAGTGACAATGTCCGGAAAACGTTTCCTGTCCCTAATAACATGTGTTCGTTTTGATGATGGAGCCACAAGACAAGAACGGCGCAAGACAGCCGTGAGGGAAATGTTCACCATGTGTTTGAATAACTGCAAGACACATTACTCCCTCGGTCAGAACGTCACAGTTGATGAGCAGCTACCAGCATTTCTAGGCCGGTGTGGATTTCGCCAGTTCATACCATCCAAACCATCTAAATATGGCATCAAAATTTTCTGCCTATATGATGCCAAGCTTTATTATACTTACAACATGGAAATATATTGTGGATTACAACCAGAAGGACCCTTTCAGAATAACAACTCCGCCAAAGAAGTAGTTCCGAGACTTGCCGAACCAATATATGGGATGGGTAGAAACATTACAGCAGATAACAGGTTCACAAGTTTGGAGTTTGTAAGATTACTGCATAAAAGGAGACTGTCGTTTGTAGGCACAATTAGAAAAAACAAGAAGGAACTGCCATCGAATTTCGTAGCACCAAAAAGTAGACAGCAATATGATAGCGTATTTGGCTACAGCATGTCATATGTCCCGAAAAAAAGGGAAAACTGTAGTCCTCCTTTCGAGTATGCATGTATCGTCAAGTGAGGTTTCGGAAGGTTTAGAGAAAAAACCAGCTATTATTCTACACTATAATGACACCAGATCTGGAGTTGATGTAGTTGACCAACTCTGTACAACCTACAATGTAGCTAGGTCAACAAGAAGATTGCCTATGGTGATTTTTTTCTACCTGTTGAACATTGCAGGCATCAACTCAAGAGTAATTTTCTTGGGCAACAAGAATAAATACTCATATCGGCGCGAGTACCTCAAAACTTTGGCTCTAACTCTACTGCAAGATCATCTCAAAAGAAGAGCTCTTATTATGACTGTACCTGATGATATAAAGTCAATGCTAGTGAAATACAAACCTAAAGGAAAAGAGCAAGAAAACGCTGAACAATCCTTGGAATCAGAAAACGAGAAAAGAAAAAGGTGCCAGTCATGCTACAGGGGGACAAAAAAGACTTATCTCAGCAAGTATACATGTGAAAAATGAGGTACACATCTTTGTTTGCAAAAGCACACAAAAATGATTTGTGAACAATGTCTTTCTGTAGAGGGCAATCAGTAAAAAGAGACATGCTTTGATTAGTTCAATAATTTATTTGTGTCTATAACAAAATCAATTTTTAAAAAGAATTTCACGTACTTCTCCATAACAAAATGTCAAATATTTCTGTTAATTTGAAAGTGAAATGAGCCTGAGTTCACTGCTGTATTTGTAAAATCTGTAGCAATAAAGGTAACTGCGATTTAAAACAAAAACAAAAGAAAAAGAACCTGTAAACAAACAAAAAACCACAAAAATTGTCGCATGTATCCACGAGATACATCGCGACTCGTGGCGTCATGAAAGTTGACGCGCCTGCTCGAGGGTTAAGAGCCGCCTGCTAGGGGCGCCTGTCAGTCACGTGTCATGCGGGCTGCAGTATGGGAGCGAGGCAGGCTACACACCTGCTGATGAGCGCAGCCTCAAGCCACGGACACTGCCGACTCTGTGCCAACGCACAGATACCCGTCATTCGCCAGGCGTGTATCCATTACACAGTTCTCAGAAGAGACGCCATTACGTCAAAACACGACGTAGTGACTGGGAGACGGGGAGGTAAAGGAGAATGAGAGGAGAGGAAGGAAGAAGATTAAGACTTAATGCCCCGTCGGCGAAATTCTAGGAACGAAGCACTTGCTGGAACTGGAAATGGATGGAGAAGGAAATCCACCTTGTGCTTTCGTAAAGGTAAGGGCACCGGGGTGGCAGTTATGGCGTAGAGATTCATAATGAAAGATTAAAGAAAAAACACTTTCATCGGATTTGTCAACCTGGAAGATGTGTTCCGAAATTCTGTGAAATAAGGAAAAGCAGGTGATATACAATATGTGTAAAAACGAAGAAGTAATTATAAGAATGGAAGACAAATGAAAGGACCGCATTAAAAAATGTGTAAGACGGCAATACAATGTTTAGTTTCTATCGTCCAGTCTACAGGGTATTTAAAAATTAGCTGTCCAAATTAACAGGAATGTTAACGAAAACAAAGACAAATATATTTCGTAAAGCAATTATGTGTCGAAAACGCATATTGTTGGAGTACTAAGTACGAGCGAGGGGGACCCAAAAGAAACCGGATTGTTGTCATAAAAAATTTATTGATGAACCTTTTTACAAAATAACTTCAGTCACCTTCAAAATACTCTCCATTACATGCGATGCACTTGTCAAGTCTCTTTTCCCACTGTTTGAGGCATTGGAACTCTTCAAGTTTGATATTGTCCACTGCCCTTTGCGAAGCTGTTTTTACCGCCTCCACATCGTCATAACGCTCCCCTTTTAGCGTTTTTTTTTCATTCGTGGACATAGGAAAAAGTCGCACGGGGCTAGGTCCGGCGAATACGGAGCGTGGGTAACGACAGACTACCTCTGAGATGCCAAATAGTAGGTCACTCGATAGGCCGTGTGTGCAGGAGCGTTGTCGTGATGCAGAAACCAGTCACCTGATCGCCAAAGTTCCGGGCGTTTCCTCCACACATCCTCTCGCAGACGCCTTAAAACATCCAAGTAAAAGTGCTGGTTAACAGTCTGGCCAGGGGGTACGAATTCCCTATGCACAATTCCACGAACATCAAAAAAGACAATGATCATCGCCTTCACATTTGACCTCACTTGTCTTGCTTTTTTTGGTCTGGGAGAGTTGGGAGTCCTCCACTGGCTTGACGCTTGCTTTGTTTCTGGGTTATACCCGTAACACCAACTCTCATCCCCTGTAATGACTTTGTTCAAGAAGTTTGGATCACGTGCAATCTCTGTTTTCAACTCCTGACACACATTCATGCGGATGGTTTTTTGCTCCTGTGTGGAAAGGCGCGGAACAAATTTAGCAGCAACACGTCTCATGTGCAAATCCTCACTCAAAATCCGCTGGCACGAGCTCCAACTGATTCCTGTCTCTGCTGAAATTTCGTCGATCGTTTGGCGACGATTCTCGTTGATCTTTTGGCGGACCTTTCCAATGTTCTCCTCATTTCGCGATGTTGAAGGGCGTCCAGAACGAGCTTGGTCTTCAACGCACATCTCACCACGTTTAAAGCGCCCAAACCACTCGAAAACCTGTGTGCGGCTCATAGCGTCCTCCTGGAAAGCTTCTTGAAGCATTTGGCGTGTCTCCGTTGCGATTTTTTTAAGCAGGAAACAAAATTTCTTACACACTCTTTGTTCTTTCAAAGTTGCCATAACGACTTCGCAGAGGTAACCCGCCAACAGTCAGATAAACACAGTACCACGCTTGCACGTTCAGCTCTACACTGATGCCGTCTGCACAGCTGTTTCATGAAGGTCTCTACTAACACCATCTAGCGTGAGAACCCTGCACTACGTCTACGGGTGGCAGCGCCTTCGCAGTCCAGTTTTTTTTTGGGTCCCCCCTCGTATGCAAGAGACTATTGTGTGTAATTGAGGATAAAACGGGTTTAAATATTTCTCACTGCTTTCTTCCTCTGATTACTACAACATAACAAAAAAATGTCAAAATGAGCACCATTAACTCCAGTGCAGGGCAGTATCGACATAGCAGGGAGTCCCACGCTCTCTGGAAAATGCGTGATGTGTTCTGTATTTGCGTGGCTGCTACAAGAATTCTTGCAACCAATTTCGCCTCTGAGTCACCTTGGGTGGAATGCACCTCGGCTTCCGCCCAGCCCCAGTGAAAGAAGTCTAGGGGGGCGAGGTCCGTGGATCTTGCAGGCCAATGTACAGGTCCTCCCAAAAGTACTGATTATTACAGCTCTGATTAGTTCTGCAAAGTGCGCTGAGGTCTCATCATGCTGAAACCAAGTCCTCCTTCTGATATCTACGGATAACTTCTCCAACAACGGTGCCAGATGAACTTCCAAGAACAAACTGTGCATTGGTTACGTGAGTCCAGCAGGTAACATGTAAGGCCCAAGCAAGTAGTCACCCACTATACTGACCCACACATTTACTGCAGAATTTCTCTGATGACCACGCACAACTGTAATACGTGAATTTTAATCCGACTATACACGCAAATCGTGACTATATTAAATGTCTTGAGGCACGTCTGGAAACGTTACAGCTTCAGGAAAACGAGGGTATTCATTATGCTGTTGCAAGAACCAGCCTACGTGCTCAAGACAAGGCTCTCATACGGACGATTCCAGTGAAGCTACCTGTTCATGCAACTCATCGCATAATAAACTAAGGTGAATACCGAGTACAGCAGAAATTGCTCGTATGCTTGTCAGTCTTCCTCACTGTCAGGTGTACGCACCGTCCGCTGTCTGCCCGCATTAGGTGTATACCATTGACGGGCCGGTATTTCCCAGTCGAGCGTGGACTCCATTAAATGTGTGATAAAGGTGAATATCTGCGGGCAGGGAAATGTTGGCGGTGTATTCACTTAGCTCTTCGATTTATGCCTTCAGCCGTATTGTAAACAAAGCGCATGTCTCGCAGTTCTCCCCAAATGTGGCGCTCCATGTTGACACTGCAACTGTCATGCAGACAAAAGTGCTACCCGCTGTTTACAGACTCAGTGTCGAATAACATGACATCACAACTTATTACCTATCTTAAACTAACGTTTGGTTGGTTCAAATGGCTCTAAGCACCATGGGACTTAACATCTGACGTCATCAGTCCCTTAGAACTTAGAACTACTTAAACCTAACTAACCTAAGGACATCACACACATCCATGCCCGAGGCAGGATTCGAACCTACGACCGTAGCAACAGCGCGGTTCCGGACTGAAGCCCCTAGAACCGCTCGGCCACAGCGGCCGGCGACTAACGTTTGATGTAACAACGTTACACAATAAATTTTATCTGCTCGTGTATTACCCACGCATGTTCAGTGATCATGCAATATGGGTTTCCAACACATGGTTGTTTTACGAAATAATTTGGTTTTTTCTTCTCTTGTATCAACCCTTTTCGTTTGGGCACTGAATTTTTGAACACAGAAGCAATTGCAGCAATATAAGAAAGCCGCAAGAGAGTAATTAAATTTCAGGACGAAAGAATATCAATGATAAGATACGCTGATGACACTGCTATCCTCAGTGAAACGAAGAAAAAATTACAAGATCTGCTGAACGGAACGAACAGTCTCATGAATACAGACTATGGATTGAGAGTAAACCTAAGTAAGACGAAAAGTAGTGAGAAGTAGCAAAAACGAGACTAGTTGGAAACTTGCCATCAGAAATGGCTCTGAGCACTATGGGACTTAACAGCTATGGTCATCAGTCCCATAGAACTTAGAACTACTTAAACCTAACTAACCTAAGGACAGCACACAACACCCAGCCATCACGAGGCAGAGAAAATCCCTGACCCCGCCGGGAATCGAACCCGGGAACCCGGGCGTGGGAAGCGAGAACGCTGCCGCACGACCACGAGATGCGGGCACTGGCCATCAGAACTGGAGACCACAAGGTAGATGAAGTTAAGGAATTCTGCCACCTTGGAAGCAAAATAATGCATGAAAAATGAGTATAGAAGGGCACTGTAAAAAGCAAATTTGTTGTTGTGGTCTTCAGTCCTGAGACTGGTTTGATGCAGCTCTCCATGCTACTCTATCCTGTGCAAGCTTCTTCATCTCCCAGTACCTACTGCAACCTACATCCTTCTGAATCTGCTTAGTGTATTCATCTCTTGGTCTCCCCCTACGATTTTTACCCTCCACGCTGCCCTTCACTACTAAATTGGTGATCCCTTGATGCCTCAAAACATGTCCTACCAACCGATCCCTTCTTCTGGTCAAGTTGTGCCACAAACTCCTCTTCTCCCCAATCCTATTCAGTACCTCCTCATTAGTTATGTGATCTACCCATCTAATCTTCAGCATTCTTCTGTAGCACCACATTTCGAAAGCTTCTATTCTCTTCTTGTCCAAACTATTTACCGTCCATGTTTCACTTCCATACATGGCTACACTCCATACAAATACTTTCAGAAATGACTTCCTGACACTTAAATCTATACTCGATGTTAACAAATTTCTCTTCTTCAGAAACGCTTTCCTTGCCATTGCCAGTCTACATTTTATATCCTCTCTACTTCGACCATCATCAGTTATTTTGCTCCCCAAATAGCAAAACTCCTTTACTACTTTAAGTGTCTCATTTCCTAAGCTAATCCCCTCAACATCACCCGACTTAATTCGACTACATTCCATTATCCTCGTTTTGCTTTTGTTGATGTTCATCTTATATCCTCCCTTCAAGACACCATCCATTCCGTTCAACTGCTCTTCCAAGTCCTTTGCTGTCTCTGACAGAATTACAATGTCATCGGCGAACCTCAAAGTTTTTATTTCTTCTCCGAGGATTTTAATACCTACTCCGAATTTTTCTTTTGTTTCCTTTATTGCTTGCTCAATATACAGATTGAATAACATCGGGGAGAGGCTACAATCCTGTCTTACTCCCTTCCCAACCACTGCTTCCCTTTCATGTCCCTCGACTCTTATAACTGCCATCTGGTTTCTGTACAAATTGTAAATAGCCTTTCGCTCCCTGTATTTTACCCCTGCCACCTTCAGAATTTGAAAGAGAGTATTCCAGTCAACATTGTCAAAAGCTTTCTCTAAGTCTACAAATACTAGAAACGTAGGTTTGCCTTTCCTTAATCTTTCTTCTAAGATAAGTCGTAAGGTCAGTATTGCCTCACGTGTTCCAGTATTTCTACGGAATCCAAACTGATCTTCCCCATGGTCGGCTTCTACTAGTTTTTCCATTCGTCTGTAAAGAATTCGTGTTTGTATTTTGCAGCTGTGGCTTATTAAACTGATTGTTCGGTAATTCTCACATCTGTCAACACTTGCTTTCTTTGGGATTGGAATTATTATATTCTTCTTGAAGTCTGAGGGTATTTCGCCTGTTTCATACATCTTGCTCACCAGATGGTAGAGTTTTGTCAGGACTGGCTCTTCCAAGGCCGTCAGTACTCCGGGGGCCTTGTTTCGACTCAGGTCTTTCAGTGCTCTGTCAAACTCTTCACGCAGTATCGTATCTCCCATTTCATCTTCATCTACATCCTCTTCCATTTCCATAATATTGTCCTCAAGTACATCGCCCTTGTATAGACCCTCTATATACTCCTTCCACCTTTCTGCCTTCCCTTCTTTGCTTAGAACTGGGTTTCCATCTGAGCTCTTGATGTTCATACAAGTGGTTCTCTTCTCTCCAAAGGTCTCTTTAATTTTTCTGTAGGCAGTATCTATCTTACCCCTAGTGAGATAAGCCTCTACATCCTTACATTTGTCCTCTAGCCATCCCTGCTTAGCTATTTTGCACTTCCTGTCGATCTCATTTTTGAGACGTTTGTATTCATTTTTGCCTGCTTCATTTACTGCATTTTTATACTTTCTCCTTTCATCAATTAAATTCAATATTTCTTCTGTTACCCAAGGATTTCTACTAGCCCTCGTCTTTTTACCTACTTGATCCTCTGCTGCCTTCACTACTTCATCCCTCAAAGCTACCCATTCTTCTTCTACTGTATTTCTTTCCCCCATTCCTGTCAATTGTTCCCTTATGCTCTCCCTGAAACTCTGTACAACCTCTGGTTCTTTCAGTTTATCCAGGTCCCATCTCCTTAAATTCCCACCTTTTTGCAGTTTCTTCTGTTTTAATCTACAGTTCATAACCAATAGATTGTGGTCAGAGTCCACATCTGCCCCTGGAAATGTCTTAATTAGCACAGGCAAAGAAGGTATTCCGGGCCAAAGGATATGTATTAGTATCCAACATCGGCCTTAATTTGAGGTAGAAATTTCTGATAATGTACGTTCGCAGTACAGCTTTGAATGGCTGTGAAACATGGGCTGCGTATTAGAAAACCGGGAAAGAATAACACCGAAGCGTTTGTGATGTGGTGCAACAGATGAATTTTTAAAATTAGGTGGACTGATGAGATGATCCCTCGGGGGAGCCTGAAACCCGTAGAGGGCGTGTCGCCAGGTGGCGGTTCGGGGAACGCCTCCCAGATACTGGTGGTAGGAGGGAAATCAAATACCTCCCGCGGACCGACAGGCAGCGGCACTGTCTGGCTCAGAGTGAGCGACTGCAAACAGCGTCTGACCCAGAGTGGGTCGAGATTTTGAGCGAAAGTTGCACCAAGTGGTTACGCGACACTTCCGTCAAAGTTGGTAGTTCATCATTACTTTCTTGTTTGAATGAATCTGCAACCGATAAACAAGGGCATTCGTCCTGATAATACAACTAGCAGCTACATCAAAAGGTAAGTATATATTAACAATCTTCTCTCCCTGTTGTCATGGCACACACACACATGGCTCTGAGCACTATGGGACTCAACTGCTGAGGTCATTAGTCCCCTAGAACTTAGAACTAGTTAAACCTAACTAACCTAAGGACATCACAAACATCCATGCCCGAGGCAGGATTCGAACCTGCGACCGTAGCGGTCCTGCGGTTCCAGACTGCAGCGCCTTTAACCGCACGGCCACTTCGGCCGGCTCCCTGTTGTCAGTCTCAGCATTGGAACACGAGCCAATGAATCATCATTCACCTTGGTGTGACCGTTAAAAAAGACACCAAATGGAATTATGAACATCTTGGTTAGGCGATGGTCGACAGAATGTACGAATTTTAAACTATGATGTCAGTTACGTAGTGAGTAAGGTAGTTACCTGGTTGTAGCCCGGAGGGAGCGTGACGTTGAATTACAGATCGTATTTCTATGAAGTACGAAGTTAGACTGGAAGGATTCAGACTATACCCTGAAATTCGAATATAAAATTGCTTGTAAATTAAGTTACCGTCCTTATCGTGAAAACGAATCTGTTTCTATAATCAGAGAGAAAGATGACTAACACGTTACATTTGCCGTCAAGACAATATCGTTTAAAATTATGTTAATTAATCCTCCGTAACTTGTTGGAAGATTAGTTTCGTATTTACAGATGAAACGAAAACAAACGACAATATAAATACTACAGTTTTATATAATAACTTACGGGGCCACTATGTTGGACTATGGCAACAAACAAGGCAATCGGCAATTCCTGGTTGCATACGCTAATTTCAGGCTTTTGATGGTGGTATACGCACAAGCTATCAGAAAAGAAATAAAATGACGCTGAAAATTCCTCGAGCAATGTACGACCATAACATTAAATGGCAAAGTCAGCTTGACAGAATGAGTTCCAACAACTTTCAATAATGACGTTAAATTACGACATACGCAATCACAATGAAGATGACGAGGTGGAAGGATCAGTTCTAATACTCTTGAAATTTCAATACTCGTAATGATAAACATACTTGATGCTGACGCTAGTAGTGATACTCGTAGAGGACACTGCTAAAATTGCTATCTTTACTGCAGACTGTGTGCGACACATTTTTGCTTCTATTTTCCTACCCGTTTGTCCTCTGATCTAATCATGCACCCTCTGCTGAGGTATAAATCGAAGCTCAGACGAATCTGTCCGGGATATTTTCCTATTTAACTGTGCCACTGTTATTGTTCTGCTTACTTATATTAATGTAGATGGATACCGTTTAGAACAAAGGACAACAAGAGCAAGAAAAGAACTGATTTTTATGACCCTAACAAAGAGCCAAGGCGAAACAGTCATACCTGAGAGAGCAACATTCATATGCATTTCTAGTGTAGGTCAATGGGCGGAAACTCTTCAATGCTTAACGGAGCTCGACACGTTTCATCAACAAACTTCTTTGCAACTAAATAGCCACAACATACGTCCAACTGCTGTGTAATTTGTCTCGCCTTCGATGGTCATAGATTAAAATGACAGCCTGAATTTCCATATGAGTGACAAGAGAAAACATGATTTACCGCGGTCGAAAATATGGGCACATCTTTCACACTGGATGGTGTGACGCACGTCTTACATCTGAGTTCTATGTATGCATGGACGTAAACAGTGCAATGAAGAGTGCAAAATAAGCTTTCAGGGATGTCAGCGGGCCCATGTAATGAGTCCACTGCGATTCGCCATTTTATTTCTAGCCCCAAAAGTGTTGGTAATGAGCATAAAATTGAAGTATGAATATAAACTGCACTGAAGACGGACAAAATGTACTTTCATATTTTTGAACATTATCGTATGTTACCTTTCATACCTATTACTGCCTTCAAAGTATTTTAAGAGTGAAAATCTCGCTAGATGAACGTGGCATTAGTTTTGTACAGGAAGTTTCCCGTTCTAACACACAAGGTTGTGAAATAAGAGGTCGAAGCTTTATGCATAGATCAGTACCTTAATTTGAAAACTAACATTCTAGCATTAATAAAGCGTCTTGCTTCAGCTTTATTTGCAATATGCGTGGTTACAACTATAGGTGTAGGCGATGTAAGAAAAGAAATTAGTGATTTAGCATTTTCCCACTCATCAATATTTCTGTTACCCAGGCCGGCCGAAGTGGCCGTGCGGTTAAAGGCGCTGCAGTCTGGAACCGCAAGACCGCTACGGTCGCAGGTTCGAATCCTGCCTCGGGCATGGATGTTTGTGATGTCCTTAGGTTAGTTAGGTTTAACTAGTTCTAAGTTCTAGGGGACTAATGACCTCAGCAGTTGAGTCCCATAGTGCTCAGAGCCATTTGAACCATTCTGTTACCCAATTTATACACATAGTGTTTTCAGTGTACAGAAGCGTGTTATAAGAAAATGTCTGGTTTTTCTTCTAGACTATCCTAAAGAGATAATTTCAAAAGGACATTGTATTTTCTCGAATGTTTACCAATATTTAAATTTTCTCAAAAATAGTGGCGAGCATGACTAAGAACCAAAAACAACAAATGCTTCAGGGATTTAGTACTGTACGTAAGACAGTCAGACACATTGGTATTTCCAACTCATTCTACTCCACTGGGAGGAGGAGGAGGAGATTAGTGTTCCATGTCCCGTCGACAACGAGGTCATTAGGGACGGCCCAAGTGGTTCAAATGGCTCTGAGCACTATGGGATTTAACATCTGAGGTCATCAGTTCCCTAGAACTTAGAACTACTTAAACCTAACTAACTTAAGGACATCACACATGTCCATGCCCGAGGCAGCATTCGACCCTGAGACCGAGCTGTCGCGCAGTTCCAGACTGAAGCGCCTAGAACCGCTCGGCCACAGCAGCCGGCAGGGACGGTACGCAAACTTTGATTAGGGAGGCATGGGGAAGGAAATCGGCCGTGCCCTTTCAAAGGAACCATGCCGGCATTTGCCTGAAGCGGTTTAGGGAAATCACAGAACAGTTAAATCAGGATGGCCAGACGTGGGTGTGAAACGTCGTCCTCCCGAATGGGAGTCCAATGTGCTAACCATTGCGCCACCTCGCTCGGTCCCATTGGGAAATACCTCCAAACTTAACAATAATAAATTGGGTTATAATTAATATTAATCAAGTCATCAAATTAAGTGATATGGTTTCTGTTGTTCTTAAATAGAATATACATCTTTAGCTTACTTCTCTGTTCCAGAGATCTCTCTACTGGGCTCCATGGAAAGGAGTGTAACAGACCACGTAATTTATGTCTCTAGAGAAAACAAACTTAGAAAATTCTAAGACCTAGCTTTCAGAGGAGAACATACTAGTACCCAACATCATCCTTTGTATCGATCCTGTAGCTATTATGAAGGGAAAAAAAAGAAAAGAAATCTCGCGCAAAGGTTTACTATCGTTTCTTCCCCAGTCCTCTATATGAATGCTACAAGAAGAAACAATAACATACGGTAATAAGAAAGTACGTTTTGTCACGCATATTACAGAGATTCGCAAACACAGACAGAGATGTGGACTACACCCCTCTCTATGGCTTTTAGCTTTCCTCTGTTCCTTATTTTTGCAGCGATGCAGTGCCAAGCAGTTGGTCGCAGTTTTTCTTCTGTAAAGGTTTTCACGAGAGCATGTCACTGTACTGCAGTTGTGTGTTCAGTCCAGTCTAAGTGATGCTCCAGAATTATCCCCAAGTTCTTTGCAACTGAGAGGCAATAACTACTCTGTGAGAGACTACGTGCTGGATGGCTGTGTCCAGGTCCGTTGGGCATTCACTTACGTATAGCTCAACGTTTCTTAAGAACTGACGTATTGCCAACTGTGTGTAATAATTCACTACATTATCGATCGTTTAGATGTATAAAATTATTCCGGTTTCGGCAAATAGTTGCCATCTTCAGATGTGCTTAGTCCACAGAAAGCTTCGGACAAACAAACAAATATAGTTAGAAACTTTCAATATCATAAAGTCATTTAACATTTCACTGAATGTACATATCGTCACACGAATAAAAGACAGACTTTTATCATGCAAAGACATGTATATTCATTGAAATTTTTAATGACTTTATGATGTTCAGAGTGCCTAACTACACACACATTCAGAAAAAAAGAGAACACCTTGAGTGACTACAGATAGGACGTTCATGTTCAAAGGACATGTACATTAGTACACTGAAGCGCCAAAGAAACTGGTATAGAAATGCGTATTCAAATACAGAGATACGTAAACAGGCAGACTATGGCGCTGCGGTCAGGAACGCCTATATAAGACAACAAATGTCTGGCTCATTTGTTACATTGAATACTGCTGCTATAATGGCAGGTTATCAAGATTTAAGCGAGTCTGAACGTGGTGTTACGGTCGGCGCACGAGCGATGGGACACAGCCCCTCCGAGGTAGCGATGAAGTGGAGATTTTCTCGTACGACCATTTCACGAATGTACCGTGAATATCAGGAATCCGGTAAAAGATTAAATCTCCGAAATGGCTGCTGCCGGAAAAATATCCCGCAGGACCACGACCAACTACGACTGAAGAGAATCGTTCAACGTGACAGACGTGCAACCCATCGCAAACTGCTGCAGATTTCATTGCTAGGCCAACAACAAGTGTCAGCGTGTGAACCATTCAACGAAACATCGTCGGTATGGACTTTCGGAGCTGAAGGCCCACTTGTGCACCGTTTATGACTGCGCGACACAAAGCTTTGCGCTTCACCTGGCCCCGTGAACACTGACATTAGACTGTTGATGATTGGAAAAATGTTGCCTGGTCGGACGAGTCTCTTTTCAAATTGTATCGAGCGGATGGGCGTGTACGGGTATCGAGACAGCCTCATGAATTCACGGACCCTGCATCTCAGCAGGGGACTGCTCAAGCTGGTGGAGGTTCTGTAATGGTGTCAGGCGTGTGCAGATGGAGTGGTATGGGACCCCTGATACGTCTAGATACGACTATGACAGGTGACGACACGTACGTAAGCATCCCCTTTGATCACCTACGTCCATTCATGTCCATTATGCATTCCGACGGACTTGGGAAATTCCAGCATGGCAATGCGACGCCCCACACGCCCAGAATGGCTTCAAAGTTTAAACATTTCCGCCGACCACTAAACTCCCGAGGCATGAATATTATTCAGCATATCTGGGATGTCTTGTAACGTGCTGTTCAGAAGAGATCTCCACCCCCTCGCACTCTTACAGATTTATGGACAGTCCGCGGATTCAAGGCTACAATTCCCTCCAGCAGTACTTCAGACATTAGTCGAGTCCATGCCACGTCTTGTTGCGGCACTTCTTCGTGCTCGCGGGGGCCCTACACGATATTAAGCAGATGTACCCCTTCAGTGTACATTCCGCAGAAATGAGTAGCATTTGAACCATGTTGGCCTATGAGTTGAAGGTCAACATCGTTGTCGCTATAAACCGATGGTAATGGATCAGTGTGACTTGAGCAGACCGCCGTGAAGTATGCGCGAACTATGCCGTCAAATGAGTGAGTTTAAAGCGGGCGCATTATTTACACGAGAGAATGTGATGCAAACATCCGGGAAATTGCTGCTTGTGTGGGACAAAGTGTTTCGGCAGTGCAACGTGTGTGTGCTGGATGGTTCACGGAAGGCTCTGGTGCAACAGTGGATCAATGTAAGACACCGTTCATTATGGATGGCATGGATTGTATGCGCGTCGTCCACTTCTATGCCTAGAATTGACGAATGTGCAGAAACATGCTAGACGGCACTGCACGACCACATGTTGCAGCACGAACACCTGCCTTCTTGGTGTCACCGGACGTTAGCTGTTTACCCTGGCCTGCAAATCACCAGAATTGTCGCCTGTCGAAAGTGTGTGGGATATGGTGAAACAACGGGTGCAGCGTTGTGACCCAGTACCAACCACCACCGATGAACTTTGTAAACTGGTGAAAGCATCATGGATGGCTATACCACAGGACGCCATTTGCGCCGTATATGGGTCGACGCCTTGCTGAATGGAACAAGTTAACGGGGCCCATGGTGGACCCTGTGCCCATTAGGCAAAGGACGCATGCTAATCATTTCTGCAGAACATACTAATGCATATGTTCTGTGAATACGAACGTCTTCTCTCTAGTCGTTCAGGCGTTCTGTTCTTTTTTCTGAACATGATTGTATATTTGCTGGTCTGTGCTAAGCTTTTTGTGGATTATGCAACTGAACACTGACAGTGGCAACTACTCGTGTTGCCGGAAATCGGTATTGTGAATATTTTTTATTTATCCATTCGATCGCTGAAGTGAGCCTTGAGCAGCCGCTGGTGAAGTATCAGTGCAGCAGCAGTGCGGTAGCGAATCGCATATTTAGCTTTCATATTTGTTTTGTAGTTTGATTCTTAATTTCTTTCCGAGTGTTTGTGCGCTTGCATATTTAATTACATAAAATTCTTGCGTATTCTCGTATTTGAGAGGAGTTATATTGCTTATTGATAGCTGTAGAGTATAAATTCGCGGAGTCGTTAGATATTAGCAGTGGGATGGATAGGGTGTGTGCGTGCTGTGTGCGGGCGCAGGAGGAACTGGCCGCGGTTCGCGAGCAGCTGAGCGTGCTGTTGGCCACGGTCAGCCGCCTTCAGGCTGCTGCCTCGAGGGCCTGGCGCGTCGCTTGAGACACCCCAGGTGTCGCTTGCTGCGTCCGCTGACTCAGCCGCCGAGGCACCTTCTGGTGTACCCGGCGCGTTGGGGCCACCCTCACCTCAGGGTGAGTGGCGGACTGCAACGAGTTCGCGTCGCTCGAGGCGGAGGGCCAATGTGGAGGATGGCCGGCTGGCCTCGGCCGTTCATCCTGTCAGTGGGCAGGTGGCCGCTCATTCAGCAGGGCCCGAGCAGGCACACGGGGGCAAAGGCTTGCTGGTTTTAAATTTAGCATTTGAGAAATCTTTCACGCAGGAGGATCGTACAAACATACCGCATTTGAGTCACGTACAGATTCCCGTATGGAGGACATAGTGATAGACATCCCTGGGGTTGTGATGCAGCTTAATGGGTTGAAAATAAATAAATCGCCAGGTCCTGATGGGATTCCAATTCGGTTTTACAGAGAGTACTCTACTGCAATGGCTCCTTACTTAGCTTGCATTTATCGCGAATCTCTTGCCCAACGTAAAGTCCCAAGCGACTCGAAAAAAGCGCAGGTGACGCCTGTGTACAAGAAGGGTAGAAGGACGGATCCTCAAAATTACAGACCAATATCCTTAACATCGGTTTGCTGCAGGATTCTCGAACATATTCTCAGTTCGAATATAATGAATTTCCTTGGAGAACTTGCTGTCCATGCATCAGCACGGGTTTAGAAAGCATCGCTCCTGCGAAACGCAACTCGCCCTTTTTTCGCATGATATCTTGCGAACCATGGATGAAGCGTATCAGACGGAAGCCATATTCCTTGACATCCGGAAAGCGTTTGACTCAGTGCCCCACTGCAGACTCCTAATTAAGGTACGAGCATATGGGATTGGTTACCAAGTATGTCAGTGGCTCGAAGACTTCTTAAGTAATAGAACCCAGTACGTTGTCCTCGATGGTGAGTGTTCATCGGAGGTGAGGGTATCATCTGGAGTACCCCAGGGAAGTGTGGTAGGTCCGCTGTTGTTTTCTATCTACATAAATGATCTTTTGGATAGGGTGGATAGCAATGTGCGGCTGTTTGCTGATGGTGCTGTGGTGTACGGGAAGGTGTCGTCGTTGAGTGACTGTAGGAGGATACAACAAGACTTGGACAGGATTTGTGATTGGTGTAAATAATGGCAGATAACTCTAAATACAGATAAATGTAAATTAATGCAGATGAATAGGAGAAACAATCCTGTAATGTTTGAATACTCCATTAGCAGTGTGGCGCTTGACACAGTCACGTCAATTAGATATTTGGCAGTTGTGGGGAAGGCGGATAATCGTCTTCGGTTCATTGGTAGAATTTTCGGAAGATGTGGTTCATCTGTAAAGGAGACCGCTTATAAAAGACTAATACAACCTATTCTTGAGTACTGCTCGAGCGTTTGGCATCCCTATAAGGTTGGATTGAGGGAGGACATGGAAGCAATTCAGAGGCGGGCTGCTAGATTTGTTACTGGTAGGTTTGATCATCACGCGAGTGTTACGGAAATGCTTCAGGAACTCGGGTGGGAGTCTCTAGAGGAAAGGAGGCGTTCTTTTCGTGAATCGCTACTGAGGAAATTTACAGAACCAGCACTTGAGGCTGACTGCAGTACAATTTTACTGCCGCCAACTTACATTCCGCGGAAAGACCACAATGGTAAGAAGATTAGGGCTTGTACAGAGGCATATAGGCAGTCATTTTTCCCTCGTTCTGTTTGGGAGTGGAACAGGGAGAGAAGATGCTAGTTGTGTACGAGGTACCCTCCGCCACGCACCGTATGGTGTATGGTCCCTTAGGGAAATAGCGGAAAGGTCGGGGAAGAAGGCCAGTGTTCACTCTGTCTGCTTGCCGGGGGGTCTCATCCGAGATGTGGAGGAGGCCCTGCCGGCGGCGATAGAGAGCACTGGGTGCACCCGACTGCCAATTGTTGCTCATATCGGCACCAATGACTCCTGCCGTTTGGGTACAGAGGTCATCCTCAGTTCGTACAAGCGGTTGGTATATTTGGTGAAGGCGGAAAGCCTCGCTCGCGGGGTGGAATCTGAGCTAACTATTTGTAGTATCGTTCCCAGAACCGATCGCGGTCCTCTGGAGCCGAGTGGAAGGCTTAAACCAGAGGCTCAGATGATTCTGCGGAGATCTGGGGTGCAAATTTCTCGACCTCCGCTATCGGGTGGAGAAATGTAGGGTCCCCCTGAATAGGTCAGGCGTGCACTACACGCCGGAAGCGGCTACAAGGGTAGCGGAGTACGTGTGGAGTGCACATGTGGGTTTTTTAGGTTAGAGAATTCCCTCCCTAGGCCCGACAAGACGCCTCCTGAGACACGGCAAGGTAGGAGCAGGCAAAATGCAACAGGGAATAACAATATTAATGTGCTAATAGTAAACTGCAGGAGCGTCTATAGAAAGGTCCCAGAACTGCTCTCATTAATAAACGGTCTCAATGCCCATATAGTACTAGGGACAGAAAGTTGGCTGAAACCAGACGTAAGCAGTAATGAAATCCTAAACTCAGATTGGAACGTATACCGCAGAGAGAGGCTGGACGGTGAAGGGGGAGGCGTGTTTATAGCGATAAGAAGTGCAGTAGTATCGAAGGAAATTGACGGAGATCCGAAATGTGAAATAATTTGGGTGAAGGTCACGGTTAAAGCAGGCTCAGACATGGTAATTGGATGTCTCTATAGGCCCCCTGGCTCAGCAGCTGTTGTGGCTGAGCACCTAAAGGATAATTTGGAAAATATTTCGAGTAGATTTCCCCACCATGTTATAGTTCTGGGTGAAGATTTTAATTTGCCCGATATAGACTGGGAGACTCAAACGTTTACAACGGGTGGCAGGGACAAAGAATCCAGTGAAATTTTTTTAAGTGCTTTATCTGAAAACTACCTTGAGCAGTTAAACAGAGAACCGACTCGTGGCGATAACATATTAGAACTTCTGGTGACAAACAGACCCGAACTATTTGAAACAGTTAACGCAGAACAGGGAATCAGCGATCATAAAGCGGTTACTGCATCGAAGATTTCAGCCGTAAATAGAAATATTAAAAAAGGTAGGAAGATTTTTCTGTTTAGCAAAAGAGACAAAAAGCAGATTACAGAGTACTTGACGGCTCAACACACAAGTTTTGTCTCAAGTACAGATAGTGTTGAGGATCAGTGGACAAGGTTCAAACCCATCGTACAATATGCGTTAGATGAGTATGTGCCAAGTAAGATTGTAACAGATGGAAAAGAGCCACCGTGGTACAACAACCGAGTTAAAAAACTGCTGCGGAAGCAAAGGGAACTTCACAGCAAACATAAACATAGCCAAAGCCTTGCAGACAAACAAAAATTACGCGAAGCGAAAAGTAGTGTGAGGAGGGCTACGCGAGAGACGTTCAATGAATTCGAAAGTAAAGTTCTATGTACTGACTTGGCAGAAAATCCTAAGAAATTTTGGTCTTATGTCAAAGCGATAGGTGGATCAAAACAAAATGTCCAAACACTCTGTGACCAAAATGGTACTGAAACAGAGGATGACAGACTAAAGGCCGAAATACTAAATGTCTTTTTCCAAAGCTGTTTCGCAGAGGAAGACTGCACTGTCGTTCCTTCTCTACATTGTCGCACAGACGACAAAATGGTAGATATCGAAAAAGACGACAGAGGGATAGAGAAACAATTAAAATCGTTCAAAAGAGGAAAGGCCACTGGACCTGATGGGATACCAGTTCGATTTCACACAGAGTACGCGAAGGAACTTGCCCCCCTTCTTGCAGCGGTGTACCGTAGGTCTCGAGAAGAGCGTAGCGTTCCGAAGGATTGCAAAAGGGCACAGGTCATCCCGGTTTTCAAGAAGGGACGTCGAACAGATGTGCAGAACTATAGACCTATATCTCTAACGTCGATCAGTTGTAGAATTTTGGAACACGTGTTACGTTCGAGAATAATGACTTTTCTGGAGACTAGAAATTTACTCTGTAGGAATCAGCATGGGTATCGAAAAAGACGGTCGTGTGAAACCCAGCTCGCGCTATTCGTCGACGAGACTCAGAGAGCCATAGACACGGGTTCACAGGTAGATGCCGTGTTTCTTGACTTCCGCAAGGCGTTCGATACTGTTCCCCACAGTCGTTTAATGAACAAAGTAAGAGCATATCGACTATCAGACCAATTGTGTGATTGGATTGAAGTGTTCCTAGATAACAGAACGCAGCATGTCATTCTCAATGGAGAGAAGTCTTCCGAAGTAAGAGTGATTTCAGGTGTGCCGCAGCGGAGTGTTGTAGGACCGTTGCTGTTCATAATATACATAAATGACTTTGTGGATGACATCGGAAGTTCACTGAGGCTTTTTGCGGATGATGCTGTGATATATCGAGAGGTTGTAACAATGGAAAATTGTACTGAAATGCAAGAGGATCTGCAGCGAATTGACGCATGGTGCAGGGAATGGCAATTGAATCTCAATGTAGACAAGTGTAATGTGCTGCGAATACATAGAAAGATAGATCCCTTATCATTTAGCTACAAAATAGCAGGTCAGCAACTGGAAGCAGTGAATTCCATAAATTATCTGGGAGTACGCATTAGGAGTGATTTAAAATGGAATGATCATATAAAGTTGACCATCGGTAAAGCAGATGCCAGACTGAGATTCATTGGAAGAATCCTAAGGAAATGCAATCCGAAATTAAAGGAGGTAAGTTACAGTTCGCCTACTGCTTGAATACTGCTCAGCAGCGTGGGATCCGTACCAGATAGGGTTGATAGAAGAGATAGAGAAGAGCAGCGCGCTTCGTTACAGGATCATTTAGTAATCGCGGAAGCGTTACGGAGATGATAAACTGCAGCGGAAGACTCTGCAGGAGAGACGCTCAGTAGCTCGGTACGGGCTTTTGTTGAAGTTTCGAGAAAATACCTTCACCGAAGAGTCAAGCAGTATATTGCTCCCTCCTACGTATATCTCGCGAAGAGACCATGAGGATAAAATCAGAGAGTTTAGAGAGGCCACATACCGACAATCCTTCTTTCCACGAACAATACGAGACTGGAATAGAAGGGAGAACCGATAGAGGTACTCAAGGTACCCTCCGCCACACACCGTCTGGTGGCGTGCGGAGTATGGATGTAGATGTAGGTGTATGTGGATGTAATTAATTATTATTCGTAATTGGAGGACGTCAGCGTGTAAGCGACACTTTGCCATGGGAGATAATAATCGACACATCATTAATACATAATGAGAAAAATAAAGGGCCCATTACGTATCATTGTGGGACCCCTAATATTACATGCCTCCGTTGTGACCTCTTTGGTCCGACCATTGCACACTGTTGGTGGGCTGTAACATGTAAGTGGAACTACTGTACAGCACTTCAAGAAAAATTTTGACTTTGAGTTTCGCAAGCAAGTAGCTTATCAACGTCGACAGTGTCAAATGTTTTGCAGAAATTCAAAAAGCACATTTATTTGTCCACAGCTTATTTCAGTTCGTCAGTCATTTTTATAAGAGCGGTCGTTCTGCAACGATTTTTCTTCAAACCAAACTGGTATTCATCCAGAAGGTTATCTGATGTTAAGTAATTTGAAAGCTAATTGTGAACTACATATTCTAAAGCCTTAGATAACGCTGACAGAATGCAAATGGGCCTGCAGTCGGAGGGGTCTTTGGTAGATTCTTTTTTAGGGTAGAGGTTTCGTGGGCCCCAGCTTCCAGGCTTCTGGGAAGACGCTGAAGGTCAGAGAATGGGGAAAAATATCCGTAGTTGCTTCTCTTCACACAAGGGTGAGTACAGGCCTTGAACTTGGAACATTATGTCAAAGTCATTGAGCAGCGGTCAGTTACTGATTTGGTTGGCACAAACAAATAGTGCAATCTCGATTTAGATATTTGTTTCCAGGGTTTAAAAGAAGTCACGGAATGTGTGGCTGGCGGCAGCCGCTAAGAGATTCCTCGCACTGTCTTCAGGACTACGCATCTAGGGCTTTATCGCTGCGTCAGTCTATCGGAGCTCCATGATACGGCCTCTCTGGTTGGAACACGGCCACGGGCAAACAGCAAATGCCTTTATCGACCGATTTTTACGTCTTCTGTAATCTTGCGATGTTCGAACCCTGGAAGTATGTCTACCGTAAAGCACTGGAGGCGCCGCGTCACGGTTGTAAACGGCGCATAGCCGACAGGAAGTATTTCACTGGCGGCATTAACTCCAGGCACAGAGAGTGCGTTGCTCCGTCTCGTACCGTTACGCCACTCTGCACGGCTGACACGAATCTCGTCGGAAATCTGTACAGTGTCTCCAATGCATGTTATTTTACCTTGCACTCTACTTTCCTTAACTGTAGATCGAAAAAATGGCTCTGAGCAATATGTGACTTAACTTCTGAGGTCGTCAGTCCCCGGTGTGGCCGAGCGGTTCTAGGCGCTTCAGTCTGGAACCGCGCGACCGCTACGGTCGCAGGTTCGAATCCTGCCTCGGGCATGGATGTGTGTGATGTCCTTAGGTTAGTTAGGTTTAAGTAGTTCTAAGTTCTAGGGGAGTGAAGACCTCAGATGTTGAGTCCCATAGTGCTCAGAGCCATTTGAACCATTTTGAACCATCGTTCAATGGCTGTAGGAGCATACAGGACAACTTTCATTTATTTGTTATTTCGTGTGATGAATGGAAGGTTGCTCAACATGTAAAAAAAATTAAGTTAGTCCAAATGAGTAGCACAAATAATCTTCTAATGTTCTAATACGATTAAATATCTAAGTGTAACGTTCATTAGCGATGTGAAACGGAACGAGCACCTAAGATCGGTCATTAAATGGTCGAATTCGTTTAACTAGTACTCTGTCCAACCGGCCGTTATGGCCGAACGGTTCTAGGCGCTTCAGTCCGGAACCGCGCTGCTGCTACGGTCGCAGATTCGAATCCTACCTCGGGCGTGGATGTGTGTGATGTCCCTAGGTTAGTTAGGTTTAAGTAGTTCTGAGTTTTGGTCAAACTTAAACCCTTTCACCGCCATCAAATTTTGACCAAAGATTTGCATTGCAGAGAAGTGGGTCCAGTTTCACAACACCCCATGTCACGCGCCCACATCCCTCACGGACTTTTTTACCTCAAATTGCATGACTGTTGTTTCACGTCCTCCCCTATCTACCTAATCTGAGTCGTTGTCACTCTTTTCAAAAACTGAAAAATGTCTTCAAAGCAGATTATGCTGAGTCTCTAGAGAACATTCAGAAGAATGTGAACGACATGGTAAAGGCGCTGCACGTTGAAACCTTTCAACGCTGCTACCAAGATTGGGAACAAGGACTCCACCAATATATACACTATGTGATCAAAAGTGTCCGGACAGCTGGTTGAAAATGACTTACAAGTTCGTGGCGCCCTCCATCGGTAATGCTGGAATTCAATATGGTGTTGGCCCACCCTTAGCCTTGATAACAGCTTCCACTCTCGCAAGCACACGTTCAATCAGGTGCTGGAAGGTTTCTTGGGGAATGGCAGGCCATCCTTCACGGAGTACTGCACTGATCAGAGGTATCGATTTCGGACGGTAAGGCCTGGCACGAAGTCGCCGTTCCAAAACATCCCAAAGGTGTTCTGTAGGATTCACGTCAGGACTCTGTGCAGGCCAGTCCATTACAGCGATGTTATTGTCCTGGAACCACTCCGCCCCAGGCCGTCCATTATGAACAGGTGCTCGATCGTGTTGAAAGATGAAATCGCCATCCCCGAATTGCTCAACAGTGGAAAGCAAGAAGGTGCTTAAAACATCAGTGTAGACCTGTGCTGTGATAGTGCCACGGAAAACAACTAGGGGTGCAAGTCCCTTCCATGAAAAACACGACCACACCATAACACCACCGCCTCCGAATTTTACTGTTGGCACTACATACACTGGCAGATGTTCGTCAGGCATTCGTCATACCCACACCCTGCCATCGGATAGCCATACTGTGCACTGTGATTCGTCACTCCACACGACGTTTTTCCACTGTTCAATCGTCGAATGTTTACGCTTCTTACACCAAGCGAGGCGTCGTTTGGCATTTACCGCTATGATATGTGGCTTATGAGCAGCCGCTCGACCATGAAATCCAAGTTTTCTCACCTCACGCCTAACTGTCGTAGTACTTGCAGTGGATCCTGGTGCAGTTTGGAATTCATGTGTAATGGTCTAGACAGATGTCTGTCTATTGCAGATTACGACCCTCTTCAACCATCGGCGGTCTCCGTCAGTCAACAGACGAGGCCGGCCTGTACGCTTATGTGCTGTACGCGTTCCTCCACGTTTCCACTTCACTATCACATCAGAAACAGAGGCCCTAGGGATGTTTAGGGGTGTTGAAATCTCGCGTGTAGACGTATGACGCAAGTGACACCCAATCACCTGAGGACGTTCGAAGTCAGTGAGTTCCGCGGAGCGCCCCATTCTGTTCTCTCACGATTCTAACGACTACTGAGGTCGCTGGTATGAAGTACCTGGCAGTAGGTGGCAGCACAATGCATCTAATATGAAATACGTATGTTTTTGGGGATGTCCGAATACTTTTGATCACATAGTGTAGCTGCCGAAGAGGAATATTTGAAGGGGACTATGAAGTTGTTCGAAAAAAAAAATAGAAACTTTGGTTGATAAATAATCTGTTTCATTACGTTTCTCACATCCCTTGTATACTTGTAAATTAACAATTTTCGTTGTTTTTCCTTTACGTATACTGTAAAATTTCGCTTCTTACCAAATTTCATGATTCTTGATCAACGGAAAGTACATTTTAGCGTTTGACGAATGAGTCTGCGAATATCAGAATATCTTTATTAGCATCTATAGTCTGCTAGCCACTGTGATGTGCATGGCAGAGGGTACGGCCCGTTGTACCAGTTATTACAGCTTTATCTCATTCAAGTCACGAATGAAGCGTGGGAAAAATGAATGTTTAAATGCCACTGTGCGTGCTGTAATTTATCTAACCTTATCCTCACGATCCCTATGGGCACGATATGTAGGGAGTTGTAGAGTATCCCTAGAGTCATCGGTTAACGCCAGTTCTCGAAATATCGTTAGTATTTCTCGTGATGGTTTCCGTCTATCTTCTGGATCTGCCAGTTAAGATCTTCCTGCTGCCCTCCTCTGTATATGTTCAATATCCCCTGCTAGTCATATTTCGTATGGATTGGCACACTTCACCAATATTCTAGAACGGGTCTCACGAATGATTTGTAAGCTATCTCCTTTGTAGATCGATTGCACTCCCCTAGTGTTGTACCATAAAGCGAAGTCTGTTACCTGCTTTAACCACGACTGAGCCTTTGTGATCGTTCCACTTCATGGCCATACTAATCGTTACACCAAAGTATTTGTAGGAGTTTACTGATTCCAACCGTGACCCACTGATACTATACTCAGCAAGTTGACAATCATTGCACTACTTTGAAATCTTATTGAGGTCTGATTGAATATTCGTACTGCTTCCTTCAGACTGTACATCGTTGTAGATAAGAGCATCATCTGCAAATACTTTGAGGCTACTGTTAATAATGAACGCAGGGTCGTTAATACGCAACTTGAACAGCAATACACTTCCCGTAACATAAATGGCTATATCTTCTGATTGCATTCACGTAGAAGCTTAAATTTTTTCACCGCGAAGGGACTACTGTTTCACGTTAACTTCACCTCGTTTAAATTCAACTATATGGTTCCAGAGACCCTTTCAAATCTCAAACATCTACGACGTATGTTGCAGACTGAAGCGTGAATGAAAATTTGTTCCAAGGCTGGGATTTAAATCCCGGTCTGCTGCTCACTAGGCACATGTGCCAACCACTACGCCACTCTGGCACAGTGGCTTCGCACAACTTCACGGGCTACTCTAGCACGCCTTCCTCCTCAATCCAAATTCCTATTCGCATCTCAGATCACTTAGCATTCTCCTGAACTCGGAGAGCAGCCGGAGAGCCTCTGCAATGCTTTTCGAGTTATAGTAAAATACATAGTGGGCTGAGGCGTGAGTGGATATTTGGATTGAGGAGGGAGGCATGCTAGGGTAGACCGCGTGGTTGTGGCATCTGCATAGTGAGCAGGAGACCTGGGTTCAAATCCCGGTTTTCATTCAGATTTTTATTCGTTGCTTCAGTCAATATCCATACATCAATTTGAATTTGATACCTCTACCCGTTTCTGAAAAATGGAGGTCCTCACAGACGGAGAGAGAGATAAAAAGACGGCCAACAATGTTGTTGTTGTTGTGGTCTTCAGTCCTGAGACTGATTTGATGCAGCTCTCCATGCTACTCTATCCTGTGCAAGCTTCTTCATCTCCTAGTACTTACTGCAACCTACATCCTTCTGAATCTGCTTAGTGTATTCATCTCTTGGTCTCACTCTACGATTTTTACCCTCCACGCTGCCCTCCAATGCTAAATTTGTGATACCTTGATGCCTCAGAACATGTCCTACCAACCGGTCCCTTCTTCTTGTCAAGTTGTGCCACAAACTCCTCTTCTCCCCAATTCTATTCAATACTTCCTCATTAGTTATGTGGTCTACCCATCTAATGTTCAGGATTCTTCTGTAGCACCACATTTCGAAAGCTTCTATTCTCTTCTTGTCTAAACTATTTATCGTCCATGTTTCACTTCCATACATGGCTACACTCCATACAAATACTTTCAGAAACGACTTCCTGACATTTAAATCTATACCCGATGTTAACAAATTTCGCTTCTACAGAAACACTTTCCTTGCCATTGCCAGTCTACATTTTATATCCCCTCTACTTCGACCATCATCAGTTATTTTGTTCCTCAGGAAAACTCCTTTACTACTTCAGGTGTCTCATTTCCTAATCTAATTTAGCCGGCCGCGGTGGTCTAGCGGTTCTGGCGCTGCAGTCCGGAACCGCGGGACTGCTACGGTCGCAGGTTCGAATCCTGCCTCGGGCATGGATGTGTGTGATGTCCTTAGGTTAGTTAGGTTTAAGTAGTTCTAAGTTCTAGGGGACTTATGACCTAAGATGTTGAGTCCCATAGTGCTCAGAGCCATTTGAACCTAATCTAATTTCCTCAGCATCGCCCGACTTAATTCGACTACATTCCATTATCCTCGTTTTGATTTTGTTGACGTTCATCTTATATCCTCCTTTCAAGACACTATCCATTCCGTTCAACTGCTCTTCCAAGTCCTTTGCTGTCTCTGACCGAATTACAATGTCATCGGCGAACCTCAAAGTTTTTATTTCTTCTCCGAGGTTTTTAATACCTACTCCGCATTTTTCTTTTGTTTCCTTTACTGCTTGCTCAATATACAGATTGAATAACATCGGGGTTAGGCTACAACCCTGTCTCACTACCTTCCCAACCACTGCTTCCCTTTCATGCCCCTCGACTCTTGAGAGGGAGATAGACAGACGGCCAACAAAGTGATCCTCCAAATGTGGTGCTTTCACTGATTGACATACGCAACCCTAAAAATGAACAGTTGAATGATTGCTGGAGGGAGCTTAAACGTAGTCCTGTGCGAAGAACATTTCTGGATGGTAGGCTTTCTGTTTTGTTTCAGCCGCTGGTCGATGAGGCCGCAGCGTTCCACTGTATCATATTGTCCGCATCCATTGGGTGAAAGTTGACGGACCGGCGCAGCCCGTCTGCCCCGGTGGACGGCACTGTGCGTGCGTGCTCGGAACGTAACGGACTCCCCGCTGGCGGAAGCTGGCGCGGCTAGGGTTACGCCGGTTTTGTGTTTCCACACAACTTTGTGTGACATCGGCAGGCGCGCTGCGACGCCGCGGCTCATACGGCTCCCGCCGTGTTTGGTTTTTTTTTCTTTTCTTTCGTCTGTTCTGTCCGTCTGTTTTGCCGCGCGGCGGAGTTGCCTCATGTTTTGCAAACTGCGAGGCGCTACGCGGCGTGTTGGCCTCGCTGCTGGGGAGAAGCACTCAGCCGGGAGGCGAGTCAGTGAACTCGAGTTTAGAGTGCGTACGTGCCGGATGGTCCAAACTGTAATGCAAAGCTAACACTGTCGTTATGCTTCTCTGGAGTTCGCACTGTCGGGGTTTGTTCAAATTAAAAGCTGCGTCAGTAGCACAACATTCTGTCCAGCCTCCCTTACCCTTGACGGATTACGTTATTTGGCTTCACAGGTCACCAATAGCGCTCCTCAAGTCTAGGAGTCTGGAAAGCGATGTGGTCATCCTTGCCATCAGTAAGAGGGCAGCCTCCAAGTCGAAAACCGAACTGTCGAACTCCCAAGCATCCTCTTGTCACATGGTTCAAACCAAATCCAGTCAGATGTGGGAGAGGGCGACCAGCAGGAACCACAAGAAGTCGCGTCTAAAGCAACTGACTGGATGGAAAATATGGACATTAATCTTTGGCTTCTTTCTTATGATTTGACATCATTGTTTGCAATTGTTAAAGGACTTCTGACTGTCTAAGCGGAAAAAATGATAAATTAGCAGGTGATAACTAACATGTCTTGAATAATTTTACTTCACAGACATCCTACGTAAGCCAGTTCCCACATCCAGTTAAGGCGTTTCAGACTCTGTTTCTTTTCAGTCCTTGTAAGTCTTCTGACGCGGTTCGCCACTATTTCTTCTCTTTTTCCAATAACACAGTAGCACTTTCACCCAATTCCGTCAATTATAAGCTCAACGGATTAAATACTAGTTACACTTCAAAAGAGCGTGCTGGTCGCTTTGTAGCGCTGTAGATGGTGTAAAACACGCTATCACGTGACCCTCCGTTGTTGTCTATGGGCGTGTACAGGAATTTTTTCCATTTGGGAGCGGGGGTAGTTCAGAAAGATTAAAATTGCCGTTTTTGCTATAAACTAATTAATTAATTTGTCGCTTTCTAGACATGTGACACAAGAACTACTTCGCACCCTACGTTGCAGCGTGTGGCGGAGGGTACTACTTGTTCCATAGTCACTTCCCACCCTTTCCTGTTCCAGTCGCGAATAGCTAGAGCGAAGAACGGTAGCCGGTAAGGCTTCGTGTAGGCTCGAACCCGCCTAATTTTATCTTCATGGTGTTTTCGCGAGATATACGTATGAGGAAGCAAAATATTTGTTGACTCTTCTAGGAACGTACGCTCTGGGAATTTCAACGGTAAATCACACCGTGAAACAGCACGCATCTCTGGCAGCGTTGGAGTTTGTTTGTCTTTCTATGATGCTTTCGCGCTTACTAAGAGGACCTGTGACCAAACGCGATGGCCTTCTTCGGATCTTCTCTATTTCCTCTGTCCGTTCTCTCTGGTGCGAGCAACATTCAAGAATTCGTGGAAGGAGTGTTCTGTAAGCCGCTTCATTTGTTGGTAGACTACATTTCCTAAGAATTCTTCGAATGACTTTCAGTCCGGCATCCGCCTTACTCGCTACTAATTTTATGCGGTCGTTCCATATCAGATCGCTCCGCCCGAATACTCCTCGATATTTTGTGGAAATGCTTCCAGTGAGCGTTCTGCAGTTGCCTCATCATACCACAAAGGGATCTTACTGTCTATGTATTCACAGTACGTTACATCTGTTTATCTTTAAAGTTATCTGGCACCTGCTGAACCAAGCGTGAATTCTCTGCAGATCCTCCTGCATTTCTCTACAGTTTTCCACCGTCTAGATTTCTCTCTATACAACATCATCATCAGTGTAAAGCCTCATGAAACTTCCGACTTTATCTAACAGGCCATTTACACATATTTTGAAAAGTAAGGGTCCTACAACTCTCCCCTGCGGCACGCCCGGAGTTACTTTTATGTCTGAAGACTTCTCTCCATTGAGAATGACATGTGTTCTCTTGGCTTGAAACTCTTCGGTCGAATCGCACGGTTGGTCTGATTTTCGGCACGCTCATATTTTTTTTTTTTTTTCATTAGGCGCCAATGAGGAACTGAACCGAATGCCTTCCGGAAGTTAAGGATCACAGGACATACCTGGGCGCCTGTATCTACCACATTCTGGGACTCATGGACGGAGCAGAGCGAGCTGGGTTTCAGACTATCGTTGCTTTTGGAACCCATGTTGGTTCCTTCAGAGGACATTTTCGACCTCCAAAAATGGCAAAATACGTGACCATGAAGCGTCGAAAATCCTACAATTGACCGACATCAGGGATAAAGGCCCATAGTTTTGAGTGTCTTTTCGACGATGTTTCTAAATTTTTTAAGGGACGCAAATAACTTATTATATAAAACTTCCTGGCAGATTAAAACAGTGTGCCCGACCGAGACTCGAACTCGGGACCTTTGCCTTTCGCGGGCAAGTGCTCTACCATCTGATCTACCGAAGCACGACTCACGCCCGGTCCTCACAGCTTCACTTCTGCCAGTATCTCGTCTCCTACTTTCCAAACTTTACAGAAGCTCTCCTGCGAATCTCGCAGAGCTAGCACTCCTGAAAGAAAGGATATTGCGGAGACATGGCTTAGCCTAGGGGATGTTTCCATTCTGGAAACTTATTATATCCTTGCTAACTGTTTTCCACTCCCTTCTAGAAGTGCACAAGTATTGTGTAATGAATAAAAATTCTGTGCTCCAGATTCCAGAGCGGGACAAGTGCCATTCTTGTCCCCCCTCTCCTCGCTTGCGGACGACTTTACCGTTGCGGTAAGTCGTGGCAGTGAAGTGGTGTGTGTGTGTGTGTGTGTGTGTGTGTGTGTGTGTGTGTGTGTGTGTGTGTGCGTACTTACTTCAGTAAGATCGGTCGACGAGCCCATGGCCACATCGAGAATGACGTCGCTCGATTTGTTCGTGATATCGACACGGCCTCTCCATCGTGTCTGCCTACCATTCACCGGAGCCGACTGTCTCGTTTTGTCAATCGTGATCGGTGCTAAAAGCATTAGCAAACGGGCGGATCGCCTTTCGGGGACACAGTGGTCGTTGGCCGTTGTAATGAATATTCTAATAAAACAGCCACAGGTCTCGCACTGATCCCTGTTAATGATTTCACTTGTCAGATACGTATCTGGAGACGCTCCAGACAGCGGTGGGATCCCAAATCCTCTGACGACCGCCATACGGCCCGCTGGTCTGGGTTACCATTCCATTTCGTTGCAGGTCGCCTTTGCTTGTCATCCGCGGCCCTTTACAACACACGATACCTCGACGCTGCTCTACGCCCCGTTTTGTTGCCCTCCATGATAAGTCAGCCTGGACTTACACTTCAGTAAGATAACGCCGAGTCGCACACGGCGAGAGTTTCTATTGCTTGTCTTCGTGCTTAACAAACATCCTTCCCAACAAGGTGGCAAGATCACTCCCCAGCTGAGAACAGTTGGAACATTAAGGGGTCTTCCAAATATCTCGGTATTTCGAAGATGTAACGCGCCAGTTTGACAGAATCTGGCAGGATGCTCCTCAGAGAAAGATATCCAACAAATGCATCAATCAATGCCAAACCGAATAACTGGTTCCATAAATGTCAGCGGTGCAGCAACGCCTTATTGACCTGCTCAGTTTCTGAAATACTTTCCCTTGAAAAAGTTATCCAATTTTTCTGAAACTGTAATCATTTGTTTGTATGGAAATCTACATCGCACATACCGAATTCCGTCACTGCGTCTCTTTTTGTCTTAGATTGCACTTTTTACAGACGGTATTCACATACACAGAGTGGTCCATTGATCGTGACTAGACTAAATATCTCACGAAATAAGCGTCAAAGGAAAAAAAATACAAAGTGGAAACTTGTCTAGCTTGAAGGGGGAAACAAGATGGTGCTATGGTTGGCCCGCTAGATGGCGCTACCATACGTCAAGCGGATATCAATTGCGTTTTTGAAAATAGGAAACCCCATTTTTTATTACATATTCGTGTAGTACGTAAAGATATATGAATGTTTTAGTTGGACCACTTTTTTCGCTTTGTGATAGATGCCGCTCTAATACTCACAAACATGTAAGTACGTGGTATCACGTAACATTCCGCCAGTTCGGACGGTATTTGCTTCGTGATACATTACCCGTGTTAAAATAGACCGTTTACCAATTGCGGAAAACGTCGATATGATGTATGGCAATTGTGATCAATATTTACGAACTACACGAATATATAATAAAAAATGGAGGTTCCAATTCAAAAAAACGCAGTTGATTTCCGTTGGACCAATGGCAGCGCCATCTAGCGGGCCAACCATATCGCCATCTGGTTTCCCCCTTGAAGCTAGACGAGTTTCGTTCTTTTTAGTTTTTTCGTTTGATGCTTATTTCGTGAGATATTTGGCACGGTCACTATCAATGGACCACCCTGTATATCACTCAATGCACCTAAAAACTTATATCATTATACGATACATAGTTCAAAGAACATGACGCCATAAACCTGGAGATGTATGAAAAACAAGCGTTTGTTTAAAACGGAGCTTCTTTAGCCATAAAGATTCCACATGCTTAGCCTCTGGTACAACAAATTAACTCATCTGCAAAGTAATCAGAGGTGTAAAGCTGTTTTATACAAGGGAGTTCGATCCCTTAAAGAGTGGGTGGAGGATGACGGACGGAGGGAGCGGTGGATTACTGGGACATACTAATGGAAATTTTACTCGTAACGAGGAAAGGAACTGTGGGGTACAGTTTCAATGTGACGGCGCGTGCAGTGGGAAAGCAATCAGGAGGAGTATGCAATAATGACGTCACTTCGAAAGCGAACGCCTTTCATGCTCTATTAGCGAAGCGTACACTTTTCGGGTAAAAATGAAGATACAGAATCAGATTTTCACTCTGCAGCGTAGTGTGCGCTGATAGAAAACTTCCTGGCAGATTGTGTGGCGGACCGAGACTCGAACTCGGGACCTTTGCCTTTCGCAGGTGTGCTCTGTCACGTGAGCTACCAAGCACGATTCACGCCCTGTCCTCACAGCTGTACTTCCACCAGTAGCTCGTCTCCTACTTTGCAAACTTCACACAAGATCTCCTGCGAACCTTGCAGATGGTTCAAATGGCTCTGAGCAGTATGGGACTTAACGTCTGAGGTCATCAGTCCCCTAGACTTAGAACTACTTAAAACTAACTAACCTAAGGACATCACACACATCCATGCCCGAGACAGGATTCGAACCTGCGACCGTAGCAGCAGCGCGGTTCCGGACTGAAGCGCCTAGAACCGCTAGGCCACAACGGCCAACCTTGCAGAACTAGCACTCCTGGAAGAAAGGATATTGCGGGGACATGGCTTAGCCACAGCCTTGGGGATGTTTCCAGAATGAGATTTTCATTCTGCAGCGAAGTGTATCCTGATATGAAACTTCCTGGAAGATTAAAACTGTGTGCCAGACCGAGACTCGAGCTCGGGACCTTTGCCTTTCGCGGGCAAGCGCTCTACCAACTGAGCTACCCGAGCGCGACTCACGCCCCGTCCCCCCAGCTTTACTTCCGCCAGTACCTCGTCTCCTACTTTCCCAACTTCACAGAAGATCTCCTGTGAACCTTGCAGAACTAGCATTCCTGGAGAAAAGGGTATTGCGGAGACATGGCTTAGCCAGAACCTTGGGGATGTTTCCACAATGAGATTTTCACTCTGCAGCGGAGTGTGCGCTGGTATGAAACTTCCTGGCACATTAAAACTGTGTGCCGAACCGAGACTCGAACGAACTTCAAAAATGAAGATGCCCGTCGACCACGAGAGGAGGCAGCATTGTGGGCTCTGGACGGCAAGCAGGGGGACGCCGGCCATTGTACGCCGGCAACAATGCCCGCCGCGGCCCCCGGCGGGACAGACGTCGGGGACGGCACCGGCAGCGGCAGCAGCAGCAGCAGCAGCAGCTCCTGGCTGGCCGGCTGGTTCGTTGCTCCCGGCTGCAGCGGCGGCGGCGGCGCCGTGCAGGAACCCGCGAGCCACGCCGCGCCGTCCACACAATGTGGCGCCGCAAAAACTACCCGGCCGGCCTGTCCGCTATACGCCCGCTACTGCCGGCTGCCTCGCCCGACCACAGCTGTCTGACGTGACTACCTCCGTGCCGAGTCCCGCTGTTGGACGTCTCTGCTTTAGTAGGCGGGAAGCCTTCATACAGTCTCCGATACACTTCGTCTACTCTACAGTTTTCATTATAAGACTTCGTGCAGTTTCGATAAAGTGAAAAACTGGGACGTAAAATATTCCCTGGAACTTGTAGTGGGACGCGAAACTGAAGCGTCACCCATCCACCACTGTCAGCCCTATTTGCAGGTGAATATAAGTTTAATTTAGTGTTTTGTTAATGTATTTTTGTAATATTTGTAATGGTTGTGAATTGTCTAAAGTTTTGTATTTATTTTTTATGTTTCATGTACGGAGAGGGCGGTGCAACGAACGGAGACAGCATCTTCACTGCCGGGATCAGATAGAAAATTGCTGGCCACCATACGTCGCGGTTCCATAGCCAAAGAGCAACAGAAGATCCTGAAACCGAGTTGTAGCGTCGTGCTTCTAAAAACTGAAAAAATAAGAATTTGTAATGTTTCTACAACAATGACGTCATAGAAAGTTTAATCCTGTTGTAAATATTCAGTCCTATCTTGTCAAGGCTCAGGTTCACTTCTATATGTAGGAAGATAATAAACTAGTGGATGCTACTAAAGTTTAAATACGTGTTCCGAGAATTTATTTATGAAGAATTATGTTAATGAATTAATAATTTATTTGACAAGAGTATTAATTTTGACAACGTTCATCGCGAGTTTGAGTCTTGAAAGTTTATTCAATGTGGTTCTAATATTTATTAAATCAGATAACTTGCATTAATATAATTTCTGAGAAGAAACAAAACGACATCTAAATTGAGAAAAAGTTCTCGCAAACCAATTGGACTGAGTGACGTAATTCTGCGCATACGACTCAAATGATGATGTTTTACAGTTTCGTTCAAGAACCATTCAGAGACAATTTAAAAAGAATTTAAATAATTTTTGAAGAGTGTTGTAACTGACGAGGTGACGAAGTCTGCACATGGTCATATATAAAAAAAAATCATTTTTACAGAACTTGCGTCGTTATACTACAAACTCCGTAAGCCAACGTCTGCAACATTAGGTCACGTAAGGTTTGGAGCGTTAACCTGTCCCACCGCAATATCTTTTCAGGTAACATCACTCCTGGTTGCTACATATCTTCGCTCTTCCGTAAATCGGAGGTTTCGCATTCGAGTCACATATCGGGTACAGGTGTCCCCTTCAGACGTGTTAGTCTACGACCGTTCTACAAAGATGATGACTCAGATGATGCAAATGGCGACAAATATATCCCGTGAGATTCAAATAAAGGAAACCTTTGAAATATAACGATTATTAGGCGTTCGGTTCACATTTCAGAGCTTCAATCTTCCTACAAAGTATCCACAACATAGCCCGCCCGGTTGGCCGTGCGGTCTAATGCACGGCTTCCCGGGCGGGAAGGAGCGCCTGGTCCCCGGCACGAATCCGCCCGGCGGATTTGTGTCGAGGTCCGGTGAACCGGCCAGTCTGTGGATGGTTTTTAGGCGGTTTTCCATCTGCCTCGGCGAATGCGGGCTGGTTCCCCTTATTCCGCCTCAGTTACACTATGTCGGCGATTGCTGCGCAAACAAGTTTTCCACGTGCGCGTACACCACCTTTACTCTACCACGCAAACACTCGTCTGGTGTGAGACGTTCCCTAGGGGGGGGGGGGGGTCCACCGCGGGCGGAACCGCACAATAACCCTGGGTTCGGTGTGGGGCGGCGGAGGGGTGAAGTGGACTGCGGTAGTCGTCGTGGGGTTGTGGGCCACTGCGGCTGCGGCGGGGACGGAGCCTCTCTGTCGTTTCTACGTCCCCGGTTAACATACAATACAATCCATAACATACAGGGTGGGCAAAATAGAAATGGACAGTTAAAATGCACTGTAAGAAAAAAAAAGAATAACTGTATGGGACGGAAATCAGAAGATGTGACGCACTGTAACCTCCCCACAAAAATGTAAATGATATTACTCAAATGCAAATGGACCTAGAGCTTAGTGTAAGCTCCCAGAGAAATTTAATGACAATGACAATAAATCTGAACTAGCAATCTGACCCAAATATAAATTCCTCACAAAAATGTAAGTGAAATTAATGATAATGAAATCTCAGTCACAATGAAAATGCAAATAGACCGAAATGTCGATCTTTAGGCCCTGTTCACTAATTAAACTGAAATTCTTACCTTAGTAAAACTGCATCTGCTCTTATTTTTCGCCACAGCTTGGAGGAAATTCATTGCAAAAATTTTGAATTTAAGGGAAACTTTTCTTTAAGGAATAGCAAAGGAAATATTTCTTTCATTAAAGGATTCTTTGTTAAAAAATTGCTTTGAAAACAAAATTATTATTGGGGCGATTCTTGCACAAATTAGTTACAGTTAATTTACATTGTTAGCTGAGCGCAATGCTGCTTCATTACCTTATTTAAAAATAATATACCTCGTCCTGAATGTAGACCAGAGTGCGATGTCGACGCCCGCCGACTCGTCGCACACAACTAAACTATCTCTCGCGCGCTACTACCACAGACTACGTCATCTCGCATGTGCTACTACTCTCGAACTGCTAACTCGCAACTGAACTGAACTCTCGCGCTACTGCCTCGCAACTCGACTGCAACAGAACAGCTCTCTCGCGCGGTCAAGCGCAGACTAGGAACTCTGGTCAAAGATTTTATCATGCCTCATCATCGCTGCTACCGAGTACATACACGTTTCAGTACATATACAGACAAATTGTAACGAATTCAGAGAAACTGGACGTCCCCGGTTAACATACAATACAATACAATACAATCCACAACATACAGGGTGGGCAAAATAGTAATGGACAGTAAAATGCACTCTAAGAAAAAAAAAAGAATAACTGTATGGGACGGAAATCAGAAGATGTGACGTACATATACAGACAAATTGTAACGAATTCAGAGAAACTGGATTGCCCACCTTACTGGTTGCTTCGCATTCGAGTCACACCTGTGTGCCCTTCAGCTGTGTTAGTCTACGACCGTTCTATAAGGATGATGAGTCGAATGATACAAATGGTGACAAATATATGCCGTGAGAATCAAAAAAATGAAACCTATAACGATTATTAAGCGTTCGATTCACATTTCAGAGCTTCAATCTTCCTACAAAATATCCACAACATATAGGGTGGGCAAAATAGAAATGGACAGGAAAATGCGCTCTAAGAAAAGAAAGAAAGAAAAAAAAAGGAAAATCTAATGTGACGGAAATCAAAAGATGTGGCGAACATATACAGTCAAATTGTAACGAATTCAGAGAACCTGGAATATGTATTCAAGAGATAGAGCTTCACAAACTGTACAGTTCATTAAAGCTTTGGTTTAACTCTGACCATTATGGAAGCAATTATTCGGCTTGGCATTAATTGATAGAGTTGTTGGATGTCATCCTGAGTGATATTGTGCCACACTGTGTCCAATTGGCGCGTTACATCGTCAAAATCTCCAACTGGCTGGAGGACATTGCCTATGAAGCTCTAAACGAATCACTTGGGCAGAGATCTGGCGACCTTACTGGTCATGGTAGCGTTTGAAAAGCACGAAGACAACCAGTAGAAGCTCTCGCCGTGTGCGGGCGGGCATTATGTTGCTGAAATGTAAGCTCAGAGTGGACTGTTGTAAAGGGAAAAAAACGGCATGTAAAATACGGCAGACGTAGCGCTCTGCTGTAAGGGTGACGCGGATGACAATCCTGCTGCCAAATGAAGTGGCATCCTGCTTGTTGGGTCGCATGGTGGGCGAAAGTCAGGCTGGTATCCCACTGCTCTCTAGTGCGTTTCCAGACACGTCTTCAGACTGGAATCGCATTGACTGGAGTACGATTTCTCAGTGGTGAGTCTCGCTTCGAACTGAGCCCAGCTGACTAGTGAAGACCTGCCTGGAGACGCCTCAGCCGTGGGTACCAGTCTAACTGCCGCCCGACATACAAGCCTACAGCTAGGTTTACTGGTCTGGCGTGCCAGTCATTTCATAGCAAGACCACTTTGGTTGTGATGCGTGGCATCTTTACAGTACAACAGTACCTCTACGATATTTTATGCCCAATTCTGTTGCCCTTCACGGCAAATCACCCTGGGTTCCATTTCAGCAAGATAATGCCCGCCCGCACACGGCCGTAGCCTCTACTTACGGTTTTCCAAACGCTACCTTGTCCAGCAATTTCGCCGGATCTAATCAAGCTGCGGGCCTATGGAGTATCGTCTCCGTTGTACGACTGGATTCGTGATTTACTGTCAGGAAGGTCGCAGTTCGTAGTAAGAGACGGCAAATCATCGAGTAAAACTGAAGTGATATCAGGTGTTCCCCAGGGAAGCGTCCTGGGACCTCTACTGTTCCTGATCTATATAAATGACCTGGGTGACAATCTGAGCAGTTCTCTTAGGTTGTTCGCAGATGATGCTGTAATTTACCGTCTAGTAAGGTCATCCGAAGACCAGTATCAGTTGCAAAGCGATTTAGAAAAGATTGCTGTATGGCGTGGCAGGTGTCAGTTGACGCTCAATAACGAAAAGTGTGAGGTGATCCACATGAGTTCCAAAGGAAATTCGTTCGAATTCGTTTACTCGATAAATAGTACAATTCTCAAGGCTGTCAGTTCAACCAAGTACCTGGGTGTTAAAATTACGAAGTTGGAAAGACCACATAGATAATATTGTGGGGAAGGCGAGCCAAAGATTGCGTTTCATTGGCAGGACGCTTAGAAGATGCAACAAGTCCACTAAAGAGACAGCTTACAACTACACTCGTTCGTCATCTCTTAGAATATTGCTGCGCGGTGTGGGATCCTTACCAGGTGGGATTGACAGAGGGCATGGAAAGGGTGCAAAAAAAGGGCAGCTCGTTTTGTATTATCACGTAATAGGGGAGAGAGTGTGGCAGATATGATACGCGAGTTGGGATGGAAGTCATTAAAGCAAAGACGTTTTTCGTCGCGGCGAGATCTATTTACGAAATTTCAGTCTCCAACTTTCTCTTCCGAATGCGAAAATATTTTGTTGAGCCCAACCTACATAGGTAGGAATAATCATCAAAATAAAATAAGAGAAATCAGAGCTCGAACAGAAAGGTTTAGGTGTTCGTTTTTCCTGCGCACGGTTCGGGAGTGGAATGGTACAGAGATAGTATGATTGTGGTTCGATGAACCCTGTGCTAAGCACTTAAATGTGAATTGCAGAGTAATCATGTAGATGTAGATGTACCCCAATTGAGAACCTTTAGAGCATTATGGGCAGGGCTCGTGATTTTGACGACGTAAGCAATAGTTGGACAGACAATTTGGCACGATATCTGTCTGGAGGAGCTCCAGCAGCTCTCTCAATGAATGCCAAGCCGAATCTTGCATAAGGGCTACAGACGGACCAATGGATTATTGACTTGCTCAATGTGTGAAGCTCTCTCTCTTGAACAAAGACAATACTGGTCACAGCAGCTACGCCCTGGTCTGAAGCCTGCCTGATCAACTGGAACGTTCTCTAGGAAAGCGCTACTTATTCTGTTATATACTAGCCTTTACTGTTAACCGGTATAATGCCTCCCGATCTACGTAGATGTACTGCCCTTATGAGAGAATTCCACAAGGTCTCCAGGAATTCTAACCTACCTGTGCATAGCGACCAGCCACTTTTAAATCGTAAGAGACTGAAATAACGCCATCCAACTCTGTGCGATGCTGCTGACATGGTTGCTAAGGATTTCAAACCTCTTGAAAAATGGAAAGGTCGGTGGGAAGCACTGAAAGATGTGCACCTGCACAACATCTTCTCAGGTGCTAAACTTCAAGGTGGATTCGACCTACCACACAAGACCTGGACTACTCTCAACAGAATCCGTACCGGCCATGGCCGATGCAGGGATGCTCTCTTTAAGTGGACGAAGCTGCCTGATCCAGCCTGTGACTGCGGGGCTCCATACCAGACTGTTCACCACATTGTCAGTGAATGCAGGATTCGAGCCTATCACGGCGCCGAAGAGGACTTCCTGCTAGCAGCTCCAGATGCAGTGCGCTGGATAGAAGGAGATATTCAGCTGTAAAGACAAACTTAAGTTTCTTGTGTGTGAATATGTACATATGTATGTATATATAATTTAATTTCATGTTATGTCTGAATTAGCCATACGCTAAATAAATAATCTCGAATCAATCGTCCTGATTTTCTGAACTTCTAATCATTCGTTTGTATGTACAAATACATCTACCGATTTCGCACCATTCGGTAACTTCTTCGTGATGCGTCTTTTTTTTCCTTACTTTTTTGGTCTCAAGGTGTATAACGATTGGTAGCCGTTGGGTTAATACCTCAGAACCTGACGCTGCTTGAAATGTACAGTTTGGACATCTGAAATACACTCCTGGAAATGGAAAAAAGAACACATTGACACCGGTGTGTCAGACCCACCATACTTGCTCCGGACACTGCGAGAGGGCTGTACAAGCAATGATCACACGCACGGCACAGCGGACACACCAGGAACCGCGGTGTTGGCCGTCGAATGGCGCTAGCTGCGCAGCATTTGTGCACCGCCGCCGTCAGTGTCAGCCAGTTTGCCGTGGCATACGGAGCTCCATCGCAGTCTTTAACACTGGTAGCATGCCGCGACAGCTTAGACGTGAACCGTATGTGCAGTTGACGGACTTTGAGCGAGGGCGTATAGTGGGCATGCGGGAGGCCGGGTGGACGTACCGCCGAATTGCTCAACACGTGGGGCGTGAGGTCTCCACAGTACATCGATGTTGTCGCCAGTGGTCGGCGGTAGGTGCACGTGCCCGTCGACCTGGGACCGGACCGCGGCGACGCACGGATGCACGCCA
Source organism: Schistocerca nitens (assembly GCF_023898315.1). Lineage (NCBI taxonomy): Eukaryota > Metazoa > Arthropoda > Insecta > Orthoptera > Acrididae > Schistocerca > Schistocerca nitens. Next base: position 1,157,250,947 of record NC_064614.1, on the reverse strand, counting down.
AGACCGTAGGATCCTACGCAGTGCCGTAGGGGACCGCATCGCCACTTCCCAGCAAATTAGGGACACTGTTGCTCCTGGGGTATCGGCGAGGACCATTCGCAACCGTCTCCATGGAGCTGGGCTACGGTCCCGCACACCGTTAGGCCGTCTTCCGCTCACGCCCCAACATCGTGCAGCCCGCCTCCAGTGGTGTCGCGACAGGCGTGAATGGAGGGACGAATGGAGACGTGTCGTCTTCAGCGATGAGAGTCGCTTCTGCCTTGGTGCCAATGATGGTCGTATGCGTGTTTGGCGCCGTGCAGGTGAGCGCCACAATCAGGACTGCATACGACCGAGGCACACAGGGCCAACACCCGGCATCATGGTGTGGGGAGCGATCTCCTACACTGGCCGTACACCACTGGTGATCGTCGAGGGGACACTGAATAGTGCACGGTACATCCAAACCGTCATCGAACCCATCGTTCTACCATTCCTAGACCGGCAAGGGAACTTGCTGTTCCAACAGGACAATGCACGTCCGCATGTATCCCGTGCCACCCAACGTGCTCTAGAAGGTGTAAGTCAACTACCCTGGCCAGCAAGATCTCCGGATGTGTCCCCCATTGAGCATGTTTGGGACTGGATGAAGCGTCGTCTCACGCGGTCTGCACGTCCAGCACGAACGCTGGTCCAACTGAGGCGCCAGGTGGAAATGGCATGGCAAGCCGTTCCACAGGACTACATCCAGCATCTCTACGATCGTCTCCATGGGAGAATAGCAGCCTGCATTGCTGCGAAAGGTGGATATACACTGTACTAGTGCCGACATTGTGCATGCTCTGTTGCCTGTGTCTATGTGCCTGTGGTTCTGTCAGTGTGATCATGTGATGTATCTGACCCCAGGAATGTGTCAATAAAGTTTCCCCTTCCTGGGACAATGAATTCACTGTGTTCTTATTTCAATTTCCAGGAGTGTATAAATGTAACTTTTTCTTCACACTACGCTCTACTGTATTTGTGAAGATAGGTTTCATTAGGACCTATCTACCACGTACACAGGATGGGCAAAATATACCTGGCACGGAAAATAGAAAACGCAAGTTACAGCATCTGCATCCGGAGCAGTTGATGTAAATTAGACACCTCTCTTTCGATGCATGAAATATTTTCCGGGCGAGTCGTATTTCGCACACACTGTGTGTTGGCATTGGTATTAGTTCTTTCTCTATCTACATCTACATGATTACTCTGCAATTCACATTTAAGTGCTTGGCAGAGGGTTCATCGAACCACAATCATACTATCTCCCTACCATTCCACTCCCGCACAGCGCGCGGGAAAAACGAACACTTAAACCTTTCTGTTCGGGCTCTGATTTCTATTTTATTTTGATGATCATTCCCACCTATATAGGTTGGGTTCCACAAAATATTTTCGCATTCGGAAGAGAAAGTTGGTGACTGAAATTTCGTAAATAGATCTCGCCGCGACGAAAAACGTCTTTGTTTTAATGACTTCCATCCCAGCTCGCGTATCATATCTGCCACTCTCTCTCCCCTATTACGTGATAATACAAAACGAGCTGCCCTTTTTTTGCACCCTTTCGATGTCCTCCGTCAATCCCACCTGGTAAGGATCCCACACCGCGCAGCAATATTCTAACAGAGGACGAATGAGTGTAGTGTAAGCTGTTTCTTTAGTGGACTTGTTGCATCTTCTAAGTATCCTGCCAATGAAACGCAATTTTTGGCTCGCCTTCCCCACAATATTATCTATGTGGTCTTTCCAACTTTGTTCGTAATTTTAACACCCAGGTACATGGTTGAACTGACAGCCTTGAGAATTGTACTATTTATCGAGTAATCGAATTCCAACGGATTTCCTTTGGAACTCATGTGGATCACCTCACACTTTTCGTTATTTAGCGTCAACTGACACCTGCCACGCCATACAGCAATCTTTTCTAAATCGCTTTGCAACTGATACTGGTCTTCGGATGACCTTACTAGACGGTAAATTACAGCGTCATCTGCGAACAACCTAAGAGAACTGCTCAGATTGTCACCCAGGTCATTTATATAGATCCCGAACAGCAGAGGTCCCAGGACGCTTCCCTGGGGAATACCTGATATCACTTCAGTTTTACTCGATGATTTGCCGTCTATTACTACGAACTGCGACCTTCCTGACAGTAAATCACGAATCCAGTCGTACAACTGAGACGATACCCCATAGGCCCGCAGCTTGATTAGAAGTCGCTTGTGAGGAACAGTGTCAAAAGCTTTCGGTAAATCTAACTTTGTAGGACAGGCGTAGAGTTACAGCTCTTACCGAGTTTCTCTCCTATGGCTCGTCAGGCGCATTTTCTCTGGCGTTTTATCAGATATTTACCATTTCGTTCTTGCAATGTGTAGCCGGAATCAGCCCAAACAAATGTTGCTCATTAAGTCTCTCATACGACCCCCAGTATCGATGGAAATCGTCGGTTTGTTTCCCGTTACACTCAAAATGATTTTTAAATCGAAATTTTACAGCGGAGTGATCCCAGTTTAGTGTAATTTTGTCGCTGTGTATTAACTGGGACAGTAAAACACGAAGAATACCCTAGAACTCCAACAGCGACGGAGCAGCGCTGCTGCATGGCGGTAGCAGTCACCGCGGACCAGGGCTGTCCTCCTATCGTTGCTGGTGTACTGGTAGTCCTTCGTGTCTTATCGTTTCTGGTACTACATGTCGCTAAAACTAGTATCGCACTAGTCTGATCCGTCACCGCTCTGTGGGATGGGCGCGCAAAATTCCTGTAAAAATAAAAAGTGAAGAAGAAAACATGTTCTTTGTAACTAGACACAAAGCGATGCTTTTCGTTGACCGTGGGCGTGGCATGAAAGACGTGACGAGTGATACTTGTTTTGGCTGATTAGCTAAACTTCGCAAAAACAAAACTGCAAATATCTGCCGAAACACCAGAGACGCATGACGACTCTTAGGTGGGGTACCCTGTGTATGTCGTCTACTGAAGGTACACATCATTTGCACACAAGAACTCCTCGACCACGGCCAACGATTCAGTAACTAAGTAACGTCAAAGTTTTTTATTTATGCAAATGGTTTCCTTAAAACAATTCTGCCTGGACCAAGCAACTATGTGCGGAAGTCGGAACAAGGACTTCCTGGTTCGCCGGCCGCTTGTGGCCGAGCGGTTCTGGCGCTACAGTCTGGAACCGCGCGACCGCTACGGTCGCAGGTTCGAATCCTGCCTCGGGCATGGATGTGTGTGTTGTCCTTAGGTTAGTTAGGTTTAAGTAGTACTAAGTTCTAGGGAACTTATGACCTCAGCAGTTGAGTCCCATAGTGCTCAGAGCCATTTGAACCATTTTTGAACTTCTTGGTTCCTGAAGTCAATAAATGACGAGTTTTCCGTACTACGGCAGAGTCTGTTGTACTCACACCATCTCCCTTCAGACTGTGGCGCACGGCGCTCGCTCACAAGGAAAAGCGTGCTACACTTCCGCAACATAATTCGTTAATTAGCCCTGTCAGCCAGACCTGGTGTTTCTAGTGTTACGACCCTCTTTGCCTGGTTCGCTACTGAAATTTACGTGCATTTTACGACCAACGTGTCTTATATAAATGAAGCACATCCACAAAACCTTTGTAATCCGAACATTTTACGACTAAATTAGTAAGTTTCATGTTCTTTCATCTAGTCCTTTGCCAGCTATAGACAAGTAGTGATACTTCCGTAAACACTTGTTTTCATGAAAGATGGTAATACGAGTATATACAGGGTGAGTCCCCCAAGAAAAAACCCATTCCATTTGGTGATCGGTTCAGAATTTTCGAAACGTGGTTTCCGAGACATGATAGCAAGTGCAGGTGAACGTAAATTTTTGCATGCTTAATAGCAACTCTTTCAGGAACCGAAATATTGTAGACAGTAGTTCTTAATTGCGCAATAGGCCTACGTTTTTTAAACTACACTAGAGAGCTCTTGAACAGACGAGTACAGTAATGTGACGGTTATTAATGCCAGTGTTGAAACCTTTCCGCGAAAGATGTTAAAACTGAAAGACTCGGTGCTCAGAATTGGCAACTTCGGTGCAATTAACGCAAAGTGGATCTCCCACGCCAGGTTCCTTTGATGTGTGCTGCAAGAGGCTAGGCGTGTAACGGCGGATATACACAGAGTGGTCAAAAACGGCCTCAAAATCTTGTAAGGGTGTTTGGTAGGTTGTGCTAAGCAATAATTGTTATCAAAAAATTCGATACGCTGTGCCGTTTCCGAGTTAATTAGCCAATCAAATTCAAGCGGCCCGGCAGATAAAAGTGTCAATTGTTCTCACAGCATAGGGTACAGCGCATGAGATTGCTCGGTTTTTCGCTCGGGTTCGATCCTTATTACTGTTACACGCCAATTTTCTGTATTGCTTTCTTGTTTGGGTTTAGGAAACCAAATGAAAAACAAAATTGGCGACACCGCAACCGCCAGATTGGCTAACTTCAATGCAAATTAACTCGGAAACGGCGCAGCGTATCGAATTTTATTCTTAACACTTATCAGTAAAATCTATCCTGCAACATCCTTACAAGCTGTCCAAACTGCTTCTGACCACTCTGCATAGCGTACTTACTCTTGATCCTACTTTATACAACATGGGTACAGAGTTAGCTACGATTCTTGTAAATGGAAACCTGTGCTAACGTCTAGTGTATGAGAATGTCCGTACCAAAACTATGTCCAATGTGTCTACGTACCCACGCTTAAGTAAACAGAAATCTGTGCAGACAAGTAAACAGTTGCTACGGTCGCAGGTTCGAATCCTGCCTCGGGCATGGATGTGTGTGATGTCCTTAGGTTAGTTAGGTTTAAGTAGTTCTAAGTTCTAGGGGACTGATGACCACAGTAGTTAAGTCCCATAGTGCTCAGAGCCAAGTAAACAGTCGACGCACTTTATACAATGACGGAGCCTGGCACACTGGCCTCAGAGTCGATTTCAACTGCCTCAATTTTCCATTTCGTCACATTTCTCGGATATTTTTCCGAAAATTATCAATTGTCGTTGAAAACATTTATGTTTCTGTATTCGTCTTTTGGAGACTTTTTACAAGCCATTAAAAAGAGACTGATTGCAACAAAATTATATACCCCTTTTTGTACAATTATTTGACATAAATTTCGTATGGATATGTTGAACCGTTCACAAAACAAAGGAAGTGTTAAGTCGTACGCGGCACAACCTGCATTACAAGGATTCTTACTGTCATCAAAAAAATCTCACACTTTCATACAGTCAGTGACAGTGTATGCTATTGCTCTGTCCTGCATAAAATAACTGTAGGGTTTTCGCTAGTTGTTAGTTCTGTGAAAAAAAATTATTATAAATTCAGTCACGTACCACAAATGTTTATTAATCAGGTAATTAATTTCGGTCAGTGATGACCATATACAAACATGAATAGACCAAGTATATCACTCAGTTCGTGTCGATGCTTATATACAGGGTACAGTTACATTAATCAGTCATATAAGCTTAATGTAAATGTACCATCTACACACTCAGTGACACGAATCGTGTGATGCTTATATACAGGGTACAGTTACATTAATCAGTCATATAAGCTTAATGTAAATGTACCATCTACACACTCAGTGACACGAATCGTGTGATATACTGGATTTACTCAGGCCTGAAGACTGACACCGTTCTCCTAAATTAATTACCTGATCAATAAAGTTTTGTGGCCCGCGGCTGGACTTACAATACAATAAATACTTCCTGCGTCGCCCAGGAACTTTATTGCGAATATTTCTCAAATCTTAAAAACTAAATAAGCTCAACAAAAGGCAATACATGGAAACGCGAAGAATTGGAGCTATCTTATCAGTTAATTCAAGACAAATACAGGAAGAATACGAACCAAAACTAATGGATTACATCACAGTGCCGACGTCAGCAGTACAGTATCGTTCAGAGTGACTGACAAAACAGAAGAAGGAAGGAGTGGGAAAATCATGTCAAAAGGAAGAAAAGTCATAAGGAGCATTTTAGGACTTGAAAGAATTAGGTTACTGCCGCAGGAAGAGGAACGTAGCAAACACAATACACAATTCCTGCAAGCAAATTCGAAAATGAAAGTGTCTGTCAAAGAAGAAAATTTTCAGCTGCAATTTAAAAACGGTCACACAATATATTGAAAAAACACTTACTTGTAGCATACTCCTTTTATGCTGCACGGGCGTTCCTTTCAGAAGCTTGGAGCCTGTTACTGTATATTCTATTGTAAATCTATTCTGTATTTTTTAATTTCTAATACTTAAATTTTCTTATTATCTGTCTGCGCAGAACGTGGCGCGTACTTCCATGATAAAGTAGCTTTGAATCACATGATTCAAAAGTGCCTTGTGGGTTCATTTATCTTTTCTGCACGTATACATTGCCTGTTCAACAGTATGCGGACACAAGTCAGTACACATTAATATGGAATCTGTCCACCCTTTGCCTTTTTTAACATATATAACACGTCGAGTGCACCGACAGACCACTGAGGCATTTACCATGGTGTAGTACAGACCGTAAGTGATTCCGTGACACTTGGGCATAATTTGCGTACGATGACTTGTGATCATTCACAATAACTCCCGTGAACACGAACCTAGGTCTTTATTTCAGCATTCTCGGAGATTAAGTACCACCCCTTTCTTCAAGCTTTTCATGATGAGTTTGATGTGGACCACAAGTCAAAAAAATGGTTCAAATGGCTCTGAGCACTATGGGGCTTAAATGCTGAGGTCATCAGTCCCCTAGAACTTAGAACTACTTAAACCGAACTAACCTAAGGACATCACACACATCCATGCCCGAGGCAGGATTCGAACCTGCGACCGTAGCGGTCGCCCGGTTCCGGACTGTAGTGCCTAGAACCGCTCGGCCACTCCGGCCGGCGACCACAAGTCACTCGAAACATGCTGATTATGGTGATCACTCAGCTACCCTAGGCAACCACGACTAGATCACTAACTCAACCCGATTTTAACTCCACAGAAAATATCTGCGACTATTAGAGACAGCGAGTGAAGCATAGCAATCAACATCCTCACAGTGTGGTACCTCTACGAGGCCTAATCATCACTGTCTTCGGCAGGATACGGCATACCTGAAGGAAAGTATGGACATACTTCCTTGCCGAATAAAGCCATCATCAAAGCTAGAGGCGCTTTTAGGTGGTATATCCACACTACATACATACTCCCGTACGGTGCACGACGGAGTACACTGTACCACTACTAGTCATTTCCCTTCCTGTTCCACTCGCAAATAGAGCGAGGGAAAACCGACTGCCTGTATGCCTCCGTATGAGTCCTAATTTCTCGCACCTTATGTTCGTGGTCCTCATGCGAAATGTATGTTGGCGCCAGGTAGAATCGTTCGGCAGTCAGCTTCAAATGCCGGTTGTCTAAAATTTTCTCAATAGTCTCCCTCGAAAAGAACGTCGCCTTCCCTCCAGGGATCACGTTGTTCAAACCTATCAGTAACAAATCTAGCAGCCCGCCTCTGAATTGCTTCGATGTCTTTCTACAATCCGACCTGGTACGGATCCTAAAACTTTGTGCAGTGCTCTATAATCGGTCGCACCAGCGTCCTATATGCGGCCACCTTTACGGATGAACCACTCTTTCCCTAAATTCTTCCAATAAACCGAAGTCGGTCCTTCCCTTCCCTACCACAATCGTCACACGATCGTTCCATTTCACATCGCTTCACAGCATATTACGTCCAGATATTTAAAAGACATGACTTTGTCCAGAACAACACTACTAATGATGTGTCAAAACATTAAGTGTCTGTTTTTCCTACTCATTCGCATAAATTTACATTTTTATATGTTTAGAGCTAGCTGCCATTCGTTACAGCAACTAGAAATTTAGAAAGTTATCTTGTATCCATCTTACATTTTTCTGTGTTTGGAGCTAGCTGCATTCATCACACCAATTAGAAATTTACGCTTTTACAGTCACTGAACTTCGAAATCTTCCCGTACACCATGGCACCATCAGTAAACAACCGCAGACTGCAGCCCACCATATCCGCCAGATCTTTTATCTACACCGATGTGCCAAATTCATCGAATAGTGATACGCACCTATACAGCTGCTATAGTGCGCGTCATTTACGACGGCGGCCGAGTTTAGGTTAGTTCTGTGCATCTGACGTCACAAAACACAGTCGGCCAATGAACAGAGAACGACGTTGCCAGAGCTCGACTGCAGTGCAGAGCACGGACGAGTGGCTTCAGTTTTATAAACGTTTAGTCATAAATAAAGTAATTGAACAAAAGCAATGTCTTGATAGCAGGCTTTCTTTTATAGAAAGTTTGGAAAAAGCATTCTTTATACCAATTGCTTCATATTCTATTAATTAATTAAACCAAACAGGCAATAAGCATCCTAATTCAAGCGATAGCAAGGGAAGGTGTTTGTATCATTCTCACTAGCCGCTTTTTCGCAATAAAGAACAGCGGTAATTGTTTATTTCCTATTATACTTCGACGAAACGTGAATAATTCATAGTCATCCTAACAGTGTTTGTCGGTATTTTGCGTGATGTTTTAAAGCCCTCCAGTAGTTTATTCATATAAGTAGCTGGGTTAGCGTAATGGTTAAGGTGTTTGGCTGCTACGTGAAAGGGTCTGAGTTCAAACCTTGTTTGGTGCTTTACGTTTTCTGTATTTGAAAACAACATCGAAGTGCCTTATTTCATGAATTTTATTCGTTTGAATGTAATGTTTTAAAATTTCTAGTGCTTTGTCTCTTCATTATAATCATAATAAGTTTTCGGCTTTTCTAATTTTGTCCTCCAATATTTCTTTTCACAGCAATTAAAAACAATGAAAAGGCACACATACAATATTCATGTCATCTGTTTTGTTTGTATATCTTCTCTTCCGCAGACGCTGTTTTACTATTCATATTGACATATATTCTTTGCGACAGTATTAAAAGTATTATTTAGAGCAGAATTTCTGCTCGTACGTTGCCGAGCTACTTGATTGTCTGACGCAATTCTTTGCTTCGCTACTTTGGCAATATCGTCATATTCAATGTTTTCGTCAACTGATCTATGTTTTGGCAAGTATTTGCTGTCCGTTGTGACAAACACATATTTTTTGCGCTCTGCGCCTCACTGACAATATATTTTAGTTTCTATGTTTTATTACATCCACAATTCAGTTTTGTGTACTTCGCCAATTTTGTTTTAATCAGAACTTTTTAGAAAAAAGCGAAATGACTCTGGTATAAATAAAACTTTTATTACAGTCGCGAAAGACGGAATATTTCTCAATATTACATACGACACCTATTTCGTACTTAAATTAAACGAGATATTGTTACACAATAAATTTTATATGAAATTTAGGTATCTTGCCCACATTTCATTCTCAACCTTGTGGCAACTGAAGTCGACCATACGGAAAGTATACGCTATGGACTTTAACCTCTGCAAACTCTTCAAAATTTCGTGCAATGGTTTACTACATTTAATGCTGCACAATAACTGCCTTGAACACTGAAACAAAATTAAGTCATTTATGAGGGAAGATATCAGTCAAGAAGATTTGTAAAAATAAAATTTTTGGGCCAAATAGTTTTTGTGAAATCGAATGATACGTGTGTCAAAGTAGTCGGAAGACAACGGGTCAGCACAGACGAGCAGTGCAGTGATGACAAAATCGCGCACAGCGCGGAATGCGGGGAGCACGTCTCTGTAGCAGCGAACGGGTTAATGCGGCCGTGGCGGCTTTACTTCATAAACTGCGCGCTCCCCCCTAAACGTAAGTTTGCGAACTATACTATACTATGGCGCTGCTTCTCTTGCCGCGTGCGTCGTTTGCAACTGGCAACGCAACAATCTCCCGCGTCATGCGCGAGCCGCCAAGATAAAAGAATTCAACTATAGTAGTATCGCATACACAAGTTATAAAAGGCCATTGCATTGGTGGAGCGGTGGTATTTTACTCAGATGTCATGAGAAAAAGCTTCCGAAGTGATTATGGCTGCGCGACCTCAATTAACAGACTTCGAACGCGGAATGGTAGTTCAAGCTGGACCCTTGGACATTCGAAAATCGTTAAGGAAGTCAATATTCCGAGATCCACATTGTCAAGAGTGTGCCGAAAATACCAAATTACAGGCGTTACATCTCTTCATGGACAAACAGACAAAGCGGCGTCCGTGTGGCTCCCCCCGTCGGAGGTTCGAGTCCCCTATCGGGCATGGGTGTGTGTGTTGTCCATAGCGTAAGTTAGTTTAAGTTAGATTATCTAGTGCGTAAACTTAGGGATCGATGACTCAGTAGTTTGGTCCCATAAGACCTTACCACAAATTTCCAAATTTTACTAAGCGGCGACAGCGGCGGTGTCTGCGTCGAGTTGCTAATGGTAATAGACATGCAAATGCACGAAATAACCACATAAATCAATGTGGGATGTACGACGAACGCACTCTTTACGACAGTGCGGCGAAATTTGGCGTTAATGGGCTATGGCAGCAGACGACCGACAGGAATGCCTTTGGTAACAGCACGACATCGCCTGCAGCGCCTCCACTGGGTTCGTGACCATATCGGTTTGGGCCCTAGAAAACTGCAAAACGGTAGCCTGATCAGATGAGACCAGATTTCAGTTGGTAAGAGCTGATAACGCAGACTCCAAGAGGCAATCGACCAGTTGTCAACAGGGGACTCTGCAAGCTCGTGGTGGCTTTCTAGTGACGCGGGCTGTGTTTACATGGAATATAGTAGGTCCTCTTGTTCAATTGAACCGGTCATTGACTATAAATGGTTATGTTCGGCTACTTGGAGACCATTTGCTGCCATTCATGGACTTCATGTTCCCAAACATGTCACCGGCCCACGATTGGTTCGAAGAACATTCTGAACAATTCGAACGAGTGATCTGGCTATACAGATCGACTGACATGAATCCCATCGAAAATTTATGGTACACAATCGAAAGGATACTTCGTCTACAAAATCCTACACCGGCAACGCTTTCGCAGTTATGGATGGCTACAGAGGCAGAATGTCCCAGTATTGCCAGGGCACTTCCAACGCTGAGTCCATGCCACATCCAGTGCTGTACTACGCCGCTCAAAAGGAAGTCCAACACGATATTAGGAGGTATCCCATGACTCTTGTCACTTCAGTGTATGAGGAAAAAAATAGCGGCCCTATCACTCTTCCTTGGAGTGTCCTGAAGATACCCTTGTCTCTGATGAACACTCTCCGTCGAGGACATCATGTTGTTGTCGTGGTCTTCAGTCCAGAGACTGGTTTGATGCAGCTCTCCATGTTACTCTATCTTGTGCAAGCTGCTTCATCTCTCAGTACTTACTGCAACCTACATCCTTCTGAATCTGCTCAGTGTATTCGTATCTTGGTCTCCCTCTACGGTTTTTACCCTCCACGCTGCCCTCCAATGCTAAATCTGTGATCACTTGATGCCTCAGAACGTGTCCTACCAACCGGTCCGTTCTCCTTGTCAAGTTGTGCCACAAACTCCTCTTCTCCCCAATTCTGTTCAATACCTCCTCATTATTTATGTGATCTACCCGTCTAATCTTCAGCATCCTTCTGTAGCACCACATTTCGAAAGCTTCTATTCTCTTCTTGTCCAAACTATTTATCGTCCATGTTTCACTTCCATACATGGCTACACTCCATACAAATACTTTCAGAAACGACTTCCTGACACTCAAAACTATACTCGATGTTAACAAATGTCTCTTCTTCAGAAACGGTTCCTTGCCATTGCCAGTCTACATTTTATATCATCTCTACTGTTCGCCCCCGGTAGCTGAGTGGTCAGCGTGACAGACTGTCAATGCTAAGGGCCCAGGTTCGATTCCTGGCTGGGCCGGAGATTTTCTCCCCTCAGGGACTGGGTGTTGTCCTAATCATCATCATTTCATCTTTATCGACGCGCAGGTCGCCGAAGTGGCGTCAACTCGTAAGACCTCCACTAGGCGAACGTTCTACCCGACGGGAGGCTCTAGCCACGCGACATTTCATTTCATTTCATCCTCTCTACATCAACCATCATCAGTTATTTTGCTCCCCAAATAGCAAATCTCCTTTACTCCTTTAAGTGTCTCATTTCCTAATCTAATTTCCTCAGCATCATCCGATTCAATTCGACTACATTCCATTATCCTCGTATTGCTTTTGTTCATGTTCATCTTATATCCTCCTTTCAAGGCACTGTCCATTCCGTTCAACTGCTCTTCCAAGTCCTTTGCTGTCTCTGACAGAATTACAATGTCATCGGCGAACCTCAAAGTTTTTATTTCTTCTCCGTGGTTTTTAATACCTACTCCGAATTTTTCTTTTGTTTCCTGTACTGCTTGCTCAATATACAGATTGAATAACATCGGTGAGAGGCTAAAACCCTGTCTCACTCCCTTCCCAGCCACTGCTTCCCTTTCATGCCCCTCGACTTATAACTGCCATCTGGTTTCTGCACAAATTGTAAATAGCCTTTCTCTCCCTGTATTTTACCCCTACCACCTTTAGAATTTGAAAAAGAGCGTTCCAGTCAACATTGTCAAAAGCTGGGTTCTATTACTTAAGAAGTCTACGTGCCACTCATGTATCTGAGAAATTGTCCCACGCTCTCGTACCCTCGGTAAAAGGCTGCAGTAGTATTGCGAGATGGCTCCTGGAATGTGTCCTTTTTTTTATTCTTCCACTGAGCTAGCATCCGGTGTACGAGTTCACTACCGAGCAAAGTGTTTACGTGTATCCCCGCCCGTAACTGGAGCATCTCGCTGCTCGCACCTCCCTGATTTTCATCTCCTTAAACTTCCGACATTCTGTTAAGAGGCGCGCTCCATACGACGCTAATTAAGCGCGGGCTGATTTATTTTTCATACGGCCGTTGTTCTGGGCGCGCGCAGTCGCCGGTTACCTTCGCCGTTACGTGGGCACAAAATTACCTCGGCAGCCGTGTCCGCGCGCCCGCGTGAGCACCGGCCACCAGCCACCAGCCCGCTACCGGCCCAAAAAGCGCGCCCAGTTGCGCCGTTTAATAAATATTCATGCAGCCCGGATTATGTACCGTGATGGCTTCCTTGTCGTCCGGAGTTGGGTCCGGACACTTATATGCACTCGTAATTTACATAATCTATCCTCCGAAGCAATTAACTTTTTCATCACCGCCGTAATGGATCATAGAGTGAGGGCCCGTCCACCACGGCCCGGCGGACAGTGTCCGCTCGGCCGTATATTTTTGCAGTGCTGTCTGCCAGCGTACGAGAGAAGTTTGCACAGTGGACTCCTCCCAGAACGGAGCAAACCGAAACAAATGAACGATGCAGTATGTACCACAGTTACGCGCACAAACGTCGTAAATGATTACTATTGATTTGAATATTAAAACAATTCTACCAACAACGAAACGATGTGGCGCGGCTGTGGGTGTGAATGGACAGCTATCTCTAACTCAAATCAATCACATGCTGGAATTTATTGACTTTTCGTCATTGCTACATCAGTCCGCGGTGGTCTAGCGGTTCTAGGCGCACAGTCCGGAACCACGAGACTTCTACGGTCGCAGGTTCGAATCCTGCTTCGGGCATGGATGTGTGTGATGTCCTTAGGTTAGTTAGGTTTAAGTAGTTCTAAGTTCTAGGGGACTGATGACCACAGATGTTAAGTCCCACAGTGCTCAGAGCCATTTACATCAGTCCCAAATCCCATATAGTAGTCCGATATACTTCGGCAGTGCCAAATTATCTGCGTCCTTTTCTCGAGTCAGGTTAGAAAATGACACATTCAAGCCACTGATACTTATGTCACCTGATCAAACCTGGCTTATGAAAATCCACTTGTGAAAATTGACTTAAAGTGCAGAACGTCTTGCGCCTATACATGGTAAGGCAATGGAGATAAATATCCACAAGCTGTGACATGGCCACGAATAGAACAAGATCCAGAGAGTGTAGAATAAAATTCTTTATTTCAGTCTATGATCATGTAATTGTTAGGTCCTTAGACTACCGGTTTCGGTCAGCAATGACCATCCTCATATCCGCAGAAAATATTACTTTATGTAATACCGGAGTTTTCTAAAGAAGGAAAAGCGAATAATGTATCTTTATTTTTTTATTTATTTTTTTATTGTTCCGTGGGACCAAATTAATCAGAAATCTAAATGGTCATGGAACGAGTCAATACATGAAATTATAACACGATAGTAGAAACAGATAAAATGAAATATAAAAAACATATTCAGGTGACGAGTCGTAAGTTTAAATAAAGAAAATCAACAATGTAACACTGGAATTTGCTTAATTTTTTAGCTCTTACAGGAGCTCCTCGACAGAGTAGAAGGAGTGAGCCATGAGGAAACTCTTCTGTTTAAACTTAAAAGACTTTGGGCTACTGCTAAGATTTTTGAGTTCTTGTGATAGCTTATTAAAAATGGATGCAGCAGAATACTGCACTCCTTTCTGCACAAGAGTCAAGGAAGTGCATTCCACATGCAGATTGGATTTCTGCCTAGTATTAACTGAGTGAAAGCTGCTAACTCTTGGGAATAGGCTAATATTTCTAACAACAAACGACATTAAAGAAAATATATACTGTGACAGCAATGTCATAATGCCCAGACTATTGAATAGGGGTCGACAAGAGATTCTCGAACTTACACCACATATAGCTCGAACAGCCCGTTTTTGAGCCAGAAATACCCTTTTTGAATCAGAAGAATTACCCCAAAAAATAATACCATTCGACATAAGCGTGTGAAAATATGCGAAGTAGACTACTTTTCGTGTTGAACTGTCACTTATTTCAGATACTTTTCGAATGGTAAATAAAGCAGCATTTAGTTTCTGGACAAGATCCTGGACATAGGCTTTCCACAACAGCTTACTATCTATCCGAACGCCTAGGAACTTGAACTGTTCCGTCTCGCTTATAATATGCCCATTCTGTCTAATCAAAATATCGGTTCTTGTTGAATTGTGAGTTAGAAACTGTAAAAACTGAGTCTTACTGTGATTTAGCATCAAATTGTTTCCCACAAGCCATGAACTTATTTCATGAACTACATTATTTGATACTGTTTCAATATTACACACAAGATCCTTCACTACCAAGCTGGTGTCATCAGCAAACAGAAATATTTTTGAATCACCTGTAATACTAGAAGGCATTTCATTTATATAAATAAGAAACAGCAGTGGCCCAGGCACCGACCCTTGGGGAACGCCCCACTTAACAGTGCCCCATTGCGACTGAACATCACTACCACTCTCAATATTGCGGAGAATTACCTTCTGCTTTCTGTTCTTAAAGTAAGAGGCGAACCAATTGTAAGCTACTCCCCTTACTCCATAATGATCCAACTTCTGCAGTAATGTTTCGTGGTCAACACAGTCAAAAGCCTTCTTTATATCAAAGAAAACACCTAGCGTTGGCAACCTTTTATTTAATCTGTCGAAAACCTCACAGAGAAAAGAGAATATAGCATTTTCAGTTGTTAAACAATTTCTAAAACCAAACTGTATGTTTGACAGCAAATTATGTGAATTTAAATGCTCCAGTAATCTTGCATATACAACCTTCTCGATAACTTTAGCAAACACCGATGGCATGGAAATAGGTCTAAAGTTGTCAACATTATCCCTGTCTCCCTTTTTATAAAGTGGCTTCACTACAGAGAACTATAATCGGTCAGGAAACCGACCACTCCTAAAGGAAAAGTTACAGATATAGCTAGGTACTGGGCTAACATACACAGAACAATACTTCAGTATTCTGCTAGATACCCCGTCATATCCGTGAGAGTTCTTGGTCTTTAGTGATTTAATTATTAAGTCAATCTCCCTCTTGTCAGTATCATGGAGGAGCATTTCAGGTAACAGTCTCGGAACACTTTTTTCTAAGAGCGCTATATGATTCCCTGTTGGGACTAGGTTTCTATTTAGTTTACCTGCTATATTCAGAAAGTGATTATTAAATATACATATATGCGACTTATCAGTAACTCGGACATTCCCACTACGCACTGATTCTACACTCCTGGAAATTGAAATAAGAACACCGTGAATTCATTGTCCCAGGAAGGGGAAACTTTATTGACACATTCCTGGGGTCAGATACATCACATGATCACACTGACAGAACCACAGGCACATAGACACAGGCAACAGAGCATGCACAATGTCGGCACTAGTACAGTGTATATCCACCTTTCGCAGCAATGCAGGCTGCTATTCTCCCATGGAGACGATCGTAGAGATGCTGGATGTAGTCCTGTGGAACGGCTTGCCATGCCATTTCCACCTGGCGCCTCAGTTGGACCAGCGTTCGTGCTGGACGTGCAGACCGCGTGAGACGACGCTTCATCCAGTCCCAAACATGCTCAATGGGGGACACATCCGGAGATCTTGCTGGCCAGGGTAGTTGACTTACACCTTCTAGAGCACGTTGGGTGGCACGGGATACATGCGGACGTGCATTGTCCTGTTGGAACAGCAAGTTCCCTTGCCGGTCTAGGAATGGTAGAACGATGGGTTCGATGACGGTTTGGATGTACCGTGCACTATTCAGTGTCCCCTCGACGATCACCAGTGGTGTACGGCCAGTGTAGGAGATCGCTCCCCACACCATGATGCCGGGTGTTGGCCCTGTGTGCCTCGGTCGTATGCAGTCCTGATTGTGGCGCTCACCTGCACGGCGCCAAACACGCATACGACCATCATTGGCACCAAGGCAGAAGCGACTCTCATCGCTGAAGACGACACGTCTCCATTCGTCCCTCCATTCACGCCTATCGCGACACCACTGGAGGCGGGCTGCACGATGTTGGGGCGTGAGCGGAAGACGGCCTAACGGTGTGCGGGACCGTAGCCCAGCGTCATGGAGACGGTTGCGAATGGTCCTCGCCGATACCCCAGGAGCAACAGTGTCCCTAGTTTGCTGGGAAGTGGCGGTGCGGTCCCCTACGGCAGTGCGTAGGATCCTACGGTCTTGGCGTGCATCCGTGCGTCGCTGCGGTCCGGTCCCAGGTCGACGGGCACGTGCACCTTCCGCCGACCACTGGCGACAACATCGATGTACTGTGGAGACCTCACGCCCCACGTGTTGAGCAATTCGGCGGTACGTCCACCCGGCCTCCCGCATGCCCACTATACGCCCTCGCTCAAAGTCCGTCAACTGCACATACGGTTCACGTCCACGCTGTCGCGGCATGCTACCAGTGTTAAAGACTGCGATGGAGCTCCGTATGCCACGGCAAACTGGCTGACACTGACGGCGGCGGTGCACAAATGCTGCGCAGCTAGCGCCATTCGACGGCCAACACCGCGGTTCCTGGTGTGTCCGCTGTGCCGTGCTTGTGATCATTGCTTGTACAGCCCTCTCGCAGTGTCCGGAGCAAGTATGGTGGGTCTGACACACCGGTGTCAATGTGTTCTTTTTTCCATTTCCAGGAGTGTATGTGTATGCGAAGTACACTGATAGGCCATAACACTATGACCACCGACGTATTGTCGATATAAACCCGTCCAGGCGGTAGCAGCGTCGCCTGGCGAAGATTGACTGCTAGCCGTACACACGCACGGTGCATCTACATCAGTGAGTGAGCTGTGTACTTGTAGAATGGGGAAGACGTGCGGTCTATCTGAATTTGACCGAGGACACATCGTGATGGCACCAAGGCCTAGCACGAGTATTTCGGAAAATGCACAACTTGTCGCATGTTAGGTAAGTGCTGTGAATGTCTTCAACATATGGCGAAACCTAGGTGAAACCACGTCCACACGTCGTGGTGTTGGGCGCCAACCCTTATTAGAGTTCTCGGACGTTTTAGACTGGGCAGATTGGTAAAACAGGACAGGCGATGAGCTATGGCGGAACCAACATCAGACTTTAATGCTGGGCAGAGTACAAATGTGTCTGAACATGCGGTACAACCGAACACACCTAACGGTCGGCCTCCGCCGCCCCATTCATGTACCAATGTTAACACCACGATATCGACAACTACGACTGAAATGGGCACGTTAACATTGACAATGGACGTTGGCGCAGTGGCAGAGCGTTGCACGGTCTGCTGAATCCCGATACCTTCTTCATCATGTCGACGGATGGGGAACGGCTCCTTGAGATCTGTACTGTGGGACAAGGAAAACTGGCAGCGGCCCCATTATGCTCTTGGGCACATTCACTTGGACATCCATGGGTCCAGTGGAGCTCGTGCAGGACACCGTCACGGCCAAGGAGCATCGTACACTGGTTGCATACCCATAACGCTCATGTTTTCCGACGGCAGTGGCTTTTCTATTGAGTCATCAGTCTTCTGACTGGTTTGATGCGGCCAGCCATTAATTCCTCTCCTGTGCCAACCTCTTCATCTCAGAGTAGCACTTGCAAATTACGTCCTCAGTAATTTGTTGGCTTTATTTCTATCCCTGTCTACCTCTACAGTTTTTAACCCCTACAGCTCCCTCTACTACCATGGAAGTCATTATATGATGTCTTAAGAGATGTAGTATCATCCTGTCACTCCTTGTCAGTTTCACACTTTTCTTTTTCTTCTCCAATTCTGCGCAGAACCTCCTCATTTCTTACCATATCAGTCCACTTAATTTTCAACGTTCGTCTGTAGCACCACGTCTCAAATGCTTTGATTCACTTCTGTTCTGGTTTTCCCACAGTCCATGTTTCACTATCATACAATGCTGTACTCCAGACGTACATTCTCAGTTATTTCTACCTCCAATTAAGACTGATATTTCATATTAGTAGACTTCTTTGAGCCAGGAATGCCCTTTTTGCCATTGCTAAACTGCTTTTGATATCCTCCTTGCTCCGTCCGTCAATGGCTATTTTACTGCCTGGGTAGCAGAATTCCTCAAGTTATCTACTTCGTGACCATCAATCCTGATCTTAAGTATCTCGCTGTTCCCATTTCTACTTTCTTCTTCTTCGATTTACTCTCAGTCCATACTCTGAACTCATCAGACTGTTCATTCCGTTCAGGAGATCCTGTAATTCTTCTTCACTTTCACTCAGGATGGCAGTGTCATCAGCGTGTCGTATCACTGATATCTTTCCACCTTGAATTTTAACCCCACCCCTGAATCTTTCCTTTATTACCATCATTATTTCTTTGATGTACAGATTGAACAGTAGGAGCGAAAGACTACATCCCTATCTTACACCCTTTTTCATCTGAGCACTTCGTTCTTGGTCGTCTACTCTTATTATTCCCTCTTGGCTCTTGTACGTATTGTATATGGCACGTCTCTCGCTACAGCTTAGCCCTATTTTTCTCAGAATTTCGAATATCTTGCACCATTTTACGTTGTCGAACGCTTTACCAAGTCGACAGATCCTATGAATGTCTCATGATTTTTCCTTAGTCTTGTGTCAATTATCAACTGCAACGTCAGAACTGCCTCTCTGGTGTCTTTACCGTTCCTAAAGCGAAACTGATCATCTAACACATCCTCAATTTTCATTCCCATTCTTCTATATATTATCCTTGCATGTACCTTTGATGCATGAGATGTCACGCTGATTGTCAGATAATTCTCGCACTCGTAAGCTCTTGCAGTCTTCGGACCTGTGTGGATGAGATTTTTCCCAAAGTCAGGTCGTGTATCTCCAGACGTGAATAGTCGTTTTGTTGCCACTTGCCCCAATTACTTTAGAAATTCTGATGGAATGTTATCTTTCGCATCTGCCAAAGCTCTCTTAAATTCTGATTCTAATACCGCTCCTATATCTTTTTTTATCACATCAGACAAATCTTCTCCCTCATAGAGGATTTCACTGTACTCTTTCCAACTATCTGCTCTCTCTCCTCTGCGTTTAACAGTGGAATTCGCGTTGCACTCTTAATGTTACCACTCTTGCTTTTAGTTTCACCGAAGATTATTTTGAGTTTGCTACATGCTGGGTCAGTCCTTCCGACAATCATTTCCTTTCTCGACTTCCTAACCTTTTTCATGCAGCCATTTCGTCTTAGCTTCCCTGCACTTCCTATTTATATCATTCCTCAGCGACATGTATTTCTATATTCGTGAGTGTCACTGAACGTTTTTGAACTTTCTTCTTTCATCCATCAGCTGAAGTATTTCTTTTGTTACTCATGGTTTCTATGCAGTTACCTTCATTGTACCTACATTTTTCTTTCCAACTTCTATGATTGCCCTCTTTAGATGTATTCATTCCTCTTCAACTGTACTGCCTACTGAGCACTTCCTTATTGCTGTACCTATACCCTTAGAGAACTTCATGCGTATCTCGTCATTCCTTAGTACTTCTGTGTCCCACTTCTTCGCGTATTGATTCTTCCTGGCCAATCTCTTAAACTTCAACGCACTCTTCATCAATACTATATTGTGATCTGAGTCAATATCTGCTCCTTGGCAAGCCTTAAATTCCAGTATATCTGATTTCGGAATCTCTGTCTGACCTTGATGTAATCCAACTGAAATCGTCCCGGATCACCCGACCTTTTCCAAGTATACCTGCTCCGCTTGTAATTCTTGGACATTCGCTATTATAAGGGGCGTTCAAAAAGAAACGAGCCGCAGGCATAATTACAGAAACCAGTACCTGTATGTTGGAAGTAGCTGACCACTGGGGGCCGAACAGCACTATAACCCTGGGTTCGGTGTCGGGCGGAGGTGGGGTGGGTGGACTGCTGTAGCCTGTTGTGGGGTTGTGACCCACTGAGGACTACGGCGGAACGAAGCCTCTCCGTCGTTTCTAGGTCCCCGGTTCAATACACAATATACGCAATACACCATGATATACTTTTGTAGGTGCATTTAGCGGCATATGTGTATCCTGTCTGCGAAATGTATTGCGAATGCACTTAGTAACACAGAAGTAATCCATTTAAACGTCATGTATGATGCTACACTTTTTCACGCATCTACCTGTTTATGTCGTCATATTTCCCAAACTGCGTTAAGTAGGTGGTTCTTACTACCCACAGCGACTGTTGCCTGACAATAAAGGATATGTGTACCATCTTTGGATGAAATCGCTACTTTGGTTTTGGAGTTGGATGAAATCACTACTTTGGTTTTGGAGAAGATATGGAAGATGCACACACACACACACACACACACACACACACACACGCACAAGGGCGCGCGCGCGCAAATAGACACACATAATTTTTATAATATATATGGATTATACTTCTGTTCAAGGTCAGAAACAATTTAAAAACTTTTAAGGGTGCTCAGAAATGATAGTTAAGAAAAGTTACATATGTTGCTCTGTTTCCGAGTTAATTAGTACTGAAGTTAGACAATCAGGCCGTTCCATTCGCAAATTCAAGCGCCCCACCAGATATATTCAGTGTCAGTTGTTGTCTTAGCGTAGGTGGAATCGCACGAGACTGCTTAGCCTTTGGCTCGGATTCGATCCTCGAGTTTTCCCAAGTCCAATCTTTGTGTCACTCTCTTGCTCGGTTTTCTCCCTCTCATTCTCAACTCGTGAAAACACGGCGAGGTGTTTTACGACGTCGTTACCATTAGCTAAATACCCCAGCAGGCTGGGAGTGGAATCCTAATTGAGAATTACTGGTAAATCTAAACAAAATTTCCAGAAACCTTGATCGAAACGGTGGATTGTAATTATTTTACTATATTTCTGAGACAGTGTTATTTAGTGTCCCAGTCTAGAAGTAAAAGAGTGTGTGTGTGTGTGTGTGTGTGTGTGTGTGTGTGTGTGTGTGTGTGTGAGTGGTCGTGCAGGTTCATATCATTATTGAATAACTTTCTTATAAAGTAAGCACGCTTCCAAGTAATACCATACGTCAAGTAAGTCAGTCACAGCAACAGTTGTATCACATTTTGCTGGGATACGTCCGAAATTAGTCCCGCGTTTATGAATCACAATATTATCTGCCTAGTTTTCAAATCTTTCTCAAGCCTGGCGCAATATCAGCATACATCCCTTTGGGTCAACAGGCGACAGGGGTCCACAACCGATTACATTAAGCTGGCAACCAATAGTCGAAAATGTATATTCATTGTGTTATGGACACACACAGCATACACCGTATAGCAACAAGGTAGCTCATAGTCACTGCTCAAAGTGTCGACCGCCAGTATCAATACATGCATGGCAACGGTGCATGAAGTTCTACCGCACTCATTCAAAGAACCCTCGTGCCTCTTGTACCAGGAGACAGGCAGCTTTCCCAGAGCAATCAGATCTTCATCCATCTACATGGATCCACATCTACATGGATACTCCTTTTCTACAGGGGTTTCATACACAACGTCTTGACGTAACTCAGAGGAAAAAGTCCAGAGTGCGATGGAACTGCATTCCCTACCTCAATATAATCATAATGTTAGATGACGTTATTCGGATTTATCTGCGATCTCAGTGGAGTAACATTAGCGTCAGCACAATTGTTCCAAGCGTCATCGCGCCGGCCGGAGTGGCCGAGCGGTTCTAGGCGCTACAGTCTGGAACCGCGCGACCGCTACGGTCGCAGGTTCGAATCCTGCCTCGGGCATGGATGTGTGTGATGTCCTTAGGTTAGTTAGGTTTAAGTAGTTCTAACATCTAGAGGACTGATGACCTCAGAGGTTAAGTCCCATAGTGCTCAGCGCCATTTTCCAAGAGTCATCTTCGTTAACCAGGTGGTGTACTATCTGAAGATGGCCTACTAGTAGAGGCCGAAACCTGGCATATTTTTTATAAATGATTGCGCGATCGAGACAGTTCTTTACTAATTTTACTTTTTAAATGTAATCTACATCTACATCCATACTCCGCAAGCCACCTGACGGTGTGTGGCGGAGGGTACCTTGAGTATCTCTAACGGTTCTCCCTTCTATTCCAGTCTCGTATTGTTCGTGGAAAGAAAGATTGTCGGTATGCCTCTGTGTGGGCTCTAATCTCTCTGATTTTATCGTCATGGTCTCTTCGTGAGATATGCGTAGGAGGGAGCAATATACTGCTTGACTCCTCGGTGAAGGTATGTTCTCGAAACTTCAACAAAAGCCCGTACCGAGCTACTGAGCGTCTCTCTTGCAGAGTCTTCCAGTGGAGTTTATCTATCATCTCCGTAACGCTTTTGCGATTACCAAATGTGCCTGCAACGAAGCGCGCTGCTCTCCGTTGGTTCTTCTCTATCTCTTCTATCAACGCTATCTGGTACGGATCCCACACCGGTGAGCTGTATTCAAGCAGTGGGCGAACAAGAGTACTGTAACCTACTTTGTTTTCGGACTGCATTTCCTTAGGATTCTTCCAATGAATCTCAGTCTGGCATCTGCTTTACTGACGATAAATTTTATATGGTCATTCCATTTTAAATCACTCCTAATGCCTACTCCCACATAATTTATGGATTTAACTGCTTCCAGTTGCTGACCTGCTATATTGTAGCTAAATGATAAAGGATCTTTTTCTATGTATTCGCAGCACATTACACTTGTCTACATTGAGATTCAATTGCCATTCCCTGCACCATGCGTCAATTCGCTGCAGATCCTCCTGCATTTCAGTACAATTTTCCATTGTTACAACCTCTCGATATACCACAGCATCATCCGCAAAAAGCCTCAGTGAACTTCCGATGTCATCCACAAGGTTATTTATGTATATTATGAACAGCAACGGTCCTACGACACTCCACTGCGGCACACCTGAAATCACTCTTACTTCGGAAGACTTCTCTCCATTGAGAATGACATGCTGCGTTCTGTTATCTAGGAACTCTTCAATCCAATCACACAATTGGTCTGATAGTCCATATGCTTTTACTTTGTTCATTAAACGACTGTGGGGAACAGTATCGAACGCCTTGTGGAGGTCAAGAAACACGGCATCTACCTGTGAACCTGTGTCTATGGCTCTCTGAGTCTCGTGGACGAATAGCGCGAGCTGGGTTTCACACGACCGTCTTTTTCGAAACCCATGCTGATTCCTACAGAGTAAATTTCTAGCCTCCAGAAAAGTCATTATTCTCGAACATAACACGTGTTCCAAAATTCTACAACTGATCGACGTTAGATATCTAAGTCTATAGTTCTGCACATCTGTTCGACGTCCCTTCTTGGAAGTGTGGACGAACTGTGCCCTTTTCCAATCTTTTGGAACGCTGTGCGGCTGGTCCCGGTGGAGGTTCGAGTCCTCCCTCGGGCATGGCTGTGTGTGTTTGTCCTTAGGATAATTTAGGTTAACTAGTGTGTAACCTTAGGGACTGATGACCTTAGCAGTTAAGTCCCATAAGATTTCACACACATTTGAACATTTTTTTGGAACCCTACGCTCTTCTAGAGACCTATGGTACACCGCTGCAAGAAGGGGGGGGGGGGCAAGTTCCTTCGCGTACTCTGTGTAAAATCGAACTGGAATCGCATCAGATCCAGCTACCTTTCCTCTTTTGAGCGATTTTAATTTTTTTTCTCTCTGTCATCTATTTCGATATCTACCATTTTGTCATCTGTGCGACAGTCTAGAGAAGGAACTACAGTGCAGTCTTCCTCTGTGAAACAGTTTTGGAAAAAGACATTCAGTATTTCGGCCTTTAGTCTGTCATCCTCTGTTTCAGTACCATTTTGGTCACAGATTGTCTGGACATTTTGTTTTGATCCACCTACCGCTTTGACATAAGACCAAAATTTCTTAGGGTTTTCTGCCAAGTCAGTACATAGAACTTTACTTTAGAATTCATTGAAAGCCTCTCGCATAGCCCTCCTCACACTACATTTCGATTCGCGTAATTTTTGTTTGTCTGCAAGGCTTTGGCTATGTTTATGCTTGCTGTGAAGTTTCCTTTGCTTCCGTAGCAGTTTTTTAACTCGGTTGTTGTACCACGGTGGCTCTTTTCCATCTCTTACGATCTTGCTTGGCACATACTCACCTAATGCATATTGTACGATGGTTTTGAACCATCCGTTGTAAGCCCACCATCATCTGTTTCAGTTTGACACAGAAGGTTTGACTCACCCTGTATTTTCTACAACAGGCATTCATGTCAGTTGTACGAGACGCTGTGACATGACGTCGTTGTAGCAGTTTCGACTAGGGCGATCGCTTTTGTACAGCGCTCCACTGTGAATCCAGGTCTACGTCCTTTGCTCGTTTGTTACACCTCCACGAGCACCCGTTTCAATTTACGCGCCCGCATCAATTCTCGCCCCTGGCGGGTGCTGACGAGAGGAGCTCGCGACCGCATTCGTGCTCAGACAGCGTGACAACACGTTCGATTGTGCTGCCTTCGGCACGCGGGCATTTATCAGCGCCGGTCCGGCCCACGGAGCGGGGGACCCCGGACAGGGCGAGTGGCTTCCAGCAGGGCGCCACCCCAGCCCAGCCCAGGCAGAACACCCGCGATTTGTCACGCCTGCGACTCGCCCCCGCCCACCTCCCGTCTTTGTGAGAGCACTCAGCGCGGCACTGCCAGTCGGAGAGAAATATCTTATCTGGCATTGGCCGCCCACGCTTTCAAGAGGTCTCGGTCGGCTCCTTGCCGCCTCGCGCCATTCGCCGGAAGCAAACCCACCCCCGCGACGATACAGATCTGCTTCGAACAAGTGTCTCGGTGGGCGTGTGAAAGGAAATGTCTCCCTGCGTCATCTATGAGTTTCACGCGCAGCATCTCCTGATTCTGTCCTCGACAGGCGCCTCATTTCTCGGTATTGATGCAGCGGCATGAGGACAAGTGGAGTGCTGATCTACTGATTTGTGAAAGTAACAGAATTCTTAAGTTCAACAAGCAATAAAGGAATAAAAGTGGTTGGAACAAACATGCCAATTATTAAAGCAATTGTGGAACGACAGGGTAGTCTACTGATGTCCTTAACCTTGTGCACAAGCATCGTCGTATTTAGCAGCCTGATTTCTCACAGATCAACATCTACTTATGAAAATCAGTCCAAACGAACTGCACAATATTTTTATCAAAAATCCAAAGTTTGTTCTAAATCTTTGCTATTATAGAAAATCATAGAAAGATTGTATTCAAAATCATTTCACCCTATTTCTGCATGTCACGTTGTCGTTGCACTCTTCAAGGATGGATGCTGTACTTGCTCATCTCAAGATTCGTACTGTTATAGAGTACCTGTGTTGTGAGAGCTCAAATGGTTCAAATGACTCTGAGCACTATGGGGCCGACCGGGGTGGCCGAGCGGTTCTAGGCGCTACAGTCTGGAACCGCGCGTCCGCTAGGGTCGCAGGTTCGAATCCTGCCTCGGGCATGGATGTGTGTGATGTCTTTAGGTTAGTTAGGTTTCAAAATGGTTCAAATGGCTCTGAGCACTATGGGACTCAACATCTTAGGCCATAAGTCCCCTAGAACTTAGAACTACTTAAACCTAACCTAAGGACATCACACACACCCATGCCCGAGGCAGGATTCGAACCTGCGACCGTAGCAGTTCCGCGGCTCCGGACTGCAGCGCCAGAGCCGCACGGCCACCGCGGCCGGCTTAGTTAGGTTTAAGTAGTTCTAAGTTCTAGGGGACTGATGACCTCAGAAGTTAAGTCCCATAGTGCTCAGAACCATTTGAGCAATGAGCACTTGTCATGTAGAGTTCTCGCGGCGAAGTGAGTCCGCCTTCGCAGCCGTGCAGTGCGAACGTCCTGTTGTTTTCGCCTGTGGAGCGCGCGCTCTCGCTGTTGTTTACTTTTCATCACCCGACACTTACGTGTCGCTTACGTGTAGTAGCACCACGGTCAACTGTTTTAGAAAATAACCACTACGATTCAGCTTGTGCAACGACTACACGCGACTAAAGGCCTTGGAAGTGGATCACTTCCTACGCGACGTTGCTAAAATCGCAGCTTCCGACATCTTGGGCATCCATCTGTCCATATTTAACAGTACGGTGTACGTCAAAGTCGTCAGTGACGCGGTGTCTGAAAGAACACTTCATGACACCAAACGCGGACTACGATTTTACCACGCCGACGGAAATGTCGGTGCGGTCACCGTCGAACACGCAGGCTTGGGAATCCGCACCATACGAGTTTTCGAACTCCCGTTCGAGCTCCCGGCGGTAGACGTTATCGCGGCTGTCCTCCCCTATTGCACTGTACATAGCCACACTGTTGAACTCTGTGCGCAATTCCAAACGTAGTACAACAGATCACCATCGATCTCCATTACCACGTGCCATCTTACCTGCATACCAGCGGGTGCCGTGCGGTCGTCATATACGACGGCTAATCAAGACTTGTTCCGGGTGCGGCAAAGAACGCCACCTCAGGTCTGAGCGACGAATCAACAAATTGCCAACCGCTACCGTGGCGCCTCCGACGACGGTTTTACCGATCACCTAAGCATCGGCGCTCTCTTCTCCTCCCACCGACCGCAGTCGGACCATGCACCGGTGACCCTTCCTTTGCTACGGATACCACAGGGGTCGGCGCGTCGCGCTCACAACCTGACGCTACTCCGGATCCTCTACGAACAGCGACGACTTCCGACCGCCCCCCCCCCGCCCCCCCCCCCCCTGGCCGAAGATATGGACGCCCCTTCACTTATCGTTCCCGCGACGGCCTTCCTCCCAGACCGCCGCGACTCCCTCCCGACACAGGGGGACGAACACGCAAACAACGTACACCTAAAATGCGTAAGAGGAGGCGTTGTACCGTCTCGGAACGAGACAAATCACCTCCTCCTTAGGCTCCATAGGCCGTCCGGCCCGACGAGGCCTCGGAGAAAAAAAATGGCTCTGAGCACTATGGGAACATCTATGGTCATCAGTCCCCTAGAACTTAGAACTACTTAAACCTAACTAACCTAAGGACAGCACACAACACCCAGCCATCACGAGGCAGAGAAAATCCCTGACCCCGCCGGGAATCGAACCCGGGAACCCGGGCGTGGGAAGCGAGAACGCTACCGCACGACCACGAGATGCGGGCGCCTCGGAGAACCTGCACGGCGACACGAATGACGACAACGCGGCGCTGGCTCTGGCTGTCCCGGTGCCTACTTTGCTGGCTCGCCGAGGTGCACCTGAACCCATGGACTCCACCGTTGCGAATGCCGCTCCTACGATCGAAGTGAAAAGTAAGAACACCACAACGACAGCGCCTTCGATGGCGTGGAGTGACGACGTCGACGAAGGCCCAGACCACTCGCAGGGGTCGGAGTTACCCCAGACGGAAGCCCAGTTACGCCGCCGATAACGCCGTTGCCTCGCCCCTGTTGACCCTCCGCTGATGCATTTCCCCTCCACGGCGGGGTATGTCTCCAAACCTACCGAGTAGCGACGATCAAATTTTCCATTAGCTTCCCCGAGAAAATACGACAGCTGCGAGCGATAATACGGGCACATGACGTCGACATCGCACTAATACAGGAAGTACACTTGGCCACACTTCCAGACGTCGCGGGATATACCACTTATTCTTCTCCTGGTGACTACCTGGGGCATGGCGTAGCCATCTACGCCCGAGAACGCATTCCGGTGCCTGATAACACATACCTTCCATTAGCCAGAGGCATGGCTGTCGCCGTCATGGGGACGCGTATTGTCAACATTTAAGCTCCGTCAGGCTCCACCCGCAGACGCCACAGGGCACACGTCTATTCGGAAGAAATCGCCCCTTTCTTTCTTGGACGCTGTGACCATTGCTTGCTTGGGGGTGATTTTAATTGTGTCTTGCATCCTAGGGATCAAGTGCCGCCGGCCGCGGTGGCCGAGCGGTTCTAGGCGCTTCAGTCCGGAACCGCGCGACTGCTATGGTCGCAGGTTCGAATCCTGTCTCGGGCATGGATGTGTGTGATAGGTTAGTTAGGTTTAAGTGGTTCTAAGTTCTAGGGGACTGATTACCTTAGATGTTAAGTCCCATAATGCTCAGAGCCATTCTGATTAAGTGCCCCACTACAACACTTGTCAAGAACTGCGCCTCGTCGTCCGTGATCTGTTGCTCCGCGACACTTGGGAAGTTCGGCACGGCGACGCACCTGGACATACTTACCAGACGAGTCATTCCGCGAACCGCCTTGATAGGATTTACGTCTCTCGGGATCCGACACCTGCAGTCCAAGGTGCAGAACTTAGGTCCTTGGCCTTTTCGGACCACTGTGGTTACATCAGCAACATTCTCACTTCCGCAACAAGTGGTATGGCACAGTCATGCACCGTGGAAGCTAAACACCTCCCACCTTCATGATCCCTAATGTCTTCAACGTGTTACCGAGACATGGGCCACCTACGAATGTCGCTTACCTAAGTACTAGACAACCTTGACTTGGTGGCTGGAATGTGCCAAACCTGCCATTCGACGTACCTTGATTTAGTATGGCAAGGAAGTATCTGCGTGGTGCCCGCACATTACCGACTATTTCTACGCCGTTCTCCGCGGCCTGTATGCTCAGCCGCCCACCCCCGACACCCAGAGGGAACGCAGCAGGATTAAGGCACAAATTGTAGCGTTGACACGCCGTAGACTGCAGGGGCGTTGGTACGGACCCAACGTCAAGATTTGGCGGAACAAGAACATCCCACCATGCATCATATCACCTCCGATAAGAAACACCGACAACAACGACTCAACATCGAGATCTACACTTGTCGCACCCAGAAAATCACTTGCTAGGCCGAAATCGTCAATACCTTTGTAGACTACTACCTCACATTGAACCAGGAGGAGACTACCAACAACTGCGCTGAGGAGTTTGTGTTACCACACGTAACTCGCACCCTCGTCAGAGACGAAGCGGACGAGCTGATGGTGCCAGTTACACGTGACGAAGTCCACGATGCAATCAACAAAGGTGCTCTGAATAAGTCACCTGGTGTCGACGAATAGCCGATAGAATTTTATCGCGCTTTCCTCGCGCTAAATGCGTCACGGTGGACGATGATGTTTCATGAACTGATAACGATGGGGTACGCCGTACCGCTGTCCTTTGTCACATACCCATCCACAAACCGACACGGGGAGTGACGACAGCACATTACCGTCCACCGTCTCTGCTTAACGTAGACTATAAAATACTTACACGACTCCTGCCGACGCTTTGCCGCAAGATCCTGCCTAGCATTCTAACCCCGGAACAGACAACTCCGGGTGGCTCAGTTAATACACAAACGGCCACAGGAGAATGTCGTGGCAGCGGCGTGTACACTCCGCGACGCGGTGGTTGCCATTGATTTTGACAGCGCATTCGAAAAGGTGCGGCATTGTTTTATGTTCTCAGTAATGACCCGAATGGGTTTTCCACCCGCCTTTATCGATGTCATCCGCCGAATCGCTGATCCAGGTCAACAGCCGTGTGGCGGGACCAGTGACGATCAGGTGTTTCATAAGGCAAAGTTGGCCACTTTCGACCCTACTTTAAGCCATAAACCTGGAGCCTCATCGGGAGTTTCACGAGCCACCTTTCAGGTCACAATTCGCGACAGCATAGTTTTCGGTGTCGTGCGTATGCTGACGAGCTCCTCCTTTTGGTCCGCTAACGGAATGAAACACAAACGGTGCTTGATTTGATACCAACGAACGGAACTGAAGCGGGCAATTACGAGGGCAGTTCAATAAGTAATGCAACACATTTTTTTTCTCGGCCAATTTTCGTTGAAAAAACCGGAAATTTCTTGTGGAATATTTTCAAACATTCCCGCTTCGTCTCGTATAGTTTCATTGACTTCCGACTGGTGGCAGCGCTGTACGGAGCTGTTAAAATGGCGTCTGTAACGGATGTGCGTTGCAAACAACGGGCAGTGATCGAGTTTCTTTTGGCGGAAAACCAGGGCATCTCAGATATTCATAGGCGCTTGCAGAATGTCTACGGTGATCAGGCAGTGGACAAAAGCACGGTGAGTCGTTGGGCAAAGCGTGTGTCATCATCGCCGCAAGGTCAAGCAAGACTGATCTCCCGCGTGCGGGCCGGCCGTGAACAGCTGTGACTCCTGCAATGGCGGAGCGTGCGAACACACTCGTTCGAGATGATCGACGGATCACCATCAAACAACTCAGTGCTCAACTTGACATCTCTGTTGGTAGTGCTGTCACAATTGTTCACCAGTTGGGATATTCAAAGGTTTGTTCCCGCTGGGTCCCTCGTTGTCTAACCGAACACCATAAAGAGCAAAGGAGAACCATCTGTGTGGAATTGCTTGCTCGTCATGTGGCTGAGGGTGACAATTTCTTGTCAAAGATTGTTACAGGCGATGAAACATGGGTTCATCACTTCGAACCTGAAACAAAACGGTAATCAATGGAGTGGCGCCACACCCACTCCCCTACCAAGAAAAAGTTTAAAGCCATACCCTCAGCCGGTAAAGTCATGGTTACAGTCTTCTGGGACGCTGAAGGGGTTATTCTGTTCGATGTCCTTCCCCATGGTCAGACGATCAACTCTGAAGTGTATTGTGCTACTCTTCAGAAATTGAAGAAACGACTTCAGCGTGTTCGTAGGCACAAAAATCTGAACGAACTTCTCCTTCTTCATGACAACGCAAGACCTCACACAAGTCTTCGCACACGAGAGGAGCTCACAAAACTTCAGTGGACTGTTCTTCCTCATGCACCCTACAGCCGGGATCTCGCACCGTCGGATTTCCATATGTTAGGCCCAATGAAGGACGCAATCCGTGGGAGGCACTACGCGGATGATGAAGAAGTTATTGATGCAGTACTACGTTGGCTCCGACATCGACCAGTGGAATGGTACCGTGCAGGCATACAGGCCCTCATTTCAAGGTGGCGTAAGGCCGTAGCATTGAATGGAGATTACGTTGAAAAATAGTGTTGTGTAGCTAAAAGATTGGGGAATAACCTGGTGTATTTCAATACTGACTAAAACAACCCCTGTTTCAGAAAAAAAATGTGTTGCATTACTTATTGTACTGCCCTCGTACATGAATGTTGCTAAATCCACGGCGATGTCCATTAGACATGTCCTCTCACACGACGACTTAGCACCCAGAAACTACGATAACTTGGTATCGTTTTCACCTCCACAGTCGGCCGCTCCGCTGCCAACAATTTTCGACGTGCACTCCAAATTACCCGCACGGCGGTGCGACAAAATCTCCTCCTCCGACTAGATTCTTTACAACGTGTACAATACCTCAGACAACAAGTGGCGTCCAGAATGGACATCGCACAGGTCCTCCCGCTGTCAACAAATATTGGACGCAGCCTCCAGGCTGCTTTCGGATACTTTCTTACGGCCGGTACGCTCTTCAAGGTCCGCTACGAAACACTCACCCTTCCCCCGCGAGCGGGAGGCCTCGGCCTTGTCAAAGTGCGACTCCGAGAAATATCCCTCTATGTGTCCACCATGCAGATGCAATGGAACGGGGGCCGGTCCCATACGCGCAGCTTGGCGGAAATTCTTATACCCGCGACCATAACGCAACCAGTACCAGTCGGACAAATCAAGCACCATCAGACACACATTTCTGATTTCATCGTCTACTTCAGTTATGCTCACATTATGCTCACACACCCTTACCAAACACGCGTTCTCCTCGACCTAAAGATTTTTAAACCCACTGCTTCGTTACATGTCCAGCAACAACATCGAACTCAGACATCCATCGAAGCTGTGGCCCACGGTTTGGCGTCATATCCACCAGCGTTTCCTTCCCTCCAACGTCCGGGCAACATGGTACCACGTCGCATGTGGAAAATTGGCCACAAATCAATATTTACACGCCATCGAACTAACGGACTCTCCGCTTTGTTCATTTTGCCACCTCATGGATGACGATGTCCACCAACTGACTTGTGCTGTCACCAGTGACGCCTGGAAACTTGGGCGACAGTTCGTTGCTTGTTACCTCCGCGTTCCACCGGATTCGATTGACCCACGGAATTTTATCCATCCTGAGGATACTTATTTCCCCGCTACCAAAAATCATGTGATTGTGTGGGTCAAGGGGTGGACGATCACCTATATGTATAATGATGGCAACAAATAGCGCCTTGACTTCTGGCAGTACTTACATAACGCTCTCAATGAAGTCAAGCACCGACCGCGTTACCGCGCCTTCTTCGCCAATTACTTACACGCGATCTTCACGTCACCCCGCTCAGCTGGATGGTGCCACACGCGGACGATATCCCCCCCCCCCCCAACCCTGTTGACATCTGAGACTCTCCGCGATACTTTCTAAATCGTAACCCACAGTGGAGTAGCCGCATGGACGCGCGCCTCCTTTCTTTTATGCACTATACTAGAGCAGGCTGGTCATTCCTCCAACTCTACTGCCCCCTTCTCTTTGGCTTCCACCCACCTTTCGGGGGCCTCTTCCCGGTAGCGGCGCCGGGGACACAGTGGCCAGCTCTCGCATGTTGACCCCTGCCCACTCTGCCTCCACGCTCCATCTGCCGGGCAGTTGCCTCCAAGCCTTATCACCCCCCCCCCCCTCTGCTCGCCACGTTCGAGTGTAACGTCTCGTGTTGATTCTGTCGGTAGGATGGCATTTCTGTTGTATTTATGATTGTACGAATAAAGATATTTTCTTTACTTACCTTATTACCGGTTTAAAAAAATGAAAAGAAAACTAGAGAGGAGTGATTCAGTTAAGGGAAGGGGAAGGCAGGCCTCGGGTTTCGACCCCTGCCCACCCTGTTTCCACCAGCTCAGAACTGATCACTGTACTCTTCACAATTTTTTTATAATTAAAAAAGAAATCGTATTAAAGGTCCCAGGTTCAACCTCTGGTAATGCTAGATTATTTTATTTTATTTTATTATTATTATTATTATTACTATTATTATTATTATTTTGTATGTGTAAAACTGTTAATTGGGCAACATGTTCCTGACATGTAAGAACACTTTTCGCAATTTATAGCCTTACGGCGGTGATAGCATCTAGCAAGCAATTATTATTCTTATTGTTACTATTATTATTATTACTATTACTACTTCCGCACGTGCGATGAAATTGTTTATTTTCTGTTGCGACTCTCTGCCTTTGCTCTGTGAAACTACCGATGTACTCTATAAATTCACTACTTTGAAATAAACGAAGCGAAAGCGGGCTGCCAATAAAATACTGCTATAAACTCCAAACAGTCCTTTTACAAGTCAGAAACATGTCGCTCCATATCACAGTTTCATACGTACTATTGTACAAAGACTGGAAAGACCAGGGCTCCAACGAGGAGCCTTTGTACGACAAAATAACGCTCTGCCAACTTACTCACAGGAGCTCAACACGATATACGCCCAGTTGTGCTACTCCTATACTTCGTAAGTCATGTATTACCTATTACCTACCGTTTACACTCGTTCTGCTGGACGACAGCACATCGCACAAACTATATCTGAGTTTTGGTGGCCACGCGGGATTAGCCGAGCGGTCTACGGCGCTACAGTCAGGGACTGTGCGGCTGGTCCCGGCGGAGGTTCGAGTTCTCCGTCGGGCATGGGTGTGTGTGTTTGTTCTTAGGATAATTTAGGTTAAGTAGTGTGTAAGCTTAGGGACTGATGACCTTAACAGTTAAGTCCCATAAGATTTAACACACATTTGAACATTTGGAGTTTTGGTTGACACTCTATCGAGATACAACGTTTCGTACCGATCACATCGTTGACATCTGGAGGTTGGGGTGTAAGCTAAACGTCAGTCTTTCACCACCACCACCACGCTCTTTGCTGTCACATTTGTTGGCTTCCCCAACTTTCAAACACACTTGGCGACTAATCAATGTTTTTTAACTTATATTGAAATTAATTCCTAGTAAAACGTCTGGCAGATCACAGCACGTTGAGCTACACTGCCAGACAGGAAACAAAATCATAGGGTGCCTGTTTACTACCTACGCAGAGCATCGCACACCAGCAATAACCCCGGGCTCCGGTGCAATGTCTCTCCGCAGAGATGTCACGCTGTACAAAGTTCCAAATCGGCTAGTGGATCATCCGACCCAGAGTAATCACCTGCAGTTAACCCAGAAATGATAACGTGGCACGCCTGGTTTTGGGTCGACCGCAAGATAGATGTCCCTGCCTTGAGGAGAGTCAGTATACGCGAATACATTTGCAAAGGAATACCCTTACGAAGATGAACTGCGGCAAGTATGACTAATGAAAGCTCATGGAGTGTGGTGAAGAACCGCACTACAGAGTGCAGGATGGACGATACTTGTCCGCAGCTTGTGGTCGTGCGGTAGCGTTCTCGCTTCCCACGCCCGGGTTCGATTCCCGGCGGGGTCAGGGATTTTCTCTGCCTCGTGATGACTGGGTGTTGTGTGATGTCCTTGGGTTAGTTAGGTTTAAGTAGTTCTAAGTTCTAGGGGACTGATGACCATAGATGTTAAGTCCCATAGTGCTGAAAGCCATTTGAACCATTTTTTTGGACGGTACCTGTTGCAGAGGCTAAGACACCAGCAGGTTTTTAATGCAGAAGAGGAACAAGAATATCATACTTTGCTTGAAAAATACTTATTTACTGGAGGATGAAATGAGTTTGACACAAAAATAGCGACGCAATTTATTCGGTGCCGCGGCCAAGGACGAAGCAGCTGTCGGTCGGTATGGTAGCTACCGCGCTTGCTGGCGCCCGCGGTCGACCCAGTTTGCAGTCGCGCGGCGAAACCGCCGGCGTAATTGGCACTGGCAAAGGCACCGTGCTGGAGTGGGGGGAGGTAAAGGAGGGGGGCTGAAGGGGTGGCGGGGGTGGGGGGAGACGGCAGGCTGTTCCGTCCCGCTAATCCGCGGCGGCCGTTTGGCCCGCGCGCACTCCGCTGCCCACTTGCGAAATTGGCGGCGGCCAAGATGGCGCAATTTGCATAACGGATGCCCTCGCACAACAAACTCCATACATAACTAAATAACGCTCCGGCCGCGCTCCTCGATTACGCGGGCCGTGTACATTTTGCATAATACCGCTATAAATTTAATGGAGCGACGTCATCGCCGGCCGTCGGAAACAGAACAGTGAGCGCTCGCGGCCGCCACCGTCGATGCAGTCGCTCTGTGTCCGGACTGCAGCGCCGCGCCAAGTCTCGCTGCGGTGCATACGAACAACTCTCGCCCCTATTTGTAGAGGCCGAAGGTTGTTCTCGGAGTAGAAATGTCTCGATCCAGATATCGGTCCGTAGATTAACTGTACGTGCAGAGCGAGAGAACGCAGTTGTACGGAAAGTATCTTCAGGGATTTCCCGAAAAAAATCCAAGCAGCACGAGAGCTGGAATCTCCCCTTTGTCAGCATACTTTGGGAGACGGAAAAAATTTTCCCAGATCCGAATACAGTGAGGTACTCGATATTCTCAGTGTGCTGGTCTTCAGTGCGTTTTCCATTAGGCCACAAAACTTTATAGTAATGATATATTTGCCGGGTCTGCTGCCAGATCTTCAAATAAATTCGGCGTAATAATTCGGCTTTTCAAGTTCCAACTGGCAGCTATCTTCAGATGAGAAGCTGAACAAAACGAGAGAGGTGTATTGTTTACCTTTCTGTTATTTTTGTTCTTAAATGACTTAAAGGGTGCAAAGTTCCTGTTGAACGTTGCCTGTCTAACGACTTCTATCTATCTATCTATCGCTTGCACCTTTGCCTCGCATTGTGTGCGGGGTCGGCGTGGTTAAATCGGATTTGGCATGGTAATTGGAAGGGGTGGCTGGATGCCCTTCCTCCCGCCACCCCGTACCCCCTGGGACGGGATCAGAGTACCCCATCTGTGTGCGTCTACTGTAAATCAAGGAAAAGAGCGGATGTGTGTCAAATGTCGGTGAGTCGTGGAACTGAAGCGGGACGTGGGGACCAGCCCGGTATTCACATATAGGGATGTGGAAAACCGCCTAAAAACCACATCCAGGCTGGCCGGCACACTGGCCCTCGTCGCTAATCCGGCGGGCGGATTCGATCCGTGGCCGGCGCGCCTACCCGAGTCCAGGAAGCAGCGCGTTAGCGCTCTCGGCTGACCTGGTGGGTTGCCTGTCGAACGACTTCTAGCAGCAACAAAATGTTGCTTTTCAATATTTCGTATACAGTAGTCAACATGAATGTTGCATACTGCCGAAACTTTAATATTAAACTTTGTGATCCAGAAATATGATATCAACACACTGATTTCTAATGTAATTATAGCAGAAA
Organism: Schistocerca nitens; assembly: GCF_023898315.1. Lineage (NCBI taxonomy): Eukaryota > Metazoa > Arthropoda > Insecta > Orthoptera > Acrididae > Schistocerca > Schistocerca nitens. The sequence goes on along the minus strand of NC_064614.1, from coordinate 1,157,213,896 downwards.
TAGTCCATGTTCCTGCGGTCGGGGTGCAGCATGTGCAGTTTAAGGCAACTGCATCATCTTGTAAGGTACCCCTTATTTGCACATATGAGCGCATTTTACTTTATTTCCAGTTTTGCCATTTCCCAGACATGAATTGAACTATCAGTGCTGCAGTAGGTACGGACTAAGGAGCGAGCGGTATGTTCCCACGCTGGCTAGCAGAGGCGGTTGGCCAACTGGCGCTTTCAGAGCCAATGGGAAGAGGTAGAAATCGTTCGTGATGTCATCAAAGGGATACGCGGGGAAAATAAATTCAGTCTGGCGCGAATCATGTAATTGCAGTAATAAATATTTGCTAACAAAAGTTGCCTCTTGCCACTCAGACATTAGGAGGAGTCTATGGGTCATAAATACTATCTTTCAGTAATTTGACATCGCCAGGAAACGTTGATACTAATAATACCTTTGGCATAGCCGAAGATGTACGATCTTACACAAACTATGCCGGTTGTATGCTCAAGTTACAGACTGTGGGCCATAGTCGTAGGATGCCTTTCGATCTAATCATGTGGTGGACCATGCTCTCGTACTGTTAATACTTAGCTTATAATGAGGGTAAACAAGTTCATTTTACAGTGTTTCTTAAATAAATTCATTATATGGTGTCTCTGAAATAAACGCACCTTAATGGTATCCCGTGTAAAAAATATTTTCACAAGAAACTTCTTCCCGCTTCATTACGTCAGACATAGACAGTAGCATGGCACGTTCAGAATCTGACGGCGCTGCTACTGCTCAAAAAGGGGACGTAAAACTACGAGGGCATCTCCATATAACAGGTAGAAAGACCTCCAATGTAACGGCTCACTAAGTCGTTTCAAGAACAGGTGGGAAGGCACTGCAGATTATACTGTACGCCCTTTATAACTCCATCTACGGACTCACCGGCTAAATTGAAACATTTCTGGAGGTTTAGTACGAGTGGTGGGTTCTTGAAACCTCCAAACATTGCGGTACTTGTGCTGTGTCATTACGAGCGTTGTGTTGCTTCTGGGGGGTTTGGAAAACCATAACGCTCAGAAACTCCGTATATCACTCTAATAGAGCTGGGAATAAGGCAGGTAGATGCCGCAGCGTGACGTACATAGAATCTGGAACAAATTTCCAGTGAAAGAACTGGCCATGGAAGTCAAACAATAGCGGTGCAGGACCGATATCTGCGTATAACAGCAAGCAGAATTCATCAACAAAATGCTACACGTCTATGGCTGCAGTTCCAAACAGCTGCCCGCATCTCGTGGTCGTGCGGTAGTGTTCTCGCTTCCCACGCCCGGGTTCCCGGGTTCGATTCCCGGCGGGGTCAGGGATTTTCTCTGCCTCGTGATGGCTGGGTGTTGTGTGCTGTCCTTAGGTTAGTTAGGTTTAAGTAGTTCTAAGTTCTAGGGGACTGATGACCATAGATGTTAAGTCCCATAGTGCTCAGAGCCATTTGAACCATTTTTTTCCAAACAGCTACTGGAGTACAGTTGTTTACACAGGTGATACGCAGTATGTTCCATGAGTGGGCATTATGTGCCAGAAGACCTATCAAGCAATGTCAAATCAAACCTTTCAGCTGTCTAAATTTCCAAATGTGTTGCGCTTCCAATTTCGCCGACATACTACGCCATCTTGAGGCCCCCTGACTGACGTGTCAGTGACGTTTGAAACGATCGCAGTCTCTAAAATCTACGAATACCAGTCTTTGAATTCTGGCCCTTATTTTGACTGGACCAAAGGTGGTAATCTTACTACACGTCGATCATGGAGCGTATATCGCAGAACCTGGTAAACCAATAAAATAACAAATAACCATTCCGAAATTTAGACGCCTGAGAGGTGTTTGATTTGACATTCTGCAGTGAACAGACGAGATCCGTCAACCATCAATGAAAGATAGACATACAGAAACCTCTCAAGGCTCTAAATCTGTTTCGGGGGCGGGCACGTGTCGCGTTGGCACGAAACCACTCTTTAGGAATCAGTGGGACACAACAATGTTTTCTGATGACGCCCGTACCAGTCTTCACCTGACAATACTGATATTCGTGTGTGGAGGCAACGAGGACAGCATTTATGTCATTACTGTATCGTAGACCTCTACACTTATGAAGGTGGTGCAGCCACATTTCTTGGTGGAATCATAGGCCACGCTGAAACGAGCCGTTTGCAATTGTTCTATCCCACCAGACACCTTAGACAGTGAGTCCGCAGTTGATAGGAAGCTCAGATACACTGTCCTCCCACAGAGGAAAATTCACTGGCAGTACTGGGAATCAAAGTTGAATCTTCTGCGTGATATTCATGCACGTTAACCTCTCATCTACGGACACCGACCTCGCAAAATAAAAAAAATGATATAAAACTTGGAATTTGAATCACTGTTATAACAATTTCACAAAATGAAAGTTGTTAATAGAAATGCCGACCGGCTATCGTATCTTCCTTCGTCGTAAGTGTGAAGGAGATCTGGTCAGGACATCTCCACCTGCCTTCTCTGTTGTTTTCTTGTAGTTCCCCACAATAAAGAAATAACATTGGTAGTGCGACGAATAGAACCTGAGGCTACCTTTTACTGAGCGGGGCGCACTGCTCAGTTTACTTGTTATAACAGACTGCTGACACAAGATGGGAAAGCCTACGTGCTGTAGAAAGCAAAGTGAGCTCACCTTCGCCACCCAGAAGATCCTTACGTGAAGACGTCACTCCGTCTCAGGCGCTGAACCACAACTCCTCGTTCAGCAGTGCCAAGGCGCTGTCTTTACGAGCCTAGCGACCTAGGAAAGTGAGGAACAATTTCCTCGAGCTGCAAGGCGGCAACGGCAGTTCCAGAGGCAATAGCCGCAGCAGTTGCAGGCCACGTCGGAGTGCGGTGGCCGCAGGTAGCATGCCGTGTGGGCAGAGGCCAACACATTGCGTCACGCGAGACATGCCGCAGCGTGTGGGCGGGTAGCGTTACATCTGCCTGCTCCTATTAACGCAGTAGCCAAATCAAGTCGGCCATCAGAGCGCGACATCGCAGTACAGATCAAAACGATAGAGACTAATTGAGCAAGTGGTGGAATATTTTAATAACTACGGTTTTTGTGCCAATACATAACATCGAATTGGACGTGATATTTGATGACGAATACAGAACAAATTAGGGCGTTAACATGAAGCCGTAATTCTGGAACCAGGCTATGGAAAGAAAAAGGAAATTATGAAATTACTAGTAGAGGAAATGAATGTAAGATTTGATGGGCGAATGTACGGATAAAAAGAATCTGCCAAGAAAAATAATCCGCCATGAAAACCAATCTACCAGTAAAACTTTATACAAAACTCAAGTGCGAATCCGTATCAAGCCTGTTTGACACCAGTCGTCGAAGGACTGTTGTAATTACTAAAAGTAACCACACCGGAAAGGCGTAAGTCACACGAGGATAGTAACTCGTCAAACCACACTTTCTGACAGATTAAAACTTTGTGCCGAACCGAGACTGGAACTAGGGACCTCCACCTGTCGCGGGAAAATGATATGCCGACCTTTTTCTTGTTGATCCCATTTTGTTCGTTATTGTTCGTTGCATCGTTGCATTTATTCGGGTCGGACGTCTGATGACATCCGTTCAAGTTCACCGTTGATCCATTCACGCAGTGTTCTTTATAAAACAGAGGACAGCTAACTCTCTGACCAAACACGCTGAACTACTGTGCGGGCATACAGACTGAGCTACCTTACCACGACCCACGACCCATTCTGACAGCTTTGCTTCCGCCAGTACCTCGTCTCCTACCTGGAGGACGCACACTCCGCTGCAGAGTGAAAATTTCACTCTGGAACACCCCCCAGGCTGTGGCTAAGCCGCAACTCCGCAAGAGTGCAAGTCTTGCAAGGTTCGCAGGGGAACTTCTGTAAAGTTAGAAAGGTAGGAGACGAGGTGCTGACGGTGCTAAAGCTGTGTGGATGAGTCGTGAGACATACTAGATTACCCCCGACGGTAGAGCACTTGCCCGCAAGGGCAAAGGTCCCGAGTTCGAGTCGCGGCCGCCACACTATTTTAATCTTCCTGTGTAGTTTGTTCTGCTGAAGACGAGCAGCTTTATTTGTGACAGTGAGCAAAGTACCCGCGTCCAAATGCCCACACCATGTAGCTCTTTTCTTAATGTTCGCTCTAAAACTAGATTAGATGGGCCTGCAATCATTGACAGCAGCAGTTCCTCTCCGGGTTGAAACCGACCGCCATTGGCAAGAAGTCACTCTCGTCTCCGGTGCCTGTCGGTTGAAATACAGCGAGGTTGTGATTAAACTTTTAACGCCTGAAAGAGCTTATGAAAAACGCGTGATCGTCGGACAGTGAGACATTCTGGAAGCATCTGTACGGACATGCGAAAGAGCAGTAACAAATAAACCATTCAAACAAAAATGTTTTAATTTCCACCTGAAACGGTTCAAATCTAGAGCTCTTGGTGGTTACGCAGTTGGGAACGATCGACTAATAATTCCGTTTTCTCCAAAGTGTGACGGAGTAACCGAGTGACCTCACGAGCAATGTGAGGTGGAGCTCCATCGTGCACCAAAACAGTTGAGCCTCTCTCCCTTAGAGCATGGATCACACATTGGCGAAGCAGAGCACAGTAACCTGTGCCGTTCACGCTGCATGTTCTTGGTCCTTGGGGTCTGAGTTCTTCAAAGAAAAAAATCGACAAATCATGAACAGTGGGGTTGGGTTCTTTGGGGAAGGAGACCAGACAGCGAGGCCATCGGTCTCATCGGATTACGGAAGGACGGGGAAGGAAATCGGCCGTGCCCTTTCAAAGGAACCATCCAGACATTTGCTTGGAGCGATTTAGGGTAATCACGGAAAACCTAAATCAGGATGGCAGGACGCGGGATTGAACCGTCGTCCTCCCGAATGCGAGTCCAGTGTCTAACCACTGCGCCACCTCGCTCGGTCATGAAAAGTGCCGTGAAGTCATATCACACGCTGATTCGCTTCATGCACATTCGTTGACCTGGGACCAATGACCTCGATGTTCGGTACCTTCCCCCTAAGCAACCATCATTCGTTGACGGTGACGATCCCCAAATGCGACAATCATGATTGTTGACTACCCCAGTGAGCATAAAGTGTGCTTCATCATTGAAAAAGAACTTACACATTCACATGTCTTCAACTTCAAACCTTGCAATAAACGTAAGAGCAAAGTTTACTCGAACGACTGTCTCACGTGGCAAAAGTTTGCGAGTAATGTGAAGTTTGTACGGATACCATTTCACAGCTGTTCACAGTCCTTTTCGAGCTGTGGACCATGGGATGTTCAGCTGTCATGACACAGATCGTGCACTGCTTGAAGATCGCACATTGTGTACTGCATTCTCAGCCATGGCAACAGTAACTTCTTCAACCGTTTGTGGCGCAATTGGCCGTCGGCGTCTCCCAAAAGCAAATCGAATCATTGGCCAATCGTTCCAACCTGTGTCACCACCAAGATCAACAGATTTGAACCTTGAACCCTCATATGTAGAAATTCGAATGTATTCCTTTCAATGGCTCATTCGTTACTACTCTTCCGCAAGTCCTTACTAACTTTTCCAGAGAGTTTCATTATCCTACGATCACTCAGTCTTCATGGGAGCCCTCTGAAATAAACTCCGTCCGAACAGGCCTCGGAAGGCTCAACGGTATTGACCGTCCGCCGTGTATCCTCATCCGACAGGCGTCACTGTATGCGGATATTGAGGGACATGTGATCAGTACACCACTCTCCCAACCGTTGTCAACTTTCGTAACCGAAGCCGCTTTTCTCGACCAAACAGCTCTTCAGTTGGCCTCAAAAGGGCTGGTTGCACCCCGCTTGCCAACAGCGATCGCCAGACTCGGATGGTGACCCATGCAATTGATGGCCAAGCCCGACAGCGCTTAGCTTCGATGATCTGACGGGAATTGGTATTACCACTGTGGCAAGGCCGTTGGGTTGAGCTTAGTTACAGCCCAAACGAAACTGTAAAATAAATACAAAGTGAAACGGAAATCGTTGCATGATAGGCGGGGCTATACTCATAAATCCCTCCAGGATAAATTTTGAGAGTTGATCAGTTATGCTGCTTTTATTCTTTCCTAGTATGAGAACCGTTAGATTACCATAAGGGAGATTAAGAAGTGACCGCATGAGGCATCAAGGAACCGCCAGTTTGGTAATGGGGGGATATATGGGGGTTGGGGAAGATGTGCATTGCATTAGTTCTGAAGACGCTTTCACGTGATCAACTTCGGACTGAAGACCACAACAACAACAAGAAGCGAGATTACGCGTCCACGGAAGCATACCGGTAGTCAGTTTTCTGTATTAACAAAATTGAACGAAATAGGTAACGGAGGGTTTAATATTTGTATGATCTGCCATTTGCCACATACATTCTGTGCACTGTGGACGTAGATGGGTACATACAACTGTGCTGTTATTTCCAACCAGCCAGAATTCAAAGTGGTCCTGCCTACCACGTCAGGACGACATACTCACAGAAGATACGTGGTGGTCGGATTTTCAGTGGGACCTGTGGCTATGGTCACACCTGGAAACTGAAAGTACAAATTCTTGTCTTTGGCAAGTACACTACTGGCCATTAAAAATGCTACACCACGAAGATGACGTGCTACAAACGCGAAATTCAACCGAGAGGAAGAAGATGCTGTGATATGCAAATAATTAGCTTTTCAGAGCATTCACACAAGGTTGGCGCCGGTGGCGACACCTACAACGTGCTGACAGGAGGAAACTTTCCAACCGATTTCTCATACACAAACAGCAGTTGACTGGCGTTGCCTGGTGAAACATTGTTTTGATGCCTTGTGTAAGAAGGAGAAATGCGTACCATCACGTTTCCGACTTTGATAAAGGTCGGATTGTAGCCTATCGCGATTGCGGTTTATCGTATCGCGACATTGCTGCTCGCGGTGGTCGAGATCCAATTACTGTTAGCAGAATATGGAATCGGTGGGTTCAGGAGGGTAATACGGAACGCCGTGCTCGACCCCAACGGCCTCGTATCACTAGCAGTCGCGATGACAGGCATTTTATCCGCATGGTAACGGATCGTGCAGCCACGTCTACATCCCTGAGTCAACAGATGGGGACGTTTGAAAGACAACAACCAACTGCACGAACAGTTCGACGACGTTTGCAGCAGCATTGACTATCAGCTCGGAGACCATGGCTGCAGTTACCCTTGACGCTGCATCACAGACAGGAGCGCCTGCGATGGTGTACTCAACGACGAACCTGGGTGCACGAATGGCAAAACGTCGTTTTTTCGCATGGATCCAGGTTCTGTGTACAGCATCATGATGGCCGCATCCGTGTTTGGCGACATCGCGGTGAACGCACATTGGAAGCGTGTATTCGTCATCGCCATACTGGCGTATCACCCGGCGTGATGGTATGGGGTGCCATTGGTTACACGTCTCGGCCAACTCTTGTTCGCACTGACGGCACTTGGAACAGTGAACGTTACATTTCAGATGTGTTACGACCCGTGGCTCTACCCTTCATTCGATCCCTGCGAAACCCTACATTTCAGCAGGATAATGCAAGACCGCGTTTTGCAGGTCCTGTACGGGCCTTTTTGGATACAGAAAATGTTCGACTGCTGCCCTGGCCAGCACATTCTCCAGATCTCTCACCAATTGAAAACGACTGGTCAACGGTGGCCGAGCAACTGGCTCGTCACAATACGCCAGTCACTACTCTTGATGAACTGTGGTATCGTGTTGAAGCTGCATGTGCAGCTGTACCTGTACACGCCATCCAAGCTCTGTTTGACTCAATGCCCAGGCGTATGAAGGCCGTTATTACGGCCAGAGGTGGTTGTTCTGAGTACTGATTTCTCAAGATCTATGCACCCAAATTTCGTGAAAATGTAATCACATGTCAGTTCTAGTATAATATACCCGTTTATCATCTGCATTTCTTCTTGGTGTAGCAACTTTAATGGCCAGTAGTGTACATAGAGTGGAGAAGTCTGCTAAACAAACAGTGAAGAGTATTGTAAATGGTTCAAATGGCTCTGAGCACTATGGGACTTTACTTCTGTCATCAGTCCCCTAGAACTTAGAGCTACTTAAACCTAACTAACCTAAGGACAGCATACACATCCATGCCCGAGGCAGGATTCGAACCTGCGACCGTAGTAGTCGCGCGGTTCCAGACTGTAGCGCCTAGAACCGCACGGGTACCGCGGCCGGCAAGAGTATTGTACCTAGGCGGTAGTGCATCTAGAAGCACTTGTCTTTTTGTTAGGTACTTCTGTCCAGTGACCGGCTTGGAATCACGTAAAGGAACTAATTAGTTGTTCATAACGTCACTTAAGGTATATGGACAAATATATATCCGTATTATTTCCAAGACGAAAAACTTCGAGCATTGCGTAAATAAATAACAAATAATACCTCAACTCACTTGCATGCATCTAAACAATACAGGGGTTGGGGGAACATAAGGAAACGCGGCGAGAAATTTATGCTCGGCCATAAATGCGTATGCTAGAGAAGCCTGCAGGTTGTGCTCTTTCCTCTAACCACGAACGGGGCGTGTGCAGTTTCCTCAATATGTTGAAAGTTCCAGTCGTGGTCAGAACACTGATCTGAGTAGCAGCTAGTGCATTATGTCGGAATTAAGTAAATTAGAACGTGATCAAATTGCTCGTTGGTGCTGTTATAGTGGCTTTCGTAGCCGAAGTGTTTGGTATTTAAAGAGGCATCGTATCGAAGATTTATACCGCCTGCAGGGAAAGCCGGAAAATATCATCCCCTAAGTCACAACGCGGACGAAAGTGCGTGAGTGATAGTGACGGGCGGTCATTCGATAGATTTGAGACGAAAAATAATACAACGAAGGCTATAAAAGTCACTGAAGGACTGAAAGTCGCACTCGCGAACGCTGTCAGAACCAAAACAACGCGAAAGGAGCTCCAGATGCAGGGAATTGAAGGGACGGCTGAAATTCCAAAAAAACTCATCAGTGATGCAAATGCCCACAGCAGGGAAACGTGTTGTCACAACCATAAAACCCGGTCTATGCAACAATGGAAGAAAGTCATCAGGTCGAATGAGTCTGTATACCACTTCTGGCCGACTTTCACGTCTCATAAGTTACAGCTGGTGGCAGCCATATCGTGGTATTCCTTGGGCCCTTTCGTTACCCTGCAATGTTGCATTGCTGCCAAGGATTATGCGACTACTTTGGCTGCTCAGGTCCATCCCGTGGCACAACGTTTGTTCCCCAGTGGCGAAGCTGCATTCCAAGACGACACGATCCCTGATCACGCCGTGGGCATTGTCCAGGGGTGGATTTGTAAGAACGAGGATGAATTGTCGCATCTCCTCTGGGCACCACTGCCGCCAGACGTCAGTGTTAATGAGCCTTTGTGATCTGCTTTGTAGAGAAGGGTGCGTGGTCGCTATCCATCGTCGTTACCTGCAAAAGCATTCACCTGGTTCAGAAGTTCATCTGTGGTGGTCAGTATTGGGTCACAGCGCTCCGCTCCGCCCGCCATTTTCTCATTTACCACACATTTTCTATTGGCGACCAATCTGGTGATCTGGTGGGCCTCGCTTACATCTCATGACACCAAGAAAGCACGTGCTCGTGTAGCAACTTGTGGTAGTGCATTGTCTTGCTGAAAAATGGCGTCTGGGGTTGGTGCAGAAAGATTATGGCTGCAGGTTGTAGGATATTATTCACGTAGGTCACACTGCTCACAATGCCCTGGACATGTATCAGCTGTGATTTGACGTCGTACCCAATAGCACCCCACACCATAGGACCTCGAGTTGGCGATGCATGTCTTGTGCGAATGCACTCACTGTGAAGCCGCTCACCCTGTCTGCGACGAACCAAAATGCGGCCTTCATTTTTAAACTAACAGAACCTGGATTCGTCCGAAAAAAAGCTGTGTGGCGCTATTTCTATCCACTGTGACGTCGTTCCGTACACCATTGGCGTCAAGCATGTTACTGCACATTCATCAAAAGATAGGCGGAGTAGAGGATGACGTGCACCTAACCGCTGCCGTAACAAATGTCGATGGTCTGTCATCCTTGATAGCGTACCATGTGTTAACACTGTTCCACTGTCGCGCCAGAGCCGAGCACCACGCAGATCTGTCCTGCAAAGCCATTCGGATGAGGTGTCTTATCATCTCTGGGGGTGGTGCGGGTGGTGCGGCAGGACACATCTCGTCGTGTCCTATAGCTTTCCGTGAACCGTCTGCACACAGACGCGTTGCACTGCCGAAACACTTCGTCCCACATGAACAGCAATTTCCTGTATGTTTGCGTCACATTCTCTCGTGCCAATAATGCGCCCGCTTTCAAACTCATTGATTTCACGGTATGGTTCTAATATACATCTGCAAGGAATCCTGCACGTCTGCTCAAAGCCACACTGATCCATTATCTTCCATTTATAGCGACAATTAGAGTCTCAGGCACACTTTACCAGTAGGTGGTGTTGCGCCGCGATATCCACGTTGACCTTGAACCCGCGGGTCGACATGGATCAAGTGCTAATCATTTCTTCACAACATACTAAAGTACGAACGTCCTATCTCTAGTCGTCCAAGGTGTTCTGTTATTTTTTTTTTTCCCCCTTGAGTGTATTCGCAGTTGCGAATACGAAATACCATCAGCTGTATATAAGAATGGTGAAAACGAAAATCCATACAGTACTGGGACTCGCGGTACGCGAGCGGTCTCCTTGAACGCTTCGGCAATCCGAGCACGAATCATGGCCACACACAAACTTCCTAATACCGTCATGTGTGCACTCATACATTACGTATATTCCCGTTCAAGAAGAACATATTTATTAACAGCTGAGGGCCTGGTATTGGCGGCTGAATACGAAACAGGAGTGCCCTGTGTCATTAAGAAGTATGATGCAAAGTTCCTTCAGACATGCATGCATCCTTAATAACACAGGCATTGTTATTTCGTATTAATCCATGTTCTTTGCAAGGAAACGTATACCACGTCACAGTTCTGAGCAAATTTACCACGAGCAACGATCTTTCACGTCAACTGTACCTGTTCAGAACATTCTTTTGTCATCCAGTTTTTTTCAATATTGTTGTCAGTATCCTCATGTGAAGTATTTTCATTTCGCTGTTCCTGTTTGCCCAGTTGGTCATCCTAGTGAAGGATGATAACGTAAGGGGTCTAAGAACTGCGTCAATTCACAAAATACAAATAAAAACACAAAATTTCAAGCAAGTAGCCTAATTAATAATAATGGTATACAGTGCTGAACAAACGCGGTACTTTTTCGATAATTTCGTAATCTGGCAAAAATTTTCTATGTGCAAGATATGCAGGTATACCTTAGTGGGTTTTTACATTTTAAAGTCTTACTGATGCGATGTAAGCGTGGAAATTGGAAATAATGTGATTTACATTACAGTACGTAGATATCACAAGGAGAGCACCAGTAAAATGTACTAAGTAATTCGTATACAAAATTTTGTAGTTCCGAACTAAATGCTGAATTCACCTGTCTACAACAGGAATTCTACTGAATCCGTGCAATTTGCTTTACTTTATCTGGCTGTCAGGCTGAACAATGTGTCTATAATCTACAGCGTTCTCTAGCTCTGTTCCATCAGGAGCCGGACAGCAAAACGAATTCAAAATGTCTTTCCTTTCTTATACGAAGCTACTTTTTTGGATAGACATGTTTATTAAAACGTATTTACTTCTATTACATACTACTTTTAAAAGCTAAGCTGACTGATAAGTTGCGAAATGTTCACTTATTACGACCAAAATTATTTCTCAGAAATTTCTTCCTCAATTTAGGAGCTACGTTTGATACCAGTGACTTTTCTTGACCAGGAATGCCCTCTTCGGCTGTGCTAGTCTGCTTTCTATGTCCTCCTTTCTTCGTCCGTCACGGTTATTCTAACCCCTTACCATAAATTTTGATGTTAAGTCTCTCGCTATTCTCATTTCTCATTACTTTTACCTTTTTCTGGTTTGCTCTCAGTCCATATTCTGTACTCATTAGACTGTTCACTCCGTTCAACCGATCCTGTAGTCCTCCTTCACTTTCACTCAGGATAGCAACACCGTCAGCGTATCTTAACAACTCGAATTTTAATCCCACTTTTGATCCTTTCTTGTATTCCGGCATTGCGTCTTCAATGTAGAGATTAACAGTAAAGGCGAGAGATTGCATCCCTGTCTTATACTACTTTTAATCCGACCACATTGCTCTCGGTCTTTGCTCCCTCTTGGTTCTCGTACGTATTGTATGCCACCTGCCTTTCCCTACTTTTCTCAGAACTTCGAACATTCTCCACCATTTCACATTGTCGATCGCTTTTTCTAGGTCGACAAATCATATCAGCGTATTTCGATTTTTCTTCAGCTTCTGCTTCCATTATCAAGCGCGAAGTCAGAACTGCCTCTCTGGTGCCTTTGCGTTTCCTAAAGCTAACTGATTGTCGTCTAACAGATCATCGATTTTCATTTCCATTCTTCAGACTTGGATGCAGGAGATGTGAAACTGATTGTGCGGTAGTTTTCGCACCTATTTGCCTTTGCTGTCTTGAGAACTGTGTGGATAATATTTTTCCGAATGTCTGAATGTCCGTCGCCAATTTCATAGATTCTACACACCAATACTGTTCGGTTCGCACCTATTTGCCTTTGCTGTCTTGAGAACTGTGTGGATAATATTTTTCCGAATGTCTGAATGTCCGTCGCCAATTTCATAGATTCTACACACCAATACTGTTCGGTTGCCATTTCACCAGCTAATTTTAGAAGTTCCGATAGAATGTTGTCTGTCCTTCATGCTTCATTTGATTTCAAGTCTTCCACCACATTTTTAATTTCTGGCAAAGATTACAATAGGTAAAGCATTTTATGGTGGGCGTTGGGTGTAATACGAGCGAAGATTAGCCCAAGGTCTGTAGTTGAAGGGTACGATTCGACGTAAGACATCAGAATATAAAACATGAAACAAAAAGGCAGGTAACGTTTCCCAATCGTCATTTGATCCATATCACTGTTTCGAATGATCCGTCAGTGAAGATCTTCTCCAAAGAATACAATTTGTTACGTATATATAGCAACAAAAATTGTTAGTTTTTAGCTTTTTGTTACTACCGTACAAAACTGAAAAATTATATAATAAAGAAAGAAAGAAATAAAAAACAAGATATGGAATATTTTAAAAATACTTCTTATATATTACGAGATTCATGACATGTTGTGCGGTTCCTTCCTCCTTAAAATATTTTGCACGTTGCGCTTTTCCCAGAATTTCTCTATCTTCAGGTATGACAGCAAATTTATACTCTATCGCCTGCTAAACAAACACGCCTTAGAGAATATTATACGTGACAACCGGCAGAGACAAATTTCGAACAATAAACGGGCACATTAATTTCCGTTCTTCTGTAATACGTATGTTGACCACTGATTCCTCATAGATAAGTCTAAATGTAATCTCAAGACCGAACCGTTTAATCATTTACATTCATAATATCTTAATTACATGGCTGGAAGAACATGAAAGAAAATCAGCTGATGAGTTGTTACGACCGACAGCAATCTGCGACATTAGCATACTAATTCGAAATAACAGTTGTCAGATTTCTTAAAATTTTTTCAACAACTGCAATCACATCACTCGAATCAATAATACAACGCTTCACTCGCTTTAACTTTTTTCATACTAGCCCGACAATTTTCTGTATAATAACAGTCTGAATATCAGGAGCAATCAGATATTTTGTGTCCCCCTAAATGAGCCTGTTGGAGGACGGAATAACATCATCCGTATTTGCCTCCCTTCTCAAAGATCGATAGTGCGACCACGTACGGTGGGCCCTTTCAAATTATTTTGTTAATTAACACGAGGTTTGTATAAAGCCTGTTTAATCAACCGGCAAATTAACCTTAAATTACATTCATAAACAGAAATTATAGTTTATTTCATTACCTTGATTCAGAAAAAGCTCGCAAATATAATGCAAACCAGCTGCTACACCATTAGGGATATTAACTCCAAATCACGTACCTGCAATGGAGAGAAAATTTTCATTAGAACAGACAAAAATTTACAGTGCAGCAGGGAAATTTAAAAATCAAGCTAGCCTTTACAAGTCTAGAAATTACTGTGGATTCACATCCCCAGGACGCCCTCACAAACACTAAAAGGTCTTCCATGGAAATAAATCATTTCCTGAACTAAATCCAAATAACACTTTTTTTCTGTGTTTTAGAGATCAGAAACGGACCGAGTAGAAGTCCAACGGTTAGGCTGTAACGTCAGTGCTATTATACCGGATTCATTTCTTGCCACTGCAGTACCGCGAGTGTAGATAGTCTGCCACATAGCCTCTAACAAAGCTGTTTCTTGTGAGACGAAACTTTGGTTCAAAATGGTTCAAATGGCTCTGAGCACTATGGGACTCAACATCTTAGGTCATAAGTCCCCTAGAACTTAGAACTACTTAAACCTAACTAACCTAAGGACATCACATACACCCATGCCCGAGGCAGGATTCGAACCTGCGACCGTAGCAGTCCCGCGGTTCCGGACTACAGCGCTAGAACCGCACGGCCACCGCGGCCGGCGAAACTTAGGTGATTCAATGTATACAGTCGGCTCCTTAAGAGGAAGAATGATGGCTTGAGAAAGTTCGATGTTACACACACAACAAAAGAAGTTTTGCATCACACCGGTTCCCAGAATGCCTAAAGACAGACGTTGACTGTTGACTTGTATCACACAGTCCCTTTCACTGTTCACAGGTGTCACTAAATCCGCCCAACGATGTAAACAACAATGTATGAGCAGCGTCTATTAGACGAAGGGGATCCGATAGCCTATCAGTTCCAGTCATTCCACCAGGAAGGAGGTACACAGCTTGTGTTGGCTGTAGTTCAACCATGCCTAGACGGTCAATACCGCGGTTCGATCGCGTCCGCATTGTTACTTGTCTTCCAATCTGGAAACGTTTCGTAAGTCCCAGCTTGGAAGATAGAATAATATTTTCCAGTGTAAAACGGTTTTGCATTAATGCATTAGAATATCTACCAAGCTCCGCTGTCGTAAAATAATTACAGCCCACTCTGGACATTTGTGAGCAGCTGCACTTCAGTTGTAACTCCCCCAGTACCACAGGACAAAAACGCGACTGGTATATGGACAAGGGAGGAAACGTGCATTCTACTAGAGCTAACGTAATAATTTTACAACATTGCATTTCAGTAAACGAACTGTGTGGTTTTCACGCGAGATACTGCCGACAACTGCCGCTGGAGAACGTTGCAGCGTGACCAGTTGAGAAAATTGTATGTAGTAATTATGCCAGCAGCGATGAAACTGCGGCGATCAGTGAGGACTTTGACAGGGCACGTCAAGAGATGCGCTCTACCAAATCTACGGTTTGTTAGTTTTGGGAAACTATTTAAATGACGTAGTAAATGGTAATATTGCCAGTAGCATTGGTAGGACTGGCAGGGAAAGAAATACAAATGAATGTGTAAAATATAAAACGGCAGCCGACGAGTTCGTTTTCCTATTGGGTTGGTTCTTTGTTTGCACCTAATTAGTCCACTGTGTATTCTATATCCTCACAGAATGTTGTTGTTGTTGTGGTCTTCAGTCCAGAGAGTGGTTTGATGCAGCTCTCCAAGCTACTCTATCCTGTGCAAGCTTCTTCATCTCCCAGTACCTACTGCAACCTACATCCTTCTGAATCTGGTTAGTGTATTCATCTCTTGGTCTCCCTCTACGATTTTTACCCTCCACGCTGTCCTCCAATATCAAACTGGTGAACTCTTAATGCCTCAGAATATGTCCTACCAACCGATCCCTTCTTCTAGTCAAGTTGTGCCACAAATTTCTCTTCTCTCCAATGCTATTCAATACCTCCTCATTAGTTATCTGATCTACCCATCTAATCTTCAGCATTCTTCTGTAGCACCATATTTCGAAAACTTCTATTCTCTTCTTGTCTAAACTAGTTATCGTCCACGTTTCACGTCCATACATGGCTACACTCCATACAAATACTTTCAGACATGACTTCCTGACACTTAAATCTACACTCGATGTTAAAAAATTTCTCTTCTTCAGAAACGCTTTCCTTGCCATTGCCACTCTACATTTTATAACCTGTCTACTTCGACCATCATCAGTTATTTTGCCCCCCAAATAACAAAACTCATTTACTACTTTAATCGTCTCATTTCTTAATCTAATTCCCGCAGCATCACCCGATTTAATTCGACTACTTTCCATTATCCTCGTTTTGCTTTTGTTGATGTTCATCTTATATCCTCTTTTCAAGACACTATCCATTCCGTTCAGCTGCTCTTCTAGGTCCTTTGCTGTCTCTGACAGAATTACAAAGTAACCGGCGAACCTCAAAGTTTTTATTTCTTCTCCATGGATTTTAATTCCTACTCCGAATTTTTCTTTTGTTTCCTTTACTACTTGCTCAATATAAAGATTGAGTAACATCTTTCTATCTCACAGAATATAAATTGTATATATAAGAAATAAAAATTAGTTGATTAACTTACTTCTGCACTTTTATGTAACCAAAGCTATTACTCTTGATGTGAGTGCACTTTACATTGTTGTTGTTATTTTGTACTCAATAAGCAACAGTTTCCTGTTATTACTGATAAATGTGAAAGATGTTTGTGAATAACAGAAACATCTTTTATGTAAGCCTGACGAAGTATTGAAGCAATGTTTGACTTATTTTTGTTTTGCCATTAGTTTCATTTTACTCTGTTGTTGAGGAAATCACTTTTTCTAGCAGTAAGGAACAAATATGCATGTTTTTCTTCATTTTTACTGCAACATACCTCCGCTTCACGTTACAAATCAACAATTTTCGAATAAAATCTAAATAAAACATTGACAATTTCAGTATTGTCCTCAAGAACAACTGTGTAGAACAAAAATGTTCCGTAGGTTACCTGGACCTTTATATACCCTCACTCAGTTTCTAGACGGTTCACCACTGCTGATTATTAGGGGAATCTAGTAAGACACTGATCGCATATATAAAGTAAGTGATGATTATGAGGGTACGTGTGGTGTCACCGCCAGACACCACACTTGCTAGGTGGTAGCTTAAATCGGCCGCGGTCCATTAGTACATGTCGGACCCGCGTGTCGCCACTGTCAGGATCGCAGACCGAGCGCCACCACAAGGCAGGTCTCGAGAGACGTACTAGCACTCGCCCCAGTTGTACGGACGACATTGCTAGCGACTACACGTACGAAGCCTTTCTCTCATTTGCCGAGAGACAGTTAGAATAGCCTTCAGCTAAGTTAATGGCTACGACCTAGCAAGGCGCCATTAACCATTTGTAACGTTGCATGTACCTCAAGATAGAGTCTCACTTGTATCATCCAGAATGCTGTATACCAAAGGACAATATAAAAGTTAAGTGTTCTAGTAGCTACGTTCTTTTCTTTATCACATTCATTACGAATCCTGTTCCAGACTTAACGCCAGACGGCGTGAGTTGACGCGTGCCCTTTCGGCTACTTCACTGTGGACTGGCTGCCTTAACAGTCCACTACAGTACGCATGCCAGGTATGCAACACATCCAACAGGCTGGTAACGCCGGTACTACACTACTGGTCATTAAAATCGCTACACCACGAAGATGTCGCGTTACAGACGCGAAATTTAACCGACAAGAAGAAGATGCTGTGATATGCAAATGATTAGCTTTTCAGAGCATTCACACAAGATTGGCGCCGGTGGCGACACCTACAACGTGCTGACATGAGGAAACTTTCCAACCGATTTCTCATACACAAACAGCAGTTCACCGGCGTTGCGTGGTGAAACGTTCTTGTGATGCCTCGTGTAAGGAGGAGAAATGCGTACGATCACGTTTCCGACTTTGATAAAGGTCGGATTGTAGCCTATTGCGATTGCGGTTTATCGTATCACGACATTGCTGCTCGCGTTGGTCGAGATCCAATTACTGTTAGCAGAATATGGAATCGGTGGGTTCAGGAGGGTAATACGGAACGCCGGGCTGGATCCCAACTGCCTCGTAACACTAGCAATCCAGATGACAGGCATCTTATCCGCATGGCTGTAACGGATCGTGAAGCCACGTCTCGATCCCTGAGTCAACAGATGGGGACGTTTGAAACACAACAACCATCTGCACGAACAGTTCGACGACGTTTGCAGCAGCACGGACTATCAGCTCGGAGACCATGGCTGCGGTTACCCTTGACGCTGCATCTCAGACAGGAGCGCCTGCGATGGTGTACTCAACGACGAATCTGGGTGCACGAATAGCAAAACGTCATTTTTTCGGATGAATCCAAATTCTGTCTACAGCATCATGATGGTCGCATCCGTGTTTGCGGACATCGCGGTGAACGCACATTGGATGCGTGTATTCGTCATCGCCATACTGGCATATCACACGGCGTGATGGTATTGGGTGCAATTGGTTACACGTCTCGGTCAACTCTTGTTCGCATTGACGGCACTATGAACAGTGGACGTTACATTTCAGATGTGTTACGACCCGTGGCTCTACCCTTCATTCGATCCCTGCGAAACCCTACATTTCAGCAGGATAACGCACGATCGCATGCTGCATGTCCTATACGGGCCTTTCTGGATACACAAAATGTTCGACTGTTTCCCTGGCCAGCACATTCTCCAGATCTCGCACAAATTGAAAACGTCTGGTCAATGGTGGGCGAGCAACTGGCTCGTCACAATACGCCAGTCACTACTCTTGATGAACTGTGGTATCGTGCTGAAGTTGCAAGGGCAGCTGTACCTGTACAGGCGATCCAAGCTCTGTTTGACTCAATGCGCAGGCGTATCAAGGCCGTTATTATGGCCAGAGGTGGTTGTTCAGGATCTATGCACCCAAATTGCGTGAACACGTAATCACACATCAGTTCTAGTATAATATATTTGTCCAATGAATACCCGTTTATCATCTATATTTCTTCTTGGTGTAGCAATTTTAATGGCCAGTACTGTACCTTAAATGATCCATTCTGCTACGAGAACTAACGTAGTGTGCTCTTACTTACGGTAGGCCA
The DNA here is from genome assembly GCF_023898315.1 of Schistocerca nitens. NCBI lineage: Eukaryota > Metazoa > Arthropoda > Insecta > Orthoptera > Acrididae > Schistocerca > Schistocerca nitens. Next base: position 1,157,194,770 of record NC_064614.1, on the reverse strand, counting down.
CGCTAGTTTTACAACTCTAGCCACATCCTAGCACTTTCTGCGCAGGCTGTCGCTGACACGGCCGATGTCACCGCATCGCGTCACCGCGTCGCGCCGCGCGCTCTCCTAATTTGGAGACGCGGCTGGGCTGATTTGTGTGGCGTGCGCTGGTAGACCACACCAGACCAGACCAGACCCCGCCCGCCGCTTCCTTATTACCGGCTCGGGCGCGCCCCGGCGGCTGCCGCGGAGCGAAAAACGCCGCTCGCCGTCGCTGATGCTCGCCCGGCCCGTAAACATATATGGCATCGGCGGGTCGACTAGCTTCGCTATAATTAGCCCCACCCGGCTCGCTCACCGTGCAGACCTGCGACCTAAAGAGTGTCTGCCGGATGTGCCGACACCGTCCCAGCTCTGATTTACATTACAATGAACACATCGTTGCCCCTCCCACATTCTGCTCTCGTGCTAGACAGAGAAGGGTGCAATTACGTGGTCGTCGACCGTGGAAGACAGTGTTTGAAAGTCTAAGCGGATCAAGAGGATGGCGACTTGTTAATGCTCTGTCCACTGACGAATGTTTCGCAGTCCATTCTTTCCTTTTTCTAACGATCTACTGGCAGGAAACTCAGCAATGAGTGAATGGTACCGACCATCGTACGTGCTGTGAGAAGGATCCTATTCGGAATTTAAGAATATCGGCCATATACGGAAATAATTGATTATTTGTACGTAATAATTTGCCAATATTGGGATACCATCGCCGGCCGGAGTGGCCGACCGGTTCTAGGCGCTACAGTCTAGAACCGCGCGACCGCTACGGTCGCAGGTTCGAATCCTGCCTCGGGCATGGATGTGTGTGATGTCCCTAGGTTAGTTAGGTTTAAGTAGTTCTAAGTTCTAAGGGACTGATGACCTCAGGAGTTGAGTCCCATAGTGCTCAGAGCCATTAAGGAAAGGAAGGATACCATCATACACGATGTACCAGAGCTGTAGCCAAAACAATACAGATCGTATATGGTACTAAATTGAGTGCTTTGAGACAATGAACCAATGCTCAGTGGTACGGGACAGCCTTTGGGAACAGGCACGCAACATACTTGTGTGCAAATTCACATAAATTCATGGTAGAGACCCACCCTCAAGCCGAATAAGTAATTACATTTGGAGTAATGAACTGATATTAAGGGGGGATGTAATGGACTTTGGTCCATCAGCCATGGCGCCATTAAGCTAGTAGACTGTTCCGTCTGGCGCCACTAACATTGGTAGTATCAACTATCCGTCTTTCGGCCCTGTTGCCAATATCTATCTGTGGGTTGTGTCCTTAGAAGCTCTTTGATTGCCGATATATCTACGGGTTCGCTGGCCTGAGGAAGGAGGCATCAAGTTCGGAGAGTGGTGGTAGCGTCGCGACAAGAGGCGATCACGGGGTCCGAGTGGCCTCTGGATCACGGGGTCCCTGGTTCGATTCCCGGCCGGGTTGGCGATTTTCTCTGCCCGAAGACATGGTGTTTGTGTTGTCCTCATCATTTCATCATCATCATTTGTGACAGCGGCTAGATTGGGCTGTGTAAAAACATTGGACTGTGTCAAAATTTGGACTTTGTACGGGCGCTGATGACCGCGCAGTTGCGCACCCCACAAACCAAATATCATCTAAGCCACGAGCTACGCAAGGAGCGCCTGCGCAGGGGAAAGATACCGGAGTACTTCCCCGGGGTCAGCGTCGACTACAAACAGCAAGCCGACATCCCGTCTGTTGGTTGGCAACATTTGTGTCTGACGACCGCTCGTGGCCCGTCTGCCCCATTCTACCTGGTTGTCACCGGCATCACTCAGTAACCGCCGCGACGCACTGTGGATCCATGGAGCTGCTTCCTGATAAAGGGGAGTAACATTCTGTAATCCTCGTGGTGATTAGTGTCGCTGTCTACCCGACCTCCTAATTATTTTCTGGTTCGTAGCCGACCTTTTAGAGTTTTACTCGGTCGGCTATTTGGTCGCAAATATAGTCCGTACTATAGTACTAAGACACTAGTTGTCGTCTAAAAATTTCTTCTATTACATTTCCCTCCCTTTCTAGTTTATACCCGATCATTAATGTTATAATGAATCAGCTCCTGGTCGGAAATACAGTCGGAAAAATTGTACCAAGGCACAGGTTGCCGTTAAAACAAACAGGGATCTTTTGGTTAGATTTAGATGTTAACCGGTTCAATTCCTTGATTTTAATTGTATTTGAGATAATCTGAACTTCCTGCTGCACTAAGCTGTACGTTCCTGTCTTTGAAAGACCGGCTCATTATTGGTGGATTCTTAATTGGATCTTGTGGTTCCGCCGAGTGAGTTCTCTTGTAATAAGCACTCATACGTAATTTTTTAAAATGTTCCTTCAAAGCGGCCTTCATAACTGAAAAGCAATTTAACTTTTGACATATTAACAGCCAACTGTCACCAGGGCTTTAGTCAGAGTAAGATTGTCAAAAGGGCCGGGTGGGATCCAGTCGCACCTTGGTTGCTGATTGAAATGAAAAGGTTGCTCGCTTTGAAGCAAGCCTTATCATTGTCATAACTGTTTCGTAATTTGTTGAACCTTTAAGCATAGGTGCGCATCTTAACCCCGAACCTTTCGACATACAGTTTCCAAATCAAAAAACTTACTTCATTTGTTTGAGTAATTGGAGCACTCTTGTCATCAATATTACTTATATTTTTTCATGTGTTTCGGAACGGGATTTAATAAGAGAAACTGTATCCAGCGCGGTAGTAAACACTGCAGTTTCACCCGACAGCGGGCTTGCTCCATGTCCGGGTACTTGTAATTATTGTTATGTTGTTTTTGTTTTGACTTCTCTTGTAAAAGCTTATTCATTCCACAAATTTGTTAATTTTTAAGGAAAACAAAGGTATGATTATATATTGTTAAATAAACAGGTTGTGTGAAAAGAAAATTACATTGGTGGGTCCTGTCTTCCACGTTTTCCTTAACACCAGTAAATACCAAGTCTCAGTCCAAAAAACAGATTTTTCAAAAATATTCTTGCGTGTGAATTTTTTCGTGATAGCAGCTTGGTCAATGTGATGGCTATTTTCTTTCGGTATCTTTGGCTGACATCTATATCTCTGGCTGACATCTGTATCTTTGCCTGAAAACTTTCTTGCATGTGGTTTATTTACGTTACAATGCTAATACATATTAGTAGGTGGAAGGCTGAATTCGCAAACCTTTTAGGTGGAAGACAAGATTTATGCATAATGGGTGGTGGAAAAGGTGTGTTTAGGATACGGAGGTTTCATGGAAATCGGTTTACAAACAAAAAAGAGGAAGCAGCTCGAAATGAAACTCTCAGCTTCAGCATCGAAACATGGGACGGGAGATTTGCACAGGTGCGTGAATGATGTTGATACGGATTCCACTGGATTCAGTCTGATTGATTTACAGCTTCTCTGCCAGGCTATAAAGTTTTCATGTTCATGTGTTAGCTGTAAAAATAGAGAATGCATGATTGTTGTTGAAGAAAGAAGAGTGGGAATAGTTTGTTATTTTAAATAAATTTGTAATTTTTCAAGAAGGGTCATAAATCAGATGCGAATAATTATAGGCCTATTTCGCTTACGTCAATCTGTTGTAGAATAATGGAACATGTTTTGTGTTCTCGTATTATGACGTTCTTAGATAATACAAATCTCCTTCATCATAACCAACATGGATTCCGCAAACAGAGATCATGTGAAACTCAGCTCGCCCTATTTGCCCAAGAAATTCACAGTGCCGTAGACACTGGCGAGCAGATTGATGCCGTATTCCTGGACTTCAGGAAGGCATTTGATACGGTTCCGCACTTACGTTTAGTGAAAAAAATACGAGCTTACGGAATATCGGACCAGGTTTGTGATTGGATTCAGGATTTCCTAGAAGAAAGAACACAACATGTCATTCTTAACGGTTCAAAATCTGCAGATGTAGAGGTAATTTCGGGAGTACCGCAAGGAAGCGTGATAGGACCTTTATTGTTTACAATATACATAAATGACTTAGTTGACAACATCGGTAGCTCCGTGAGGCTATTTGCAGATGACACGGTTGTCTACAAGAAAGTAGCAACATCAGAAGACTCGTACGTACTCCAGGAAGACCTGCAGAGGATTAATGAATGGTGCGACAGCTGGCAGCTTTCCCTAAACGTAGATAAATGTAATATAATGCGCATACATAGGGGCAGAAATCCATTCCAGTACGATTATGCCATAGGTGGTAAATCATTGGAAGCGGTAACGACCGTAAAATACTTACGAGTTACTATCCGGAGCGATCTGAAGTGGAATGATCACATAAAACAAATAGTGGGAAAAGCAGGCGCCAGGTTGAGATTCATAGGAAGAATTCTAAGAAAATGTGACTCATCGACGAAAGAAGTAGCTTACAAAACGCTTGTTCGTCCGATTCTTGAGTATTGCTCATCAGTATGGGACCCTTACCAGGTTGGATTAATAGAAGAGATAGACATGATCCAGCGAAAAGCAGCGCGATTCGTCATGGGGACATTTAGTCAGCGCGAGAGCGTTACGGAGATGCTGAACAAGCTCCAGTGGCGGACACTTCAAGAAAGGCGTTACGCAATACGGAGAGGTTTATTATCGAAATTACGAGAGAGCACATTCCGGGAAGAGATGGGCAACATATTACTACCGCCCACATATATCTCGCGTAATGATCACAACGAAAAGATCCGAGAAATTAGAGCAAATACGGAGACTTACAAGCAGTCGTTCTTCCCACGCACAATTCGTGAATGGAACAGGGAAGGGGGGATCAGAGAGTGGTACAATAAGTACCCTCCGCCACACACCGTAAGGTGGCTCGCGGAGTATAGATGTAGATGTAGATGTAATTCGTGTGGCTATTAATTTTCATTTTCCTCCAAAAAAACTGACACTGGTACCCTTGAAAGCAATTTTAGGTTAGCATAGGCTCTGAGACGCCTTGGACAGGGCAGAGAAGGAGGTAATCTATCGTGTGGTTTTCTAAAAATGCCTCCACCTTGTGCAAGGTTTGAAAAAATAAATAAAGAAATGTCTGATGCTGTATGAGATACTGCCGAAGTTTCTATGAAGAAAGCAGTGGAGGAATTGGTGGAAATAAATCAAAAAGAAATAGTTCCTGGTGAAGATATTTATGAGAGTCAACCTCCTACAAATGTTACTGACCTGTGTATGTCTGTAGATGGGACCTGGATGAAAGGGAGTCACACGTGTCTGAATTTAGTTGCATCTGTTGTTGATATTGACACAGGTAAAGTTTTAGATGTAGAAATTATGTCTAAATATTGCCACCAGTGAGCAACAAGGAAAATGTCAGACAGTGAAGACATTTACAAGTATCAGAAGAAAATCTTTTAATCTCATTTTCTCTATTTTACATTTTTAGAAGCCTTTTCTCAAAAAGTATATGCGGCAATGCTATGAAATTTTCGGAAACTGTTCGCAGCGTGTTGCTGTCTCCCTGGAACTAAAAAATACGAGATCCTGCAATTACAATCTGATTTTTTGATGATTGTATGTATAAAAAAAGTTAATTTTGGATGCGCAAAATTAAAAACTCTGTTAATGATACAATATGTACTATAAATTAATAACTGTAATTCAATGGTCTTATAACCTTCTCAGGACAATACAATAAAATTTTCAGATTAATTACATGATTAGAATTTGAGTTATGGCTTTTTATAAAATATACAACAAAAAATTAAAAATTCAAATTTCTGGCAAAATATTAATACTGCGTATTTTATTGTATTTTTCCGTTAAAACACAGCTCTTTTTCTTTACACATGCAAAATTTTACATTAATAAAATGGCTGTAATGATTTTTTAAATAAATGTTTACATTATTCTTTACATTCCGCCTTAAATGTAAGAGCGATAGTCAGTTTCCGTAGTAATCGAAAACACATTTGCATGCTGGTTGGAAGTAAGTGAATGTTTTGTAAGTACACAAGGCGATACGGGTCTTTGAAGAAGTCAAATTACTGATGACAGACGTACCTGATTTCAGATATGGCTTTGGCTCTTCGGAAGATAAGCGATGCTTTGCTAAGTGAGGTGATAGGTACGGTTAGACAATCTCGATACGCGTGCTTTTATCCAATTTAACTTGCCTAAATTCACTAAATTCTTTACCGTCGCTTCTCGAATGAAACAGATTATTTGTTCATGAAAATTGCCTCATTTTGAAATTGGTTCCTTTTACATGCATGATTAACCTATTTTTCACAACTAATACGTCGACCGATGTTACTGTTTTTGGACTGCCACAGTGTGTAAGCCTTGTGACTCATCTTGTTAGAGTTGAGGCCTTTAAATTCTTGTCCCTCATTTGTTCCTCCTTGCGCCGTCTCCTTCCCCTGAAAGCCCATAAGGGAACTGGATTAATGACTATACTTTCCTCCCATGATGCATCAACTCTGTGTAGTCTTGTGCGACTCAGATGTTCAACCATATAAGATAAAAAATTGTAAGAATTAATATAAACGAACACTTTCCTTCTGAAGGTAGCACAGTCCTTTATCTGATTACCGAATGATTTAAGTAATACCAGCACTTGCACTTGAATGTATCTCATACTATTCAGCTAAATCAGATCCCCTAGGAGACAGTAAACTACATCAGGTTGTGTGAAGTGTAGATCAACAGTCTTTCTTACAGCGATTCGTGTTGTTAAGCTCATGGGAATCATTACATCCAGCCCATTCAAAGAAAGACCTTTTGTAAACCCAGACAATTAAATTCAGATCACAGATTCTGACAACTGATGAAATTACTATTGGAATGACCGGACTCCCAGGTGGATTGCATTATCTTAAACAAGTACACAAATTTAATAAGCAATAATCTCCCAGTAAATCAGTTAGAAGTGATATTCTGTAACTAACGGTGTGTTGTGTAAGGACAGGACTACCAGGCAGTGATATCACAATCATTATGTGATTACCATCAATAATTTTTATTAACAGTCCTAATATGCTACCATTTAAGACAACAAGTCCCTCAGTAGATCTGCGAACCTCTCTAGCACTGAACAGTAATACTTTTCTTGTTTACTAATAGGGCCTGTAGTTTCTTATTTACCATAACATTACACTGTTTGGGGTAACCCCATAATAAGATCTGTGGTAAAACATATTGTATATGACAAGGTGTTTAAAAACATACATCACAACAACACAGTGAAGCAGCAAACGTATTAAAATTAAGTATTCTGTCATCTTCTCCTCCATTTCCAAATACCATCGGTGCCCAAACTACGCAGAAGCAGTTCAACATGGTACAAAGGAAACTATTTTACTCATTGATGTTATTGTCATTTACTATTTATCGTACAGGTGTGACATCCAACCGTTAATAAAACTGCAATGTCTGATGATGTGGTATAACGCAGTGATAATCTGTTCTTCGTGTCGACACCTGGTGGAGATGGCGATCCTAGAGCTGTTAATGTGCTCTCCGTACCATAACGAGTAACAGGTGTTTGTTAGTGCAGTTACCCTGTATGGCTGGCAACGCAGACAATATTTTCAGCTGTGCAGGCACACTGTCCAAGCCATAAACGTCGTGGAGAAACCGTTCTCCACCTTGCTCACACGTTCAGTTCACTCGCACAGTTCGTCTTGCTCGTCAGATTCGCCTACACTAGCGCAACGGTCTGTCATCATGCTAGACAAAAGCGTGCTCTGACTGTCATTACTTCGGAATCAGACATGCAAAGTCTAGGCTTACTATTAATTTTATACATTGCAAACCACTGTGAAGTGCACGCCAGAGCGTAGTTAGGATGCTATCGCATGTTAAGGTTTCTTCCCCTTCCAATCGCGTACAGAACATGGGAGGAATGACTTTGTCCCCTCGCACAGTATAACGAAATGGATGCTAACTTCCCTACGATTTTAAACAATGAAATTTTGTTTAAAAAAAGAAATAGTAACCAGAGTATGATTTCGTGTCAGTTTCCTTCGAATCTCACTTTTCTTACAAAGTGTCGCAATAAATTTTGGGTGATAATCCCAGACACAGCACTCGTATAACTTGCACTGAAAGGTTTTCATAGGGTTTCTTTCGCTTCACACAAGCAGCGAATCGAGATGAGACTTCAATACACTGGTATTAGTCCCTGCAGAACTATACTGAATTACGTTTGTACGCCAAATCCTAATAGCGAAAGTAAGAAATATAGTTCTTTCATTATTGATTTTCACTGCTCCAGTAACTCCTGCAAGGCAAGTTTGAAATGTATATCGATGTATACGTGGGGATAGACTATAATAGTGTCTGTTGCTACTATCCGGCTTACGATCGTTAATACATCGTTAAAACAACATGGAAACTTACAAGCTCGGGCAACGGTGGTTAGTGTGAGTTCTCTGGAGGGAAGGAGTGACTGCTCCAGATATTCGCAAGAGGTTAGTAGCCATCACGGTAGGGGCTGTGCTGAAAAACGCAAAAGCACTGGGCACCCAGAAACTGCAAGCAAACCAAACAATGCCCCGTGTGTCTATGACTGATAATCTAATGGGGCACAGGTGAATCACATTTGATGAACTAGAAAAGGCAACAGATCTATCATAAGGGACCCTCGACACCATAATCCATTAGGATTTGAAGATGAGGAAGGTGTGTGCACAATGGGTGCCCATTCCCTCACCGATGCGCAGAAACATAAGCGTTCTGCACCAACACGACAATGTGCGCCACATGCCATTCGCCACCCCATTGCCAACGTGCGTGAAATTGGGTTTACCATGCTGCCAAATCCATTACATTCTTTGGATTTGCTCCTAGTTACTATGCCCTATTCGACGTAATGAAAGAGGTCATGAGGAGTAGGCAGTTAACCACCAATGAACGTGCAGTAGCCCTCCGGTGGTGCCAGGGTACTCCCACAGAATGGTTTGCTACGCAAATACGGAAACTGCCAGAGCGACAGGAAAAGTGCATACAAATTGACGGGGGATACTTGTAATATAATCTGTATTAGTTTTTTCAGTAAATGATTTCTGTGAACACGCTAAAATTGTTGCGCCAATCATTTTTGAACACCTCAAGTTTATCTATTTTCGGCGGCAATCACTATCTCCGCTTAAATCATCTCTGCTTTTCCCCTAGAAACCTCTGCAAACCAATGTGTCGTGGATTGTGAAACATAAAAGATACTGTGTGTTACTGGAGTTAGTCTGTCGTAACATTTACAGGCCGTTTATCGTGATTTCCTCTTTTTACGACTTGCTGTTTACAAGGAAGGAGATTCTGAAGAGCAAGTCGTAAACAGTGGATATCGCTACAAACGCCCAATAAATGTTACGACAGAAAGTCTCTAGAAATACAAAACATATTTTCTTGCGCCGTCATTTATTTCCGAATATGAACACAGGTCACAGTTCTCAAAGACATTTCCATCCTCTTCTGCCCGAAAACCGGTTGCTTCCAGTCCAGAATTGTACTGTGTATTTTGTTACAGAACAGATCGGCTGTGTTACAGCCATTTTGATGCTTCTAGATATCACTTTACGTCGTAAACATCCTTAATGTCGAATCGTGATCATAAAATATATGTCTCGATTTTACATCTGTAAGCGTGGACAGTCTGGTGGAGTTTAGGTCTACTGCCCGCTTCTAAAATATAAACACGAATATAAACTGCAAACCCAGATTTTACATCTACCGGAAAATATTTTTTTCTGAAACTATTCTTCGCTACATGGTTCGAAAAAGTTGAGCATAGTGAGAGAAAAGGATGAATGATAAACGGTGCAGAAAAAAGAGTTAAGAAGTACTTGAAATGTAACAGGAGAATGCTGAGGCTTGAATTAATTGACTGGTACTGAATGTTATCAAGAAGGAAACTGCTTTATTGAAAAAAGTGAGTATAAGAAAAGATAGATTACTAGTAAACCATCTGATTCGTCATATGCCACAGTGGGGTAGAATGAATTACAGAAGTACTGATGATTTACCAATAATCTAGATAATGACGTTTTAAAGCAAAATGTTGCTCCTTCTATATATAATGAGATCTAAGTACGGAGACAGATGAGAAGATGAATATGGGAAGTAATCTGTAAGAGAAATAGGTTATCAGTTTCTGTCCTTTGATCAGCTATCAAATCGTAATGGGTTGAAACAACTCTCATCCAAGGGGGATGATAAGTAAAATAAATCAAACACTAATCGTGGTGATCCTTAATCTTGAAAGTGTTGTTAGAAGGAAGGAAGATTGCATTTTAAGGTTGGTGTCTTTTGAGAGAGCTGTGAGCAGTCATTTTCCTACTCTTTATCATACTTTTGATACTGTTACCCGACAAATGGAACTGAAGATCTGGCTTGGGTGACAGCACTGTAATGTTTATACTGGAAAACAGGAAGCCGGGGGAGTGGGCGGTGGCGTAATTGGGTACACTCTAGTATTCTTACAAGTCGAGCGCCGTCACACACAAATCGCCTAGAAGCCTAGCACAACAAGTAAGCAATGACCGTCACTTTAGGATGATAATATTCATCGGACACTATCAATACGCTGGGATTGATTCCTTTATTGTTATTGTTACTGTTATTATTATTATTATTATTATTACGATTCATCAAGATAAACCACTGGCCACTTTAATCCTGATGCTTCCTTTTTCTCGAAAAAATCTAACAAAGTTTGCTTCGTATGAAACTATATAGAATCGTTCGCATATGATGACTGTTTACTTCGGCACGTCTTAAAATCAAGTCCCACAGAAAGATCTTCTTTACTTACCTAGAGGTTCAATTTAATGTGAAATAGGTTGCTATTTCGTTATAGTGTTCATATTTGTGCAGAAATTGCTGGTTAATAATACATGTATCCATATCGTGAGATCTGCGCTGCTTCTTTTTTGGGGCCGTTTTTGTGGCCTGCACACTGCAAACTGATTTAATGCATCTCCACATGCTATTCTCTGCAAGCCTCTTTATCGCCGAATAATTGATGCAACCTACATGCAACTGAATCTGCTTACTTTATTCATCTCTTAGTCTCCCTTCACAATTTTTACCCCCACAATATACTCGAGTACCAAATTGGTGATTCCTTAATACCTCAGAATATGTCCTATCAACTGAGTCCTTCCTTTCGTCAAGTTGTACCCTAAATATCTTTTCTCTCCCGCCCCATTCAGAACATCATGATTAGTTACACTATCTACACATCCAATCTTCAGCATTCTTTGACAGCACCAAATTTCAAAACTTTATATTTTCTTCTAGTCTGAACTGCTTACCGACCAGTTGATGCTGTCGTGATTCCGGTGATGCTGTCATGATGACGTCGGTCACCTTTTGACATGAATCACCTGAGGACAAGAGACAGCTCCGCCACCGCACTGCCCTCTTGCACCTTGTGTACGCGATATTACCGCCACCTATATATGTGCATGTCACTATCCCATGATTTTTGTCACCTTAGCGTAATCAATGCATTATAGCGTGACTATTACCGCTACAGTAAACTTTCAAAATCCTAATCACTGCAAAATCCGAGTGTGTTATGTTTTAATATTCGTATCCTTCTTAATATTAAAGGCAATTCCGGGTTCAAGACCACTTTTCAGATTGGTTAGTGCTCTATGAACAACTATACCTCTTATAGTTATTACTCCATGCGGGCGAACTACATAAGTACGCTTAGTGAATAGACGAACGAGTCGCATCCAAGCACCCACATTGTCACACGTGAGCAATCCGTCTGATGCTTCCGTCACATTGCTTGGGAATTCTGAGCGACCAGCGATCTGTAGTTGCCATCTGCGATTTCCCTACACACGTACGATCTGCAGGCACATTCCTGTTATCGTCGCTCTTGTGTTACGGTTTCTAGGACTGGTTGTCCACTGGAAGCGCATTGGTAAGCCGGCAACAAAATCGTTGCTCATTACTCTTATCTATTCATGCAGTAAAACTTCAGCATAACCCAAGGCGTTTTAATTTATTACTACTTCACTACTAACTCTATTCGCGACGCATTCTGCAAACAGTATCCACATACCCCGGCCAATGTACCACCACTATTATGTCATTGTACGACACATAGTTCAAGAGATACGTCATAAACACTGAGATACGTGAAAAACAAAGGTTTTGCGTCGTCAACCATAAACATTTTACATGTTTTATCGTCAAATATTTAAAACATTCACTCATTTGTAATCAGACGTTTGGAGCTCTTTTGTACACGGGCGTTCGATTCTTTAAAGAATCGGGAGTGGGGATGCTTTACTGGTGTTAAGATAAAGAATAGTATTGCAATTTAAAAAAAGAGTGGTAAATATTATCGTAAACACCCTATCTGACAATAGCATCACGAAAAAGTTGAAAACTTTTAATGTCCACGACCGTATTAATTAATATTTATTAATACGTGTTGGTTACATCTCAATCGAAGTATATCTTGGATTCTATATGTTGAAAGTCCACAGTTGTACAATTTATTGTGTTTACATAACATTTTGTATACATCATGGATACATTTCACTCGAAGTGTATCTTCGACGCCGACCGCGGTGGCTGAGCGGTTCTAGGCCCTTCAGTACGGAACCGCGCGACTGCTACGGTCGCAGGTTCGAGTCCTGCCTCGGGCATGGATGTGGGTGATGTCCTTAGGTTAGTTAGGTTTAAGTAGTTCTAAGTTCTAGGGGACTGATGACCTCAGATGTTAAGTCCCATAGTGCTCAGAGCCATTTGAACCATTTTCTATCTTCGACTGAGATGTATCCATAATGTACAGAACGTGTCATGTAAACGTAAACAATTGTACAAATGTGCACTTGTACTATACGGTGTATCTTGCATTGTACAAAATAAGAAACCCCAACGGAGTGCTACGTGTGTGAACATGCCCATCTGCAAAAGGTACTTTTTATGTAGATATGGCCGGCCGATGTGACCGAGCGGTTCTAGGCGCTTCAGTCTGGACCGCTACGGTCGCAGGTTCGAATCCTGCCTCGGGCATGGATGTGTGTGATGTCTTTAGGTTAGTTAGGTTTAAGTAGTTCTAAGTTCTAGTGGACTGATGACGTCAGATGTTAAGTCGCGTATTGCTCAGATCCATTTGAACCATTTATCTGGATATGTTTTTCCTTTTGACAAACCGATGTGTGTAATCAGCTGCATATTCTCCACCTTAGTGGCGACATGGCATGAGTGTAAATCTCATAATGGATGACAGCTTCAACTGTCGACACCGGTCATCAATAGTATATTTTGACTAATGCCACCTTGGCTAATTTTTTTTTAATTAAATGTTGTCACTCCTTCCATTTTCTCAAAAAGTGAAACTTAAATCACGAAAAAGTGTTTAATGAAAAGACATCGTGTAATAACTAGCTTCAGTTGCAAGTACTTTTATTCAGAAAATACTTTTAAGCTAACCATAACGTTAAAGTTCGATACAAAACACACATCATTAAGTTCAATCGGTTTGCCTTGCACATTTTGTTGTGGTTTTCTTTTTTTCTTTTTAGGTACGTTCGTAAGGCCGACTATTTAGCCTAATGTAAGAGTCTGTTTGTACTTATCTCAAATTAGTGACAACGCGACACGATCTGTATCATCAGAGGACGCATCAGAAGTATACCGCTGTAATGTTAACCCCTGCTGAGCCACTATGATGATGATGATGATGTTTGGTTTGTGGGGCGCTCAACTGTGCGGTTATCAGCGCCCGTACAAATTCCCTATCCCGCCACTTTCATGAATGATGATGATGATGAAATGATCAGGACAACACAAACACCTCGTCACCTAGAGGCATGTGAAAATCCCTGACCCTGCCGGGAATCGAATCCGGGACCCCCGGCTCGGGAAGCGAGAAAGCGACCGCAAGACCACGAGCTGCGGACCTGAGCCACGAGGCCGCACCTCTATTAGGCAGGGTGGGTTTCTTACAAGGGGACGCCATTGCGTTGGGATCACCGTTTTACTTCAGTCTTAGTACACGTTTAGTAGGTCATTAAAACAACATAACGTGTAGGTATTACGGTGCCCTTTTTTATTACGGGGGGGGGGGGGGGGGTGGGTGGCAGCTAGTCCTCTAGCCGAACACGCTGAGCTACAATGCCGGCAGCGGTATTTGAACCGTCGCCTGGTGCACGACCTTCTTCCTATGCGCGAACACTAACGTCTTGACCACAATGACTTCCTATGACAGGAACGTCCGCACAGGTACATCAGTTACGTAATAACACACATAAAATTTCTCTTGTGATCTTCTCGGAATTGGCATAGTAGTGAATCTTACTACTTGCGCATTACGTTGTTTTACTGGCCTCCTAAAGGTGTACAAAGTCTGAAGTAAATCCCTGCTCCCCGGTTAGTCTGTCAACTGCCACTAGTCTTCGCAATGCAACCACCTGGCAGAGACTTCAACATCACTGCCCGGTGGCGGAGACTGGAGCGCTGACAAACGTGACGATTCATTGGCTCATTTCCGACTCCACACAAAGACCTACTGGGCTGAAGCAAGTGTCGAAGAGCGAGACTGTAACAGCTGCTGCGGCGTCTGTTTCAGGTTACCGCGCCGTGTGTTTCCAGCCAGAGGCCACTACAGTCAGAAACACCGGGCGGCCGCCTCCCCAGGCAGTGTTCCGTCCGGAGGCTTTCATCAGGTTTTATGGCCTTCCGGGAACGGAGCGTCTGCCGGCCGCGCAGCTGTTTACGCGGCGCGCAAACAGTTTACCGTGGCGGGGCCCCGCGCCAGCTGCGGCGCTCGTCATCATTATGAGCAGTGACTCGGCGCAATGTGTCTCGCCGAGGCGCCACCGAGTCCTCTCGCGCCTAATCCTCCTCCGCTGATGCCCGACTCAACGCCGCTTCAAGTGACCGCTGCCACATCCGGCGGACCAACCGACGTCGCGGACTTTCTCGTCTGCATTAGGCACTCGCGACACGTGAGGCTGCTACAGCGCCCCGGACCGTAACAACCTGCCCTTTGTCGGAGTCACTTATGTCTGTGGATTTACCCATTTACGGGCCCGTATCTGTACCAGAATGAGTCCCAATTCGTCGCACAAGGGGAACTCCCCATCGCACCCCCCTCAGATTTAGTTATAAGTTGGCACAGTGGATAGGCCTTGAAAAACTAAGCACAGATCAATCGAGAAAACAGGAAGGAGCTCTGTGGAACTATGAAAAAATAAGCAAAATATACGAACTGAGTAGTCCATGCGCAAGATAGGCAACATCAAGGATAATGTGAGCTCAGGAGCACCGTGGTCACGTGGTTAGCGTGAGCAGCTGTGGAATAAGAGGTCCTTGGTTCAAGTCTTCTCTCAGGTGAATAGTTTACTTTCTTTATTTTCGCAAAGTTATGATCTGTCCGTTCTATCATTGACGTCTCTGTTCACTGTAATAAGTTTAGTGTCTGTGTTTTGCGATCGCACCGCAAAACCGTGCGATTAGTCGACGAAAGGACGTGCCTCTCCAATGGGAACCGAAAACATTTGAACGCAAGGTCATAGGTCAACCGATTCCTCCACAGGAAAACACGTCTGATATATTCTATACGACACTGGTGACGGCATGTGCGTCACATGACAGGAATATGTTGTCGACCCACCTAACTTGTACACTTGGCGAATGGGTAAAAAGATTCTTCTACCTTGCCTGATTTAGTTTTTCTTGTGGATGTGATAATCACTCCCAAAAAAGTGATGAAAACATAAGTGTTTGTCACATAAACTGAAAATAAAAAGTTAAAATTTTCATGCGAGGGAAAACTTGAACCAAGGACCTCTCATTCCACAGTTGCTCACGCTAACCACGGGACCACGGTGCTCCTGAGCTCATACTATCCTTGATGTTGCCCATCTTATATATGGACTACTCAGTTCGTATATTTTGCTTATTTTTTCATAGTTCCACACAACTTCTTCCTGTTTTCTCGATTGATCTGTGTTCAGTTTTTCAAGGCCTATCCACTGTGCCAACTTATAACTAAATCTGAGGGGGGTGCGATGGGGAGGTTCCCTTGTCAGTGCCGGTTATGTACTCTGCTTGCCGCGTCACGTGCCTATAACACACACTACGCTGCATTCAGTCTCACTACGCGATAACAACGGTGAAGCCACTGCTGACAGTGCCACTAAAGCAAAGTTACTAAACACGGTTTTCCGAAACTCCTTCACCAAAGAAGACGAAGTAAATATTCCGGATTCCGATCAAGAACAACTGAGAAGATGAGAAACATAGAAGTAGATATCTTCGGTGTAGTAAAGCAGCTTAAATCACTTAATAAAGTCAAGGCCTCCGGTGCAGATTGTATACCAGTCAGTTTCCTCTCAGCGTATGCTGATAAAATAGCTCCATATTTAGCAATTACATACAACCACTCGCTCACAGAAAGATACGTACCTAAAGACTGGAAAATTGCTCAAGTCACATCAATACCCAAAAAGGGAAGTAGGAGTAATCCGCTGAATTACAGGCCTATATCACTAACGTCGATTTTCAGTAGGGTTTTACAACATATACTGTATTCGAACATTATGAAGTACCTCGAAGAAAACGATTTATTGACATATAGTCAGCACGAATTCAGAAAATATCGTTCTTGTCAAACACAACTAGCTCTTTATACTAATGTAATAAGTGCTATCGACAGGGCATGTCTAATTGATTCCATGTTTTTAGATTTCCAGAAGGCTTTCGACACCGTTCCTCACAAGCGTCTTCTAACCAAACTGCTTGCCTATGGAATATCGCCTCAGTTGTGCGACCGGATTTGTGATTTCCCGTTAGAAAGGTCACATTTCGTAGTAATAGACGGAAAGTCATCGAGTAACACAAAGTAATATCCGCCGTTGCCCAAGGAAGTGTTATAGGCCCTCTATTGTTCCTGATATATATTAACGACATAGGAGACAATCTGAGTAGCCGTCTTAGATTGTTTGCAGATGATGCTGTCATTTACCGTCTTGGAAAGTCATCAGATGATCAAAACGATTTGCAAAATAATTTAGATAAGATATCTGTATGGTGCGAAAAGTGGCAATTGACGGTGAATAAAGAAAAGTGCGAAGTTATTCACATGAGTACTAAAAGAAATCAGCTATATTTCGATTACGCGATAAGTCGCACAAATCTGAAGGCTGTAAATTCACCTAAAGACTTAGGGATTACCGTTGTAAATAACCTAAATTGGAACGATCACGCAGATAATATTGTGAGTAGAGCAAACCAAAGACTGCGATTCATTGGCAGAACACTTAGAAGGTGCAACAGGTCTACCAAAGAGACTGCTTACACTACGCTTGTACGCCCTATTCTGGAGTGCTGCTGTGCAGTGTGGAATCCGCATCAGGTGGGACTGACGGATGACATCGAAAAAGTACAAAGAAGGGCAGCTCGTTTTGTATTATCGAGAAATAGGGGAGATAGTGTCACGGACATGATACGTGAATTGCAGTAGCAATCATTAAAACAAAGGCATTTTTCGTTGCGACGGGATCGTCTCAGGAAATTTCAATCACCAGTTTTCTCTTCCGACTGCGAAAACTTTCTGTTGGAGCCCACCTACAAAGGGAGAAATGATCATCACTATAAAATAGGAGAAATCAGGGCTCGCATGGAAAAATTTAAGTACTCGTTTTTCCCACGTGCCGTTCGAGAGTGGAACGGTGGAGAGACAGCATGAAGGTGTTTCATTGAACCCTCTGCCAGGCACTTTATTGTGAATAGCAGAGTAATCACGTAGATGTAGACGTAGATGTAGACGCTGAACAGTAGTCACAGTATCTTCGTTCATCGGACTGTTGTCGTAATGGATTGGGTTGGGTTGTTTTGGGGAAGGAGACAAGACAGCGAGGTCATCGGTCTCATCGGATTAGGGAAGAACGGGGAAGGAAGTCGGCCGTGCCCTTTGAAAGGAACCATCCCGGCATTTGCCTGGAGCGATTTAGGGAAATCACGGAAAACCTAAATCAGGATGGCCGGACGTGGGATTGAACCGTCGTCCTCCCGAATGTTGTCGTAATGAAACGCCGTCTTACAAAGACAGACTATACTGTTAAACAGCATATTCGTCACAAAGAATGCGAATGATCTTTTTGAAAGTTGTGGGTCGTGTATTAAAAAAATGAATTCAGTTTCTGTTTGTCGAGTTCACGAGCGAAACTTCCTATCGCACTCCCTCAAATTTACGGGTATGATGGGCGAGCGGATAGCCCGTCAAAAACTGAAAACACATCAAGCATGAAAACAGGAAGAAGGTGTGCTGAGCTGTGAAAACAAAAAGCCTGCCGAAGTGGGGCCGACCGGTTCTAGGCGCTCCAGTTCGGAACCGCATGACCGCTACGGTCGCAGGTTCGAATCCTGCCTCGGGCATGGATGTGTGTGATGTCCTTAGGTTAGTTAGGTTTAAGTAGTTCTAAGTTCTAGGGGACTGATGACCTCAGATGTTAAGTCCCATAGTACTCAGAGCCACTTGAACCATTTTTTTGAAAACAAAAAGCAAAATCGAAGCAGTGAACGGTAAAATGTCAGCATGGGCAACAATAAGTGAACTGCAAGAAGCATGGTGTAGACTGGCACGCGGGAGATCCGATCTCAAATCTCCGATTTCAAATCTCCAAATCGTGAGAATATCCTGCCGAAGTGAAAAACGCGTCTGTTTTAATGACTACCACCCCAATTCGTGTATCCTATTTCGCGATATTACAAAACGGGCTGGCATTATTTGAAGTTTTTCAGTGCCCTTCGTAAATCCTACCTGATGCGGATCCCAAACTGCACAGCAGTATTCTAAAAGAGGGCGGACACGCGTAGCGTACGCAGTCGCTTCAGTACGCCTGCTCCATTTTACAAGTGTTCTGATAATAAATCACAGCCTTTGGTTTGCTTTCCCCACAACATTATTTATGCGATCGTTACAGTTTACGTTATTCCCTAAATATTTAGTTGAGTTAACAGCCTTTAGATTTGTGTGATTTATCGAGTAACAGAAATGTAGCGGATTCTTTTTAGTACTCATGTGGATGACTTCACATTTTTCATGATTTAGAGTCAATCACCACTTTTTGCACCACACACATACCTTGTCTAAATCATTTTGCAATTTGTTTTTATCATCTGATGACATTATGTGACGGTAAACCACAGCGTCACCAGCAAACAGTCTAAAAGGATTGCTCACATTGTCTCTTGAATCGTCTTCGTAGAAGACCACGAACAATAGAGGCCCTGTAACACTTCCTTGGGGAATGCCAGATGTTACTATTAGTTTACTCGATGACTTTCTGTCAATTACTACGAAGTGTAACTTTTCTCATAGGAAACTACGAATCCAGTCACACAACTGAGAAAACATTCCGTACGCACGCAATTTAATTAGAAGTAGCTTATGAGGAACTGTGTTAGAAGCCTTCTGGAACTCTAAAACTATGGAATCAATTTGACGTCCCCTGTCGATAGCACTCATTACATCATGAGAATGCGCGACTGCTACGGTCGCAGGTTCGAATCCTGCCTCGGGCATGGATGTGTGTGATGTCCTTAGGTTAGTTAGGTTTAAGTAGTTCTAAGTTCTAGGGGACTGATGACCACAGATGTTAAGTCCCATAGTGCTCAGAGCCATTTGAACCATTTTTGAACCATCATGAGAATAAAGGGCTAGTTGTGTTTCGCAATAACGACATTTTGTGAATGTGAGCTGGCTATTTGTCAATAAATCGTTCTCTTCGAGGTGATTCATAATATTTGAGCCCCGCGTACCTTAGAAAATCCTACGTTAGTAGGACGTTAGTGATATAGGTCTATAATCCAGCAGATTACTGCTGTTCCTTTCTTGGGTACTGGTGGGACTTGTGCAGCTTCGCAGTGTCTCGGTACGGATCTTTATACGGGCGAGCGGTTGTATGCAAGGTGAACATTAATAAAACCTGTAGGGATGGATTCCTGACTGGAAATGGAAGAAAATGGTCCTCTAAACATGTGTCCGGAAATGCATCGTTGGCACGACGAATGGTGCTGACGTATGAAAGTTAATCTGACCACGTGCCACGTGATCCTTGTCTGTTGCAGGCTGTGTGTGATCTACCCAGCGTACTGTAAGAAGCAGAATGGTCCGTTAGTCACGTCGGGAACAAGCCGAAGTGGCGTTTGTGTACGGCCAAGCAGATGGAAACGGTCGAGAGGCAGCACGGCTATACCAAAACAAGACACCAAACATTTCAGGCCCTTTTGGGCTTCTGTGTGATCATGGGTCCTTCCAGACGGACGAACGTGCGGGTAGGCGGGGAATTGTGCGTATACCAGATACAGAAGATCTTGTTTTCGCTTTATATAGCTTTGCTTGCATAGTACTTTGGGTAAAGTGTCGTATTAGGTGGTTTTTTTTATATTCAATCTTATGAAAAAAATTAATTAGGTGCGAGAAGAACTCGCACACTGAGGATTTCGTACAAACTTAATTAAGTTTATAGACAGTTCATCCATTCTGGGTATCTAGTGTCTCAACAATTTTTATCTGCCATCGATATTGATACTCTCTGGATATTCCCCTAAAAATGACAAAATAAATGTTTTTTTTTCGTGTGATATATTACAATTAACAATTTTATGATTCTTTGCCTTTATTGTACTGTGAAACCTCTCTTCTTGCCTAATTTCATGGTTCTAGGTCAAGGGCAAGTATCCTATAGGTTTTAATAAGTGAGATTGCGAGGTTGAAATATGACCCGCCAGGGCAGCCGAGAGCGCACTTTTACGTGGGCGTCCAGGTCAGCAGACAAGATTCTAACCCGAACAAATTGTTTGGGCGAGTCTGTCTATGACCAATTTTTGATGAGAGATGTCTGAAACATCTTCTCTCGAACATGTTCGGTCAGAGGGCTACCTACCCTCTGTAATAAAAAAAAAAACTGAGTTAATGGATCGACAAAGAACTGAAACGGGTGTCTTTCGACGTCCGCCCAGAGCAGATACAACGAAAGAAAACAAACAAAATGGAAAAAAAGAGCGCTAACGCGCTGCTTGCTGGACTCGGGTAGGCACGCCGGCCCCGGATCGAATCCGCCCGGCGGATTAACGACGAGGACCGCTGTGCCGACCATCCTGGATGTGGTTATTAGGCGGTTTTCCACATCCTGTTAGGTGAATACCGGGCTGGTCCCCACGTTCCGCCTCAGTTACACGCGTCGCAGATATTTGAAACACATTCGCACTATTTTACGATTTACACTAGATGCAGACAGCTGCGGTACACTGATTCCGTCCCTGTAGCTATGGGGTGGCGGCAGGAGGGGCACCCGGCCACCCCTAAACCTAACCTTGCTAAATCCGTTCTAACCACGCCGACCCTGCGATCGCTGCGGGACTATGGCTAAGCGAAAGAAAGAAAGAATTACGAGTTCGAAATATGTAACAGAAATGGTCGTATCTGTTGACTGCACTGATTCAGTAGCTTAAAATGTTTACACCATCAAAGGACTATAGACCTCAGTACGTGACAGAAATTTCAACTTGATAAGTTTAGGTATTTCTGAGAAAAAGGGGTCTTAAAAAAACCGAGGGACAGACAGTAAGATAATAACTGAAAAAATATTCTTTTCGTGTGATACAATTACAAATTAGCATTTTTAGGATTTTCCCTTTGGTTGCACTGAGAAACGTCGCTTCTTGGCATATTTCATAACTCTAGGTCAACGGCCAGCGTCCGGTAGGTTTTCATGAGTGAGTTTCCGAGTATCAATATATGCGACATAAATGGACGTATCGTAGAAGCTTCACGTTTTTATATCGCCAAGGGACCACAGATTTTAATATGTCATATAAATTTCATCTTGTCCGACAGACAGACGGACAACAAATTGATCCTGTAAAGTTTCCGTTTTTACTGATTGAATTACGGAAACCTACAATTACGAGGATGAGGAAAGTGGGCACTGGCGCGTAAGAAATTCATCGAAAATACGTAGTTTTTTATGTGAACTGTTAAACGATGGTACACAAAATGTACCGTTGTGATGTCTGAGTGATTTGAATGTAAGAACAGTTGAACTGCGTAGCGTAGAACATGAATCTGCGCACGGATAAGGAGACGTGCGAGGAACGAAAAGTTTTAAGAAATACCGAACCGGTATGGGTATTCAGCATCAGCATATGTATACTTGAAAAAAGAGACAGCATTGGTCGTATATTTTTTACTATTGCAAAATCGATTTTCTGTCACTGAGTGACCATCTTCAGTGCTATATTGTATAACTTAAATTGGGATGCACTGTTGTCACTAAGCGATCTATGTGATCGCCGTAAGCTTAGTGACAACAGTGCATCCCAATTTAAGTTATACAATATAGCACTGAAGATGGTCACTCAGTGACAAAAAATGATTTTGCAATAGTAAAAAATATACGACCAATGCTGTCTCTTTTTTCAAGTATACCTGTTATCTGGTCGTTGTGCACAAGACAACATGGAGTCGCCAATCAATCAGCATATGTGATCTGCAATAGGCATAGTGGAGGTGCGGTAGCTATCTGCGACAAAAGTCCATTGAAAATGCGGTGCAGGCAGTGCCTTTTCCTCAACTCCTTTACCGTCCGCGGCTCGTGGTCTTGCAGTAGCGTTCTCGCTTCCCGCGCAAGGGGTCCCGGGGTCGATGCCAGGCGGGGCCAGGGATTTTCTCTGCCTCGAGATGACTGTGTGTTGTGTGTCTTTCATCATCATTTCATCCTCATTCACTCGCAAGTCGCCGTAGTGGCGTTAAAGAACTTGTGGAGCGGCGGCCGAACCGCCCCGCGAGGGGTCTCCCGGCCACCAATGCCATACGCTCATAATAATAATAATAACTCCTTTACCGTCGTGCTGTGGTACTGTGGAGGGGAGATTTCAGTGCGCACGACGACTGCAAACATCTCTCAACACCTAACCAAACAACTGATTGCGTAACTGTATTTTCCCCAGATGATAATTAAAACTTTGTGACTAACCGTTTGCATGGCAGTAGAGCTTTGGCCCACACGGTCCGGCAGAACCTCAGAGGAAATAAATGGCAACAGCTGGGGAAACTGCCAGCTGCCTTGGAAGCAGACTCGCGCTCTTCGGAACGCCGGCCGCCGCCCTGTCTGCGGCGTGGAGAGCCCATTCCACGCCCTAGGCCGCCCTGCCAGGTCCGGCAGCAGTAATTGGCGCGCTATGCAGCGGCGCATTCCTGGCGCTCTTGCGCATGCGCGTCCTGGCCCGGCCACATGGCAGCCGCCTCTCCCCCTCCACCGCCCCACCCCCCCTTCCACTCGCGGCCGCAACACAGCCGCTCCCTGCCGCGCTACATTCATTAAAGACGCCACTGCCGGCGCCGAACACGCGGGTCGTTTCGTGGGCGTCGCGTGCGCCTCCGGCAAAGCCGGCACTGCGGTCCCGGGGACGCAGCGACATTTTCAACTCCGGAATCCTCGACGCTCTCCTCAGTCGTGGCGGTATGTCTGCGAAGAGCGACAAGCCGAGTTCGCAATTTGTCTACTCAGCTACCACGCAAGCAGCGGCTACAGGCTGCTTCAGACTCTTCCGCGTTCTGAATGGAGAGTCTTTCCCACTAAATGCACTAGAGAAGAAGGCAGGGTTGTTTTTCATCGATAAAAAGAAAACTATTAACTGTACTTTCATGGAAACTGGCTTGTCTGTAGTCTTCACTGCTCACTTTCAAATATTTCATTATCTTAGTCGTTAATACAGGGAGCGAAAGGCTATTTACAATTTGTACAGAAACCAGATGGCGGTTATAAGAGTCGAGGGACATGAAAGAGAAGCAGTGGTTGGGAAGGGAGTGAGACAGGGTTGTAGCCTATCCCCGATGTTATTCAATCTGTATATTGAGCAAGCAGTAAAGGGAACAAAAGAAAATTCGGAGTAGGTATTAAAATCCATGGAGAAGAAATAAAAACTTTGAGGTTCGCCGATGACATTGTAATTCTATCAGAGACAGCAAAGGACTTGGAAGAGCAGTTAAATGGAATGGACAGTGTCTTGGAAGGAGGATATAAGATGAACATCAACAAAAGCAAAACGAGGATGACAAACTGCCTATTGGCTTCTGTCTCGGGTTCTTCGGCCGACGTTCATCTAATGATTTTTCTGACGTTTCGCCAGCACGAGTGGCTGGCATTGTCAAAGCTTCACCCATCATTAGATGAACGTCGGCCGAAGAACCCGAGACAGAAGCCAATAGGCAGTTTGTCAGCAAGTGGCCACGAAAGCCTCAACAATTTTGTAAAACGAGGATAATGGAATGTAGTCGAACTGAATCGGGTGATGCTGAGGGAATTAGATTAGGAAATGAGACACTTAAAGTAGTAAAGGAGCTTTGCTATTTTGGGAGCAAAATAACTGACGATGGTCGAAGCAGAGAGGATATAAAATGTAGACTGGCAATGGCAAGGAAAGCGTTTCTGAAGAAGAGAAATTTTTTAACATCGAGCATAGATTTAAGTGTGAGGAAGTCGTTTCTGAAAGTTCAAATGGCTCTGAGCACTATGGGACTCAACTGCTGAGGTCATTAGTCCCCTAGAACTTAGAACTAGTGAAACCTAACTAACCTAAGGACATCACAAACATCCATGCCCGAGGCAGGATTCGAACCTGCGACCGTAGCGGTCTTGCGGTTCCAGACTGCAGCGCCTTTAACCGCACGGCCACTTCGGCCGGCTTTCTGAAAGTATTTGGAGTGTAGCCATGTGTGGAAGTGAAACGTGGACGATTAATAGTTTGGACAAGAAGAGAATAGAAGCTTTCGAAATGTGGTGCTACAGAAGAATGCTGAAGATTAGATGGGTAGATCACATAACTAATGAGGAGGTATTGAATAGGATTGGGGAGAAGAGGAGTTTGTGGCACAACTTGACTAGAAGAAGGGTAGGGCATGTTCTGAGGCATCAAGGGATCACCAATTTAATATTGGAGGACAGTGTGGAGGGTAAAAATCGTAGAGGGAGACCAAAAGATGAATACACTAAGCAGATTCAAAAGGATCTAGGTTGCAGTAGGTACTGGGATATGAAGAAGCTTGCACAGGATAGAGTTGCATGGAGAGCTGCATCAAACCAGTCTCAGGAATGAAGACCACAACAACAACAACAGTCGTTAATTGACACGCATGTAACATCGGAATTTCGTAGTTCAGTATTGAAAGTATGGTGGTAATATGAAACATAAAAAAAAAAAATTAAGCCGGAAATGAGAAATGCTTGTTTTATTGTATTAGCGAAGGTAAAAAGGACTATGTAAATCAAAACAAGGAAAAACAGAAATGAATATATAAAAATAAAAAAAATGTGAGCAGACAACAGTACCCAAACTATGAAGGATTAAATTACATGTTGAACAATGGCCTCAATAAGTTTATCTATTTGTTGTAGAAACAATAATTGCAAATATAGTTAATTTTCTCCAAGTTTGCACATTCTGTATGCTACACGTCAGACAATGAATTCATTTTTCTCCATGACAGTTGTGAGAAAATTAACCATCGCAGATAATACAAACTGCGCCCGCTGTGTTAGGACAGTCCTGACCTCCCACTGAGAAATGATAGTCATCAGATTCACTGAGTCTTCTGATGTCTCGTCTTCGATTTTTCTGTTTTTTCTTTTAGCTCGTCGGCTTCTTACGTTGGTACATCTGGGTTTGACTTTACTGGGGTTACTCGCTTTTATAACTGTTTTTGTTGCAGGATCAAATAGCTTTTGTTTGGTATGAAGTGATTAAAGATGAACTAGCTTCCAGTCTCCGGTTAGAACTTCTCACTTTCAGTTTTGGAACTGGCAAAATTTCACTAGGAGATGTCAATGTAAGTCTAGGGCTATCTTCGTCTGAAGTCTGGGACTGAAGAGTGACGTTTGGAGAACATCGCGCATGCGCAAAGCGACTAGTAGAAGGTTGGTCAAGCAAATTTGCACCTTGATTATGACGCTCTAGCTCTTTGTTTGCATTTGTTATTGGTGTTGAAATGTTTTCTCTGTGTGGCACTTGAGCTGGTAGGTAGTCACCATCAGAAAAAATGTTTCTACTAAATAGAGTCCTGTTACACGAAATTCATTAATGGCGATTTTAGAAGTTTGCGCTTTCATGTAAGCTTTTCCTAGCAGCTCCGCAATGTCGAATGGACTTAATGCTCTCTGTTCAACGCGAAGAAACAGGCGAACTTCTTCACTATAATAAGACGGCAAAGGAGCCAAGAATGCTTTCTCCAATGGCTGTAATCTGTGTGTCGTATGTTGTGACAGCGAGACAGTAAATAAGTGATTGTTTCTCGGCACCCCCAAATCCTTAACGAATCGAACTCCTACCTATAAAACGAACGTCGTATCTCTCAAACCTTGTGTCGTACAGTGACATATCTTTGCAGGTCCCCACTCTATGGTACAAAGTATACGGGGTGTATGAGACTGAAAACAATACGAGCGATCTGGCAACGCTGTGTTGTTCTACATGTGTAGACAGATTTATTCATTTGTTCCAGATGCTCAGTCCGAGTTTCAGCTCCGCACAGACTTCACTTGATTTTTGAGAGCACCATCACTAAAGTTGTTACAAAAATGGAAAAGTGGAATTTAAAGAAAACGTTATGCCATCAAGTTTCTCGTTAAGCTTGTGAAATCCGCGAGTGTTATCTTTGAAAAGCTGAACCAAGTCTGAGGCACATTCCGTAACAAGAACAAACGGTTCAAATGGCTCTGAGCACTATGGGACTTAACATCTATGGTCATCAGTCCCCTAGAACTTAGAACTACTTAAACCTAACTAACCTAAGGACATCACACACATCCATGCCCGAGGCAGGATTCGAACCTGCGACCGTAGCAGTCGCACGGTGCCGGACTGCGCGCCTAGAACCGCGAGACCACCGCGGCCGGCTAACAAGAACACAAATATACTATAAAGTGGGGTTGACTGCAGCCTCATTTGAGGTCATACTCGAGTGACATCAAGCATAAACGTCGCGAAATGAACGTCAGCCATGAGATCAGCTTAGTGAACTAGAGCAAGCAGCGACACCTTGTGTGAAAGTGTAGGAAAAAAATGGTTCAAATGGCTCTGAGCACTATGGGACTTAACATCTATGGTCATCAGTCCCCTAGAACTTAGAACTACTTAAACCTAACTAACCTAAGGACATCACACATATCCATGCCCGAGGCAGGATTCGAACCTGCGACCGTAGCCGTCGCGCGGCTCCGGACTGAGCGCCTAGAACCGCTAGACCACCGCGGCCGGCTGAAAGTGTAGGATCTTCCATTTTCCATTCTGATATAGTTAAATATCTATACAGTGTCACATATTAAGCACACAGAAAACATTTTTTTGTTGCACACATAACACCGTAGTTTTTTTTTTCAATTTTTTATGCGCAACAATTCACTGATACGACATCGAAAACCTGAAACAACTGCTACACAACGAATTACTATAAAATGCCCATTTTTGGTTCGCAGCCAAATAACTCACATTTCGCACGCAGCAACTGACGAATGCAATTACATCAGCCTTCAAGATATTGACGCTAAAAATGTTGTTATCAACTCAGATGGAAACACGATTTCGCTCCATGTAACTTCTTAAATTATATTTCCCTAACACTTTCAACCACACAAGAAAAATATTTCTATGTATCCTTTGTCTGCTGTTTGTATAGTCAAAATTTTTAATATTATTTGCAATCTCTCTGATTAGACACAGCTTGGATAGACTACTCACACAAACGCTCATTCCCTGGATAGGAGCTAACAGACAACGTACCTTTGCAGCGGAAGTCCGACTCCGGTAAACCCTGTGTAATTTTATTCCAGTTTTTATTAATAATATCAATATTATTTTTCACATCCAATTAATCTTCTCTACAGAGACACCTTACGAAAAAACAATGTTTTTACGTGTTTGCAGAGTGTATCAGCACGGAAATGCGCAACATATCGAACTTTTAATTTCATGATGGACATAAAAATGACGGAATTAAGGTCTCGAGTTTGTGGAATTTATTTTGTGTACGATAAATATCGCAGTATTTCAAACGAATTCCCATCGCGAAACACGACAGCGGAATTTCTGTTACAAAATATTCGCTAGCGAAACAATACTGACGAGAACAATAAATTACATAGTGGCCGTTATACCACTCCTCGGTACACATTAAATGTCACCGGTCCAGTAGCTGCACTCAGCCATCAACTCTCACTCTGAGGTCAAAGATACTTGTTTCTGGCAATCAACTGTAACTCACTTAGCAGGGACAGTGATGATCTTTTTGTGGTTAAAATTCCAACTTTGTTTCAGAGCAGCTGTCAAAATGAAACAAACGCGGAAGTGTTACTTAACTATGACTTATCAATCCCATTTTCCAGCTCATTTCGTTTCGTTTCAGCGGTTTCCATGTTACACCTTTACCATCTGTAAGGCAAATTAATGTGATCTGTTTAGTTTGGTGGTTGACAGCAGCGTTTGAATTTCTCGTATTGGCGTGTTTTGCGATCGATGAGGAAAACAGCATAAAGTGACCATTTCTTTACGGTTGTCGTACATACCATAGTATAGTCGTGACAGTCCTGTCATGTTTGTTATGCACTGCGACAGAGCGCGCCAAGTGGTCAGTAAGCTATATTGTTGAACACTACCTCCGATGAATGACATTACTGTTGTTTATATTGATCTGTAATATGGTTTTTACAAAAGAGAGCGTATACAGCGGATTGAACTGCAGAAATAACGACAAGAAAAAGTCACATTAGTCATTCTTAAGCTTCCCAAGAACCCTGAGGATTTCAAATATCGCATGATAGGGCTCTTTAGTTACGGTTGTATTGCAACCTACAGACATAAAAATCTTGGATGCTTGTTGCTCTGCAGTGTGTAAAATATGTTACAGGCCATTTTCTAAATGCACATAAAATGTTATTTAGCCAAATCGTTATTCACGTGTATAACCCATCCTCAGTGGCATCTTATATAGAGGACAACAAACAACTGAATGTGCATCGATATCTACACCATGATTGTATAGGTAAGAGCAGAAATATCTGTCTGCTTACGTTATGTACATCTACATCAGTGACATGCATGCCAGCTATAAATTACTTGTGATGTTCAGTTTCATTCCAACTAGGAACGAAACAAACATGTCGATACCTAGACTCCAGCTACAACTGTGTCTACGTAAATATGTAAGGATATGAAATTCCTCCTACCTAACAGGACACAGGACGTCATGTCTGTTAGTGCTGTCAGTTCTTCGAAACTGACATTTCTTGATCACATCTGATGTAACTGTAATATAATGTAAATATGGAACTAGCAGATAGGTCACAGAGTCTATATTATAAGTCTGTTATCATTCCCGAGTTCATACACAAAGGGTGATACAGATGCCCCTAGCGATGGGTTTTGTGCAACCCAAAATAGCTTGAAATACCACATGCAATGTTTCCATATTCTCTCGGTCGCTAAGTGAAAACTATTAATCCTACTGAAAAATATTAACAGGGCCTTTTTGTAGGACATTTTATGTAGTTAAGTTTTGTACCAGCATACATTTTCGCCAGGAGCCGTATTTTTCGAATTATTCAAGAAAAAAACTACAAAAGTGATCTTCATATGCGTTTTTCTCGAACAATTTGAAAACTGTGACCTCCAGCAAAAACGTATCACTGTGCAAAATACATGTATATTAAATTTTTCCAAAAAAAGGTTCTGCTCATTTTTTCTGTAGGGCTAATAGTTTGTGCTAGCGAGCGATAGAATACGAAAATCTCACACATGGTTTTTGAAGGCATTGCGGGCTGCATAAAACCCATAGGTAGGTGCAGCTGAATCACACTCTATATGCATACGTGAAATGCATTTATAAAAGTAAGATATCATGCTTGGACAATTAGTATGTAAGGGTAGAACAAACGAAAAGTATACAATTGTTAGAAGATAGATACAAAGAAAATACGTTAATTGTGCTGTGTCGAGCCGTTGTGCTAATTCAACCAGGAACCAGTAACAAACATGGGGTATGTGGCCACGGACCTCGCCGGGGCAACTCTTCAGACGAAAGTCGAGAGATGGCCGTGCTCCGCTCGGCCACCAGGCGGCAACCCGAGCGCCGGCAGAGGGGTCACTGGCCTCGCGGACCTCTTCTCCTCCACGGACCATGTGACCCACATCAGCACCTGCAGTAGCCTGGCGCCCGCGCGATATTTAGGGCTGCGCCCGGGCTAACTCTAGCCGTTCGCTCCGAGTGAGTTAACGGGTCCACGCGCCCCGCCCACTGCGAAAGCATTCTCACAACCAGGATGTCACTCTGGCACCGCCACTACGGGCACAACACCGTCCATGTCGACCTTCGCCTCCAGGGGCTGCCAACTATGGATGTACACGATTTGTGGCTTCTAAACCGAAAAGACGTGACCTCCAATGCCAGCAATTAGATTTTGTAATATTTAACTTTGTTTTTCATCGGCAGTATACAGGACTTTTTAATTTTTGTAATCCCTGCCTGGACTTTGATTGTGGCGTGCTTAGTGTGTGAGCATTGGATTTTGGAACTTTCAATTTTTGACACATTTCCAGGCCTTCAGCTTTGAGATACACTCCTCGAAATGGAAAAAAGAACACATTGACACCGGTGTGTCAGACCCACCATACTTGCTCCGGACACTGCGAGAGGGCTGCACAAGCAATGATCACACGCACGGCACAGCGGACACACCAGGAACCGCGGTGTTGGCCGTCGAATGGCGCTAGCTGCGCAGCATTTGTGCACCGCCGCCGTCAGTGTCAGCCAGTTTGCCGTGGCATACGGAGCTCCATCGCAGTCTTTAACACCGGTAGCATGCCGCGACAGCGTGGACGTGAACCGTATGTGCAGTTGACGGCATGCGGGAGGCCGGGTGGACGTACCGCCGAATTGCTCAACACGTGGGGCATGAGGTACAGTACATCGATGTTGTCGCCAGTGGTCGACGGAAGGTGCACGTGCCCGTCGACCTGGGACCGGACCGCAGCGACGCACGGATGCACGCCAAGACCGTAGGATCCTACGCAGTGCCGTAGGGGACCGCACCGCCACTTCCCAGCAAATTAGGGACACTGTTGCTCCTGGGGTATCGGCGAGGACCATTCGCAACCGTCTCCATGAAGCTGGGCTACGGTCCCGCACACCGTTAGGCCGCGTTCCGCTCACGCCCCAACATCGTGCAGCCCGCCTCCAGTGGTGTCGCGACAGGCGTGAATGGAGGGACGAATGGAGACGTGTCGTCTTCAGCGATGAGAGTCGCTTCTGCCTTGGTGCCAATGATGGTCGTATGCGTGTTTGGCGCCGTGCAGGTGAGCGCCACAATCAGGACTGCATACGACCGAGGCACATAGGGCCAACACCCGGCATCATGGTGTGGGGAGCGATCTCCTACACTGGCCGTACACCACTGGTGATCGTCGAGGGGACACTGAATAGTGCACGGTACATCCAAACCGTCATCGAACCCATCGTTCTACCATTCCTAGACCGGCAAGGGAACTTGCTGTTCCAACAGGACAATGCACGTCCGCATGTATCCCGTGCCACCCAACGTGCTCTAGAAGGTGTAAGTCAACTACCCTGGCCAGCAAGATCTCCGGATCTGTCCCCCATTGAGCATGTTTGGGACTGGATGAAGCGTCGTCTCACGCGGTCTGCACGTCCAGCACGAACGCTGGTCCAACTGAGGCGCCAGGTGGAAATGGCATGGCAAGCCGTTCCACAGGACTACATCCAGCATCTCTATGATCGTCTCCATGGGAGAATAGCAGCCTGCATTGCTGCGAAAGGTGGATATACACTGTACTAGTGCCGACATTGTGCATGCTCTGTTGCCTGTGTCTATGTGCCTGTGGTTCTGTCAGTGTGATCATGTGATGTATCTGACCCCAGGAATGTGTCAATAAAGTTTCCCCTTCCTGGGACAATGAATTCACGGTGCTCTTATTTCAATTTCCAGGAGTGTATTACTATTGTCCTTTCAATATTCAAAAAGTGATTTGTTTTTAATTATTGTGTCCTAAATTAACTCCCGTTATAGAAGACTTTTGGAATGTGTTCCTATCCATTTTAAACCTGGTTATTTTTCTTATGCAGTCTTCGACGGACCACCAAACCGACATGAACTACACAGTCTGTGTCTATCGTTAATGAGGTTGTAAAGTCAGACTTGGATCCAGTAGTAAATAAACATTTCATGTCAAATTAGATACTTTTTAATATATAAGAAACTATCAGCCTCGATTGCGGTAAACCAACCTTTACCTAGGTTTCAGCCCAAATAATTGAGCCTTCTGGAGAAGATATACCTGAATCTACAATTTGTCTAAGAGGGCATGGTCTAAAAATAAAACTAAAACAGCCTGATACGCGTAGTCACATTTTAAAGATGCGGTACGTAAGTGCTAAGTCAACACCAGGACTTGACTTCAGCTCTGGCGTGCGCCTCGTCTCCATGGACGCCGTGCGGTGGGCCTCGGGAGCTCACGTGAAACTGAGTAGGACTAGATAACGCGCATCAAATCAACATGGCGGGGAACATTGCGCATGTCTAACTGAGACCCAACTGTCAGTGATAAAAGACCAACGCAGTTATATCTTTTAAACAAATAACTTATAGAAAGGTTGAAAATTTTAAACATAAAACCTCTGCACTAGGTTATGACTAAAATGTAACAAACTATGCATGGATTTATAGAAGTTCGAACACACTACCCCGACTTACACTATTAGAATATATCGGACCTTTCACAACGAATGCTGCATAACGCACCCATCGTATTTAATGAAAGATGACGTAGGACATAAAACAGCGAAACTGTAGTATGTAAACGCCATAATGCAATAATCTCGGTTAACCTGTACACAGATGGCCGAGTAGATGTTTTTATCAGTTGATGTAGATATACTTCTTATTGCTGATGCTCACTGAATGAAGAATATTATCAAGATTAATTTTTTATCTTATTAAAAATAACGAGTGAGTGAACGAACAACGCCACTTCATCGCCATGTAATAGCAAATGACCAGCACAGGTCAAATTATGTTTTACGTGTAAAAAATATGGCAATTTCGTGAACGGATATGAAACGCCCTTTCATCGCCCTTATACTCTATCGACCGACAGTGGTCAATTTCACTACGTGCTACAAAAGAGAATTATCGCCTATTATATTAAAGGCTATTGTTAAATAGATATGATAAAACGTGCTTGACCCGAAAACACACATAGGAAAATTTTATGGACACTTGAAATGGGAAAACGGCATGTTCTTCACAAAAAGAAATAAAAGATAGGTACTAATTTGCCGATGAGCATGCCGTAAATGGACTATGATGAAGTCGTCTCTGGATTGCAACTACAAATAAATGTAAAGGGAAATACATTTACAATTGAAAGTACAAAAATAGATATTTTTTCAAGCAACAGATGGAAAGAGAGACTCCAAACCAAACTTATTCAGTTAAAAGGCTGTTAAAGTTTTGCTTATCCTATTCTGTAACGCTGTTCATGAAGTATGTTGTCGGAGTGTTTCGTCATATGATTGTGTATCTCAGTTTCTTACAGAATGCTGACGATCGCTTTCTCGAAATGGCAACTGTTTTACCTTGGAAACACCGTCACCGTGAGACTGCAATTCAGTCATCCTTGACGATATTTATTTTCAATGGAAGGGTCGCCTCATCGGAACTTTGTGGACGGAAATGGTGGAGTGAGAAAAAGTTATCCTAAAAACACTAGTGTATTTGCCCTCAATCAATATTGTTCGAGCTGAAGTTTGATTGATTTACAATTACTTTCATCAAAAAATGTAAAAAGCGGTATGCATTCAATATTAAGATTTTTCTGAACCACCAGCGTGATAATATTCAGATTTATAAACGCTGTATCTGCGCGGATGACACGCAAATACTCTCTGGAAGACTGAAAACTGATATGAGACTCACTTTGCAAAGTGTGCACAACTCACGAAAGGGGCATATACTGGATAGGATCTACTTTTGATCCCAGTACGATAGACAGCTAACCACGCAAACGCTCAACACGACACTTACCCCAAAACAACGAAGGCAACGTTAAGCTGAAGCAGGGCATTTAACAGCTACTTTCCAACGAAAAGACCCAGACCTCTGCCCTGTTCTAGCCCCAAAATCGACTGCGTACCCTCTCACCCTTCTCAGAATTACCGCAAGGTTGGAGAAAATCGCAAGGTTTGCCACCGTGACAACTCAAAATCTCCCTTTCTCTCCCCGTATGCAGGCAAAGCTTGCAGATTTTTTTCTACAGCACTTGTCGTATTCTGTTTCAACGAACTATAAGTCGGTAATGCAGCAGCCTTCGCATTATGATTGGGGGAACGATATCTGATTCTGTAGATGCAGCTCGCTTCTCACACTGTTCACGAAAACATAGCAGTGGTTCTGATCTCTCTTCCGCTTTTAGGACAGCCTGTGGGTTTATGTTTAAATCTATCAGGAGCACATGTGGCTCGCACTGCTTTGAAAAACGCTTTTGATGTTTTCTGGTTTATGGGGTACTGCAGCAGGTTACTCGCGCAGTCACTGCCCGTGTGAGTCCCCGTGGGTAACCTTCCGGATTTCCACCGTTGTCTAGCCACCTCCTAAGACTTGCTGGTGGCACGTCTTGCTACATTGCAGCAACTAGGAGCAACAAGAGCTGAAGTGCCAGAATTCGCAGGCACTGCTCTTCCATTCAGAAAGTTTCCAAGAGTACAACATAAATTTTTATACACCTGTCGCTATATATATAGGGTGTACATGAAGTCCGGGACACTTTCAATTATTTATTGCACAAGAACCAATCATTGTACAGGTATCATACATATGTCATTTTGAAGAGAAATCCTGAAAGGTTTTTTTTTTTTTCATGTATACCTCCACAGTGTAGTGTGGTAATTTGCCGATAGTCAGCACTAGTCGTAGACATGGCGAGTTCAGGTGCGGAGCGAGCATTCTGTGTGGTGGAGTTCGATAAAAACAAGTGTGCTACAGCTGTTCAACGGATGTTTAGAACCAAGTACGGTAAGAAGCCGCCAACAAGGAAAGCTGTATACCACTGGCACAACAAATTCGTTACGACGGGTTGCTTGTGCCCGTCAAAGAGAAGCGGACGTCCCAGTGTGAGTGAAGTGAATGTGGAGTGCGTACGAGAGACATTCATGGAGAGTCCAAAGAAATCGGTGCTTTGTGCGCGGCAGAAGCCACTGTCTATGAAACCATTCACATTGGAGCTAGTGCAGAAGCCACAGATGACGATGCCATGCTGCGACGGGTATGGCAAGAATTCGATCACCGTATTGAAGACTGCCGGGTCGCTTATGGTTCGCATATCGAATGTTTGTAAAAAAAATATGAGGATACTCAGTGGACTTACTTGCCCCCCCCTCCCTCCCGCACCCGTCCCAAACAGGCACGAACGACCATTCAGAGCGTCCTACCATAGAACTTCCTTACCAACCTTGCGACCATCATGGGAGGTCGTTGCAGAGCATGGGTTACCGTCCTTGGTTATTATGAACCGTGTCCCGCCTTTTGTAATGTCCAGGGCACCGTTTATAAGCCGTGGTGACTTATTTGCTTTTGAATAAAAGTGTCGTTCGTCTTACTTCGTATTTCTTTCAGTTACCTTGTTTAAAATACTGTACCAGTTCTCTCTCTATGGTCAAAGTTTCACTGAGTCCGTTTACAACCTGCACCACGCAAGAAACGAGCAGCCCTTAGTGGCTCGCCATCACAGTTGTTTTATCTTAAATATCTTTGTGACTAATGCCCTTTTGGCATATTTATTATTTCATAAATGACGTGTAAGTATTGCCAGTCTTTCACGATAATTCCGTACTTATAATTTGTATCATACGTTTTTAGTCATAATTCTGTGACCATGTTATAGACCATTCTTTGGTTTAAATTCTGAGGAAGGCACTCCTAGCAGTGTTGAAACCCGGTTAATTCGTTAAAAATTAGTGACCGAGGGCTGTTTTCTTTTAATTGAGCTATATTACTTGGCAGGGAGACAACATGCGAATGTTATTAAACCGTGCAACAGCTCGGTAGGTCGCTCCACGTTCTCAGTAGTATTCGTGTTTGGCCAGTGGGCGTGGCTTGTGGCCTTACAGGCGCGACGTCTGCGGCTTCGCTCGCTTGAAGTTCTGTTGTGGAAGAGTGATGTTGGTTGAGGAGCAGGGCCGGGAGTGGGTCGCAATCTGGGTCTGTGGCTGGTAGCCGCAGTCCTTCGTGGTGCACGCGAGGCGTGCTGGTCGTGCCGACTTGGACGCTTCAGAGTGGGACCGGCCGCGAGCAGTATAACGCCTCCCGCTTACCGCCGTGGCAGCATTCTTGTGGAGAGCTGCGCTGCTGCTGCTCCTATTATGACTTCCTCACTGTGAGGATGTTCGGTTGGAAGTTTGTGGCCTGTTGGCCTTTACTCCTCTGGGAATCTTGACGGATCTTCTTTCTGTACTGATAGGTGTTTCTGGACTGGCAAGGAGTGCCGATGACCTATTTCTTGGGCTTGTCGATATGACGATTTTTCTTCTTCTTCTTACTTGTTGCTGAGGTCTCTTCCTCGGCTGGGATACCGTGCATACGGATTCCTAATTTATCATACTCTCCGTTGACCAGAGAGATGATGATACAGCGCATTTGCAACTCTGTGAAGATAGGGTAGGAGTCAATCAGATTGAACTCCTCCCTAGAAAGACCAATAAGGCCTTCTGGATACCCAAGTGGGCGATGTGGGAGTGGAGGTATAGGATGGTTAGGTGGAACGAAAGGATAAGGGTGGTCGTGGTGGGGGTATGTACCATCACGAAGAGAGTCAGCGATCTTCTTCGTTACAGCGCTTGCGCTGTACATGTCCGGAAGCGGGAGGAATTGGACTACTTCCCACTCTTCTTCTTGCGCTGCTGCTTCGGTGTCCGTCTTGTGCTGTGTCGCCTCCCCTTCGGCAGGCTCGTCGGTCTGCGTGGCCACCGTCGCGAACTTCTTCTCTCGTAGAGGAGTCGTCTGGGTGGCGGTGTCTTCTGTTGTGGCGGAAGCTGCTTTGGCTGAGCGAAGCTCCTGCGTGAGCACAGCAATCTGACGCCGAGCCTCGCCCAGTTCCGCCAGCATGGCCGCCCTCTCTTCCGCCATGGCGGATTTGAAGGCGGACATGGCTTCTTGGACGGCGTCGTTAAGGCGCCTGGTGACCACGTCTTCTGTACAAGTGACCACCTCTTCGTGTTGTGGTGGTCACTTGCTTCTGCGTCTTCTTCTCCGGCCCGCGCCAATTCCTTCTGTAGGCGCAGGAGCGAGCGTTGGCCGCGTGTGCGCCGCCACAGTTGGCGCAGGTACAGGGGGCGTCCTTCTGCTTCTTGCAGTCACGTGTGTCGTGTGCTTGCGCACACTTCAAGCACGCAACTGCTCCGCTGCAGTGCTTGGCGACGTGGCCAAGCTTTTGGCAGCGAAAGCACTGCGCTGCAGTCTTCCTCTTCTTCTTGCCGGATGTTCCTGCTAGCGTGAGCAGCAACTCCGCCAAGGCAGCAGCTTTGCGTCCCCTTCCTCGTCCCGACATCTCGAGTAGCAACAGCGACAATCAGCTATGCGTAACTCTCCGCGGCGTGAGCGGGAATGTGTGGAGAGCTAGCAGAGAAGCAGTGCTGCCACGGGGTAGAGGCGGGTGACACATCGACGTCAACTTGCGTTATATTAAGAGTAAACACGTTTTTGAGCTTTCCCAGTGATTAACGTCGCCGGCCGGAGTGGCCGAACGGTTCTAGGCGCTACAGTCTGGAACCGCGCGACCGCTACGGTCGCAGGTTCGAATCCTGCCTCGGGCATGGATGTGTGTGATGTCCTTAGGTTAGTTAGGTTTAAGTAGTTCTAAGTTCTAGGGGACTTATGACCGCAGCAGTTGAGTCCCATAGTGCTCAGAGCCATTTGATTAACGTCGTTTTGGCGCGTGTTGTGGTGTTCGTGCAAGGAAGTTT
Organism: Schistocerca nitens; assembly: GCF_023898315.1. Taxonomy (NCBI): domain Eukaryota; kingdom Metazoa; phylum Arthropoda; class Insecta; order Orthoptera; family Acrididae; genus Schistocerca; species Schistocerca nitens. The sequence goes on along the minus strand of NC_064614.1, from coordinate 1,157,156,744 downwards.
GATGTGTGACCAAACCTTCAGTGGTGCTGTGTATTATGCTCCACTGGCTGGCGTAGATCTGATTTTCTGTAACGGCACAAGCATGTTTTAGGTAGTTAAACTGTATGCAGCGCAACTCAGCCCCCGTAAGTATTTCCAGTTTTTGTAATTATGTTTTTAAGAACTGTTCTCTTTTAAATTTTACGATTCAAAAAGCAGTGCCCGCATCTCGTGGTCGTGCGGTAGCGTTCTCGCTTCCCACGCCCGGGTTCCCGGGTTCGATTCCCGGCGGGGTCAGGGATTTTCTCTGCCTCGTGATGGCTGGGTGTTGTGTGCTGTCCTTAGGTTAGTTAGGTTTAAGTAGTTCTAAGTTCTAGGGGACTTATGACCACAGCAGTTGAGTCCCATAGTGCTCAGAGCCATTTGAACCAAAAAGCAGTTTTGCAATGCACTGCGCGCTTGTGCTCCGTTTGAATGGACTGTCTAATAAGGCTAATTTGCGAGAGAAATTTGTGAATTAGTTCTGCTCCCTTCTGGTGTTAATGGGAGCTGCCTTTTGCTTGGCACAGTAACTCAACGTGCAGGAAGCCCTAACTGTTGTTTACATGGCGAAGCGGGTTCGCGTGTAACGGGTGTTGGCATTTACATCACTTGTTAAAGAACGTGATTTTTATTAAGCTATTAATTCTGATGTTGCTCGAACGCCTGTTGGCTCATTATTCAAGTCTCGACAGTAGAGTATTACACTAATTCAGCCTTTGTCGTCTAATCCAAGTGCCAGTTCATTGGCATTTATATAATTTTTTTTAGTTCAAGTTCAAGTACGTTTAAAAATTTCTAGTCAAGTGTTGTGCTTCGAGTTCTTGTTTAAGCGCACGTGCGTTCGCTAAATTACGGACACCCTGCTGTTAAATTTTGGTGATCGGTCATCTGTAACAACTGATTTTGTTGGTAAATACACTGAGATGTGCGTTTTGCACACCTTTTCGAGCACACTCTTGCCATTAGAAAACAGAGTTGATTGCATTAACTTTAAATTTAATTGTTTCAGGAAAAGAGATTCTTGTGGATAATGGCAGTATGTAAGGTGTAAATTTGATCACTTATCACACGCACTTTAATGTTATTTTACGTCTGTGTTTTAGAATTAAATGGGGTGTCTGTTCCTTGATAAGTCTAGCACAGTGGTTCCCGGCATGGAGATACTTACCCCCTGAGGGGTAAAATGAAACTTCCTGAATGGTAAAACTAAATTATTTTCAAAATATCGTTACTATTATCGCAGTTTTGTAAGACTTTAATATTAATTACATAAGTTATCAACAATTCTTTTTTCTCATTTAGTAACACTAATGCAATGGAGGTTACAGGTTCCTTAGGCAGTCCACCCCCTACACACAAATATTGCCCTTTCACCCGTATATCGCTAACGATAAAAGTGACACATATACGCAACAAATGCTTAATATCTCAGGAAAATGTCTTCTCCCAGTTGTAGATAGTACCTGCAGTATTCCACAAATTGCTTCATCACTCGCTTCAAAACAGATAAATGAGTTAATTGACAGCATGACACAGCAGTACCCTACATATGGGCTATTATAGTGCTGCGCACAGTATTATTATTATTATTAGAGTGGTCAGACACAAACCATTAACAGCCTCAAGTCGTGAAATTTCTGCCAGTTCGGAAGTACGGAGTGCGGCAATAAAGTGATTTACAAACATTATGTGTAGTGCACACATCTGAACTTGTTTGATTTTAAATGGGGTTGCAGTGCGCAGGTCAAGCAAATGCTGCAATGGAGAGGAGTAATGCAGTGGAGGAATGTTTTGTAGCAAGTGTCTACTCCAGGGGCGGGCAAACGTTGCACGCGGCTCATGAGCGCACAGCGCTGCACGTGTGCTGCTCGCGCGCAACCGTCGACCGGGGCAGTGGCGACAGCCGCAGGTTGCGGCAATGTAGTGTCATGCTAAACTGCTGACGTTGATGCGAAGCGACCACTACGTAGTGGACGCTGTATTTCAAGAACCGGAAAATGCAGAGTGAAACAAGGGAACGCAGAAGTGGAGATTTGCTATCTTTTAAAAAGTAATGGGAGAATCATTTTTTCTTTGTGCAAAAATGTGAAAATTAGAAATGTTTAATATGTGGCAGTATTCTCGCTGGTCAGCGGAAGTTTAGTATTGAAGGCTATTATAACAAATTTCACAAGGACGAGTACAATTTATTGTCGGATTCTGAGCGGATGGGGAAATTGACTGAGCTTAAGAAGAGCGATCTGACGATAGTAAATGAATCTGTCGTAGTTGCTGTGGTCACGAGAGATCTGCAACTTCATTTCGTCATGCCTCTCATCTAACTGATTTAACATTTTATGGAGCACTGTTTTCAATTTTTCAGGACGACAACAATAATAGCCCAGCGGTACGTGCAAGTTATAAGATTGCGCTTAATATAGCGAGAGCTGGAAAACCATTTGCTGAATTAGTAAGTCTCGGTTAAGAGCAAACTTTAGTGATGAAAATTTAAGTAACTGTTTGTGTTTGTCTGTATGTAGAAATTTTGTTCCACTCCACCTATGATAATTAAATAAAACGTATAGTAGGTAATAGGTACTCTTTCAAACCACTATATCTTTCAAGCACTGCTACTAACCTTATTCCTTCTTTCAATAAAGCAAGCTAGGAAACAAGACGCATTGCAGAGGAAGGAGCGGACAGAAGGTATGGAGGGGAGAGGAGAGAAGCGGGTGGCCAGCTTGCCCCTGTGTGCACGCAGAACACCTGTTAACTGCACACGTGTAAGTACACCGCACACGTGCAGGATTCCTGCCCGCCCCTGGTCTACTCTCACTGTGGATAATTAGCTCTCTTATCTGAGAAGGAGTTGTGAGTAGGACTTGAGATGCACCACGAATTGCTTCGTTATTCATTCTAACACGCCCCTTCGCTCCCCCTCCACACACACACACACACACACATATACACACACTCATTATCAATCATCTGTCATAATTTTAAAAATAAATGTGTTCCAGGACTAGTCTTTCATTCTACAGTTTAGTTAGGTGCTACGGTTCGTACTACTGTTGCAGGGGTGGGGGGGGGGGGCGGGGGGGACGTTACTAAATGGCTCTGAGCACTATGGGACGCCAGGATACGAACCTGCGACCGTAGCAGTCGCGCGGTTCCTGACTGAGCGCCTAGAACCGCTAGAGGAGACGTTACTAGCTAAAGTCTAATTGTACTCAGGGGCATTGGTCTAAGAATGGTTGGGAACCACTGGTTTAGCATGTAAAGCGTCAGGATTTGCCGGTAGAGTAGGATTTGAAACTTATTCCATGTGATTTCAGTTGACATTTTTCATTGTTATACTTATCCATTACGGATATTTTAGAACCGTGACTGTTAATCTAATGTAAATAAGTCATATAAAACTGCAACCAGTAACTTTTTTGAATAATTATGTTTGATTCCATGACCCGGTTTTCGAACCTTTTCAGGTTCATCTTCAGATGGTTTCTAGAGGTTACTTCATTATTTCTACCATAATGCTGGGTGCTGGCTCTATGACAAAAAGATGGAACACGCTTTAATGTATCGGCATGACTATTGCTTATCTTTCGATATGGATGTAAATTTAGTTTTTCACTTACTGCGACAGTATTGGCGGCTATTTTCCGTTAGTGTCCATCAATCTGTCTGCCTCCATTTTGATGTCCAGTTCTTATATCACTACACACACTTTCACAGAAACTATATTAATTTACACTCAGACAGCGAAATTTTGCCAGAATCCAGCATGCACTTTACAAGCGTTGCTTGTAACAAAGATCTTGACAAAAAGATAGGCCTACTTGGCACACAGATATAATTTGTTGTTTTGTACATCGATTAAAGTCGACCTAAGGGCAAATATTTTTATCAAACTAGCGATAGCATGAGAACACAAAATAAAACAAATAAATTACTACAAGAACAAATTTCAAGTGATCTGATGTCTTATTTCTATTTGTATACTAACGTATTAACAGGCATTTTATAGCAAATATTGTAATCATGACTGGCATTAGCATGAACGCCCAGGAATCAATAATACAGAGTTATTGTATTTGCAATGAGATACAGCTGTTTGTACGCGATACATTAAAGCGTGTTCCATCTTTTTTGTCATAGCATTATGCTAGAAATAATGATGTAACTTCCAGAAACCATCTCGAAAACCGGTTCATGGAATAAAACATAATTATTCAAAAAAGTGAATGGTTGCAGTTTTATACAACTTAGTTACATATTTCATTGTACTGTTAACTTCTATGTATTTTGCAAGGAACTTAGTCATTGTAAGAACGAGTATTTAAAATTTATTGGTGTCACGAATGGTGATCATACCCTGTTTGCCTGGTCCTTCCATCCCCAAGGCAACCAAGCAGCAGGCTGGCTTTCAGTTACTCGTCCTTAAGTCTTGCATACCAGTCAGGGTGCGATTTGTGCTTTTACCAGTGGGGGGGGGGGGGGGCGGGGGATGTCTTAGGGGGTTATTAGTATTATACATGTTACTAGCTTGCACCGTGGCGTTACGCATGGTTAAACAAGTATTTATAAATAGATGTTAATGCCGAAACTCACTATTCATGCGTATGCACTATCAGAAAAGCCATTCCTTGTTATATCTTTAAAAGTGCATTATAGGTAAAGCTTATTTACAAAATCATCTACATACAGGTATACGAGGGGAATTCAGAAAGTAGAGGCACATTTGTGAAAAGCTGTACTTATTCTGATGATAGAAAACTGAAACATATTAATAGCATTAATAGTAAGACTTATTAAAAACTTTCAGTGTTCGGCTCCACAAATTTAAATTATATGTAAAGTTTTACTCCAGTGCGTGGGAAATTAACATCCCAGGTTGGGGTGCATAAACTAAAACCAGAGGAGGGGATGGGCTGATGCAGAGGGGGGGAAATCCCCCCCCCCCCTGCAAATCGCACACTGATACCAGTGTGTTTCCAGGCAGAGACAGAAACGTTAACTGTGCCGCATTGCCGTGCGTTGCCAGTTACATGGGCAGCAATGGCTGGAGCCGTACGCTGGCGCTGAAGCAAAGTATTCTCCGTCTATCTCTGCACAGAAATCATCACGCAACGACCTTCTTACTTGCACACCACTACAGTTCGCCTGTCCTACGACGTAGAGTCAGCCCCAGCTTCCGTTGCATTGCACCCCCTCTCTGCATCCCCTCATCCGAGACCGCAGACGTACCTCGCGATAAAAAGACGAAAACACGGGGCGCCGCCTTCAGGCCGGATGGGCGAGAAGGCTAGCGCCTCCGCGCCGCACCGCCCCAGTGTCAATATTGGCAGTGCCCTGTAGAACAGAAGGCGGCAAGGCGCACAGTAAGTACATTATGCAGAGGAAGCAGCGCGCCCGCTCAGAGTCAACAGCACCCCCCACCACGCGCCGAGCCGGATGTGGGCTGGCGGCGCGGACCCCTGGTGGCAGGAAGCGGCGACAGAGCAGGTGCAAGCGCGAAGGCCCCACCACCACCACAAAGAGCGCGGTTCACACCGCCTGTATGCAGCCTATACTGTGATTTGTATTCTACACAGTACGAGGGTCGTCCAACAAATACAGCCGCGATGTTTCTTACTGCTGTTAATACCAGTTGTACCGGTACGAAATGAGCGATTTTTTTGTGAAAATGATACACTAATTTTGAATTGAAAAGTAAAAACATTTTATTCAAAGTACTGACCATTGCTTTCTATACATTTTGACCACCTTTCTGGCAATTTGTGGACACCACACCAATAGAAATGTTCGTCTTTTGAAGCAAACCAATCAAGACATCCAATTTTAGACTTCTTCGTAGGAATCAAAGTGTCCCTCAGCCAATGTGTGTCCCATTGATGAAAACAAATTGTAGTCGGAAGGGGCCAAGTCTGGTAGCAGGGTGAGATAGCAGCTCCCTTCCAAGTGTTTTGATTGTATCCTGAACCAGTATTGCTCTGTGTGCAGGTGCATTGTCGTGTAAAAAAATTACTTTGCCATGTCTTCTGGACCATTCTGGTCTTTTTTCGATCAATGCATAGTTCAAATTGATTATTTGTTGTCTGTAGCGATTAATATTCACAGTTTCACCGGGTTTTAGAAGCTCATGATACACCACACCTTTCTGATCCCACCAAACACAGAGCATTGTCTTCTTGCCGAATCGATCTGGATTTGCAGTCAATGTTGATGGTTGTCCCGGATTAACCCATGATTTTTCCGTTTAGGATTCTTAAAATAAATCCATTTTTCATCGCCAGTAACAATTCGATGCAAAACTGATTTTCTTTCATGTCTTTGAAGCAAAATTTGACAAATGGTTTTTCGGTTTTCCATCTATCTTTCATTCAATTCATGTGGCACCCATTTTCCACACTTTTGGATCTTTCCCATAGCTTTCAAACGGCCAGAAATTGTTTGTTGTGCAACATTTAGCATTGGTGCCATTTGCTTCTGACTCAAAGTATCATCTTCATCCAATATTGTTTGCAATTTGGCGTCTTCGAACTTTTTTGGTGGTCTTCCACGTTCATCATTTCTTAAATCAAAATCATAATTTCTGAACCGTTCAAACCATCTTTTACATGTTGCTTCTGATAGAGCATGATCACCATATGCCTCGACAAGCATTCGATGCGACTCTACACAACTTTATCAAATGAAAACAAAAAATTAATGCTTTCCGCAAATCATCACTTTCTGGTACAAAATTCGGCATTGTTAACACGATGAAAACATATGATGTTGTTTGTTCCATGACATGATGTATACTAAATATCTTTGACAGATGTCATAGTGACCGAGCGGTTCTAGGGGCTTCAGTCTGGAACCGCGCGACCGCTACGGTCGCAGGTTCGAATCCTGCCTCGGGCATGGATGTGTGTGATGTCCTTAGGTTAGTTGGGTTTAAGTAGTTCTAAGTTCTAGGGGACTGATGACCTCAGAAGTTAAGTCCCATAGCACTCAGAGCCATTTAAACCATTTTGAACAGGTGGCATACCAACCAAACAAAAAAAAAATTAAGGCTCGTTCACAACAAATGTTCCCTATCGACACATTTGTATCTTAACGCTCATTTTATACTGGTACACCTGGTATACCCGGCTACTATAAATCACTCATTCGCTTTCAGAGCTCTGTACTTTCCAGAAGTAGTACATGTACAAACATGGTCCATATATGAGTTGTAACTCGTCTACTTCTATATTTTTCGTCATCTGACTCTGCAGTGAACTCAGCTGCTCTTCTTTGTATCCATGTGTGTCTATGCTAATGCCGAACAATATAAGTGGCGTAATTTCAGAAACACTATCTGATAAAAATTAGCCGTCAAAATTAAAACAGTATAACGTAATTTTTAATTAACAATTAGAAAACCAAAACTGTAATCTAAATAAGCTATTCCATGCAACTGTTTGTGCGGTACAGTGAGTAGAACTACAATGCGTGACGTCGCAATATGTTACTTGCAGTTCCAACACACAAAGAAACCAGAATGAAAAAATTACATAAAATTGCTATTTGAATTTTGAAAGGATGAGTGACCTAAACGTTTCTATAAATATGTCCTCTGAATTTACGTACGCAATCTGACTGTCAAACTTCTAAACACAGAATAATGCGCACGCAAATGTAACACGGCACTGTGGAAATAAAACTATCTGCATAAGAAACTAACTCTGAACAGAACTCCGCTGATAATGAATTTCCAAAACAGAGCTAACTGAATGATCTAACCGTAACCTAACTGCACTGTAAAACTGACCCTAACAATTTCGTATTGCTTACCTGTGGCAACTGAACCTGGCCCTGTTCGAAGAGGTGGACATAAAACATGCACCGCAGCAAAAAGTAAGCTAAAACGAAACAAGAGGCTTTGTGCAAGTGCAATGCTTGTACGTGCAACTATTCTCAACATACCATGATTTGGTTTTACTTTGTGCAGCTGTGTTACGCTCCGTGAAGTGCGACGGCACAGATAATCAGAAAATAAAATACTTTTGTGAGGAGATGGTGCTGAAATTTGAACTTGTTAAATGACTGTAGGAAAACTGACGTTTCAAAAATTGTATTGCAAAAATAAACTCATTGCCTGACTATAACAACCTTCTTCTCAAAATTTATCCTTCAAAACAAATTTTGCTCTGCCAAAATTATTTACCGGAATGATAAATGCGTGATAAATCTGTAACATCTGAATGCAAGACATCAGAGTAAAAGACGACTTTACTTACTCTCGTGTGGACAATGAAAAGAACTAAGCCAAACCAATAAAGAGAGATTCCACTAAAACCTCCCGTTACTCACACACATCATAATTACGCGGAAACAAACAATGCAACAACATTTTATCTAAAAAAAATTACTTGTCCAATTATCACTATGCTCTGCAGGCTATTTCCATCCGCTCAGTGGCATAGCATACATCCAGTGAAAATATAAACCTCAAATCACTTTCTTTGAATACCAAAAACCTTACAGAGTCGAACCGTAAACTCCTCAAGTTTGCATTTTGCAACGTCACGGTCTACTCACAGAAGAAAAGCGGCCGATGCAGGTCCATCTGTGACACTGCGCAGAAAACATTAACCTTCGGCGAATGTCGTTCAAGCGCCACACTTTCATGAAGTTTTTCGGTGTCCCACACCATCACCATGTGGCAATTCCTGATGAATGGAAGAATGCTCCGTCGTTGAATATCACAAAATGTTCATCCTCAAATGCCTCCTGCACTGTGATACGAAAGTAACGATGCCGGCCATTAACCTTCCCGGCTTTAACTGTTACACGAGTTGCAGGCGGTACGCTCTGAACTGTAACCGCCATCACAAAATCTTCCACATAGATTGCTGCGATATTCCTAGTTCGTAGCTCAATAGCTCAATACTTAGTACCAATATTAATAATAAGAACAATCTCATAAAGACCTAAAATCACGTACCTTGCTCCAAAAAGGGGTCCATTATTCAGGAACACATATTTTCAATAAACTGCCAGCAAACACTAAAAACTTGGTTCCAGATAAAGCACGTTTTGAATTGAGTTTGAATGAATTTTTGATAGGCAACTCCTTCCACTCTGTAGATGGATATCTCAAGACTGTTAAGCAAGCTTCAGTAAAAATGTCTGTTAGATTTCAGTTTTGACAGCACTTGGTCACAATAATCAACATTAAGTATTTTGTGTATGATAAATTCATTAATAGTGCATAACAATGTTTTATTCTGACAGCGTGTTAATTCTGTAAATATTAGCTGTTCTAGTTTACCGTATTGTATTCACCTATTTCGACAATCTCATAACAGATGATCAAGGTAGTACGTACTATATTCAAATGTTTTATGATTCTGTGTTACACTTTCTGACACGTTCCACACCCACGAGAATCATCTCATTCTTTGGGTCTGTGGAAAGAAAACTGAATCTGATCTAATCTGATCTACACACAGGCATACGTTCTTTTAGGTGCTATAAATTTTATGTTACCTGTGGAACTCTGTGAAGTGCGAACAATTCCGACAGATGGCAGAGTCGTAGTGAACCATCAAATTGGTGTCTACGAAGGATGCCCGTTACAAGCTGTGCGCTGTAAGCTAATAACTGGTTGCCCCGTGCTGGTTGCGAAAAAAGAAACCTTGCTGAACATCCACCAGTATTTGTGTACGTCGTCTGTTAATGACGCATTTCATAGTAGTGTTGGGGGTGGGTAGAGAGAGTTAATCCGTTAGGGAATGGACAAACTGTGCTCGATGATAGGTCACATTAGAGACGACCGGCCAAAGCCAGTGCTCTCGACACCCTGAATCGCGCAAATCTCATTACTGGTGTACACCGGCATATCATAACTCGAAAATTGGCTCTCGATGAGCATTGGAAATGGTTGTGCAATGACTGAGGCTCTTAGATCTTCAAAGGGATGCTCAAGATGCGTTCCACGAATGCTCACAACAGACCACAAAATTCGAAGAAAAGCAATTTCATCTGCACTGTTGGAGCATTTTTAGGCCAACTTAGATGCCTTTTTGTCACGGTTGTCGTGAACAGGCGACGAAACCTTGGCGCATCACTGTGAGGAGGAAACAAAAACGTAGTCACTAGAGTTGCACAGCCTGCAATCACCAAAAAAAGAAATTCGAAGCAGCTCCCGCTGCTGGCAAAGTCATCATGACATTATTTTGCGGTACTGATTTTGCGATAGCGGTAGTGTAATTGTCGTGGACGCATTGCCAAAATAAACAACTGTCAATTTAGAGGAATGTGGGAACAGTCTGAACAAAATCAAGAACTTTTTCCGAAATGTTCAGTCTGATAGGAATCCAAAAGCCAGTTTGCTCCAACATGACAATGCAGACACACACACACACACACACACACACACACACACACACACACACACTTCTCCAAATATTTGGATGGACATCATTGCCTCGACCACCCTCTAGCACAGACCTGCCACCTTCGGCCTTTAATCTGTTTGGGCTACTTAGGGATCCACTGCGTGGACTCATTTTGAAGACGAGAACTTAGTGCTTCCAGCGAAAACACGGCTACGATCACAGGAAAGCAACTTTTACAAACAGGGAATACAAGCTCTTACACAACGCTGGCGCAACGCCACAGAACGTGATGAAGACTGTGTAGAAAAATCATGTAAAGGAAATGCTGGCTGATATTGCTCCCGAAATTGTAGATCTTAAGAATAAATTTCAAAAAAAAAAAAAAATGGCGAGGCATTGTTTATTGGATGAGCCTCCTGCAACGAATAACACAGCATTATTCTGTTTCAGTCACTTAAATGTACTCTGCACACAGATCGGTATTACCGACATGAGTAACTATCGCCAGTTTTGTTCCCATACCTTTGGTACTAATACCCAAGGAACAAGAATACGACATGTTTGACCGACGGGAGAGCTGAAAATCTTGAAATTACAAACGATTAACGACAGATGCCAAAGATACCGTGGAAGTCTACATACAAATTTTGAATAAACAGTAGTGATGAATCAAGGAACATACTACAGATCTCTTAGTATCTCCCCCGTTAGGCCGGCCGGAGTGGCCGAGCGGTTCTAGGCGCTTCAGTCTGGAACCGCGCGATCGCTACGGTCGCAGGTTCGAATCCTGCTTCGGGCATGGATGTGTGTGATGTCCGTAGGTTAGTTAGGTTTAAGTAGTTCTAAGTTCTAGGGGACTGATGACCTCAGAAGTTAAGTCCCATAGTGCTCTTAGCAGATGGGAATTTCAAACATCTTCATTTGCACCATTATCTCCCGTTAGGGACACTGATGACGGGAGCAGACAAATTACTGCACGCACAGGCGCGATTAAGCTATCGCTCCCCCGCACTTCTTACGAAAATGGAACAGGAAGATACCCCAAATACGCAGCACCATATCTCGGCGATGCACTTCCCTGTGGTCTACATAGCGTTGATGTGGATGTGCATAAGGGTATCTTCCAAGATGCTTATACCGTCCTACGCGGGACTCGATCGTCGGGATGGTCGTGTCTTTTGACATTAGAACGTGGGAGTTCAAGTTGTAGATCATTCCCAAGCGTGACAGGCAGAATCAGACACAGCTTCTGGGAGAGGAACGTTGCCAGTGAGATGCAAGATAGCTTTCGCCTCACAGGCAGAACTTAGAAGAAGCCATACTGGATTAGGTCGTTTGCTTCTGAACTCCTTATCTCGGGATTTCTATGTTATGACTTACATGCTATGAATATACGCCAGTTCAAGGCACCAGCGTATTTAAGATTTAATACGAACGCGCTGCTTCTGGCATGACTTGTTGTAATGAAATGTTAGCTTTCGACATAACGGTGGTTGAACCATTCAGGGCATAATAAGATACAGGCATTGTAGAATTTTAAAGCCATTTCAAGTTCACGAAAATTTCACCAGTGGACAGAGTTCAGAAACCATACAAGATTTTCATGAAAATTTTTCCTGATCTCGCTTCGTTCTCGAGATACTCGTAACATGGGAAAGTTACAAAGAAGTGCTCCCTGGCGACAAACCATTGTTTTAAAAAAAATATGTTCTCTCCAAACAATACAATTTTTTTCATGTAGAATACGAATATGGAATAAAAAATACGGGTTACATTTTCAAAAATGAACTTGACTGTGGTTTGATCCTGAAAAGGGGATCCAAGGTCATTTCGAGGTAACCATTCCATGAACCTCTTAAAACCTTACAACTTTTACCAGAGACTGCTTTTGCAGAATTGTGCCGCTCCAGAGACAGCGGCCGGTAAGATGGACACCCTGTATATACAGGGTGTTACAAAAAGGTACGGCCAAACTTTCAGGAAACATTCCTCACACACAAATAAAGAAAAGATGTTATGTGGACATGTGTCCGGAAACTCTTAATTTCCATGTTAGAGCTCATTTTAGTTTCGTCATATCTACTGTACTTCCTCGATTCACCACCAGTTGGCCCAATTGAACGAAGGTAATGTTTACTTCGGTGCTTGTGTTGACATGCGACTCATTGCTCTACAGTACTAGCATCAAGCACATCAGTACGTAGCATCAACAAAAAATGGTTCAAATGGCTCTGAGCACTATGGGACTCAACTGCTGTGGTCATAAGTCCCCTAGAACTTAGAACTACTTAAACCTAACTAACCTAAGGACAGCACACAACACCCAGCCATCACGAGGCAGAGAAAATCCCTGACCCCGCCGGGAATCGAACCCGGGAACCCGGGAGTGGGAAGCGAGAACGCTACCGCACAACCACGAGATGCGGGCTAGCATCAACAGGTTAGTGTTCATCACGAACGTGGTTTTGCAGTCAGTGCAATGTTTACAAATGCAGAGTTGGCAGATGCCCATTTGATGTATGGATTAGCACGGGGCAATAGCCGTGGCGCGGTACGTTTGCATCGAGACAGATTTCCAGAACGAAGGTGTCCCGACAGGAAAACGTTCGAAGCAATTGATCGGCGTCTTAGGGAGCACGGAACATTCCAGCCTATGACTCGCGACTGGGGAAGACCTAGAACGGCGAGGACACCTGCAATGGACGAGGCAATTCTTCGTGCAGTTGACGATAACCCTAATGTCAGCGTCAGAGAAGTTGCTACTGTACAAGGTAACGTTGACCACGTCACTGTATGGAGAGTGCTACGGGAGAACCAGTTGTTTCCGTACCATGTACAGCGTGTGCAGGCACTATCAGCAGCTGATTGGCCTCCACGGGTACACTTCTGCGAATGGTCCATCCAACAATGTGTCAATCCTCATTTCAGTGCAAATGTTCTCTTTACGGATGAGGCTTCATTCCAACGTGATCAAATTGTAAATTTTCACAATCAACATGTGTGGGCTGACGAGAATCCGCACGCAATTGTGCAATCACGTCATCAACATAGATTTTCTGTGAACGTTTGGGCAGGCATTGTTGGTGATGTCTTGATTGGGCCCCATGTTCTTCCACCTACACTCAATGGACCACGTTATCATGATTTCATACGGGATACTCTACCTGTGCTGCTAGAACATGTGCCTTTACAAGTACGACACAACATGTGGTTCATGCACGATGGAGCTCCTGCACATTTCAGTCGAAGTGTTCGTACGCTTCTCAACAACAGATTCGGTGACCGATGGATTGGTAGAGGCGGACCAATGCGATGGCCTCCACGCTCTCCTGACCTCAACCCTCTTGACCTTCATTTATGGGGGCATTTGAAAGCTCTTGTCTATGCGTAGAGGACTCTTCGTGCTCGTTGTGGACGGCTGTGATTCAATACGCCATTCTCCAGGGCTGCATAAGCGCATCAGGGATTCCATGCTACGGAGGGTGGATGCATGGATTCTCGCTAACGGAGGACGTTTTGAACATTTCCTGTAACAAAGTGTTTAAAGTCACGATGGTACGTTCTGTTGCTGTGTGTTTCCATTCCATGATTAATGCGATTTGAAGAGAAGTAATAAAATGAGCTATAACATGGAAAGTAAGCGTTTCCGGACATGTCCACATAACATATTTTCTTTCTTTGTGTGTGAGGTATGTTTCCTGAAAGTTTAGCCGTACCTTTTTGTAACACCCAGTATTCTTACACGAAGTACACAAAACGTAACGTTAATAATGAAGCAAATAAGTCATTTTCGGGCTGTATCGAAAAGAGAACTCGCCCTACTCGCAGTAAGTTATTTCAACCTTTCTGGTTTCAAGTCTCAAGTACTCCCAATGTTGTGAAAATACTGCAACTGAATAGAAGCAGGGATCCAATAAGAATATCCCTTGAGATATGCTAATAACTTTGATCCTGTGGAACATTATTGCAACTTCGTGTCGCACTATTTTTTATTATAGTTTTCAGTACTTACTTACTGACTGGCCACGGAACTTTTTGCCTTGTATCAAGTTCATGAATGCAGAAGGTTTTATTTATTTACACTACAGTCAGAAGAAGATAGTTACCACACAGATAAAGGCATAGACGTACGTTTCATTAGAGCTACGAAGCACCTTTCGCGCGTCCATTTTCGTAATTAGACTATGCGGTTTGCAAGCTAAATATGGCCGACAACTGCCGATAGAGAGAGTTGCTGTCCCTAATTACGATGAGGTGTTCTTTCAGTGTATGTACCAGTTCGTTTTCGAGCGTATACTAAGCGCGATGGGAACCATGTTTGGCGTGTCTCACGACGAGAAACACGTCCAGTACGAAGAATGCTTTACTGAGTCGTTTCATAAATGTCAACCTAGAAGATATGACGCTAGACGGTCGTACTCCAGTGACAGAGTGCCCAGCGAAAAAAAGCAGTACGTGCCGTCATAAAGAGGGTGCCGAACGAACTCCCGCTACATATGGGTGAGCACAGGGACCCTCGCTCTCCACAGCAGGTAGAAGGGGGCAGAACCAGCGGGGGTCGCGGACGGACGTGCCCCTGACCTACGTCAACGCTCCCACGCGAGCCGCCTGTGGGTCGGCGGTGCTCGGCAGCTCACCGCCTGCGTCCATCTGCTGGGCCAATGTCTGCACACGCAACTGACACGTATTTCACTGTCGTCACAAAAATACCGCTCTTAGTATCAGAATTTTGATCAGAATAATTACTTAGAACTCTTACGTTGCTATTTTCTCGTTTGATACGTCTCTCCAGATCATTGTGTCATAAGCAAACCTCTTCATCTCTATTGTTTCATCATATTTCGCGAGTGCATGATATCCAAAGTACGATCACTTCTTTTATGTTAGATTGTGCCATGATTTTTTTTTCTCCTCCGGATGCGATTAGTACCTCTCCGTTAGTTATACATTCGACCCTTCTGATATTAGGTATTCTTCTTTATTTATTATTTATTTATTTAACCTGATCAGATTAGGGCCATCAGGCCCTCTCTTACATCGGACCAGTGTTCCACACATGCAGCATTTCACACATCAGAGTTACATCATGACAATAGTTTAAGTGAGAAAATTAGATTATTCTAGTGACAATATGAATAAAGAGTAGTGACTAAGACCTAATAAAGTAAATGCGGCAGTATTTTTACAACAGGTGCTATACATACATGTTATGATGAAAGCAATAATAATAAGAGTAATCCATTTCGAAAACTTCTCATCTTGTCTGTACTGCTTATTGTTCATGTTTCACTTCCACTTCAAAGACATATGTTTAATTATTTTTCAGAAACTCTTTTCTTGATATTTCCTCGTCTACATTTTGCATTTCCTTACTTCGCCCATCACTAAGTTACAGTATCGCCCAAATAGCAGAACCCGCCTTCCACTTCCAGAGTCTCATTTTCTGATCCAATTCACTCTCCATCACTTGAATTAACTTTACTACACTCCGTTATCCTTGTTTTATCTTTATGTTAACCTTATAACCTCTTTTCAAGACTTCATCCATTCTACGCAATTGATCTGGGAAGCCTTTTGTTGTCTGTTAGTCCCTAAATTTTTATTCCCGTTCCAAATTTATCGTTGGGTTCCTTTGCTGACTGCTTACTGTAACAGACTGAATAAAATCTGGGCTAGACTACAACCGTGTCTCACTACCTTCACAAATTCTGCTTCCTATTCACGTGCCTCGATACTTACAGCTATTGATTGGTTTCTGTACAAGTTGTAGACATCCTTTCGCTCCCTCCTACCTACCATATTTCAAAGAGTATATCGGTCGACATTGTCAAAAACATTCTCTAAATTAACAAAATTTGTAAATATAGGTTTGCCTCATAAACGCTGAACATGAAATCGCAAAATAAAGTAATAAGAATACGCAATATCAATCGTCGATAGTAAAGGAACTATTAGCCAGGCGTCATTTATTTTTAAGGACACGCAGGCGTAAAAAATTTTTGAATAATAAAGAACTATATAGGCTAGAGAAACAGCATGCACATGACGTATAAGAAAATCGAACTCTCTTAGCAGATGGGAATTTCAAACATCTTCAAAAGAGAAAATCTGAAAAGGGAACAAAGTGAACTCAATATTTACCTAGACAGATGATATATTACAATCAATTAATTTGATATTATTAGTACTGGAAATATTTTATTAATCCATAAGGGTTTTGATTGTGTAAACCTTGATATCCTCATGAAAATATATTGGAATAATGGATACAGTAGGTTCAAGACGGCGTAAAGGAGTACGTTTTACTTGACTTTCAATAACCTAAGTAGCATGTACTTGGAATTAGAAGCCATCAGACACGGTGATTATTTTGGGCCCTTTGTTGTTTCTTATTCACATAAATTATCTTACATTTTCAATGTCAGAAGATGTATAAGAATGAAAAACATTACAAGATACCTTACAGAAAAGGCAGCAACGGAAACATTTGAAAATGTCAACAGATCGTTCAAACCAAGTTGTCTAGTACTAAATTTTGATAAGGCTCAGTACACAGTATTCAATAGTTCTCGCAGATGACCACAAGCTATCAAATAATGTTTCTGTTTTAAATGGAAAATCCAGACCCTTGAAACAATGAAGTGCCTCTCGCAGCTACATGTGAGGCATTCAAGATGACAACCGAAATGATTTGAAAATAACAATTTACATCATAGTATTTCATCTTTTGTTTACACTGATGAAAGAATTACGTAATAATCGTTTAGAGGAAGTCAGTATTGTAGTCAACATTGTCAAAAGCTTTCTGTAAGGTTGCAAACGCTATAAACGCAGGTTTGCCTTTCCTTAACCTATCTTCTACAAGAATCTTGGAAAGAGTATTGCCTCGCGTGTTCCTACATATAAGTCAAAAGGCAACTGGTTGCCTGTTGTAACTACATAAACTGCTAATTTAAACCGTAGTTATAGCACGGAGTGTTCAAAAAGTCTCTCCGCAGTGCCGTATGATTGTTAGCCGCGCGTGACGTATGATAGTTCGTCTGCCCGGGTTACTTCCCTTCAAGTAGACTCTCCCAACATTCCACTGTTTCGCTTATCTCAGCCAGCGTCAATCGTATCATTGGTGTGTCGTTACATGTTGAGGTGATGTTTAGTTCCTTTGTTCGTTTGTTTCTTTTTTGTCACTGTTAAAATGTTAGCCATAGAAGAACGTGTGTTTTTAGTCGAACAAGTGTTCAAAGCTGGCGGTAAATACACAATTTCAGTTCGTCAAACATTTAATTCAGTTTTCCAGGACACAACACTCCCACATCGCGATACTGTGCTAGATTTGAGTAACAAATTTCGAAGTACGGGTTCAGTGAGAGATGCACCGAGAAGTGGTCGTCCTAGCGTTTTGTCGATATTTCCGATAAAATGTCCATCGGTCCGAACAAGTCAGTAAGGAAATCTATGTTAGTGTCTGAACGACCCACACAGCTGTAAGGAAAAAATTAGAACTTTTCCCATACAAAGTGACAGTCGTGCAAGAACTGAAAAATACTGATCATGGCAAGAGACGGCATTATTGTCAATCGCACAAAAGTTTCGTTCAACAAAATGTAAGGGATATTCTTAATGAAACGTTTTTCGCTGATGAGGCGTGGTTTCATTTATCCGGGTACATAAACTCGCAAAATTCTCGTATGTTGAGAACTGCAAATCCATTGTGTATTCATGAGGAACTACCTCATTCTGTGAAATTACGTGTTTGAATTGAAATTTCTAGACGTCTGATTGTGGGTCCCCTATTTTTCAACGAAACAATATACGCACAACGATACTGCAGTGATATTCTGTACCCATTCATAGGAAAACTTGTGTTAAGTGAAATACTGAATTGTATTTTCAACAAGATGGTGCAACTGCGCATACAGCTCGCGTTTCAATGTCAGTGCTTGCTGATGATTTTTGTGATCGCATAATTTCACAGGGACTTTGGCCTCCACGATCGCCTGACCTAACACCAGCTGACTTTTTCTTCTGGGGTGCAGCGAAAGCAGCTGTCTATAAAAACCGTCCAAAATCTATTGATGAATTGAAAACTGCAATATAAACTTTCACTGCTTCTGTTACAGAAGAAATGTTACGGCTTGTGTTTGGAAACGTGATTAGACGAATTGAATTGTGTATTCAACAACAGGGGGAGGGGGGACTCTTTCAATATTCAATGTGAAATTTGTAAGTAAAAATGAATAATAAATTAATATCTTGTATTTCACTGAGTTTCATTTCGGTATATTCACTGCGGCATACGGCACGCGCGGCTAAGAATTATACGGCACTGCGGAGAGACTTTCTGAACACCCCATATATATATATATATATATATATATATATATATATATATATATATATATATATATATATATAATGATTGAATATAAGAGCACGTTGCAAGTATTTTGGTTGGTGTTAGTTCGTGAACATTTTGCAGAAATCTCTTGGTATTCTGGCAGCTGTTTCACAGCATCTATCATAACCTTCGGCGTCAAGAATTTCTCATTTCACAATAAAATAAAATAAAAATCAAAAAGCGCAAAACACGAATACTAGGCCAAGAAAAATCTGTACCAAAGTTTTGACGTTAGTACAGAAAGAAGACAGATGTGCAGGTATACATATATTTAAAAGTGTTGTGATAATGTAGTGACGTTTAAGGCTGAAATGGAAAAATGAAATGGAAAAACTTTTGTTGCGTAATTCCTTCCCCTCCATTAAAAATTACCTTCATACAAAATCTTAAGATTAATAAAAAATTTAATTAACAAGCAGTCTTGAGAGTTAAAATAATTTATGTTTATCTTAAAAGGTAACTAGTTTCGATGTGTGTGAGATCACCTTCCGACCAGCTACTCTATGATGACCGTTGGAGAATGTGATATGGAGCAGGAATATATCACCTTCTCCAATGGTCACCATAGAGTAGATGGTCGGAAGATGGCATCACGCAGATTGAAACCGATCACCTTTTGAGATACACTTCAACTATTTTAGCGACCATACAGTTTAAAAATTTAAAAAAATTTAGTAGTGATTTTCGATCGCTCTTATTTCCATGAACTATGTTGTAAAATTATTGAGACTGCAATGTATTTATACTGTAATAGCATAATTTTTTACTGAAGTGACATTTTCATCTTGCTGTTAAACAAAAAGTACGTCTTTTGTTTCTTTCCGTTTTCCGTGCTACAGCTAAAGTAACACTGCTTGTTTCCGCTGTGTTGTTCGGTAAACGTTTCAAGACGTTGAGCATTTTACGCAACATTGTTATGGAGTAAACCGTCGACTGTATTTTCAGGTACGTCCCATCCTGGTATCGACCACTGCGGAATGCAACGCACACGTTCGTCTGCAAGCAAAACGAGAGCACAACTCAGCCGCTGATGGGGCTGACCGTGTGGAGTGCAGGAAGTGTGGTCGTCCACTCCGTGAGCCCCACGCGTTCGCATCTCGGCGAGCCCCGCTACAGGCGGGAGCAAGAAGTGCTGCACGTGAGCTGTATGCAGAGCGGGGGGCCGTGCACGGAGAACAATGAAGTTCTTGACGCTGAGAACAATGGCTGTTTACCGATTCCAAATGGAAAAGGATGTGGTGTCTCTTTATGTACAGTCCGCTGAGGAACATTAGTCACAAAAAGATAACTGCATCACGTTACGTACAGACTCTCTCTATTGCACCACTTAAAAAAATGACGTACTTTTCATCTTATATCCGCAGAACGCCATGTACTAAACTGGTTTTATTTTCCCATTTGTAAGTCTCAGGAATGCTCGTCCGTTGAAACTGTATGGCTGAAAGGAAGACCCACGTTGCGTACTAGATTCTCATGATTTCACTTGAGGTACGAAATCACGAATGAGAGAAAAAAGGGGTGAAGGAAGAGGAGGACGAAGATGGAGGGGGTAAAAGGCGAGTGACACACCGTAACACACGAAGCCTAGAATCCGGCGTTTATAGGAGATAGCGTTAATTCGAAATGCGTGAGAACAATGAAGCCACTGACACTTTCAAGAAAAGCAAAGAATGGTAGTGGTGATTACCTATATTGGAACCAAAGAATAGTACTGTAGATGACTTATATTGACATTTTATTTATGTAGCTAACGAGAATTTTTCGCGCTATCAAATTTTTTTCAAATAAAACAAGATAGAGAATCGCGATTAGGTAACAACCCCAAATTGAAATATATATGTAGGAAATGTACGAAATGAAACTTAGCTCCACATGTTGTCAGTGCACCTGAACTTGTATGTGTGATAGATTATTAGAACGATGGTAACATCGACAGTTCAGTATACATTTAACAACATATTACGATGTAATAAGTGTCGTACTCATCGGATCTTGTGAGACTCTCACAGTCAAAAGGCTGCATAGTTTTATATTCTGACACAATTAAACTGTGTTTGCAGTGTTACTTGAAAATGGCCATAAGGCTGAAATTGCAAAAGTAACAATAGATATTTTATACAGTCAACGGCGACTATGATGTCTTTTAAGAAAAACGAAGATAACATACTGTTCGGTCAACAACTTTGCTTCTGCCGTTTTTTCTTGAAGTTAGAGACTTTATTGTGAAACCAAAAATTTTACTATTCGAAGTATTGGCCACCGCTGAACACTATTTTCTCCCATATTTCGGACAGCATACGAATCCCACGGCGGAAGAACTTTGCGTCTTTTTGAGGAGATCCATGAATCGATCCAATTGGACTTGTTCATATGACCAGCAGTCCCGGTCAGCCAGGGTATATGCCACTGTTTGAAACAACAGAGGGAGCATTGTCTGGTGGGGTAGGACTTCTCATTTCAACGTTTCCAAAGTATGTTTTGACGGGTTTGGCGACATAGGGTCGGGAAGTGTCATGCTGCAAAATCACCTTCTCGTGTCTATCCCTGTATTGTGGCCGTTTGTCTTTCAGTGCTCGGCTCAAGGCCCGCCCGGCTAGCCGCACGATCTAACGTCCTGCTTTCCGGGCGGGAATGCGTGCCGGTCCCCGGCACGAATCCGCCCGGCGAACCGCACAATAACCCTGGGTTCGGCGTGGGACGGCGGTGACGTGGGTGGACTGCTGTGGCCTATTGTTGGGTTCTGTACCACTGAAGGCTACGGCGGGACGAAGCCTCTCCGTCGTGTCTAGGTTTCTGGTTCAACAGACAGTAGGATCGCCTCAAAATCATCAGTTGCTTTCGAAACTATTTCCTGTGATTTTCTCCGTTGGTTTCAGTAGCTCCGAAAACTTCTTTTCCACCGACATCGAACTAACTGTTCTTGAAGCGTTGAAATCACTCTCTGCACATTCTTTCACTAATAGTTGTCGCGCCATGCGTCTTACCCAGAATTTTACGATCCGCAGCCGCAGATTTCCTCATAATGAAGCTGAATATTAAAACCCCGCAAAGACGAGAATTGGGTTCGTAAGTTATTCAATAGACAGTAACTCTGTGATGCTATCACATACCGACTAATCGTCTGAGGGCGTTATGTTTACAGATGCCTCGCTCGTACTATGACACTTACGACCTACCAGCTGCACAACCACTTGCCGCTACTGCCATGTATTGCAAAACGACGAAAACGTAGTTGTAGCTCTAATATTTCGATCAGAAAAGGATTACGAGCAGCCTAATTTAACGCAATGGACCACAGTTTTGTTCCACAGCAGGAATCTGCTGATTTGGAGGATGGGTTTGGGTGTAGCAGAGAATGATATGGACAGCGTAGAAAGCCGCGAATCGGAATTATGTGTGCAGAAATCAAGCATTAAAAATTAAAATCTTAAACATGGCTGCGAATCAAATTTTCAACTGCGAATACATTTCATGTATGTAGAGATAAAAAGTATCCGCTAGACGGCACTCGAGCTCATCCGAAATCAAGCAATTCTATTAACTCTCGTTACTGCTATTGGTTATTCACGTTTCGGGCCGAGCTGACCCTAACGATAAGTGACGAAAACTGGCCAACAGCACAGCCATGGATCCAGAGGCCGTCCACCATCCAAACAAACAGTAGATTTCTGACAGCCCACAAGATTTTGTCAAGTATTTCCAAGCCGCGCTGGGTGGCCGCACGGTTTAAGGCCCCACGAATTGCGCGGCCCCTCCCCTCGGAGCTCCGAGTCCTCCCTCGGGCATGTGTGTGTGTGTGTGTGTGTGTTGTGTGTGTGTGTGTAGTTCTTAACATAAGTTCGTTTAAGTAGTGTGTAAGTCTAGGGACAGATGACCTCAGCAGTTCGGTCCATTAGGAGCTCATGCACATTTGAACATTTTGAATTTCCAAGAACAGAGTTCTCAACAAACAAGTACACTTATTAAAATAGAATATGTTGATTAGTTATTTTACTTGTATCTACTGATCTGAGGACGGTTCATGCTGAACCAAAACCGGTCAGTTTATAAAGCATTCAAGCCGTATGGACTATAAGACGCACCTTAATTTTTAAGCAATTTCTTTTAAAAAATAACACTTTTACCATTTTTATTATTAGACTGCAAAGCCAGACTATGAAATATTCTTAGTTTATAAAACCTAACTGACCTTTAAAAACGTTGAAAATCGTCATCTGAACTTTCTTCTTCTTCTTCTTCTTCTTCTTCCTCTTCGTCGTCATCGTTGTTCTCTTCATATACAAGAAGTCTTCGCTACTATCGAGAGCGTTACTTATGCCGCACTTCTTGAAAGATTTAACAGTAATGCCTACTCTCTCTCGACTGTTTTATCCACTGACCTACTTGTTTGTTCGTCGATTTAAAGCTCCCTTCGGTGTAAATTCATGTTGGGTTTCGCCAATCATCCATTTGCTCCAATCTTCTGTCAAATACACTTTAAATGGTTTATTTGTCGGGACATCAAGAGCTTGCCATTGTGAAGTAAGTCTACTCGGAATGACAGCAAGCTCTGTATTCCCTGTCTCAATTTCTCTTTCATAGAATTTTTCAAATGACTACTCAAATGATCTATCACAGGAAGACAACTCTTCTTCAGTAAAACACCTTTCCTTCTCTCCCACACTTTGTTAAACCATAATTTCGTACCAATCCTTGTCACGTACGTTAACAACACCTGGCTGTATTTCGGAAGGTTTTGGCATTGTTTTGTGCTTAAAAATGACCATTGGATTAAATTTAGTACCGTCAGTACAACATGAAATGACAACGGTGTACTGCATTTTCTGAGATATTTTGCTTTTGGTTCGCATGCTAGGCCCATAAACCTGTTACAGCAACCAAATCCACCCTCAAAGACTGTTAAGTTTTACTGTAGCGCTAGCTTACGAACGTGTTTTTCAATCATTTTGTATTAATTCCAATGCCATTTTGATGGTGTGCTTGAATCCATTTCAGTAAGTCGTTTTCCAGTTTTGGCCATTTTGCATTCAGTCCTCTGTTGCACATTTAGTCTTCCTCATTTTCCCAATTCTCCTTTACTACCCCCGAGTCGCGATTGGTTTTACCTCTGGGTGGAGGGCTGAAATGCCGTTCAGCTCCTATGTTTCCGTGTTCTGCATATGCTACTACTTTCAATTTAGCTCACATCATATGAATTCCTTTTACTTTTTTCCATTACAAAACTGCTACTAACAAAGACATTAAACTGTTACCGATAGCACAAATCGCTTTCAATTCAAGTTCACTGATACCGTAGATTGCAATTACGAGTCATTGGCTAGACAGTGTCCTGGGTTTGTAATGGCAGGGGGAGGGAGGCAGTGTTAGCAAGCTTGTGAATCCCTGCAGCTCATGCCAGTTGAATCCAATGTCGACAGACAGACACACGATTTCCGCGGCATCATATACGGCCATTTTTATGACTAGCTGGAATTTTTAATCAAACAAAAAAATTGTTCAAATGGCTCTGAGCACTATGGGACTTATCATCTGTGGTCATCAGTCGCCTAGAACTTAGAACTACTTAAACCTAACTAACCTAAGGAGATCACACACATCCATGCCCGAGGCAGGATTCGAACCTGCGACCGTAGCAGTCACGCGGTTCCGGACTGAGCGCCTAGAACCGCACGGCCACCGCGGCCGGCTTGGGTA
Organism: Schistocerca nitens; assembly: GCF_023898315.1. Taxonomy (NCBI): domain Eukaryota; kingdom Metazoa; phylum Arthropoda; class Insecta; order Orthoptera; family Acrididae; genus Schistocerca; species Schistocerca nitens. The sequence goes on along the minus strand of NC_064614.1, from coordinate 1,157,132,282 downwards.
TGACGCACCTGAATTTTGGGGACAATTTTTGGAAGAAAAAAAAGTGCGTCTTATAGTGCGTAAAATACGGTGTGCCAATGTTTGTAAAAAGCATTTAGTTTCCCTTTTTTTACTGGACCATATTTTACGCTCCGAAGTCAATGCCCATCGTTCGCTACGAAATAATGAAACGAAACAATGTAGTGTTTGGACCCATTCTAGAGATACGTATCGCTTTTTAATTTTCTGTATACTTTTGTATCTGGAGGTGGAGTGATAAGCCGCGCTCTGTACAGGACGGAGTACCGAGTTAATGAAGTTCCGCGATATGTAGTGCGCAATGGGGCGAGGCGGGAGTGCGTTTAGCATCCTGACAGCGCAATTAACTCTCCGCGGCGGCCATTGTCAGCGACAGAGGGAAATAGGAGCCGTTGGCTGCGCTCTTGCTCATGACAGCGCCGCAGTCGGCAAACTAACCATCGACCAAATATTCCTTCTGTAGTTCCGGCCGCTGATGTGCTTCCCGCAGCGATACAGGGTGCAACAAAAATGTACGGCACAAACTGCAGGACACATTCCCCACACGTAGAGGAAGAAATTATGTGGTATGAAAACGGGTATGTTTCCGTGTTACAATTCATGTCCTCCAGCACATTAATCATGAAAAAGACACAAGAACAAACACTAGAACCGTGGGGAATTTGCACTCTTGGTGCCGTCTGGTTACGTTGTGCACCGTCAGTGTTTTGTTTTACATGACACCGCAGTGTTGGGGACGGCATTGTTGGTGATTATTTGGTAGGGCCTCGCTTTCTCCCACCCAGGCTCCACGACCAATTTATCACAGTTTCGCAGAGAATGTTCTACCTGACCTGTTACCAGATGGCCGGCCGGGGTGGCCGAGTGGTTCTAGGCGCTACAGTCCGGAACCGCGCGACTGCTACGGTCGTAGGTTCGAATCCTGCCTCGGGCATGGATGTGTGTGATGTCCTTAGGTTAGTTAGGTTTAAGTAGTTCTAAGTTCTAGGGGACTGATGACCACATGTGTTAAGTCCCATAGTGCTCAGAGCCATTTGAACCATTTGAACCAATAACAAAGAACTGAAACATTTGTGATAACTTAATGTACATTTGTCTGTTAGTCATCCAGCTGATCACATAGAAAATTACGCATTTCCTGAACAAATCTGAGTGCCACTTGATGCATGCATAAAACGTTGGCAAAAATTTCTTTGCCCAAGTTAGTGACGTGTTAACTTTTTTCAGCCGTCCCTGGGTTGACGATTCAGCAATTTTCCTCACTGTTTCCAAGCGTTTATCCTATGACGTGTTTCGTTATTTCAGGTCAGTTATGTTCGAAAGTGTAGCTGGCATATAGTATACGGCATACGAAAATTTGTACCACTCACGACGGGTTGCACTCCTTCATCTTTTTTCCCCCATATCGATGAACATTTTCTAACGATTACTACCGCTGTTTTCTTTCATCGCAAATTGAAATCCTAATTCTTGATTTAGTCTACGAAAACGGCAATAACAAAAAAATAGGTCCAATTACATGTCAAAAAGAAATCGAATGAAAAAAAAAGGCTAACAATTCTCACGTCTACACTACTTATGTAACCCCTACGAGAAAAAGGAAAAAAATACCTTCATCCGCAATCTTATCAGAAGAAAGAAAGGAAAACTACAAAATTTTACGTCCTGTCGACGACGGTAGCGAATTGGAAGGAATCGACCGCGGCCTTTCTGACGAGCCAATACAACAATAGCCCTAAGGGATTTAGGGAAACCACGGGAAACAGCCTGTTGTAAGCACTGAAGTAATAGCGGATCTGTTGTTGCGTAAGTGCGGTGGACAGGCTATCGACAGGGGTCGTTCATGTTCTCTAAATATTCATAAAGAGCAACAACTTCTAAATCTTAAACCAAGTAGAAGCTAATAGACGTAAGCCAAGTCGAGAATCCGTGCAGCAAACAAAGGAGAGCAGGTAGTATACAGGCATTAATCGGCAAGGCGAACTGGTTACTCGGCCGTATTGGCAAAGAACTTGTCCATATCACTAGATACAATCGCTTTGCAACTCAAGAGTAACACACGTTCGTACCTCGTCGTGCGAGCTCGAAATCTTATCACAAACAATGAACGCGGAAAATACTTTCACGGTAACTGGAAATGAGAAAAGAAAGATTTGATATTACCGACGTAGAAAGTGACGGAAGCTGTAAGCAAATGTTGAGTGAAAATGAAATACGTCAGTGGTGTTGGAAAGGAAACGATGGCGAGTGGAGTCGGATTCAGGAATATTCCCCAAAGCAGAATAAGTAGAATGTACGCAATAAATATTCCCTTAATTATATACAGAATGATTCCTTAATGACGGATAAGGGTAAATGTTTCAATCTGAGGTAAGGGACCCTGATCCGGGGACGACCGAATCTTAGCAACAACAGTACAGGTACATGTATCCCAGTGTCAGAGGTATCACCACGTTTTTCGACTTTCGACTTAGTCTTTTCTGGACCAGGATACGTTACCTCAAATTGATACATTTACCTTTCTCTACCATCCCTGAAAGTTAGTAACATCTCCACGGAATCAACCAGTAGATCAATGTGCCATTACACAGCTATTTCTGCGATATTAGGAACAAAAAGAGGAAGTACCATCTTTCATAAAACTTCACATCCTTTGTTGCGCAGAAATGGATACCAAAGGAACACTGAAAAAAAAGACTGTTCTATCTATGGGATTTGATTTTAAAATGTTCCAGAAAGAATGTGTCAGTATTTGTGGATAGGAGAACATGCATACAAGAAGAGCTTGCTAGACAAAATTTCCTACGACCTAATTAAATGTCAAAATCCAAGTGACCAGCAATCTGTTTTGATGAACTGTAGATTCCAACACTCTACACTGTCAATAAATATTACAAAGCTGAGGCGATTCTAGAAGTCGGTCACGGGGGTGGTGGGGTGGGGGTGGGGGTAATGGGGGAGGAGATTTGGGGAAATGGAATATCGCTTAACAAAAGGAGAGTCCTCCACCGACAAACTGGTAAAATTTGCTGTTGCTTAAAGTACTTTTTTATAACTGTTTTGGAGTTCAGGGTAAAAACAAACTTATTTTTACATGGGAGATTTTATAAATTACATAAACCATAAAAAAGGTAAACTTACAAAAAATAACTTTTCATTAATGAATGTAAAAACTTGAACTTGACATGGAAATAAAAAAATTCTGTAACAAAATTCACTGGATATTTCAGTCTTATGCTCAATTTGTCATGCTCATTCGTCTCTGTTTCTATTTACTGAATATGTCAATGATATATTCAATGTCCATACCTCTTTCTTTATGGATATTTGCAAGAGCCAATCCTTTTAGTCTCACCTGCCCCACTGTGTTGTCCAAATAAGTATTTATTCAAGTAGAGAGGCTTCATTCAGGAGTGCTTGTGGTGATAAGAACAGGCCCAAATATTTGAAGTAAAACTTATACATTTTGGAAAAACTGCTTGTCACATTTCTTTAAATCTTCAGTTGCGGTTTCAGATCTTTTACTTTCATCCACCAACTTTTTCTTCCGTAGTTCCAGCTCTCCTTCTGGATCTCTTGATGTAAAATATACGCTGATTTCTGATGTCATTTTATCCAGTATATATATGATACTCCATCTGGGGGGGGGGGGGTATAGCCCCCTCACCCTCCTGCCGCCGCCCCTGTCGCAACGTGGCAGTGTGCAAAGAGTAATGTCAAACAGTTCCAGTGAACGTTTCATTGCTGCGAATGCAGAAATTCATTTCGTTTTCGCGTCTCCTCTACTCAGCCTATCATATAGGAATGAGAGAAAAAACTCAGAGACAAGATGAGATCAAATTTTGGCATTAATTAAGAAGCCCAAACCTTCTCCTCTTCATTCCATTAACAACATTTTACAACAAATGGTTCCCTTCGCAGTGCCACAACACTAGCAAGCCCTTCAATGCCTATAGAACTGCTCTAGAATCATTCAGACAGTAAGATCGATAGTCGTACTATGTCAAGAATCTCGTACTCCACCCAGAAAAAATAGCGGCTGACACTTTCGCTGCCAATTCATAACCGTCCCGTATCCCCCAGCCTGGTGCTAGCCATTCCACGTAATGTTACTTTAGCGGCTTACGCTTTATTGTCGCTGCTTTTATACTGAAGCAGCTGTTAAGCTGGCCTCGCAAGACTCATTATGCCTTCTCAAAGACCTTTCCACCAGAGAAAAATCTGAGGTGATCACTCGGAATCAAACACGGAACCTTGGCGTTACCGGCCAAAAACGCTAAATTTTAGACCGTGCGGTCACTTTTATTTCTCTGTTACCAAAATATCTTTTAGTATTGTAACATTAAGAGACTTAAAAGGTCGCATATGATGCCAAAATAACGTGTGATGATTGCTGGCAACGAGATACTTTGGCAGTCAAGAAATGAAAAATTTAATAAAGTCAGTCGACAGAGGTTTCAACAAAGAGTCGGCATTATCGGCCGCTACTGCGAGAGCAGTCTACGAATCAGCAGACACAGCTGTGAAAAACAGCAGCGTCACTGGAGAAAGAAGTTTTAGGTATACCGTCAGCGAAACTTACAGACACACAGGATGAGCTACATGTGGGTGGACTGAAATATAGAAACACCACAAACACAAGACATTACTACGGTGTAGGAAAATCTTCGGCATTCAAAACAACTTCCAGTCGCCTCTCAATGGATAAACAGAGGTCTTGCACGGATTTTTTCTACCCGGGAAATAATTGCAAGTTCAGGTAACGAAGATGGGGTTGGATAGGGACCACGCATACTTCTCTTCGAAGTGAACCACGCAGGCTAATTAATATTGAGATCTGGTGACTGTGGTGCGCAGGGAAGATGAGACAAGTCATTCTCATGCTGACAAAACCAGTCCTGGAAGATGAGAGCTGCGAGTACAAGGGCCCTGTTGCGAAACAAACATCGTACCACGGTATGAACTCGATCCGCGAAAATGTTTCCATGATCCTTGGCCGTAATGCGACCTCGCAAAGAATCCATGGGGCTCATAGTATACTAAGATATCGCTGTCCAAATCATAGCCGAATCCCCGCCGAGTTTCGCTCATGGGACGTAAACTTGGCTAGAAGTTGGAAACAGTCTGAAACAAGACTCATTCGACCAAATGACATTCGTGCCTTGCTCCGTACTCCAGGTTTTAGGACCTCTGTACCACGTTTTTCTGTTATGGGCGTTTGCATCATCGATGAGTGGTTTTGGAATTAGCTAGCCGTGCAATTTCATGCTTCTGGAGCTCCCTTCGTGTTTTGTTGCTGACGGGGTTTGCGAGTGCGATATTCAGTTCTGCACTGACTTTTGCAGATGTTTTCTTATTTTTCGTCCCTCTTACTTTTCTCCGCGTTCTGACTTTTAGCAGAAATTGTCTTTCCGCTTTTGCTGTATGCCGTGCCTCCTGAAATACTAAAACTTCGGCTCCCTTGGTTACGGACCCATCAATCATCTGAGCAGCAACACTGTGTCCACGTTCGAATTCACTGAGATGCAAAACAATGCGTCCACAGCTACACAGAACACAGTTTTGATCACGAATAACACCTGAAACATATTGCACAGATGCCGTTCGTGGTCAAAAACAACAGCGCAACCAGCATCCGCATTTATGTTCAAGCATACATTTCTCGCCGTGTCTCTATATTTTTGTCCAATGTCTTTGTTGTAAAACGTTCTCGTTCCACATGGGCACTTCATTCAGACTCGTGTAGCGTGTGGCAGCGCTCTGCTTGTTAGAGTACTGGAGTGTACTCTGTCGCTACTTCCTCGCCCTGCTGCTTGGGCGTAAACACGACGGCGCGGCCACTTTGGCCAGGTAACCTATTCGCTTAGTCAGGTAATATGTGAACGTACATATACAAACACGGCAGTGATTGCCTGGTAAATCACAGGCGCCACCCATGGACGCAAACACATTACAGGCAAATTTCTAGCCTAGGGCCACACCCTGTCGCACTATAAGGTGCTCGCCTAGAGTTCCCTTACGCTATTCAAGATGCTCGTAAAACTGTCTGATATACAGGGTGTTTCAAAAATGACCGGTATATTTGAAACGGCAATAAAAACTAAACGAGCAGCGATAGAAATACACCGTTTGTTGCAATATGCTTGGGACAACAGTACATTTTCAGGCGGACAAACTTTCGAAATTACAGTAGTTACAATTTTCAACAACAGATGGCGCTGCAAGTGATGTGAAAGATATAGAAGACAACGCAGTCTGTGGGCGCGCCATTCTGTACGTCGTCTTTCTGCTGTAAGCGTGTGCTGTTCACAACGTGCAAGTGTGCTGTAGACAACATGGTTTATTCCTTAGAACAGAGGATTTTTCTGGTGTTGGAATTCCACCGCCTAGAACACAGTGTTGTTGCAACAAGACGAAGTTTTCAACGGAGGTTTAATGTAACAAAAGGACCGAAAAGCGATACAATAAAGTATCTGTTTGAAAAATTTCAACGGACTGGGAACGTGACGGATGAACGTGCTGGAAAGGTAGGGCGACCGCGTACGGCAACCACAGAGGGCAACGCGCAGCTAGTGCAGCAGGTGATCCAACAGCGGCCTCGGGTTTCCGTTCGCCGTGTTGCAGCTGCGGTCCAAATGACGCCAACGTCCACGTATCGTCTCATGCGCCAGAGTTTACACCTCTATCCATACAAAATTCAAACGCGGCAACCCCTCAGCGCCGCTACCATTGCTGCACGAGAGACATTCGCTAACGATATAGTGCACAGGATTGATGACGGCGATATGCATGTGGGCAGCATTTGGTTTACCGACTAAGCTTATTTTTACCTGGACGGCTTCGTCAATAAACAGAACTGGCGCATATGGGGAACCGAAAAGCCCCATGTTGCAGTCCCATCGTCCCTGCATCCTCAAAAAGTACTGGTCTGGGCCGCCATTTCTTCCAAAGGAATCATTGGCCCATTTTTCAGATCCGAAACGATTACTGCATCACGCTATCTGGACATTCTTCGTGAATTTGTGGCGGTACAAACTGCCTTAGACGACACTGCGAACACCTCGTGGTTTATGCAAGATGGTGCCCGGCCACATCGCACGGCCGACGTCTTTAATTTCCTGAATGAATATTTCGATGATCGTGTGATTGCTTTGGGCTATCCGAAACATACAGGAGGCGGCGTGGATTGGCCTCCCTATTCGCCAGACATGAACCCCTGTGACTTCTTTCTGTGGGGACACTTGAAAGACCAGGTGTACCGCCAGAATCCAGAAACAATTGAACAGCTGAAGCAGTACATCTCATCTGCATGTGAAGCCATTCCGCCAGACACGTTGTCAAAGGTCTCGGGTAATTTCATTCAGAGACTACGCCATATTATTGCTACGCATGGTGGATATGTGGAAAATATCGTACTATAGTGTTTCCCAGACCGCAGCGCCATCTGTTGTTGAAAATTGTAACTACTGTAATTTCGAAAGTTTGTCTGCCTGAAAATTTACTGTTGTCCCAAGCATATTGCAACAAACGGTGTATTTCTATCGCTGCTCGTTTAGTTTTTATTGCCGTTTCAAATATACCGGTCATTTTTGAAACACCCTGTATTATTCGCTTGTAACACTGCTTTTACAAGACTCCCCCTCCTTTCTTAATACACAATGATGAGCCCAAACATTATGTCACTGCCCGCCGCGACATTCAGTAACATCCGGTAGCGTTGCGGACACAAGACGTGGTAAGGGGAGTACATCTGCGGAGCAGGGACTAAAGAGCCGACGTTAGGTGTGCAAAATGCGACTTTGACGATGGAAACGAGCGTCTAGGACAGGGCCGGCCAAACGCTGCTCAGTGTGCAGACGTGCGGAAGTGCTGCAAACGTGCGCACTTGTGCGACAGCGACATCTGTTATTAGACATGTGTCCTAAATGAACGGCGGCGGCTCCACTTCCCTGTGGTACAAGCAAGAGCGCAACATATCCAGTCTCGTTTACCCCTGGTGACCGTAATCTTAACAGAGAAGTACTGAGAAATGGCAAGTTCTGTGAAAAAGCAAAGGATGGGAGATCTATTTTCTCAGTCGTTTAAAAATGACTGGGAACTGCAATTCTTTTTTGTAGCCGTTGGTAAAAACTCACAGTATTTGCTGTGCCGCCGAATAATAGGCGTCCGGCGTAAGTTATCAATTGAAAGACATTGCAATACATATCACAAAGACGAGTGTAGTGTACTCAACAGTGAAGAACGGCAAGCAAAATTAAATGCCCTTCAGAAAATGGATGAGACACACCAACTCGATTTTACTGTACGTCAAAGTAACTGATACTTCTTGAACTCTTAGTTTCTTGTGTTACATTTATGCCTGTTTTACTGTACGCTGTACAATGTACTGTTTTCAATTTTCCAGAATGACAACCACACTAAATCTTCACTGCGAGCAAGTTTTAAAATCGCATTAAGAATTGCACAATCTGGGCAACCCTTTTCCGAAGGGGAGTTTGTGAAAGGGTGTCTGATTGATGGTGCAAATGGTTCAAATGGCTCTGAGCACTATGGGACTTAACATCTGTGGTCATCAGTCCCCTAGAACTTAGAACTACTTAAACCTAACTAACCTAAGGACATCACACACATCCATGCCCGAGGCAGGATTCGAACCTGCGACCGTAGCAGTCGCGCGGTTACGGACTGAGTGCCTAGAACCGCTAGACCACCGCGGCCGGCTGTCTGATTGATGCTGCAGAACTTGTGTGTCCCACGAACGTTATCAGGTTTCAAGAAATCAGTCCATCCAAACAAACAGTGACAAGACGTATCAGTGCTATGGCCGGCGATCTGCACAGGCAACTAATAAATAAGGCTAAATACTTTGTTGCTTTCTCTGTTGCGCTCGATGAAGCAACAGATCTTACAGATACAGCCCAGGTTGTGATATACATACGAGGTGTCGATAACGCACTTTGTGTAACAGAGGAGCGACATCTGTGCGTAGAAACATGCACTGCACGAACGCTGACGGCTGCGGCGTGCACGCTGTGACCCGGAAGTTGCACATGTGCAGGAGCACAGCACGCGTGCAGAATTTCTGGCCGGCCCTGGTCTAGGAGATAGCGATAGCTGTTCGCGTTGCCTATCTATGGGAAATGCTTGGTGAACGGTGAAATCACGACTAGGCTAAAAGATACTTATCAGAGAACATCAAAAAGGAAAATTAGGGTTTAACGTTCATCGACATGGATTTCGTTACAGACGAAGCACGAGCTTGGATTGTTTCATCGATGAGGAAGGAAACTGGCCGTGCCCTTTAAAGGAACAATCAGGCATGTGGCTGGGATGATTTAAGAAAAATCATGGAAAACCTAAATGAAGACGGGAAAACCTAAATTAAGATGGCCTGACGCACACCTGAATCGTCGTCGTCCCGAATCTGAGTCTAGTGTGCCAACCACTGCGCCATCTCGTTCGGTCATAGAACGTGGCGGGTGGAGGATTTTCCACTCTGTAAAACAGGATAAGCGGCGTTCTGTGGTAGTTGTGACGATGGATCACAGAGCTGGGCTGGAAGCAAGTGTTTGGGACCACACTGTTTGGTGGACATGTAAATGAACCATACTTGTTGCCATGCTGACCCAAAGATATCGTCAATTAAGACTGTATTGGGCTCGGGATCAACGACAGAGTACCGGGCATCAAGGGAAACGTGACGCCTGGTCCATGTTTCTTGCTACACCAGGTCAACGACAGTGCCAGAATACACTGTCATCCAGCGAACATTTGCTACTAATACCTACGACGCCACGGACGCAGGGCGATGGAGGGGCAGTATCACGATAGTTCTGTAGTGATCCAAGATACCATGAAAGCTGTGGTCTACGTGAACACTACAGAGGACAATCTGCATCCCGTCATGCTTGATGTCTTTCTCGACGGCGATGGCACCTTCCAACAGGATAACCGTTCACGTCAGGAATCGAGTGAGCATGAAAGTGAATTCTGTTTGGTCACCAAACTCGCCTGATGTGAGATCTGATATGTGTGTCCAGAAACCACGGGTCCATAATATACGGGAAATGCGTGTTCTGTGCATAGACATCTGCAGCCACACCTCCGAAAAGCATAACAAAGATCTCATCGACTCCGCGCCATGCAAAATACGAGGGCGGATCAAATATAAACGGGATTTAATTTTTTATTTAAATTCATTTATTGAAAAACTCGAGGCAATTATAATTTATTTTTCCACATCCTCTCCTGCTTTGGAAATGCATTTGCCCCAGCGTATGGGCAGCTTTTTGATACCCTCATCATAAAAAGGACTGGGCCGTGTCACAAGCCAGTTCCGCATGAAGTCTACCAGACTCTCGTCATCTTCAAATCGTCGCCCTCCTAGAGCTTCTTTAAGCGGTCCGAATAAATGAAAATCGCAGGGCGATAAGTCCAAGTTGTAAGGAGGATGATAAAGTGTAGTCCAGTGCATTTCCTGTAGCTTGGATGCAGTTCGAGCTGCAGTATGGCGTCGCACATTGTCTTGGAGGAGGATGACCTGTCGAATCGACTGGTCTCGTCTTTTGCGGCGATATGCAACCCTTGCCTTGTTCAACAGTTGGCAGCATTGATTGTGCGTCGCAAACCTCATGCAGCAAAATGCCCCGCTGATCGAAAAAAAAACGGTTGAAAGATCCTTGCTAACTGACAGTCGAGTCTTGGCTTTCACTGGTGCTGCCTCTCCTTTCCTCCGCCACTCTTTACTGGCTTGTTTGGATTCTGGAGTGTAGTGAAGAACCCATGTTCCGTCGCAGGCGACGATCCGACTCAAAAATGCATGACCTTCTTCCGCAAACCTTGCTGTAAGCCACCAACAGACCTCCAAACGTCTCAACTTCAGATTTTCGGTCAAAAGTTTAGGAACCCACCCGGAAGACACTTTACGGAACTGTAGGTCGTTTATGATGATTGCTTGACAGCTCCCACAACTGATTCCGACTTTTTGTACAATTTCTGATACTCTCTCGTCGATCCTCGTCAATAATGTCTTTAACCGCAGGAATGCTTTTGTTTGTAATGCTGGACCGAGGAAGGTGATCGTGTTGCTGACTTTCCACACGTTCTTGTCCTTCCTTGAAATTTTTATGCTAGGCAAACGCACAGGTCCTTGATAATGTTTTATCACCTAACTGTGCAGTCAGTCTTTGGCAAATTTTCGCCGCTGTAACTCCTTCACGAGCAAGAAATCTGATAATTATGCGTTGCGCAATGGAGGGGTGCACCTGTTGCTCAGACATCGTGAACTTTACTGACGAAACGGCGGGAAATGTCTAACAGCACGCTCTCCTCACTTCTAACAGTCCCGCCTAAGCATAGCAGAAGCGCGGGGCCAGTCCTACCAACTGTTGTTATTCAGGAACAAAAATCTCGTTTGTATTTAATCCTCCCTCGTAGCTGCTGTACTGCGCTGCAGAAGTGGACCAGCGCGCTACTAATCTGGTATTTCAAATGTTTTGGCTGATCAGTGTACAGTCTGACCAAGAAGTTCGTTAACTTTTGAAAATGCTCTAATTCACGCAATAATGTAGGTAGAGAGTAAAACTTGGCGCACATGCCTGAAAAAACATGGGATTTTACTGAAAGAAAATTAACGCAAAAACGGACCAACGGATGGCGCTAGACAGCGGGGTGCAGCTTTTCGAACTGTCTGCATGAGTGGTGCGAGGTACGCCGATATGTTACAGAACCGTATTATCCCTAGCCTTGTTGACAAACACATGCTTGGAGGTACGACTTATTTATGCAGGGCGACCCTCCGCCTACACGTGGGAACATCGCTTGCTGACCGCCACTTCTGTCATACTTGGATTCCAAGGTCCCCAATCCTCAATCCGGGTGCCTACTGGTTGTGAGGTTACCTCAAGTCGTAGTTCTACCGCAATCGTCCGATTGCACTAGAGATGCTAAAAGTCGACATCCGACGGCAATTTCTGAGCCTACCTACTGATGTGCAGTACAGTGCTGTTCACAACATGAAACGTTTCTCCTCGTCCGACGTCTCGGGTCGTCTATAAGTGCCTGGTGCAGTCCTGTCGTGGCTGCGACAGGTGTCCACGAACTCTTAGCGCCGTGGGGTGCACAAGACGAATCACGTGACCTATTGCTCCTTAGACTTACTACCAAACATTTGTTGGCGGACCTGGATAATTTCTGGGCCCTATTACACCTACGCTATTAAGCCAGATAAGCGTTGCCAGTCTCGCTTAGTCCCGCGAGGCACGGTTAAAGCAGTTACTTGCGCTATACTACTAATTACTTCATACCCTGCAGCAATTTGACTAATCTCAAAAGACTCCCACGTCCGACCAATGGATTGGACAACAACTCCGCTGTCAGTCTCTGCACCGTCACCAACCGGTTTCTACCATCTCCTCTGTAAAAAACACACCAACAGAGTCTAAGGTCGGACTGGCCACGGCGTGCCAAATTTCACGCTGGCCGAGTGTACGGGCCGTAGGTGGGCAAAGACTCCGCCTGTAACACCTTTATTCGTCCTTTCCCGGAAGTACTCGGTCCAGCGCGACATTTCATTTCGTATTGCGGTGTGGCATTTTTCGGTCAGCACAACTCTCTTCAGTTCTGCAGTATCGTGGTGACAGAGCAGTTTATCTTCCGCTGTTTGTTCATGATATGACGGACGTCCACAGGTCAAGTGGATATTTGCACAAAAAGAGGCTATCTAGCGATCTATCTTTACAAGCCTTTAAAAATGAATGGGAATGACAGAAGAGAGGGATGAGAATTGTCAGTATATATTACGTAGTCGCATAAGCGACTGGTACTGCAGATGTTCTAAAAACCGATACTTCTATACCATGCTGGAAGAATTTAAAGATACAGTTGACAATGACAAAGCCAAAAATAACAATGATCGACAGATGGGATTCATTGTTCACTGCATCAAGAAGTACTTTGTGCTAAGTTTTCGAGCATGCAGCACGTGATGTTACTGGTAGTATGAACAACGTAATTTTCTATGTTGCACACATTACTCAACAGTCATTTGCAACTGTTTCCCATGGAACTTGTCGAAGAGTATGGTGTCTTTATGTATTGCTGCAAAGCACGTTGGTTAAGTCAAGGGGCAAACCTGGAACGATTTTTCGATTTAAAACTCTTTATTGTTGAATTTACGAAGCAAAAGCGAGTGCAGGAACGAAAATTATAACATTCTGAATGGATAGCGTACCTCGCATTTTAAGTGGGCTTGACTGTAAACTGCCCACCATAAGACACTGCAAGGTGAGGAACAACTTTTCGATTTGATGGGGATGCATTTAAAAAGAATATCGCATTATAGAAGGGACACGTTTTGACATACAAACTCCAGTTCCCTTAAAGAAAACGCGAGCTTTGAAGAATTAGTTGAAACCTTGAAAGAATTACAAGGACTGTTTCCTAAACGTTTTTATAAGGCCTTTGTCATGTATTTTTTCCGAAGTGTTTTCGATACTGTTCATATGGTTCAAATGGCTCTAAGCACTAAGGGACTTAACATCTAAGGTCAACAGCCCCCTAGACTTAGAACTACTTAAACCTAACTAACCTAAGGACATCACACACTTCCATGCCCGAGGCAGGATTCGAACCTGCGACCGTAGCACGGGCGCGGTTCCGGACTGAAGCGCCTAGAACCGCTCGGCCACAGAGCCCGGGCGAGACTGTTCGCCGTTTCAGATGAGAGCGTCCCTGTGCATGTGTATATATAACTAATTGATTTACGAGGTAATTCCCGTTTTACTGAAAAATCCTTTTACGTTAAAACTAAACAGGATGCCGACATTGCTTGCCTCAAGTAGAGTTTCCCCGTCTCAATAATGAGGTTACAAAAGCGGAACAATATTTCGATCAACGTATTTGTGTCAAAGGAACTTTTTCGATTGTGAAATTAAGTAAGTCACTATTATATGGCAACACGAATATGAAAATCTATGAAATCTTCTGCGCCCGTCAGTATGCCAACGGTTTGTACCTGATAAAAATTATGTCTTCAGCGCGCCAAAAATAATAACGTAATAAAATGAGATTTTCACTCTGCAGCGCAGTGTGCGCTGATACGAAACTTCCTGGCATATTAAAACTGTGTGCCGGACCGAGACTCGAACTCGGGACTTTTGCCTTTCGCGGGCACGTGCTCTTATAATAACGTAATACTGAAAATGTGTTTTGTTTGTGAGCTGTGTTGTTGAGAACGTGAAATATAAAACCAAATCGTATCCATTGCGACAGCTCTGCCACATAAATGTGGCGCATTTGCAGTTGTCCTCTCCTCTCATTCAGACAGCATGGCTCCGCCGTGGGGGAAATGTGTGGCGAATCTCAGCGCTGTATCAGTCGTGCCAAGTATCGGCTCGCGATCCGAAGTTTTGGCCGCCCCTGGCCTAAGATCAAAGAGAGTAACGGCATACGCGAGAAATCCACTATTCAAATTTCTATTGAAGCAAAGCACAATTTATCTGAAACTTCCTGGCAGATTAAACCTGTGTGCCCGACCGAGACTCGAACTCGGGACCTTTGCCTTTCGCGGGCAAGTGCTCTACCAACTGAGCTACCGAAGCACGACTCACGCCCGGTACTCACAGCTTTACTTCTGCCAGTACCTCGTCTCCTACCTTCCAAACTTTACAGAAGCTCTCCTGCGCAGGAGAGCTTCTGTAAAGTTTGGAAGGTAGGAGACGAGGTACTGGCAGAAGTAAAGCTGTGAGTACCGGGCGTGAGTCGTGCTTCGGTAGCTCAGTTGGTAGAGCACTTGCCCGCGAAAGGCAAAGGTCCCGAGTTCGAGTCTCGGTCGGGCACACAGTTTTAATCTGCCAGGAAGTTTCATATCAGCGCACACTCCGCTGCAGAGTGAAAATCTCATTCTGGCACAATTTATCTGTTCTAATATCTCTTGCCAAGTCCGATTCGTCCGTCAGTCAACGTTCCCAGCGCTTTGCTTCACGCTCCGTTAGGCCCCAATTCGTGTATGCTCGCTGACATCAAACCCCCATCTCGAAAACTAGCGTTGGTTTAAGACGTTTCTCAACTCGCGAAAGGGAAAGCATTTCGGAAAACTTTTGGACTTTTCAGATCTGGAGAAACAACCAAATTGCTTCCTAACTTCCTCATCATTTCCTTGTCACAGAGTTCAACTCGCGTCCTGCACCCTACCACTGCCACTGACCGACTCCTCGATTTCACCAACTGCCCACATCTACACACCACTATTTTCACCTGCCGACATTTCGGCCGGTCAGCCTGCAGAGCAGAATGTAGTCCCTCACTGCGATTAGCCGCTCTCTGGTAAGTCCCGGAGTACATCTATAAAATGCTGCTGCCTGCCGACTCTTCAAGGCCACTGGGTGGGAAAACCACACTTGCCAGACCACCCTGTCGGGCCAGGCCAGCAGCCGTTAGTCGGATTAAGCGAAGCCCGTCCTTTATATTCAGGATGGAGAATAGCCGCAGTGCCAAACTGGCACTGTCACTCAACATAGCGACCGGCACTCGCCGACCTTCGCGGCCCCGGAATGGGCCGTTACAAATATTGTCCCTCGACTACAGGTATCGTTGATGAATGACGGCCGACATGTTGAGCAATTGCTATAAACAACATCGTCTCTGATAAAAATCAATTGTTGGGCAACTTACAGCGTTTTTATCGTATGAAGCGTCATCTGTTGGTCAATTTGAGCAATTTGTTTGGATTCAATAAAAATGTCAGTTCAAACATCTCTGTCAATTTTCACCTCTCCACCTACATAATTCCGTGAAGTATTGAATTTAGCGGACTTTAGGGTCACCCTGTATGTCCTATTCAGTTTCTTTTCCTCCTCTTGGTTACTTTCGGTAATTTGTGCTCCCACACCTCTCAGTACCTACTCATTTTCCTCCCAGCACTGTCGCTGAGAAATAATAATAACATCAATGGTCTCGCGCGCCGGGCGTGGGAAAATTGATGACGTAACGCCCGTCGGCTATAAGCGGCGTTGCTCGCGGGTTCGGCGTTTGCACAGAACAGCGCGTGCGGCCGCTGTACGGTACGTAAATCCTGCGCGGCGTGGCGAGCACATGTTTGGCTTTCAGGCCTTTGTGCGGTCGGCGCGTTGGGCGTGCGCTGGTGGCGGCATAATGGCGCGAGCACGCGCCGCTCGATGGCCTTTTCGTGTAATCGCCGTTTCCCGAAATGCAGCGCGGCCGGAAGCTGGGGGCGCCGCACGCTGCTGCTGCCAGTGGCCAGCACACCACAAATCATGGAGGGCCTGTGGTACAGCCACACGCCCTGTAATCGGTCCTCTCACACGGCCACAAACGGGTGCTACTCGCTCTCGCTTTTCATTCGCGTTGCGCTGCTCTACAGCGAAATCACCTACCAGCAGCACTGCCAAACAATGGTGTTGAGAAGCATTCCATTCACAAACACACCGGCGCCTCTATTAGAAAATCCTCTGACAGGAGTGTTATGCCATCAGCACTTCGACCGAACGCTAAGGGACACGCAAGTATTAGGCTGATGCACAAGTTCGTAGCGTTTTTACATAAGTTTAATAAACATAACAGATACTAATAACAGAAATATTTGTTTTGCAAATCAAACTGTCTTTTCCTGCTGCTAGTTACTTTATTTATCCCATACGCGTTTCGCCTTATCTTGTTCTAAGACATCAGTGGGATCTATAATGATACAGTTTTCTTAGTTATAGATTATCAAACAGTTCACTTCGCGATTTTTTGTAAAAAATGTAATTACTTACGATTTGCTGATCAGCGTTTCCTCACATCTGGTCTGGAGGTCGCACTGCCACTTTTATCACTGTTCTATATTCAACCCTTCGTGTTTTCGCCATCCACACACTGTTCAGCATGTTTCTCACTCTTTTTTGTGGTGGACTATTGTTCTTCTGTCAATCGATACAACTATTTCGTCGAACACTTCTTTTCAAAGCGTAAATATTGCGACTCCATTACGTGTTTCATCGTCTTTGGCGTGTTTACGTATGTGTCGCCAACCTAATGAAGTATATGTTCGTTACTAACTTCTGTTAATGCTGTTTATACCGTGCGCGTGCGTATGAGTGAGAGAGAGAGAGGGGGGGGGGGGCGGATAGTGCCGGTTTTTTTTTTGGGGGGGGGTGTTGTACTAGCTGTTAGCTAGTGTACTGACGGTTTTAAGGCCTTATATATTAATTGAGAACTCTTCCCATCGTTGCAGGTATACAGTATATATTATCGTAAGGATGGTTATTATGTGATACTTCGGCAACATAAATACATCGCTGCCCCATGTACTCTAGTGCGTACAGAGATCTGCTCTACGTACATTCTCAGCGGCAACTTAACGTACCAATGTCATTCCGATGCTCGAAAATCCAGTATGACGCAAGTTTTAATCCGCAACTTCAATGATTGGACCCTGTTTAGAGCGACAGTTGCCCTCTAGATTTTCTAGAGTCCATGCGGCGCCGGAAGAAGTTTCCGGAAGAAGTCCCGGTCGGCGCCTTGGGCTCAGCGAAGCTGCCTCGTCCCTGGCGGGTAAACAGCGTCGGTTATGCATATAAAACGCCAGGTGGGGCGTGCCTGAAATCCGCAACCATTAGCCGCGCCCCGCCTACGAAATTGAGGCCTAAGCCACCGGAAACAGGTTACGGCTGATGAAGCCCGCCCTAGTTCGCTAGAAAATAGATGCTGAAGATACTGTTACTGCCACAGAAAAGCGGAGCCACGATCGCAGAAGCGCTGATCAGCAGCTGAAATCACGTGACTGTTTTCGGCACTCAGACCGAGCTCTAGTGCTGTGACGTCACTCTGTCACGTAATTTCATATTGCGGAGCATTCCGTACCGTGAGAGGCAGACTCAGAAGCGTTAGATTTTTGCTTCGTGGACTGGAACGTGGCAAATGAGATGCAAGGGCGCTTTATATGTCACAATATGAGCTTAGAAGACACCATATTGGATGACGTTGTTCGTAGCTGAAGCAGGTATTTGCCGATTTTTTTTCTTTTTTGACTGTTGTAACTTAAATGGTGTGAATATATCCTCTTTAAAAACAACGGTATATTGGGAACGTCCCGAAAACGCATCTTTTTTGACACGATTTGTTAGAACACAATTACACCACAAACTTTTCGGTTTTGGTACTTTACTTATTATAGCTTGTGAGCTACGAACTATCCTGTTTCAAAGCACAGTTGCATTCAAATTTATCAAAAATGGGTCGTCTCTTTACTATCTACTGTGATTAAAAATAATGACACATCGATGGTTAAATTCTTTAGGACACTGTAAGAACATAGACATAGTCTCGAATATCATCCATCACTGTGGTATGGTGGACTAAGGAAGGAGCCCTGCTCACATCCTGCTTCCTGCAAATATTTTGTTATTCGCCTTCATGTTTTATAAACTATTCTGTCGCCTTATTATTCATTTAACTGGAAATGTGTACTGGAATTTCGATGTCATGTACACTGAGGCGACAAAAGCAATGGGGTAGCAACGTACCCATATGCAATGGCGGTAGTACTGCGTGCACAACGTATAAAAGGCAGTGCATCGGCGGAGCTGTCATTTGTACCCAGGTGATTCATGTGAGAACGTTTACGACGTAATTATGGCCGCACGATGGGATTTAACAGACTTTGAAAGCAGAATGGTAATGAGAGGTGGACGCATTCCTTTTTGGAAGCGGTTAGGGAATTTAACATCCCGAGATCCACAGTTTGAACAGTGTGCCGAGACGACCAGGTGTCAGGCATTACCTCTCAGCACGGACAACGCAGTAGTCGATGGCCTTCACTTAATGACGGCGAGTAGCGGCCTTTGCCTAGGGTTGTCAATGCTAGCAGACAAGCACCACTGCGTGAAATAACCACAGAAATAAATGTGGGACGTACGACGAATGTATCCGTTAAGGCAGGGCCGCGAAATTTGACGCTGATGGGCTACGGCAGCAGATGACCAACCAAAGTGCTTTGCTAACGGCACGACATCGCCTGTAGCTCGTCTCCAGGGCTCGTGACCATATCGGGTGGACCCTGTGCGACTGGAAAACCGTGGCCTGGTCAGACAAGTACCATTTCAGTTAGCAAGAGTTGGTGGTAGGATTCGATTGTTGCGCAGATCCCACGAAGCCTTGGAACCAACTAGTCAACAAGGCACTGCAAAATTTGGAAATTTGTGGTGAGATGTTATGGGACCAAACTGCTGAGGTCACAATTACTTAATCGAACTTAAATTAACTTACGTTAAGGACACACACACTCACTCATGCGCGACGGAGAACTTGAACCTCCGACGGGAGGAGTCACGCGGGCCGTCACAAGGCGCTTCAGACCGCACGGCTACCCCGCGCGGCTCAACAAGGCACTGTGTAAGATAAGCTGATGGTGGCTCCATAATGGTGTGGGCTGCGTTTATATGGAATGGACTGGTTCCTCTGGTACAAATGAATCTATCATTGTATGGAAATGGTTACGTTCGGCTGCTTGGAGGCCTTCTGCAGCCATTCATGGACTTCATGTTCCCAAACGACTACATAATTTCTTATGGATGACAGTGCGCTATGTCACAGTGTCACAACTGTTCGCGACTGGTTTGAAGAACATTCTGGACAGTTCGAGCAAATGATTAGGCCGCCCAGAACACATATGGGACATAATTGAGAGGAAAGTTGGTGCGCGACTTGTTGAGTTCATGTCACGTCAACTCGCTCCACTACGCCGGGAAAAAGCATATAAGACACGATTTTAGGGGTATCCGATGACTTTTGTCCCTCTGTGCATAAAGAGGTGCATCACTGGCTGGTTCCCCTGCAGTTCTTTATACTACAGACCTATCAACATGGCTAGCATTTGAAAAAGGGAGCAAGTGTGCATTTTAATAGACGCAATGGAAGAGGATCAATTTTTGTACAACTTCAAATAACTGCCACAACGAACATTACCGAATGGTGGCGTCTTCCTGCAAATTTGAAAAAGTAAATTGCGTTTGTCAGCACA
Organism: Schistocerca nitens; assembly: GCF_023898315.1. Classification (NCBI taxonomy): domain Eukaryota; kingdom Metazoa; phylum Arthropoda; class Insecta; order Orthoptera; family Acrididae; genus Schistocerca; species Schistocerca nitens. Next base: position 1,157,112,244 of record NC_064614.1, on the reverse strand, counting down.
ACTCCAACAATCATTAACAGAGCTAACGTAGCTAATTTTACGCGCGTCCAATTTCGTACATGTACTGTGAGGTTTGCGCCCCATATACAGTCGATAGTTACAATTGGAGAGAACGTTCCATGTGATATACCGTCTCCCTTCTGAGCGTACACCAACCACATTGGTTCAAATGGCTCTGAGCACTATGGGACTTAAATTCTGAGGTCATCAGTCCCCTAGAACTTAGAACTACTTAAACCTAACTAACCTATCACACATCCATGCCCGAGGCAGGGTTCGAACTTGCGACCGTAGTGGTCGCGCGGTCCCAGACTGTAGCGCCTAGAACCGCTCGGTCACACCGGCCGGCTAACCACATTGGAAACCACGTTTTGCTGTGCTTTACGTTGAAAAACACGCACATTGTATAGAAAGCATACGTTTAATGGAATCTGTGTGTCTTAGAGGACTTTTTTCTGCTCTTCAGGGCAGTAAGCGATATGGTTAGTATTTGAAGAAAGGAACCAACGTTGCGGCTACTTTTCAAGATCTTCTTTGTGGCGATATAAATGCTGTGCTTGTAATGTGTTTGGTGTCCCAGTTCGATGGTATTGCGACCACACTACCTCTGTTCGTTATCCTGTATCACGAGGTAAGGGGGACAACACGTATGTTGTGGTCGGCACCGAACATGGTATCTAGGTTACTTACTACCTCTTTCTTGTAAGAAACAGTATTTCCTGACGACGTCATGAATGGAGGCCTTCATATAATAGACCATATATAACCTCCTCCCTCAAAACGCACCCTGAAGGCGATTCTTTCCTCCGTGACATCAGACACGATAATGATAGAGTACTGAAGTTTGCTGTTAGAAGAAAATCAGAATCTAAAGTTATACAGGCCTTCAACAACCAAGCGCGATATTTTCATACTCTCTCGCTCGCTACGCGCAAACTATTGGTCCTACATAAAAATGAACGTTTAACGTAGTTAAATTTTGTACTGGATATTCGCCAGAGGCTGTAGTTTTCCAGTTGTTGAAGAAAAACGTACAGCAGTGACCTTCAAAACGCACGCACTTGAACACTCAGCCCACACCGGTGGGGATTTCTGCTATTTTGTTCATCACCACTGCATAAAAATTTGCGACTGCACGAATTGTTTCTCACGTTCGACCTTTTTTGGTCTTCATTGACTAGCCTTATTACGCCAACGGCTTACTCGAGCACTTACAAATTGTAAAACTGAGGTCTATGCAAATTTTGCCGCACAATTTTGTGACTGTTAACAACATAAAACAAATAATCACACAATTATGTCGCTGTTCTCGTCACGCTTTCTGAGTATGAAACTAAGGAGCTTGTAAGGGTTAAGTCTGGATCCAATTGTCAACGTAATGTTCACAAAAGTCGTTTTTCTTTCGTTAGCCTTATGGGCACGTTTAAATTAGTAATGTTAACGAAATAGCCGACTATGCTGGTCGCGTAATAGCCTAATCAACAGATCGGAAAGGTCGAATGTCGGGAATAGACCGTATAGTCGGAAATTTTTGAACAGTAGTAGGGGGGGAGTGCCACTAACAACATACTAGAAGTCCTGATTGTCGAGGGATGAGCGTCGGGGGTGGGGGTGCATTCGCAGGTCGCTAATGTAGGTTTTTCTTAAATAACTCGGAAACTGAGGCTTTCAGTGAAAACATATCACAGTAAAAAATTTAACTACATTAAATTTCCTACGAAAAGAGGTCCTGTTCATTTTTTGCTCTAGGACTAATAGTTTGCCCGTAGCGAGCAAGACAATATGAAAATTACGCGGATGGCCTTTAGAGGCCAGATATAACATTGCGAGTTGCATAAAACGAGCCGTAGTGGCAGCTGAATCATCCTGAAGAGATCTAGCTAACTTCGTGATATTAAGGATTGTAAATAAAATTTAAAAAAACAAATATTTAATATACAAATTGCGTATTTTCATGTAAAAGACAATTACATTACTCCACTGACCCATGATAAAGAACACTTAAGAAATGAATAACTGTTAAAGTTATAAAACATAGTACACAAAGTGCGCATGCTGCCTAATTTCATTATAGTATACCTAATTGTGTACACTATATACTTAATTTCGTGATAATGTGCTTAATTCCTTGGTAATTTTCTTTTACATTGTTAAAGTTTACTTAGCACACTTTTCGCACATTTTCATCATGAGAGTCAGTGTCACTAACAAACATTTACACAAATATTACACATAAAACCGTAGCAACAGGTGAATCGATAAACTGACAACTTTCAAGGGACCATCGCAGACAAAAATAACACAGAGCACAAGCACTGTTCTTCTTTCCACAGCTGTAGCTCTTTACAAGTGGCACAGATGTCATCATTTCTTTTGTTCTTTGAATTCTGTTTATCAAAATGGTTCAAATGGCTCTGAGCACTATGGGACTTAACTGCTGTGGTCATCAGTCCCCTAGAACTTTAGAACTACTTAAACCTAACTAACCTAAGTACATCACACATATCCATGCCCGAGGCAGGATTCGAACCTGCGACCGTAGCGGTCGCGCGGTTCCAGACTGCAGCGCCTAGAACCGCTCGACCACTAAGGCCGGCTTCCGTTTATCCTTAGACATTGAAAAATGTGTTGCGTTACTTATTAACGCAACTCGTATTTCGATCAACAGGAACCCGAAACATATGTCACACCTTGCCACTGGTCGGTTTCAAACCCGAGAGGAATTGCTGCCGTGGATTACTGCAGGTCCATGTAATATAGCTTTCGAACGAACACTGCGAAAGGAGCTGCATGGAGTGGACATTTGTAGTCGGTTACTTCGCCCATAGCAGCACATAGAGCTAGCTGTACGTCTTCAATGTGCCAAACAAACAGGAACTAAACGGTAGCTAACTGGGAGCATGTGGTCCGCCGAGTCACTCTCGTTGATGTGACTTACGTCGTTCTGGAGTGCCTACTATTTGAAATTGTAAGAGCGTGAGTGTGAAATCCATCGTCGCCTGCTGTCAGGCCGGTTTGATATGGATTCGCACTTGAGTTTTGTTGCTGTTGTTGTGGTCTTCAGTCCTGAGACTGGTTTGACGCAGCTCTCCATGCTACTCTATCCTGTGCAAGCTTCTTCATCTCCCAGTACCTACTGCAACCTACATCCTTCTGAATCTGCTTAGTGTATTCATCTCTTGGTCTCCCTCTACGATTTTTACCCTCCACGCTGCCCTCCAATGCTAAATTTGTGATCCCTTGATGCCTCAAAACATGTCCTACCAACCGATCTCTTCTTCTAGTCAAGTTGTGCCACAAACTTCTCTTCTCCCCAATCCTATTCAATACCTCCTCATTAGTTACGTGGTCTACCCACCTTATCTTCAGCATTCTTCTGTAGCACCACATTTCGAAAGCTTCTATTCTCTTCTTGTCCAAACTGGTTATCGTCCATGTTTCACTTCCATACATGGCTACACTCCATACAAATACTTTCAGAAACGACTTCCTGACACTTAAATCTATACTCGATGTTAACAAATTTCTCTTCTTCAGAAACGATTTCCTTGCCATTGCCAGTCTACATTTTATAATCTCTCTACTTCGACCATCATCAGTTATTTTACTCCCTAAATAGCAAAACTCCTTTACTACTTTAAGTGTCTCATTTCCTAATCTAATCCCCTCAGCATCACCCGATTTAATTTGACTACATTCCATTATCCTCGTTTTGCTTTTGTTGATGTTCATCTTATATCCTCCTTTCAAGACACTGTCCATTCCGTTCAACTGCTCTTCCAAGTCCTTTGCTGTCTCTGACAGAATTACAATGTCATCGGCGAACCTCAAAGTTTTTACTTCTTCTCCATGAATTTTAATACCTACTCCGAATTTTTCTTTTGTTTCCTTTACTGCTTGCTCAATATACAGATTGAATAACATCGGGGAGAGGCTACAACCATGTCTCACTCCTTTCCCAACCACTGCTTCCCTTTCACGCCCCTCGACTCTTATAACTGCCATCTGGTTTCTGTACAAATTGTAAATAGCCTTTCGCTCCCTGTATTTTACCCCTGCCACCTTCAGAATTTGAAAGAGAGTATTCCAGTTAACGTCGTCAAAAGCTTTCTCTAAGTCTACAAATGCTAGAAACGTAGGTTTGCCTTTTCTTAATCTTTCTTCTAAGATAAGTCGTAAGGTTAGTATTGCCTCACGTGTTCCAACATTTCTACGGAATCCAAACTGATCTTCCCCGAGGTCCGCTTCTACCAGTTTTTCCATTCGTCTGTAAAGAATTCGCGTTAGTATTTTGCAGCTGTGACTTATTAAACTGATAGTTCGGTAATTTTCACATCTGTCAACACCTGCTTTCTTTGGGATTGGAATTATTATATTCTTCTTGAAGTCTGAGGGTATTTCGCCTGTCTCATACATCTTGCTCACCAGATGGTAGAGTTTTGTCATGACTGGCTCTCCCAAGGCCATCAGTAGTTCTTGAGTTTTATGTGAAGTTTTCTTGCCAGATGCCTTTTATCCTCGAATGCCCCCATCAAGTCTTACACGCAGTTCCTCTACTGGTAATTTCACATACATATTATAGCAGTGTTATTAAATCTGTGCACCGCGGTGTACTGGTGCACCAAGAATGATCACCTGGGGGACCAAGGATTTGTTTCGTAATTAGTGGCAAAGAAAGTCATTGTGGAAAATTTCATTCCTGGTGTCAACCTGGGTTGGCCATCGTGTCCCACGTCAAATTCTGCATTTTTAAATTGAAACTGACTAGAAAAAAGGTGTTGCATTACTTAAAGAACGCCCCTCGTAGTAATGGCTGTCCCTACACTGCTCTATGCAAGTGAATTGTGGACAATTTACAAACGACAAGAAAGTTTGACGCAGGACAGATTAAGAAACAGTGATATTAAAAAAGAATTATACATATTTAACGTAAGAAACAAAACTGAAGACAACAGAAGAAAATGGAGTGAACATCTCGACAGAATGAACATTAGCAGATCACGTTACAAAATCAGAAATTATAATCCGGTAAGCCAAAAACGTTTTTGAAGCACAAGGAATAGTCGGACACTGTAACACGCAAATGCCTAATACCTGAAATGCGAAAGAAGAAGAAGAGAAAGAGGAAGAAGAAGAAATGTTTATGGTTACACGTATAATCATCAGTTTTAATACTTCTCCACTAACTGTGCAAATCTGTTCTCGCTGAATATGAAAGAACGAAAAATAGATTAATATTTAATAACATGGAAAACAATATTTTCAGACACGAAGGAGTAACGATCGTATTATTTATACATTAATGTAGCATCATAAGTTAAAAAAACCTATAGAAGGTAGCTGTTTCAGTTGCGATCCTTTGTCCACAGACGTACGTTTTCATTCTACTCTGCCCACACAAGTCACTTCGTCTTTGAGTAATTACAGCCTTGTTTCTTTTTACCACTGTACAGCCTTGAATCAATTTTTAACTTTTAGCGTTGATTCCCTTGACAATATTTAGCCCTAATCCTCCCTCAATTACCAAATCAAATGTTCTTTGATATTTCAGGGCACGACGTACAATCCATCCTTGAAGAACGTCAAAGAAAGAGCATGACAAAAGGCAGATAGAGACTGTGATGTTTCTGAGAGTTTCAACATACATGCTCTCCACAACTTTCTGTGAGAGAAAACTGAAGGATAGTTGAAGAAGATGCTGATGGTTAATCATAAAAGTACTAGAGAAGTTTCTATCGGAGGTTCGAGTCCTCCCTCGGGCATGGGTGTATGTGTTTATCCTTAGGATAATTTAGGTTAAGTAGTGTGTACGCTTAGGGACTGATGACCTTAGCAGTTAAGTCCCATAAGATTTCACACACATTTTTGAACTAGAGAAGTGGTAGTCGTTGTGGTAGAAGGTGGAAGACCGGCAAAGGATTCACTTGTAGGTTCCTGAACATAAACTAGTTTAATACCGAATCACTAGAATGACCAGCTGAGGTGACGAGAAGAAGAACTTTAACCTGGGCAGTGTATAGTGAAATCTACAGCTAACCTTTCTGAACGTGCCTAACTGTACGATGCATATCCCACCGTTACAATGGTTACTCATGTGATCCTTTGGCAGACACAGGTATCTATCTTGCTAGCATACCTAGCCGACGTCGGCCGTACAAAGCAGTGAGAAAGCCATTTTCTTCCGGCAGTAGAAAGGGAAACGCGTCAGCCTACATTACGCCTCCCCATAGAAGGAAGTGGACGACCTTAACGAGACGTTTAGCTTGACAGTTGGGAAATTCTGCAGCTGCATGTATGGACGAAGGTTTTTAAATCAAAATGCTGCGCACAAATTTTTCATCTTTCACCTATGGCTGAAAAATGAGCACATCACAGTATAATTTCCGGTAGCTATTTTCAATAAACTAAGGCTGTACTTTGGTGGGTAATTCTGTATTCTGAACCACTGTAATCAGAAAATACTTATTTTGTTTTAAAATGTACTCGTATTGCTCTGAGAATGTTGTTCTCCGCAACTCCTAGTGCGGATTCAGATTGCGGAGAAATGGAGCGTCTTGGAGAATCAAACATGGATGAGATTCAGCAGCAGGAGAGGAGAAAAAAATTAAATACACATATAATGTACGAAATCAATTTGAGAACAAAGAAGTCCATGACAGACACAAATACTGCGGACAGGTTAGTGGGACATCAGCTACGGTAACGACGCTGGAGGGAGCAGGGGAAAAGCTGTGTAAGAAAACAAGAACCTGTAAAAGTAATCATGGATGATATTGGATGCAACGGCTGAGCAGAGGTGAGAAGATCATCACAAGACAGGAAAGGTGGACGAGGGCATTAAACCAGTCGCAAGATGACTTTTCTCTCGCAGAGTTGTACAGTACACACTTAATATAAGATAGCCATGATGTGTGTCTATCCATCTGTCACATTTATGACACATTCAGAAAATAAGCAGAACAGTTTTTATTATTATTAAGTACTGCACTGTAAACAGTATGTTGGGTTTCTTTTGATGATGATGTTGTTTGGTTTGCGGGGCGTTCAAATGTTCGGCCATCAGCACCCATACAAAGTCCCGCTGTTTACACAGTCAAATTTTTTAGCCGCTGTCACGAATGATGATGATGATGATGATTATGAGGACACCACAAACACCCAGTCCCCAGGCAGAGAAAATCCCCAACCCCGTGGGGAATCGAGCCCGGGACCCCGTAATCCAGAGGCAGCACGTTAGCCACTAGAGCACGAACTGCGGACGGGTTTGTTTTTGTTTATGTTTTGTAAGTTTCCATCACCTCTTTCTGTACACAAGACGTTGTCCTACCGCTGTCAGAGTTCGTGTCTACGTTGCAGAATCAGTGGTGTAGATATAGTTTCAGTGAAATACAAATGTATCTGTAGAACAAAGGGAATAATAACTTACGGCCGAAAAAAAGCGAGCTAAAGATTAAACTGCTGAGGTCTAGTTCTAAAAGATTCTTGGTAGAGTTCAATCACCCTATTTACGAAAGACGATTGAGAACTTTGAGTGAGTTACATAGCATACCCAAGAGCAGAATTAAGTTCAAGAAAATCACCAATCAAGAGAATCGCCAAGAAGAATCGACGTACAATGGAGTAGTAAAGTATTACGTTTTCGAAGTTCACTGAGACTGTAGAATAATGCGACAGCAAATAACACCATTTCAGTTGCGAAGTAATCACTGAAAATGCGCAGAAAAATAAAAGTGTTAGTAAGGCAACGAGAAAGAAACGGGGGATAACAAGAAACACTTCGGCTGATCAACGAAAGATACAAAAAATAAGGAAAATGAAGGATTACAGCACATATAGAAAATAGTAAACTAAAGAAAAATGGGTGCACAAAATAGTGATGTAATCGAAAAGGGAATGGTTGTCATAAGAGGAGATTCGGTGAAATTAAATACAAAGGTGCCAATGCTGGAAACGTGATTGCAATTCCTCTGTTAAATGCAGAGAGAGCAGACAGGTGAAAACACAACACTGACGGCCCCTATGAGTGGGAGGAACTGGCGTGATAGAAATATGGTTGTCAAGTTGGAAGGCCCCCCCCCCCCCCCCATGAACCATGGACCTTGCCGTTGGTGGGGAGGCTTGCGTGCCTCAGCGATACAGATGGCCGTACCGTAGGTGCAACCACAACGGAGGGGTATCTGTTGAGAGGCCAGACAAACATGTGGTTCCTGAAGAGGGGCAGCAGCCTTTTCAGTAGTTGCAGGGGCAACAGTCTGGATGATTGACTGATCTGGCCTTATAACATTAACCAAAACGGCCTTGCTGTGCTGGTACTGCGAACGGCTGAAAGCAAGGGGAAACTACAGCCGTAATTTTTTCCCGAGGACATGCAGCTTTACTGTATGATTAAATGACGATGGCGTCCTCTTGGGTAAAATATTCCGGAGGTAAAATAGTCCCCCATTCGGATCTCCGGGCGGGGACTACTCAAGAGGACGTCGTTATCAGGAGAAAGAAAACTGGCGTTCTACGGATCGGAGCGTGGAATGTCAGATCCCTTAATCGGGCAGGTAGGTTAGAAAATTTAAAAAGGGAAATGGATCGGTTAAAGTTAGATATAGTGGGAATTAGTGAAGTTCGGTGGCAGGAGGAACAAGACTCTTGGTCAGGTGATTACAGGGTTATAAATACAAAATCAAATAGGGGTAATGCAGGAGTAGGTTTAATAATGAATAAAAAAAATAGGAGTGCGGGTTAGCTACTACAAACAGCATAGTGAACGCATTATTGAGGCCAAGATAGACACAAAGCCCATGCCTACTACAGTAGTACAAGTTTATATGGCAACTAGCTCTGCAGATGATGAAGAAATTGATGAAATGTATGACGACATAAAAGAAATTACTCAAGTAGTGAAGGGAGACGAAAATTTAATAGTCATGGGTGACTGGAATTCGTCAGTAGAAAAAGGGAGAGAAGAAAACATAGTAGGTGAATATGGATTGGGGGGAAGAAATGAAAGAGGAAGCCGCCTTGTAGAATTTTGCACAGAGCATAACTTAATCATAGCTAACACTTGGTTCAAGAATCATAAAAGAAGGTTGTATACCTGGAAGAATCCTGGAGATACTAAAAGGTATCAGATAGATTATATAATGGTAAGACAGAGATTTAAGAACCAGATTTTAAATTGTAAGACATTTCCAGGGGCAGATATGGATTCTGACCACAATCTATTGGTTATGAACTGCAGATTGAAACTGAAGAAACTGCAAAAAGGTGGGAATTTAAGGAGATGGGACCTGGATAAACTGACTAAACCAGAGGTTGTAGAGAGTGTCAGGGAGAGCATAAGGGAACTATTGACAGGAATGGGGGAAAGAAATACAGTAGAAGAAGAATGGGTAGCTCTGAGGGATGAAGTAGTGAAGGCAGCAGACGATCAAGTAGGTAAAAAGACGAGGGCTAATAGAAATCCTTGGGTAAAAGAAGAAATATTGAATTTAATTGATGAAAGGAGAAAATATAAAAATGCAGTAAATGATGCAGGCAAAAAGGAATACAAACGTCTCAAAAATGAGATCGACAGAAAGTGCAAAATGGCTAAGCAGGGATGGCTAGAGGACAAATGTAAGGATGTAGAGGCTTGTCTCACCAGGAGTAAGATATATACTGCCTACAGGAAAATTAAAGAGACCTTTGGAGAGAAGAGAACCCACTTGTATGAATATCAAGAGCTCAGATGGCAACCCAGTTCTAAGCAAAGAAGGGAAGGCAGAAAGGTGGAAGGAGTATATAGAGGGTCTATACAGGGGCGATGTTCTTGAGGACAATATTATGGAAATGGAAGAGGATGTAGATGAAGACGAAATGGGAGATAAGATACTGCGTGAAGAGTTTGACAGAGCACTGAAAGACCTGAGTCGAAACAAGGCCCCAGGAGTAGACAACATTCCATTGGAACTACTGACGGCCTTGGGAGAGCCAGTCATGACAAAACTCTACCATCTGGTGAGCAAGATGTATGAGACAGGTGAAATACCCACAGACTTCAAGAAGAATATAATAATTCCAATCCCAAAGAAAGCAGGTGTTGACAGATGTGAAAATTACCGAACTATCAGTTTAATAAGCCACAACTGCAAAATACTAACGCGAATTCTTTACAGACGAATGGAAAAACTGGTAGAAGCGGACCTCGGGGAAGATCAGTTTGGATTCCGTAGAAATGTTGGAACACGTGAGCCAATACTAACCTTACGACTTGTCTTAGAAGAAAGATTAAGAAAAGGCAAACCTACGTTTCTAGCATTTGTAGACTTAGAGAAAGCTTTTGACAATGTTAACTGGATTACTCTCTTTCAAATTCTGAAGGTGGCAGGGATAAAATACAGGGAGCGAAAGGCTATTTACAATTTGTACAGAAACCAGATGGCAGTTATAAGAGTCGAGGAGCACGAAAGGAAAGCAGTGGTTGGGAAAGGAGTGAGACAGGGTTGTAGCCTCTCCCCGATGTTATTAAATCTGTATATTGAGCAAGCAGTAAAGGAAACAAAAGAAAAATTTGGAGTAGGTATTAAAATTCATGGAGAAGAAGTAAAAACTTTGAGGTTCGCCGATGACATTGTAATTCTGTCAGAGACAGCAAAGGACTTGGAAGAGCAGTTGAACGGAATGGACAGTGTATTGAAAGGAGAATATAAGATGAACATCAACAAAAGCAAAACGAGGATAATGGAATGTAGTCAAATTAAATCGGGTGATGCTGAGGGAATTAGATTAGGAAATGAGACACTTAAAGTAGTAAAGGAGTTTTGCTATTTAGGGAGTAAAATAACTGATGATGGTCGAAGTAGAGAGGATATAAAATGTAGACTGGCAATGGCAAGGAAATCGTTTCTGAAGAAGAGAAATTTGTTAACATCGAGTATAGATTTAAGTGTCAGGAAGTCGTTTCTGAAAGTATTTGTATGGAGTGTAGCCATGTATGGAAGTGAAACATGGACGATAGCTAGTTTGGACAAGAAGAGAATAGATGCTTTCGAAATGTGGTGGTACAGAAGAATGCTGAAGATAAGGTGGGTAGATCACGTAACTAATGAGGAGGTATGGAGTAGGATTGGGGAGAAGAGAAGTTTGTGGCACAACTTGACTAGAAGGAGGGATCGGTTGGTAGGACATGTTTTGAGGCATCAAGGGATCACAAATTTAGCGTTGGAGGGCAGCGTGGAGGGTAAAAATCGTAGAGGGAGACCAAGAGATGAATACACTAAGCAGATTCAGAAGGATGTAGGTTGCAGTAGGTACTGGGAGATGAAGAAGCTTGCACAGGATAGAGTAGCATGGAGAGCTGCATCAAACCAGTCTCTGGACTGAAGACCACAACAACAACAACAAGTTGGAAGGAATAGCGGAATCAGATGCTGGCAGAGCACTGTAAGGTGATGGTGACATACGTTGTGCGGACGACATTTGGGTCTTTGGAGCCCTTAGGAAAATCTGTAAGATATGAGAGTGGTTAAAGTAAATCGCTAAACCCGCCCGGCGGACTAGTGTCGAGGTCCGGTGTGCCGGCCAGCCTGTGGTTTTTAAGGCGGTTTTCCATCTGCCTCGGCGAATGCGGGCTGGTTCCCCTTATTCCGCCTCAGTTACACTACGTCGGCGATTGATGCGCAACATGTCTCCACGTACGCGTACACCATAATTACTCTACCACGCAAACATTGAGGTTACACTCATCTGGAATGAGACGTTACTGGGGGGGGGGGGGAGCGGGGGGGGGGGGGTCCCCTGGGTCCCGAACCGCACAATAACCCTACGTTCGGTGTGGGGAGACGGTGGACTGCTGTAGCCTGTTATGGGCTTGTGTACCACTGAGGGCAACGGCGGGGACGAAGCGTCTCCGTCGTTTCTAGGTCCCCAGTTCAATACATACATACTGAAACACGTATGTTGTGCGGCAGCGATGCTGAGGCATTGTAGAATCTCTGACCAGAGCAGTTGCGCTCGAAGCGCAGTCGCGTAATGTAGTGTGTCGCGAGCAGTCGCGTAAAGTAGTTTGTTGGTAGCTGTCGCGGAGAGTAGTATGTCTGTAGCAGTTGCGTCGGCGGGCGTCGGGACAGCGATGGTCAAGATTCAGGACAAGGTATAATTTTATTAAATAAATGTTTATGCAGCTTTGCGCTTATCAGATAATGTAAGGTCCACTCATTGTAATTTAACTTTCAAAAATCGTCCCCAATAATAATTTGGATTTAAAAACAAATTTACAAACAATCATTCAAATTCCCTCCATTTCCCTTTAACAAAATTTTTTTAAAAAAAAAAAAAAAAAAAAAAAAAAAGAGGCAATTGCAATGTTTTTCCTCCAAGCCGCAGCCAACAATAAGAGCAGAATTTTGACATGCAGTTTTAATAAGGTAAGAAATTTATTCTGAATTCGCACAGGGCAAAGACCGACATTTCGGTTAAATTGATTTTTGAGTATCACTGTAGTTTCATTGTCATGGGATTCTCGTTCATTATTTTATGGGAACTTGCACTTGAGTCAGATAGCGAGCTTTTATTTAATTGTCTTTGTCATTAATATTTTGCGGGAGGCTACACTTGGCTCCATTTCTATTAAGTAAAATCATTCAATATTATTGTGGGGAGGTTACACTTGGCGACACCCAGTCCAGGATCGTATTTCGTAGAGAATCTTTTGAAAAACAGTCAGATATCTGCTCTTATTTCTTAGATATAATTAGGATTTGGCGCAACGCTTTTACTAATCTTGTGACTTTCTTTCTACAGGTCAACGGCAATTCGTTGCTCTGTTGTATTTGTGTGTTGATTTTGCATTGTGCTTATTTGTTTTGTGATTAATTGTGACTATTGTGAAAATGCCGCGAAAGACTGTGAATAGTGTATCGCGAGGTATCATGAACGACATGACCGAATTAAATAACTTCACCAATAGTACTAGTGACACGCAGTGCAATGATGACAATCCTGCGTTCACTAACAGTCAGTGCGTTCCAATCGCGAATGACGACTTTTACCTTAATGATGAACAAGAGAACTCAATTGTCTCCTCTGTTAATTTGACGACAATTGATGACGCGGGGCGTTCTGTTGGAATGAGCGCTGCCCAGCTTAACACACCCGGTTTGGAAAATTCAAATAACGTACAAACAAATTTCTCTAATGAGAATGAGCAGGATACACAAAGTACGACGGATTTATTTAATTCCGAAATAGTGAGTGACAGTGTACGTCCGACTGATAATTCTTTTTGTAAATTGCAGAATGGCCAAATGGTCACACAAAGCGCGACAATTCCAGATCCACCATTAAACAGTACAGATAATAGAGTAGGTAATGTTACTGAGGATCCAATCATGGCATTGTTGCTACGAATTAATGAACGTATAGAAAAACTAGATAACGATTCCAAACAAAATAAAGAAGAGTCCAAACAACAGAGTGAAAATCTCAAACAACACTTAAATGAAAAATTAGACAACAGTAGTGAAAATCTCAAGCAAGTTAGTGAACAGGTCAAACAACAGAACGAAAAACAAGACAAGCTAAATGAAAAATTAGATAACAATTCCAGACAGTTCAATGAAAAATTAGATAACAATTCCAGACAGTTAAATGAAAAATTAGATAACAATTCCAGACAGTTAAGTGAACAAATTAGAGCCGTTGCCGCGCAGTGCCATGACACTAAGGTACAGTTACGCGAGGAAATCGAGGCTTGTTCAAAAAAAAGTAGCGAAGAAATTAAGTCTGTTGCTCAGGAATTAAGGGAATTGCAAACAGCTGCAACAGAAACACTTAGAGCGGAAATCAGTACAGTCGCTAAACAATGCTCTGAAAAAGCTACACAATTACGCGACGAGTTTAAAGCAATGACAGTAGAACTTTCGCGCACAATGGATGAAAAGATTGACGCGAAATTCGAACAACAGAACACTCAAATTAACGAACGTCTTAGTCTTCACATAGAAAACAGTAATACGCGTTTTCGTAAATTTATTGATGATCAAAATAAAGTAAAACGCCAAGTAATGGAAACAATCACTGCACAGAGACAAGAAGACAAACGTAAAATGTTTGCGAAGGCAAAAACGTATGTAGACAATAATATTGCCACAGTTTCGGACAAAATTAATACCATCGAACAGTCAAACACAGAATTACGTGACGAAATTTCTGATCTGAAATCGAAAACAGACACATACATAACAGATTTTCAAACAGTGACCGATAGACTTGAACAATTAGAACTAACACAGGATTCCGATGTCGTGAAAGCTGATGTTAAAAAACTGAACGAAACTACACGTAGATTGCAAAACCAGATTAATGCCACTGACACTAAAACCGATGATCAGGTAAAAATACTGACTGAAAAATGTGATGAATTGGCCAGTCGTATTGATGTCATCGAGAGCACTAATGACAATAAATCAGACGATACTTCACCGGTTTCATTCAACCAAACACCTGAATTTCAAAATTTACAGCAGACAATTAATGAGATCGATTCGTCTAATAACACCTTGCGTAGAAAACTGTCAAGTTTACAGCAAGAAGTAACAGAGATGAAAAACACTTCAGTTAATAACACAGCACAGCAGACGCCACTTTTCGAACATTTGCCAGACTCGCGCAACGCGTATAATTTGTGTAATCAACAGAGAGTACGGGACTTAGATTCAGAAATGACACAGAGAAACAGATTCTCACACAAACCTGAACGTATTCTTAAAATCAGTGACGAGAACGTAGATTATGAGCAATTTGCATTTGTAAGAAAATCTAAGGAATTTAATAATGACAGAGCACAGGTACACGATTTGAACTGGTTACGTCGATTTATTTTTGTACTTTCACCATTATTACCTGTAATGCAGAAACGAGCTTTGAACCTGTTACGACAATTTGCTATTGTACTTTCATCAGTATTGCCTATAATGCAGAAAGTGGAATTAGCATGGATACTACAATTTTCTTCTGAATTTATACCGCCATTGCCTGTGACGCAAAAGTTAAATTTTATTTGCAGTGCGTAATAGACCTCAGGGGATTCATTACGCTTTAATGAATATGTGCCGTAGCGAGCATAGGGCCCCGAGCTGTAGTAGTGCTGTTTCATCTTTAGTTTTCTGCACTGCTGCCTTCTCTTCTACTATCCTTTATATCTATCAAAACAGCTCTTTAACTATTGCTCTTCCTAGAATTAAGAAAAATGAGTAATGAAAACCCGATATGACAATTTTACCGAATGTGACAATTTTCATTAGGCACTCCAGAACTACCAGCGTAATTTTAATATCAGATAAAATTTTAATCATCAGTACGTACAAAATTTTCATTGACAGCAAACGCATTTTTTTGGTAACAATAGACGTTTTCCACCACAACAGCATGAAAGTCAGCCGCTTAGTATGCGTAACCAACAATGGAATGCACAAGGTCAACCAGGCTTTAATGTTTCGCCGCGTGCACGTATAGTCCCTGATACAACAAATGGTAACGCACGGCAGCAAAGGAACAACTACGTACAGAAAACACAGTATTTCAATTCCTATCGCAATGCACCGTATAGGAACGACTATTACGACAGACGTAGAAATAATGAGGACAATTTTCAGCGTACATCTAACAACAGTCGGTCATACCAACAGCAAAATTATCCACAAGAACCTATTCTCATGAATGAACCCGACAGTAGGTATCATCCAGAGCGTAATACGTCTGGAAGAAGTAATAGAACTGTTCAAATAGTAGAAATGCCACGGAATCCTCCTGATAATAGTAACACGTCAGATAGAATCTGACTAGATACCGTACAGGACGCATCTTCCAATAACACAAGCACTAGTTTTGACACGCAAAATGTTGTTCACGAGAATGTAATTACGTTTGACGACATCAGAGACACTCTTTTGCAGGAAAAACCAATTGTTCAGAAAACCATTTCACATCCTGTCATCGAAATTAAAATAGGTTCATCGAAATTTTCAGCAGTAATTGATTCCGGATCACCTATGTCAGTAATAAATGAGGAAACTTTTAATGAGTGCAACAAAGAGAATATTTATCCTACATTACCTTTAGGCAAAACGAAAGTAAAAGGAGCAGTATCGAGTAAAGGAGTAGACGTTAAATTACAGACACATTTATCATTTTGTATTGGAGGTCATACTTTTCACTCAAATTTTTGGATTGTTCCCTTGTTGACAACAGACGTAATTTTAGGTACTAATTTTCTCGTACAACACGACGCAGTGGTTGACTTTCAAAATTCTTATTTAATGTTGAAGGACGAAAATGTGCAATTGGCTTTAGAATTTCAGCACTCATTATCATCAGAAGAGGAAACAATTAATTGTACAGAGGTCATTTCAGTATTGCGTAACATAGACTGTAATCCCACATTGTTCACGGATACGTACGTACACAACTATAATACTCCAGACGAAACTGACTACGACGTAATGCAGATGATTACTGACAAAGTTAAACAGAGCAGTGCAAATACAGACGACGAACGAACGCAATTACACAAAATTCTTTTACAGCAAGCTCCAGTTTTCGATAACATTCCTGGTACTATGTCCGGCTTTATGTACGAATTTCAAGTCAAACAGCACGATACATTTAAAGCAAAGCATTATCCCATTCCATATATCCACAGAGAACAAGTTAAAAAAGAATTGCAGGATATGCTCGATCAAGGAATTATTGAACCAGCAGTTAGCCCGTACATAAACCCGCTGCATATTGTTAAGAAAAAAGATGGCTCACTTCGTCTCGTACTTGATTCACGTCACATTAATGACATTATTATTAATGAAACAGATCGACCACAGACATTAGAAGAACTACTACAGAAATTTCACGGTACAGCTATTTATTCCACATTAGATTTGAAATCGGGATTTTGGCAAATACAACTTCATCCGAATTGCAGAAAGTATACAGCTTTTCTCTGTTTTGGTGACTGTTAACAATTTTGTAAATTACCGTTCGGCCTAACTATTTCTTCTGCTGCTTTTATTCGCGGTTTGAACACAATACTTCCGACAGAACTTAAAGACAGAATTACGACGTACGTAGACGACATTCTTATTGCAGAAGCTAACTGGTCTGAACATAATCTGATTTTAGAACGACTATTGCAAACTTTCCATGCACAAGGACTCACAGTTAACCTCAGTAAATCGCATTTTGGTAAAACTTCTATAAAATTTCTTGGACACGTAATTTCAGCAGAAGGCATTGCGCCTGATCCGGAAAAACTTCAAGCTCTACGTGACATTACTGTTCCTACGACGAAGAAACAATTACGCAGTTTTTTGGGCTTAATTAACTTTTTTCGTAAATTTATTCATCACTCTGCTTTAGACACGCCTAGATTATGCCAATTAACAGGTAAAAACACTATTTGGTCATGGGATAAGCAAGCACATTCTGAATTTATGAACCTGAAACATGCTTTGTTGAATGCTCCACTTTTATCGCACCCAGATCTTACTAGAAATTTTTCCATTGCTACCGACAGTTCCAACACAGCATTAGGCGTACACATTTTCCAGGAAATTGAAGAGGATGGCTCGACAGTAATTAAAAACATCGCATTTGCAAGTCGCATTTTGTCACCTGCTGAACGAAATTATTCCGTTACTGAACTAGAAACATTATGTGTTGTATGGGCTTTTACGAGATTTCGGCACTTTCTTTATGGCAGACATACCACCGTTTACACAGATCACAGAGCTATACAATTTTTACTTTCAGCTAAATTTACTCACGACAGATTAAGCAGATGGAAACTGTATTTGCAGGAATTTAATTTTACGATTGTTCACATTCCCGGCACACAAAATGTTATAGCAGACGCACTTTCTCGTTCTCTCAGCAACAATCAGCAAGACGTAGCAACCAACTTCTGCAAAGCAAATTTCAGCGTCATGTACATTCAACAAGTTGCATTTGAAAATTTTATTTCATCGTCATTACAGGACATAGCACGAGAGCAAAGCAAAGACAATGTGTGGAAAGAAATTAAACACCTTTGGCAAGATAAGAATAATGTTACGATTAGAAACCACTACACTGTACGCAATGACATTCTGTTTCGCCGCTCTCATCCAGACAGTAACAATTGGTTATTATGCATTCCTGACGAACTGGTTAACAAATTAATCTGGTACACTCATTTAAGCTACGCACATTACGGAGCCAGAAAATGTTTTCTGATACTGAGACAGAACTGTTATTTTGCCAGCATGGAAAAACGTATACGACGAGTTTTAGCGTCATGTAAAATTTGCCAGAAAGCTAAGTCTGACACCACTTCACACATTCCTCCATTATATCCCATTGTACCTGTTAAATTAAGACATATGGCCGCAGTAGATATTTTTGGTCCAATTCCGAGAACTAATAGAGGTTTTTGCTACATCTTTGTCGCTGTTGAACTCACTTCAAAATTTGTTACCTTCACTCCGTTACGCAAAGCTACTGCTAAAACTGTTTCGAAAGCATTTGTAAAGCATTTTCTATTTCATATAGGGCATGTGATGAAAGTAATTTCTGACAATGGATCACAATTTCGTTCTGCTATATGGACACGCATGTTACGAGCTAGAAACATTTCTCGGATCTATATATCCAAGTACCACGCTTCTTCGAACCCTTGTGAACGATTAATGAAAGAAATTGGCAAACTGTGTAGAATATACTGCCACAAAAGACATGTTAATTGGGACACACACATACACTCATTCCAAGATGTAATTAATTCCATTCCAAATGAATCCACTATGCTATCTCCGTCTGTAATACTGAAAAACGTTGAACCACCAAACAAAATCAAAGAATTAGTAACATTTCCTACATCTCGTCGATTACGACACCACGAAATAATTGACATTGCGCTGAACAACATCAAACGTGCCGCAGAGCGCCGGAGAAGACAGCAAAAACAGGTTTGTAGACACCGAGATTTTCACGTTGGACAGAAGATATTAGTACGTACACACTATTTATCCAGCAAATTAAAAGGTAAGTGCAGTAAATTTGAACTTCTATACGCAGGTCCATATCGGATTCGCAGCATTCCTCACCCCAATGTTGTACACGTCGAAACTCTGAGAACCAGGAAAAGTAAGGGGAACCATCATGTGTCAAACATTAAACCCTTTATCGAATGAAACCACTTTACGATGTAACATGCTATGAGGCCGTTTACACATTTTATGAGCACTTATGCAATTATATTGACATTACTAATTACTGATGATTATCGTATTTTTTTTCTTGGCAAGTGCCCGGCAAGGTAAGGTTAGCAGGTCGCTCTTCTTGTCGTTACACATCAGACCGTGCATATTTTCCAGATGAACTTACCCATTTTGTGACCACTTATGCAATTACATTTATGTGACTACCTATTGATGATTATCGTATTTTTTTCTTGGCAAGTGCCCGGCAAGATAAGGTTAGCAGGTCGCTCTTCTTGTCGTTACACACTAGACCGTGCATTTTTTCAGATGAACTTACGCATTTTATGAATAATTATGCAATTCTCTATAATGACGCATTAATTTTATCAAATTCTCTCTCCATTGAAGTCTTTAATTATCGCATCTATTAACTACACTACATATAAGCTGAACACAACGAATGTCACATTTTGTCTTTCTTATGTATGTACGATTGTTTTCATGTTTTGTTTGTATGCACTGTGAACTAGTTAAGGTATAACACACACCATTTGACTTTGACATTTTGCCTTGTGATATCTCAACATCGTGACTGTTTTACATTTTCCTTTTTTGCTGCTGCATTACGATATTCTCTGTACACTTTTTGCCTTTAAACACTGTCTGTGCTTTGAGATATTACGTTTTCTGTCATGTTATGTTGTATGCTTAATTGAGTCACCATTAACCAGTCACTATTTAATGGGTATATGATTTAAATGCAAGACATTAATCTTTGTTCATCAATTTCAGAAATAAATGATGCGTACAGGAAATGAATTAAACAGAAGTGGGAATTTCACCTATGGAATAAACGAAAGAAGATGCAATAAGCTAATGAGGACGAGTAAATGGATCAGAATTAACAAGCATTAACCAGAATATATTATACACATCGCAGAATAGCAGTCTTAACTAATTTTTTCTTTCAGAATACAAAGCGATTGATGCAAGCTGTCAGACAGAACTACACATTTTAGTTTTAAGTGATGAAATATGCTAGGGATTAGGAATAGTTGTGTGATGAATAATGAAATGATTTTTGCAGATGATAATGAATGCTGATAATGAACAATGATGAAGAATATGGTACTATGAATAATGAAGTTTTTGTTTACAGGTGATGATAATGATGAAGTTATGATGATATGAATAATGAAGTTTTTTTCTTTACAGATGAGGATAATGTTGAAGTTATGTATTTATGCTATGTAGTTATTTAAGTATTTGTTGCAGTTTACTTTGACAGCAGGTGTTATATTGCATAGTAAGATGATTGAAGGTTTTGGAAAGGACAGCTATGGAACACATTTTTTATACACATTTCACTACCTGTTAATTCGAAGTTCACTACTTTTCAGCATAGTCTGCGTTTCTTCTTTCAGCTCAATAATCCATTTTGTATTTTTCTTTCAGGAGAAGCTTTTTATGATACTTACTAAACTTGTTACTTATTATACCTGTTCTAGTACTTGCATTTTTCTTACCCACTTGTGTCTATCATTTATAAATGTGATAACCTTGCTACAGCTGACTCATGACGAATGACGTTACACAATCTTTTCATTTATAGGAACAACCTAGAAGCAATTTTTTCTCTTATTTCTTCTTGCTTTCCCTTATAATTACCCAAAGCAATGCATTGCTAGCAGAAAAAACAAAATGTATTAACAGTCCCAGATAATGTCACTAGTTTATGATAATTCTGAATAACACTGATCAGCTCTGAATAGTATGTCACTTGAATTATGACTTCTTAATGATACCAAAACATAATTGCCACTATCTATTGTAATGAGAGTACTTATTATGCCCATGCTTATTAATGCTACTAATGTTTTGTACTATTCAATACTTGCTGGCCACTGAGTGCCCATAATTAATGTAACTTATAATGCCCATGCTTATTAATGCTATGACTGTAATTAACTGATTTTTCTAATAATGATTTCTTAATGATATGAAGAATACTGAATGATGAATAATGTTTTATACTATTCAATACTTGCTGGCCACTGAGTGCCAATAATTAATGTAACTTAACGTTTTGTTAGTGTTTTCAATGATGACTTCCCATATTAATACTGAATGATGATAAATATTTTGTACTAATCGAAAGTTGCTAGGCCACTGAGTGTTAATAGTTACTTGTAAATATGTCATTTGAATGAGGAAAAATGTTTTGTAATACTCAATACTTGATGACGATTGATTACCACTCTTGTCTTTAAATTAATTAATGAACATTTTTCTGTAATACTACATTCATGGTACAGAAATGTTCAATGACTAGAGTATGGATACCGCAAACTACTTATGTAATCACTAATCAAGACTTGTGTGTTAGTTAATGTCCTTCACCTTCTGACCCAACTACCTGAAATTATTGTAACATCCATTTGTCTTGTCCATCCTCATTATCATGGAGCACTATATTTGGTTTTTGCACTAATTCTACGTTGGTGTGCCGCCTCTTAAAAGCGTGGTGTTGACACGACATGCTGTCCACCACTGTAGGCGAAGAAACTACTTATGTAATCACTAATCAAGACTTTGTTATGGAGCACTGTGTGCCGCCTCTTAAGAGCGTGGTGTTGACACGACATGCTGTCCACCACCGTAACCGATGAAGACGTTATTCTGGTCCCACTGTTTGGTGTACCTGGTATACTGCCAAATGATAGTATGGAATACTACTACGACGTTTCACTGTCTTGATAAGCTGATAAATACTTCTGGGAACGGAACTGCAGATTGTATCACTTAGTTGTGATTCTGTGGAAAGATATGGACTTTCAGTGCAGCTATGTGCAAACTAAAGTGCTACAACCATGATGCAATCCTTCCTTTCCTATCCTAATAGTGAAAATCATTTTTTTTTACTAACACCATTTATGTTCATGGCATATACATTTTTTCTCGATTTGTTGAACTCTAGTGCGAGTACACTTGTGTCACTTGTCGACATGATTTTTGCCATTTGTTGTCAAAATACTAAAGACATTTTCGATTTGTTTTGAAGTGCAGTATGTGTGCACTCTTGTCATTTATATTGTATATACTTTTTGTGATTTGATGATTTTTTGTACACTTGCGTTTATTTCTTATGAAAATGTTCAAAAATTTGCAGTGCATGTGCACTTATGTGAATATGTTTTCAACTGAACTCCAGTGCCTGTGCACTCTTCTCATTTTCAACATGATTTGTATTTTTCTGTACAATTTTATGATTTATGTCATTTGTTACTCATTGTATATATATTTCGTCTTTGCACTTTGTTATCTGTCAAATAATTTGTATATACATTTTTCGGATTTGCTGATATGCTCAGTACTTATATATTCTCTTGTCTGTAATGTTTTGTAATCAGTGCATGCGCACAACATTTAATTGATGTATTACATCCAAATATTTTGTAAATGTTAATTAATTAAAGGAAAAATTTGTTACGATGGCAAGTCCAAATGACTCACCATCGCTGCCAAATTTTTGCCCCCCCAGTGGAGGGTTATGAAACACGTATGTTGTGCGGCAGCGATGCTGAGGCATTGTAGAATCTCTGACCAGAGCAGTTGCGCTCGAAGCGCAGTCGCGTAATGTAGTGTGTCGCGAGCAGTCGCGTAAAGTAGTTTGTTGGTAG
This sequence comes from Schistocerca nitens, assembly GCF_023898315.1. Classification (NCBI taxonomy): domain Eukaryota; kingdom Metazoa; phylum Arthropoda; class Insecta; order Orthoptera; family Acrididae; genus Schistocerca; species Schistocerca nitens. Next base: position 1,157,089,362 of record NC_064614.1, on the reverse strand, counting down.
CTGTCGCGGAGAGTAGTATGTCTGTAGCAGTTGCGTCGGCGGGCGTCGGGACAGCGATGGTCAAGATTCAGGACAAGGTATAATTTTATTAAATAAATGTTTATGCAGCTTTGCGCTTATCAGATAATGTAAGGTCCACTCATTGTAATTTAACTTTCAAAAATCGTCCCCAATAATAATTTGGATTTAAAAACAAATTTACAAACAATCATTCAAATTCCCTCCATTTCCCTTTAACAAAATTTTTAAAAAAAAAAAAAAAAAAAAAAAAAAAAAAAGAGGCAATTGCAATGTTTTTCCTCCAAGCCGCAGCCAACAATAAGAGCAGAATTTTGACATGCAGTTTTAATAAGGTAAGAAATTTATTCTGAATTCGCACAGGGCAAAGACCGACATTTCGGTTAAATTGATTTTTGAGTATCACTGTAGTTTCATTGTCATGGGATTCTCGTTCATTATTTTATGGGAACTTGCACTTGAGTCAGATAGCGAGCTTTTATTTAATTGTCTTTGTCATTAATATTTTGCGGGAGGCTACACTTGGCTCCATTTCTATTAAGTAAAATCATTCAATATTATTGTGGGGAGGTTACAATACAAAGCACTCTGTTTCACTCACTCACTCTCTCACACACACACACAAACACAGCATCATCAGTGCAATCGACCACATTAAAACTTAAGACAGGGTTGATGCGATGAAAGACGTAAAATACTAGCGGCTGGTCCTGGCGGAGGTTCGAGTCCTCCCTCGGGCATGGGTGTGTGTGTTTGTCCTTAGGATAATTTAGCTTAAGTAGTGTGTAAGCTGAGGGACTGTTGACCTTAGCAGTTAAGCACCGTAAGATTTCACACACATTTGAACATTTGTAAAATAGTAGAACAAAAATAGTGACTGGCTAAACAACTGACTAACAAATGACTAGGCCGCCACTCTGCAAAGCACCAAAACCTACAACCTAAGTAAGAGGTTTGGCTGGAGTCTGGACACTTTACAAACTTTTGAAGTTTCTTTCGTGATGCGCTGAAATAGAGAGGAGATCCACTCTTTACTGCTGCCCTACCCGTTATAATTTTGACATACCGAAATGTTGAAGCCAGAGGCATCACAGTTAAAGTCGAGTGAGTAAGACTTCATCCCGCCTGTGTGACTGGAAGGAGGAGCATAACGGACGTACAGGGCTCTACACAGCCCGCGGCTTCTTGTGGTTTACCTCCAGCCACTCTTGCTCCACTTCGCGTATGATCTTCCGGCTCACCAATGATTTCAGAGTCTGTAGGGAACTGGGATATAGTTCAACTCTGTCATCACTATAGGCCTTCTCAGCTGCTATGTCAGCTTTCTTGGCGTTCGATCAACGGAGTGACAGGGGATACATAACACCCTTTCGATTACAAAGTCATTGTAGGAAGCAGAAAGCAAATGACCATAGGAACAATATAAAAACAAACTTCGTATGCATTTATGTATTAGGTGAATCATAAAAGATAACTAATGAGGAGGTATTGAATAGAATTGGAGAGGAGTTTGTGGCACAACTTCACTAGATTCCAATTCGGTTTTACAGAGAGTACTCTACTGCATTGGCTCCTTACTTAGCTTGTATTTATCGCGAATCTCTTGCCCAACGTAAAGTCCCGAGCGACTGGAATAAAGCGCAGGTGACACCTGTATATAAGAAGTGTAGAAGGACGGATCCTCAAAATTACAGACCAATATCCTTATCATCGGTTTGTTGCAGGTTTCTCGAACATATTATCAGTTCGAATATAATGAATTTCCTTGAGACAGAGAAGTTGCTGTCCATGCATCAGCACGACTTTAGAAAGCATCGCTCCTGCGAAACGCAACTCGCCCTTTTTTCACATGATATCTTGCGAACCATGGATGAAGGGTATCAGACGGATGCCATATTCCTTGACTTCCGGAATGCGTTTGACTCGGTGCCCCACTGCAGACTCCTAAGGTACGAGCATATGGGATTGGTTCCCAAATATGTGAGTGGCTCAGACTTCTTAATAGAACCCAGTACGTTGTCCTCGATGGTGAGTGTTCATCGGAGGTGAGGATATCATCTGGAGTGCCCCAGGGAAGTGTGGTAGGTCCGTTGTTATTTGCTATCTACATAAATGATCTTTTGGGTAGGGTGGATAGCAATGTGAGGCTATTTGCTGATGATGCTGCGGTGTACAGGAAGGTGTCGTCGTTGAGTGACTGTAGGAGGATACAAGATGACTTGGACAGGATTTGTGATTGGTGTAAAGGATGTCAGCTAACTCTAAATATAGATAAATGTAAATTAATGCAGATGAATAGGAAAAAGAATCCCGTAATGTTTGAATACTCCATTAGTAGTGTAGCGCTTGCCACAGTCACGTCGGTTAAATATTTGGGCGTAACATTGCAGAGCGATATGAAGTGGGACAAGAACGTAATGGCAGTTGTGTGGAAGGCGGATAGTCGTCTTCGGTTCATTGGTAGAATTTTCGGAAGATGTGGTTCATCTGTAAAGGAGACCCCTTATAAAACACTAATACGACCTAGAGTACTGCTCGAGCGTTTGGGATCCCTATCAGGTCGGATTGAGGGAGGACATAGAAGCAAGTCAGAGGCGGGCTGCTAGATTTTTTACTGGTATGTTTGATCATCACGCGAGTGTTACGGAAATGCTTCAGGAACTCGGGTGGGAGTCTCTGGAGGAAGGGAGGCGTTCTTTTCGTGAATCGCTACTGAGGAAATTTAGAGAATCAGCATTTGAGGCTGACTGCAGTACAGTTTTACTGCCGCCAACTTATATTTCGCGGAAAGACCACAAAGATAAGATAAGAGAGATTAGGGCTCGTACAGAGGCATATAGGCAGTCATTTTTCCCTCGTTCTGTTTGGGAGTGGAACAGGGAGAGAAGATGCTAGTTGTGGTACGAGATACCCTCCGCCACGCACCGTACGGTGGATTGCGGGGTATGTATGTAGATGTAGATGTAGAAGAAGGGATCGGTTGGTAGGGCATATTCTGAAACATCAATGGATCACCAATTTAGTAGTGGAGGGAAGCGTGGAGGGTAAAAACCGTAGAGGGAGACCAAGAGATGCATACACTAAACAGATTCAGAAGGATGTAGGTTGCAGTAGGTACTATGAGATGAAGAATCTTGCACAGGATAGAGTAGCATGGAGAGCTGCATCAAACCAGTCTCTGGACTGAAGACCACAACAACGTGTATTAGGTTGGTGCATAAGTTCAGTTGTTGAATACAACCAGCGCAAGCTGAAGAAATTTCTCGCAATTTTTACATATTTTTGTCCAACCCCTATACTTGCTGATACGGAACTGATGAAGAGTGGCTGGGCAGTGAGCTGAAAGTCGACCTGACGGCTGCTTGCTTCATTACCGCCTTTTGAGACGGCAAAGAAGATATGAGCGCTCCGCCGCGACCTCCGAACTCTTTGCCTCTGATCGGCCAGCACACCCAGGAGCTTTCACCAGTCGAGGTCAGCGACGCTCGTCAACATAGCTAGGCTATCGATTGTGCCCGCAGCGCCGCAGCGGTAGTCCTGTGTTGCGCCAGCTGTTCCTGAGGACTTCCGCCTGGCCGGCGGCCTGGGTCCTCCCGCAGATCGACGAACTGTCGGCGCGAAGTCGACCGCGGCGTGCCTCGTTATTTATGCCCGGACAAAGGCCCGCCGCCTCCAATTAAGGCTGTTACACCGCGGTCGTTCTGGGACAGCCCAGCCTCCTTGCCTTCCGCAGGGTGAATTGCTAACAGAGTGCAGATTAATTAAACCCGCGTTGTTTTTCTTTTCCGCGCGGCCGCCATCACCCCTTCTGAGATAACGAGCTTGTGGACGCGTACGCTTTCGGCTTCGTAATTAACAAGCACAGCAGCCGTCTGGCCACTGGTGAGCCGTCCTGTCTACTGTAGTACACAGTTCCCGATTTCGTCATGAGAAGCCGACTACAAGCGCGAAACACTCACTACTACGGCCTGTACCAAAGCTATGTTACAAGGCGTAGTATTTGGTAGATAGATATCATGTAAGCATACACTGCGGTGACAAAAGTCACGGGATACGTCCTAATATCGTGTTGGACCTCCTTTTGCCCGTTGTACTGCAGCCCTACGTGGCATGAACTCAACAAGTCGCTGCAAGACCCCTGCAGAAATATTGAGTCATGTTGCCTCTATAGCCGTCCATTACTGCGAAAGTGTTGCCTGTGCAGGAGTTCGTGCACCAACTGACATTTCGATTACGTCCGATAAATGAGCGATGGGATTTATGTTGGGCGATCTGGGTGGCCAAATCATTCGCTCGTAAAGTCCAGAATGTTCATCAAACCAATCGCGAACAAACAGTCCTGCCGGAGAACATATGCAACTGAGCATTATAGTAGAAGTTGAAAACTTCGCTTTAGATATAGGTCTTTTTTTTATTTTTCAGTGCTTAGACCTCAAGTTTCGGGCTGTTACATGCTAATCACATGTGGTAATTTTGTGCTGTGACACCGAGCGCCGCGATGGAGGGTACAGGACGCGGCGTACCAACACCGCGTCTTATACCCTCCATCCCGGCGCTCGGACTCAACAGCACAAATAATTATCGCACCTGATAAATGGGCATGTAATAATCCAAAATTGTTCGTGGTCTAAGCACTGAAGAATAAAAAAAAGCGAAACGACCTTACAATCCAAGTAGTATTTTCAATCAGTCGCGAACAGTTGTGCCCCGGTGACATGGCACATTATCGTCTATAAAAACTCCATCTTTATTAAGGAACGTGAGGTCCATGAATGGCTGCAAACGGTCTCCAAGTAGCCGAAGATAATCATTTCCATTCAATGATCGGCTCAGTTGGACCTAGATGACCCAGGGGTCAGCTCATACCAACTGAAATCGGGACACATCCGACCAGATCACGGTTTTCCAGTCGTGTAATGTCCAACCGATATGGTCACGAGCCCAGGTGGCTTTGCAGGTGATGTGCTGTTAGCAAATACACTCGCGTCGGTGGTCTGTTGCATAGCCCAGTAACGCCAAATTTTGCCGCGCTATCTCAACTGATCCGTTTAATGAACGTCCCACATTGATTTCTGTGGTTATTCCACGTATTGTTGCTTGTCTGTTAGCACTGACAACTCTAGACAAACGCCGACGCTCTCGGTCGCTAACTCAAGGCCATTGGCCATTCCGCTGTCCCTGGTGAGCGGTAATACCTGAAATTTGGTTTCTCGCCACACTGTTGACATTGTAGATCTCGAAATATTCAATTCCCTGACGATTTCCGAAATGGAACTCCCATGCGTCTACTTCCGACTACAACTCCCCCTTCAGAGTCTGTCAATTATCGCTGTGCGGTCATTATCACGCAGGAAACCTTTGCACATGAATCACCTAAGCTTAAATGACAGCCCCGCCAATGCACTGTTCTTTTGTGTCTTGTGTTCGCGCTATGTATCGTCATCCATGTATGTGAATATCGCTATCCCACGACTTTTTCACCTCAGTGTATTGTGCCAATAAACTTGAGTTCGAAAACGCTTCGTTTGCATGCTAGTTTCTCTGAAACGTAACCAGTTAAGACGGCACAAGCTAGGCAACGTGTAATGGAGACAATGTACATTACATCAGTAACCACCACTGTATTTCAATTACGGAAGGTGCTCAATATGACCGCCACGAATTTCGATAGAATTTATATATCCCTTGACTGTAACTTGCTGAACTCTCGGAAATACTACGGTATATCATGTAAGACTACAAGTACTACTTGTATAAGGCTACGCCTGCGTGTGACTGTGGCGCACTGGAGGGTACTCCCGACCATGTGGTTTACGAGTGCCCCCTTTTCGATGATGTAGCCGGGACATTGAGACGACAACTACCTAGCACAAACACCTATGACCTTTTAAGACAGGAGGAGACATTTCACAGACTAAATACATTGGCAAACGAGGTATCACAAAAAGTATTGACAACTTTTTTGAGAGACCTTCATGCTTAAGTAAATAGACAACACTGAATGCGACCACCGCCCCAATCCCATACCGCCGGTTCGTGGACAGGTCGACTTTACAGTTGGAATCCGCCACGACCAGGACCAGGGGGACTGGGGCAAATCCTGATGAAGACAACGCACCGACAATGACATAGATTAGGAAGTAGACTTAGTAAATAAGAATAGGATAGTAAGTTAGGAACCTGCAGCGATAATTTAACCCTTGCCTGCCCTGTGCCAGGGACTTGCTCATAGGGATTAGCTCTATGAGCAGGGCATTAAGTATGTTTATATCATCAACTGGCACAATTGTAACGCTGCAGGCAGTTAGTATTAACCTATCGTAGTAACTAGAAACTTTGCTAGCTAGTAAACTAAGAAGTAGTCTGCCTAGTAGAAATAGTAGAACAGTCTGTAGTTAAGAAAAATGTTTAGCTGCTATTGTAAATCTAGAAATATGGGACCCACTAATCATTAAGGTGGTGGGTCATTATTGTATAATTATTATGAAATGAAATAAAGAATCTTAAAAAAAAAGTACTACTTGTATCGTACCACAAGATGTTATGGTAACTGCACGTGTGTCTCGCACGCCACGGTTTCCATGTACCCCCAGGAATTGAAATCCATTGCTATTAGGTGCAGTAAGAGAGGGGGTCATGCTACTGGGCCTCCACGTCAGATCCATCCAGAGATGTCATTCAGATGGTCACGTACCACATTCTTAAAGTGTGCTCCAGGACCATCCTGCTGAAACCACATGGCACGACGAATGTTCGAAGGCACTTCGTACACCAAGATGGCTGAGAGTTATCGCAGAGATATAGGTAACTGGGATCATCAACACACACGGGTATGATGTACAGACGATTTACAAGGTTATCATTGAGAGATACGTGTTGACAGCAAAGCGACGTTGCTGAACTCGGATATCCAGCCCGTGAGGATTTTCCTCCATCCAAATATGGCGGCTTCTGGAGCTGTACATTATTCCAGCAGCCATCGCTGACACGACGAAGAAGAAAGTCATCCTGAATCATTCATTGCATGAGTCTTCTACAGTTTCTCGGGATTCAAGAAGTGCCACAGAACAAAGTGGTTCACACCGAGGGTGTGTGCTACAGCTCGGGTGCCCGTAGAAGGCTGCTCTGGAAAACGCTGACGTACAACTTCTTCAAACTCTGGTGCACGACTGATGTGACCGTCTGGACGTAAGCTACTCGTTTCATGCAAACGCCTCTTCAGTCTTGCAAACATGATGTGGGCTGGGTGACGACTGTTGGGGTAAAGTTCTTCATAGAGCCGGCAATTACTTTGCATTCCATTGGGCTAGCTCGTACACGGGAAGCAGGTCCTTGTACTCTGCAGTTGTGTACACGGCCGCCGTTGTTCATTATGGTTTTACAACAGCATTACGAATGACTCAGAAGTTTACAGTGTGAAACTGTGGAATAGAAGACAGTACTCCAATCTTCCGCCGTCTACGTAAGACTACGGAGCGCTGCGCGTCTCGTGTTAACAAATGAAGCAGTACCACTGGTAAGCACACCGACCTCACAGTACACACAGGATGCCCTGGCTGCTTCACCGTTCTGGTTTGCTTACCTACAATCCCGTTTCGGAGACCCTAGTGCATCAACAGTTTCAGAGCGATTGCAATTCACATTGTCTTCGTTTCATTGACGAGTTATTCCTTGAATAAACTTGTAGCTCGCATTCACAGTCATAAAAATTTTTTTAAAGCCTCACAGTACACACAGTATGCCCTGGCTGCTTCACCGTTCTGGTTTGCTTACCTACAATCCCGTTTCGGAGACCCTAGTGCATCAACAGTTTCAGAGCGATTGCAATTCACATTGTCTTCGTTTCATTGACGAGCTATTCCTTGAATAAACTTGTAGCTCGTATTCACAGTCATAAAATTTTTTTTAAAGCCTCACAGTACACACAGTATGCCCTGGCTGCTTCACCGTTCTGGTTTGCTTACCTACAATCTCGTTTCGGAGACCCTAGTGCATCAACAGTTTCAGAGCGATTGCAATTCACATTGTCTTCGTTTCATTGACGAGTTATTCCTTGAATAAACTTGTAGCTCGCATTCACAGTCATAAAATTTTTTTAAAGCCTCACAGTACACACAGTATGCCCTGGCTGCTTCACCGTTCTGGTTTGCTTACCTACAATCCCGTTTCGGAGACCCTAGTGCATCAACAGTTTCAGAGCGATTGCAATTCACATTGTCTTCGTTTCATTGACGAGTTATTCCTTGAATAAACTTGTAGCTCGGATTCACAGTCATAAAAATTTTTTTAAAGCACATCATTTTTCTGCCAGTGACTGTTATAAGTTTTCATTACACTATTGCATTTTCGGCCTTAGGCCATTATCAAGTGATGTTATGGCTTTAAGCTATGTCAGCGTAATGTAAGCTGACACATTTATATGTTGTTGACAATACTGTTACGAGTGTATTTAACAGTATTGACATCGACGAACAAATGTGTCAGCTTACATTACGTTGACATGGCTTAAAGCCATAATATCAATTGATAATGGCCTAAGGCCGAAACTGGAATAGCAGTCACTGGCAGAAAAATGATGTCCTTCAAAAAAAGTTATTCCTTGATTTAATAGTAAGAAAATTATTCAAACCAGAGTTTTATCTCTTTGATATTACCCACTTAATATTCTTCTGAGCTGCCTTACGCTCATTTATCGATTTGTGCGAAAAAAGGAGATTTTTTCACTAACACAAATGTTTGTGATAGCTGAAACTGTCTTCGCTAGTTTCCTGTTCCACTATATACTGAGCACCGAATTATGTAGCGATCATCCTGACATGTCAGCCCTTCCACTGATTGATGCGTGACTGCTGAAGGTAAACTCACAATAATCAAATATATGAAGTTGGTGACATACCAAAGGAACGAGAATAATAACTTCCATCTCGAACATGTAAACAAACAAAACACGTTAATTTGTTTCTTCCATGAGACAAGGAAGTTAACCAATAGTCTAGTACATCTCAGAGTTACCTGGCGTGGCTCTGAGTTAAAATGCTCATTAATTGCCGGTCGAAGTGGCCGTGCGGTTAAAGGCGCTGCAGTCTGGAATCGCAAGACCGCTACGGTCGCAGGTTCGAATCCTGCCTCGGGCATGGATGTTTGTGATGTCCTTAGGTTAGTTAGGTTTAACTAGTTCTAAGTTCTAGGGGACTAATGACCTCAGCAGTTGAGTCCCATAGTGCTCAGAGCCATTTTGCTCATTAATTATCCCATAAGAGCACCTCAATGCACTTACATGATATATTAGAAAAGATTGAAGGGCACATGTGTGTGGTGTTTCCCTCACTCAAAATAATGTGATCCTGATTCATAATTCTACTTTGTCTTCAACCTCGCCAGTGTAGAGATGATGTTAGAAAGGTACTCGGTAGTAAACAGTAGACAGCTTGGTGCTCTTTGTCCCAAAGAGGTGTCTGATTTCAATGCATGGCAAGAAGCTCGTGAATGACTATCAGTGCCTAACCAGATGACTGCTGGTTAGTGATACGTGACACCTGGCAGATCAAAAGAATCTGCCCATTATTTGTATGTGCGTATCTTTCATGTGCCGCTAGTCGGAGGAGGAAGATATTAGTGTTTAACGTCCCGTCAACAACGAAGTCATTAGAGACGGAGCATAAGCCCGGATTAGGAAAGAAAAGAGGACGAAATCGGCGGTGCCCTATCAAAGGAACCATCCCAGTATTTGCCTTAAGAGATTTAGGAAAATAACGGTAAACCTGAATCTGGATGGCTGGACGCGGGTTTGAACCGTCGTCTTCCTGAATGCGAGTCCAATGTGTTAACCACTGCGCTACGTCGCTCGGTCTGCCAGTCGGGTTTCCCTCTTCTGCACCTCCTGCAACTTCAGTCTTTACCGTTTTGTGCCATTAACCGGATGTAATACTGCATCTTGCCAACTATAAAGCTGTTATTGCTAATTTAGATTTCTTGCTTCCTCACAGTATATCGCCGATTCGCTCTCCATTCCTGAAGTTCTTTAGATTTCACTATGATGCAGAAAAAAAAAGTCTAGGTAGTTTCAGATCATCAGGATATCGGTACATCAGTTGTACAGCATATGCTGGATGCTGCTGGATTTATCATGACAGTGTTTATAGCCGACAGTGAATAATTCTGCGCCCAATATGGAATTACAATTCAAACTCTCAGGGCGATAAGAATTACAATACGACCCACACTGTCGCGAGTACCCAGCATCACCCTACGAAAATAAACAACTTCCGTGTGCCACAGCTGAAGACGAGACTGAGAAAGCCTAGTTTATGCAAATAAACAAAAATTTCATTAGCTGCTTGGCTAGTTAACTGTGTTTGTATACAATAACTACACTGTCACGTGTACCACAAAATATTCCCACCGTGGACTATCGGGTGGCCTTCAGCACCTGATCGCGGGGTTTCCTTTAGGCTTCCTCTGCTATCACGAGCCTCGAAAGTTGAATGCCCGCACATAGTAGATGACTTAGATGGTGTTAAAAGCCACCGCAAACGCAGGGCGAGTGCGCGACCGTCTCGGCACACGGCCGGTATATACCGAGTGGTCAGTGCACATCCGGGCAGTTGAGTGATCACGCATGATACTGTCTGATGTGCTGTTATTGCACTGCTTGATAACTACCTTGTTTGTCACCCGGTTACTCTATTGGTCGCATTTTGGATTTTTCTCTCCAAACCTATGGGTCTTGTCGTCATTGTTGTTGCGAAGGCTTCGCCCAGTGCCTCGTTGTATACGTTATTTACCCTAGTCCTGGTCTGTTGTCCGCCCTCAGTCTGTCGCGTTTCGTTCCCCTACCGTTCGTTTGGAATATTCTGCCGCAAGCGCCTCTCCCGCCTGGAATTTCTGTAATTATTCCGAGGCTCCTACGTCGCACCGATATCCAGCTACCTGCGGGTATAGCATGTTCTTTCCTTTATATGTAAAGTATCAGACTGACGCCCCTGAAATGTATTTTGAGACAAGGAAATAAAAGAAAGTCACTGGGAATGAGATCCTGTGAATGAAAGACGGTGGAGGGAGGGACGGGCGGAGAACCGATGCATCACAGGAATGCCACATATCGTTTAAATTTCATCGTCGGATATACCAATGTGATAGGAAGCACTGTTATATTACACCTCCAGTTGCACACAATGGTTGGTCGCTCGTCACTTTTTTTGCTACAAGAACATACAGATTAAAACGAATTTAACAGTTAATATTGGAGCCATAAATTCTGTATGGACTAATCTCGCCTAGAAAGAAAACATAATAAACGGAAAAGAATACATCGGCTTAGTTTTGGGTTTGCTCGTTCTCGCCTCCGTGATACGGGGAGGTGTAGAATGCGACACCCCTATTTTGTCAAGGGGCTGCATTGGAATATCTATCAGTCGTCTCCTGAGAATACGTAACTGATGAATTCTGAGTTCCTCTAAAGGCGGTCGAGAAGGTACGAAGCACACGTTCTACCGACAGTCGTATGTCGTGACGTTCCCTGAGAACATCTTTAGGCAGGGAACATCTTTAGGCACACTTCCTAAGCGTCCAAACCCTCTGTTGAAATTTGACTTACTACTAATCATTCTCGCTTCCAATCCACCGTGTGACCAACTGTATTCACGTTTAAATAAAATTTTTCTGAGTTTGTGACCGCATTGTCAACATGTAAAACTACTGACGTTTCGATCACTGTTGCAAGTGACCTTCAGCGTGTTTTTGTAAACGTCAGTAGTTTTACAGATTGACAAAGCGGTCACAAACTCAGAAAAATTTTACTGTGACAATGGCCGCAGAAGCCGGCGTTTATGTTTCCACGTTGTCATATGTTCTTGAAGTTGTTTCCTTTTTTCCCATCCACATTGTCTCGGCCTGCTAAAGATAACTTGCGCTATCTGAACTGTAGGCAAAGGGAGGCAGCCTAAACACAGCATTGCCCAGCGGTGTCAGTTCATACTCATGGTTACTACTGTTATTACGTAAGAGAGTACTGTGCGAACACTGAAATGGAACTTACAGCAGACTCCTAGTGATATATTTGCTAATGATGCCATAAATTGCTTAGTGCTACCTTCAGAATGAAGTGAACCCACATATCGGAAGTATATACATTAGCATATGGAGTGTAGCCATGTACGGAAGTGAAACATGGACGATAAATAGTTTAGACAAGAAGAGAATAGAAGCTTTCGAAATGTGGTGGTACAGAAGAATGCTGAAGATTAGATGGGTAGATCAAATGACTAATGAGGAGGTACTGAATAGCGTTGGGGAGAAGAGGAGTTTGTGGCACAACTTGACTAGAAGAAGGGATCGGTTGGTAGGACATGTTCTGAGGCATCAAGGGATCACCAATTTAGTATTGGAGGGCAGCGTGGAGCGTAAAAATCGTAGAGGGAGACCGAGAGATGAATACACTAAGCAGATTCAGAAGGATGTAGGCTGCAGTACGTACTGGGAGATGAAGAAGCTTGCACAGGATAGAGTAGCATGGAGAGCTGCATCAAACCAGTCTCAGGACTGAAGACCACAACAACAACAACAACAACAATGCATTAGCATTAGTATTCGTAAGTACGACTATGAGTTCATAGGCGAAGTAACGGTGTTAAACTGTTCGCTATGATCCTGTGCCCATTACACATGTTGTACAAATGGAGATGATGTTTTAAATTACTGACGACGCCTTTGGCATAATTGTTTTATTATTCTCCATTGCATGATGTAATTTTAGAAATTTTTACTTCTGATGAAGGTATATTTATATGTACCGAAACCTTGGTCAAGAGTTTTAATAAAAAATTCTATCCTGCAACTGTTTTTGGCTGTCATCCTTTATTGTGAAGAATTTTAACAGTTGCTGCTGCAGCCATGTTTAAAGTTTTGATTATTACCACTGCCAACTGCGAGGCTGCATGCTGCACGGTGGCGCTGAGGGTACGTGACACGATAAGAGAATTATATGAGCAGGGCAGGGACAAATGGTGAATCATTCTAGCGACGATAAGTGGCGCAAATGCGGAAATCTGCCGACTTAAGAGATTTTCACAAAAGCCAGATTGTTGTGGCCCAGAGCACCTCGGAAACGGCGAAGCTTGTCGGCTGTTCGCGTGCCACTGTCGCGAGCTTCTGTGCAAAGCGGTTGAAGAGTGCTGAAGCCACGAGTAGGCGACAAAAAGTAGGACGTCCATACCTCATCACATAACACAGGGGTTCAAATGGCTCTAAGCACTATGGGACTTAACATATGAGGTCATCAGTCCCCTAAGAACTACTTAAACCTAATTAACCTAAGGACACCACAAACACCCATGCCCGAGGCAGGATTCGAGCCTGCGACAGTAGCAGCAGCGCGGTTCCGGTCTGAAGCGCCTAGAACCGCTCGGCCACAGCGGCCGGCCCGCTCTATACAGCAGGATAGGCGGTGATCTGTGGCAGATCTGAAAACAAAGTACAATGCTGGCGGAGGCACCAGTGCTTTGCGGCACACCGCTCATCGAACAATGTTGAACAAGGTGTTCCGCAACCGAGGGCCCCTACGTGTTCCCTTGTTGGCCCAACAGCATCGTTGGGGCGATAGTCTTGTCCAGATATGCCGTCGCCAAGTCGAACGGCTGCTCGAAACATGCAACGCAGCAGCGACGCAGGCCAGTGGGAGCAGTATTATGTTATGGGGTACATTCACCTGTGTTTCCATGGGACCTGCGGTAGTAGAGGTAAAGGTGGATAAATGGGCCCCCACTATGTTTTTTTTATATAACACCTTTTATTTTTAGTATAATCACCTGAAATTAACATAAAGAATTTCTCTAGTATGTCCTGCAATAGTTACGACATGTTTTGGTCCAACTTTTTAATATTTAAAACAAAATTTTATTTTTTTCTTGATACTCTGCATTTTGTTGCGTCAAGAATTTGTGCTGGTAATTTGAAAAATATAATTTTATTTAATTTTTCTGTATAATGAAAGAAAGATTCACTCTCAACATTGTTAATGAGTCTACTGGTGGGATGATTTTCACAGCCTACGCCTAGCCTATTTACAATAGTCACACACATAAGCATCTTTTTCGCATCCATCGCATTCGTTTTGAGCCCACATCTCACAGGCTATACACTGGTCCCAAAGTTCACCTTTTGTGTCTTTTGAAAAAATCCGTTCACAAAATAGACTTACAGCGTCGTCAACATCAGGGACAGAAACACCAAATTTTTATTTCTTGGGCAAAGCTGGTAGGCCATGCGCCTGACGTCATTTCTGGTAAGGCCATAGAATTTGGATTCCATAATGAAAAGATATTTAACCAGTTCGTCCTCAAGTCCCTGTGGTAAAACCGGTGGAAAGCCTTTGGAGCGTAGAACGAGGGACATACACTTTAACCGCTTTTTTCAACCCCATTTTGTTCTCTTTAATAGCTACAATAGCATTTGCCATATTTGCTTTGTCCCATGATTGCCGTTTCGATTTTTTGGGGGGTACAAGATGTGTTCGAGGCATCTGAAACATGAAGAGTAGCAATATCTGATTGATTTTACGGGGCCCATAATACCAGCAGCAAAAGGGGCCCATATATCCACCCTCACCATCTTGGGAAAAACGATCTTGCGTACGGTTAGTTTGGTTCGCAACCGACGTTAATTAACGTAAAACGGTATCCCAACAGCAAGCCAAATACGTACCTTACCTTAGTTCTACTAATAATATGTTAGAAATTTGAGTTTTATTCAAGTAAGCACTAACCTTTCAAACTTTTGATGACAGCGAAAAAATTCACAGCACAACTACTCACAAACCAGGACAGCTACAACGTCTGCGCACTGTACAGTGAAGTTTGGCAACTAGTTCTAGTAGTTCATGTGCTCTCCGCTAGAATTCGTGGCCTGTACTTCCAAATATGTAGGGGGCCCATAATACCAGCAGGGGCCCATTTTTCCACCTTTGCCTCTAATCGAATGCACCATGACAGCTGTGGACTACGTGGACATTATCAGAGACCACTTGTAACCCCTAATGCATGATGTCCTCAACAGCGATGGTACCTTCCATCACGATAACTGTCCATGTCACAAGGCTAGAATCATGTTGGAAGGGTTTGAGGAGCATGACAGTGAACTCACGTTGATGTCTTGGCCATCGAATTCAGCTTATCTGAATCCGATGAAACTACGACGCTATCTGGCGCCAGTTTCGCGACCACAAACCGTCCGCCCGTAATTTACGGGAAATGTGCCACAAACCTCTGGAAACCTATCACCTACTTAGCGAATCCATGGCACGCACAATCACTGCTGAATTGATTTCCAGAAGTGTACCAACACGCTTTTATGTAGGTAGTTAGAATGTTCTGGTGCCTTTGTGTATATCGTCGCCTATGAGTTGCGGAATTCCAACGCCTAACATTAGCATCAGTCTTATGACTTGGAGGATGGTTATGATCCAACAAAAACTTTCGTGACTCGTAACAAATGGTTCAAATGGCTCTGAGCACTATGGGACTTAACATCTGTGGTCATCAGTCCCCTAGAACTTAGAACTACTTAAACCTAACTAACCTAAGGACATCACACACATCCATGCCCGAGGCAGGATTCGAACCTGCGACCGTAGCAGTCGCGCGGTTCCAGACTGAGCGCCTAGAACCGCTAGACCACCGCGGCCGGCGACTCGTAACAGTGTCTTTCGCCGATGTTGACGATGTCCACAACGTTGAGGCGCAATATTCAAGACCTCTCAGTGAAAGTTCTGTCCTTGCAAGAGGCGAGTAATCGGCGAACGCAGTAAGTAGTTTGCCCAGAAATAGAGCGATCACGTAGTTTTCATGGCATATTTTTAGGCCACTCAAACTTGAAAACTTCTTTTGTATTACAATTGCATATTGAAGTTTCTGACAGATATCACTTTATATATAGCGCATTCAGGTACTGAAACAATGAATTACCTGCATGACAAGGCATTATTGTTTTCTTCCTCGATGAGAGTTGCAGAACTCACGTTTTTCTGTCGGTGTTTTTAACACGACTTCCTTTAAAAATGAAAGCGAAACTACTGCCAAAAAAATAAATGAATTAAACAGACCAAAGAAACTGTAACTTTGCTCCACCTCGACCGTTAGAAAAATGATTTTTGGAGGTACGTAGGACTCTTACTGTCAGGTTTAACGATAGGTGACAGTTATGGCCAGGTATTAGTCCACAGAGAAACGCATAATTGTTAATGGGCAGTAATTCACAATTCATTAGAGACTTCAATGGATGCACTTTAAAAAACACTGATGATCGATCGAATACATCAGTTAAGTGCATAGTGCGACTGCTTCAGTAGGTGCTCAGCACATACCAAAAATTGGTTATACAGCCATTTCGGACTCGACTCGATAGCGGAGTTATAAAGATACATTTACATCTACGTCAAAACTCTGCAAACCACAGTTAAGTGCGTAGCAGAAGGTTCTTAGATTCTTGCCACGTATTAGGGTTTATTCCCATTCCGTTCAGGTATGTAGCGCCGGAAGAATAATGGTTTAAATGCTACTCTGTGTGCTATAATTAGTCTTATCTTGTCTCCGCGAACTCTCCGGGAGCGATACTCGTGGAGCTACAGTACATTCCTAAACTGCTCATTTACAACTGATTTCGAGAAAATTCACCATATATCTTCCAGTACGTGTAAGTTCTGTTTTCTCAGTATTTCCATTACTCTTTCTCGGGAGTCAAGCAGACATGTGAGCGTTCTCGCTAGCTTCTTTTTTTGTATATACGTTTATGTCACTTGTTAGTCCTATTTGGTAAGGGTCCGAAAAACTTAAGCAATATCTAGGATAGGTCACACTAGTGTGTAAGCGATCTCCCTTGTTGACTGACTCCATTTTACGAGAATTCTTCCGATGAACCAAAGTCTTGCATTACTTACAAGTCTTTGCGACAATCTGAAATCTTATTAATATTCGTCAAAATTTGTGCAGGTTGTTCAGACAGTACTTCATTATAGATAGCTGCGTCATCTGCAAAAGGCCGTGGATAAGTATCAGTACTGTGAGCTCATTAACATATAATCCAAATAATGTGCACTATTGCACAGCTTACTCGCGATTCATTGTTTTGCCCGTGGACTATATGAAACAAGTCATGTACTACTAGTCCTTAAATTGTAACAGGATTTTCCGTAAACTAAGAAATCTGATTAGATTTGAGGGTGTCTGAAGCTTAGTCATAAAATTTTAATTATCACCTTGAAACACATAAATGTACGTAATTAATGTTTTGGTTGTTTGTAAGTACATGACCACACTCATTTCACAAGACTTCACGTACACGTGACGTAATTTTGACGTCACACGCAGTAACAAAGTAGAAACTCCTATAGCTTTTCGTTAGCATTCGCGGGGTACTTGGAAGTCTCTTGCGTTTATGAAAGTATGCTGTTTCAAGACAAAGGCACATAGAAGATTTATAAAAACATATCTTTCTTGGTACGATTTGTATAATTAAACGTCTCATAATGACATATCGGCAGTTTTCGTGAGACGTGTGTTATAGGATAAAGTTTCATGTTCCGTCTGGTCATCGTAGTTTAGAGGTTGTGAGTGAGGCGTTAAGAAAGTAATAAAGTGTGAAGTAATGGGTACGTGTCCAGCCATTTCCAACTTCTTTTGTTTTCGCCTTCGCATTGCTCAAAGATTC
This sequence comes from Schistocerca nitens, assembly GCF_023898315.1. Lineage (NCBI taxonomy): Eukaryota > Metazoa > Arthropoda > Insecta > Orthoptera > Acrididae > Schistocerca > Schistocerca nitens. Next base: position 1,157,071,644 of record NC_064614.1, on the reverse strand, counting down.
TTGGGCTTCCTTAATAATTTTATAGGAGTCTTTTCTGTCATATTTGATGTTATACACACGTAAGAGAGCTCTCAGGAGTGAGTTGTCACTGTCAGTAACTTACAAATGAAGCTTGAAAGACGCAAATATGAGTTAATATTCAAAACACGTTGATCATCTCGTAAAAAAAGAAAACTACCATTGAGAACAAAAAGCGTTGTGAAGACTCACACATTTGCAAAAGAATTAAAAGATAATTTAGTCTCATACATCTACAGCGCGTAAAAGAAAATTTACGAGCCAGTTCTTCTACGACACTTCTTTGCCAGGCAAGAATGTCTTCAATTAAAGCAGGGAGCATTTTGTGTGCTACCCTCTCCACTTTCGATGCGCCATCTTGTTTAAGCAACTCTAGCGGTGTGCACGGTACTGGGACACGGGTATTTCAGCGTGATCCAGGTCTGCAGACAGTATATTAAAAAAATCATGAGGTACTTGATCTTATTTTTATCGTGGTGAGAATTACAATTTTATCTTCATCTACATCGTACTCCGCAAACAACCAAACGGTTTGCGGCGGATGGTACTTGTGGAACCACTGATGCGTCCTTCCCTGTTCCACGGGCGAATAGCGCGTTGAAAGACTGGTTGTCGGTAATTCTATGTATTACCTCCAATTTATCGAATTTTCTCGTCGTGGTCACTTAACGAGATGTATGTGGGAGGAAGTAATGTTGTCCGACTCTTCCCCATATGCTGTCTCGAAATTTCGATAGTAATCCGTGATGCACAAAGCCTCTCTTGTGGCATCTGCCACTGGAGTTTATTGCGCGTCTCTGTAACGATATCGCGCGGACTAAATGGTCTTTTGAAGAAACACGCCGCTCTTCGTTATATGGACTCTTATCTTTTCCATCAATTTGGAAAATTGTGGTAAGATCTTATGGGACCAAATTGCTGAGGTCATCGTTCCGTAAGCTTACACACTACTTGATATAACTTAAACTAACTTAACACTAAGGACAACACACACACCCATGCCAGCGGGAGGACCCCAGCCTGGTGAGCAATATTCGAGAATAGATCGAACAATCGCCTTATGAGCCACTTTCTTCGTGGATGAGTTACATGTCCGTAAGATTCTTGAATCACAGTCTGGCATGTACACTACTGGCCATTCAAACTGCTACACCACGAAGAAATGCAGATGATAAACGGGTATTCATTGGACGGATATATTATACTAGAACTGACATGTGATTACATTTTCACGCAATTTGGGTGCATAGATCCTGAGAAATCAGTACCCAAAACAACCACCTCTGGCCGGAATAACGGCTTTGATACGCCTGGGCGTTGAGTCAAACAGAGTTTGGATGGCGTGTACAGGTACAGCTGCCCATGCAGCTTCAACACGATACCACAGTTCATCAAGAGTAGTGACTGGCGTATTGTGACGAGCCACTTGCTCGGCCACCATTGACCAGACGTTTTCAATTGGTGAGAGATCTGGAGAATGTGCTGGCCAGGGCAGCAGTCGAACATTTTCTGTATTCAGGAAGGCCCGTACAGGACCTGCAACATGTGGTCGTGCATTATCCTGCTGAAATGTAGGGTTTCGCAGGGATCGAATGAAGGGTAGAGCCACGGGTCGTAACACATCTGAAATGTAACGTCCACTGTTCAAAGTACAGTCAATGCGGATAAGAGGTGACCGAGACGTGTAACCAATGGCACCCCATACCATCACGCCGGGTGATACGCCAGTATGGCGATGTCGATTACACGCTTCCAATGTGCGTTCACCGCGATGTCGCTAAACACTGATGCGACCATCATGATGCTGTAAACAGAACCTGGATTCATCCGAAAAGATGACGTTTTGCCATTCGTGAACCCAGGTTCGTCGTTGAGTACACCATCGCAGGCGTTCCTGTCTGTAATGCAGCGTCAAGGGTAACCGCAGCCATGGTCTCCGAGCTGATAGTCCAGGCTGCTGCAAACGTCGTCGAACTGTTCGTGCAGATGGTTGTTGTCTAAGGGATCGAGACGTGGCTGCACGATCCGTTACAGCGATGCGGATAAGATGCCTGTCATCTAGACTGCTAGTGATACGAGGCCGTTGGGATCCAGCACGGCGTTCCGTATTACCCTCCTGAACCCACCGATTCCATATCCTGCTAACATTCATTGGATCTCGACCAACGCTAGCAGCAATATCGCGATACGATAAACCGCAATCGCGATAGGCTACAATCCGACCTTTATCAAAGTCGGAAACGTGATGGTACGCATTTCTGCTCCTTACACGAGGCATCACAACAACGTTTCACCAGGCAACGCCGGTCAACTGCTGTTTGTGTATGAGAAATTGGTTGGAAACGTTCTTCATGTCAGCACGTTGTAGGTGTCGCCACCGGCGCCAACCTTGTGTGAACGCTCTGAAAAGCTAATCATTCGCATATCACAGCATCTTCTTCCTGTCGGTTAAATTTCGCGTCATCTTCGTGGTGTAGCACTTTTAATGGCCAGTAGTATACTTTTTCTAATATTTGTTTTATATAGACATTCTACTTGAGGCCGCTCTGGATATTTACTTCTAGGTATTTTGTATTACATGCTGTTTCCAGCAGTTTCTCGACAGTAGTGATTTGTAGTGCTTTCTTTTCCTTTTCACGCACAATATGTTATTCCGTAGAAATGTTGGAACACGTGAGGCAATACTAACCTTACGACTTATCTTAGAAGAAAGATTAAGAAAAGGCAAACCTACGTTTCTAGCATTTGTAGACTTAGAGAAAGCTTTTGACAATGTTAACTGGAATACTCTCTTTCGAATTCTGAAGGTGGCAGGGGTAAAATACAGGGAGCGAAAGGCTATTTACAATTTGTACAGAAACCAGATGGCAGCTATAAGAGTCGAGGGGTATGAAAGGGAAGCAGTGGTTGGGAAGGGAGTGAGACAGGGTTGTAGCCTCTCCCCGATGCTATTCAATCTGTATATTGAGCAAGCAGTAAAGGAAACAAAAGAAAAATTTGGAGTAGGTATTAAAATTCATGGAGAAGAAGTAAAAACTTTGAGGTTCGCCGATGACATTGTAATTCTGTCAGATACAGCAAAGGACTTGGAAGAGCAGTTGAACGGAATGGACAGTGTCTTGAAAGGAGGATATAAGATGAACATCAACAAAAGCAAAACGAGGATAATGGAATGTAGTCAAATTAAATCGGGTGATGCTGAGGGAATTAAATTAGGAAATGAGACACTTAAAGTAGTAAAGGAGTTTTGCTATTTAGGGAGTAAAATAACTGATGATGGTCGAAGTAGAGAGGATATATAATGTAGACTGGCAATGGCAAGGAAATCGTTTCTGAAGAAGAGAAATTTGTTAACGTCGAGTATACATTTAAGTGTGAGGAAGTCGTTTCTGAAAGTATTTGTATGGAGTGTAGCCATGTATGGAAGTGAAACATGGTCGATAAATAGTTTGGACAAGAAGAGAATAGAAGCTTTCGAAATGTGGTGCTACAGAAGAATGCTGAAGATAAGGTGAGTAGATCACGTAACTAATGAGGAGGTATTGAGTAGGATTGGGGAGAAGAGAAGTTTGTGGCACAACTTGACTAGAAGAAGGGATCGGTTGGTAGGACATGTTTTGAGGCATCAAGGGATCACAAATTTAGCATTGGAGGGCAGCGTGGAGGGTAAAAATCGTAGAGGGAGACCTAGAGATGAATACACTAAGCAGATTCAGAAGGATGTAGGTTGCAGTAGGTACTGGGAGATGAAGAAGCTTGCACAGGATAGAGTAGCATGGAGAGCTGCATCAAACCAGTCTCAGGACTGAAGACCACAACAACAACAACATGTTATGTTTATTTACCTTCAGGGTCAACTGCCAGAATCTGCACAATGCATCAGCGATCTGCAGGAATATATTCGCTGTTGCGAATATAGAAAATCTTCAGATATATAATGAAATTACGACAATTTTTGGCGTACCGAGACTCGAATTAAGATTTCCCGCTTATCGCAAGCGCTAGCCTTACCATTGCAGTACCCGTGCACGACTCACGGACAGACCCAAACCTCCATATATCGTCAACCGCGTGACTAACAGCTGTAGTCGTTCACCCATTACATACATTGCCGTACAGGGGAGACGTTTTACTTGAAACTCGCTTGTCCGTTGTCGGCAGATAAATACGGTATTGCAGTGTCTGTGTTATTTCGAATTACTCTGCAATGTTCCTTCGGGCATGCATGCAATATCGTAATCCTATACAAGTCATATCGCAAATCAATACTCTGTTCTGGCGTTGCTACTTTTTTTTATAGACAACCGCATCATCTGTGCACTGTTCGAAGAGTATCCGAGGCTTTCTGCCAGATCAGTTATATACAGGGTGATTCAAAAAGAATACCACAACTTTAAAAATGTGTATTTAATGAAAGAAACATAATATAACCTTCTGTTATACATCATTACAAAGAGTATTTAAAAAGTTTTTTTTTCACTCAAAAACAAGTTCAGAGATGTTCAATATGGCCCCCTCCAGACACACGAGCAATATCAACCCGATACTCCAACTCGTTCCACACTCTCTGTAGCATATCAGGCGTAACAGTTTGGATAGCTGCTGTTATTTCTCGTTTCAAATCATCAATGGTGGCTGGGAGAGGTGGCCGAAACACCATATCCTTAACATACCCCCATAAGAAAAAATCGCAGGGGGTAAGATCAGGGCTTCTTGGAGGCCAGTGATGAAGTGCTCTGTCACGGGCTGCCTGGCGGCCGATCCATCGCCTCGGGTAGTTGACGTTCAGGTAGTTACGGACAGATAAGTGCCAATGTGGTGGCGCTCCATCCTGCTGAAATATGAATTGTTGTGCTTCTTGTTCGAGCTGAGGGAACAGCCAATTCTCTATTTCCTGGGCTGCGAACAAATGCTTGCTGGATGCGTGCTACATTTTCATCACTCGTTCTCGGCCGTCCAGAACTTTTCCCTTTGCACAAACACCCAATCTCTGTAAACTGTTTATACCAACGTTTAATACACCACCTATCAGGAGGTTTAACACCATACTTCGTTCGAAATGCACGCTGAACAACTGTCGTCGATTCACTTCTGCCGTACTCAATAACACAAAAAGCTTGAGCGGTCGCCATCTTAGCATCAACTGACGCTGACGCCTAGTCAACAGCGCCTCAAGCGAACAAATGTACAACTAAATGAAACTTTATAGCTCCCTTAATTCGCCGACAGATAGTGCTTAGCTCTGCCTTTTGTCGTTGCAGAGTTTTAAATTCCTAAAGTTGTGGTATTCTTTTTGAATCACCCTGTACATTGTTAACAATATCGGCCTTATCACGCTTCCTTGGCGTACTTCGGAAATCTTTACGTCTGTTGATTTTGTTCCGTGAAGGGTGACGTGTTGAATTCCGTTGGTAAGGAAGTCTTATATCAAGTCGCAAATGCGGTCCGATACTCGGTGACTTCTTTTTCTTTTCACTAGACGCTAGTGCGGCACGGTGTCAAACGCCTTCCTGAAGTCAAGCAACACGGCATCAGAGTGCCGTTGTCTATAGTGCTATGGACCTCATGGAGGAACAGACTTTTGCAAAATCTCTGTTTGCAGAATTCATGTTGAAGTTTGCAGAGGAGATTTTGCTTCTCCAAAAACATAATAATGCATTATCACAAAACGTGTTCCAAAATTCTACGAGGGAGTACCAAAAAGTAACGCACAATAATTTTTTCAACCCTGTTATTGCAGCTGGAATCCTAAAATTTCACTACGAAATAGTCTGAAGTTTACGCTACAGAGGGTATTTCGTTTTCATTTGCAGCTCCAGCGAGAGGAGCCTGAACTGCGAAAATTGGTGGTAATTTTCTATGGGACCAAACTGCTGAGGTCATCGGTCCCTAGGCTTACACTCTGCTTAATCTAACTTAAACTAATTTACGCTAAGGAAGCATACACACCAATGCCTGAGGGAGGACTCGAACCTCCGACGGGGAGAGCCGGCCGGCCGGAGTGGCCGAGCGGTTAAAGGCGCTACAGTCTGGAACCGCACGACCGCTACGGTCGCAGGTTCGAATCCTGCCTCGGGCATGGATGTGTGTGATGTCCTTAGGTTAGTTAGGTTTAAGTAGTTCTAAGTTCTAGGGGACTTATGACCACAGCAGTTGAGTCCCATAGTGCTCAGAGCCATTTGAACCATTTTTTGGGAGAGCCGCGTGAACCGTGGCAAGGCGCCAGAGACCGCGCGGCTGCCCCTTGCAGCAGAACTGCGAAAGAAACGTGGCATGCATTTTACTATCGTGAACTTGTGAACATCACCGAAGTGTAGTTCGATATTTGTGGGCCAAAGGGCATACAATGAGTGTAATTCACAGGGACATGCGTGGCGCTCTGGGGACAACTGTAACGTGCGTAGAAATGTCCTCAGGTGATGTGCGTTGATCCACGAGACTGATTAGTGATTCGCCACGCTCCAGGTGGGCGGTAACAGCTGCAACCCGGCAGAATGTTGGAGCCATTGAGGCAGCAATTTTGAACGATCGGCGTGTGCAGCTGCGAATCTTATCACAGCAGTTCAACATTGCCTATGGTGCGGTGTACGATATTGTTCGTGACACGTTGAAATTTCGTGAAGTTAGTGCTCGCTGGGTGACGAAGAACTTCACAGACAACCACATGGGCCAGCGAATGAAGACAAACTTGGATCATTTAACGCTATATGGCGCAGAATGGCACTACTTTCTGAAATGAATCGTCACACCGGAAAACAAGCAGGCCTCTATGGCGCGGAATCAAGCTGGCTCCCCAGTGCGGAAAAATTCAAAGTGAGTCGACCTGCTGGGAAAGCGCTTGTGACATCGTTCTGGGATGTGCATGGTGTGTTATTGATGGAATTTCCTGAGCACAGGACCACTGTGAATTTAGCAGCGTACTTTAAAACTGGTGAAGTTGCGTTGTGTCCTTCGTGATAAACGCCAGAACATTCACTACGTTTACTTGCGACACATCTTCCGAAAGACGAAAACAGAATTTCGGAAAGCGGTTTTCGCTGTCGAGTTTTCATGTTAAGATCTGAAGCGCATTTGCTAGCCCAGTTAAATATGGCGTCTGGAAAACAGCTGATCCAGTTTCTGATTCAGTCAACACAGTCGTTATTTCTCAAAAATGGCTCTGAGCACTATGCGACTTAACTTCTGAGGTCATCGGTCGCCTAGAACTTAGAACTAATTAAACCTAACTAACCTAAGGACATCACACACATCCATGCCCGAGGCAGGATTCGAACCTGCGACCGTAGCGGTCACGCGGTTCCAGACTGAAGCGCCTTTAACCGCACGGCCACACCGGCCGGCTCGTTATTTCTCTTCACCTAAATATTACAGGTAGACAGTTTCATACGCAGTCTAACATTTCCGCTTCTCCTTCACTGCACAATAAGTTCGTATTAACCGAATATCCTCAAAACAAGACGCAACTTGGCAGCCCAAGCACGCTTCACAACCGACTGCGTTCAGACAGGTGCAAAAATCGATTGAGGAATTGGAAAAAAAAGGCTAAAATCGCTCTAAGCACTATGGGTCTTAACATCTGAGGCCATCAGTCCCCTAGACTTAGAACTACTTAAACCTAACTAACCTAAGGACATCACACACATCCATGCCCGAGGCAGGATTCGAACCTGCGACCGAAGCAGCAGCGCGGTTCCAGACTGAAGCGCCTAGAACCGCTCGGCCACAGCGGCCGGCGCGGAACTGGAAAACCGGCAGCTAGAGACAGATTTCCAGAATCCGTTTTGAAGTGTTCACGTGACCACGCAGAATCGGTATTGGGAAAAAAAGTTTACGAAATCCGGCATGGGAGCCCAGTGTAAACGTGCTGATTAATGCTGAAGGTGTCACACATTTTCATGACAACGCTCGCCCTCATGTTGCTGCTCCTGTCCGTGAAAAAATATCCAAATTTGGGTGGGAGGTGCTCCAGTACGATCCATAAACTCCGGAACTTGCACCGTATAACTTCATCTGTTTGGTCCCAAGATTTTCCTGGCCGGCCAAAGCTTTGAGACAGATGCGGAAGTGAAATCAGTGGTATGCACATGCCTATACTGCAACCAAACGGACATCTACGAACAGGGCGTATTGAAAGTGGTACCACGATGGGAGAAATACACTCCTGGAAATGGAAAAAGAACACATTGACACCGGAGTGTCAGACCCACCATACTTGCTCCGGACACTGCGAGAGGGCTGTACAAGCAATGATCACACGCACGGCACAGCGGACACACCAGGAACCGCGGTGTTGGCCGTCGAATGGCGCTAGCTGCGCAGCATTTGTGCACCGCCGCCGTCAGTGTCAGCCAGTTTGCCGTGGCATACGGAGCTCCATCGCAGTCTTTAACACTGGTAGCATGCCGCGACAGCGTGGACGTGAACCGTATGTGCAGTTGACGGACTTTGAGCGAGGGCGTATAGTGGGCATGCGGGAGGCCGGGTGGACGTACCGCCGAATTGCTCAACACGTGGGGCGTGAGGTCTCCACAGTACATCGATGTTGTCGCCAGTGGTCGGCGGAAGGTGCACGTGCCCGTCGACCTGGGACCGGACCGCAGCGACGCACGGATGCACGCCAAGACCGTAGGATCCTACGCAGTGCCGTAGGGGACCGCACCGCCACTTCCCAGCAAATTAGGGACACTGTTGCTCCTGGGGTATCGGCGAGGACCATTCGCAACCGTCTCCATGAAGCTGGGCTACGGACCCGCACACCGTTAGGCCGTCTTCCGCTCACGCCCCAACATCGTGCAGCCCGCCTCCAGTGGTGTCGCGACAGGCGTGAATGGAGGGACGAATGGAGACGTGTCGTCTTCAGCGATGAGAGTCGCTTCTGCCTTGGTGCCAATGATGGTCGTATGCGTGTTTGGCGCCGTGCAGGTGAGCGCCACAATCAGGACTGCATACGACCGAGGCACACAGGGCCAACACCCGGCATCATGGTGTGGGGAGCCGGCCGAAGTGGCCGCGCGGTTCTGGCGCTGCAGTCTGGAGCCGCGAGACCGCTACGGTCGCAGGTTCGAATCCTGCCTCGGGCATGGATGTGTGTGATGTCCTTAGGTTAGTTAGGTTTAATTAGTTCTAAGTTCTAGGGGACTAATGACCTCAGCAGTTGAGTCCCATAGTGCTCAGAGCCATTTGAACCATGGTGTGGGGAGCGATCTCCTACACTGGCCGTACACCACTGGTGATCGTCGAGGGGACACTGAATAGTGCACGGTACATCCAAACCGTCATCGAACCCATCGTTCTACCATTCCTAGACCGGCAAGGGAACTTGCTGTTCCAACAGGACAATGCACGTCCGCATGTATCCCGTGCCACCCAACGTGCTCTAGAAGGTGTAAGTCAACTACCCTGGCCAGCAAGATCTCCGGATCTGTCCCCCATTGAGCATGTTTGGGACTGGATGAAGCGTCGTCTCACGCGGTCTGCACGTCCAGCACGAACGCTGGTCCAACTGAGGCGCCAGGTGGAAATGGCATGGCAAGCCGTTCCACAGGACTACATCCAGCATCTCTACGATCGTCTGCATGGGAGAATAGCAGCCTGCATTGCTGCGAAAGGTGGATATACACTGTACTAGTGCCGACATTGTGCATGCTCTGTTGCCTATGTGCCTGTGGTTCTGTCAGTGTGATCATGTGATGTATCTGACCCCAGGAGTGTGTCAATAAAGTTTCCCCTTCCTGGGACAATGAATTCACGGTGTTCTTATTTCAATTTCCAGGAGTGTATGTAGGTACAAGATGTAAGTTCATTTGTAATCTTTTTGGTGATAAAATTATTTTCCGCTCTTCCCTCGTAAAGCACGTTATGAGTACCCGTCGTAGATACCACAATGAATGTGTATGAAGAGAGTTTTTGCCTGCACTTTATGAGCATCTGGAACGCCTGACGGAAAAGGACTGGATGTCTAACTTTATAAACGCAGCCACTTGGCTCTCTGTCGGCCCAGCACATCTGGGCACCTTCAACATGATGAGATTTACGCAATGGCGAGCGAAGGACTGTACACAGACAGTATTGTGGGCTGGCAGGGTGGCTGGCTTTATGCGACGTAACGCCGGCACCCCCGCCAGCTGCTCGGCCGGTGAATGGGGCGCCAGGGCCTATTCAGCGCCGGCTTCTGCCCTCTGGCCGCCATTGTGCCTGACCACCGCCCTGATCCGCGACACGGCCTCCGACGCCACGCGATACACGCGCCGCCGGAGCCGCCACAAAGGAGTAAACTAACTTCAAGGGTGAGAGTGTTCATAGGCGGCGCTGCCCGCTGCCAGCCACTTCATTATCTACCTGTTTATTGTTGTCTGCAGCGGCGCCGCACCTGCCGAGGGGAGAATACCGGCTGCAGCTGCTTCGTCTGTCAGCTTCCAGAGGAGAGGCAAGGTAAACATTCGGGGAAAGACGCATTCTGCAAGGAAATATTACCTCGAGCGAGAGCTCTACGGTATGGTGAATCAAGACAATTCTGATTTACTGTTCCGTCTCAATTGCACATTTTTAGTTACATCACGTGTTTCCATCACTTTGGTTTATCTTCAGATCAAAAGCCCATCTTGTCCACTCAGAACCACGTACCAGAATACCTTGATGGGTGGGTATGAGTTGACAAGACGAGGATGCTAACGCAACTACTTAGATCTGAAGATGATCCAAAGTGACCGAAACATATAATCTAAATAAGAATATGCAACTGAGGCGGAAAAATAAATGAGAATTATCTTAATTATCTAAATAGTTGCTGAGTCTCTCAAGACGATCATGTCGACTATAGTGAGTATGGCGAATCGTTTGCCTTCTATTTTCGAGGTGCATTCCGAAACAAGTCCCCCTTCTTTTTGTGTGTGCTTACTTTCAGTATCCGAGACAGATTATGTTTGTATGCAGAATGAGATTTTCACTCTGCAGCGGAGTGTGCTCTGATATGAAACTTCCTGGCAGATTAAAACAGTGTGCCCGACCGAGACTCGAACTCGGGACCTTTGCCTTTCGCGGGCAAGTGCTCTACCATCTGAGCTACCGAAGCACGACTCACGCCCGGTCCTCACAGCCTTACTTCTGCCAGTATCTCGCCTCCTACCTTCCAAACTTTACAGAAGCTCTCGCAGGAGAGGGCATGAGTCGTGCTATGTTTGTATGGTACTAATTTTCGAACTTTCCTGCTAACGTCGTGTCGCCACAATGAATTTTCACTTTGTAGTGGAGTGTGCACTGATACGAAACTTCCTAGCGTGCCGCACCGTGAACTGAACCTGGGACCTTTGCTTTTCGCAGCTAAATGCTCCACCAAGTGAGCAGCACGATTCACGATCTGTCCTAACGGATTTTCTTTCGCCAATACCTTATCTTCCACCATCCAAACGTCACAGAAGTTCTCCTACGAATCTTACGGTATTATCACTCCTGGTATAAAGGATGTTGTGGAGACATGGTTTAGCCACGGCGTGGAGGATTGTTTCCGGAATGAATTTTCACTTAGCAACTGAGTGTTTGCTGATATTTAACGTCATGGCTGACTAAAACTGTGTATCGGACCACGGCTCCAATCTGAGACTTTTGCTTCTCGCAGGACAACGCCTGTGAAGTCTGGAAAGTAGGGGATGAGGCACTGGCGGAAATAAAGCTGTGAGGTCGAATGTGAGTCGTGCTCGGGTAACTCAGTTGGTATCGAACGGGACCGCACTCTGGCATTTCACTATCAACGGTAAATTCCCAACCAATCGTCAACTTTATCATATAGGACTGGCTACTCTGCCACTCTTTGCTCTGTCTGACAACTCGACGACACCGACAAGCATCGGAAAGGGACGTTTGGCTCCTCATCCAGCGCGTCGTGGGCTGTTATCTCCGCGACCAGCAACGGTTTCCCCAGGTTCTCTACTGTTGCCTCAGACTTCACACAACACCAGGTACTTATCTGGTTTCGAGAACAGGCTTTAGAATGCCTTTTTCACAACGGTCCACATGCGGCCCTCGACTTCTGGAATCCGATTGTGATAATGGACAGTACGCTTATCTTTCGTGATCCCTCCCCTCCACCCTCCCCCATTTCATGACGCATCCGTTATCATCTTCCACGGTAGGGTGCACCGACACGTACAGGCCAACGAGCGGATACGAAAAAAAAATCTTGGTTTCATGGTTAGTGGGATCGGCTACTCCAAATTCCAAACATCCTTAAGGCCTGGCGCTAGAACGACTGCCGCTTTTAGTCTCCTTAGATCCTTTAGGTGGGTGCGGGGGAAGGGGGGGGGGAAGGCTTACGTGTAGTTAGGATGGCAGCAACTAAAGAGGGGCCGACCAGTGTGGCCGTGCGGTTCTAGGCGCTTCAGTCTGGAACCGCGTGACCACTACGGTCGCAGGTTCGAATCCTGCTTTGGGAATGGATGTGTGTGATGTCCTTAGGTTAGTTAGGTCGAAGTAGTTCTAAGTTCTAGGGGACTGATGACCACAGATGTTAAGTCCCATAGTGCTCAGAGCCATTTGAACCATTTTGAATCTGAAGAGGGCAGGGTCATAAATGACAGCACCCCATAGCGTTAGTTCTAATTTTTGTTTCTTTTTGCTAGGTGCCGTTAACGCGCCGATCAATAAAAGTGCGTGCTGTTGAAGATTGGTGGTGGAAGAGTCTCAGGTTCGAATTTCCTTTATAAAATGTTTTACTGTTATTTAAATAAGAAAAAAGTTGGTAGGGCACTTGTCTGCGAAAGGCAAAGGTTCCAAGTTCGAATCCCGGCCCGTCACATAGTTTTAATCGATGAGGAAGCCTCAGTGTTCTAAAGGTTTCGTTGTGCTTACGACCATGCAGCAGCATGAGAGGAGCACTGCAAAATGTTGTCCAATATGGAGGGGTCTATAAAACAGAGACTGTCATTGAACTCCTGACTGTTGAATAAACTGTCACCAGAGATTAGACGTCGTGCCAGCACTAAGAGCCCACATCCAAAAGACAGTTGTTGGAATGGCGGGTTCCGAATACTGCAACAACTAAAAGTCAAGATACAGCCATCTGCAGGCGGAATGATGTGCTCAGGGTGCTGGGCTAGACAAGTTGTACCCAATAGAAGAATACCAGTCGCCATTGTTTAGGTTTTATTTTTAGGCTACCAGTTTCGACGATACACTACGTCGAAACTGGTAGCATAAAAATCTGAATAACGGCGACTGGTATTGTTTTATTGGATATTGACCAGCCGTAGTCCCATACTCCAGATAGCAGAGAGAGTTACATTCAGACAAGCTGTAGTTCTTTTGAATGTCTTGTAGCCTATAAAATCTCTCAATTCTGGGCATTACATGACGACACTGGCTAGACTAAAAGCACGAATTTGCAGAGCCAGGCCAGAGAAAAAGAGAAATTTCCTTTTGCAACAAGCTGTCTCCAGGTCTCAGTTCAATGGCAAATTATCCGCCTCCATAGTCGGGATCGTTAACGCACGCATATGCGGCGGCGCTTGACTCTGAGGTGAACCGGCTACAATCCTGGTGGTGCATGAAACATTCCCACGGCCAGCATTTGGCATGCAAGGATAGGAAAGGTAATGGCGCAAAGTTCCTGGTCACCAGCCTGTGCACCAATGTTCTGGACTGAATCCCACACCTCTCAGAAGTGTCCTATGAAGTGGGCACATATGACACTGTTGTTGGTGATCCGTTCGTCGGGTGGGGACATTAAACTCGCCGGTTCTCTTTGTATTTTTCGAGAGAAATAGGCTGTGTACTTGCAGCCTTTACCCTTCTCAAATCGTCATCATCCTCATCATCATCTTACCAGCATACAACATAAACATAACATCACACTTTAACACATCCACTGCACTCACCTACATTCCACACATACACTTAACGACACAACTCTCAGTACACACAAGGAAAGTGGCCTGTGTGCGCGAATCGTCTGATGCCATCCCAAAGGAGATCCCAGCCAAACATGCAAAAAATGACATATTTGACTTTCACCACATAGTCCTTATTTAGCACCTTCACAATTCCACCTCTATAGGCTTATGAAAGATGGACCACGTGCCCAACATCTTCGAGTTACCGTCAAAACTATGAGACAGTGAATATCAACTAGTTCAGCTCTTTGCGAACGCTGAATTCAGGCTCTTGTTAATCCTTGGCGGTAGTGCTGAACAAATGGTGGTGGCTTTTCTTATGTGGGGATGTGCGGCTGTACAGTTCTTCCTCTGGTTCATCAACAGTAGACCAATAGGAAGGCCAAACTGAAGCCGATACGTCGGTTTCATCCAACAAGTGACAGCTATTTTACAACATAGCGCGGTTATACACCCACAAAACTTCTATATCAACTGGCTCTGGCCGCAGAAGCCTACGCTCTTATATAATGTGTTAAAAAACAAAGCTGTGAAGTGAATTTCATTTGATAATAATGTTAACAGAGTTGACATCAGCATCTGACAGCAGTTCATGTAAAACACTATTTAGACCAGGCTCCTCGAATAGCAAAACGGAGTAGAAAACGTAGCACACTCGCGTTGTTGAAAAGAATAAAATGTATATACCTTTATTTATTTATTTAGCATATAGCTACGTTACTATAAATTACTATTTGCATTTAGCTCAGATTATAAACTACGAATGCAGTAGATTGATCCTTTCAACAGGAACTTTGTTGGATCGCCAATGAAAACTGTCAGAGATCATTCTTGAACTACATGGAGAATAGTCTGCTTTTCAGCACCGTAGCCATAGCTTCGAGGAATTATTTTCTTCCACTTGTGCAGGGAATTGGCACACCTGCCACTGTTCGTTCTTTTTCGCTTAGGAACCGGCTAAATATCGCTTGACAATTCAGAGCCAGCCAACGGTCTTGCCGCAATGGTAACACCGCTTCCCGTCCGATCACCAAAGTTACGTGCTGTCGGGACGGACTAGAACTTGGATGGGTGACCATCCGGTGTGCCGAGTGCTGCTGGCATGCGGGTTGCACTCAGCCACTGTGAGACAAACTGAGGAGCTACTTGATTGAGGCGCAACAGCTCCGGTCTCATAAACTGACATACGGCCGGGAGAGCGGTATGCTGACCATATGCTCATCCATATCCGCATCCGGTGACGCCTGTGGGCTGAAGATGGCACGGCGGCCGGTCGGTACTGTTGGGCCTTCCGAGGCCTGCTCGGACGGAGTTGTTTTTTAGTTTAGTAATTCAAAGCCAGGTGGCTACGTCGAATGCACGGCAGCTTAAGTCTTTCTGTCGCAGCGTTTCCATGTGCGTCTCCATGAATCCAAGCTTCTACGGCCATAAACCATGATTTTAAATAATTTCATTAATAATTTTATATAACTGTGAGTTACTGAAGAATGACCACTTCGAAAGAATAATTAGTGTACTAAGAACATCAAGGCGTACGAAGTTATAATTACGTCAATTTTTGTTTTGTATAAGTTTATAAATAGTCGAGACAATAGTCTCTCGTTCTCATTTTTTTTTTTTTTTTTGTAATCTTGCCTTACCGTTGTCTGCATTGTGTTAGCTCGTGTGACCGTTTATTACTTTTAATTGTGAAAAAATATATTGTGAAAATATTCAAAACTTTAATTTCAGTAGTACCTTCCACCTTATCTGAAAGTAATTATGTTTGTGAAAAGGAAAAGTTTTACTATTAAAAAGAACTGATGATTAATTTTTTAAATGTGTTCAGCGACGTGAGATAGGAAATTTCAGTGGACAGCAATTAATTCAGAGCTGAAAGTGTGAGAACTTCAATTATTTACGATCTCTACATTACGCAGCGCAGCGATCGTAATTTTTTTCATCAAATCGAACGAAAGTTAATATTGGCATAGGATACAAAATTGTTAAGGCTTTCGTGGCCACTTGTTGACAAACTGCCTATTGGCTTCTGTCTCGGGTTCTTCGGCCGACGTTCATCTAATGATTTTTCTGACGTTTCGCCAGCACGAGTGGCTGGCATGCGGAAAAGTTTATGTCGGAATGACTGGACGATCCATTAACACTAGGATCAAAGAGCATAAGCGACATTGCAGGTTGGGGCAGGTGGAGAAATCGGCCGTGGCAGAGCACGCACTGAATGAGACCGACCACGTAATAAAATTCGCCGACACGGAAGTTCTGGCTGTAGAGAACCACTATCACACGCGCTTGTTCAGAGAAGCTGTAGAAATCCAAAAACACGCGAACAGTTTCAACAAGA
The DNA here is from genome assembly GCF_023898315.1 of Schistocerca nitens. Classification (NCBI taxonomy): domain Eukaryota; kingdom Metazoa; phylum Arthropoda; class Insecta; order Orthoptera; family Acrididae; genus Schistocerca; species Schistocerca nitens. The sequence goes on along the minus strand of NC_064614.1, from coordinate 1,157,055,402 downwards.
AAGAGGAAAGCCTTAAGATAAACGGATCCTGGCTTCCCGTACTGCAGCGAACGACCGTCGCAGGTAGCAAGAGGAGAACCGCACCGGAAATGACCGCGGAGAAGCCCTCGGACGTTGGCGCGCCAGGTACATATAGTCTGCGGGCGCGAGCTCGCCTCCAGTTCACCACCGGCAATGGAGGGTGAAGCTTTGACAATGCCAGCCACTCGTGCTGGCGAAACGTCAGAAAAATCATTAGATGAACGTCGGCCGAAGAACCCGAGACAGAAGCCAATAGGCAGTTTGTCATTGGCATAGGATCTTTGACTGACAGTATTAATGAACATTGACTTTATAATAACTAGCAAAAATGACTTTTGGCGTGAGTTTAACTTGCTTTCAAGAGTTTGAAATGCTTTCAAGAGTTTAAAATTAATTTGAACGGGACTCAAAGATTATCGTCTTTATTCACCAAAGTTAAAGAAATATATTACGAAATATTCACTTCCATTACAGACGCTATTTTACAACGACTTTTAAGGATGGTAAATTGTGGAGTCTTCTAGCAAAGAAAGTTAGCAATTACCACGTCCCGAGATCAGAAAGAAACCGTTATTAATGACGACTAACCATTACTTATTTGTCAAGAACCTTCAAGATAACGAAAGCGACCACATCCATCAGGCATTAGTATTAAGCCGTTGCTAACAAACGTCGTTTCCCGTTTTCAAGGGTGGATGACGAGAGCGAAGCCTTCTTTTAATGATGGTTAGAATGTGTGTGTGAACAGGGATGCGATGATTCTTCTGTAGTTTTTCGTACTTCCGTACAAGCGCTTTTTCTCACTGCAGAGATAGCTGTGTTATGTAGCTACATATGGATAGTCAAAAGGTAGATGTAGACTTGATTGTACCAGTATTATAACGTATCGTATGGGCGAACTGTGTGTCAATAAATCTTGTGTCAGCACTATTCAGCAAAGTTCGGGAACAACATTCCGCAACAGAATAAACCAATCCCTGATCTGAAGTAATTAGTGTCAAGGCAGAGGATTACCATGGTATGCCACAGAGTTCCTAGAAAATGTTATTTCGAGTCTTGGTTTTGGCAGCTATTCTTAATACGTGTTGTTTGTAACTGATGTTCTATCTAGAGTGAAGCATGGATATTTCGGGTTTCTGTTACGCTCGAGTAGCCTTTCTCGCAAGCTGAGAGTGAGCTTCCAGAACTAATTTTCACTCCTCAGCGGAGTGTGCGCTGTTTTGGAACTTCCTGGCAGATTAAAACTGCGTGCTGAACTTATTTCAAGTTTGAACGGTACTGGCGGAAATAAAGATGCGACAGCGGACCATGAGTCGTGCGTAGACAGTTCAGTCGTACAGCAAAGGTCTCAGCTTCGGGTGCCGGTCCAGCAGACTGTTTTCACCTGCCAGTAAGTTTTAGACCGTCACTTCTTTAATGGCCAACTTGTTCTGTAGCTGAAACGTTGAGACTTCTTAGTGACACAGGACTGCAACCTCCACTGGCGGAAAAATTCATTAATAATCGATAAATCACTGATCTATACGGACTCGGTAGCTTCAAAATATTTATGCCTCATTGCTTTCCTCTTCCACCGGGTCCGGATCAAGTGCCTTTCGTTTTTATTGCTATCACGTTTCAGTGTGAAAATTATTCTTGCAAAGGAATTTAGTGGCGGGCCGTACAGGACATTTCTGACAGTGATCGATGCGGAATGCCGCGAATGCACGCCTCGTCCATCATGTTTGCCAGTCACGCCTGGCGTTCGGCGGCCAACAGGTTCGGCGTAGCGCGCTGGGAAAAAGCGAGAGTGTTAGCACGGCAGGCAGCGCTGAACGTGCAGTTTCTTCCCTCGTCAGCTCAAGTCAACGTCCGCGCCCTATAATAGGCGTACTCGCATCTCGCAGTAGAAATCAGGTGCTCGTCGTGATAGGTCTCGCTGCTGCGATCATTTTCCTTTGACACCGTGTAACGTTTAAATTTATAAACTGAGGGGCAGTACTTCCTAGTGACGATTTACGGCAAAATATTTTTCACATTTTCAAGTGCAGTTACATCTACAGAATAGCCCGAGCTACACCGACAAAAATTTGGAGGTTGTTGATGGATGTTTTATGGGTAATTTGGTATAAGGGACGTGTGGTCACGAGCTTTCTTTGACACACTGAAGAGCGTCACCAAAATACTGAAGAACCTGAACTGACAGGTGAGTTAGAAAGGACGCCCGTTTTCACTTGGCTATTGTCACTGTTGGTGCACGCGCAGGTAGTCGGCGACACGTTAACAGTGTTGTGTCTAGACAAGACAGCCTAGACACAATGAGAGGAAGCCGAAAGGCACGCGCTTAATCTCACGCAGGCTGGCGTGAGGTCTGAAACAGGATACGTAATGAATGCTATAAAGAAAAGTACGTAGCTTCTGGAATACTTAACTTTAATCCACATTAGTAGAACATCGCTCTTGATGATACATTAATAGAATCTCAATATCAATTGAATACGGCGCCTTGCTAGGTCGTAGCAAATGTAGCTGAAAGCTATGCTAACTATCGTCTCGGCAAATGAGAGCGTATTTGTCAGTGATCCCCTTCTGGCAAAGTCGGCTGTACAACTGGGGCGAGTGCCAGGACGTCTCTCTAGACCTGCCGTGTGGTGGCGCTCGGTCTGCAATTACTGACAGTGGCGACACGCGGGTCCGACGTATACTAGCGGACCGCGGCCGATTTAAAAGCTACCACCTAGCAAGTGTGGTGTCTGGCGGTGACACCACAAACAGTACTGCAAGGGAGTGGAGAATCCAGTTACTGTACAATGGAGAAGTGGAGTGTGTAAGGCCGTGTCCGTGTGGTAGTGCTTTATATTGAAACGAAGTCAATAGTAGCAACCCAACGATCTTCCTGCAGATTAAAACATCGCAGACACGTCATACGGAGATGGATAGGTAAGTGGTGTAAGGATGCTTCTGGTTACCGCGTGGTAGGAAGTCTCCTGGGCGACTCCGAAGTGTGAGAACACGGGAAAATATCTACCGTGTACGAGCATCACTTCACCCGACCCGACCGTTCCCAATTTCTTACCCTTCGAGTATGTAAAGTATAGAGTGTTCGAAAATCGCCCTGCAAATCTCCATCTGTAGAGAAATCGCCAGTATTCCCGTTGCTTTACTGGAGAACACTTGTCTACACGAGTTCTTCAATAAAAGGGGTGCTCATCTGAGTGGTGTGATCTTTAAGAAGCGAGCGCTATATACTGCATGAAACTGCAAAGACCCATTAACACGTCTGCATCTGTAAATCATGAAGACCCGTGTGAATAAAGTTTTTGTCGACAGTTGAAAAGGTGCGTTCTTTCTGGATCATGGTGTACTACAACATCACACGTATCGCACCCGCAGAGCAGGAGTTCCCAAACATTTCCTCTGAAGTTTGGTAAAACACTTACTATTTTAGTTTCAATAATTTGTTCTCATGCTGGTGATTTCTTTAATTCTTTAGGGTAGTCTTTTTGTAAAAATACCTATTTTGAAGGTTGATAAAATTTTAAAAATTAGAACAACTTGTTTTATCCCATGATTAATTTTAAATATGACTAATAACACAGAAATAATAATAAAATAAAAAAATGTTATTATAGCCAAAATGTACAAGAAACTGCCATGTTGTTAATAGATTTTTGCGGAACACTTATTCACTTTCCGTGGAACACCATTTTTCTGTGAAACGCAGTTTGGCGAAACTTGCCGCAGGGACCGCGAAGCAAAGCTTAGACTGATTACAGTGCGCAGAGATACCTTTACTCAGTCGTTCTTCTCGCGCTCAATATACGGAAGAAGCGGGAAGAAAGCTTATTTATTTATTTAGCGTGTGGCTCATAACATCACAGTAAAAATTACAGAAACAACACGATTAAAAAAAATACATATGTATAAACAGAACAATAAATAACAGTTTGTATATAAGGACACCACCAATTGTAAATTTACACTCACAGAAGAGCAAACAAACGTCCAGCTTAGATAATACATAGTCGATTGCCTCTTGGGTCGCCATTAGGAAATCCTGTGGGTCACCCTCATGTGCCCTTAGTGGTCATTCCTGCACGATGCGTTTGACCGTCTGTCTCTCAGCGCCACAGTCGCAAGCGGCCGAAGGAAGTTTACCCCATCTGCGTAAGGAGTCGGCGCATCTCCCACAGTTGGTTCTGATGCGATTAAGAGTTGACCAGACTTTGCGAGAGCAGTCAAATACTTTTGGTTTACTAAAGATACGTGGCATACTGTGGCAGTTTACTGCTGTTCTGCTCTCCCATTCCTCTTTCAATCGGCAATTTATTTTAAAGTTGGTTTGGTGCAGCGCTTCTGCGATCTTTAGTGGAGGGTGCCTAGACTGGAGTCGGTTTCCTTGGATGTCGTATCTTCATGGATTTGTAGTTGAAGGTTGGTCATGATTTTTTGAAATTCTTTAACCAGAGCGTTAGGAGGGGCTATGTTACTGCGAACGGGCAACCACACTGTAGGAGTTGGCCTGATTGTGCCTGATATAATACGCATTGTTGCATTAAGTTGGCTATCTACCATGCGTGTGTGTTTGCTGTTGAGCTACACTGGGGCACAGTATTCTGTTCTTAAGGTAGATCTGTGGAGCACCAAGTGGTGCCACAGAGCTTCTGCAATATGTTGTTGCGTGTTTTAAGTTACACTGCAGTTTTCGTCAGGTGTTCTTTGAATGTTAGTGTCCTATCTACGGTAACCCCAAGGTACTTTGGGTGTTTGTTGTGGTTTAGTATTTTCCCGTCTAGATATACATGTAGTTCTCTGTTGGCCATTTTGTTGTTCAAATGGAAGGCAGGTACTTCCATCTTTGTAGCACTAGGTTGTAGCCTCCATTTTCTAAAGTACTCGCTGAGAATCCCTAGGTCACTCGTAAGGATATCTTCGGCAGTTTCTATATTTCTGTGGGCTATCGCCAGAGCCCTGTCGTCAGCACAACCAAATTTGCGATATGGTTGCAGGCATGTCAGCGATGTAAAGGCTGAAAAGAAAGGGGCGCAAGGACAGAGCCTTGTGTGAGTCCATTATTGAGTTTCATCTGTTTACTTCTCTCATTTCCCATTATTACTTGGAAGGTTCTATTTGACAACATATCGTCAATGAGGTTGGTTATCTTCTTGCACGGGACGGCACAGATTAATTTGTACATGAGTCCCTGTTTCCAAACTGTATCATAGGCTGCTGTTAGGTCTATGAAAGCATAATATCTGGTACAATGAAAGGTGCCCTTTGCTATACGCTACTCAGTGGTTGACAGAATATGGATGTGGATGCAGATATGTCCCCAATCGCCAGCCGATGTGGCCGAGCGGTTCTAGGCGCTTCAGTCTGGAACTGCGCGACCGCTATGGTCGCAGGTTCGAATTTTACCTGGGGGATGGATATGTGTGATGTGCTTAGGTTAGTTAGGTTTAAGTAGTTCTAAGTTCTAGGGGACTGATGACCTCAGATGTTAAGTCCCACAGTGCTCAGAGCCATTTCAACCATTTTTTGGCCCCAATCGAGCATCATCGGACTGCAAATTCAGCATCGTCCACAAACAGCATGAGCCGTCCCTGTACTGACCGACCAAGTGCAAAAGGTGGGGAAGTACATCCCTCAAATTGACCTCGGCCACCTGTGGAATACAATCCATGCACGTTTGCATGCTTGCACTCAACATTCTGGCGGTTTCATCGGTTATTAATATACCAGCAAGTCACATTTGCAATGGCGTACATTGACCTGTGACCTTTCAGTGTTAATCACTAGACTAATGTATGCAATTTTAATAGACAGTAGCGTAGCAGATAGTGTCGGAAGTTCCATGCGGTTTTTCGCGGATGATGCTGTAGTATACAGAGAAGTTGCAGCATTAGAAAATTGCAGCGAAATGCAGGAAGATCTGCAGCGGATAGGCACTTGGTGCAGGAAGTGGCAACTGACCCTTAACATAGACAAATGTAATGTATTGTGAATACATAGAAAGAAGGATCCTTTTTTGTATGATTATATGATAGCGGAACAAACACTGGTAGCAGTTACTTCTGTAAAATATCTGGGAGTATGCGTACGGAACGATTTGAAGTGGAATGATCATATAAAATTAATTGTTGGTAAGGCGGGTACCAGGTTAAGATTCATTGGGAGAGTTCTTAGAAAATGTTGTCCATCAACAAAGGAGGTGGCTTACAAAACACTCGTTCGACCTATACTTGAGTATTGCTCATCAGTGTGGGATCCGTACCAGGTCGGGTTGACAGAGGAGAGAGAGAAGATCCAAAGAAGAGCGGCGCGTTTCGTCACAGGGTTATTTGGTAAGTGTGATAGCGTTACGGAGATGTTTAGCAAACTCAAGTGGCAGACTCTGCAAGAGAGGTGCTCCGCATCGCGGTGTAGCTTGCTGTCCAGGTTTGGAGAGGGTGCGTTTCTGGACGAGGTATCGAATATAATGCTTCCCCCTACTTATACCTCCCGAGGAGATCACGGATGGAACATTAGAGAGATTCGAGCGCGCACGGAGGCTTTCCGGCAGTCGTTCTTCCCGCGAACCATACCCGACTAGGACCGGAAAGGGATGTATTGACAGTGGCACGTAAAGTGCCCTCTGCCACACACCGTTGGGTGGCTTGCGGAGTATAAATGTAGATGTAGATGTGTAGATGTGGTCACTTTGCCCACCAAGCTATACCACGAGGACGGCCGCTGTTAGACCTCCTGGCTACGCGAGCAGCTGGGCTCTGGGCAGACGGATGGCCGTATCCAGGGGAGGCGCTGCCGCCCCTGATGTGGCGGGCGTGGCCGCGCCACCGATGCCGGCCGCCTGGCTCGCCGCTCACGAGGCCGTTAACTCGCAGCCGCCGCTGTAAATAATCGCTATCTGTAGCGCCGGACCGCCGGCAGAAAGATACACATGTTCGCCGGCGGGCTATTGCCCCGGAGAGGGCCGATAAAATGGTGGCCAGTCGGGAGCGGCGGGAGAGGGAGAAACCGGCTACTGCACGAATGCACCTCGTCAACCGATAAAGAAACGTCCCGTGCAAGCGGAGCAGTAGCTCTTCCCCAGCATACGGCACACAGTACACTGCTAGTAACTCCTCTCGCTCCCGCTGTTCGAGTGCTGGAGGTGCTACATTGTTGCTGGAGACGTATTACGACAGTGCAGTTCTGCGTCAGTTAGAACTTCCGGGCTGTACAAAATCATTCCGTCTACAACTGCGCCGTAAGGTTAGCGACAGCCCCGGACGGTGTACAAGTCCAGCCCAATCACCCCGCTCCACACCAATCCATATCCTAAGCTCCGCGCACGGTGTGCCGCATGTTCCAACATCAAAGTTGTTCGTATCACAGATATACCAGTCATAACGAGGGAGAAAATCAGTAGTTAGTACGAAATACAGTTTTTTCGGTACCACTGTGAAAAGAATTAGAAATATGTTCATTGAATATGCGAGTTGAAAAATCATCAATAAGAATGAGAAATAAAAATGGTATCCACATTGTCTTTTTTATTTCATGAGCTTTCATCTGCACTATATCAAAAAATCTGATATTTGTTAACTGCAGTGAGCGCAAATTTCCGTCACCTCGCGTAGTGTAAGAAATTCTGTTGGGAAATATTAATTGGTAGTATCGCCAAGGATGCTGTCCACTATCTCGATTGTCTAAAGTCAATGTTGTGCATAAGCAAGGCAAAGTCGATATCTTGGCGTGTTTCTGATTACCTCATTAAGACTAAAGAATATAAGAGTGGGATAATGTAGAAATGCGTAATGCAAGCAGTCAGATATTTATACAGTGACATTCTTCATTAATATTTGCCTGTGTAATGGGTGAATTTTTACTTGTGAACTCTTATGACTGCTTGCTTATAGCAGACACGAGATTATTTTGAGTTCTTCTTCAGTGTTTGAGAGCTTTAGAGCTGCCTATTGTTAAACATATGTACATAATTTCGTCAGTGTCATTCCAACACATCTTATCGTACTTTATTGAGAGTGCATATCTATGTTTCATTTTGACAGTATTACACAAACTGCTAAGAAGTACTAACAGCACCTGCTAGTATGAACAACCGCGGTAAAACAAAAAACGACGAACAAAAACACGACAGCGACGAGGACTACCAAAGATTATATTGATGCGCTCTCGGTTGGTGTGGCGGGGGGTAGGTGTGGAGGGGGGTAAATGGGCGGGGCTTGTGCAAATGTCCGGGGCTGTCGCTAACGTTTCCTCAACTGCGGGAGAAATCTTTGTAGATAAAACTGCCCTTTAACCCTTTGTAGAAGTTGCCGTTTTATCTCCGAAGACTTTTCTCACACACAGGGTGAAACGTTGTGGAATAATTTTTAAAATCGAGCACAGACATTCAGTCGGGACTGTAACTAAAATAAACACCTAGTGCGAAAGTCTACACTGCACGAGTAATACCGTTTTGATCGATTTTATTTTCTGACAACTAGGCTACTCTCAAAGAAAGATTGAGTTGAGGTCCAGTAACTGAAAGATATACATACATTGCATTCTACGCTGCAAAAATTAATCGGCGGATAGAGTAATTTAAGGCTGCCAGTATCCCAAATGCTGGTTTAAACCAGGGGTGTACGCACGGTGGCCAGCAGTTCATCTGACGTCGACCCACACCCACCTGTATTTTTGTCTTTTTTTCGTTTCCTTCATTTTCACAAGGTAAAGCCACTGCTACGTTTCTTTAGCATCCCTTATGCCAATTTGCCTGAAAACGCACCAGTAGCGTTTCAGCTGGAACTCGTGGAAAAAGAAACTACATGACATTTCGAATTACGATGCGAATTACACGGGCGCTCAATAAGTAACGTTAACACTTTTTTTTCTTAAAGGAGATTCTTTATATTCAGGATTCCAATACTTCGTATTATTCCCCACTTCTTTGATTGGAAATTTTTCAACACAATCTTCGTTCAGTGCGACGGCCTTACGCTATCCTACTGGGAGAACCTGCATGCCCGCATTGAACCAATCTACTGGTCGATGTCGGAGCCAAAGTTTTGTTGCTTCAGTAACCACGTGCTGGCTCCGTCATTTCGCCTAAGAGAGGTAAGTCGCAAGGTGCGAGATCTTCACACCAAAATACACGAAGTAGACGAATTTAAGGAAATCTGATAATTTGGAAGTTAAATGACTTATGGCGAACAAAGGAAGCAGGAAAGTGGCTACCCCACCTAAGAGAAATCTAAAACTAAAACCTCCGCCTGAACAGGCCGGGACGGCCCTACGGCACCGACCGACCGCCATGTCGTCCTGAGCCCTAAGGTGTCACTGGATGCGGATACGGAGGGGCATGTGGTCATCATACTGCTCTCCCGGCCGTATGTCAGTTCAGGAGACAGCAGCCGCGACTTCTCAATCAAGTAGCTCCTCAGCTCTCCTCACGAGGGCTGATTGAACCCCGCTTGCTAACATCGCTCGGCAAATCTGGTGGTCACTCATCCAAGTGCTAGCCCAACCCGACGCGGTTAACTGCGGTGATGTGACGGGAACTGGTGTTACCACTGCGGCAAGCCCGTTGGCCCAACGGAAGTCTGCTAACATCAAACATGGGCCTTCAGCTCAGGGTGAACTTGCTGAAAATGTAGCTGTGTAGTCACTCATAAGCTGTGGAAAAACCGAAAAAGGAAAAGTCTTATGGCATCAAGGAATAACTCCCATGACACGAGAGGGAGATAGAGATTGGAATACAACGAACACTTGATGACGGAGGGTGTAGTACTTAAGCAATTCCGAGTAAATGTCAAGAGACGTTTTATTCGTCAGGTGAGGTTATTGGAAATAACAGCTTGAGGAAAGGTATCTTATGTAAGGCAATGGGCCGAGAGCGCCAGCCTCTAATTTGCCTGCCACGAACATCAATCCAGCCAATATTTCAGTATTTTCATTACTCTTCGGTGGGAGGTCACTTAGGGACATGTAAAACGATTCACAAAATTAAGCAGTATGTGACTTGGCCTCATCTGGAGCGCGACATTAAGAAGTTAGTAGCTCATCTTTTTAATTTATATGTTTTCCAACACTAATCATATTATTTCGTACATGTTACGTTTCAAAGTTAATCTGATGAAAAGAGACGCATATTCGAATGAACTTTATTGCATTTCCAACGTTAGTTAGTTGTTTACTTATTTTTATTATAACAACAAATATTATGCGACTTTTATTTCCATAGGCAGTTGAAAACTTTATCAAGTGCCTTAAAACTTTTTCGTATCTGATTAACAACGAACGAGAAATTGCTTCCGATGGAGGTGCTGTTAAAATATATTCAATCGTACATCACCAATTTTCGACACCGATATTTATGAAAATGTTGCATTAAGCATGATTTGCATCAACACTGTCCAATTCTCGAAGAGCTTTTTTTCCCCCTAGTTGAAAATTCGATGTACTAGATGCCGTTTCAATTTGTTTTCCGTTTCTGCATGAAAAATATCATCCTGCAGTTTACAGTGCCGAAAATATATCTGACAATTAATAGTTAATTACCCTCATGTTAAGCCATATTGTAACTAATTCTATTATTCAATAAAGTTATTTACACCTTCATTTGCCGATGTTCGATCTAGACTTTCCAAGTCTGTCCCTCGTCTTTGAAACCTGTGTCAGCAAAAAAATGGCTCTGAGCACTATGGGACTTAACTTCTGAGGTCATCAGTCCCCTAGAACTTAGAACTACTGAAACCTAACTAACCTAAGGACATCACACACATCCATGCCCGAGGCAGGATTCGAACCTACGACCGTAGCGGTCGCGCGGTTCCAGACTGTAGTGCCTAGAACCGCTCGGCCGCTCCGGCCGGCCCTGTGTCTGCAGATCGAAGTGTCCAGGTGCAAAGCAGTTCTCGGTACCTTATCCAGTAGCAGGTATAAGGGATTTAGTAAATCCCCACAGGAATACATTTTCAGGAAAATTTGTCTGATCGCTTATGTGTCGATAGTAAAAATTTGCAAACAACCAAATAACATTGGAAATTAAATAAAAGTTCATCCAAATACGCTTGTATTTTCCTTATATTACCTTTTAGATGTAATATAACAACGAGAAAAATCAATTATTGATAAAGTTGGTTACATGGATTGATACAAAATCTACTCACCAAGCGGCGACAGAACACACACATAAAAGACTCTTGTGATTGGCAAGCTTTCGGAGCCAGTGGCTCCTTCTTCAGGCAGAAGGGTTGAAGGAAAAGAAAGAAGGGCGAAGGAAAAGGACTGGAGAGGTCTAGGGAAAGGGGTAGTTTTTGGGAAAGTCACCCAGAACCGCGGATCAGGAGACAGTTACCATACGGAATATCCCGTACGGAAGTTTCCCCTGACTCGCGGTGCTAGAAATCTACCCCTTTTCCTAGACCTCTCCAGTCCTTTCCCTTCAACCCTTCTGCTTGAAGAAGGAGCCACTGGCTCCGAAAGCTTGCCAATCACAACAGTCTTTTATGTGTGTATTCTCCCGCCGCTTGATGAGTAGATTTTTTTATCTATCCAAGTAAATAATTTTTAAAATGTAATATGTATGAAGTAATATTACTAGTATTGAAAAAACTATGAATTAAAGAAAAAAAGATGAGCGGGACTCGATACCGCGATCCACCGACTACGGAGCTTGAACGCTAATCATATTATCGCCGCCATTTCGTACTCATGGTCACAACGCACCGGTACGTCACTGTCGCGTAACCTGTTTCGATTTATCTAATTCGCCTTACTACTTGCGCATTACGCCATCGCAGAGGATTACTATAAATGTACAAAGTTTAAAGTAAATCAGTGATCCAAACGTTAGTATCGCAGGAACGATCTGTAGCCCTGAAAGTTGGTGTTGCAAGAGGCGACACGAAGCGCGCTGAACAGGGGACCTTGAGTGGTGGGGCGGACTACTTAAAGACTGCCAGATAACGGGCGGCCCGGCCGGATGTCCGTGGGCTGAGCGGGAGCCATCTGGCGACACAGCGGGCTGCTTTAGGCCTGCTTCAAGTGTTGAATAATGGCCGACATTAGCGCAATCTCGCCACAATGAGGCCCGTTATTAAAATCTATGGCAGGAAGTGGCTGCGCCGCTGTGGGACTCCGCCGCGGCAGTCCCTCTCTGTCCGTCCCTCTGTCACATCCCCCAAACCCTACCCTCCACCCACTCTCTCTTACACACACACACACACACACAGTCCGCACGGGACCGTGCATGCACTTCTTTCAGTCTAAGATTACATTTTTTTGCCTGGTAGTTATGCATATTTGACACATAGAACCCCTTATGCCACAATGCGTGGCGAATGCCCCACAGAAGGAAAGCAGCATCCAGTCAGCCCCAAGAAAGCGTAATCGACATCTGTAATATCACATTTGCTTAGTACATTTGTACGTGGATGTGTAGAGAGTAGAAACCAAAGATATTGCTAAGTGTCACCGCTAAGAGAAACGAAAATGGATAAGTTGTTTCTTTGTGTTGCTGCGGAGACGGAAGATAGGGCCGCGCGGGATTAGTCGAGCGGTCTCAGGCGCTGCAGTCATGGGCTGTGCGGCTGGTCCCGGCGGAGGTTCGAGTCCTCCCTCAGGCATGGGTGTATGTGTTTGTCCTTAGGATAATTTAGGTTTCGTAGTGTGTAAGCTTAGGGACTGATGACCTTAGCAGTTAAGTCCCATAAGATTTGACACACATTTGAACATTTGAACGGAAGATAGGGGTCTTGTTTCAGTAATAGCTATTCATACACTATAGTTATAAAACGGAGAAGCAATAAAAGGATGTTCATGAATGGAGAATATATTATTTCTGAATGTTATTAATAACAGTAACAACGAGTTTCAGAATTTCTACGTCGATACGGCGTGGGAAAAACGCTGAGGAAATTAGCCAGGAACCTGCACCTCCGGGATGGCAATTTACTTCGAGGCCATGTTGGCGATTAACAAAATTATTTTTAGTTCTCTATTGACACACAAATCTGCGATATAATAATTCAAACACGAGATTAATTAGTTTGAATATGACATTAAATTGCATTACATATCAATAACAAACAAATAAATAGTAAAAAAATTTTCAGCAAGCAGCACTAATAAGACACATTTCACTTCTATAGTTCCCAGAAAACATCAGTGATGTAGTATTTGTCAACCTTCAGCAACTGTGTTTCCATTTGTTGAAATAATCGGCAACCATTCAGACAAAAAAAATTTTTTTTCATTGGCGATATCTGCCACGTAGTGCCCTTCTTCCAAATATTATAACTATCGCATTATCTGCGGGCGTCAAAAATATATATGCAGCGTATTTCTGTGGTCGTGCGGATCATCGTCAGCACAGCAATACGCTGCATACATCAAATTTTTTCACGCTTGCAAATAACGAGATACTAACCTTCTGAAGGGGGGCAATGGCTGAAATGGTAACTCACTCTTCATTTTGTTCTCTTAGTTAGTCTTAATTCTATTTACTGGCTACGCTTTACACAGGATTTGCATTTCTGTAACTGACAGCTCTTGGGGTGCCACCGGTGAGCTAGCTCCATCGATGTGCTGACTCGATTTCTCTGTGGCTATTGACAATACGTGCAGCTAGTGATCATTACGAATATGTGTACCCCCTTCTGCCACAGATTCACCATCTTAGTGCTGAGTTGTTCCACGAGGATAAAAAGCAAAGAAAAAAAGGTGAGATTTACACTGTTTGTTATTGATCAGTATCAATGACTGAAACGTCATAGAGATATGATACTAGTGATTAAAATTCTGCTGACATCACTGGAAAATACGAGTAATTAACGCCCCTTGTTTCATATTCACAATATAAAGTTAAGTGCTGTGGACACCAGGTGCTGTTAAGTGATACAGTGCAGGTCGCCTTGAATGAGCCACCTCGAATTTCGTCTAATCTTACGTCTAAGGCGGTCACTATGAGCCAAATTTAAGTAATTTTTAGTAATCAGTCAAACGCTTTTTTTAATGTTTTAATTTTTTTTACCTTCCAAAGAGACATTTTTAAGTCCGATTAAAATTACTTGATAGCTTCACACGTTGCAGCTGGCTGGCTTCCTCCAATCAGAGAGCTCAACGTCACGACCGAACCGTTCGTCGTTGCCTAGCTGCCACTATTGGTCAGTTCACTTGCAATTACTTGCTCGGCTCTCTTTCTTAATGCGTTTGGATGCCGATCATACATCTGGAATTTTTATTTCCCCCATGAACCATGGACCTTGCCGTTGGTGGGGAGGCTTGCGTGCCTCAGCGATACAGATGGCCGTACCGCAGGTGCAACCACAACGGAGGGGTATCTGTTGAGAGGCCAGACAAACATGTGGTTCCTGAAGAGGGGCAGCAGCCTTTTCAGTAGTTGCAGGGGCAACAGTCTGGATGATTGACTGATCTGGCCTTGTAACATTAACCAAAACGGCCTTGCTGTGATGGTACTGCGAACGGCTGAAAGCAAGGGGAAACTACAGCCGTAATTTTTCCCGAGGACATGCAGCTTTACTGTATGATTAAATGATGATGGCGTCCTCTTGGGTAAAATATTCCGGAGGTAAAATAGTCCCCCATTCGGATCTCCGGGCGGGGACTACTCAAGAGGACGTCGTTATCAGGAGAAAGAAAACTGGCATTCTACGGATCGGAGCGTGGAATGTCAGATCCCTTAATCGGGCAGGTAGGTTAGAAAATTTAAAAAGGGAAATGGAGAGGTTAAAGTTAGATATAGTGGGAATTAGTGAAGTTCGGTGGCAGGAGGAACAAGACTTTTGGTCAGGTGATTACAGGGTTATAAATACAAAATCAAATAGGGGTAATGCAGGAGTAGGTTTAATAATGAATAAAAAAAATAGGAGTGCGGGTTAGCTACTACAAACAGCATAGTGAACGCATTATTGTGGCCAAGATAGACACAAAGCCCATGCCTACTACAGTAGTACAAGTTTATATGCCAACTAGCTCTGCAGATGATGAAGAAATTGATGAAATGTATGACGAGATAAAAGAAATTATTCAGGTACTGAAGGGAGACGAAAATTTAATAGTCATGGGTGACTGGAATTCGTCAGTAGGTTCAAAATGGTTCAAATGGCTCTGAGCACTATGGGACTCAACATCTTAGGTCATAAGTCCCCTAGAACTTAGAACTACTTAAACCTAACTAACCTAAGGACATCACACACACCCATGCCCGAGGCAGGATTCGAACCTGCGACCGTAGCAGTCCCGCGGTTCCGGACTGCAGCGCCAGAACCGCTAGACCACCGCGGCCGGCGTCAGTAGGAAAAGGGAGAGAAGGAAACATAGTAGGTGAATATGGATTGGGAGGAAGAAATGAAAGAGGAAGTCGCCTTGTAGAATTTTGCACAGAGCATAACTTAATCATAGCTAACACTTGGTTCAAGAATCATAAAAGAAGGTTGTATACCTGGAAGAATCCTGGAGATACTAATAGGTATCAGATAGATTATATAATGGTAAGACAGAGATTTAGGAACCAGGTTTAAAATTGTAAGACATTTCCAGGGGCAGATGTGGATTCTGACCACAATCTATTGGTTATGAACTGCAGATTGAAACTGAAGAAACAGCAAAAAGGTGGGAATTTAAGGAGATGGGACCTGGATAAACTGAAAGAACCAGAGGTTGTAGAGAGTTTCAGGGCGAGCATAAGGGAACAATTGACAGGAATGGGGGAAAGAAATACAGTAGAAGAAGAATGGGTAGCTCTGAGGGATGAAGTAGTGAAGGCAGCAGAGGATCAAGTAGGTAAAAAGACGAGGGCTAATAGAAATCCTTGGGTAACAGAAGAAATATTGAATTTAATTGATGAAAGGAGAAAATATAAAAATGCAGTAAATGAAGCAGGCCAAAGGGAATACAAACGTCTCAAAAATGAGATCGACAGAAAGTGCAAAATGGCTAAGCAGGGATGGCTAGAGGACAAATGTAAGGATGTAGAGGCTTGTCTCACTAGGGGTAAGATAGATACTGCCTACAGGAAAATTAAAGAGACCTTTGGAGAGAAGAGAACCACTTGTATGAATATCAAGAGCTCAGATGGCAACCCAGTTCTAAGCAAAGAAGGGAAGGTTGGTTCAAATGGCTCTGAGCACTATGGGACACAACTGCTGTGGTCATAAGTCCCCTAGAACTTAGAACTACTTAAACCTAACTAACCTAAGGACAGCACACAACACCCAGCCATCACGAGGCAGAGAAAATCCCTGACCCCGCCGGGAATCGAACCCGGGAACCCGGGCGTGGGAAGCGAGAACGCTACCGCACGACCACGAGATGCAAAGAAGGGAAGGCAGAAAGGTGGAAGGAGTATATAGAGGGTTTATACAAGGGCGATGTACTTGAGGACAGTATTATGGAAGTGGAAGAGGATGTAGATGAAGATGAAATGGGAGATAAGATACTACGTGAAGAGTTTGACAGAGCACTGAAAGACCTGAGTCGAAACAAGGCCCCGGGAGTAGACAACATTCCATTAGAACTACTGATGGCCTTGGGAGAGCCAGTCATGACAAAACTCTACCATCTGGTGAGCAAGATGTATGAGACTGGCGAAATACCCACAGACTTCAAGAAGAATATAATAATTCCAATACCAAAGAAAGCAGGTGTTGACAGATGTGAAAATTACCGAACTATCAGTTTAATAAGTCACAGCTGCAAAATACTAACGCGAATTCTTTACAGACGAATGGAAAAACTGGTAGAAGCGGAGCTCGGGGAAGATCAGTTTGGATTCCGTAGAAATGTTGGAACACGTGAGGCAATACTAACCTTACGACTTATCTTAGAAGAAAGATTAAGAAAAGGCAAACCTACGTTTCTAGCATTTGTAGACTTAGAGAAAGCTTTTGACAACGTTAACTGGAATGCTCTCTTTCAAATTCTGAAGATGGCAGGGGTAAAATACAGGGAGCGAAAGGCTATTTACAATTTGTACAGAAACCAGATGGCAGTTATAAGAGTCGAGGGGCATGAAAGGGAAGCAGTGGTTGGGAAAGGAGTGAGACAGGGTTGTAGCCTCTCCCCGATGTTATTCAATCTGTATATTGAGCAAGCAGTAAAGGAAACAAAAGAAAAATTCGGAGTAGGTATTAAAATTCATGGAGAAGAAGTAAAAACTTTGAGGTTCGCCGATGACATTGTAATTCTGTCAGAGACAGCAAAGGACTTGGAAGAGCAGTTGAACGGAATGGACAGTGTCTTGAAAGGAGGATATAAGATGAACATCAACAAAAGCAAAACGAGGATAATGGAATGTAGTCAAATTAAATCGGGTGATGCTGAGGGGATTAGATTAGGAAATGAGACACTTAACCCTCTACTGCCCAACGTGACTCTGAAGTCACGTCAAATTTTATCGTTATATTTCGCATTAGGATCGTTATTTCTTTCTTGACCAGTGTGACTTGAGTGTTACAATATGGCTGTTTTATACACAAACAATGTAACTGCCCACTGTGACCTCAGAGTCACAGAACTATTTTTAAAAAATAATTTTTTTCAAAAACAAAATTTCACCTGATATGTGTTAAATACATTATTCTCTAACATTCTGTGCATATAAATATTTTTTTCTACAGGAAATAATAATTTGGGCAATAGAGGGTTAAAGTAGTAAAGGAGTTTTGCTATTTAGGGAGTAAAATAACTGATGATGGTCGAAGTAGAGAGGATATAAAATGTAGACTGGCAATGGCAAGGAAATCGTTTCTGAAGAAGAGAAATTTGTTAACATCGAGTATAGATTTAAGTGTCAGGAAGTCGTTTCTGAAAGTATTTGTATGGAGTGTAGCCATGTATGGAAGTGAAACATGGACGATAACCAGTTTGGACAAGAAGAGAATAGAAGCTTTCGAAATGTGGTGTTACAGAAGAATGCTCAAGATAAGGTGGGTAGATCACGTAACTAATGAGGAGGTATTGAATAGGACTGGGGAGAAGAGAAGTTTGTGGCATAACTTGACTAGAAGAAGGGATCGGTTGGTAGGACATGTTTTGAGGCATCAAGGGTTCACAAATTTAGCATTGGAGGGCAGCGTGGAGGGTAAAAATCGTAGAGGGAGACCAAGAGATCAATACACTAAGCAGATTCAGAAGGATGTAGGTTGCAGTAGGTACTGGGAGATGAAGAAGCTTGCACAGGATAGAATAGCATGGAGAGCTGCATCAAACCAGTCTCAGGACTGAAGACCACAACAACAACAACATTTCATTACAGATGATAACCACATCAAAAACAACACACACACGTACAACGACGCTAATAAAATACACACGTTTCATACGCAGCACTAAGCGAATACTACTGGACACTTCCGCACAAGACGCGATTCAGCGTCATACATACAATATTCATAATCACAGAGATCGGCTTGCGTTGGATAAGCTTCAGACAACATTGCGTGGAGCCGAATTTTTGAACTCTACAATTCATCGTGGCGACTGGATGGCTATAGTTATAAAATAAAAAGATAACACAGTGTTCTGCCACATCGTAATAGTTGGAGTATAAACCCGATGTGTAGAAGGTCGTCAAACGAAGCGAATTATTTTAATTTCTAAATCTACTCAAAAGATTTTATTATGTTTATCTATTTAATTTGTTTGAATGTATTTTTTATTTCTGTTATTTTGCCGCGTCATTTTCATCATCGTACTGACTTTTTTATTTAGTCTTACATTTCTTCCTTTCTTTTTCCGTTTGGAACCTGCCTGTGTCGCCTGTAATCTGCAGCCAAGAGTCAACGAGGATTTCTCGTCGGTTGGTAACGAGACAGCTCGTGTTGCTAGTATCAGATTAGTTTCACGTAACCAATGATAGCGAGGAGTTACAGTTTGCTGAAAGCGAGTCTTCTGTGTCTTGGGTTGCACGTTCAATCGCCGTGAAGAAAGCGATCATGATTTTAGTTTTGCTGTAGAATGTTGATCGCAATACATTGTACATCACGAAATTGTGGTTAGCTTGGTACATCAGTTTCATTTCAGGACTACAAAAGCCGTCGTCTGCCGCAGTTTAGCCGTTGGTCACTTGAAGTCAGCTGTCGACAGAGAAGACAGCCCAAACAAATACTGTTCATTATGTCTTTCTTGTGGCGCCCAGTGACGACGGAAAGTGTGGGTTTATTTCGCGTTAAAAACAAAATGATTTTTAAATTAAATTTTTACGTGCCCATCCCATGGTACCATGTGAGCCTAGTGTGATGCTCGTTTTTCGATATGTATTAACAGAGACAGTAAAACACGAAGAATAAAGAGCAATCCATCAGGGACCGAGCAGCGCTGCAGCAGCAGTCAGGGCCAGGGCGGAGCTGTCGGTGCTAGAGTACTGGTTGTTGTTAGTGTTTTACTGTCTCTGTTAATGCACGTCGATGAAACGAGTGCCACGCTAGATTCACTTAGGACGGTCCAATCGAAATTCGAAAGGACACGTAGAACCCCACTTTAAAAATCATTTCATTTGTAACTCGAAACAAACAGACTCTTCCGGTAGACAATGAGCGTCGCACGAAGACGTAATGAGGAGTATTTGTTCGGGCTGACTCAAGCTACACATTGCATATACGAAATTGTGAATATCTCCCAAAACAGACAACATGCGCCTGACGACTCTTAGGAGATGCACTTGCCTGGAATCTTAATGGCAGTAGAATTGTCTTCAGTGACGGTCTTTGAATTGATCCCCAATGACCCAGTGAAGACATGTCTAGAGACGCCCCCGCCATACGGCCACACAACAAGGAGTGCCATTTCGTTTCAAAGCAGGGCCTCTTTGGTTGTCACCCGCTGCATCCTTATAGCACACCGGTTCGTCGACGACATTCTACGCCCCGTTCTGTTCATGGTTGCAAGGTAATGCCCGCCCGCACATGCTGAGACTTTCCACTGCTTGTCTTTGTGCTTGGCTAATCTTACCTCGGCCAGCAAGGTCTTTGGTTCTCTCCCGAATTCAGAATGACTGAAGCATTATGGGCAGCGCCCTTCAACCACCTCAGAATTCTGATGATGTAATGCGTCAGTTTTACAGAATTTGGCATGATATCCCTAAGGAGAACATCCAAAAGCTCTATCAATGAATGCCAAGCCGAGCAACTGCTTGCATAAGGGCCAGAGGTGGACCAACGCCTTATTGACTTGCTCAATTTGAGAAGCTCTTTCTTTTGAATACGCATCCAATTTTTCTGAAACAGTAATCATCTGTTTGTCTGTACGTGCACATTACATCTACCCATTTCCGTCTCAATCAGATAATTCCTTTATGGTGCATTGGTTTTTCCATTTTTGTTCTTAGGCTGTATCACTCATTTATGGATAATGTAAGTGAGAAGACAGTAACTGCGATAACGTCTTATTTACAATACTGATACATACATTGAGGTAGGCCCTAGTGTAGCACTTTTAAGCGAGATGTATATTCTCATAGTTTTTGTACAGCTGTTAAGGAGAGGAAGTTGATTACCAAATAAAAAAATATATAGAGCTATATTTTAAAAAAGAATTATTTCTGTGTATATACCGGGTGATCAAAAATTCAGTATAAATTTGAAAACTTAATAAACCACGGAATAATTTAGATAGCGAGGTAAAAATTGACACACATGCTTGGAATGACAAAAAAAAAGTTCACAAAATGTCCGACAGATGGCGCTGGACGGCAAAACGTCAGTGACTGCGCATGACAATCGTGTATAAAAGGAGCTGTAATGAGAGAGAGAATCAGATGCGCCAGCAGTCGCGGCATGTTGACATTACCTGAAAAGGCGCTTTTAGTGAAGCTGTATTATCAGAATGGGGAATGTGCTGGTTCAGCGTTACGATCCTATCGCCATTGGAAGGGGATTCGAACGGGTAACGGTCCGTTGACAAATGCAGCTGTGGCGAGAATGATTTCAAAGTTCGAAGCCACGGGTTGTTTAGACGATAGACCCCGTAGTGGCCGACCGAGCACAAGGCCTAATGCTGCTGAGACAGTTCAGGAAGAAATGGAGACCGTAGCGCGTTCGTCTATGCACGGGGAAGTCAGCGCTCATGCGGTCGCACGTCGCACAGGCATTCCATACACTACTATTTGGTTGGCACTGAGGCGTACCGTCCGATGCTATCCGTACAAAATCCATCGGCATCATGAACTGTTACCTGGCGATTCAGTGAAGCGGAGGGCATTTGCGGTGTGGGCGTTTCAAAAGATGGCGGAAGATGACGATTGGTTGAGTAGCGTGTTGTGGACCGACGAAGCTCAACTCACGCTCCGAGGTCAGTCAACGCCCACAACTGCAGAATTTGGGCTACCGAAAATCCTAGCACTGTCGTGGAAACTCCATTGCACGACGAGAAAGTCACGGTATGGGTTGGATTTACCACATCTACCGTTATCGCGTCTTTTTTCTTCGAGGAAATGCGTGATTCTGGTTTTGTCGCTGCTACCGTGAGGGGTGAGAGGTACGCCGATATGCTACAGAATCGCATCATCCCCAGCCTGGTTGATAAACACCTGCTGGAACGTACGATGTTTATGCAGGATGGCGCTCCAACCCATGTTGCTAGACACGTGAAAGATCTCTTGCGCGCGTCGTTTGGTGATGACCGTGCGCTCAGCCGCCACTTTCGTCATGCTTGGCCTCCGAGGCCCCCAGACCTCAGTCCGTGCGATTATTGGCTTTGGGGTTACCTGAAGTCGCAAGTGTATCGTGATCGACCGACATCTCTAGGGATGCTGAAAGACAGCATACGGCGCCAATGCCTCACCATAACTCCGGACATGCTTTACAGTGCTGTTCACAACATTATTCCTCGAATACAGCTATTGTTGAGGAATGATGGTGGACATATTGAGCATTTCCTGTAAAAAACATCATCTTTGCTTTGTCTTACTTTGTTCTGCTAATTATTGCTATTCTGATCAGATGTAGCCCCATCTGTCGGATATTTTTTGAACTTTTGTAGTTTTTTGGTTCTAATAATACCCCATCTCATTCCAAGCATGTGTGTTAATTTGTACCTCTCTATATAAATTATTCCGTGATTTATTCAGTTTTCAAATTTATTCTGACTTTTTGATCACCCGGTACTTATAACGAATCTTACGAGAAAGGCAGTCATATTGGTTGCTGTCATGCTGGTAACTAAACAACATTTCCTTGGTACATTTTCTTTCTACTTCTAGATAAAGTCTTATTCGGTGCGGTCAAGGACATTGGGACGCCCTGCACAGACCAAACTAGATTAAAAAAAAAAACTTGTAGCAAACGTGCAGCGACATCACCGATAGGGTAGAACCAGCGGGCAGGGAACACCGTAGCGAAAGGGGAGACTGGCGAAAGTTAAGACCGGGGCCAAGTACTTACTCGAAAATTACAGGACTTAACAGAGCCCCAGCTTACGTGGAGAATCGCTAATTGTGCCGAAAAAAAGGGGTTAAATAAACGTGCGCAGCCCGGCACAGCAGCGGCGCACAATCTCGCGGGCAAACACTCGTTACTTATGAAACCGCTGGCGCAGCGCGGCCCGCACTAAGCTCGTTAGCACCATAATTTCTTAATAGGTTTGCTTTTGCGGTGGCAGGGAGCACCGCGGGAAAAAGAGGAGCGCGAGAGGGGAGGGGAGGGGGGGACAAGAAAAACCGATTTCACGCTTCTGACGGATCGGCGGGCGCGCGGCGCGTTTCCGGTTTAATGAGTGAGTATTACCTGTTAGCGGGGGTTGGCAAGGCACGCCCGTGAAATTGCGTGCCGCGCCCGCTCTGGGTTTTTACGGGAGCTTCGCGGCGGTTCAACATACTCGGCCTTCTTTTTCTTTATTTACTGTACATAGCCGCAGTGGCGATGGACATCCGTCCCATTAAATAGCAAGATAACAGCTACGCACCATTAAATTTTTACAAGACTCGATATAAAATTTGCTGAGAGCTGCGCCGTGGAAAGACAACGTCAGTTTTTTATAACAACACGTTACACATTAAAAACAGTTTTCAATCGCGAAAAATAAAACATAAATAATCTGATCGTGTTTTATTTGCAAAATGAGTCCGTGATACTAATGTTATGCGAGGGGCGTTCATAAGTAACCCAACATTCTTTTTTTCTGAATGCAGGTTCGTTTTATTCAGGGTTGCTCTACATCATATTATTGCCAGCAAAGTCCTGTTTCTCAGAGTAATCTTCGTTCAATGCGACGACCCTACGCCACCTTACAGGTTAAATCCAATCAAACTGCAATCTCTGCCTATCGACCAAACCCAATCGAAACTGCGCGGATCAGGCCCTCGCATTGAGCGGGGCTATGAATAACGCCTGAAAACTGGTGCGGTTTTCGTCGACTTGACAGCAGCGTATGATACTGTCTGGAGAGAAGGTCTAACATATAATTTCCTTAAAGTTACTAGATGAATTCTCAATGGGTGGCTCTTTCAGCAAATCAAAACTCCTGGGTAATGGTCTCCCACAAGGAATAGTGCTTGCGCCTCTGCTTTTCAAGCTCTATGTAGCCGAACTACCAACTACCGCATCCAGAAGATTGATTTACGCATTTGACAACACTCTTGCATGCCAATATACTAATATGACTGCACTTGACCAGACCCTCACCCAAGATCTGGAATTGATGGCTGAATACTTCAATAAATTGCGACTAATCCCAAGCGCACTTAAAATGAAGATCTCATGCTTTCACCTAAATAATAGGCTGGCTGGAACACCTCTACCGATATCTCTGAATGGTACTTCGCTTTCTTACAATTCCCATCCAAAATATCTCGGCGTAACACAGGATCGCACTCTCTCTTATAAAAAACATCTATCAAACCAGGCCGCAAAACTGAAATCCCGAAACAACATCTTCCACAAATTAGCGGGAACGACGTGGGCAGCTGCCGCAGAGACACTCTGTGCCACCGCTCTAAGCTTGGCCTACTCAACAGCTGCATACTGCCCATCGGTGTGGCAAAACAGTCCGCACATGGGAGAAGTAGATGTCGTACTAAATCAGAGAATACGAATAATGGCTGCAACTATTAAAACCACCCCATTCTACTGGCTACCAGTCCTCAGTAACATTGAACCGCCTTACATATGACGATGCAACATACTCATAAGAGAGTTTTAAAATATCTCCAGTAATACAGCCCTGCCAATCCACCAGGACCTGTATTTAGAAGACTCAAATTCAGAAAACCCCCTGTGAAGACTGCACAGCAACTGAGCCAAAACTACAAAGACGTTGAAATCTGGCGAATGGACTGGAGAAACAGAGCCACTGCAAGATGTCATACTTCATTTGAGACTCCCAACCATCCAGCGAGCTTTCACCTCCCAAGGAAAACCTGAGTAGCACTAAACAGAATACGGCCAGGTCGTGGCCGAAGCGGATCCTCAATGTACAGATGGAACTTGAGACCTGACCCTGGGTGCGACTGAGGTGCTAAAGAACAAACCGTCCACCACATCGTCAGCGAGTGTCCACTGAGGGCGTTCACCGGCTCTGATGACTACTTCCTGAGGGCAGCACCACAAGCTGTGGAGTGGCTGCAGAATCTAAGTGTGGAACTATGATTGCTGAAAACACTGGAATCTGAAATTTATGCAATCTTATTGTCTTGTAATGTAGTTATACATTTATTGTTATGTGCCAGTGGTCAATTTACTTTTTTTATTATGTTTGTATCCTATACTTTAACAATGTGTATTCTTTTTTATGTTGTTTCCAATGTAGTGTGTCATGCCTCACTGGCAGGGCCTGTATGCCCGTATGGTACCACTCTACTGGTCGACATCGGAGCCAACGTCTTGCTGCGTTAGTAACCTCCCTCGTAACGCGAAAAATTCCGCACAGACGGTCCTTCGCTGCTCCCGTTAGGCGGTAAGGAACCCAGCGGACACACACCTTTGATTTCCCCAACTCGTAGACGAGTGTGTCAGCGCTACCAACAGAGACGTCCAGTAGTGCAGAGAGGCATTTATCCAGCGATCACCTCGAATGACAGTCTCCGTACGCTCCAACATTGCAGGAGTTTGAGGCCGGCCAGGACGCGGGAGATCGGACAGGTTTTCCCGACCTTGTTGCCATGATGATAAACGCATCGCCCAACGACTCACCGTGCTTTTGTTCACTGCCATGTCTTCTTAGACATTCTGCAAGCGGACATGAATATCTGCGACGCTCTGGTTTTCCGTCATAAGAAACTCAATGACAGTTCTCTGTTTGAAACGCACCTCCGTCACAGACAGTGGAGGTTACGTATACCGCCGCCACCTATCGGAACTTCATGAAACTATAGGATGTGAAGTGGGAATATTCCACCACGTCCCACAACAAATTCCGCATTTTTTTCAACCGAAACTGGGCGACAAAATGTGTTGCATTAAATACTAAACGCCGCCGTTATATAAATGCTAACACTACGGACCTCTGTAGGCGTAAATCAGCATATCCCATTTCTGATTAACTTAAAATGCAAAGACCATAACAGGCTAGAATTTTTCAACAGCAAAGATAATATCCAATTACAAGCCAACAGTGAAGTATTCACAGTTTATAGCCTCGACTGTACTTAGTTTCGTAATGGGGCGGAGGCATGGCAACAATACGATAGTGTTCGTAAGGAATACGCTAAAAAGTCTACATTTAATCGAAAGTCGCTAGCCTGGTATCGGCGGATAAATACGATACTGCAGTGTGTTGATGCAATGTTCCCTTCGGACATGCATCCATGTCCGAAAGAACAGGCACTGTGACGACTACAGTCATTATGAAATACAGGAAATGTGTTTGCAGCTGCGAATGCTGGCAGCCTCCAACTATAGAAAGGAATGACGTCATTGAAAATTTAATCCGGACCGGGACTTGAACCCGAGTATCACGTGTGTTGACTACCCGTGCACACTTCACGGTCAGACTCAAATTTACATATGTCGTCCTCATGCGTCAGTAACCTGTACTCGTACACTTACTGTAATCTTCTGTACAGGAATTACAGACGTTTTTAAGTACGTGAAATGTATTCGCACTTAAGAATACGGACACCCCTCAATTGCATTCCCCGTATTGGAATTACAGTAAATGTGAGAGTGCTCATTAATGACACATGGACGATGACGTATAGAAGTTTGGGTCAAAAAAATGGTTCAAATGGCTCTGAGCACTATGGGACTCAACTGCTGAGGTCATTAGTCCCCTAGAACTTAGAACTAGTTAAACCTAACTAACCTAAGGACATCACAAACATCCATGCCCGAGGCAGGATTCGAACCTGCGACCGTAGCGGTCTTGCGGTTCCAGACTGCAGCGCCTTTAACCGCACGGCCACTTCGGCCGGCCAAAGTTTGGGTCAAAATGGCTCTGAGCACTATGGGACTTAACATCTTAGGTCATCAGTCCCCTAGAACTTAGAACTACTTAAACCTAAGGACATCACACACATCCATGCCCGAGGCAGGATTCGAACCTGCGACCGTAGCAGTCCCACGGTTCCGGACTGCAGCGCCTAGAACCGCAAGACCACCGCCGCCGGCAAGTTTGGGTCTATCCGTGAAACGTGCACGTATATCCGAAACGTTTAAGGCGTTCGCTCGCAACAAGCGGGATATTCAGGTTCGAGTCCCGACCCAGCACAAATTTTCAATCTCATCATTCCATTCTATAGTTGCAGGTTGTCCGTATTCGCAACAAGACTGGCTGACCATGGACGGAACAAGATGGTTCAAATGGCTCTGAGCACTATGGGACTCAACATCTGAGGTCATCAGTCCCCTAGAACTTCGAACTACTTAAACCTAACTAACCTGAGGACATCACACACATCCATTCCTGAGAAGCGAGCAGAGTGTAAACGTTACATACAGTGACACAAAATATTTTTTGCTGCTGTAGTCCAGAGATCAGTCCACCAGATTTTGCAAATATATTACACATAATACGGTATAGGAAAGTCGCATAAAAGCGTATCACGTAAGTTAAACTTACCTTTCCTTAACCAATATACTACCGAAAAGTTACGGAAATTGCTAAAATGAGAGAAAAAGTAACAAATGAAAGCAATTTGTTTTCGCAAAGTGACACCGAAATTGATTAAAATGAAACAAAAAAAAATTGGAAAATGTCGCGACTGGTGAAGGGGTAGAGCTATGATTTTCTTAACCCTGCATGTAACACATACAGATTAAATTTCACTCGTTTCTGGTAACGCCCTTGCCGTGCTGCTACGTACAGAATAATAGCATACATCCGGATGCGCATCCTCGAATATTATCGTTACTCACCGTCCATCGAGATGGTGCGTAGCGCACAGTGGCAGGTCCTCCGACGATTCGCCTGCGAGCTGGCGGGAACACGTAGCACGGATGTCCCCGCGATAACGGCCGCCAGCTCTAGACTAGGAGATAACGGCGTGGCAACGCCGCCTCCCTTCCTGGGACGGCCAGGCTCGACTCCCGGAACCAGACGGCTAGGCTGTCACCGCCCACGAAGCCGCAGCACCTGCCTCTAGCCACCGGCCGCACGTCTCTGCACTAGCTCCGCCCTCTACAGTGCAGCTCAGTGCAGTGGCCGCGTATCACAAGTACAGGGCTATTACAAATGATTGAAGCGATTTCATAAATTCACTGTAGCTCTATTCATTGACATATGGTCACGACACACTACAGATACGTAGAAAAACTCATAAAGTTTTGTTCGGCTGAAGCCTCACTTCAGGTTTCTGCCGCCAGAGCGCTCGAGAGCGCAGTGAGACAAAATGGCGTCAGGAGCCGAGAAAGCGTATGTCGTGCTTGAAATGCACTCACATCAGTCAGTCATAACAGTGCAGCGACACTTCAGGACGAAGTCCAACAAAGATCCACCAACTGCTAACTCCATTCGGCGATGGTATGCGCAGTTTAAAGCTTCTGGATGCCTCTGTAAGGGGAAATCAACGGGTCGGCCTGCAGTGAGCGAAGAAACGGTTGAACGCGTGCGGGCAAGTTTCACGCGTAGCCCGCGGAAGTCGACGAATAAAGCAAGCAGGGAGCTAAACGTACCACAGCCGACGGTTTGGAAAATCTTACGGAAAAGGCTAAAGCAGAAGCCTTACCGTTTACAATTGCTACAAGCCCTGACACCCGATGAGAAAGTCAAACGCTTTGAATTTTCGGCGCGGTTGCAACAGCTCATGGAAGAGGATGTGCTCAGTGCGAAACTTGTTTTCAGTGATGAAGCAACATTTTTTCTTAATGGTGAAGTGAACAGACACAATGTGCGAATCTGGGTGGTAGAGAATCCTCACGCATTCGTGCAGCAAATT
This sequence comes from Schistocerca nitens, assembly GCF_023898315.1. Lineage (NCBI taxonomy): Eukaryota > Metazoa > Arthropoda > Insecta > Orthoptera > Acrididae > Schistocerca > Schistocerca nitens. Next base: position 1,157,027,087 of record NC_064614.1, on the reverse strand, counting down.
CGCAATTCACCAAAAGTTAACGTGTTTTGTGCAATCTCACGGTTTAAAGTTTACGGCCCCTTTTTCTTCTGCGAAAAAAACTTTACAGGACACGTGTATCTGGACATGCTGGAAAATTGGCTCATGCCACAACTGGAGACCGACAGCGCCGACTTCATCTTTCAACAGGATGTTGATCCACCGCACTTCCATCATGATGTTCGGCATTTCTTAAACTGGAAAATCGATGGATCGGTCGTGGTGGAGATCATGATCAGCAATTCATGTCATGGCCTCCACGCTCTCCCGACTTAACCCCATGCGATTTCTTTCTGTGGGGTTATGTGAAAGGTTCAGTGTTTAAACCTCCTCTACCAAGAAACGTGCCAGAACTGCGAGCTCGCATGAACGATGCTTTCGAACTCATTGATGGGGACATGCTGCGCCGAGTGTGGGAGGAACTTGATTATCGGCTTAATGTCTGCCGAATCACCAAAGGGGCACATATCGAACATTTGTGAATGCCTAAAAAAAACTTTTTGAGTTTTTTGTATGTGTGTGCAAAGCATTGTGAAAATATCTCAAATAATAAAGTTATTGTAGAGCTGTGAAATCGCTTCAATCATTTGTAATAACCCTGTACGCCTGTTCAAGTGATACTCTTCGTTTTTGATCGGCTTTGAAAATGCCGTAGAGTAAAGCAAAATAAGAGACATATATTTTTTTTATGCGTGCCCATACCGCCACCAAGGGGTCAAACACTCCCTTGAAAGTCCGCAGCTCGTTGTTTTGCGGTAGCGTTCTTGCTTCCCGCGCACGGGGTCCCGGGTTCGATTCCCGGCGGGGTCAGGGATTTCCTCTACCTCGTGATGACACGGTATTGTGTGTCTTTCATCATCATATCATCATCATTGACTCGCAAGTCGCCGAAGTGGCGTCAACTAAAGAGGACTTGCAATACGGCGGCCGAACTTCCCCGTGCCGGCCGAAGTGGCCGTGCGGTTAAAGGCGCTGCAGTCTGGAACCGCAAGACCGCTACGGTCGCAGGTTCGAATCCTGCCTCGGGCATGGATGTGTGTGATGTCCTTAGGTTAGTTAGGTTTAACTAGTTCTAAGATCTAGGGGACTAATGACCTCAGCAGTTGAGTCCCATAGTGCTATCTTCAGTAGATTATTTTTTATTTTCTAACTGTAAAATTGTTGTTATGTATTAACATTTAGCGAAACTTTTGGTGCATAATATTTACAATTGTGAATGAATAATTGTTGTAAAATGTTATACATCATTTGCTCATAGTTCACAGCTGAGATATGTATCAACGACCTGATGCACTGTATGTTGTTTATAACATTATGGCAGAGTTCTACTTATAGCTTAATTGGCAAAAAGAGTGGATGTATGCATTAGTTTCCATACCTTACATGATGCTATTGGACATTTATTTTGGTAGCTATCTGCTACACAATCTCCAACTTCTCATCTGCAAACCGCAAAACGTAATTTTTATTTTTCTGTTTATAATGCATTTACAAACGGAAATGGATATATATATCACTTTTTTGTGTTTTTTGTGTGTTTTTGATATGGTGGGTCTTTCTCCTATGTTGTTGGCAAAGTGAATAGGCTGATTTCGTGACCTATGGTCGCTTGACACTGCACTTTCTCCGATTTTTCATAACATAGGCAGAGTTTTCGCCGCCATCACGTGTTGTTGTTAATACACAACAACAATTTTACAGTTCGAAAATAAAAATAACGCACTGAAGATAGCACAAAAAGTGCTGGAACAGAAAAAAGGTGTCTTGTATCAGGTGGAATTCCTCGTCCTGTATCCAATTCGCTGGACCGTTTTTCCTCATCCACCCTACAGCCCAGATCTCGCACCGTCCGACTTCCATCTGTTTAAGCAATGCTAACCCTAGGACTTATTTAGAACATGAGATCACGAAAGCGAATCTATATACATAACCACCGTATTTACAGAATGAGATTTTCACTCTGCAGCGGAGTGTGCGCTGATATGAAACTTCCTGGCAGATTAAAACTGTGTACCGGACCGAGACTCGAACTCGGGACCTTTGCTTTTCGCGGGCAAGTGCTCTACCAACTGAGCTACTCAAGCACGACTCACGGGCCGTCCTCACAGCTACTGCCGGAAGAAAAGCTGTGAGGACGGAGCGTGAGTCGTGCTTGGGTAGCTCAGTTGGTAGAGGACTTTCCAGCGAAACGCAAAGGTCCCGAGTTCGAGTCTCGGTCCGACACACAGTTTTAAACTGCCAGGAAGTTTCATAACCACCCTAGGTTAAGATATTCTTCTTGACAATATTGCCCGGAATCCACTCTCTGAAATTCTTAAGTTATTGGTGTTAAAACACGAGGAGTGAAATTTTATTCACAAGTTTAAAGAAACAACTGTCGAATGACATGAAAGGGGCGTAGTAATTCTCTATATTGTTGAAGCTGTACACTGTATAACCATTAAGGAGGAATTCGGAGGAGTTAAATGTTCATGGAGAACAAAGAAATACTTTATTTGCCCACAACAGTCTAATTCCGTCAGAGACGCGAAAGAACATAGAAGGTCAGTTTAACGGAACGGAATTTTGTCTTGAAAAGAGCTGGTGAGATGTACTTTAGCAAAAGCAAAACAAGGGTAAAGGAATACAATAAAATCGAATCGGTCATTACAGGGGGGTATTAGACTTGGAAATAAGACACTATTTTGTAGATGGATTTTGGTAGTTGGGCAACAAAACAGCCGACGACAACCAAAGCAGGATATAAATTCAGAGTGGTAATAGCATGAAAAAAGAGAAATTTATGAACATAGAATATAAATTTCCTCAAAGTAACTGTCTGCAGTTCAGCCTTAATATTGACTTAAATACTGATGTTTGAATACTTCAGTCAATATTAAGAGATGGTTCAAATGGCTCTGAGCACTATGGGACTTAACATCTGAGGTCATCAGTCCCCTAAAACTTAGAACTACTTAAACCTAACTAACCTAAGGACATCACACACATCCATGCCCTAGGCAGGATTCGAACCTGCGACCGTAGCAGTCGCGCGGTTCCAGACTGAAGCGCCTAGAACCGCTCGGCCACCGCGGCCGGCCAATAATAAGAGAAATATGGTTAGTACGGCAGAGAGGAAGATGCTAAAACATTCTTCCAGTTCGGTCCACAGACTGAATCTAGCACCACATTTCAGTAAAGTTTACACAGAAGCTGGTGGAGTGAGTAAACATATCTTTCATTAGATGGACAGATCGTATAGTTAATAAAGTGGCACCGAATCGAATGGAACAGGAAAGAAATTTATGGCCCTACTTTACTAGAAGAAGAAGTCGGTTGACAGAACACATCCTGCGGCATGAGGGAATCGTCATTTTAGTAATGCAAGGAAGTGGAGACGACGGAGTAAATATTGTTTCGGGAGAACAAGGTTTGACTACAGAGAGCTCTGAGTCAAATGGATGTAGTTAGTAATAGTTATGCAGAGACGAAGATGCTTGGACAGTCATCGGACTGAAGACCACGACAAAAACGACGTATCACAGTATTAACAGGGTTGAGGTTATTGTAATTGTTATATTCATTATTGTAATTAGTTTCATCATCATTATTATTATACACTGAGGAGACAATAGTCACGGCATAGCGATGTGCACATATACAGACGGCCGTAGTATGGCGTACACAAGGCTTGAATGGGCAGAGCTGTCACTGGTTCTCTGGTGATCCACGTGAAGAGGCTTCCGAAGTGATTATGGCCGTGCGGCGGGAATTAACGGATTCTGAATGCGGAATGGTAGTTGGAGTCAGAAGTATGGGGCATTCTATTTCGGAAATCGTTAGGGAATTCAATATTCAGAGATCCATAGAGGCAAGAGTGAGCCGAGAATACCAAATTTGAGCCCGCAGCTCGTGGTCGTGCGGTAGCGTTCTCGCTTCCCACGCCCGGGTTCCCGGGTTCGATTCCCGGCGGGGTCAGGGATTTTCTCTGCCTCGTGATGGCTGGGTGTTGTGTGATGTCCTTAGGTTAGTTAGGTTTAAGTAGTTCTAAGTTCTAGGGGACTGATGACCATAGATGTTGAGTCCCATAGTGCTCAGAGCCATTTGAACCAAATTTGAGTATTACCTCTCACCACGGAAAACGAAGTGGCTGACGGCCTTCGCTTAACGATCGAGCCTATGGACCAAACTGCTGAGGTCATCGGTCGCTTGGCTTACACACTACTTAACCTAAGCTAAACTATAGTTCAATTCTTTTATCTTGGCGGCTCGCGCATGCCCGCCCACACGCGGGAGATTGCTGCGTTGCCAGTTGCAAACGACGCACGCGCCAATAGAAGCAGCGCCATAGTATAGTATAGTTCGCAAACTTACGTTTAGGGGGGAGCGCGCAGTTCATGAAGTAAAGCCACCACGGCTTCATTAACCCTTTCGCTGCTACAGAGACTTGCTCCCCCCATTCCGCGCAGTGCGCGATTTTGTCACCGCACTGCTCGCCTGTGCAGACACACTGCTTTGACAGTCTTATCATCCGATTCCACAAAAACTATTTGGCCCAAAAATTAGGTTTTTACACATCTTCTTGACTGTTACCTTCCCCCCATAAATGACTTAATTTTGTTTCGATGTTCAACGCAGCATTAAATATAGTAAACCATTGCACGAAATTTTGAAGAGTTTGCAGAGGTAAAAAAAGTCCATAGAGCATACTTTCCGTATGGTCGATTTTAGTTGTCACAATGTTGAGAATGAAATGTGGACAAGATACCTAAATTTCATATAAAATTTACTCTATAAAAATATCTCATTTAAGTACCACATAGGTGTCGTATGTAATATTGAGAAATATTCCGTCTTTCGCGACTGTAACAAAAGTTTTATTTACACTGAGCACGTTGGGCTTTATTTTAAATAAAGAGACAAAGCACTAGAAATTTCAAAAAATTGCATTCAAACGAATATAATTCGTGAAGTAACGCACTTCGATATTGTTTTTAAATAATGAAAGTATTACGCTCCGCACAAGGTTTGAACTCATAACCTTTCAGAAACCCATCACCTTAACCGTTACGCTATCGCAACTCGTCTGACTACAGGACCCCATGAAGACTCTAACATGTCACGCAAAATACAAACACTGTTGGTATGACTAAGAATTACTCACGCTTCGTCGAAGTACAATAGGAAATAAACAATTACCGCTGTTCTTTATTGCGAAAAAGCAGTTCGTGTGATTGATACAAACACCTTTCCTTGCTATCGCCTGAATTAGGAGTCTTATTGCTTGTTTGGTTTAATTAATTAATAGAATATGAAGCAATTGGTATAAAGAATGCTTTTTCCAAACTTTCCGTAAAAGAAAGTCTGCTATCAAGACATTGCTTTTGTTCTATTACTTTATTTATGACTGAACGTTTCTAAAACTGACGACACTCGTCCGTGCTCTGCAGTGCAGTCGAGATCTGGCAACGTCGTTCTCTGTTCATTGGCTGACTGTGTTTTGTGACGTCACATGCGCAGAACGAACCTAAACTCGGCCGCCAACATAAATGACGCGCACTTTAACTTACGCTAAGGACAACACACACACCCATGCCCAAGAGAAGACTCGAACCTCCGACGGGGCGAGCCGCGCGAACCGTGGCATGGCGTCCTAGACCACGCGGGGTTGCAACGGTATTTAGGTAGTCAGTGCTAAGACATACGAAACAGTATGTGAAATAACCATATAAATCAATGTGGTGGGACCTACGACGAACGTATCCGTTAGGACAGTGCGGCGAAATTTGGAGTTAATGGGCTGTGGCAGCAGACGATCGACGCAAGTGCCTTTGCTAACAGCACGACCTTGTCTTCAGCGCCTCTCCTGGGCTCGTGAACGTACCGGTGGACGCTAGACAACTGGAAAACCGTGGCCTGGTCTGATGAGTCCCGATTTAAGTTGGTAATAGTCGATGGTATGGTTTGAGTGTGGTGCAGACCACACGATGCCATGGACCCAAGTTGCCAACAATAAATTGTGCAAGCTGGAGGTGGTTTGTGTTTACATGGAATGAACAGGGTCATTTGGCCCAATTGAACCGATCACTGACTGGAAATGGTTGTGTTCGGCTACTTGGAGAATCATCTGCAGTGGTTCATGGACTTCATGTTCCCGAATAACGATGGAATTTTTGTGGATGACAATGCACCATGTCATGGGGCCACAATTGTTTACGATTTGTTTGAAGAACATTCTGTACAATTCGAGCGTTGATTAGCCACCCATCGATCATTTATGGGACATAATGGAGATGTCAGTTTGTGCATAACATCCTGCATCGGCAATACTTTCGCAATTATGGAGAGCTATAGAGGCAGCCTGGCTCAATATTTCTACAGGCGACTTCCAACGATTTGTGAAGTCCGTACCACGTCGAGCTGCTGGGCTACACCGGGCAAGAGGCGGTCCGACACGATATTAGAAGGTATCCCACGACTGCTGTCACCTCAGTGTATGAACCTCATTTATAATACAGCAATTTCAACTATGTGACGTTGACAGAACACGATAAAAATGCTCTAAGAAGCATTGAGCGGAAAATACTACGCAAAGTCTATGGGCCAATAAGGGAGGAAGAAGGCTGGAGAATACGCTACAATGCCGAATTACAAGAGTTAACACAAGGCAGGGACATAGTAAAATTTGTGAAATCACAGCGAATACGATGGCTAGGACACTTGGAGAGAATGGCAGAGGATAGAATTCCAAAGAAAATGATGAAAGGTATGATCCATTCAGTTAGGCGAAAAGGGAGACCTAGAAGAAGATGGATCGATGAGGTAATAATGGATATCAGCAATATGGGAGTCCGGGGGTGGAAAAGAGCAGCAAATAACCGAGAATTGTGGAGGAAGATTGTTGAAGAAACCAAGGCTCACCAAGGGCTGTAGAGCTACTGAAGAAGAAGAAGAATTTCAACTATGTTCAAAGAGAATATCTAAGGTTACTTAGAGAGCGCTTCATGGATCTAATCCTGTCAATTAAAATAAATACGCAAATACATAAGCTTGAGGGAGGATGTATCGAGTAACAGATCGCTTAAGAACCTCCTTTCGTCAACAGCGCATTATCTTCATTGGATTCAAGATGACAAATATTATACGTTTGATTTCAGAAACAGATTTTACGCGCTTCCCTTGCATATACTGAAGCTATGCGTGCGTTACGAGTTGCGTTCCGCGCTTCCCACGAGAAACGACGTCAATGTTATTAGGACCATCACCCGGCGAACAGGTAATCCAGCACCCATTTGTTGGAAAACGCTGCGTCAGGTGGCCGCAAGAAACGGACGGCATACGGCAGATGTGGACTCGATCCTCGTCACGTTGGCGTCGTAAAACTGGGAAGACGGGCTACCTGCGAGAAGTAGCGCGGCCATTACTGTGGGGAGCCACCAGCTGCGAAGTGCTTGACGCCTGTCGTTCTAAGTGGCGGGCACCTGGCTAATACACGCGGCCAGCGGCCACTCGCCGATGGATCTTAATGCTTACGCTGCACGGTGTTTCTTGCTGCCGGCCACTGGAGCATTATTCGCAATTTCTCTCACTCTCTTTGCGGTGCTCAGCGACCGGTAACACGTCTACCTAAAGTCGTTTGAAAGCCACACCCTATTAAGATCCCAAGATATGTACGTTTGTGTGTGTGTGTGTGTGTCTAGGTAGAAGGGTATGGGGGAGAGCAGCAGAGGCGTGGAATGCAATGACTTCCATATCAGCCACGATCGGCCAACGACTTGTGGCGCTGCAATCATGTCCGAGATTGAGTGAACAACATGGCGAAGTAGTTACGATGCTGACGACATGCATATCACATTACTGCAACAGCGAGGCTCTGTTCCAGCTGGTTGCACTTAAGAGTAGCTATCTTTCACTCGCCACACTGCATCACAAAAAAAATGTTACTTCATTTCTTCCCCGATCCGCTGACAGTACGTACATTTTTGCTCCGCCTGTACTAACCTCTGTCCGCGACAAATAGCGTGAGATTTCTGGACAGTGAAATTCCGTTTAGGGTGCCAGGATTTTTCTAAATCAAGGCGATATTATTTTGCGAGCCTAACAGTTATAAACTGAACAAAATCTAGATTTTTTTCAAATTTTTAGGTAGACATAAGAGATGTTTCATAATTTCTATTACAGAGAGGACATGACAGATGAATTTATGACAAGTAACTTATGTCTGCCGTTTGGATATGAAATAAGTTTGAAGATCGCATCACTTTCAGATCTACCGCCTCATGGTACGCACACAAACTGAGGAAGAGGGCACCGTCGCCACTTCCTGTTGTGATACTACGTATCATTTTCGCCAGAGCAGAAAAACGGCTGCGAGGAACAGGGACGTTCGCAACTTGGACAGATCACTATAGTGCTCCACGGACGCCCCACATCCTCGAACAGTGCTCGAAAGCGTGTCCAATCCACGGGCTATTACAGCGAGCACAGGTCGGAGTTTGTTGTGTCCGCTGTGTGCATATCGTGAAACGCGACATTTGAATGTAGTTCGATCCTCAAGCTTATTTCATATCCAAACGGCATACTGCTGGACATACATGGTGACAGTTATTGAACTACATGAAAAAACCGTAAATTAGTTACAATTTCGACAAGCACACACTTTATTCAACACACAAACGTCGCTACAGATATTCTGGTAGAGCACTTGCCCGCACAAACGTCGCTACAGATATTCTGGTAGAGCACTTGCCCGCGAAAGGCAAAGGTCCCGAGTTCGAGTCTCGGTCGGGCACACAGTTTTAACTGTAAAGTTTGGAAGGTAGGAGACGAGATACTGGCAGAAGTAAAGCTGTGAGTACCGGGCCTGAGTCGTGCTTCGGTAGCTCAGATGGTAGAGCACTTGCCCGCGAAAGGCAAAGGTCCCGAGTTCGAGTCTCGGTCGGGCACACAGTTTTAATCTGCCAGGAAGTTTCATATCAGCGCACACTCCGCTGCAGAGTGAAAATCTCATTCTGGAATTCTGATTTAGGTTATGACGTGTTCGATATGCCTGCCATTATTGGCGATGATGTGGTGCAGACAAATAGCGAAATTCTGCATGACTCGCCGAAGTGTTGGAACATCTATGCTGTCGATGACCTCATGAATGGCTGTTTTCGGCTCATCAATGGCTTTGGGGTTATTACTGTACACCTTGTCTTAGCCGCTCAAATAGGCGTCGCATGTGTTCAGATCCGGAAAATATAGCGGGCAATCGAGGCCCACGCCAGTGGCCTCCGGGTACCCCAGAGCCAGAATGCGGTCTCCAAAGTGCTCCACCAGGACATCAAACACTCTCCTGCTTCGATGGGGTCGAGCTCCGTCTTGCATGAACCACATCTTGTCGAAATCAGGGTCACTTTGGATAATGGGGATGAAATCATCTTCCAAAATCTTCACGTACTGTTCAGCAGCCACCATGCCATCAAGGAATATCGCACTGATTATTCCGTAACTGAACGTTGCACACTACACAGTCACCCGTTGACAGTGAAGTGACTTCTAGATCTCGAAATGTGGCTTCTCAGTCTCCCAGATGCGCCAGTTTTGGTTGAACCCATCCAAAAGAAAGTGGGCTTCATCGTTAAACCAAACCATGCATGCGCATACTAGTTCCCATCATGCCCCGTGGCCAGCCGTTAGGCTTGAACGTCGTAACGCAAACCGTTCAGAAGTCGGAAGCTTCCATCATTGATTCCTTTCAAAAGTCCACTCTACGAAGCTGGACACGAGAAATTAATTATTGATTAACAGGAAATTAATTTGATTTTCTTTTCCTGGTTCGGAAATGTCGCTTATTCGTGGTGCCGGTCCCATGGCTTGCGTGCAGCATCGGCCTGTGTTGTAGGCCACAAGTAATTTGAATCAGCTGAGGACTACCGGCAAAGCACGCTCTGTCAGCCAATGGTAAGTGCGGGAAGATTGTCACGTGGGGCGCCGGAGATGTGGGCATAGCGTAGGTTCCAGACAGCATATGCTCTCTGCTCTCAGCTCCCAGCTAACCTATTTTTCCCAATTTCGGTTCACCGCAGTTTAGCTGTGATGGCTTCTCCAAACAAACGGTGGCATGTTCGGCTTCTCCAGGCGCGCCCTTAATATCCCCTTTAATAAGTATCTAATGCTACTGGTCCTATACGAGGCTTCCCTTATCGGTTGTCCATTCCCTCGCCCATCTTGGCGCCTGTGCAGCCCCTAGAAGCCTGTGACAGGAATTGTGAGACAACCTGCATTTTCTACAGTTTTGGTTTATTATTTTCTATCCTTCAAATGTTACAATTACGCGACTAACACAAAAAACTAGGAACTGAAACAAAAAGCTACATTTTACCTTCATGATATTTCAGCTCGCTTTTCAACCTGTTTCTTTTCCGCCGTGAAAACAAAAAATTACAGCCCTTTAAACTTCATGACAGATTAATATTGTATGCTGCACCGGAATTCAAACCTGCATCCTTGTACTTACGACTGAGCTGTTTCGACGCGACTTATGAACTGCCCTCGTAGTTTCATTTCTGCCAGTACCTCTTTCTTGCCTTCAGAACTGAGAAGGTGCTCTGCATACGTTGTTTGGATGGCACACGTGGCAGAAAGGATATAGTGCAGAAATGGCTTAGCCAAAGCTTAGAGGGTAATCTCCAGAATGACCTTTCACTCCACAATGGAATATGTGTACAGTTTAAACTGGAAAGTAGGACAGACACGACGGCAAAGGTAAAGCTGTGCGGGCGGATCGTTTGTGGCAAGGTGCCAGGTTTAAGTCGAGTGCGGCATGGAGAGTTAATGTGAGAGAAGTTTAATGTGAATGTGTAGTTCATCTCCACCATTAATTAGACTTCTAACTCGGCCATTGACAGATGGTACCTGTTGTTGCATACGACTTTATACACAGTGGTAAAGAGAGGGCGGGCTACAGAATGGTGCAGTAACTGTCATTGTAGGACAGCTGGACAGGAGCAAAAATGTTTAGTGAACAAGTTAACACAGTAAGCCGAAAGGGAAGGGGTGCCGTTCCATGGCACGAATCCGCCCGGCGGATGTCTCGATGTACGTATACGCCATAATTACTCTATCACGCAAACATTTGGGGTTACACTTCTCTGCTATGAGGCGCTGTGTGTGTGTGTGTGTGTGTGTGCAGCGCGCACGCGCGCACCTGGAAACACTCACAACCTATACAGGAAACAAATGAATACACACACTGCTGCGTTCAGAACATGTGAAGACTACAGTAGTTCATTTGTGAAATTTACAAAAGTCCGATGAAGTACAAAAATCACATATTTAGGGGTAAGGAGAAACGGGTTAATAAAACGCAAAAGAATTGCGAAAGGAGGTGAATGTACAACTACATTCTTTCAGCTTCAACTTCCGCTGAGAACGGATGGAAAAGCACCTGAATGACCACAGAATATGTTTTATAAATAAAAGAGAAACGTGCCTAGTGAAAAATACTCTTTAATTGCAGTAAACTTAAGAAGGAAAAACCCGTAATAATTGACCATCAGAGCTGCCGCTGAAGGTGGATCAGCAAACACACATAACATCCGAGTATTGTTCGCGAGCTAATGATATGAGACTACAAGATCCAATATGCCTTCTTCTTCTTCGTCTTCTTCTTCTCTGCCACCATCTTCTTTTTATAATTCGCCTGTTTACTGAATTTCACACAGGCCGCTAAGGTCTCACTTCCTGTGGCAGTCTAGTCATCCTCATTCCTCAGTTACGAGAGCTATCCAGAAGGTAAGGTGTGACCAGACGCGAAAAGAAAAGCACAGTGAAAACCTGACGAAGCTTTACACAAATGTGTCGGCCAGTGTCTCTAGTACTCCTGTCGACCGCGTCACGTCGCTGATGACAGTTTCGAGCGATACAGCCCGGACTTGGCCCTCTCTCATTTTCATCTCCACTCTCATGAACCGCTGGCTATGAATATAACTTTTTGGCAAAGACAACGAAATGTGGACCAGCGTAGAGAATTGGCGAAAAGCACGGGCCTTCTATGACTAGTGTACTGGAATGTTGGTACATAGCTACGACAAACGTCTGATCGGAGCGGCGACTATGTAGAGAAGTAGGCGGAAAGTGCAGCTAGCTGTTGCTACTAAAACAGGTTTTTTATTTTGACAGTGGTTTCCATTCCGTGACCGACTGGATCTTACTTTCCGAACAGCCCTCGTATTTGCTAGATATGTTCCAATTTCTTAGTTCTTCCAATATGCACCTTGGAAGCTACTCCCTGATTTATTAACACATGTCCCATCATTCTGACCCCCCTTCCGTAATGGAGCTTCTCACGTCTACAGACGTTAAAGTAAACTCTGGCGTACCACAGGGGAGTGTTATGGGGCCATTGCTTTTCACAATATATATAAATGACTTAGTATATAGTGTCGGAAGTTCCATGCGGCTTTTCGCAGATGATGTTGTAGTATATAGAGAAGTTGCAGCATTAGAAAATTGCAGCGAAATGCAGGAAGATCTGCAGCGGATAGGCACTTGGTGCAGGGAGTGGCAACTGACCCTTAACACAGACAAATGTAATGTATTGCGAATACATAGAAAGAAGGATCCTTTTTTGTACGATTATATGACAGCGGAACAAACACTGGTAGCAGTTACTTCTGTAAAATATCTGGGAGTATGCGTACGGAACGATTTGAAGTGGAATGATCATATAAAATTAATTGTTAGTAAGGCGGGTGACTGGTTGAGATTCATTGGGAAAGTCCTCAGAAAATGTAGTCCATCAACAAAGGAGGTGGCTTACAAAACACTAGTTCGACCTATACTTGAGTATTGCTCATCAGTATGGGATCCGTACCAGGTCGGGTTGACAGAGGAGATAGAGAAGATCCAAAGAAGAGCGGCGCGTTTCGTCACAGGCTTATTTGGTAAGCGTGATAGCGTTACGGAGGTGTTTAGCAAACTCAAGTGCCAGACTCTGCAAGAGAGGCGCTCTGCATCGCGGTGTAGCTTGCTGTCCAGGTTTCGAGAGGGTGCGTTTCTGGATGAGGTATCGAATATATTGCTTCCTCCTACTTATACCTCCCGAGGAGATCACGAATGTAAAATTAAAGAGATTCGAGCGCGCACGGAGGCTTTCCGGCAGTCGTTCTTCCCGCGAACGATACGCGACTGGAACAGGAAAGGGAGATAATGACAGTGGCACGTAAAGTGCCTCCGCCACACACCGTTGGGTGCCTTGCGGAGTATAAATGTAGATGTAGATGAGCACGCATGGCAGAATAGCCGATCGCAGCCGTGAGTGCAGATAGGACAGCGCACCGTATGAGGCAGGCCATCAATGTGGGAGTGTGCCGCTTGGGGTCACCAAGGCCGGCGCCCCGCAGCAATGGGTCACACGGCCGGCTAACGGAGCGGCGCCTCCGGCCCACGCAACATCCTGCCCACGCACCTCTGCTGTCGCCGCTGCGACAGCACGCACCACATGCCGCTCCACCAATTACCGCTGCACCTGATGTTATATATATATCTGCTGATTAGTTCCTGTCCTAGCATGATGTCTGCACTTCTTGTTTCGCTTCTTTATGCTCATTTTGTACGGACGTTGTGAACAACATTGTACACTACTGACCATTAAAATTGCTACACCAAGAAGATGACGTGCTACAGACGCGAAATTTAACCGACAGGAAGAAGATGCTGTGATATGCAAATGATTAGCTTTTCAGAGCATTCATACAAGGTTGGCGCCGGTGGCGACACCTACAACGTGCTGACATGAGGAAAGTTTCCAATCGATTTCTCATACACAAACAGCGGTTGTCAGGCGTTGCCTGGTGAAACGTTGTGATGCCTCGTGTAAGGAGCAGAAATGCGTACCATCACGTTTCCGACTTTGATAAAGGTCTGATTGCAGCCTATCGCGATTGCAGTTTGTCGTATCGCGACATTGCTGCTCGCGTTGGTCGAGATCCAATGACTGTTAGCAGAATATGGAATCGGTGGGTTCAGGAGGGTAATACCGAACGCCGTGCTGGATCTCAACGGCCTCGTATCACTAGCAGTCGAGATGACAGGCAACTTAACCGCGTGGCTGTAACGGATCGTGCAGCCACGTCTCGATACCTGAGTCAACAGATGGGGACATTTGCAAGACAACAACCATCTGCACGAACAGTTCGACGACGTTTGCAGCAGAATGGACTATCACCTCGGAGACCATGGCTGCGGTTACCCTTGACGCTGCATCACAGAGAGGAGCGCCTCCGATGGTGTACTCAACGACGAACCTGGGTGCACGAATGGCAAAACGTCATTTTTTCTGATGAACCCAGGTTCTGTTTACAGCATCATGATGGTCGCATCCGTGTTTGGCGACATCGCGGTGAACGTACATTGGAAGCGTGTATTCGTCATCGCCATGCTGGCGTATCACCCGGCGTGATGGTATGGAGTGCCATTGCTTACACGTTTCAGTCACCTCTTGTTCGCATTGACGGCACTTTGAACAGTGGACGTTATATTTCAGATGTGTTACGACCCGTGGCTCTACCCTTCATTCGATCCTTGCGAAACCCTACATTTCAGCAGAATAATGCACGACCGCATGTTGCAGGTCCTGTACGGGCCTTTCTGGATACACAAAATGTTCGACTGCTGCCCTGGCCAGCACATTCTCCGGATCTCTCACCAACTGAAAACGTCTGGTCAATGGTGGCCGAGCAACTGGCTCGTCACAATACGCCAGTCACTACTCTTGATAAATTGTGGTATCGTGTTGAAGCTGCATGGGCAGCTGTACCTGTACACGCCATCCAAGCCGTGTTTGACTCAATGCCCAGGCGTATCAAGGCCGTTATTACGGTCAGAGGTGGTTGTTCTGGGTACTGATTTCTCAGGATCTATGCACCCAAATTGCGTGAAAATGTAATCACATGTCAGTTCCAGTATAATACATTTGTCCAATGAATACCCGTTCATCATCTGCATTCCTTCTTGGTGTAGCAATTTTAATGGACAGTATTGTATGTGTACAGGCACAGCTGCCCATGCAGCTTCAACACGATACCACAGTTCTCAAGAGCAGTGACTGGCGTATTGTGACGAGCCAGTTGCTCGGCCATCATTGACCAGACGTTTTCAGTTGGTGAGAGATCTGGAGAATGTGCTGGTCAGGGCAGCAGTCGAACATTTTCTGTACCCAGAAAGGCCCGTACAGGACCTGCAACATGCAGTCGTGCATTATCCTGCTGAAATGTAGGGTTATGCAGGGATCGATTGAAGGGTAGAGCTACGGGTCGTAACACATCTGAAATGTAACGTCCACTGTTCAAAGTGCCATCAATGCGAACAAGAGGTGACCGAGACCTGTAACCAATGGCACCCCATACCATCACGCCGGGTGATACGCCAGTATGGCGATGACGAATACACGCTTCCAATGTGCGATCACCGCAATGTCGCCAAACACGGATGCGACCATCATGATGCTGTAAACATAATCTCGATTCATCCGAAAAAATGACGTTTTGCCATTCGTGCACCCAGGTTCGTCGTTGAGTACACCATCGCAGACGCTCCTGTCTGTGATGGAGCGTCACGGGTAACCGCAGCCACGGTCTCCGAGCTGATAGTCCATGTAGCTGCAAACGTCGTCGGAACTGTTCGTAGCCGCACGTGATTAGCCGAGCCGTCTAAGGCGCTGCAGTCATGGACTGTGCGGCTGGTCCCGGCGGAGGTTCGAGTCATCCCTCGGGCATGGGTGTGTGTGTTTGTCCTTAGGATAATTTAGGTAAAGTAGTGTGTAAGCTTAGGGACTGATGACCTTAGCAGTTAAGTCCCATAAGATTTCACACACATTTGAACATTTTTTTGAACTGTTCGTGCAGATGGATGTTGTCTTGCTATCGTCCCCATCTGTTGAGTCAGGGATCGAGACGGGCTGCACGATCCGTTACAGCCATGCGGTTAAGATGCCTGTCATCTCGACTGCTAGTGATACGAGGCCGTTGGGATCCAGCACAGCGTTCCGTATTACCCTCCTGAACCCACCGATTCCACATTCTAGTAACAGTCATTGGATCTCGACCAACGCGAGCAGCAATGTCGCAATACGATAAACCGCAATCGCGATAGGCTACAATCCGACCTTTATCATCGTCGGAAACGTGATGGTACGCATTTCTCCTTACACGAGGCATGACAATAACGCTTCACCAGGAAACTTCGGTGAACTGCTGTTTTTGTATGAGAAATCGATTGGAAACTTCCCTCATGTCAGCACATTGTAGGTGTCGCCAGCGGCGCCAACCTTGTGTGAATGCTGTGAAACGCTAATCATTTGCATATTACAGCATCTTCTTCCTGTTGGTTAAATTTCGCGTCTGTAGCACTTCATCTTCGTGGTGTAGCAATTTTAATGGCCAGTAGTGTACTAAATAAGAGGGACCCTGAGACCCAGTAGTTACTCTCTGGTCCCTCCCGTGTTGTCTCCCTTATTAGGAGAGATAACGTTGAACGCATTTACCAAATCCGGTGTATCCTGTGCACCAAGGTGAGTCATATTAAGTCCGCAACGGCCGCATCTACCGTGGGTGTCAACGTTTGCGACACGCCAGCAATTAATGCTCACTGCCTTTTCAGTGCATCAAGTGTGCCAGCTCGCATGCGTCAGAGGAATGCAAACCCCTGGCATAGAAAAACCCACATACGCCTGTTGTTTGGGCACCACGCGTGACCCCTACAATCTGGTTTCTTGGAATTGCTGCCCTATATACCAGAAGGCAATGAAGTCTTCCCATCCTCCAAAAAGGACAAATCGGCCACCCCAGCGATCGCGGGACCACACCCATTTCCCCGTCTTAAGGTGTAAAGGCACCTGACGCACCTGCAACTGAGGAGCCTCCCTTCGGCTTAGTCCCCTATGACACGTTTGCTGCTGCAGCTCATCCATCTCCTGTGTCGAATACGAACCCCCACCAAACAGAAAGACCGTCTGCAGCCTCCTGACGCCCACCTGTTGAAGTGCCCAGCCCTCTGTTGCAGCAGCTTCTCCACCAGTCACCACAGCCACCCCTGCCCGCCACAGGGTCAAGCAGCCCACCCGGGATATTCGCCCAGTGGTGGAGACAGATACTTCTTTCCGGTGTAATATGAGACGGATCCTCCACGTCACCTCTCTGTTCATGCAGCCCCACATCCGGGCTGTGATTCGTGAAACAGCTCAAAAGATTCGTCGTTTGGAGGATGGTCTCACGAAGTTACAGGCTCTGCCAGATACTGTTATACTGGCGCATCGCCCACCGTGCAACCATCAGCTAATGCTAATGGCATTAAACAAATGAAGGCTGAACTGAACACCTTCCTCTATGGCCACCATGTGGACTTATTACATGTATCAGAAACCCACCACCGATTTTCGCCTCCACAACATGGTTTGCTATCGCACTGACCAACTCCATCGCCGAGGTGAAGCACAACAGTGTTCCTACATAAGACACTCATCCATAATCACGAAGCTCTCCAACCACTACAATATATAGAGGCTACGGCAGTCACTGTTTCTTCCTGCACTGGCGCTATTGCTTCTGCTGTGGCGTATTTGAGCCCTAACCTACCGCTTCTTGAAGCGGACCTCCATACATTGATATCATTTGCCAAACTCATTGTTAGGGCAGATCTCGATACCAAGCATCCAGCTTCGCTTTCTCACATTGCTAATCCTGAGGGCAAACTCCTCTTTGAACTGGAAAATCCTCTGGCACTGATGGTATATGGCCTCCACATTCCCACCCATATACGTTCACTACGACTGCCAGCTGGACGTTCTGGATGTGACCATTTTCAATAACATTGCCGTTCAGGCTTCGTTGGAAATTCTCCACGACCTGGCCTCTGACCACGACCCCATGCTCCTGCACCTCACCGATGTTGCTGTTTCGGACAATTTTTTCAGGATCCTCAATAGCACAACCCAGCACAACCTCGACCTGACAGTGCCTACCATTCTGGTTAGTACTGTTGATTACCTAACCACGAAAATCCAGAAGGCAATGAAGGCCTCTACTTCCACTGTTCCACGGGCTTTAATCCCACTGGATAACTTGCCTCCCCTAATGCGCGAACTAAAAATCCAGAAGCACCCCCACCACAGGTGGTAGAAGCAGTTTCGTGACCTTCGGGGTAAGCATCACATGATGTGTAGCCAGTGTCAATTCTGCCCCCTCCTCGCCGACCGGAAAACATAACAATCGGAGGCCAAGACGTTCGCCTTTCTCCTCCAACATAAATCAGAATGGTCTGTTGTCCGAGCCCTACAGCGCTCCACAGTGAGGACCAACCATCCCATCTGGAGAGTGGGTGGCTTAATTTATGAAGTCATCCGTATGGTAAAAACTCTGGGCAAGGCATCTGAGTCCCAGAACCAATTGCTCGTCCAGGACCTTACGCCTGATGAACTTGAGGATGAATGCGATATTCTGGCGGCAGTTATCGCTTTCAGACAAAGACCACCTCTTACTTCCCCTCACCTTACGTCCCCAGGAGAAGTCATGCAGATCCTCTGGCGGAAGCGTGGCAGTTCAGGTTTGAATGGCATCTTAAATTAACATTTCGTTCGTCTCCCGCACAACCCATTGATCTTATTTACTGTCTCACAACTGGCCTTTTCCCCCACAGTGGTAGCAGGCCAAACTGATTCCCATCCCCAAGCCCTTGAAGGATTCTACAGTCCTTACTAACAACAAGCCCATTAGCTTTCTGAATATCATGGCAAAGACCCTAGAGTCTTTGATCCTCCACAGAATTTCCCAGCCTCTGGCAGTAGCTGGGCAATCTGTCTGGAACAATTTGGTTTCGCTTCCCATCTGTCAGCAGTACCTTTTTTTAGGATAACAGAACATGTCAGCGACGGCTTTGACTCCACCATGCGCCAGCAGTTTTCCTGACCCTGCAAAACGAATACTACAAGATTTGGCAGGCTTATCTTGTGTACAAAATTCTGACACAGACGATCATCCCAGTCATCTATATCAAGATTGTGGAAGATTTCCTCCACAATAGAACCTTCTTGGTTACTCACCAAGGAAAACTCTGAAGCTCACGTCGCATGTCGACAGGTAACCCTCATGGCTCTGTGTTGTCTCCCATCCTCTTTAACATTTATGTTAATGATATGCCAGTCATCCCACACTGCCACCTGACGCAATACGCCGAGGATACGACGTTCTGTACGACCGGCCGCAACGTGGACCAGCTCACTGCTCGTCTCCAGAGGCAGGTAGACACGACAGTCACCTGGTGTCGTTCCAACAAGAATGACCCCATTGCCGCCAAAACTACGGCAGTCTACTTCACCAAAAAGCGTCCAATCCACCGCCACAACATCACTATTGCAGGCATCCAGGTCCCATGGTACCCGGATACCAAATATTTAGGTGTCTGGATGGGTAAAAAACTGCTTTTCTGTCGCCATGCAGAATACGTCATCCAAAAAGAAGCTGATAAAAGCGTTTTACCCACTCTTCAACAGCACAGAACTGAACTTAGATTCCAAGTTCCGACTGTATTACACGGCTGTGACTCACCTATGGCTCCTCTGCGTGGGCCACGATTAGTGCCTCCTGGATGTAGACCTTCCAGTGCAAGCAGAATAAGGTGTTTCAGTGAAGCCTGCATGCCCCTCCCCTCACGTGGGTTGTTACCCTCCATGAGGAAACAAACATGGTAACTCTAAAGATGTCCATTCGAGAGTAGGCAAGGCGTCTCTACGACAAATTGGATGCCCTGCGTGCCATGGTCACTGGCTTAAACCACATTGGCAACACAAGTCCCCAGCACTGGCACCGCCACCCTGTTCCTCTTACCATCGTCGACGAATCAGATTCGGCACATGGCCGACGATAGCCCTGTTACGGCCACTTGATGTGTGACTTCAATAATACATCCACCAATATCAGTACCTATGTAGTTGTGTTCCCTATTGTCTGCGGGCCGGGGTGGCCGAGCGGTTCTAGGCGCTACAGTCTGGAACCGCGCGACCGGTACGGTCGCAGGTTCGAATCCTGCCTCGGGCATGGATGTGTGTGATGTCCTTAGGTTAGTTAGGTTTAAGTAGTTCTAGGGGACTGATGACCTCAGACGTTAAGTCCCATAGTGCTCAGAGCCATTTGAATTTCGGCCGTCAGAAGGTGCTGCGGAACTTCAAGTCCCACTGCCACACCTCCAACGTGCACTCCAGCGATGTCACTGGAATGATGTCACTGTAGAACAAAAAATTTAATCCTCACACCAAGACAGTAAGACCGACTGGTGATGTTGTACCCCAACTACCACAAAAAATGCAGTCTCCAGTGGCGGATACTCACCTGAAAGTAGGTGAACGGTTGTCAACCGAAATATTGTGGCAAGAAGTCAAAAATATCCAGCTGCAATCCCGAAACCTAGCCTGACACATAGAAACCAATGCACTGCCATGACTTACGTCGGCCTTGAGGTGTCACTTTACCGGCTTGTAGCAGTCTGCACCACCTACAGCGTTCCAAAGCGACCGGCGTGCTCTTTGAGGCGAATGACTAATACTTGGTCCGGAGAGCTTGGCCTCGGTGTTGGCTGTTGTTGCGTAACAGCGTGGTACCTGCAGCTCGGTGCCAGCTACTGCGCAGCCGGCGCGCAAGCTGCAGCGACTACTGCTATTGGCGGCAAGAGTGGTGGCAGTGTCCGGCGCCCGCGTTGCAGGTCGTGTCTCTTGCTGGCCGAGCCTCGCAACCTGCTTAATGGATTGTCCAGGCCTCGCGCCCGTAATGGCAGCCGCGCCGGCACTTGCTGCCGACTCGGCCTTCACTCGGCGAGTAATCGCATTTGCGCGACCTTTCCTTTCCTGTCCCACCATTTCACGCCTTTCATTGAGCTGCTACCTACACTCCTGGAAATTGAAATAAGAACACCGTGAATTCATTGTTCCAGGAAGGGGAAACTTTATCGACACATTCCTGGGGTCAGATACATCACATGATCACACTGACAGAACCAAAGGCACATAGACACAGGCAACAGAGCATGCACAATGTCGGCACTAGTACAGTGTATATCCACCTTTCGCAGCAATGCAGGCTGCTATTCTCCCATGGAGACGATCGTAGAGATGCTGGATGTAGTCCTGTGGAACGGCTTGCCATGCCATTTCCACCTGGCGCCTCAGTTGGACCAGCGTTCGTGCTGGACGTGCAGACCGCGTGAGACGACGCTTCATCCAGTCCCAAACATGCTCAATGGGGGACAGATCCGGAGATCTTCCTGGCCAGGGTAGTTGACTTACACCTTCTAGAGCACGTTGGGTGGCACGGGATACATGCGGACGTGCATTGTCCTGTTGGAACAGCACGTTCCCTTGCCGGTCTAGGAATGGTAGAACGATGGGTTCGATGACGGTTTGGATGTACCGTGCACTATTCAGTGTGCCCTCGACGATCACCAGTGGTGTACGGCCAGTGTAGGAGATCGCTCCCCACACCATGATGCCGGGTGTTGGCCCTGTGTGCCTCGGTCGTATGCAGTCCTGATTGTGGCGCTCACCTGCACGGCGCCAAACACGCATACGACCATCATTGGCACCAAGGCAGAAGCGACTCTCATCGCTGAAGACGACACGTCTCCATTCGTCCCTCCATTCACGCCTGTCGCGACACCACTGGAGGCGGGCTGCACGATGTTGGGGCGTGATCGGAAGACGGCCTAACGGTGTGCGGGACCGTAGCCCAGCTTCATGGAGACGGTTGCGAATGGTCCTCGCCGATACCCCAGGAGCAACAGTGTCCCTCATTTGCTGGGAAGTGGCGGTGCGGTCCCCTACGGCACTGCGTAGGATCCTACGGTCTTGGCGTGCATCCGTGCGTCGCTGCGGTCCGGTCCCAGGTCGACGGGCACGTGCACCTTCCGCCGACCACTGGCGACAACATCGATGTACTGTGGAGACCTCATGCCCCACGTGTTGAGCAATTCGGCGGTACGTCCACCCGGCCTCCCGCATGCCCACTATACGCCCTCGCTCAAAGTGCGTCAACTGCACATACGGTTCACGTCCACGCTGTCGCGGCATGCTACCAGTGTTAAAGACTGCGATGGAGCTCCGTATGCCACGGCAAACTGGCTGACACTGACGGCGGCGGTGCGCAAATGCTGCGCAGCTAGCGCCATTCGACGGCCAACACCGCGGTTCCTGGTGTGTCCGCTGTGCCGTGCGTGTGATCATTGCTTGTACAGCCCTCTCGCAGTGTCCGGAGCAAGTATGGTGAGTCTGACACACCGGTGTCAATGTGTTCTTTTTTCCATTTCCAGGAGTGTATTTCTCGCGAAGGTCTGTGAAGTTATTTATGCATCTCATGACTCATTTTAGACGGACAGGATACACAATTGTTTCAGTTGTGACGCTGCGTTTGAGACTTTGGAAGCTAATCAGAGAGAACAGTCGCTCGGCTGGAGGAGGATGAAAGAGTTTCCCTTAGCCGTATCGAGGGAATCTCCTCAGAATTCTCCTAAAGTTATTACGATGTGTTGTTCTGTTCTGAATGACACTACTGTTTCCTCAGGGAACTAGCCGGTCGCGGTGGTCTAGCGGTTCTGGCGCTCAGTCCGGAACCGCGCGACTGCTACGGTCGCAGGTTCGAATCCTGCCTCGGGCATGGATGTGTGTGCTGTCCTTAGGTTAGTTAGGTTTAAGTAGTTCTAAGTTCTAGGGGACTGATGACCACAGATGTTAAGTCCCATAGTGCTCAGAGCCATTTGAACCATTCCAGGGAACTACATAAATCTGAAGATGATTACTTGTGATCGATAAAAAAACGCAAATGAGACGGAAGGAAACGATTTATAATTTTTTAAATATTTTAGAACTCCTGGTCAGCACAGTCAGCGATATGTTCGTTGTGTTTCCTTTTTTGTGCCCTTCAGTCCATTCCTTTCCTCCTCCTTTAATTCTTCTTCTCCCTTGTACTTCGCCCTTATCTCCTACGTGTTTTTTTTCCGTCAAGAGCTGTGGCCGCACTAAGACTGCGTACAGGGTTCGCGTCCCGGCGGCCGTACCCTAGTTAAGCTATTTTGCATCAGGTAGCAGTTATAAGAGCTGAAGGGTATGAGAGGGAACGGTTGTTGAGAGGGAACTGGCGCATAGTTGTACTCTAGCCCCAGTCTTATTCATTCTGTAAATTGACCTGGCAGTAAAGAAAACGAAGGAGAAATTTGGAGTTAGAATTTAAGTCCAGGGATAAGACATAAAAACTTTGAGGTTTGCCGACAGCGTTGTATTTGTATCAGAGACAGCAGAGGAAACAGCAGTTGAACGGAATGGATAATGCCTCGAAAAAAAAGTTTACAAAGGGGACATAATCATGAGTAAAACTAAGGTAATGGAATGTAAGTGAATTAAAGCGGCTGACGCTGTGAGAGTGAGATTAGGAAATGAGACTCCAGGCGTAGATAAATTTTCCCCTTTGGGCAGTAAAATAACTAAATAACTCATGCTGGCCCAAGTAGCGAGGATATAAAATGCAGATGGCAATAGCAAGACAGGTGTTTCTAAAAACGAAAAAAAAAGAGTAAGCTGTAAATATCCATCGTCAGTTTAGGTATTAGGAAGTATTTTTGGAAAATATTTGTTTGGAGCGTAGGCCTGTGTGGAAGTGAAAGGCGGACGATAAGCGTTTCAGACAAGAAGAGAATAGAAGCTCCTGAAATGTGGTGTTACGGAAGAATGTTGGAGATTTAATGGGCCACATTACCATTCGTCATCTAGTTATACACCAAACGTTGAGCATTTGCTATCGAAAGCGTCTATTCACACACTAATGAAATATGGTCAGGATGAGACGGTTGTTCGAGCCTTACCTTGACCACCGCGTCAGTTTAATACATAAGGCACAGACTTGTGTCTGGAAAGGAAGAGGTTTAAATTGTGGTCACTCTGGGTTATGCTGTAGTTTAAATTTGCTAATTCAAAATCGTTCAAATGGCTCTGAGCACTATGGGACTTAGCATCTGAGGTCATCAGTCCCCTACAACTTAGAACTACTTAAACCTAACTAACCTAAGGACATCTCACACATCCATGCCCGAGGCAGGATTCGAACCTGCGACCGTAGCAGTCGCGCGGTTCCAGACTGAAGCGCCTAGAACCGCTTGGCCACAGCGGCCGGCAAGCTAATTCACTTTGATTACGTTCTAGGATGCTACCTTCTACATCTACAACAACACAGATACCCCACAAGCCACCGTACAGTACATGGCGGAGGGCTTCCGGTAGCACTACTTGTCATTTCCTTCGAAAAGGTCACAACTTATCCACTACCACCGTTGGCCTACTGGGTTAGTACTTCGTCTCTGCCCATCAAGTCGTCGAAGGTTATAAACTGTAACGTTCCGTACTTCGCAGCAGCTACATAAGCAGAAAACAAGCTATTAGTACATACATACACGCCCGGTGATTCATCATTGTTGGCTTACATGTAAGGAATTGACAACATTCTTAAGCCTTAAATTAGATGTTATTCCCGTTCCAAGTTCACATCTTCATCGGAGGACGGTACCATTTGTTTGTTCCACTGCCATTGAGTGGTGAGTGAAAGGAACTCTAACGTAGCTACGGAAAGGTCCACCCTGCTGTGTAACCCTCGGCAGAGAAGCCACATAAAGCAGCTCCCATACCGCAGGCCCGGAGTGGGGAGATGGATGGTTGGTGGGACGATGACTTTGAAGGTGTGAAGCCTACAGTCCGCTCAGCCAGAGAAGATGAGTTACAGTTACAAGTGCGCTGTCAGCGTATCACTCAGTGTTGTTGTGGTTGTTGCCCAATCATGAATCTTAGACTTGGCTGGACGCAGTTCTCCATTTCTCTCACTTGAAAGCTGCCCACCTCCCCCCCCCCCCTTCAATCCAGCAGTACTGCTGCATCCAGCATCAGCCAAGCAGTTCGCCTCAGTTATTTCCGGAACCACTGAAGATATCGTAATTTACAGGGGTAGCCAGGTAGTCAAAGTTTTTGTTCTGCAGTTCACAAACTAGTCTCCCTCCACTATCTAATGCAAACCTCTTCGCCCTGAATGGCAACTGCTACCTATATCCAACACACACACACACACACACACACACACACACACACATATATATATATATATATATATATATATATATATATATATATATATATCCATTATCAATCTGACGGTTCGCTGATACCTCTCGACGTTACCCTTTCTAGCGATCCCCTCTTTTAGTCAAGTTGTACATGTCGAACTACTCATAAAATATTCAGCATTCTTCGATAGCACCACCTAAAGACGCATAGAGCCAAAAAGTAAAGAATGATCACATTATAAGTTGTAACATTGTTTTCGAAGAAGTTTTGTAAAATACACTCCTGGAAATGGAAAAAAGAACACATTGACACCGCTGTGTCAGACCCACCATACTTGCTCCGGACACTGCGAGAGGGCTGTACAAGCAATGATCACACGCACGGCACAGCGGACACACCAGGAACCGCGGTGTTGGCCGTCGAATGGCGCTAGCTGCGCAGCATTTGTGCACCGCCGCCGTCAGTGTCAGCCAGTTTGCCGTGGCATACGGAGCTCCATCGCAGTCTTTAACACTGGTAGCATGCCGCGACAGCGTGGACGTGAACCGTATGTGCAGTTGACGGACTTTGAGCGAGGGCGTATAGTGGGCATGCGGGAGACCGGGTGGACGTACCGCCGAATTGCTCAACACGTGGGGCGTGAGGTCTCCACAGTACATCGATGTTGTCGCCAGTGGTCGGCGGAAGGTGCACGTGCCCGTCGACCTGGGACCGGACCGCAGCGACGCACGGATGCACGCCAAGACCGTAGGATCCTACGCAGTGCCGTAGGGGACCGCACCGCCACTTCCCAGCAAATTAGGGACACTGTTGCTCCTGGGGTATCGGCGAGGACCATTCGCAACCGTCTCCATGAAGCTGGGCTACGGTCCCGCACACCGTTAGGCCGTCTTCCGCTCACGCCCCAACATCGTGCAGCCCGCCTCCAGTGGTGTCGCGACAGGCGTGAATGGAGGGACGAATGGAGACGTGTCGTCTTCAGCGATGAGAGTCGCTTCTGCCTTGGTGCCAATGACGGTCGTATGCGTGTTTGGCGCCGTGCAGGTGAGCGCCACAATCAGGACTGCATACGACCGAGGCACACAGGGCCAACACCCGGCATCATGGTGTGGGGAGCGATCTCCTACACTGGCCGTACACCACTGGTGATCGTCGAGGGGACACTGAATGGTGCACGGTACATCCAAACCGTCATCGAACCCATCGTTCTACCATTCCTAGACCGGCAAGGGAACTTGCTGTTCCAACAGGACAATGCACGTCCGCATGTATCCCGTGCCACCCAACGTGCTCTAGAAGGTGTAAGTCAACTACCCTGGCCAGCAAGATCTCCGGATCTGTCCCCCATTGAGCATGTTTGGGACTGGATGAAGCGTCGTCTCACGCGGTCTGCACGTCCAGCACGAACGCTGGTCCAACTGAGGCGCCAGGTGGAAATGGCATGGCAAGCCGTTCCACAGGACTACATCCAGCATCTCTACGATCGTCTCCATGGGAGAATAGCAGCCTGCATTGCTGCGAAAGGTGGATATACACTGTACTAGTGCCGACATTGTGCATGCTCTGTTGCCTGTGTCTATGTGCCTGTGGTTCTGTCAGTGTGATCATGTGATGTATCTGACCCCAGGAATGTGTCAATAAAGTTTCCCCTTCCTGGGACAATGAATTCACGGTGTTCTTATTTCAATTTCCAGGAGTGTAGTTATGAAAAATAATTTTAATCTGAGAAAGGGAATATCTGCTTTTTATATGTTTTACAGTTAACCATACTATATATAATGACATAGATTTTTTTTTCACAGTGAGACTAATATTTGTTACTACTATTAAAAATATAATACCTTTCACTAATAAATACGTGCATTTACTAATTAATCCATTACTATATTACCTATCAGTGACTGATCAGGATAGAGTGCAAATTATTTGCACGGTTCAACTAACTGTATTTTACATTACTTCAGTGCTCTCGAAGTGCTCGGAACGTCTTAATAAACTTGTCAGCACCGATAGGATGGCGACCATCAGCTCCAGCACTGGAGAGACACAAACGTAACATTTGCAAGGCAGAGTCTGCCGCGGTCCCAGAACACACACGCACAGAGTGAGCCGGCGAACCGCTGTAGAACGCGGCCCCGTCTATCAACCGCTACCCGGGGCCGACTTTACGAAGCATTTATTATCATTTCATACTCCTAATCCCAAGGTAATACTAAAACATGATTTATGCCTGCAACCGGCAGCCTGTGCGCCTTTGTGCTTCATTCATGAATAAGTACAATTGGAACGTGGCCATCTTAAAGAATGATTTAAAAATGACTCACTCAAAGTAAGAGAAAATTCCGTCAGCACATGTTTCGTTCAACCTCTCTATTGTAACGTAGTTTACTGCCAATATTTTGTCTTAGATGGGAAGTAAGAAAAGCACTCAACAACTCGAAGGTTGCGTTGAACACCGCACTGCTTAAGTATCCCTCTATCTGAGCTGGTATTCCATTGAATTCATCCAACCTTTGTATAATGAACAGAATCACTTAGCCGGCCGGAGTGGCCGTGCGGTTTTAGGCGCTACAGTCTGGGACCGAGCGACCGCCATGGTCGCAGGTTCGAATCCTGCCTCGGGCATGGATGTGTGTGATGTCCTTAGGTTAGTTAGTTTTGATTAGTTCTAAGTTCTAGGCGACTGATGACCTCAGAAGTTAAGTCGCATAGTGCTCAGAGCCATATGAACCAGAATCACTTACAGTGGAAACTGCTTTCTAATTCAAAATACATAAATCGGTGCAGCTTCGTTATTTCACATACACGAAGCACAGCCAAGAGAGAAAGACGGGGAGGGTGGGCAGTATCAGGGACTTATTCATTGCATCCGTCCACTTGACCATATGCTTGCTTTAACTTTCTCTTCCGATGAGTGACCGCTAGTACGTAAATTGAAAATTACTCCCATGTTTTTAACAAAGTTGTCTGCTCTTCTGAACGACAGATCATTGACTATTGAAGGTGTTTTTCTTAAACCAAGAGACTTTTCATGTTGTGTAAACTGGAGTTTGATGTGGAGTTAGCGCGACATAAATTACTGGACCGATGTTTTCCCCCCATATCATAACGTCTGCTACGTACATGAGCTAGATAATGCACCCTTTTTTTGGAGGACTTATGATGCCGGCCGCTGTGGCCGAACGGTCCTAGATACAACAGTCTGGAACCGCGCTGATGCTGAGGTCGCAGGTTCGAATCCCGCCTCGGGCATGGATGTGTGTGATGTCCTTAGGTTAGTTAGGTTTAAGTAGTTCTAAGTCTAGGGGACTGATGACCTCAGATGTTAAGTCCCATAGTGCTTAGAGCCATTGAACCCATTTTTTGAAATATGACAAAAAGACCATTAGTTATTTCATACGCAAGTCTATGCAAGAGCACTCACCGCTAATCCGTCTATGACAATATTACACGGTGTTTCTGATGTTGCGATAGTGCCAATAATTCGTTTTGCAATAATTACTGACTAAACTACCGTTTTTACACCATGTAAAAGTTGATGACATAGCTGACGCGAATTTTCAGAAGTCCGACGGTGAATGTTCTGCGAATTCCCACACTCCGATAATGCAGCCACGCTTCATTGGAAATAAAGCCATTCCAGTGTCAGATTCTCCATCACACACAAACTGTAATGACCAGTTGGAGCACTAACGTCTAGCAGTAGTTTTATTTATTTATAAAAGGTGGTCAGAAACAGTCTGAAAATTTTTGTAAGTGGGTTACAGGGTATGTTTTACAGACAAATAACTCTTCAGAAACAATTCGATACGCTGCGCCGTTTCAGAGTTAGTTAATATTGACATCAGCCAATCAGGCAGCTGGGCGCAAATTCAAGGCCCCCCAGTTACAATTAGTGTCAATTCTCCTCATAAAACAGATGATAGACGGCCGGGTGGCCGAGCGGTTCTAGGCGCTTCAGTCTGGAACCGTGCGAACGCTACGGTCGCAGGTTCGAATCCTGCCTCGGGCATGGATGTGTGTGATGTCCATAGGTTAGTCACATAGTGCTCAGAGCCATTTTGAACCCATAGTGCTCAGAGCCGTTTGAACCATTTGAACAGATGATAGCGCACGAGACTACCAAACCTTTGGCTCGGCCTCGATCCTTACTACCATCCCATGCCCAGTTCTTGTCTCGCTCTGTTGTCCAGTTTTAGGGAACCAAACGAAGAACACGTTTGGTGGCACCGTCTCTGGCTAGCTGTTCCGTCGTAACGACAAGCGCCGGCACCAAGATCAAGAACGTTACAGCAGAGAGGGGTGTGAGGCGTCAGCCAATGCCACGCAGACTAGGACGTCACCACGACAGGACCGGCATCTACACGGATAGAATAAAAGTGACGCGCCGCCTAGCGTCGGTCGCACTAGAAGAGAGACGACTAGAAGAGTCGCACTAGAAGAAACGCAGTGATATTAACGATAGCAGTTACTTATGAACTTGTATGATTTGCTTGCGTGGAAATCATATGTATCAAAGGACATTGATTACTTGCGTGTCGCCAATTGCTTGCGACCCATCATGTAGATATGAAAGTTAATTATTGTCAGTTCAATTACTGTAATAAACTCCATTAATATGATTTGCTTGTATGTTGTTTTGCTATCCGAGAAAACAGCTTCCTAGGCACCCTGTAAGAGACGAGTGGACAGGATACAACACGGGTACGCCCATTGGCCTGATTGCTGAACTTCAGTGGTAATTAACTTGGAAACGGCGCCAAGTACCGATATTTTTTTCTTATCAATTGTTTCTCAGCACAATATACCCTGTAACAACTTAACAAACCTTCCAGACTGTCTCTGAGCACCGGGTACATTTATTTCTCTGTACTGCCTCTTAAAAAGAATGAAAAAAATAAAAGAACCTTCAACATCGCAGCGCGTCAGCAATCGTTGGTTAATATATCCAAAAACTTAAAAACCCGCCTCGATTGCGAAAAAAGCACCGAGTGTTAAGTGTTAACCCAGGTTTCGGCGTAGATAACCACATCTTCTTCAGAACAACAATAAAACCCACAAGTGTCTGAGAAGACCTTTGTCAATGATTAAAATAACACCACAGCTATACGTTTATAAACGAAAAAGAAAAGAAAAAGAAAAGAAAACGCCCTCCTATCTGCATCCTCCTCCGAGGATGACACGGCGGTCGGATGGACCCGATGGGCCACTTGTGGCCTGTAGACGGAGTGTTTTTTTTATGGTATTTACAAAAGAATACGTTGTCCTCAGAGCTGACCAATGAAAATGCTTGTACTTCCATTTCTGTGTTTTGTAGAAGACCCACTGAAATCGCTTTATGACGATTAAGACGGCAAATACCGTGCAACTCAGGCTTCACTTTGCGAATAAGATCAAATACGCCTCGACCGAGATTCGAACTCTCGAACTCCGGCATGCTAATACAAAATGCTATCCACTGCACGAAATGCACCGCGCTACTCATTTCTGATGACAGAGGTAGTTACCGTACATGTAATTACAGTGTTGCCAGGTTGCCAATCTTTAACGTCCAGCCGGCCGGTGTGGCCGTGCGGTCTAGGCGCTTCAGTCTGGAACCGGGTGACCGCTCCGGTCGCAGGTTCGAATCCTGCCTCGGGCATGGATGTGTGTGATGTCCATAGGTTAGTTAGGTTTAAGTAGTTCTAAGTTCTAGGGGACTGATGACCACAGATGTTAAGCCCCATAGCGCTCAGAGCCATTTGAACCATTTTTTAACGTCCATTTACTGACGGAAATACGCGCATGACGAAGTTTTGAGAAACATATTTTTGTATTGTTTCTGTGTGAGGAATTGCGCTATGAAGTCCGAGTGCGTGAATTTTTCATCACACTGTGTACTAGTTGCTATGTGTCTTCATAACTGCGTGGTGACTTACAACTGTGCGCTGCGAAACACCAGGGAGTCAGCGAGCCGCTCGGTTGAAACGCAACATCTTACCCACACCGCCACTAAAAACCATTCGCGTCTCCCCAAGGACACTTTCCAGAACTGGCGGCAGCCGCCGGGGGGAAGACGTCATAACGAGGATGTTTTTACGAGCCCGACAGAAACATTAGGAGTCCGCTTTCTGCCGGAAGCTCTAAAATAGCGGATGTATAAATTCTGCCCCCGAGACTCGTCGCCGCGCACCTCCCGGTCGAACCGAGGCGCGGCTCGCGAGGTGGGGGGTCTGCGATGAGTCAATCACGAGCCCTGAGGGCCTGCCCTGCCAACGGACTCAGCTCGTTCGCTTTGTATCGAAAACGACGTGCTCTCTTCGTTTTACGAGGGTCACTCCAAAAGAAATGCACACTATTTTTTTTAATCCATCTTTTATTCCACAAGTTTGAAAGTTTTACAGTGTGTAGATACATCCCTTAGGAACAAGATTTTAATTTCTCCACATAATTTCCATCCCTCTCAACGCCATCTTGGAACCAGCGCCTGTATACCCGCACCGTAAAATTCTGGACCAACCTGTTGGAGCCACTGTTTGGAGCGTGCACAGAGGAGTCATCATCTTCAAATCTTGTTCCAGGAAGAGAGTCTTTCAGTTCCCCAAAGAGATGATAGTCACATGGAGCCAGGTCAGGCCTGTAAGGCGAGTGTTTCAGTGTTGTCCATGCAAGTTTTGTGATCGCTTCCATGGTTTTTTGACTGACATGTGGCCGTGCATTGTCGTGCAACAGCAAAACATCCTGCTTTTGTTGACGTGGTCGAACACGACTCAGTCGAGCTTGAAGTTTCTTCAGTGTCGTCACATATGCATCAGAATTTATGGTGGTTCCACTTGGCATAATGTCCACAAGCAAAAGTCCTTCGGAATCGAAAAACACCGTAGCCATAACTTTTCCAACAGAAGGTGTGGTTTTGAATTTGTTTTTCTTGGGTGAATTTGCATGATGCCACTCCATTGATTGCCTCTTCGTCTCTGGTGAAAAATGATGGAGCCATGTTTCATCAACTGTCACAATTCTTCCAAGAAATTCACCTCCACCGTTCTCGTACTGTTCCAGAAGTTCGCTGCATACCGTTTTTCTTGTTTCTTTGTGAGCCACTGTCAACATCCTGGGAACCAACCAGGCACAAACCTTTTTTAACGCCAACACTTTCAGTATTCTGCAAACACTTCCTTCCCCTATCCCAACGTAGCGTGACAATTCGTTCACTGTGATGCGTCTGCCAGCAGTCACCAATTCGTTAACTCTCTGTACATTGTCTGGAGTGTGTGCAGTACGAGGCGTGCCGCTGCGAGGACAATGCTCAATATTGCCGTGCCCGCTTTTATCACGTAAGCTGCTTGCCCACAGACTAACTGTACTGCGATCGACAGTAGCGTCTCCATACACCTTTTTCGACCTCTTGTGGATGTTTCCCACTGTCTCGTTTTCACAGCACAGGAATTCTATGACAGCACGTTGCTTCTGACGAACGTCAAGTGTAGCAGCCATCTTGAAGACATGTTGTGACGGCGCCACTCACGGGATCAGGTTAACTAAATTTGAAAACAAGCGGGAAGGATGTATCTACACACTGTAAAACTTTCACACATGCAGAATGAAAACTGTGTTTTTACAAAAATAGTGTGCATTTCTTGGGGAGTGACACTCGTACATAACTACTCCTCAAGCCATTGTACAGTGTTCGGTGGAGGGTACATCGCTCTAACATTATCGGTTTCGTTTCCTATTCCGCTTGAGTACTGAGAGAGAGAGAGACAAAACCGGCATTTTGTATGTCTCTTCAGGCGTCCCAATTTCCTTAACCTTATTGTCACCATTCATACGCACTATACACGACTGTGGCAACATATTGGTTGCGCGTTCTTTGATACAGATTCTCCTCTTTAATCAATTTCTTATGTGTTAACTACGTCATATTTCTTCCAAGAATTCCAGTTTTATTTGAAGTTTCTCATATTCAGAAAATGGAAGGTGAAACCTCCTTTTGACAAGAACGGGATACAGGAGGATCAGCCATGAATGCAGGATTCTGGAGTGGAAAGGGGGCTAATTATGTAACACATTATTTATTTTACCAACATGCTTAGAACAGGTATACATTGATCTCCCAGAATTTTCACCAACAACACGAATCTTCTTTAAATCTTAAAACCACTTAAAACAATCCACTCCGCTGTCGTAAAGTAAACCTCTACAACCAGCACAACAGACTAAAAAATTAAAATTAGCTCGCCTGATAAGACCCATAAATTTCATAGACAGAGCTTTGCAAATTCTGCCCCAATTAGAAGTTCCAAACATCAATCTAACTGGAAACGCTAACGACACAGGCACTACAATTAATAACAGCTTTGGTCGCCAAATTCAAAGTGAAATTTGAAAGGGAATTAAAATGAGCTCTCGCGATAACCCGATTTGATTGCTTAACTACAGTACGACAATTTTTAAATACTCGTAACCAATAGCGTAAAGCAAACAGCGTCCGATTCACCGAACGGTACCGACCGATCGCCGCGTCATCCTCTGGCGGTACGCGTCCCGCATGCGGATATGGAGGAGCATGTAGTCAGCACACTGCTTTCCCGGCCGTTGTCAGTTTTCGTGACCGGTGCCGCTACTTCTCAATCAAGCAGCTCCTAAATTGGCCTCACAAGAGCTGAGGGCACTTGCGAACAGCACTTGGCAGACCCAATCAGTGAAAGATCCAACTGCTAGCCAAGCCCGACAGCGCTTAACTTTAGTGATCTGACGGGAAAACGCTGTTACCACTGCGGCAAGGCCGTTGGCTACCAATAGCGTAAAACCTTTCATATATACATATGGTTGGAACTTCAATAGTGGCAACTACACTACTGGCCATTAAAATTGCTACACCAAGAAGAAAAGCAGATGATAAAAGGATATTCTATGGACAAATATATTATACTAGAACTGACATGTGATTACATTTTCACGCAATTTGACAACCACCTCTGGCCGTAATAACGGCCTTGATACGCCTGGGCATTGA
Organism: Schistocerca nitens; assembly: GCF_023898315.1. Taxonomy (NCBI): domain Eukaryota; kingdom Metazoa; phylum Arthropoda; class Insecta; order Orthoptera; family Acrididae; genus Schistocerca; species Schistocerca nitens. Next base: position 1,156,992,969 of record NC_064614.1, on the reverse strand, counting down.
GTCGAACAGAGCTTGCATGGCGTGTACAGGTACAGCTGCCCATGCAGCTTCAACACGATACCACAGTTCACAAAGAGTAGTGACTGACGTATTGTGACGACTCAGTTGCTCGGCCACCATTGACCAGACGTTTTCAATTGGTGAGAGATCTGGAGAATGTGCTGGACAGGGCAGCAGTCGAACATTTTCTGTATCCAGAAAGGCCCGTACCGGACCTGAAACATGCGGTCGTTCATTATCCTGCTGCAATGTAGGGTTTCGCAGGGATCGAATGAAGGGTAGAGCCACGGGTCGTAACATATCTGAAATATAACGTCCACTGTTCAAAGTGCCGTCAATGCGAACAAGAAGTGACCGAGACGTGTAACCAATGGCACCCCATACCATCACGCCGGGTGGCGATGACGAATACACGCTTCCAATGTGAGTTCACCGCGATGTCGCCAAACACGGATGCGACCCTCATGATGCTGTAAACAGAACCTTGATTCATACGAAAAAATGACTTTTGCCATTCGTGCACCCAGGTTCGTCGTTGAGTACACCATCGCAGACGCTCCCGTCTGTGATGCAGCGTCAAGGGTAACCGCAGCCATGGTCTCCGAGCTGATAGTCCATGCTGCTGCAAACGTCGTCGAACTTCGTGCAGATGGTTGTTGTCTTGCAAACGTCCCCATCTGTTGACTCAGGATCGAGACGTGGCTGTACGATCCGTTACAGTCATGAGGATAAGATGCCTGTCATCTCGACTGCTAGCGATACGAGGCCGTTGGGATGCAGCACGGCGTTCCTTATTACCCTCCTGATCCTACCGATTCCATATTCTGGTAACAGTCATTGGATCTCGACCAACGCGAGCAGCAATGTCGCGATACGATAAACCGAAATCGTGATAGGCTACAATCCGACCTTTATCAAAGTCGGAAACGTGATAGTACGCTTTTCTCCTCCTTACACGAGGCATCACAACAACGTTTCACCAGGCAACGCCGGTCAACTGCTGTTTGTGTATCAGAAATCGGTTGGAAACTTTCCTCATGTCAGCACGTTGTAGGTGTCGCCACCGGTGCCAACCTTGTGTTAATGCGGTGAAAGGCTAATGATTTGCGTATCACATCATCTTTTTCCTGTCGGTTAAATTTCGCGTCTGTAGCATGTTATCTTCGTGGTGTAGCTATTTTAATGGCCAGTAGTGAATATATGAGGGTTGGAACTTCACATATTCACAACCGATACAAAAGAGTTGCATGTTTGCACTGTTACTGTCCTTCAAAGTAGTCACCAGCGTTGTGTAGAACCCACTGCCAGCGATGTGGAAGGCGTAGTATACCGTTAGCAGAGCCTTTCGGTTGATGGTGCGAATGGAGCGGTCTGCTACCTGCCGAATCTCTGGAACAGTTCTGAAGCGAATGCCACGAAGTGGTTCCTTCATCTCCGGAATCAAATCAAATACACAAGGACGTAAGTCCGGGGAGTATGGTACAATATTTCCCAGTCCCATCGACTGAACAGAGCAGCCACAACTTGCGCACCAAACGGCCGCGCATTGCCGGGCAAAATGATGAGTGAGTTGCACAGAAAGTGTCACCGCTTCTTTCGCAAAGCAGGTCGCAGGTGATGCTCCAAAAACAAACAGTAATACGACTTAAGTAAATAACAGAAATATTAAGCTTTAACATTGTACTGTAATAAATAAATAAATAAATAAATATATATATATATATATATATATATATATATATATATATATATATATAAATCTTGTTTCATATGTGCATTTCTTGTGCACTTGGCACTTGACACGTTCCACATCATAACGGCTACTGTACCGTGCGATTGATCAATGTAACACGCAACTATGTAACCAACTAACTTCCCATCAAGAGGTACCAGAATGATTTTCGATTATAAATTTCGACCTGGTCGTTTCTGGACCAAGTTCCCTTACCTCAAACTAACACATTTAACCTTCTCATCATCGAGAAGGCTTAACATCAGCAGTAATGATTCAGCTCGTTATCACCCTGTATTCGTGCAGTATTTCTGAATCAGAGCACTTAGCGACTCTCAACAAACTTTACATATAATTTCAAACCTATTCGAAACTTTTTCCTTGAACCATCCCCCGCCCCTCTCCCTCCGCAAAAAATAATTAAAGGAAAGTGATGTGTCGCCTATTACATTTTTGCTGTTCATGCAGTAAATATTCAACGTCTGTACCGCTAACTCATTCGGAACAATTTTGCAGACGCTTTCCACATATACCACTGAAAATACCTGCAAAATTAGATCATTTTACGGCTCACAGTTCAGGTGACATGACGTCATAAACATTGAAATGTGGCATCCATTGTGGCCGAGCGGTTCTAGGAGCCTCAGTCTGGAAGCGCGCGATCGCTACGGTCGCAGGTTCGTATCCTGCCTCGGGTATGGATGTGTGTGAAGTCCTTAGGTTAGTTAGGTTTAAGTAGTTCTAAGTTCTAGGGGACTGATGCCCTCAGAAGTTAAGTCCCATATTGCTCAGAGCCATTTGAACCATTGAAATGCGTCAAAAACTTGATTTTCGTAAAACTTACAAGGCGCCTGTATTCTGTGGATGACTAACTTGCAACGAATGTAGTCAACATATTTAAGGTTTTGCGTCTGCAATTATAAAGGTTTCACATGGTGAAGCTCAAAACGTTAGCACATTAACTCATTTGTAAAGTAATCATGTTTCTAGCTGTTTTACAGCGGGGAGTTCGATTTTTTAGAGTTCGATTTTTTAAAGAATTGAGGGAAGGAGTATCATTGGTCCATTCTAAATTACGCCACAGAAAATGTCGTATCGGACGGGCTCCCACACTTAAAAAAAAAAAAAAAAAAAAAAAAAAAAAAAAAAAAAAGCCTCCTAAGCGGCGAAAGATGTCGTCTTTACAGCAGAAAGGAGCTGAACTGTAAAAAGGAAGAGGAGGTAGAGATAATAGCCAGTCTCCTAGATTGCCCGGCGGCACGCGACGTGTTCTTAGGACGGCGCTAGTGACGAGAAAAAGAAGGCGGTCGAGGTGAGCGACGGACCGCGAAAGTCACGAAGAGGAGAATGTGGGGCAGGCAGAGGCGGCCCGCAGACAGCGAGCGACGCGGCGGGAAGATCTCCGAGCGACTGAGTTTCTCCCGCTGGGAAAGCGGCGCACGCAGGTGCAGCGAGCAGCAGCTGTGCAGCTGGCCCTGCGCGGGAAAGCTGCAGTCAAGCCGATCACTGACTGGCCCACACTGTCAGCTGCTCGGTGCCGGTATGCTACACCAGTATCGAGGGAAGCTCAATGACGACGGGACGATGACATTTGCAAAGAGAAGCCTTACCTTGAGACCCACCACTTTGACGAGCTGCGGCACATTTTTATGTTAGGGATTGAAAACCCACAATGTCAAGGTCTCACATGAAATCTTCTTTCTTTGGATGGGTTACTAGTTTCGGTCAACAATCTAGCCCTCTTCAGATCACAAAACGTTCTTGATTAGTGTTGGTGCCATACGGCTTCACACATCATTAATATCTTCCTTAAAACGACAATATTCTCACATGACATAGTTAAAAATAGCTTTTCATCGTACGTGACCAGTATAATTGAAACAAGGTGATGCCGCGCGGGATTAGCCGAGCGGTCCAGGGCGCTGCAGTCATGGACTGTGCGGCTGATCCCGGCGGAGGTTCGAGTCCTCCCTCGGGCATGGGTATGTGTGCTTGTCCTTAGGATAATTTAGGTTAAGTAGAGTGTAAGCTTAGGGACTGATGACCTAAGTAGTCCCATAAGATTTCACACACATTTGAACGGAAGATAGGGGTCTTGTTTCAGTAATAGCTATTCATACACTACAGTTATAATACGGAGAACAAGGCGTTATTGCGCCAAAACTTAGTGACACTACTGGCCATTAAAATTGCTACACCAAGAAGAAATGCAGATGATAAACGGGTATTCATTGGACAAATATATTATACTAGAACTGACATGTGATTACATTTTCACGCAATTTGGGTGCATAGGTCCTGAGAAATCAGTACCCTGAACAACCACATCGGGCCGTAGTAACGGCCTTGATACGCCTGGGTATTGAGTCAAACGGAGCTTGGATGGCGTGTACAGGTACAGCTGCCCATGCAGCTTCAACACGATACCACAGTTCATCAAGACTTTCCTCATGTCAGCACGTTGTAGGTGTCGCCACCGGCGCCAACCTTGTGTGAATGCTCTGAAAAGCAAATCATTTGCATATCACAGCATCTTCTTCCTGTGGGTTAGACTTCGCGTCTGTAGTACGTCATCTTCGTGTTGCAGCAATTTTAATGGCCAGTAGTGTATGTACTCTTTTCCATTTGGATACATATGGTCACCCTATGTACGCAGGTGTCTACAATTTTCTGAAACTGGTTTCACGGAAAGAATTTCGCAACCTCGTGTCATCGAGTAAAGTTGCCTGTAAGGTCTACAGTCGCAACGCGATCGCTACAAGTGCTTTACCACCCTAGCGCTCCTTTGTCTATAGCGGTAGCAAATCATGAACAATGCAAAAGCTCACTTATGGTATAGGTCAGTATAATGCCTTTAAGCAGGTCAAAATTATGTCCCTAATTTCCTAATTCAGAAATGGCAAGCCCGATGTTCCGTGGAGCAAAAGTGGCAACGGAATGGCAGCCGACAAAGCCAAGCGTACCGTTTGGCGTATTGTTGCCGGGAGAAGAGCTCTGACAGCTGGCAGCGCTGGAAGTGCAGTAGGCCGGAGACGGGTGGGTTGGTGGGGTGTGGGTGGCGGAGGGACGGGAAGCGGGCTGGCGACCTTCCCCTCCCACCCTTCGTCACCGTGACAGCCATGGCCACAGAGCCTAACAACGCCACACGATTCATTACAGCATTCTTGTTGGTAGCATTCTACTGAGCGACGTGATCCTTTGATCAAATTTTTTCTCAAGCGCTAGCAGTGTTCATCTCTTTAGACAAATACACACAAATAGGTTTTCGACATTAACAAGGTGCAGTGAAATGCACAAGTGTTAGGGCCTACGTGTAAAATGTCGAATGACGACATTATTCTTATTTTTCGTGTGGAAGAACGGAAATCCCAAGATCATCGTCATCTGTCTGATCATCCCTCGTCGCAACCACAAAGGTTTCGGTATCTTCGCTGCTGCTGTCCTCGTGGCATGATAAAGGAAATATAATATTTTGTATTGATTCTCTTACGCCTTCTTTTATGTTCGACATGGTTCATGACGTTCTTCCTATTTTCTGGAGTTATTCGTGTGACAGCGTCATTTCCAGTCTCTCTGTGTCTCGCAACGTGAAGGTTTTATTTCACTATGCGACGTCTGCTTTTATTTGAGCCCAGGCAAGCAAGATGGCGTTATAATGGTAGTGGTACGGTGGAAGACATAACTTTGTGGCAGTGGTTCTCTGCTAACGTATCAATTACACACTGCGTCTCCTGTGGCTTATACTGTTCCACTAATTTCAGAAGTTCCGCTTTCCGCACCGTCTGTTCAAAGCCTATTTTATTACCTTTCAACCAGCTGACTATTTCGTATCTTCTAGCAGCAGCCGCTGGTGCCGTATTTAACTATACAGATGGTTCAACGCGCTGTCCATTACAAAAAACGCTACCAGAACTCACATTTGGTACCAAAAGAGTACAGAAACAGACTTGAAATTCATCTGCATTCATTTCTTCCTGGTAATCGACAGTTTTTTGACTGAAATATCATCACAGAACCAGGAACAAAACCGTTCATAGAGCTAGCATGAACAATAATTAGTCGTCTTCCCTTACCAGCTGGCATACTCATAGTTCAGTGGCGCGTGTTGTCTCCCCAATGCTAGCAACTCACGCAGGTAACGGCATCTCCATGCCACAATGTCTCCGCGTTCCATTATTACCTCTCTTCCTGAGAACTTCTTCCGCCGAAAACCAGATTTTTTTTTTTTCAGACAAAGCAGAGGTTTGAGCAAACCACTGTATGACACTGATGCCACCTACTTTTTAAGTGTCGGGTACTCCTTCGTGCTGTGGTAGTACGCGTATATACGTTGTCTGATAGCTATTTCGTCAAAGTTGTCTGTTTCAGTCATACGACGCGATCTCTTCCTTGACTTTCCAGGTGTCACAAGAACATGGCTCCCAGCTGAACTCGCGGCCTCATTATCATTTGAGAGTCTCCACTGTCGCTGTAGGGATGTTCAGTGCTTCTGCCACGTTATGTCTGTTGCTGGGATCACGAACAGTGATAATGTAGTAAGCGATAATTTTTGTTCCATTACTTTGTGGAGGATGTCAACGAGGAAACAGTTCGAAATTGTTTGGAATTATATGGAAAATTTGTTAGAAGACACAAGTATTCTCATTCTCAAATACTGGAAAAATAAAGTCTGCGTAATTTTCGTGATTATTATTTATGCTGCCTCAAGACATGTAAACTTCTAACTTTATATTGACTTATTGTGTTAAATCTGTAGCAGAAGATTACACCTCTGAATGATTATATAACGTTAGAATTTCAAATTTTTAAATTCGGCCAACAGTCATTCAAAATACTGAAAATCAACGTCAGTGTCATGTGTCATTGTGCCGTAAGCTCAAGCATATTCTGGCAGGAAAACTTTTAGAACTGTTGTCACCGGAATGTAATATCAATACACTTTTCTAGCAACGACGCATCTTGTTTCAAAGTGGACGCACCACGCGCTATGGTCAAAGCTACGACAAATTCCTCAAAGTACAGCTTTGCACTGAAATTAGTTTAAAAAAACTGAGGCCTGAAAATTCGTTACCGATCTACAAAATACGCATATGCGAATAAGGATCCCTATTTGTATCTTTTATGAAAAGAAACAAAGAATCTTTTGCTTTTTAGTGATTGACAAATTCACAACTACGTGACAGAAATCTCAAGCGCACGTTAAATTTTGTTACTCACTATCATGAAATGGGAAACGGACATACAGCCCGAGAAATCACAAACAATAAACATATTTTGACAGCCGAGGAAACGGCTACCAATGCAGACAATGCGTTTCTCACACTGACCTTTCCACTGTATATACAGAATAAAAACAAAAGAAGACGCTGGTCCATGGGAAGATTGAACCTGAGAGATAAATATACAAATGGGATTGTGCTAAAGCACGTATTACATTCAGAACGTCGTGATTACATCAACTTCGGCCGAACAGACACATTTTTAATAACTTGTTAAAATTACTTCGCACTCACACTGAAAAAGAAATATATTCTCTTCTACTTGGTCCTCTAATCAAACAAATATCTTGCTGCTGGGGGTAGCCGCAACTGTAGTAATCCATGTTTCTGAAATAAACGGCTTTCAGCTGTATGGGAACTTTTACAGCCACAATTTCGTATGTAAACTGAAGATGTGATCTGAAATCACGAAACTGGTCATGTTCCTGTAAAAGGTCATATGCAGCTGAAAGCGGTTAATTTCAGAATCATCAGAAACCTCTAATGAAAATTCACTGAAATACTACAAAGTGGGAGCATATACATCGGCCGTGGAAGAACCGGAGAGCTTTGATTTTTTTACTTTATTGAACTCCCGCTTTTATGTTGTGCGCATAATATTTATTTTCTTCTTAACCTCCTCCTGCGTTTATATGACTGGGAAAGATGAAACACCTCTACCATTTTTGTAATTGACAATGTTCTTTTGTTTGTAAACGTATAATTATTGATTGTAGTTTCACCATACAACGAGATAAATTGTAAGAAAAACTGTTTCTCACTAGACACGCACTGCGAAACACCAACACAAGCAACGCCCGACATTTTGTCAAAATGGCCGTCAGTCAAAGTTTCTCTCTAACACAGTCTATGTTTGACAAGCACGTGAAATAACATCGTCAAGTAATTTGACACATTATTGAACTGTGACAAATTGTGTGATCATTTGTAGGGGCCTCAACGATGATTTCCGAGGACGGCGAGTACGCACGGGGAAGGCGCAGTCGAGCTACAAATACTGTACTGCTATTAGGATTGCCCCGGGTTCCCGGGTTCGATTCCCGGCGGGGTCAGGGATTTTCTCTGCCTCGTGATGGCTGGGTGTTGTGTGCTGTCCTTAGGTTAGTTAGGCTTAAGTAGTTCTAAGTTCTAGGGGACTTATGACCACGGCAGTTGAGTCCCATAGTGCTCAGAGCCATTTTTTTTATTAGGATTGCGTGTTTTGGTGCACTAGATAAATGACTTAGTAAACTGCAGTATTGACAGCATTCTTAGAGAAAGTAACATAAATGGATGGGTATGAGGGAAATTGGGAACCGACGACTTCTCATTGTATTTTTGTTTGTTTTGCAAATAATTCAAAAATGTTCAAATGTGTGTGAAATCTTATGGGACGTAGCTGCTAAGGTCATCAGTCCCTAAGCTTACACACTATTTAACCTAAATTATCCTAAGGACAAACACACACACACCCATGCCCGAAGGAGGACTCGAACCTCCGCCGAGACCAGCCGCACAGTCCCTGATTGCAGCGCCTTAGACCGCTTTTTTTTTTTTTTTTTTTTTTTTTTTTTTTGTGCTAAGGTCAACAATTCCCAACGTTACACACTACTTAACCTAAATTATCCTAAGGACAAACACACACACATGCCCGAGGGAGGACACGAACCTCCGCCGCGACCAGCCGCACAGTCCATGACTGCAGCGCCCTACACCGCTTTTTTTTTTTTTTTTTTTTTTTTCGACCGTAGCGGCCGCGCGGTTCCACACTGTAGCGCCTTTAACCGCTTTTTTTTTTTCCTCAAAAGGTAGACTTGAAAACCAAGGACCTCTCGTAGTTTTACAAACATAAACTGCTTCTAGCATTTGTTTCTTTAAATATATAAGACGATGACTTTATAAAATAAAATTTTTCTGGGAAACATAAATAAGTGGACTTTTTGTTTACATAATAGTGAAAAAAAAAAATAAAATAAAATATGCTGCTCCTGTCAGTACAAAACAATAACGTCCTACGTTCCTCTTTTAGGCGCGTACGTCGCTAATCCCGTCATACCTCGCGGTGGTGTCGGGTACGTCTTCACGTGTGTTTGTGGATCCTCTCCACTGTCCTGGTCCTTTCTTCTTCTGATACTTATAGACAATAATTACATTCTCCTACCCGGGACACCCCAACTTGGTGGGGGATCAAGCAAGGCACTCCCTAAAAAATTTGCGTAATATGTTCTATATCTCGGATGTCTCATAAGCTTTGAGTGATGTTCCTGTAGTAAGGCCCAAAAGTCAAGCACATTCTTACTGCCGTCTCGGAAAAGATAACTCACAGTCAAACCTCGAATCCAAGTCACTGCGTTTGTCTTCGTTCGGGGATAATATGTCCTATCTGGGAGAAGTAGTGTGCGTGGTTCTATTGTTTGCGGCCCCACCCGAAGGAGGAAGGCGATCATTTTTTTGACCAAACACCATACGTCCGCCGAAGGACCGCATATCAGGCGATGCTCCTCAGTGTCTATAACATTGCACTGCGGACACAGTGGCTCGTCCGCCATATGAATTGTATGCAACCTGGAACGAGTCACGTATTTCCCATTTACCACCTGATACCACAGTGCGCGCGTTCCCGTATCAAGGTGTGGGTGGTGCACTGTACGCCATACCACTGACCACGTAACTGTTGGTTGGCGGCGCTCTACGGCATTATTCGGTCGTCGTCGAGTCAAGATGTGATATATATCACGTGCCGTTGCCGTCCTGGTAGTCGGTAGTTCCATATGTACATAACTGTGTTCCACAAAGAAGGTTCGCATATGGGCAAGCGATGGTGAGATGTGAGCCACCGCTACCGGAGCCGAACGAGAAGGTGGAGCGAGTTCGTCTATCAAGCTGCCCGTCAGACTTGTCTGGTGTCGTGTCCACATCTTTATCATTGTGGTTACATAAATAGCCACTGCTCGGTCGCGTACGTGGACTAGTCCAAGACCTCCACGACTACGAGGAAGGGTGAGGGTTTCGTATCCTACCTTAAAAAGCAGACCTGTGCTCACAAAATATCCTAGTGCCGCCAGGATTCGGCGGGCCAACACCACCGGCATAGGAAGAACTTGTGCCAGGTGGGGGATGCGAGAGGCTAGATAAGTGTTGGCAAAGGTGACCCGTTGTATCATATCCAGTGCCCTTAACCTGTGACTTCGGACACTCGCACGAATTGTTTGCAGAAGATGTCTGTAACTCAGTGCCACCGTGCGTCGAACGTCTGTAGTGAAGATAATCCCTAGGCATTTCATCTTGTTGATCGGCTGTAATGGTGCTACACTTCCTGTCGGGAGTCCTCTCCCGATGTTCATCGCTCCCGACTTTGCCATGTTCAGGCGACTTCCCGTAGCCATACAATACAAATTAATCCAATGCAAGGCCGCTCTTGCCTCGTCGCCTGACCGTGCTAAAAACACTAGGTCATCTGCGTATGTTCGGCATATAAACTTGTTGTGCCTTATTGTCATTCCTTGGAGTCGATTCCGGAGCCCGCAAAGCAGCGGCTCGACAGCGATGGCATACAATATCGTTGACAGAGGGCACCCTTGTCTGACCGATCGTGAGATGGTGATGGGCCCCACCAAGCGTCCATTGATGAGCACTTTGGATGCGGCTCCGTGGAGTAGTCTCATGACGACGGTGACAAAACTTTCCGGAAACTTCATTTTCGTCATCACGTCCGTGAGATAAGCATGACTCAGCCTGTCAAATGCGCGATCGAAGTCCATCGATACCAATACACCCCGGAGACGACATGTTGAAGCCAGTGCGATAACATCGCGGTAGTCGCTGAGTGCCGTTTGTATATTGCTCGCTCCTCCTAGCTGGGTTTGGTCGAGTGAAATCACTTGGCGTATCACGCGTTTAAAGCGTGCTGCAAGTATCCTGGCGTAGATTTTGTAGTCGCAATTAAGAAGGGTCAGTGGCCGGTAGGCCTGTATCCCTGTGCCGCCAGATGGTTTGTGGATGGGGATGATCATTCCTTCGACGAAGGAGGGTGGAAGAGGCACGCCGGGAGTCATCAATTCGCAGTACATGGCAGTCCATCTTGGAATCATGAGATCTTTAAATGTACGCTAGAACTCTAACGGAAACCCGTCGGGCCCCGGCGATTTGTGCGACGCTCCCTTATGAATCGCTTCCATTACGTCGTCAACTGTGATTTCACCTGTTAACTCCGGGTTGGCCGACTCGTCGAGACACGCGGAGAGCGTTCGTCGGACCTCATGAAAGGCTGCCTGATCGTGTTCCGCTTCTTCATAGAGATGACCGTAGTGTTCCACGAAAGCGTTGGCAATGTCTTTTTGCGTTGTCATGCGGCGACCATCTGGCAGTACGACCGTCTGTATTAAGGTTCTGCGGCTACGTTGTTTTTCTCTGATAACGTGATACATCGACGGGGATTCTCCACGGACTCGTTCAAAGGTCCTTGCGCGGATTGCGACACCCTCCAGTCGGCGGCGCGTTATGGAAATTATTTGGGCCTGTGCTCGTTTTATACCGGCACGACGCTCCTGTGAAGGTGCTTGTACAGAAAGTTCGCGGAGCATCGTGAAATAAAATTCCGTCGTGTATCGCCTCCACATCATCTGCTCTCTTCCGTATGCAATTAACGCTCGGCGCAATGCAGGCTTAACGCATTCCAGCCACCACTGCAACGTCGTCGGATATGTCGGGAGGCGTCGTTCACATACATGCCAAGTGTCTTCGACTAAGCGTCTGCACTCAGGTTCCCTAAGGTGTGCTGTATTCAGTTTCCAAACACTGCGACTCCTCCACACTTGTTGACGACTCAGGGAGACCGTGCATATATATGCTATGTGATCTGAAAAGGCGACAGGCCACAATTCCGCATCGAGGATCGCAGGTTCGAGACGACGTGTGACGTAAATGCGATCGAGACGACTTGCAGAGTGACTCGTGACGTAGGTGTATCCACGTCTGTGTCCATGTATCTTCTCCCATGTATCTATGAGATTCATGTCCTGTATGAGTTGCCGCAGCTCCGGGCACGAAGTATAACGTGGGTGTTGATCTTTTGGTGCGAGCACGCAGTTGAAGTCGCCTCCAAATAATACATGTTCATACCGACCTAAGAATAGTGTTGTAATCTCCTCTGCGTAAAATCGGGATCGGTCGCGCCGTCTGTCTGACCCAGACGGTGCGTAAATGTTAACGACCCGTACTCCCAGCACCGTGAGCGCCAGTCCTCGCGCTGACGGCAGGTACACCACGTCCTCGGCTACTATGCCGCTACGTAGAAGTATCGCTGTTCCGCTGCCGCCGTCGGTAGTAGGTGTAATGTACGTATCGTACTCATAGAGGTCGGGGAAGCTCTCAACACATACTTCCTGCAGCAGAACGATGTCGACGTCTGACGCATGCAACATGTCTCGTAATAATTGCAATTTGACAGGCGTTCTGATCGTATTAATATTAATAGAGGCTGTTCGATATGCCTGCCGCTGTTCCTCAGTGCGTAAAGCGCACATGAACGCTTACGTTAATTTGTGTGCTTCTGCCCGGTAACACGCTGTCTGTGCGTCAGTCTGCATCTTCTGCGCGGTTAACATCCGGTGGACGCAGCACTCGCCATGGCGGGTGCGTCGTCGGTGTGGGGGTCAGTATCGGATTCGTCGGCCCAGTTCCTGTGCTGGAGGTCCAGCTCCCGTCGTGTGTCTCCGGCCGGGCTGACCGAAGGCGGTGGCGTTGCTGCGGTGGGTGGAGGGTCTCCTTCCGTCGGCTTTCCGTCCGGTGTGTCTGTGTTCAACCCCTTTGTAGCATGATTCGCGTCGTACTGCTGTGTGGGAGGTATAACCTCCCGTTGCGCATCCGGAAGCACTGTATCGACGTCACACCCAAGTCCGTCTGACGTGGACTGCAGTAAGCAGGTATCCGACGGCGCTAGCCGTCGTTTCTTGTGGCGCTTCGGCGATCGTTGTTTGCGCGTGTGCGCCTCCGTATCCGAGTGCGGAAGTGACTCCCGGTGCTCAGGGACGAAAGCAGCTGTCGGCACAACAGCAGGATCAATTTCCATTTCTCCTACCGATCCTTCCCGCTCGCTTAAGTGCGTCGCCGGCGCCGGAGCGGCAGAGGTGTGCGTCGTTTCGTCACTGGAGGCGGTCTCTGCCGCAGTCGGTTGCCGTAAACTGTCAGGATTCTGTAGCTGGTCATTCTTCGGGATGGGATCCGTTCGAAATGCGTCCGCATACGTTAGTGGCAGCGGCGTCAACGTGGACGGAGGTACGGGTTCGCCGTTTGGAACTTGCACTATCCTCCGCTGCATACATTCGGAACGGACGTGGCCCTCTTTCCCGCAGCCTGAGCAGGTTTTGGGTTGTCCATCGTATATGACTATAGCTCTGCATCCGCCGATGAACAAGTACGAGGGTACATGTTGTGTCAGTTCTATTCTGATTTGACGCACCCCATTGAGAACGGGGTAAGTCGTGAAGTTGGACCATTTTTCCTCAACGTGGCTAAGCACTCTTCCATATGGGCGTAAGGCGTCAACGACCAAGTCAGACGGAACCTCGAAGGGAAGTTCGAAAATACGTATGTTTCGTAAGCCCAGTCCTGCATGATCAATAGTTACGTCTCCAACATGTCCATCAGAGTGACGAAATTTGAGTCCATGTTTAGTATCTCGGATGATTCTGTCACATACTGCATCGTTAATCAGCTTGACGTAAACTACACTGCTCACTATGGAGAGGTGGATTCCGATAAGTTCGTTGTAGTCAAGTTTAACTTCGTCTCGTAGGAACCTTTCTATTTCGTAGGCTTTCGGTCTCGCATATTCATTGGAAAAACTAATCTTGAGAGTCGACTTTCGGTATGCATGTGCCATTCTATATCGAGTCTTCTAAACGCACGAGTACGCCGAAGAGGTAAACAACTGCGCGAGCGCGAACTTCTCCGGCAGGGACGTAAACAGACGTCCGTGCCGTAGCACCGCCGAAGGCAGACTTACCGCTCGGCTAATCTTGCGCGGCTGCAAATAATTAGAACTGCACATGATTAAGTATTAGTCCACTGTGTATTTTGTACCCTTACAGACTATAAATTGCATTTGATGAGGAATAAAAATTATTTGGTCGCGTAACTTCTGCACTTTCATATAATCAAAGCAATTACTTTTGGTGCAAGTATTGTTGTTATTTTGCACTCAATAGAATGTTCTTCATAACAATCGAAAACAGGAGTTTCTTCTTATTGCTGATAACCGCGAAAGTTGTTTATGAATATCAGAAATATGTTATTTATGAGTTCGACTAAGTATTGAAGTGATGTTTTACATATTTTTGTTTTACGTTTTTTATTTTGTCTTTTTGTTGAGAAAATTGCTTTTTCTTGCGCTATATGAGACATATGTATTGCTTTCTTTATTTTTACTATAACACCCCTCTGTTCAACAATTTTCGAACAAAACCTGGATTAAACCATTGACAATTTCAATTGTGATACAAATGCTGCTACTTTTATTTAATAGACAATAAGATAACCATGTAGAACAAAAATGTTCTGTAGGTTACCAGCCCCTTATCTATTCCCACTCAGTTTCTAGACGTTTCACCACTTCCGGTTTTCAGGGGAATCCAGTAAGACACTAATCGCATACGGAAAGAAAGCGATCGTTACGAGCTAACTCCTGATACGTATGCAAAACACCTAACATATAGGTAACACAGGTACGACCTTAACAGATCAAAGCTACAAGTAGAACTACAGTGGTGTACACTTACTTACGAAAGTCTACGGTAGCCTACAGTACTTTTACAACTGCTTCCGAAGCAGGGTCTCTGAATTATTTGCAAAAGACTGACAATATTTCTCTTTCCACAATCGCTTAGAAATCCCCGAGATTTCCCTGACTTTTCCAATGAATTGAATTCTCTGAGAATTTACTTCCGGTGCAACATAAAGTGGTGTAGGAGGCGTCCGAGCGTGACGTAAACTTGAGGAGACTTACACCACCGCTGAATAGATCGCTAGAAAAACTGATTACTTGCTGCTCAAAACTAATTATTTACTGACGCGTTTCGGGCACGGCCCATCATCAGAATACCAGAAAAGACATCTGTCAGCCGTCAGCATCAGTACTCAACAGGTGTGTCAGTGAGTCACTATTCAAAAATACAGAAAACTCACGCCACACAGAAGTTTCAGTTGTGTACTCATGCTGAAAGCTGATGTACCTGACTCCGTACTTTGTGCGAAGACCTTTCTTTTTGACGTTCTGATGATGGGCAGTATCCAAGACGCGTTAGTAAATTAGTATTTTCGAACAGTAAGTGACCACTTACTCTAGAGACCTATTCAGCAGTGGGGTATGCCTCCTAGACAAGTCGTCCCCTGTTCGTTTTAAGGGGACCACACCCTACCTATCTAACCCATGTAAGTTTAGTATTTGACCCATTGATGAAAAATCTATTTGATGCAGGACCTTAATATTTTTGCTGTATGTTACATGATGCTAACAGAGTCAACTGTACTAAAACCTACTTTATACATTTTATAGTTTTTAAGAAATACTTTTTTAAAATTTATTAAAAAATACTGTTTTTTCTGCAGAAAATATTTTTTGTGAACTCCCTAATGGGGGAATATTAATGAATGTACTACCAGAGGTGACTTTTTATGTTATGCAGAGTCTCTGAAAATTTCATTCATTTGTCTATGATAGTTTCTGATATAGTGGGGCATATGTACTGTTCACCAGGATTAATTTCGAGCTTTTTCACTACCCAACACTTTCCAATATTTCCACAATTGAATGTAATAACAGTATCATGAACTCCTAGTTTCATTGTATGCATGCCTACAAATACAGTTTTAGGAAGGCGGTTGCAAATTATGCTGTTGAAACATTCATTTGGGTTCTGTGTCTGCCTATGCAGACATTTCCTTAGAAGGTCAGGATGAGCCAAGTCTCTGAAAACAGGTGTAATTGCTGTAATAACAGCAGCATGAAAAGAATGGTGGTGACAATAAGATTCTCCAGTTGCCTGAGCCCTATTGTATTTGCACCACGAATTTTCTCCTGATGGACACAATCCACGACATGGCTTGTCATCAGTAGAGGACTTATGGAAGAATATGGCCCAAACATCTCTCTTCATTGCCTCCAGATTTTCTTTATTACTCCTAATTGCCTGCCCATAGTATACCTGCAAGTTTTCTATTTCAGTTTTAGTTAACCAACGCTGTCCGGTCACCAATTTTCCATCTTCTAATTTTTTTACCTCTCGTATCAACAGTTAGTTTTCTCAGCCTTGTTCCCTAACGTTTTTGAATATGGTCTACACATTCTGTTTTTCTAATAATGGCATTTCCATATGGCTTAGAGTTCACCACATTGTTGTATGCCTTACTGTCACCATCGCCCAAATATTTGGTGTATCGTACGCCTCTTGCTTCTACGGAGCGATGAAATATATATTGTACGTCCATATTACCACTTGTTCCGCTAAAATTAGTCACACAGTTGTGCTCTTTATGTTCATTGACTTTACAACATTTGCAATAGTTACACATAATCTCCACACCTAACACTTTACCGGTGTCTACACTCGTGGCAGTCACTACTCCATTCAGAGAAGAATGCCCTCTTTTCTGCCAACTTCCACCGAGTGTAACTGCAATATCCGAACATCCATCATTTTCTTCCACTGCTAACGTGCGATGTGGGTGATATAAATATCTATAATAAATGCAGAAAAGTGGGTGACAGAAAAGTGGGCGTGGCACATAAACACACGTGGTAGGAAAATGCTCTTCAAATGCTCGAAAAATTTTTTTTTCAGCAAAATCCTTTTCAGAGTATTTAAATAAGACCCTAATCTATCGAAATACACTCCTGGAAATTGAAATAAGAACACCGTGGATTCATTGTCCCAGGAAGGGGAAACTTTATTGACACATTCCTGGGGTCAGATACATCACATGATCACACTGACAGAACCACAGGCACATAGACACAGGCAACAGAGCATGCACAATGTCGGCACTAGTACAGTGTATATCCACCTTTCGCAGCAATGCAGGCTGCTATTCTCCCATGGAGACGATCGTAGAGATGCTGGATGTAGTCCTGTGGAACGGCTTGCCATGCCATTTCCACCTGGCGCCTCAGTTGGACCAGCGTTCGTGCTGGACGTGCAGACCGCGTGAGACGACGCTTCATCCAGTCCCAAACATGCTCAATGGGGGACAGATCCGGAGATCTTGCTGGCCAGGGTAGTTGACTTACACCTTCTAGAGCACGTTGGGTGGCACGGGATACATACGGACGTGCATTGGCCTGTTGGAACAGCAAGTTCCCTTGCCGGTCTAGGAATGGTAGAACGATGGGTTCGATGACGGTTTGGATGTACCGTGCACTATTCAGTGTCCTCTCGACGATCACCAGTGGTGTACGGCCAGTGTAGGAGATCGCTCCCCACACCATGATGCCGGGTGTTGGCCCTGTGTGCCTCGGTCGTATGCAGTCCTGATTGTGGCGCTCACCTGCACGGCGCCAAACACGCATACGACCATCATTGGCACCAAGGCAGAAGCGACTCTCATCGCTGAAGACGACACGTCTCCATTCGTCCCTCCATTCACGCCTGTCGCGACACCACTGGAGGCGGGCTGCACGATGTTGGGGCGTGAGCGGAAGACGGCCTAACGGTGTGCGGGACCGTAGCCCAGCTTCATGGAGACGGTTGCGAATGGTCCTCGCCGATACCCCAGGAGCAACAGTGTCCCTAATTTGCTGGGAAGTGGCGGTGCGGTCCCCTACGGCACTGCGTAGGATCCTACGGTCTTGGCGTGCATCCGTGCGTCGCTGCGGTCCGGTCCCACGTCGACGGGCACGTGCACCTTCCGCCGACCACTGGCGACAACATCGATGTACTGTGGAGACCTCACGCCCCACGTGTTGAGCAATTCGGCGGTACGTCCACCCGGCCTCCCGCATGCCCACTATACGCCCTCGCTCAAAGTCCGTCAACTGCACATACGGTTCACGTCCACGCTGTCGCGGCATGCTACCAGTGTTAAAGACTGCGATGGAGCTCCGTATGCCACGGCAAACTGGCTGACACTGACGGCGGCGGTGCACAAATGCTGCGCAGCTAGCGCCATTCGACGGCCAACACCGCGGTTCCTGGTGTGTCCGCTGTGCCGTGCGTGTGATCATTGCTTGTACAGCCCTCTCGCAGTGTCCGGAGCAAGTATGGTGGGTCTGACACACCGGTGTCAATGTGTTCTTTTTTCCATTTCCAGGAGTGTATGATGAAAACCAAACATCTAGTTTTTTCGACCTGAACCACAGCGTGGTCCCCTTAAGACATGTCGCCGCCGTGTTCACGGACGCCGGAAAGGTCGTTTCTACAGTTTGCTCCACGCGGGGCTGGCGGGTCTTCCTGCCGCGCCGCAGACACGCTCCCGGCCGAGCTGCGGACGGGAAAGTTCACACGCATCGCGGCCTACGATCTGAGGTCGTGCATCTCAGCCAGTACGGATGGCTGCTCGCTCCCGCGACCTTAGGAGCGCCGCTCCCCGCCAGCACTTTTGCTTCGATCTGATTGCACCCGGAAGTGAGGTCGGAGCAGCCCGAATGCGACTGTGGCGCGTCCTCCGCCTTCTATCGCCGACGAAATCGTTTTGCCGTTACCGGCGGAGGACAATGAATGCGACTGTTGATCAGATACCGGCCGATAAGGCGCATTCTCGTAATGACTTTCGGGGGCACCAGCGTTATGCTCGCTCGAGGTGCTTAGTTCGCCACAAGCAAAGAATGTAAATCAATGTTGTGCGCCATTTTTTTGGTGCTTCAATGGGTCACGATTCGAAAATAAGCAAAAGCTACGACATACAGGAGTTTCTTTACACGTCGGGGCAATTACTGAAGGCATGATCACGAAACGATATCTTTCGTCTGCAGTAAAACTAGCCCTTATTTAGCGAGTTATACGAAGAAGGAAATGTGCCCGCTAAGCACAAATCTCCTCTCGTATCTTGATGGTGTTGTAAGTGCCTTTCGAACAATACCGTGCGTACAGCTTCCAGGTGTTCGAAAATACTCTCGGCAAAGTGGTCTCTGCTATCAGATACTTCGCGTAATAACTTGGCAGCTAATATGCTGTATGGACAGATGAAGCACGTTTGTGAGATAAATGAGTATTGCATCAAAAAACTCGTCAGATTTTACGTCTGTATCTACTCCGTGCTAAACAATGTTCGAAGAAGCATTCATAGGTTTCAAACATTTGAACGTGGATTACAGACAGACAGAGTAGGTTTCAGAGAAACACTGAATTACAGAAGATGCCCTATTTCGTGATCAGTGACTACTTCATACTTACCAGTATTCAAGTAACTACTCATATTCTCACCCAGTTGAACTATAGTTGGTTACTGAGCAGCGCTTCAGCCCTACTGTTTTGTTTTTTCTATTCATTCATGAGACTGGGGGAATGGAATCTTCAAGGAGACCAATGTCGTTTTTACATTAAATGTATTCGCAATTGCGACTACGGACAACCATCAGCTGTAAAATGGGATAACGACAACGAAAATTTTTGGCGAACTCGGACTCGAATGCGGCCGCCTCACCATTTGGCTATCCGTGCACTACTGACGGCCAGCCCCAAGCTTCCGTATGCCGTCAACCATGTGTCTACAACCTTTACTCGTATATCCATTGTGTATATTCGTGTACAGGTGAGACATTTTACTTGAAAGTCGCTTGCCCGGTGTCGGCGGATAAATACGATATTGCAGCGCCTGTGTTATTCTGGACTACGATGCATAGTTCCTTTGGACATGCATGCATCGTTAATTCACAATAACACAGGCACTACAATATTCTATTTAGGCACACTCTTTTTACGCCCTCCTGTTTTGTGTACAATGGCCAGTATTACGATCAGACAGACGGCATAGCAATGGGTACCCCGTTGGCTCCAGCTGTTGCAAACCCCTTCATGGAGAATTTTGAGGATATTGCCATAGATACTGCGCCATTGAAACCGAAGTGTTTCTTTCGATACGTTGACGACACGTTCGTCATTTGGCCACACGGACGCGAGAAACTAGAAGAGTTTTTGGAACACCTCAATGGAGGTGGAAAAAGATAATGCACTGGACTTCCTCGACGTCCTCGTCCACCGTATACGAAATGGGTGCCTTGGCGCGGCGTCTACAGAAAACCCACCCACACAGACCTGTACCTGCTCGCCACCAGCCATCATCATCCAGCACAGAAGCGCACAGTATTACAAACATTGTTACATCGTGCAATAGTGATATCAGACGACGATAGCCGGCCGGTGTGGCCGTGCGGTTAAAGGCGCTTCAGTCTGGAACCGCGTGACCGCTACGGTCGCAGGTTCGAATCTTGCCTCGGGCATGGATGTGTGTGATGTCCTTAGGTTAGTTAGGTTTAAGTAGCTCTAGGGGACTGATGACCACAGCCGGCCGCGGTGGTCTCGCGGTTCTAGGCGCGCAGTCCGGAACCGTGCGACTGCTACGGTCGCAGGTTCGAATCCTGCCTCGGGCATGGATGTGTGTGATGTCCTTAGGATAGTTAGGTTTAAGTAGTTCTAAGTTCTAGGGCGCTGATGACCACAGCAGTTGAGTCCCATAGTGCTCAGAGCCATTTGAACCATTTTTTTGATGACCACAGCAGTTAAGTCCCATAGTGCTCAGAGCCATTTGAACCAATCAGACGACGATAACTTGCCCCATGAACTGAGCCACCTACGCAAGGTTTTCAGGAATAACGGCTACAGCGCCCATCAACTGAAAGAAGTGATTTCCGCGAACTATCAGAATAAGACCACCGACAAAGAACTGGAAAAGAAACTTGCTTTGCTGCCATTATGAGGCTCTGTGTCGGGTAAGATAAGCCGCCTGTTGAAAAAACACAAGATCAAATCAATCTTCAGGCCTCCAACGAAAATCCGTCAATTACTGAGACCATTTAAAGACGCAGTAGGCCTCAGAACACCTGGAGTCTACGAAATACCTTGTGAGTGTGGCCAGAAACAGTGCGGACAAACAGTGCGCACTGTGGAACAACACAGGAAAGAACATGAGAGCTAATATCGCCTACACTATCCAGAGAAATCTGCGTTAGCTGAGCATGTGTTAGAAGACGGACACCGCTTAAAATTTGACGATACCTTTGTCGTGGCTCGCACTAACGGCTTCTGGGGCAGTTTAATAGAGGAAGCGATTGAAATAAAAATTACCGCAAACACCCTGAATAGAGACGGTGGCTTGCAGCTCAGCGCTGCGTGGGATCCAGCGACCGCGCGGTCGAAGAGGGCACATCGAACGCCGACTCAAAACATGCCCATATATGGCAATGTCACGGGCGCCAATGACGTCACAGCAGGCAGGTAGCATATATAAGGGCGCACCAACAGCCCACTGGCAGTCATATCACTTGACAATGGCCAAGGAGTGCTTGGCCGAAAGCTCGTGTAGTTTTAAGCAATTGACGCGGTTGGAAACCCGAGAACATTTTATTCAATATCCTATTTACCTGCCGACGCCGGGCAAGCGAGTACAGGTTGTAGACGGATGGTTGACGACATACGGAAGCTTGGGTCTGGCCGTCAGTCGTGCACGGGTAGCCCAATGGTGAGGCGACCACTCGGAATAAGCGGGAAATCCGCGTTCGAAGCCAGGTTCGCCACAAATTTTCGTTGTCGTTATACCATTCTACATCTGATGGTTGTCCTTATTGGCAACTGCGAATAAATTTAATGTATTTCATAACGGCTGTAGTCGCCGCAGTGCCTGTTCCTTTGGACATGCATGAATGTCCAAATAAATTTTGCTTCGTAATTCAGAATAACACAGGCAATGCAATATCGTATCGTGTAGTAAAACTGTTTTTAACCTCCATCCTTCTCCATCCCTATCACGAACACCAGCTGTGAAAATATATTATTCGCGTCCCACATCTCAATGGGTCAACGGAACCTTTCGAGAATCCGTCTGCACATTGAGCACATTATGAAATCTGTTCGGATAACAGGTATTTGAAATCCTTCAAGTAGGTCGTTTCCTTCCCTACTTCTCTAGGTGCAGTACATGTAGATCCTCTTCAATTCACTATAGCCGACATATTCGTCCTGAGAGAAACAGCAGCTGCATTGATATTTAAAAGAATTCTCATTTATTCTTCTGTCTCAGTTGCACATTTTTAATTACCATTTTCGGTCACTCCGGATCATCTTCAGATCTAAGTAGCGATCGAAACACGTCATGTAATTAAAAATGGGCAACTGAGACTGAACAATAAATGAAAAGTCTTTTAAATTAAACTTCTTCAAAGCCGCGCGGGACTAGCCGAGCAGTCTAAGGCGCTGCAGTTATGGACTGTGCGGCTGGTCCTGGCGGAGGTTCGAGTCCTCCCCCTGGCATGGGTGTGTGTGTTTGTCCTTAGGATAGTTTAGGTTAAGTAGTGTGTAAGCTTAGGGACTGATGACCTTAGCAGTTAAGTCCTATAAGATTTCACACACATTTGAAAATTTTGAAACCTCTTCAAATGCTCAAATGGCTCTAAGCACTATGGGACTTAACATCTGAGGTCATCAGTCCCCCAGACTTAGAATTACTTAAACCTAACTAACCTAGGGAAATCACACACATCCTTGCCCGAGGCAGGATTCGAACGTGGGACCATAGCAGCAGCGCGGTTCCGGACTGAAGCGCCTAGAACCGCTCGGCCACAGCGGCAGGCTAAACCTCTTCAATTCCTTTTGGTGTGTGGCCTGATTTATGTATGTGCTAGGCTACTGCCCATTTTCCAGAATCGTCTAGTGTAATGGTGTGTGTTCGTGCGTGCTATTTGTATCCGGTATTGGCATAAACATAGCAAATTTTCTTAAACTACTGTAATATTTGCTTCAGAAAAACCCTTCGTCCTTTTCTTTGCGACAGTTGATTACTCGTTCCGTTCGAGTGAAGTAGTGCAGTTTACGTTCGCTGGAAAAACCAGTACAGTAGAAATCAGCTGGTGTGAGAACAAGTGGACACGGTCAGAGACACCGCTGAAGGAAAGAAGACACACAGACGAATAGGCGGTACGGCGATGGGAAGGAACAGTTGATGAATTAATTTTTTGACTGTTCCTTCGAAAAATTCAGGTACTTCCGATTGATGGTTTAAACACGGACAGCCATCATAGCGTCACTTTCGAGCTAGATAGACGTGTATTACCAATGTTTTGCTGCGGGCTGCATGTTTATTAAACGTAAAGAGTCATTTAAGAACCGTCAAATGTCGCGTGTAGGTCTGTTAACTCCATAAAATGATTAAGACACACATGTTGTACATTTTCTGGTTGTTGTTGTGGTCTTCAGTCCTGAGACTGGCTTGATGCAGCTCTCTACAGTAAAGCTGCATGCCCTCGGGAAAAATTACGGCTGTAGTTTCCCCTTGCTTTCAGCCGTTCGCAGTACCACAACAGCAAGGCCGTTTTGGTTAGTGTTACAGGGCCAGATCAGTCAATCATCCAGAATGTTGCCCCTGCAACTACTGAAAAGGCTGCTGCCCCTCTTCAGGAACTACACCTTTGTCTGGCCTCCCAACAGATACCCCTCCGTTGAGGTTGCACCTACGGTACGGCTATCTGTGTCGTTGAGGCACGCAAGCCTCCCAACGGCAAGGTCCATGGTTCATGGGGGGGCATTATCTGGTATCCGGGTGAAAAGAATTTACATGCCTGCCAGAAAAATGGTCTTATATGGGGGAAGCGCTCTAATGTTCAAGACATCGCCTACTACACGTAATTCCTCACCATAATGCTCCAACCAATAGCTGTTGCCGCGCCGAGATAAATACGGCTGCATGGTTGGCGATGCGTCTGTTGTATAAACAACAACGAAGTCCAGAATGAGATTTTCACTCTGCAGCGGAGTGTGCGCTGATACGAAACTTCCTGGCACACAATTTTTATCTGCCAGTAAGTTTCAAGAACAAAGCCATAACTGCTGTACAGAGACAAGTCAATAGAGAATAGGAGAAAATACATTTATATGTTTCGAACTCCAAAAATAGTCACAAACTTATGCACAACCCCTTGAAGACACATGGCGGCGATCCGTCATTCTGTTATTCGACACACTTGAGTATAATTGCCGTGGAACGAGACCGGATTGTCTCTATTACATTATCTCATCGTCTGGATTTCTTTCTTGGTCGCGCTTTGGAATGTTCGCTGGTTGTTCATCTGTCCGTCTAATGTTGTCGCGAACGTCTCGTGTAGGGCATTTGTCTTTCGTTCTTTCCGTCGACCTCCGGGTCGGCTCAAGTCCTATCCGACACCGGTCTCGAGTTCTTCCTACGCCGTCTGAGATTCTGACGCCTCACGGCTGCAACACATTTTTAAACATCTGTGTCGTGTATGAAAAATATACCAGATTTGAAAGGGAAATAAATTACGTTGAATCAATTGTCCTATCTGATACCACTTCGCTATCAGCAGATAAAAAATATGAAACTTCCTGGCAGCTTAAAACTGTGTGCCCGACCGAGACTCGAACTCGGGACCTTTGCCTTTCGCGGGCAAGTGTTCTACCAACTGAGCTACCCAAGCACGACTCACTCCCCGTCCTCACAGCCTTACTTCCAGCAGTACCTCGTCTCCCATTTTCCAAACTTCACAGAAGCTCTCCTGCGAACGTTGCAGAACTAGCACTCCTGGAAGAAAGGATATTGCGGAGACATGGCTTAGCCACAGCCTGTTATCGCCTGAGGGTGAGACGGCAGTCGGTCGGCACCGTTGGGTCTTCCAAGGCGTATTCAGACAGAGAGTAGATATGGTGTTAGCAATACAAACTATCGATTTCGAAACCAAATAGCTTCTTCCAGGTCATTGATAGGATGCGTGAGACAATCAAGATCTGCAAAACACTCCTCTCTCACACAAACCCGGAGCATAAAATCCTAACTTGCATATTCCATCTTTACATGAAAGTGATATGACTACAAAATTGCGTTTTTATGGCTATATCGTCTTTTTATTGTCTTTTAAGTATGCAGTTACTTGTTTAATCCCAGTAGCAGCATGAAACTTTTTTTCCGGAGGAGACGAGTCAGTATGTTATCCCGGACATGGCGGTATGTGTAAAAGAGCGCATAAGGCAGTGGAGGATGCGACACCGTTGCTAGGGAACACGTAACACGGATAACCGGTCGGGAAGTTCGCGTACTGGGTGCAGCTAAGGAGGTCGAAGCCATAAAACGAGCTAAGACCATTAGCGAAACTTAACGTGGCGGTCATTGTAGTTGCCGTGCTTCTAAAGGCGGGCCGCAGTTAACAGTCACTTTATATCCCCTGGAGAGGCTATGTACGTCTCCGTTTATTGCGGATGTTCAGTCGCCTTTCAAGACAGTATGAAGAATAGCGAGGCACTGTGAAAGTTCCGCCATGCAGATGTACTTGCCCACCGCGAGCAAAGCGAGGTCCGTTGCGAAAGGTCGCCCCCCCCCCCCCCCCCGAGGTAATAGCTGCGTTTAATGTCGGCGACGTTCCGCTAGGAATGACAGAAGATTATTCTTCCCGACAGCAATATAAATTGTACTTTAATACGATATTTACTACACGGTTCTCTTAAGCACGTAATGAAATGAGACATTCGTTTTGCGTAACCGTAAAGAACGAAACCTAAATTTTGGTTGACCAGTCATGTGCTTCACGATGCATTGTCCTCTTGAGGTGGCACGCACTTGTTTTCTACTGCCGTAGCCTGAGCGAGGAGAGAAGACGCTGGACTCGCATTCGGGAGAAACTGGCTTCAAACTCTTCTCCGACCTCTCACGTTTCGATTTTCCGTTTCCCTAAACCTCTTAAGGCAATTACCAAGATTGTTTCTTTGAAAAGGACATCGATTTCCTGCACAATTCTTTTCAATTCCGACTTTCGTCTCTAATCACCTTCTCGTCCCTGGGATGTTAAACCCTAAAAAAGGAACCGATCACTTTGTTGTCCGTCTGTCTGTCTGCCTAACTGTCCGACTGTTAGGAACCCTTTTTCTCAGGAACGTGAAGACGTAGGTTTATCATGTTCAGAACTATGTCGTATATTAAGATCTATGGTCCCTCGGCGACGTAAAAATTGTATGTTTCAAAGTCAACGCAACCAAAGACAGGGCCATTCACGTATTATTTTGATACTAGAAAACTCACCCGTCAAAACCTATAGAGTGCCTCCTTTTGGCTTAGAACCATGACATTTGGTGAGAAGCACGGCTTCACAGTACAAGTAAGGTAAAAAAAAAACCGAAACTTGTTAAACTGTAATTGCATCACATAGAGAATATATTTTGCTGTTTGAACATACACTGCATTCATCATCCGTGAAAAGCGTAATAGACGAACGTCACTGCATGCAACCATAAAATGTAAGCTGTAGTCGTGTTTTATTAAGGAAATAAAAAGTTTTTTAATTTTTTAATTAAATCTACTCTCTCTCTCTCTCTCTCTCTCTCACACACACACACACACACACACACACACACACGCTTGCTTCTTTTTGCTGCAAAAGAACAAAAGAAATAGTACGATAAAATTAAAAAGGACCTGAATGAAGAATAGTATGGCTTCTGAGGGACGAATATAACCTTCGTAACTGAGGGAAGAAAGAAAATCCATAATACCATCAAGGCATTTTATAGTCTTTGCTACTGGGAAACAATATTTCTCGAATATTTGAAAATAATGAGAATAAAGCCTAAAGACAAATAAATAACATAAAATCAACAGAAACAAAGTAACACTAATAAAAGTGATTAACATTCATACAGAATATTGTCTTGCTATATACTGCAAATAGGAAAATGATATAATATGCTTAGTGAAAGAGTTGTTCCACTCAGGAAACAAAATAATAAAGAATGGAAGCGGTAAAAAGACGTCATGAATAGGTTACTCCAGACGAAAGAAACTAGTAAACACTTGCTTATTTGTAAATAATGAGTGCCGTTGAAACAGTATAAATGAAACACGCGACCATAAATATCAAAAATGAGGAAATTCGAATCATTTGAAAGAAAGACTTCAAAAATTAGAATCGACGAAGTACCATACCCTAGGTTACATATTACATACACAGCATAATTACTTCGTTGTTTTGTAAGATTTACATTTGGTACCTTTCGTACTCTTCCGAACGTTACTCTGGAGGTTCCTTGTATTTTACAGAAGCTACGCAGATTTTAGACAAAATCTACACTACGGAATAATAATATTCAGTGATTTACAAAACTGGATATTTGCTCACAGATAGGGTTGCTACTTCAGAGACTGAGATGTCATCGTACCCCTGTCCGTCCAGTGAAAGACATTACTACAGTTTTATGTGTATATCGCTCTTATAGTATTGCCCTCTGCACCGATAAAATAATTTAATAACCTGCGGATGGACAAAAAATCCACCAAATTCTGTACTAAAATTTAAAAGTTAGAGGTTTGTCTGCAAACTCTGCTGACATTGTTAGAAGGGACGATATCAAACAACACTTTCTGAAGATGTACATTCGAATGTCGAGTCTAGTTGATACCGTTAGTGTAATATTTCGACAGGTTTTGCAAACGCTTGTCTATAAGGTATGCACGCAGCCTGTTCGATCATAACTTTATTACCATAGTACTTCCAACTCAGTGTCTTCACTAATCCTCATTTTATTTCAGTAAGCTTATTTCTTTGTCCTTGTGCATGCCCCTCACTGTGGGAACCGTAAAACGTTGTTTGATGCTTGAATTTTGTACGCGTTAGACACCTGTATTCTTCCATACTACTAGCGTTTTTTGGCTGCAAAGTTTAACGAAAATTAGGTTGCTTTTGTTGATTACGTGCACTGTTACGTTTCGTAGATGTGGAAAAATGTTGGTATGGTCACCTGAGGAAAATGTTCATTGCAAATATTAATGGTATTTTATTGCGTCACCTAAAACAGTATCAACACGGCTGTACTTCCATGAAACTTACTAGTAACAAATCGCCTCCAGAGCTGAGTTCGACAATGACCGTCTTTGCAGTGACGCTCCAAGTAGAGGTATCTGGTTTTAATCCTTGTGGTAAAAAAAAAATTCACCGCTAGTGTTTGTCCTGAAAGGTGAAAAAGAGACGGTGGCGTAAAGGTCTTGATGGCCAGATATCGATACAGTGTCCAGGAACGAATTCCAAACCTCTCCATAGTGTCTCATGGAGTGGGCACATCTGGCAGTGTTGATGGGATCCGTCTGTCGGATGTGGACGTCAAACTCGTCAATTCGTGGCTGTATTGGACAATGATGAGGAAGGGAATTGGCCGTACCTAGATTAAGGAAAATACCGACAGTTTGAAAAATCACGGATAACATCATTCGAGATGAGGGAAGAGAGAAAGATGTCAAGGCCAAAGCAAGTTTCGAAGTTACATCTCTCTTCCTAGGTAAGAACATTTCGTGACTTTATCTGCGACACCGCTTCTGTATGTCGTTGACTACAATCAGAGTGAAAGTTGCTGGTGGCGTAACACAGCGCGGCAAGTAGAGCACCACTGCCAACGGCTGGTTGACTGAGATGGTGCACCTGTCGCGGTGCCTTTCCACGCACAAGATGCTGTTTTTAACCATCAGTACTTGGTTTTTCTTACGGACAACAGGAGTCAAAGGATGAACAAAAATCATCCTCATAATGATAGATATGCAACGTCGGACTAGTATCGCACAGGACACAAGGTCTGAAAGTGATCATGCCGTTCACAATATATATAAATGATGTAGTAGAAAACGTCGGAAGTACCATGAGGCTTTACGTGGATGATGCTGTTACACACAGAGGATACAAAGTTGTAGTGAAATCCGGAAAGACCTGCAGAGGAACGACTCGTGGTGCATGCAGTGGCTCTCAGTATAGATAGCTCGAAGGTATTGTGGGCTAGGGGCAGCGTCTTTGATTTATAATCAAAACGTTTTCGGTCCCGGGTTCGAATCTCGTCACTGCTTAAATCTGGATTAATAATCAGCATTGGCGGCCGAAGACTTCCGGCATAAGAAGTCACCCTCATTCTGCCAATGGCCTTGTCAAAGGTGGTTGAGGAGCAGACAGAGGTTCAGGGCACTCTCTTGTCCTACGGGTGGGAAATTGCCCCTAAAGGCGGAAGAATCAGCAACGATCAACGGAATAAGGATGCAGAAGGCAATGGAAACCATTGCATTGAAGACACATAACGTGTATCTACAGTACATGTGGCCTGTAATTGAAGAAGTGTCATGATGATCTCCCCATTGGCAAAAGATTTCGGAATAGTCCCCCATTCGGATCTCCGGGAGGGGACTGCCAAGGGGGAGCTTACCACAAGAAAAAAATCGAATAATCAACGAAAGAATAACGTTCTACGAGTCGGGGCGTGGAATGCCAGAAGCTTGAGCGTGGTAGGGAAACTAGAAAACCTGAAAAGGGAACTGCAATCTAGATATAATAGGGGTCAGTGAAGTGAAATGTAAAGAAGACAAGGATTTCTGGTCAGATGAGTATAGCGTAATATCAACAGCAGCAGAAAATGGTATAACGGGAGTAGGATTCGTTATGTATAGGAAGGCATGGGAGAGAGTGTGTTACTGTGAACAGTTCAGTGACAGGGTTGTTCTTATTGGACTCGACAGCAAACCAACACCGACAACGATAGTTCAGGTATACATGCCGACGTCGCAAGCTGAAGATGAAGAGATTGAGAAAGTGTATGAGGATACTGAAAAGGTACTACAGTATGTAAAGGGGGATGAAAATCTAACAGTCATGGGGGACTGGAATGCAGTTGTAGAGGAAAAAGTAGAAGAAAAGGTTACAGGACAATATGGGCTTGGGACAAGGAATGAGAAAGGAGAAAGACTAATAGAATTCTGTGACAAGTTTCAGGTAGTAATAACGAATACTCTGTTCAAGGATCACAAGAGGAGGATGTATACTTGGAAAATGCAGGCTGATCCGGGTAGATTTCAGTTAGATTACATCATGGTCAGACAGAGATTCCGAAATCAGATATTGGATTGTAAGGTGCACATAGGAGCAGATATAGACTCAGATTACAATACATTAGTGATGAAGAGTAGGCTGAGGTCTAAGACATTAGTCAGGAAGAATTAATATGGAAAGAAGTGGGATACGGGAGTACTAAGGAATGACGAGATACGCTTGAAGTTCTCTAAGGCTATAGATACAACAATAACAGTTGAAGAAGAATGGACATCTCTAAAAAGGGCCATCACAGATGTTGGGAAGGAAAACATAGGTACAAAGAAGGTAACTGCGAAGAAACCATGAGTAACAGAAGAAATACTTCAATTCATCGATGAAAGGTGGAAGAACAAAAATGTTCCGGGAAATTCAAGAAATACAAGTAGCTGAGGATGAAAGAAATAGAAAGTGCAGGGAAGCTGAGACGAAATTCTGCAGGAAAAATTTGAAGAAATCGAGAAGAAATCGAAAAAGAAATGCTTATCGGAAGGAAAGGACAGACTCAGCATACAGGAAAGTCAAAACAACCTTCGGTGACATTAAAAGCAAGGGTGATAACATTATGAGTGCAACGGGAATTCCACTGTTAAATGGAGAAGAGAGATCGGATAGGCGTAAAGAATACTCTGAAAGCTTCTGTGAGGGGGAAGATTTGTCTGATGTGATAGAAGAAGAAAGAGGAGTAGATTTAGAAGAGAAAGGGGATAAACTATTAGAATCGGAATTTAAAAGAGCTTTGGAAGACTTAAAGTCAAATAAGGCAGAAGGGATGGATAACATTCCATCAGAATTTCTAAAATTGTTGGGGGAAGTGGCCACGAAACGACCATTCACGTTGGTGTGTAGAATGTATGAGTCTGGAACATACCATCTGACTTTCGGAAAAGCATCATCCACACAATTCCAGAGTCGGCAATATCTGACAAGTGTGAGAATTATCGCACAATCAGCTTAACAGCTCAAGCATCCAAGTTCCTTACAAGAATGGAAAAGGAAAGTGAGGATGCGCTAGATGACTATCAGTTTGGCTTTAGGAAAGGTAAAGGCACGAGAGAGGTAATTCTGGCGTTGTACAGCAGCCAAGAGTGGACGACCAAGAACTAAGTGCTCGTATTAAAAAGGGTGTAATACAAGGATGTAGTCTTTCGTCCCTACTTTTCAGTCTGTACATCGAGGAAGCAATGATGGAAATAAAAGATAGGTTCAGGAGTGGAATTAAAATTCAAGGTGAAAGGATATTAGTGGTACGATTCGCCGATGACATTACTATCTTGAGTGAAAGTGAAGAAGAATTATATGACCTGCTGAAGGGAATGAACAGTCTACTGAGTACAGAGTATGAATTGAGAGTAAATCGAAGAAAGGCAAAGGTAATGAGAAGTAGTAGAAATGAGAACAGCGAGAAACAACATCAGGATTGATGGTCACGAAGTAGATGAAGTTAAGGAATTCTGTTACCTAGGCAGTAAAATCACTAATGACGGGCGGAGCAAGGAGGGCATCAAAAGCAGACTTGCACTGATGAAAAGGGCATTCCTGGCCAAGAGAAGTCTTCTAATATCAAATATCGGCCTTAATTTGAGGGAGAAATTTCTGAGAATGTACGTCTGGAATTCAGCACTGTATGGTACTGTAGAGGAAGACAGAGATTAGAATACATCCAGCAAATAATTGAGGACGTAGACTGAAAGTGCTCCTCTGAGATGGTTAGCAGAGGAGAGGAATTCGTGGCGGGCCGCGTCAATCCAGTCAGAAGACTGATGACTAAAAAAAAAAGTGTTCTGAATACATAGACAGAAGGGCCCTTTATTGTATGATTACACAATAGCAGAACAACAGCTGGAAGCGTTTATTTCCATAACATTAATATCCGTATGGACTGATTTGAAGTGGAATAAGACAGACGCCAGTCTATTTATTGGAAGAATCCTCAGGAAATGTAGTCCATCAGCAAACAAAGTAGCTTACAAAACACTAGTTCGACCAGTACTTGAAAACTGCCTGTCAGTATGGGATCCGTGCCAGGTGGGACTGCGAGGAAACAGAGAAGATCCAAAGAAGAACAGAAAGTTTCCTCACAGGTTCTTTTAGCGAGTACAAAAGCGTCGAATAGATAATCAAGCACGCAGATGCTGCAAGAGAGGCGTTCTGCATCATCAGTGTTTTCGCGCCATATAGTGGTTTATTCCTAAAGTCTCGAAAGCGACCTTCTTTGAAAAGTCAATGAATTTACTGGTTCATCAGAGAGATTCGAGCTCACCGGGAGGCTCACCGCCAATCGTTCTCCCAGCGAAGTGTTCACGACTGGAACAGGAAAAGGGGAAGTGACAGTCGTACACAAGGTACCCTCCGCCACACACCGCAAGGCGGCGTGCGGGGGTTTTAGATGTAGACGTAGGAAATCGTCGGGTAAGGCTTGTTCTACAATATGTGTACAGACCGCGTAAAACTCGAGCTTTCGAAGGTTATTAACATTTTCATCTAAATGACTGTTTGGCGGGAGCGAAATCTGCCTTAACAGTGGCGTTCATGCTTGTCATTGGTCGGGAGGCGTTACTTGGAATTCTGACTTCATACAGTCATCTCCCGACGAAGAATGTGGTGATAGTCTTCGGAGACTTTTAACATCGATTCTATGCCGTTTCAATACCGATGAGATTTTGTACAATCATGCCACCGCGTAAAACGTAGCTGTCAGATACACCGTTGGGAAATGCGGAAAACTGATGTCCGCTTAACGTCTAACTTCAGATACGTATTTAAGTAGTTCCAACTCTCAAAAATCCGGAGCGAGAAGAGGCCGTATGGACAGTGGGATTCAGCCACACGGCGCGCAACGGCTCAGTTGTGGTGGCACACGGATTTGTGATTGAAACGATCCTAGGATTATAAATTAGACACATTCCAATCAGAATCGTTATATTATTTCTTTCGAAATTTAAACGCCCGCTTGCTGCAATAATTATATTTAATTTCCAGGCGCACTGAAACATTTATTTAAAAGCATCTTCTGCGGAACTGTGATAACGTTTTTCCTGCTCTGCTAAAATCTGCGTTTCCTCTCTTGTTGTATACATTAAGATACCCACCTAAACTCCTCATTTCTTAGATAGCTTAAATGCTACATCTTTTTTTTTTTTTAGGGTATAATCTAAACTCGGGGTCCGTGATTAGGGACATAGGTCTACATGTGTTTTTCGTGCGTCAATTGCTTTATTTGTGAATATTCGCGGTAGGTGGCAGCATTGTCTTGAATAAAGCTGTTTACCGCAGTGTAAGTATCTCTTCAAGAGTTCTGTTTGTTTCTGATAATATTAGACTAGAGTGTGTTTGGCATATATACCTCACACTGTCACGTAAGTGATTGTTTATTTCATCACAACAATACTGTCAAATTTTTTCCATGTAACTCCACGCCTTTAATACCTTGTCTTATTTAGGCCCAGAACAATAATTTACATCATACATGAACTGATTAATTTCGGTGTACATCTGCGCTACGAAATTCGTAGATAAAATGGCATTCTCTATATTTTCATGAGAGCAAACAGTGAAACTACGTATCCAGTGCAGCAGATCTTGAATAGAAGCAGCACGAAACAATGATAACAGAAATGGAATATTGTAATGAATCAAAAATAAATCAGAAACTTTCTGGTACCGATAACGAAGAGAGGCTGTTGGAATAGCGTTGCTAAAGTATGTGACAACGATACCTACCTCTTAATACAATCACTGTGTGAATATCTAATAAGTCAGTTGTGAAAATGGTCGCAATAA
The DNA here is from genome assembly GCF_023898315.1 of Schistocerca nitens. Taxonomy (NCBI): domain Eukaryota; kingdom Metazoa; phylum Arthropoda; class Insecta; order Orthoptera; family Acrididae; genus Schistocerca; species Schistocerca nitens. Next base: position 1,156,959,158 of record NC_064614.1, on the reverse strand, counting down.
TGCGTTCAGAAAAATGAGGCACACCACATGTCATTAACAAAGCGATTTCTGCGCCGACTCTAACGTAAATCGTGTACGTGGGACGTGGGTACATTATAACAACATAATTTGACTTTCAGTGCGACGCACAGATTTACTGATTTCTAATACACCTTGCCCATGCATGGCCCCAATAGAGTTGTGAATGCATCATAAAATACGCTTATAGACTATTCATGATCTGTGTGGGCAGTATTCTCCTGAGAAGCGAACGCTGTATTCTACATGAGAATAGCGGAGAGCAGATCGATTATGAAGATAAGTCCATTAGGCGTTCATGTCGCCAGCGAATCGCGACCCTGCACAACGCTTCTACTGCGGCTTCTCGATATGGACCACTAAAGTTACTTTTGTTACACACTGTGTTCGTAAATTTCAAACATGGTGCTGAATTAATAAATCTGTTATTTAAGAAACTCTACTAGATAATAATGATCATCCTTGTGATGTAAATTTTCACGAATATGTACGCAGACATTTTTTTCATTGAGGAGAGATTCCAAAGATACCATTTGTACACTGATCGGTCAAAACATTACGGCCACTGCCCATCGTGACGTCGGATGCCGCCTGATGGAGTTGCGGGTACGTGACACGGTAACAAAAGCATGTTAGAGGAGCAGACACGGACGGGAGGGGGAGGGGGGGGGGGGCAACCTAGCGAAGATATAGGCTGCAAATGGGGAAATCCGTTAAGTGGCTTTAACAAAGCGCAGATTGTTATAACACAGAGACTGTGAACGATTATCTCGACACTGGCGAAGTTAGTCGAATGTTCACGTGCTACTATCGTGGGCATCTATTACGAAAGGTAGAAGCCAAGTGAAACTAGCACTGGGCGATAAATGATTGGATGTCCACGACTCTTCACAGAATCTGGGCGTCGGAGGTTTGTCTGAACTGCAAAGTAGGATAAATTGTCATCTGTGGATCTCTGCCAAAAGAGCAATGCTGGAACACCCACAAAGAGTTTTGGAGCACACCGTTCATCGTACATTGTTGAACATTGAGTTCTGCGGCAGACAATCACCACATGTATACTTTCTGACCAAACGACATCGTTAATTACAACTGCAGTGGACACGGGACCATCGGGATTTAACCGTCGATCAGTGGAAACGTGTCGGCTCTTTAGGTGAATCACGTTTTTGCTGCGCTGATGTGAACGGCGGCTCAAACGTGCAACGCGCCACGGACGCAGGCTGGGGGGGGGGGGGGGGGGAGTAGTATTATGCTATGGGAGACATTCTCCCTCCCTTGCATGGAAGCTGTGGCAGTAATCGAAGACACGCTAACAGCTGCCAACCACCTGCATCTCAATTTAGCTTGATGTAAATCCTATGCAACTCGTGTGTGTCGCTATCAGGCGCCTTCACCGCGTAAGCAAATCAGCGAATTACATGCCGTGTGCGGAGACATTTTATGCCACATACTTTCGAAAACTCACCAAAACTGTCGGATCCCTGATAAGCAGAATCAGTGACTATTTCGGCACAAAGACGGAGAAATTAGCTATTAAGCAGGTAGTCATAATGTTTTGGCACATCAGTGTCTGTTATACCAATAACGTACACAGCACCTCAGTTTGGGAAAGCGGTAGGGGGAGGTAACTCATATCAGTTTCGTGTTTAATGATGGAATGGTTTGAGATTTCACAACAAATGGTTCTGGGTGTACTTGTTACAAGCAAGTTCAAAAAAATGTTCGAATGTGTGTGAAATCTTATGGGACTTAACTGCTAAGGTTGAAACGTCCCCTTTTTGAACAATTATACAGGACTGTGCTTATACTGACACACAATATTTTTAGCGCAACGCAATCTGACTTTCAAAAATCCCTACAAAAGAATGGGCCCTGACTAACATTAAACTATACCTTTCACAAATCGCTTACCTCACAAAAATCTTGGTTACTCGAACTACTGCAACACAGCGAGCGCCACTACTGCCAGCTAAATAAAAGATTCAAACTATGGAAGGCACTAACTACTGATAGGGATAGTTAGCAAATGAAAGATTTTAATAGAGAACAAACAATGTATTTACCTCAATAGTCATAAAATATATATATATATATATATATATATATATATATATATATATATATATAGCAGTTCATGACAAATTTCAAAACTCCGCCATCTCTCTCCCCACATCCACCACTGCTGGCGGCTCACCTCCAACTGCGCAACGCTACGCGCTGTTCACATCCAGCTGCCGCTGCCCAACACTACAATGGCAGACAACAATGCAAACTAGCCACAGACTGCACACAGCACAGCCAGTGATTTTCATAAGGAGCGCTACGTGGCGTTACCAATAAGAAAACCTAAACAGCCTACTTACAAGGTCATCAGTCCCTAAGCTTACACACTACTTAACCTAAATTATCCTAAGGACAAACACAGACACCCATGTCCGAGGGAGGACTCGAAACTCGGCCGGGACCAGCCGCACAGTCCATGACTGCAGCGCCTGAGACCGCTCAGCTAATCCCGCGCGGCTACAAGCAAGTATCCACTACTTGTTCTTGCTTTCTTCAAACTGATGCTGAATTGCTATGATTGTGAGTTCGGATTGCGAGGATTTATTTTTCTGGGGGGGGGGGTGTGACAATTACCCTATCCACTCGCTGGGTACGCTCTTGTCTGATGCAGTAGAGCTACATCTCCACATCTGCAAAGGCACAGACGAAGCACTTGATGCAAATGTTTTAGTTCGTTGCTTTCATATTCGTCTGCTGTATTCGTAAGAGTCAAAAGCAACGATGCCAAATCGTACGCTTACTATTGCTAAAACAATGGAGTTACGAAGAGATGTATGTGTTCTTCAAAAATCTTAGTGAATAGTATACGTAATGTTTTCCTTCGGGATATTACCATTCCTTGTGTAATACTGAGTCTGGATACAATAGGTAAAATCCAAATATTTGAAGTATGTCTTGACCATTGGCACTCGTCTCGTGGTCTTCGCCCGACGGTGGTTGCCAGACGTTTCACCGCATGAGGGACTCGCATTGTAAGAGTCGACGGTTGATCAATGGAAACTTGTCGGTTCTTCGGGTAAATCACAATCCAGAGGCGAGCGCCAATAAGCAACATGTCGAGAAATGGCCGCGAGAGCCCCACAGTTTTTTTAATTGTAGAAGGAAGCGGTGAAGTTTCTGAAAAATCACCCAACCAGTAACCGTTGTGAACCATTAAACAGTGGTAACCCAAAAAACACTATCACGTATTTTCTTTCCGAAAAAATTGGCCCAGCCTCTTATACAACATTACTATGTTCATTATAAATCTTTCAGCACCAGAGATGGGCTGAACTACATGACAAGAATCGGACAAGATGACAAAATGGTAAAGACACTGGTCCCATATCCGGAAGAAGTCTCGATAGGATAGCAATGATTTAGGTTCTGAGCGATTTCCCTAAATCAAGTCTGATGCATACCCTTTTCATTCGTCTAATAGGTCGGGGTTGCTTCCTTTCCGGAACTCTTGTAAGTGATGCTACTGTTCCGTTTATAAATACTCTCTGAGACAAAAAAAAGACGCACCACGAAGGATTTATATGAGTCAGACGAGAATCGATGGACGTAATGTACGAGTACAGACAAACAAATGATTACGATTTCAGTAAAATTGAACGATTTATTCAAGAGAAAGAGTCTCACAAATTGAGCAAATCAGTAACGCATTTATATAACCCTAGCCCTTATGCATGAAGTTATTCGGCCTGGCATTGATTAATAGATTTGTTGGATGACCTCCAGGGAACAAACGGTGCGTTAGGCAGTCAAAGTCCCGAGTTACTGGAGGGCCCTACCCATCATGGTCCAAACGTTCTCAACTGGGGAGAAATCCAGGGATCTTCCTGGCCAAGGTAGGGTTTCCCAAACACAAAAACAAGCAATAGAAACTCTCGGCGTGTGCGTTGTTGAAATGTAAGCCCAGAATGGCAACAGAACAGGGCGTAGAATATCATTGAGATACCTCTGGCTATAATGGTGCCACGGACGACAACCAAAGGGGTCCTGGTGTGAAATGAAATGGCATCCAGAGCAACACTCCTCGTTGTCGAGCCGCACGGCGAGCGACACTCACAAGGGAACCTCCCCATCGCACCCCCGTCAGATTTAGTTATAAGTTGGCACAGTGGATAGGCCTTGATAAACTGAACACAGATCAATTGAGAAAACAGGAAGAAGTTGCGTGGAACTGTGAAAAAATAAGCAAAATATACAAACTCAGTAGTCCATGGGCCACATAGGCAACATCATGGACAATGTGAGCTCAGGAGCGCCGTGGTCTCGTGGTAGCGTGAGCAGCTGCAGACCGAAAGGTCCTTGGTTCAAGTCTTCCCTCCAGTGAGAGTTTTCCTTTCTTTATTTTTTACATCGTTATTATCTGTCCGTTCGTTCATTGACGTCTCTGTTCACTGTAATAAGTTTAGTGTCTGTGTCTTGCGACCACATAGCAAAACCGTGCGATTAGTAGACGAAAGGACGTGCCTCTCCAATGGGAACCGAAAACATTTGATCTCAAGGTCATAGGTCAACCGATTCCTCCACAGGAAAACACATCTGATATATTCTATACGACACTGGTAACGGCATGTGCGTCACATGACAGGAATATGTTGTCGACCCACCTAACTTGTACACTTGGCGAATGGATAAAAAGATTCTTCTACCTTGCCCGATTTAGGTTTTCTTGTGGATGTGATAATCACTCCCAAAAAAGTGATGAAAACACAATAGTTTGTCACATAAACTGAAAATAAAAAAAATTAAACTTTTCACTCGATGGAGGATTTGAACCAAGGACCTATCGTTCCGCAGCTGCTCACGTTACCACGAGACCACGGCGCTCCTGTGTTCTTAGAGTCTTTGATGTCGCCTATCTTCCCATGAACTACTCAGTTTGTATATTTTGCTTATTTTTTCACAGTTCCACACAACTTCTTCCTGTTTTCTCAATTGATCTGCGTTCAGTTTTTCAAGGCCTATCCACTGTGCCAACTTATAACTAAATCTGAGGGGGGTGCGATGGGGAGGTTCCCTTGTCAGGTTAGTATCCCAGCAGTGTGCGGGGCATCCGGACACGCCTTCGCTGGTCACTGAGACTCAGTTCGAAGCAAGACTCATCACTGAAGTGAGATTCCAGGCCGAAGACGTGACTGGAGACGCCTCTGAGAGCGACGGGATTCAACATGACTGTCGCCTGCCATACCGCCCGACAACCAGTGTTGGTTTGAGATGCCACAATTTCTTTCCACAGCAGAACCCCTGCAATTGTCGTCCGCGGCACCCCTACAACATTTGTTGGTCTGATATGAACATCTTATCTACCAACATCCTTCTCATTCGCACAATTCTTCGTCGTACGTCTTTATTTTATGCGAGGGTGAGTCAAGTGAAAACCTTAAATTTGTAATAACAAATCGAAATTTCGCGCCGTTATCCTGTAAGTTGGTAAGCGTGCTACAAACAGCGTGCAGAATGGCCTGTAGGTGGCAGCATAGTGCAGATGCACACATACCGTCGGATAATCAGTATAATGATGCCCCCCCCCCCCCCATTTGTGACTTGCACCAGGGAAGAACAGCGTTCTGTTAATCGGTTTCTGCATAGTGAAGGTGTGAAACCTATTGAAATTCATTGACGAATGAAGGTTCAGTACGGTGATGCATGTTTCTCACTACGAATGGGGTAGGAAGTTCGCAGTGTGACTTCAGTGGAAGATGCTCTTCGTCCAGGTCAGGCACAACGAGTTGTGACTCCACAGAACATTGCAGCACTTGAAGCCATAGTGAAGGAAAACTGCCGAGTGATACTGAATGACATTGCAGCATGTTTACAGATTAGTCATGGGTCAGCACACCACATTCTGCATGATGTGCTCCAGTTTCACAAAGTGTCTACAAGATGGGTGCCACGGCAGCTGACTCCTGAAATGAGAGGACGACGTGTTGATGCTTCTGAAGAACTTCTTCGGCGCTTTGAACGAGAGGGTGATGGCTTCCATGCAAGAATCGTTACTGGGGACGAAACCTGGGTTCACTTCCACCAAACGGAAACGAAGAGAGCGAGCAAGGAATGGCGCCATTGAACCGTGATACAGCTTTGTACCACTTCTGCAAAATAAATAATATTAAAAAAATATTTAAGGTTTTCATTTGATAGATTGACATCCATGGTACGACTTCACCTTTCTTTGGGCGCTCCTTACATTAGTAAACAGTGTCAAAGATAAAAATCAGTGAAATAAATAAAAAGGAAGATAAGGACAAGTGTGGGTCAATATAAAGACAAAGATTCAGGACATACAGAAAATACCTTTTCGGTGATACCGATAAGTACTTACGTCCATTTGACAAACCACTATAAACGCTGTAACATATCGTTTACTAACTGTCCATGTGTGCTAGCCCAGTCCGGTATCGAAGTCGCCCCGGCCAGTATCTGGCTACAGGCGGGGTTTTATCTTCGGTCTGGGTCGGCATTCCCTCATCGTCCGAAATGGATTGTGACCGGCATCTGTATGGTACGCTTACCGAAAGGGCATTTTCCCCACGATGGTCAGTGTTGCAGAAAAAGTTGTTAATGTTCTGCGACGAGGCAGCACATTACACAAGCGCTGTAAGCAGGGACAGGAAGTGACCAATGACCATGTCTCCATTCTGCTCCAGATTCTGATTGCCTGAAAGGCCTACATGTTAAATAATTTCGTGGAGTGGTGTAAAGTTGTGTGGGGCTCGCGAAATCGAAGAATTGCCCAGCAGCCTTCGTGGGGTTCAGATGGCAAGTCGTGGGTTTACTGGGGCGGGTTCTCTGAGTGCGGGTCATTTCAAAGATTTGGGGTTAGCGATCCTCCGTGAGCAGAGAGAGGCCTTCCCAGTAGGGTGGCGTAAGGGTGTCGTATGGAACGGAGAACATGTAGAAAAATAGGTTTAGCAGCCAAAAGAGTGGGAAATAATATAAAGTACTAGAAACCTCAAAAAAACCAATCTGCTTCTAGGGAAGAAAAATGTGTTGCACAACTTCATTGAACGTCCCTCGTACAAACTTCCCAGGTTTCTCGGGACATTGGATATAATGAAGTTAGAAGAAGCCATATCAATTACGTTAACAAACAAAGAAATCACTCTGGATTTTGTAAACATGTTAAGGCACGTACCACGGGGAAACTGTTCCACCTCTTCCAGACAGGTGCCGCAACGTATTAGATTTTTCCCGAAACTTTAGCTGGACCACCACAGCCGACTGAGAGCACTGCGTGTCACAAACCGTGCGTGTTGCATAGTTGGGAGCCAGTCTCATATTTGGGGAGTTTTAAGGTACTTCTTTGTTTCTCCCAGTGAGGATTGTGGACTCTTGAAGTTACAATGGCCCTCAGAGCAGAGGGTAGAACCATAATTTAGCTGAAAGTGGTGGTGGAAAAACTGACAAACTTGCCTACAGTCAATGGATACCAATAAATTTCGATTTTTTCTTCCTAATTTGCGTGTGCCGTTTCTGACTGACTTTTCTCTAATAAATTTGAAAGGTGTTCTTGTTTTGTTGTTGAAAATATTCCAGTTCAGTGATCTAATGCTGGAGTATTTTCTGGAAGTCGTCACTTAGCTACGAGGGATCCGCCAGGTTAGCCGAGAGCGCTAATGCGCTGTTTCCTGGAGTCGTGTAGCCCGCGCCTGCCCCGGATCGAATCCGCCCAGCGGATTAACGCTTGGGTGTGGCTTTTAGGTGGTTTTCCACATCCCGCTAGGTAAAGACTGGGCTAGTTCCCACGTCCCGCCTCAGCTACACGATTCGCAGACATCTGAACACGTCCACACTATTCCATGGATTACACTAGACTCAGACAGCTGGGGTACAGTAATTCCGTCCCAGGGGGTACAGGGTGTCGGCCAGAAGGGCATCCAGACACCCCTTAACATTAACCTTGCCAAATCCGACCCTAAACTTGCCGACCCTGCGTAACCGCGGGGTTAAGGCATAAGTGAAAGAAGAAGAAGTCACGTAGCTAAGAGGGTTTTAATAATTGACTTTGGAGTAGTGAGAAGTTTTTCTAGTGGGTCAAAGCGAGGCTGATGACCCTTATTGTTTTATGTGTAGCAGTGGAGGGTTCGTCAGTAAACGTTTAAAATTAAATCAATGGAGCCGTACGTCGTGTGTCGCACATCGCCAAGAGTGCGTGGATTATGGCTCGGGTTGAGAGTGTGACGCTACGGAAGGTTTGGAGCACGACGGAAGGAACGTTGCAGCGCTACGACTTCTTTTTATTTAACTGTTATTTACATTTCCCCCACTGAGAGTGTGTTGGCAACGACCAAAGATCGGTTCTTCTGCGTTTCAATTACATAATTTCAAAACTTTATGACCAGATGATGGTGATGTAATGGGGGCTCCTGGTATCTGTGGTTAAGGATCGTGATGTGGGATGTACTGGGGAGGATGTTATGACGAAAAAGATGTGACAAAGAACTGACAGGTTGGTTGTAGCTGTTAGGAGATGAGCTGGATGCGAATACGGCAATGAAATGGTGAGTCATATCCTTTATTTGGAATGGACAGGTCGGATGTGTTAAGAGAGAATGGTAGAGTTCACCTTGTGTGCGTGGAAGACTATTGAAATTACGTAGGGGAAAGACATGGAGAGTTTGGAGTGGATTTGTTTGATAGAGACGCGGCAGCAGGGACAGGGTTCTCAAGGACTGCAGGATGCGTAAGAGCGTTATGAATGCGTTTAGCAGTGTCATTTGCAGATGAGGAGAGTTGGTAGCTTTAATGCTTTACTCAGAAGCTTTGGCCTCCGATGTTAAATACTTCTCAAATAAACAACTACTATTCCGAGCCATGACAGCATTACTACTGCTCCCCGTTACTTATTTGGAAAGCCGCATGCATAAATGTATTCTGATGGTGGCTGAAGGGATCTGCGTTCATTGTGACATCTGTAGACATAAACGTGATTTCGGCGTTATACGTGAGCAACACGGAGGCATCCACGTCGGCTAAGACTCGTATTGACACCCACAGAAGAGGACATGTGAAAACGGGAGTACTGATTTTTGCCTTCTGACACATAAATGGCTCTGAGCACTATGGGACTCAACTGCTGTGGTCATTAGTCCCCTAGAACTTAGAACTACTTAAACCTAACTAACCTAAGGACATCACAAACATCCATGCCCGAGGCAGGATTCGAACCTGCGACCGCAGCAGTCGCACGGTTCCGGACTGCGCGCCTAGAACCGCGAGACCACCGCGGCCGGCTTCTGACACATAAAAATGAAGTCACCAGAATCTTCGTGAGGTAACAACCAGTTTTGTAGCATGTCTAGATACGACATTCCTGCCACAGTTTCCTGTGCAAAACGGAAACGTATATAAGCTTTGGGAAACAAAAGCGGTTCAAAATTATTTCAGTTTCGGTGAGTATCTTTCATGCTCGAAGTCGACGCCACGATCTTGCGACCCCCAAATTCTTTCATTACGGCTATTTACTTTACTCGATAGATGAAACGTCGATTCGCACTTACAAACGAGTCGTTCACAAAAGTGTTCTCTGCCTGCACAAATGAAATGCAAAGTTCGTAACTTCTGCTATGGTCGCTGGAGCGCGATTGCTGCAGTAACTACATCTTGTAAGGCTTCATATGTAAGCATCGTTTCAGAACATCCCACATGTTTGAGGGAGCTGAAATTCCTGAACCGCTCGTTTTGTGAACTTCCGAGGGCTCCATTTGAATGCATCCTGGATAAGGTCGACATTTTTATCAGACTTGTGTGGCCGACCAGTGCTCTACCCTTTGCATATGCAATCAACTTCCAACAGTTTCGTATGTCAGTCAAAAATGTGCTTGCGCAGAGGCGACTTATGGCGGAATAGATGGCGGAATGCGTGTTACACTTGAACAATGGGTTCATTTCGCGCAGATTCCAACACGTGAAATTATTTCTCTTGTGGTGTAGTCTCCATGTTGTTATAAACAAACAACTTTGAACGATCCTCTCTCCAGTGACATGCGAAACGTGTTTCTACCTTTTATACCCCGAACCGTGGACCATGCCGTTGGTGGGGAGGCTTGCGTGCCTCAGCGATACAGATGGCCGTACCGTAGGTGCAACCACAACGGAGGGGTATCTGTTGAGAGGCCAGACAAACATGTGGTTCCTGAAGAGGGGCAGCAGCCTTTCCAGTAGTTGCAGGGCAACAGTCTGGATGATTGACTGATCTGGCCTTTTAACATTAACCAAAACGGCCTTGCTGTGCTGGTACTGCGAACGGCTGAAAGCAAGGGGAAACTACAGCTGTAAATTTTCCCGAGGACATGCAGCTTTACTGTATGATTAAATGATGATGGCGTCCTCTTGGGTAAAATATTCCGGAGGTAAAATAGTCCCCCATTCGGATCTCCGGGCGGGGACTACACAAGAGGACGTCGTTATCAGGAGAAAGAAAACTGGCGTTCTACGGATCGGAGCGTGGAATATCAGATCCCTTAATCGGGCAGGTAGGTTAGAAAATTTAAAAAGGGAAATGGATAGGTTATAGTTAGATATAGTGGGAATTAGTGAGGTTCGGTGGCAGGAGGAACAAGACTTTTGGTCAGGTGATTACAGGGTTATAAATACAAAATCAAATAGGGGTAATGCAGGAGTAGGTTTAATAATGAATAAGGAGTGCGGGTTAGCTACTACAAACAGCATAGTGAACGCATTATTGTGGCCAAGATAGACACGAAGCCCACGCCTACTACAGTAGTACATGTTTATATGCCAACTAGCTCTGCAGATGATGAAGAAATTGATGAAATGTATGACGAGATAAAAGAAATTATTCAGGTAGTGAAGGGAGACGAAAATTTAATAGTCATGGGTGACTGGAATTCGTCAGTAGGAAAAGGGAGAGAAGAAAACATAGTAGGTGAATATGGATTGGGGGGAAGAAATGAAATAGGAAGCCGCCTTGTAGAATTTTGCACAGAGCGTAACTTAATCATAGCTAACACTTGGTTCAAGAATCATAAAAGAAGATTGTGTACCTGGAAGAATCCTGGAGATACTAAAAGGTATCAGATAGATTATATAATGGTAAGACAGAGATTTAGGAACCAGGTTTTAAATTGTAAGACATTTCCAGGGGCAGATGTGGATTCTGACCACAATCTATTGGTTATGAACTGCAGATTGAAACTGAAGAAACTGCAAAAAGGTGGGAATTTAAGGAGCTGGGACCTGGATAAACTGAAAGAACCAGAGGTTGTAGAGAGTTTCAGGAAGAGCATAAGGGAACAACTGACAGGAATGGGGGAAAGAAATACAGTAGAAGAAGAATGGGTAGCTCTGAGGGATGAAGTAGTGAAGGCAGCAGAGGATCAAGTAGGTAAAAAGACGAGGGCTAATAGAAATCCTTAGGTAACAGAAGAAATATTGAATTTAATTGATGAAAGGAGAAAATATAAAAATGCAGTAAATGAAGCAGGCAAAAAGGAATACAAACGTCTCAAAAATGAGATCGACAGGAAGTGCAAAATGGCTAAGCAGGGATGGCTAGAGGACAAATGTAAGGATGCAGAGGCTTATCTTACTAGGGGTAAGATAGATACTGCCTACAGGAAAATTAAAGAGACCTTTGGAGACAAGAGAACCACTTGTATGAATATCAAGAGCTCAGATGGAAACCCAGTTCTAAGCAAAGAAGGCAAAGCAGAAAGGTGGAAGGAGTATATACAGGGTCTATACAAGGGCGATGTACTTGAGGACAATATTATGGAAATGGAAGAGGATGTAGATGAAGATGAAATGGGAGATACGATACTGCGTGAAGAGTTTGACAGAGCACTGAAAGACCTGAATCGAAACAAGGCCCCCGGAGTAGACAACATTCCATTGGAACTACTGGCGGCCTTGGGAGAGCCAGTCCTGACAAAACTCTACCATCTAGTGAGCAAGATGTATGAAACAGGCGAAATACCCTCAGACTTCAAGAAGAATATAATAATTGCAATCCCAAAGAAAGCAGGTGTTGACAGATGTGAAAATTACCGAACTATCAGTTTAATAAGCCACGGCTGCAAAATACTAACGCGAATTCTTTACAGACGAATGGAAAAACTAGTAGAAGCCGACCTCGGGGAAGATCAGTTTGGATTCCGTAGAAATGTTGGAACACGTGAGGCAATACTAACCTTACGACTTATCTTAGAAGAAAGATTAAGAAAAGGCAAACCTACGTTTCTAGCATTTGTAGACTTAGAGAAAGCTTTTGACAACGTTAACTGGAATACTCTCTTTCAAATTCTGAAGGTGGCAGGGGTAAAATACAGGGAGCGAAAGGCTATTTACAATTTGTACAGAAACTAGATGGCAGTTATAAGAGTCGAGGGGCATAAAGGGAAGCAGTGGTTGGGAAAGGAGTGAGACAGGGTTGTAGCCTCTCCCCGATGTTATTCAATATGTATATTGAGCAAGCTGTAAAGGAAACAAAAGAAAAATTTGGAGTAGGTATTAAAATTCATGGAGAAGAAGTAAAAACTTTGAGGTTCGCCGATGACATTGTAATTCTGTCAGAGACAGCAAAGGACTTGTAAGAGCAGTTGAACGGAATGGACAGTGTCTTGAAAGGAGGATATAAGATGAACATCAACAAAAGCAAAACGAGGATAATGGAATGTAGTCAAATTAAATCGGGTGATGCTGAGGGGATTAGATTAGGAAATGAGACACTTAAAGTAGTAAAGGAGTTTTGCTATTTAGGGAGTAAAATAACTGATGATGGTCGAAGTAAGGATATAAAATGTAGACTGACAATGGCAAGGAAATCGTTTCTGAAGAAGAGAAATTTTTTAACATCGAGTATAGATTTAAGTGTCAGGAAGTCGTTTCTCAATGTATTTGTATGGGGTGTAGCCATGTATGGAAGTGAAACATGGACGATAACCAGTTTGGACAAGAAGAGAATAGAAGCTTTCGAAATGTGGTGCTACAGAAGAATGCTGAAGATAAGATGGGTAGATCACGTAACTAATGAGGAGGTATTGAATAGGATTGGGGAGAAGAGAAGTTTGTGGCACAACTTGACTAGAAGAAGGGATCGGTTGGTAGGACATGTTTTGAGGCATCAAGGGATCACAAATTTAGCATTGGAGGGCAGCGTGGAGGGTAAAAATCGTAAAGGGAGACCAAGAGATGAATACACTAAGCAGATTCAGAAGGATGTAGGTTGCAGTAGGTACTGGGAGATGAAGAAGCTTGCACAGGATAGAGTAGCATGGAGAGCTGCATCAAACCAGTCTCAGGACTGAAGACCACAACAACAACAACAACCTTTTATACGCTAAAGCACCAAAGAATCTGGTATAGGCATGCGTACTAAAATACGGAGATATGTAAACAGGCAGAATACGGCGTTGCGGTAGGCAACGCCTATATAAGACAACAAGTGTCTGGTGCAGTTGTTAGATAGGTTACTGCTGCTAAATTGGAAGCTTATCAAGATACAAGTGAGTTTGAACGTGGTGTTACAGTCGGCGCACGAGCGATGGGATACAGCGTCTCCGAGGTAGCGATGGAGGGGGTATTTTCCCGAACACCCATTTCATGAGTGTACCGTGAATATCAGGAATCCGGTAAAACATCAAATCTCCGAAATCGCTGCGGCCGGAAAAAGATCCTGAAAGAATGGGACCAACGTTCAGCTTGACAGAAGTGCAATCCTTCCGCAAATTGCTGCAGATTTCAGTGCTGGGCGTCAAAAAGTGTTAGCGTGCGAACAATTCAACGAAGTATCATCGATATTGGCTTTCGGAGCCGACGTCCCACTCGCGTACCCTTGATGACTGCACGACAGAAAGCTTTACGCCTCGCCAGCGCCCGTCAACACCGACATTGGACTGTTGCATTGTCGGACGAGTCTTGTTTCAAATTATGTCGAGTGGGTGGACGTGTACTAGTATAGAGACAACCTCGCGAATGGATGGACCGTGCATGTCAGCAGGGGACCGTTCAAGCTGGTAGAGGCTCTGTAATGGTGTGGGACGTGTACTGTTGGGGTAATATGAGACCCCTGATACGTGTAGATACGACTCTGACAGGTGACACGTACGTAAGCATCCTGTCTGATCACCTGCATCCATTCATGTCCATTGTGTATTCCAACGGACTTGGGAAATTCCAGCAGGACAATGCGACACTTGACACGTCCAGAATTGCTACAGAGTGGCTCCAAGAACACACTTCTGAGTTCAAACACTTCCGCTGGCACCAAACCCCCCAGTCATGAACATTATTGAGCATATCTGAGATGCCTTGCAACGTTCCGTTGGATCTCTGCCCCTTTCTACTCTTACGGATTTGCAGGATTCATGGGGTCAATTCCCTCCAGCACTACTTTACACATTAGTCCATGCCACGTGGTATTTCGGCACTTCTACGTGTTCGCGGTGGCCCTACAAGATATTAGACAGTTGTACCAGTTTCTTCGGCTCTAGGTGTAATTTCTGAGTAATAAACAAGCCCTAAACGATATTAGACACGATGTACCAGTTCTTCGGTCTATGTGTAATTTCTCAGTAATAAACAAGTGAAATTTATTCTTTCTTTTTGAATCACCCGATATTTCATCGCATTTAACTCACTGGTCATAACTGGAACGGTCTGCCCAATTCCGTTCCGTGTCATTTATGACAACAACTCAGATCACCAAAACCAGACGGTAAGTACGGATCGCGAGAGACGCCCACTAGACACGCGGCGCTTCAACCCCGGGGTACACCGAACCCCACAGCCGGCCGTCTTCTCCTTTTTTGACCCCTCCACGTGTCCTTCGTTTTGTTCACCGGTTCGGCCGATCTTTTGTGGTCACGAAATAACTGTGGCCATCAGCGCATCGGAAGCGCGTGCCTGAGCACGGCACGACGGCGTCCTCATTTAACTAATGACAACGTCCTACAGGAATTAGGCGCAATATTTTAAAAATGCGAGCATAAAATGACGCCCCTATTTTCTTCTACGTGATCCGCTTGCGAATTTAAGAGACTCGCGAGTCGTCCGGCGGGCACTTATAGATTATATATGGTCCTCATTAACTGCTGCCGCCTCCTTTATGAGACTATAGGTGGTATTAGGAGGCCTCACCCAAGATTTTGGCAGAAGTAACGAAGTAAAAAGAAAACAGGAGCGCCAAGCTTGATTGCATGAAGTAGCCTATTCTGTTCACCTCAATTTTCTAAAAATTCGTTTTTGCTTCTGATATTGTTTTCCATTGAACCTAATGAACAACCCAACAGTATCTACACTGCAGAGCTAAACGCACTTTTTTCAGATATTCAGCAGCTATGTCAGATGCTGAGTGGTTATTATTTTCCGATATTCGGTGGAAACACCATTAAATACCTCGTAGAAGAAGTAATGCATACATCTGATGTTGTTTCAATAAGCTTCTTTCTGTAGGTTTCATCCTGTCCGCCAAATATTCACACCTTTGTCTTCATCGCCCCGTTTTTACTGCGACTATTGTTTTTGATAACTTGTTTCTCACTTTCTTTGTCTGCACCTTATCGTCTCCTTCATTGCTAACACGTTCAACATACTTGTCCCTTGCTGTGGTAACTTCTGTTTCTATAGCGTCCTGTCCTCACCTATTCTTCATAATAGTTCTTCATTTGCAGTATTTCATTTCAAGTATTTCTAGAACTGAATTTCACTGATCAACTTATTCCACATGACAATACATTGGACAATCCTTTCCGACAAGATCAAGAACGTTACATCGCGCGTTGAATACCCCAAGCAATAAAAGCGGCAACGAATGCTCCACGGAAAACGCGTATCTACATCTACATAGATATTCCGCAAGCCACCGTACGGCGCGTGACGGTGGGTACGTTGTGTCTGTGTGCCTCCGAATGAGCCCTAATTCTCGTATCTTATCTTCGTGGTCCTCACGCGCGACGTACGTAGGTGGCTTAGTAGAATCGTTCGGCAGTCAGCTTCAAATGCCGGTTCTCTAAATGTTTCAATAGTGTTTCTCGAACGGAAGGTCGCCTTCCCTCCAGAGATTCCCACCTGAGTTCCGGAAGCATCTCCGTAACACTTCCATGTTGTTCGAACCTACCGGTAACAAATCTAGTAGCGCGTCTATGAACTGCTTCGATGTCTTCCTTCAGTCTGACCTGGTACGGATCCCAAACACTCGAGCAGTACTCAAGAACAGATCGCATCAACATTCTGTATGCGGTCTCCTTTAGGGGTGAACCACTCTTTCCTAAAATTCTCACAATAAAACGAAGTCGACCGTTGGCCTTCCATGTTAAGTTTTCACATGATCGTTCCACCTCATATCGTGTAAGAGCTTATATGTTCCACAGACACAAACGCCTTGTCAGGTAGTCAGGACCAGTCTCCGAGTGTTCGCTGCGATGCTATTGTGTACGGGAAGGAATCGCCACTCGGATATTCATCAAGAAATCGAGAGTGACTATGTTATCAACCTCCTTGAATGAATAAACGTAGGACAATACGCACTAACAGGAGACAGATTTCATTTCTACACTCCTGGAAATTGAAATAAGAACACCGTGAATTCATTGTCCCAGGAAGGGAAAACTTTATTGACACATTCCTGGGGTCAGATACATCACATGATCACACTGACAGAACCACAGGCACATAGACACAGGCAACAGAGCATGCACAATGTCGGCACTAGTACAGTGTATATCCACCTTTCGCAGCAATGCAGGCTGCTATTCTTCCATGGAGACGATCGTAGAGATGCTGGATGTAGTCCTGTGGAACGGCTTGCCATGCCATTTCCACCTGGCGCCTCAGTTGGACCAGCGTTCGTGCTGGACGTGCAGACCGCGTGAGACGACGCTTCATCCAGTCCCAAACATGCTCAATGGGGGACAGATCCGGAGATCTTGCTGGCCAGGGTAGTTGACTTACACCTTCTAGAGCACGTTGGGTGGCACGGGATACATGCGGACGTGCATTGTCCTGTTGGAACAGCAAGTTCCCTTGCCGGTCTAGGAATGGTAGAACGATGGGTTCGATGACGGTTTGGATGTACCGTGCACTATTCAGTATCCCCTCGACGATCACCAGTGGTGTACGGCCAGTGTAGGAGATCGCTCCCCACACCATGATGCCGGGTGTTGGCCCTGTGTGCCTCGGTCGTATGCAGTCCTGATTGTGGCGCTCACCTGCACGGCGCCAAACACGCATACGACCATCATTGGCACCAAGGCAGAAGCGACTCTCATCGCTGAAGACGACACGTCTCCATTCGTCCCTCCATTCACGCCTGTCGCGACACCACTGGAGGCGGGCTGCACGATGTTGGGGCGTGAGCGGAAGACGGCCTAACGGTGTGCGGGACCGTAGCCCAGCTTCATGGAGACGGTTGCGAATGGTCCTCGCCGATACCCCAGGAGCAACAGTGTCCCTAATTTGCTGGGAAGTGGCGGTGCGGTCCCCTACGGCACTGCGTAGGATCCTACGGTCTTGGCGTGCATCCGTGCGTCGCTGCGGTCCGGTCCCAGGTCGACGGGCACGTGCACCTTCCGCCGACCACTGGCGACAACATCGATGTACTGTGGAGACCTCACGCCCCACGTGTTGAGCAATTCGGCGGTACGTCCACCCGGCCTCCCGCATGCCCACTATACGCCCTCGCTCAAAGTCCGTCAACTGCACATACGGTTCACGTCCACGCTGTCGCGGCATGCTACCAGTGTTAAAGACTGCGATGGAGCTCCGTATGCCACGGCAAACTGGCTGACACTGACGGCGGCGGTGCACAAATGCTGCGCAGCTAGCGCCATTCGACGGCCAACACCGCGGTTCCTGGTGTGTCCGCTGTGCCGTGCGTGTGATCATTGCTTGTACAGCCCTCTCGCAGTGTCCGGAGCAAGTATGGTGGGTCTGACACACCGGTGTCAATGTGTTCTTTTTTCCATTTCCAGGAGTGTATGTTACAGAATTAGTGGTAAACGTATGTAACATGTTAAATTGCTTTTCTTTCTTTTTTTTTTTGGGCAGGGGGGGGGGGACATTAAGGAGCCATAGGAAATAGAACATGTGAAAACGATTTTATAGAAGGCGAAGGTGTAAGAGTTTATTTGGCAGGACAATGGGAGAGTGTAGTCCATTGTTAATCTAGTGCGACATAGTCTAGATACGGACTGAAGACTTAGGACGAGTCCTCCTGTGAGGGCGAAGGAACACGATAGTTGAGGAGAACTTGGAAACGTACCTACGCTGATTGTAAAGCACTCTACATTTGATTGTAAAAACAGTGATAGACTACACATTTGTAATTTATTTACTTCGCGTTTAGCCCGAACAGGGTTTCATCAGACAGTCTCAAAGAATAGAGGGACGACAAAGTTGCAAGCAGCTGGCATAGTCAGATTCCATATTACCAAGGTGATCTAATAGCGTTAGCTAGAAAAGGAGATAAAGTGTAAAATGTTGGGGCCTCATGTTAAAATTAATGCCAGGGGCACATGTCATTATAAAGTTAAGTGGGGTAAGACGTCAAACGGGCCGACTTGGAGCAGGAGAGGCACCACAGGACATTTTAATTTCCACTGTCTATGCTTTTACAAATAAATTCATATAACTTTGTCAGCGTGTCAAGGAAGGATTCAGGATTCACACTCATAGCAGTGGAAGCTCAAAAACGTAAAAAAAAAACAAATTTTCTTTTGCATGTGAAATTTCATCATTTTTTTCACTTACTATTGGCTGCATTTGTTGCTATATGTGCACTTTTCTTCACAAGTAAAAGAGACTCTTCCATGAATTTTGCACTGCTTATTAAACGCAAACTTCTTAATGCAAAACTCTAGAACTTTCAAAATCTATTAATAACTGTGGTAAAAATTGAGATAATTAACTATTAAATTTGAGTTTTTTCCAAACATGAAGTTAAAAATGTAACAGCTCATTCATTTTTTTATAAACTAAATAATTTCTAGAGTTTCATACAGCTGTAAGTACGGTTTGTATGCTGTGCAAAATGCATCGAAGAATCTCTCTTACTCCTGAAGAAAAGTGTACCTGTAGCAACAAATGCAGCCAGTAGTGAGTGAAAATATGATGAAATTTCACATGTAAAACAAATTATTTTGCTATGTTTTTTAACTTCCATTGCTATGAGTCTGAATGCTGAATCATTCCTGGTCATGCTGACAAAGTTTTATGAATTTATTTGTAAAAGCATAGACAGTGGGAATTAAAATGTCCTGCGGTGTCTCTCCTGCTCCAAGACGGCCCGTTTGACGTCCTGCCGCCCCCCACTCCCCTATGTCAACGGCAAATGTCACATCGAAAGGAATACCAGAAAGGAAGATTTTGGATGTGAAGAATACATAAACGTCAGTCTGGCGATGCAAAGACACAACGACACACGTGTGTATGAAATGTAAGGAAGTTGGAATTACCTTAGGTACGACAGAAGCTGTCGTAGCCGTAGAGAATACGACCACGCGTACATAAATATACTCGGCCCCCATGCAGAGGCTGCGTCGCAGCTTCTTCCACTCTGGTAGATGACGCATAAATAACTTAGACGTAGCTGCGTGGGCTAGGAAGTTAGCGCAGAGAAAGAAGTAGAGGGCAGTAAGTACGGTACACGATTGATGTTGAAGATAAAAAAAGGAACATAATCAATGTAACATCAACCCAAAGAAAAAAAACTTGGGAAACTAAATATAGAAAATATATAAAGAAAACGAATAAGCTGGCAACAGATGTAGAAAATTGGAAAATGCTAGGAGACCAACATTAATATAAGAGTATGAAAAAAAAACGAGTAGAAAGAGGGTATTGTCGAACTATTAACAAGGAAAAGTAAGAAGTCACTAAAATGCGGTGAACAAGAAGGAAAAAGAAAATAAGAGCGTCCCAAAGAACGGGAACAGCCGATGGTGAAAACTAGACACTTAAACGTGAAGAACAAGTTCAAGTTCTAAATTTAGGCCTACTATAAAATATTAAATGGAGCTTAAAAGCACATATACGGATGTGATCTTTACATACTGAAGTGTAGGCATATAAAAGTGACCTTAACAATCGTAAATCATGAATCATAAAAACTGAAAGAGGAAGGACTACAACTACATGGACAGCATCTGATCGTATTATACCTTATTTTTGGTGACCAGTGAATCGTTCAGGAAATTATCTTTTTTCACGCACATGTCTTTGGAAATTTCAATCTCTTCTAAGAGATTAAGCCTCCTCCCCTTTAGAGAGTGCTGTAGAAACTAGAGGATAGCAAACTTGGGTGATGAATGACTACTACCTTTCAGATGTTCAGCGAAACTCGATCCATTTCTTGTCAACATGTGCTCGTGAAATCTAGTTTTAAATGCCTTGCCTTTCTGTTCCTTGTATGTTGCTTGACAGTCCGGGGATTTAAATTTACAATTGTCCGAGGGTGTGTATTTATCTTTATGGAGGAGTAGTGGCATTGAGTGTTATTATCAGTCGTAAATAATATTTTTATCTTCTGCCCCTGGAAAAGCCTCGCTAAATTGCAGGAAAAGCTGCCTAAAAAGGGATTTTTTATAATTTTTTGCAATTCATGATGTAATCGTCACATACACATATGTGCTTTATTGCTCCATTTAATATTTTTTAAATATTTTATATATTTACACCTCTTTTTCTCCATCTTTCTGAGTCTAGTTTTCACCATTGGCTGTTTCCATTCCTTCGGACGCCCTTACTTCCGTTTTCCTTCTTTTTCGCCGAATTTTAGTGATTTATTACTTTTGCTTGTTTATAGTATGTTTTTATTCGAATTTTTTCCGTACTCCCATATTAATCTTGTTCTCCTGGCATTTTCCAGTTTACTACATCTGTTGGAAGACTTGCTTGTCTTATTTAGATTTAATACATTCATGCATTTTGTATTAGCTTGCGGGCTTTTTTGGAATGGTGATTCGTATTAGGTTAGCTGTGTTCAACTCTACTACGCTTACTACGCCACGCTGTGCAGCGCCCTTTACTTTCTCCTGCGCTAATTAACCTCCTATTTGTGCCGTCTACCAGAGCAGAAGGAGCGGCGACACCGCCTTGCGTGGGTGCCGCGTATATTTATGTACGCATACTATGACTGCTTCGGTAGTTGAACCTTATGTAATTCTACAGTATCTTTCTTATATTTCATACACACGTGTGTCGTCTTGTTTTTGAAGCGCCTAAATGTCGTTTATTTAGTCTTCATTTCTAGAATCTTGCATTCTGGTGTCCTTTCGATGTGAGATGTGTCATTGGCACTAACTTTAATGTGACATATGCCCCTGGCATTAATTTTAACGTGAGTCCCCAATATTTTATACTTTACCTCTTTACCAAATTTATGGTATTTATTACCTGGGCGAAATGCGTATAAATAAATTACAATACTGCAATCTTCGACTCTTCTTAAAATCAACTTATAATAAGGTTGCTGTATCAACTCGCCACCATGGAATGGCAGATTTATAAAAACGTGCAGAAAAACGAGGGGTGTGGCGCTATTGCCTGGCAGATCCCGAAAGGTTTTTCAGTCGCATATCCGAAAAGGGTTTCCTTACTCCGCGCACATCTATTGCTTCCCTCGCGGTCAATGAGAGTGTTTTACATACAGTCGGTTCTTTTTAATTCTAAGTACATTGTGTCTACCTAAAAGTTAGAATAATGTACAGAAAGTTTGGTTGATCAATGTAAGCACTGTTACAAATTCATATTTTTAACGTTAATAGTGCTTTTATTGAAAAGCTAGTTTCATTTTCAGCAAAAGACGCAACATAACCTGCCTCGAACTTGGTCTGCTGCTGTCAAAAGTGTGTCTGTGCTCTTCACTAACAGTAGCAATGTAACTAAACAATTCAGTACCTGGAGATGATGGTGTGAACCGTCGAAACGCGCAGTCGAAAAATAAATAAGTGCCTGATGCAGTAAACTGTTTTACTTATCCTTATTTATATGATAAATTTGTTATCAGGAAAAAGTCAAAATAAGGTTATAACTTACAAGTTTAAAAAATGGTACTGCAGTTGAAAGGAATCTAATGGGGCTTATTTGTATGTGACGCCCGAATATGATTTTATAAACGATGTATATCTTTGACAGGCTTCATATCGCTGACTGTGTAAGACCGCAGACGCACAGTACTGCTAGTGTTGAAGTAAGAGAGCGTTTGGCGCACAGTTGTAATTAGCTGTCTGTGAGGAAAAGACGATGGAGTAGGCAGTTTTTGTGGTGTGCTGTGTGAAGAAATGGTTCAAATGGCTCTGAGCACTGTGGGACTTAACATCTGTGGTCATCAGTCCCCTAGAACTTAGAACTACTTAAACCTAACTAACCTAAGGACATCACACACATCCATGCCCGAGGCAGGATTCGAACCTGCGACCGTAGCGGTTCCAGCCTGAAGCGCCTAGAACGGCACGGCCACACCGGCCGGCGCTGTGTGAAGACCACAAGTGTTGGATAATGTAGATATTTTGAACTTGGAAGCAGAAGTCTTCATGCAAGCAATGTAAAGATGATAATAATTATGATTTTTTTGCCATCGCGTTGGTATAGATGACTTGGATGATGATTTGTAATTGCTGAGTAACCCCAGAATGTACGTAAACTATTTTGATAAAAAGGCTAGTTAGATATCTCACTTTTGTGATGCTTCTAAGATTTGTTAACAGAGCTATATGAAATTCGATGATTTGCATTTATGTTGGATTAGTGAAGTTAGATAATACTTGCTGTTTAAATCTCATTGTTTGTGAATCAACTAAGACTAATGTAACTTCAGTTGTCACATGTTTTTGAAAAGATAAAGTTAACTTGTAATATAATTTTGCAAAAAAAATAAGTGATAGTAATTCACCACAGTCAGTACCGCCTCTCTGTCCAGGTCATATATTTTTCAAAGAAGTTGGCTTTTTCATAAACGTTTTCATTTATCAGCCAAAACAATTTCATGCGCATTTAAAAGTATCACAGTCAGCACTGCACATCGCTGAGCCTGTAGCTAGCATATTTATATTTTTTTATGAGAGACCAGAATATATCGAGTTACTCCTGCTGCTCTAGAGGTAAGACAATTTAATTTATTTGTTATGTGCACAGTGTTAGTTTTGAACAGGGCTATAGTTTTCAGTGCCTAAGGTGCTGAATATATTTTGCAGTTACTGTACTTGTTTATTGGTATTGGGAGTTGCACTGCCCAATCGATTCGTATGAAGTTTTGCCAACAATAACACAGAGTACGTACACCAATTGCACTTACAACACGCTACATGATAAAGCGAGTTTTGTATCTGTTCCACAGTTGAGACATTCATTCGGCGTACTCGTAAAGATAATCTTTTTTAAAGAACGTTACACAGTTCCAACGATACTTGTATTCTTTCAAAAGGAAGCAAAACTAACACCTATAACTCAAATTAAAAGAAAGATTTTTTACCTACTTGTTTTATTTTTATTTTTTTACTTATGTGCACAATTAAACCGAAAGACACGTATAGGTTTTCGAGAGTAAACAAGGAAACTTATATTTCATTCTTTTTTTTTGTGTTTAACGAACTGCTTTCGAAGCTTGTATTTTCTTCACAAATGTTCTTACCAACGTTGTCTTTTTTTACAATTACTGCGTCTCCATTCACTAACCGTGAACACTTAAATGCCCAGACTAACAGCGAATGACATATTCTTTTTTAAGGATATAACCTCCGGTAGGTATGCTTTGGTCCCGCCCGTGTAAAAGGAGGCGGGGAGTATTGTGTTGTGTTGTCAGTATACAGGGTAGTCCATTGAAAGTGACAGGGCCAAATATCTCACGAAATAAGTATCAAACGAAAAACCTACAAATAACAAAACTCGTCTAGCTTGAAGGAGGAAACCAGATGGCGCTATGGTTGGCCCGCTAGATGGCGCTGCCATAGGTCAAACGGACATCAGCTGCGTTTTTTTTTAAATAGCAACCCGCACTTTTTATTACATATCGGTGTAGTACGTAAAGAAATATGAATGTTTTAGTTGGACCACTTTTTTCCCTTTGTGATACATGGCTCTGTAATAGTCACAAACGTGTAAGTACGTGGTATCACGTAACAATCCGCCAGTGCTGACAGTATTTGCTTCGTGATACATTACCCGTGTTAAAATGGACCGTTTACCAACTGCGGAAAAGGTCGATATCGTGTTGATGTATGGCTATTGTGATCAAAATGCCCAACGGGTGGGTGCTATGTATGCTGCTTGGTATCCTGGACGACATCATCCAAGTGTCCGGAGCGTTCGCCGGATAGTTATGTTTATTTAAGGAAACAGGAAGTGTTCACCCACATGTGAAACGTCAACCACGACCTGCAACAAATGATGATGCCCAAGTAGGTGTTTTAGCTGCTGTCGCGGCTAATCCGCACATCAGTAGCAGACAAATTGCGCGAGAATCGGGAATCTCAAAAACGTCGTTCAGAATGCTACATCATCGCAATAGGGTGTGATACATCAGTTCAATTTTCTCGAGACAGGTGACTGGTGACAGATAAGAGACCTCCACTGACGTCTAAAGAAATTTCAGTATGTCAGCTAAATTTCATATGGAGCAACATATTACGTAATATGCACCAAATGCAAAATCATAGCGATCCCTATTTTTCCTTGTAAATGTTTCCAAATTTCTCTTATTGTTTTACTTACATCCAAATATCACAATAACTATTAACGAAATGATGGGCGCCTCTTGAAGAAGCTGACATATACAGCTGTAAGTAACGCAAAAATGTTTTTTTTTAACCTAATAGTTGTGTAAAATCGTTTGAGATTGCATGGGGTGCGCCCCAATTCTGTCATCGCAGCTAGTCGCCGACCTGCCGAAAACGGCTGGCCTCCTCTTCCGAAGAGATTAATGAACTCGCCCAGCGGTTTGGAAGAGAATTGGTCACTGCCCATCAGCCACTGTGTCCTGCACGAACTCTAGCACATACGTTGCCGGTAATGGTGGGTAATCAAGGCCATCAACAATGACTACAGACGACAATGTCCGCGTAATTGAGCAATTGATTAGCAGACTTTGCTCAGCAGATGCGCATCTCAACAGGCAGTGCTCATTCTATCGTCCGTTATTGTCTTCAGGATTGGAAATTGGACTCACGTCAGCTTTTGCAGTCACTTGTCACCTGCTCACAAAGACGCAGCGTTTACGTCGTCTCCGGATATCTTTGAATGTTAATCCATGGGAGGCAATGACATCCTAAGCCGCATCATTAGGAGTGATGAGACATGAGTCCATTGTTTCACAACAATAAAGAGAGCGTCTATGGAATGGTGACACACCTCCTCGCCTCCATGGAAGAAATGCAAAGTGGCGCCATCAGCAGCGGTCAGGGCCATCGTTCTCTTCGACTGGTAAGGAGCTGTCTACACATAGTTCATGGCAAACGGCGCAGTCATTAATACCAGTTCGTACTGTGCAGCACTGACATCGACAGGCAACGTCATAACAACGGCCGTGGAAAATAAGCGAAGACATTGTTGTCCTGCACGACAAAGCAGCATCCCACACAACGCGCATGACACATGCTTTTCTTCAACGTTTTCGACGGGAAGTTTGGTATCATCCGCTATACGGCACTGGTATCGTACCACGCGATTTCCATCTTTTCGGCAAGATGAAAGAACATCTGGAGAGAAAACAGATTTTCCAAGGACAGGGCGCTCACACAGCGTTTTTCGAGTGGCGGAGCGGATTTCTATCGTGGAGGAATTGAAGTTGTGGCAGAACTTTCCTACTTTTGTTTACAGATATCTGGTCAGTGCTAAAAAATAGTATCCTGTATCTCTGTCACTTTGAAGTGAAGTGCATTATTCAATAGAAGTTACCTAACCTGCCATGATAAGGTGTTTCGTATTATTCCTATACCTGCTATGCGTACATACTGCTTCAAAGCACCGATACGTTGAGAATTTCTCGAAAACACATCATCTGTGGTACGATTTTTTACAGTAAAATGGCAGGTAATGACGTATTTACAGTTAAAGTTTTTGGGACATCGTAAGATAAAAGGCATAGATAGATTCGCACAGAGTGTTTCAACCGTAGCGTAGTGGATAGAGACACTGTGGACTGAAAGGTTGGAGCTTTCCGTCGTGCTTCCTGCGAATATTATTTTGTTAGTCTTCACGTTTCTGCAGAACTTCTGGGGCGTTTATGTACTAGAAGCACGTTCTGCGATAGTCGATGTTACGTACGAAGTCTGTTCAAAAACTTTCCGAACATTCGTAATTTCGCGCCAATCGTATGCTGGCAGCGAAATGCGGTTAACGTCCCTGCACACGCCTGTGTTTAATGTGTAACTGCCGGAAGTTTCATTGTTGTATGTCTGTTAGTTGTTCGGTGCTGTACTGAGTAGAATGTTGTGTCGCACAGTTTGCGGGTTTCGAGATAGCAGATTTAGAGGAGCAACGTGTTTGCATTAAGTTTCTCGTGAAACTCAAGAGAAACTTTACAGAGACACACCAAATGATGCAGGAAGCCTACGGTAACGAGTGCTTAAACTGGACTCGATGTCCGCCTCCGTAGCGCAGCGATATCGTTACCGCCTACCACGCAAGGAAGCCCGGGTTCGATTCCCGACAGAGGACTGGGTCTTGTGTGTTCTTCAACATCATTTTCATTATCACTGACACGCAAGTCGCCGAAGTGGTGTCAACTAAAAGAACCTGCAAATAGGCAGCCGAACCCCGATGGGGATATCCCGGCCAATAAATACCATACGATCATTTCATTTCACTATAATCTAGAATTAAATTTTCACTCTACAGCGGAGTGTGCGCTGATATGAAACTTCCTGGCAGATTAAAACTGTGTGCCGGACCGAGACTCGAACTCGGGACCTTTGCCTTTCGCGGGCAAGTGGTAGAGCACTTGCCCGCAAAAGGCAAAGGTCCCGAGTTCGAGTTTCTGTCCGGCACACAGTTTTAATCTGCCAGGAAGTTTCATTTCACTGTACTCGATGTTACGAATGGCTCGCACGGTTGAGAAATGGCCGGATGGAAGGTAGGGATGACCCTCGTTCAGGCCGCCCTTGACGTCTACCGATGACGCTCACATCAGGAATGTCGACGAAATTGTGATTGCTAATCGAAGACTGACTGGCCGAGAGATTGCAGAAGAATGTAACATTTCAGTTGGATCATGTCATGAAAGCCTGTGAGAAGGAAATGGCCTGAAATGTGGCGGGACATTTAAAGGCTCTCACATCAGGGTAATGCATCTACATCTACATCTACATGACTACTCTGCAATTCACATTTAAGTGCTTCGCAGAGGGTTCATCGAACCACAATCATACTATCTCTCTACCATTCCACTCCCGAACAGCGCGCGGGAAAAACGAACACCTAAACCTTTCTGTTCGAGCTCTGATTTCTCTTATTTCATTTAGATGATCATTCCTACCTATGTAGGTTAGGCTCAACAAAATATTTTCGCATTCGGAAGAGAAAGTTGGTGACTGAAATTTCGTAAATAGATCTCGCCGCGACGAAAAACGTCTTCGCTTTAATGACTTCCATCCCAACTCGCGGATCATATCTGCCACACTCTCTCCCCTATTACGTGATAATACAAAACGAGCTGCCCTTTTCTGCTCCCTTTCGATGTCCTCCGTCAATCCCACCTGGTAAGGATCCCACACCGCGCAGCAATATTCTAACAGCGGACGAACGAGTGTAGCGTAAGCTGTCTCTTTAGTGGACTTGTTGCATCTTCTAAGTGTCCTGCCAATGAAACGCAACCTTTGGCTCGCCTTCCCCACAATATTATCAATGTGGTCTTTCCAACTGAAGTTGTTCGTAATTTTAACAGCCAGGTACTTAGTTGAATTGACAGCCTTGAAAATTGTACTATTTATCGAGTAATCGAATTCCAACGGATTTCTTTTGGAACTCATGTGGATCACCTCACACTTGTCGTTATTTAGCGTCAACTGCCACCTGCCTCATCATACACCAATCATTTCTAAATCGCTTTGCAACTGATACTGGTCTTCGGATGACCTTACTAGACGGTAAATTACAGCATCATCTGCGAACAACCTAAGAGAACTGCTCAGATTGCCACCCAGGTCATTTATATAGATCAGGAGCAGCAGAGGTCCCAGGACGGTTCCCTGGGGAACACCTGATATCACTTCAGTTTTACTCGATGATTTGCCGTGTATTACTACGAACTGCGACCTTCCTGACAGGAAATCACGAATCCAGTCGCACAACGGAGACGATACCCCATAGGCTCGCAGCTTGATTAGAAGTCACTTGTGAGGAACGGTGTCAAAAGCTTTCCGCCTAAGATTCATCCCTGGTGGTGCATGACATCGCCCAAACCCGAAATCACTGTGCTGCCTCATCCTCCGTACTCTCCAGACCTGGCCCCTGCAGACTTTTTGTTCTTTCCAAAGTTGAAAAGTTCGCTGAAAAATTTACAATGGCAGACGAGATAAAAGAAAATTCGCAGACAGGCGCTTCGCAAGCAAGAGGCGTACCATGACTGCTTCAGGAAGTGGAAACTGCGTCGGGAGCGGTGTATGAATTGTGGATGACAGTATTTCGAAGGAGACCAGGCACAATAAGTAAAAAGTAAACGTAGACAAATTTTGTGGACAAAGTTCCGGAATTTTCTGAACTCATCTCATATACCGTGTCCCGTCTCCAAAGCCCAATTCGCTAACGGAAACCGTGTAGTGTTGCTCGGTTCTAAAGTAAACAGCGGTCGTATAATGCGTATAAGAGAGCCGTGAGCGATGGCTTCGCGGCCCGAGTAGTGCATCTCTCTGGTTATCGATCGTCGTTCGTGGTTTGGTCTTCCGATCACAGACGCTGGTCTGAGGATCTGGAAGACTGTTTAAGCATGCGCGGCGTGCCGGTTTCTCTAGATTCCTTCAAGTTTGGTTCCGGGGTGGTGCGAAGATAGTCCGCGAGGTGGCAGGTCACGCGGTTGCTAGCAGAGTGAGACAGCGAGCGGCCGGTGAACCAAAGACCTTGTAAAAAATAACTAGACTCACTGATGGCGCTGCAGTCGCGGGATAATTTGAACCTTCGGCTGGACGCCATTATAGTGGTTGTAATCTGATGTGTTGTGTAGTACTGTTGTTTATGAAGACCCTGATTCAACGTTGTATATTTGTTGGGATGTACATACAGTATTTGTTACTCGTAATTCTACTGTCTGTACGTTCCAATCAAAAGAAGTACAATGGTGAAGAGTCGTGCAGGGATTAATTGTACAAATAAATTCGAGAAAGGAACGAATATTACATTTCACAGGTAAGTGAATATTTTATGTTGTTTTGTATGTCAGTGCACTTGCTTGATAAATGTTTTTGTAACACGGTATTAGCATAATGTCCGTGCATCTATTTGCAGGTTTCCTTTCTCAAAACCATAGCTGTTACAAAAATGGTTACACGCTGTGAGGAGGCAACATTTCCGACCGACAGAATACCATTTTATATGTTCTGATCATTTTGAAGAAAGTTGGCTGATCTGTAGTGTTTTCATGGTCTAGGTTAGGTTGAAACTTGATAATTTGGTCGCGAGTTGCCAGAGCACTATGCCATATATAACGCACTTCACTAAAATCTAAAGCAAGGTAGAGTCAGAAAATATCTATTAATATAGTGGGCAAATCTTCGAGTATTTTGATGCATTTTGCGTGCATCTATCGTAAATGAACTACGAAAAATGCTAGGGGTCCAGTACGTAACTTTTGGCTACGGCAGATTCCATGTAGTACGTAAGATAAATTCATAAACAGTGACTAGTTGCTGTTTGTTCATAAATTAAAAAGTATATTGTAGTAACGTATTTAAATGAGGCATTATGTTTGTGACCTAACTCAAGGGAAGGCATTTTATAACCAAAAGCGATGTATAAACATTCGAACTCGGCGCGTCAGTTCACCACTCTAATGGCCGCCGGCCAGCTATTCAATTTGTCCGCTCTTCACAGTCGACCACTCGTGCGGTTGGGGGGGCCTGCGGTGCACCGAGGGCCGTCTTGTCCCCCGTGACTGTGCGGAGTGTTGGAGTTTCGCTGAGGAGCCAATCTGCATTGGCGTTCACAAAAGGCGGCGAGCGTTTGTTTGGTTTCGTGGCTAAAATGCTGTTTAAAACATTGTGTCCCACAGCCTGGTTACAGTAGTAGTACCCTGTTATACAGGGTGTTACAAAAAGGTACGGCCAAACTTTCAGGAAATATTCCTTACACACAAAGAAAGAAAATATGTTATGTGGACATGTGTCCGGAAACGCTTACTTTCCATGTTAGAGCTCATTTTATTACTTCTCTTCAAATCACATTAATCATGGAATGGAAACACAAGGCAACAGAACGTACCAGCATGACTTCAAACACTTTCTTACAGGAAATGTTCAAAATGTCATCCGTTAGCGAGGATACATGCATCAACCCTCCGTCGCATGGAATCCCTGATGCGCTGATGCAGCCCTTGGTGAATGGCGTATTGTATCACAGCCGTCCACAATACGAGCACGAAGAGTCTCTACAGTTGGTACCGGGGTTGCGTAGACAAGAGCTTTCAAATGCCCCCATAAATGAAAATCAAGAGGGTTGAGGTCAGAAGAGCGTGGAGGCCATGGAATTGGACCGCCTCCACCAATCCACCGGTCACCGAATCTGTTGTTGAGAAGCGTACGAACACTTCGACTGAAATGTGCAGGAGCTCCATCGTGCATGAACCACATGTTGTGTCGTACTTGTAAAGGCACATGTTCTAGCAGCACAGGTAGAGTATCCCGTATGAAATCATGATAACATGCTCCATTGAGCGTAGGTGGAAGAACATCACGACATCACCAACAATGCCTGCCCAAACGTTCACAGAAAATCTGTGTTGATGACGTGATTGCACAATTGCGTGCGGATTCTCGTCAGCCCACACATGTTGATTGTGGTTCAAATGGTTCAAATGGCTCTGAGCACTATGGGACTCAACATCTTAGGTCATAAGTCCCCTAGAACTTAGAACTACTTAAACCTAACTAACCTAAGGACATCACACACACCCATGCCCGAGGCAGGATTCGAACCTGCGACCGTAGCAGTCCCGCGGTTCCGGACTGCAGCGCCAGAACCGCTAGACCACCGCGGCCGGCTGTTGATTGTGAAAATTCACAATTTGATCACGTTGGAATGAAGCTTCATCCGTAAAGAGAACATTTGCACTGAAATGAGGATTGACACAGTGTTGGATGGACCATTCGCAGAAGTGTACCCGTGGAGGCCAATCAGCTGCTGATAGTGCCTGCACACGCTGTACATGGTACGGAAACAGCTGGTTCTCCCGTAGCACTCTCCATACAGTGACGTGGTCAACGTTACCTTGTACAGCAGCAACTTCTCTGACGCTGACATTAGGGTTATCGTCAACTGCACGAAGAATTGCCTCGTCCAGTGCAGGTGTCCTCGTCGTTCTAGGTCTTCCCCAGTCGCGAGTCATAGGCTGGAATGTTCCGTGCTCCCTAAGACGCCGATCAATTGCTCCGAGCGTCTTCCTGTCGGGACACCTTCGTTCTGGAAATCTGTCTCGATACAAACGTACCGCGCCACGGCTATTGCCCCGTGCTAATCCATACATCAAATGGGCATCTGCCAACTCCGCATTTGTAAACATTGCACTGACTGCAAAACCACGTTCGTGATGAACACTAACCTGTTGATGCTACGTACTGATGTGCTTGATGCTAGTACTGTAGAGCAATGAGTCGCATGTCAACACAAGCACCGAAGTCAACATTACCTTCCTTCAATTGGGCCAACTGGCGGTGAATCGAGGAAGTACAGTACATACTGACGAAACTAAAATGAGCTCTAACATGGAAATTAAGCGTTTCCGGACACATGACCACATAACATCTTTTCTTTATTTGTGTGTGAAGAATGTTTCCTGAAAGTTTGGCCGTACCTTTTTGTAACACCCTGAATATCATTCTGTGACCGGATTACACTACTGAGGAGATATGTTATGAAACAGCTGGATGGTCTCAGTGATTTGATATTAGTAATTTGCCCACGTTTTACTGTTCAAGCTTGAGTTGGCTGTAATTTAGTACGCTGTGCATATTTAAAGAACTGTCCTGTGCTGTTGTTGTTTTACCGTACTTTAGATATTTTGTGCTTTAAGGGGCTCCGGAACGCCTTATACTTGCAATGTTAAAATAACGCTTATAAATTACATCTTTCCTCACAAAGTATTTGAGGTAGGAAGTTGAACTTTTTACAGATTATTTATTGGAATATGGGCTACAACTTAACACAGGAATTTTACAAAATTTTAGTTCAGTTATTAAAGATGATTTTTTTTCAATTGTAATGAAAATTCACAACATTTTTTTGCAATTTTTTATTTATATATTCAAAAATATACAGTTTTTTGGAAAAAGGCTGTGTTAAATTATGCAGAAGGTACTGTGTAACATTAACTGAAAGTTTGAAACAAATATGTTTGGAAGATCCTTAGAAAACATGTAATTAATATGAGAAAATAAAAGTTTTGGGAATCGAGCGACAAAGATTGGATTAACTTTTTAGTGCATTCCTGGTCCATAGGATGGATTGTCTTCATCCTCTGCAAACTCCTCCTCCAGCTTCCTCTTGTTCCTCCTCCTGTTTACTCTTGCTTGTATTTCTAGACTCTTTACAGCCCTGTCTGCAGCCCGAAGGCGTTCCTTGTCTAAAGCAAGCATCGCTCATACCATGTTAGAACCTATCTTCATTCCCATATTTCTAAATACCTTGCACCTTACAATGTTGCCATCATTGAAAGTCGCAACAGCATCATACACACCAAAGTGGTTTCTATTCCAACAAATACAGTCTTGGGGATTCTCGACCATATAACACTATTTACACTTTCATTGGGGTTTTGAGTTTTTCCGTGAATACACTTTTTCAACAGTTCAGGTGCTGCTAAGTCTCTGAAAATAGGTTTTATCACCTCCATTATTGCATGAGGCAGACTATGCTTATGAGTGTACACTTCACCAGTTAGCAATCCTTTGTTATATTTACACCAACTGTCTTCTTCTTTGGGACACAAGCTATGTTGGGGATTTTCATCGTCTTTATTGTTTACAGTAATAACACATACCTTTGGCTTTCCAGCATTTCTCCTTTTCTTAAAAGCCTTCAGAGGATTTCTAATAACTTTACTTTTACTCATTATTATACTTCAACAAAACAGAGACTCAAGAAACAGAATTAATTACGAATATTTTCGAGATAACGACAGAGTAAATAAACATGAAACAATCGACAATCACACCAGCGATATATATTGAACCATCACAGGTTAGCCACAACACATACTTTATCTCACATCACTAAAATGTACCTGATGAACACGGACGTTAATAATAACACCATTTGACAGCAGTTTAACAGCGCCACAGTGGGTCACGCCCATGTAGAACACATTTCAAAAAAAATTTAAAAATAGTTGTAGTCTTCGGAATTGAATAAATTATATATCTATTAAAAGGTAATAGTCTGCAGATTCAGAAAACGCAAAAAAGTAAAAATTGAACTTTTCATGATTTTGAGCCTTTCTGGAGCCCCTTAAAGGGACATTCTTTTTCTCAACCATCACGTAATGATTAGCTGGGTGGATGATCACTGAATTGTTTATAATTCTAGTAGGATTAAATGGGCTGAGCCAGTTGCTTCTTCCAAAGCGAGGAGGTGTTTGTGAACTAGTTGTTTACTTGCTGAGTGCGTGTGGAATACGAGTACGGGCTTAAACTATTTGCGCTGCTGTTGATCTGGAATCTCCTCCTCTCCCCTCTCTCTGTCTGTTTCCCACTCTCCCTCTCTCTCTGTCCATCTCCTCCGCCATTTGGATCCATTTTCTCCTAGTCCTCCGCCTCCCCCCGACCCCCCCCCCCTTCCCCTGCCACTGCCTGTCCATCCCCTCCACCCTCTTCTCTCTCCACATTGTCACGCTAACCCTTATAGGACGTTGGCGGTTCTCATTCCCACACTATTTCTTTCCAGATCGTAACTAACACGTG
This sequence comes from Schistocerca nitens, assembly GCF_023898315.1. Classification (NCBI taxonomy): domain Eukaryota; kingdom Metazoa; phylum Arthropoda; class Insecta; order Orthoptera; family Acrididae; genus Schistocerca; species Schistocerca nitens. The sequence continues at coordinate 1,156,925,025 of NC_064614.1, read as the reverse complement.
TACCAAATTTGGTTGAAATCGTGCCAGGGTTTAGGATGAGCTTTTTACCCGTGCCCTTGACGACGCACGCACGTGTCAAATACAATTTACATATATTTAACATATTTCACACGTAATTGTACAAATATTTCACCCATACCTTTAGCGGATTTCCACCTGCAATTTCATTTTCGTGCAACTTAATCTCCTCAAGTATCTGCTGTACAACGATAAAATTTTGCACATACATCCAGCGGTATATGTGGTTACTATCTACGAATACAGTTAATAATAACAAAGTAATAAAGTAAAACGTCATGCATCGTGCTCCAGTTTTTCACGCATCTCAGTGTTTATAACATCGTATCTCCTGAACTAAGTATCATGCAGTGATATAATTTCGCTGGTACATTTATTGATATATGTGAATACTGTGTCGAGAATACAAGTAATAAAAAAAAAACTTCATGATTCATGCGGCAGTTTTACTACATGAACAGCGTAAATGTAGTAAGACTTTTCTCCTTTCATCATTTTGACGGAGTTGTCAACGAGAAAAAGTTTCGTAAGGGTTTGAAATTATTTGTGAAGTTTGTTGCAACTCACTAACAAGGGGAGGCCGCCAATTGTGAAATTCAGATTCGATTCATACTGCGCATAATAAAAGCTCATGGCCAGAGGTGTAATGTGGCAAAGCACCAAGATGCACTTCTCAGCCGTTGTTGAGAAAATCAACAGTTAAAAGAAACCGTTGCGGTGAAATACTCTCTATGATTAGTAGTTTTCTACCGCGTCGGGTTTGTAATCCGAAGGTCGCCGGATCGAATCTCGCACCATGCAACTTTTTTTTTAGTATTTGTTTTTTGTAATTCAAATGTGTATACACACACACACACACACACACACACACACACACACACATATATATATATATATATATATATATATATATATATCAGTTGCACCAATTATGCATATAATAAGTTGTTGAAAGTCGTTTGTCGTGGAAAAACTGGCAACTTCGAACATCATTACGTTTTACGCAAACAAAGTTGTATTTCACAAATGTTATTAATTGTCTTCATAATGTTAACCACGTATAGTTAACGGAAGACGTAGAAACGATATTCCGAAACGAATACGTATAGCGTAAGTCAAACGTTCGAATTAGAATAGAGACCCCACGAACACAAATTCGCTGTGGCAGGTATGAAATATAAACTCCGCTACTCGCTCGTTACACTTGGACAGATGTTGAATGGGCCGAAACGAGCCGCCGCATAACAGCGTAGTTGCCTGCTAACTTCGAAAGAAGGTAGATGCGGTCCCTAGCGCAACTTATAACATCGTCGAAAATCAGTGCGGACGGGAGAGCTTTGGTACACTCTGTTAAAAAAACAGAAATATGGAAGCGGTACAATTGGAGAGCGATCCGCCTTCACCAACATGCATAAGAAATTCATTAATAGTTTATATATATATATATATATATATATATATATATATATATATATATATATATATATTTGAATTACAAAAAACTAATAATAAAAAAATTGCATGGCGCGAGATTCGATCCGGCGACCTTCCGATTACGAATCCGAGCGCTTACCGCTGCGCCACGATGCTGTAGAAAACTACTAATCGCAGAGAGTATTTCAGCGCAAGGGTTTCTTTTAACTGTCGATTTTCTCGACAACGGCTGAGAAGTGCATCTTGGTGCTTTGCCACATTACACCTCTGGCCATGAGCTCTTATTATGCGCGGTATGAATCGAATCTGAATTTCACAATTGGCGGCCTCCCCTTGTAAGTGCTCTCATTCTCAAGTAATGGATGAGTGAAATATGTCTATTCGCTCGTCATTGGCTACACTGCTGTATCATCCCCCCATCCCTTTGATAGATACGTAGTTCTTACCCACATAACAATGACGTCCAGATAATGTCATGTGAACCAAGCTTGGTTCATATCGGTCGAGTGGTTTAGGAGCAGATTTGAAACATACATACATACACATATACGTACCTCCATTGTTATCATATGTATGAATGTATGGATTCACGATCAAACGCAGCGTTACCTTGGAGACAGTGTAAGCCAGGGGCGGGCAAACGTTGCACGCGGCTCATGAGCGCACAGCGCTGCACGTGTGCTGCTCGCGTGCAGTCGTCGACCGGGGCAGTGGCGACAGCCGGCAGGTTGGGGCAGTGTCGTGCCAGGGTAAGCTGCGGACTTTGATGCGAAGCGACCACTACGTAGTGAACGTTGTATTTCAACAACCGGAAAATGCAGAGTGAAACAAGGGAACGCAGAAGTGGAGATTTACTATCTTTTAAAAAGTAATGGGAGAATCATTTTTTCTTTGTGCAAAAACGTGAAAATTCGAAATGTTTAATATGTGGCCGTATTCTCGCTGGTCAGCGGAAGTTTCGTATTGAAGGCCATTATAATAAATTTCACAAGGACGAGAACAATTTATTGTCGGATTCTGAGCGGATGGGGAAATTGGCTGAGCTTAAGAAGAGCGATCTGACGATAGTAAATGAATCTGTCGTAGTTGCTGTGGTCACGAGAGATCTGCGACTTTCTTTCGTCATGTCTCTCATTTAAATGATTTAACAATTTAAGGAGCACTGTTTTCAGTTTTTCAGGACAACAATAATAGCCCAGCGGTACGTGCAAGTTATAAGATTGCGCTTAATATAGCGAGAGCTGGAAAACCATTTGCTGAATTAATAAGTCTCGGTTAAGAGCAAACATCAGTGATGAAAATTTACGTAACTGTTTGCGTCTGTCTGTATGTAGAAATTTTGTTCCAGATATTAAACGTATTGTAAACCCCATCTGCGATAATTAAACAAAACGTATCCTAGGTTATAGGTACTCTTTCAAACCATGATTTCTTTCAAGCAGTCCTACTAACTTTATTCCTTCATTCAATAAAGCAAGCTAGGAAACAAAACGCATTACAGAGGAAGGAGCGGAGAGAAGGTATGGTGGGGAAGGGAGATAAGCGGGTGGCCGGATTGCCCCTGTGTGCACGCAGAACACGTGTTAACTGCACGCGTGAAAGTGCACCGCACACGTGCAGGATTCCTGCCCGCCCCTGGTGTAAGCGGTTTTGGGACAGCGGTATAAATGCTCTGGTTGCGCTGCGTCCACGACACAGCCGTAGGCGGCCAGGCAGTGGCGGAAACAGCATCGCATCAGGTCCGGACCTGCCTGTGGGAAGGGACGAGAACGGGTTCTCCCGGCCGGTGCAGCTTTTTCCGCGCGGGACCTGCAGCGTGCGACCGCGTCGTCGACATGCGCGTCGCAACGGCGGACTCTCACCGCGCTCCCGCACCATGTAACTGCCCTGTCTCCTGCTTTACTGCACCATCATCACTTAAACAGCACTTCCTGCCCTATTTTTCTCCCTTTTATGTCGTCATACGCTTTTACTGCAGCGTACACGTACCTGCTAAGAGTGTACATGTTTATGTTTTAGTTACGACAAAGAGGCTAAAATATGGTTCTCACAGATTATGAAGGTTACCGCCGTAATTGCTGGAACGAGAAACGATTTCGGCGTTCGGGGACTGGTCTGCCTTATGCAAACAAACTCTATTCCTTCCTTGCCATCATCAATATCATGTGATTTCCGCCACTGCAAGGAAATAATGTAGAGATGGGCATTGAAATTTCGACTTATACAAGGCACTATGGATTAATTTTTATTTCTCCCATGCATGACTGAGCACATTAGCTTTATCTTCACTGACTTCGTTGTTTATATATGCGTAGAGAAACTTTGTCAGGCTATAACAGCTTTTAAAGACAGTTCTTATAAACAAAGCCGCATACTATTTTTATAATTTTAATCCATGGTCGGGAATGTAGTTACGGACTGTGATACACGTTAGGAAAGGAAGTTATGTAACACACAAGGTTTGTGTTTAAGGTATAAACCTATAAAGTTAGTCCCTTGCATGAAACCAGCTACAAAAGACAAAAAACAAAGCAACAGCTAGCCTTATGGAAGATACATTAATACATTTTGTTCTCTTTATATGTCTAACCGTCCAAACAAGTGTAGCATAGGTTACCATGCCGTCCAGTTCACCATTTTCTGATGTGCATACCGTTACGATACAAATACGAGATTCTGAAGAGGCAGTGATGGAAGAACCGGCCGGTGTGGCCGAGCGGTTCTAGGCGCCACAGTCTGGAACCGCGCGACCACTACGGTCGCGGGTTCGAATCCTGCCTCGGGCATGGATGTGTGTGATGTCCTTAGGTTAGTTAGATTTAAGTAGTTCTCAATTCTAGGGGAGTGATGACCTCAGCAGTTAAATCCCATAGTGCTCATAGCCATTTTTGAGTGACGGAAGAAAAGTTGGCAAAGTCTTGGAGGGAAGTTGAGTGCCGCCTAGACGTTCTGCGGGCAACAAACGGAGCATACGTAGAAGTGCAGCCATAAAAAAAATTTACAATGAGGTGACGAAAGTCATGGGATAGGCCTTCTTCCTAGTAATGTGTCAGACGTCCTTTTGACCAGTGTAATGCGGCAACTCGAAGTGGCTAGACACAACTTGGTAAAGTCCTCCGCAGAAAGTACATGCCATGCTGCCGGTATTACCACCCAGAACTGCAGAAATGCTGCTGGCGCAGGATTTTGTGCAAGAACTAACCTCTCGATTACGTCCCATAAAAGTTCGATGGGATTGATGTTGGGCGATCTGAGTGGCCAAATCATTCGCTCGAACTGTCCAGAATGTTCGTCAAACGAATCGCTTATAATTGTGGCCCGGTGGCATGGAGCACTGCCGTCCACAAAAATTTGATCGTCGTTTGTGAACATGAAGTTTATGAATGGCTGCAAATTTGCTCCAAGTAACCAAATATAACCATTTCAGTCAGTGATTAGTTCAGTTGTACTCAAAACACATAAGGGTTTTGTTTCAGTCAGAAAATTGCAGTTTTGGTAATATTTTGTATGTCGCGCGGAAAATTAAAGCTTTAATAACATCTGAGTAATAGTGGGCAACATCTCTGCCAAACAGGTTGCGCTGCGAGACACTGTTAGTAGAATCTTTGTGAGTGGAATGCAGTCTTGGCGAGGGAGAGGAGGGGTCGATATGGATGTGATGGAATGAGATGTGTTTAGAACGTGCTGTGTGCTGGCAATTATTTTATTATATTATTTACATTTACGGAGACACATTTCGTAAATTCATTCAGAAGACTTCGAAAGGTACTGTAATAGGGCATTTGCCGAAACGTCCAAGAATGCTAATTAATGTGGTCAGGGATTTAGAATTGGTGATTTTTGTGAAAAAGCAACAATGTGTGATTTACTGATACTTCTTCAAAGATGGATAACATATGTGTCTGTGAGAAAGTAAAGAGAATTTGTTCAGGTTTTTGCACTATCAACCTTAAGTGAACTTTTAATATTTCAAGTGTCAAAATATTTTGTCTTAGTGATGTAAAGTTTTATTAAAACAGTTACTTTATTGTTTTTCCATCAATCAGCATTCGTCTCTTGATTTCAAGTTTCAGATAGATAATTTTGCTTTCCCGATTTTGTCAGTAACACAACTTTTATAGACAATGATCACTGCAGTAATGAAATTTATTAGCACAGAAGTTTTATGGATTACTCTATGGTTTGAAGCGAGCATTGCACATGGCGTTGCAAGTATTTTGAATTTTTATTTTTTAACTACAATAGCAGCAGCTGCTGCAGTAGTTTGGAGACAGCAGCAGCACAGCATTTATTCACTGCGCAAAAAGATAGGCTGTTTATAATTAGCATGTGATACAATTAACATTTCAACGGTGACATACTCACTTTTCAGACAGGGTCTTTTTGGTACTTATTTAAATTTCATATTTTTCTCGCAGCCAGATTGCTCGTAGTATTGCTATTAGAAAAGATTTCTTAAATTTAGAAGTTTAACGCAACAGGCTGAAACTCTCGCCACAAGCGTTGCAGTGCACAGTTTCATGTAGCTTTTCTGATTGACGTATACACTGCCGATCACTTTTCAAGAATTACGAGATTACTTACGAACTTATATACGAGCTGAACTGTTTCTCTAATCACGGGTTCATCTTCACATTACCACGCAGACAAAATACCCGTAAATATTACCATACAACAAACCGGACTAGCCACATACAACCATTATGGAGCTACGAACAGCTTACACGTTGCCTTCCTGACTCCTTGGGCCGTGGTACATGGGGTCTGCACCACACTTGAACCCCACCATGAGCTTGCCCCAGCAGAAATGGGCACTCATATGACGCGGCCATGAGCTTGCCCCAACAGAAATGGGCACTCATATGACGCGGCCCCGGTTTTCCCGTCGTCTAGGGTCCTACCGATACGATCCCGACCTTAGGAGAGGCGCTGCAGGCCGGCCGAAGTGGCCGTGCGGTTAAAGGCGCTGCAGTCTGGAACCCCAAGACCGCTACGGTCGCAGGTTCGAATCCTGCCTCGGGCATGGATGTTTGTGATGTCCTTAGGTTAGTTAGGTTTAACTAGTTCTAAGTTCTAGGGGACTAATGACCTCAGCAGTTGAGTCCCATAGTGCTCAGAGCCATTTGAACCATTTGAGCCAGGCGCTGCAGGTGATTTCGTGCTGTTAGCAAATGCGTCGATATCTGCCGCAGTAGCCCATTAACGCCAAATTTCAAGGCACTGTCCCATTGCAGACGTTCGTCGTACGCCCCGCAGTGATGTCTGAGGTTATTCCATGCAGTTTTTGCTTCTCTCTTATCACTGGCAACTCTACGCTAACGTCGCTGCTGTCGGTCGTTAAGTGAAGGCAGTCGGCCACTACGTTGTCCGTGATGAGAAGCAATGCCTAAAATTTGGTATTCGCATCACACTCTTGACAGTGTGAATCTCGGAATATTGAATTCCCTAAATATTTCCAAAATGGAATGTCCCATATGTCTAGCACAAACTACCAATCGCAATGAAAGTCTATTATTACCCGTCGACCGACCATAATCACGTCCGAAACCTTTTCGCATGAATCACCTGGTTGCGAATGACAGCTCCACCACTCCACTGCCCTTTTATACACTACTGGCCATCAAAATTGCTACACCACGAAGATGACGTGCTACAGACGCGAAATTTAGCTGACAGGAAGAAGATGCTGTGATATGCAAATGATTAGCTTTTCAGAGCATTCACACAAGGCTACCGCCGGTGGCAACACATACGACTTGCTGACACGAGGAAAGTTTCCAACCGATTTCTCATACACAAACAGCAGTTGAGCGACGTTGCCTGGTGAAACGTTGTTATGATCTTTCGTGTAAGGAGGAGAAATGCGTACCATCATGTTTCCGACTTTGATAAAGGTCGGATTGTAGCCTATCGCGATTGCGGTTTATCGTATCGCGACATTACTGCTCGCGTTGGTCGACATCCAATGACTGTTAGCAGAATATGGACTCGGTGGGTTCAGGAGGGTAATACGGAACGCCGTGCTGCATCCCAACGGCCTCGTATCACTAGCAGTCGAGATGACAGGCATCTTATCCGCATGGGTGTAACGGATAGTGCAGCCACGTCTCGATCCCTGAGGAGTCAGCAGATGGGGTCGTTTGCAAGACAACAACCATCTGCACGAACAGTTCGACGACGTTTGCAGCAGCATGGACTATCAGCTCGGAGACCTTGGCTACGGTTACCCTTGACTCTGCATCACAACTAGGAGCGCCTGCGATGGTGTACTCAACGACGAACCTGGTTGCACGAATGGCAAAACGTCATTTTTTCGGTTGAATCCAGGTTCTGTTAACAGCATCATGATGGTAGCATCCGTGTTTGGCGACATCGCGGTGAACGCACATTGGAAGTGTGTATTCGTGATCGCCATACTGGAGTGTCACCCGGCGTGATGGTATGGGGTGCTATTGGTTACACGTCTGTTGTTCGCATTGACGGCACTTTGAACAAATGGCTCTGAGCACTGTGGGACTTACCATCTCAGGTCATCAGTCCCCTAGAACTTAGACCTACTTAAACCTAACTAACCTAAGGACATCACACACATCCATGCCCGAGGCAGCATTCGAACCTGCGACCGTAGTGGTCGCGCGGTTCCAAACTGAAGCGCCTAGAACCGCTCAGCCACCAGCGGCCGACCACTTTGAACAGTGGACATTACATTTCAGATGTACTACGACCCGTGGTTCTACCCTTCATTCGATCCCTGCGTAACCCTACATTCCAGCAGGATAACGGAAAACCGTATGTTGCAGGGCCTTTCTGGATACAGAAAATGTTCGAGTGCTGCCCTGGCCAGCACATTCTCCACATCTCTTACCAATTGAAAACGTCTGGTCAATGGTGGCCGAGCAAGTGGCTCGTCACAATACGCCAGTCACTACTCTTGATGAACTGTGGTACCGTGTTGAAGCTGCTGAGGCAGCTGTACCCCTACACGCCATCCAAGCTCTGTTCGACTCAATGCTGAAACGTATCAAGGCCGTTATTACGCCCAGAGGTGGTTGTTGTGGGTACTGATTTCTCAGGATCTATGCACCCAAACTGCGTGAAAATGTAATCACATGTCAGTTCTAGTGTAATATATTTGTCCAATGAATACCCGTTTATCATCTGCATTGCTTCTTGGTGTAGCAATTTTAATGGCCAGTAGTGTACCTTGTGTAATCGATACTACCGCTATATGTACACATGCATATCGGTATCCCAAGATTTTTGTCACCTCAGTGTAGGAGTTAAGCTACCATTTGCAAGAAACCACGTAGCGGTATCTAGAACAGTTCCATAGAAATATTTCCAGCCAGAGAAAGACTTTACTTTCACCTGGTACGTTCACCGCGCCGGCTACCTGCGAAGATTTCCCTCGGGCAGATGTCGGCAACTATCACACCGCGCAATGGAGGTGCGCGGCCGTACATCGTGGCCGGCCGTGCACCGCGCCGACTGCAGCGGAAGCCGGTCTGCTCCACCTACGTGCCGGCGAGCCGGCGGGTTGGTGTCCGGGCATCGCACCCCTGCGCTGCGCTGCCGCCCACGAGACGGCCGCGTCCTTTACGAGGTGCGCCGCTGCGGCTGCGGTCTGGCGGCAGATTTCGCGCAATTAACGAGCCAGTAGCGGCGGCCGCAACCGGCGAGCGCCGCCGCCGCGGAACTGGTTTACGGCGCGGGCGGTGGGCGAGCTCGCAGATGCGATACGATGCGAGAAGTCCTCCGCGCCGCGCTACCGTGACAAATTCGCGCCGGCCGACAAACACGCGCGACCTTGCGGTGTTCGCCCGCGGGCGCCGCCGACTGTCCGGCAGGTGCCACACCGCCCACCAACTAATTGGCTCGATCCGCGTGAACACGCGCCGTATTAACGACGCCCACGCGGAACCCGTTCCCAGGAATCTGGCCGCTCGTAAAGAACGTCACGTCGCCCGCCGCCTTTCCCGGCCGTCCGCTTACGACATATTTCCATTTTGTTTGTTCTCCCGAAGGCAAGTATGCGAGGCGGCATGCGCGACCGCTCGACCCGCGAGCTCCGAGGTGCCCGGGCGACAAGCCGAACCTCGCGGCCCAGCAGCCGTGGAAGCCCAGAAAATCAGACCTTGCTGTTTTCACTTGCAGTATAATTACTGTGCTACGACAGAGAGGACACACATATTCAAAAAATACCGAAAAATTGAACAGTAAAGCAGTACTGAAATCAAACAAGTCAAGGGCCTTAGTTATATATAAAGCAAACACCTATTAAAGTCGTGTACTGAGTGTCAAGGTTATAGTTTATTATTAATATCCTGTCTTCTGTCACAATATTTTTAGTAACACGGTTTTATTGGGTCGCTTTTTTTATCAGTATTTCAGTACAAACTTTACAATAGATTTTAAACTAGTGATTAAAATTCTTCTGGGTATTATGCCGCGTCATTGCTAAAAACTGACAACAATAATAAACTAAAACCGACGTTTTGGCAGAATTGCAACGGCCTTCCTCAGGGCACGACTGGTTTTGCATGTGGATAGGTGCTGTGGTGTCACTGCCAGACATCACACTTGCTAGGTGGTAGCCTTTAAATCGGCCGCGGTCCGTTAGTATACGTCGGACCCGCGTGTCGCCACTATCAGTGATTGCAGACCGAGCGCCGCCACACTTCAGGTCTAGTCTAAAGAGACTCACTAGCACTCACCCAGTTGTACAGCCGACTTTGCTAGCGATGGCTCACTGTCTACATACACTCTCATTTGCAGAGACGACAGTTTAGCATACCCTTCAGCTACGTCATTTGCTACGACCTAGCAAGGCGCCATATTCAGTTACTATGTCTTCTGAACAGATAATATTGTGACTCATGTACGTCAAGACCGACGTTCATCATTAATGGATTAAAGTTAAGTATCAAACTAATTACGTCCGCTTTCCGAATTCTAATTCCTTGTCATGTTCCAGACCTCACGCCAGTATAGTTCTTCCCTCCTCACGCCAGCCTCCGTGAGCTAAAACGCGTGCATTTCGGCCTCCTCTAGTAACACGGTGTTGGCTCCTCTACCAACACAACAGGTGCTACTATTTACTACACACTATCGATGTCTGACGTCACTGTTGTAAAACATTTAATTCACCCTTGTAAGAGGTATGCGATGTATGCGCTGCCTGCAACAGGCAAGACTTACGAGAGTCTCTGACCAGAGAGCAGTATGTAGTTAGTTGTTGCTTGTCGCTAGTCGACAGTAGTCTGCGTGAGTCGGCAGTAGTCGGCAGTAGTCGGCGCGTGTCTGCGCTTGTCTGCAGTCTGCCCTGGTCGGGACTCTGGAGGATGAGTATTATTGTTGAAGGTAAAGAAGCAGCCTTGCGCATATCTAGTAATGTATGTTACCTGTCATCCAATTTCTTTTAAAAAATGCCCCAATAATAATTTTTATAATATAAAGTAATATTTTTTTTAAAAAAAGCACTCATTTCAATTTAAAGAATATATACAATGCAAGATCATTCCTTTCAAGAATCACAAATAATATAGGTCAGCATTGCACGAAGCTGTGCCGAAAAATTTTTAGGTAAGAGCAGATATATTCGCAGTTTTTATTGAGGTAAGAATTTTTTTTTGTTTTTTTATTCGGAATGCAGGGCCGAGGCGCAGCGCTGCTGTCGTCATAAAATTTACCAGGTTATTGAATTTTTTTATTATTTCCGGGTTTACGAATTGAATTTTGTGGTTACATTAAATGTGAATGCATTTCTGCACGGAGATTATAAATGGGCACCAATTTTGTTCAGAGGTTACAATATAATTAAAATTCATTTAATTTTAAATTATTTTGTGGGGAGGTTACAGCCTCTAATATGACTGGCTAGTCATGACGTAAGGGAAGTGGAAAGAAAGAGGCTATTCGTGGATGTCCATGTCGTCAACGATTGGTAGCTGTCCGCCAATCAGCGTTCGTCTTCTGGTCGGCAAGTTTTCCTCCTGGTGTGCGCGGAAGTGGACTGACAGTTGCTCTACAGCTGTTTGTGGAGATACGTCCGTGTCCCGTGTAGCTTCTGCACCGCGACCGCTCGCGGCCCTTTGGACTGGAATGGCCGGCAGCCAGGACGCCGGGAGTTTGTAGCCATCTTCTCTATTGATGTTGTCAGGCTGCTTAATGATTTCGATCGCCTCCCGTATTTTTCGTTCTCGCATCCACGATTCTTTCGCCAGTACTCGGGCTTCCTGGAACCTGACAGATTCTCCACAGTCACGGTGGTGTTCCGCTATCGCCGATTTATTATTTTGTTGTAATCGTACATAGCGTTCGTGTTCTGCTACTCGTAAGCTCGCAGGTCTCCATGTTTCTCGTATGTAGGCAGCTCCGCACTCAGACCGTAGTTCAACACCTGCAGTGTTAAGATTGTTGACTACATCCTTGGTGGAACCTATCATTTCGTGGATCCTGTGACTGCTTCGAAAGATAGGTTTTAAACCTCGCCTAGCCGTTCACTAACGCCTTTTACATATGGTAAGTGTAGCAGTGGAAGCTTCTCTTCATTGCCTTCTTCTCGTGTTCTGCTACCTTTCTTATGATGTTGTCATCATAGCCGTTGGCACAAAACGTGTGTTGTAGCTCCTTTAATTCTTCTTTGATGTTATTTTCATCGCTTATCCGGTAGGCTCGGGCGGTTAACGTATGCAGAACAGAATACTTTTGAGCTGGGTGGTGGTGGCTCTCCGCGAGCAGGTACCAATTAGTGTGCTTTGGTTTCCGATACACTTTATGTCCCAGTTTACCTTCGGCAGCTCTGTATACTTCCACATCCAGAAATGGCAAGGTACCATTGTTCTCAGTCTCATGTGTGAACTTTATATTTTTGTGCAGGCTATTTAAGTCCTGGAAGAAGTTTCCCAATTCCGCTTCCGCTTCACCCAGGAGACTTTTAATCACTATGACACCGGCCGCGGAAGCCTACGTTCTTATATCAGTGATTTTAAACTAATTTCCCGATGAGCTAGAGACCTGACATTTTAAACACAACTCAGAACTGACTGAGAGTGCAACAGAAATCCCTTTCTTTTCGGTCTGTTCTGTAGTGGCTGGGGGCGGGGTAGAAAATGGCTGGTTAACACCTGACATCTCGGCTACCCTGTAGGACCGCCATGTAGAATGCGTTCCATGCCGTTGTGAGCTGAAGGACTCGGCTGAGTAAAGAGAGGGGTGGTGGTGATGTGTGCACAGGTCTACAGAGGTGAAGCCATTTGTCCCACGAGAAATGGACAGTTTTCAGGGATATGGGATGAATGACAATTCGAAGTAAAAATGTTTAGTAAACATGGGCTCTAAAATGCGTACCTTAGGACCTATGAGCTCTTCTTCATCTTCGGTACTGTGAAAGAAATATCCTTCCCTACAAGCCCTTCTCTCTCCTTGTCTTAGGAGGAGGTAGTAGGGGCCACAACAAGAAAGAAACGCCCAGTAACCATGGCATATCTTAAGTTATTCTGAAATATCAGGTAGCCAAGATCGATTGTAAATCTTTTATTGATTACCGCTTTCGACAGATCTGTGCTGTAAACATCAGACCTTTGTAATATATTAACAAAAGTTCACGATCTTTACAAACTTGCAAGTCACATAGTGATGCTGCATCGTTTTAGAATATAAGGCAGCAAGGAATATCAGCATGTCAGACATAAAATACCACAAACATAAAACATACATAGTATTCTTCTGACGTCATTCAATTAACACCACAATGGCGACTGACCATAAAAAACTTTGAGTTATGTTGTGTAGTGTTATGTGAATGAGTGCATTAGATAAAAAAAAATGGTTCAAATGGCTCTGAGCACTATGGGACTTAACATCTGTGGTCATTAGTCCCCTAGAACGTAGAACTACTTAAACCTAACTAACCTAAGGACATCACACACATCCATGCCCGAGGCAGGATTCGAACCTGCGACCGCAGCAGTCGCGCGGTTCCGGACTGAGCGCCTTAACAGTGCATTAGAATATCACCACAAAAAATAATGTGTGTTTTATATTTGTGGTATTTTATGTTTGACATGCTGATATTCCTACAGCCTTTTTTCGTAAAGTGACGCAACATCACTATGTGACTAATAAGTTTGTAAGATCATGAACTTCTGTTAATTTGTTACAACATCCGATGACGGCACAGAGCTGTCGAAACCAGTAATCAATAAAAAGGTTACAAGAGACCTTGGCATACCTGATATTCGAGAATAATGTAACAATTCAGATCGTCCCAGCTGTTGACACAATGTAAAACATATGTAGCATACCTTACGACGTTTGAGCTCTCGTTCCGTAGAAGACAGCTGTTTCAGGGCAGATTGTGCTCATAGCTCTTTAGCTATGTACTTTACAGCCGATATTTGCTGAATATTTTTTTCTTGCTTCGCCATATACCACCTCTCAAAATATGGAAAGCCCAGATAAAGAAGTGCACATAGCTATTAAATACTAATGTTAGAGCCGCGCGGGATTAGCCGAGCGGTCTGGGGCGCTGCATTCATAGACTGTGCGGCTGGTCCCGGCGGAGGTTCGAGTCCTCCCTCGGGCATGGGTGTGTGTGTTTGTCCTTAGGATAATTTAGGTTAAGTAGTGTGTAAGCTTAGAAACTGATGACCTTAACAGTTAAGTCCCATAAGATTTCACACACATGTCATCTACTAATTTTAGAGCTCATGATTGTTCTTGTCGTACCCCTAATTATTTTCCATTTCTCCTCGGATACCTGTATATATACTTACTTAAATAAAAGCACAATCTCATCTAAATGTTGAAAAGCCATTGAGAAATTTCACACACGCAAGACTAAAAAGCACAAAATAATTATTTAACTAAAAATTAAAATTTTAGTACCACACGTTTTTAAACTGGACGAAAAAGTATAAACAGCATACAGACAGTCGTGAAAATCTGTGCTTGCGAGTTTTAAATAGCTGTGACAATACTCTTAAGATTTAAACGAAAAACGTGGAGCGCATGCAACAAATATTAGGAAATGAAGTATTTATGCATCAGTTGTATACTGCAGTACGCCCCACGTTTTTCGTTATAAAATTTCAAGTATTGTCACTGCTATTACAAATTGACTAGCACAATTTTTCAGAACTACCTCTATGGCATTAGCGATCTGTATGGCCCTAGGGGAAATGATTTCTACTTTTTGGTCTGTTTTTTAAAAACAATGTATTAAAATGCATTTTTATTTAAATAACAATTTTCTAATTTCTGTACAATGCGTTTCGGAGCTACAACTCCCGCTTTCAAGGACTGTATAGACGTAATGGTCGTTTACATCTGCTTCATGTTATTACCTAACAGTAACACAACAACAAAGATTTAGCGAAAAGAACTATCTCGGGAGGGAGTAATGTAAGAAAGGCTAGAGCAATGAGAGAAATAAAACATAGTTAAATTATATCTGCGTCTGACCACATAACATTCGTCTCTTGCATTGGTGGGAAACCTCCTCATTTGCACTTACATTTTGAACGATGTAATAAAAGTGTTATGACTGAAAATGGAAATATATATATAACCTCCTAACCTAAGAGCAAAAGGTACCCTTTCTTCTACTGTACAAGCCCTACAACAGAAGTAGGCGCTACTCCATTGTCTTAGAGTGGTCCGATGACGGCACAAAACGATCGTTGCTTGATTAAGTACAAACAATTCGGCTTGCTAAGCTTGTTCTTCATCTACTTCTTCTTTTTTTCTTCCCTTCATGGACTAGGTTTACAGCCGGTTCTGTCTTCACCGAAGCCAGTCGCTCTACGGTCTTCCTTCATAGCACTTTCCTACTGGTTTATGATTGATTACTTGTTTAACTAATGTGTCTTGCCCCTTTCTGCCGATATCTAATTTTCCATTTCATGCATCCTCGATATATTTTTCCATTCACAGAATGTATATTAAGTTCTCCCCTTTTTCTTATTCTTCAGTCGTTTCTGCCAACTAGGGACCACGTCAGTTCAACCGTCTTTTTTGCCGAGCATTAACTGCCGCCCAATGCTTTTGCATTCATTTCTTACTTCTTTTATCTCTTGCCCTACGCTTTCCCTGTCTTCAGTTTCAGCCTGCCTTGGAATCCTTTGTGTATTAGTAGTTTTTCCTTAAAGCGGATCATGATCTTACAGATCTTTAGGAGAAATTTCCCCTTCTGGTAGATCATTTTCAACTTCTATGAACCATGCGTCTTAAGTGTTCTTATCTTGAAAGTGTGTAATATCGTTTTAGATACCCTTGTAGGGCTTATTCGCGTCAGCGGCCTTATAAGGCAATCTGACCTTAGAGGGCAATCTTTTTCCGAATCGGGTCACTTATCCTCTCTACATGGTTACATATTTCGTGGTTATGATGCCTCCAATACTCGCTGTTTTTTTTTATGAGACGCTGCATTTTTCTCAAAATCTTCCATTATTTGGCCTCAAGTTACTCCATTAGACTTTTCTTGTTCAATTTAAATCTACCGCATGAGGAGCCTCCGGACAAGTAACAGTGTAGTAGTGTCTAATATTGGCGTTTAACGATAGCCAACAACGTTTCCATTCGTTGATGGTTTGGGTTCATTTTAAGTAGGAATCCTGGTCATGATAAGAGTGGGGTGCCTTGATCTTCATCTTTTTCGTTCTACAGGAGATACATAGCTTAGCACTTAAGGTCTAGGTTATCAAAAATCTTCTGCTATTCACGTAGTAGCGCACTCTCACACGTGATATCGGGAGGTGGGATGTGACTCAAGGTCGATCACAAATACCTGGTAGCAGATCGCACTGATCCACAAGCAGAGCACATTGATTCGCTAAGAAGAAAAGTGTGTAGGAGTGGACATTCCCGAAGATAGCTAGGGTAGATAAATTACATTCAGTTTACCAGCTGATGCACCCAATTTGTAGACAAAAATAACGTACGGAAAAATGGAAAGGGAAATTAAGGATACATTAAACGATTTTGCCTTAAAACAGGTAAAGGTAATAGGGAGACAATTCTGGCGATCCGCTTTATAAGTGAGGTAAGGTGTAAGATAAATCACGAAATTTCATCGATGTCATCCCAGGAAACCCATTCGACAGTGTAAAATGGTGCGATATACATGAAATTCTGAGAAATATAGGTACAAGCTACAGAGACAGAGAGGGCTAACAGAATATGCACACGAACCAAGACGGAACAAATAGCTGTGTGGTCAAGACAGCAGTGTTTAGATTGGAAATATCGTAAGTCATGAGTGCAGTCTTTCTGCTCCACAGTTCAAAAACGAAACAAAATGACAGAAATAAACGAAAAATTCAGAAGGGATTAAAATTCAGAGGATAATGATACCAATCGGCAGAATCTCTGATGAGGCTGCTATCTTCGGACGAACGTAAGAGGTGTAGCAGAAATAAGGTAATCGGTAAAAGCAACATCAAAGCTGGAGACCACGAAGCAGACGAAGTGAAGGAAGCAAAACTACGAGCGAGGCAATTGGGGTGAATGAAGACCAGAACGGGCATAGTGGACATTCTTCGCTAAAGGCAATCTGCTGGTGTCAAAAACACACCTGAATTTCAGGAATACATTCTGAGAATCTATAGAAATAAGGAATACCAACAGCCGTGTTTTTTATAAAATAATTGCGCGACCAGTTTTGTCACTACACTAGTGTCAACTTAAGGCCCTATGCAAAATGAATGCTGATATCCAACCCTCGGAGCCTTAGGACGGGTGCCATATACATTCACGGGTCTCACAGATTCTGCTTACTCGATGTGTACACTCCAGCCATCTAACAGCAACTGCGAAGATAAGTGGTTGATACAAATAAGAAATCACTACAACCAGCAACATACACTCCTGGAAATGGAAAAAAGAACACATTGACACCGGTGTGTCAGACCCACCATACTTGCTCCGGACACTGCGAGAGGGCTGTACAAGCAATGATCACACGCACGGCACAGCGGACACACCAGGAACCGCGGTGTTGGCCGTCGAATGGCGCTAGCTGCGCAGCATTTGTGCACCGCCGCCGTCAGTGTCAGCCAGTTTGCCGTGGCATACGGAGCTCCATCGCAGTCTTTAACACTGGTAGCATGCCGCGACAGCGTGGACGTGAACCGTATGTGCAGTTGACGGACTTTGAGCGAGGGCGTATAGTGGGCATGCGGGAGGCCGGGTAGACGTACCGCCGAATTGCTCAACACGTGGGGCGTGAGGTGTCCACAGTACATCGATGTTGTCGCCAGTGGTCGGCGGAAGGTGCACGTGCCCGTCGACCTGGGACCGGACCGCAGCGACGCACGGATGCACGCCAAGACCGTAGGATCCTACGCAGTGCCGTAGGGGACCGCACCGCCACTTCCCAGCAAATTAGGGACACTGTTGCTCCTGGGGTATCGGCGAGGACCATTCGCAACCGTCTCCATGAAGCTGGGCTACGGTCCCGCACACCGTTAGGCCGTCTTCCGCTCACGCCCCAACATCGTGCAGCCCGCCTCCAGTGGTGTCGCGACAGGCGTGAATGGAGGGACGAATGGAGACGTGTCGTCTTCAGCGATGAGAGTCGCTTCTGCCTTGGTGCCAATGATGGTCGTATGCGTGTTTGGCGCCGTGCAGGTGAGCGCCACAATCAGGACTGCATACGACCGAGGCACACAGGGCCAACACCTGGCATCATGGTGTGGGGAGCGATCTCCTACACTGGCCGTACACCACTGGTGATCGTCGAGGGGACACTGAATAGTGCACGGTACATCCAAACCGTCATCGAACCCATCGTTCTACCATTCCTAGACCGGCAAGGGAACTTGCTGTTCCAACAGGACAATGCACGTCCGCATGTATCCCGTGCCACCCAACGTGCTCTAGAAGGTGTAAGTCAACTACCCTGGCCAGCAAGATCTCCGGATCTGTCCCCCATTGAGCATGTTTGGGACTGGATGAAGCGTCGTCTCACGCGGTCTGCACGTCCAGCACGAACGCTGGTCCAACTGAGGCGCCAGGTGGAAATGGCATGGCAAGCCGTTCCACAGGACTACATCCAGCATCTCTACGATCGTCTCCATGGGAGAATAGCAGCCTGCATTGCTGCGAAAGGTGGATATACACTGTACTAGTGCCGACATTGTGCATGCTCTGTTGCCTGTGTCTATGTGCCTGTGGTTCTGTCAGTGTGATCATGTGATGTATCTGACCCCAGGAATGTGTCAATAAAGTTTCCCCTTCCTGGGACAATGAATTCACGGTGTTCTTATTACAATTTCCAGGAGTGTATTTATCAACTGAACAAATTATTTATCGATACAAAGTACAAAATTAAAGCCCCTTTTCTTGGTCTGAATGTGGAGACTAGTATCAGGAACCACTGCAGGGGCTGTGTTCCAGATTTCCCGTACATACTTAGTGCTACCCCTTCGAAGTAGGGTCAGGTCGCAAGTTCATAACTAGTTTTTGGGCGTACGTCTATCTTCAGACGTGTTAAATTGCATAATAAGAAACGTGTGCTGTCAGTTCAAAATATGATTAGCTGCGAAAATAATTTCAAGTACACTGCTTATTACTTCGTTAATGGTGGAGCCGTTGGGGGAGGTGGTTGCGATCTTCTTCAGAAGCAGACCGAATTCGCATCATCGCCAAGGAGACAGACATATTAGTTCAGTATCAGTTCCGCGAAAGCTACATTTTACGGGATACTGTCTACAGGAAATATACCCAGAGCCATTTGTCGCGAAATCTCGTAACTATTTTTTCATCGCGCAACTAGTACGAATTAATGCCATCCTTTCCCCACCCCTAACTCAGGTTCTGGCACGTTCAAGGCAATGTTTCTTTTGTTAGAGCCTTTATTTATTTTTATGTGTTTGTGTGTGTATTTAAATGAGAAAGGACGAATCTACTGGTATTCAGTTATTTCTGGATCTGTGAAACGCACTGCAAAACAAGGCTGCCGTATCTCAAATAACGCCTGAACTTATCCTCACTTCCTACAATAGCCATAGATAGGAGGAAAATTCTTCGCTAGGTAAGATTTTATTATCATCGATCGTTTACCGTTCTCCTCCTTAGGTGCCTTAATTAGACTTGTTTTATGCACAATGTGATTGACGAAGAACAGATGAAACAGCAATTCATAAATGGGTGATTGCTTTCATACACGGTGTAACTAGCGTTAAAAATTTCACATGTCGTAGCATACGGTGGCGCTCTCCGTTATTTTTACCTAGGGTTTCATACTATCGACTTCAAATAATGCGAAAATCATCATTATTAGCGATATCTTCAGCTCCTCATTTTTCTAAGGATACTGTCGGCTTTTTCAGACGCTATGCATTTTATCGGACCTGAATTAGGAATTGTTAAATATTTATACACACTTTAACATTCAACCACACAAATTGTTAAAAACTTGAATACTCAGTATTAACGTCCCACAATAATAATGTGTATTCAAGTTTGTAATATGTCTATGTTTCTCCAAGAACTGATGGAATATTCTATAAATAACATAAAGTATTGTCTTGTTGCTAGAAATCAAGAACAGTTTAAGAGATTGAGAGGTACAACTGATGTATTTGAGTTTTAAATTAATACCAATCAATGCTCAAATAATTTTTATTGGTTGGCTTTACTGATTCCGACTACTCAGTCATTTCAATAGCCCATAATGTTTCTTGGCGGACGGCTGCGTCTGAGAGGGGAAGATGCGAGCATGTGCAGGGTCCTACTAGAGAACTCTAGGATATATCTACTTCTATCAGACTCTGACGGAACCGTTATAGACTACTGATAATAAATTAAAAGTTGAAACGAATATAATCACTTACTGATAGAAACGTTCTAGTCAAAATTAATCACCTCACGGGCGCTCTCCCCCATACAAAAATAACGGCTTATTTTGTAAGGAGAATTTCATGTAGCCGCTATTCTTCTGGAAATAACAGTTGTACGGTTACATTAATTTCATTTCCTATTTCTATGTTCGCTGCTAGTTTCGGGGGTCGCTGTCCGAGTCTGAAACGCTCATTCTCGTTGAAATCAGCCAAGTTTTTACGCTGCGAGCTGACACCATCACTGTCGCAGTTATACCCAAATAAAGCGTAGGTATGGGTCATTCATTTCCAGAAGTGGGTTGCTATAACAATTTCATCACGTCACGATCGCTTAAATATATAACACAGACGTTCACTTTACCGGTTTCGGAAAGTAGTTTCTATCATCAGTTGTCATTAAACTAAACTAAACTCAGTCCGAATAGGCCTTGGAACCCCCAACGATACGACCGGCCGCCGTTTCTTATAGATATACAGGTATAACAAATACGGTTAACTATTTCGGATATCGTGAAGCCATCTACGATATTTCAAGGAATGTACATCATATCGTCACAGTATTGGAGGTTTCAGTAAATATATATCTGTACGAACCTTTTTTATGAAGTAATCAGTTGGGATTACTTCATAAAAAAGCTTCGTACAGATATGTACTTACTGAAACCGGCAATACTGTGACGATATGACGTACATTCCTTGAAATATCTTAGATGGATTCGTGATATTCAAAATAGTTAACTGTATTTGTTTCACCTGTATATCTATAGGAAACGTTTCGCATATTAATGGAAACTACTTGCAGTATGAATATCTTTTATATACGAGATGGTGAAACGGACTGTTGCACAGGGTACAGAAACAAACATTGTTGGTTAATGTCATAATTATTTGTATTTTTTAATCCGGTAGAGGGAGTAATCGCTCTCAGCACTAGTGTAATTGCCCATAACATGGGGACGAACGTAAAAAAGTCCTTCCTGGGCTATTGCTAATTCATTCCACTTACAGCAAGCGCACAATCTGAAGCCAGATGATTATCCACTCATTGTACAATTTTAGCAGGGGTACCCACAACAGAGTCAAATTCATCCTACATTTCCGCCCTCTGTGTTGTTTACAGATGAACGTTCGGGAGTGAGAAGCAACGTTTTGGAGTGCTGGGGTTTCCAGCATCCATTTTGAATGCGGTTAACCTAGATGCCGCATTTCCTTGCGCTCATCAATTGCTTTTCTGAGTGATTGCGTGGGCAATAACGTTGGTGACATTTCCTTGCGCTCATCTATTGCTTTTCTGAGTGATTGTGTGGGCAATAACGTTGGTGACTGTTTAATTCGACCATATCTCCTACATAGTCCATTATATAAAGGGGTTATTACAGTCTCCTCGTCAGGGCATTGTCAGAGTTGCTAGATGACGTGCCACTCGCTACAAGACAGCACATATAGTTCCTTCCAGATGGGGAGCCGGCACGTTTCAGTCAACCCGTGGGTCGGTTCTGGAACGGACAGTTTACAGGGAAGTGGACTGGCAGTGATGGTCTAGTAGCATGGCCTACTCGATTCACTGATTTCACCCCTCTGGACATCTTTGACTGACGAGAGATGTGCAGCCTTGTTTACAAAACTTCTGTTGATTCGGAAGAGGATGTGGTTGCCCGGATAGTGCAGCAGTAATACGAATTAAGGACACTCCTGCAGTCTTTGACCGAGCTAGACAGAACGTGACACACCGGTGTAACCTCTGATAACAAGTCAATGGTGACATTTTTGAACCACTTCTGTAGTTGAAGTAATTGTGTAGTGTTAATGTTTTTGTCTCTTGGTAATAAAGAATTAAAACTTGCTTGTGTTACGTTGTGTCCTCACAGTACAACACGTTAGAACCCATGCAAACCTCCAATAATTTGTTAGTATAATTACCTTTCATCCAGAGAAAACTTCCTCTACCGCTTTCAAAAACATTAGAGGAACATATTTGTTTCGCTATCTCGTGCTACCTCCTCGGTTTAAATACTTTCGTCATGTACATTCAAGCGACTGCGACGTAATAAAATTATGCAGGGGGCTTGGGAATTCCGATTACAAACTTCTAAGTCTTGTAGATGGGACTGATTACATAGTATTCTGAATAGGAACCGGTGTTCGGAAACTCACCGATTCCGTTCTACGGCACTGCAACAGCGGCTCGGAGCACGTTGTGGCACACAGTCTCAATCCCACATGGCGTCTCTTCGATTTCTAATGCAAAGGCCAGGGCTCGTGTCAGCAGGTCTTCCTCCGCTCCGTCTCTACAAGAGTCTCGTAAATCGAACTTTGCAAGTGAAGTGACATTAGGTGACCGTCTGACGTAGTACATGTCATCCTCTCTATCCTAATGCATACCAGGACAAGCAACTTTTGGCACTTTTTTCTTTCCCTCAGCAGACGTGGATGTATTAAGCATCTGAATTGAAACCGTCTTAGAACGGAAACTGTACGTCTCCGGACGTGGGTTCCTGTTCAAAATATTATATACTCACTTCCCTCTACAAGCTCTAGAAGTTTGTAATAGAATTTCCAAACACCCTGTACACAGGCATTCATGAAGGTCATATATCGGGTGATCAAAAAGTCAGTATAAATTTGAAAACTGAATAAATCACGATATAATGTAGATAGAGAGGTACAAATTGACACACATGCTTGGAATGACATGGGGTTTTATTAGAACCAAAAAAATACAAACATTCAAAAAATGTCCGACAGATGGCGCTTCATCTGATCAGAATAGCAATAATTAGCATATCAAAGTAAGACAAAGCAAAGATGATGTCCTTTACAGGAAATGCTCAATATGGCCAACATCATTCCTCAACAATAGCTGTAGTCGAAGAATAGTGTTGTGAACAGCACTGTAAAGCATGTCCGGAGTTATGGTGAGGCATTGGCGTCGGATGTTGTCTTTCAGCCCCCTAGAGATGTCGGTCGATCACGATACACTTGCGACTTCAGGTAAAGCAAATAATCGCACGGACTGAGGTCTGGGGACCTGGGAGGCCAAGCATGACGAAAGTGGTGGCTGAGCACACGATCATCGCATGAGATCTTTCACGCGTCTAGCAATACTTTGTCGCTTTTTTTTTGTTCTTATAAAACCCCATGTCATTCCAAGCATGTGTGTCAATTTTTACCTCTCTATCAACATTATTCCGTGGTTTATCAAGTTTACAAATTTATACTGACTTTTTGATCACCCGGTACTATCAGTTGACAATACGTCAGATAATTAATCATGTAGAGGATTTGTCTCATCGAAGACTCTTGATGACAGGGACACAATAGGAAGAAGACACACCAGCCAGTGGACACATATTTGTGTATTTGAATATTTTTCTCTGGACACAGTACACGTGTGGCACTGACAACAAGTCCCTTTCCTGCTTGGTGAATACGAAGTAATACTTTAAGTAGTCTATCTGACGGAGTCATTCGTATTTTAAACAGACAGTTGACGTCATGCATTTTGAAGGATGTCGCGCATTTACCTTGAGCATCTGCGTGTGTCCGCAGCGGCAGCAGCAGTAGGAGAGGTACTCTGGAGGCAGTGGGGGCGGCGAGTCCTCGGAGAGGCGGCGGTAGTGCGCGCGGAGGCGGCCCATCTCTATGGCGGAGCCCGCTCCGCCCCCGGGGCCGGGCAGCGCCGCGCCGCCCCCGCCGCCCCCTCGCCGGTGCCGGAGGCCGCGCAGGCGCAGCCGCCAGGACCAGCGGCGCGTCGCGTAGCGCGCGGGGCCCGCCGCCGCCGTCGCCGTCGCCCTGCGCAGCGCCGCCGACACCAGGCCGCCCAGGACGCCGCCCCCCGCCCCCGGCGCCGCCGCCGCCACCGCCACCGCCGCCCCCGGGCCCGCTCGCCGCTGCGGCAACGCTCCCGCGGGCGCCGGACGCCCTTCCGGAGGCGAGTCCGCGCCGTTGGCTGCCGTCCAGCGAATTGTTGCGTCTCGCAGTGGGCAACGGCGTCGCCAACCGCCGAACCACTGGGCTCTGCGGAGCGTCACTTGCAGTCTACGCAAACACTCACGCCTTAGTGGGCGAAATGTAGCTCAGTAACAGCTGGGCTAGATTCACAATATCCCGAGTCCGTTCAGGTAGCAAGAAATCGTCTAGAAAGAATCAATCTAAGCTGTCTCTTTGTATGTGACAACACTATTGAACTTTAGCACCTTTAGCAAGAATGGAACAGTGAAATTCGAGGGACGAGCTGCGGATGCACTGGCAATCTACACGTCCACGAGAATCCTTTAGTTACAAGGAGAAAAACGTATCCTGTACACAGGAGAAACCAGACACACGCAATAACTTCACAATTGCCACAGCCACCGTAAATTTCGATGCAACACTAAGCAACACTTAACAACTAGTAAACACTGCACGATCCATTCACGAGGGCTACACAACAGAAATGTACTATTGTTGAGAGGTTTTTCAGCTGGTGGTAGGTGAAACCAGACACACGAAGATTTTGAACATTACAGTTGCCACGCTGTCTGTAACTACTGGTAAAACACTCTTTAGCACTCAATAACTGGCAAAAGCTGTACGGTTCACTGCTGGACTTTTGACATTGCATTCACAACGGAAACCACAGCTGGATTCACTGAAACAACTACAGGGACTCTCTATCCTGATAATATCACACCAGTAGACGTCAACTGTAGTCACTGTAGCAATACAACGGTAACTTCTTACTTTTTGAAGTTAAAATCGCGGCAGTAGCTAGTAAACACTACATGTTGCGTTGGAGCGGCCTTCACATTCCATTTAGCCGAGCTACATTCCGGTAACCAGCAGCTGCACTCGTCGACGTACCTTCTGCCACGTTTTTCAACACTATAAATTAGAAAATGATATCACAGCAAGAGATTGAGCCACTCACCGTAGTCTACGTTGAATACTATCGATAAGCTGCTACATTTCGGCCTCGAATCCGCGCCAGGGTACGCAGCACACGGTAGAAATGCCCTTGTGGCATTCCATTTCGGCGCACTGATTGCGGGTCAGGTGTTGACGTATCCACGCGCAACAGGTTACAGTGCGGATTGCGCGCTGCGATGTCTAGTAGCAGACTGCCAGCACGGTGTCTGCGGTCGACGATTCCCACGAGCCGGCTGGCGTCCTTCGAGGAGCCCCGCGACCGGACCGCGCCTGGAATGCAGCTGTACCGACGAGAGCCCAGCGCCTTCTCGTCTCGCGTGCCTGCGTTCGTGCCCACGGCCTCGCCTGCTCCCTCTCTCGTTCTGTCTCTCTCTTTCTCCTCGCGCGCAGCTGACGAGCAGCCCACTGTGGCTCCGAGCGCCTCGTAACAACTGACTGTGGAACGCAGTGACGTGTTCGGGTTACGGGCGCGCAGTGTTGCCAACGCCTGCCGCGCGGGTTACTTTCGGACCGGAGCTGACGTCACGAAGCGCCGCCGCGTAGCGCGGGGATTTCAATGCTCGATGGCACAGCAACTCCTCCGGCGTAGCCACCGTCGCGACAGCACCACCTGTTGCTGACGCACTCTCTGCTGCGGCTTTCATAAATCAGTTGTAGCAAGGGAGTAGCTGCTAAAACACGGTTAACGAATAACCCAAATATGTTGGGATGAATCTTCCAGACGCACTATTTCAACTACTGGCAGTGAAAGAAGATAATCGTATAAAATAAGCATACACACTCAAGTCTACCATTTCTACCAGTGAAAATACGGAACACCTGCAAAACGCTGTGAGGAAATGATCAATAATTTCTGAAGTACTGTGTTAACACAACATTAGGACGACGGAAACATGACAAATGTACTTTGCTTTATAACAACATTAATTAATACCCTAAATGAAGTCCAGTTACAAACCCTTCATATTGCTAGAATTTTATGTGCATCTACA
Source organism: Schistocerca nitens (assembly GCF_023898315.1). Taxonomy (NCBI): domain Eukaryota; kingdom Metazoa; phylum Arthropoda; class Insecta; order Orthoptera; family Acrididae; genus Schistocerca; species Schistocerca nitens. The sequence goes on along the minus strand of NC_064614.1, from coordinate 1,156,898,831 downwards.
TCTACATACATACTCCGCTAGCCACGAAACGGTGTATGGTGGAGGGCACAATTCGCGCCAAAGTCATATTTCCCCCCTCTGTTCCACTCGCATATCGCGCGAGGGAAAGACGACTGTCTGAACGCCTGAGTACGAGCTCTTATTTCCCTTATCTTTGAATAAAGTTGGTGGTGATAATATATGCTCTACATCCTCGGCGAAGATTAGATTTCGGAATTTAGTGAGCAGCCCCTTCCGTTTAGCGCGCCGTCTATCTGCAAGAGTGTCCCACTTCAAACTTTCTATGAGATTTGTAACGCGATGGCTAAATGTACCAGTAACGAATCTTACCGCTCTTCTTTGGACCTTGTCGATCTCTTGAATCAGACCCACCTGGTAAGGGTCACACACAGCCGAACAATACTGTAAGACTGGACGAACTAACGTTTTGTAAGCTATTTCCTTTGTTGAAGGACTGCATCGCTTTAGGATTCTACCAATAAACCGCAATCTAGAGTTCGCCTTACCCGTTACTTGTGTAATCTGATCATTCCATTTGAGATCATTTCGAATAGTCACACCCAGATACTTGACTGATGTTAGCGCTTCCAAAGACTGGTCATTTATTTTGTACTCGTACATTAATGGGGATTTTTGCCTTGTTATACGCAGTAGGTTACACTTACTAACATTGAGAGATAACTGCCAGTCAATACACCACGCATTTTTTTTTCCTGCAAATCCTCATTGATTTGTTCACAACTTCCGTGTGATACTACTTTCTTGTAGCCTACAACATCATCAGCAAACTGTCTAATGCCGCTGTCAATACCATTAACCAGATCGTTTATGTAAATCGTAAAAACCAGAGGACCTATTACGCTGCCCTGGGGCACACCTGAATTTACTCTTGTTTCTGTTGAAGTTACGCCGTTGAGGACGACATACTGCCCCTTGTCTGTTAGAAAACTTTATATCCAACCGCATATGTCATTGGATACACCGTAAGCGCGCTTTTTGTATTGTATTAGTCCATTAACTTTCGGGCATGCAGCCGCACAAATAAAATTTCTTCCACTGATATTTCGGCCACGTATCGTCCGGTCATCCTCAGAATGAGTCGCACGTCTGCATGCCCGAAATTTAATGGGCTATTCATTACGTCGCTGCTGACTGAATTTGGTCACAAAACTGCCTTTTGCGTGACAATGTACCGTTCAAGCTTACACATGAAATGTTTAGGTTACACTTAAGAATCACTGCACTGGCAATTACGCCATCTAAAACTTTTGTCTTATCACATGACCAGTAATGTTTCATTTCTGAAAGCAAACGCTCAGTTCCTGCGTTCGACACCAGGATTCACAGAGCAAGTTCTACAATATTAGGCATTTTTCTTTCAATGCTTTAAATATTTCAAACCATCTATTGCGCACTTCTTCCTTGGAATCGTTCCAGGAACTTAATTTTTCAACTACAACCGTTTTGGCAATACAATGTTTATCAAACAGTTCTGCACTATTGACTTCTACACTTCTTAGTTTCTGCATCAAAGGTATAGTTAATTCTGTATCACTCCAGTGTAGCTCATTTTTCACGATGATCCAACAAAGTTAACTATAATCTGAAAACTGCTACCCCGCGTAACCAAATATTTAAGTGCTGTATTATCAAATGAATCAACATAGAAATAAAACCTACCGTGAGCAGCTTGATCACCGCATATAATTCCTTCAACATACCCTTAATCTTAAAACACATAAAATTATTTTATTTCCTGATTTTTTTACCTTTGTTACGAGAAATTCGTAACAAGACAATGATTCTGCAAGGCAGACATCTTATTTTCGATTTCTCCATTGCTTAATTCAAGAAGATTAATCTGACTATACGCAAACCACAATTGTAATTCAGATTTCTCCTTGTTCAAAACTCTCATTCAGAGAGGAAAAGTGATTTTACAATAGGATATAAGTTCAAAATTCTTTCAAGAGCAGGAAGAAGTGTTTGGTAATGCCGACATCTTGTACTGCTGTAAGCTAGCAACTGACGTTAACTGACATTTAAAAAACCGCAGTATCCTTTGAGTCTTTCGACACTTCCAGTATAAATATGGAAATGAATAAGTGTCCAAATTCAGTCGCAAAATCGCTTTCCTTTATTCCCATATGGCCTGTTTCGGGCGATATGTTCCTCTTTAGTTCATTTGCTACAGTTACAGAGTAACGTGTTGGAGATGGGCAGCTGGTCCGAAACTGGACATATGGAAATAACGGAAAGCGATCTGGAGACTGAATTTGGGCACTTTTTTATAAGTAACGATCGCAGAAAATCAATGAAGACGAATATGTCTAGTTTCCATAAAATATTGAATTAATTGTAAATTTTGCAAACGATATTCTCTATATCAATTGGCAGCTTTCCAACGCTGTTTTCGCACTGCTGTTGATGATATGTGCCATACAGTCCACATCAGTAAGCAAATTCCTATCAAGACCTGATTGTAATTTATCAAACTATATTCTGCCACCTGTCATTACTCCGCCAAACATACTGATCGCCTTGTCAGCAGATATACAAACACTTTTTCTAGGTAATGATCATGCGGAACTAACATTACAATTTAGATATCAGATAAGGATAATAATGTTCAATAGAAATACAATATTTTTTTGATGCACCCCGCTTCTTGGAATGAAATGTTTAACTAATATTGCAAGAAACATTGTTTATTTGTGACTACTGATCTCAGTGGATATACTTTCAAGATCTTCGTTAAGAAGTTGTTTGCACAACGGAGTTAATACATTGTGAACAAGGGCTTCAACTTTCGTTCGTTTGCAACTAAACGTTTGCAACGTTTGTTCTGCAGTCCGTGAAATTGTATCCACAGTTATGACAAATGGTACGGTAGACCAAAGTTATCTCAGCTTCAGCCAGTGCAGTTTCTTACTTTACTGGAATTTCACAAATGACGCTTTTACTCTTTACCCTCTCTCTGATACAAATTAAAGCTCGTAGCAATAACATGTGCGGTTCTCACTACATACAGCCGACTTTGATGAGATATCAGAACTATTAAGGTGAAGTACCAGCTCAACCCTCAACGACAATATTATATTTTTTTGTTAAAATCATTAATGTGAAATCTCTGTGATCTTGAATATTAATGATTTAATTTCATGATAATAATTTAATAAAACATATTTACGCTAGCAATTTTTTACATTTTCAAATGCATGTTTCATAGAAACAACGTAAGCAGAATTTCTTAGGACGTGTGAAACGAAATGACCCACAATTAGCTAGAGAAAAAGTCATGCGTTTTAGAAGTTTTTGCAACACCAGGCAGAAGAAGCCAGCTTATGGTCGTTTGATTTATCACGCTGAACTATATCCGGGCACCCACCATGTGAAATGGCAAATGTGACATTGCAAACTTTACAGTGAACCTCTGAATTAAGATTCGTGTCTTCGAGGAAACGATATTTTTCCTTTGAATTGGAAGAAAAGGTGCATTTGCGTTTAGGTATAATTTCTTAGTTCAACAGCAATACACCACATCAACTGCCAACACTAAGCAGACATCTCTCTTTATTGTCCACGGGCCGGCCGGAGTGGCCGAGCGGTTAAAGGCGCTACAGTCTGGAACCGTACGACCACTACGGTCGCAGGTTCGAATCCTGCCTCGGGCATGGATGTGTGTGATGTCCTTAGGTTAGTTAGGTTTAAGTAGTTCTAAGTTCTAGGGGACTTATGACCACAGCAGTTGAGTCCCATAGTGCTCAGAGCGATTGTCCACGGTATACGCTAAACAACGAAAACGATATGTGAGAAAACCGCCGACCCAGCTTTTCTCTCGTCGGTGTCAAGAATAGTCCGGTTTTTAATTGAGGAAAACGGTGTCAAGAAAATGGGGGACCTATTCGGGTCCCAACAAAAATTCTGGGGATGCGGAACACGCAGGCAGAAAAAAGGGGACTGTCCCATTTTTATGAGACGAATGACAGGCTTATACATACAACGATCTCGCAGGCTTTTCTGCGACATTTATTCACAGGTGCAACCATTTGTGTTCTATCGTTCCTTCGTCCCGAAATTAGTTGTTAATATTATCTTAGTGCATAGATTTTGTTTCCGCGACTAAAAGAAAGCAGATTGTTTGATCGACATGCGTTTACTTTTTCCGAGTCATCTTCACTTGCCTATAATACCGCATACAAAGTAAAGACACTTCGACTGTCAAAATTTTAACAGTGAAGTTTAGTAAAGATTCGAAGTATTCGCAACAAAGTTCCTGAATTTAGTACCCTCCAGGAAACTTCTCGGACCCAAATTGTCATCGGAACCGACTGAAGTAGAATGCTCCCCAATGATTTTACTTTGGTGTGGAGCCAGAGTCACATGAACCGTTTTGAAAGAGATAACCGTCATTTGACTGTGCAACAAGTTTTCAACAAGTTTTATTCCACAATCTAGTTTTCGACCTTAGGCCATTTTCAAGTGTTACAAGTATAAAAAATCATTAGACTTGTGTCATTAGACTTGTATTCTACTCAATTCTAATGATTTTTGATACCTGTAACACTTGAAAATAGCCTACGGCCGAAAATAGATTCTGGAATAAAACCTCTTATACTGTCAAATGGCGGTTATATCTTTCAAAACGATTTTAGTCATTCAGAGAAAGATTACGTTCACTGGCGCGACGGTACTCAGATGATGAAGTATTAGTTGGAGGCGACTTTAACCTACCCACTTCAATGAATTTCTTGCAGCTAGTAGGGACAGGCAGTCTTGCGAAGTGGTTTTGAACACGTTCGCCGAAAACTGTCTTGAGCAGCTTGTTCGACAGACCGCACACAGTGGAGATGTTTTACACCTTGCAGCTACAAGCATAGAGACGGGGATTAATGATCGTGATGTCACGACAGAGACGATGGTTGCTAAACTTAATATAACCATCACGAAGGTTAGGATCGTATTTACACTAGAAAGAGCAGAGAAGAAGCCGTTAGCATCCCACTTAGACAAAGAATGGACACCACTTAGTTCCTATACGATGGAGTGGAGAGATTATGGGCAAAGTTGAAACTGATGTGGTCAGTTTGGGGGCGATATGCAATGAACGGTAAATGAAGAAAACTTTACAAGCCAGGATCGATAAAAAAGCATTCTTTTGGATAATCGATTTTGACAGATCTATGCTGTCATCATCGGATCTTATGTTTTAAAACTTTTTTACGGTCTGTTATCCATCAGTGTTACAACTTCAACCTTAATGGGCAGCATGTTGTAAAAAAATTTTAAAGCATAGGATCCGATGATGACAGCATAGCTCTGTCTATACCTCTTACAGCATATGATCCGATGATGACAGTATAGCTCTGTCGTTACCAGTCATCCAATAAAACAATTGTTTTGCGAAAAAATTGTTGTTAAATTTTTGTGACATTTTCTTCTGTTATCAAAGTCCAAACTGATTGTACAAAGCGCTTTGGAGAAATATGTACCAAGTAAGTGGATTAAAAACGGAAAAGACCCACTGTGGCTCTATAACAACATTCGGAAACTGCTCAGGAAGCAGAGACTCTTGCATTCTAGGTTCAAACCAGAACTATCAAATAACGGCAAGTAAAAGTCAATACAAACCTGTCTATGTGTAAACCTATGGAGGGCCGTAGCATACAAAAGCTTCCGCCGCCATAGCTTAGTAAAAGCTCGAGGCGGAAGGCCGACAAAATTCTGGTCCTCTGTACAATCGTTGAGCGGGTTGAAAGCGTTGACCTGGTGGGGCAATAGAGGACAGCAAAGATACGGATAAAGTTTTAAATGTAGCGTTGAAGAAATCATTCATGCAAGATCATACAGATTCCGATAGGGGGAACGTAATATCAGTCATCCTTGGTACAGAGAGACAGTGAAAGAGTTGAAAACAAATAAGTTGCCAGGTCAAGATGGAATTACTGATACAGTATTACTGTTTGCTTTTACATTTACAGTTCCATTATCAGAAATTTGTACAATAATAAAAGTAAACCAAATTTGAAGTTAAAGAAAATTACAGACTTTTTACGAAGCTTACACGGTAGTAATAATTGTCAATATACAAGCTCTCATAAACGAGCAGTATCGTCTTTTAAGTCACACACTGCTAAAAAGTTTTTCATTTTGCAAAGTAAACGTCATTTTTATAGGATTTATAAGTAAGACAACAAAATATTTTCAATTTTTGGAATTTTTAGATTTATTGTCACTACACATCGTAAGTACTGTACGAAAATGAAAAAATAATTGACGACTATAGTATAAGGCAGGCAATAATGGTCCCGGCGGAGGTTCGAGTCCTCCTTCGGGCGTGGGTGTGTGTGTGTGTGTGTTTGTCCTTAGGATAATTTAGGTTAAGTAGTGTGTAAACTTAGGGACTGATGACGTTAGCAGTTAAGTCCCATAAGATTTCACACACATTTTTGATATAAAATCACTTAACTGGAATTTTCTTTTCAAAACTTTATCTATCTACGTTATGTACTATAAAAAAGCATTCAAAATAATTATTTGCTTATTTTTTTTTGTGTGTGAATACATGGGAACGAATGAGAGAGTGTGCGAGGTGCCGGGGCTAGCAGTGTATTTACCACTAAGTTCCACTAGAATCCACATATGTAAATCATGCTCTAAGCCCCCCCTATTCTAACTCCGACTTTTGCTGTTGCACAAGGATAAAAGAAATACGCGAACTGACTCTAATCAACCCTGCTAGTGGAGTAGAAGAGAGTTTGGCACCTGCTATAATTTAATTTGATAAATAAGTTAAATAAACCAAGGTTTCATTAGCATAGTGAGGAATGATAGGGTTGCTCTATCGATTAACAGAATGAAAGTTCTGTCCAAAATAACAATATGATTTATTAAGATTAAACACAGAATAGTAAAAGAAATACAGGAAATATTTATAAAACATCAAATTGGCTAAAATTGGAGATTCATACAAACACTATAAAAGTGAAGTTGTCCCTAACTTAGATCGTGAGGTTTAAGACGAAGTGGTATGTGGAGCCAATTCCTTTCCACTCAAATCTCAAGAGAGACACACAGCTAACCCAACAGTAATTGCTGCTACTCGAAACAGAACAAAGTTAGAAAAGGATGAACAGGCGCGCTCTGCTGAGCTCTGATTGTCACCTAGGAAAATCCCTATCTGCCGGTGCTGCGGACGTACATTACCAAACGGTCTTCTTATCTCCCAGAACACGATCTGGCGTACCGCAGGCGAGGGCTGGTTGCTTCGACGTCCTCGACCGAAAGGCGACTGCCGACTACCAGAGCACCCGTACAGGCCGAACACACAACATTCCCGCCCCCACGACAGTGGCCGTGGTTACGTTCCAATCAGCAACTCGAAAACCGGCGGAAATTCCACTCCATTGCCGGAGCACTACCATTCCACCAATGGAGATTCTTGGCGCCAATTTCTGTGCTGATTTTGCTCCGTCACGGAGCTATGCCCTGAGCAAGCCAATCACGGTTCCTATTTTGCAGAAAGCGCGGGAATTTTCCCGCCACAGCTGCCTGGGTACATAAGTCATTCCCACGCCTCGCTGGTAGCCCGCCAGAAAGTGTTTTCGCTAAGCTTCTGCGAAGCAACGGAACCTCCAGCCCAGCCGCCACTTCCGGCTCCCGCGGGTGCGTCTCCTGACAATGTCGGCGTCCGGAAAGTATTCACTCGACCCCTCACACCTGTCGGCCTACCCTTTCAAAGTCAGAAGAGCCCGCCTGTCACTGGACCACCCGGGTGGCGAGAGACGCTGCATGGGAAGTCCGCGTGTGAAGGAATAGCAACGGAACCTCCACCGCATGCAACTAGAGAGGAGAATCGTAAGATAGAAATATGAGAGGGGGCTCATGCCACCTCTCATTGCCCCTACGCCATTTTAGATTGTAATTGGTGAGCGGTTGGCTCACTTAGGAGCAAGGTAGTGAGTCAATCGCCCAAGAACAATCTTACAAAGTGACTCCACATGCCGCACTCTATAAAAAAAAATCATTGCAACTGAAAAATGCAGCTCATAGAGGGAGGATTATTTATGATGTAGCCAACTTCACCTTCTTAATATGGAACACTAACACTCACATCACACATCCATACCCAGGGAGCCCCTTCCAAACACCGATTCACACAGATATTCACTCTCTAAATATGGCCCGGGCATGTGAGCCAAATATGGAGCAATTTATTCTTTACAATCAAAGTTGTAGTGCTCCGCAATTGAATGCCCAAGATTTTACAACAATTTGAATCATGAAACTAACCTGAACTCACTCTCACATGATACTATTTAAGTTAACAATCTCTTTGTGAGCTTTCAGAATCTAATTACAACCTCCGATTCATTCTGTCTCCCTGCAGCAAGAATAACCTTTACAAAATGTTCCCTGAACTGATGGTCCATTCACAATGACAGTGGTGGTATCTGCTTCAGTTTATGGGGACTTCAGGCACACTGTTCGCATACACACAACAATAAATACAAAATACAAAAAAACATGGTGTGGAGAACAATACAGTAATTTGTAATAAGAACTACAGTGTAAAAACACAAACACATACAAGGTATAACATACATTACAAAACCAACATTAGAGAAAGAAATTTATGAAAGAAAAGAAAAAAAACAAGGTTCATGGGGCATCAAGTTGTGCATGCACATTGCACAATGTTCACGACTGTGCTGAGAATGAGGCACTAAATCACATTGTTAGAAATATTCGAAGCACTTCACACATTACACCTTACTGACATCACATAGGGCTAAACGTCGGGTGTTGTTGCTATGTTGTTGAAACGGCAGTAGGGTATGCTGGAGCATCTGCAGTACTCTGTTGAGATTGGACCAAGACCCACCCATATGATGACGGCAGTATGGTAGGAAGACACAGTGATAGGCTCTCCTCACGTCGATTAATTGTCTCTGAGGTCTACTTGTTGGGATACATCACTAGTCTAGGCCTCTTCTCTCACTGGACAGTACTTTATGTTTCCCAATATTGCAGTTCGACGAGGGATTATGGCACGTGGAGTGACTATTGTTAAAACTGCTCTCTAATAGAGAGGAGAAGTAAGAAATGAGACCATACATTTGTTAGTGTGGCACGATACTGCTTTGTGTATGCAGATCGGCCAATGCTAGTGAGTTGTAAAAACCCAAACAGGTGAGTATAGAGCGTCCCTTTCTGTCCTGAGGCACATGAGGCGCAGGTTCTGACACGATATGTGATCTTCTTCGTGTACTCACGACAACGTGGTCTGCCGCAGGGAATCCCTCCAAACGGCTACCGCGTCCGGAGAGCTAGCAGGCTGTCGCGTGTGGGTCGCGTGTCAGTGTCAACGGCCAGCCCCACTTTCGCTTGTGGCCCGGCGAGGGCTGTCTGCCGCCTAATCCCTCAGGTACACGGCCCGTGCCGTCAGCTCGTAGGACCGGATGCTCTCGCCCTTCACGTCAGGTGGGGTGCTGACGCTCTTTTCTTGCAGGTAGCCGCAGACCTTTTGTTCCCGCTCCGGCCGGCCTCCGCATTGCCACGATCCCCGTCATCTGCACAATTCTTACAAAAATCTTATGCCTAACTTTTTCCCATGACCTTCTATGTTATAATAAATTTACATAATGAAACATTGATGGTCTGTCATTTCAGACACTCTTATTTTACTTTTATTGTTATTAATCTATGGCAATCATTATAGCATCTAATCTAGACATGGAAATAATTTATTTTGATATATGTGTAGAGACCGATCTCAGTATTGTACATGGTGTGTGATAACTGATGCTATGTAATGGATGAACAACTAAATGTGCGGGCCCGCACTAATATTACTATTAATTATATAGATCGACAGTAGACATGCTCAAGAATTAACTACCATATGCCAACGATCTACATTCTATGTCTTCTAAATAAATTATATTATTATGCAGGCTGAAGTTTTACTGAGCTATAAAGAACATGCAACTATTGTACGTTCGAACATGCAACTATTGTACGTTCGCTCGCCGGTCGTCCCTCCATCTTGGGTCTGTGGTTTCATGACCTGAAAAATAACATCCCAACAGGCGCGCGACAAACACAACACTTGTGGTAGAAAACCCCCACAATATTAATCTAGTTATTGTAAAAATCCTAAAGTTTAATTTATCCTAGAATATGGTACTCTATTATTATTATTATTATTATTATTATTACTTTTTTTTATACAATACTCTTACATAATTCCTGTTACGTTGAGATGTCTCGCTGCTCGCCGCTATTGACGACAGTGATGTGTGCGCCGTACGACATGGCCTCCGAGTTCTCACTACACCTCACTGAAACTCCAGAGACTGGGTTAGCCATGGCTATACACGACAATAAATTTATAGTTGCAACTTCCTTCTCTATCTGATGCGGTTTTCGGGATCAAAGCACACCTTTCCAGAAGCAATGTAATATGACCAAGCCAGGGGTGGTTCCTGTTGAGGATTCAGTCGCCCAACACACGCCAGCTACACAGTATGTCACGAATATCCAAGTATAAGTCCCTGGTTATTCATCTGTGACAGTCACGAGCAGCACGCTAAATCCCCAACCAGCACATTGGCATGGTAGGCTTTATGCTCGCATTTCTCTCGTCTAGGGCACCATTGGAGTCAAACGCTCACAGGATCACCCCGACTTGCAAGACAACGATGCTGGCGCAGCTCTGCAAAAAAAACTATACTGCCCATATTCATCCTCGAAATCACGCAATATACCACAATCTTGCCGTGCACTGACGCGTGCCTGCAAGCATTGGTATGAACGTTTCACGAACTGGTTGTGGCCGCTATTGAGCGTATCACGACTTCTCAGAACGCTTCTAAGAGCACGTTCTTGTATGCGCCCGTTTGTGCGACGTCTCGTCACTCATCTTTATCCCTTAACATGGACACCAGATAGGAAAGGACAAAAACATTGCTCATGGAAAGTTAGTCCCTCTTATCGCAACGACAGATGAGATCCCGAACATAGACAAAAAGTTAACAGCAGTAAATTCTTAAGCGAGAAAACGCAGCGTGTTAATACTTTAACAATCTTAATCTATTAATGCAACGATTATTGTTCCCCGAAGAAAGGTTCATATCTTTGCCTATTCTAATATGTACACCACTTAAACTACTATTATTCCACGAACTTCTTTGTGTGAGAGAAGTGGTGGAGTCCTATGGACTAGCGTCAATCCCTTCTTAGACTCCCCCTCCTCTGACGTGCATTAGGATTTGGAGGTCTAATTTCTATCTCCCGGTTCTCCTGTTGTCCTTGATTTCGCTCTCTCCAATTACGGTCGCTTTGCCGTTCGTCATTCCTCCTGTCCCAGATTCCTTGTCTAGATTGACCCTGTTCCCTGACGTTTTGGTTTCCGTGTCTCTGGTTTCCATAACCTTGAATAGCGTAACCTTGGTTTCCGTAACCCTGGTTTCCTAACTGACCAGTGCGATTATGCGATCTGTTGTCGTCTTCCCTTGCTGGCCCGTGGTATTTGTTATTTTGCGCCTTCTTCCTGTCCTTTGCGTCTTGTTTATCGAAGACTACTTCGAGTTCGCGCAGTAGACTCTTGAATGCATCTATGTCAGATCCACACTTCCCGACAAGTGTCTGTTGATACCTAACTGGCAATTTAGAAAAGCAAAATTTAATGATTTCTCCGTTGCTATATGGACTATCTAAAAACTGATTCTTCTTGAGTAAATCATCAAAAAATTTGGTTGCGCTTCTATGCCCGGACACTTCCAGTTCAGGACAAAATATTATTTCCTCTTTAATCCTGTCTTGCGTTTCCTTTGACCAGTAGGTCCGCAGGAATGCACCAACAAATTCCTGATAAGTCCGACACGTCGCTGCCACGCCCCGCATCTTTTCCGCGGCTTGGCCTTCGATGTGTCCACACATGAATTCTAATTTGGCCTGGGTTGGCCATGACGACGGTAATGAATTTGTAAATTGCATCAGCCAGCTCCTCGGATGCATCGACCCTCCATTATCTTTGAATTTCTGGAATTTTAGTATCGACAGGAAGTGATTGTGATCAAAATTCTGTCCGATCCTCGCACTGGTGTTGTCACTCGTTTCCGATACTTGCACGTCTGCTGAGTGTCCTGATCTATCTTGCTGATAACTGTGATGTGCTACGTCTGTATCACAGTGGAAGTGGCATTCAGCATTCGCTCTTCTAAGTGGGCTGCAATTATTGGAGCTATTACTCTCTGTTTCTGCGTGTGCATTGTTAGTTCCGCACTCTGTCACTGGGCTAGAGCACGGCGGGCTTTTCCTCGGAGATACAATTCTGTGCACTCCATCATTGGTATCCGCACGCGCAGTGCTCGTGTGCCCGTTTCGCTCTAGTGTTGCTATCCGACTCTCTACTTCTTTCATTCGTTTCGTGATGTTCGTAACCACAATATTACCTTGAGTCTTTAAGAATGCTAGGGATTTTGAGTGGGATTGTGTTGTACGTCGCAAGCGACCTGCGAGTTGAGAAGTTACTTTTGCGATTTTCATTGCCCCTGTCGCTGCCGTTTTGGCTAGGCCTGCTACCTTTTGTGCTACCAATGACATTTGTTTGGCTTCTCCACATTCTTTCTTTATTGTTAGTAATTCCCCACGAATTTTCCCTATATGCGAAATTATTGCCTGAGTGTCCTTCTTACGCTGTTCGTCAGCTTCTTCCTTCTCCTTCTTGCGTTGTTCGTCAGCTTCTTCTTTCTCCTTCTTACGCTGTTCGTCAGCTTCTTCTTTCATTGATCGTAGGAAGCTCAGTATTGGGTTAATGTCATCAATTTGATCCTCGTCACACATGGGTGATGTAACTCTGGACACCTGGGCGCTAGAGCTCTGACGTGGCCGAGCTGGCCCCTGTCTGCTCTCGTTCGTTTGATTATAAACTTCTGCTACCGTCTCGACCTGTGTGACTGTCTCTGTTTCATCCTCTACCTCACTATCATAATCACGGCCGCAACGCTGCTCTAAGATCGCGTCCAAATCACCTTCCTCATCAATGACCCTGGCGTCCTGTCCTGCTAAAAATGTGCCCATCTCATCTCCGAACCTATTCCCGTCAGTAAACTGCCCCTTATCCATTATTCTATCCTCTTTTGTTTTAGCTTCGATCGATAATAGTCGTGCCTTACTTCTCGTTATCATTCATGAAAAACAAATTTATCTAGAATGCACAATTAAATTAATCTACTCCATATATTTTTACACGTAGACATAAAATTTCAACAACGCTGTTCCAACGCTGTAATCACAAACACAATTTGATGTGGTACAGAAACCGCACACAAATCCGACAAAGTGCGATGCGGTACGGACACCACATCAACGAAACACAAAAAAACAATGAACAAAAAAAATATATACACTGAAAACAAAAATTGTAATCATGCGCCGCTACTTAAAACTAAACGCGAAACTACCAGAAAAAAACTTGGGTATTAATCAATAAAAAAAAATTAGAGAAAAAAAATTTGAATGTTCGTACTAAGAATACTGTTTGTTAATCAGTGATTCTCAGGAAAGATCCGAGGCTAAGGGTCGCCATATTATGCGAGGTGCCGGGGCTAGCAGTGTATTTACCACTAAGTTCTACTAGAATCCACATATGTAAATCATGCTCTAAGCCCCCCCTATTCTAACTCCGACTTTTGCTGTTGCACAAGGATAAAAGAAATACGCGAACTGACTCTAATCAACCCTGCTAGTGGAGTAGAAGAGAGTTTGGCACCTGCTATAATTTAATTTGATAAATAAGTTAAATAAACCAAGGTTTCATTAGCATAGTGAGGAATGATAGGGTTGCTCTATCGATTAACAGAATGAAAGTTCTGTCCAAAATAACAATATGATTTATTAAGATTAAACACAGAATAATAAAAGAAATACAGGAAATATTTATAAAACATCAAATTGGCTAAAATTGGAGATTCATACAAACACTATAAAGGTGAAGTTGTCCCTAACTTAGATCGTGAGGTTTAAGACGAAGTGGTATGTGGAGCCAATTCCTTTCCACTCAAATCTCAAGAGAGACACACAGCTAACCCAACAGTAATTGCTGCTACTCGAAACAGAACAAAGTTAGAAAAGGATGAACAGGCGCGCTCTGCTGAGCTCTGATTGTCACCTAGGAAAATCCCTATCTGCCGGTGCTGCGGACGTACATTACCAAACGGTCTTCTTATCTCCCAGAACACGATCTGGCGTACCGCAGGCGAGGGCTGGTTGCTTCGACGTCCTCGACCGAAAGGCGACTGCCGACTACCAGAGCACCCGTACAGGCCGAGCACACAACATTCCCGCCCCCACGACAGTGGCCGTGGTTACGTTCCAATCAGCAACTCGAAAACCGGCGGAAATTCCACTCCATTGCCGGAGCACTACCATTCCACCAATGGAGATTCTTGGCGCCAATTTCTGTGCTGATTTTGCTCCGTCACGGAGCTATGCCCTGAGCAAGCCAATCACGGTTCCTATTTTGCAGAAAGCGCGGGAATTTTCCCGCCACAGCTGCCTGGGTACATAAGTCATTCCCACGCCTCGCTGGTAGCCCGCCAGAAAGTGTTTTCGCTAAGCTTCTGCGAAGCAACGGAACCTCCAGCCCAGCCGCCACTTCCGGCTCCCGCGGGCGCGTCTCCTGACAATGTCGGCGTCCGGAAAGTATTCACCCGACCCCCCACACCTGTCGGCCTACCCTTTCAAAGTCAGAAGAGCCCGCCTGTCACTGGACCACCCGGGTGGCGAGAGACGCTGCATGGGAAGTCCGCGTGTGAAGGAATAGCAACGGAACCTCCACCGCATGCAACTAGAGAGGAGAATCGTAAGATAGAAATATGAGAGGGGGCTCATGCCACCTCTCAAGTGTATGCGGGACATACGATAAAACTTAACGTCATTTTATGTAAAACCATATAAAATTGAACCGTGAGAAAATTGTGTTGCAACCACGATGCTGATGACGTATGTCCGTGTGCGCTTGCTTTTGTAAGAGAGCAGCCAGAATAAAAGTCTGAAGCGGAATAAGTTTCCGTATTAATTTAAAGAATATTTTGCATTTCGTTCTATTTGATTAAACAATAATTAAAAATTGAAATTGTAATGACATCAATGACTGTTTGATAGTGGTTGGCTAAGGCAAGTTTTGCCGTGAAAATGATATGGAAGGATCATTCGAATTGGTCATTCAGATCAATAGCCAATCAGAATTAAGCGGTTCCCGCATGCAGATAGGCAGAGAGCAGAGGAGCATCGAGAAGGTCGCTCGCTAACCTGTTTCCCAGTAACATGTCTCCGCGAAAACACTATGTAAAAATGAAGAGCTAGTGAGATCATTTCAGATAAAAAGTGTCGTGACTAAAGCGGTTTAAGTTACGAATATTTTGAGGAAAGTTTGATGTTTCTGAATAAGCTAGTTGAAATTTTATAAGCGTGTGATCTTTTGGTCGTAGAGACAAGGCCGCGTTGGCTATTCCGTGTTCTTTATGGTAATATGGAGAGCATTTCTGATACCGAAGACCACTGAAACGATCGAATGTTCAACTCGCTAATAGCGGTCGGTCAGTGACTGTAAGATCGCAAAATTAGCCAGGTCGGACTTTTAGGAATTCTGGCTTCTTTTACGTGTGATATATGTTGGATAAACAGTGAACTTTGAATGATAAAGCATTTGCATTATTAAATTCTTCCTTATGAATAAACAGGCGTTAACAGAATTTTCAAATGCTTACTGCAATTAAACTGCATTCTCCTGCCGCCAGAAATGTGTGAAAATGAACTTACAGGAACTGATTTGTAACTTAAGATAGGCGGCCTCTGCGTGGTAGGTATTAGTTAGTGGTTTCATCAACGCTGCTTTACGCTGCCTAGCGTGTATCTACTACTGCAGAGTGAAGGAACGTCGGCTGCTGACTGAATTTAGTCACAAAACTGCCTTTTGCGTGACAATGTACCGTTCAAGCTTACACATGAAATGTTTAGGTTACACTTAAGAATCACTGCACTGGCAATTACGCCATCTAAAACTTTTGTCTTATCACATGACCAGTAATGTTTCGTTTCTGAAAGCAAACGCTCAGTTCCTGCGTTCGACACCAGGATTCACAGAGCAAGTTCTACAATATTAGGCAGGACTCTTACTGTGATGCATTTTTCTTTCAATGCTTTAAATATTTCAAACCATCTATTGCGCACTTCTTCCTTGGAATCGTTCCAGGAACTTAATTTTTCAACTACAACCGTTTTGGCAATACAATGTTTATCAAACAGTTCTGCACTATTGACTTCTACACTTCTTAGTTTCTGCATCAAAGGTATAGTTAATTCTGTATCACTCCAGTGTAGCTCATTTTTCACGATGATCCAACAAAGTTAACTATAATCTGAAAACTGCTACCCCGCGTAACCAAATATTTAAGTGCTGTATTATCAAATGAATCAACATAGAAATAAAACCTACCGTGAGCAGCTTGATCACCGCATATAATTCCTTCAACATACCCTTAATCTTTAAACACATAAAATTATTTTATTTCCTGATTTTTTTACCTTTGTTACGAGAAATTCGTAACAAGACAATGATTCTGCAAGGCAGACACCTTATTTTCGATTTCTCCATTGCTTAATTCAAGAAGATTAATCTGACTATACGCAAACCACAATTGTAATTCAGATTTCTCCTTGTTCAAAACTCTCATTCAGAGAGGAAAAGTGATTTTACAATAGGATATAAGTTCAAAATTCTTTCAAGAGCAGGAAGAAGTGTTTGGTAATGCCGACATCTTGTACTGCTGTAAGCTAGCAACTGACGTTAACTGACATTTAAAAAACCGCAGTATCCTTTGAGTCTTTCGACACTTCCAGTATAAATATGGAAATGAATAAGTGTCCAAATTCAGTCGCAAAATCGCTTTCCTTTATTCCCATATGGCCTGTTTCGGGCGATATGTTCCTCTTTAGTTCATTTGCTACAGTTACAGAGTAACGTGTTGGAGATGGGCAGCTGGTCCGAAACTGGACATATGGAAATAACGGAAAGCGATCTGGAGACTGAATTTGGGCATTTTTTTATAAGTAACGATCGCAGAAAATCAATGAAGACTAATATGTCTAGTTTCCATAAAATATTGAATTAATTGTAAATTTTGCAAACGATATTCTCTATATCAATTGGCAGCTTTCCAACGCTGTTTTCGCACTGCTGTTGATGATATGTGCCATACAGTCCACATCAGTAAGCAAATTCCTATCAAGACCTGATTGTAATTTATCAAACTATATTCTGCCACCTGTCATTACTCCGCCAAACATACTGATCGCCTTGTCAGCAGATATACAAACACTTTTTCTAGGTAATGATCATGCGGAACTAACATTACAATTTAGATATCAGATAAGGATAATAATGTTCAATAGAAATACAATATTTTTTTGATGCACCCCGCTTCTTGAAATGAAATGTTTAACTAATATTGCAAGAAACATTGTTTATTTGTGACTACTGATCTCAGTGGATATACTTTCAAGATCTTCGTTAAGAAGTTGTTTGCACAACGGAGTTAATACATTGTGAACAAGGGCTTCAACTTTCGTTCGTTTGCAACTAAACGTTTGCAACGTTTGTTCTGCAGTCCATGAAATTGTATCCACAGTTATGACAAATGGTACGGTAGACCAGAGTTATCTCAGCTGCAGCCAGTGCAGTTTCTTACTTTACTGGAATTTCACAAATGACGCTTTTACTCTTTACCCTCTCTCTGATACAAATTAAAGCTCGTAGCAATAACATGTGCGGTTCTCACTACATACAGCCGACTTTGATGAGATATCAGAACTATTAAGGTGAAGTACCAGCTCAACCCTCAACGACAATATTATATTTTTTGTTAAAATCATTAATGTGAAATCTCTGTGATCTTGAATATTAATGATTTAATTTCATGATAATAATTTAATAAAACATATTTACGCTAGCAATTTTTTACATTTTCAAATGCATGTTTCATAGAAACAACGTAAGCAGAATTTCTTAGGACGTGTGAAACGAAATGACCCACAATTAGCTAGAGAAAAAGTCATGCGTTTTAGAAGTTTTTGCAACACCAGGCAGAAGAAGCCAGCTTATGGTCGTTTGATTTATCACGCTGAACTATATCCGGGCACCCACCACGTGAAATGGCAAATGTGACATTGCAACCTTTACAGTGAACCTCTGAATTAAGATTCGTGTCTTCGAGGAAACGATATTTTTCCTTTGAATTGGAAGAAAAGGTGCATTTGCGTTTAGGTATAATTTCTCAGTTCAACTGCAATACACCACATCAACTGCCAACACTAAGCAGACATTTCTCTTTATTGTCCACGGGCCGGCCGGAGTGGCCGAGCGGTTAAAGGCGCTACAGTCTGGAACCGCACGACCACTACGGTCGCAGGTTCGAATCCTGCCTCGGGCATGGATGTGTGTGATGTCCTTAGGTTAGTTAGGTTTAAGTAGTTCTAAGTTCTAGGGGACTGATGACCTCAGAACTTAAGTCGCATAGTGCTCAGAGCCATTTGAACCATTTGATAAACAGTTTTTGTGAGAAATGCTAGGGGACTTATGACCACAGCAGTTGAGTCCCATAGTGCTCAGAGCGATTGTCCACGGTATACGCTAAACAACGAAAACGATATGTGAGAAAACCGCCGACACAGCTTTTCTCTCGTCAGTGTCAAGAATAGTCCGGTTTTTAATTGAGGAAAACGGTGTCAAGAAAATGGGGGACCTATTCGGGTCCCAACAAAAATTCTGGGGATGCGGAACACGCAGGCAGAAAAAAGGGGACTGTCCCATTTTTATGAGACGAATGACAGGCTTATACATACAACGATATCGCAGGCTTTTCTGCGACATTTATTCACAGGTGCAACCATTTGTGTTCTATCGTTCCTTCGTCCCGAAATTGGTTGTTAATATTATCTTAGTGCATAGATTTTGTTTCCGCGACTAAAAGAAAGCAGATTGTTTGATCGACATGCGTTTACTTTTTCCGAGTCATCTTCACTTGCCTATAATACCGCATACAAAGTAAAGACACTTCGACTGTCAAAATTTTAACAGTGAAGTTTAGTAAAGATTCGAAGTATTCGCAACAAAGTTCCTGAGTTTAGTACCCTCCAGGAAACTTCTCGGACCCAAATTGTCATCGGAACCGACTGAAGTAGAATGCTCCCCAATGATTTTACTTTGGTGTGGAGCCAGAGTCACATGAACCGTTTTGAAAGAGATAACCGTCATTTGACTGTGCAACAAGTTTTCAACAAGTTTTATTCCACAATCTAGTTTTCGACCTTAGGCCATTTTCAAGTGTTACAAGTATAAAAAATCATTAGACTTGTGTTCTACTCAATTCTAATGATTTTTGATACCTGTAACACTTGAAAATAGCCTACGGCCGAAAATAGATTCTGGAATAAAACCTCTTATACTGTCAAATGGCGGTTATATCTTTCAAAACGATTTTAGTCATTCAGAGAAAGATTACGTTCACTGGCGCGACGGTACTCAGATGATGAAGTATTAGTTGGAGGCGACTTTAACCTACCCACTTCAATGAATTTCTTGCAGCTAGTAGGGACAGGCAGTCTTGCGAAGTGGTTTTGAACACGTTCGCCGAAAACTGTCTTGAGCAGCTTGTTCGACAGACCGCACACAGTGGAGATGTTTTACACCTTGCAGCTACAAGCATAGAGACGGGGATTAATGATCGTGATGTCACGACAGAGACGATGGTTGCTAAACTTAATATAACCATCACGAAGGTTAGGATCGTATTTACACTAGAAAGAGCAGAGAAGAAGCCGTTAGCATCCCACTTAGACAAAGAATGGACACCACTTAGTTCCTATACGATGGAGTGGAGAGATTATGGGCAAAGTTGAAACTGATGTGGTCAGTTTGGGGGCGATATGCAATGAACGGTAAATGAAGAAAACTTTACAAGCCAGGATCGATAAAAAAGCATTCTTTTGGATAACCGATTTTGACAGATCTATGCTGTCATCATCGGATCTTATGTTTTAAAACTTTTTTACGGCCTGTTATCCATCAGTGTTACAACTTACAACCTTAATGGGCACCATGTTGTAAAAAATTTTAAAGCATAGGATCCGATGATGACAGCATAGCTCTGTCTATACCTCTTACAGCATATGATCCGATGATGACAGTATAGCTCTGTCGGTACCAGTCATCCAATAAAACAATTGTTTTGCGAAAAAATTGTTGTTAAATTTTTGTGACATTTTCTTCTGTTATCAAAGTCCAAACTGATTGTACAAAGCGCTTTGGAGAAATATGTACCAAGTAAGTGGATTAAAAACGGAAACGACCCACTGTGGCTCTATAACAACATTCGGAAACTGCTCAGGAAGCAGAGACTCTTGCATTCTAGGTTCAAACCAGAACTATCAAATAACGGCAAGTAAAAGTCAATACAAACCTGTCTATGTGTAAACCTATGGAGGGCCGTAGCATACAAAAGCTTCCGCCGCCATAGCTTAGTAAAAGCTCGAGGCGGAAGGCCGACAGAATTCTGGTCCTCTGTACAATCGTTGAGCGGGTTGAAAGCGTTGACCTGGTGGGGCAATAGAGGACAGCAAAGATACGGATAAAGTTTTAAATGTAGCGTTGAAGAAATCATTCATGCAAGATCATACAGATTCCGATAGGGGGAACGTAATATCAGTCATCCTTGGTACAGAGAGACAGTGAAAGAGTTGAAAACAAATAAGTTGCCAGGTCAAGATGGAATTACTGATACAGTATTACTGTTTGCTTTTACATTTACAGTTCCATTATCAGAAATTTGTACAATAATAAAAGTAAACCAAATTTGAAGTTAAAGAAAATTACAGACTTTTTACGAAGCTTACACGGTAGTAATAATTGTCAATATACAAGCTCTCATAAACGAGCAGTATCGTCTTTTAAGTCACACACTGCTAAAAAGTTTTTCATTTTGCAAAGTAAACGTCATTTTTATAGGATTTATAAGTAAGACAACAAAATATTTTCAATTTTTGGAATTTTTAGATTTATTGTCACTACACATCGTAAGTACTGTACGAAAATGAAAAAATAATTGACGACTATAGTATAAGGCAGGCAATAATGGTCCCGGCGGAGGTTCGAGTCCTCCTTCGGGCGTGGGTGTGTGTGTGTGTGTTTGTCCTTAGGATAATTTAGGTTAAGTAGTGTGTAAACTTAGGGACTGATGACGTTAGCAGTTAAGTCCCATAAGATTTCACACACATTTTTGATATAAAATCACTTACTGGAATTTTCTTTTCAAAACTTTATCTATCTACGTTATGTACTATAAAAAAGCATTCAAAATAATTATTTGCTTATTTTTTTTGTGTGTGAATACATGGGAACGAATGAGAGAGTGTATGCGGGACATACGATAAAACTTAACGTCATTTTATGTAAAACCATATAAAATTGAACCGTGGGAAAATTGTGTTGCAACCACGATGCTGATGACGTATGTCCGTGTGCGCTTGCTTTTGTAAGAGAGCAGCCAGAATAAAAGTCTGAAGCGGAATAAGTTTCCGTATTAATTTAAAGAATATTTTGCATTTCGTTCTATTTGATTAAACAATAATTAAAAATTGAAACTGTAGTGACATCAATGACTGTTTGGTAGTGGTTGGCTAAGGCAAGTTTTGCCGTGAAAATGATCTGGAAGGATCATTCGAATTGGTCATTCAGATCAATAGCCAATCAGAATTAAGCGGTTCCCGCGTGCAGATAGATAGGCAGAGAGGAGAGGAGCATCGAGAAGGTCGCTCGCTAACCTGTTTCCCAGTAACATGTCTCCGCGAAAACACTATGTAAAAATGAAGAGCTAGTGAGATCATTTCAGATAAAACGTGTCGTGACTAAAGCGGTTTAAGTTACGAATATTTTGAGGAAAGTTTGATGTTTCTGAATAAGCTAGTTGAAATTTTATAAGCGTGTGATCTTTTGGTCGTAGAGACAAGGCCGCGTTGGCTATTTCGTGTTCTTTATGGTAATCTGGCGAGCATTTCTGATATCGAAGACCACTGAAACGTTCGAATGTTCAACTCGCTAATAGCGGTCGGTCAGTGACTGTAAGATCGCAAAATTAGCCAGGACGGACTTTTAGGAATTCTGGCTTCCTTTACGTGTGATATATGTTGGATAAACAGTGAACTTTGAATGATAAAGCATTTGCATTATTAAATTCTTCCTTATGAATAAACAGGCGTTAACAGAATTTTTAAATGCTTACTGCAATTAAACTGCATTCTCCTGCCGCCAGAAATGTGTGAAAATGAACTTACAGGAACTGATTTGTAACTTAAGATAGGCGGCCTCTGCGTGGTAGGTATTAGTTAGTGGTTTCATCAACGCTGCTTTACGCTGCCTAGCGTGTATCTACTACTGCAGAGTGAAGGAACGTCGGCTGCAGAGTGAAGGGACGTCGAAAGGAGGAAATATAGAGGTAGGTGAACTGTTTGATGAAAGTGACTGAATGAGAGTAAGGAGACGAAAGAACGACAGTCCGACAACGCTCCGCCACTGGATCTTTCGTCGAGTGAGTGGTTGTATTCGATTGATAAGCATGGAGCTACTTCATTAGCCTACTCTAAAAGGAATCTGAGTGGTATACGGTCTGGACCGGAAGACTTGCTTTTACTAAGTGATTTAAGTTGCTTGACTACTACGAGGATGTCTACTTCTAAGTCACTCATGTTGGCAAATTTTTTCGATTCGAATTCTGCAATATACACTTCGTCTTCTTTGGTGAAGAAATTACGGCAGGCTGTGTTTAGTAACAGCTCTGCTTTAGCAGATCAATAGCATTTCCATTGCTATCCTGCGGAGAAGCCGTTGACTGTGCCTTGCCGCTAGCATACTTCACATACGAGCTGAATCTCTTCGGATTTTCAGCCACATTTTGAGATAAAGTTTCGCTGTGCATCTCACATTGAACTCCGCGTTAAATTTCTAGCTTCTGAAATGATAGCTAATCTTGGGGGTTTTGCGTTCGTTTATATTTGCCATGCTCTATTCGTTGCGTCTGCAGCAGAATGCTGACCTGTTTCGTGTACCATGGGGGATAAGCTCCGTCGTTTGTTAATTTATCTGGTATAAATCTCTCAACTGCTGTCGATGCTATTTCTTTGTATTCAAGCCACATCCAGTCTATACCGATACTGGTAACTAGGAAAGATTGGAAGGCGTCAAGCGAATTTTTATCTGCTTTTTTGAGTAGACGTGTTTATCGTTTATTTTTGGAGAATTTTGGAGCTACGGTATTCGGCCTCGCTACGACAACCCTGAGTTCACTAATCCCATGTATCCGTTTTGATACTCGTTATTAGCTCAGAATTATTTGTTGCTAGGAGGTCAAGTCTGTTTTCACAACCGTTTACTGTTCTAGTGAGCTCAATAACTAAGTGCTCGAAATAATTTCAGATAACGCATTTAGCACAATTTCGGAGGATACGTTGTACTCTTCTTGGCCGTGTGATAGTTGTTGGCAGTCCATCCTTTGCTTCTTTATATTAAGGTAAATATCTTGTATACTGGTTGCTCTAATCAAGGAAAATATTTGTTGTAACGTTGCCTACAATTTTTGATGTCTCTTTTCCCTCCGGTTTTCTGTTGTTGGTGTCTGTGAATATTATAACATCATTGATGATGTAGTTAGCGATTTGTAAAGGGTTTCTTAAGGATCGTTCTAGTGTAATCAGGTAAGTACATGAATGAAATTTAATAAAATTCATTTATGTAGCCTGTAATTAATAGCAGACACTTTTCCAATTTATTTTGTATAACCTTTTCAAGTTTTTAACCTCAAATAAATCTCAGGCTGCTGGGTGCCCACAAATGCAATTATATTTCGCTTCTTTGTAGTTCTTGTCAACCTGTGTCACTTTATAATATTGTCTGGTTGGTATTCAGTTTTTGGTATATGCTTTCCCTTAGCTCAAGAAAACTTTTTATACATTTGAATTTGAAGGTCCTTCTACCACTGCAGTTTTTGGCATGGATGCCAATGAACTGCATAGTATCTTTGACAGTTGTTCGCATGGACGGAGGGGCCAGGCACTTGTAAAGTGGGTCTTATATTTCCTGGCGTTCCGTATTACCCTCCTGAACCGACCGATTCCATAATCTGCTAACAGTCATTGGATCTCGACCAACGCGAGCAGCAGTGTCGCGATACGATAAACCGCAATCGCGATAAGCTACAATCCGACCTTTATTAAAGTCGGAAACGTGATGGTACGCATTTCTCCTGCTTACACGAGGCATCACAGCAACGTTTCACCAGGCAACGCCGGTCAACTGTTGTTTGTGTATGAGAAATCGGTTGGAAACTTTCCTCATGTCAGCACATTGTAGGTGTCGCCACCGGCGCCAACCCTGTCTGAATGCTCTGAAAAGCTAATCATTTGCACATCACAGCATCTTCTTCCTGTCAGTTAAATTTCGCGTCTGTAGCACATCTTCGTGGTGTAGCAATTTTAATGGCAACTGCTGAAACTGAAAATGTAAATAATGGTCTTCCAAAATACGCTGCGTCGAAAAAGTAAAATATCCGAAGAGTGTTTCTTCTGAGACACCTGCAGGAGACATATAGAACTAGTGAAAAAGTGACGTCAGCTATATCTGTTTGAGAAGGTTATTCGTAATTGGTTCATACAATTTAGTCGATGCCTTACGGATGCAGGTCATTTTGGTGTATTAGAGAAACCAACAAAAGTATTTATTGGCGACGAACACGTATTTTATTCAATCCAACAAGCTTTAACGCGTTGGGACCAAAGGGGGCTAAAATGTGTATGAAGTCGAAAGAGGAAAGACTGTCCTCATTAAGAGCTCTGTTTTTCTTTTTTGCATCAGGGTTGATTGTCCCAGTAATCATAATTTTTCCATATCAGAGGATTCTTGCGGATATTCTGCGACCTGCTCCAGATTCATTGGGTATTGGTCGTGGTGAGAGTGGGTGGATGAGAGCCGAATTCTTATATGAGTGTATTGGCAATATATTTGCCCCATTTATCAAAAACAGTAATGTCAAAACCCCAGTAGTATCTCTTTTTTGATGGCGATAAGGGTCATCTCAACTGTCAGGTGAGTGATTTGTGCACCCAGCTTTCTGTTGTAGCTTTTTATCCTAATGCCACCCGCATTTATGCCATTTACAGAGGGGTGCAGGAGAGGAGCTGTTGAATGACGGGAAACCTAACCAAGGGTCAGTTCTGCCCCCTCTAGAAAGCTACAAACATATGAAACCAGAAACCCTAAAGAATGGCTTTCAGGCCTGTGTTGTAGTCTCTTCAAATGCAGACGCAGGGGAGTTTACAGAACATCTTGGCAGTTCAAATGTTGGACGTGAGACAATAAAAATAAATGAAATGATCGAAATACGACAATTATATTTTGAATCTTTCAGTGATACATATGAAAATGAGTTACTACAAACGATTGCCAGCATAAAAAATGAATGTGCAGAGGAACATAACAATGAATTTCACATTCTCTTTCGTATGTGCAATGAAATTTTCAATAAAACCATCCCACACAGCGTAATAGCTAGGATTCAAGAAGATGGACTGGCGGCCGAGCAACCGAAACAGCCATCTAGTAGCACTGCTGATGGAATCACCACCGTCCCCGGGACTACTGATACAGCTCCAAATATAAGAGTGCACCTGTGTCTTTTATAGCCAGAGGAGAAGATGTTCATACTGTAATGCACAACAGTGTAGCTGAAAGAGAAGACGCCACTTTGCTAGAAGGTGTAAATCAAACACGATAGGAGATGACCCTACGCAAAATCAAAGCACTCGCCCAATGAAGTGCAAGTTGTTTGATACCCCCGGGAAGCATGCATACTCTTCGAAATTACTTGAAATTTTGGTGTGGACTGAATCACCGACAAATACGACGACTTCTTTTTGTTGTAACAAGCGAAGCCTGGATAATAATTCAGCAAGAAAAGGCAACAAGAAGGAAAGTGAGAAGAAACTTAAGAGGAAAAGAGACGAAAAGAAGGACCAAGAAAAGGGATGGACCTTTACAAGTAATTAGACCTACTAGTAACTGTCCACAAATTGACGCAGAAAGTAAAGGCCTTTGTTCAATGGGTGCTAGAAATATCAGGCCACGTAAACAAAACTCACTAAAGCGCTCCATGAGAAAAAACTTCTCCATGAAAAGTGTGTCCTAGATATCATCAGGTACTTATGCCCGAAGATATAGAGCACGTCACTTGTCACCTGTTTTTTCAAAATGGATGACATAGATTTGGAAAATAGTTGTAGTTCTCTGAACGTTACTATCTACCTCATGCATCTGGATCTAATCTAACACAAGATTTGCCTGATAGTCTTACAACGATAATATGCGCCCTTTATATCCGGATCTAAGTTTATACTTGCTTAATGGCTTATGATCTCCTGCGGCGAATTATTAATGTCGAGATTAGTATAAACTGCCTGCGAGAATTGGACGTTCCGTGCTACGGACGCATCTCTCTGGAATAAGTAACCAAAGATGTATATTCGAGGATTGTGTGAAGCGATGACAGAGGTCGTACGACATTTAAGCTGGAGAGATTTTGCTATTTTGCCATTTTGATAAATAATCAGCATTGGCGGCCGAAGACTTCCGGCATAAGAAGTCAGCCTCATTCTGCCAACGGCCTTGTCAAAGAGGGCGGAGGAGCGGATAGAGGTTCAGGGCACTCTCTTGTCCTAGGGGTGGGAAATTGCCCCTATAGGCGGAAGAATCAGCAATGATCAACGACATGAGGATGCAGAAGGCAATGGAAACCACTGCATTAAAGACACGTAACGTGTATCCACAGGACATGTGGCCTGTAATTGAAGAAGTGTCATGATGATCTCTCCATTGGCAAAAGATTCCGGAATAGTCCCTCATTCGGATCTCCGGGAGGGGACTGCCAAGGGGGAGGTTACCATGAGAAAAAGATTGAATAATCAACGAAAGGATAACGTTCTACGAGTCGGGGTGTGGAATGTCAGAAGCTTGAACGTGGTAGGGAAACTAGAAAATCTGAAAAGGGAAATGCAAAGGCTCAATCTAGATATAGTAGGGGTCAGTGAAGTGAAGTGGAAGGAAGACAAGGATTTCCGGTCAGATGAGTATCGGGTAATATCAACAGCAGCAGAAAATGGTATAACAGGTGTAGGACTCGTTATGAATAGGAAGGTAGGGCAGAGAGTGTGTTACTGTAAACAGTTCAGTGACAGGGTTGTTCTTATTGGACTCGACAGCAGACCAACACCGACAACGATAGTTCAGGTATACATGCCGACGTCGCAAGCTGAAGATGAACAGATAGAGAAAGTGTATGAGGATACTGAAAGGGTAATGCAATATGTAAAGGGGGACGAAAATCTAATAGTCATGGGCGACTGGAATGCAGTTGTAGGGGAAGGTTCAAATGGTTCAAATGGCTCTGAGCACTATGGGACTTAACAGCTGTGGTCATCAGTCCCCTAGAACTTAGAACTACTTAAACCTAACTAACCTAAGGACATCACACACATCCATGCCCGAGGCAGGATTCGAACCTGCGACCGTAGCAGTCGCGCGGTTCCGGACTGCGCGCCTAGAACCGCGAGACCACCGCGGCCGGCTGTAGGGGAAGGAGTAGAAGAAAAGGTTACAGGAGAATATGGGCTTGGGACGAGGAATGAAAGAGGAGAAAGACTAATTGAGTTCTGTAACAAGTTTAAGCTAGTAACAGCGAATATCCTGTTCAAGAATCACAAGAGGAGGAGGTATACTTGGAAAAGGCCGGGAGATACGGGAAGATTTCAATTAGATTACATCATGATCAGACAGAGATTCCGAAATCAGATACTGGATTGTAAGGCGTACCCAGGAGCAGATATAGACTCAGATCACAATATAGTAGTGATGAAGAGTAGGCTGAAGTTCAAGACATTAGTCAGGAAGAATCAATACGCAAAGAAGTGGGATACGGAAGTACTACGGAATGACGAAATACGTTTGATGTTCTCTAACTCTATAGATACAGCAATAAGGAATAGCGGAGTAGGCAGTACAGTTGAAGAGGAATGGACATCTCTAAAAAGGGCCATCACAGAAGTTGGGAAGGAAAACATAGGTACAAAGAAGGTAGCTACGAAGAAACCATGGGTAACAGAAGAATACTTCTGTTGACTGATGAAAGGAGGAAGTACAAACATGTTCCGGGAAAATCAGGAATACAGAAATACAAGTCGCTGAGGAATGAAATAAATAGGAAGTGCAGGGAAGCTAAGACGAAATGGCTGCAGGAAAAATGTGAAGACATCGAAAAAGATATGATTGTCGGAAGGACAGACTCAGCATAGCAACGGTGGTAACATTAAGAGTGCAACGGCAATTCCACTGTTAAATGCAGAGGAGAGAGCAGATAGGTGGAAAGAATACATTGAAAACCTCTATGAGGGTGAAGATTTGTCTGATGTGATAGAAGAAGAAACAGGAGTCGATTTAGAAGAGATAGGGGATCCAGTATTAGAATCGGAATTTAAAAGAGCTTTGGAGGACTTACGGTCAAATAAGGCAGAAGGGATAGATAACATTCCATCAGAATTTCTAAAATCATTGGGGGAAGGGGCAACAAAACGACTATTCACGTTGGTGTGTAGAATATATGAGTATGGCGACATACCATCTGACTTTCGGAAAAGCATCAACCACACAATTCCGAAGACGGCAAGAGCTGACAAGTGCGAGAATTATCGCACAATCAGCTTAACAGCTCATGTATCGAAGCTGCTTACAAGAATAATATACAGAAGAATGGAAAAGAAAATTGAGAATGTGCTAGGTGACGATCAGTTTGGCTTTAGGAAAAGTAAAGGGACGAGAGAGACAATACTGACGTTACGGCTAATAATGGAAGCAAGGCTAAAGAAAAATCAAGACACGTTCATAGGATTTGTCGACCTGGAAAAAGCGTTAGACAATATAAAATGGTGCAACTGTTCGAGATTCTGAAAAAAGAAGGGGTAAGCTACAGGGAGAGACGTGTCATATACAATATGTACAACAACCAAGAGGGAATAATAAGAGTGGACGATCAAGAACGAAGTGCTCGTATTAAGAAGGGTGTAAGACAACGCTGTAGCCTTTCGCCCCTACTCATCAATCTGTACATCGAGGAAGCAATGATGGAAATAAAAGAAAGGTTCAGGAGTGGAATTAAAATACAAGGTGAAAGGATATCAATGATACGATTCGCTGATGACATTGCCATCCTGAGTGAAAGTGAAGAAGAATTAAATGATATGCTGAATGGAATGAACAGTCTAATGAGTACACAGTATGATTTGAGAGTAAATCGGAGAAAGACGAAGGTAATGAGAAGTAGTAGAAATGAGAACAGCGAGAAACTTAACATCAGGATTGATGGTGACGAAGTCAATTAAGTTAAGGAATTCTGCTACCTAGGCAGTAAAATAACCAATGACGGACGGAGCAAGGAGGACATCAAAAGCAGACTCGTTATGGCAAAAAATGCATTTCTGGCCAAGAGAAGTCTACTAATATCAAATACCGGCCTTAATTTGAGGAAGAAATTTCTGAGGATGTACGTCTGGAGTACAGCATTGTATGGTAGTGAAACATGGACTGTGGGAAAACCGGAAGAGAAGAGAATCGAAGCATTTGAGATGTGGTGCTATAGACGATTGTTGAAAATTAGGTGGACTGATAAGGTAAGGAATGAGGAGGTTCTACGCAGAATCGGAGAGGAAAGGAATATGTGGAAAACACTGATAGGGAGAAGGGACAGGATGGTAGGACATCTGCTAAGACATGAGGGAATGACTTCCATGGTACTAGAGGGAGCTGTAGAGGGCAAAAACTGTAGAGGAAGACAGAGATTGGAATACGTCCAGCAAATAATTGAGGACGTAGGTTGCAAGTGCTACTCTGAGATGAAGAGGTTAGCACAGGAAAGGAATTCGTGGCGGGCCGCATCAAACCAGTCAGTAGACTGATGACGAAGAAAAAAAAAAAAAAAAGCGACGCTATTAAGCTCCATTGTGAATGTTCAGTTAGTCGATGGCACAATAAACAAATTCAAGAAAATAATACGCATTCAAGGTGTGTATTTATCAATTTTTAACAGACTTGACAAACATTCTTCAAAAATCAAGTGACGTAGATCGATAGGAGGTGCAGTGTGGAATGATAGTGCGAGCCTGCATCTTTTCACGGTTAATATTCTTCGAGAGAATATCTCACAAGCAATAAACTTTTCGTTGTTCAAAAAGTTGGACACATCAATCCATACGCATCATACAACAAAGCACCTAGTTGTACTGAACGATCTTCGCAGCGAAATAAACATTTTAGAGATTTCAGGTGGAGAAGTTCTGACGAGGAATGTCAGCGAGATCGACATTGCGGGACATATATCTAGCTCCCCTGTGGTATTTAAAACCAAAGCTTTTAAAAGACTGAAGCTAAAACCTAAATAAAACCACTGGAAATCATAACTAAAAAATACCAAAAATGAATAAGAAGCAGAGAATTTTCTTAAACAAATGTCGTAAATAAAGAAATAAATTAAATAAAAATGTAATGAAGTGGGCTAATGACCTAATCGCTCGAAATAATTTTCAGAGAATGCGTTTAGCACAATTTTGGATGATGCACTTCCAGATTTAAACATGCATTTTCGCCAACATATCAAGGGTAAAATCAAATCACCACCAACTATAATTGTATGAGTCGGATATGTATTTAAAATCAGACTCAAGTTTGCTTTGAATCTATCAGCAGCTTTATCATCTGAGTTGGAAGGTCGATAAAAGGATGCAATTATTATTTTATTCCAGTTGCCAAGAATGACCTCTACCCATATTAACTCACAGGTACTATCTACTTCAAATTCACTACACGCTGCACATACGGAGGAGCGGTAACAGGAACTAAAGAGCGGGCCAAGTTGTATTTAACTGTATATGACTGTGAATTAATAACCAGATCGCAAACCGTTTGTTTACAGGAAAAATCGATGTGGCGTACTGGAAAATTAAACATAACTTTGGAGAAGTAAACTGAAGATGTGAACTTACGAAGTACAGATGGAAAATCTCTATTAAATGCAAGAAGAAGAATAAACAGATGGAACGAGTACATCGAACGTATACAATGCAGAGGAACTGTTCCCAAGAGTGGTGGAAAAAGACACAACAGATGTCGGGGATGCAGGTGCTCCAGTAACGTGATCTGAATTTGATAGAGCACTGAATTATTTGAGCTCTAGGAATACTGATGAAGTCGACGATTTAGATTTGCCTTCAGAATTACTGAAATCTGCTGTAGTTGTAAGAATGTTAAGGTTATTTGGATGGGACTCAGAAATGAGTGAAATTGATGACTTACTATCAGAACTCCAGTAAAGCTTTATCGTCACTTCACGAAGATAGCACAGACGGATGAATATGGAAATTATCGGGAGATGAGGCTGACAGCTATGATGATCGGGAAAATATAAAGAAGAACAGAGAGAAAAATTTAAGAAGTACTGCAAAGGTATCGGGGAAACAATTCTGACATTGAACTTAACGATGGCAGATTGAAGAAGAATGGAGACCCATAGAAAGTCTTCGACAACGTAAGGTTAAGATAAACAATTCATAGAAAATTGTGCTTAAGTAGTGAAACATACGAATAATCTACGTCCAGAAAATCAGTGAGGGAATCAAAAATGGGAAGTCACGGCCAAGTTCACGTTACGCAGCTTGTTAAGAAGCATTGAAGCGCATCGCCACTGCTTTTCAACTTGGAAGCAATAAAGTAAGTGAAGGGAAATTTCGAAAGAGGAATGAAAGTTAAGGCGAACAAATATCAGTGCTAAGGTCTGCAGACGTCGTACCTTATATAGAGAAGTGTAAGGAAGACTTAGCAGAAATATTAAAAGGAAAGACCAACGTAGTTTGCGCGGAGTATAGCGGAAGGATGAAGATTCAGAAGATATTGGCGAATACTAGTGGAAAGGAGAAATAGGATACGTTCAACATCAGAGCTGGGAGCAACGACGCAATAGTGGAATAAACCAAGCACTTCTAAGAAGCAATATCACACAGAATGGCCAACGCAGGGAAGATATCAGTTGACTGGTACAGCCGAAGCAACCTTTCTTCGATGAAAGAGCGCTACTGATATTAGACACTGATGTGAATGCCATACAATCATTTCATTTCATTTAACGTGGAAATGACTAAAAAGTTCCTAAAAGTGTATTGTTGCTCGTCACCACAATTATTAGGAAGCTTGGTGCCTGTTGGTGCAAAACTTTCATCTCGACATTGTCTGTTTGTACATTTCTGAACAAATAATTTAGAAAAAACCTCTGACTGTTTAAAAGCATCGACTTCCAATGTTTATGACGTCATATCTCCTGCACTGACTGTCAAGTACATTCAGTGCTGTATGCGGACACTGTATGCAAAATGTTTTACGAGTAAAAGTAGTAGTGAGGCAGTAAGAAATTAAAACGTCATGAGTGATGCTGAAATTGTACTGCATGAACAGCGAAAATGTGTCAAGCGATAAACACTTTTCCCCTCATCATGTTTTGGTGAGATGACAACGAGAGAAAAATTCATAAAGGTTCGAAATTATGTGTAAAATTGTTGGAAGTCGCCAAGCGCTTTTATTCTCAAATGCTAGATAAACAAAGTGTGGACAGTTTCTAACTGTACTGAATGACTTATTGTGTAAAATAAGATTATACCCCCTAATTACTAGGAATTTTAAACTTGGTCAATAGTTAGTGAAATACTGAAAATCAAATTTTTGCTGCTCTTGAAGCAGTTAGATAGGCAACTTGCTACTGCGATTGATTGCCAGTGCCCCAGGGGTAGACGTTTATTACCATAGATTTACTAATCTAATCTCCGCACCATTCTCCTGATTCAATTCAACTACACCCCATTGCCTTTGTTTTACTTTTGTTGATGTTCATCTCACAACCACTGAAGTCACTATCCTTTCCTTTCTACTGGTCTTCCAAGTCCTATGCTGTCTGTCACAAAATAACAGTGTCATCAGCAAACCTCGAAGTTTTTATTTCTTTTCCCTGTTCTTTAATTCCGTTTCCATATTTCTCCTTCGTCTTTTACTCAATGTACAGTTTTAATGGAATCGGGAACAGGCTACAACCCAGTTTCACTCCCTTCCGACTTATTGCTTCCTTTTCATGTCCTCGACTCTACAAATTATTTGAATTTTAAAGTGTGTTATTGTAATTAGAGACTTAGATTAGGAAATGAGACACTTAAAGTAGTAGATGAGTTTTGCTGTTTGAGCAGCAAAATAAATGATGATGACTGAAGTAGAGACGATATAAGATATAGACTGGCAATGACAAGAAAGGCATTTCTGAAGAAATGTGTTAACATCGAATACAGATTTAAGTGTTAGGAAGTCTTTTATGAAGGTATTTGTCTGGATTGTAGCCATGTACGGAAGTGAAACATGGACGATAAACAGTTGAGATAAAAAGGTAGCTTTCGATATGTGGTGCTACAGAAGAATGTGGAGGTATTGAATAGTATGGGGGGACAAGGAATTTGTGGCATAACTTGACCAGAAGAAAGGATTGGCTGATACTTCACATTCTGAGACATCAATGGATCACCAGTTTAGCATTGGAGGGAAGTGTGTGTGGTAAAAATCGTAGAGGAAGACCAAGAGTTGAATTGAGTAAGCATATTCAGAAAGATGTAGGTTGCAGTAGTTATTCGGAGATGAAGGGGTTTGCACAGGATAGAGTAGCAAGGAGAGCTGCATCAAAATAGTCTTCGGACTGAAGACCACAACAACATCATTAATAATCTTGGGCATCTGTGTGGCGTAGTCGTGTTATTCAGTCTACACTAAAATAGCTCTGCAGCGTAAAACTGAAAGAAGAATCTGTAAGCCGTGGAGGGGTTTCTATGACGGCGGACCAACGGTGAACTCCTGTTGTGATTACATTGTGTAGCAAGGAGAGGTGGTGCCCTTGACAGGACTGGCGACGTATGTTTGGCACGTACAGAATCTGAGCAAAAACATCCCGACGTCTGCTAGTGGACATTAAAGTGGAGTATGTAAACCCTCCGACTTCAAGCGGCTTGAAGCCTGCTGAGAATGTTTCCAATGAGTTCTTTGGATATATGTAAAGGAACGAATCCCATTCTTCCTCAAGATCCGAAACTACAGAAGGTAGTGATGTTGGACGTTGGGGTCTGACTCATCTCAAAGGCGTTCCATTGGGTTCAAGTGGGGACGTTTGCCAGACCAGTCCATTCTGGGAATGTTACTAACCACAAATCATTGCCTCACACATGTCGGCTTATGACAAGGTGCACTGTCATGCAGATATAGGGTATGCTCAAATGAAAAGAAGACCTTCGCTGTAACAGCGTTGTATGTAATCCAAGAGGGTGAATGTTTTTATCGAGAGATGGTATAGTGGTATTCACAGTTGCGCCAGCAGAGTTAACAGCTACGCAGAAGCTTACTCATTTCTGGGGAGTTGTTCCCGCAGTTTGCTGCACTATAGGTTCTTCAATATTAGCACAACAGAGTGGCTGTTGAATTTCTTCGCGCGGAAGTGGAGCATGCTCCACAAATTTACCGCAAGATGAAAGAGGTGTCTCGCACTGAGCACAATATTCTGCTTGTGTCAGCGCTATGAAGCGAGATGTGTGGGCAAGAAGACCCTCGAGCGCCTTCAAAAATTTCTATGGGAGGTTCTGGAACATTCTCCTTACAGCCCCCATATCTCACATCTGTCTCGTAAATCTCCGGCCCCTCAAAACGATCTCCGAAAGATCAGAGGTTCACCTGTGACAAGGAAATGCAGGACACAGTAGTAAACTGGATCCATCAGTAGCCATGTAATATCTATAT
Source organism: Schistocerca nitens (assembly GCF_023898315.1). Lineage (NCBI taxonomy): Eukaryota > Metazoa > Arthropoda > Insecta > Orthoptera > Acrididae > Schistocerca > Schistocerca nitens. The sequence continues at coordinate 1,156,863,811 of NC_064614.1, read as the reverse complement.
TGAAGCCGTCCAAGTCCCGTCCTACGCTCTCGGATCGGTGTATCAGTATCAATGGCAAGGAAGTATAGTTGTACTGTTCCACATGTACTGCAATTATGATAATGTCACTAAAATTTCTTTACAAATAACTGTACCCTCCTTTTCATTTGGACGCATCTTATACGTGTAATCATAGCCTCCGAACATTTCTCAACTACACGCGGTACACTATGCTGTAAAATGCGTTCTTCACCATTTAGCATTTTTTAAGCGCAATGACAATCATATAACCGGCCTCTCCCGCAGGAGGTTCGAGTCCTCCGTCGGGCGTCGGTGTGTGTGTTGCTCTTATCATAAGTTAGTTTAAGGTAGTTTAAGTAGAGTGTAAGTCTATGACCTAAGCAGTTTGGTACCTTAGGAATGCACACACACACACACACAGACACACACACACACACACACACAACAATACAGCATATCCTGTATACATCACTGTTGGCACTAAACATGGCGGCAGGTAATGTTCTCCAAACATTCACCAAGCCCGAACGCCTTCTATCGTATTGCCACAGGGTATAGTGTGATTCATCATTCGAAAGCATTGGCTTCCAGTCATCTGTGATGGTGTTTCTCTTCACAAAACCTATGGATCACTTACAAGGAAACATCACGAACTTGACCTCATGTTCCAAGGAAAACAAAGACACACTTAGAAGACATGGGTCTCAGCAATCAATCCACCTCGAAAATTTGGTCTATAATTCTGATACTACACAGTTACCACCTTCTGAAAGTAAAGCTTTGAAACATGTTCGCCCACAGCTTGTTACTCGCTTTGCTCCACTGCAGTCGCTTAACCGCAGAGCGCGAGGTACTTTAGTCTGGAGTGAGAAAGAGGTTCGTGAGCCCGCCCGGTTGACCGTGCGGTCTAACGCATGGCTTTCCGCGCGGAAAGGAGCGCCTGGTCCCCGGCACGAATACGCCCGGCGGATTTGTGTCGAGATCCGGTGAACCGGCCAGTCTGTGGATGGTTTTTAGGCGGTTTTCCATATTCCTCGCCGAATGCTGGCTGGTTACCCTTATTCCGCCTCAGTTACACTATGTCGGCGATTGCTGCGCAAAGAAGTTCTCCACGTACGCGTACACCACCGTTACTCTACCACGCAAACATAGGAGTTACATTCGTATCGTGTGAGACGGGGGCCGAACCTCACAATAACCCTGGGTTCGGTGTGGGGCGGCGGAGGGGGGGAAGTGGACTGCGGTAGTCGTTGTGGGGTTGGGGACAACTGCGGCTGCGGCGAGGACGGAGCCTCTCCGTCGTTTCTAGGTCCCCGGTTTACATACAATACATACAAGAGGTTTGTGAAATACTGTTTTGACAATGGTTGCATGCTTTGCTCATAGTGACAAAGTGCGCGGTTTCTAACCTGCAGCCGGCCGCGGTGGTCTCGCGGTTCTAGGCGCGCAGTCCGGAACCGTGCGACTGCTACGGTCGCAGGTTCGAATCCTGCCTCGGGCATGGATGTGTGTGATGTCCTTAGGTTAGTTAGGTTTAAGTAGTTCTAAGTTCTAGGGGACTAATGACCACAGCAGTTGAGTCCCATAGTGCTCAGAGCCATTTGAACCATTCTAACCTGCAGCTGGAGCCAGAGGTCTTTTTGCTTTAAAACTTTTTATGTTGCTATTCACAAACGCAGTGTTAAATGGATGAAAGGTATGATGGCGTCATTAAAGAAGTAGCGTGACGCTATTTAATTATCACCATCGCTGTTGTACGTTATTTTCTTTGGATTTTAAAGCTGTCACTGTTGCAGTGAAGTACATATGCCGGAGGTTCGCTGTTCTTCATTGTGACTGGCTTGATTATATTATAAATCGAAAATTATTAACTTTATTTCATAATAATTTATTTATTTTGATTCTGAGGATATATCGGCGGAATATTGCCTATATGAGTACATTGTTAAAATATATTGAATATAAATGTGCTTGAGGTTGTCGTGTTATGTATCATATTACTGTGTTTTGCGTAGAATAGCATGTCTTGTCCAACAAGATTTCAGATGACTTTGGGCAGACGTGACTCCGAGCCCTCTTTTCTTCCCTGGCGAGCAACATCACGCGAATAAGAGAGCTCGGCTGGCAATATGCTGTATCCTACTTCACGTCTGGGCGTTAGGCGACTGTATAGAGAGGCGGAGCGAATGACAAGCAATCGGTGAAAGGACTATACTGGGGCGCACTGTGGCACCAGAATAAACAAGAATATTAATAAATTAAAATGAAACTAGTATATTATAAACGATGAATGTCTCTGATAGGTTCGACAATGCCGATCGCTGACTGCGCGACCGCAGAGCCAAAGATAATGCTTTAGAGCGCTGGGCGCCCAGTTGTAGGTAGCTGTCTGTGAGGGAAAGACGATGGAGTGAGCAGTTTTTGTTGTATGCTGTGTGAAGCCACTAAGAGTTAGATTAATTTAGGTATGTCAGTATTGTTGAACATTGAAGCTGACGTCTTCATACAACCAAGGTAAAGATGTTAAATCTACATCTACATCTACATCTACATCTATACTCCGCGAGCCACCTTACGGTGTGTGGCGGAGGGTACTTATTGTACCACTATCTGATCCCCCCTTCCCTGTTCCATTCACGAATTGTGCGTGGGAAGAACGACTGATTGTAAGTCTCCGTATTTGCTCTAATTTCTCGGATCTTTTCGTTGTGATCATTACGCGAGATATATGTGGGCGGTAGTAATATGTTGCCCATCTCTTCCCGGAATGTGCTCTCTCGTAATTTCGATAATAAACCTCTCCGTATTGCGTAACGCCTTTCTTGAAGTGTCCGCCACTGGAGCTTGCTCAGCATCTCCGTAACGCTCTCGCGCTGACTAAATGTCCCCATGACGAATCGCGCTGCTTTTCGCTGGATCATGTCTATCTCTTCTATTAATCCAACCTGGTAAGGGTCCCATACTGATGAGCAATACTCAAGAATCGGACGAACAAGCGTTTTGTAAGCTACTTCTTTCGTCGATGAGTCACATTTTCTTAGAATTCTTCCTATGAATCTCAACCTGGCGCCTGCTTTTCCCACTATTTGTTTTATGTGATCATTCCACTTCAGATCGCTCCGGATAGTAACTCCTAAGTATTTTACGGTCGTTACCGCTTCCAATGATTTACCACCTATGGCATAATCGTACTGGAATGGATTTCTGCCCCTATGTATGCGCATTATATTACATTTATCTACGTTTAGGGAAAGCTGCCAGCTGTCGCACCATTCATTAATCCTCTGCAGGTCTTCCTGGAGTACGTACGAGTCTTCTGATGTTGCTACTTTCTTGTAGACAACCGTGTCATCTGCAAATAGCCTCACGGAGCTACCGATGTTGTCAACTAAGTCATTTATGTATATTGTAAACAATAAAGGTCCTATCACGCTTCCTTGCGGTACTCCCGAAATTACCTCTACATCTGCAGATTTTGAACCGTTAAGAATGACATGTTGTGTTCTTTCTTCTAGGAAATCCTGAATCCAATCACAAACCTGGTCCGATATTCCGTAAGCTCGTATTTTTTTCACTAAACGTAAGTGCGGAACCGTATCAAATGCCTTCCTGAAGTCCAGGAATACGGCATCAATCTGCTCGCCAGTGTCTACGGCACTGTGAATTTCTTGGACAAATAGGGCGAGCTGAGTTTCACATGATCTCTGTTTGCGGAATCCATGTTGGTTATGATGAAGGAGATTTGTATTATCTAAGAACGTCATAATACGAGAACATAAAACATGTTCCATTATTCTACAACAGATTGACGTAAGCGAAATAGGCCTATAATTATTCGCATCTGATTTATGACCCTTCTTGAAAATGGGAACGACCTGCGCTTTCTTCCAGTCGCTAGGTACTTTACGTTCTTCCAGAGATCTACGATAAATTGCTGATAGAAAGGGGGCAAGTTCTTTAGCATAATCACTGTAGAATCTTACGGGTATCTCGTCTGGTCCGGATGCTTTTCCGCTACTAAGTGATAGCAGTTGTTTTTCAATTCCGATATCGTTTATTTCAATATTTTCCATTTTGGCGTCCGTGCGACGGCTGAAGTCAGGGACCGTGTTACGATTTTCCGCAGTGAAACAGTTTCGGAACACTGAATTCAGTATTTCTGTTTTTTGCCAGCACCTTAGTATAGATGAGTTTGCTGATAATTTGTAATTGTTGAGTAACCTCGGAATGGACGTAAACCGTTTTTGCTGTTTAAATCTCATTGTTTGTGAATCAACTGTGAGCAAAGTAACTTCAGTTGTCAGATGTTTTTGAAAAGCCAAACTTAAATTGTAATATAATTTTGCTAAAAAAACTTAGTCTTAGTAATTTATCATAATCAGTACCACCTCCCTGTCCAGGTCATATTTTCTAAAGAAGTTGGATTTGCTTAAATATTCTCGTTAATCAGCCAAAAGAATTTGATGTGCATTTCAAAGTATTATGGCCAGCGTTGCACTCTGCTAAGCCTGTAGCTAGCATATTTATATTTTTGTGAGATACCAGAATATAACGCGTTCCATCGTTGCTGCACTAGAGATAAGATAATTTCATTTATTTGTTATGTGCACTGGGACCAAAGGTATCAGTTGTGAACAAGGCCAGATGATTCAGTGCCTAAGGGGTTGAATGTAATTTGTAGTGACTGTATTTCTTTATTAGTACTGGCAGTTGCATTGCGCAATTAATTCGTGTAAAGTTTTGCTAACAATAACACAGAGTAAGCACACCAAATGCAGTTACGACACGAAGTTCTGTATCTATTCCACAGTTCAGACATTCAGTCAACGTAATCTTAACAAGTTTATTTCTATAAAAGAACATTACATCGGTGCGAGCGAAAGTTTAAAAGCTCTACTTTCAGAAGTTCATGGCTCAAATTTTCGCGCGGGGCCGATTGCTGGGCCTGAGAGAGTTTTCCTTGAAATATGATGTGATGTTGATGATGTTTGTTTCTTAGCAGTGACTAAAAAAATGTGTGGTTGATGAGTAGCTGTTCTACTACTGTATCCCCCTTCTTATTAACTCCCTACGCACAGTCATTGTGCCAGATGGTCTGCTGGTAGCACTTCCTGATTCCTTTCGCTGATCTCAGGTGGTTTCTTACAACCAAATTCCACAATGGTCGACGGTTCCTGTCCGTCAGTGTACAGTTCTGCCATGTCTTGGTTTACCTCAGGGTGTTTCTTTGTGTTTCCGCTTTACAGTAATATCACCAACAGTTGATGTCAATTTTAGAATGACTGAAATGTCGCTGATAGATTTGTTAGGTGACATCCAGTGACAAGTCCCCATTCCAAGTGACGCAAGTCTCCTGATCGACCTATTATGCTGTTACCGTTTCTCTACTGATAAGATAAAACAGCCCACTTCCTCTTGCACTGGCGGGTCCAGTTGTCATGTAGTAGCCAGTTACTCAAGCCCGGATCGTGTTGATAAGATAGTGTATACTGCACTGTATGCTGTATGTTGGGAAGTGTCACCGGAGTCGACGCGTCAAGGTGTTGGATGGATACCTTTCCACAATCGCAGGACGAAGCGACAGGAAAGTAATTGCGGACACTGTTTCGGCTCTATTCTGTAGAGATTTGCCTCTACGTCGACTGCATGTCAGCGCCGAAACCGCCGCCGTACCAAGGCAACGGCGTAATTTTCTGTGAACGGCGTGACAAGCAAATACTTTCAAACAATGATAAATCTGCAGTTTTGTAGAATCGAAGCCAATCATATTAGAAACGCGTGAGAATTCTGTTGAGAATAGAAAGTGTACCTGCAGTTGTGAACAACTGCGTTGGTACACGAAGTACAATACGCTAAACACACAGTAGTCTTGTCGAGTGTACACGTAGATATGCTGCAGATAAGCTTGTGCTTGTGGTGAAACAAGTACACTTCTATAAAACTTCGCTGCTGCTTCGCTTTGTCAGCTGACGTTCTGCTTTACCTTTCCGGTCGTGCAGACGCCAGTAATTGCAATGACTCACACCCGGGCGCTACAGGGAGAGCGTAGGTGGCTTCAGAACTGGTACCGCAGGTTTGCTCCTCGGATCGCACCTTGAAAGGAGAAACAACGTCGGGGACACTTTATGTGCGCAATTAAAATTCTGTCGTCGTAAACGTAGTCTCAGCGCTGACCCCATCACCGCGGTGCTAACAGAGTGTAGCAGTTTTCCTGCTTGATCGTTGGGAGTATACCCTTCGCTCTATGATGCGGCAAGTCTGTAAATAGTCGCTGACGGCATGCGGTCTAAGCTAGTGCTTGCAGATCGAATGGTTCAAATGGCTCTGAGCACTATGGGACTCAACTGCTGTGGTCATAAGTCCCCTAGAACTTAGAACTACTGAAACCTAACTAACCTAAGGACAGCACACAACACCCAGCCATCACGAGGCAGAGAAAATCCCTGACCCCGCCGGGAATCGAACCCGGGAACCCGGGCGTGGGAAGCAAGAACGCTACCGCACGACCACGAGATGCGGGCACTTGCAGATCGATTTACATGTTTACAGACCAGACTGTACTTGTAGAATGGAACATGGATTACTGTAATGATTCATCTAAAACCAGTAGAGCTTCATCTACAACCCGCAGAATACGCCGTAATAGAAAATATAAATAAGCTCACCCTTAAAAAGACAACACTATGGATCGTTGTAGATAGTGTAGAAGTGGTAAGTGGCGGTCTAGTGCCCATGGATTGTTGACGTATTTCATCGCAGTGTATACGCCAGCCGGTGGCATGGAATTGAGCAGTAATTTGGAGAAACGCTTAACAGGAATAAAAATGCATGACTTATACTGGTCTAACAAAGTGGTCTAACCGTCGTATCCGCAAGGAACTGTGTACTACCATTGTGTTATTCTCAGCCTTTATTTATTTTACCAAGGATAGGCGCCAAACAGCCCTACGTTTTGAGAAGTTATTTTGTTGCATTTAGACAACCTCTTTCGGCATTTCAACATGCTGTCTTCAGGCCCCATATGCACATCACGTGTAGACAATAAGCTGTATCGATAGTAGCACCGTGAATTCGTTATTCGAGTGCTTCTTCGAAAGAAGCACTCGAATAACGAAATCACGGTATCCAGATAACCATGGCTCCAGTATGCTAATATCGATACATCTTATTGTCATACATGAAGTGATATGGAATCCGAAGAGGCATGCTGAAACGTCGAAACTGGTTGTCAAAATAAAATAAAATAACTTCACAAAACGTACGGCTGTTTGACAATTTTGCTTGGTAAATATTTCACTAGGCGCTGTCCCGCGTCCACAATGGATCAACAGAGATTGGTTTCTTTTGGTCCTGTCCCATGACTGGATTGATGCGGCCTGTTATGAGTTCCTCTCCTGTGCCAACCACTTCATCTGAAAGTAGCACCTGCAACTTCGTCCTCAATTATTTGCTACATGTATTCCAATCTCTGAACTCCACTACTGTTTTTAACCTCTACAGCTCCCTCTAGTACCATGGAGATCATCCCCTGTTGTCTTAACGAATGTACTATTATCCTGACCTTTTCTCTTGTCAATCCACTTAATTTTCAACTTTCATCTGTAGCACCTACAGTGTGGTCATCGGAATTTGCAATTTAATTATCCTGTTTTGTTAAGGAATGTGACTGTGAACATCGGACTGCCCAACGCGTTGTTGTGACAAAATTTTGAATGCGATAGTAATAATTCACTTTAAAATTTACTATATTTCTACTTGAAATTAGAGATGATGAAAAATTTACGATATTTGGGATGATGTAGGTGCTGCTAATGATGTAATAATATTCTACAGAAGTGAATAACATAATAACTTAAGGTTGTAATAAATATGGTAATCACTCACATGATTATACATAAAAGTTATATTACCAATCATGAACTAAGAAATATTGACATTTGCACAAATGTTATTGGGTGGCTAATGAATCTGTTATTAACTGCAGTGATGGAGAAGAGCATTTCTAAAGTAACTTTATATTTTAGTGCCAAGTTTCGATTACCAATCAAATTATTTTATGACTAGGTGTTCCTGACACGGATTGCCGTGGCCTAATGTGGTTAAATGGAAAGAAAAGAGAAAGTACACGTTTCTGGCACGTATGGGAACTGGATATACGTCCTAATGTGCTTCTCCCCCTGTCTCCGTCCATCTATGCCGCCCCTTCTCTTTGTCATACTCCTCTTCCTTTCCACTTTCTTTGTCGATCACCTCCTGCCCCTCCCTCTGTCCATCACATCACTCCCTTTCACTATTCATCTTGTGTTTCACCTCCTACTCCTCTCTCTCTCACCCCTCCCTGTCCATCATTCCATACCCCCTTTCTCACCTCATTTTCTTCACCCCTTTCCTCTCCATCTCCTCCTGCTTCCTCTCTCTTCCCTCTCTCAGTCTCTGTCTCAATCTCTCTCCCCCCTCCCAAACTCCTCCTGCCCCCTCTCTGTCTATCTCCCCCTTTCTGCTTTCTATGTCCATTCTTTGCAGCCCTCTGTCCATCTCCTCTCCTCCCCCCCTCTGACCATTAGTCTTCTTTATTTTTATTGCATATTCAGATTCTGTAGCAGTTTCTAATCATAACCCGGCAAGCCAACAATGCAACTTACCTGTTCACTAACATGTTTGCGGATTTATATACACTGACCGACACGAAAAACGCAACAGTTCAATTTCTTACAAAAACTGAAATTTATTTTATGTTTAGGGCGCTTTTATGACACTAATTCACTATTTTATGAGAAATGTTGTGGTACGGTTCCATATGAGTATCCAACAGTGAATAAAAAGACGATTATTAACAAATGTAACAAATTATGATAGAGATGAACACTTCCAGGACATTTTGAGTAAGCTCGTAAAGGTAATGCTCGTCTGTTTTGATGTTATACGCTTCACACGTTGCTTCAAAGACCTCGGAGACGGTTTCGTAGACCTCTGTTCACATTGTCACCTCTTGCACCAATGACGGCATTCAACCTTTCAGGCATCGCCCTGACTAATGCGGTAATGTCCTGTGATGAATCATACCCCATTCTTCGAGGAGGGTGTTCCGAAGGACCTGTAGGGTCTCTGGATGGTGCTGACGGGATCTTTTCCCAGCTGGCCCCAAACGCGCTCAATAGAATTCAAATGAGGGCTGTTTCATCTAAGAACTCTTGCACAATTTAGGCAACATGTGGGCGTACATTGTCGTGCATTAGTGTGAAATCATAAACAGTAAGAGAGTGAAAGGCACAACATGCTTCAGAAGGATTTCCTCCACATAACTATGTGCGGTAAGGCTCCCATGCTCCACGAAGACAAATCCGCCTCTGCAGCTGTATTGATTCCTGCCCACACCATCACGGAACCACCCTGAAAAGGCGTCCTGGATGAGAATTTGAAAGGGGAATACTTTTCCCTTGGCCTTCGCCCCCTTCCATCAGCTGATCGGAAGCCAAATCGCGACTCATCGGTGAACAACATTTGATCCCATTGTTGTACTGTCAATCAAAGTGTTACCTTGCGAAACGTTGTCGAGCTGTACAATGCTCCCTGGTGAGTTCTAGACCCGTAGCAGGTCTTCTGGAGATTGGCTTCTTCCAGTCTTCTTCGAACGCTCCTCTCACTAACATTGACCCCTCTAACCTGGTGGAGTCGATTTCGTGCTTCGACAGCGATGGTGTGACGATTGCGGAGAACTTGAAGTTGTAAGAAGCGATCATCTCTTTCCGATGTTGCTCTTCTCGGACCTGTTTCTGGTCCCCTTGCTAAGCCTTCAATTTCCCTGTACATTCGTTGGAAATCGTGGAAGGTGTGGTCCTCAGTACTTCTGCAACGTAATGCATGCTGCGGCATCTTCCACCAAAGCAACAGCTTTCGCTGTTTGTTCAAAGCTTAGCGGCATTTCTACTCAATAAATATGATTACAAAAATCATAAAAAGATCCTACAAACACGTGTGATTGAAAGGGAAAATATTCGGTGCACAACAATAAGCGGTACAAGGGCTGGAAAACATTATTCGCTCACTTTCAGCGGAGTGTTTTCCTGGTTGTGTGGGAAACAACAGTTGAGGCTACTGCAATAAACGATCAACACATCATTGTTTGGTCGCAAAGCAACGCAAATAATGTACCCTGTCTCAAAAAATGGCAGAAGTGCTTCACTTTGATCAAAAAGGTAATTACACAATGATTATACTTGATCTACTGGGCGTTGAGTTTTTCGTGCCGATTAGCATAAATATATATATATATATATATATATAAGCTCAAAAACTTTTATTACACTGATGTATACGTATATAAAATATAAGCCCAAAAACGTTTATTACACTAACGTGTAAAAATTTTAATTAAACCGGTCGAGGAAATTTGGGATTTTTGGTAACAATGTTTCGCCATTTTATATATTACATATCTTTTTATGCATTACACATATTAAAAATATATGCCTGAAGTCTGTCCAAATGTTCTTTAGAGTACTGCAGAAAATTTGAAGAACAACAGTCAAGAACTTTTCGAGATTTTTGGTAATAACTTTTCCCCTTTGTACATTACATATATTCAAAAAGAACGTGTATAAAAACACGTGCATATTCTACTGAAACGTTGTGCTATACGAGGTGCATTCAAGTTCTAAGGCTTCCGATTTTTTTTTCTCCGGACTGGAAAGAGATAGAAACATGCGCATTGTTTTAAAATGAGGCCGTGTTCATTGTCAATACATCCCAGAGATGGCAGCACCATACGGCAGATGGAATTTTACCGCCAGCGGCGAGAATGAGAACTGTTTTAAACACTTAAAATGGCGACGTTTTCCTTACTTGAACGGCATGCAGTCATTCGTTTTCTGAATTTGCTTGGTGTGAAACCAATTGAAATTCATCGACAGTTGAAGGAGACGTGGTGATGGAGTTATGGATGTGTCGAAAGTGCGTTCGTGGGTGTGACAGTTTAATGAAGGCAGAACATCGTGTGACAACAAACCGAAACAACCTCGGGTTCGCACAAGTCGGTCTGACGACATGATCGAGAAAGTGGAGAGAATTGTTTTGGGGGATCGCCGAATGACTGTTGAACAGATCGCCTCCAGAGTTGGCATTTCTGTGGGTTCTGTGCACACAATCCTGCATGACGACCTGAAAATGCGATAAGTGTCATCCAGGTGGGTGCCACGAATGCTGACGGACGACCACATGGCTACGCGTGTGGCATGTTGCCAAGCAATGTTGACGCGCAACGACAGCATGAATGGGACTTTCTTTTCGTCGGTTGTGACAATGGATGAGATGTGGATGCCATTTTTCAATCCAGAAACAATCGCTAGTCAGCTCAATGGAAGCACACAGATTCACCGCCACCAAAAGAATTTCGGGTAACCGACAGTGCTGAAAAAATGGTGGTGTCTATGTTCTGGGACAGCGAGGGCGTAATCCTTACCCATTGCGTTCCAAAGGGCACTACAGTAACAGGTGCATTCTAGGATAATGTTTTGAAGAACAAATTCCTTCCTGCACTGCAACGAAAACGTCTGGGAAGGGCTGCACGTGTGCTGTTTCACCAAGACAACGCACCCGCACATCGAGCTAACGTTATGCAACAGTTTCTTCGTGATAACAACTTTGAAAAAAAATGGTTCAAATGGCTCTGAGCACTATGGGACTCAACTGCTGTGGTCATAAGTCCCCTAGAACTTAGAACTACTTAAACCTAACACACAACACCCAGCCATCACGAGGCAGAGAAAATCCCTGACCCCGCTGGGAATCGAACCCGGGAACCCGGGCGTGGGAAGCGAGAACGCTACCGCACGACCACGAGATGCGGGCTAACAACTTTGAAGTGATTCCTCATGCTTCCTACTCACCTGACCTGGCTCCTAGTGACTTTTGGCTTTTTCCAACAATGAAAGACACTCTCCGTGGCCGCACATTCACCAGCCGTGCTGCTATTGCCTCAGCGATTTTCCAGTGGTCAAAACAGACTCCTAAAGAAGTCTTCGCCGCTGCCATGGAATCATGGCGTCAACGTTCTGAAAAATGTGTACGTCTGCAGGGCGATTACGTCGAGAAGTAACGCCAGTTTCATCGATTTCGGGTGAGTAGTTAACTAGAAAAAAAATCGGTGGCCTTAGAACTTGAATGAACCTCGTAATTTCGAAACAATCGGTGAAGAACTGTTGGAGATTTTGGACAGACGAAAATTTACATTTTATGTAAATTTCCTCTAGAGTTATTGCATATATGTTTACATGTTATTTGTGGCGCTCTTGTATCTATATATAGCATTCGCATACTGGAACGCAACTTTGTGTCAAAATTTCGAAGTAATCGGTGAAGAACGTTGGAGAGTTACGATTTTGAACAAAAGAACACTTACATTATTATTTATGTAGTATAAATGTTCGTTTGTTCTAAATAGTAGCTCTCCGGAAAATTCTTCACCTATTCCTTTGAAATTTTGACACAACATTGCATTCGAAAACGCGCGTTTTTATTCACCTACGGGAGCGTCGCACAAATATAAATGTGTAATTATATGTACAACATTTCTATTCGTTATATATATAATATATAATCTTATATACCACATGGGGCTCCAGTTAGGCTACAAAAACACTCGCGTATTCGAATGAGACATTCTGTCAAAGTTTCAAAGGATTCCGTGAAATTCGCAGATAAACTGCTTTGAACATTTACATTTTTGTTTGTATAGATGATGGGTTGTAAAAAAACAGTCAATAAGAGAAGCAAATTTTCCCCACCGCATTTCATTCTTGAACTGCAGAACGTGAATGAAAAGAGTTAACTTAACTTTGTAAACAGACCTTTGTAAATAGGACTTACCTGGATTGGTGCTATAGACGTCGTGGTTCAGTGGCAGATAAACAATTCTCTTACTCTCCATTATTCCTTCTGTTACAGTGTTACATTAATTATTTCATAGTGACCAACCCGCATCTCGCGTGTAACTACGTTATAAGTATTTTTCACATGCTTTTCCTCACTGTCACAAAAGCGGACATCTGTCCTCAGAGAATATACCAGAATGATTTACTGCCATAGACACTACTACTCCCGACGCTGTTACAATAATAAAGTCTCTGCATAACGAATACATTTTCTTACAACAAAGAGGCATTCAGCAATTTGTGTTTGGTTTAATTTTTAAAAGAACTAATCCCAAAATAAAAATATATACGAGTGCTATTCCGTCCAGGAACAAAAAAAAAATATAACGTTTGTGCAAATAGTTCCTTATGCTGATAACAGATGTCGTTACTGGTTATATTTTCAGAATATTGGTATGTGTTCTGAAATATCTCGAAATGGACTATCAACTGAAATTAACAAATGCACGAATGAAAATTATGCTGTGCTTTATGTTTCCAAAATGAATGTCTTTATATGCATATTACTGTCCTGGCTTAACTGTGCCATTACGCAACGCATCTCAAACTTTTCGCTTCGTTTCTTCTTCCCACAGTCCATGACTCATTACCGTAAAATGTCGGCCTCCAAACATACATTCTCAAACATTACTTCATCATACTAAGATCAATGTTCGATGCTAGCAGACTTCTTTTGGCCTGGAATACCCTCATTGCCTATGCTAGTCTGCTTCTCATATCCTCCTTGCTTCCTCCATCATGCGTTATTTTGCTTCCAAGGTAGCTGAAATTCTTAATTTCCATTTTTTTAGTGATCCCCAGTTTTTATTTTAATTTTATTAACAACCGCATTTTCGTCTTTTTTGATTTACTGTGATTCCATATTCTGTGTTCAGTAGATTGTTCATTTCTTTCAATATGTCCTGTTGTAAGTAGGCTGTTAAGGTTCTTATATTCGTAACGCCACGTAGCGCTCAGTATGAAAATCACTGGCTGTGCTGTGTGCAGTGGCTAGTTTGCATTGTTGTCTGCCATTGTAGTGTTGGGCAGCTGGATGTTAACAGCGCGTAGCGTTGCGCAGTTGGAGGTGAGCCGCCAGCAGTGGTGGATGTCGGGAGAGAAATGGCGGTGTTTTGAAATTTGTAAGACTGGATGTCATGAACTGCTATATATATTATGACTTTTGATGACTATTAAGGTAAATACATTGTTTGTTCTCTATCAAAATCTTTCATTTGCTAGCTATGCCTATCAGTATTTAGTGCCTTCAGTAGTTTGAATCTTTTATTTAGCTGGCAGTAGTGGCGCTCGCTGTATTGCAGTAATTCGAGTAACGAAGATTTTTGGTGAGGTAAGAGATTTGTGAAAGGTATAGGTTAATGTTAGTCAGGGCCATTCTTTTGTAGGGATTTTTTAAAGTCAGATTGCGTTGCGCTAAAAATATTGTGTGTCAGTTTAAGCACAGTCATGTATAATTTTTCATAGGGGACGTTTCACTGTAATCTTTAGTCGCTTGCACTGAGGGAAGCCATGTCATTTGCGCGAATGTGTCGTTAATATTCTTTCATTCTGAATTTTAGTCCCACCCTTGAAGTTATCTTTCATTTCTAAGTCTGTACTCCTGTATTATACTCTTTTTTGTTTTAGGATCCTGTTCTTGGTCTTCCATTCTTATTGTCCTTTCTTTGTTCTTTCCATATAGGTTTCTTTCCATATAGGTTACACCCACGTCCTGAGAGTTTCGAACATTTAGCAACATTTTATATTGTCGAACACTTTCTCTAGGACGACAAATGCTACGGAGATGTCATAATTTTTCTGATGTCATGTTTCCCGTGTTAAGCGCAACGTTAAAACTGCCTCTGTGGTGCGTTCACCTTTCCTAAATCCAAACTGTTCTTTATGCAACAGATCCAAACTATTCTTTTCCATTCTTCTGTATATCATTCCTGTTAGTAGCTGTGATGCATGAACTCTTATGCTGATTGTACGACGGTGTTCTCATTTATCTGCGCTTGATATCTTCTGGGTTATGTGGGTCACGTTTTCCCGAAAGTCAGATGGATTTCTCCAGTCTGATATATTCTACACACCAATATGAATAGTCGTTTCGTTCCTACTTCCTCAAATGATTTCAGAAATTCCGAACGTGAGTTATCTATTACTTCCGCCTTACTTGATACTAAGTATTCTTCATCTCTGGTAATTCTCACTGTGACAGTAGATCTGTGTCGTACATATGAACTCCCAAGGGAATCGTTAATTTCTGAAACCCCCTAAGGCATGTAATGTAAACTTGTTAGAAAACAGCGAAAAACCGATTGCTGCTAACACGAGAAACTAATTGTAAACTGTTTTCCCTCTGAGGATTTATGTTCTACTGGCCATTAAAATTGCTACACCACGAAGATGACAAGGTACAGACGCGAAATTTAACCGACAGGAAGAAGATGCTGTGATACGCAAATAATTAGATTTTCAGAGCATTCACACAAGGTTGGCGCCGGTGGCGACCCCCACAACGTACTGACATGAGGAAAGTTTCCAACCGATTTCTCATACACAAACAGCAGTTGACCGGCGTTGCCTGGTGAAATGTTGTTATGATGCCTCGTGTAAGGAGGAGAAATACGTACCATCACGTTTCCCACTTTGATAAAGGTCGGATTGTAGCCTATCGCGATTGCGGTTTATCGTATCGCGACTTTGCTGCTCGCGTTGGTCGAGATCCAATGACTGTTAACAGAATGTGGAGTCGGTGGGCTCAGGAGGGTAATACGGAACGCCGTGCTGGATCCCAACGGCCTCGTATCACAAGCAGTCGAGATGACAGGCATCTTACCCGCATGGCTGTTACGGATCATGCAGCCACGTCTCGATCCCTGAGTCAAAAGATGGGGACGTTTGCAAGACAACTACCATCTGCATGAACAGTCTGACGACGTTTGCAGCAGCATGGACTATCAGCTCGGAGACCATGTCTGCGGTTACCCTTGACACTCCATTACAGACAGGAGCGCCTGCGATGGTGTACTCAACTACGAACCTGGGTGCACGAATGGCAAAACGTCATTTTTTCGGATGAATCCAGGTTCTCTTTACAGCATCATGATGGTCGCACCAGTGTTTAGAGACATCGCGGTGAACGCACATTGGAAGCGTGTATTCGTCATCGCCATACTGGCGTATCACCCGGCATGATGGTGTGGGGTGCCATTGGTTACACGTCTCGGCCACCTCTTGTTCGCATTGACGGCACTTTGAACAGTGGACGTTACGTTTCAGATGTGTTACGACCCGTGGCTCTACCCTTCATTCGATCCCTGTGAAACCCTACATTTCAGCAGGATAACGCAAGACCGCATGTTGCAGGTCCTGTACGGGCCTTTCTGTGTACAGAAAAGCTTCTGTAAAGTTTGGAAGGTAGGAGACGAGATACTGGTAGAAGTAAGGCTGTGAGAACCGGGCGTGAGTCGTGCTTCGGTAGCTCAGTTGGTAGAGCACTTGCCCGCGAAAGGCAAGGTCCCGAGTTCAAGTCTCGGTCGGGCACACAGTTTTAATCTGCCAGGAAGTTTCATATCAGCGCACACTCCGCTGCAGAGTGAAAATTTCATTCTAGAAAACGTTCGGCTGCTGCCCTGGCCAGCACATTCTCCCGATCTCTCACCAATTGAAAACGTCTGGTCAATGGTGGCCCAGCAACTGGCTCGTCACAATGCGCCAGCCACTACTCTTGATGAACTGTGGTATCGTGTTGAAGCTGCAGGGGCAGATGTAGCTGTACACGCCATCTAAGCTCTGACTCAATGCCCATGTGTATCAAGCCCGTTATTACGACCTGAGGTGGTTGTTCTGGGTACTGATTTCTCAGGATGTATGCACCCAAACTGCGTGAAAATGTAATCACATGTCAGTTCTAGTATAATATATTTGTCCGATGAATACTCGTTTATCGTCTGCATTTCTTTTTGGTGTAGCAATTTTAATGGCCAGTAGTGTACTAATGCAAAGACATCAGTGAAGTATGATATGAGAAACGAACAACATTTTATTACTCTATCAAAGAAAAAACCAAATCCATTATCAAAGGATTTATTGATGTCTTTATCCATTTTCTTTTAATATCAAAAGGAAAAATCATTTACAGTACCAAAAACTGCACGCTCTGGCAGGTTGCTTAAATTTACGCGCGCAACCACCTAATTGGCTAACTTCAGTGCTAAGTAAATCAGAAAAGGCGCAACGCATCGAATTTTTGTCTTGACTGTTATTTCTTACCGCAACTTCCCTGCAACACACTTACAAGCTTTTCAGACTGTTTCTGATCACCCTGTTATTTGCGCCCCCACAACTCGAAGCTATTTGCACACCACAGCTTATGCCTCTACCAGTCATTCTGTCGTACCACTGTGTACCACTGTTGGCGTACAACTATCATTGCCGGAAAACCTTATATGCTTCTGATCAGTAATGAATGCAAGCCTAAGGGCTAGGAGTAAAGTGGGCATTACTGTTATCAACAGCAGTTACCATGAGTCAATAGAATTACGCTTTTGCCAAACAAGAGACAGGGCGCATGTCGGCGACATTTACGTTGCTGTGCAGATACTCTCAGTGGAATTAACAAAAAAGGGGTGCAGGAAACCGAACGAAATGCAACTAGCCACTGGAGGCCAGGTGTCCCTTACACAAAACTACTCAAAAAATATCTAGAGATTTTTCAGGTCTAGTACAGGTTCTGCCTATGTATCGTAACTTCTGTGACATGCTTTTTGGTTACTCTTCTTCTTGTGAAGAATCCTGTGGATTCGAATTATATCTAGGATTACCTTTACGCATTAAGTTGGACTTAATGAAAAGGTTCGTGAAAGATTTCCCCTACAAAACAAAATGTTTCAAATGTCTTACAGAAACGGACTTGAAACAAAGTACGTTTGTTCGAACTGGCTTTCGAAATAAGATGCTTTATTCCAATTTTGGATCTTAAATGACCATGTGTGAGAGGGAATTTTGGGTATTATTGAAGGAAGATCTCCCTAAATTCTTCCAAATGTGGTATCACTTATCGATACCACTCCACGTGCGTCTCAAAGTGGCAGTGGCAATCCGAGCTCCCTTCAGACGCCGACAGTAGTTGTCTCGGTGGTGGTAAGTTACTATGTGACCAAACTGCTGAGATCATCGGTCCCTAGGCTTACACACTACTTAATCTAACTTAAGCTAACCTACGCTAAGGACAACACGCACGCCAATGCCTGAGGGAGGACTCGAACCTCCGAAGGGGGGAGTCGCGCGAACTGTGGCAAGGCGCCAAAGACCGCGCGGCTACAACAGTTGTGTAGGATACGGAGGACTCAATGGCGCACACTCACTATGCCACGTCTCCAGCGGCTCAGTACACTGACGTCCCTCTGCTGCCATGACTTCCTATGGTCGTTGGCTGCCACACAGCCCATTCGCACTTGGGGCCACTTCACTACGTGACGCTGTGCAGACGTCGCATAGCCGCTGCTCTGAGACCATCGTTCGTGCTTTAGTACAGAGAGCCTCATCCTTGTCGACACTGAGAGCAGGATCCTATTTCGCGCTGCATTATACTGTAATAAGTCTTTGTACACTTGGAGAAATACAAGTCAAATAGCTCTTCTGATTACCGTATTAGCTTGTTCGCTAATCATTTCTACTGCTAATCATTTCTCTTCTATGACGACAGTTGTCGCACCTTTCCCTAACCCGCAACCCACCTCTCCTTACAGTTTTGCCTGAAGTCATTCACGACAGTAACAAAAGGGATCCATGTATTTCTCTTGTGGTCAAAACTGGAACAGTTCAGTCAGGTAGGCTGTTTGATGGCCCTAAAGAACAGTCACGTTGATTTTTTTCCCTGAAAATTTGGATAAGGTCACTGAGTAGTAGTGTGGGTGTTTGTATCAAAGCATCAGAGTGATGAAAAGACGGTACCAGGGCCTCTGGAGTACCAAAATGGCAGTCTACTGGTGGAGGCTTTATCGATACTTTCAATAGTGAATTCAACTGATGAAGAACTAGAGGGGAAGGTCAGGAAGTACTAGACAGCGGACTGATTCGAGACTCTACAACTAGTGACAGCACCTGTCGCACTACTGCTGAGTGAATTATAGAGGAACAAGAACGCTCAGGCGATGTGAAATCAAAACAGTAGTGCAATTTGGAGTGGCAACAAGTTATCTGCACGAAATTCGGAGTGCTATGTTTTTTTTTGCAAGTAAGAATATTACATTTTTATTCTATCTTTAGGTATAGTTCATATTATTCTGTACATTGTAATCTATGAGAAAGTCTAGCCTAGTAAATAACAATGGAAATGTTAAGCTAGCAAAGCGACACGTTAGAATTGTACAGGATAAAGCAAATTCCTGATTGTAGCGGCAAAACAGAATAAAAAGGATTTACGTTTTTTTTCCTTTAACAGGGAAAGGTGGAGAAGTCAGGATATATGTGGGATGAAAATAACATGAAGGAAACCGTAGAAAAAGCGAGATTTCTTGAAATGACAGTCAAGAAAGTGAGTGAGAAATATTTAGTTTCAAAAAGTACATTAGTTAAAAGCTATACTTTTTGTGGCCATCGTTGCTGCACCTTCATCAATACGAGAACAAATACAACCTCTATGAGATACGACAACGCGTGTTTAAGCATTCATGAAAGTTTTAATCGAATCTAGTGACATTATTTTGTTGCTATAATTCAGTAACGCCTTTCGACAAAAGATATAATTAACTAATAGGGGCATATCAGTCCACTGTCTTTAAGGAATTCTCCCAAACGATCACCAAATAACACTTACAAAGAAACGTCCATCAGCGACAAGGACACCAGTAATTATAAACTAAGCAAGCCAACGAACAAATACCTCATAGTTCTTCAAACGAAGGTACTTTTCTATGCATGATAGCATCATAAACCAACTGATGAGCCTATCCATAGAAACGTGTGGATCAAAAATGTCTGAAGTCTATTGAAGGCATTACGGCAGGCCGGCCGGTGTGGCCGAGCAGTTCTAGGCGCTTAAGTCTGGAACCGCGTGACCACTACGGTCGCAGGTTCTAATACTGCCTCGGGCATGGCTGTGTGTGATGTCCTTAGGTTGGTTAGGTTTAAGTAGTTGTAAGTTCTAGGGGACTGATGACCCCAGATGTTAAATCCCATAGTGCTCAGTGCCATTTGGACCATTACGGCAACTACAGAAAACTAACTGTATTCCCCAACTTCTAGAATTTCACTTCTGTGAGGGAAACGTTAGACAAAGTGCATTGACCGGGAAGCAACCGATTTTGGAAAGTATGTGCATTTGTGTCGTGAAGGTACGCTGCCTTTCATTGTGAGACGAAATTTTTCGTGTTTCCCGCTTATACACAGTGTATAGCATTTCTGTGTCTTGGAGCCATTACTTTACGCCTACAGATACGTGGGTTGCGTGAGGCTGTAACAGCGGATGTATGGCGTCACAAGGTGTGATGAGGTAACTACGACCGCGGCCGCTAGCATGACGCAGCATTCTTGGGAAATCGCGCCATCAGAAACTGGTTGCTCTCTCATTGACTTCTGTAGTGCAACCTAGAGGAAACTATGTTCCTGTTTGCGTGCCAAACCACCTATTTTCAACTGTCAGTGATAACTAACTTAATCGTCAGACACATTGTAAATGATGTATTTACACATTAATTTTACAGGTAAATTTGTATAACTTGACGTAATAAGGAGACACGAATCGCTTCGTGCGTCATCATCAGTGTAACGAATAATTGCCTAGCGAAGTGTATTGCGTCTAACAGATAATGTTAAACATGATGGCGCACTGTTAGGATGTGTGCGGTTAAGCACGGTCACCTGTACGCAAAGCAGATTATGTTATGAGTTTAGGAATGTCTAATATGTGTTGTGACAGGGACATGTGCGTTGTTAAGTTAGCAAGTGGTAAAGGAACGATTTTGACTGATGAAACTGATAGGTGGTTTATCCTGTGAACATAAGCGTACACATGGTTATGCAACGTTGTAGACCTCTCTTCCGGAATACGCTTTTAATAAAAATAGCTGGCATCGCTACAAACTACCGACTTCATTCATAGACCAGATAAAAGCCATGGCCAGTTTCACTGTGATTATGGTTCAAATGGCTCTGAGCACTATGGGACTTAACTTCTAGGGTCATCATTCCCCTAGACCTTAGAACTACTTAAACCTAACTAACCTAAGGACATCACACACATCCATGCCCGAGGCAGGATTCGAACCTGCGACCGTAGCGGTCGCACGGTTCCAGACTGTAGGGCCTAGAACCGCTCGCCTACCCCGGCCGGCTCCCTGTAATTACATTGATCCTCTCATCAAAAGCAACGTACTCAAGACAGGTGCTGCTTCTGTACTCGGACGATGACATCGCACGAAGATGATAGATTGCACGTTTCTGTGATGTAGCAAGATATAGGTAGGTCACTTATATGTTCTGCTGCTGCTGGAAAATGGAGAAAGTAACTCTTTATGTGTTGTTACACAGAGAACCATATGATCCACAGGTTCTATAACCGTGTGCTATATTAACAACACTGTTTATTTCTGGTGGAAAAAGTTTGCTACAGATTTCGCCGTAAGTATCACTACGTTTCATTTACTGATCGTACCCTGATGTTAAACAAAGGGTAATTATTCGCTTGTATGCGATTCTCTAACTGGATTAAGTACAACATGTGATGTAGTGCTTCTGTGGACTCTCAGTCGGAAGGACCGAGTGTCAAACCCCAGCACGCCCATCTCAGGTTCAAATGGTTCTGAGCACTATGGGACTTAACATCTAAGGTCATCAGTCCCCTAGATCTTAGAACCACTTAAACCTAACTAACCTAAGGACATCACACACATCCATGCCCGAGGCAGGAATCGAACCTGCGACCGTAGCAGTAGCGCGGTTCCGAACTGAAGCGCCTAGAAACGCTCGGCCACCGCGGCCAGCGAAGCATATCTCCACTGCTTTTCAACTTGGAAGCAATAAAGTAAGGCCACCGTGGCCGGCTCCATCTCAGGTCTTCCACGCTTCCTATAAAATACTTACGGGAAATCTAAGCAAAAAAATTATCGCTGATAATACATTGTTAAATTGTTGTTGGTGTACTTGTTGTTTGAAACTATATATACCAGTCAGACTGATAAGTTTACCGAGAACATGTAATTAATGTAAGAAAAGTTTGGATGGTTTACAGGTTCCTCTGCGCTCAATTTCTTTTCCCACCGTTGCCCAGTCTGAGATTGAGCTCATACTCTAGTGATCCCCGTGCGCCAAGGTGTTAACCTGCACAGACTTTGTTTCCAATACGATTCTATCGTAATGGACGTACAGCCGACTTTGCGATGTTAAAATGTACTCCCTGAACAGAAGGTGTCCTGACGCGAAGCACGGGCGGGAAGACCAACGTCCAAAACCACTCTCCTTCTGTCAGCCCCTCCCCACCCCCTTTTCAGATACACCCGCTTGTCAAGGGCTGTTCAGGCTTCCGTGGACGCAGCATATCTGTCGCCTGTTGTGGAGGCCGGCCATTCAGATGGGGCACGACCAGCCGCTTCGTATCTGTAGGCAACACGCCACGCACACACACACACACACACACACACACACACACACACACACAGGCGCGCTCACACACGGCAACGAGGCAACACTTACGGGAGACTGGTGGAGAACGGGATGGGAACGATTTGCGACCGCAGATAAAGTTGTAGCTGATATACGTTTAAATCTACATACGGTACATATTCCGCAAGCCACCATATGATGCATGGCGGAGGGTACCACACACACCTACCAGTCAGTTCTTTTCCTGCTCAACTCGTAAACAGAGCTCGAAAAGACGACCATTATATGCCTCCGTATGATCTCTAATTTATCTTCGTGGTCCTTACGCGAAATGTGCGTAGAATAGTTCTGCAGTCAACTTGAGACTTCAGTTCTCTAAATTTTTTCAGTGGTGTTTCGCGAAAACAACGTCATATTCCCTCCAGGGACTCCCATTTCAGTTCACGAAGTATTTCCGTAAGACTAGCATATTGATCGAAACTGCCGGTAACAGATCTAGCAGCTTGTTTCTGAATTGCTTCGGTGTCTTCCTTTAATCCGACCTGTGCTAAAATTCTCCCAATAAACCGAAGTCGACCATTCGCCTTCACTGCCACGGTCCTCAAGTGCTCGTTCAATTTCATATCGCTTTGCAACGTTACGCCTCGATATTTAACAGACGTCACTGTGTCTAGTAGTATATTGCCAATATAGTAGGATCTACTAAAGAAATATCATTAAATTATAAAAAAGTGAATAATAAAGAGACACCGAGCGAGGTGGCGCAGTGGTTAGACACTGGACTCGCAATCGGGAGGACGACGGTTCAATCCCGCGTCTGGCCATCCTGATTTAGGTTTTCCGTGATTTCCCTAAATCGCTCCAGGCAAATGCCGGGATGGTACCTTTCAAAGGGCACGGCCGACTTCCTTCCCCGTCCTTCCCTAATCCGATGAGACTGATGACCTCGCTGTCGGGTCTCCTTCCCCGAAACAACCAACCAACCAACCAATAAAGAGACGTTATTTAATTACATAAATGAGAGTATACGTCTACATTTAAATTTGTTGAACTGGAAGTTGTGATATCCGTGGAAACCAGTCCTACAATACCATCATTTAGTTCACAATCGGAGCGTAGTTAAACCGGCTTCCTACAGAGTATCCTTTTTTTTATACAGAACTGGCCTCTGTTGTTATAAGTTTTAAAATGGTTCAAATGGCTCTGAGCACTATGAGACTCAACTGCTGAGGTCATTAGTCGCCTAGAACTTAGAACTACTTAAACCTAACTAACTTAAGGACATCACACACACCCATGCCCAAGGCAGGATTCGAACCTGCGACCGTAGCGGTCTTGCGGTTCCAGACTGCAGCGCCTTTAACCGCACGGCCACTTCGGCCGGCCTGTTATAAGTTTTGCTTATCAGTTATGACAGTACCTAGTAACATTTTCTCTAAGATGCGATGACGTATGAACTGTTCGTCGGATCCTGTGTAGAAGTTCGGTCGTCTTGCAGTAATAAGGACTTCATTTCCCTGTTGCAGAGTTCTTTTTCTGTAACCCTCTTTTCCGACACAACTTGCAGTAATTTCTGATACGTATTTTTCTCTTCTGTAACGCACTTAGTTTTCCACTTCACGGAAATACGCACTTTTGACATTAGCTTCAGAATAGAGCGCACGACTGCGATTGCACGTAATACTAGATGACGCTGCCTCCCATCTCCATACTGCCCCGCCAGCTGACAAGTCACGACTGACTGTCTGTGACGTCTGCCTGGGCTCAACAACCACAGCAGGAAAAGCTCAGCTCGGAGATACACCTGTCTCATTCAAAGACTACTCGTAACTTGTTCTTAATCCGTACCAGCAGGGTTTTCTCTGGCATCTTCACGCTCGATTTGAATATATGTACAGGGTGGTCCATTGATCGTGACCGGGCCAAATTTCTCACGAAATAAGCGTCAAACGAAAAAAACTACAAAGAACGAAACTTGTCTAACTTGGAGGGGGAAACCAGATGGCGCTATGGCTGGCCCGCTAGATGGCGCTGCCATAGGTCAAACGGATATCAACTGCGTTTTTTAAAAATAGGAACCCCGGTTTTTTATTAAATATTCCTGTAGTACGTAAAGAAATATGATTGTTTTAGTTGGAGCACTTTTTTCGCGTTGTGACAGATGGCGCTGTAATAGTCTCGAACATATGTCTCACAATTTTCGACGAACAGTTGGTAACAGATAGTGTTTTTAAATTAAAATACAGAACGTAGGTACGTTTGAACATTTTATTTAGGTTGTTCCAATGTTATACATGTAGCTTTGTGAACTTATCATTTCTGAGAACGCATGCTGTTACAGCGTGATTATCTGTAAATACCACATTAATGGAATAAATCCTCAAAATGATGTCTGTCAACCTCAATGCATTTGGAAATACGTGTAACGACATTCCTCTCAACAGCGAGTAGTTCGCCTTCCGTAATGTTTGCACGTTCATTGACAATGGGCTGACGCATGTTGTCAGGCGTTGTCGGTGAATCACAATAGCAAATATCTTTCAAATTTCCCCACGGAAAGAAATTCAGGGACGTCAGATCCGGTGAACGTGCGGGCCATGGTACGGTGCTTCGACGACCAATCCACCTGTTATGAAATATGCTATTCAAAACCGCCTCAACCGCACGCGAGCTATGTGCCGGACATCCATCATGTTGGAAGTACATCGCCATTCTGTCATGCAGTAAAACATCTTGTAGTAACATCGGTAGAACATTACTTGGGAAATCAGCATACATTGCACCATTTAGATTGCCATCGATAAAATGGGGGCCAATTATCCTTCCTCCCATAATGCCGCACCATACATTAACCCACCAACGTCGCTGATGTTCCACTTGTCGCAGCCATCGTGGATTTTCCGTTGCCCAGTAGTGCATATTATGCCGGTTTACGTTACCGCTGTTGGTGAATGATGCTTCGTCGCTAAACAGAACGCGTGCAAAAAATCAGTCATCATCCCGTAGTTTCTCTTGTGCCCAGTGGCAGAACCTACAGGACATTCAAAGTCGTCGCCATGCAATTCCTGGTGCATAGAAATATGGTGCGGGTGCAATAGATGTTGACGTTGCATTCTCAACACCGACGTTTTTGAGATTCCCGATTCACGCGCAATTTGTCTGCTACTGACGTGCGGATTAGCCGCGACAGCAGCTAAAACACCTACTTGGGCATCATCATTTGTTGTATGTCGTGGTTGACGTTTCACACGTGGCTGAACACTCCCTATTTCCTTAAATAACGTAACTATCCGGCGAACGGTCCGGACACTTGGATGATATCGTCCAGGATACCGAGCAGCATACATAGCACACGCCCGTTGGGCATTTTGATCACGATAGGCATACATCAACACAATATCGACCTTTTCCGCAATTAGCTAGCCGGAGTGGCCGTGCGGTTCTAGGCGCTATAGTCTGGAGCCGCGTGACCGCTACGGTCGCAGGTGCGAATCCTGCCTCGGGCATGGATGTGTGTGATGTTCTTAGGTTAGTTAGGTTTAAGTAGTTCTAAGTTCTAGGGGACTGATGACCACAGCAGTTAAGTCCCATAATGCTCAGAGCCATTTGAATCTTTTTTTTTCCGCAATTGATAAACGGTCGATTTTAAGACGGGTAATGTATCACGAAGCAAATACCGTCCGCACTGGTGGAATGTTACGTGATACCACGTACTTATACGTTTGTGACTATTACAGCGCCATCTATGACAAAGCGAAAAAAGTGGTCCAACTAAAACATTCATACTTCTTTACGTACTACACGAATATGCAATAAAAAATGAGGGTTCCTATTTAAAAAAACGCAGTTGATATCCGTTTGATCTATGGCAGCGCCATCTAGCGGGGCAACCATAACGCCATCTGGTTTCTCCCTTCAAGCTAGACAAGTTTCGCTCTTTGTAGTTTTTTCGTTTGCCGCTTATTTCATGAGATATTTTGCTCGGTCACTATCAATGGACCACCCTGTATATAATATTTCAGATTATTTTATTTAACTACGTTTAAGTGAGAAAATAAAAGTAATTAAGGGAGGAATTGCATAGCTAATTTGTCCTACAGGTCCAGATAATTATTTCTTGTCATGGAGCCCCAAAGTTCCACTTCACTAATGCGGTATTCGAACATTACAGGGCCGGCCGCGGTGGTCTCGCGGTTCTAGGCGCGCAGTCCGGAACCGTGGGACTGCTACGGTCGCAGGTTCGAATCCTGCCTCGGGCATGGATGTGTGTGATGTCCTTAGGTTAGTTAGGTTTAAGTAGTTCTAAGTTCTAGGGGACTGATAACCACAGCAGTAGAGTCCCATAGTGCTCAGAGCCATTTTGAACATTACAGGATTGTTTTCACTGCTCGTCCCTAGCAGCTTACATTTTTTATATTTCGAGTGAACCGCCATTCATCACACCAATTAGAAAAAATATGCAAATCGATTTGTATCCTCGTACAGTCACTCAGCGACGACACCTTCCCAAAGACCTCAGCATCTTCAGCAAACAGCTGCAGATTGCTGCTCACCCTGTCTATCAAATCATTTATGTGTGTACAGGATAAGAGTGGTGCTATTTACCTTGTCTCTGATGATCGCCGAGGAAAACGCACTGGATTCTATTACTTATGAAGTCAAAAAGCCACACACATATCTGGGAAGCTATTCCGTATGCTAGTAGCTTTTTTAACTGTCTACATTGGGGCGCCGTGTTAATGACTTTCTGAGAATCTAGGAATATGGAATTTTCCTGTTGCCTATCGTCCATCGATTGCAGGACATCGTGCGAGGAGATGACAAGGCGAGTTTCTCACGAGAAATGGTTCCTTAATCCGAGCTGCGTCTAATGAGCTGTTTGCACGTGACGTTGACTATGGACTGCGATATCCGAACGAAAAACAAACACCGTGCGGGCAGACCTTAGGGGCGCGGCGATACTGACCGACCGCCCTGTCACCCTCAGCCCTTAGGCCTCAACGGATGAGGATACGGGCGGGCATGTGGTCAGCACACCGCTCACCCGCTCGTTGTCAACTTTCGTGATCGGTGCCGCTACTCCTAAACCAAGTAGCTTCTCAACTGGCCTCACAAGGGCTGAGTGCACCTCGCTTGCCAACGGCACTTGGCAGACCAGGAAGGTGACCCATCCAAGTGCTAGCCAAGCCCGACAGCGCTTAACTTCGGTAATCTGTCAGGAACCGGTGTTGCTACTGCAGCAAGGCCGTTGGCATGGACTGCGATTTGATACTTGTAAATCGGTATGCTACGATGCTGCCCGCAGGAACAGCTCCGCTACGGGAGAAGGAACAGTTTTCCTGTTAGTACTCAATCAAATTGCCTGAAAATCTTAATCTAATGCGGTCTTAATTTGTAAAAGTAACTTCGGATTACTCCAAGAGAGTGTTATAGGGCTGTTCGCATTGTATAAAAATGATTTCGCGGATAATCTGGGATGCTCCTTAAGGCTGTCCGCACGTGCATTAATGTATGTAGAGATCGACAGAGAGCTGTGGAGGCTCGACATTTGGTGTTAGCATGGATAGTGGATCATTAACTAAAATAAATTTAAAATGTTGCGCGAAAATACGCAGAAAAGCCTGCTACTGTTAGAATGAACTATAGGCGATAAATCACAGTATCACATGTTAAATATGAAGGAGTAACCCTCGATAGTGTTCTGCAGGTAAAGCAGATGCCAGCCTGGGATTCGTTAGCGGAAACCTAAGAAATACAGGGTGCTAAAAAAAGTCTTCCATATTCTGAGAGGTAATAGTATGTTCACGTGGTGTTGGGGTAGCATCTTTCATTAGTAATAAAAAAATCCTGGGCCCCGACTTCGATCACAGGGACTGCTTAAATTTTGAACAAAAATCATCAGTAATGGAGACCACAGACTTCTGGCTAAAACGTCACCTCGCCGTGCCAACGGCCTTGTCGAAGTGGTCGGAGGAGTGAACAAAGCTTCAGGGCACTCTCTTGTTCTTTGGGTGGGAGACTGCCTGCAAAAAGACGAATAATCAGCAATGACCAGTGGTATGAGGGTGCAGAAAGTAATGGAAACCACAGCATTAAAGATACGTAGTGTAAAACAACGAGAACGTGGCGGTAATTGAAGAAGCATCATGTGTTTCATAGTAGCGAGGACGAAGAAGTTCTTTTAGCTTTTAACGTACGCATTTTAGATCCTCCCACTTTTGTGGCTACTTTCTTCTTGTTCGGGTCCAAACTACCACCTCTCAAGACATGAAATAGATTTGTTTAAAAACACCATGTGTAATCTGTCAGTGAAGATATGACCTGCAAAACAGTCTATCGGTCGACCCATGAGTGTTGCTAATCTGGAAATCTTAACATGTAAGATTAATAGAGGAGACGAAGATCCAAAGAATCTAGAAGAGTATTGGGAACAGATTAAATTTAGGAAAGGCGTGTAGTAAGTTACCACATACATTAAAACAGACAAATACTTCATTAACTAGTATTTTCCACGACTCAAATAAATTAAACAGTTGTCCAGCACATCTCAGTTGTGCTAATACATCAGCAGTGTTCGTCAGGCAGCCAAATAAGGTATGGCGCTGAGGAAAAGCGATATGCGATGCTGGCCAGTTTGGGATCTCTCAATAAGGCTGTGGACAAAGCGAAACTCTCATATTCCGCGCAAGAAGTAGACTTGTCGCCTCATGAAGATCTTCATAAATGTATCTGGCAGGGGAATCTCATTGCTCATCATCTACTTGCAAATAGCAGCTGCTTGTCCAACGTTGAATTTATTTTACGTTAGACTCAGCAGATTAGCGATGAGGGGCGTCAGACATATAATGACCTGGCTTCTTGTGTGTGCAGCGCTGTCTAGTTGTTTAACGCTTTTAAATATGATTGTGCTTCCGTTTTGTACCATTCGTCAAAGGAAATGTGCTCTTCCACCAATGGTGAAAGCTGTTACTGCTGAGAATTCTCACCTTCTCCCATGTATCAGGGAATATCTTTTGCCCCACACGTTTCACCAAGTCATCTAAAAAACTAATAAAAAATTGATCTGTCCAGGACGCAGTGCACATTCTTGTACAACGAAGATGGGCTGCTCCCATGGCTCGGCTTTAATTGTACACCACAGCCTGCTGCCTGCTCAATGAAATAAGTTGTATGAGGAAAATGAGCGCCACGGGGAATCTTTGGCTCCAGAAAGTGGCGAGGATGGCTGCTGTCTATGAAGGAACATTACTGGACTGTTCTAATGATGCTTTTTTGAACACTGATGTCGTGATATCTTATCACACCGATAGCAGCTTCAAAGTGATGATAGTGGCTGTAAATCACTGCGAATTTCTTCGAGTCCAGAAATCCCCGGGTCAGCTGACGGTACGGAATGCAGGGGGATGAATATTTCGTGGCTGCGTTATCGAAGGATTAATTGGTAGGTATGAATGTCGACTCAACTAAATGTAGGTCTTACACAACAAAGCAGACATCACACCGTATTCAAGTCTTGCAATTAATGAAATGTAACAGCTGAAATGAGGCGTTCATAATATTCTTCTGGCAAGTAATTGGAAATGCTTTCCCGTAAATATAATTTATTTTCTTGATTATGTTTGGAGCCACAGTTGCAATGAATTCTCGAGAGAAGTTTCGGCAAATGCGAACCAATAACTTTATTTCCACGAGTGAATAAGTTTAGCTCTAAGTCATTATCATCTGAATAATTTGGGTGCCGCAGTACACATTATCTACATATAATATCGCGTATGTAGAGCCAGTGACTAACTAATATGAAGTGAAATATAAGGATAACGCTGTAGTTTGATGTTCATGATTAATTATACACAAGTCAGTTTCGTCACATAAGAGAGCGGAAATAACGGTTGTTTATACGTCTCTAGGCTAATCTTCGCTTTGTCACGCGTACACGAGACAGACTAAAAATAATCGTTGATTACACCTTGTATATTTTTTTTAAATGGTTCAGAATACAAAAATTTTTTAATATATTTTAGTACATTTTAATATATTCTTTGATAACGCTAATAGTAAGCATTAGTAATATAAAACTGGAGCAGACCACAAGAAAATAGCAGTCACATCATCATTTTCAACTGGAATATGTACTACAAGACACGTTTTCTATACATGCCTCAGCAGCTATCAGGTATTTAAAAAATCACATCATCACATAAGCCGCTGTTTCAATAATCGTTTTATTTATTTCAGGGACCAATTTTGGGCTGCAAGATCACTATTTAGCAACAGATATTATAATTAAAGTACCAGGTGGTTACAAGAAAGGTATTGTTGCTTCAGCTATCTCAATTTGTGGGTTCAAGCACTACACTTTGATACGAAACTGAGAAGTTGAAATATGCGAGGTTCGTTATTGTAGTAACCATAACGATTTTACAGAATACTAGTAGACACACATCATATGAGACTCATTTTCCTAAGGTTCGAAGCTCCTCTTGATGTTTTCCCGTGTCTGCGATTTAAACATTGGGTTGTTTGAAAATCAGACTAATGCGTACACAATTTATTTTTATATTTACCCAGACATGTTTCGACACCTATGTGTCATCTTCTGATGACACATAGGAGTCAAAAGATGTCTGGGTAAATATAAAAATAAATTGTGTTTGCATAAGACTGATTTTCAAAAACCCGTAGGTGTCGAAACATCTCTGGGTAAATATAAAAATAAATTGTGTTTGCATTTTAAAAACAACTCAGTTTCACGCATCATACGATTACGTTCATGATCAGACTGAAAGTCGTACATTGCGGTAAAAGGTGACGAGTTTCATTCAGCTCATAAACTGGTAGAGCAACTACATATCACAACGTAGATATCACATAAAAATTTCTGAAATATGTACGGTTATTCATCAATTATCCTGTAACACTCACCATGGCACCTCTTGGAGTAGGATTCTGTAAGATAGGAATACTGCCTTTACAGACTAGTGACATACTCTATTGCATATACTACAACTTTTTTCCATTGCTCTTCAATGATGTCACCATATTCAAAAATTGGAATGGTAGCCTGATCTCTTAACAAATAAATAATACGCCCAAACAGTTTGTCACAGTTCCATTTCTGTGGACTCTTTCAGTACCCCCGACTATAGGAACTACAGACAAGAAACAATGAGCGGATAAATGAGTACAGTTCAGATACAGCTAATGAGGTTAGCACATTCCCGCAAAAGGCAATGCTTCATGTTCAAGTGCCGGTCCGGCACATGTAATTTGCAAGGAAGTATTGCAGCGCACGCTGCGCTGCAAAGTAAGATACTGATTCTGGACACAATTCCCTAGTCTACAACTAAGCCATTTCTCCATAGTGTCCATTCTTCCAGGAGTGGTAGTCTAGCGAGGTGTGCTGGAGAGCTTCTGTGAGATTTGGAAGTTACTGGCAGAAGTGAAGCGATCGTCATTACTGCCTGGGTAACTCAATAGTCAAATCATTTCATGTGTAAAGGCAAACTTCCAGGTTCGAGTCCTGGCCCATCACAAATTTCAGTCTATTAGCAAGTTTCAGAATAGTGACTATTTTGCTGGGAAGTGAAAGATTAATTTTGGATGCACTATCCTTATTTTATATCCGTTGTTTTTCATCTTTAAACCTCGTTTAAAATCACTGTAAACTCCGCTCAACTGTTCTTTCAAGTCCTTCGCGTTTCTGACAGAACTGCAACGTCATCAGCAAACCACAAAGGTTTCTTTCTTTGCCTTGAACTATAATTCTTTTTCAAATTTCTCTTTAGCTCCTTTAATGCTTGTTCAAGGAATAGAATAACAACATGGAGGATAAAGTACAAGCCTATGTTCATTACTACTCAATTTTCATGTTTTCAGTTCTTAAAGTATAATCAGTAAACAGTTTTTTTCTCCCTCTGTTTTATCGCTGATAACCTGAGAATTTCAAACAGTCTTTCGGTCAACGATGTCGAATATTTTTCTTAATCTACACGTATTATTAATGCGGGTTTGCATTTCCTTAATCTATTTTCGAAAGTAAGTCATATACCAAATAGTTCAATGCCTCGGTTTCATACACACATCTTGGGATGGAAAACATAACTGACGCAATAGGATCAGCCACATAATCTCGTCCTTTCATTATGATACAGATTTGCCAGATAAAGGTCTCTTACACTGAAACGGTATGCGATTTAAGGACACTTTTTAACAAAGGCAGTTAGCATCGAAGAATTTCCATGACAGCAGTCGTACCAAAAGATGTCTGCAGATTCAGTGGTGAGGGCACGAGTGGAGAAATGTGTCCTGTGACATGCTCAAAACGAGCAGTCAGGCCCTGGTTGCAAATATAAACCGTACCATTCTTAGAATGGTAAGTCTGCCAGTGTTGTTAGACACATCCTTAGACACCACCGAATTGTCAGATTCGGAATGGAGGGAAGTGGGTGTGTGTATCGGGGGGGGGGGGGGGGGCGGGTAATTTTTATTGATTTATTTATTTTTTACTGGTATCAAGGTTTGACTGTAGTAAGCACGCATGAAGTAGACTGCGCAGGATAGACTAGAGTGTGGAAGAGTACAGGTATTGATCCTATATTTAACAGATGGAATCTACTCTTGCTCATATTTGCTCCAGTGGAGTAGCATCGATGGCGCGGATATTCTCCGTATTACAAATGGGCCGATTTTTGGCCCCTTCGGATAATTTGGTGCTTGAGTCGGTCAGTCCATCCTGAGAGAGTGTACAGAACCGGTCGCAGGTGGGAACGGTGAGTCATATCGCATGCGGAAATACACTGACGGAAAAAAATGCCAGCACCAAGAAGAAGTTGTGTGATGTGAACGGAAGTTGATAGGCGTGTTTTTGCATGTGAAAGATGAAGTCTATCCCAATTTTGCGCCAGTCACGTGAGAGTGGAGCTAATAGTCCCACCATGAAGATGCAAATCAGGTTTGCTTTAAATACGAGCTGAAACGGTCGAGAGCGTTATTTACATTTGAGATTGGACGTGGTGAGTTGATGTTAGTCAAGAATGTCTTTGAGGCGACAAAGACGACATTAACAACATATCACTGAGGTTGAAAGAGATCGTGTAACTGGGATACGAGAAGCTGGATGTTTTTTCTGCGACACCGCAGTAAGACTCGGCAGAAATATAACAGCTGTACATGATTGCTGTCTGCGATGGTCTAGAGAACGTACGGTCGCAAGAAGATAGGGCTCCGGACGCACTTGTTGGTCTACCGAGAGGGAAGAACATCGTGTTCAGTGCATGGTTCTGAAGCGTCGTAACTGCATCTGCAGCGACAATTTGAGCAATAGTAGGCATCACAGTGACACAACAAACTGTTACAAATTCGTTACTTCAAGGACAGCTCCGAGTCAGTCACCCTGTAGCGTGCGTCAATCACGGTCGTTTGCGTCTTTACTGACGTCAAACGAGAGCTCATTGGAGGGTAGGCTGGAGGCCTGTTGCGTTTTCTGATGAAAGGTGGCTCTGCCTTGGAGCCAGGGGTGGCACAAAGAAGGAAGCCAGTAAAGGCCCGCAACCAACCTGTCTGTGTGTTAGACACCCTCGACCTACACCCAAAGCTACGGAATGGGATGCGATTTCGTAAGCCAGTTGGAACAGTCTCCTGGGTACCCCACGCACCCTGACTACAGATTTCTACGCCAGTCTGGTGATTCGACGTGTTGTGCTGCCATTCATGAACAGCACATTTTGCAACAGGGTAACCCTCGCCCAGATACCGATGTTGTAACCCAACATATTCAACAGCGTGTCGACATGTTGCCTTGGCCTGATCGATCACAAGATTCTGTCTCCAATCGAGCACATGTGGGACATCATCGGACGACAGCTCCAATGCCATGTCCCTACATCGACAGACCAATTGCAAGAGGCATGGAACTTCGTGACTGACATCTGGCACCTGTACAATGCATGCACTTTTGGATGCTCGCGTTCAGCATTCTGGCAATTACACTAGTTATTAATGTAGCCATTTCACAGTTGGAATGGCCTACCTCGTGCTTGCTTTAACTTGTGATCTTGAAATGTTAATCAAATCAAATAGTTCAAATGGCTCTAAGCACTATAGGACTCAACATCTGAGGTCATCAGTCCCCTAGACATAACTACTTAAACCTAACTAACCTAAGGACATCACACACATCTATGCCGCCGGCCGGAGTGACCGAGCGGTTCTAGGCACTATAGTCTGGAGCCGTGCAACCGCTACGGTCGCAGGTTCGAATCCTGCCTCGGGCATGGATGTGTGTGATGTCCTTAGGTTAGTTAGGTTTAAGTAGTTCTAAGTTCTAGGGGACTGATGACCTCAGAAGTTAAGTCCCATAGTGCTCAGAGCCATTTGAGCCACATCCATGCCCGAGGCAAGGTTCGAACCTGCGACCGCAGCAGGCGCGAGGTTCCGGACTGAAGCGCCTAGAACCGCTCGTTTACAGCTGCCGGCCATAATGTTAATCACTTAAACATGTTACCTAGACAAATATGGGCCCGAAATGTCATTACTCTACGTCAATTATTTTTTGATGTTGCGATTCTTTCAGTCAGTGAATGTTTATTGGACATTGTGTTCAATTCCAGACTGTAAGAAAGTACAATTAATAGTAGGTCACCGTAAAGTATCTAACGGCAATGGCAAATTCGAAAGAACTGTGACAAACAAGAGATTGTGACAGTAGTGTGAATGTTCTTATGGTGCGTAGAGTGATTGTGTTCGAGCCTAAAGAAGAATAATGTACATTTTTCATTTAAACTTCTTTATCAGAAAAAGCTATTCAACGGACAGAAGTTTTCATAGGGCACGTGTCAATAGGTCTACGGCTAGGAACTTAAATAAATTGAAGCTTTTACTTTGGGCATAATCCAGTACTGTTATGAACTTTCATTAAACACCGAACAATTTTGACAGCAAAATAACTCAAAATCAATATTTAATGGCTACTTATTGATGGAGATCTACGTGAATCCAGTCTTAGGACTTAAGACTAGCACAGCCGGCGACTACTGAATGTAAGTGGAAAATACATGTTCTACAGTTGTATTAATACATCCAGGTTATATGTAGTCTTCATTAGAGTGGAACCGTTGTTGAAATGAATGCACCTTGTCCTACTGCATTCACATTTATTACTGAACGACATGGGAGGCCGATGAGCGACTACTCTGGTGAAAGAGATGCCGTTTTCCTCATCTAGATGTATATGGAGTGGGTATTTTGCTCTCGTTCTCAGCGGTTCAGTAGTACGACAGCAAATTGAAAGAGGATTGCCAGATAACGGAGTCATTACGTGGAAAGCCGGTGATATCACTTACAGTTCTCAAACAACCACAAAAAAATAAGCAATGCGCTGGATGGCCTTTCCATTCAGAATAAAATATTTGATTACGTCCATTGTTAAGGAATAAAGAAATTGCAAAGTGGTATTGTGCGGGAAAAAACAGCTGCTATGCGGCTTACTGTGATATTTTCCATTAGCAGCAAAACAGATGGGAGAAGAGAGAAAACGAGGACGCAATAGAAAGAGCATTATGAAACGTCCCCTTTGAAAAATTATACAGGACTGTGCTTAAACTGACACACAATATTTTTAGCGCAACGCAATCTGACTTTCAATAATCCCTACAAAAGAATGGCCCCGACTAACATTAACCTATACCTTTCACAAATCACTTACCTCACAAAAATCTTCGTTACTCGAACTACTGCAATACAGCGAGCGCCACTACTGCCAGCTAAATAAAAGATTCAAACTATGGAAGGCACTAACTACTGATAGGCATAGCAAATGAAAGATTTTAATAGAGAACAAACAATGTATTTACCTTAATAGTGTTGAAAAATCATAATATACATAGCAGTTCATGACATCCAGTCTTACAAATTTCAAAACTCCGCCATCTCTCTCCCCACATCCACCACTACTGGCGGCTCACCTCCAACTGCGCAACGCTACGCGCTGTTCACATCCAGCTGCCCAACACTACAATGGCCAACAACAATGCAAACCAACCACAGACTGCACACAGCACAGCCAGTGATTTTCATACAGAGCGCTACATGGCGTTACCAATATAAGAAAACATAAACAGCCTACTTACATAGCCCCCATGCTCCCCACAAAAAAGTTTACAAATTGTTTTGGGCAGTGGCCAATAATGATTTGATAAAATTTTTCATAATTACAATAACAAAGATATGAAATGCACACACTTATTGATACAATGTTGGTCAAAAGCTAAAATTTTCTCACAGTCCATAAAGACAGTCCTGACATTCATCACAGTAAAATTGCAGTGTTTTTCTGAAAGTCTGAGCAGTAAAAGAAAATGCACACGGAAGTAGTGGATTTCCATGCAGTCTTGAAGAAGTAGTGTTGTCCTTCCAACGGAAAGACAGTGCTGACTCTCGACATGCAGACAGGAAATAGGCCACAACAGAGCAAACCCACAGCAGAGTCATTCGATGTTTTGAAGAATATTGGTAGGTAGGTCATCACAGAGCAGACCCAGTATAGTCCTGGTAGAGATTACGGTATTGGTGGGCCACCAGAGATGCAGACCCACTGCAGTCCTTGTAGAAATAATGGTACTGATGGATCATCAAAGGCGTAGACCCACTGTAGTCCTTGTAGAGACGGCCAGCAGCCATCTGTTGCAACTGTGCAGGTGCACAATCACCATCGAAGAGTCTTGCGGACAAGATAGCAAGTCCATAACCACCACTTGTGCACTCGCAAAGTTTTTGGAATTGTCCTTAGAACCAGCAATGCTGTTATCCAGTCCCTTGCTGAATTATTAACACACGTGCAAACACTAACTGTCCCTACTTCTCACATATTGTCCATATACAGTACTATGACCAACAGAAACGTGTGCAGTGAAATGTAACTTACAAGTTACTTAATTTGATAAACTGGTATCAATTACAATTTTATAACATAAGAATACAATTACAAAGGTACAAAATACATCATTAAAGAACATAACAATACAGATAACATTTGTAGTACAAGCTTTACAAAAGAATCGAAATAACATATACATCAGTGTTACAGGAATTATGACATGAGTACATACATAAAAGATCAGAATAACTTTCGGAACATCAACTTCACACATGAGCATTAAAACAGAACAGAATAAATAATGTCTAAAGATCTTTACAAAGAAAATAACATATTAACAGAAAAATTCTACAACATAACTCTTATTAGCTAAACACATTAAGACAGGAAAAACACAAATTCACATAATGTAATAACACAAAAATACAGGACAGGGTTTGTTTTCAGTGTGACTTTTGGTACTGCAGTCCACCCCAAAACTTCATTCCATATATCTTTCGTCTTATTTCATCATTCGTTTCCATCAAAAAAATTCTATCCAAGCATGCTTTCTGTATTTATATGTTCACACATTCCTTACCTCATTATTTATTTTCCATTATCTTACCTCATCATTTATTTCCAAGGAAATCCTACCTAAACCTGTTGTCCCTAAACCCTACTTTTTTGGTTCATATCCTCTTTCAAAATACTTTTTTTGGCCAAACAATTTTCTTATAGCTTCTCAATGCATTTCTTCCAATTCATCACAACTTGTTCTCTTATATGGCCTACCCCATAAATAAGCTAACTTAAATCTACTGAGCTCAGATGCTAAACTAAGGGACGAGGCAATGCAGCAGCACAAAACAATTAACACAAACAGCAATGACAAAAAAATGCAAATTGGCACAGCCAGCAGCAATATTACAACTAATATAAGGCAATGAGCAGCAAACAAGAAAAATAAATCAGTACTAAAACTGGCTTAACAGAGTAATGTAAAGTGAAATTTAGTAGCACTATGCCTGGCAAACAGCAGCAGCAAATGCAATAACTTATATCTAAACATGACATAGCTCAAGCAGAAAAATAGTACAGTAGAAATGGCCATTTTTAATACCTATGTCACATCTTAATACTAGAGTGATGCATCACCTTGACTTACTCTAGCAGATAAGTTACCAAATCGTAAAAAAATTATTTATGCAGTTCCTGTGAAGAGAAATGATTATTTGTGCTCTCTTTTCTAAGAAAGTGCATCATAAACGTATTCTTTACTGGGTCTGTAGAGAGAAAGTAGTGATATTAGTACATCTATTAAATTTCATTTTAACCAATGCTGCAGTGCAGCTAGAAACTAGATATTAAACAAAATAAGCAATCTCTCAACTAGAAAGACTATAGATGTAAAATGTTTCTCATCATTTCATTAGGCATTTTAGTAAATATCATAAATTAAGAGCTCCACCGTGTAATCATGTGTTTTCAAGTTTGAGCATGTCGTATTTGCGATGCTTTCTACAAAGGAATGTCAATAGCGAGGATAATTGGCTCTTTTTTTTTCTCCACCTGTGCCTCTGAAAGGCACACACTAATGGCTTTTTTCCAGGCGATTGTCGCGCAGCTGGGTGCCCACGACGCATTACGTGAAGGTGGTCACTTCACTTTCTTACCGAAATATTTATGACACCAGTTTGCACTACAGTGACAGTCTCATATAAAAACTTCCCAGGTCGAGAATTTGCGTCTCAAATATGTATAAACAAAATCATGTAAATATAACGTGTCCAAAAAAT
Source organism: Schistocerca nitens (assembly GCF_023898315.1). NCBI lineage: Eukaryota > Metazoa > Arthropoda > Insecta > Orthoptera > Acrididae > Schistocerca > Schistocerca nitens. The sequence continues at coordinate 1,156,824,644 of NC_064614.1, read as the reverse complement.
TTTCGCCAGCATAGTGATACATTCACGTATATACACACATTTCATAACTCTTAAAATACGATTCTCGGTTTCCAACATCCTTTTTCAACCAGAGTCCCTAACCACTACTCCTTATTCCTTACCTTATTACACATATTCATATTCGTCGACACGTCAGTCTTGCGTGGACACTTCAATATTTCATCATAATTAATACGTAGCATAATCAGATTCCTCATATAGCATCAGCTTATTGATCATAAACATACCTCAACAGCATAATACACATCGTCGTCGTAAAAATAACATCATAACACCGCAGTCAAATCTCAAAAACGTCGTAGCTTTCTGCAGTAATGTCAAAACCTAAAAAAAAATCTCTGCTCATTTCAGTAGTGTCATCTACCTCAAACGTACTTTAAAATCATGCTACCTTACCAAATACATCATTCAAACCTCTCATAGTATCACAATGGTTCCGAAAAATATGAACAGTTCACAAAGTACAGACAAAATACAATTTCATAAGTGTGAAGTTACTCAACTGTGTAATTGCATAAACATGTGTCACTGTTGTAGTAAAAAAAATGTTTATCTCTCAGTTAAATGATCAGATAGCTGTGTAATTTGTGTTAGAAAAATATGGTACCGATGTGTAAAGTTGTATAAGCAAATACCATATTAGCTAGGGCTCCTTGTGCTTGTCAAACACATGGTACACAAAGTAAGCGTGTACCCCCCTGAGGATAAATGTAATTATATCCTCAGGTGTTACAGATTACAGCAATGGATTGAAATGTATCACGGAAAACTTTCTTTGTAATTCAAAAATCTTGAAAAATAAATGGTTTAAGTACAAAGTTAATCACTCAAATACGTGTCCTGTAGCGCTAAATGTGCGTCTTGCTGTAAGATAATCTCTGTGGAAGTGTCGTAGTTATTGTCCTCCGAAAGCTAAGTTCTGCAGAAGCCAATGTACTTACCTCATGATAAACAAAAGTGAAATGCTTTGTGTACAGATATCGTAGTTATTACGCTTATTGCTGTGATGAAGAAAGGACTGTGCCGTAACGTATTGTTGTGCTACGGAAAAGGCTGTCTCATTGTAGCTATACCACAAAGGTTACTACTAAAACATGTTTTACTATCCAGAATAATACAGAAAAACTGTGCAGATATAAAACAGAAACACTGCAAAAGCAACATTGTAAATTGTCACTCATTAGTAGCGTCGTGATAAAATCGTGTAGCTGTCACATAAACTAACCACTGTGTCATCTGGTAGCTCACTGAAAGTACTTTAAATCCAGAATGTATTTTCAAGTAAACCAAAATGTTGCATTAAAATCTCATTAGCAGTACCAGTATATGTTCTGAGTATGTAAGCCTTATAGTCGTTACGTAATCGTGCAACTAACAAGCAAGAATGTACACACACAATAACACTGTGACGTCTGTTCACTATAACAATGCATTCGTAATTTCTGTTTAAATAAGTTCTCTTGGTTCTTGATTGGATATTTAACTTCAAACATTGTTGCATGGTAACAGTTTCTAAGTCTGCCAATGCATACTAGAAATGTGAAGTGAAAAGTTTTATGGCAAAGACAAAGTTAAAAAGCAGATTATCTTTCAATAAACGGTTTTACTTGTGAAATGTGGTGTAAACCTTTACTATTCCTAGTACGCAGAGTTTCAACTTCAACGCAATTATCATGTGGTATACGTCGGATTCTGTAAGGTCCATTGTAAACTAGAAAAAATTTGTGACTCAAGTGTTTCTTCTTATGTGACAATGAATGAGCTTTAATGAGAACTTTCTGACCAATATATAATTTCTTTGCATTTGCTTTACCGTGTAGTTTTCTCCTTTTGTCTGCTGCAGATTTTATATTTTTAAGAGCCAAATCAATTATGTATTTGTGCCGAAGTTTACGTGTATTCGGGAAAGGTACAAGCTCTCTGATTCTGTTCGGTGGTTCTTCATTCTTCAGTACAAGAGTAGATGGTAAAGCAGTGGAATCATGAGGCATTTCATTCAGCACATTTTGAAATAAGTGTAAATATCTGTCCCATTTGTTGTATTAATTGTAATAACAATGCACTGGTGTCTGAAACATGTTCCTCAGTGCTTTTCGGCAGTGAATTTGCACCGGCAACATTCACATTTTGACAAGCAGAAAATGTGTCTTGACCGATTTGAGAAAACGGTGAGGACCCAAAACCTGAATCTACAGTATTTGCGAGATTGTGTCCTGTCATTTCGGATTCCTGAGGCAAGCTGTTACCGACCGATCGATCGATAATGCTTCCCTGTTCACTAATTGTTTCACTGCCTACACCATTAATTGCAGCCCGCTCCATTTCCCTATGCACAATTACGAAATTACTACTTTGAACATTAGTTAATTCATTACACGGTGGCGCTAACACACTGCTTTCGTCTTCACTGTCATGTCTCAGTTTACTTTGGAGCCTAGTATTTCGTTTTTCACACGCCATTATTGTCACAATATTTCACACGATAACACAGAAAAGCACAATTTGAAGAGCAAAATAAGAAAACACATTAACATAGCATTGAAAATAATATCTAGTTAATCGCAAGTGCAGCTGCGAAATACTTGGTGCAAATCTACATGCATGCCACAACTGTTTTACTGTACAAGAATGAAAAACTACAACTACAAAGGAAATTCTCTCTACAATTACACACTAGCAATAAACAAAAGCTACACTAATTACACAAACTACAAGAAAAAATCTGCAGATTGCAGTGAAGTATCCTCGGCTAAGGGTCGACATATGCAACGTCCCCTTTGAAAAATTATACAGGACTGTGCTTAAACTGACACACAATATTTTTAGCGCAACGCAATCTGACTTTCAATAATCCCTACCAAAGAATGGCCCCGACTAACATTAACCTATACCTTTCACAAATCACTTACCTCACAAAAATCTTCGTTACTCGAACTACTGCAATACAGCGAGCGCCACTACTACCAGCTAAATAAAAGATTCAAACTACGGAAGGCACTAACTAATGATAGGCATAGTTAGCAAATGAAAGATTTTAATAGAGAACAAACAATGTATTTACCTTAATAGTGTTGAAAAATCATAATATACATAGCAGTTCATGACATCCAGTCTTACAAATTTCAAAACTCCGCCATCTCTCTCCCCACATCCACCACTACTGGCGGCTCACCTCCAACTGCGCAACGCTACGCGCTGTTCACATCCAGCTGCCCAACACTACAATGGCCAACAACAATACAAACCAACCACAGACTGCACACAGCACAGCCAGCGATTTTCATACAGAGCGCTACGTGGCGTTACCAATATAAGAAAACATAAACAGCCTACTTACGGCATGAATAATGAATGTCGCTCTGTGAAGGGATAAATGTCGTTTAGATTCGATCTGGAAGCAACCTATGGAGCACATTTTACGTGCAAATGACAACTGTGACTCATGCATAGGGAGAAATCTAGTGAGGGTCTGTATTTTCTCCATAATGCTTTTGATATGATGTTAATAAGAGCAAAATATGTTTTGAATATATTCTCCAGTAGATGTCAGAAGAAGCAAGTGAATTAAATTGAGGAACGCGTGTAGCATTTGTAGAAAGCTTTCGACAAACTCAAAAAGAAACCAGCACTGGTCCTTAACGGAAAATATCTGCGCAAAAATCGCAAGATTATTATGAAGACTTTAAGAACAAAGTCGAAATATTAATAAATGGAATAATATAAGAAACGTGTCCAGTATCAATTATTTGCAACATTCTGTAACTTTGTTTCTGATGTCTAAAAAGTCGACATCGGCTGGAGATAGTCTAGATCGGAAACTGATAACTATTTCAAATCCCTCGATCAAGACTGATTAGTATTTTTATTATCTGTCAGATCGTTGTTAACTTCCAAGAACGATTTCATAGTCGAAATGTTTAAAACCTTATCTCTAACACATAGACATTCACACAATGGAAAAGAGTAACTTTTTCAATAAATAAATAAGTTCTCTGTTGAGATGCCTAACCTCATGATTCCTTCTCAGCTCCACAGACACTACAGAATGTTATTAACGTGACCACCTGTCAAAACCAAAAACAACCACCTATTGCAGCGCGAACCACTACGAGTCGTCCAGGAAGAGAGTCACTGAGGTTCTGGAAGGAGCTGACAGGGATGTAAAGCCGTACCGACTTCGATGCAGTGGCCAGCTGCGCTAGGTTTGTCGGTTGAGGCTATATGGTGCGTACAGGAGGTGGTCCGAAATATTCTTCATTGGGTTTAAAACTGGCGAGTACTACAAAATTCATCTTGGAGTTCTTCGAGCCTGGCACGTAAATGCGAGCTGTGTGACACGTTGCATTACCATCGTGCCGAGGTAAAACAAACTCTATGTAGGAGTAGTCACAGCCCCAAGAATAGGTGCACAGTTAAAGTTAAAGCCATTACAGCCCGCGGTCGCCAAGTTTAAGTCTTTTGATCTGGTTTCGACACTTATATCAGTGCCTTCATCAGAAATTAATTCAAATAGGTCTATAACAAGTACACAATTATGGAAACATTTTTTTATATGAAAGTGTAAGTACTAACAGTACAAGAAAGAAACAGTACTTACATGTCACATATAAAACAAATATCAAGCAATAAAGCTTCAGTCACGAAATTTTAAAAGCAAAATGCGTGGAAAGTAAGCCACTGTGGGCTATTCGCATATGGCGAGCTACAGGTAGCGTCAGACTGAGCGGTTAGGTGAACACCGATGCAAGAGTGCCATCTGGTAGCCACAAGTACAAACTGACTACTTAACATTCAAATAAAAGCAGACTTGACCTCTGATTCCGGGTTTACCCGTGTAGTTACCGAAGTGTTTTTTCTATGTAAATCGACTCATACTTTTTTGTTTATTAAACGGTTTATACTGACTGCATTTCATGTTATATTGTTTTTCTGCAGGCTGTATCATTCAGCCCTCTTTGCATTTTCTATAATGGTGTTTTCATCCTTTAAACTGTACTTCTAGGCTCTGATGTAGTCGCAATGTTACCTAATCTGCTGCTGTCAAACAAAACATTGTTTTTAACTCATGTACTGAATAACATTCATCACAATATTCATCTGATTCTATTTGAATGTTAAGTAGCCAGAGTTTGTACTTGCGGCTACTAGATGGCACTCTCGGTGCAATGTTCACCTCCCCGCAGTTGTTAACGCGGGCGCCTCAGTCTGATTCTACCTGTAGCTCGTCGTATGCCAGCACCCCGTAGTGGCTTGCTTTTAAAGTTTTGTGACTAAAGCTTTATCGCTTTGCTATTTATTTTATACGCGACATGTAAGTACTGTTTCTTTTTTATACTGTTAATCATTTTTCAGTCTTAAAAAACTGTACTTCTAAGCTTTTACGTAGACAAAATGCTACCATGTCTGTTGCTGTCAAATAAAACATTGACTGTTAGTTCCTGCACTAAATAATGTTCATCTTAACGTTCATCTATCTATATTTTAAATGTTGAGTAAGCTACTTACATTTACGGCTAGTAGATGGCATTCTTGGTGTAATGTTCATCTCCCTGCAGTTGCTTATGCCGGCGTCTCAGACTGTTGCTCCCTGTGGCTAGACATATATGAGCAGCCCATAGTGGCTCGCCTTTCATGTTTTCTTTTTTTTAAATTTTGTAACGAAAGCTTTATTATTTGATATTTATGTTGTATGTGCCATTTAAGTATTGTTTCTTTCTTGTACTGTTAGTCTGTAGTTACACTTTTATATAAAAAATTTCCATAATTTTGTATTTATGTTATAGGCATATTTAAATGAATTTCTGTTGAAGGCACTGATATAAGTGTCGAAACCAGGTTAAAATACTTAATTTTTGCAACCGAGGGCTGTAATTGCTTTAACTTTAATTTATAAATGGTCGATGACTACGCAGCCATGTTTAAAACTTTAATAGTTGCATACTTACGTTGATCCTTATTTCTCCCAGAATGACGAGATCATCTAGGGAATGCCCTCCAGCCTGGACTCTTCCGGCGATTATAGCAGGATGTTTACTTTCAGATATTTCATGACGTCAACGGCCTTATGTGCGACGTAGCATAAAACGTAATTTACCTCAAAGGCCACCTACCGCCAGTGTACGTCCATGATCCAGGCGTTTGCTGCGAAGGCCCACATGCAGCAACGTTCGGTGAACGGTCTTTGAGGAGACTCTGTTCGTGGCCCGTTGGTTCATCCAGTCGGTCAGTTGCTCAAGAGATGCTCGGCTGTTCGCCATCTCCACAGCATGTTCATCCCTGTTGTCTATGGACCCAGCTACCTCGGCTCTGGTTTTGGATAGTTTTGGCGCGCATGGTATACAGGGTGTCCGAAAAGTCTTTCCCTCATTACATACTCAGGCTAGAAGTAAGATACAGATATGAAACTGGTGTCTAATTGTTTACAAACTATCAAAGTTTTTTTCACACATCAGTAAACATCCACATGAGCACCCTTGGTAGCACGTAGATCTAGGCGATATTCAATTTCCGTCCACACATTAGCCAACATCACTGGAGGGATCGATTCAACGACTGTGGTTGTCCGTTGCCACAGGGTTTCAAGATCTGGTACACGTGTTCGGTAGACCTCTTCCTTGACATACATAAAAAGAAGTCTAATGGGGTTATGTCAGGAGAGCGTGGAGGCCAAACCGTTGGCCCATCACGACCAATCCATCGCCCAGGAAAGGTCATATCGAGATAGGCACTGACGTCCAAACCCCAATGGGGCGGTGCACCTTCTTGCTGAAACAAGACATCGGGGTGATACTGAAGCAGCTGAGGAACAGCATACAGTTGCAACATGTCCAGGTACACTGCAGATGTGATGGTAGCGAAGAAGAATGGCCCGATAATTCGATCGTGCAGTAGCGCGCACGAAACATTCACCTTTGGACTGCTTCTGGTGCACTCCATGACCTCGCAGGGGGTTGTCAACCTCAGATGCGCACATTATGGCGATTCGCTACTCCACTGACAAAAAAGGTCGCTTCGTCGGAAAAGGCAATTCGTCTGAGATAACCATCATCGTCCTCAATATGAGATAGCATTTCGACCGCTGAGTAATATCGACGTGTACTGTCATTGGGCAACAAGGCCTGAACGATTTGCACTTTGTATGCACTTTCGGAAAAACATCATCCACACAATTCCGAAGACGGCAAGAGCTGACAAGTGCGAGAATTATCGCACAATCAACTTAACAGCTCATGCATCGAAGCTACTTACAATAATAATATACAGAAAAATGGAAAAGAAAATTGACAATGCGCTAGGTGACGATCAGTTTGGCTGTAGGAAAAGTAAAGGGACGAGACAGGCAATTCTGGCGTTACGGCTAATAATGGAAGCAAGGCTAAAGAAAAATCAAGACACTTTCATACGATTTGTCGACCTGGAAAAAGCGTTCGACAATATAAAATGGTGCAAGCTGTTCGAGATTCTGAAAAAAGTTGGGGTAAGCTATAGGGAGAGACGGGTCATATACACTCCTGGAAATGGAAAAAAGAACACATTGACACCGGTGTGTCAGACCCACCATACTTGCTCCGGACACTGCGAGAGGGCTGTACAAGCAATGATCACACGCACGGCACAGCGGACACACCAGGAACCGCGGTGTTGGCCGTCGAATGGCGCTAGCTGCGCAGCATTTGTGCACCGCCGCCGTCAGTGTCAGCCAGTTTGCCGTGGCATACGGAGCTCCATCGCAGTCTTTAACACTGGTAGCATGCCGCGACAGCGTGGACGTGAACCGTATGTGCAGTTGACGGACTTTGAGCGAGGGCGTATAGTGGGCATGCGGGAGGCCGGGTGGACGTACCGCCGAATTGCTCAACACGTGGGGCGTGAGGTCTCCACAGTACATCGATGTTGTCGCCAGTGGTCGGCGGAAGGTGCACGTGCCCGTCGACCTGGGACCGGACCGCAGCGACGCACGGATGCACGCCAAGACCGTAGGATCCTACGCAGTGCCGTAGGGGACCGCACCGCCACTTCCCAGCAAATTAGGGACACTGTTGCTCCTGGGGTATCGGCGAGGACCATTCGCAACCGTCTCCATGAAGCTGGGCTACGGTCCCGCACACCGTTAGGCCGTCTTCCGCTCACGCCCCAACATCGTGCAGCCCGCCTCCAGTGGTGTCGCGACAGGCGTGAATGGAGGGACGAATGGAGACGTGTCGTCTTCAGCGATGAGAGTCGCTTCTGCCTTGGTGCCAATGATGGTCGTATGCGTGTTTGGCGCCGTGCAGGTGAGCGCCACAATCAGGACTGCATACGACCGAGGCACACAGGGCCAACACCCGGCATCATGGTGTGGGGAGCGATCTCCTACACTGGCCGTACACCACTGGTGATCGTCGAGGGGACACTGAATAGTGCACGGTACATCCAAACCGTCATCGAACCCATCGTTCTACCATTCCTAGACCGGCAAGGGAACTTGCTGTTCCAACAGGACAATGCACGTCCGCATGTATCCCGTGCCACCCAACGTGCTCTAGAAGGTGTAAGTCAACTACCCTGGCCAGCAAGATCTCCGGATCTGTCCCCCATTGAGCATGTTTGGGACTGGATGAAGCGTCGTCTCACGCGGTCTGCACGTGCAGCACGAACGCTGGTCCAACTGAGGCGCCAGGTGGAAATGGCATGGCAAGCCGTTCCACAGGACTACATCCAGCATCTCTACGATCGTCTCCATGGGAGAATAGCAGCCTGCATTGCTGCGAAAGGTGGATATACACTGTACTAGTGCCGACATTGTGCATGCTCTGTTGCCTATGTCTATGTGCCTGTGGTTCTGTCAGTGTGATCATGTGATGTATCTGACCCCAGGAATGTGTCAATAAAGTTTCCCCTTCCTGGGACAATGAATTCACGGTGTTCTTATTTCAATTTCCAGGAGTGTACAATATGTACAACAACCAAGAGGGAATAATAAGAGTGGCCGATCAAGAACGAAGTGCTCGTATTAACAAGGTTGTAAGACAAGGCTGTAGCCTTTCGCCCCTACTCTTCAATCTGTACATCGAGGAAGCAGTGATGGAAATAAAAGAAAGGTTCAGGAGTGGAATTAAAATACAAGGTGAAAGGATATCAATGATACGATTCGCTGATGACATTGCTATCCTGAGTGAAAGTGAAGAAGAATTAAATGATCTGCTGAACGGAATGAACAGTCTAATGAGTACACAGTATGGTTTGAGAGTAAATCGGAGAAAGACGAAGGTAATGAGAAGTAGTAGAAATGAGAACAACGAGAAACTTAACATCGGGATTGATGGTCACGAAGTCAATGAAGTTAAGGAATTCTGCTACTTAGGCAGTAAAATAACCAATGACGGACGGAGCAAGGAGGACATCAAAAGCAGACTCGTTATGGCAAAAAAGGCATTTCTGGCCAAGAGAAGTCTACTAATATCAAATACCGGCCTTAATATGAGGAAGAAATTTCTGAGTATGTACGTCAGGAGTACAGCATTGTATGGTAGTGAAACATGGACTGTGGGAAAACCGGAAGAGAAGAGAATCGAAGCATTTGAGATGTGGTGCTATAGACGAATGTTGAAAATTAGGTAGACTGATAAGGTAAGGAATGAGGAGGTTCTACGCAGAATCGGAAAGGAAAGGAATATGTGGAAAACACTGATAAGGAGAAGGGACAGGATGATAGGACATCTGCTAAGACATGAAGGAATGACTTCCATGGTACTAGAGTGAGCTGTAGAGGGCAAAAACTGTAGAGGAAGACAGAGATTGGAATACGTCAAGCAAATAATTGAGGACGTGGGTTGCAAGTGCTATTCTTAGATGAAGAGGTTAGCACAGGAAAGGAATTCGTGGCGGGCCGCATCAAACCAGTCAGTAGACTGATGACCAAAAAAAGAAAAAATGCACAAAACAAAAACGTTTGTGTAAAATGTCGTGGAGAGAGCTTTTTGGCATCTATAATTCACGTGAGGCCCTGCGCACTGGTCGACCAGACCTCGGAACGTCAGCAACCGATCCTATGTTCTTGAACTTCTCATACCAGCCTTTAATGCTCTTGACATCAGGTGGATTCGTTCCAAATGTTGTCTGGAACTGTCTCTGCACTGTGGTTGGTGATCGTGTCACATGGTACCACAGGACACACTGTGCCTTCTCCTGATTGGTTAACATGGCTTCTGGGGCACTACACCTCATCCACTACTTACGTACTGCGAACCTAAAACAGAAAAAAACTTTGATAGTTGTAAACAATTCGACACAAGTTTCATATTTGTATCTTACTTCTAGCCTGCGTTATCAATTTATGTAATCAGGGAAAGACTTTTCTGACACCCTGTAGTTAAGCACCGAGCCACGAGAACAGTTTACAAACTTGGCCGTTTCGGAAACGCTTCCATCCTTCGCCCGAAAGCCAGTGACCATGCTGTTTTGGACGTCAGATAAATCGCTCCGTTACCACCTTACAACTGCGGCACCGTTTTACGCGTCCACCCTAAGAAGCTTCATATGCCCTCTAATCCTACAGCTGCCACCTGCCGTCTGTGAGTGGTTATTGCATGTTGACATTGAATGTAGGGAGTGTCACATTAATGTGATTGAACCGTGTATATATTTTGTTTAGACATAAGATTTTGAAGACATTAACTAGCATTTCAAAATTGTTCACGTAAGCCTTGTACAAAACTGTTCACCAAGTTACGTGGGTTTTAACAATGTAAATTTTAACAGTCTCGTTAGTGTTCTGAGGTGTGCCGCTATTATCGTCTCTCATGCATGTTGATATCGAATGCTTGCTGCACTCGGATGGTAGTGACGAATTTTATGTGCATAAGCCATGCAGTATTCCTTTCTACGTACACTGTATTTACAGTGACGAATGTTCAGATTCCGAGTGTGTAGAATGGATTAGTAAACAGATTTATCTTATTGTTGTTCACGTAAACCATTACTTGTTCCGAAACAAGCACATAAATATTCGCCTCAAAGTAGAACTAGCGTATTGAGCAGCAGAAATTTGCCACCTTTACAAAACTATTGTGAAACAGAGATTATTTTTGTTTTACAGGCAGATTTCGAGGAGCTGCGCGTTGTAACTGTGATTTAAATTGTAGGTCTCATGTTATGGTGCCTGTCATGTTTCGCAGTCTGATGAATTACGATGCTCATCCTATAATTATGAACTTATGTGAACAAGTGGAAGGATCTGAGCATAATAAAACGGTGAAAATGCAGCCCATATTTCTGTGACTGCAATAGGTATTGAAATGTATAAAATATTCACTATATCCATTGCAGTGAAACATGATTGTGACATAAAATTCCAGTATATGATTCCTTCAACTTTCGGGCATGCTCTCTAGAAAAATATGTCTCTTATTCAAAACCTTACGAAATAAGTAAAACAAAAAAGTGTTTCCCCAGCAGTGAACACTTTAATTTGAATAATAAGAAGAGCGTGTTTCCATATGAGTGTGTAACTGACGGACCTTTTGTGTTGCATGAACGGTTGCTGTCGGTTGAAGCGTCCAAAACACTGCAGATCGCTGAAACTATTATCAAAATATAAATACCACAGAGCACATAAAGTGTGGTGTTTATATAAATCCAGGACATTAGAAGATTATTCTAGCTTATATTTAAAAACTGATGTCTTACTATTCGGCAATGTCTTTGAAAATTTACGCGCTTTCTGTCTCCAAACTTACAGACTGGATTTAACTCATTGTTTGACTTCACCGGGTTTAACGTGGTATGCTTTGCTGAAAATTACTAATGTAAAATTACTACTTGTTACTGACGGAACAATTACAACGTATTGAGCGAGGTATCAGCGATGGTATTGTTCACTGTTGGCACAGAAATGCTGTTGCAAACTGTAGGCTCATGTCTGATTGTAATGGAAATAACGATGATCATAAGATATACGTCAGTACTGACAATCTCTACAGATGGACTACGATGCAGTATCTGATCTTGCATGACCTACTGTGGACCGTTTAAGGCAATCAGCAAGTCAGGTGATTTAGACACAGGTTAATTTCAGAAGTAGATCTTGAGTATCCAGAAAATGTCCATGAACTTCACTCCGGTTCACAATTATGCTCAGAGAAAATGATACAAATACCAAGCATCCAGTAGTTCCAAAGAAGCTGATTTCCACATTATACAATACGAAAATTCTTTGATGGCTACCGAAATTTATAGCAATAGCTGAACAATAATCGCGTTCTAAGACAAATTTACCAGATGTTATCACACCTTCAGGCTCTATGGAGAATGTTTTCAAACTAATGAATAAGAGTGTTTTTGGCAAAGCTCTGCAGAATGTGCGAAAAATGTGTGATGCGAAGCTAGTAACACTTTGGGAATGTAGATAAGAACTGCTTCTCTGAGAGCGAAAGTCAAGCGCCGTGCTATGTTTAAGGAAGATTTGTTTGCTGTTGAATTAAGCAGACTTAATATTGTTTTTGACAACTCTTTAGCTGTAGGAATGTATTGGAAAGGCTATTTTAGACACCTGTAAGACGCTTATTGCAGATTTTTACGCTGATCAAATTTGAGGTAATAGATCGTAAAATGTGTGACACAGGCACAGACATTTCCTAAAATACCTGTGATGTTATTAAAAGCTATTTTCGTAGGTGGTTTGATACCTCGGGTTACCCCAATAACGACATTTATAAAATACCATGTGTCATTTAGAAGTGTGAATTATCAGCGGACATTATTAGAGGTTTCATAAGACTGACGACAAAAATATACACCCTCTAAACTGAAATGCTTAACATGTAAAGTGAAAAGTATTAAACGCTTATCAGCTAAGGAGTTAAGCATTGACAATTACCAAGAGTATGTATTAAATAATGTTGATAAATTGACTGTTCAGAAAATAATTAGATCCAAGTTACATGCAACGTAAATTGACTTTACCAACAAAAGATAATAAATGATTCATACTTTTTATTAATGTGATCACCACAGTGAGGGGTCAATTTCGAGAAGACACGGTTTTAAATGTAACCCATTTGTTATATTATTAAAGCAACGAAATTCTCTCCTATATGTTACAGATATTTTATGATAAAGGAACTATAACACAGTGGTTGTAGATGCGACATTAAAATGTAATTGTAATCTGCTTATTGTGAATGTAGAAAAGATATGATTAATGTGTTACGTAATGAAACACTTCCAAAAATTTTATGAGGTATCCCAGAGTTTTTCTTGTAACCTGTTGCTTTTGGGGCTGCACGGCAGGCAGATAAGTGACACGTGAGCCTGTTCCAACGTGTAAGATGGACAATGACGCAACCGGCACTGGATGAGTGTCTCGTCTCCTTGCCCATTCTTGTCATAGAAAACTGACTGACTGTTTCACTTTTTTGGCATTGTAGCACTGAGGTATGAGTGGGACATCAAAATAGTCTAATTGAAGTGTCTGTGTAGCTCTCTGATTCACCTATTTCCAAGGAAGAAGGAAGGAAGACTGGGTTTAACGTCCGATCGACATCGAGGTCATTAGAGACACAGCACGAGATCGGATTGTGTTACGGATGGGGAAAGAAATTGGATGAGCTCTTTCGAAGGAAACATCCCGGCAGTTGCCTGGAGCATTCAGGGAAATCACGGAATACAATAATCTATATGGCCGGGCGCGGTTTTGAACAGTCATCTTCCCGAATGCTAGTCCAATGTGTTAACGACTGCACCATATCGCTCGGTTGCAAGAAAGAGGCAGGGCATAAGGAGTTGAGTAAGGTGATTGGACAAGCTGATACGGCAGTGAATTAGTATTGAGCTTTTATTGGGAGATATGCTGTCTTTTAAACCGTGTTGTGAATGCGTAAATTTAGCAGCGCCCAACATAAATATTTAAATACGTTCTAAATTGACATTCAATTACTGCATTACCCGGCTAGACTATGACATGAGCATGAATGTGAACTAAATTGAAATACACAGCCTTTTTCGTATGTTCTCTGTAAAGAAGTGCATACGTTTAAAAATTATTCAGTTAGGTTCGTTGACTACTTTCATACAAACTTAGTTCACTCTTGAATATGACTTCACTTTTATAACACGGAGACACACAACACTGGAACTGGCGAATTTTACTGAAAAGATTTCTGAGCTTTAGCTGAGAAAGTTGTATGCTCCGACACAAGCAAAGAAAGGTGGAAGTTAAAATAGTTTCTCATAACATAGATTTTGATATGCAATCAAGATACCTCTACGTGGATTCTTTTTACGATGGCAAATATATATGTCTGAAATATTCGGCAATTTAAACTCGCCGCGTAAAGCGTTCATGAAATGGCGGCAGATAAATGAACATCGGTGTATCACAATATCGATCTGTTCAAATTATACGAAAATAACTGACTGAATTCGATTTGAAAACAAAATTAATCAGCATTAAATAATTGTTCTTAGCATTTTCAATCTGAAATAAAACTATAACGCTTGCCAATAAAATCACATAAATATATTACCGCTAATGGCGGCGTTGTAGTTCGTCCGCAGCGAAGCAAAAATGGAAAGCAGAGGGATCAAGATTAGTAAAATTCTTACAGGAAATATATGGTAAACTTGAATAACATTATTGTCTATATTTGTCCAGTAATTTACAATAGGGAGATTACATAATAGTAATAATACGAGACCATATCATAGGCGGCAGATGAAAGTGCGTCTTGTTAGCATCATGGCTACTCGAACAAGAAGAAAGAATGCAACAAAAAATCAGTGATAATAAGAATTGTTAATAATAAATGAAAAGCACCAGTTAGCAATAAAAGTAATATTGTAGAACAAAAGCAAACTGGTGCTTTTCATTTATTATTATAATGTTGTTCTGCCAAGAACCGACGGAAGATTCTATTAATATGATAAGAATTGTTCTTATAATTAAAAGATATCATTGTTTTCAGTCTATTTTCTGTGGCTTGTGAAGATACTGTGACACCGTTTCTGCATTATCAAAACCAAACTGTTTCTCTGACAACACACTTGTCTCTCACCATATCACATATTAAAAAATAATAAAAAATGTTTTTATCGAAAATAAAATAAGGGGGAGGGGATGCTATAGAGAGCTAAATATGTGTAACACTAGAGACTTAGAAATTTTCTGATCGGGAAATTTGCGAATAGGGCACAGCTTAGGAAAGAGGAGGAAAGGGGAACTGTGTGTCTTAGACATGGGGGATCGGTGTGGGGAGGCGTGAGTAGAGGCGCAGCGTGAGGGCTGGTGGGGAGGGGATGGTTTTATAGTCAACGATTAAAGAACAAATTTGGTCTAGGTGTCGCTACTACATACCCATTGTCAGTATCGACATATTAATCTCAACAATAAATCCTGAGTTTTTTGCCATCTGCAAAAAACCAACTTTACTGCATTCATCTAACTGCCATCAGCCATTAGTGGACGCAGTTTTGTCACCCACTTCAAGCATGAGACGACGGTGAAAGAATATGCTCCATCATTTAGCTCAGTTATGTAAGGAGTATGCTGTCGAAGTTAACACAAAGGTTATCTGATTCTGTGGCAAAAATTAAGTCCGAATTACACTGAAGGTCAAAGAAACTAATACACCTGCCTAATATCGTGCAGGGCCTCCGGGAGCACTCAGAAGTGCCGCAACACGTCGTGGCACGGACTCGACTAATGTTTGAAGTAGTGTTGGAGGGATTTGACACCATGAACCCTACAGTAGGGCTGACCATAAATCCGTAAGCATACGAGGGGGTGGAGATCTCTAGCGAACAGTACGTTGCAAGGCATCCCAGATATGCTCCATAATGTTCATGTCTTGGGAGTTTGGTGGAAGCGGAATGTTTAAACTCATAAGAGTGGTCCTGAAACCACTCAGTAGTAATTGTGGAGTGTGGTGTGTCGCATTGTCCTGCTGGAATTACCTAAGTCTGAACGCACAGTGGACGTGAATGGATATAGGTGATAAACCAGAATTCTTATGTAAGTGTCCCGTGCTAGAGTCGTATCAGGGGTCCCATATCACTCCAAATGCACACGCCCCACGACATTACAGAGTCTCCACCAGCTTGAACAGTCCCCTGCTGACATGCAGGGTCCATGGATTCATAAAGCTGTCTCCATACACGTACACTTCCATCCGCTCGATACAATTTGAAACGAGACAGCCAACTAGGCAGCATGTATCCAGTCGTCAACAGTCCAACGTTGGTGTAAGGCGTCTTGCAGTCATCAAGGGAACACGAGTGGGCCTTCGGCTCTGAAAGCCCATATCGATGATGCTCCGTTGAATGGTTCGCACGCTGATACTTGTTGATGGGCCAGCACTGAAATCTGTAGCAATTTGTGGAAGGGGTCCACTTCTGTCACGCTGAACGATTCTCCTCAGTAGTCGTTGGTCCCGTTCTTGCAGGATCCTTTTTCTGGCCATAGCGATGTCATAGATTTAATGTTTTACCGGATTCCTTATATTCACAGTACTCTCGTGACACGGTTCCACTGGAAAATTCGCGCTTTATCGCTACCTCGGAGATGTTGCGTTATATCTCTCGTGTGCCGACTAAAACACCTCGTTCAAACAAACAATGACAACCTGCGATTGTAGCAGCAGTAACCGATCTAAGAACTGCGCCAGACACTTGTTGTCTTATATAGGCGTTGCGACCGCAGCGCCATCTTCTGCATGTTTACATATCTCTGTATTTGAATAAGAATGCCACTACCAGTTCCTTTGGCGCTTCAGTTGATGCTGATGTTTGGCTTATGAGGCGCTCAACTGCGCAGTCATCAGCGCCCGTGCAGAGTCTCAATTTTATCACAGTCCAATTATTTACTCAGTCCAGTCTGTTCACTGCCACGAATGATGATGATGATGATGATTATGGAATGATGAGGACAACACAAACACCCAGCCCCCGGGCAGAGAAAATCCCCAACCCGACTGGTAATCGAACTCGGGACCCCGTGATCCAGAGGCAGAAGTGTTAGCCAATAGACCACGAGCAGCGGACGCGCTTCAGTGTAGAATTCTATTAGACCTCATGATATTAGAAAAAGTATGATAATTCAGCCATTTCAGCTATCAATAGCAACTGTCAATAAAGATCTTGAAACAAAGTTGGCCGGATTTGGATCTATATGTAGCACTTAGAGCAAATCTCGCCAAGATACAGAAATGAAGCTCTATAAAAATAGGGCTGTTCCAAGAATACTAAGTTGAATTCACAGTGTCTGAATGAAATTTGTGAGAACAAGAGATTACTGTAAAAGAAGAAATGATTACACTAGGTCAGTAATTAATAGTATTGGGAACCGATGAGGAAATTAATAACGAAACAGCTGGAATAAACACGTAGAAATGATTAGCAATAAAAAAAATTACATAATTAACTGAAAATTATAAACCATATGGCAGAAAAAACATTAGAAGACTTAGGAAGAGAGGAAAGCATTTGTGAAGGTATAAAAGGCTGACATGCCTAACCCATGAAGTGACGAAGAAAAAGAAGGTAACATAACTTAAACCATCATCATCGGACATACTTTTCAGGGGTTTTTGTGAAACTTTCTGTAGCGATCATTCCTTTACGTCATTCATTTAAACCTGAGGTATTTATAGACGGAAAACAGTCACTTGAAAAAAAATATGTTTTGTAGAATAGGAATGCAGGTTTTCTTGCTGAATTTCATTACTGAAATCATCTCGAGCTGTTAGTCAAGTGTCATTGTGTTTTTATCGTCACGTTTCGAAAAGTTCCCGCTTGAAATCTTCATGCGATTACAACGCCTGAAGATTATGAGTAAGAAACTTGTTGAAACGTTGCAACAAAAGACACCGCTACCTGCGAAGATTTTATCAATGTTTTCTAGAGTGATCACAAGTATTCTGTTATTCTTACATTAATAACACCGATAACGTGTCCGTCCCTATTACTATCCGTACAATAAATACAGTACGTATATAGCATTATTTTCAAGTGTGGATACTGTTGTGATATACCAATGATTGTCGTCTTCCAGCAGTTACAGTTCTCGCAGATGTCGTTATGTGTGTCGTGTAGTTGATCGTTGACAGCTCGTAAATTTTCGAAGGACTTTGGTCCGTGAATATTTACCGATAACTGACGTAAAAACAAGCACTCACGTTGATTTGGGTAAATAGTTTAAATCGGCCCAATGTATGTGTTTTAAAAATGCCAGTAAATGCTGGAACAGGTTCATTTGCCTTATGCGGCTCCCATTTCCTTGATGGTTTATTCCATATGAAATATCGTGGCACATCCGAATAAAACAACTATCGCACAATCAACTTAACAGCTCTTGCATTCAAGTTGCTTACAAGAATAATACACAGAAGAATGGAAAAGAAAATTGAGAATATATTACATGATGATCAATTTGGTTTCCTGAAGGGTAAAGACACAAGAGGCAATTCAGACGTTGCGGTTTATAATGGAAGCAAGACTTGTAACCTCCCCACGGAAAATTTAAAATGACAATACTTAATAGAAATGGAGCCAAGTGTAACCTCCCCACAAAATTGAAAGTCTAATCTTACTCAAATGGAAATGGACCTAGAGCTAAGTGTAAGCTCCCCAGAGAAATTTAATGACAAAGACAATTAAATAAAATTAGCTATCTGACCCAAGTATAAGTTCTCCACACAAAATGTGAGATAATCCCATGACAATGAAACTACAGTGATAATCAAAACTCAATTTAACCGAAATGTCGGTCTTTGGCCCTGTGCAAAAATCAGAATTAATTTCTTACCTTAGTAAAACTGCATGTCAAAATTCTGCTCTTATTCTGCGCCACAGCTTGCAGCACATGCATCGCAATAACTAAATTTTTTGAAGTTAATTGAAAATTTTTTTGTTTAAAGGAAATGGAAGGAAATCGAATGATTCTTTGTTAAAAATTGCTTTTAAATCAAAATTATTATTGGGGGCGATTCTTACAGAAATTACACTTAATTAACATCATTAGCTGATCGCAATGCTGCTTAATAATATACCTTGTCCTGAATCTCGACCATTGCGGTGCCGACGCCCGCCGACTGCTCTGCGCTACCATTACTGACAGACACCTCTCCACTACATAACTCGGCTACTGCTCCCAACAGACTACTGTACTGCACTGCGCTTCGAGCGCAACTGCTCTGGTCAGAGATTCTACAATGCCTCATCATCGCTGCCAACGAGTACATACGCCTTTCATAACCCTCCACTGGGGGGGCAAAAAATTTGGCAGCGATGGTGAGTCATTTGGACTTGCCATCGTAACAAATTTTTCTTTTAATTAATTAACATTTACAAAATATTTGGATGTAATACATGAATTAAATGTTGTGCGCATGCACCGATTACAAAACATTACAGACAAGACAAAATATAAGTACAATGAGTAGAGAGCGTATCAGCAAATCAGAAAAATGTATTTACAAATTATTTGACAAATAACAAAGTGCACACGCACTGTAAGATTCTGTAGCATTTTTTTTTTTAAACAAAATCATGTTGACAAGGGACATGAGTGCACATGCACTGCAGTGGAGAACATATCAGCAAAAGACGAAATGTATATACAATGAGTAACAAATGACATAAATTATAAAAAGTACACAGAATGAACACAAATCATATCGAAAATTGAGAAGAGTGCACAGGCACTGGAGTTCAGTTGAAAACATATTCACATAAGTGCACATGCACTGAAAACTTCTGAACATTTTTATAACAAATAAACGCAAGGGTAGAAAAATCATCAAATCACAAAAAAGTATATACAATATAGATGACAAGAGTGCACACATACTGCACTTCAGAACAAATCAAAAAATGTCTTTAGTATTTTCACAATAAATAAACAGAATAGCAAAAAATCATGTCGACAGGTGACATAAGTGTACTCGCACTGGAGTTCAACAAATCGAGAAAAAATGTATAGGCCATGAACATAAATGGTGTTAGTTAAAAATGATTTTCACTATTAGGATAGGAAAGGAAAGGATTGCATCATGGTTGTAGCACTTTAGTTTGCACACAGCTGCACTGAAAGTCCAAATATTTCCACAGAATCACAACACTAAGTGATACAATCTGCAGTTCCGTTCCCAGAAGTATTTATCAGCGTATCAAGACACTGAAACGTCGTAGTAATATTCCATGCTATCATTTGGCAGTATACCAGGTACACCAAACAGTGGGACCATAATGACGTCTTCATCGCTTACGGTGGTGGACAGCATGTCGTGTCAACACCACGCTCTTAAGAGGCGGCACACCAACGTAGAATTAGTGCAAAAACCAAATATAGTGCTCCATGATAATGAGGATGGACAAGACAAATGGATGTTACAATATTTTCAGGTAGTTAGGTCAGAAGGTGAAGGACATTAACTAACACACAAGTCTTGAGTAGTGATTACATAAGTAGTTTGTGGCATCCATACTCTAGTCATTGAACATTTCTGTACCAAGTATTTTAGTATTACAGAATAATGTTCATAAAATTAAATTATTGCCATCATGGGTAGTCGTATTACAATAAACAGCGGCAATCTTTGTTCAGTTACACAATTACAATCATAGCATTAATAATCATGGGCATAATAAGTAGTCTCATTACAATAGACAGTGGCAATTACTAGCCAGTTATAAAATTACAATCATAGCGTTAATAATCATGGGCATAATAAGTAGTCTCATTACAATAGACAGTGGCAATTACTAGCCAGTTATAAAATTACAATTATAGCATTAATAATCATGGGCATTATAAGTAGTCTCATTACAATAAACAGTGGCAGTTATTAGCCAGTTGCAAAGCATTATATATTTTTTTGTATCATTAAGAAGACATACTATTCAGAGCTGATCAGTATTATTCAGAATTATCATAAACTAGTGACATTATATGAGACTGGTAATACATTTTGTTTTTGTGCTAGCAATGCATTGCTTTGGGTAATTATAATGGAAAGCAAGAAGAAAAAAAGGAGAAAAAATTGCTTCTAGGTTGTTCCTATAAATGAAAAATGTGTAACGTCATTCGTCATGAGTCAGCTGTAGCAAGGTTATCACTTTATAAATGATACACACAAATGGGTAAAAAAATTAAGTACTAGAACAGGTATAATAAGTAACAAGTTTAGTAAGTATCATGAAAAGCTTATCCTGGAAAAAATACAAAATGGATTGTTGAGCTGAAAGAAGAAACGCAGACTATGCTGAAAAGTAGTGAACTTCGAATTAACAGGTAGTGAGATGTGTATAAAAAATGTGTTCCATAGCTGTCCTTTCCAAAACCTTCAGTCATCCTACTACGCAATATAACACCTGCTGTCAAAGCAAACTGCAACAAATACTTAAATAACTACATAGCATAAATACATAACTTCAACATTATCCTCATCTGTAAAGAAAAACTTCATTATCCATCACTTCATTATTCATATTATCATAACCTCATTATTATCATCACCTGTAAAGAAAAACTTCATTATCCATATTAGTATATTCTTCATCATTATTCATCATCAGCATTCATTATCATCTGCAAAAATCACTTCATTATTCATCACACAACTATTCCTTATCTCTAGCATATTTCATCACTTAAAACTAAGATGTGTAGTTCTGTCTGACAGCTTGCATCAATCGCTTCGTATTCTGAAAGAAAAAATTAGTTAAGACTGCTATTCTACGATGTGTATAGTATATTCTTGTTAATGCTTGTTAATTCTGATCCATTTACCCGTCCTCATAAGGTTTTGTATCTTCTTTCGGTTATTCCGTAGTTAAAATTCCATTTCTGTTTAATTTATTTCCTTAACACGTTATTTATTTCTGAAATTGATGAACAAAGATTAATGTCTTGCATTTAAATCATATACCCATTAGATAATGACTGGTTAATGGTGACACAATTAAGCATACAGCATAACATGACAGCAAACGTAATATGTCAAAAGCATAGACAGTGTTCAAAGGCAAAAAGTGTACAGAGAATATCACAATGCAGCAGCAAAAAAAGTAAAATAGTCACGATGTTGAGATATCATAGGGCAAAAATGTCAAAGTCAACTGGTGTGTGTTATACCTTAACTAGTTCACAATGTATACAAACAAAACGGGAAAACAATTATACACAACAAAAAAAAAATGAAAATGTGCAGTCTGATGTGTAACGACAAAAAAAAAAAAAAAAGGGGACCTGCTAACCTTACCTTGCCAGGCACTTGCCAAGAAAAAATACGATAATCATCAATAAGTAGTCACATAAATATAATTGCATAAGTGGTCATAAAATGTGTAAGTTCATCTGGAAAATATGCACGGTCTGATGTGTAACGACAAGAAGAGCGACCTGCTAACCTTACCTTGCCGGGCACTTGCCAAGAAAAAATACGATAATCATCAATAAGTAGTCATGTGAATATAATTGCAGAAATGTTCATCAAAATTAGCAAATAGCATTACGGCGTGATAAATCATAAAGTATGATCACTCAATAAAGGGTTTTATATTTGACCAATGGTGGTTACCTTTCGATTTCCTGGTTGTCAGAGTTTCGACGTGTACAACATTGGGGTGAGGAATGCTGCGAATCCGATATGGACCTGCGTACAGAAGTTCAAATTTACTGGACTTACCTTTTAATTTGCTGGATAAATAGTGTGTACGTACTAATATCTTCTGTCCAACGTGAAAGTCTCGGCGTCTACAAACCTGTTTTTGTTGTCTTCTCCGGCGCTCTGCGGCACGTTTGATGTTGTTCAGCGCAATGTCAATTATTTCGTGGTGTCTTAGTCGACGAGATGTAGGAAAGTTTACTAATTCTTTAATTTTGTTTGGTGGTTCAACGTTTTTCAGTATTACAGACGGAGATAGCATAGTGGATTCATTTGGAATGGAATTAATTACTTCTTGGAATGAGTGTATGTGTGCGTCCCAATTAACATGTCTTTTGTGGCAGTATATTCTACACAGTTTACCAATTTCTTTCATTAATCGTTCACAAGGGTTCGAAGAAGCGTGGTACTTGGATATATAGATCGGAGAAATGTTTCTAGCTCGTAACATGCGTGTCCATATAGCAGAACGAAATTGTGATCCATTATCTGAAATTACTTTCATCACATGCCTTACATGAAATAAGAAATGCTTTACAAATGCTTTCGAAACAGTTTTGGCAGTAGCTTTACGTAACGGAGTGAAAGTAACAAATTTTGAAGTAAATTCAACAGCGACAAAGATGTAGCAAAAACCTCTATTAGTTCTCGGAATTGGACCAAAAATGTCTACTGCGGCCATATGTCTTAATTTAACTGGTATAATGGGATATAATGGAGGAATGTGTGAAGTCGTGTCTGACTTAGCTTTCTGGCAAATTTTACATGACGCTAAAACTCGTCGTATACGTTTTTCCATGTTTGTAAAATAACAGTTCTGTCTCAGTATAAGAAAACATTTTCTGGCTCCTTAATGTGCGTAACTTAAATGAGTGTACCAGATTAATTTGTTAATCAGTTCGTCAGGAATGCATAATAACCAATTGTTGCTGTCAGGATGAGAGCGGCGAAACAGAATGTCATTGCGTACAGTGTAGTGGTTCCTAATCGTAACATTATTCCTATCTTGCCAGAGGTGTTTAATTTCTTTCCACACATTGTCTTTACGTTGCTCTTGTGCTATGTCCTGTAATGACGATGAAATAAAATTTTCAAATGCTACTTGCTGAATGTACATAACACTGAAATTTGCTTTGCAGAAGTTGGTTGCTACGTCTTGCTGATTGTTGCTGAGAGAACGCGATAGTGCGTCTGCTATAACATTTTGTGTGCCGGGAATGTGAACTATCGTAAAATTAAATTCCTGTAAATAAAGTTTCCATCTACTTAACCTGTCGTGAGTAAATTTAGCTGAAAGTAAAAATTGTATCGCTCTGTGGTCTGTGTAAACGGTGGTATGTCTGCCATAAAGAAAGTGCCGAAATCTCGTAAAAGCCCATACAACACATAACGTTTCCAATTCTGTGACGGAATAATTTCGTTCAGCAGGTGACAAAATGCGGCTTGCAAATGCGATGTTTTTAATTACTTTAGAACCATCTTCTTCAATTTCCTGAAAAATGTGTACGCCTAAAGCTGTGTTAGAACTGTCGGTGGCAATGGAAAAATTTCTGGTAAGATCTGGGTGCGATAAAAGTGGAGCATTCAACAAAGCATCTTTCAGGTTCACGAATTCAGAATGTGCTTGCTTATCCCATGACCAAATAGTGTTTTTACCTGTTAATTGGCATAATCTAGGTGTATCTAACGCAGAATGATGAATAAATTTGCGAAAAAAGTTAATTAAGCCCAAAAAGCTGCGTAATTGTTTCTTCGTTGTAGGAACAGTAATGTCACGTAGAGCTTGAAGTTTTTCTGGATCAGGCGCAATACCTTCTGCTGAAATTACGTGTCCAAGAAATTTTATAGAAGTTTTGCCAAAATGCGATTTACTCAGGTTAACTGTAAGTCCTTGTGCATGAAAAGTTTGCAACAGTCGTTCAAGAATCAGATTGTGTTCACACCAGTTAGCTTCTGCAATAAGAATGTCGTCTACATACGTCGTAATTCTGTCTTTAAGTTCTGTCGGAAGTATTGTGTTCAAACCGCGAATAAAAGCTGCAGAAGAAATAGTTAGGCCGAATGGTAATTTGCAAAATTGATAACAGTCACCAAAACAGAGAAAAGCTGTATATTTTCTGCAATTCGGATGAAGTTGAATTTGCCAAAATCCTGATTTCAAATCTAATGTAGAATAAATAGCTCTACCGTGAAATTTCTGTAGAAGTTCCTCTAATGTCTGTGGTCGATCTGTTTCATTAATAATAATGTCATTAATGTGACGTGAATCAAGTACAAGGCGAAGTGAGCCATCTTTTTTCTTAACAATATGCAGCGGGTTTATGTATGGACTAACTGCCGGTTCTATAATTCCTTGATCGAGCATATCTTGCAATTCTTTTTTAACCTGTTCTCGGTGGATATATGGAATGGGATAATGCTTTGCTTTAAATGTGTCGTGTTGTTTGACTTGAAATTCATACATAAAGCCGGACATAGTACCAGGAATGTTGTCGAAAACTGGAGCTTGCTGTAAAAGAATTTTGTGTAATTGCTTTCGTTCGTCGTCTGTATTTGCACTGCTTTGTTTAACTTTGTCGGAAATCATCTGCATTACGTCGTAGTCAGTTTCGTCTGGAGTATTATAGTTATGTACGTACGTGTCTGTGAACAATGCGGGCTTACAGTCTATGTTACGTGTTGCGGAAATGACCTCTGTGCAGTTAATTGTTTGTTCTTCCGCAGATAATGAATGCTGAAACTCTAAAGCCAATTGCACATTTTCATCTTTTAACATTAAATAGGAATTCTGAAAATCAACCACGGCGTCATGTTGTACGAGAAAATTAGTACCTAAAATTACGTCTGTTGTCAATAAAGGAACAATCCAAAAATTTGAATGAAAAGTATGACCTCCAATACAAAATGACAAATGTGTCTGTAATTTAACGTCTACACCTTTACTTGATACTGCTCCTTTCACTTTGGTTTTGCCTAAAGGTAATGTGGGATAGGTATTCTCTTTGTTGCACTCATTAAAAGTCTCCTCATTTATAACTGACATAGGTGATCCGGAATCGATTACTGCTGAAAATTTCGATGAACCAATTTTAATTTCGATGACAGGATGTGAAATGGTTTTCTGAACAACTGGTCTTTCCTGCAAAAGAGTGTCTCTGATATCGTCAAAAGTAATTACATTTTCGTGAACAACATTTTGCGTGTCAAAAGTAGTGCTTGTGTTATTGGAAGATGCGTCCTGTACAGTATCTAGTCAGATTCTATCTGACGTGTTATTATTATCAGGAGGATGTTGTGGCATTTGTACAATTTGAACAGTTCTATTACTTCTTCCAGACGCATTACGCTCTGGATGATACCTACAGTCGGGTTCATTCATGAGAATAGGTTCTTGTGGACAATTTTGCTGTTGGTATGACCGACTGTTATTAAACGTACGCTGATAATTGTGCTCATCATTTTTACGTCTGTCGTGATACTCATTCCTATACGGTGCATTGCGATAGGAATTGAAATACTGTCTTCTCTGTACGTAGTTATTTCCTTGCTGCCGTGCGTTACTATTTGTTGTATCAGGGACTACACGTGCACGCGGCGAAACATTAAAGCCTGGTTGACCTTGTGCATTCCATTGTTGGTTAGGTATGCTAACCGGCTGACTTTCATGTTGTTGTGGCGGAAAACGTCTATTGTTACCAAAATGTGGTTCCTGTTGCTCATAATTTTGACGATACCGATAGTTAGAATTTTGTCTGTTACCAAAGTTCTGGTGGTTGTCAGTCCTAAAGCGTCTATCACTTCTACCATTGAAATTACGTGTCTGATCATAATTGCTGTACGTTTGTTGGCCTTGGTTGTTATACGAAAAATTTTTGTTTACAAAGGAATAATCAGATTGCTGCACTTCTAAAAGCTGCAACAGATCCCTGAATGCCGAAATATTTTCTTTTTGTTGACCTGTTAAAAGTGACACTCTTAATGACCGCGGTAATTTAGAGATACATAATTGTATAAGTGCAGATTCACTGTACGGTTCACTTAAATACTGATTTTGCTGGACCATGTGCTCAAAAAATTGCGTCACACTGGGAAAATTGGAGTTCTCAGAATTCGGTAAACTGATTAACTGATCTTTAATTCCGCGCTGTGTCGTCTTCGACCAATACGCTGATAGAAAAGCATTCTGAAATTCTTCTACTGAGTAACATTGTCTCGCGATCGGCCTCATACGAGTTGCCGGTTCGCCTTCCAGAAAGCTGCAAATAAATTCAAGTTTATGCGTAACGGGCCAAGTCGGTGGAAAAGCAAAGCTAAATTGTTGAATCCAATCCAGTGGGTGAATCTGTGTTCTGTCATTCTTAAACACTTTAAATTTTCTTACTGACAGAAAATGTTTGTAATCGAAATTATCGTCTCTGTGTGATGGAACAGGTTCAGGATTGTAAGAGAATCTGTTGAACTGTGGTTGTTCGGAATCTAAGTCCCGTACTCTTTGTAGATTACTCAAATTACACGCGCTGCGTGACTCTGGCAAATGTTCGAAAAGTGGCATCTGCTGTGATGTGTTATTAACTGAAATGTTTTTCATCTCTGTTACCTCCTGCTGTAAACTTGACAATTTTCTACGCAAGGTGTTATTAGACGAATCGATCTCATTAATTGTCTGCTGTAAATTTTGAAATTCAGGTGTTTGATTAAATGAAACCGGTGAAGTATCGTCTGATTTATTGTCATTAGTACTTTCGATCACATCAATACGACTGGCCAATTCATCACATTTTTCAGTCAGTATTTTTACCTGATCATCGGTTTTAGTGTCAGTGGCATTAATCTGGTTTTGCAATTTACGTGTAGTTTCGTTCAGTTTTCTAACGTCAGCTTTGACGAAATCGGCATCCTGTGTTAGTTCTAATTGTTCGAGTCTGTCGGTCACTGTTTGAAAATCGGTTGTGTATGTGTCTGTTTTCGACTTAAGATCCGAAATTTCGTCACGTAATTCTGTGTTGGACTGTTTGATGGTATTAATTTCGTCGGACACTGTGGCAATATTATTGTCTACGTATGTTTTTGTCTTCGCAAACATTTTACGTTTGTCTTCCTGTCTCTGAACAGTGATTGTTTCCATTACTTGACGTTTTACTTTATTTTGATCATCAATAAATTTGCGGAAACGCGTATCACTGTTTTGTATATGGAGACTAAGACGTTCGTTAATTTGTGTGTTCTGTTGGTCGAATTTCGCGCCAATCTTTTCATCCATTGTGCGCGAAAGTTCTGCTGTCACTGCTTTAAATTCGTCGCGTAATTGTGTAGCTTTTTCAGACCATTGTTTAGCGACTGTACTGATTTCCGCTCTAAGTGTTTCTGTTGCAGCTGTTTGCAATTCCCTTAATTCCTGAGCAACAGACTTAATTTCTTCGCTACTTTTTTTTGAACAAGCCTCGATTTCCTCGCGTAACTGTTCCTTAGTGTCATGACACTGCGCGGCAACGGCTCTAATTTGTTCACTAAGCTGTCTGGAATTTTCGTCTAATTTTTCACTCTGTTGTCTGACCTGTTCACTAAGTTTGTCTTGTTTTTCATTAAACTGTTTGTTCTGTTCACTAAGTTGTCTGAAATTTTGTTGCAAAAATGCCATAATTGGATCCGATAAAAAATTAGCATTTCTGTTCTCTGTGTTAATCAATGCTGGATCTGGAATTGTCTCATTTTGTGTAACCATTTGGTTATTCTGAGATTCACAAAAAGGTTTGTCAGTCGGATGTGTACTGTCAGACATTATTTCGGAATTAAATAAATCCGGCGTACTTTGTGTATACTGCCCATTTTCATTAGACAAATTTGTCTGTTCGTTACTTGAATTTTCCAAACCGGGTGTGTTAACCTGGGCAGCGCTCATTACAACAGAGCGTCCCTCGTCATCGATTGTCGTCAAATCAACAGAGGACATAACCGAGTTCGTTTGTTCATCATTAAGACAAAAGTCATCGTTAGTGGTTGAAAAGCATTGATTGTCGGTGCACGCAGGATTGTCATCATTACACTGCGTGTCACAATTACTATCAGTCACGTTGTTTAAATCGGTAATTTCATTCAAAATACCTCGCGATACACTATTCACAGTCTTTCGCGGCATTTTCACAATAGACACAAATATTCACAAAAGAAATAAGCACAATACAAAAGAAACACACAAATACAACAGAGCAACGAATTGCCGATGATCTGAGGAAAGAAAGTCACAAGATTAGTAAAAGCGTTGCGCCAAATTCTAATTATAGTTAAGCAATAAGAGCAGATATCTGACTGTTTTTCAAAAGATTCTCACGAAATACGATCCTGGACTGGGTGTCACCAAGTGTAACCTCCCCACGGAAAATTTAAAATGACAATACTTAATAGAAATGGAGCCAAGTGTAACCTCCCCACAAAATTGAAAGTCTAATCTTACTCAAATGGAAATGGACCTAGAGCTAAATGTAAGCTCCCCAGAGAAATTTAATGACAAAGACAATTAAATAAAATTAGCTATCTGACCCAAGTATAAGTTCTCCACACAAAATGTAAGATAATCCCATGACAATGAAACTACAGTGATAATCAAAACTCAATTTAACCGAAATGTCGGTCTTTGGCCCTGTGCAAAAATCAGAATTAATTTCTTACCTTAGTAAAACTGCATGTCAAAATTCTGCTCTTATTCTGCGCCACAGCTTGCAGCACATGCATCGCAATAACTAAATTTTTTGAAGTTAATTGAAAATTTTTTTGTTTAAAGGAAATGGAAGGAAATCGAATGATTCTTTGTTAAAAATTGCTTTTAAATCAAAATTATTATTGGGGGCGATTCTTACAGAAATTACACTTAATTAACATCATTAGCTGATCGCAATGCTGCTTAATAATATACCTTGTCCTGAATCTCGACCATTGCGGTGCCGACGCGCGCCGACTGCTCTGCGCTACCATTACTGACAGACACCTCTCCGCTACATAACTCGGCTACTGCTCCCAACGGACTACTGTACTGCACTGCGCTTCGAGCGCAACTGCTCTGGTCAGAGATTCTACAATGCCTCATCATCGCTGCCAACGAGTACATACGCCTTTCAGACTAAAGAAAAATCCAGACACGTTCATAGAATTTGTCGAGTTGGAAAAAGCATTCGACAATGTAAAATGGTGCAAGACGTTCGAAGTTCTGAGAAAAATTGGGGTAAGCTATTGGGAGAGACGGGTAATATTCACTATGTACAAGACCCAATAGGGAATAATAAAAGTGGACGACCAAAACGAAGTGCTCGGATTAAAAAGGTTGCAAGACAGAGATGTACTCTTTCACCCCCTACTGTTCAGTCTGTACATCGAAGAAGCAGTGCTGGAAATAAAAAGAAAGGTTCAGGAGTGGAATTAAAATTCAAGGTAAAAGAATATCAGTGATACAATTTGCTGATGACATTGTTATCCAGAGTGAAAGTGAAGAAGAATTACATGATCTGCTGAATGGAATAAAAAATCTAATGAGTACAGAACACGGATTGAGAGTAAGTCGAAGAAGTACGAAACCAATGAGAAGTAGCAGAAATGAGAACTGCGGGAAACTTATCATCAAGAATGATGGTCACGAAGTAGATGAAGTTAAGGAATTCTACTATCTAGGCAGCAAAATGACGCATGACGGACGGAGCAAGGAGGATATCAAAAGCAGATTAGCACTGACAAACAGGGCATTCCTGGCCAAGAGAAGTCTACAAGTATCAAACATAGGCCTTAATTTCAGGAAGGAATTTCTGAGTACGTTTTGAGCAAAGCATTGTATGGCAGTGAAACATGTCCTGTGGGAAAACCGGAACAGAAGAGAAGTGACTCATTTGAGATGTGCTGCTGTAGATGAATGTTGAAAATTAGGTAGACTGAGAAGGTGAGGAATGAGGAGGTCCTGCGCAGAAGCGGAGAAGAAAGAAAACACTGACAAAGAGAAGGGATAGGATGACAGGACATCTGATAAGACATCAGGGAATAACTTCCATGGTACTAGAGAGAGCTGTAGAGTTAAAAACTGTAGAGGAAGACAGAGATTAGAATACATTCAGCAAATAATTGAGGACGTAGGTTGTAAGTGCTACTCTGGGATAAAGAGGTTGGCACAGGAGAGGAATTCGTGGCGAGCAGCATCAAACCAGTCAGAAGACTTTTTTTTAAAAAAAAAGTAGAGCGTCGTACAAACGGTGTGTGTCGAGCAGTCGTCTGAACTGTGTTGTCTCTGCGCTGGATTCTGATGTTTCGACGTTCAAAATGATCGCCAGATGTAACAACAATGACTTCATATACAGTGGGTGCGTTGAATCGGCCGACATGCTCTCCAGCTGGCATTTGTCGGGTCCGATGATGATGAGCAAGTGGGTGTCACTGCGTAAACGGCTTGACACTCTAATATTGGAACAAATAAGCCCTCGGTCACAAATCTTAAGTAAAAATTGACCTGGTTTCGACGCTACTATGAGCGTAGTCTTCAGAATTAGACTAACATGCAGTACTTACAAGTCACACATTAAAAAAGATCTAAGCCGGAAAGGCGACGTCATGAACAGTTGTGAGATGGCGAGCCGCTAAGGGCTGCTCGTACTGTGAACAAAAGTTGCAACCCAGTCAGTACAAACTTTAATTTTATTAATGTACTATATACCTAATATGTTTTAGAACAGTTAGTCTAATTCTGAAGACGACGCTCATAGTAGCGTCGAAACCAGGTCAATTTTGACTTAATATTTGTGACCGAGGGCTTATTTGTTCCAATATAATTCTGACACGGTCACTGAACCTTTAGCAGCTTTGTTCAAAGGCTTGACACTCTTTTGAACAACCGAACAGCTGATTGTTCAAAAATGTCTCCAACGATGTCACTATTTCCCATTTCGCGAATACGTTCGATGTGATAATGGCATCTTGTGTCCACGCGTTCTTGTTCATCGCTCATGAAGTAAATTTGTATGGATTTCGAGTCCGCAACGTGCACTATTACTTTGGAGTCAATTCTATGGTAAAATTGGCCTTGAATTTTTAGTGTCGATTTCAAATTTCGACCGTCGATGTACTGAACAATGTCGGTTGCGCCAAAAGACGTCATCTGGAAGCACGAATTCAATTCGCGAATTTTGCACAAAAACACCATCACACCATCCATAAGCTTTTTCATTGGTTCGTATAGTACGACTTTGCCTGACGCGCTACAGATGCAGGGTGTTTTTGATTTGAATGTTATGCATGAGAGTATTAGCCTTTTCTTGTCCATTTCAACCATAATAGTTTTCGGATACATCGAATATTCAGTGTCTTGATTATAGTCATACGAAAGACGAACGAATGTAGAACGCGCTAATGCACCATGTGCTTGCATGCGCTGTCGGTTCTGTTTTCTGTGTGGGTCTGTGGTACGTTGACGCCCCTGTCTGTGTCTCGAAGCATTTGCTCGAAGGCAATTGTTGAGTTGCTCTTGCCTTCCAGTTGCACATGCGTTTGCCTTTCGGTCTCGTGGGTCGGCATTGTGTGCCGTGTTTTGGTTTAATGCTCTCATGTTCCTTATAGCTGACTATTCAACGTACGTCGGCCAAGATTTGTCCGTGCTCTTCGTGGCACATTTCCGTACACTCACAAGATATGAATATAAAGAACGAATATTTAATTTACTTTATTTTATACTAATTTATAGAATATACTTACACGTTGCATTCATCCCACGAACCGTTTAAATCGTCACGAACAAAGCATCATCAATGAAATCGCACAAATGAACACTGAATAAAATATTTGATTTAGGAGGTTAGATGCAATGCCACCAAATGATGTGAATAAACCGTAATTCAAACAAAACACCTTTACATTTTCACACAGTGTTGTTTCAAATACACTTTGTTTGTTATATAAAAATCTAATTAGTCGATAAGTAATTCACTCAGTTTGTACGCAATTACAATACTCGGAACGCATCAGAACAAAATATCACGTCAAATAAACTTCAGAGTTTAGATCAATCTCGAATTAATCGCTAAACAATTCACTCGGTAATCACGCAATTACACTGATGGAATACATCAGAGCTCAACAGTCCGAAATCGGAATGACAAAACAATGCCAAGCTACGACCCAATGAGGTTGCTCATGTATTGATGCATAAGTCAATACTGAGAAGTGCTGGGAAGCTAGAAATTTGAGACTATCTGTTTCTTTATGTGAGAAATTCTAGAAATATTTAAAAAGCATTTGGTCGGGAAAGTAAAAAGAATCCGGCTCTCAACAACAGTGACACCTACCGCGTCCAATTATAGCTAAGAGTCAACCAGTTGATCCCCAGCCCCGCCACCCAACTCCCCCCTCCCCCCCCCCCCCCAAAAAAAAAATAACAAAATTGGTCAAGCCGTTTTGGAGGAGAAGAATTAGGAGCACACTACCACCGGCAGATGAAAACTGCTAGTAATTTATTCTCAAAATCTACCTTTAAGCCTACAATTGTTTCTTACTTTGCAACAGATAACTGCTCTGCCTGCATACTGCAGTAACATAAAGTACTGAACTAGATGGTTCTGAAGTAAAGCACTGCTCGGCTATTTGCCTCATCTTACTTTCGGTTGCTTTTCCAAATGAGAATATTGCTATCGTTCCAAAACGCATTACTGTAAGTTGTGACAGTACAGCAAACTGTATTTAAATTGTAAGGATAACCTTCAGTGAAATATTTTCGAATGTATAAAAGAGTATTTTGAACTTACACTATAAGATACACACAAAAAGAAGACTTAACCACGAAGGACTTATCCGAATGAGACAAGCAAATGATTACAGTTTCAGAAAGATTCTATGATTTATTCAATAGAAAAAGCTTCACAAACTGAGCAACTCATAACGCGATGATCCAACTCTGGCCCTTACGCCAGCAGTTATTGAGCTTGGCACTTATTGATAGAGTTGCTGTATGTCCTACTGAGAGCTGTGTTACCAAATTCTGTCTAATTTGCCCGTTAGATCGTCAAAATCCCGAGCTGGTTGGAGGAGTCTGCCCATAACGCTTCAAACGTTCTCAATTGTGGAGATGTCCGGCAACCTTGCTGGCCAGTATCGGGTTTTGGCAAGCACGAAGACAAAGCACTAGAAACTCTCGCCGTATACAGGCGGGCATTATGTTGGTGAAATGTAAGATAGGGATGGCTAGCACTGAAGGGCCACAAAGCGGAGCGTAGAATATCGCAGTAATGACGTCGCTGTTGAGAACCAGAGGGATCATAGTGGCTCATTGCGAATCGGAATTCATCACTGAAGACAATTCTGCCTCAGTTAACGAGATTTCAGGCCGAAGAAATGTCTGGAGATGCCACAATCAGCTTTGGGATACCTACTTGACTATAGCCGGCTATAGAGCCCGACAACCCAGAGTGATGGTCCGGGGTGGCATTTCCTTTCATATCAGAACCCTTTGGTTATCATCCGTGGTACTCTTAACAGTACAGCGGTACGTCTACAATATTCTATGCCCTGTTTTGTTATCCTTAATGGAAAGCCAACGTAGCCTTACATTTCAACAAGATAATGTCTGCCCGCAGACGGCGAGAGTTTCTACCACTTGTCTTCGTGCTTTCCAAACCCTACCTTGGGAAGAAATGTAGCCGTATTTCTCCCCAATTTAGAAGGTTTGAAGCCTCATGGGCAGGGCCCTCCAATCAGCTTGGGATTTTGACGATATAACGGGCAAATTAGACAGAATTTGGCAAGATGTCCCATAGGAGGACATCCAGGAACTTTATCAGTCAGTACCAAGCCGAAGAACTGCTTGCAAAAGGGCCTGAGGTAGACCAACGCATCATTGACTTGCACAATTTGTGAAGTTCTTTACGTTGTAGAAATCATCCAGTTCTTTTCGAAATTGTAATCATTTGTTTCCCTATACATGTAATTAACATCTACCGATTTCTGTTGCATTCGTATAATTCCTTTGTGGTGCGTTATTTTTTTTGTTATGTTACAGTTTTTATTAAAGTCCTTTTAATAATACAAAAGTGAGTCGTCCTAAAATGAAATTTTTGTTTTAGCACTGTCATGCGCCATAAAAATTAACTCATACAAATAATATTTCAATTACGTAAAATATACTCTCCGCTTTTCTAATGAAAGATTTTTAACTGAAGGCGGAGGGTGAAGAAAAATAATTAAGATTCTGAACATATGACTGATAATTCGCTGTGGATAACAAGACCTAAATATTGTTAAACACAACGTAGTCTTTACTCGACAATAATTACTCAGCCAGCCCTTGCTGCTCATAAAACTCAATGCATATCACATTGTTTTAAAGGTATCATCTATAAAATCATCTCAGAAATCCATCCTTTAAATTCAGTTACACCAGGAAGTATCTCAAATAAAATTCATTCTCTGTTCGGCACGTCAACCGTCCAAGGTTCTCATTGAGCACGACCACAACACACTCTCTCTCTCTTCTTTCTCTCTGCAGCCAACTGGCTTACTCACTGGTTCGAGACGCTCATGGTGGCAAGTGTTTCAATCACACTGCCGTTTCTCACGTTACATACTGCAGATTATATTGAATGCCTCTTCAGTTAATCTCAGTGGGGAGAACTATTAATATTGGATGAGAGATGTATATTAGGTTGTCACCTTCAGGCTTTTTCATTATTATGGGACGACAGCTTATTTTCCTGAATTTTTATGTTATTATCTCACATGATAAGTACAGTAATTTCTTAAACTGACCACAAACAATTAGTTTGTGTTGCCTTATGCATGTCCTGTGGTAATTTTATGATTAATAACGCTAATAAAACAGATTACACTCTGCTTTGTGTTGAGTCTTTTTCTGTATGTCTGTGAAAGCTAGACACTGAAGAGGAGATAAAGAAACAAAAATGAATTCGAAGTGTTCATTTCAAGGGGAGTAAAGGAAATAAAATGAGTGAATAAAGTGATGAAGAGTAGAGCAGTAGGAAGGGTAAAGACATAAAGAGCTCTTACACGTCTTGTTAAGAAAGGGTGGGATGTATACTATGAAGAAAAGGAATTCTAACAACAGCTATTGAAGGTACAACGCAAGGACAAAATAAAATAGGATGGAGAAGAATTAAAAGAGTAAAGAGGAAGATTGCTGACTACGAAGCAGTTGCCTGCGAACAGGATCACATGGAGACAGGTAGTGCGTCAGGAACTTGCCAATAGGCGGAACACCATATGATAATGATCATAGAACGCAGCATGTCATTCTCAATGGAGAGAAGTCTTCCGAAGTAAGAGTGATTTCGGGTGTGCCGCAGGGAAGTGTCATAGGACCGTTGCTATTCACAATATACATAAATGATCTTGTGGATGACATCGGAAGTTCACTGAGGCTTTTTGCAGATGATGCTGTGGTGTATCGAGAGGTTGTAACAACGGAAAATTGTACTGAAATGCAGGAGGATCTGCAGCGAATTGACGCATGGTGCAGGGAATGGCAATTGAATCTCAATATAGACAAGAGTAATGTGCTGCGAATACATAAAAGATAGATCCCTTATCATTTAGCTACAAAATAGCAGGTCAGCAGCTGGAAGCAGTTAGTTCCATAAATTATCTGGGAGTACGCATTAGGAGTGATTTAAAATGGAATGATCATATAAAGTTGATCGTCGGTAAAGCAGATGCCAGACTGAGATTCATTGGAAGAACCCTAAGGAAATACAATCCGAAAACAAAGGAAGTAGGTTACAGTACGCTTGTTCGCCCACTGCTTGAATACTGCTCAGCAGTGTGGGATCCGTACGAGGTAGGGTTGATAGAAGAGATAGAGAAGATCCAACAGAGAGCAGCGCGCTTTGTTACAGGATTTAGTAATCGCGAAAGCGTTACGGAGATGATAGATAAACTCCAGTGGAAGACTCTGCAGGAGAGACGCTCAGTAGCTCGGTACGGGCTTTTGTCAAAGTTTCGAGAACATACCTTCACCGAAGAGTGAAGCAGTATATTGCTCCCTCCTACGTATATCTCGCGAAGAGACCATGAGGATACAATCAGAGAGATTATAGCCCACACAGAAGCATACCGACAATCCTTCTTTCCACGAACAATACGAGACTGGAATAGAAGGGAGAACCGATAGAGGTACTTAGGGTACCCTCCACCACACACCGTCAGGTGGCTTGCGGAGTATGGATGCAGATGGAGATGTAGATGTAAATAGCATTTTCATGCACGCCGTAAACATCAGGCCCTGTAATGTACCCGCGGCATATACATTTATAAGTGCATCCATGTTTATTTGTTCTCTTCACTACATCGGCAGCTAGTCATATAAGGATCCGTTATTGACACATAACCGTTTTAGAAATTGTGAGCGGTATTTTGTGTTGCATAATATCAGTACTGACTGCTTCTGATTACCACTCTTTGGGCTTTAGTATCTGTGGTCACTTGATTTTGTTGTTTTAGAGTTTCGGCATGTGGAGTGGGTCGATTCATATTTCCTGCTAGATTATACCTTTAACAGATACAAATTAGTCACCTCCATCCCGATAGAACCTGCCATTTCCATGAACTTAAATTTCAGTTTTTACTCATTCGCAGATCGTTTTCGAATGGCATGTCAGCACAAGATAAGACAAAGTGAAAGGTAACAAACACATAGGTTCCAAAATCGCGATCAGGTCTAGTTTATTCAAAAACTAATGTTACACAATTTATTGAAAATCTCATCGTCAGTCACTGTACACATGCAATATCTGTACACACTAAAAACAAGTCATATCGTTGTGTGTTACCATTTGTCTGTCTGAAAAACTGACTATTCCCTCACAATGAAGCAGTTAGGTTGCTCAGGAAGATGAAAGGAGGAGGGCATCTTTTCTCAGAGATACTGGGCGTACAGTATTCCAATAATATGCATCTACATTTACATGGCAGCTAGTCCAACCACCTTCACAATTCTCTGTTATTCCATTCTCGTATAGCACTCGGAAAGGACGAACACCTATATCTTTCCGTACGACCTTTGATTTCTCTCATTTTATCTTGTTGATCGTTTCTCCCTATGCAGGTCGGTGTCAACAAAATATTTTCGCATTGGAGGAGAAAGTTGGTCTCGTTCGACCTATACTTGAGTATTGCCGCAACGAAAAACGCCTTTGTTTTAATGATGTCCGCCCGAAATCCTGTATCATTTTAGTGACAATCTCTCTGCTATTTCGCGATAGTGAAAAACGTGCTCCCCTTCTTTGAACTTTTTCGGTGTACTCCGTCAGTCCTATCTGGTGAGGATCCCACACCGCGCGGCAGTATTGTAAAAGATGATGGACAAGCGTAGTGTGGGCAGTCTCCTTAATAGATCTGTTACATTTTCTAAGTGTCCTGCCAATAAAACGCAGATAGTACAGTGTCACAACAGAAGTATCCACTTTGTAAAGCGGAAATGATCAGCAGATGTCAGGCGGGGTGCACAGGCCAGTACAAAAAGAGGAGGGGGGTATAATGTTGTCCGCAGAGAAGGGAAGCAGTAACAGCACGAATGGGTCCATCAGGGTAAGGCGGGTGCCAGGTTGAGATTCATTGGGAGAGTGCTTAGAAATTGTAGTCCATCAACAAAGGAGGTGGCTTACAAAACACTCGTTCGACCTATACTTGAGTATTGCTCATCAGTGTGGGATCCGTACCAGATCGGGTTGACGGAGGAGATAGAGAAGATCCAAAGAAGAGCGGCGCGTTTCGTCACAGGGTTATTTGGTAACCGTGATAGCGTTACGGAGATGTTTAATAAACTCAAGTGGCAGACTCTGCAAGAGAGGCGCTCTGCATCGCGGTGTAGCTTGCTCGCCAGGTTTAGAGAGGGTGCTTTTCTGGATGAGGTATCGAATATATTGCTTCCCCCTACTTATACCTCCCGAGGAGATCACGAATGTAAAATTAGAGAGATTCGAGCGCGCACGGAGGCTTTCAGACAGTCGTTCTTCCCGCGAACCATACGCGACTGGAACAGGAAAGGGAGGTAATGACAGTGGCACGTAAAGTGCCCTCCGCCACACACCGTTGGGTGGCTTGCGGAGTATAAATGTAGATGTAGATGTAGGGCAGCTCTGTGATTTCGAACGTGGACTAGTCATTGCATGTCACCTGAGAAACAAATCCCTCAGGCCTATTTAAACTCTTCTTAAGCCGCCGAGGTCGACTAATGGTGATGTCATAGTGAAGTGGGAACGTGAAGAACAGTCACAGCTAAGCCATGACAAGGTAGACGGGGACTGTATGCAGTCACCGGAAGGAATCACTTGTTGGTTCCAATGTGCTGCAGCATTCCAGATAATGCAATGACTGTACTTAAGGAGTTAAATTATAAGGTGCACAACGGTCGAGCAGCTCCCGTTAAGCCACACATTCCAGAATGTGATTTTCACTCTGCAGCGGAGTGTGCGCTGATATGAAACCTCCTGGCAGATTAAAACTGTGTGCCAGACCGAGACTCGAACTCGGGACCTTTGCCTTTCGTGGGAAAGTGCTATACCATCTGAGCTATCCAAGCACGACTCACGACCCTTCCTCACAGCGTTATACCTCGTCTCCTACCTTCCAAACTTCACAGATGCTCTCCTGCGAACCTTGCAGAACTAGCACTCCTGAAACAAAGGATATCGCGGAGACATGGCTTATCCACAGCCTGGGGGATGTTTCCAGAATGAGATTTTCACTCTGCAGCCCATGTGCGCTAATATGAAACCTCCTGGCAGATTACAACTGTGTGCCGGACCGAGACTCGAACTCGGGACCTTTGCCTTTCGCGGGCAAGTGCCCTACCACACATTTTTTAGTTAGGGCCCAGAACCGCTTGGGGTAAGGTAAGGAGCAACGCCAACGGGCAGTGGATGACTAGAAAGGAATGATTTGGATTGATGACCCACACTATGCCTTGTGGTAATCCGATGAAAGCGTTTGGGTTTGGCGAATGCCTGGAGTACTTTGACAGCCATCATGTGTAAAGACAACAGTGACGTACGGAGGACATGATCTTTTTCCTGGCTAGGGCGAGTTCACCTTATTGTGCTTAAGAAAACGTTGAATGCGGAAGGACACGAACGCCTTTTACAGCGTTATCTACCGCCTACGTCAGAGGGACAGTTCAGAGACGATGATTATTTGTCTCTGCGTGGCAAAGAACTCTGACGTAAAGCAGGATCTGTGAGGCAATGGTTTATTAACAACACTCGTAGAATGTATTGACTTGCCCAGTGTCCGGCCCAGAACCCAATGGAACATCTTCGAGATGAGTTAGAACATGGATTTTGCTCTAACACTAGCGTCAAACAGCGCTGCCTTTTCTGGTTTAGGCTCTTGAGGAAGAATGGACAGATATTCAGACATCTAATTGTCCCCAGCAGAGTTCAAACCGTCATAAAGTGAAGTGGTGACCACACTCTATATTAATGTCCACTAGTAACTGTCCGAATGTTTTTGATCACATATTGTAAAATGTGGAATAACAGTGGCAAATCCTTCCATGCGACATCTGTTGCCATGGCAATTGGTTGATTTGGTTCTAGTGGGTCACAGAGTTCGTTTGTGGGATCAGTTTGGGCATAATACGAGCTGAAGAAGCTGTGTAATTACACTAAACTTTTTATCATGGAAAGCTGTAAGAGTTGTATGTTAGCTGTCGGGAACAAACATAATGAGGTATATTGGAAAGTATTGCGTCAATCAGGATGAATTCAGAAGAAAATTGTCATCCAAAATCCACTTACGCTATTCTGGAAGCAATGGATCAAGGGAGTCAGATGGATGAAGTACGCATAAAAAGAAAATCGCAACACCAAGAAATGATTACTGCAGAGTAGTGAAATTTCTGGAATATATTTGTCAAGGTGACACATTTAATTGATTAATATTGCAAGATCACAGGTTAATGTAAGCACGGGATAAGCCATTGCTAATGTGAAATGCTGGTACATTAATAACTGGTTAAACTGCCAGAATGCTGAATGAAAGTACGCAAACGTGCCTGCAATGTGTTGTACAGCTGTCGCATGTCAGTTTCGGGGATGAAGTTCCACGTCGTTGCACTTAGTCGGTAAGTACAGAGACTGTTAATGCTGGTTGTGGATGACTGTGGAGCTATAGTCCGATGATGCGCCATGTATGTTTGATTGGTGACAAATCAAGTGATCGAGCAGGCAAAGGCAACATGTCGGTGCTCTGTAGAGCATGTTGGATTACAACAGCGGTACGTGGGCGAGCGTCATCTTGTTGGAGAAAACCTACAGGAATTCTGTTCATGAATGGTAGCACAACAGGTCGAATCACCAGACTGACGTACAGATTTGCAGTCAGGGTGCGTGGGGCAACCACGAAAGTGCTCGTGCTGTCATAAGAACTCGCACTGCAGACAATAACTGCAGGTGTAGTTCAAGTGTGTCCAGCATGCATACAGTTTGGGTGGAGGTCCTCACCTAGCCTCTAAAGCGAAGACATTGTGACTACTGCCCACCACGACGTTGGATAACGCCTGGTGGCGTTGCGGCCATGTGACGCGGTAACAAAAGTATGTAAGCGGAGCAGTCACGGACTATAGCGAAGATATGGGCTGCAAATGGGGAAATCCATTGAGACAGTGACTTTGACAGAGGGCAGATTATTATTACGCAGAGCATACGAAGGAGTATCTTTAAAACGGCGAAGCTTGTCGAATGTTCACATGCTACTTTCGTGTGCATTTGCGGAAAAAGATAGAACAGTGAAACTCCCACTAGGTGCTAAATGATTGGAAGTCCACGACTCTTCAAAAGTGTGGGGTTTGGAGGAGGCTTGCCAGTTCCGTAAGGTAGGATAGAGGATGATCCGTGACATCTCTTCCGAAAGAGCACAATGCTGGTACACGTACAAGTTTTTCCGAGCACACCGTTCATCGTACGTTTTTGAACATGCAGCTCAGCAGCAGACCACCTCTACGTGCTCACATGTTGACCCAACGTCGTCGTGAATTACGGTTGTAGTGGACACGGAACTATCGGGATTCGACCATTGATCAATGGAAACGTGTCGGTCCTTCGGGTGAATCACATTTTTGCTACATTAGGTGGATGGTCGTCTCCACAAACGCTGTCACTGACTGAACGCCGGCTCGAAACGTGCAGCGCGCCACTGACACAGGCTGGTGGGAGCAGTATTATGATGTGGGACACATTCACCTGCGCTTTCATGGGACCTATGGTAGTAACCGAAGACACGCTGACAGCTGCAAACGACCTGCATCCCTTTGCGTTCGATGTCTTCCCCGACGGCCGTGTCATCCTTCAGCAGTATAATTGTCCGTGTCTCTAAGCCAGAACCATGCTACAGTGGTTTGACGAGTATTATAACGAACTCACGTTGATGCCTCGGCGACCAAATTCGCCTCATACAGGGTGTTTCAAAAATGACCGGTATATTTGAAGCGGCAATAAAAACTAAACGAGCAGCGATAGAAATACACCGTTTGTTGCAATATGCTTGGGACAACAGTACATTTTCAGGCAGACAAACTTTCGAAATTACAGTAGTTACAATTTTCAACAACAGATGGCGCTGCGGTCTGGGAAACTCTATAGTACGATATTTTCCACATATCCTCCATGCGTAGCAATAATATGGCGTAGTCTCTGAATGAAAATACCCGAAACCTTT
Organism: Schistocerca nitens; assembly: GCF_023898315.1. NCBI lineage: Eukaryota > Metazoa > Arthropoda > Insecta > Orthoptera > Acrididae > Schistocerca > Schistocerca nitens. Next base: position 1,156,782,300 of record NC_064614.1, on the reverse strand, counting down.
GACAACGTGTCTGGTGGAATGGCTTCACATGCAGATGAGATGTACTGCTTCAGCTGTTCAATTGTTTCTGGATTCTGGCGGTACACCTGGTCTTTCAAGTGTCCCCACAGAAAGAAGTCACAGGGGTTCATGTCTGGCGAATAGGGAGGCCAATCCACGCCGCCTCCTGTATGTTTCGGATAGCCCAAAGCAATCACACGATCATCGAAATATTCATTCAGGAAATTAAAGACGTCGGCCGTGCGATGTGGCCGGGCACCATCTTGCATAAAACAAGAGGTGTTCGCAGTGTCGTCTAAGGCAGTTTGTATCGCCACAAATTCACGAAGAATGTCCAGATAGCGTGATGCAGTAATCGTTTCGGATCTGAAAAATGGGCCAATGATTCCTTTGGAAGACACTGCGGCCCAGACCAGTACTTTTTGAGGATGCAGGGACGATGGGACTGAAACATGGGGCTTTTCGGTTCCCCATATGCGCCAGTTCTGTTTATTGACGAAGCCGTCCAGGTAAAAATAAGCTTCGTCAGTAAACCAAATGCTGCCCACATGCATATCGCCGTCATCAATCCTGTGCACTATATCGTTAGCGAATGTCTCTCGTGCAGCAATGGTAGCGGCGCTGAGGGGTTGCCGCGTTTGAATTTTGTATGGATAGAGGTGTAAACTCTGACGCATGAGACGATACGTGGACGTTGGCGTCATTTGGACCGCAGCTGCAACACGGCGAACGGAAACCCGAGGCCGCTGTTGGATCACCTGCTGCACTAGCTGCGCGTTGCCCTCTGTGGTTGCCATACGCGGTCGCCCTACCTTTCCAGCACGTTCATCCGTCACGTTCCCAGTCCGTTGAAATTTTTCAAACAGATCCTTTATTGTATCGCTTTTCGGTCCTTTGGTTACATTAAACCTCCGTTGAAAACTTCGTCTTGTTGCAACAACACTGTGTTCTAGGCGGTGGAATTCCAACACCAGAAAAATCCTCTGTTCTAAGGAGTAAACCATGTTGTCTACAGCACACTTGCACGTTGTGAACAGCACACGCTTACAGCAGAAAGACGACGTACAGAATGGCGCACCCACAGACGGCGTTGTCTTCTATATCTTTCACATCACTTGCAGCGCCATCTGTTGTTGAAAATTGTAACTACTGTAATTTCGAAAGTTTGTCCGCCTGAAAATGTACTGTTGTCCCAAGCATATTGCAACAAACGGTGTATTTCTATCGCTGCTCGTTTAGTTTTTATTGCCGTTTCAAATATACCGTTCAATTTTGAAACACCCTGTATAAATTCTACGGAAGCCATCTGCGTCATTAACGGGCGCCATCTCTGCGTACAGAAATCAGCGGCACTTCATTCACGCGAATTACATGACCTGTGCGGAGATATCTAACACCACATACCTATACAAAGCTACCAACGAACTGTCCGATCCCTGACTGAGAATCGCTGACTTATTTCGTTCCAAAGACGGACAAGCAAGCTACTAAGCAGGTGGCCATAATGTTATATATATGTAACAAGTTTTGTTGCAATATATGCATCCGATGAGTCCAAACTCAACCCCTAGCTCCACTCTCATGGGGTATGAGAGGTCCAACTCTGAAAACTTAAATAGGAACCCTCTTTTTTTTAAATTCAGATTCGGATTCTCCGAGATAAAACACGTAATTTGTCTAAGTAACAATTTTTAGTTGTGTGACAGATGGTACTGTAATAGTCAAAAATGAAAATACATCAGTTTTCGTCAAATCGCACGAGGTTCAGGAATTTAACAAAGAAGGGTTCTGCGTATGTATACTGCATGTTGAGCTTTGGCAGTTGGATACAACAGCTAGCAGCCTACGATGACTGAATTTCACAAAGCGTGCTGGAGATGCGAAGGCACAGACGTATGACAGCAGCTAGCAATTGACTGGCGCATGTAAATGACGGTTTACAGCATTTTCTATGATGGGCAGTTCTACTGTTTATAAAGAAGGCTCAGAATTAAATTTTCATCCTGCAGCGGAGTGTGCGCTGATATGAAACTTTCTGGCAGATTAAAACTGTGTGCCAGACCGACACTCGAACTCGGGACGTTTGCCTGCGAAAGACAAAGGTCCCGAGTTCGAGTTCCGGTCCGGCACACAGTTTTAATCTGCCAGGAAGTTTCAACAAGGCTCAGTTCCGTATCGCTTTTATAAATATTTCGTATATAAACACATAAAAAAGTTTTGCATCACTCCAGCACCCAGAACGCCTGAAGACAGACGTTGACTTTGGATATTGTATTACAGACACAGTCCCTTTGACTGTTCAGAGATGTCACTAAACCCGCCAAAAGACTGTCAGTACCGTGGTTCGATCGCGTCTACATTGTTACCTTGTGTCAGGAAGGGCTCTTAACATGGGAAGTGTCCAGGCGTCTCGGAGTGAACCAAAGCGGTGTTGTTCGGACATGGATGAAATACAGAGAGACAGGAACTGTCGATGACATGCCTCGCTCAGGCCAAGGGCTACTACTGCAGTGGATGACCGCTACCTACCGATTATGCCTCGGAGAAACCCTGATAGCGACGCCACCATGTTGAATACTGCTTTTCGTGCAGCCACAGGACGTCGTGTTAGGACTCAAACTGCGCGCAATAGGCTGCATGATGCGCAACTTCACTCCCGACGTCCAATGGCACCAGCAGTGTGGTACAGATGGGCTCAATGGACCGCTCAGGATTTGCATCACGTTCTCCTCGCCGATGAGCATCGCATGAGCCTTCAACCAGACAATCGTCGGAGACGTGTTTGGAGGCAACCCGGTCAGGCTGAACGCCTTAGACACCCTTTACAGCGAGTGGAGCAAAGTGGAGGTTCCCTGCTGTTTTGGAGTGGCATTATGTGGGGCCGACGTACGCCGCTGGTGGTCACGGAGGCACCGTAACGGCTGTACGATACGTGAATGCCATCCTCCGAACGATAGTGCAACCTTATCGGCAGCATATTGGCGAGGCATTCGTCATCATGTACGACAATTCGCGCCCCCATCATGCACATCTTGTGAATCTTCAGGATGACATCGCTCGACTAGAGTGGCCAGCATATTCTCCAGACATGAACGCTATAGAACATGCCTGGGATAGATTGAAAAGAACTGTTTATGGAAGACGTGACCCACCAACCACTCTGAGGGATCTACGCCGAATCGCCGTTGAGGAGTGGGACAGTCTGGACCAACAGTACCTTGATGAACTTGTAGACAGTATGCCACGACGAATACAGGCATGCATCAATGGAAGAGGTCGTGCTACTGGGTATTAGAGGTACTGGTGTGTACAGCAATCTGGAGCCCCACCTCTGTGGTGTGGTACAACATGTAATGTTTGGTTTTCATGAGCATTAAAAAAAGTAATGTTTATGTTGATCTCTATTTCACGTTTCTGTACAGGTTCCGGAACTATCGGAACTGAGGTGATGCAAAACGTTTTTTGGCGCGTGTATATTTCTAATGAATCAGCTTTTACTAATCATAGTCAGTTGAATCCGCATAATATGATTTATTGATCAATGAAGAATCCCGTCTAGTTAAGGTGAGTCGCACTTCATCTGTGAAAGAAATTATACCGATAATGTGGACAAAGTAATGTTTTATGTTCTGTGGACTCAAGTATTTTTTTTCTATAAAGAGCCTGTGTCTCATTAAAGATTTTAGAATAACTGCCTGTGGATTGTGTTGTGTTGGGATCCTCATCTCATGTATATTTGTTGAGGTTTCTAACCAATTACAGGGGAGAAGCCAACTGATGAGCGAGGAGCGTAGCAGCGAGGAGAGCTTCGCCTACTATCCTAAGGGAGCCATGGGTCTGATGATGGTTGTGTAAAAATAACAGAAACCGGTTACCTATCTGATTGAAACATAAATGGTGTGATCAAGACTGAACTTTAGTCAAAATATAATAATCTATTGATCACTGTATTCCAAAAATGTTTACCAAAATTAAAAGTTATGTTTATTGTGAAATATGTAAGAATATTATACAAATGTTATACATAAGTTTTGAAATAGCTCAGAAAGCTGCTAACACATTGCACTATACGTTGTGCAGCTCATACAGTACCAACGTGCATAATTATACTCGTTCGCCGCGAGCAGTCTTTCCAGTCAAACCGCATTCTTTTGGAAATATCCACTCGCAGTCCGGCGGTGGTGCAAACGAACAGTGAGATTTGTCTCAACGGAAATGGTTTCAGATGGCACACAGATCGCCGACTGAAACACGTCCAGTGTGGTGGGTTGGATCCAGTAGACAGTGTCTTTTACTGTACTCCGCAAAAACAAGTCACAAGAAGTCACATCGGACGAATATGCAGGTCCGTCCATCCCTGCGCTAGTAAATTTGCAGTAATTCTGACCTTGAAGTATATATCTAGAAAATATAGCATCTGTTTGGTGCGATGTAGTGTGATTCCACCTTGCATGAACCAGTGGTTGCCGCGTGCATCGACAAACTATTCGAAAATTGCAATGTGATGGCTTAAAAGGGTTAATAACACCCTGACAGCAGTGGTTTCGCTTTACACAAATGGGGATTTTCAGAATCCCTAATAGGGGGCTGTAAATAATTTAATGTTCATTTTTCTAGTATTTAGATGTCATGAACGCGTAAGCTCCTTTGTGTTGTCTGAAATTATAGACGCTGTGTCGCCTGGAGGCTTCCTTGGGCCACTTTAATTAAATTGATGAAATTTCATTAAAGAATAGAAAGAAAAATTAAATAATCAGTTACCCTTTTTTTAAAATTTGCTTTTAGTTACGTACGAACGAACGAACTTTGTTGTAGAACCTCTACCTCTTATTTCTTATTTACGTGTGGTAATACGAAAATTCATTTACACAGAAGAATTACGTATCATTTAAAATTACGTTAGCCACTTATATTAACTGATTAAGAATATTTATCTGAGAATTAAATCCTTTACATAATTCGGCCTTGGCACACATTTTCTAAATGCAGTGGTTTTTTTTATAATATTTACTGAATTTTTTCCCGGCGTTAGCTATGGAACACAAGACTGTCTCTATTAGCAGAAAATGGTTAAATATTGCCAAGCCGACGTTTAATTATCATTGATAAATCGCTATACATTTAAGTTATTTGAAAGAACCAAAATTGTTAAATTTCAACATTAACTATCCGTCTAAGAATGCACAAATGTGTAACTATTTTTAAAATCCGTCAGTCTCAGGATCGCTGTAAAAGAAGAACATTCTCTTAATTCACTGTTAATTTTTTATCTGTTCCCGATTTACGGGTTTGGTTAATTTTTCTTTAGCGGAACAATTTTTTAAATGTGCCGCCGCTGCAAATCGATCAGTCGCGGCACAGCCCAGCGACACCGCTAAAAATGCTGAAAATTCTTTAAAGAAATATTATAGATGACATGGGCAAGCTAATTTACATTAATAATACACACTTTTGATAAATTTCAATATATTTAGACCACAACAAATATTCAACTCACATTAGTTCGTAATTTCTCCTTCAATGGCGGCTAAATCTAGATACAGACAAATGACGTCTACCCATTTATCAAATACTTCGTCACAGCTTCCTATCGCTTTCAGCTCTACAGGAGGAAGACCAAAGAATACATAGTGCATTGTGCTTTTATACTGCTGCTGACTATTAACATTTCTTTGTAATTTCACGACATTATTTTCCACTGGCTGAATTTCACATCTCTGTTATCGCAGATATTGACACATTTCGCAATTACATTATTAATATAGAAATATTACCATCCTAAATACAGAGAGAATATTACTACAAAAAATATTACAATAATAACAAATGTCTTTTACACAAAATTAAATAATATTTTTTGTTAAATAATTACATTATATACAAATTGCTCAGAGCGGCGTATATGGTACAAATAAATTTTAGTTTATTAATAGTGTAAGTTTGCCAGGGAACGTTACACCACCTTTGCTTTACAACACGCGCGGGAGATGATGCGCACTGTTAATTGTGAGATGTGGTGACACAGTAGTCGGCAGTAGTGTGTCATGAGTAGAGATGTGTCATAGGCCGAGTTGTATGATTGTGGTCATATTCTGAGGAAGTGGAACATGTTGATTTACTTATTAATTATTTGAAATGAGAAAAGAGACGGAATCATTTTGATAGAGAATATTTTATTATGATTATTTTAATGTGCAGTAGAAGAGGATCTAATTGAAGGTAACTGATTTCAGATTTTGTACTTTCTTGCAGCAGCTTGTAGTTACACATTCTTGGTTTAGACATGCAGAGCCTTTTACATAGGGAAATATAAACAGCCATGCATAATTTTCAGTTTGAATTTGGGTGTAGGAATTGCTGTTGAATATTTAACGTCATTTTTATTAGTTTAATATTTGAAAAGGTCTTATTTGATATTAAAGACTACTTATGTTTGTTCACTCAAAAAATGTAATTTCTTTTTGTGTAATGATGTTTTGTAAAGCAAAGAAAGCGAAAATTTTTTAGTACAGAACTTTTCTAATCAGAAGACTAATTGCATTTGCTTTTATGATTTGTCTCAGGTCATTGTCCGCATCCATTGTCCATGCCAAAATATGAGTTATTATTTTTACTTAGTCAGATTTGTTATGAACCAAGTTTGCTTGGCCTCTTTTAAAAAAGAGAGCGCACTGCATCAGGAGCACCTCAGTACTAATGAGTTGTAGCTTTAAGGCAAGAGCAGTATCGTGGTGTTTCCGTTGTGCAACAGGTAAGCCAAAATTAACTAATAAAAAAAGGAACATTGAGTTTTTCCAGGGCCAATCATTGGTTTAAAAGTTTAATGATTCACAGTGTTGAATTCAGACAGTATTCTTACCATTACGAATGTTTAACAGACAGGAAGCCAGATAAGCACTTCCCAGTTACTTTCTCGCAGTCAAATCTTGCAACGCACTCGCTGTCGAACTCTTTTATGTTCAAAGTTTACGCTTTCGTATTATTTTTACGTAACTTTACAGATAGCCTACCTTGAAGGAAACAAACTTTTAATAAATAACAACAATAGTATTATTTTTAATACGGCCAGGTGGCCTTGGATTTTGAGTGGAACCATGTGTAGTTTCCGTATCAGTATTTTCCGTGTGCAGGAACGCTTCAAACCACTCTCTGCTGCAATTCTTTCGGCAGGAATAATTCCAGAAACCCTGGTAACATTTTCATGAATAAGTACAATTTACCTGGGGCCAACATTCCCATTAGACACGCTGCCAGTCCGTTGGATTTGGCGAAGAATTTGCGTATGGTTTTCGCATTGGCTCCTTTTGGAACATTAAATCGTCTTTGAAAACTGCACCTTGATGCCTTAGGATGGGGTTCTGTAGGGCCAGCAAAACACGTTGTTCAGTGGAAGACGCGATTCCAAACTCTTCCTTCAGCAGCCTAACCTTCCGCGCTTCAGTGGTCAGACTGACCGTCCTGCGCTGCGGCGCACTATTTATAGCACTACATATTGCGATTGTAGCTGTTAGCAGCTTTTCGAGCTGTTTCGAAGTAAAATTCTTATAGCTTTCACAGCAAAGAAATCATTAGCTTTCGAGATAGTTAATTCCGAAATCAGAGACTCCTTCGCTGAACACCCCGTACCACAAAACTAAGAAATGCTAAATACGACAGTTTCGAATTTTTCTCCGGGTAAATTGGAGGGGGGGGGGTGGGTCCAGTTTAAGGTTGAAAGCTGACTTCCTTCCCGTCCTCATGGGGTGGGGGAGGCCGGTCGAGTTTGGTGTATTGGTCGTTCCCCTTTAAGACGAACAACTACTATTACAATCTTTTTAATCTGATTTGTTTTGTGGATATTTCCAAAGACAGTTTTAAATGCCTCACTCTAATTTTCCACGTTTCAGTCCCTCCACGACGGCCCGTTGTCCACTCGGCCTGCTGTCAAAATCTTTCCCGAGACCTAAAGGGAGCCGGAGCGAGGTGTCCGCCATTACTCCCCCTCCTACTACCGAAAGTAGTACGCAGAGAAGTCACAACGCTAGAAAATTATAACGAAGTACTGGAAAATCTGCAGAGGATGGTCGTTTGGTGCAGGCTTTACCAGTTGAACCCCGACGTAAGCAAATGTGACGTATCGTGTATACACAGACGGGAAGACCTATTCCTGTTTATTACGCAATTTGCAAACAATTACTGCAATAACATCTATTAAATATCTGGGAGTGTGTGTACGGAGCAAGTTAAAGTACAATTGCCACATAAAACTGTTCATGGGAAGGCAGATGGTGGACTAACTGGATGAATTTTCAAGATGTGTACTCCAGCCATGAAGGCGACAGCTAACTAAATCTTTGTTCACTTTATTCTTGTTGTTTCTTAGTCTAGGAACCTTCCTGAGTAGGACTGGTAATTGAAACAGAGGCGAACGAGACAAGAGCAGCACATTTCGTCACAGATTCGTTTAATAAGGGCGAAACCGTTATGTAGGTACTCTAGTTCCAGACTGTACGACAGAGGTGCTGTGCAACACGGTATGGTTTAGTGTCAAATTTCACAAATCTTAGGTTCCTGGAAGAGTCCAACAACATTTAACTTCCTTCCACATATGCCGAAGATATTTCCATGAAGTTCAAAATACAGTGATTCGAGCTTGTACACAGGGTTGGCAACTCTCTTTCTGTCCACGTACTATTGGCGAATGGAAGGGGAAACGGAATATGGCAAAGGTACCCGAAGTGGTCTCCTACGACATGTGACTTGCAGGATACTGACGCAGATATAGAGATATATGTAAAAAATAGAAGGAAGGTAAGCTATTCTGAAAACTAGTCAAAGTAATTTAGGTAAGCTACGTAAATCTGTACCAGGATGAGCGGACGGAGATTCGAAACGTCGTCCTCTCAAATGCCAATCCAGTGTTTTAACCACAACACTTTCTCGACTGGTGAAACTGATAACGCCTCCTATAGACAGTTCGTTGTGTTTTGGCACAATGAAGTGCAGCAGATAATGAGGACGGTAGAGTGAACAAAAGAAAGAGGGAATTACTTGGCTCGCGATCTGCTTTCGCCTCAGGCTGTCGAATGCAGATGCTTGCTTTTCGAGGTCACACGGGTCTCAAGCACACCGCTGCCTGTGAACAAAGGCTCCCTGTTTTTAAAACGCACTAACTGTGCTATCAGCTTTAGTGACCGATAGGAAGAGACGCACGCCGAACCAGTGTGCAAAAACACAACAAAAAAACTACGAAATCTTACAGTACGGCTGGAGGAGACATACATCGGATCTATTAGTACACAGTCTTTGCGTGCGGGCGCGCTCGCTCGCTTGTGTGTTTGTTTGTTTGTGAGTGTGTGTGACAGAGAGAAAGAGAGAGACGGGAGGGGAGAGAGAGAGAGAGAGAGAGAGAGAGAGAGCGGGGGCAGTGAGTGTGTGTGTGTGTGTGTGTGTGTGAGAGAGAGAGAGAGAGAGAGAGAGAGAATGAATTTGGCATCTGGGTCATGTAATGTAAACAAAAGGAACAAAGAAGTTATGTTGTAGTTGAATAATGACACTTAAGAATTTTTCAGAAGGTTCTTTTTGTACTCTTCAATCGAAAGACTTATTTCTGCAGCTCTCCTAGCTACTTTGACTTGCACAGATCTATTCATCTGTGCATAACTACCATAAGTTGATGACTATATTCAAACCTTGACCTGACTCTGCAATTCCCCCTCCATCCTACAATCTAATGCCCGACATTTGAGTTCTAATACAAAGGGGACACTCTGTAATATTTGTGTCTAATTGACCCTTGAGGAAAATAAATTGTGTTGCGATCCCGACGTCATGATAGAGCACTGGGTACGTGGGTGACGTGTGTGATGATAGAGAAAGTGCATGGGTGCTCACGTGAAAGAACAGAGAAATACGTTTCCTCCTCTGCCATTGGCTATTCCTTAGAAGGAAGTATTGTCTTTCCTTGCCTTTGACTGGCCGAAAGTTGAGACTCCAAAATAACTGGACACCAGGTATGTGGCAACACTTAAGTGTTTGGAAGTCAAGTTAGGAAGGCGGCCCCGTCTTGTACAGTTGTAGTGCGACAATGCGTTTTTAAACCATATGTAATCTTTACATTGTTATTGTGACGATGAATAGCGGCTCACATTCCACCACGACAATTAATAACCCTGGCATTCAAAAACATTTCGAAATCATTCAGCAGATTTAGAGTATGTTCGATCCTCATTACAGTCACGACGGGTGCAGTCAATAGACCTCTGACTGCAAGAGGTTTTCTGCAAAGTGAATGGACAGAACTTTGCGAGGCTTAACTGAAGTGTACTCGTCCAATAGGAAATCTCTCGTAAACTGCTGTAACATCCAATCCACATCGTCAAGTTTTCGAAAAGAGATGTTACACTGCCATTAAAATCTCAGACAACATATATTATTTTTTTGTTTCTTGACAAAATCACATGAACATTTCACTATCCTATAACCTGATTCTGAAGAAGACCACGGCCGGTTGTGGTATTTTGAACTGCTCCTGCGATTGTGGCGAAAATATGTTGTTGTGGTCTTCAGTCCAGTGACTGGTTCGTTGCAGCTCTCCATGCTGCCCTATCCTGTGCAAGCTGCTTCATTTCGATGTACCTACCACAACCTTCATCATTTTGAATCTGCTTACTGTATTCATCTATTGGTCTCCTATTTTTACGCTGCACGCTGCCCTCCAATACTAAATTGCTGATCCCTTGATGCCTCAGAACATGTCCTACCAACCGATCCCTTCTTCTAGTCAAGTTGTGCCACAAATTCCTCTTCTCTCCAGTTCTATTCTGTACCTCATTGGTTACGTGATTTATCCATCCAATCTTGAGCATTCTTCTGTAGCACCACATTTTGAAAGCCTCTATTCCGCTTCTTGTTCAAACTATTTATCGTCCATGTTTCATTTCCATACATGGCTACACTCCATACAAATACTTTCAGAAAAGACTTCCAGACAATACTATACTCGATGTTAGCAAATTTCTCTTCTTCAGAAACGCTTTCCTAGCCATTGCCAGTCTACATTTTATATCCTCTCTACTTCGACCATAATCAGATATTTTGCTCTCCAAATAGAAAAACTCAACTACTAATTTCCTAATCTAATTCCCTCAGCATCCCTGATTTAATTCGACTACGTGCCATTATCCTCGTTTTGATTTTGTTGATGATCGTCTTATATCCTCCTTTCAAGACACTGTCCATTCTGTCATTTGCTGTCTCTGACAGAATTATAAAGGAATTGGCAAATCTCAAATTTTTAATTTCTTCTCCATGGATTTTAATTACTGCCTCAAATCTTTCTTTTGTTTCCTTTACTGCTTGCTCAATATACTGATTGAATAACATCAGGGATAGGCTACAAACCTGTCTCACCCCCTTCCCAACCACTGCTTCCCTTTCATGTCCCTCGACTATTATGACTGCCATCTGGTTTCTGTACAACTGTAAATAGCCTTTCGTCCCCTGTATTTGATCCCTGCCATCTTCAGAGTTTGAAAGAGAGTATTCCAGTCAACATTGTCAAAAGCTTTCTTTAAGTCTACAAATGCTAGAAACGTAGGTTTGCCTTTCCTTAATCTATCTTCTAAGGTGAGACGTAGGGTCAGTATAGCCTCACGTTTTCCAACATTTCTGCGGAATCCAAACTGATCTTCTCAAGGTTGGCTTCTACCAGTTTTTCCATTCGTCTGTAAAGAATTCGTGTTAATATTTTGCAGCCGTGACTTATTAAACTGATAGTTCGATGATTTTCACACATGTCAACACCTGCATTATTTGGAATTGGAATTATTATATTCATGAAGTCTGAGGGTATTTCGCCTGTCTCCTACATCTTTCTTACCAGAGGGTTAGAATTTTGTTAGGGCTGGCTCTCCCAAGGCTATCAGTAGTTGTAATGGAATGTTGTTTACTCCCCCGGGGCCTTGTTTCGACTTAGGTCTTTCAGTGCTCTGTCAAATCCGTCATGCAGCATCGTATCTCCCATTTCATCTTCATCTACGTCCTCTTCCATTTCCATAATATTGCCCTCCATTACATCGCTCTTGTATAGACCCTCTATGTACCCCTTCAACCTTTCTGCTTTCCCTTCTCTGCTTAGAACTGGTTTTCCATCTGGGCATTTGATATTAATACAAGTGGTTCTCTCTATTTAATTTTCCTGTAGGCAGCATCTATCTTACACCTAGTGATATATGCCTCTACATCCTTACATTTATCCTCTAGCTATCCCTGCTTAGCCATTTTGCACTTTCTCTCGATCTCATTTTTGATATTTTTCATTTACTGCATTTTTATGTTTTCTCTTTTGTTACCTAAGGATTTCTACTAGCCATCGTCTTTTTACCTACTTGATCCTCTGCTGCCTTCACTCTTTCATCTCTCAGAGCTACCCATTCTTTTCTACTGTATTTCTTTTCCCCATTCCTGTCCCTTATGCTTTCTCTGAAACGTGCTACAACCTCAGGTTCTTTCAGTTTATCCAGCTCCCATCTCCTTCAATTACTACCTTTTTGCAGTTGCATCAGTTTTAATCTACAGTTCATAACCAATAAATTGTGGTCAGAGTCCATATCTGCTCCTGGAAAGGTCTTACAGTTCAAAACCTGGTTCGTAAACCTCTGTCTTACCATTATATAATCTGTCTGAAACCATCCGTTGTCTCCAGGCCTCTTCCACGTTTAAAACCTTCTTTCACGATTCTTAAACCAAGTGTTAGCTATGATTAAGTACGCTCTGTACACAATTCTGCCAGGCGGCTTCCTCTTTCATTCCTTACCCCCATTCCGTATTCACCTACTACTTCTCCTTCTCTTCCTTTTCCTGCTATCGAATTCCAGTCCCCCATGACTATTAAATTTTCGTCTCCCCCCACTATCTGAATGATACATTTCTTCAATCTCTTGGTCATCCGCGGAGCTAGTTGGCATATAAACTTGTACTTCTGTGGTAGGCGTCGGCTTCGTGTCGATCTTGGCTACAATACTGCTTTCATTATGCTGTTCGTAGTAGCTTGCTCGCGCTCTTGTTTTTTTATTCATTATTAAACCTACTCCTGCGTTGCCGCTATTTGATTTTGTATTTATAACCCTGTATTCATCTGACCAAAAGCCTTGTTCCTCGTACCACCGAACTTGACTAATTCCTGCTATATCTAAATTTAACCCTTCCATTTCCCTTTTTAAATTTTCTAACCTACTTGCCCGATTAAGGGATCTGACATTTCACGATCCATAAAACGCCAGTTTTGTTTCTCCTGATAATGACGTCCTCCTGAGTAGTCCCCGCCCGGAGATCCGAATGGGGGACTCTTTTACCTCCGAAATATTTTACCCAAGAGGACGCCATCATCATTTAATCACAGAGTAAAGCTGCATGCCCTCAGGAAAAATTACGGCTGTAGTTTACCCTTGCTTTCAGCCGTTCGTAATAGCAGCACAGCAAGACCATCTTGGTTAGTGTTACAAGGCGAGGTCAGTCAGTCATCCTGACTATTGCCCCTGCAACTGCTGTAAAGGCTGCTGCCCCTCTTCAGGCACCAAACGTTTGTCTGGCCTCTCAACAGGTCCCACTCCGTTGTGGTTGTAGCTACGTAAGGGCTATCTGTATCGCCCATGGTTCATGTGGGGGGTGGGGGGGGGGGGGGGGCGATATATATAAAAGAAATAAATGACTCACTTTCTCACTACACGCAAGCTTAACTGCATTTGTGGCTCGATATGTTGCGATAGTGCTCAACTTGTTTTGGCTATTTAAAGTAATGTAAGAACACCAATCATAGGTTTTATTTCTATGTAAGAATAAATTGCTCCTTTTATTTTCATATGCAGGCTTCCATCATTGATTTCTGTCACGTTCACACAATTAGTATTCAGATTAGAAAAGTGCTTCACCTATGTTGGATTTGTCTGAACAGTGTGTGCTAAAAAAGGTATCGAATGTTTTGAGAGGTATTGATAAACAAGACAAGAAAATGTCAAATAAATATGAGTTCTGGAAAGCAACTTTCTGAGATCTGGACATTTCCTTATAGGAGGGACCGAAGGAATGTCGGTTGCGTTGCATTGGCGATAGGTTGAAATGGTTCAAATGGCACTGAACACTATGGGACTTAACTTATGAGGTCATCAGTCCCCTAGAACTTAGAACTACCTAAACTTAACTAACGTAAGGACATCACACACATCCATGCCCGAGGCAGGATTCGATCCTGCTACCGTAGTTGTCGCGCGGTTGCAGACTGTTGTGCCTAGAACCGCTCGGCCACTCCGGCCGGCTGGTGATAGGTCAACAGTGCCTTTCTGCATAGCAGTAACTTCGATAGGTAGGTAGTTCGAGCATTAGATAGTCTACAGTGTGGTGTTTGGATCACTTTTTGTTGTACAACACAAACCTACGGGAACCACACAACTGAGTGCAAGCCACTTAATGAACTGATTAATGTGTACTTAGACTGCTGCGGTAAAGAAAGATGTCGGAACGCTCTGTTAAACGACCTTACCAAAAACAAAAACAAAAACAAGGAGTCTCCTCGTATCAGAGCCATGTACCCATGTTTACTGGAGTTATTTTCCTTGTTTCAGTGAGTATAGTCACATATCAAAATATTAATTAACAACCTGCATAAAGATATGTGACCCACATCATAAGACGACCTAAATGAGCTACGTAAAGGAACTACTGTGAAACTGAGTTGTCCATTTCCCCACCCTTTCAGAATTCCTTTCTGGTTGCTCTCGATTCCAAGAGTAGCGAACATAGTTGAATTACTTACATTGCAGTAAATCCTTTTCTCTGCATCGTACATGAAGGGTGCGTATGTTTCCAGGAAAAAGATTCCTATTAAAATGAATTTGCGTCTTTTTTCGTACTTAGTACGATACTTTCTTCGAGGTTCGGTCGCAGTGTGCGTGCTCTAGGAAGGATAGCAAGGTCATTGGAAGTGGACAGGCGCCACAGCAAACGAAGCGTGGCGAATTTCTTAAAGTTGCTGAGAAGTTGGCTGTTAAACAGACTCCTGTCTCCCTTATTTGGGTCAAATGCCGTCAGACACATGAAGTATTAACTGGGTGGCTGGTGGGTGCCATCTTCAACCTCATTAAACCCTAGGTCACGAGCAGAGGAGTAATTCCACTCACAGTTTCCACCGCCGTTGATATAGTACTGCTGCCGACCCGATAAATTGTTTACATTAGTCTGGCTGAGAATTTTAAGTGAAATTGCAGTCGTTATAGTGTGCAAGTTTTAATGACATTAAAAAAAAATTAAAAAAAGAAAATAGTTACCGTTTTTTTAATTGTTTTTTGTTATTTTATCTTTCTTTCAGTCTTTCAGTACGTACGAACTTTGTTGTAGAACCTCTTATTTACGTGTGGTAATAAAAATTCATTTAGACAGAATTAAGTACATTTAAAATTAGGTGAATTCATATTAACTGATTAAGAATATTTAGTTGATAATTAAATCCTTTACATAATTCGGCCTTGGCACACATTTTCTAAATGCAGTGTGTTTTTCTTTTTTTAATATTTACTGAATTCTTTCCCGGCATTAGCTATGGAACACAAGACTGTCTCTATTAGCAGAAAATGGTTAAATATTGCCAAGCCGACGTTTAACTATCATTGATAAAACACACTTCACTATACATTTAAGTTATTTGAAAGAACCAACAAATTGTTAAATTTCAACGTTAACTATCCGCCTATGAATGCACAAATGTGAAACTAGAAATAAATTCTGTCAGTCTCAGGATCGCTGTAAAAGAAAAACATTTTCTTAATTCACTGCTAATTTTTATCTGCTCCTGATTTACGGGTTTGGTTAATTTTTCCTAGCGGAACAATTTTTTAAATGTGCCGCCGCTGCAAATCGTTCGGTCGCGGCACAGCCCAGCAACACCGCTAAAAATGATGAAAATTCTTCAATGAAATATTATAGATGACATGGGCAAGCTAATTTACATTAGTAATACACACTTTTGATAAATTATAATGTATTTAGACCACAACAATAATTCAACTTACATTAGTTTGTAATTTCTCCTCTAATGGCGGCTAACTCTAGATACAGACAAAAGAAGTCTACCCATTCATAAAATGCTTCGTCACAGGTTCCTCTCACTTTCAGCTCTCCAGGAAGACGACAAAGAATACACACTACGTGGTGCTTTTTATACTACTGCTGACCATTAACATCTCTTTGTAATCTTACAACATTATTTTCCTCTGTGGCTGAATTTTACATTTTTGTTATCGCAGATATTGACACATTTGGCAATTACATTATGAGTATAGAAATATTACAATCATAAATACATCGAGAATATTACTACAGAAAATATTACAATAATAACGAATGTCCTTTACACAAAATTAAATAATATTTTTTGTTAAATTATTACAGTATATACAAATTGCTTCATAGCGGCGTATATAGTACAATTAAATTTTAGTTTATTAATAGTGTGAGTGTTGCCAGGGAACGTTACAAAGTATATAAGTTTTAGTTCTTAGCATGTCGTGACATTTACTTTGAACGAAAAATGAAGGGTAGAAATTAGTCTTTCAGTGGGAGCTTATTCAGTGCATTTGTGTTGAGCCATACAGTAGTGAACTAGCTGCTACCCACAGCTACGCTCTCGCATGTCAGTATTTTCGTTGTGATGAGAAGGGCGAAAATTAAGTAACATATTTTACGCTCAATAACGTCAGCGGCTCTCACGTTTCTGCCTGTTGGGGTAAGGATCGATGGACAGATGCGCACCCCTTTCCCCCTCTCTTACAATTAGCCAACACTCAACCATGTGACACGCACATAGTGTTACTGCCAAGAGGTGCATACGGATGGATGAGGACAAGTGCATCATCTTACTGAAGTAGGTATACATTCTACAGTGTGCTAATTATATAGTTTTTTGACATGGTTTACACTTACTGAGGTAAAAAGTACATGTCCATGTCCTTCCTCATACTTTTGAGTGTTGACTTTCCTTTCCTTTCAGTTTATAAAGCGGCCTATATTCTTCTTTAGCATTCAAACTATCTCCATACTAAGTTTCATCGAAGTTCTGCGGTTTTGTCGCGAAAATGTAACGGCGTTACCTTTCACTTGTATTATATCATGGTATTGTATAAGATGGTATTCACGATGTTCAATCGTATAATATAGAACATATCAATCAACAAAATCCTTTTCACAAATATGATGAAATTCAAAAGTCAAAGAATAAATAGCTTATTCAAAGAGTAAACGCGTAATGTTCTACAACTCACTTAATGTTTTGTACAACACACTTTCTAAAGTAGCCTCTATGTTCTTCCCTGGCGTTCAAGCTTCCTCGGTACCGAATTTCATCAAAATCAGTTCAGCGGTTCAGCCGTGAAAAGGTAACAGAGAAATAAACTATTGCATTTATAAAACTTTAAATTACCTTTTCTCCGTGACACAATTTTTATGAAATACAGTATATATGTTGACCCAAGCTACTCTCACGTTACCTGTGAAATTCCCGTGTTCAAAGTGACAGAGAGAAAACGTTTTAGATAAAGCTTTAAAGCGCGTCAATTTTTTTTCCATTTTTTTCGTGGTCCAATTTTGATGAAACCAAACCCATACGTTATTCTATAAATTCTCTCTTCAGTCCTGGACACGATTCCGATGACGTGGTCGCTAACACATGCTTAAACAACCCCACAAACAGAGATAATCGATTCGTAACTGAAGTACATTGCTGTGCAAAATTCAAGGACGAAAGTAACTTTCTTAGGATGTTTCACTTGTAACATTATTATCGATACTATCTACCACTGTCTTATCTAACTTCTTTGTCTGTTTTCGCTTAACGTGACTTCTGTATCACCAAATTCTCTGCTGTAACATCTGTGTAAAACTTTTATTCGTTATGTATGACGACTTGTGTAACTTTATTTAATCTAAGGATGTATTTTCAAACGTAATATTCTGCAAAAGCATGGAAATGTTAAAACTTTACTTCTAATACTGGATCATATATAGGTCACGTGCGTTTGTAAACATGTAAAACACGGAGGGAAGCCTCTCTGCAACGAAATGACTTGGCGTGAACAGAAAAGGTGGATCCGGCCGTCGAACTGCAAGGATCCTTCGTGGCAAGAGTCAGTCGGTGGCCAGCAGGCAGATGTTTGCATCTTGTGAACTGAGCGAGGCAAGAAGTCTGAAAGATTATACGCAAACCCAAAAAAAGTTTTGCATCACCTCGGTTCCGAGAGTTCCGGAACCTGTATAGAAAATTGGAATAGAGATCAACATAAACATCATTTCTGCCCTTTTTATTGCTCATGAAAACCAAACATTGCATGTTGTACCACAATACAGTGAGACCTTCAGAGGTGGCAGTCCAGATTACTGTACACACTGGTACCTCTAATAACCAGTAGCACGCCCCCTTGCATTGACGCATGCCTTTATTCATCTTGGCATACTGTCTACAAGTTCATCAAGGCACTATTGGTCCAGATTGTACCACTCCTCAACGGCGATTCGGCGTAGGTCCCTCAGAGTGGTTTGTGGGTCACGTCGTCCATAAACAGCTCTTATCAATCTATCCCAGGCAAGTTCGATAGGGTTCATGTCTGGAGAACATGCTGGCCTCTCTAGTCGCGCGATGTCGTTATCCTGAAGGAAGTCATTCACAAGGTGTGCACGATGGGGGCGCGATTTGTCGACCATGAAGACGAATGCCTCGCCAATATGCTGCCAATATGGTTGCACTATCGGTTTGTGGAGCATGGCATTCAAGTATCGTACAGCTGTTACGGCGCCTTCCATGAACACCAGCGGCGTACGTTGGCCCCACATAATACCACCCAAAAACAGCAGAGAGCCTCCACCTTGCCCCACTCGCTGGACAGTGTGTCTAAGGCGTTCAGCCTGACCAGGTTGCCTCCAAACACGTTTCTGTCGATAGTCTGGTTGAAGGTATATGCTACACATCGGTGAAGAGAACGTGATGCCAATACTGTGTGGTCCATTCGGTATGTTGTTGAGCCCATCTGTACCGCGGGTCATGGTTGCAAAGATGGACCTCGCCATGGACTTCAGGAGTGAAGGTACGTACCATGCAGCCTATTGCGCACAGTTTGAGTCATAACACGACGACCTGTGGCTGGACGAAAAGCATTATTCAACATGGTGAGGTTCCTGTCAGGGTTTCTCCGAGCCATAATCCGTAGGTAGAGGACATCCACAGCAGTAGTAGCCCTTGGGCGGCCTGAGTGGGTCATGTCATCTACACTTCCTGTGTATCTCCTCCATGTCCGAACAACATCGCTTTGGTTTCCTCCGAGACGCCTGGACACTTCCCGTGCTGAGAGCCATTCCTGGCCCAAAGTAACAATGCGGACGCGATCGATTGCGATATTGACCGTCTAGGCATGGTTGAACTGCAGACATCACGAGCCGTGTACCTCCTTCCTGGTGGAATGACTGGAAGTGATCGGCTGTCGGACCTCCTCCGTCTAATAGGTGCTGCTCATGCATGGTTGTTTACATCTTCGGGCGGGTTTTGTGACATCTCGGAACAAAGGGACTGTGTCTGTGATACAATATCCACAGTCAACGTCTATCTTCAGGAGTTCTGGAAACTGGTGTGATGCAAACTTTTTTTTGATGTGTATAATATAGCCTCGGATGTGGACGTAATTTGGCGTATTATTCGTGGCAAACTTTGGCTGGCTCTGTGCTACGAAAATCCGACGCTAAGAAGAGAATTTTCAAAGATAGCTACACAGAAAGAGCCGTGAATACTTTTGCCGCCTTTTTGAATAGCATAGGAGACCGACTTTGCCACCACTTTCGTCTCAAATTACTACTTGAGTACGGTATAACTGCATGGACCTGATATGCGGTTTCTTTTTCAATAATGTTTGCGTTCTGTAAACTTTGTGAAGAGCACCTCTATTATTCAATGAGCATAAGGCTTGAAGTACAGTCTAACAGACTTTGGAGGGCCCGCATGAGGATTAATTATTGTGCAAGTTTCGAAGTAACAGCGTTTATAATTTCATTTGTGTATAGTTAATAGTTATTCTCATATTGTGTTGTGACTAAGATATTCAGCCTTGTTCTAAGTCTACTGTTAGATTAGTTTCAGCATCACCTTGTTAACTGTTGAGCCAGAGTTTTCACATTACAACTACAGCGATAATTAAGTGGACTTGCCAGTCAATTAACATTTGTGTGCAATAGTAAGCAACTGGTTACAACTATTCAAACTATACTAGATCTTGTACCACATGTTCCATTTGAGCTAAATGGTGTAAGGATGTGAATGCTCCTTGTGAATACAAATGAGTACAAAAGATGCAAATACTTGAAAACTATTTCAGTGGTAGTAGTTTCCAGTAACTAAACTGACTAAAGAACCCCTTGTACAAGTTAGTAGTGCTCCAGTATTAGTAATCATGTATTATAATGCCATTAGCTTCCTACTTAAATGTACAGATAGCAAGTGTTATTGAGAGCCAGGTGTTGCCTAAACGTATTAATGCTCTTGTTACATTTATTGCTAAATTGGGCTACTGCCTTGTATCTTGTCAGCAAAGCAAAACTTCAGTATCAAGTAAAGGCAATCCCAACAGTTAGCTTTCTTTATGGACCATGTCAGTACTTGGTACAAGTTTGCATAATTAGGATGGCGACCGTTTCCTTTTACATAACTGCTGTTTACTTTATTAGTAATAGAACCTTGGTTCGATTCCTGTTTGTTCTGCTACTGCATTCCTTCGATAGAAATCTTCAGAGAAACAAAAACAGTCCGATACCTTTCCATTACACACGATCACGGTCAAACAAGTATCTTTTCACAGGAGTAAAATTATCGGCTTGTTGCTAATTTAGTACTAGCCGGTAATGCCAAACACTGCCAAGTAACATAGTTCGATGGAACTTGAACCTTTCATAGAAAGAACTGATACATTATGGTACAAAAGAAAGGGTGCCTGAAAGAAATACGCAGTGACAACGAACAGAAAGAACACTTTCTATTTTAAGATAATAGTTACGCTTATATGATGATTCCCTGGACATAAAAGGGGGGAATGGGTTTCAGCAGGATGTGTGATCATCGCGGACAGTAATGAATGCTGTGCAACTTATTGCCACCCAGGCCACATGGTTGGCAAGGAGTTATTACGCTAGGGCATTCCATTCCTCCACCAGCATGGTTGAAAACCACTAGATGGTCGTTGGTGCATATGGATGTTCTGAAATACGTCTCCTCAACGCATCCCATATGTACACGATGAGATTTAAGCTTTAGCAATGGGCAAGTCAGTTCATTCGCATTATATCCTATTGTTCCAAGAGCTCTCCCAATAGCGCTGTTTGATGCGGTCGAGCATTGTCAACCACAAAAATGAAGACTGGGCCGAATGTGCCCTTGAAAAGACGCACGTTGGGAAGGAATAGTGGGTTCCAGTAAGACTAACCGGTCGGTGTACCGTGTTCAAAGATTTGGATGTCAATACATATATTCAAAATTATTCTTCCTCACACCATAAGGTCTGGACCACCAAAAGAATCACGTTCGATAATGTTCCTGGATGAATTACTTGTTCCCACCTCTCCCAATATGAGGGTACACTCAGAAACACTACTCATATTGAATTTGGTCTCATCAGAGAGAAGCATTCGACCCCACTCGTTGTTGGTCTGGTCCCTATGTTTTGGCACAATAGCAAACGTTGCCGCCGATCTGCAGTTGTCGACGTAACACAGTTCACTATTCGTCGGTCAAACAGACCGCGTGCTTGAAGCTGCGTAGCTGTGGAGCGTGTGATTTTCTTGTAGTCCTGTCACATGTGGTTGCATTTACACCTGCTGTTTGACGAGGGTCCCTTCTTGCGTGTTGGATAGTGTAGCGGTCACCTGCTGTTCTAGTTGACCGCGGTCGACCATTTCTTCTCCTTCGGGCAGCGGTGCCAGCCGTACTGTGAGCAATACCAAACTCCTGGGCTACGCATCTCACACTTCGGCCTTCTTCCAATTTCCCAATTATTCCTCCCCTTGTGTAATCATCTGTATCCAAGGCATGTTCAATGAAGAACACCACTACAGTGCACCGTAGCTGCTAGCTGATTGACAATCACGGTCCTTTTCTGTTTGTTCAAGTACTTCGCGCTCTGCCGCGGTAACTGCGTGTTCAGCGTGGCGGATTCGTAACCGACGAGGTCCGGGTTCGATTCCTGGCTGGGTCGGAAATTTTCTCCGCACAGGGACTGGTCGTTGTGTTGTGCTCACGTCCATATCAGCATAACTGGTATTCCAATATTGACATGGCAGTGTAGGCACGTTCAGAAAGCCAATAATAAACAAATAAAGATAAAGATCTACTTCGAGTTGCAGGGCTAGGTCCATTTGTCGCTCTAGTCACACTGACCTCACGCCGTGTAACTTCCAGATTCTCTGTACGATCTCTAACAGCCTACTTTCGTTCATTTCCACCGAAATGTCAATGTATTTTATGTGATCTCCCTGCCGCCGTTATATAAGCAGCAGCCAGCAGCAAGTCGCACTCTTAGCTCACTTATTTGTGTGTTTTTGGGTACTTGCATAGTTTAATTCACAAATTTCGGCCGTATTATGGTAACTCGCGTTTTAATACCCGTATAGTGTAAATTCGCGCAGTCGTCAATCATCTGTTTGTTTTGAACGGTTTGTGAGATAAAAGAGAGGAAGAAAAAGTTGTTAGGGATGGATAAGGACGCGCCTGTTGTCTACGGATTCAGGGGGAACTGGCCACCGTCCGTAAACAGTTGGAAGCTGTGTTTGCCGCGGTCCATGCTCCAGGCTGTTGCCCTGGGCCACGGTGACACAGGGACACCGGAGGCGAGCGCTTTGGCGCCTCTGTAACCGGTAGCATCGCCTGCGATCTTTGATGCCACTGCGCCCTCGGATTCGGACGTTCCTGCCAGTCGACACTTGTCTGACGGTGATTGGCGAACCGTGGCGGGGTCGCGAATCCCTGGGCGGAAGGCGAAAGTTGGTGCTGGGAGTAAGGCTGTACCCTTACGCCTCCGTAAAAGTTTTGAGTTATTGCCCACAGCTGAATGAAAGTATGTGAAATCGTATGGGACTTAACTGCTAAGGTCATCGGTCCATAAGCTTACACACTACTTAACCTAAATTATCCTAAGGAGAAACACACACACCCATGTCCGAGGGAGGACTCGAACCTCCGCCGGGACCAGCCGCACAGTCCATGACTGCAGCGCCCCAGACCGCTCGGCTAATCCCACGCGGCCCACAGCTGAATGTACTTCTGAGCCAGCAAGGGCGACCTCGCCTGTTGCGGCAGTGGCCGGTCTTCCTGAGAGGTCTTGACAAGCGCAGAGGGAGGAATTGCTTGTTATTGGTAGCTCCAGTGTTAGGCGGGTGATGGAGCCCCTCAGGGATATGGCAGCTAAGGATGGGAAGAAAGCCAATGTGCACCCCGAGAGCATACCGGGGGGAGTCAGCCCAGTTGTGGAAAGGGTACTTCCGGATGCCTTGAAGGGTACAGGGTGCAGCCAACTGCAAGTGGTGGCTCATGTCGGCACTAATGACGTGTGTCGCTATGGATCCCAAGAGATTCTCTCTGCTTTCCGGCGGCTATCTGAGTTGGTGGAAACTTCCAGTCTTGCTAGCGAGATGAAAGCAGAGCTCACCATCTGCAGCATCGTCGACAGAACCGATTGCGGACCTTCGGTACAGAGCCGAGTGGAGGGTCTGAATCAGAGGCTCAGATGGTTCTGCGACCGTGTAGGCTGCAGATTTCTCGATTTGCGCCATAAGGTGGTGGGATTTCGGGTTCCGTTAAGTAGGTCAGGTGTGCACTACACACAGGAGGCGGCTACACGGGTAGCAGGAGCTGTGTGGCGTGGACTGGGAGGTTTATTGTGTGAATTGTAGGGTAACCATGTAGATGTAGATAGATGTATTTTAATTATCTCCTTCTTAAGTATTGCAGAGCAGTGTACCTTTTCTTGCGCTTCCTTCAATGAATCTGTGTGGCACATAGCTTTCTTTATTCAGGATTACTTCGCGATATTTGCTGTCCCTGCACTTGAAACGGTTTCAGTGCCTGAGCTACGCCATATATCCAAGAAAAATATTTCATAGCGTTACCCGGCTGTCATGCCTCATACTCACCACAGTGAGTCCCACTGTAATTTATTGATTAATTAATTCCTGGATTTTCAAAAAAATGGTTCAAATGGCTCTGAGCACTATGGGACTCAACATCTGTGGTCATAAGTCCCCTAGAACTTAGAACTACTTAAACCTAACTAACCTAAGGACATCACACACATCCATGCCCGAGGCAGGATTCGAACCTACGACCGTAGCGGTCGCGCGGTTCCTGACTGAGCGCCTAGAACCGCTAGACCACCGCGGCCGGCTCCTGGATTTTCACTCACTCCTTGTTACACTGTAAGAGCAGCACATATTAACTGCCTCCATGACCGAATATTGACCATGTCTTACACACCACATGTTTTCGAACGACGGCAGCGTCAAGTAGTTTTTACTTGGTGGAAGAAACGGAAAGGAGTTCACTAATCTCTGTGACAGTAAAGTAGACATCTGAAAAATCGCCCTGGACCTTGTAAAGCTGCGTTAATACAGGGGAGATATGTATGTTGAGTGTACGACATACCACTACTGTCGTCTATTGATGCCTAAAAAGGATAAAACAACGCATGACCAGAAGATAAATGTAGTTCACGGTCAAAAGTACGTTCGTTGTAGAAAAACAGACTTCTACCATGGCTGTCCTTCGTCAGGTCCCCTGAATAACTCATGTAAATGCCGGAGCGAATACTTTAACAAGCTCTTAGGTTACGCTAATGTCAGTGACATAGTGAGTAAATTTTAAAACGATTAGATCATAGACAAAACGAAACCAAGAATGTTGGAGGGTAAATGTTCTACGTGTTAAATATTGCGATGGCGAACCATTGCTTTGAGTACATCATGTAGATCAGTCGTAATATAATACCTCTAATCATCCCTCAGTTGACTATGTTATTCAGATTGAATGAATGGAACCAAATTAGTGTAATTAACAGTGTTACATTCTATGTCACATCCAATAGCTGTTACGCAACAAGCTGCCCACCTGCATTACGGCCATGCAAATTCACGCGCAGTTTACCTGTTGCATTCCTCTTTGAATCGTATTTCAATAAATTTTAATCGTTCCCTGGAAGCCGCAGTGCGCGGTAAATAACAAAGTACCCCTGTGAAACGCTCACACAGGTGTTTGACGCAGACATTCATCGCCATTGCCTAAATACCTTTTGCTGTTTTTTACTGTTGGGTGCAATGCTTTGTTTCATTCTATAGAGGCAACGTTATTATTCAGAATTGTTGTACCGACTTTTAATTTTCTACCCTTTGTAACTAGAAACAGGGCGGCTGTTCGGAAAAGAGGAATCCACTACCCCAAGCTACTTTCTAGTAAGTAACGATAACACATTATTTTCTGTCATGGTGTAAAGTGCAGTTCTCCTTAATTTCGTACGTCATCTCTGTCACTGAAAGAAACGCTTTCGCTTCATGGGGCTTGAAGCATGTTCAGTGACCTTTAATATATTATTTAGTTCCAGGCACAAGCCGTTTTCATTATGAAGAGAAAAAACTTCAATGAATGCGAAGGATTAAGTGTATGGAATGATCCTCTGCCTCTGTCTCCGAGATTCAGTGGCATTATGATAAGTCTCAGATGTTCTATGTTTGAAAGAATTCCTAACTCACTGCAGAAATGAGTGCAAAGTTGCATCTAAAAGATAATTTTTAAATTTTTTCTCAAAATTCAGCTTTCTTATTATAGTAACCAATGAAAGAAGAAGACTTTGGTAAAGAGCAGACTATCATTTGTTGTGAAAAGGTGGTTTCACACTGGAACCGCTGGGACACACAATTTTTAACCTTCCGTCATTTCACCTCATGTATCTGAAAGCAGTTTCGCGTTTCTGCTACGGACAATCCCACATCTCGAAAGTCACATAAACTCGTAATGCCTAAGCCAAATTATAGTCCTACATGAGAAAAAAAAATGGTCTTAAAATTTAATAAATTTTTATTAGAGTTGGATACTGATCCAGTGGTTTCATTTCGGAACCACTCATAAAAGCAATAGTACAAACTGAATTTTAATTTACAATAATTCTAGGTACACTTAAAAAAATTTCACGTCCTTCTACAGTCACGTAGCACAATCTGTTGGTTTGCACGCTCTAAATGACTACTACAATACACTACATTGGTAGAAAGTAAAACAGTAAAGTTTTGAACATGGCTGCTTGGTTCAGTGACTGGTTATAAATTAAAATTGAAACAAATGAGCCCTCGGTCACAATGTTTTTAGTCTTATTAACCAGGTTTCAACACTTTTAAAGAGTGCCTTCATCAGGATTTAGACATTTAAAGTGATCTATAACATAATGCCCGCCCACGGTAGCTGAGTGGTCAGCGCGACAGAATGTCAATGCTAATGGCCCGGGTTCGATTCCCGGCTGGGTTCGAGATTTTCTCCACTCAGGGACTGGGTGTTGCGTAGTCCTAATCATCATCATTTCACCCCCATCGACACGCAAATCGCCGAAGTGGCGTCAAGTCGAAAGACTTGCACCCGGCGTACGGTCACCCGATGGGAGGCCGTAGGCACACAACGTTTACACTTATTTATAACAAAATTACATATGTACGGGCTGTACAGGAATGAGCAGTCCTTAGAGGCTCTTCTTCACACTTTCCTTTTAAATATTTTGTGATTAAAGCCCTTCTGACTTGTTATTTATTTTATACGTGACATGTAAGTACTGTCTCTGTCTTGTATCGTTAGTAAGCACTTTTATATAAAAATTTTCCCATAAATTTGTAATTATGTTATAGACCACTTTAACTGTATAAATTCTGATGAAGGCACTCTTAGAAGCACTGGCAATTAAATAGTAATAATAATAATAATAATAAAATTCGAATAATTACGAGTAGAACTTGACGGCCAAGCTTTCCGTACGAACTTAATTTTGTATATACAAGGTGTTCAGAAATTCCCGTTTCAAACTACTGTGACTTGAAGCGAGGAGTAAGTACATATTGTGAATAGGAAGCCACGACTGGAAAAAGGTTTCAATTCAGATGTCTCAGAGTTATTTGTCCTAGTATGCAGTAGGATAGACGGTCGCCAGACGTCGCATAACGTCTGCTTTACAAGATGTAATCGACTATACTTCTGAAGAGATAAAGGCATATGTGCTGGCACGAATTCTGACCGTTACGATAGAAACTCGAGAGACACCAGGTGGGATCGAGAGAGTGTACCGGAACAAGCTTTGTAGCTAAAATGTCTTTTAACAACGTTGGTGGTCGCCACACCCAGCCGCTGTTAGAATGCACCTTTTTTGTTTTGGAATAATGCAAGCATGTAATGTATATGTGTTAATCCAAAGAAATGTGCTTATGTGATAAATGGATGTTTCGAATTGTTACCTAATAACTGTACTGCGTCACTTCTAATTCAGTTCCTTAAGCAGAAGTGGATGAGTTAAATACCTAAATGAAACGGTCATAGGGCGAAAACGGCACATTTCAGAACATGGTTTCCTATTCAAAATATTTTTAACTCAGTCCCCTCTATAAGTCCTAGAAGTTTTTAACGGGAATTTCCGAACATCCTGTAGATAGGTCATACATTGTGAGGATCGAGATTCTCGACGATTTTTGCCTGTTCCAGAAATCGGTACTGACTGACAAGATATACGTCTACATATTTCTGAGAAAAAGGGTTCTTAACAGACGGGCTGAAAGACAGTCGGACACCAAATGACAATTTTTGTGGTGTCACCGCCAGACACCACACTTGCTAGGTGGTAGCCTTTAAATCGGCCGCGGTCCGGTAGTATACGTCGGACCCGCGTGTCGCCACTATCAAGGATTGCAGACCGAGCGCCGCCACACGGCAGGTCTAGAGAGACTTCCTACCAGTCGCCCCAGTTGTACAGCCGACTTTGCTAGCGATGGTTCACTGACAAATTACGCTCTCATTTGCCGAGACGATAGTTAGCATAGCCTTCAGCTACGTCATTTGCTACGACCTAGGAAGGTGCCTTTATCTTTTGCTATTTATCTTGTGATGCATGTACCGTCAAGAGCGATGTTCACTAATCATGGATTAAAGTTAAGTATTCCAGAAGCTACGTACCTTTTTTACTAGTCTCATTTCCGTGTCCTGTTCCAGACCTCACGCCAGCCTGCGTGAGCTTAACGCGTGCCTTTCGGCTACCGGTCATAGTGGATTCGCTGTCTGGCCAGTCCACAACAATTTTCTGATTTTTTTTTTTTTGCTTAGTTGTATTGTGAAACGTTACCTAATGCTGAACTTCATGATTCCAGAACAACGGGAAATACCCTACAGGTTTTTATGAGTGAGTTAGCGAGTATCGAAATACCTGACTTAAATGGCAGTAAAAAAATTAAACTCTGCCCGAACAGTTCATGAAGGCCCAACGGTACCGACGGCCGCCGTGTCATCCTCAGTCATAGGATGAGGATATGAAGTGGTCAGCACACCGCCCTCTCGGCCGTGTGTCACTTTACAAGACCGGAGCCGCTACTTCTGAATCAAGTAGCTCCTCAGTTCGCCTCACAAGGGCTGAGAGCGTCCCGCTTGCCAACAGAAAATGGTTCAAATGGCTCTGAGGACTATGGGACATAACATCTGAGGTCATCAGTCCCCTAGAACTTAGAACTACTTAAACCTAACTAACCTGAGGACATCACACACATCCATGCCCGACGCAGGATTCGAACCTGCGACCGTAGCGGTCGCGCGGTTCCAGACTGAAGCGCCTAGATCCTCTCGGCCACATTGATCGGCTTGCCAACAGAGATCGGCGGACCGGATGGTCACCCATCCAGATACTAACCCAGCCCGACACCGCTTAACTTTGGTGATCTGACAGGAACCGGTGTTACCACTGCTACAAGGGCGTTGGCTTAATAGGCCGTGTCTTTCGACTTAATTTTCTTAAGAGTTTCAGTTTATTCCGTCTATCCGTTTCTGAGAAGCAGTGTTTTTAACAGTCCGACAGACAGACATACAGATAACAAAGTGGTTTTGTAAAGGTATCGTTTCTACCGACTGAGGCACGGAACCCTAAAATCGGTGTTAGAGGCACAAACGACTGGTACACAAGCAGTTAAAAAGGAAGAGTGTACTGTACAGTGTAACATGTAGCCTACTGATCTGTTATTGTATTTCTCTCGTTAATGTAGATCATGGGTGAAATGTGAGCCGAATTAGATGGGGACGTTATCGCAAAATTTATATTAAAATAAATGTTGCAAACTGGAACAATATTTCGTACTGAAGTTTGACAGCCCATAAACACATATTAATTATCTTTCAAGACTGATGACGTCAGATGTTAAGTCCCATAGTGCTCAGAGCCAATTATTTCGCAAACACAATGTTTAGGCCACTTTTAACGTTCGCTTTTACCCGTGTGACTTTGCGCTGTTAACGATACACCATGTATAGCGAAATGGGAACCAATAAGATCAATAAAATTCGAAACGTTTGTATTGTGAGGTGTGCTAGTACTGTAACATTTTACACGCGACAAAAGCTTGTTCACTGACTACGTAATACCCCTCGCAGTTCTTCTTTCAAACTGTGTCCAAAAAGATGATGAAAACGCCGCCAGAGGACGAGAGTTTTAGCTGGTAATACCGAGAGAGTGGAACTGTGCTCTCTGCGTAAGAGTAAATGGCCTCTTTTCGTACCCGGTCGCAATTTGTTCCCCGTTTTATATCCGAAATTACTTCAAGCGCTTTCTTCTTCTTTTTTTTCTCCTACTTGGGCGGAAAAAAAGAGAAAGAGGAGAAGAGCGAGCCCTGCTGGCTGGGTCTACGGGCGCTCCCAGCCGCCGCGGCCGGCCGTGGGCCTCTATACAGCTGACCGGGCAGATGCGGGCAACTGATTTGCGTCCTCCGGGAGCCGCAGGAAAACTTCATGAGGCGAAGGGGGTAGGAACAGCTCTTTTCCATTGTGATGTTTACTGCGCGCCGCGCAAGTTGGGCCTTGGGGCCAGCGGGCGAGCGCCGAGTGAAAGCCGGGACCCCGCAGTGGGCCGCGATACAAAGTTCTGGGGGCGGCGTGGGCGGCGGGGGCCGGCAGGGGGCGGCATTCAGCCCCGGCCGCACGAGCCCGAGTAAGAGGATCCGGCCGCGAGGTGTGCCATTCTGAATGCCCGGCCCTGCGCGTTCTACATATAAACGTATCTAACAGCGGCTGCTTCCGTACATCTCATGCCGGCAGCAGTGACGCCCACCGATGAAAAGTTAGCGGAGAGTACTGCACAAAAACGTGTAATCAGAATAATAGATGGTGCCCATCCAAGATCATCTTGCAGACATTTATTTAACGAACTCGAGATATTCACAGTACCATCACAATACATGTGTTCTCCTATGAAATTTGTTATTAATAACCCATCGCAGTTAAAAAAATAATACTAAAGTGCATAGCTGCGACACTAGAAGAAAGGATGGTCTTCACTCTTCTGGCTTAAATCTGAATTTGGCACAGAAAGGGGTGAGTTATGCTGCCAAAAAAATCTTTGTTCACTTACCAAATAGCATTGAAAGTTTAACAGATAGCCAACCAGCATTTAAAAACAAATTAAAATAATTTCTGAATGACAATACGTTCTACTCAATAGATGAATTTTTAGATATATATACTACTTCACATGTAAATATTCATGCATTGAATGGAACGTGTTGTCGTTCAGAAGTTTTTTTAGTATATATATATATATATATATATATATATATATATATATATATATATATATAAAATATGGGACTCTACTTATACTTAAAACATAGGACTCTATTGATATTTATATATAAAATAACACGTATATATATATATATCAATAGGGTCCCATATTTTAAACATAAATATATATATTAAAAAAACTACTATTGATATTTATATCTAAAAGAATATATATATATATATATATATATATATATATATATATATATATATATATATATATATATATATACTCTTTTATACATAAATATCAATAGTATATAATCCCATATTTTAAATGCTTAGGTGAAGTCATTGAACCTACAGGGCGAGAGAAAATAGCATAAAACGTTCGCCACCAAAAACTAAAGAGAACCTATGCAAGAATCTACAAGATTTACAATAAAAAATGCTTGTCCAGAATCACTAAGATTAGACACTATAAGGCAGTATTCAAATCTGCACTGAAACCCTGACAGTCCGCATAAAAAAAGGTGACCTACAAAATTTATTCAAGGAAGAATGTAAAATCATCAGAAAGATACTAGGGCTATAGACCACATTCTCCTCAAACAACTGAGAAATTGCCCAATCTTGCAGCAGAAACTAGAAAAAGTTGATTAAAATTTTATGGGCACGTCTGTAGACTTCCCAAAACAAGACTTACACACAAAATTCTTAAATACATAGAAGAACTTAAAACTATACCCTGGATACAAGAGGTCAAAAAACGAACTACAATAAGCTCAGAGAAGTTATTCAGATATTTTGGACAGGAAGGTATTTAAGCAGAAAGTTGAAAGATGGGAAGTTAAGTCAGAGAACGAAGCTCCGAAGAAAGCAGGAACGAAATGGACAGACGAAAGGAAGAGACCCCATGCAGAAAAAATGAGAACAATGTGGGAAAAAAGGAAAATAGAACCAAGAAGGTCTGCGTGTTCCAAAGGTCTAATCGCATATTATATAATTACTACTTCATATCCAAAAGTTCATCTATTGAGTAGGAGGAGTAGGTATTCATATATATATATATCGTGCAAAGAAAACTTTGTTAAACTGACACGTTCTACATCTTTGCAAAGTGTCGTATTCGTGATCTATGGAACAAGTGCTAATGTAATGTACTATCGACCGGCTTATAGTTCCGCCTCCAAATGGCAGAGGTGTACAGTAAGCAGATGCGAGCTGTTGTGTTCACGTGCACTGGAGTGGAGTATCTTCTCCCTCTCTTGAGTGCTTTGTCTGCTCTGAGTATTTTATAGTGTTGCTGTAGTCAGAAAGATATTTTGAGGGTTGAAGTACCCGTTTTCAAAGTAACTACTAAATATTCGTTGCTATATTTCGATTATCTGTGTTGTGTAAAACATGGAGTTTATCGAATGTTTCATGATATTTTCTATAGAAGAACGCACAATATAACTGCATCCTGCTGCAATCTTGCCGCGTATTTCCGGCCACCCGATTGCCTTTCAGTACCGGCCAGGAGTAGTTTCAGTTTTTAAATTATATTTCCTTCTTCTTGCTTCTTTTCAGATAGAAATGGCAAAAACTGAGAAAAAAGTTACAAGAAAATGGAATGAAGTGTGCTTAAAAATAGCTATGGGAAAAGTTACGTCTAGCAAAACGACTACTATGGAGGCAACTGCAGTGGTTACAACAATTAGAAAAGAAAAAGATCACCAGCCAAGATGAGAGACTGAAAGCAGAAAAAATAAAGTTTGAAGGGTAACTGAAGAAAATTTGAATTCAGTCGGGTGTTCCAAAATAAAAGAAACATGATGAGGGTAGCTACAGAATGCCAATGATAAAGCGGCAATGAAAACTGCAATTACCGGAAATAATAGGTCAACAGAAAAGAGAACATTATGTGTTTGGAGTCATCTGAAGAGACTGGGTGCATTACGCCATGCTATTCATGGACATATCTTGAAGCGAGAGAATAGTATATTAGCATTCCAATTAACCGTCAGAGTAACACAGTAAAGTTAAAAAACTTAACCCGGTCGATATTGTACGACTCTCCCCTACAGCACTATTTACGGAAGATACCACCGTAAGGGAATGGCGCGAATGTGTCTAGACTAGGAAAATGAGTACAATATTGAACTACCTGTACCATGTCAACTGATACACAGGATGTACCGAAATTAGTGCATTCGAACACCACAGCGCGTTTTCTTAGATACCACCTGTACAAAAATGCCTGTAGTATTTAGACCATCTTCAGCAACAGTATTTGTGTTTGTTGAAATAATTGGCAACTAGCTGCACAAAAAAGTGATTTCAGGTATCTAGTGTCCATCTTCTACATTTCATTTACAATGTAAATGTAAACCTTTATGTTCTAACGGTTGATGTTGCCGTTAAAACGTTGCCTGAGTGATCCAAGTGTGATAGAACAGTACAAATAATATGGCTAGACGCTGAGAAAGTTACAGCTGTCATTTATTTTGCACAATTCGCTACTAGTTTCAGTCCATGACCATTATAAATCTTAGCCGGCATAAACGCCAGGAAAAGTTTTTTGTTCAAATTATGGTAAAACTTTCGTGTAGTTTACGCCAGCTAAGCTTGTTATTGGTCATGGGCTGAAACTAGAAGCGAATTGTGCAAAATAAATGACAGCTGAAGGTTTCAGCATGACTGTAATAATTGTTAGGCGGCTGAATATCCCCACCTGCAAACATACGTAAATATATGGCTAGACATTGACATTTTGGGCGTGTAAGCTAATTGTATCGTAATGTAGTTTTCTGTTCCCTACGATGTTGTTTGTGGTGAGTCGTCAGACCATCGGAATGCTTGATTTCGGCGGCTGCCTTCGAACTCCGCCATGAGGGTGAATGATTTCGGTGTTGCGACTCACGCTCTGGACGCTACGTGGTTGTTGGGGAATACAAACCACAACTACTGTATAAGGTCAAATGTCCATGTAGTGATGGTGATAGTGACAGGAGAACCTGCGATGGTCACTAACCGAAATGAAGCACCCCAGTGGGTGAGACGCGAAGGACCCATCTATAGCCGGCCAAAGTGGCCGAGCGGTTCTAGGCACTACAGTCTGGAGCCGCGCGACCGCTACAGTCGCAGGTTCGAATCCTGCCTCGGGCATGGATGTGTGTGATGTCCTTAGGTTAGTTAGGTTTAAGTAGTTCTAAGTTCTAGGGGACTGATGACCTCAGAAGTTAAGTCCCATAGTGCTCAGAGCCATTTGACTCATCGATATCAAGCACGGAACAGAAAACTGTAACATCCACGTCGTTGGTCCTGGTTCAGGAAACATAAACTGAAACAGTACTAAACTAAATTTCGAACGCAAATATCAACAGTTAGAACACAAAGCTTTACATTTACATCGAAAATGGATTTTAGAATCAAATATGTCAATTCTTAACTTCAAGAACAGGCCCACTTGATGTTTGTCAACTACAGCTCGTACAATCCCAATATGGAACAAAATGGGTGGGAGCGGGGGGGAGGTACCCACTTGAAAAAAACGAAGTTGAATGCACCCACGCGGGAGAGATGGTTAAGACATGGCCAGTTGTAGCACAGACAGATGTCCCTTATTCTAATATTAAAATTCAGTGTAGGTCTTTCAGCACTGGACACCACCTCGGTGACTTCCGTGTCCCTAACCTACACCACTTATCTAACCGGAGAAAAGGGACCTACAATAAAAGGAACCTACAATTAATGATTAACTTTCCACCTAGTAAGCCTGTTTCGGAAGATGCATCATTCTCGCGCTGTTTCGTTGTCTCAAGCTGAAGCAAACACCCTGCATAAAGGAGAAATGGCTTTAGCAACAATCTCGAAAACTTTTTGAGCGATTCACTTCTGTTATTTATACGATAGTCCAACAAATATACGGAAAGATAAAGACCATTCACCTCTTTTAAACGAAAATGTACATATCTGCTGCTAAAACCGACCGCAAGGTGGAAAATGTATGCGGTTTCGTTTTCTCTCTTGCAGTCGGTTTCAGTTGTTTTTCTGCTTATTAGATTTACTCTCAAACCAGGAAGTTCTCTGTGTAAAACTAGTGATCAAACAAAACAACACGATTATCGACAACTCTGAAATCAGATGCTTCGGAAAAGCTTGTTAGAGGTCCATGACTAAGGAATTTAATTTATTGCTAGTGCACTGGAGCAGATGTAATTTCGATGGACTGCTCACGCGCTGCCGGCGATTTGTAAGCTACAAGAGAATCTCAGACCAGAGAGCAGTGTTGGCTGCAGTGTTAGGAGTAGTAGTGGTGGTAGCTGGCAGTCGGGCGGTTGAGCCGGTCGTGCCTGAGCGATGTAGTATAAGGTAAAAAACAGCCGCGCGCATATTTGGTATAACTAAATTTGTAGTATTGTTATGACAAGTCCCATGTAAATGTTTCAAAAAATCTTTTAATAATAATCTTTTTTTATAAAATTAGCTTTTGACACTCATTCATCTGAATTTAAAGAATTTACTAATTTCTCCAATCCATGTTCATCCCGATTATCGTAAGGAAAAATCAGTTGTTTCTTTTTTTACATGACAAATCTAGCGGCCAGCATTGCACTGGGCTGTGCCAGAAAAATTTCTTATAGGAGCAGATATATACGCGTTATCCGGCGACTTCATTGAGGTAAGAATTATCAGTTTATCCAAATTGATCTTTCAGGGCCATGACGCAGCACTGCTGACGTCCAAATTCACCAGTTTAGATTCACAGTCAGTTAATTATGGAAAGGTTATATATGAGTCACATTTTTATTTGGGAGGTTAGTCAGGTTTTTTTATTCCGAGGTTACGGAAGTAAACTGTTGCGAGGTTAAACTAAATGCGAATGTTATAATTATATATATATATATATATATATATTTGTTCTGTTGGGAGGTTACAAGCTGCCTACTCGATTATGTCTGTCACACACCTGGTAAACCCAGCCGGTCGGAGTGACCGAGCGGTTCTAGGCGCTACAGTTTGGAGCCGCACGACTGTTATGGTCGCAGGTTCGCTCGGGCATGGAGGTGTGTGATGCCCTTAGGTTAGTTAGGTTTAAGTAGTTCTAAGTTCTAGGGGACTCTTGATCTCAGAAGTTACGTCCCATAGTGCTCAGAGCCATTTTATTTGATAAACCCAAGTAAGGAAGAGCGAAAGGATGTTCACATGGAAGTGTAGCCATTTTTCACACAAAACAATTGATAGCCATACGATTCGGCCTTCGTACCGTCTTCATAGGTATCTACAAGAAACACAACCATAATCACTGGTGACCTGAAAGCCAATCCACTGTTTATGCGATAAAACTAACAACAAAAACGGCGGTCTTCTCATCGCAACACTAGGTGATAATCAGTTCCATCTGGAATATATTTCGCCTACTTTCATCAACCTCATTGAAACTTCCACCGTTGATCACACTGATCATGTTGAAGCCACAGCTGACATTAATGTTAACGATTAATGGAAACCACCTGAGCTGTATTTTTACACACTTATTGTATTACGGCCCGTTAAGTTTCTTCCGACAGCTCGCAACCTGAAGATGTTCACAGAAACGAAACCGGTCGCAACACAGTAAATGTTATGAGAATGGAAACATGGTCAACGTAGGCTGTAATCTGTTTATTAACCGTACAGTCTCAACTCTGGGTCATTTACCACCACCTGTAAAATGCTCAAAAATGATGAAATTGGCTTATAAATTACGTGTCTACAAGCTCTAGCATAACCATGTACTTTATAACACATGTTTCTTACATATTCTAAGTTTCACGTTTCACTTCACTTCTAATACATAGCTGGTATATGGTGGTATATGGGGACAGGAATATATCGTATTTCTGTGTGTGGCACAAAAGCAATGCAACAGTGTACATGATAGCGTCCTTCAGCACACAGGAACAGAAAGCTGCCATATCATAGGATATCCACAGCTGTTATGGAATGACCAAAGATGTTTAGAATCCTATCTGTGGATGGTCGATATTATTAAGCTTTTTTTTTTTTTTTTTGGTCATCAGTCTACTGACTGGTTTGGTGCGGCCCGCCACGAATTCCTTTCCTGTGCTAACCTCTTCATCTCAGAGTAGCACTTGCAACTTACGTCCTCAATTATTTGCTTGACGTATTCCAATCTCTGTCTTCTACAGTTTTTGCCCTCTACAGCTCCCTCTAGTACTATGGAAGTCATTCCCTCATGTCTTAGCACATATCCTATCATCCTGTCCCTTCTCCTTATCAGGGTTTTCCACATATTCCTTTCCTCTCCGATTCTGCATAGAACCTCCTCATTCCTTACCTTATCAGTCCACCTAATTTTCAACATTCGTCTATAGCACCACATCTCAAATGCTTCGATTCTCTTCTGTTCCGGTTTTCCCACAGTCCATGTTTCACTACCATACAATGCTGTACTCCAGACGTACATCCTCAGAAATTTCTTCCTCAAATTAAGGCCGGTATTTGATATTAGTAGACTTCTTTTGGCCAGAAATGCCTTTTTTGCCATAGCGAGTCTGCTTTTGATGTTCTCCTTGCTCCGTCCGTCATTGGTTATTTTATAGCCTAGGTAGCAGAAATCCTTAACTTCATTGACTTCGTGACCATCAATCCTGACGTTAAGTTTCTCGCTGTTCTCATTTCTACTACTTCTCATTACCTTCGTCTTTCTCCGATTTACTCTCAAACCATACTGTGTACTCATTATTAAGCTACTGGTGCAGTATTCACTGGCATGTGATGTTTTTTTCTATTCTCACATGCGCTAACTTATTAAAAGAAGACGATCGAAACTCCTACATCATATATCGTGCCACATGTAATATTACAAATTACGGTACAAATTTCAACACAAAAAATTATGTCGTGCTTTTTAATGAAGTGTGTTCGTCAGTCTATAAAATAAAACAATAGTGATGTAGTAACCAATACGTCTCGTGGTACACTGGAACCAGTACACTAGGCGCAATTTCGCTTTATCGTCTATACGATGTTATAACTAAACTGGAAAGTCAGAGGTGGGTTACACCAGGCCAGTACAGTTATTTCAACAAATGTTACAGTACATATCTGTTGGAACTGAAACGTCCCCTTCGAAAAATTAATGAAATGACTGTGCTGATAAACCTCTTACATTATTTGCTTTTCAAACAGCTGAGCAAAACTGAACGTACTCAGACATTACTCTCTTTACTTATTCTGATCAACACTAAACTGAGACACAATACTTTTAGCGCAACGCAATCTGACTTTGAAAAATCCCTACAAAAGAATGGCCCTGACTAACAGTAAGCTATACGTTTCATGAATCACTTACCTCACAAAAATCTTCGTTACTTGAACTACTGCAATACAGCGAGAGCCACTACTACCAGCTAAACAAAAGATTCTAACTACTGAAGGGACTAACTACTAATAGGCATAGTTAGCAGATGAAAGATTTTGATAAAGAACAAACAATGTATTTACCTTAATAGTGTTCAAAAAGGTACGGCCAAACTTTCAGGAAACATTCCTCACACAGAAAGAAAGAAAATATGTTATGTGGGCATGTGTCCGGAAACGCTTACTTTCCATGTTAGAGCTCATTTTATTACTTCTCTTCAAATCACATTAATCATGGAATGGAAACACACAGCAACAGAACGTACCAGCGTGACTTCAAACACTTTGTTACAGGAAATGTTCAAAATGTCCTCCGTTAGCGAGGATACATGCATCCACCCTCTGTAACATGGAATCCCTGATGCGCTGATGCAGCCCTGGAGAATGGCGTATTGTATCACAGCCGTCCACAATACGAGCACGAAGAGTCTCTACATTTGGTACCGGGGTTGCGTAGAGAAGAGCTTTCAAATGCCCCCATAAATGAAAGTCGAGAGGGTTGAGGTCAGGAGAGCGTGGAGGTCATGGAATTGGTCCGCCTCTACCAATCCATCGGTCACCGAATCTGTTGTTGAGAAGCGTACGAACACTTCGAATGAAATGTGCGGGAGCTCCATCGTGCATGAACCACATGTTGTGTCGTACTTGTAAAGGCACATGTTCTAGCAGCACAGGTAGAGTATCCCGTATGAAATCATGATAACGCGCTCCATTGAGCGTAGCACTCCTGAAAGAAAGGCAAAGGTCCCGAGTTCGAGTCTCGGTCGGGCACACAGTTTTAATCTGCCAGGAAGTTTCATATCAGCGCACACTCCGCTGCAGAGTGAAAATCTCATTCTGGAAACATCCCCCAGGCTGTGGCTAAGCCATGTCTCCGCAATATCCTTTCTTTCAGGAGTGCTAGTTCTGCAAGTTTCGCAGGAGTTGTTGTTGTTGTGGTCTTCAGTCACCAGACTGGTTTGATGCAGCTCTCCATGCTACTCTACCCTGTGCAAGCTTCTTCATCTCCCAGTACCTACTGCAACCTACATCCTTCTGAATCTGCTTAATGTATTGATCTCTTGGTCTCCCTCTACGATTTTTACCCTCCACGCTGCCCTCCAATGCGAAATTTGTGATCCCTTGATGCCTCAAAACATGTCCTACCAACCGATCCCTTCTTCTAGTCAAGTTGTGCCACAAACTTCTCTTCTCCCCAATCCTATTCAATACCTCCTCATTAGTTACGTGATCTACCCACCTTATCTTCAGCATTCTTCTGTAGCACCACATTTCGAAAGCTTCTATTCTCTTCTTGTCCAAACTGGTTATCGGCCATGTTTCACTTCCATACATGGCTACACTCCATACAAATACTTTCAGAAACGTCTTCCTGACACTTAAAACTATACTCGATGTTAACAAATAACTCTTCTTCAGAAATGATTTTCTTGCCATTGCCAGTCTACATTTTATATCCTCTCTACTTCGACCATCATCAGTTATTTTACTCCCTAAATAGCAAAACTCCTTTACTACTTTAAGTGTCTCATTTCCTAATCTAATCCCCTCAGCATCACCTGATTTAATTTGACTACATTCCATTATCCTCGTTTTGCTTTTGTTGATGTTCATCTTATATCCTCCTTTCAAGACACTGTCCATTCCGTTCAACTGCTCTTCCAAGTCCTTTGCTGTCTCTGACAGAATTACAATGTCATCGGCGAACCTCAAAGTTTTTACTTCTTCTCCATGAATTTTAATACCTACTCCGAATTTTTCTTTTATTTCCTTTACTGCTTGCTCAATATACAGATTGAATAACATCGGGGAGAGGCTACAACCCTGTCTCACTCCTTTCCCAACCACTGCTTCCCTTTCATGCCCCTCGACTCTTATAACTGCCATCTGGTTTCTGTACAAATTGTAAATAGCCTTTCGCTCCCTGTATTTTACCCCCGCCACCTTCAGAATTTGAAAGAGAGTATTCCAGTTAACGTTGTCAAAAGCTTTCTCTAAGTCTACAAATGCTAGAAACGTAGGTTTGCCTTTTCTTAATCTTTCTTCTAAGATAAGTCGTAAGGTTAGTATTGCCTCACGTGTTCCAACATTTCTACGGAATCCAAACTGATCTTCCCCGAGGTCCGCTTCTACCAGTTTTTCCATTCGTCTGTAAAGAATTCGCGTTAGTATTTTGCAGCTGTGACTTATTAAACTGATAGTTCGGTAATTTTCACATCTGTCAACACCTGCTTTCTTTGGTATTGGAATTATTATATTCTTCTTGAAGTCTGTGGGTATTTCGCCTGTCTCATACATCTTGCTCACCAGATGGTAGAGTTTTGTCATGACTGGCTCTCCCAAGGCCATCAGTAGTTCTAATGGAATGTTGTCTACTCCCGGGGCCTTGTTTCGACTCAGGTCTTTCAGTGCTCTGTCAAACTCTTCACGCAGTATCTTATCTCCCATTTCATCTTCATCTACATCCTCTTCCATTTCCATAATACTGTCCTCAAGTACATCACCCTTGTATAAACCCTCTATATACTCCTTCCACCTTTCTGCCTTCCCTTCCTTGCTTAGAACTGGGTTGCCATCTGAGCTCTTGATATTCATACAAGTGGTTCTCTTCTCTCCAAAGGTCTCTTTAATTTTCCTGTAGGCAGTATCTATCTTACCCCTAGTGAGACAAGCCTCTACTTCCTTACATTTGTCCTCTAGCGATCCTTGCTTAGCCATTTTGCACTTTCTGTCGATCTCATTTTTGAGACGTTTGTATTCCCTTTTGCCTGCTTCATTTACTGCATTTTTATATTTTCTCCTTTCATCAATTAAATTCAATATTTCTTCTGTTACCCAAGGATTTCTATTAGCCCTCGTCTTTTTACCTACTTGATCCTCTGCTGCCTTCACTACTTCATCCCTCAGAGCTACCCATTCTTCTTCTACTGTATTTCTTTCCCCCATTCCTGTCAATTGTTCCCTTATGCTCTCCCTGAAACTCTCTACAACCTCTGGTTCTTTCAGTTTAGCCAGGTCCCATCTCCTTAAATTCCCACCTTTTTGCAGTTTCTTCAGTTTCAGTCTGCAGTTCATAACCAATAGATTGTGGTCAGAATCCACATCTGCCCCTGGAAATGTCTTACAATTTAAAACCTGGTTCCTAAATCTCTGTCTTACCATTATATAATCTATCT
Organism: Schistocerca nitens; assembly: GCF_023898315.1. Classification (NCBI taxonomy): domain Eukaryota; kingdom Metazoa; phylum Arthropoda; class Insecta; order Orthoptera; family Acrididae; genus Schistocerca; species Schistocerca nitens. The sequence continues at coordinate 1,156,740,885 of NC_064614.1, read as the reverse complement.
GATACCTATTAGTATCTCCAGGATTCTTCCAGGTATACAACCTTCTTTTATGATTCTTGAACCAAGTGTTAGCTATGATTAAGTTATGCTCTGTGCAAAATTCTACAAGGCGGCTTCCTCTTTCATTTCTTCCCCCCAATCCATATTCACCTACTATGTTTCCTTCTCTCCCTTTTCCTACTGACGAATTCCAGTCACCCATGACTATTAAATTTTCGTCTCCCTTCACTACCCGAATAATTTCTTTTATCTCGTCATACATTTCATCAATTTCTTCATCATCTTTAGAGCTAGTTGGCATATAAACTTGTACTACTGTAGTAGGCATGGGCTTTGTGTCTATCTTGGCCACAATAATGCGTTCACTATGCTGTTTGTAGTAGCTAACCCGCACTCCTATTTTTTTATTCATTATTAAACCTACTCCTGCATTACCCCTATTTGATTTTGTATTTATAACCCTGTAATCACCTGACCAAAAGTCTTGTTCCTCCTGCCACCGAACTTCACTAATTCCCACTATATCTAACTTTAACCTATCCATTTCCCTTTTTAAATTTTCTAACCTACCTGCCCGATTAAGGGATCTGACATTCCACGCTCCGATCCGTAGAATGCCAGTTTTCTTTCTCCTGATAACGACGTCCTCTTGAGTAGTCCCCGCCCGGAGATCCGAATGGGGGACTATTTTACCTCCGGAATATTTTACCCAAGAGGACGCCATCATCATTTAATCATACAGTAAAGCTGCATGTCCTCGGGAAAAATTACGGCTGTAGGTTCCCCTTGCTTTCAGCCGTTCGCAGTACCAGCACAGCAAGGCCGTTTTGGTTAATGTTACAAGGCCAGATCAGTCAATCATCCAGACTGTTGCCCCTGCAACTACTGAAAAGGCTGCTGCCCCTCTTCAGGAACCACATGTTTGTCTGGCCTCTCAACAGATACCCCTCCGTTGTGGTTGCACCTACGGTACGGCCATCTGTATCGCTGAGGCACGCAAGCCTCCCCACCAACGGCAAGGTCCATGGTTCATGGGGGAAGTTTCGCAGGAGAGCTTCTGTAAAGTTTGGAAGGTAGGAGACGTGGTACTGGCAGAAGTAAAGGTGTGAGTACCGGGCGTGAGTCGTGCTTCGGTAGCTCAGTTGGTAGAGCACTTGCCCGCGAAAGGCAAAGGTCACGAGTTCGAGTCTCGGTCGGGCACACAGTTTTAATCTGCCAGGAAGTTTCATATCAGCGCACACTCCGCTGCAGAGTGAAAATCTCATTCTGGAAACATACCCCAGGCTGTGGCTAAGCCATGTCTCCGCAATATCCTTTCTTTCAGGAGTGCTAGTTCTGCAAGTTTTGCAGGAGAGCTTCTGTAAAGTTTGGAAGGTAGGAGACGTGGTACTGGCAGAAGTAAAGCTGTGAGCACCGGGCGTGAGACGTGCTTCGGTAGCTCGGTTGGTAGAGCACTTGCCCGTGAAAGGCAAAGGTCCCGAGTTCGAGTCTCGGTCGGGCACACAGTTTTAATCTGCCAGGAAGTTTCATATCAGCGCCCACTCCGCTGCAGAGTGAAAATCTCATTCTGGAATTTTTTTCCCAGTTTTTCTCCAATCCGTGCTTCTGCTCCGTGTATAACAACTTCGGCAGCGATGGGATGTATCACTCAGATCTGATAGCTGTGGGGATTGACGGGGCAGAGCTTCCCCAAGTGGGAGATATTTGCGGGTGTTGCCATTAGCAGTTGGCGGACAAGACCAGGGCAAGATGCTGGTCTGCTGTCGCTTCGCCGGGCGGCGGACAGTGGGCGGCCGTGACGGGGTGCCTGTCATTGCAGCCCCATTACCGCAGATTTAGCACTGCCAGCCTCTGTCACGCTCGGATAAATCCGCAGCGAGCGAGCACTTCAAATAGGTCAGATACCGAGTACGAGCGAAGCGCATGCGCTGTCCTGTACCTACAACATGGATGCTACCACTGTTTCATAAAAGGCAGTTAGTAGCCCTAGAACGAAGACCTCCCCTCCGGAGTTCAAAGTTTACTGCTACGAAGTGAGGTGGCATGGTAGTCAAGCCACTCGATTTGGATTAGTGACGACCGGAGTTCAAATCAGGTTATCCTAATTTGGATCTTTATTTCTGTAATAGTTCTAGTTACAAAGATGGCATGTACTGATGGGTGGGAATATTGCCTTATATTCAGTTTAATAAGTTGTAGTGGAAAAATACTGACACGAATTATTTGCAGAAGAATTGTTACAGCACAAAACAGTAAACGCAGAAATTAGAAACCTTTTATAAGAACTGATCCATAGTGCCATAGGCAAATTCAAGTCACCCCGTCGGAGGTACGAGTCCTCCCTCAGGCATGGGTGTGTGTGTTTTCCGTAGCGTAAGTTAGTTTAAGTAGTGTGTAAGCTTAGGAACCGATGACCTAAGCAGTTTGGTCGCATAAGATCTTACCACAAATAAAAAATTCAAGTCATGCCAGAGACACAGACAGACTAAGGTTCAAATGGTTCAAATGGCTCTGAGCACTATGAGACTTAACATCTGAGGTCATCAGTCCCCTAGAACTTAGAACTACTTAAACCTAACTAACCTAAGGACATCACACACATCCATGCCCGAGGCAGGATTCGAACCTGCGACCGTAGCAGTCGCGCGGTTCTGGACTGAAACGCCTAGAACCGCTCCGCCACCGCGGCCGGCACAGACTAAGGAAGTGAGTCAGTATTGCGCAGGTGTGTCATGTCAACGACACTGTCTGTCGAGTAACGATACCCATTTTTTAAGCGGGGCAAGTATATTCGTTAGCTCGTGTGACATGTTGCAAAACGCACTATGTATTTCGTAAGAGCACATAGTGAGGGACTGACACACCAGTTAACAGCATGTCAAGTGAATAAGGAGGGCACATTCGGTCATTACGAACCGAGTCTTGTGTCATAGACTCAATCTAGCTCCCTTCAAATTCTCTAGTTTTCGTCATGACTTGACCATCAGGATCGATGGCATTCACAATAACAGAACTCGATTCACAGTGAATCTATGTCTTAGATGCTCCAGCACAGTCTATGAACTAGTCGAAGATGTACTCAAAATGTTGGCCTTCACCTGTTCATGCTACTCGCCCCCTAGCAACTAGTGGAGAAACTGACTTCCTTCCCACAACACCGTGTCGTAGAATGCTATCAATACCATGCTTCAATGCAGAAGCCAGCGGCAGGACCTCTTTGGGTCCACATTCCCGGTCAACACTCAGAGTGCTCGGGTGCTGATACCTACCATGGCCACGGAGGAGATCATCCGACCACACGACTACCGACACCACGCACATCATCAACGGTCATTGTAGAATAGACTCGAGCAGCCACCCAGAAATGGTAGCGCCTTCCCGCCAATAGTGCGCCGCGGCGTCCCAGGTTCCTGGCCAGCCTGTGGACGGGGGTTTTCCATCTGCATCGGCGAATGCGGGCTGGTTCCCCTTATTCGGCGATTACTGCGCAAGCACTGCCTCCACATGCGAGTACACTATAATTACTCTACTACGCAAACATTGGTGCTACACTTGAATGAGACTTTCCTGGGAGGTCCACTGGGGGCCGAACCGCAGAATAACCCTGGGTTCGGTGTGGGACGGCGGTGGGGTGAGTGGACTGCTGTATCCTGTTGTGGGGTTGTGTACCACTGAGGGCTACGGCGGGGACGAAGCCTCTCCGTCGTTTCTATGTCCCCAGTTCATGGCTCTGAGCACTATGGGACTCAACATCTGAGGTCATCAGTCCCCTAGAACGTAGAACTACTTAAACCTAACTAACCTAAGGACATCACACACACCCATGCCCAAAGCAGGATTCGAACCTGCGACCGTAGCGGTCGCGCGGTTCCAGACTGAAGCGCCTAGAACCGCTCGGCCACACCGGACGGCAAATGTCCCCAGTTCAATACATACATAAATACAGAGGTGTCTTCGCTCGGCTCTCTGTAGAATGAAGCGACTGTTGAACTTGGGAAAGAACGGTTTGGATTTCTGGTAAATGTTGCAACATACGAGGCAACACTGATCCTGTCAGGAGATAGAGTGAAAAAAGGAGAACCTACGTTTATAGCATTTTTAGATATAAACAAAGCTTTTGGCTTTCTGCAGTACATCCTTTGAAATTCTTAACATGCATGACAAATTCTGAAAGTACAGGGTGGGCACGAAATGTGTTACCATCTTGTTTCTAATATAAACTTTATCGTCAATACAATCTGAGAGGAACATATACTACAATAAAGAGCCGTCCATGGAGATTTATTCTAACTCAGCACATGCTCAATATGTCCACCATTTCGTTTCCTAACTTCCTTCAAACGAACACGGAAGTTAGTGATTACCCTACGGCACATGTCTTCCGTAATTTCACTGCAAGCTTGAAGAGTCTTCTGAGCTCCATTAAATCCCGTGGACGTTTCGGGAACATTTTTTCCTTTAGGTACCCCCAAAGGAAAAAGTCACATAGATTGAGGTCTGGACTATTGGGGGGGGCCAATTTTATCTGTCATTGAAGTGACCTGGAAACCTGAGTGAAATGATCCGCATGACGAAATGATCGTGTATAAACTCCAACACAGTGTTTGCAGTATGTGGCCTTGCTCCATCTTGCATGAACCACTGCGTGTTGAAGGGCAAGGCAGTAGCAAGAATCTGTGGAATGAAGCTATTGCCAAGCATGCTGAAATAACGCTCGCTGTTCAAAGTTTCTTCAAAGAAAAAGGCTCCAATAAGTCCGTGACTGGAAATTTCTGCCCACGCTGTAATCCTCGGAGCCTAATGTTGTCGTTCATGAAGCACTTGTGGGTTTTCGGTGGTCCAAAAGCGTACATTTTGTTTGTTAACCACACCATGTAAATGAAAATGCGCCTCGTCTGAAAAGCAAACGTTGTTGAGAGTTTCTTCCCTATCCTTCGCCCACTGAGCAAACAGTAGTCTCTGCTGCTTGTGTTCTTCAGTGAGCTTCTGTGCACAGCTCATCTTCTACGGGTACATATGGAGGTCACTTTTATGAATGCGTTGAACGGAGCGCCTGGATATTCCCAGTTGCACTGCTGCCTTTCTACACGATTTCCCGGGACTTCTCTGTACAACAACTCGTACCGCTTCAATATTCTACGGCGAACAAACAGGCTTAGGCCGAGGTCGCTTCGCTTCCAATATTGTTCCTTCCTGTACAAATTTACCGTACAACATGTGGATGGTCTCCTTGCAAAGGAACCATCTGAGTCACAACAAGGCTTTTCGTTTCATGAAAAAGTAACACAATTGCCGATTGTTGGTGTGTCGTCAGTCTTCCATTGTCAGCCATTGCTGCTTACTAGTCTCCTAGCGGCAGAATCGTGAATTCGTAACTCATTTGTTTTTCCAGGCTCTGCTGGTACTGCTGTAGAGATCCCAGCGGGATATCTAATGTGCGTCGTATATTGTGAAAGAAACAATTAGTAACACATTTCGTGCGCCACCCTGTAGAAGCGATAAAGTACAGGGAGCGAATGGTTATCTACAACTTATACATAGCTATAATTGTCGGAGAACACGACAGGGATGTTCAAATGTGTGTGAATTTCTAAGGGACCAAACTGCTGAGGTCATCGGTTCCTAGACTTACACACTACTTAAAGTAACTTAGGCTAAGAACAACACACACACACCCATACCCGAGGGAGGACTCGAACCTACGACGGGAGGGGCCGCGTCACGACAGGGAGGTGGCAATTAAGAAAGTGGTGGAACGGGGCTGTAGCCTGTTACCGATTTTATTTAATCTGTCTGTTGATCGATCGAGTACATACATTGATATTTCCAGGGTACATAGGCTCTGTGGCGTGCCTGAGGACTGAACAATATATATATATATATATATATATATATATATATATATATATATATAAATCTGTGTTTTAAATTTCTGTCTGTGTGTTTGAGTAATATTTCAGGAAGATTCGAAGATGCCGTCACAATTTATTGGTGTGAAGGTCCAGTCTGATCATTAATAAATATATTGAGCCGCGCACGGCTCGTGAACATGCAATTTATGGTTTGTCATCTTCTACTACGGTACTGCCGCCTCGTTTTCTTATTCCAATTACTGGCGTCACTAACTTGCTGCCTTACTTGTCCGTGAGCGGCAGCAGCAGCGCGTATCGATAAGTGCACTGTCATACCATCTATGGAGCGACCGATAGTATTTCCGGATCCTCGTGTGTCTGAGTAGTCAGTTGGAGACGGGCCAGCAGAGCAGTCGGGACGCAGCAGCAGTGAAGTCGGGGACGGAGCGCCGGTGAGGCGCCGACAGCCAGTGCTCGCCGACCGCTGGCGACACACATGAACTGTCCGACGGAGATAGATTGGAGCGGAACGACCGTTGGTTGGTCGTTCGGTTGGTCGTCTCGTCGGCCGACGTATATTTGGTCCTTTCACCGTTTCCGGGCCTAGGGAGTTGGTCGGTTGGAGTGAAGCAGCGAGGAAGTCTCCGTGGCGCATGGTTTGGCTGGGGCCGCTGGCGGAGTCCACGCGCGGTCAGAGTGTGAGATGCTATTCACACGCTGTCCTAGAACTCTCCCATTACATCGAAATCGACTATTATTACAATCCTCACGTGCTAGTTCCATTTCACATCGCTTTGCATCGTTACGCTCACATATTTAAAAGACGTGACTGTGTCAGCAGGACACTACTAATACTGTATGCGAACATTATGGGTTTGTTTTTCCTACTCATCCGTATTAACTTACATTTTTCTACATTTAGAGATAGCTGCCATTCATCACACGAACTAGAAATTTTGTCCAAGTCATCTCCCATCCTCCCACAGTCACTCAACCGAGCGGCGTGGCGCGGTGCCTAGCACACTGCACTCGCATTTGGGAGGACGACGGTTCAAAACCCGCGGCCACCCATCCTGATACAGATTTTCCGTGATTTCTCTAAATTGCTTCAGGCAATTGCCGGGATGGTTCCTTTGAAAGGGCACGGCCGACTTCTTTCCCCATCCTTCCCTAAACTGATGGGACCGATGATCTTGCTGTTTGGCCCGCTCCCCCAAATCTACCACCCACCCAACCATCCGTACTGTGCGCCACGGCAACATCACTAAACAATCAGAGATTGCTGCCCGCGCTGTCCGCCAAATCATTTATGTATATAGAGAATAATAGTGGCCCAATCAGACTTCCCTGGGGTACTCCCGACGATACCCGTGTCTTTGATGAACACTCGCCGTCGAGGACAACAATATATAGGTTCTATAACTTAAGAAGTCTTCGAGTCAATCATATATCTGTGAACCCATTCCAAATGCTCGTACTTTCTTTAGCAGCCGGCAGTGGGATGCCGTTTCAAACGCTTTCCGCAAATCTAGAAAGATGGAATCTGCCTTTTGCCCTTCATCCATAGTTCACAGTACATCATCTGAGAAAAAGCCAAGCTGAGTTTCGTAGTAATGATGCTTTCTAAAACCATGCTGATGCGTGCAGACAAGCTTCTCTATCTCAAGAAAATTTGTTATATCCAACTGAGAGTGTTTTAAAGGATTCTGCAGCAAACCGATGTTAGGAATATTGGTCCGTGGTTGGAGGGCCGCTCTTTCGGCCTTCTTATACACACATGCGTTACAAATTACTTGTCCTTTAGACACCGAAAAACTTTTCTTCCACATTACCGTTCACCCCGTCAGTTCTTTTCCTTCTTGTGTCAATACTCAGAGGAATCGATTTCAGAACTGCACTTGCACCAGGCCCCAGCACCGTACCACCGATTCCTTTGACTGAGGGAAATTCATGTATTTATGCAACAGTACCTGTATTATCATATTTTGCTGTTAGTAATGTCACTTTATAGAAAAAAAAGCTGCAATTCTCTGTGTTCTGAGTAGGTTTTCAAAGTAACTCGCCTACGTTGTTACGTTTGTGCAACTTTGATTTTAAACATTGGATGGATGAACTTGGCTTACACAGTTCGTCACGAAGTAATGTTCCAAAATTATCATTTAACAGGTCAATTACAAAATTCTTTTCACAGATGGGATGTAATGATTACAGCCCATTTTCGGATGAGGCATGAATCAATACGTTAAGTATACATTTGAATATTGGAGGCAGTTCTTTTTCTTTCGCCATTTAAAAGAAGTTGTTTTTCCCAAATGAACCGATTTTGTCACTGACTGTGTGACGCACATTTTCACCTGCTCCACCGAATACAAACACAACGTACCAGTACGGCTTCAGTTGTCTCATTACTGACACTCCGCCGCTACTGTAATGAGTGGTTCAAGCCGAATTGGTTCGGGGAATCCCCTGTCAGACATTTGCCTGCACGTCCACTTAGAGTTCGTGTACTGACACAAAAACGAAACACATGCTGGCATTACAGAAGCTTACGGAAGCTATATTAATTTCATACAAAATCGTATTTAAAAGTATTATCGTATTTTTATGTCTTCTTTAATTCTGGTTCAAATTTTAAATATAACTAACAGTATGAACTGGCTTCTTCTGTTCCTGGACGGCTTGTCAGGCGTAGTGGTGATTTTATTTGTGGGCCTCTGCATAGAGCTACGATTAAAATTCAGAGGACAACGTTAGGTAAATCAACTTCAATTTCGCGTATAAATTAAATGATTTACGCAGTGATTGCTAGGAAAATTCTCAGGAGGCGTGACTTTATCGACAAACATCATCATAGTTCATTCACTTTGCCCGAAATGTTTATAAAGTATACACACAAACATTCTTCGTAAATCACTCTGTCTATTAAGGAAAACCGTATGAAAATCCCTGTAATAGTTCCCGAGATTGCCGGCCGGGGTGGCCAAGCGGTTAAAGGCGCTTCAGTCTGGAACCGCGCGACCGCTACGGTCGCAGGTTCGAATCCTGCCCCGGGCATGGATGTATGTGATGTCATTAGGTTAGTTAGGTTTAAGTAGTTCTAATTCTAGGGGACTGATGACCTTAGAAGTTAAGTCCCATAGTGCTCAGAGCCATTTGAACCATTCCCCCCCCCCCCCCCCCCCCCGAGATCAACCTTCACAAACAGACAGAAAAATACTGTGGGGTACTTAAATACAGCCTTTTCAGCCAATTAGCACAAAATTCATACAAATTATGCATACAAACGTCCTCGAAAAACAATGTATTGGAAAAATCCCCTCCGCTCGTTCCTCGCCTGCCATATCCCAGCACGCGATAATGCGCATGAGAATAACAGTATTCAAGTACGTTGACGGATTTGTCGGGTTCATCTGTATGCCAGGTCTGTATTAGGATTTTTTGTACCTCTCTAACAACTCAGATATTCGATATATCTCCACTGCACGACTTTGAGCCATAGGGGTCAGCTTGGAGGAGCAAAACAAGGGGGCGCTTGCCCGCTCCTGGAATTTGGGGAACATACTTTTTTTATTCACTGGAGAAGTCTCTCACATTTATTGAAATTATTGTATCTGGTAATACTAAAACGCAAATCTAGCAGCGCCGAGTGCGGTGAGAACTAACGTGGCTTCAGCGATTCTCACGCAACTTAGGTGTGCCGTGCTACTGACGGCAAATTATGCCATTTCCTTCTCGTGGAGGCGATTTTAGTTCTATCCCACAGAGAAAGCCGACGTAAATCTTATCGGAACAGTGTCGAAACAGGATAAATACTCCAGTTCCTGTCGCCTCCTCGCAGAGCACTTAACGAGCTGCAGGAAGGTCCAACACCCTGGCGTGAAATTCGTCGTCTGTCCTCAGCTTTTGACCTTACTTTTCCTAAATCCCTCACTTAATAAATTTAATAAACCACTCTCGTAATTGCGTCAGCATAACAAATTAATGAGACGACACTGTAAAAACTCCGCTGCGTTTTGGGAAAAGAAGCTACACCACGAAGATGACGTGCTACAGACGCGAAATTTAACCGACAGGAAGAAGATGCTGTGAAATGCAAATGATTAGCTTTTTAGAGCATTCACACAAGATTGGCGCCGGTGGCGACACCTACAACGTGCTGACATGAGGAAAGTTTCCAACCGATTCCCCATACACAAACAGCAGTTCACCGGCGTTCCCTGGTGAAACATTATTGTGATGCCTCGTGAAAGGAGGAGAAATGCGTACCATCGCCTTTCCGACTTTGATAGGTCGGATTGTAGCCTATCGCCATTGCGGTTTATCGTATCGCGACATTGTTGCTCGCGTTGGTCGAGATCCAATGACTGTTAGCAGAATATGGAATCGGTGGGTTCAGGAGAGTAATACGGAACGCCGTGCTGGATCCCAACGGCCTCGTATCAGTAGCAGTAGAGATGACAGGCATCTTAACCGCATGGCTGCAACGTATCGTGCAGCCAAGGCTCCATCCCTGAGTCAACAGGTGGGGACGTTTGCAAGACAACAACCATCTGCACGAACAGCTCGACGACGTTTGCAGCAGCATGGACTATCAGCTCGCAGACCATGGCTGCGGTTACCCTTAACGCTACATCACAGACAGGAGCGCCTGCGATGGTGTACTCAACGACGAACCTGGGTGCACGAATGGCAAAACGCCATTTTTTAGGATGAATCCAGGTTCTGTTTACAGCATCATGATGGTCGCATCCGTGTTTAGTAACATCGCGGTGAACGCACATTGGAAGCGTGTATTCGTCATCGTCATACTGGCGTATCACCCGGCGTGATGGTATGGGGTGCCATTGGTTACACGTTTCGGTCACCTCTTGTTCGCATTGACGGCACTTTGAACAATGGACGTTACATTTCAGATGTGTTACGATAATGCACGACGGCATGTTGCAGGTCCTGTACGGGCCTTTCTGGATTCAGAAAATGTTCGACTGCTGCCCTGGCCAGCACATTCTGCAGATCTCTCAGCAATTGAAAACGTCTGGTCAATGGTGGCCGAGCAACTGACTTGTCACAATACGCCAGTCACTACTCTTGATGAACTGTGGTATCGTGTTGAAGCTGCATCCAAGCTCTGTTTGACTCAATGCCCAGGCGTATCAAGGCCGTTATTACGGCCAGAGGTGGTTGTTCTGGGTACTGATTTCTCAGGATCTATGCACCCAAATTGCGTGAAAATGTAATCACATGTCAGTTCTAGTATAATATATTTGTCCAATGAATACCCGTTTATCATCTGCATTCCTTCTTGGTGTAGCAATTTTAATGGTCAGTAGTGTAATTTCAACATAGCAACAAGAGAAATGCAGTTTTTACTAAAAATTCGCAACAGATGACGTCTCTCTCTGAAAGTGACAAACGATTTAAACGGAAGGCGAAAATATATCACTGCTTTTGTTGCATTTTCAGTGGAATTCCTTTTGGATACTAGCTAGAGCATATGTGACTGTAGACCTTTCTCAATCGCCAGAATGCAAGTGCAGGCGTTGAGGGGCTTCGCTTAATATTTACAAAAAATGTCGATTTGAACTGAATTTCCCTTCCAGTGCTCGGTATCTCCCCTGCAGTGCCTGCCCACAACCCCTACCACTACTGCTCTCCCCAAGTGCGCCCTGCCAAATGCGCATGTACTGGCCACGTTTTTCTGTGTGCACTCTACAGTGGCTGCGACCCTGCCAGGACCTGCAGTTCTTGATACTGGTGTCTTGTAGCCTATAATGCACTTTTGACTAACGTGAACTCACCACGTCCAATCTCGAAGGTAAATAACCCTCACGACCGTTGCAGCGTGTAATTAAAGCAAACATGATTTGCATCCTCATATTGACGCTACTAGCACCCCTCTTATACGGTTGGCCTGAAATTTGAATAGCTGTCACCTGTCAGATGTAGAAATACGCATGCAAAAAAATAAAATAATAATAATAATAATAAAAAAAAGACTGTAGTGCCTAGAACCGCTCGGCCACAACGGCCGGCGTACGCATACCAACCTTCATTTATGTCACACAACTTCTTCGTTGTGTTGCGATTTTTTTCCGTCAGCTATTATTATATGAAATATTGCTATTTTAGACTCTTGCCCACTCCTGGACAAATTACTACCGGCACCCATGTTCGCGGCATAAATGGGCTTGTCCCCCGGAGCTGGGAACGCGAGCAACGCTCGCACGAGTCTCTTTGCGCACAGCCTGATTCAGCCTGATCAAATTTTTAGTGCCTCCGTTTTGAAAACACTGTACTCTGCGGAGTAACTGATATTGGTGGTCGTTAGTTCACAGCTGTCGGTAGCGACGGCCAGATTTAATGTGCTCAGCTCTCCCAGTGCGCCCCTCTCACTCGCTTTGTAACGGAGCACACGCGCCGCGGTACACGGCTTTTCACTCGCCGTCTACGGCCGCCGGCGTGGCGGGAACACTGCGCGCAGCCTGCAGGAGTGAGCGATTCGCGAGCGCCGTGCCGCATTCCGTCGTGATCGCTGCACGGTTCTGCCCGCGCGCTCCGCGGCGTCAGTTGCGCTGTGCGCCACGCAACACAGAGTGGCGGCCGGCACCAACGGGCAGTAATTCGGGCACACGGGTCGGCAGACCCACTAAATACTGGGTGTCCACAATGAGACTCCAACATTTTAATATCCTATATCTTTCTCATTTGAGATGGTGGACCTGTGAATCCTGAAGGGGCAGACAGAGCAACTCAACAAGTTTGTGGTGTGCAAATTTGATACGCCAAGTGGCCGTAGTGGAGCTGCAATCAATTGTTTTGGCAAAATGGAGGATATGAAGGAGCGTGCACAAGTGGTCTGGTGGTATGCAGAGACAAAATCGCCGACCCAAGTGTAAAGAAACTTTCGTCGAGTTTACAACAAAGCGCCCCCGTCGTTCAAGACTATAAAGAAGTGGTATGATCAGTTTTTGGCAACTGGGAGTGTTGCGAAAGGGCATGGTGTTGGTAAGCCTGGGATCAGCGACCATGTGGAACAAGTGCGGCAGTCATTCGAACAACGTCCACAGAAGTCAGTGCGACAGGCAGCACGAGAACTTCGTATGAAACGTTCAACAGTGCACAAAGTGCTTCATCAGCGATTACGTTTGTACGCATATAAAGTGCAGGTATTGTAAGAAATCAAGCGTGATGATCGACCAAAGCGAGAGGAAGTTGCACGTGTCATGTTAGATCGCATTGCCGCGGACGCGACATTTTTATCACGCGTGATGTTTACTGACCAGGCAACCTTTCACGTGTCAGGGGCTCTCAATAGTCACAATGTGCGCTTGTGGGGGTCCGAAAATCCACATGCACCTAGGGAACATATGTGCGACAGTCCGAAAGTTAAATGTGTGGTGTGGTTTGAGGATAAATCGCTTTGTTGGGCCGTTTTTCTTTCAGGAGCCGACTGTGGATGGAGCCATCTACCTGGACATGTTGGAACAATTTGCCGTGCCACAGATAACAGACCTGCAGCCAAATGTGACGTTTCGACAGGACGGTACACCACCCCATTGGAGCCTTGATGTCCGAAAGTTTTTAAATGACTCATTCCCGCAACGATGGATTGGCCGTGGAGGTCCAATTCCTTGGCCGCGACGTTCGCCCGACATAACCCCCCTCGATTTTTTCTTGTGGGGTTATATGAAAGACCGGGTAACGCTACACCAGTAAAGGACCTGCAAGACTTGAAACGGAGCATAAGAATTGTCATCAACTCTGTCACAGAACAGATGCTTCGCAACGCATGGCACGAAATCGATTATAGACTTTATATTCTTCGCGCTACCCGTGGCGCCCATGTTCAAGTGTACTGAACCGTCCACCTATGAAAACTTGATGAGCTGCTGTATGATTTGCCTGTATTTGTTCGTCAATGAATTGTGTTTCCCCTCAGATTTTATGAGTTCAAATGTTGGAGTCTCATTGTGGACACCCTGTACAAAGCCTGACGCTATTCGATTTCGTGCTTCGCAAAAATTAATCGTGTATTTTCAAAGTATCTGTCGAGCTAGAAAAAGCGGTCGACCATGCAAAATTGTGCATGGTGTTCAAAATTCTCAAAAAAGTAGTGGTAAGCTATAGCGAAAAGGCCGTTCAGTAAGTAAAGGAACTCCGCCAATTTCGGTTGCAAAAATGTGGAATTCATTGTGTGGCGTCATGTTGTATTCCCGCTTCAGTCCCAATAATTTCATGAAGTTCCGATGTGGCGGTGCTTCAAAATGGCTTCTGTAACTGAGGTGCGTTCCAAGCAGAGAGCTTCCACTGAGTTGCTTTAAGCGCAAAATCACAACATCGCAGATATTCATGGGCGCTTGCAGAATGTTTACCGAGACCTAGCAGTGAACAAAAGCACCGTGAGCCGTTCAGCAAGGCGTCTGTCAACATCGCAACAATGTCGCGCAAAACCTATCCGATATCCCGCGTCCCGGTAGGCCACACACAGTTGTGACTCCTGCAATGTTGAAACGTGCGGACGCACTTGTGCGAGGTGATCCATGGATTACAATCAAAGATCTCGCTGAACAACTAGACGTTTCTGTTGGTAGTGCTAACACGCTTGTTCGCCAGTTGGCGTATTCAAAGGTGTGGGCCCGCTGCGTTCCTAGCCCAACAGAAGACCAAAAGAGCCACGAAGGACCTTCGTTCCAGAATTAATTACGAAGCCGACCGTGACAGTTCTTGTTAAACATTACCGCAGGTGGTGGAACATGCGTTTATCACTTCTAACCGGAAACATAACGGCAATTCATAGTGCCACCACACCATCTCTCCTTGGAAGAATAACTTCAAGGTAGCGCTCTCAGCCGGTAAAGCCACGGCGACGGTCTTCTGGGTCTCTGAAGGAGTTATTCTGGCTCATTTACTCCCTCATGAAGCAACGATAAACTCTGAAGTGCGCTGTTCTATCCTCAAGGTATTGGAGAAACGATTTCAGTGTGTTCGTCGTCACTGAAATTCAAACGAAGTTCTCCTTCTCGATAACAACGCGAAGCGTCATCGACGTCTGCGCATCCGAGAGGAGCTCATACAACTTTATTGGACTGTTCTTCTTCATCCACACTACAGTTTGGATCTCGCGCCTTCCGACTTTCATCTGTCCGAAGGATGCTCTCCGCAGCAAGCATTTCGTGGATGATGGGGAAGCTATTCATGCAGCAACACGTTGGCTCCGATCCGACCAGTGGCGTGGTACCATGCCACCATATAGGCCCTCTTAGTAAGATGGTGTAAGGCCGTCGCATTATACCGAGATTATGTTGGAAAATTGGGTTTTATAGCCAGAGTGGGGAATAATATCGTGTATTTGAATCCTTAATAAAACCAGCCTGTTTATCGAACAAAGAACAAAAGTGTTGCATTACTTATTGAATGCCCCTCATGCAATATGGCAATATGTATAACAGCCAAGAAGGAAAATAAGCACAGGAGACCAAGAATGAAATAGATTAAAAAGGGAATAATATAGGGCATCAACATATGGAAAACAGGAATAATGGAATGAAATCGAATTGAACCAGGTGACGCTGAAGAATTACATTAGGAAACGAGGCATTTAAAGTAGTAGATGAGTTTCGCTGTTTGGGCTGCAAAATAACTGATGATGGCCGAAATACAGGGTGATTCAAAAAGAATACCACTTTAAAAATGTGTATTTAATGAATGAAACATAATATAACCTTCTGTTATACATAATTACAAAGAGTATTCAAAAAGTTTTTTTTCACTCAAAAACAAGTTCAGAGATGTTCAATATGGCCCCCTCCAGACACTCGAGCAATATCAACCCGATACTCCAACTCGTTCCACACTCTCTGTAGCATATCAGGCGTAACAGTTTGGATAGCTACTGTTACTTCTCGTTTCAAATCATCAATGGTGGCTGGGAGAGGTGGCCGAAACACCATATCCTTAACATACCCCCATAAGAAAAATTCGCAGGGGGTAAGATCAGGGCTTCTTGGAGGCCAGTGATGAAGTGCTCTGTCACGGGCTGCCTGGCGGTGCTTGAACCAATTTCAGACGATAAGGTTTCATAACTAACCTTTTTCGTAGGACTCTCCATACAGTTGATTGTGGAATTTGCAGCTCTCTGCTAGCTCTGCGAGTCGATTTTCCTGGGCTGCGAACAAATGCTTGCTGGATGCGTGCTACATTTTCATCACTCGTTCTCGGCCGTCCAGAACTTTTCCCTTTGTACAAACACCCATTCTCTGTAAACCGTTTATACCAACGTTTAATACACATCTATCAGGAGGTTTAACACCATACTTCGTTCGAAATGCACGTTGAACAACTGTCGTCGATTCACTTCTGCCGTACTCAGTAACACAAAAAGCTTTCTGTTGAGCGGTCGCCATCTTAGCATCAACTGACGCTGACGCCTAGTCAACAGCGCCTCAAGCGAACAAATGTACAACTAAATGAAACTTTATAGCTCCCTTAATTCGCCTACAGATAGTGCTTAGCTCTGCCTTTTGTCGTTGCAGAGTTTTAAATTCCTAAAGTTGTGGTATTCTTTTTGAATCACCCTGTATAGAGGATATAAAATGTAGAGAAAACAAGGATGGAAATAAAGGAAATTTTCAGGAATGGGATTAAAATTCAGGGTGAAACTATAAGATTCGCTGATGACATTTCTGTTCTCAGTAAAAGTGGCGGGTTGCAGGACATGTTTAATAGTATGAACAGACTAATGAGCACACACTTTGGATGGAGAGTAAATCGAGGAAAGACGAATGTATTGAGTAGTAACAGAAGGGAGACTGGCGATAAAATGAATATCTAAATTAGGGAAGAAGCAGAAGACGAAGTGAAGGACTTTTTCTACCTTGGAAGCAAAATAAAACATGGTGTTTGAAGCAAGGAGGACATAAAAAAGCAGACTAACAGCCACAAAGAAGGTATACCTGGCGAAAAAAAGTCTCTAGAATAAAACATATGCCTTAATCTAATGAAGAAATATCTGTGAAGGCATGTTTGGAGTACAGCATTGTATGGATGTGACTCATTGACTGCACAAGGGGGGGGGGGGGGGGGCTTAAAGAGGAGAATCGAATAGTTCGAGATATAGTGCTGTAGAAGGATGTTGAGAAGTAGGTGGTCTGATCAGAAATGCGATTGTTTTCCACAGAATCAACGATGATAGGAATATGTGGAAAACATTAACAAGAAGAGACAGAATGATGGGACATCTGTTAAAACATGAGGGATTAACTCCTACGGTTCTACAGGGACTAGGGGAAGATACAGATTGGAATAATCCACCTAATAATTGAGGATATTGGGTGTAAGTGCTACTCTGAGGTGCTGGGGTTGGCACAGAAGAGATAGTTTGATGGGCGTTGTCAAACCAGATGACTGATGACCAGAAAAAATTCCAAAGTGACTTACCTCGAAGAAACGATATTTTTGAGAAAACTCGTATTTAGCATGTTCTGCATAATTTCAGTTCCTATGGTCTACAGCAGGTAACTCGCAAAGTGGGCCGTTATGGGTGAAGGGGGAGAATGTCTCTGTTATTGGGTGCCCAAAACATACTGCTTCAGTGTCAGCCTTGTTGCGTTTCGTTATTACCTTTTTATTGTCTCCAGTTTCTTTCATTTCTTTAATAAGAGAGAAATTTTAGTGAATTGTGCATGCAGATATTACATCCACACTGCAGATAAGAAACGGATGAGGAAACCTCACCACTGGTCATGTTTTACTTTAATAAAACGCATTTATATTTACTATTAAAAACAGTATTGATCACGATTTATTTATTAAGGTGACCGGTTTCGACCACTACTGTGGTCATCTTCAGACCATTGGGTAGGAACCTCTTTCTGCTTACATAAACACAGCAAGTATTATTGAATCACTGATACAGCAGCTCCTTATGCAGTGTACCCACAAACGAGGTATCAATGCAGTGAAGAGATCAGACGATATTATTTTTCTTTTTATTTATTTATTTATTTTTTGTAAGTCATCGTTCTTATGACTGGTTTGATGCGGCCCGCTACGAATTCCACTCCTGTGACAAACCTTTTGATCTCAGAGAAGTAATTGCAGCCTACGTCCTCAAGTGTTCGTTGTATATATTCCGATCTCCCCCTTCCTCTACTGTTTTTACCCTCCACCAAAGAGTAAGAGAGTGCTTGACAAGGCCGTTGGCAGTATGTGGGTGACTTCTTAAGCCGGA
This sequence comes from Schistocerca nitens, assembly GCF_023898315.1. Taxonomy (NCBI): domain Eukaryota; kingdom Metazoa; phylum Arthropoda; class Insecta; order Orthoptera; family Acrididae; genus Schistocerca; species Schistocerca nitens. The sequence goes on along the minus strand of NC_064614.1, from coordinate 1,156,722,804 downwards.
AGTCTTTGGCCGAAATTGCTGATAATTTCGTGTTTTAAATTTAAGTAGTGGCTATGTTCCAGCCCGAGACTGATAACATGTTGATTACTCGTAATGTAATCACTTCATTCGACTCTCTTCAAGTGAGCCACAGTTAAAATGTTGACATAACTGCATTCACGAAATTGATTTTGGTGCGTTGCGTACTATTCTGTTCGTCGACTCGCTGCCAGATTCCTGACGCTTGTATTCTCATCCGTGGACAGTACTTTCTGGCACATCGTTGTACGTTTATGTTCTAAACAGCATATTGGCATTAAAGACAAGCACAAAGTTTTCATATAATGTAAAAAATGAAACACAGCACTGGTTAGCTAGCTCGATTTAAGAAAGAGATGTTACAAAGACAAAAAATTAAAACACGTATTTCAGTCCGCACAAAGAGTAAATTGATTACAGCATTAAATTGGATTCAACAGTAAATAGCTGCATTCACATAAAGTGGCTTGTAAACTCATTCTCATAAAACGGCATAGCATAATATCGATTAACTTTCTTCCATTAACTTTGCATGGGGGCTTAATTATATTTGAATGCTAATAATTTTAATTTTTGCTCTAGTAGCTGTTTGTCCGATTACGAAGTCTCGTAAACGGTTGGCCCTGACTGTTATTATTACGCTATCTGACTGCATAGAACAACAACAAAGAATGAAATGGAAATTTTCATTAACACAATTAATTAATTAATTAAGTCCCCAGCAACTATAAAACCTACGAAACCAAAGCACAAGTATAACTGTTCTGTGTGTGGAAGTATGACTCAACGTACGCATCTGGCACGGTTCTTCTTCAATAACACAAGAATTTTTAAATAACATTTATACTGAATTAATTAAAGAAAATAGAAATACCATAATTACTCAAGAAAACCAGAATTGCACTCTAATACAAGAACACAAGCCAGATGCTTTGTTGACTGAACCTGTAATGACGCATTGTTTAAAACATGGAATTAATGAAAAATAAATCAAGTTTCGTTACCTTCATATATTGACCAAAATCACTCTAATCATTACAATATATCTCCACACCGACTCGCTATTACCACATCTCAACAAGAACTTTTCAGTATCACATCTCAGCAAGCACTCCCTACTAGCACATCTGAACACGAACTGACTACTACGAGTCCTGGACAAGCACTGCCCACTACGACAATAATCACTGCCCGTGGAGGCGGCGGAACAATGCTCTCTAGCGATCTCTGGCGCTGTGGCTCAGTGTAGCCACCTTTCATATGCCCTTCCTCCACGGCTAGAATTTGATGGTATTTTTGCCAGCATTGGTGGTGAAAATACCACCAAATTCGTCAAAAAAATACAGACAAAAATAAAAGATAATATTAATACGTAAATATCATATAACTAGATAAAATTTTGGCTTTGCACTGACCTTTCAATAACCTAATATATAAAATACAGTAAGCAATACAAATTCTTTCATACATGTGACTTTACATAACAGTTTACACAAGTATTATGTGGTTAAACAGTTCAATCAATAGCGTCAGCAATGACGAATATGTGCAGGTAAGAGTCTCATAACTTTTCACAAACAGTAATACACAAAAAATCAGTTTATACAAATATTCACATAAACGCTTTCCATAGCCCAAGAATAAGCAGTTGACAGTTCCAGCAGTAGCACCCAGCAATGGTCAACAGGTGCTGACACCAACAAGTGACATCATCTCAGTAGAAGCAGTCCATCAGTGGCACCCAGTAATGTTGAGCAGGTGCAGACATCAACAGGTGACATCTTTTCAGTAGAAGCAGTCCATCAGTGGCACCCAGCAATGTTGAGTAGGTGCAGACACCAACAAGTAACACCATTTCAGTAGAATCAGTCCATAAGTTTCACCAGCAATGTTGATCAGGTGCACACAGCAACAGGTGACTTCATTTCAGTAGAAGCAATCCATCAGTGGCACCCAGCAATGTTGAGCAGGTGCAGACATCAACAGGTGACATCTTTTCAGTAGAAGCAGTCCATCAGTGGCACCCAGCAATGTTGAGTAGGTGCAGACACCAACAAGTAACACCATTTCAGTAGAATCAGTCCATTAGTGGCACCAGCAATGTTGATCAGGTGCACACAGCAACAGGTGACTTCATTTCAGTAGAAGCAATCCATCAGTGGCACCCAGCAATGTTGAGCAGGTGCAGACATCAACAGGTGACATCTTTTCAGTAGAAGCAGTCCATCAGTGGCACCCAGCAATGTTGAGTAGGTGCAGACACCAACAAGTAACACCATTTCAGTAGAATCAGTCCATAAGTTTCACCAGCAATGTTGATCAGGTGCACACAGCAACAGGTGACTTCATTTCAGTAGAAGCAATCCATCAGTGGCACCCAGCAATGTTGAGCAGGTGCAGACATCAACAGGTGACATCTTTTCAGTAGAAGCAGTCCATCAGTGGCACCCAGCAATGTTGAGTAGGTGCAGACACCAACAAGTAACACCATTTCAGTAGAATCAGTCCATTAGTGGCACCAGCAATGTTGATCAGGTGCACACAGCAACAGGTGACATCTTTTCAGTAGAAGCAGTCCATCAGTGGCACCCAGCAATGTTGAGTAGGTGCAGACACCAACAAGTAACACCATTTCAGTAGAAGCAGTCCATTAGTGGCACCAGCAATGTTGAGCAGGTGCAGACATCAACAGGTGACATCTTTTCAGTAGAAGCAGTCCATCAGTGGCACCAGCAATGTTGAACAGGTGCAGACATCAACAAGTAACACCATTTCAGTAGAAGCAGTCCATCAGTGGTACCCAGCAATGTTGAGCAGGTACACACAGCAACAAGTCACATTTCTCAGCAGAAGCAGTTCCATAAAATTCAGTATCACTGATCACACTGTTCATCAGAGTTTATAAGCAGAAATTAAACATGTCCTAGTGGCACCAATCATGTAGGAAAGGTACAAGTAACAGTCCATAATTTTTACAATCACTGATCACACAGTTCATCAGCAGAAATTAAACATGACTAAATGTCACACATCATGTTGAAAAGTGCAGCACCATCACTAATCACACAGTTCAGGCATGAACAATAGTTTGAATACACATACAATGCTTTTACATTAAACATACAAATCATAACAAACACACAAATGATATCAGATAATTGTCCTATTAACTATTACAATACACAAATACCAGTAAACCTATAACATTTATGGGTGTCAGTGCAAGCCACTACCAACAAATAAAATAATATTTAGGAGATAGGTGGGTAGGATTAGAAAAGGAAAACACACAAAACACATCCACTCATCTTTCATCCACATTAAGTACTACTGTGTAATTGAATAGTGTTAACTGTGTAAATGTAACTCTGTCCAAGATTTGATGTTCATCATGTGTACCAAGTACTAGTGGCAGCAATGTATAACAGTCAATAATAGTTAAGTCAACGTCATAGTCATCATGTCAAGACCAATGTTTGCCAAGCCAGATCAAAATGTACGGTTGCTGAACAACTGTCAGTGTACCAAGATATGCAAATGCTTCCTCTCTCAAAAAAGTATATACTGCTTAGTGATTTGACAAAGTGTGTGTGTAGACAATCTTCCTTCCACTTTAGTGTTCTAGTCTATCTTCATCCTCCTTGTTCCATATAGACCAACAAAAACAATATGCTCCTCATTTACTTTACCTCTTATTCACCAAAACTCCAATAATCATCATCATCACTTAATCTTAATACTTCAATAATACCTCTCCAATACGTCGATCATCAATATCATTTACCTTACCTCTTGTCCACGAAAACTCCAATAATCATCACTTAATCTTAATACTTCAATAATACCTCTTCACTACGTCGATATACACTCCTGGAAATTGAAATAAGAACACCGTGAATTCATTGTCCCAGGAAGGGGAAACTTTATTGACACATTCCTGGGGTCAGATACATCACATGATCACACTGACAGAACCACAGGCACATAGACACAGGCAACAGAGCATGCACAATGTCGGCACTAGTACAGTGTATATCCACCGTTCGCAGCAATGCAGGCTGCTATTCTCCCATGGAGACGATCGTAGAGATGCTGGATGTAGTCCTGTGGAACGGCTTGCCATGCCATTTCCACCTGGCGCCTCAGTTGGACCAGCGTTCGTGCTGGACGTGCAGACCGCGTGAGACGACGCTTCATCCAGTCCCAAACATGCTCAATGGGGGACAGATCCGGAGATCTTGCTGGCCAGGGTAGTTGACTTACACCTTCTAGAGCACGTTGGGTGGCACGGGATACATGCGGACGTGCATTGTCCTGTTGGAACAGCGAGTTCCCTTGCCGGTCTAGGAATGGTAGAACGATGGGTTCGATGACGGTTTGGATGTACCGTGCACTATTCAGTGTCCCCTCGACGATCACCAGTGGTGTACGGCCAGTGTAGGAGATCGCTCCCCACACCATGATGCCGGGTGTTGGCCCTGTGTGCCTCGGTCGTATGCAGTCCTGATTGTGGCGCTCACCTGCACGGCGCCAAACACGCATACGACCATCATTGGCACCAAGGCAGAAGCGACTCTCATCGCTGAAGACGACACGTCTCCATTCGTCCCTCCATTCACGCCTGTCGCGACAGCACTGGAGGCGGGCTGTACGATGTTGGGGCGTGAGCGGAAGACGGCCTAACGGTGTGCGGGACCGTAGCCCAGCTTCATGGAGACGGTTGCGAATGGTCCTCGCCTCGCCGATACCCCAGGAGCAACAGTGTCCCTAATTTGCTGGGAAGTGGCGGTGCGGTCCCCTACGGCACTGCGTAGGATCCTACGGTCTTGGCGTGCATCCGTGCGTCGCTGCGGTCCGGTCCCGGGTCGACGGGCACGTGCACCTTCCGCCGACCACTGGCGACAACATCGATGTACTGTGGAGACCTCACGCCCCACGTGTTGAGCAATTCGGCGGTACGTCCACCCGGCCTCCCGCATGCCCACTATACGCCCTCGCTCAAAGTCCGTCAACTGCACATACGGTTCACGTCCACGCTGTCGCGGCATGCTACCAGTGTTAAAGACTGCGATGGAGCTCCGTATGCCACGGCAAACTGGCTGACACTGACGGCGGCGGTGCACAAATGCTGCGCAGCTAGCGCCATTCGACGGCCAACACCGCGGTTCCTGGTGTGTCCGCTGTGCCGTGCGTGTGATCATTGCTTGTACAGCCCTCTCGCAGTGTCCGGAGCAAGTATGGTGGGTCTGACACACCGGTGTCAATGTGTTCTTTTTTCCATTTCCAGGAGTGTATATAAACCTCAGCACCAATATCATTTCACTTCCATAACAACTCTTTCCTCTAGTCAGTCTCCTCGAACAAGTACAGACAAAATCCTAGTGCAACTTCAATTCATCATCCCATACAATCCGAAGACACAGTGTCCACACACAACCTCTGTGTAATCCATCTGACCCAAATTTTCTACTCATTATAAATTATAAGATACATTTTGGTTCCTTGTCCATCATTAAATAAAAGAAATGCATACATGACCTCTAACAGACTTTAGTTCGAATAACTCTCAGTAATTAAGTGCGATTACGGAGTGTGACTGATCATAATATTTCACAGTGTGTACACCACTTCAAGAATCATAGCAGAAGCAAACATGTGGAGTATTTTTTGTGTCAAGTGTCACTTCCTATTTCAATTGCTCACAAAAATGCAGTGTAATACTGTCAATGGTCTAAACCTAGTTTTGGTCTGTCATGTCGTTAGCTTCCTTCCTATTAGCATAAATTTATACAGCTTCCATAAAACCTCAGCTCATGTGACTTCTATGACTTTCTTGTACTAATGTCGTTCGTCGAATTACTGCAGTTCATTTTCTTATCTTAAAAATATAAGGCACTGAGCGTAAGCAAAACAAGCAATAGCGAGTAAATATACCAGTAGAGAACAGAATGTCAACAAGTGGATGCAGCACAATTCTTACAACGAGGCTCTGCCAAGCGAACAATCTATAATTAATACAATAGTGTGACCTAAACTCTATGTACGTACACAGTATATCAGCATTTCTATATTCTAAATTGAAGAGTAGTTATGACAACAAAACAGAAACGTGTAAATATGCAATCCATACGCACAGCAGCAAACATGCCTTACACAATAAACAGGTCATTAGCATCACATCGACATAAGCAAATAAATGTTCATATGTAATCTTAATAAGTACCCATGAAGGCGCAAGCAGATAAATCACAATGTATAACTTACATATCTAACCACATCAGCACAATTAATCAGGTGACAATTATAATTTAAATAAATAAGCACAGCAGGCACATAATAGAAAAATATGACATCAGTGAAAAAGCATAGCAGCCAAGCGATGCATAATATATACAAATAACAACCCTGTTCATTAATTAATCATTGTGAAAATCAGTTAATATGCGTAAGCACGTCGCTTCACTAGTAAATTCATAGAACATGAAATTAGCACAAAGTATGAATCACGTAATCGCAAGCAGCAAATTACGTCTAAAGTACGTACCTAAGTGGAATTATGTTACCTGAAAAATAAACTCAATTAATAGTTACCCTTTTTAATTTATTACTTTTTTTTTTTTTTTCGAAATTCCATTCTTCCTGAAATTTTCTCGATAGCAAGTCGTCTTAACGTCGAACACGCACCGAATTTACCTGAAGGTCTTAAATATTTTACACAACCGTATCCTGAAAAATACTGAACGTTAATAACATAATTTTTGAAATCACCATAGCTTTATACAGAATTTAGTCGGAGAAATTAAACTGTGTATTTGTTTACGGCTGTCAGTGCATTCGCACTGAGCGCTCGATCAGCTGTAGGCGCGTGACGTAGGAAGTGATTGTTTGCGGTCAACGACTGCCTTGTTCGGCGCGCAGACTGACTGTTGCTTTGAGTATGTGCCGCCGCCAAAACACAGCGCGGTATCCTTGTACTCTCTCCATGTTTACGTAAACTGTTGGTTTCTCACAAGTATGTCATTCCACAAAAATTTTTACGTTAGATATATGATGTATTCCCTTAGAGCGTCGAGATTTAAGAGTTTCTACTTCAACAGTGTTATCATGAATGATTTTGCGAACCCTATATGGACCGTTATAAAGCAGAAAAAATTTGCGACACAAGCCTTTTCCTTTGTGAGATAAACGATGGGACTTAATACCTTTTGACCAACTGACAAAATTTTTAAACGACCAGGACGTTTAGCTGATTTCTCTCTTCTTGCAGCCGCAGACGCAATATTTCGTAGAGCCAGGTTGACAACTTCAGAATGCCGCAGTTTCCGTGAAGGCGGAAAAGGAACGATTTCAGAAATGCGATTTGTTGGTACTTTATTTTTTAATATCAATAGAGGCGGTAAAGAAGTTGAGTCATTAGGAAGTTCATTCAGAATGTTTTGAAAAATATGAAGATACTGATCCCAAGTTCTGTGATTCTGATGACAATAAAGACGGCACAATTTATTGATTTCCTTCATCCATCTCTCTGAAGCATTAGATTGAGGGTGAAAAAGTGAAATAAAAATTGGTTTAATCTTACGACGCCGTAGAGTACGAAGCCAAATTTTAGAGCGAAACTGTGATCCATTATCTGATATAACCTTATCAACATGACCAACTTCTTTAAGAAAATGTTTGATGAAAGCATTAGATACTGAACGAGCTGTTGCTTTGCGTAAAGGTGTAAAACACACATATTTTGATGTCAATTCCACTGCTACGAAAATGTACGCAAAACCATTAGTAGAACGAACCACTGGACCGAACAAATCGACTGCAGCCATGTCCTTTAATTTCGCTGGAATGATAGGAAACAACGGTGCTCTGTGAGAAACCGTTGGCGGCTTAGCCTTTTGACATAATTTGCATTTGGCAAGAACAGATCGAATACGTTTTTCCATATTACTGAAGTAACAATTTTCTCGTAATTTATGAAAGCATTTTCTGGGACCAAAATGCGCATAACTGAAATGTGTGTACCAAATCAATTTATTGACCCACTCATCAGGAATACAAACTAACCAAACAGAGTTGTCGACCGATTTTCGTTTGAAAAGAATGTCATTGCGAACTAAATAATGCTGTCTAATCGCTACGCTTTCCTTTCTCCTCCACTTCTCCTTAATGTCCTCCCAGATTGGATCCTTATTTTGCTCCTTAGCGATGTCCTGGAGCGAAGACGAAATAAAGTTCTCAAACGCAACACCTTGCATGTACATCAAACAATAATGGTTTTCTTTGCAGTCCTCTTCAGCACTTTGTTTCAAACCCATAGGTGCACGTGATAAAGCATCAGCAACAATATTTGAAGATCCCTGTATGTAAACAATACTAAAATCAAATTCCTGTAGGTACAACGCCCATCGTGACAATCTGCCATAAGTTAATTTTGTCGACATAAGAAATTCCAAAGCTCGATGATCAGTGTAAACCTTAGTATGTCTACCGAACAAAAATGTGCGAAATTTTGTGAAAGCCCAAACAACAGCCAAAGCTTCAAGTTCCGTAATCGAATAATTCTTTTCGGATTTAGAGAGAACACGACTTCCAAATGCAATAGTCTTCTGTACTACAACGCCGTTTTCTTCTATCTCTTGAAATAAATGTGCACCTAGGCCTTTGTATGATGAGTCCGTCGCCAAACAAAAATCTTTAGATAAATCCGGATGTGAAAGAAGTGGAGCAGCAACTAAAGCATCACGAAGTTGTTCAAATTCTGACTGAGCTTCCTCATCCCAACACCAATTAGAATTTTTTCCAGATAGTTCACATAAACGAGGTGTGGCCAAATTGTCCAATCTAACAAAGCGTCTAAGAAAATTACACACACCAAGGAAACTACGAACATCACGTTTTGTGGTAGGAACAGCATAATTACGAATAGCGTCTAGTTTCTCTGGATCAGGGAGAATACCTTCTGTAGAAATAATGTGACCGAGAAATTTCACCTGTGAACGACCAAATTCAGATTTTTCCAAGTTCACTGTCATGCCAACTCGTGCAAAAATACGTAATAATGAATCCAAAATTTTGTTGTGCTCATTCCAAGAACGTTTAGCAATAAGAATATCGTCAACATATGAAGTAATATTGTCACGAAGATAAACAGGTAAAATTTCATTTAAACTACGAATGAATGCTGCAGAAGATACAGTAAGTCCAAACGGTAATTTCCGAAACTGGTAACAGTTACCAAAGGCTAAAAAGGCAGTACATTTTCTACAATCAGGGTGGAGTTCTATTTGCCAAAAACTTGCGCGCATATCAATCGTGGATAAAACTTTAATTCCATGGAAATGTTGAAGAAGTTCATCTAAATTTTGTGGACGGTCAGTTTCAGGAATAATAATATTATTTATCTGTCTGGAATCCAGAACCAAACGAATTGACCCATCCTTTTTAAGAACAACGTGTAATGGGCTGGTATAAGGGCTGACTGCTGGCTCAATAATGCCCTGATCTAACATGTATTGAAGTTCATTCTTAACCTTGTCTCTGTAAGCCAAAGGAATAGCGTACGTTTTCCCACGAAATGGTGTGTGTTCTTTTACTTTAAATAAATATTGTAAGCCTTGTATAGTTCCTGTGTGATGACTAAACACTGTAGCATGTGAAGTCAAAATATGGTGCAGCTCTTCTCTTGCAACGTCATCTGGCACTTCAGCTTTTTTAACCTTTTCATTAATTAATTCTTCGCTATTAATTATATCCTCCATCGCGTCCCTGTCTCTATTGTCATTGTCATGAATAAACACACTGTCGTCATAATGCTCAACGAAAACATCAGAAGTAAGAAACCTTAAACATTTTGTATCTGATTCAGATCTTGCTAAACACTCGAAAAATTTCAACCATTTCGGCATTCCGGCAACAGTCAAATTCACACTTCCTTCTTTAAAGTTCAAAATTGCCTTATGTGTGTTAAGAAACTCCATACCTAATATAATCTGTGTACTGAGTAATGGAACAATAATAAAATTAGCAGACAATTCGTATCCTTGACAAATGAAATTTAGGTTGGTCTGTTGTTTAACTTCCACACCTTTTCCAGAAATCGCTCCTCGAATTGTAGTTTTAGAAATAGGTAACACAGGACAGGCAATAGTTCTTTCACATATACGAAAAACTGATTCACTAATGACGTTCAGTGGGCTCCCAGAATCTAAAACTGCAGTGAACTTATTCTTACCCACACATACTTCAATAACAGGATGTAAAAATGCGTCTACATTATTTTCCTTTTCGCCTAGCAAAATGTCTCTCATATCTTCCAGGCGTACGTAGTGTAAAGTTGTAGTGTCATTACTTTCTGAACCGTCTATATTGCTGCCAGAAGCCGAAGCTGCTAGTCATTGTCGATTGTTTGCGTCACGTCTTTGATTATTCCCGACATTTCGCGGATCAATTTCTACTATTTCCACTTGTCTCTCTGAATTTCTGTCACGCGGAGGATGCCAATTAGGTCCTTCCTGTCTGTTAGATGCAAATTCTTGGTTGTGTCTGTTATTAAAATTTCTGTTTTCCTGTCTGTCTGCATAACTACTTCTTGTATAATTTCGACTGTCACTTCTGAAATTATTGTTGTATCTACTACCCTGGTTATTTCTGTAGTAAGAGTTTCTATTATTGTATGAATAATTTCTGTCTTGATGATACCGATTACTGTTTCCGTATGATTGATCATTCCGGTACGAATTACCGTTATTATAATTGTCTGTGTAATCTCTGTTAGAACGTCTGTTATTGTCATAAGGCTGGTATCTATTGTCCTGTCTGTTACGTCTGTCATTCTCAAAATTACCCATATAACGCCCGTTCCGATCACTATCCCTTTTCTCTGACAATCTATCGTAATTACTGTTACTGAAAAAGTTACAAGAAGTCCCGTCGTCGTTGTCATACTCAAGTTCTTGTAACAAAGTCTTAAAAGTCTCAATGTCGTCTTTACATCTTCCAGCTAAAGCAATTTGTCTTATGGATTGTGGCAGCTTAGTTAAACAAATGCGAATTAATTCAGTCGGGCTATAAGGGTTGGACAGGAACTGATTCTTTCGAATCATGTCTTCAAAATATTCCGCTGGCGTGCGGAACTCAGACTGTTTGAAATTACGCTGCATGATAAGACTGTGTTTGACTCTGTCTTGCGTGTTTTCGGACCAATATGCCGATAGAAATGCATGATAAAAATCATTCAGATTATTACAATCTATAATGAGTGCGCGCATCCGCGTCGCCGGTTCGTTTTCTAAATATCCACACATAAATTCCAGTTTGTGACTTAGTGGCCAATTTGGTGGAAGTGCGTACATAAATTGATCTAACCATGCACATGGATGTATGTCATTCTTAGAATTGCGGAAGATCTTAAATTTCCGAACAGTCAAAAAGTGTTTATAGTCAAAGTTTTCGCCTCGTGGCGAAAAGACCTACCGCGTCTGTTCCAGTCCGAATGTCGATTATTGTCAAGTTCACGCGCCTGGCGCTCTCTTGTTGCTTCTCGTAAATGAAATAAATTACTTTCTTCAAACCCATCTGCTATCTGTGATTCTAAATTTCTTCTACTGTCTTTTCCTACAATTTCGCCTTCGATTTGTTTAACTTGATTTCGTAATGCTTCAACTTCCCTTTTGACGCGTTCATTAAATTTTCCCTGATTTTCAACATGCTTATTTATGTTCTGGTACTCTTCGGTTTCTGCAAATGGCAATGGAGCTGTATCATCTGAATCTCTGTCCCCATTTAAACTAAGACTTGTCAATTTATCTGAAATCTCCTCAACTCTTTCCGATAAGTCACCTATTTTTTCTTTCTGTTTATTTACGTCTTCCGTAAGTGTCGCGACTCGGGTTTCAGTGTTGACACATTTGGTAGTTAACTGTTCGTATTGTTGTGTTAGGTTATTTAATCTGTCATTTGGTACGGATTCCTCGATTCTCTCAAATATTTGTTCCTTATCGTGTGCACGTTGTAAATTTAACTCTGAAAATTTCTGTACTATCACGCGATCTCTTTCTTCCTGTTCTCTATCCTGTTCCCTTTGTCTAATCTCTACTGCAATTAATCTATTATTGTGAGAATTCAAAATCGGTTGTACTTCTTCTCTGATTTCTTTCTTTAATTCATCTTTCATATTTTTGAAACATGTCCCTATTCGTGAGTCTAACCGTGTTTCCATTGTCCCCATCTGTGTTTTTAATTCAGATCTGAACTGTGTTTCCATTGTTCCCATACCAGTTTTTAATTCAGATCCCAAAGTTCCCATCTCGGTTTTGATTGTTCCTATTTGTGATCCCAGTGAGTCTAACCGTGTTTCCATTGTTTCCCTATCTGTTTTTAATTCAGATCGTAACTGTGATCCCATTGTTTCCCTATCTGTTTTCAATTCAGATCGTAACTGTGATCCCAAATTTAATATTGCACCCAACAACTGCTCCATAATAGCCGGTTCGAAATTCTTTTCGCCCCTAACATTTCCCGTGAAACCAACTTCTTTCGTCATGGCTGTAAAGCTATCTGTGTTCGATACTATTTCAGAATCTTCTATCGTTAATCTCGTATTCTGTGAATTTTCTGATTGAGAAAAATTTTGAAATGGTTCCGGACTATTTTCCCGACTTATTAAATTGTTTTCCACTTCATTATTCATGATACTGTTTTCCTCTGTTGGCGAGTTCGCCATGTTAACAATTTCGTCATTCTCACTATCCATCATTTTTGCCTTTATCATCGATCGCGTAATCATTTACAAAACATACAAAACTCGTCACTATATGAAAATTACACACAATGACACTTTATCTCCAACAATACCATTCACACGAAATGTTTCCCTCAAACACGATTAATCGAACAATTGAAATAATTGCACTAAGTTGTCAAACGCGTATACAAGACAACAAAATTAAATTCTGAAAAAAATACCATTATAAGAATGACAATTACCAAATCTACACATGCAAAACAGACTATAATTACTAAACTACAAATTGCTACAACAATGCTACTGTCTACTATTTTTACAATCAGAAGATTCCAAGGGACGATCCGAAGCAGTGGTCGCCACGTGCATGGGGGCTTAATTATTTTTGAATGCTACTAATTTTAATTTTTGCTCTAGGAGCTGTTTGTCCGATTACGAAGTCTCGTAAACGGTTGGCCCTGACTGTTATTATTACGCTATCTGACTGCATAGAACAACAACAAAGAATGAAATGGAAATTTTCATTAACACAATTAATTAATTAATTAAGTCCCCAGCAACTATAACACCTACGAAACCAAAGCACAAGTATAACTGTTCTGTGTGTGGAAGTATGACTCAACGTACGCATCTGGCACGGTTCTTCTTCAATAACACAAGAATTTTTAAATAACATTTATACTGAATTAATTAAAGAAAATAGAAATACCATAATTACTCAAGAAAACCAGAATTGCACTCTAATACAAGAACACAAGCCAGATGCTTTGTTGACTGAACCTGTAATGACGCATTGTTTAAAACATGGAATTAATGAAAAATAAATCAAGTTTCGTTACCTTCATATATTGACCAAAATCACTCTAATCATTACAATATATCTCCACACCGACTCGCTATTACCACATCTCAACAAGAACTTTTCAGTATCACATCTCAGCAAGCACTCCCTACTAGCACATCTGAACACGAACTGACTACTACGAGTCCTGGACAAGCACTGCCCACTACGACAATAATCACTGCCCGTGGAGGCGGCGGAACAATGCTCTCTAGCGATCTCTGGCGCTGTGGCTCAGTGTAGCCACCTTTCAACTTCCTTAAATGCGGTTGGCATTATTGGTCTCCACAAAGGTCGTACCTATACTGCAAAAGGTAGCGCAGTAGATTTTTATAATATCCGAAGAGCACGTTCAAAGCATGCAACTCAACACCGTCACCAATGATTACAGTTCACTCTATATTTTTCGAATTTTCTATATCAGAAAAGCTTCGTCTATTAGGCTGTTGGGTTGAAGCTTATGCTGATAATAGTCTACCATTCTGCGTGGTGTCTGTTTGTTCTATATCGTGTCTCCCTACCACTTTCGCGCAACGACGCTCTGAGCGTGTTTTTTAGGGAATTGACTAGTTTGAACCTGGGGCCTGTTGCTGGTAAGGAGACGCCAGACCACACATGACATGTAGAGTTCAGAAGAGTTCAGTGAGACTAGCGATGATATAACCAAATACTTAATGATTTCAGCGTCAGCTCCACTGCACTCCCTGTAAAAGAATCTTAATACTAACTAAATTTAGTGGAAGGGGTTCAAGGCTTTCCTATTTTTAGTTAACTGGTAAAATAACGTCGAAAAAGCAGTTAAGTTTACCATTGGAAATTTTATTCTACTCACAAAACATTGTTTATAAATTGCACTATTGATAAAAGAAAATGTTTTAATACAGGATGGTAAAAACCAACTGCGTTCAACAAAAATGTGAACGAATATTCCCTGAATGGGTTTCCAAGTTCTACAATGGACCTATGCCATATCACATCTATAATCTAGGTGTAAATTAAGTTTCACAAAAGAGAAAACTATCAAAGTGGTCTACAGTGACCTAAATTATCTTTAATTACTTATCTAACTTGTTGTAAATTACAGTGGCTTATGTGGCTTCTCAATAATTATATAACAGAAAAATCATCGCGTTTCAGATTTTAACTTACGTAGCAAATGTGAATACCATGAGATTTAATTGACGATCGACACTAGTATTACGTAAAAAGGGGATGTAACAGGTGAGACTTCTGCAGTTCTGAGTGAAGCCTTATGCGCTCAAAAATGCGGCATCGCGTGCGTTCATTACCTGGTCGGTGTTCGTCACGGCTGGCGCAGCTCCCTACAGCTCGCCGTCTCGGAAGCAGCTCTCTCGTAACTTCTCCTTACTACAATTTACCGAAGTAGGTTTAAAAAACCTATCTGGCTGTGTTTTCATCTGACCGATCAGGGTCTCAATGTTAACCTTAAGCTCCGCCTACAAAAATTCTGTCTATCCAATGAGAAACGTTATACTTTTCGTGGTGGGGCAATGTTTTTAAAGTTTGCAACGTAACAGAGACGCGAAAAAGTCTCACGTTAAAACTTGCAGCTGGGGTGATCCTTTTTGTGTTATCGTAAGATCTATACTGTTCTTCTGGAGGGCTCTAGCTTTTAACATGGTCCTGACGTAACAGAGACGAGAAAAAGTCTCACGCTAAAACTTGCGTCTGGGGTGGTCCTAGCGGTTAGCTGGCGACGTGGGTGTCCGTCCCTTATCGTAGGGCCTTCTCGCTTAATACGGTTCTGCTCTCGGCTTCTGTTCTCGTTTCTCCCCTCGGAACTGCATCTTTCTCACGGTGGGAGGCTATGACATGCATTTAGGCATTCTTGTGTTAGTCTGTGGTATTCCATTTGCTCACTCGTTACTCGTATTGCTTTGGTTAATTTAATGCCACGATTTATTCGGAGCTATGTGATATACTACTGGATTTGCTTATCATGTCAGGGTTTTCATGGAAGGTGTTGGATTTGCCTGACACCTTACAATAGTTAAACAAAACATGAAGAATTCGGCGTTTTTATCGCTGGTATTTCACTCTATCGCAACGTCCGTCATTGTGTTCACAAGCAAGAGCAGATTTCCACCATCACTCGGATTTTACTTTTACTGTAATGGATTGCGTCTTCTGTTTCTGGTCTATCGGCTTGATATTACCGGCATTTCTTTAGTATGTGTATTTCATGTGGTTAAATAGTGTATCTGTAATGGATCTCCAATGTTTCTATAATTTCCTCAGAACGGAACTGTGTGTTCTTTGCTTACTGATATCCTTAGTAATTTTCCACTTACGCAACTTCGTGCTGACGGAGACTTACGCTTTTTAAGTGCGTGGCTTACGGTCCGCGTTCAGTTAAGAAGTACGAGGTGGTCAGGGGCAGCGGCCCATAAGAAACAGGACCCAGAGGGCGCTGCCATTCATACACGTAAACTGAGCTCTTCCACTGGATGGGGTTAGTAGAGACCTTCACGAAACAACTGTGCAGACATCGTCAGTGTGTAGGTGGTGGTGGTGGTGGTGGTGGTGGTGGTGGTGGTGGTTAGTGTTTAACGTCCCGTCGACAACGAGGTCATTAGAGACGGAGCGCAATCTCGGGTTAGGGAAGGATTGGGAAGGAAATCGGCCGTGCCCTTTCAAAGGAACCATCCCGGCATTTGCCTGAAACGATTTAGGGAAATCACGGAAAACCTAAATCAGGATGGCTGGAGACGGGATTGAACCGTCAGTGTGTAGGTGAACGTGTGAGAGTAGTGTTCTCTGACTGTTGCGTAGTCATTACGACTATTTTAAAAGAACAAAGAGTGTGCGAGGTGCCGGGGCTAGCAGTGTATTTATCACTAAGTTCTACTAGAATCCACATATGTAAAACATGCTCTAAGCCCCCCCTACTCTAACTCCGACTGTTGCTGTTGCACAAGGATAAAAGAAATACGCGAACTGACTCTAATCAACCCTGCTAGTGGAGTAGAAGAGAGTTTGGCACCTGCAATAATTTAATTTTATAAATAAGTTAAATAAACAAAGGTTTCATTAGCATAGTGAGGAATGATAGGGTTGCTCTATCGATTAACAGAATGAAAGTTCTGTCCAAAATAACAATATGATTTATTAAGACTAAACACTGAATAGTAAAAGAAACACAGGAAATATAATACATCAAATTGGCTAAAATTGGAGATTCATACAAACACTATAAAGGTGAAGTTGTCCCTAACTTAGATCGTGAGGTTTAAGACGAAGTGGTATGTGGAGCCAATTCCTTTCCACTCAAATCTCAAGAGAGACGCACAGCTAACCCAACAGTAATTGCTGCTACTCGAAACAGAACTAAGTTAGAAAAGGATGAACAGGCGCGCTCTGCTGAGCTCTGATTGTCACCTAGGAAAATCCCTATCTGCCGGTGCTGCGGACGTACATTACCAAACGGTCTTCTTATCTCCCAGAACACGATCTGGCGTACCGCAGGCGAGGGCTGGTTGCTTCGACGTCCTCGACCGAAAGGCGACCGCCGACTCCTAGAGCACCCGTACAGGCCGAACACCGAACATTCCCGCCCCCACGACAGTGGCCGTGGTTACGTTCCAATCAGCAACTCGAAAACCGGCGGAAAGTCCACTCCATTGCCGGAGCACTACCATTCCACCAATGGAGATTCTTGGCGCCAATTTCTGTGCTGATTTTGCAGAAAGTGCGGGAATTTTCCCGCCACAACTGCGTGGGTACACAAGTCATTCCCACGCCTCGCTGGTAGCCCGCCAGAAAGTGTTTTCGCAAAGTTTCTCCGAAGTAACGGAACCACTAGCTCAGCCGCTACTTCACACCCCAGCGGGCGTGTCTCTTGACAATGTCGGCGTCTGCAAAGCATTCACTCGACTGCCTCACACACGTCAGCTTAACTCTCTCCAGTTCCACAGAGCCCGCCTGTCACCGGACCACCCGGGTGACGAGAGACGCTGCGTGGGAAGTCCGCGTGTTAAGGAAAAGCAAACCTTCCACCGCATGCAACTAGAGGGGAGAATCGTAAGATAGAAATATGAGAGGGGGCTCATGCCACCTCTCAAGTGTGTGTGAAATTTTGTTCCTGATTAAGAAATCGGCAACGGAGACTCACCAACGCTTCAAGAGGCTTTCCAGGAGAATACTGTTCGTTGAACACTGGTTTGGGCTCTTTCAAGGTTGTTGTAGTTCAACTTCGTTCTGGGCGCCTTGCAACATTTCTAACCGAGGAAATCATTGAAAAAATCCGACAAGAAATGAAAGAGAATCGTCAGTGCGGAACTAAGTCGAACGCCTTTCGAAAGTCGAATTTAAGCAGAGAGAGGCGTGAGTTGGAGCTCGTGCCAGCGGATTTTGTGTGAGGATTTGCACACGAGACGCGTTCGCGAAAAATGTGCTCCGCGCATTCGGAAACGCCCGGAACTTCGACGGTCAGGTGACCGGTTCATTCATCACGACATCGCCCGTTCACACGCGGCACGAGTGAGCCACTATTTGGCGCCACAAGATGGTCTCTCTTTCCCCACCTTCCTTACTCGCAAGCCCTAGCCCCATGAGAATTTTACCTATCCCTGAGAATGAAGAAAAACGAAGCACTAACAGGAGACTGTTATGATGAAGTGGAGGCGGTATAAACAGCTCCAGAAAGGGCACTGGACGGTATCAAAATTCATGCTTCAGACAGTGGGAAAAAAAGACTTGACAAGTGCGTCACATCTAATGGAGAATATTTTGAAGGTGACTGAAGGAATTTTGTAAAATGGGTAATGAAAAATATTTTCACAACAAAATCTTCTTTTTTTTTTTTTTTTTTTCCTCGGACATCTTGGCGCAGCTAAGATCGGCATGTTTTGTTCTTAACCGTTTGGAGATGGCGGGGAATAATGTATGGACTCTTGGTCCTTTATCAATGATTTCTCATTCGCCTTGCTATCAACTTAGAGGCAGCGGCAACGGCCACGGACAGCAACGCGACAGGGCATCGCGTGCAGCGCCGGCCCCTGGGTTGGATCGCAGTCCGGTCTTATGTCACAGCGTGGCCGGCTGAGGGAGTTGGTCGGCGAGCAGGCGTCTGGGAGGGTGGGTGGCGCCTGTCTGCTGCCGCCTGGTGTGTATGTGTGTGTGTGTGTGTTTGTGTGCGTGCAGAACTGGGGAAAGGGGAGGGGGGCGCTGTCTTCATGAGAGCGAAGGACTTTAGCAGAGATGCGACACTGTAAAGACGGACAGCGAGAATGGAGGAAGTGAGTATCTCAGAAGGCAGTTAGGCACAACTGGACTTGTGACGGCTTGCATTCATCGTTTGGGCGAACGGACGGTGGTTGGCGCCTCTGATCCAGAAAAGCCGGCGCTGACAAGGTACCAGCTACGTTAAGCCCCGGCGCATGCTCTGCCATGACAGTGTTCGTAGGGGTTGTGCCGGTTATGTTCCGGGCAAAATTTCAGCTGTGCAGACGCCTCTGGTTGGCTGGGTTTCTGTTGAAATTGTGCAAATTTTCATATCTACATCTACGAGGTGTGGCTAGAAAAAAACCGGACTAGTACTGGTGAAACAATAAAACGAATGCAATAAGGCTGAAAGTCGCGTGGCCTGTCACGTGACTCTCGCTCCGCCTACTGCTCGAGTTTCATCTGCCTCCTGCACTCAGTCTGCCCGTGGCGTCTGTTTTAAGTAGTTGACGTTTTGTCTGTGAGTCGGAAAATGTTGAGTGTACAGTAAGAACAGCGTGTTAACATCAAATTTTGTTTCAAACTAGAAAAAACTACAAGTGAAACGTTTGTAATGTTACAACAAGTGTACGGCGATGATTGTTTATCGCGAACACAAGTGTTTGAGTGGTTTAAACGATTTAAAGATGGCCGCGAAGACACCAGTGATGACACTCGCACTGGCAGACCATTGTCAGCAAAAACTGATGCAAACATTGAAAAAATCGGTAAACTTGTTCGACAAGATCGCCGTTTAACAATCAGAGCAGTGTCTGAGTTAACAGGAGTTGACAAGGAAAGTGTTAGGCAGATTCTTCGTGAAAGTTTCAACATGAACAAAGTGTGTTCAAAAATGGTTCCAAAGTGTCTCACAATTGAACAGAAGGAACGCCGAAGAATGATTTGTTCTGACATCCTGGAAAACATTGAAAGTGATCCCACCTTCTTACAAAATGTTATTACTTGCGATGAATCGTGGTTTTTTACTTACGATCCCGAAACTAAACGCCAATCGATGCATTGGAAAACTCCTGGTTCTCCACGACAAAAAAAAGCACGAATGTCAAAATCGAAATTCAAGGCAATGATGATTGTTTTTTTTGACATCAAAGGGATTGTGCACATTGATTGGGTACCAGAGGGACAAACAGTGAATCAGCATTACTACATTAGCCACCTGGCTACCCTACGTGAGCGAGTACGGAGAAAACGGAACGATTTGTGGAGAAAAAAGTCATGGATCCTTCACCAAGACAATGCCCCAGCTCACAGTGCGTTGTCAGTGAAGACGTTTCTGGCAAAACACAACATTCCCATCTTAGATCATCCACCCTACTCACCTGATTTGGCCCCCTGTGACTTTTTTCTTTTCCCTAAAGTCAAGTCAGCTTTGAAAGGAACTAGATTTGAGACTGTTGAAGCAGTAAAAGAAAAAGCGACGGAAGTAATGTATGGACTTACCGAAAATGATCTGCAGCATTGCTATGAACAGTGGAAAATTCGTATGGAGCGGTGTAGAGACCGAGGAGGAGAGTACATTGAAAGAGATAACATGAAATTGTAAATAATTATAAATAAATGTTTTTTTCCAGCATCAGACCGGTTTTTTTCTAGCCGCACCTCGTACATATATACTCCGCTAGCCACCAGGCGGTATGTGGCGGAGGGCACCATTCGCGCCAAAGTCATATCCCCCCCCCCCACTCCCGCTCAGTTCCACTCGCGGATCGCGCGAGGGAAAAACGACTGTCTGAACGCGTCAGTACGAGCTCTAATTTCCCCTATCTTTGAATGGTGATCATTGCGCGATTTGAATGTTGGTGAGAATAATATATGCTCTTCATCCTCGGTGAAGATCGGATTTCGGAATTTGGTGAGTAGCCCCTTCCGTTTAGCGAGCAGTCAGTCTGCAAGTGTGTCCCACTTCAAACTTTCTATGAGATTTGTAACGCTCTCAAGACGGCTAAATGTACTAGTCACGAATCTTGCCGCTCTTATTTGGACCTTCTCAATCTCCTGAATCACACCCAGCTGGTGAGGATCCCATACAGACGTAAGACTGGACGAACTAACGTATAGTAAGCTATTTCCTTTTTGAAGGACTGCATCGCTTCAGGATTCCACCAATAAACCGCAATCTAGAGTTTGCCTTACCCGTTACTTGTGTAATCTGATCATTCCATTTGAGAGCATTTCGATAGTCACACCCAGATACTTGACGGATGTTACCGCTTCCAAAGAGTGGGCATTTATTTTGTACTCGTACATTAATGGGGATTTTCGCCTTGTTATATGCAGTTGGTTACACTTAATAATATTGAGAGATAACTGCCAGTCACCACGCATTAATTTTCAGCAAATCCTCCTTGATTTGTTCACAACTTTCGAGTGATACTACTTTCCTGTAGACTACAGCATTATCGGCAAACAGTCTAATGCCACTGTCAATGCTATAAACCAGATCGTTTATGTAAATCGTAAAATGCAGCGGACCTATTACACTGCCCTGGGGCACACCTGAAGTTACGCTTGTTTCTGTTGAAGTCACCCCGTTCAGGACGACATACTGCTCCCTGTCTGTTAAAAAACTTTCTCTCCAACCGCATATGTCATCGGATAGACCGTAAGCGCGCATTTTTTGGAACAAGCGACAGTGCGGAACTGAGTCGAACGCCTTTCGAAAGTCGAGAAATATGGCAGCAACCAGGGAGCCGGTATCTAGAGCCTGTTGTGTATCATGCACAAAAAGGGCCAGCTGTGTCTCGCATGACCGCTGTTTCCTAAAACCGAGCTGGTTTCTGCAGATGAGCTTGCCAGTGTCTAGAAAGGTCATTATGTCTGAACACAAAATATGTTCCATGGTTCTGCAACAACAGGATATGCATAAATTATTTTTAGAGATTAAGACTTTAATACCCTTAAAACTGTTCTAGATAAGTAACCCATAAAAGTTCTTTTCCTCGTTCATGCACTTCAATGTGTGCACCCTTAGTGGCACAGATAATGATTAGTCGGAATTCCATTTCTGTCCATGTACGATTAAAGATTTCTACGGTGACGTGTTTGAATCCATTACGAATGTGTGGCTTCAAGTCCTGTATGTCTCTAACTTTGGCTCGGTACACCGTATTCCTTAAAAAAAAAAACCGCACAGGAAGAAATATTGTGGTATGAGGTCAGGGGATCGCGGCGGCCATCGAGGAGGAGGAGGAGGTTAGTGTTTAACGTCTCGTCGACAACGAGGTCATTAGAGGCGGAACACAAGCTCGGATTAGGGGAGCATGGGTCCGCAGCCCGTGGTCTTGCGGTAGGGTCAGGGATTTTCTCTGCCTGGAGATGACTGGATGTTGTGTGTCTTTCATCATCATTTCATCATCATTGACTCGCAATTCGCCGAAGTGTCGTCAACTAAAAAGGACTTGCAATTTCGGCGGCCGAACACTCCGCATGGGGTCTCCCAGCCGACAATGCCGTACGATCATTTCATTTCATAGGGATTGATGGGGATGAAAATCGGCCGCCACCTTTCAAAGGAACCATCACGGCATTAACCTGAAACTATTTAGGGAAATCACGGAAAGCTTCAGTCAGGATGGCCGGACGCGGATTTGAACCGTCGTCTTCCCGAATGCTACTCCAGTGCGTACTAACCAAAAAAATTTAGATACAGCAATATTTTAAAAAGTGCTTAATTGTAATTGACCTTCGTGAATATGACCGAGAGCTAAGTACAGTAGCCTCTTACCTTAGGGCCAGAGGGGAAGCTAGGGCGACAATTCTGCGTTAAAGGGTGTGACAGGGGGAGTGTTTTGTTGTTTATCTTCCAGTACTGACAACCAATGGGTGCACGTATCTCGCACCGATCTGCTGGTGCAGTATAAGTTTCAAATGAAAGTAACATGGATTCGTGACTGCGCATAGTAAGAAGGTAATCTCCAAATGCGGCACATATTTGTAACGAAATATATGAAATTAAAGTAAGAACGTTGTAATACAATACAATGGGTATAAAAACGATATCAAAACATTTACTAGGCATTTATGATCGTGCCACTTATTGAATAATGCATTTAAATGTAATCTGATGAGCCGGCCGAAGTGGCCGTGCGGTTCTAGGCGCTGCAGTCTGGAACCGCGAGACCGCTACGCTCGCAGGTTCGAATCCTGCCTCGGGCATGGATGTGTGTGATGTCCTTAGGTTAGTTAGGTTTAAGTAGTTCTAAGTTCTAGGGGACTGATGACCTCAGAAGTTGTCCCTTAGTGCTCAGAGCCATTTGAACCATTTTTTGTAATATGATGATGATGATCTTTGGTTTGTGGGGCGCTCAACTGCGCGGTCATTAGCGAACGTACGAAGTCCCAAGTTTTTCACGCAGTCCAATCTAGTCACTATCACGAACAATGATGATGATGATGATGATGATGATGATGATAATGATGATGAAATGATGATGAATATAAGATGATAATCCACTCACACAGACAAGACGACCACACTTGGTCAGGTAATTACTGTGTCACAAGTTTGGGGTCACTGAGGGTAGCAACAGGCTGGAACACAGAACAGTCGACACGAAGTGTTACGTATGGTGCTGACATTCAACACCAGTACTTGGCGGCCAGCGGCCAGCTTATTGCGCCCTTACTACAGCTAGTGTGTTGGAGTTCCATAATACACTTATTTACGTAGGTTACCAATTAATAATAAGATCGACACATATGCAGCCGATGTGCCACCTCAAAATGCCAAAACAGATTCTTGAACAAGAAGTTTGACCATCACTTATCTAATACGTTTCTCAGTATCATGAGGACGTGCAAATGGAGCATAGCACAGTATTTAAATGACACGGGCTGTTGGAAAGGACGTGAGCGGAACACCACCGCCCCTCACCCTTTCAAAAGTGAAACCATCTCTGCGCAAGGGTAGCGCGCATTGAATTACTTGTGTAATCTCTCTTACGTTTTACAAGTCTGCTTATCATATAGCCCCCGATGAACCATGGATCTTTCTGTGAGTTGCAGACACCCAAAGTGTAGATACAACCACAACGGAGGGATATCTATGGAGAGATCAAACATGTGATTGCGGAAGAGGGTCAGCAGCTTTTTCATTAGTTGCAAGACAATAGACTGAACTTTTGACTGATAGAGTCTTGTAACATCGACCAACATGGCCTTGCTGTCCTGATAGAGCCAACGGCTGAAAGCAGGGGAATAAATACGGAAGGCTCGCAACTCCATACAGCACATTGTGTAATTTTTCCTCACCTTCACACAGGTGAGCAATATCATCGGCAGATCTTATCATTGATATCCTTTGATCTTGAATTTTAATTCCATTCTTGAACCTTCCGTTTTATTTCTGTCATTGCACTTTCAATGTGTAGCTTGAACAATAGCGGTGAAAACTGCTTCTCTGTTTTACACCCGTTATGCTCCGAGCACTTCCATTTTGGTCTTACACTCTTATTGTTCCCTCTTGGCTCTTGTACGTACTGCATATTACCCATCTTACAGATTGTCCCTGTTTAACTCCGAAAATTTAGAATATTTTGCACCTTTTGAATCTAAACCTTTCTCCAGGTCGACAAACTCTATGACAGTGTCTTGATTTTTCTTTAGTCCTGCTTCCATTATCAATTACAACGTCAGAACTGCCTCTATGGTGTTTCTACAGGGTGTTTCAAAAATGACCGGTATATTTGAAACGGCAATAAAAACTAAACGAGCAGCGATAGAAATACACCGTTTGTTGCAATATGCTTGGGACAACAGTACATTTTCAGGCAGACAAACTTTCGAAATTACAGTAGTTACAATTTTCAACAACAGATGGCGCTGCGGTCTGGGAAACTCTATAGTACGATATTTTCCACATATCCACCATGCGTAGCAATAACATGGCGTAGTCTCTGAATGAAATTACCCGAAACCTTTGACAACGTGTCTGGCGGAATGGCTTCACATGCAGATGAGATGTACTGCTTCAGCTGTTCAATTGTTTCTGGATTCTGGCGGTACACCTGGTCTTTCAAGTGTCCGCACAGAAAGAAGTCACAGGGGTTCATGTCTGGCGAATAGGGAGGCCAATCCACGCCGCCTCCCGTATGTTTCGGATAGCCCAAAGCAATCACACGATCATCGAAATATTCATTCAGGAAATTAAAGACATCGGCCGTGCGATGTGGCCGGGCACCATCTTGCATAAACCACGAGGTGTTCGCAGTGTCGTCTAAGGCAGTTTGTACCACCACAAATTCACGAAGAATGTCCAGATAGCGTGATGCAGTAATCGTTTCGGATCTGAAAAATGGGCCAATGATTCCTTTGGAAGACATGGCGGCCCAGACCAGTACTTTTTGAGGATGCAAGGACGATGGGACTGCAACATGGGGCTTTTCGGTTCCCCATATGCGCCAGTTCTGTTTATTGACGAAGCCGTCCAGGTAAAAATAAGCTTCGTCAGTAAACCAAATGCTGCCCACATGCATATCGCCGTCATCAATCCTGTGCACTATATCGTTAGCGAATGTCTCTCGTGCAGCAATGGTAGCGGCGCTGAGGGGTTGCCGCGTTTGAATTTTGTATGGATAGAGGTGTAAACTCTGGCGCATGAGACGATACGTGGACGTTGGCGTCATTTGGACCGCAGCTCCAACACGGCGAACGGAAACACGAGGCCGCTGTTGGATCACCTGCTGCACTAGCTGCGCGTTGCCCTCTGTGGTTGCCGTACGCGGTCGCCCTACCTTTCCAGCACGTTCATCCGTCACGTTCCCAGTCCGTTGAAATTTTTCAAACAGATCCTTTATTGTATCGCTTTTCGGTCCTTTGGTTACATTAAACCTCCGTTGAAAACTTCGTCTTGTTGCAACAACACTGTGTTCTAGGCGGTGGAATTCCAACACCAGAAAAATCCTCTGTTCTAAGGAATAAACCATGTTGTCTACAGCACACTTGCACGTTGTGAACAGCACACGCTTACAGCAGAAAGACGACGTACAGAATGGCGCACCCACAGACTGCGTTGTCTTCTACATCTTTCACATCACTTGCAGCGCCATCTGTTGTTGAAAATTGTAACTACTGTAATTTCGAAAGTTTGTCTGCCTGAAAATGTACTGTTGTCCCAAGCATATTGCAACAAACGGTGTATTTCTATCGCTGCTCGTTTAGTTTTTATTGCCGTTTCAAATATACCGGTCATTTTTGGAACACCCTGTACCTTTCTTAAAGCCGAACTGAATTTTACTATAGAGGCAAGTGTGTGTGTGTGTGTGTGTGTGTGTGTGTGTGTGTGTGTTTGTGGTGGCGGGGAGAAACAATTTTAGAGGCAGGCCAAATGTTGGGTGCAGTAAGCAGGTACAAGAGGCTTTCACAGCGCCGTTTAATCCCCATGGCACGGACTGCGCGGCCCCTCCCTGCGGAGGTTCGACTCCTCACTCGGGCATGAGTGTATATGTTGTTCTTAGCATAACTTAGTTTCAGTCAGTTTAAATAGTGTGTAAGTCTAGGGACCGATGACCTCAACAGTTTGGTCCCTTAGGAATTCATACACGGTTGAACATCTCAACATAAACAAAAGCAGTTGAAGCTAATAAACATGTGATTTCAATTTAGGATTTCGCTTCTCATCCCTTATAAGCTACATTTATTTCGCACAGTCACTTCCCGCGACAGATGTACTCATCCACTTTATTTTGTGATTCATGTCTGGATAGAGTCTTGGTCCAATTCACCTCCATTTATCATTTTCTTCTAGGTCCTCCGCACAGCCTCAATAAATTTGTAAAACGACGTTATTCCAGCTGCCTGTGTTTTCAAATAATTTATATGATATTTTGCATCACGGTTCTCAGGCGTTGAGGTAACACACGAGGACACAGGATGTTCGTAGCTTACCGTTTTCCCCTTCTCTCAATCGCTGCTAGTGCCGACCGCGGTGGCCACGCGGTTCTAGGCGCTGCAGTCCGGAACTGCGCGACTACTACGGTCGCAGGTTCGAATCCTGCCTCGGGCATGGCTGTGTGTGATGTCCTTAGGTTAGTTAGGTTTAAGTAGTTCTAAGTTCTAGGGGACTGATGACCTCAGATGTTAAGTCCCACAGTGCTCAAAGCCATTTGAACCATTTTTTGAATCACTGCTAGTCGTGACCTGAAGGCAGATCCAATGAGTTCTAATACGGTGACGCCAGGAATAACTCCGCCGTAACTCTCCAAAGCACTGGAAGCGTGGGACTTCTCCCCAGGCCGCTGGAACACTCGTGAATGGTATTGATCATGGGTAGAGCAGAATCACGATCCGTTGGTGGACACAATCGACTTCATTCCTCAGCAGTCCACGCTTCCCAGTCACGACACCAAACAAAACGGTTTGTGTTGTGGTGTTAACGGTAGCCTATTCGTAGAACTGTAATTCCCTATTCCGATTGCTGCTAGTCTCTGGCTATTGACATTGGATGACACAGAATGTGGCAGGGAGTCCATTACCTGTGCTCGGAAGACACGCGCAGATGTTAAAGGGTTACGATGACACTGATGTATAATGCGTCGATCCTCCCTTATGCTGGCCAGACGTTGTCGACTGGAACTTCGACGACAAATATGCCTGCACACACTTTCCCAAGCAGTACAACATCGCTTACTACATGATTCGTCCCGCCAGCCAAATGGAGACCCAGAATGAGGCTCCTTTCAAACTCTATTATGTTCTGATAAAAGGTAGGCTGACACAAGAAGATTTTTGTTAGATTACATCACGGTCACACAGAGATTCCGAAATCAGATAATGGATTACAAGATATACATTCAAATCACAGTTTCATACTGATGAAGTTTAAGAGATTAGTCAGAAAGAATCAATACACCAAGACGTGCGATATGGAAGTACTAAGGAATGACGAGGTACAAATGAAGTTCTCTAAGACTGTATATACAGCCTTAAGAAATAGATCGGTATGCAGCACAGTTGAAGAGAAATGGACACAGCTAAAAAGAGCAAACAGAAGTTAGAAAGAAAAACATAGGTACAAAGAAGATAACTGCGAAGAAGCCATGGGTAACAGAAGAAATACTTCAACTGATCGATGAAAGAAGGGAGTATAAAAATGTTCAGGGAAATTAAGGAATACAGAAATAGAGGTCATTGAGAAATGAAATAAATAGGAAGTGCAGGGAAGTTAAGACAAAATGGCTACAGGAAAAATGTGAAGAAATCGAAAAAGAAATGATTGTCTTAAGGATTGACTCAGCATTTAGGAAAGTCAAAACAACCTGCGGTGAAATTACAAGAAAGGGTGGTAACATCAAGAGTGCAACGGGAATTTCACTGTTAATTGCAAAGGAGAGGGCTGATAGGTGGAAAGAACACATGGAACGCTCCTTTGAGGGGGAAGATTTGTCTGGTGCGATAGAAGAAGAAACAGGAGTCGATAGGGAAAATATAAGGAATCCAGTTTTAGAATAAGAATTTAAGAGAGCTTTGGAGGAATTAAGATCAAATGATGCAGAATGGATCGATAGAATTCCATCACAAGTTCTAAATTCATTGGGGGAAGCAGCGACAAAACAACTATTCACGTTGGTGTGTAGAATGTATGAGTTTGGCAGCATACCATCATCATCATTTAAGACTGATTATGCCTTTCAGCGTTCAGTCTGGAGCATAGTCCCCCTTAGAAAATTCCTCCATGATCCCCTGTACAGTGCTAACACTGGTGCCTCTTCTGATGTTAAGCCTATTACTTCAAAATCATTCTTAACCGAATCCAGGTACCTTCTCCTTGGTCTGCCCCGACTCCTCCCACCCTCTACTGCTGAACCCATGAGTCTCTTGGGTAACCTTGCTTCTCCCATGCGTGTAACATGACCCCACCATCTAAGCCTGTTCGCCCTGACTGCTACATCTATAGAGTTCATTCCCAGTTTTTCTTTGATTTCCTCATTGTGGACACCCTCCTGCCATTGTTCCCATCTACTAGTGCCTGCAATCATCCTAGCTACTTTCATATCCGTAACCTCAACCTTGTTGATAAGGTAACCTGAATCCACCCAGCATTCGCTCCCATACAACAAAGTTGGTCGAAAGATTGAACGGTGCACAGATAACTTAGTCTTGGTAGTGACTTCCTTCTTGCAGAAGAGAGTAGATCGTAGCTGAGCGCTCACTGCATTATCTTTGCTACACCTCGCTTCCAGTTCTTTCACTATGTTGCCATCCTGTGAGAATATGCATCGTAAGTACTTGAAACCGTCCACTTGTTCTAACTTTGTTCCTACTATTTGGCACTCAATCCGTTTATATTTCTTTCCCACTGACATTACTTTCGTTTTGGAGATGCTAATCTTCATACCATAGTCCTTACATTTCTGATCTAGCTCTGAAATATTACTTTGCAAACTTTCAATCGAATCTGCCATCACAACTAAGTTATCCGCATACGAGAGACTGCTTATTTTGTGTTCACATATCTTAATCTCACCCAGCCAGTCTATTGTTTTCAACATATGATCCATAAATAATATGAACAACAGTGGAGACAGGTTGCAGCCTGTCTTACTCCTGAAACTACTCTGAACCATGAACTCAATTTACCGTCAACTCTAACTGCTGTCTGACTATCCATGTTGTTGTTGTTGTTGTTGTGGTCTTCACTCCTGAGACTGGTTTGATGCAGCTCTGCATGCTATTCTATCCTGTGCAATCTTCTTCATCTCCCAGTACCTACTGCAACCTACATCCTTCTGAATCTGCGTAGTGTATTCATCTCTTGGTCTCCCTCTACGATTTTTACCCTCCATGTAAAGACCTTTAATTGCTTGCAAAAGTTTGCCTCCTATTCCATAATCTCGTAGAACAGACAATAACTTCCTCCTAGGAACCCGGTCATATGCCTTTTCTAGATCTATAAAGCAGAGATACAATTGGCAGCATACCATAATCCACACAATTCCGGAGACTGCTATAGCTCACAAGTACTTGAATTATCGCACAATCAGCTTAACAGTTCCGGTATCCAAGTTGCTGACGAGAACAATAAACAGAAGAATGGGAAAGAGCATGTGTTAGATGATGATCAGTTTGGCTTTAGGAAAAGTAAAGGGACGAGAGAGGCAATTCTGACGTTGCAGCTGTTAATGGAAGCAAGACTAAAGAAAAATCAAGACACCTTCATAGGATATGTCGACCTGGAAAAAAGTTCGACAATGTAAACTGGTGCAAGGTGTTCGAAATTCTGAGAAAAACAGGTGTAAGCTGTAGGGAGAGATTGGTAATATACACTCCTGGAAATTGAAATAAGAACACCGTGAATTCATTGTCCCAGGAAGGGGAAACTTTATTGACACATTCCTGGGGTCAGATACATCACATGATCACACTGACAGAACCACAGGCACATAGACACAGGCAACAGAGCATGCACAATGTCGGCACTAGTACAGTGTATATCCACCTTTCGCAGCAATGCAGGCTGCTATTCTCCCATGGAGACGATCGTAGAGATGCTGGATGTAGTCCTGTGGAACGGCTTGCCATGCCATTTCCACCTGGCGCCTCAGTTGGACCAGCGTTCGTGCTGGACGTGCAGACCGCGTGAGACGACGCTTCATCCAGTCCCAAACATGCTCAATGGGGGACAGATCCGGAGATCTTGCTGGCCAGGGTAGTTGACTTACACCTTCTAGAGCACGTTGGGTGGCACGGGATACATGCGGACGTGCATTGTCCTGTTGGAACAGCAAGTTCCCTTGCCGGTCTAGGAATGGTAGAACGATGGGTTCGATGACGGTTTGGATGTACCGTGCACTATTCAGTGTCCCCTCGACGATCACCAGTGGTGTACGGCCAGTGTAGGAGATCGCTCCCCACACCGTGATGCCGGGTGTTGGCCCTGTGTGCCTCGGTCGTATGCAGTCCTGATTGTGGCGCTCACCTGCACGGCGCCAAACACGCATACGACCATCACTGGCACCAAGGCAGAAGCGACTCTCATCGCTGAAGACGACACGTCTCCATTCGTCCCTCCATTCACGCCTGTCGCGACACCACTGGAGGCGGGCTGCACGATGTTGGGGCGTGAGCGGAAGACGGCCTAACGGTGTGCGGGACCGTAGCCCAGCTTCATGGAGACGGTTGCGAATGGTCCTCGCCTCGCCGATACCCCAGGAGCAACAGTGTCCCTAATTTGCTGGGAAGTGGCGGTGCGGTCCCCTACGGCACTGCGTAGGATCCTACGGTCTTGGCGTGCATCCGTGCGTCGCTGCGGTCCGGTCCCAGGTCGACGGGCACGTGCACCTTCCGCCGACCACTGGCGACAACATCGATGTACTGTGGAGACTTCACGCCCCACGTGTTAAGCAATTCGGCGGTACGTCCACCCGGCCTCCCGCATGCCCACTATACGCCCTCGCTCAAAGTCCGTCAACTGCACATACGGTTCACGTCCACGCTGTCGCGGCATGCTACCAGTGTTGAAGACTGCGATGGAGCTCCGTATGCCACGGCAAACTGGCTGCCACTGACGGCGGCGGTGCACAAATGCTGCGCAGCTAGCGCCATTCGATGGCCAACACCGCGGTTCCTGGTGTGTCCGCTGTGCCGTGCGTGTGATCATTGCTTGTACAGCCCTCTCGCAGTGTCCGGAGCAAGTATGGTGGGTCTGACACACCGGTGTCAATGTGTTCTTTTTTCCATTTCCAGGAGTGTACAATACGTACAAGAGCCAAGAGTGGACGACGAAGAACGAAGTGCTCGGATTGAAAAGGGCGTAAGACAGGATGTCGTATTTCGTGCCTACTCTTCAATCTGTACATCGAAGAAGTATTAATGGAAATAAAAGAAAGCTTCAGTAATGGAATGAAAATTCAAGGTGAAAGAACATCAGTAATACGATTCTGAGAATGTACTTTTGGAGCACAGCATTGTATGGTAGTGAAAAATGTACTGTGGGAAAACTGGAACACAAGAGACTCCAAGGATTTGAGATGTGGTGCTACAGACGAATGCTGAAAATTAGGTGGATTGATAAGATAAGGAACAAGGAGGTTCTGTGCAGAATCCGAAAGCAATATGTGGAAAACAGTAAGAGGAGGGACAGAATGATAGCACACCTGTTAAGACATCAGGGAATGACTTTCATGCTACTAGTGGGAGCTGTACAGGGTAAAAAGTGTAGAGGAAGACAGAGATTGGAATACATCAAGAAATAATTGAGGACGTTAGTTGCAAGTGCTACTCTGAGATGAAGAGGTTGGAAAAGGAGATGATTGCGTGGCGCGTGCATCGAACTAGTCAGAAGTATGATGACTCACAAAAAAATGTCCTGATAACACTGTCTCACGCTAGTAAGCTGTGTCTCTGTGTCTTTCACAATGATCACTCAGCATCAGGACTGTATTCATGGCTCCTGTATACCCTACCAGGCCTGGTAACAACATTAAGGACGAACAGCACCAACGCACTCTGGCGGCTTTTAACCTGGAAGTTTCGGGATTAGGTACTCGTAGACGTCTGTGGTGTGTAAGTGTACTAAGATACACTCATATACGACATTGTGTTGTGGGTGCTTCACTTTTGTATCAGGCAGTGTATTCATAATGACATGAGAAATTATGGAGGCGCCTTCCACATAAAACAAGGATAACGTGTCTCATAAATAGGCTTGTTTTACACAAACGTTGTTAGTGAGCTGCTACTCGAAGAAAAATTCGTGGGCTGTTGCATATGTTGCAGATGAATGTGAAGGTGCTAATGATTTCTTCCAGTGCTTCTGCAGAATATTTCCCAAGTAATAATTCAAGGAATCGTATGGTTTAGGCGTGGTGGCTTGAGTTACACTGGCTAATACCTGTCTTGAAAATTGCGTAGGAAGTGCCGAAACATGCAATGAAATTCCAAACAGACTTACCATTGTCGTTACAAAGTAAAACCATTCATGATCCTACAATTTATACCTATTGATGAAGCGATGAAAAAACAGTTTGAAATTTTTTTATGGGTTTTTATGAATTGCTGGCATTGTTAATAACTTCCTTTACCTCATCATTTGCAATACACAGTTGCACTAATAAACGATAAAACCTTAGAATGTATGGACCAAAGCTCATTTCACATTTTTTCTTTGTGTTGGTGTGAGGAATAAATCATTCATGATAGCTCCCGTACAACGTTGTCTTTATATTCGTAACGTAATACACTTTTAAATTTTAGTTTATTGTACCACAATCTCTAATTTATATCGTTATATTACCCCCAAATTTCACTGTTCTTAATTAACCTCTTAACTCCTTTGTTGCAATGATTATGTCATCGAAAATGCACTACTTCACGCTCCGTTCGTTCCTCAACACATGTTTCAACTGTAATACCGAACTACAGACTTAGTCACTAGTGTGAGACGATAATTAGTCGTTGACTGATGATGACTCTTTTTATTATGTGACTAACCAACGAAAATAAACTCAAGAGACTATTCTTAGTTCTTCTCTTTACTTTTCGATCAAGAAATTGGAGGACAGAAGAAAGTGGAAAAAGAGGGCACAGATGTTGGAAATGAGATGTAAAAGAGTGTGGAAAGTAAAATGAATGCTGCAGCGCTAAATGGAATAATATCATTCACAAAAGACGAAGACCGAAGTTGGCAGAAAACAAGAGAAGTGCTAGGAATGGCTGATACAGGGACAGCACGACACAAGATTTTCTGGTGTACTTGTACAGCAGAATCGCACAGTGTGTGGCTGAGTGTGTTTGGCTGATTTTAGTTTATTTACACCTTCTTGATTCAGTCATTATAGCCAGAGATGGCTCTTTATTACGTCCTCGTCCCCCTGGACTGCGTATCGGAATTTTAAGAATAGCCTTTCAAGTGGTGCATGACGCCTTCATTGTTTTGTCCGACATCACTGTTTGTGTGTAGCTCTTGTGCTGCCTATTCAAAGTGGACTGGGGTGGTGCGTCCTGTCTTTGAAATTTAATCCTCCTCAGAAATTACGAGGTTTTTTTAAGTAGCCCAGACCGATGGACAATACTGAGTCGCTGTCGTGCAGATGTATGTTTGATCACTTTCGGAAATGAACTGCACTGTTTTCAATCTTCCTTTGTAACATCGCTAGGTAACAATGATTGTATCTTGTGTTTTACAAACGAACTCGCTTTCATAAGATTTTTGATGTTTCTGTACACCAGCGAATTTACCTTCACTGTCAGTAACTTCGGCAACGTACGTACTACTGTGATTGTGTGAAAATCACACAAAAATAATTGAGTGTTAGCAACTCTATTTTATTCAAGGCAGTCGAATACACTGTCTGAACAAATCGTATTTCTCATGACTTCGGCTGTCATCATCAGACCTACACATTGTACATAAAAATCACTTGCGATGTTATACGATTTCAACTGTCGATTAACTTAATTGCATACGAAATCAGACCGTAATAACAGTTTAAGGGGCTCCGGAAAGGCTCAAAATCATGAAAAGTTAAATTTTTACTTTTTTGCGTTTTCTGAATCTGCAGACTATTACCTTTTAATAGGTATATAATTTATTCAATTCCGAAGACTACAACTATTTTTAAATTTTTTTGAAATGTGTTCTACATGGGCGTGACCCACTGTGGCGCTGTTAAACTGCTGTGAAATGGTGTTATTATTAACGTCCGTGTTCATCAGGTACATTTTAGTGATGTGAGATAAAGTATGTGTTGTGGCTAACCTGTGATGGTTCAATATATATCGCTCGTGTGATTGTCGATTGTTTCATGTTTATTTACTCTGTCGTTATCTCGAAAATATTCGTAATTAATTCTGTTTCTTGAGTCTCTGTTTTGTTGAAGTATAATAATGAGTAAAAATAAAGTTATTATAAATCCTCTGAAGGCTTTTAAGAAAAGGAGAAATGTTGGAAAGCCAAAGGTATTTAGAAATATGGGAATGAAGATAGGTTCTAACATGGTACGAGCGATGCTTGCTTTAGACAAGGAACGCCTTCGGGCTGCAGACAGAGCTGTAAAGAGTCTAGAAATACAAGCAAGAGTAAAAAGGAGGAGGAACAAGAGGAAGCTGGAGGAGGAGTTTGCAGAGGATGAAGATAATCCATCCTATGGACCTGGAATGCACTAAAAAGTTAATCCAATCTTTGTCGCTCGATTCCCAAAACTTTTATTTTCTCATACTAATTACATGTTTTCTAAGGATCTTCCAAACATATTTGTTTCAAACTATCAGTAAATGTTACACAGTACCTTCTGCATAATTTAACACAGCCTTTTTCCAAAAAACTGTATATTTTTGAATATATAAATAAAAAATTGCAAAAAAATGTTGTGAATTTTCATTACAATTGAAAAAAATCATCTTTAATAACTGAACTAAAATTTTGTAAAATCCCTGTGTTAAGTTGTAGCCCATATTCCAATAAATAATCTGTAAAAAGTTCAACTTCCTACCTCAAATACTTTGTGAGGAAAGATGTAATTTATAAGCGTTATTTTAACATTGCAAGTATAGGGCGTTCCGGAGCCCCTTAATCATATGCGAGATGTAATATTCTCCAGACCAAACATGATCTACAGCGGACTTCCTAGAGTTCTCAAACCCAGTATTAGAAATTCGACAGTGTACGTGCTACCTTCGGCTACTTCCATCTGAAAAACATGCTGGAAACTGTTTCGTATAACTTTGATTTTTAAGTTATTTAAAAAATAGAATGAATACAGAATATTTATGAAGAAATTAATCCTTTGGACAATTTTGTGACCGAAGTATGTTTAAAATTTATTTCCAAAATATTCTGTTGTGTTCTTCAAACTGCAGGTATGCTACGCTGTCTCGTTACTATATCCAGCCGATCTCCTCACGCGGGCCACAATCCCCCAAGACACTTACTTTCACTACTGCGACTGCTGTTGCAGCAAATGACGGCTGTGTATCACTAGCCTCTGCACCTCAACTGGACACTTGCTCACGCTCCTTACTCCTCAAGATTTGTAATTCGCTTTTCACATTTAGTGTTATTTGATATAACACGATGAAAATTCACAAAATGTCAGGCGCGTTCTGATGAGAACCTCCAGAATCTGTAACTCTTACAATTTGGTATAATCCAAAGAGAGCGAGCAGTTACGGCTGATAGTGTGATGACATCGGCCGTTTTCAAGAAGGGTCGTAGGACAGGACTTATAGTCCTATATCGTTCACGTCAGTTATGGAACATGTTTTACGCCCAAGAAGCGTGACGTTTTTGGGGAGCGAAAATCTCCATAAAAATCAACAAGGCTTCCGCAAACAGAGATCCTGCGAAATTCAGCTCGCTCTGTTCATCCCTGATGTACATAGCGCTATAGACAACGGTGTTCACGTAGATGGCGTGTGGAAAAAATCAAGCTTACCGAGTACGAGATCAGATTTGTGAATTGACCCTTGCAGATGGAACTAAACACGTCGCTCTTAACGAAACAAAATCGAGAGGTGGAAAGGTTATTTCCGGAATACCTCAAGGGCTTGCGGCACGACCTTTACTGTTTACACTTACAAATGATCAAGCAGAGAGCGTCGGAGGCTCTGTGAGATTGTTCGCAGACGATCCAGTTGTCTATAAGAATGTTGCAACGCCAGAAAACAGTATCGGTTTGCAGAATGATCTAGAGGATAGATGAACGTTGCAGCCACTGGCAGCTGACTCTGAACGTCAATAGATGTAAGATATTGCGCATACATAGGGATAAAAATCCACCGCTGTGCAACTATACAACTGATGACAATTCGCTAGAAACAGTATTTACCGCAAAATATGCAGAGGTAACTATTCAGAGCGACCTTAAGCGGAAAGACCACATAAAACAAACAGCAGAAAAAAAAACAAATACCTTGCTGATATTCATAGGAAGAATCTTAAGGAAATGGAACTCATCCATAAAGGGAATGTAGGCGTAGGCTTTCGCGGCAGTTGTCACAGTCAATAAAATTTTCCTGGTCTGTTAATCGCATCGTCAATACACACTGAGGAGCCAAGGAAACTGGTACACCTGTCTAATATCGCGTAGGGTCCCCGCGAGCGCACGGAAGTGCCGCAACACGACGAGGCATGGATTCGACTAATGTCTGAAGTAATGCTAGAGGGAATTTACACCATGAATCTTGAAAGGCTGTCCGTAAGAGTACGAGGGGTAGGTGACCTCTTCTGAACAGCATGTTGCAAGGCATCCCAGATGTGCACAATAATGTACATGTGTGGGGGGTTTGGTTGTCACCGAAAGTGTTTAAAATCAGAAGAGTTTTCCTGGAGCCACTCTGTAGCAGTTCAGTACGTGTGAGGTGTCTCATTGCTCTGCTGGAATTGCCCAAATCCGACGAAATGCACAGTAGACATGAATGGATGCAGGTGATCTGACAGGATGCTTACATACGTGTCACCTGTCAGAGTCGTATCTACACGTATCAGGGGTCCCATGTCATTCCAACTGCACACGCCCCACACCATTACAGAGCTTCCACCAGTTTAAAAAGTCCCCTCCTGACATCCACGGTCCATGGATTCGTGAGATTGTCTCCATATCCGTACACTTTCATCCGCTCGATACAATCTGTAACGAGACTCGTCCGATCAGGCAACATGTTTCCAGTCATCAACAGTCCAATGTCCGTGTTGGCGGGCCTAGGCGAGGCGTAAAGCTTTGTGTCGTGCAGTCATCAAGGGTACACGAGAGGGCCTTCGACTCCGAAAGCCCATATTGATGTTTCGTGGATGGTTTGCACGCTGACACTCGTTGATGGTTCAGCACTGAAATCTGCAGCAATTTGCGGAAAGATGCACTTCCACTACGTTCTTCAGTCGTCGTTGCTCCCGTTTTTGCAGGATCTTTTTCCGGCCGCAGCTATGTCGGAGATTTGATGTTTTACCGTATTCCTGATATTCACGGTACACTCGTGAAACTGTCGTATGGGAAAATCTCCACTTTATCGCTACCTCAGATATGCTGTGTCCCATCGCTCGTGCGCCAACTAAAACACCACGTTCAGACTCACATAAATCTTGATAACCTGCGATTGTAGCAACAGTAACCGATCTAAGAACTATGCCAGACACTTGTTGTCTTTAAGGCGTTGTCGACCGCACCATGATACAGACTGTTCAGATGTAAACTGCTGAGAACAGCTTCGTTAACCAGAAGAGGACGACCCAGGTATATTATAACAACAGTAAGAAAAAGTTGTGAACAGTACATACAGAATGCTAGAAAATTATATACTTTAATATTTGGACTAACGATGAACTTTCAACGTAGGTAATGTTTTAAAAATGAATGAACGCTTCGAATCTCATCCGAATCTCATCACCTTTCACCCACATATGGGCGCAACAAACACGGATACAGGACTTGTACACAGAACAAAGTTTACACCGTTCACAGGTAGGTGACGCATGTAACTGTGGCGACAGGGAAAGCATCCGGCGAAAAATATGAAATAAAACAAATCTGCCAAACGGAGAAAAACGATAGAAATCAACACGAGCAAAGAAAGGAAACTGCTCGTATTAAAACTTCGCGGGAAATCTAGAAACGAAGAAGACACTTAGAAACGCTCTTCCACTCAAACTCAGTACTCTACAAGAAAATCGCCCTTCTACTTTCCAGCATTCAGTCAGGTAACAGCTGTCGTACAGGCACCGTATTTCTTCTTGAATGACATTTTGTAACACCCCTCCCGTCACTTATCTGGTTTTGATGTGTGTTCACCCCAGGTAATTGACTAACAGATCAACAGAGAGTGCAAAACTGCCGCAGTGTCGGATAACGCAAAGAAAGTAATAAGGCCCTATGACTCCTGATTGAACTGCGGTGGCAGTGTTGACATTAATTGATTCAGAATTGATCCCTTTTAATTAAAAAGGGGTGCACATTGATGTTATATGCAGCTATTGAACACCAGATGCAAATGTTGAACATAAAATTAATTAAGAAAGTGACTTGGGATTTCAACTACTTGATTGAAAACAGATGCAGTCGATTAGCACAGATTTATTTTAACTCACGACCTTCAATCATCACATTACATGACTCTCCTAACAGGCAGTGGTAATAAATTGCGTTTGCGTGGAGTAAAGCGCGATAAATCAAAAGTAATTCCTATCGACTGACCCAGGCGTAATGCGAAGTGCGAGGAGAATTCTACAATACACGGCCCATGAAACCCTCGTGGAAACTTTGCCGACGTGATCCAACAAATTAATCAGTGGCCGGAGCGGGCGCAATATCACCGAATTCAGCGTGACGGAGCGGTGTCGTTGTGCGGACGTCGGCCGACCTCGTGGTGCTGCAAGGCTGCGCTCTTCTATTCACTCCTAGCTATCTTGCTCAGTACATAGCTGAACCAAAACTATCTCAAAGCTCAATCGTTCCATTTTGCTAGGTCCTAAACTGCAGAGATGCTGACTCTTTCCCAGGCAAGCTGACTAAAGAACGCCACGTCCGCACTCTAGGCAAGCTGGGAACAGAAGACCTCTACGGGGACTTCTCCCAGTCCGCTCTTCGCCTCGGTTTCCCCTCCAGCAAAATCACATACGCCAATTGCAGCGCAAGTCGCGTTAATTATGCGTCGCCTCCCAGCGCCGACCAATGCCTGCTCTGGGAAGTGAACAAATTCCCACAAAATTTCCCTTCCTCTCAACTTCTTCTATTTTGCTCCTCCCAGGCCACCCATCAAGGTTAACGTCTGCACAAACACAAATTTTTCCGGAATTCTGACTCCCAGGAGAGTACTTCAAATTCCTCGGTCCTACGTTCCCATCAGAGGCCGGCGTATTTCATTCTGTCACTCTTCACCTGATTTACTTCAGACTCTGCAGACCGTGAATTCAGCGTGAAGTTGCTATAATCACGAACACACATATTTTGACCTCTGTTGACCGCTCCACCGTAGCTTTGCGCGGCTTTCTCGCATGTTTCCCTGAAAACAGGTGTACAAGTTCTCCGTCTGCTTCCCGGTACAGCAGCATGGGGTCGGGGTCAACCACCCATGCTGTCACTCATCTTAAGGCGGCTGGAGGCCGCGCCGCGTTACCGCTTTCTCAGAGCTTGAGCCGCCCTAAGCTGCCTATTGCCGCTTCCCTTCACCGTTCCCCAGCCGGCCACGGTCAACTCTAAATACTTCCCTGGGGTAAATTAGCGTCCAGTAAATCGACTCGTTTCCACAAAGTTTTCTTGTCGTGTGAATTACTTTAAAACCATCACCCAACATTAATTATTCCAATACGTCCATAGTATACCCTCTACAAGATGCATTGTGCCTTGTCAGTCATTTTGTTCAGCCCTACTGTTCGCTCAACGTGAGTTAGGTGATCTTTCATGACTTCATGTAAGGGGCATAGTTCTTGCCATCTTACAATTTCACATCTACATATCGTACATCTCTGGTGATCGCACAGCACAGCTGTGGCCTCTACATCTCACACCATTATAGTCGGTCTGAAAGAGATTGTAAAACTGTATGGGCACACAATGCATAGATCTCCAGTGCGCTCACTAAAACTCAACGCAACGACTGTGCTTAAAATGTTTAAAAGGTTAAGAGACCAATAGTGGAAATTGATTGGTTCTTGGTCAGGGAAAAGAGAAAATGCTTACAATAGTGACACAGTTTAGTGAAGAATTACTAAGATACTGAGGCAGATACATGTGGCTGACTGATCATTGGATTAATAAAAATTGACCATGAGATGGTAGAGCGCTTGCCCGCGAAAGCCAAAGGTCCCGAGTTCGAGTCTCGGTCGGGCACACAGTTTTAATCTGCCAGGAAGTTTGAAACACGTATGTTGTGCGGCAGCGATGCTGAGACATTGTAGAATCTCTGACCAGAGCAGTTGCGCTCGACTCGCAGTAGCGAGCAGTCAGTCAGTCTGCAGTAGTCAGTCCTCAGTAGTGCTTGGAGTCTATGAGTAGCAGTAGCGGAGAGCAGTCGGCGGGCGTCGGCACCGCAATGGTCGAGATACAGGATAAGGTATATTGTTAATCAGCCTCGCGCTCAACTAGCAATGTTAATTAAGTGTAATTTTCTGTAAAAATCGCCCCCAATAATAATTTTGATTTTTTTGAAAGCAATTTTTTAACAAAAGTATCATTTGATTCCCTTGCATTTCCTTAAACAAAAAATTTCAGTTAACTTCAAAAAAATTTAGTTATGGCGATACATCTATTGCAAGCTGTGCCGCAGAATAAGAGCAGAATTTTGACATGCAGTTTTAATAAGGTAAGAAATTTATTCTGAATTCGCACAGGGCAAACACCGACATTTCGGTTTAATTGAGTTTTGGTTATCACTGTAGTTTCATTGTCATGAGATTATCTTTCATTATTTAATGGGAACTTGTACTTGAGTCAGATAGCGAGCTTTCATTTAATTGTCTTTGCCATTAATATTCTTGTGGGAGTTTATACTTAGCTGTGGCACCATTTCTAATAAGTATTGTCGTTCGAATATTTTTGTGGGGAGGTTACACTTGGCGACACCCGGTCCAGGATCGTATTTCGTAGAGAATCTTTTGAAAAACAGTCAGATATCTGCTCTTATTTCTTAGATATAATTAGGATTTGGCGCAACGCTTTTACTAATCTTGTGACTTTCTTTCTACAGGTCAACGGCAATTCGTTGCTCTGTTGTATTTGTGTGTTGATTTTGCATTGTGCTTATTTGTTTTGTGATTAATTGTGACTACTGTAAAAATGCCGCGAAAGACTGTGAATAGTGTATCGCGAGGTATTGTGAATGAAGTTACCGACTCAAACAATTTTACCGATAGGACTGGTGACACGCAGTGTAATGATGACAATGCTGTGTTCACTAACAGTCAGTGCGTTCCAATCGCGAATGACGACTTTTACCTTAATGATGAACAAACGAACTCGGTTATGTCCTCTGTTGATTTGACGACAATTAATGACGCGGGACGCTCTATTGTAATGAGCGCTGCCCAGCCTAACACAACCGGTTTACTAAATTCACGTGACGAACAGACAAATTTGTCTAATGAAAATGGACAGTGTACTGAAAGTACGACGGATCCATTTAATTCCGAAATAATGACCGACAGTGTAAATTCGAATGGCAAACCTTTTTGTAAATCTCAGAATAACCAAATGGTTATAGAAAGCGAGACAATTCCAGATCCAGCATTAAACAGCACGGAGAATAGCGCCGGCAATTTTGGCTTGGATCAAATTATGGCATTTTTACGACAAATGGAGAAACAACAGAATGAAAGGCAAGACAAAAATCACAAAGAACTTAGTGAACAGGTCAGACAACAGAGTGAAAAACAAGACAAACTTAGTGAACAGGTCAGACAACAGAGTGAAAAACAAGACAAACTTAGTGAACAGGTCAGACAACAGAGTGAAAAACAAGACAAACTTAGTGAACAGGTCAGACAACAGAGTGAAAAATTAGACAACAATTCCAGGCAGCTTAGTGAACAAATTAGAGCCGTTGCCGCGCAATGTCATGACACTAAGGAACAGTTACGCGAGGAAATTGAGGCTTGTTCACGAAAAAGTAGCGAAGAAATTAAGTCTGTTGCTCAGGAATTAAGGGAATTGCAAACAGCCGCAACAGAAACACTCAGAGACGAAATTAGCGGAGTCGCTAAACAATGCTCTGAAAAAGCTACACAATTACGCGACGAGTTTAAAGCAATGACAACAGAACTTTCGCGCACAATGGATGAAAAGATTGACGCGAAATTCGAACAACAGAACACTCAAATTAACGAACGTCTTAGTCTTCACATACAGAACAGTGATACGCGTTTCCGCAAATTTATTGATGATCAAAATAAAGTAAAACGCCAGGTAATGGAAACAATCACTGCACAGAGACAAGAAGACAAACGTAAAATGTTTGCGAAGGCAAAAACGTATGTAGACAATAATATTGCCACAGTTTCAGACAAAATTAATACCATCGAACAGTCAAACACAGAATTACGTGACGAAATTTCTGATCTGAAATCGAAAACAGACACATACATAACAGATTTTCAAACAGTGACCGATAGACTCGAACAATTAGAACTAACACAGGATTCCGATGTCGTGAAAGCTGATGTTAAAAAACTGAACGAAACTACACGTAAATTGCAAAACCAGATTAATGCCAATGACACTAAAACCGATGATCAGGTAAAAATATTGACTGAAAAATGTGATGAATTGGCCAGTCGTATTGACGTCATCGAAACTACTAATGACAACAAATCAGACGATACTTCACCGGTTTCATTTAACCAAACACCGGAATTTCAAAATCTACAGCAGACTATTAATGAGATAGATTCATCTAATAACACATTGCGTCGAAAACTGTCAAGTTTACAGCAGGAAGTAACAGAATTGAAAAACATTTCAGTTAATAACACATCACAGCAGATGCCACTTTTCGAACATTTGCCAGAGTCACGCAGCGCGTGTAATTTGGGTAATCTACAAAGAGTACGGGACTTAGATTCCGAACAACCACAGTTCAACAGATTTTCTTACAATCCTGAACCTGCTCCATCACACAGAGACGACAATTTCGATTACAAACATTTTCTGTCAGTGAGAAAGTTTAAAGTATTTAAAAACGACAGAACACAGATTCACCCGCTAGATTGGATACAACAATTTAGCTTTGCTTTTCCACCGACTTGGCCTGTAACACACAAACTT
This sequence comes from Schistocerca nitens, assembly GCF_023898315.1. Taxonomy (NCBI): domain Eukaryota; kingdom Metazoa; phylum Arthropoda; class Insecta; order Orthoptera; family Acrididae; genus Schistocerca; species Schistocerca nitens. Next base: position 1,156,679,279 of record NC_064614.1, on the reverse strand, counting down.
GAATTCATTTGTAGTTTTTTGGAAGGCGAACCGGCAACTCGTATGAGACCGATCGCGAGGCAATGCTATTCAGTGGAAGAGTTTCAGAATGCGTTTCTGTCAGCGTACTGGTCGAAGACGACACAGCGCGGAATTAAAGATCAATTAATTAGCTTACCAAATTATGAGAACTCCAATTTTCCCAGTGTCACTCAATTCTTTGAACACATGGTGCAACAAAATCAGTATTTAAGTGAACCCTATAGTGAATCTGCACTCATTCAATTATGTATCTCTAAATTGCCACGATCATTAAGAGTGTCACTTTTAACAGGTCAACAAAAAGAAAATATTTCGGCATTCAGGGATCTGCTGCAGCTTTTAGAAGTGCAGCAATCAGATTATTCTTTCGTAAACAAAAATTTTTCATATAACAACCAAGGCCAACAGACGTACAGCAATTATGATCAGACACGTAATTTTAATAGGAAAAGTAACAGACGTTTTAGGAATGAAAACCACGAAAGCTTTAATAACAGACAAAATTCTAATTATCAATATCGTCAAAATTTTGAGCAACAGGAATCACATTTTGGTAACAATAGACGTTTTCCACCACAACAGCATGAAAGTCAACCGGTTAACATGCCTAACCAACAATGGAATGCACAAGGTCAACCAGGCTTTAATGTTTCGCCGCGTGCACGTATAGTCCCTGATACAACAAATAGTAACGCACGGCAGCAAGGAAATAACTACGTACAGAGAAGACAGTATTTCAATTCCTATCGCAATGCACCGTATAGGAATGAGTATCACGACAGACGTAAAAATGATGAGCACAATTATCAGCGTACGTTTAATAACAGTCGGTCCTACCAGCAACAAAATGATCAGCAACAGCATATTCTCATGAATGAACCCGACAGTAGGTATCATCCAGAGCGTAATACGTCTGGAAGAAGTAATAGAACTGTTCAAATAGTAGAAATGTCGCAACATCCTCCAGAAAATAATAACACGTCAGATAGAATCTGACTAGATACTGTACAGGTTGCATCTTCCAATAACACAAGCACTAGTTCTGACACGCAAAATGTTGTTCACGAGAATGTAATTACGTTTGACGACATCAGAGACACTCTTTTGCAGGAAAAACCAGTTATTCAGAAAATCATTTCACATCCTGTTATCGAAATTAAAATTGGTTCATCGAAATTTTCAGCAGTAATTGATTCCGGATCACCTATGTCAGTCATTAATGAGGAAACTTTTAACGAGTGTAACAAAGAGAATACGTATCCCACATTACCATTAGGCAAAACAAAAGTGAAAGGAGCAGTATCAAGTAAAGGTGTAGACGTGAAATTACAGACGCATTTATCATTTTGTATTGGAGGTCATACTTTTCACTCAAATTTTTGGATTGTTCCCTTGTTGACAACAGACGTAATTTTAGGTACTAATTTTCTCGTACAACACGACGCAGTAGTTGATTTTCAAAATTCTTATTTAATGTTGAAGGATGAAAATGTGCAATTGGCTTTGGAATTTCAGCATTTACTATCGACAGAAGAGGAAACAATTAATCGCACAGAGGTCATTTCAGTATTGCGTAACATAGACTGTAATCCCACATTGTTCACGGACACGTACGTACATAACTATAACACTCCAGACGAAACTGACTACGACGTAATGCAGATGATTACTGACAAAGTTAAACAGAGCAGTGCAAATACAGACGACGAACGAACGCAATTACACAAAATTCTTTTACAGCAAGCTCCAGTTTTCGACAACATTCCTGGTACTATGTCCGGCTTTATGTATGAATTTCAAGTCAAACAGCACGACACATTTAAAGTAAAGCATTATCCCATTCCATATATCCACAGAGAACAAGTTAAAAAAGAATTGCAGGATATGCTCGATCAAGGAATTATAGAACCAGCAGTTAGTCCGTACATAAACCCGCTACATATTGTTAAGAAAAAAGATGGCTCACTTCGCCTTGTACTTGATTCACGTCACATTAATGACATTATTATTAATGAAACAGATCGACCACAGACATTAGAGGAACTTCTACAGAAATTTCACGGTACAGCTATTTATTCCACATTAGATCTGAAATCGGGATTTTGGCAAATTCAACTTCATCCAAATTGCAGAAAGTATACAGCTTTTCTCTGTTTTGGTGACTGTTATCAGTTTTGTAAATTACCGTTCGGCTTAACTATTTCTTCTGCTGCTTTTATTCGCGGTTTGAACACAATACTTCCGACAGAACTGAAAGACAGAATTACGACGTACGTAGACGACATTCTTATTGCAGAAGCTAACTGGTCTGAACATAATCTGATTTTAGAACGACTATTGCAAACTTTCCATGCACAAGGACTCACAGTTAACCTCAGTAAATCGCATTTTGGTAAAACTTCTATAAAATTTCTTGGACACGTAATTTCAGCTGAAGGCATTGCGCCTGATCCGGAAAAACTTCAAGCTCTACGTGACATTACTGTTCCCACAACGAAGAAACAATTACGCAGTTTTTTGGGGTTAATTAACTTTTTTCGCAAATTTATTCATCACTCTGCACTAGACACACCTAGATTATGCCAATTAACAGGTAAAAACACTATTTGGTCATGGGATAAGCAAGCACATTCTGAATTCGTGAACCTAAAACATGCTTTATTGAATGCTCCACTTTTATCGCACCCAGATCTTACTCGAAATTTTTCTATTGCCACCGACAGTTCCAACACAGCTTTAGGCGTACACATTTTTCAGGAAATTGAAGAAGATGGCTCAATAGTAATTAAAAACATCGCATTTGCAAGCCGCATTTTGTCGCCTGCTGAACGAAATTATTCCGTTACTGAACTAGAAACATTATGTGTTGTATGGGCTTTTACGAGATTTCGGCACTTTCTTTATGGAAGACACACGACCGTTTACACAGATCACAGAGCTATTCAATTTTTACTTTCGGCTAAATTTACTCACGACAGATTAAGTAGATGGAAACTTTATTTACAGGAATTTGATTTTACAATAGTTCACATTCCCGGAACACAAAATGTTATAGCAGACGCACTTTCTCGTTCTCTCAGCAACAATCAGCAAGACGTCGCAACCAACTTCTGCAAAGCAAATTTCAGCGTCATGTACATTCAACAAGTTGCATTTGAAAATTTTATTTCATCGTCATTACAGGACATAGCACGAGAGCAAAGCAAAGACAATGTGTGGAAAGAAATTAAACACCTTTGGCAAGATAAGAATAATGTTACGATTAGAAACCACTACACTGTACGCAATGACATTCTGTTTCGCCGCTCTCATCCAGACAGTAACAATTGGTTATTATGCATTCCTGACGAACTGGTTAACAAATTAATCTGGTACACTCATTTAAGCTACGCACATTATGGAGCAAGAAAATGTTTTCTTATACTGAGACAGAATTGTTACTTTACAAATATGGAAAAACGTATACGACGAGTTTTAGCGTCATGTAAAATTTGCCAGAAAGCTAAGTCAGACACCACTTCACACATTCCTCCATTATACCCCATTGTACCTGTTAAATTAAGACATATGGCCGCAGTAGACATTTTTGGTCCAATTCCGAGAACTAATAGAGGTTTTTGCTACATCTTTGTCGCTGTTGAACTCACTTCAAAATTTGTTACCTTCACTCCGTTACGCAAAGCTACTGCCAAAACTGTTTCGAAAGCATTTGTAAAGCATTTCTTATTTCATGTAGGGCATGTGATGAGAGTAATTTCTGACAATGGATCACAATTTCGTTCTGTCATATGGACACGCATGTTACGAGCTAGAAACATTTCTCCGATTTATATATCCAAGTACCACGCCTCTTCGAACCCTTGTGAACGACTAATGAAAGAAATTGGTAAACTGTGTAGAATATACTGCCACAAAAGACATGTTAATTGGGACACACACATACACTCATTCCAAGATGTAATTAATTCAATACCAAATGAATCTACTATGCTATCTCCGTCTGTTATACTGAAAAACGTTGAACCACCAAACAAAATCAAAGAATTAGTAACATTTCCTACATCTCGTCGACTAAGACACCACGAAATAATTGACATTGCGCTGAACAACATCAAACGTGCCGCAGAGCGCCGGAGAAGACAGCAAAAACAGGTTTGTAGACGCCGAGACTTTCACGTTGGACAGAAGATATTAGTACGTACACACTATTTATCCAGCAAATTAAAAGGTAAGTGCAGTAAATTTGAACTTCTATACGCAGGTCCATATCGGATTCGCAGCATTCCTCACCCCAATGTTGTACACGTCGAAACTCTGAGAACCAGAAAATCGAAAGGCAACCATCATGTGTCAAACATTAAACCCTTTATCGAATGAAACCACTTTACGATGTAACATGCTATGAGGCCGTTTACACATTTTATGACCACTTATGCAATTATATTCACATGACTAATTACTGATGATTATCGTATTTTTTCGTGGCAAGTGCCCGGCAAGGTAAGGTTAGCAGGTCGCTTTTCTTGTCGTTACACATCAGACCGTGCATATTTTCCAGATGAACTTACACATTTTGTGACCACTTATGCAATTACATTTATGTGACTACCTATTGATGATTATCGTATTTTTTCTTGGCAAGTGCCCGGCAAGGTAAGGTTAGCAGGTCGCTCTTCTTGTCGTTACACACTAGACCGTGCATTTTTTCAGATGAACTTACGCATTTTATGAATAATTATGCAATTCTCTATAATGACGCATTAATTTTATCAAATTCTCTCTCCATTGAAGTCTTTAATTATCGCATCTATTAACTACACTACATATAAGCTGAACACAACGAATGTCACATTTTGTCTTTCTTATGTATGTACGATTGTTTTTATGTTTTGTTTGTATGCACTGTGAACTAGTTAAGGTATAACACACACCATTTGACTTTGACATTTTGCCTTGTGATATCTCAACATCGTGACTGTTTTACATTTTCCTTTTTTGCTGCTGCATTACGATATTCTCTGTACACTTTTTGCCTTTAAACACTGTCTGTGCTTTGAGATATTACGTTTTCTGTCATGTTATGTTGTATGCTTAATTAAGTCACCATTAACCAGTCACTATTTAATGGGTATATGATTTAAATGCAAGACATTAATCTTTGTTCATCAATTTCAGAAATAAATGATGCGTACAGGAAATGAATTAAACAGAAGTGGGAATTTCACCTATGGAATAAACGAAAGAAGATGCAATAAGCTAATGAGGACGAGTAAATGGATCAGAATTAACAAGCATTAACCAGAATATATTATACACATCGCAGAATAGCAGTCTTAACTAATTTTTTCTTTCAGAATACAAAACGATTGATGCAAGCTGTCAGACAGAACTACACATTTTAGTTTTAAGTGATGAAATATGCTAGGGATTAGGAATAGTTGTGTGATGAATAATGAAATGATTTTTGCAGATGATAATGAATGCTGATAATGAACAATGATGAAGAATATGGTACTATGAATAATGAAGTTTTTGTTTACAGGTGATGATAATGATGGAGTTATGATGATATGAATAATGAAGTTTTTCTTTACAGATGAGGATAATGTTGAAGTTATGTATTTATGCTATGTAGTTATTTAAGTATTTGTTGCAGTTTACTTTGACAGCAGGTGTTATATTGCGTAGTAGGATGACTGAAGGTTTTGGAAAGGACAGCTATGGAACACATTTTTTATACACATTTCACTACCTGTTAATTCGAAGTTCACTACTTTTCAGCATAGTCTGCGTTTCTTCTTTCAGCTCAATAATCCATTTTGTATTTTTCTTTCAGGAGAAGCTTTTTATGATACTTACTAAACTTGTTACCTATTATACCTGTTCTAGTACTTGCATTTTTTTTTACCCACTTGTGTCTATCATTTATAAATGTGATAACCTTGCTACAGCTGACTCATGACGAATGACGTTACACAATCTTTTCATTTATAGGAACAACCTAGAAGCAATTTTTTCTCTTATTTCTTCTTGCTTTCCCTTATAATTACCCAAAGCAATGCATTGCTAGCAAAAAAAAAAAAAAAAAAAAAAAAAAAACAAAATGTATTAACAGTCCCAGATAATGTCACTATTTTATGATAATTCTGAATAACACTGATCAGCTCTGAATAGTATGTCACTTGAATAATGACTTCTTAATGATACCTAAACATAATTGCCACTATCTATTGTAATGAGAGTACTTATTATGCCCATGCTTATTAATGCTACTAATGTTTTATACTATTCAATACTTGCTGGCCACTGAGTGCCCATAATTAATGTAATTACTTATTATACCCATGATTATTAAGGCTATGACTGTAATTAACTGATTTTTAATAATGATTTGTTAATGATATGAAGAATACTGAATGATGAATAATGTTTTATACTATTCAATACTTGCTGGCCACTGAGTGCCCATAATTAATGTAACTTATAATGCCCATGCTTATTAATGCTATGACTGTAATTAACTGATTTTTCTAATAATGATTTCTTAATGATATGAAGAATACTGAATGATGAATAATGTTTTATACTATTCAATACTTGCTGGCCACTGAGTGCCCATAATTAATGTAACTTATAATGCCCATGCTTATTAATGCTACTAATGTTTTATACTATTCAATACTTGCTGGCCACTGAGTGCCTATAATTAAGACTTTTTATGAACATGTTCTGTAATATTAAAATACATGGTACAGAAATGTTCAATGACTAGAGTATGGATACCGCAAACTACTTATGTAATCACTAATCAAGACTTGTGTGTTAGTTAATGTCCTTCACCTTCTGACCTAACTACCTGAATTACTGTAATATCCATTTGTCATATACATCCTCCTAATCATGGAGCACTATATTTGGTTTTGCACTAATTCTACGTTGGTGTGCCTCTTAAGAGCGTGGTGTTGACACGATATGCTGTCCACCACCGTAAGCGAAGAAGACGTTATTCTGGTCCCACTGTTTGGTGTACCTGGTATACTGCCAAATGATAGTATGGAATACTACTACGACGTTTCACTGTCTTGATAAGCTGATAAATACTTCTGGGAACGGAACTGCAGATTGTATCACTTAGTTGTGATTCTGTGGAAAGATATGGACTTTCAGTGCAGCTATGTGCAAACTAAAGTGCTACAACCATGATGCAATCCTTCCTTTCCTATCCTAATAGTGAAAATCATTTTTTTACTAACACCATTTATGTTCATGGCATATACATTTTTTCTCGATTTGTTGAACTCTAGTGCGAGTACACTTGTGTCACTTGTCGACATGATTTTTGCCATTTGTTGTCAAAATACTAAAGACATTTTCGATTTGTTTTGAAGTGCAGTATGTGTGCACTCTTGTCATCTATACACTTTTTGTGATTTGATGATTTTTTCTACTCTTGCGTTTATTTGTTATGAAAATGTTCAAAAGCTTTTCAGTGCATGTGCACTTATGTGAATATGTTTTCAACTGAACTCCAGTGCCTGTGCACTCTTCTCAATTTTCGATATGATTTGTGTTCACTCTGTATACCTTTTATGATTTATGTCATTTGTTACTCTTGTATATACATTTCGTTTTTTACTGATATGTTCTCCACTGCAGTGCATGTGCACTCATGACACTTGTCAACATGATTTTTTTTTGCCTGTTATGAAACTGCTAAAGAATTTTTTAGTGTGTGTACACTTTGTTATCTGTCAAATAATTTGTATATACATCTTTCCTGATTTGTTTTGTACTTATATTTTGTCTTGTCTGCAATGTTTTGTAATCGGTGCATGCGCACAACATTTAATTCATGTGATACATCTAAATATTTTGTAAATGTTAATTAATTAAAAGAAAAATTTGTTACGATGGCAAGTCCAAATGACTCACCATCGCTGCCAAATTTTTGCCCCCCCAGTGGAGGGTTATGAAACACGTATGTTGTGCGGCAGCGATGCTGAGACATTGTAGAATCTCTGACCAGAGCAGTTGCGCTCGACTCGCAGTAGCGAGCAGTCAGTCAGTCTGCAGTAGTCAGTCCTCAGTAGTGCTTGGAGTCTATGAGTAGCAGTAGCGGAGAGCAGTCGGCGGGCGTCGGCACCGCAATGGTCGAGATACAGGATAAGGTATATTGTTAATCAGCCTCGCGCTCAACTAGCAATGTTAATTAAGTGTAATTTTCTGTAAAAATCGCCCCCAATAATAATTTTGATTTTTTTGAAAGCAATTTTTTAACAAAAGTATCATTTGATTCCCTTGCATTTCCTTAAACAAAAAATTTCAGTTAACTTCAAAAAAATTTAGTTATGGCGATACATCTATTGCAAGCTGTGCCGCAGAATAAGAGCAGAATTTTGACATGCAGTTTTAATAAGGTAAGAAATTTATTCTGAATTCGCACAGGGCAAACACCGACATTTCGGTTTAATTGAGTTTTGGTTATCACTGTAGTTTCATTGTCATGAGATTATCTTTCATTATTTAATGGGAACTTGTACTTGAGTCAGATAGCGAGCTTTCATTTAATTGTCTTTGCCATTAATATTCTTGTGGGAGTTTATACTTAGCTGTGGCACCATTTCTAATAAGTATTGTCGTTCGAATATTTTTGTGGGGAGGTTACAAGTTTCATATCAGCGCACACTCCGCTGCAGAGTGAAAATTTCATTCTGGAAAATTGATCATGTACCACAACGAACCCTCCTAGGAAGGAAGAGTCGAATAGCAATCAATAACCAATGAATCAGATGACAAATACACGACACCTTAATAATGAACCGTCCAGCGGTGTATCCATAAATTGCTTTCCAATTTTATTTCGAGTTCCTTGAAAATTGAATCGAGATTTAAATCATTAACAAAATCTAAGACAAAACAGGCGTAATTGGCAGTGTCTCTATTTTTTGAAGGCGGTAGCTTCCTGGAATGTGGCGCAGACCGAGCCGTAAAAGGTCTGGCCAACGACAAGTACTGCCCAATTAATTTAAGGTTCGATTCGTACCAGCAGCTGTAGCTTCGTCACTGTGGCGGACTCGTCTTACTTCAGGAACTTAACACCTTGCCATTAGTAGCAGTTTAGCCGTTCATCACCATGAGTAGAGTGCAGCAATGTCGCTCATATTTTCACCCCATTTCGTTCATTCGGCAAGAGCAAGTATCTCACCAAAGGCAGCGAACCAACTGCGCCAGCAACGTAGTAAGATTCACCTGAATCTCCCAGGTTGTCACCCTAATCTGCACTCTTGCTTCAGTACCCTGCCTGCGGCTCAGTGGTAGTCCTGTGTGCTCTTCTGCTGTTTCAGTATTCCTTATCACTGCGTAACGTCAGTGATGGCTTCTCGGCTGTGAATACGTTGTTTTGTTTGATTTTAGTTTCAGACTATATGAATATTTTTATTAACACTTATTTCTTCCTTATTATAGTTGTGGTTTCCTCCCGCCTTCCAATTATCGAATCAGGGTCTGTGTGCAAGTAGGAGCTCTGCCGACGCCTTACATGGCTGTACACTGAATAGGTAATGAGTTAAAAATCCTGGTAGCTTGTGAATAGTTGCCACCCCCGCAGACAAGGGTAAGACTCTTACACTCTCGACGCTTGGAATTGCAACGGCTGTGGAAGACAGTGGGGTGAGGTAGTCACGAATCAGCAACTATGCGACGAGTTTTGGCTGAAGCGGAGACAGTTAACAAAATTCTAAAAACATTGCTAGTCTCGTCACTATCTGAGGCATAGGGTCCCGAAAGAAGTTATGAAGAAATTTGTATTCGGCTACACACGTTACTTGCATCATAGGTCTGCAGTAGTTTATGAATGACCAATTTTCCCATCACGACTGTTATTAAACGGCTTTATTTACCATCGCGATACACCTGTTGGTAACAGCTTACGATTAGGTGCGTTAGTCCACACGCATACTCCATTCCTCAGCGTACTCGGTATAGAGTGCACTGTTCCTCTAGGGGGGGGGGGGGGGGGGGCTGGTACCGCCATCGGGCAAGTGAGGCGTTACCGAGGGGAGCAGTGAGCTGGGACCAGTGATGCTCGGGCGGCGACAACCTCGTTCTTCAGCCTCAAGGGGGTCACGTGGCTAGAATATGTGGCGAGGCATCTTGACTTCGGGCATTGGGTAGTTTGTGTGTTTACAACGGCTTTCTGGGCTTAGGCCCTTACTTAGCGTAGTGCTTACTCAAGTCTTCCAGAGTTGATTGCTTCCACTTGTGGTAATCTAGTTGCTCATGGTAGCTAATTTGTAGTCACAGAATTAAGCACCCTTGTGGCTTGTTCGCCTAGTGTGACTTTTGGCTTCGAGAAACCCACTTCTGGTCTGAAAGCGTCTGAGGTGTGGGCTTGATTGGTTATTCTGTTATTCTGCACAACGGATTAATCGGAGATGTACCCTTTACCCTGTGGCTCCTGCAAGATGCAATTTCCACCTCCACACTACTACAGAAGTCAGACAGACGCTCCTAACGTTCTAAAGAGAAATGCCTGAAAAACTTTCAGCAATAAATGTCTCCTAGATTCGTCCGCTGTAAGGAAATGACACAAAAATTCACAAAATTTCTTACGAAACTAGTAGGATACTTGGGTATTACAGTAGTGCTAGTTAGTGTAAGAAAAACATGAAACTAACGAAAGTTATTATTTATTTTGCAAAAAATCTGAGAAATCACAATGGCACTTTAAGTTATGAATTGAACAAGTTATATCCTGGTTCTTTTCGGAATGTGAAGTTACCTCTCAAAGATAGGATTCGCTAATGAAATTTCTATATAAAGTTTAAGATGGTTGTTGACTTGGCAGAATGGCTGAGAGGCGCGCCTACTCAACTTGAATAATTATCCTTTAGAATGTTGCTAGGTACGGTCGAGGCTGTCGCGTGTGAAATGCAGTTAAGTGTTCTGTTGTGGAGGAAATATGGGGCTCGCAATAGCTGTAGCGCACAATAACGTAAGCTGCGATGACTGCTGTCTGTGCCGCTCGCTGCTGACAAGTAAGATAACTCTCGTTCTATATGGATTGACCTTCGCCAATCAAACTATCCCTATGCCTTGATGAATTCAAGGATTCCTATTCGCCCCTAGTCTAACTATTGGCGTGGTACACCAGTCAGATAACCAGTCCACTGCGATGCCACTCAAAATTCTCTCGCAGGCGTTTAACTATAACTCTGTCTGTTCACACTCCACAATAAGTGTGTCGGCCAACACAGTGACCAACGCTTAATCACAAGGACTCAATACAGAGTAGCACTTCGATTCGCTCTCGACAGAGGTGCTCTCCCAGTGAAGTACTGAGGAGAGACTCGTTCCTCGCTCCAAGAGCGACATCGGAACGGGGCCTCTCCATGCCAGACGTGAAGGGGTATATCTTTTGGTCTCTTCCATTATTCCTTCAGTTCAAGGCGTTAGAAATATCGTCTGCCAATCAGCACTCCCACACAATGTAGCGGAATTTGCTTTTAAGCCGAACACGGGGTTGTTCCCCCCTTTCACACGGGCCCACACTGTGCGCTACATGGTCGGTCACCGGCTGACATAGGCTGGGTCGTCCTCTGAAGGGACCGGCGTCCCGTTGTGCGGTTTCTCTCCCGACCTAAAAGCTTCTGTGACCGTTGTGTCTGGAATGTATGTGTGTACGCCAGCCTCGAGTATTTCAACCACGGTGCGCTTATTTGTAAATTACATATAGTTTACATGAATTCATACAACATTGACTTTATCTTATCGAGTTTGGGTTTGAATGAAGCGTCTTGATGTGCGGAATATGATTGTGAGGGCGGAATATGTAAGCAATGAAGGTCAGGAGGCCACGACGTCTTACAAGCGTAGATCGAAATTACGCAAGCAGCTAAATTGTTCCGGCTGTACAAGAGTCTCACCGTCCCACCTGTCTCGTTCACGGTGACTATGTAAATTGGAGTCCGCCTGCTTAGCTGAGTGGTAACGTGTTTGCTTACCATGCAGGCTGCGTTGGAGATTTTCTCCGCAGTCACCCAATATGGCGTCACCTGATATAAGACTTGCAGCTCGATAGGCGAACTTCCCCGGATGGTGCCTCCCGGTCATCAATGCCACACGACCATTTCATTTTTTTTAGGTTCCTCTGTGCTTGGCAGTACTTCTGGAATGGTTTTTCTACTCTACCATCATGTTTTGAGTTACCCCCAGTGCATGTGTACTATGAAACGTGTACTCAGCTTTAGTCTTCTCACTGAGCGCAGTAACTTAGCCAGTGTCGAGCGTGCAGCGGTGGCCCGGACTTCGACATGCCTTTAGTCTGTTCCAGTTTCACGGACAGTGTGGTATGTCGACTTACGGGGATCATGGACAGTAGTGCCTGCGCAGGTGTGCTCCTACACGCTACGCCGTCCTACAACATCTTCGTCGAGGATGTCGCCACTCACTAAGTTATGTAACTGCAATATACTGTAGTAACTGTTTCTTGTAACTGCTGTTTTCTTCTTTCTAAAGGACCTAAGCGGTCAGTGGAAGCTGCCGCTCGCTAATTTGAGTAGTTGTAGTCTAGTAGCTCTTTTATGAAACTGCTGTTTTTCTCTTTCTAAGGGCCAGTTTGGTACACCTTGTTTTCACAGTACAATATGTTTTTAAAGTTGGCCAATTTCTTTTTAATTTGTATGGGAAGCTGATGATGCAGCAAACTGTCATGATTTTGGTTTAGTCCTTTTTTTAATGTGGTAGTCCCCTCTCCCCCTCCCCCTCCCCCTCCCCCCCCCACTCCCTATTCGTTTCAATTTCAGGGCTGTAACGGCACCGGCTTTGAGGACCTTGCACTTGGTTTGGTCACAGTAGACAGTATTTCGGAGGCGCAGTGCCGAGATGCAAATTTATTATTTTTTGGTTATTCCTTATTTTGTTAGGTCACCGAACCGTTGGATTCTATTTATTTTGTTTGGTGTTATCAGTCATATCTTGTAAGAGGGCAAGTATAGCATCTGCACTGCGTGGTTTAAACCACGGGCTTTATCCTGCAGAACGTTCTGGCGCGCGTTGTTAACTGCAACAGGTCTTGCGAGGGGTAGAGTTCCTTGATACTGACCTTTTTTTGTTTTTGTTTTGGAAGAAAAGGGGAAAAGATAACGCTGCAGTGTCCAATTTTAAATTTGTTTCTCCGCGCACTGAATTCTAAGGATAGCTTCGACGCCGGAATACGTTTCATGCTGGAGATATAGAGGCAGTGCCTAATCCTGACATTTCATATTTATTACGATATTTTAAATTTTAAAATTCAGGCCGTTGAGCCTTGGTTTCGTGGTTTTTTGAATGTTGAGACAGCCCCGTGGGTTAAGTTTGTAAAGTCTTTGTCAAAGGTAACAGAAATAGTATTTGACTTCTTGCACCTGTTTTTGTTGTCTCAAGCTGTGCCCTTCGTCAAAAAAATGTGCAGTCTGTGGTGTAAGTGATAATAACATTGTATCGTAATTTGACATTAAAGTTTTCTTGTTTGTGGGCTTTTCTATAAAGAGTTATAATTTGATAAAAGGCCTTTGCTGGTATCCACAATGCAGTTCTCTTTTTAACTGGCGTTTAATGTAATTGTTGCTGATCTCCGCAACTGTTTCTCTTATTATATATAATACTTTTTTAATAGTGATAAGCTTTGTCAAATGGTGAATGATGTACACTTAAGAGCCTGGATCTGACCTTTCACGTGTTTGGTTTTGGTTAAGCCGCACCCAGAAAGGTCAGATTTCACAAGCTGATCCCGAATTCTAATGCCAAAATTATGAGGTTGTTTACGAAAATTTACTGAGTATTTTTGGGTGGTGACCTATCTCATTAGCAGACATGGTTGCTTTACATAATCTCTTGATACAAAATATCTAATCAATGCTTTTGGTCCACATCAACAGTGAAAACTGGTAGCTCAACAAAAATGGAAACTACACATGGAGCCTATTTGTTCAGTATTACAGTAGCATTACAATTCCATATTCGTCTTCGTCATTGTATTTTAACGTATCTACCATTAATTTTTGAAAACATTTATCGTAGAGAACAGAGGTTTGTCTTTGCACTTTAAAATGAACATTCTCGACCGCAAGAAACCTTTATTTTGGTGGTTACCAGTTTCGGTCAGTTACTGACCATCTTCAGATCTCATACCATGCTGGTAGGCGTGGAGGTGAATGGAGCAGGGGTTATGAAGCTCACGACCGTAAAGTGTCAGCAGCGTTCGCGGAGTCCGTAACGCCTCCTCCGTTCACCCTCCGCCTGCCAACATGGTATGAGATCTGAAGATGGTCGGCAACTTACGGAAACTGGTAACCACCAAAATAAAGGTTTCTTGTGGTCGAGACTGTTGTAAGTAGGCTGTTTAGGTTTTTATGTTGGTAACGTCACCTAGCGGTCTGTATGACAACCATTGGCTGTGCTGTGTGCAGTCTGTGGCTGGTTGGCATTGTTAGAATATTAGCCATTGTAGTGTTGGGCAGCTGGATGTGAAGAGCGCGTAGCGTTGCGCAGTTGGAGGTGAGCCTCCAGCAGTGGTGGATGTGGGGAGAGCAATGGCAGAATTTTGAGAGCGGACGATTTGGACGTGTGTCCATCAGAAAGAGTAAATTTGTAATATTGGATATCATGAACTGATATATATGATGACTTTGGAACATTATGAAGGTAAATACATTGTTTGTTCTCTATCAAAAGCTTTCATTTGCTGACTATGCCTATCAGTAGTTAGTGCCTTCAGTAGTTAGAATCTTTTATAGAGCTGGCAGTATTGGCGGTCGCTGTATTGCAGTAGTTCGAGTAATGAAGGTTTTTGTGAGGTAAGTGATACATGAAAGGTATAGGTTATTGTTAGTCAAGACCATTCTTTTGTAGGGATTTTTCAAAGTCAGATTGCGTTGCGCTAAAAATATTGTGTGTCAGTTTAGTGTTGATCAGAATAAGTAAAGAGAGTAATGTCTGAGTACGTTCAGTTTTTCTCAGCTGTTTCAAAATCAAATAACGTAAGAGGTTTATCAGCACAGTAATTCATTAATATTTCAAAGGGGAGGTTTCATACTGTTAATATTCATTTCTAAGTATCCTACATTATCCTTTAACTGTAACACACACCATCTAATCAGACGTGTTCCGACACCCTTGATAGGTTTGTTACTCAGGTGTCACTCGATTACTACTCCATATTCTCAGTGAATAAGCTCTTCTGACCGACCCACCGTCTTCACTAATGACAATACTCCCCGCCCCCTTATATACTAGCTATTTCACCTCTCGTGGCGTGTAGCATTATGTATAATAATGCTAGACGTCACCAGCACAGTAATTCATTAATTTTTCTAAGGGGAGGTTTCATACCCTCTTCAACTGTCGGCGTTCTCTGTCAGTCAAAAGACGACGTCGGCCTGTACGCTTTTGTACTGTACATGTCCCTTCACGCTTCCACTTCACTATCACATCGGAAACAGTGGACCTAGGGATGTTTATGTGTGTGGAAATTTCACTTACAGACGTATGACACAAGTGACACCCAATCGTCTGACGACGTTCGAAGTCCGTGAGTTCCGCGGAGCGCCCCATTCTGCTCTCTCACGATGTCTAATGACTACTGAGGTCGCTGATACAATCTGGCAGTAGGTGGCAGCAGAAGGCACCTAATACGAAAAACGTATGTTTTGGGGGTGTCCGTATACTTTTGATCACACAGTGTACAGTTTACACTGATGCTTTCTACGGACAACATTCGTGATACTACAAGTCAAGCGAGCCTTTGTAAAAACAGAGATAATGTCTGATGGGGTAACCGCAATCAGTGGTTTTTCCAATGTTATTTATAATCTGTCTTTATTGCAAGAGATAAACATTTTTTGCAGTCAAGACGGATTACAAATAACATTGGTCAATCGAGACTGTGCATGTGTTGGAATGTCTACAAGAGCGCTCAAGCGAAGTCAATTAGGAAGACTCAATTACTTAAACCCATTCTCATAGTGCTATGAATTATCGATCCCTTCTTTGAATTAACTCAGTCGTGTATTTCAAAATATGATATTAAATTTATTTGGATAGCTGCATAAGTTTATATGTAGATAATCCTAAAAAAAAAAAATCGTAGAAGAAAGAGGCCATGATTTTTGGAGATCGGAAGCTTACTGAGAATTGGGCACGCTGAGGTCAAGAAGTACGGAGCCCCACTTTCTTTTCGGACTTCAACGCTCACCATTAGCTGGCGCATACGAAAGACGCTAACGAATACTGTATTTGCCTCTCGACAGTTGCAGGCTAGTAACATGTCAGTTTTGTTGTTCATTACATTAGAGAGAGATGGTTAATGAACCACGTAACCTGTTTGAGCAGGGACGTTGCTGCATACTACAAACTACTATTGGCATTTCGCCATGTGGTAAGAACACGTGGGAGGGTGGGGGGGGGGGGGGAATCACTCGCAAAGCAACTGCCTGTTGTCGTCTCAGCCGCTCCCATTCCTAGGAGTTCTTTTCTCACTCTGAGTTTTTTGATGTGTCTCTATATCACTGACCTGCAATATCTGCAGCGCAGAGGTAGAACTGCACGTCCTCCACCACAGCATTACTACAGCCAACTTAGAATTTTTTCAATGACATATCCCCTTCAAGTATTTGTCAATGTTTTGCATGTCTTTCCCGCAGTGAATTCTTGGTAGTAACAGTGAGCCGTAAACGCTGTCCTAGACAATGTTTAAGATCCTGATAATCAATATGTTGTGAATACTGTTCTTGGCAATGTGTGAGAACCTGATTCCCAATATATGTGCTTTGAAATGTTTCTGTGTGTATCGTAACCTCGCGCCACCCCCAATTAATTAATCAGCTTTGAACCGCTTGCAGGTAGGAATGAATTCGATAGGCTTACAATGTTAAGACTGAGACCCAAATTATACTCTTTCCCCTTGGACAATTATAAGTTGGAAGGTCTTATCTTCCCCAACAAAACTGGAGGACTCTCAAACCAAAAAGATTAAAAATTGATTTTAATGTGAAGAGATAAGTTGCTCTACCCACCCAGGTCACTCAGTGCCTAGATACGAGGTGCGGCTAGAAAAAAACCGGACTGATGCTGGAAAAAACATTTATTTACAATTATTTACAATTTCATGTTATCTCCTTCAATGTACTCTCCTCCTCAGTCTCTACACCGCTCCATACGAATTTTCCACTGTTCATAGCAATGCTGCAGATCATTTTCGGTAAGTCCATACATTACTTCCGTCGCTTTTTCTTTTACTGCTTCAACAGTCTCAAACCTAGTTCCTTTCAGAGCTGACTTGACTTTAGGGAAAAGAAAAAAGTCACAGGGGGCCAAATCAGGTGAGTAGGGTGGATGATCTAAGATGGGAATGTTGTGTTTTGCCAAAAACGTCTTCACTGACAACGCACTGTGAGCTGGGGCGTTGTCTTGGTGAAGGATCCATGACTTTTTTCTCCACAAATAGTTCCGTTTTCTCCGTACTCGCTCACGTAGGGTAGCCAGGACGCTAATGTAGTAATGCTGATTCACTGTTTGTCCCTCTGGTACCCAATCAATGTGCACAATCCCTTTGATGTCAGTTTTTGCTGACAATGGTCTGCCAGTGCCAGTGTCATCACTGGTGTCTTCGCGGCCATCTTTAAATCGTTTAAACCACTCAAACACTTGTGTTCGCGATAAACAATCATCGCCGTACACTTGTTGTAACATTACAAACGTTTCACTTGCAGATTTTCCTAGTTTGAAACAAAATTTGATGTTAACACGCTGTTCTTTCTGTACACTCAACATTTTCCGACGCACAGACAAAACGTCAACTACTTAAAACAGACGCCACGGGCAGACTGAGTGCAGGAGGCAGATGAAACTCGAGCAGTAGGCGGAGCGAGAGTCACGTGACAGGCCACGCGACTTTCAGCCTTATTGCATTCGTTTTATTGTTTCACCAGTACTAGTCCGGTTTTTTTCTAGCCACACCTCGTATACGTATGAATCTCTTTCTTACCCTTTTACAGATGCACAGATGCCAAGTGGCCGAAACGCGTCAGGTAATCTGCACGGCGCAACACAACAGAAGGGTCACCTCCTTTACTTTTTCGTGTCCAAAAACCAGGTCACAATCTTTCAGCCCAGTATAGGACCACGTCCAAGTCTTATTTCTTGTCCAGCCATAAATCATCGGGTTGCACCTATAAGGGCAGTTTGAACAGGCGAGCAGATGCTCCATATCCTGCATAGCGCCACACTCACACTTATCATCCGTGGTTCCAAGACCCCACCTAATCATATTTGTCTTCACTGGGGCCACCCCTTTCGTATTCGGTTCAGCGTCCTCCATGTCTTCTAGTTTGTGCTGAATCCGCTGGGCACTTCCTGTGTGGATGGGTAATCAGCTGGTGGTTTAATTATCGTGGCTAAGAAACTTCTACGTGATTTCAGTCTCCCGGGTTTACACTCACTGCCAAAAAGTGGATGCCGATCATCAATCATTTGTCTGAGCCTCTCTGTGAGTTGATGTGATGTTCTGCGAGACTTGGGATTCGCAAACTCGGCAGCTCTATATAGTTTTGGTAGGGAAGTAGGTTTCATGCATCCCGTTGTTAATCGACATGTTTCATTAAGACTTACGTCGACCTTCTTTGTTTGGGTTGATCTGGACCATAGGTTGATCTGGACCATACTGGGCAGGCATATTTGGCTGTCGAAAAGCAGAACGCTTGTGCGGTGGTTCTTAATATGGAAGGGTTAGTACCCCATTTGCTGTTAGATAGTTTCCGCAGAATATTATTTCTGGAAGTTACTTTTTGTTGCGTTTTTTGTCAGTAGTAACTATATGTCAGAGAGCTATCGAGCACTACGCCCAGGTAAGTTTGTTTCTCGATATGCTCCACGGCAGTATTATTCCAAGAAACGTTAAGTTTACGGTTAGCTTGCCAGGATCGAAGGTGGAAGGCGCTGATTTGAGTTTAGGGTGGGTTTGGCTTAAGAAAGTTGTTTTTATAATACTCTGACACATCTGTAAGAGCTTTCTCTAGCTTATTTTCTACATCCTCAAAGGTCCTCCACTGTGCTGTAATTGCCAGGTTATCTTCACAGAGAAAACGTTTTGTATGCTTAGGCATCGATTGGTCGTTGGTGTACAGATTAAATAGGGAGGGCGCCAAAACGCGTCCTTGGGCCAGACCATTTTTCTGGTTTCTCCATCTGCTCTTTTTCCCGTTGAGGAAAACATAAAATTGTCTATTTTGTAATCGGGACTCGATAACCTTAACAAACTGATAGTCTATTAGTTCATGATAGAGCTTCTCGAGCAGCACCCTGTGGTTAATTGTATCATATGCAGAGCTAAGGTCGACCAGGGCTAGCACAGTTATCTTTTTATTTTCGTATCCTTCCACTATGTGTTCTGTTAAGCACAGAATTTGGCTAGTACATGATTTTTCAGGTCTACAACCAGCTTGTTGAGGAATAAGTTTCATTTCAATAGAGTCTGACGTACCATTTAAAATAGTATCTCATACAATTTGTAAAGATGACACAGGAGAGATATTGGGCGATAGTTCTCTGGTGAATCAAGTGCCTTCCCAGGTTTCAAGAGTGCCACTATCCTTGCCTTCCTCCTCATCTTGGGGATCTTAAATGTTTCGCGACATTGACTGAAAAGTTACAGGATCCACTTCTTTGTGCCCGGTCCAAAGCGTTTGATCTACTCCATGCACATGTCATCCACCACAGCTTCTTTGTCGCTTTTCATATTGCTGAGACTTTTGTTGACCTTCATTGTAAAGGGTGTTAAAAACCTATTAGTTTCTGATTCTAAAGTCCTGTTAATTTTTACTTTCTGTTGTTTTGTATTAGTCTTTCTGTTCAGGAGCAGTTAATGAGCCACTTGATTAGGTGTTACCGCTGCAGACTGTTTGGGTCCATTTGAGTCTCCGTCAAGTTTTTTAATAAGATTCCAGGCTATTTTGCTGATATGTGTCACATCCATTCTCTCCAGGGTCTCCATCCATCTATTTTGCCGAGCTTCACTTAACATTTTCATCAAAGCCGTACCATATGCTATTGTTTCTTGATTAAAGAGGTCCTTTTTGTATAATTCCTCACACTTGGCTAGGAGATGCCTGGAGTCATGTGAGAGACCTGGAATGTACTGCTGTCGGCAGCCTTGTGGCGTATGTTGTCTGGAGATTCTCTGTAGCATTCGCACAAATGCCTGGTAGTTTTCTGGGGTTGGGGCGAGGTTTACCATTGCATTTTAAAATTAAATCTTCGGCGAAACGGCACTGTAGTGGTCTTGACTGCTGTATACACTTGTATACCTACTTGTCTATGCTGTGTTCGACGTATGGGTTCATATACTACTTTAGGTCACTTATTCGATACCCCATTATTGTCTCCGTCTGCCGCTATAGCTTAGTACCATTTTCCTCAGAACTTCGAACATCGTGCACCATTTGGCACAGTCGATCGCTTTTGGAGGTCGACAAATCCTATGAACTGTGTTGATTGTCTTCAGTCTCGCGTCCATTGTCGACCACAACGTCAAAACTTCCTCTCTGGTGCTTTTACCTTTCCTAGAGCCAAAATCATCGGCATCTAACACATTTTCAGTATTGTTTTCCATTTTTATGGAAATAATTCTAGTCAGTAACTTTTATGGATGTGCTGTTAAGTTGTTATGTGGTAATTCTCGTGCTTGTCAGCCTTGCTATCTTCGTACTTACTTGGATAATGTTTTTCAGAAAGTCTGACGGTATATCGCCAGACTCATACGTTCTACACACCAACGTGAATAGTTATTTTGTGGCCACTTCCCCCAAATATTTTAGAAATTCTGATGGAATATTATCCATCCCATCTGCTTTATTCAATCTTAAGTCTTCCAAAGATCTTTTACATTTTGATTCTTATACTGGATCCGCCCTGTTTTTTCTTCTATCACGTCATCAGAGAAGTCGCACTCACAGAGCGCTTCACTGTACTCCTTCCCCTTATCCACTTTCTCCTCTGCTTTTAACAGTGGAAATCCCGTTGCACTCTTAATGTTACCACCCTTGCTTTTATTTTCACCACAGATTGTTTTGACTTTCCTGTATGCTGAATCAGTCTTGCTGACAATAATTTCTTTTTCGATTTCTTCGCATTCTTCATGAAACCATTCCGCCATTCCCTGTACTTCCAGTTAATTTCATTCCTACATCTACATCTACGTGATTACTCTGCTATTCACAATAAAGTGCCTGCCAGAGGGTTCAATGAACCACCTTCAAGATGTCTCTCTACCGTTCCACTCTCGAATGGAGCGCAGGAAAAAAGAGCACTTAAATTTTCCTGTACGAGCCGTGATTTCTCTTATTTTATTGTGATGATCATTTCTCCATATGTAGGTGAGTGGAAAAGAATGTTTTAGCAATCGGAGGAGAAAACGTGTGATTGAAATTTCATGAGAAGATCCCATCGCAACGAAAAACACCTTTGTTTTAATGATTGCCACTCCAATTCACGTATCATGTCTGTGGCACTGTTTCCCCTATTTCGCGATAATACAAAACGAGCTGTCCTTCTTTGTACTTTTTGACGTCATCCGTCAGTCGCGCCTGATGCGGATCCCACACCGCACAACAATACCCCAGAATAGGGCGGACAAGCGTGGTGTAAGCAGTATCTTTAGTAGACCTGTTGAACCTTCTAAGTGTTCTGCCAATGAATCGCAATGAATAGTTGAATTTACAGACTTCAGGTTTATGTGACTTATCGCTTAATCGCAATTTAGCGGATTTCTTTTAGCACTCTTGTGAATAACTTCATTCAGGGTCAACGGCCACTTTTAGCACTATTCAGATACCTTATCTAAATCATTTTGCAATTCGTTTTGGTCATCTGATGACTTTAAAAGACGGTAAATGACAGCATCATCTGCAAACAATATAATAGGGCTATTCACACTGCCTCCTATATCGTTAATGTAGATCAGAAACAATAGAGAGCCTAGAACACTTCCTTGGGGAACGCAGGATATTACTGCTGTTCTACTTGATGACTTTCCGTCTCTTAGTACGAACTGGATTTCTGACAGGAAATCACGAATCCAGTCACACAACTGAGGCGATTTTCCATAGCCACGCAGTTTGGTTAGAAGACGATTGTGAGGAACGGTGTCGAAAGCCTTCTGGAAATCTAAAAATATGGAATCAATTTGACATCCCCTGTCGATAGCATTCATTACTTCATGAGTATAAAGAGCTAGTTGTGTTTCACAAGAACGATTTTTTCTGAAACCGTGCTGACTATGTGGCAATAAATAGTTTTCTTCGAGGTACTTCATAATGTTCGAATACAGTATATATTCCAATACCCTACTGCAAATCGACGTTAGTGATATGGGCTTGTAATTCAGCGGATTACTACTACTTCCATTTTTGGATATTGGTGTGACTTGACCAATTTTCCAGTCTTATGGTAGGCAACTTTCTGTGTGCGGTCGGCTGTATATAACTGCTAAATATGGAGCTATTGTATCAGCTACTCTGAGAGGAACCTGACTGGTATACAGTCTGGACCGGGGGTTGTAACGATTGATTTAAGCTGCTTTGCTACACCAAGGATATCTACTTCTACGTTTCTCTTCTCGGCAGTTATTCTTGAATGGAATTCAAAAATATTTACTTTCAATAACTATGCTTTAGTCGTACTGACATCAATGACTTCACCGTTGTTATCGCGCAGTGAAGGTATTGATTGCGTCTTGCTACTGGTGTGGTTTATGTATTACCAGAATCTCTTCGGGCTTTCTGCCACATTTCGAGACAGAATTTCGTTGTGGAAATTATTAAATGCATCTCGCATTGAAGTATGCCCTATGTTTCGAACTTCTGTAAAACTTTGCCAATCTTGGGGATTTTGCATTCTTTTAAATTTGGCACGCTTTTTTCGCCGCTTCGTCAACAGCGATCTGAGCCGCTTTGTGTACCATGGGGGAACTGCACCTTCACTTACTAATTTATGTGGTATATATCTCTCAATTGTCGTCGATACTATCTCTTTGAAATCATTCCACATTTATTCTACGCTTACGTGATCTGATCGGAATGAGTGCAGACTGTCTCCTAAAAAAGTCACTGCTACTAAGCGGAACCCAGAAGCCCACCACCCGATGGCGCAAGTCAAGGAATCTGCAGCCTTCACGGTCACATAACCACCTGAGCCTCTGATTCAGACCCTCCACTCTGCTCTGCATCAAAGGACCACCGTAGGTTCTGGCGACGATGCTGCAGATGGTGAGCTCCGCCTTAATCTCGCTAGCAAGACTGAAGTGTTTACCACTTCCGCTAGCCACCTGTATCCAGAGAGAATCTCCTCTGATTCAAAGTAACACACGTAACGACATGGGCCACCACCTGTAGTTGGATGCATCCTGTAATCTTCATGACATCCAGAAACACCCTTTCCACATCCGAAATGACTCCCCCCAGTATGCACACGGAGTGTACACTGGCTTCCTTCCCCTCCTTGGCAGCCATTTTGCAAAGGATCTCCATTACGCGCCTAACATTGGAGCTACCAATTACCAACAAACCCACCGTCTGTGTATGCCCAGATCTTGAGAGACGAGAAGCTTCCTCTGGTGCAGGGTGGACGAACTCATCCTGCTCAGAGACTTCGTCATCCACAGATAACACCCAAAACATGTTCGTCAAATGAACCAGGGTGGCCCTATGATTGGCCTCTCAGAAAGTATTTCGCTGCCTGCCAGACTTTCGAATGATCTCCCACTTGACCACAGGTGAGGGATCAACCTCAGTGCAGGCAGTACCCGGGGCGGCCACAGAAGTGGACTGATGGGGGGACAAGTGGGATGTGCTTGACGTCCCTCGCATACTCGCGTCTGACACCCCACAGTGACGCCCCTTGGCAGCAGCCTCAAGCAATGTGACCGAAGCCAACACAGCCTGGAGCTGCGAGCGAAGGATCAACAACTCAGCTCACATCTGTACACACCAATCACAGTCCCTATTCATTACTGAAGACGCTCCTGTTTGAAGCTCGTAAAAAGATGTAACAAATGTATGCGCTTTATTAACAGGAGGAATTCGCAGTGCACTCTCACTTACGGTCTAACAGACACTGAGCTCTTCTAACCAAAACAAACAAAAGCCTGAAAAGTACGAGGGTCGATAACAACGGCGCTACGCTACGCTTCACTGTTATTAAAATAAAAGGTTGAGCCTAGTAAGTACTCAAACACTCAAGAAATTTTCCCCAGGGGGCTCGCCACTGTTTGGCAGGTTTGTGCTTGGCTACCACGGGGCCCCAGCCATTGCAGCATTTATTCCCTTCCGTGCTGCCTGTCTATCCGCTTGCTATTCTTTTTGCCTCCCTTGGAGAACATATCTGAGGTATTATTGGGAATGTTCTGCACTGTCTGTCGCAGACGTGAAAACAGCCTCTCCTTCGTTTTTCGCTCCCTTTTCCTTACTTTGCTTCCCTTCCCATCTTATTCCTCTGCTTCAGCGTTTGAGGTTCCTCTGTTTCTTCTTCCTCCCTTTGCACTCCTGAAGGCCAACCCACGCGTCTGATGCGTAACAGTTGTCTGGGTAAAGCGTAATTCTCAGTCCCAGGTTGACAGGTAGGGTTCGCACATACCCCAGTACAGGCCAGGCCCAGCGAGGTGTGATAGCTTGAGCTGCAAACTGCTTATTGGTCCCTCTGTCAGGTGTTCAGGAGGTGTGACCTGAGGTGTGAACAATCACCTAAGGCAGGTGCGCCCCCTTGTGAAGGGGATCCCCAGTTGGAAGGAGCATGCCATCGAAGACACTAGAAAGCATTGGAGATTTTCTTGCAATGAGTCAATCATCTTCATAATCAACGTCTACCAAACGTAAACGTAATGGGGCTAATGATTCAAAGACCCTTCCCAATGCAACACGGTTCCTCGTGGTCTCACGTACTAAAGACAGTCAGTACTTCATCATGGTAAATCCGTTTATTATTCAGAAAGGTGTTTATGTACTTGCCAGCCCTGAGAAATAATGCTCTCATTTACGGAATGGCAATTTGCTTTTGGAGACTACTTCTGATTCCCAAGCACAACACCTGCTTGCTGTCTCCCCTCTCCAATGATACCCTGTTCGTGTCGAGGCCCATAGAACTTTGAATTCTTCCTGTGGTGTAATTTACACCAGGCTTACTGGATGGTCTAACCGAGGCCGAAGTCGGATCCTACCTCTTTGATCAGGGTTTCATTCCCATCCATCATGTAATGAAAAAGGTAGGTTGCTCCTTAGCACCCACCCAAAGCCTTTTTCACACCTTTGATAGAGTGGTGCTTCCGTCCAAAATCAATTATCACAGTCCAGCCCTACATTCCATACCCAATGCACTGCTACCAGTGTCATCATTTCAACCACACCAGGAAATCTTGTCGACACCCAGCCAAATGTGTAAGTTGTCGTAGGGATGCGCACGAGGGCGATTGTCTGCTTCCTTCACCCTGCAGTATCAACTGCAATAGCGGCCATGTCTCTTTCTTTCGGCACTGTCCCATGTATCACGATGAGCAGACTGTCCAAGAGATCCAGGTAAAGGAAAAATTGCCTTACCCAGTCGCAAGTTACTGGCTCGTCGAAAACCCTGGCACCTTTAGTTGTGTTCTTGTTACCACTCGCACCATGAGGGACATGTCCACGCAGACATGCGACCCTCAATTCAGCTCTGAGGTTGTGAAATCGCCCAATGTCATCCCCCCCCCCCCCCCCCCCCCCCCCACGTACAGCTGTGCAACAAGCCGTCAAATTCTCGCCTCAAGGGGTGAAGCCACCAGCTACACAAACAATAGGACAGAAGGACTACTCCTGTGAAGACTTCCTCCGTTCCTCCAGCTAAACTACACCCGAGTCTTCCTCTGACTGGAAAGGTCAGAGTAATCCACCAAAGGCAAATGGTCTTCTCCTTCAACAACTCGGAGATCATCTTTGACGATGTCGCCACGTGATAGCCCAGGTGGCTTCCGTGTTGCCGGTGCGCACCACCATCCGTTTTTCATTCAGCATTCGAGTCCACAGACCGACCGCAGAAGCAAGCTGATGCTTATTTGGATCCCGTGAAGCAGGATCCTTCTGCTTCTGTGCCCTTTAGTAACTACCCTTCATCGGCTACCACTCGGCAGCTGCCGAGTTGACATGCTACATCTCTTCCTCATGTCTCTCCTCCAATGGAACGTTTGCAGTCTTCAGTCCCACAAAGATGATTTACAGTTGCTTTTAGCATCGCAGTGTCCCCTTGAACTCTGCCGGCCAGAGTGGCCGAGCGGTTCTAGGCGCTACAGTCTGGAACCGCGCGACCGCTACGGTCGCAGGTTCGACTCCTGCCTCGGGCATGGATGTTTGTCATGTCCTTAGGTCAGCCAGGTTTAAGTAGTTCTAGCTTCTAGGGGACTAATGACCTCAGATGTTAAGTCCCATAGTGCTCAGAGCCAGAGCCTTGTACTCTGCCATCAGGAAACGAAATGACGCCATCACGATCGCTTTGAGCATCCACATTTCTTACCGAACCGTTTTGACCCTCCCCTGAGGTCGTCATTCCATCTCATGGGGGTGTCATGCTGCTTATGCGGGATGACATATAGTCAGCCCATCTCCCTGACTACCCATGTTCAAGCTGTTGCAGTTCGCCTTTTCCTTCCCTACCTGATTTATCCCATCTGTACCACTTATGTCCCTCTGTGATTCGATCTCACTAGGACAGCTTATTGGGCAGCTACCTCCCCCAGTTTGGTACTTTTTAACGCCCATCATCGGCTTTGGCTTTCTCCCAGGACCTGTCAGAGAGCTGCACTCTTGGCTAGCCTTCTTAACCAACTTAACCTCTTCTGCCTTAACACTGGAGCACCCTGTTTCCTTTTTGACTCCTTGCACAGCTATTTCCATTTGGACCTATCCTTCTGCATTGCCCAGCTTGCCAATAGTCTTGAATGGCTGAAATGGCTCTAAGCGCTATGGGACTTAACATCTGAGGTCATCAGTCCCCTAGACTTAGAACTACTTAAACCTAACTAGCCAAAGGATATCACACACATCCATGCCCGAGGCAGGATTTGAACCTGCGACCGCAGCAGCAGCGCGGTTCCGGACTGAAGCGCCTAGAACGCCTCGGTCACAGCGGTCAGCTCGTCTTGAATGGTCCGTTCTTTCTGACACCTACTCGAGCAACCATTTCACCTGCGCTATCCATTTACTAACTCCTATTCCATCCACGTGCACACGCAAATATCAGCTTACTAAGGCTGACTGGCAGCTTTACTCCTCCCTGGCGATCTTACTCTTTAATTGTGGGGCTACCGTGGCCGCCTGCCCTGTTTCCTTCAGGCATTTTTAAAAGACCGAGTTTTCAAGGTGCGTTTGGGTTCTGCCTTGTCTGACACCTCTATTCAGGAGAGTGGTGTGCCTCAGGATTCCGTCCTCAGCGTCGCCCTCTTTGTTATCGCCATTAAGCCGGCCGGGCATCTCCGACTACATTTTTGTTGACGATTTTGCAATCTGTTGCAGTTCTCCACGGACCTGTCTCACTGAGCGGCGTCTTCTGCAATGTCTTGATCGTCTTTACTCTTGGAGCAGCGATAATGGCTTTCGTTTTTCCAGTGGCAAAACCGTCTGTATGAATTTCTGGCGACGCAATTGATTTCTCCCATAGTCTTTACTTCTTTTTACCTGTTGCCCTTCCGTTCGTTGAACTACGAAATTCCTCGAGCTCATGCTCGATAGGAAACTCTCTTGGCACTATCACGTGTCTTACCGCAGCCCGCGGTCCCTCAATATCCTACATTTCCTTAATGGTACTTCCTGGGGTGCAGATCAAACCACTCTCCTCCGTTTGTACTGGTCCCTTGTCCGTTCGAAACTGGACTATGAGTGCTTTGTTTACGCGTCTGCACGTCCATTCCTCTTCCGCCGTCTCAACACTATCCACCATCGTTGCATCCATTTGGTCACAGGTGCATTTTACACCAGCCCGGTAGTCTGTATGTGAAGCTGTTGAACTACCACTGTCCTACCGCCTTGACTTTCTCCTCAGCAGGTATGGATGCCGTTTGTCTGCGAAGCGTGGACACCCATCCTATGCCTGCTTCTTCCATGATTCCTTTGATCGCCAGTATTTGGCATGTCCCTCATCTCTGTTACCTCCTGGAGTCCGCTTTCAGCACTTGATACGGCGGCCTAACTTCACATTACCTGCAACTTTCCCGGTGGGTGTGAACCCTTCTCCACCTCGCCTTTGTGAAGCGATCCATGTTAACTTTGGCCTTCATTCGATTCCTAAGGATACTGCGCCAGTCTCGGTCTATTGCTAACAGTTTCACGACCTTCGCATGGAGCTTCGCGATAGTACCTTTGTATACACCGATGGCTCTCGGACTGACCGTGGGGTCGGGTGTGCCTTCGTCATTGGTACCCGTGTCTTTCGATATCGGTTTCCAGCACACTCCTCAGTATTTACAGCCGAGCTCTTCGCCCTGCATCAGGCCACGGAGTACATCCGGCGACACAGACTTTTCAGTTGTGTCCTTTGCTCAGACTCACTCACCGCCCTTCAAAGTCTATGTGCGCTGTACACCGCCCATCCCTTAGTGCAGCGAGTCCAGGAGAACTGTCACTTGCTTTCTCTTGGTGGAGCCAGTGTGACGTCTCTGTGGGTTCCTCGTCATCTCGGTCTGCCAGGAAACGAGGCTAGTGACGCTGCTGCCAAGGCTGCAGTCCTCGAACCTCACCACGCTAATTCCTATATTCCCTTCGATGATCTCTGTGTTGCCGTCCGTCAGGAGGTGGTTCCCTTTGGCATCGTCAATGGTCCTCCCTTCACGGGAATAAGCTGCGGCTAATTAAGCCTCTCCCAGTGACTTGGATGACCTCCTCTCGGCCCTTCCGCCGGGAGGGTCATTTTAAGTAGGCTGCGTGTTTGGCACTGCCTTTTTAGGCATCATCATTTGATGAGTGGCGCTATCCTACCACTTTGTACGCTTTGCGCCCAATTATTATCTTTCCACCAGTTCGTGATGGAATGCTCATTTTTTAACCGTTTACGTTCCCGCTTGCGTCTGCCGTCTGAGTATTCGGCTGTTTTAGCAATTGACGCAGGGGGTGTCGTCCGCGTCTTACTTTTTATCCGCCAAAGCAATATGGCGAAGGCCATTTAATTTTTAGTTTTGGACCTCCGTTTCTGTATGGTGTCTTTTTTACCCTTTTTCCACGTTCCTCTTTTTAGGTGTCTTCTATTATGTCAATTGGGACTGACTTGTAGTCGTTTCTTAACTCCTCTCTGTCTTCGTGTTCCATAGTTTTCACTAGGGCGCGTATGACCCCAGCTGTTTATTTTTCGGCCTAAAACAAAACAAAACCAAAACGCAAGAAAGTTGTGACTTGTATATCTATCTTCCTGAGTTTCTGTTACCCACGGTTTCTTCGTCGTTACCTTCTTTGTTTCGACCTTCTTTGCTTCGACACCCAGCTGTTTGAAGTGGCGCCGACTCCGAGGGTGACGTCGCAGGGCGCCACGCTTTCGCACCGTTACAAAAAAAATGGTTCAAATGGCTCTGAGCACTATGGGACTCAACTGCTGAGGTCAGTAGTCCCCTAGAACTTAGAACTAGTTAAACCGAACTAACCTAAGGACATCACAAACATCCATGCCCGAGGCAGGATTCGAACCTGCGACCGTAGCGGTCATGTGGTTCCAGACTGCAGCGCCTTTAACCGCACGGCCACTTCGGCCGGCTGCACCGTTACACGTCACGGCTGTAGGCACCTATGAGCCATATTTCAAACTAATGCGTCCCATTGCGGACGATTACTGGGTTTCGAAGAAGTGACCCTTATTAGAAGGCTGAAATGGTCAACCGGCTACGGTTGCGAGGTTGCCTATTTTAACAGTTTGCAGCACCAACAGAAATCTGATTTTCAGAATTTCATGTAATTAATAACCGAATTTAAAGATGTAAAATGGGGTCGCTATCTGTCATTAAGAGGTAGGAACTAACGTTTAAGGTTTAACACAGTGAGTGAAGCTTTAGAGTTAGAAACTGTTAAATGCCTCGAAGCAGTCGAACCCACGGCGTCCAAACTACCCGGACTATGCTCATCCAGTACTTGAGAATGAGAGCACTTAGTGACTTCGAATAAACTTAACACGTAGTTTCAAACCTTTTCGGAACTTTTCTTATTGGTCACGATAGGGAAGAAAATTTATCGCTTGCTACCCCGCTCCAGCATCAGGCATGACGTTTTCGATTTATTAGTTCTTTACTGCTAACTACAATCGCAACACACTTTGCAGACGGTACGACGTACACCATTGAATGTACGTGGAAAGTTATTTCTGTGTATGAACCATACTTTAGAAGACATGACGTAATGAACACTGAGATGCGTAACTTATCCAGTGATTAATAATGAGATTACTTATAGACCTCCAATAGACTTTGAACACATTTCCAAACTTTTATGAAACTTTTTCTCTCTTACAGCCCCACAAAATAAAAGATGGTAAACAGTTGATACTTTTACTGGTGGGACATTCACAACTGTTATATGTAATGTCCGTGATTAAAACATCCTCCGCAATTATTTATTACACTACCACGTTGCAGCGACTCAGCCCCATCTTCCGGTGTATAGTACGTCGAAACGTCCATGTCAAAGCTAACTTACAGGGCAACATATTTGCCATACACGACACATCAGACTGAATATCGTCATGGGCCCGCACACAAGCACCTTTCAGCTGTAACTGACGTGTAACTCTTGTCCTGAAAGCGCCGGCGAAAGGGCACGGATTTCTCTTTACGTTAGCAGACAAGATGCATTGATACTCTGCACGACTATATCTTACATGTTATTTGCATGATGTCTTCCAGCGCCAAATAAACATTTGATCGACTCCGTGCCCTTCCGCTGGCTCTTTCAGGATAAGGGTGACTTTCGTCGGTTACAGCTGAGAGGCGCTTGTTGCGCGCTCTCATTTGGCTATTCAGAATATTCAAATGTGTGTGAATTCCTAAGCGACCAAACCGCTGAGGTCATCGATCCCTAGACGTACACACTACTTAAACCAACTTTTGCTAAGAACAACACACACGCCCATGACCGAGGGAGGACTCGAATCTCCGGTGGGAGGGAACGCGCTATCCGTGTCTTGGCGCCTCAAACCTCGCGGCCATTCAGAGTGATGTGCCGTGTACAGCACATTTACTGCCTTGTAGGTTAGCATTGACATGGAGTTTTCGACGTACTGTTTATAGATACACCCGAGGATTGGACTGAATCGCTGAAACCTTGTAGTGTAAAGACTTCAGTCAATAAATAATGGTAATGCTGTAGCGAATGTTTTAATCATAAGTTCTATAATTAACACTTCGACTCATTTGCAGAGTATAATGAGATGTTTATTAAATGTTCGATTCTTGAAAGAAGAGAAGGTGGCGGGTTTCTGGTTGATTAAATGTTTGTGGTACAGGCAAACATACACTGATTGAAAAAGAAAATCACAACACCAAGAAGGAGCTGTGCGACGTAAACGAAAGTTCGTAGGCGCGTTTCTACATCTGAAAGATGATGTCTGTTCACATTTCGTGCCAGTTGCTTAAGTGGCACTTGCACCGCCACAGTAAGGATGCAAATTAGGTTTGCTGTAAATACACGCTGTAGCTGTCGTAGGCTTTAGTTACCTTCGAGATTGGACGCGTTGAGGTGATGTTAGTAAAGAATGTCTATAAGGCGACAAAAACGTCGTTATCAACACCTCACAGAGTTTGAGCGAGGTCGTGTAATAGGGCTTCGAGAAGTGGCATGTTCCTTCTCAGATACTGCAGAAAGACTTGAAAGGAGTGTAACCACTGTTCATGACCGCTGCAGCCGTGGTCACGAGACTGTAAGGTCGCAAGAAGACCTGGGTCCAACGGCCAGGTGGCACTACCTAGAGGGAAGACCACCATTTTGGCGTATGACGTTTTGGCGTATGGCTCCGACGTATCTGCAGCAACAATCTGAGCAGCAGTCGGCACCATAGTGAGACATCCTACTGTTACAAATCGGTTACATTAAGGACACCTCCATGTGAGACACCCTTTAGCGTGAATTCCACTGACCCCAAACTACCGCCATTTGTGACTTCAGTGGTGTCAAGTCAGAGTCCATTAGAGGGCAGTTTGGAGGTCTGATGTGTTTCCTGATGAAAGCTGGGCCTGCTTCAATGCCAGTGATGGCCTATGTTGTATTTTATGACGAAATAAATCTCGGGTGAACAGCCTGGTATGAGTGTGCATAGGACACAATATTTCGGCAATCGACCACGTTGCCATCATCAGGTGCGCTGATGTATTGACCGGCGGTGTGCCGGCGCCAGGTATATATAGGACAATCCCCCTCCTCCCTCAGGCGCTTCCTAAAGGCCGGTTCCCACTAGAGCGCGGCAGCGCGTCGTGCGGCAACGGCAGTGGCAAGCGTTTTCGGCGTTGACGCGGCGGCTCGCGGAATTGGCGTTCCCATCTGGAAGCGGCAGACGCTAGCGGTAGCCAATGATGGACAGCCACTGAGGTACGGGGTGGGACCCACCGAAACGACCGGTGTTTTTGAATAACTATATCTTACACCTACATGAAGGAAAGACGAAGTTGGGTGAAGACGTACCGATTTTTCCTTTTCTGTACAATGTACTCTTTCACATATTTCATTATCGTGTTTTCTCATTTCAACATAAACAGATTTCATGACAACCGTTCATGATTGTTCACTATCTCCTAACACATTGAAACAGTGTACGATAAAAGAGATTATTCAGATAGTTAAGCGAGACAAAAATTTAAAATATGATACGGTAGCAGGTACACGAAAACAGTAAGAACACAAAGGCTAGGTGGAAGGGATGAAAGTGGAAGCCACCTGATAGAATTTCCCACAGAGCATAATGTAATCATCGCCGGCACCTTGCTTAAGAATCACGAAAGAATAATATATATTTGGAACAGAGTTTTCGAAACCAGATTTTAAATTGTAAGGCATTTCCTGGTGCAGACGCGAACCTGACTGAAGACTGTCAATAGCAAGAAAAGCGTTCTGAAAAAGAAAATTTGTTCACACCGAATATCAATTCTAATGGTTGGATACTATTTTACAAAGGTATTTGTGTGGAGTGCAGCCTTGTATGTAAGTGAAACGTGGACGATGAACAGTTCTGTCAAGAAGACAGTGGACGCTTTCAAAACGTGGTGATCAATAAGAATGCTGAAGATTAGATACGAGGATCGTGTGACTAAAGAAGAGGTACGGAATTAAATAGAGGAGGAAGAGGAAATTACGGCACAACTTTGGCAACAATAAGGGTTAGTTGACAGGACATATTATGAGGCATCAAAGATTGAGGACAAAAGGGGTTGGGTGATAGTATTCTGATAATAATCATCTGTTGAAATGCTATTCTACTATTTTATCTATTAATGTAAGCAGTGAATTTACTCTTCCATGCACTCCTCCACAAAACATTTAAACCAAAACTGAAATCAGCTGAACACCAAATCTTTCAACCACTGTCTGACAACTACTGCATTCACTTTCAACTTTCTATAATTATCACTGGCTAGCCACACACACATACAGATATAAGGAGAACAGAAATAAACAAACATTAGTTTTCAGCATATAATTCTTTAGGTTGGTAACATGTACGTAAACAAACCAAACAGGAAGGGACATGAGGTGAACACACTGTAGTTACGACTTCAAATCAGTGTTTTCGGTAAAACGTCTACAGCTAGAGACAGAAGAAAAAAAAAGAACACGAAAATGTGCTTATGTTCCATAATCTAAGTTTTAGTTCAACCTACAGCATGTGACCAGGTGAGGGGAAACGCAGATGTCCGCCAAAAACTCGGTTCACTGTAAGTAATCAGTCATTCACGTAAAAAAAGATGTGAACTGTTTTATAATCTGCAAGTATCACATATCAAAACAAAACTGAATCATTCTAGATTCCACCGAAGATGCCTTAGAGTAAAAGGCGAAACGCGTCTTGAACCAATAAAGTACACTGGATAAAGAAAAAAACGTTTGTTACTTCCAAAGGAAATAATCAATAGCTGTAGATACTTCGCAAATTACATCTTATGACATACCAATAAATTAGTCTCGGTTTAACTTCTCAATCCACATGCTATTAAATACCGTTTAAAAAAATTCATCTATCCCTTCCGAAAAACCGTAGTTTCTTTCATATCTCGGTAGATAAACAGATTTAGGATATTTATCATGTGGCGAAATACATGACTTTTTACAAGTTATCGTTTGCAAAAAAAAAAACACTTTTCGATTTCTTGAACCGTTTACGAAATTTGCAGTTGATACAACTACATGGTTTACGACGAGCAGGACGAAGTATCGGTTGCGTCGCGAGCGACCCGCGCGCGGTCACCGCACAGCCCATCCGCCGACATATCATTCAATATCTCGAGAACGGTGATAGCTAGCTAGCTTTAAAAACAATTTCGATATGTTGACTAAATTTCATACGCAATAATGTATTACCTAAAATGAACTGTACGCAAAGTCCACGCAATGCGTTTTTACCTCTGCACACTTACTAAAATTTCGTGTAAAGGTTTACGTAAATGCGATACAGCAAGTAACCACGACGAGTAACGAAAAGAAATTCGGTCCTTTATCGAGAGAAGATAGCAGGCTGTAACATGCCCAAGAATCAAATTTTTCTACCGAATAGTTTCCTTGGAATCGGATGATAAGTATTTCATGGCTGCCGCCGCGTCCGCGCCAGCGGTTCGGCGAAAGTTCGTGTGGCCCGGGATTCCGTACCTGACGTCACGCTCAGCGCGTTCTGTGATTGGCGGTGCGCACCTGGAGCGCGGCACGCGGCAGCGGAAGCGGTTCGACATGGTCAAACCGCGACGCAGGGCCCGCCGCGCCGTGCCGCTGACGCCGTTTCCATGGCAACCACGCCGCTGACGCGCGGTTTTGACGCGTGGCAGCCCTAGTGGGAACCGGCCTTGTATTTCGTCATGTATTTCGTCGCATGATAAATATCCAAAATCTGTTTATCTACCAAGATATGAAAGTAACCACACTTTTTCAGAAGGGATAGATGAATTTTTTTAAAGGGCTTCTAATAGAATGTGGAATGAGAAGTTAAACCGAAACTAATTTGCTGGTGTGTCATAAGATGTAATTTGCTAAGTATCTACAGCTATTGATTATTTTCTTTGGTAAGTAACAAACGTTTTTTCTTTATCCAGTGTGCTCTATTGGTTCAAGACGCTTTTCGCCTTTTACTTTAAGGCATCTTCGGTGGAATCTAGAATGATTCAGTTTTGTTTTGATATGTGATACATGAAGATTATAAAACAGTTCACATCTTTTTTTACGTGAACAACTGATTACTTACAGTGAATCGAGTTTTTGGCGGACATCTGCGTTTCCCCTCACCTGGTCACATGCTGGAGGTTGAACTGAAACTTATATTACGGAACGTAAGCACATTTTCGTGCCGGCCGGAGTGGCCGTGCGGTTCTAGGCAGCCGGCACGGTAGCTCAGCGTGTTCGGTCAGAGGGTTAGCTGCCCTCTGTAATAAAAAAACTGAGTTAATGGATTAACTACGAACTGAAACGGGTGTCTTGCGACGTCCGCCTCGAGCAAATACAACGAACGAAAACGAACAAAATGAGATTAAAAAAAAAGAAAAAAGAAAAAAGGCGCTACAATCTGGAACCGAGTGACCGCTATGGTCGCAGGTTCGAATCCTGCCTCGGGCATGGATGTGTGTGATGTCCTTAGGTTTAATTAGTTCTAAGTTCTAGGCGACTGACGACCTCATAAGTTAAGTCGCATAGTGCTCAGAACCATTTGAACCACATTTTCGTGTTCGCTCTTTTTTCTTCTGTCAATAGCTGTAGACATTTTACCGAAAACACTGATTTGAAGTCGTAACTACAGTGTGTTCACCTCATGTCCCTTCCTGTTTGGTTTGTTTACGTACATGTTGCCAACCTAAAGAATTATATGCTGAAAACTAATGTTTGTTTATTTCTGTTCTCCTTATATCTGAATGTGTGTGTGGCTAGCCAGTGATAGTTATAGAAAGTTGAAAGTGAATGCAGTAGTTGTCAGACAGTGGTTGAAAGATTTGGTGTTCAGCTGATTTCAGTTTTGGTTTAAATGTTTTGTGGAGGAGTGCATGGAAGAGTAAATTCACTGCTTACATTAATAGATAAAATTGTGAATAGCATTTCAACAGATGATTATTATCAGATTACTATCACGCAACCCCTTTGTCCTCAATCTTTGATGCCTCATAATATGTCCGGTCAACTAACCCCCATTGTTGCCAAAGTTGTGCCGTAATTTCCGCTTCCTCCTCTATTTAATTCCGTACCTCTTCTTTAGTTACACGATCCTCATACCTCATTCTTATTGATAACCACGTTTTGAAAGCGTCCATTGTCTTTTTGAGAGAAGTGTTCATCGCCCACGGCCTTATAGAGTCGGTGCGGTCCGCGCCCCGCGAGCGGTCCAGGTGGAGCGTCCGTTCTCCCACCGTCTGGGCGCTGCGTCCTAGGTCTTCTCGTTCAGGAGGGTCTTCCGGCACCGCTCTCGTTATTCTTCCTCCTCCCCCGAAGTCGGTACACTCTGTGAAATATCCTTTTTCTTCAAAATGGTTCAAATGGCTCTGAGCACTATGGGACCAAACATCTGTGGTCATCAGTCCCCTAGAACTTAAAACTACTTAAACCTAACTAACCTAAGGACAACACACACATCCATGCCCGAGGCAGGATTCGAACCTGCGACCGTAGAGATCACGCTGTTCCAGACTGAAGCGCCTAGAACCGCACTCCTTTTTCTTCTTCATCAGGGTGATCACGGGTTCCCAGACCTTGATAAGGATATAACCGCTGTCACGATACAGATCAGAGTAACGGAGCCACAACTAAATCGTGACAGCGGTTACATCCTTAGCAAGGCGTGGGAACCCGCGATCACCCAGATGAAGAAGAAAAAGGATATTTCCCAGTGTACCGACTTCTGGGGAGGAAGGAAGAATAACGAGAGCGGTGCCGGCAGACCCTCCTGAACGAGGAGACCTAGGACGCAGCTCCCAGACGGCGGGAGAACGGGCGCTCCACCTGGACCGCTCGCGGGGCGCGGACCGCACCGACTCTTAGGAAGCACCTGAGGGAGGAGGGGGATTGTCCTATATATACCTGGCTCCGGGCCACGGCCGGTCAGTACATCAGCGCACCTGATGATGGCAACGTGGCCGATTGCCGAAATATTGTGTCCTATGCACACTCATACCAGGCTGCTCACCCGAGATTTATTTCGTCATGGCCTATGTTGCTTAGATGGACGCCAGTTGAGGGACCTGCAAACCAACCTGCCTGCTAGCTAAACATATTGGACCTACATTCGGAGTTGTGGTCTAAGGTTCGATTCAGTATGACAGCAGGGGCACTCTCGTGCTTATCCCAGCCTACCTGACTGTAAATTGAATCGCCAGTCTGGTAATTCACCCTGTTGTGCCGCCATTCACGAACAGCATTCCTGGGCATGTTTTCCAAAAGGATAAAGCTCGATCACATACCGCTGTTGCAATACAACATGCTCTAGAGAGCGTCGACACGTTGTCTTTGCCTGCTTGATCACCAGATCTGTCTCCTATCGAGCACATACGGAACATCATCTGATTCTAGAGTCATCTATATGAAGCATTAAGTGTCCGTGTATTGACCAACCAAGTGCAACAGGCATTGAACTGGATCACACGAGGTAACATACGGCACCTGTACCACACAGTCCATGCACGTTTGCATGTTTGCATTCGAGATTTTGGCGTTTACACTGGTTATTAACACACAAGCATTTCGGATTTGCAATGATTTATCACGCCCTTCCATTAACCTGCCTATCTTGCAATGTTATTGCTTAAATGTGTTAGACAAAAGTATTCCGGAAGTTTCGTTACTCTACATTAATTATTTCTCGTTTTACGATTTTTTTTTGGTCAGTGTGTAACGACAAACTACACTCCTGGAAATTGAAATAAGAACACCGTGAATTCATTGTCCCAGGAAGGGGAAACTTTATTGACACATTCCTGGGGTCAGATACATCACATGATCACACTGACAGAACCACAGCCACATAGACACAGGCAACAGAGCATGCACAATGTCGGCACTAGTACAGTGTATATCCACCTTTCGCAGCAATGCAGGCTGCTATTCTCCCATGGAGACGATCGTAGAGATGCTGGATGTAGTCCTGTGGACCGGCTTGCCATGCCATTTCCACCTGGCGCCTCAGTTGGACCAGCGTTCGTGCTGGACGTGCAGACCGCGTGAGACGACGCTTCATCCAGTCCCAAACATGCTCAATGGGGGACAGATCCGGAGATGTTGCTGGCCAGGGTAGTTGACTTACACCTTCTAGAGCACGTTGGGTGGCACGGGATACATGCGGACGTGCATTGTCCTGTTGGAACAGCAAGTTCCCTTGCCGGTCTAGGAATGGTAGAACGATGGGTTCGATGACGGTTTGGATGTACCGTGCACTATTC
This sequence comes from Schistocerca nitens, assembly GCF_023898315.1. NCBI lineage: Eukaryota > Metazoa > Arthropoda > Insecta > Orthoptera > Acrididae > Schistocerca > Schistocerca nitens. Next base: position 1,156,640,629 of record NC_064614.1, on the reverse strand, counting down.
AGTGTCCCCTCGACGATCACCAGTGGTGTACGGCCAGTGTAGGAGATCGCTCCCCACACCATGATGCCGGGTGGTGGCCCTGTGTGCCTCGGTCGTATGCAGTCCTGATTGTGGCGCTCACCTGCACGGCGCCAAACACGCATACGACCATCATTGGCACCAAGGCAGAAGCGACTCTCATCGCTGAAGACGACACGTCTCCATTCGTCCCTCCATTCACTTCTCTCGCGACACCACTGAAGGCGGGCTGCACGATGTTGGGGCGTCAGCGGAAGACGGCCTAACGGTGTGCGGGACCGTAGCCCAGCTTCATGGAGACGGTTGCGAATGGTCCTCGCTGATACCCCAGGAGCAACAGTGTCCCTAATTTGCTGGGAAGTGGCGGTGCGGTCCCCTACGGCACTGCGTAGGATCCTACGGTCTTGGCGTGCATCCGTGCGTCGCTGCGGTCCGGTCCCAGGTCGACGGGCACGTGCACCTTCCGCCGACCACTGGCGACAACATCGATGTACTGTGGAGACCTCACGCCCCACGTGTTGAGCAATTCGGCGGTACGTCCACCCGGCCTCCCGCATGCCCACTATACGCCCTCGCTCAAAGTCCGTCAACTGCACATACGGTTCACGTCCACGCTGTCGCGGCATGCTACCAGTGTTAAAGACTGCGATGGAGCTCCGTATGCCACGGCAAACTGGCTGACACTGACGGCGGCGGTGCACAAATGCTGCGCAGCTAGCGCCATTCGACGGCCAACACCGCGGGTCCTGGTGTGTCCGCTGTGCCGTGCGTGTGATCATTGCTTGTACAGCCCTCTCGCAGTGTCCGGAGCAAGTATGGTGGGTCTGACACACCGGTGTCAATGTGTTCTTTTTTCCATTTCCAGGAGTGTATAAATCCCTTAGCGTATTGGACCCCACGTTTTCCGCTATGGGCGCGCGCTCCTCGGCTCGAGCAGCTACCTGCGACTCTGCAGAAGGTGCGGCTGCGACCGCTGGAAGCGAGTGAGCTACAGCTACGGGGAGCGGGGCCGGCCTCCCCACATGACTTACGCGCCGCAAGCCGGGCTGCAGTTTTAATTGAAGCTGCGGCCGCGCCAGCTGATTGCGAAAGTTCCGCAATTAAAAGAATCCCGTAATGAGAGAAAGCGGATTCATTCGCGGCCGCTTTCGCCCGTGGCCGCCCGAGTTCTCCCCGGAAAAAGCGCCGGCGGCAGAGCCGCGCACGAGTGCCGCATGACTTGGCTGCCGGCGCCGGCTTAGCGCTGATGACGCGGCTCTTTCCGGAGCGAAGCGCGCTCCGCTTTGCACGCAGAGTCTTCCAGTGTGGCAGGTAGGCGCTTTGTGATCTGCAGTGAGAGGCACAGGCACTCACGTTTTTAACACAGAATGACCACAAAAAAGCAGTTTCTCACACAGGTATGTTGGTATCGAGGCTCCGTTTCTGGGGAATGGTCACTGTCACTAACTTGCCTTCACCGCCTTTATGAGACCATTGTCCCTGAATACAGTCAGATATTGGCTAGTACAGGGCTTCACAACATACGTGCTCGCGGAGCAAGCTGTGAGCAGCGAGGCGCGAGCACGGAGCACCGCGAGCACGCTATCCCCACTACCGGACCAGAGCGGAGAGTGGGGAGAGTCACGTGGGGCTCGCAACAGCTGCCGCCAGTCAATGTAAATCCGCGGCCACCTGCAGGGATATCACTCACGAATTATTACTGCGAAAAATGAAACAAATAAAGGCGAATGTACACGTGCCACATAATTTTATTAGCTTAGTGTATGCCTCTACATTCGCATTAATTTGTGAACTGTTACACAATAAAAGGTGTCACTGAAGTGTGGGATTCTCGGTTATCTTGTACTTTTTGTCCTTTAAAATTGCGTCTATGTTCGGAGTAATTGTTCTTGTGCATTTTAGGCGCAGCGTGCAGTTTAAATTTCGATCAGACAGTGCGTTTCTCAGGCGCGTCTTGTTACACTTCATTGCAGATAACAGTTGTTCACAAACATACGTGGAACCGAACATTGATATTATTGTAGCCGCCAGTTTGTGCAAACGAGGAAATCTATCCTGAGGGAAGTGTCTGTAGAATTCCAAAATGTTTTTATTGTTCTGAAATTTGTCTCTGTATTCTCTGTCACACTGCAGGTCAATAATTTCTTGCTGCAGCTCAGGACGAATCTATTAAATATTCGCTGAATATGGAGAGAACAGATCAAAATCATTGTCTAGTGCTGTCAGATCTTGAAAGCGCTGATCAACTAAACTATGTGATTAACGTTCACAGTCTTTGTGAACATCTTGCATGAATGATAATTTAGGAAAGTGAGCTAGGTTTCCTGTTTCCAGCTGACTCACCCAAAGTGTCAATTTCATTTTAAAAGCTCGTATTCGATCTATGAAATGAGTAATTAGCAGATCTTTACCTTGTAGTAAAATGTTCAAAGCATTCAGATGGCTAGTTAAATCTGCTAAGAACGCGAGATCACATTCAAATGTGCGCGCGCATTTCCCCTCCCTCCCCTCCCTCCCTCTCCGCGACCTTGCACCTGCTCGCGAGCACGTGCCTGAGCAGACGCGAGTACTCGCGCTCAAAACCGACCAGTTGTTAAGCCCTGGGCTAGTACCTCACCTCCAGGCATCATTCACCTTCACCAAGAGCAGCATAGAACTATAAAATCTAAAAGAGTTTTCTCGGAGTTTTTTTTTAAATGTCGAAATACACTACTGGCCATTAAAATTGTTACACCGAGAAGAAATGCAGATGATAAACGGGGATTCATTGGACAAATATATTATACTAGAACTGACATGTGATTACATTTTCACGCAATTTGAGTGCATAGATCCTGAGAAATCAGTAGACGTACGCAGCTCCTGTCTGGGGATATGCTGCACCTACACGCCTGCGCCGTCTGCAGCTCATACAAAACAAAGTACTCAAAATCATAAGCAATGCTCCACGATACACACGCATCGCGGACCTTCACCGGGAATACCGACTTGAGACTCTCACGGAGGTAATCCACAAACTTACCACAAGACTATACAGAAACTCCAGACATTCGCAGAACCCGTTTATTCTGAATCTGGGGAACTACGACCACAACCATAGATGGAAACATAAAAGACCAAAAGACATACTTGTAAGGACATAATACCTATGGCCAAGCATACGCAAACATAACGGCACTGGCGAGCCCCTGTTAATCAGACGCCATTACTGGATATCCAGCTGAAATACACTGTCGAATAACTGGCACCACACAGGGAAGCCGTACCGTACACTGCATGCAAACAAGCTCCACACATCCCCCACACAGTGAGATGATCTATGGCCGATCTCCCACTACTGTATAACGATCTTGATTGTTCCAGGAATGTAGCAGCTGCAGCAACTGGGACACATCGCCATCGCTTGTCACGGTAATGATGCATGATACCTATACTAACAAATCCAACCTTGCATGAGCTATCGCAGCTAGTAAGCCACTACTGCTCTTACTACCCATCCCACTGTCGCAGAGGTTTTTTTCCCACGGCACGGGCCATGGCACTTTTTTCCCTCTGCTCTTCAAATCGCTACCCTCACTCGCGTTTCATCCACTATCTATCATCTGATGGACCGTGTTAATGCGTAGCCTTACCCAGACGCACCGACAACATCACAGCCCAGCATCCTGAGATCCACTTACTAGACAACTAACATGTTTACGGAGGTGACAGTAGAACTTTTCGTTTGGTCACTACGTTGGTGCGGGCGTGGAGGGGCCCCAGAACAACCACCTCCGGCCGTAATAACGGCCTTGATACGCCTGGGCATTGAGTCAAACAGAGCTTCGACAGCGTGTACAGGTACAACTGCCCATGCAGCTTCAAAACGATACCACAGTTCATCAAGAGTAGTGACTGGCGTATTGTGACGAGTCAGTTGCTCGGCCACCATTGACCAGACGTTTGCAATTGGTGAGAGATCTGGAGAATGTGCTGGCCAGGACAGCAGTCGAACATTTTCTGTACCCAGAAAGGGCCGTACACGACCTGCAACATGCGGTCATGCATTATCCTGCTGAAATATAGGGTTTCACAGGGTGCGAATGAAGGGTAAAGCCACGTGTCGTAACACATCTGAAATATAACGTCCACTGTTCAAAGTGCCGTCAATACGAACAAGAGGTGAGCGAGACGTGTAACCAACGGCACCCCATACCATCACGCCGGGTGATACGCCTGTATGGCGATGACGAATACACGCTTCCAATGTGCGTTCACCGCGATGTCACCAAACACGGATGCTACCATCATGATGCTGTAAACAGAACCTTGGAACGTCCCCTTTTTTAACAATTATACACGACTGTGCTTAAACTGACACACAGTATATATATATATATATATATATATATATATATATATATATATATATTTTTTTTTTTTTTTTAGCGCAACGCAATCTGACTTTCAAAAAATCCCTACGAAAGAAAGGCCCTGACTAACATTAAACTATACCTTTTACAAATCACTTACCTCACAAAAATCTTCGCTACTCAAGCTACTGCAATACAGCGAGCGCCACTACTGCCAGCTAAATAAAAGATTCAAACTACTGAAGGCACTAACTACTGATAGGGATAGTTAGCAAATGAAAGATATTAATAGAGAACAAACAATGTATTTACCTTAATATCATATATATATATATATATATATATATATATATATATATATATATAGCAGTTCATGACAAATTTCAAAACCCCGCCATCTCTCTCCCCACATTCACCTCTGCTGGCGGCTCACCTCCAACTGCCAATGCTACGCGCTGTTCACAGCCAGCTGCCTAACACTACAATGGCGAGTATTACAACAATGCAAAGCAGCCACAGACTGCACACAGCACAGCCAGTGATTTTCATACAGAGGTGGCGTTACCAATAAAAAAACCTAAACAGCCTACTTACATAGCCCCCATGCTCCCCACAAAAAATTTTACAAATTGTGTTGGACAGTGGCCAATACAGATTTGAAGAAATTTTTCATAATTACAATAACAAAGATATCAAATGCACACACTTATTGATACAATGTTGGTCAAAAGCTAAAATTTTCTCACAGTCCATAAAGATAGTTCTGATCATTCATCATAATAGTAATTACAGTTTTTTTTCACAAAGTCTCATTAGTAAAAGAAATTGCACACAGAAGTAGTGGATTTACATGCAGTCTTGAAGAAGTCGTGACCTTCCAACGGAAAGACAGTGCTGACTCTTGAAATGCAGACAAGTAATGGGCCACAACAGAGCAAACCCACCGGAGTCAATCGAAGTTTTGAAGAATATCGTTTGGTAGGTCATCACAGAGCAGACCCACTGCAGTCCTGGTAGAGATTACGGTATTGGTGGGCCATCAAAGATGCAGACCCACTGTAGTCCATGTAGAAATAATGGTACTGGTGAGACAGCAAAGATGCAGACCCACTGTAGTCCTTGTAGAGATAATGGTACTGGTGGGTCATCAAAGATGCAGACCCACTGTAGTCCTTGTAGAGATGGCCAGCAGCCAACTGTTGTGACTATGCAGGTGCACAATCACCATTGAAGAGTCTTGCGGATAATAGAGCAAGTCCATAACCACCACTTGTGCACTCACAAAGTTTTTTTTTTTTTAATTGTCCTTAGAACCAGCAATGCTGTTATCCAGTCCCTTGCTGAATTATTAACACACATGCAAACACTAACAGTCCCTACTTCTCCCATATTGTCCATATACTATGACCAACAGAAACGTGTGCAGTGAAATGTAACTTACAAGTTAATAATATGATGAACTGGTGTCAATTACAATTTTATAAGAATACGATTACAAAGGTACAAAATACATCATTAAAGAACATAACAATACAGATAACATTTGTAGTAGTAGGGGCTTTACAAAAGAATAGAAATAAGCATATACATCAGTGTTACAGGAATTATGACGTAAGTAAACACATAAAAGATCAGAATAATTATTGAAACATCAACTTCACACATGAGCATTAAAACAAAATAGAATAAATAATGTCTAAACATATTTACAAAGTAAATAACATATTATTAATGCCAATTGTATTTGAGGATAACAGTATTCCTCATTATAGTGAATGTAACTTAGTATTAGAAGAGAAAAAAGGTCTATGAAACAGTACACAGAGACAGGAAGAAAACAAATACACAAGGGTACACAAACACATAGGGGGATAACACAATGGAAAGGACAGGGTTCGTTTTCAGTGTAACTTTTGGTACTGCAGTATTTTGCGAACAAAACCTGTTTTGTTCTTGGAGATCTCCCTTCGTTCATCATTATTCCCAAAAAGTCCTATCTATACCTGCTTTCTGTATTCTATTCATATTTCTTTCAAAATAATCATTTCTCAGTGCACAATACTCATTTTTGCCAAATCTGTTTCATATAACCTCCAAAGCATTCTTTCCCTATTCTCCATAATTAGGTTCTTATATAGTCTACCCCCTCTTAAGCTAAATCTACTGAGCTCAGATATTAAACTAAGGGACGAGGCAATGCAGCAGCATAAAACAATTAACACAAACAACAATGATAAAAAATAGAAAAGGCAAAGCAAGCAGCATAAATTAGCAAAGCAAATGCAATATTACAACTAATATAAGGCAATGAGCAGCAAACAAGAAAAATAAATCTGGCTTAGCAGAGTAACACAAATTCAAATTCAGCAACACTATGCCTGGCAAACAGCAGCAGAAAATGAAATACCTAAACGTGACATATCTCAAGCAGAAAAAATAGTACACTAAAGATAACAATGCAGATAAGGGAAATGTCTATTCACATCTTAATGTCTATGTAATTAAAGTGGTGCACCACAACATCTTACTGTAAAAAAAAATATTACCATGTACTTGAAAAGAATATTATGTATGCATTTACTGTTACTAGTCCCTTCTTATTGTTCTTTCCTTTCCAAAGTGCTCCTTTTTTGAAGAATGTGGATCACAAAATTATTATTTAATATATCTGTTGACAGAAAGTGTTCACATTAGCAAATGCATTTAATTTTATTTTATGAAACCAATGCTGCAAGACAGCTGGAAACCAGATATCAAATGAAATAAGCAACTATGTACAAAGTAAAGCATAAAATAATCATTCAGTAGTCATGAGGCATTTCATAAGTTAGTAGAAATTCTCTCAATTCTCGTAGATAGACACTTGTCCTAATCAGGTGTGCAGATGTAAGAATGTTTCCAAGTTATTATTAGCGTGTCGTATTTACGATGCTTTCTACAAAGGAATGTCAATAGCGGGGATAATGGCCTCTCTTTTTTTTTCTACCTGTGCCACTGGAAGGCACACGCTAATGGCTTTTTTTTTCTCGGGCGGCTGTCACCCATCTGGGTGCCCACGACGTATTACGTGCAGGTGGTCACTTAACTTTCTTACGGAAATATTTACGACAGCAGTTTCCGCTACAGTGGCAGTCTTATATAAAAATATTTCACAGGTCAAGAATTAGCGTTGCAAATCTGTAGAAACAAAATCCTATAAATATAAGTGTCCAAAAAAAATATTCGTCAGCATTGTGATACAGTCACACATTTACACACATTTCATAACCTTGAAGTACGATTCTTGGTTTCCAACAACCTTTTCCACAAGTCAGAGTCCCTAATCACTTTTCATTACTCCTTACCTTATTACACATATACATATTCGTCGACACGTCAATCTTGCGATGACTCTTCACAATTTCATCGTAATAAATACATAGCATAATCAAATTCCCCATATAGCATCAAATTGTTCATCATAAACATACCTCAACAGCATAATACACATCGTCGTCGTAAAAATAACATCATAATACCTCAGTCAACTCTCAAAATCGTCGTAGCTTCCTCCAATAATTTCAAAACCTAAAAAAATTATCTGCTCATGTCAAAAGTGTCATCCGCCTCAAACGCACTTCAAAAATCATGATCCCATACCAAATACATCATTCAAGGTTCTCATAGTATCACAATGGTTCCAAAAAAATATGAACAGTTCACAAAGTACTGACAAAATGCAATTTCATACGTGTGAAGTTATTCAACTGTGTAATTACGTAAACATCTGTCACTAATGTATTAAAAAAAATGTTTATCTCTCAGTTACATGATCAGATAGCTGTGTAATTTGTGTGTTAGAGAAATATGGTACCGATGTGTAAAGTTGTATAAGCAAATACCATATTAGCTAGGGTTCCTTGTGGTTGCCACACACATGGTACACAAAGTAAGCGTGTACCCCCCTGAGGATTAATGTAATTATACCCTCAGGTGTTACAGATTACAGCAATGGAATGAAATGTATCACGGAAAACTTTCTTTGTAATTAAAAAATCTTTAAAAATAAGTGTCTTAAGTATAAGATTAATCACTCAAATGCGTGTACTGTAGCGCTAAACTGTATGTCTTGTCGCAACATAATCTCTGTGGAAGTGTCGTAGTTATCATCCTCCGAAAGCTAAGTTCTGCAGACGTCAATGTACTTACCTCATGATAAACAAAAGTGAAATGCTTTGTGTATAGATATCGTAGTTATTACGCTTATTGTTGTGATGAAGAAAGTACTGAACAGTAACGTATTGTTGTGCCACGAAAAAGGCTGTCTCATTGTTGCTATACCACAAAAGTTACTACTAAAACATGTTTTACTTTCCAGAAGAATTCAGAAAAACTGTGCATATATAAAACAGATACACCGCAAAAGCAACAGGGTAAATTGTGTCACACATTAGTAGCGTCGTGATATAGTCGTGTAGCTGTCAAATAAACTAACCACTGTGTCATCTGGTGTCTCTCAGAAAGCACCTTGCATCCATAACGAATTTTCAAGTAAACCAAAATGTTGCACTAAAATCTCATTAGCAGTACTGATAAATGTCCTAAGTATGTAAGCCTGATAGTCGTTACGTAATTGTGCAACTAACAAGCAAGAATGTACACACACAATAACACTGTGTCGTCTGTTCACAATAACAATGCAGTCGTAATTTCTGTTTAAGTAAGTTCTCTTGGTTCTTGACTGGATAGTTAACTTTAAAACATCGTTGCATGTTAACAGTTTCTAAGATTGAAAAAGAGTAGTAGCAACGTGAAGTGAAAAATTTTATAGCAAAGACTAAGTTAAAAAGCAGATTATCTCTCAATAAATGCTTTTACATGTGAAATATGATGTAACCCTTTGCTCTTCCTAGTACGCAGAGTTTCAACTTTAACGCAATTATCAAGTGGTATACGTCGGTAAAGAATGCTAAAATTTTTTTCAAGGCTAGCGTCTTATGTTCTTTTTCTCGGAGCCAGCGGGCTCACGCAGCTGCCTGCTGTGCGGGTCATTGTCTGTCTCTTTGTTGGCGCGCGTCGTTATTGGGATTAGGAGACCTAACTTCTACCAATTCACTTTGACGAGAGGGCCCTGATCTGTCTGAAGCTCGCCAGTTCTGATGCAATTCAGGTCTGTCGTTTTGTCGGTAGTTTTCATAATTTCTTCCTTGTCCGTCACGTGGTGGAGAATTTCTTCCTGAATCGTAACTGCGCGCTGGACCGTTGCGTCTAAAGTTATTCTGTCTCCCGTAATAATAATTATTTTGGTTCCCATATTGTCTGTTTCTCTGATTGTCTCTGTAATAGTCATTACCGCGGAGAGGTGATCTTTCCCTGTAATTATTACTACTCTGCCAACGGTTGTCATATGTGTGGTGTCTGTTTCGGTCACGATTTGTGTTGTGAGAATAGCTTGTCGCGTCCAGTTATTATTTCTTTCATCTCGGAATTGCGACGGATGTGATCTGTAATTGTTGTGCTCCTGCGTTCCGCGATTGTCAGTGTCAATTTCCAGTTCTTGTAACAGTCCCTGAAAAGCTTCAATGTCGTCTTTGCAACGTCCTGCCAAAATAATATGTCGTAAATGTTCAGGCAGTTTGATTAAGCAAATTCGGATGAGTTCTGAGGGGCTGTATGGGTTTGAAAGATACTGATTCTTATGCAACATGTCTTCAAAATATTTCATAATACTGGAAAATTCAGATTGTTCGAAACGTTTCATCATTATGATACTATGTTTTACTCGGTCTTGTGTGGCTTGAGACCAATATGCTGAGAGGAAGGCATGGTAAAATTCTCCTTCACTGTGGCAATCGTGAATGACCGATCGCATTCTTACAGCTGGTTCATTCTCTAAGTAGCCACACATAAATTCTAATCTGTGTTCTAATGACCAGTTGGGAGGAAAACAATGAGAGAATTGATGGAGCCACGCTTGTGGATGAATGTCGTTGGCAGAATTCTTAAACGTTTTGAATTTACGTGTAGTAATGAACAGCTTATAGTCAAAATCATCGTGTCGGCGAGTCGCATATCGGTCATTGTTAGGTCGTGTCGGCCGTTCCATCTCAAAATTCGGTGCACATTGGTATTTCTAAGTCCCTCTTCCCGTGTTGGGGCGCGAGTGTCCTCTGAAATACGTAATTCTTGTATTACCTGTGTCAGCTGATCTCGTACTTCGCGGATTTCTCTTTGGTGTTGCGTATTAATTTGATTCAGATTTTGTTTCAGTTTCCTAATTTGTTCGCTCTCTTGTGTGTCATTAAAGACTACCGGTTTTGTGTCATTCGGATTATCATCTACCTTCGTAGATAAGTTAGTGAACTGATCCGAAAGTTCGGCTACTTTCTCCGATAGTGAACACATTTCCTCAGTGTGTTTTTCTGAACGAAGTTTCAGAGTATCTACTGTGTCCTTTAAGTTTTCCTGTGTTCTTGCAAGTTGCGTAACCGAATCGGTAGATGCAACTGAGTCAAATTTAGCTTGCAAGGTCTCATGATTTTCGTGAACAGTAGTTTGCAGTTCTTTTATGGCTGCTTCGTGATTCTGTAGTGCCTTTTCATACCGCGAAAAAATAGGTTGGAAATTCTCACAAATCTGTGATTTTACGTAATTACAGACTTTTTGACATTTCGATTCAATGTTATGTAACTCAGTAGTTAAATCTTCACGTGTTTGTTCAAGAGTTTGTTCCAATGAGTCTAACTTTTGAAGCTTTTGCTGTGTTTGTCTCTGATTTTGTTCCATTGTGTCTAACTGTTGAGAAAACGGTGATGACCCAGAACCTGAATCTACAGTATTTGCGAAATTGTGTCCTGTCATTTCGGATTCCTGAGGCGAGCTGTTGCCGACCGACCGATCGATAATGCTTCCCTGCTCACTAATTGTTTCACTGTCTACGCCATTGTTTGCCGCCCGCTCCATTTCCCTATGCACAGTTACCAAATTATTACTTTGAACATCAGTTAATTCATTACTCGGTGGCGCTAACACACTGCTTTCGTCTTCGCTGTCATTTCTCAGTTTACTTTGGAGCCTAGTGTTACGTTTTTAACACGCCATTATTGTCACAATATTTCACACGATAACACAGAAAAGCACAATTTGAAGAGCAAAAATAAGAGAACACATTAACATAGCACTGAAAATAATATGTAGTTAATTGCAGCTGCGAAATACTTGGTGCAAATCTACATGCATGCCACAACTGTTTTACTGTACAACAATGAAAGACTGTGGCGGCTCACCTCCAACTGCCAACGCTACGCGCTGTCCACAGCCAGCTGCCTAACACTACAATGACGAGTATTACAACAATGCAAAGCAGCCACAGACTGCACACAGCACAGCCAGTGATTTTCATACAGAGGTGGCGTTACCAAAAAAACCTAAACAGCCTACTTACATAGCCCCCATGCTCCCCACAAAAAATTTTACAAATTGGTTTGGGCAGTGGCCAATACATATTTGTTAAAATTTTTCATAATCGTAATTATGCACACACTTATTGATACAATGTTGGTCAAAAGCTAAAATTTTCTCACAGTCCATAAAGACAGTCCTGATCATTCATCACATTGCAGTGTTTTTCTCAAAGTCTGAGCAGTAAAAGAAAATGCACACGGAAGTAGTGGATTTCCATGCAGTCTTGAAGAAGTAGCGTTGTCCTTCCAACGGAAAGACAGTGCTGACTCTTGACATGCTGACAGGTAATGGACCACAACAGAGCAAACCCACAGCGGAGTCAGTCGAAGTTTTGGAGAGTATTGGTGGGTAGGTCATCACAGAGCAGACCCACTGTAGTCCTGGTAGAGATTACGGTATTGGTGGGCCATCAAAGATGCAGACCCACTGTAGTCCTTGTAGAGAATGACGTTTTGCCATTCGTGCACCCAGGTTCGTCGTTGAGTACAGCATCGCAGGCGCTTCTGTCTGTGATGGAGCGTCAAGAGTAACCGCAGCCGTGGTCTCCGAGCTAATAGTCCATGCTGCTGCAAACGTCTTTGAACTGTTCGTGCAGATGGTTGTTGTCTTGCAGACGTCCCCATCTGTTGACTCGGGATCGAGACGTGGCTTCACGATCCGTTACAGCCATGCAGATAAGATGCCTGTCATCTCGACTGCTTGTGATACGAGGCCGTTGGGATCCAGCACGGCGTTCCGTATTACCCTCCTGAACCCACCGATTCCACATTCTGTTAACAGTCATTGGATCTCGACCAACGCGAGCAGCAAAGTCGCGATACGATAAACCGCAATCGCGATAGGCTACAATCCGACCTTTATCAAAGTCGGAAACGTGATGGTACGTATTTCTGCTCCTTACACGAGGCATCACAACAACGTTTCATCAGACAACGCCGGTCAACTGCTGTTTGTGTATGAGAAATCGGGTTAAACTTTCCTCATGTCAACACGTTGTAGGTGTCGCCACCGGCTCCAACCTTGTGTGAATGCTCTGAAAAGCTAATCATTTGCATATCACAGCATCTTCTTCCTGTCGATTAAATTTCGCGTCTGTAGCACGTCATCTTCGTGGTGTAGCAATTTTAATGGCCAGTTGTGGATAATGATTAGTTTTGTGATGTCATCCGTGATACGATCACACCGTCGCCTGAGAGATCGATCCGCCGGATGCGATTCTCTTGATAAGCGGAACGGAAGAACGGCTGTGTTAGCCAAAGAGTACACAGCCAGTCGCAGTACTTATGCTCGCCGCGAGGCGCCACTAGGCCACTTCATGTGCAGCAGGAGAGTAGTGCAGTTGTTGCAGTCTACAGTTCGTAGCCGCGCTCAGTGGTCAGCCAGCGCCGATGTTAGTCATAATCTGCAGCTCAGTCGTTGCTGCCATCAAGTCTTTGTAACTCCGTTCCAAGTTAGTCTTCAAATTCACCAGAGTCGACGATCAAGATTACGAGAGATTAATTCGTCACTCCAAGATTTGTGACTTGTAAATTATGTCATTCTACAGATGCTTAGTCTAGTCGCGTCTTCTATAATTGTCAACCAAATGATCCTGGACTACAGCAAAGTTAAGTAATAAATACTTTCTTATTTTGTACTCCTGCTAATTAATTGTGTTTTCCTGTTGTAGCTACCAAGCTGTCTTGGCATACTAGAACCCACGTTTCCACCACCTTGGCTGCCTCTTATGTGTCACATCATGTTGATGGACTCGATTGTGGTGGACGATCGAGATCAAGTTTCTTATCTATATTATTAAACGATGAAATAATGAGTCAAAGATATGGTAGGCACTGCTTATTTTTGACAGTTTATATCGTTTTTGGTTGGGTCTCAAATCAAATGACTCCCCTAGAACTGAGAACTATTTGTACCTAACTAACCTAGGACATCACACATAGGCATGCCCGAAGCAGGATTCGAACCTGCGACCGTAGCGGTCGCGCGGTTCCAGACTGTAGCGTTTAGAACCGCTTGGCCACCCCGACCGACGGTTGGGTCTCAGTCAGCGCACATCGTAAATTACGCTCAAAGTCGATTCAATTTCTTTTTTGCATCTATCATGGCCAAAATTTATTTTCAAGTCGATCTATCTTGATTACCACATTTCTTTTCAATGTGATCTGTTCGAGCAACGTGCGTGCAAAAATGAACGATGAAGCAGCGCCTGATGCATCGTCAATCGTCAGTGCTAGGTGCGTCTCCCTCTCGGAAGAGAAAATTAACTGTCTGCAAGGGAGGGAGGGTGGGGGGGTGGGGGGTGGGTGCGTTAGATACTACTTACAAAGCATGCATCACCCATAGCCCCCATCCCATTTAAAGTCGACTAACTACATTTACTGTTTATAAATCACTTGATTGCTATACTGCTTACTTCAGGGCTAGCAGGAACTGGAAGACTTCAGGCTGACAATACTTTGCGTCCCACCACTGCCACTAATAATAATAGTAAAATACTATGCAGAACTATATGGTAGCCGTTAGTAGTTCTTGTTGTATTGTTCTGTCAGTTACTTCAGTTATATGGGAATTATGAATGAGTAATGAAGGAATTTCTGGTCCAGCACAAGAACTGTCTACAACTCGGAGAAGAAATTTCCATGAGATATTTTGCACTTGTTACGTTTTTGTCTCGCTTTTACTGTCATAGTTACGCGGTACGAAGCACAGCTTACGTGTGTAAGAGGTAGGCTGCATGAAGAAGCTGTATTTCATATATTCGGTTCACAGGCTGTAACTTACAATGCATCATGTCACTCATTGATGGTAGTATTTGACAAAAGTGAGCCGTAAGAGAGGGTGTCGCGGTTCGCGAGGGGCAGCAGAACTCCAACGTGGCGTGGCGTCTTCCTGATAGCGGAACTGGTGTCTGACTGGGTACGTGGAGCAGACGTGGTTGCTGCCGAGGGCTGTCGTCGTTTGTCTGTGCCCGCCGTAGCCGGTCCGGAGGAAAGGTGGAGCTGCTGCCTCGCTGCGGTGCTCGAATCGACGTTAAACGGTGGGCCACGTCCACTGCTCCACATCTGGCTATCTAGTGGGCTCGTGCCATACGCTGTGTCCAGCATTAATAATGATTCAAATGGCTCTGAGCACTATGCGACTTAACTTCTGAGGTCATCAGTCCCCTAGAACTTAGAACTACTTAAACCTAACTAACCTAAGGACATCACATACATCCATGCCCGAGGCAGGATTCGAACCTGCGACCGTAGCGGTCGCGCGGTTCCAGACTGTAGCGCCTAGAACCGCTCGGCCACTCCGGCCGGCTCAGCATTAATAGTTGAATCGATCTGGTGCCGCGTACGAGCTCGCTGTTTGCTCACGACTGTCTCTTGGCTGTTCTGGACGTAGCCTTAAGAATGTAGAAAGGAAATGGACTGTGTTTTCTTGTAGTGATAAAGGCACGTATTTCTTTCTGTTGTAAAATTTTTTTCTAGCTGTTACTGTGGGTCTCTGTCCCAGTTGATTTGTTAAACAAATGCTGTTGAATCGGAGTTCAAGATATTTCTAGTGGTTGTTTATGCCATGTATAAAGGCCTGTGTTAAGAGAATAAGCAAAATTTGTATTAGGTGGCACGTTTACGGTTCGTGCTTCTCTGCTCCTCTTGAAAAATAATTTGGAGTGCGATAACTGGGTATAAATGTGCAGATAATTTCAAAACTAATGCCCTTGTTCACGACGATGCCTAAGCTTGTAAATTGCCTACTGGCTGTTGTGGCAAGATTTAGTTGCTGAAGCAACTTCTGTGAGTTAACAGCGTTTACTTATGTTTTTAGATCTAGCTGTTCGAAACCTAAGTGTCTTGCCCAGGGCGCAATGCCCGGTCTTTTTTTTTTTTTAAATACAAAGGTTGAGCCCCTCCAAGCCCACACCGGCATGATGGCCAACTCACATCTCACATCTCAAAAGGTTGAAACGGAACTTGTTGTAACGTTCCAATGTTTTATTAAATTGCTTGGGCGCAGATATTATTAGCAAGAGTTTCTTCTCTTGCAGGTAATACCTCAGCTGGTGTCCACAAGGAGAGAATGGACTAAACAATTTTATTTATTGAATTTTTTTCTGTTGTGTATCACGTTTCCCATTTTCCTTTCCTTTGTCCGGCCTGGACGGTATAAATGAGTGAGTGTGTGAACTAGTAGAAAGCTTTAGGCACAGATTGTAACATTGCATGAATGATCGTTCTGGGATAGGGTAGTACCAACCCCCCAAGCGTGAACCGAGTTTAGCCGGCCGGAGTGGCCGTACGGCTCTAGGCGCTACAGTCTGGAGTCGAGCGACCGCTACGGTCGCAGGTTCGAATCCTGCCTCGGGCATGGATGTGTGTGATGTCCTTAGGTTAGTTATGTTTAATTCGTTCTAAGTTTTAGGCGACTGATGGCCTCAGAAGTTAAGTCGCATAGAGCCATTTGAACCATTTTTCTTGTACCGAGTTTGCAGGTCAGGGCGAAGATGACACGTAGGCGCGCGTATTGGCTCTGTCAGGTTGGCGCGCCACCCCCACCACGTTTGTAAGCGGAACGGTTAGGCGAATTCGGTTGGAAGAGCACTTGTTCCTGGGTCGTGGTGCTGGACAGACATGGAGACGCAACTCTCGTTTTGGTAATGTTAACATAGGTATTAGATTGTCTGAAATCTGCTCTGTAATGAAGTCCAGATGTTGTAATCTGGTGCGAAATTACCACTGAACCCCATAAGGGAATGGATTTTCTTAATTTACTCGAATTTTAGTAGACCTTGCGTTAGTGCCTTGTTCAGGCAACGCACCATGCGCCTTAAGCTCACGGTCACGTTATTGCTCTGTGCTTAACGGAAATTCACTCATTCAATGTATTTTAATCTGCTCTTCCATTTACAGTAATATTTTGGGGATTTTTATTTATTTTCCATATGTTTTCTTTGTGAACTTGCTTTCGCGCTACGTGGTCGATTGGAGCAACCGCCGCATTGATAAATTGTATTTTCGGTCTGAAAATATATTGTACACGATGAATAATCATACGATAGTGAGCGAGTGTAAAATAGGGAAGGAATAATCGTGTGTGTCCATATTTTTCTGGGTTTCTGGTGGCTACTGAATCTTGGCCATGTGGGTTGAACAGCATTGAAGTCATGTTTCTTATGCACCCCCATAACGAGTTGGCGATGTTGTGCGTTAAGTAAAATACTCGTGCCACTAGGAAAAGTATCGGATTTTAATGCCCACTGATTTGATAAAGATTTGCGAAATACTCTTCCACCCTGACCTAGTTTTCCTTGTATTGGCTTTGCGGAACTTGTTCTGAGTAATCTATAGTAACTGAATGTAATAACCGAGGGTTTAGGTATAATTGTGCGGTTGTATAGAATTACATTGAAGCCAGGTCTGCGCTCCTCTGTCCCATTCCATAATTACGTGGCGAAACTGATGTTAACTAGAGACCGGTTTTGATTATGTACATTGCAAGAGAAACACTAGTTGTTGAAATACCATCGGTACTGAATAAACATCAATTAATCTCTACCCTCGAGTGATTATTTACTCCTTCCATCATAAAGAATAGGTGGCAGTCAGTACCACAGTCGAATTCTGGGTCATGAAAGCAAATAAAAGCTGTATAATGCCTATTAAGCCCTGTATAGGTGCCTTCTGTAGTGGCTCAAAAAATGCGTTATCCGTTGCGTTCAAATTTCTACCGGTTCGTTAAAACCTTCCGCTAGAAATGATTAATACCCAGCAATAACTCGCAGGGGCCGGTAATTTCGTGGATCACACGAATTTAAGAAACCATTTACTACAGACGGTAGCTTGCAGGAGCGGTAGGACATGTCAAAGCGACGGTAATCTACCTGCTTAGGTGGACTAATACCACCACCAGTACTGGAAGGTTACGTTGCAAGGTCTACTGCCATCTCTGCATAACGGTTAGTTTTCGCTTAAGTGAGGTGTAGCAGGATGTGGGTACTGTGATGTTTGCGTACCTCTGGTTAAGGTTAACCACTTATACGCGCTCATCTGGAGATATATTGGGTCGAAAGTCGAACGAAGGGTAGCGGTTTGAAGAGCAGAGGGAAAAAGTGCCAAGGCAAGAGCCAAGGGAAAAAACCTCTGCGATAGTTAGATCGGGTAGTAAGAGCAGTCATGCAAGGATGGGTTAAGTTGGAATTGGGTATGATGCAAGCGGATACCGTGTCATGTCATATTTTCTTCATAAGAGGTCCGTGACGGTGTTGCTGCTCGGCCTGCTGCAGTTTGGGCTGAGAGAGCCCCCTGCCGCGCTGCATCAGTAGTGACTTGGCACGAGGGAAGGCCCAAGTCGCCCATCTGTGTCTGGTGGGCTAGCGTAGAAAGTAAGCGCTTGGAGACGTGCGATCGTTTAGCGGCGCCATTTCTTACTCGTTGGCTGCGCTGACATGCCCAGTGAGGGCCGCGGGTGAGTCTTCCCTGTGTAGCGGACGACGTAGCCCATGCCCTCGAGCGTCTTGATCGGTCTGGCAGCCCACTCGTCGGAGCAGAGCTGCTCGGAACCGGTGGGCAGCGGCGTCGTTGCGGCTGCTTCCTTCTTCGGTGTGTCCGGTGTTTCCGCCGCGCTGTGTTCTTCCGCCGGCTGCTCCGTAAGGGAGCGGCGACAGGCGTCTTCTCTTCGCCTGTGGCGTCCGCACAGTTGTCGTGCACCATCTGCGAGCACGATTGCCGCAGTTGGCTGCATGCCTCCTCCATCTTTGCAGTCAGCGTGGCCTTATAAGCTGCCCTATCTGCGTCCATGGCGGCTTCCAAGGCCGCAGTCGCCTCCTCCGCCGCGGCCGCCAGCATGGCGCGGATCTCCTGCACTTGCGGCGCCTGCTGTGCTACCGCCGACAGCCGGTCCCACGCGCCACTCTCACAGGCGCGGCCGCCTACAGGCAGTGGGAGCTGTCTTCTCGCCTTTCGGTTGCGTCTTCGTTCGGCGGCGCTTACGGGGCCGTCGTCGTGTCTTCTCGGTTTCCGCCTTTTCTCCAGCACAGCCGTCGCTAGCGAAAGCCAGGCAGCCACGCCAGTTGGCCACATGTGGCGCACCGCAGCGAGCACAGGTTGGCGCCTCTTCTCGTCGTCTGTCACAGGCGCAGGTGTCGTGCCAACCGGCTCTTTATGCACCGCGGCGAGTTGCGGCAGTATTTAGCCACATGCCCTTCAGCTTTCCACCTGAAGCACTGTGCCTTAGGGTCCATGCCTAGGGGGACAGCTTCTGTCTCCCGAAGATGTCTTTGCCATCCGTCGCAGTTCCTACTACGACGAAGTAGAGCGGCTACCTCTTCTTATTCGTCCGGTTGTGCACCTTCGTAGCTGCACCCTGGAATCCGGCACGTGACAGCCCCTCTTGGACCGTCTTCTCGTCGCGGATCCAAGGCAGCCCCCTGATCAGGGCCTTGGCTTCTAGCGCTGTTTCGGCGCGGTCGTCTCCTCCACAGTAGGTGGATTAACAATGTGCGAGGCCACAGCGCTCTTCTGACAAGGGAACCTCCCCATCGCACCCCCCTCAGATTTAGTTATAAGTTGGCACAGTGGATAGGCCTTGAAAAACTGAACACAGATCAATCGAGAAAACAGGAAGAAGTTTTGTCGAACTATGAAAAAAATAAGCAAAATACACAAATTGAGTAGTCGATGTGTAACATAAGCCACATCACGGACAATGTGATCTGAGGAGCGTGGTTAGCGTAAGCAACTGCGGTACGAGAGGACCTCGGTTCAAGTCTTCCCTCGAGTAAAAATTTTAACTTTTTTATTTTCTAGCAATTGACGTGTGTCAATTATCAAAGTTCAGGCACTCACACAATCAACTTCGCTCTCGAAAATTCCAGGACATGTTCAGATTTGCTTGGACATATGCAGGTTTTGACGGTCTACACACGGAAAAAATTGGAAAACGTTAAAAAAATGTTATGACAGAGCACAGGGAAAACTGTGTGACAGGGAAACTGTTGCATTCATTTGTTGCAGTTTATGTGACAAACTCTTATGTTTTCATCACATTTTTGGGAGTTATTATCACATCCACAAGAAAACCGAAATCGGGTAAGGTAGAAGAATCTTTTTACCCATTCGCCAAGTGTACAAGTTAGGTGGGTCGACAACATATTCCTGTCGTGTGACGCACTAACCGTCACCAGTGTCGTATAGAATATATCAGACGCGTTTTCCTGTGGAGGAATCGGTTGACCTATGACCTTGCGATCAAATGTTTTCGGTTCCCATTGGAGAGGAACGTACTTTCGTCTACTAATCGCACGGTTTTGCGGTGCGGTCGCAAAACACAGACAATAAACTTATTACAGTGAACAGAGACGTCAATGAACGAACTGACAGATCATAACTTTGCGAAAATAAATAAAGTAAAATTTTCACCCGAGTGAAGACTTGAATCAAGGACCTTTCGTTCCGCAGTTGTTCACGCTAACCACGGGACCACGGCGCTCCTGAACTGACACTATGCTTGATGTTGCTTATCTTGTACATGGACTACTCAGTTTGTATATTTTACTTATTTTTTCCATAGTTCCACCCAACTTCTTCCTGTTTTCTCGATTGATCTGTGTTCAGTTTTTCAAGGCCTGTCCACTGTGCCAACTTATAACTAAATCTGAGGGGGGTGCGATGGGGACGTTCCCTTGTGAGTGCGGTGGTCGGCCACGCTCGCTGCCTGCAGCTGGACGATGATGTCTGAGTCAAGCGACTGTGCGCCTACTTCTTCCCTGCAGCAGCTGGCTGTGACATACATCTCTGTCCACGACTCTCTACTGCACTGGATATACACAGGGGGGGACAGGTACATGATGCTCGACCCGCTTCCGTTCCGCATTCCTAGTGGGTTGCGGTGTCGAAGGCTTCTTCTCTGTCTCTGCCTTCTTTTTCTGCCCGTTTCTGCCCATTCTGTGGCGCGAGAACACGATAGTTTTGCTGTGTCGTAATAAAAACGCACGACAATTTGCTCGGCGTCACGCCACAGTCGGAACACGGCTTCGCAGCTCTTCTTCTAGCTCAGAACAGGTAGCGCGCTGCACCAGTGATACGCACGCCTCCGCTGCTCGAGCTCAACTGATGGTTGCCCGGTTGTGTGAGCAAGTTGGTTAAGCGGCTTGTGCTGTCGTAATCGGACACGTACAAGAAGCCTGTGCTCTCTCGAGCGGTTCGTTTTTTTCTCTCACTAGTAATATTAGTAACTGTAGTTTGTCCATATGATGAAAATTTGTAAAAGGGAAAATGGGTTTATTGCTCTTAATTAACAACACCAAGTGGCGGGAATCAAGATTGGTTGTTCAGCTGTAGCTTGTTTTAAACCAGTTCTTTAATGTATGGTAACCAGAGAGGTTTTTACAAGTACGTTTGTGCCTAATTGTAAAATGATTGCTTTCCTGCTTCTTAATTTCACCTTACAGAGATCGAGATTAGCGCAAGACAATGTCTGTGTGAGGATTTTCCTTCACTATTAGTCGTTATGGCCAACGGCCTTGCCTCAGGAGTAACACCGGTTCCCGTCAGATCACCGAACTTAAGCGCTGTCGGGCTGGGGTAACGAACGGATGGGTGACAATTCGGTCTGCCGAGCGCTGTTGGCAAGCGGGATGCACTCAGCCCTTGTGAGACAAACTGAGGCGCTACTTGATTGAGAAGTAGCGGCTCCGGTATCGTAAACTAACATACGACCCGGAGAGCGGTGTGCTGACCACATGCCCCTCTATATCCGCATCCAGTGACGCTTGTGGACAGAGGATGACACGGCGGCCGGTCCGTACCGTTGGGCCGTCCAAGGCCTGTTCGGACGGAGTTTAGTTCTATTAGTCGTTATACACAAATCTTTCAGAACGAATGGGTCGTTAAACTGAGTGATCAACCTTTGTTAATGTCACCTGGTACGTCTGAAAGCACTTTTGTAAAATTGAGCAACTGTTGTATCTACCTGAAGGCTAGCGCAGCAAAGAAGGAGAAACAATAATATTGTGATGTGACTATGTTTAAATTCTTTTTTTTTTTTAAAAAAAGAAAGGAAGGGAAGAATTCTTTAAAGAGGTCAGCCTCTTGTAAGGCTGTTGCCTTGCCGCTTTATTTAATGGTGATTTAACTGTAACAAGTTAATCATGTTCGATGTTAGTCAATGTTTATACTAATACAAGTGAAGCTTTTTTATGACTTTTGGAATAAATTAAAAATTTAAATATGTACCTTCTATTCGACTCAGTGTTTCTACTGCTCAGCGCTTGTGCGCTACTTTCCTGCCTACCAAAAAGAGTAATTACTAGTAATTAATGTAACCAGTATTATAGTCTTATAAAATTATGAAAATAGTAATAATGTTTTAAAAATAATTCAAACCCGTCAGGTTAGCCGAGCGCGCTAACGCGCTGCTTCCTGCCCTTGGGTAGGCCCATCGGCCCTGCATCGAATCCGCCCGGCGGATTAACGACGAGGGCCGGTGTGCCGGATAGCCTGGATGTGGTTTTTAGGTGGTTTTCCCCATCCCGCTAGGTGAATACCGGGCTGGTCCCCACGTCCCGCCTCAGTTACACATCTCGCAGACATCTGAACCCTTTCGCACTATTCCATGGATTACACTCGTCGCAGACATTTGGGGTACACTAATTTCTTCCCAGGGGGGGGGGGGGGGGGGGGTTACGGGGTGTCAGCAGGAAGGGCACCTGGCCACCCCTTCAACTAACGTTGCCACATCCGATTAACCATGCCGACCCTGCGTATCTGCGGGAAAAACGGCACAAAAGAAAGAATCAAAAAAAGAAAAGATTTAAAAATAATTCAGCTTCCAGAATGAGATTTTCACTCTGCAGCGGAGTGTGCGCTGATATGAAACTTCCTGGCAGATTAAAACTGTGTGCCCGACCGAGACTCGAACTCGGGACCTTTGCCTTTCGCAGGCAAGTGCTCTACCATCTCAGCTACCGAAGCACGACTCACGCCCGGTACTCACAGCTTTACTTCTGCCAGTATCTCGTCTCCTACCTTCCAAACTTTACAGAAGCTCTCCTGCGAACCTTGCAGAACTAGCACTCCTGAAAGAAAGGATATAGCGGAGACATGGCTTATCCACAGCCTGGGGGATATTTCCAGAATGAGATTTTCACTCTGCAGCGGAGTGTGCGCTGATATGAAACTTCCTGGCAGATTAAAACTGTGCAAGGTTCGCAGGAGAGCTTCTGTAAAGTTTGGAAGGTAGGAGACGAGATACTGGCAGAAGTAAAGCTGTGAGTACCGGGCGTGAGTCGTGCTTCGGTAGCTCAGATGGTAGAGCACTTGCCCGCGAAAGGCAAAGGTCCCGAGTTCGAGTCTTGGTCGGGCACACAGTTTTAATCTGCCAGGAAGTTTTATAATTCAACTGCGTTACCAAGAAACAATCGAGCCTTTTTGGCTATTAACCCTTGGAAAAATTCGTTTTACTCCTCTGAGGGTAATTGTGCTCAGATTGGCAACCACCGTTACATTTTAACGCTGAAACATTTCTTCGTCCGTTCTTTGCAGTTTGCGTGGCGGCACGTCAACTCTCATTCGCGGCAGCGGCCTCAAACCGTACACTGCAGCCGATGAGCGGAGAGCGACACAAATTACGTGACCTCCTGTTACGCGGATTTAATCGGACCCGAATTATTCCTCTGCTCTGTTACTGTGTCAAATCAATCTGAATAAGAATCGCCAGCCTCGATTTGATTCGCGAGACCGGGTTAAAGTTCTCACTACTCCAGTATTAATAACAGGAGCCCTGTAGCAACCCAAACACTTTCAGAAAAATTCCAAGATCCGGCCAGTGTACTGGAATTTGTAGTTCCTACATCGCCTCCTACTAGTCCCTAGCAACTCTCGCTGATAATCACCTCAACAAAACTGGAATAAAATGCAAAGTCAATACAGAAGTTCGATACAAAAACGCCAGTCTCGAACATGTACGGAAACAAATGAAATTTATGGACTTGAATTCCTGCGACCTATTATTTTGTCCCTGTTTCTTCTCAGTGGTCTCCACATGATCCTTTCCTCGCCGATTCTGAGAAAATCCTCATTCCTTACCTTACACGAGTAAATTTACCTAATTTTCGACCTTCTTCTGTAGAAGCACGTCTCAAGTGCTTCGAATCTCTTCTGTTCCCGTTTCCCCACAGTCGACGTTTCACTACCGCACAATGTTGTCCTCCAAAGGTACATTCTCAAAAATTTCTTCCTCAAATTAAGGCCGATGTTTGATATTAGTAGCTAATGGCTAGGATTGCCCTATCTGCTGGTGATACTCTGCTTCTTATATCACCGTTGGGCCGTCCGTCATGCGTTATTTTGCTGTTTACGTCGCAGAATTCATTAACATCATGTCCCTCTTGAACTCCAATTTTGGTGTCTTATCGCTGTTCTCGTTCCAGCTACTTCTCATTACTTATATCTTTCTTCGTTTTACACTCAATCCGTGTCGTGTACTCATTAGTCTGTTCATTCCAGGCCGGCCGAAGTGGCCGTGCGGTTAAAGGCGCTGCAGTCTGGAACCGCAAGACCGCTACGGTCGCAGGTTCGAATCCTGCCTCGGGCATGGATGTTTGTGATGTCCTTAGGTTAGTTAGGTTTAACTAGTTCTAAGTTCTAGGGGACTAATAATCTCAGCAGTTGAGTCCCATAGTGCTCAGAGCCATTTGAACCATTTTTTTGTTCATTCCATCCAGCAAATTCAGTAATTCTTCTTTACATTTACTGAGGATACCACTGTCATCAAAGAATCTCATCATTAATGCCCTTTCACCTTAAATTTTAGTCTCATTCTTGAACCTTCCTTTTGTTTCCGTCATTGCTCCTTCGATGTATAGATTGATAAGTGGAGGTCAAAGACTACATCCCTCTGTTACAACCTATTTTATCCGAGCATTTCGTTCTTCGTCTTCCACTCTTGCTGTTCCTACCCTTTCTTGTACATATTCTACATTACCAGCAATTCCGTATAGCATAATTATATTTTCCTCAACATTTCGAACATTTTGCACCATATGACATTGTGGAACGCTTTTTTCAGGTCGACAAATCGTAGGAACCTGTCCTGAATTTTCTTCAGTCTTGCCTCCATTACTAACCGGAACGTACAACTGCGTCTCTGGTGCCTTTACCTTTCCTAAAGACAAACTGATCGTTATCTAACACTTCCTCGTTTGTGTTTTCCATTCGTCTGTACAGCAGTCTTGTCAGCAACTTGGATGCATGAGCTGCTTCACTGTGCGATAATTCTCACACCCGTCGCCCCCTCGCCGTCTTCGTATTTATGTGAGTAACGTTTTTCTGAAAGTCTAAGGGTATATCGCCAGCGTCATACATTCTACACACCAACGTGAACAGTCGTTTTGTTGTCACTTCCCCCAGTGATTTTAGAAATTCCTATGGAAGGGAATTCAACCCTTCAAATGGTTCAAATGGCTCTGAGCACTGTGGGACTCAACTGCTGTGGTCATTAGTCCCCTAGAACTTAGAACTACTTAAACCTAACTAACCTAAGGACATCACACACATCCATGCCCGAGGCAGGATTCGAACCTGCGACCGTAGCAGTCGCACGGGTCGGGACTGCGCGCCTAGAACCGCGAGACCACCGCGGCCGACAAGATCCAACCCTTCTCCCCCCCTTCTTTTTGTTATCAGTCTTCTGACTGGTTTGATGCGGCCCGCCACGAATTCCTCTCCTGTGCCAACCTCTTCATCTCAGAGTAGCACTTGCAAACTACGTGCACAATTATTTGCTGGATGTATTCCAATCTCTGTCTTCCTCTACAGCTTTTGCCCTCTACAGCTCCTCCTAGTACCATGGAAGTCATTCCCTCGTGTCTTAACGGATGTCCTATCATCCTGTCCCTTCTCCTTATCAGTGTTTTCCACATATTCCTTTCCTCTCCAATTCTGCGTAGGACCTCTTCGTTCCTTACCTTATCAGTCCACGTAATTTTCAACTTTCGCCTATAGCACCAAATATCGAATGCTTCGATTCTCTTCTGTTCCTCTATTCCCACAGTCCTTGTTTCACTTCCGTACAATGCTGTACACCAGACGTACATTCTCAGAAATTTCTTCCTCAAATAAAAGCCGATATTTGATATTCTTAGACTTCTCTTGGTCTGCTTTTGATGTCCTCATTGTTGCGTTCGTCATTGATTATTTTACACCCTAGATAGCAGAATTCCTTATCTTCATCTACTTCGTGATCATCAATCCAGATGTTCAGTTTCTCGCTGTTCTCATTTCTACTACTTCTCATTACCTTCGTCTTTCTGCGATTTACTGTCAATCCATACTCATTATATTCATGATTTCGTTCAGCAGATTATGCAATTCTTCTTCATTTTTACTCAGGATAGCAATGTAATCAGCGAATCGTATCATTGATATCCTCTCACCTTGAATTTTAATTCCACTCCTGAACCTTTCTTTTATTTCCATCAGTGTTTCCTCGATGTTTAAATTGAACAGTAGGGGCGAAAGGCTACAGCCTTGTCTTACACCCTTTGTAATACCAGCACTTTGTTCTTGGTCGTCCACTCTTATTATTCCCTCTTGGCTATTGTACATACTGTACGTGACCCGTCTCTCCCTATACCTTACATCTACGTTGTCGAACGCTTATTCCAGGTCGACAAATCCTATGAAGGTGTCTTGATTTGTCTTTATTCTTGCTTCCACTATCACGTAAGAGTTGCCTCTCTGGTACCTTTACCTTTCCTAAAGCCAAACCGATCGTCATCTAACACATTCTTAGGTTTTTTTCATTCTTCTGTTTATTGTTCAGGTCAGTAAATTAGATACATGAGCTGTTAAGTTCATTGTACGATAATTCTCGCCCTTGTGAGCTCTTGCCGTCTTCGGAGTTGCGTGGATAATGCTTTACCGAAAGTCAGACGGTATGTCGCCAGACTCATACATTCTACACACCAACGTGAATAGTCGTTTTGTTGCCACTTCCCTCAATGATATTAGAAATTCTGATGGAATGTTATCTATCCTTTCTGTCTTATTTGACCTTAAGTCCTACAAAGCTCTTTTAAATTCTGATTCTAGTACTGGAACCCCTATCTCTTCTAAATCGACTACTGTTTGTTCTTCCGTCACATCAGGAAAATCTTAGTGTTGCCACCCTTGCTTTTAATGTCACCGAAGGTTGTTTTGACTTTCTTGTATGCTGAGTCTGTCCTTCCACATTCATTTCTTTTTCGATGTCTTCACATTTTTCCTGCAGCCATTTCATCTTAGCTTCCCTGCACTCCCTATTTTTTTCACTCTTCAGCAACGTGTATTTCTGTATTCCTGAGTTTCCCGGAAACTTCAAGACTTGAAAGGACCGTGACAGAAGCCTGAACAACAGTGGACCGACGTTCTAGAACATGCATTACTACTGTGAAATGGTGCATTGATAATGGCTAGGCACTAGCCGAAATCTCGATTATACCGAAAAAAAAACCTGCAAAAAAAGGACGGCTGATTCCCGTGCTCTGTCATCTGAAAGTATAACGCTGATGTTCCTGCCTGCCTCAGGAGAAGATTCAACGGCTTTACGACACCTTTCCGAATCGAATAACTGCATGAATCCAAGCCACAAGAGGTGCAACGTCATACTGATAAGCTTTTGTAATAAACAGAAATTAAATCACATACTTCGAAACGCGGTTTGTGATTGGTTCCCCTGAGGGTGGAAGGGCTGGGCAAACAGGGCTTGAACACAATCCGTGACACAAATTAATTTCAGGTATATGTTATTACAACGGCCAAGTTCCTTGGTGAGAAACATATACAAGTAAACAATGCAATGATAAATGTGAACTCAAGTCAAACGGAATAAGTTTTAATTCCGACGCTACCGGCTAATCGGGACGCTTCACATGCTACACTGGTCAAGGATGTGGGACAACATCGAATTCTAAGATTCAGAAGTAAAATAACATTGTAAAGTGCGTGTGATACTAACTGACCATATTTACACCTTACGTACTGCCGTAAAGCACAAGAATCTTTTTCCTCTAAGTAAATTTAAATAGAATGTAGTCAACTCTCAGCAATTTATAATGGGCATGTGTATTCGAAACGGCGAGAAAAATGCATGCCTGAAGTTAATTACCAACAAAATAAGAGGGTACAAATGAACATGCACAAAAATTTGACAGGTATGTGTTCGAGATTTAACGAGCGCTCATGTACTTAGACAAGAACTGAAAGGTTAACGCTTGATAAGAAATTTAAGAAGGTACTAAAACTTGATTTTGAACCCAAATGGTTCAAATAAATGCAAGTACACTCGCACTTGAAGCAGAGGTCTCAGCCTGAATTAGTGTAATACTCTGGAGTCGACAATTGTATAATGAGCAAACAAGCACTGAGGCAACACCAAAATTTTAGATTAGTAAAAATCACCTTCTTTAAGAAGTGAGGTAGATGCGAACACCCGTTGCACGAGAGCCTGCTTCACTGTATATAC
The DNA here is from genome assembly GCF_023898315.1 of Schistocerca nitens. NCBI lineage: Eukaryota > Metazoa > Arthropoda > Insecta > Orthoptera > Acrididae > Schistocerca > Schistocerca nitens. The sequence continues at coordinate 1,156,612,328 of NC_064614.1, read as the reverse complement.
AGCAGTTGTAGCTTCCTGCACCCCGAGCTACTGTGTCAAGCAAAGGGCATTCCTGTCAACACACCAGAAGGGAGCAGAACTAAATGACAAATTTTTCTTACAAATTACCCTGAGGAGGCAGCCGATTCGAACGAAGCACAAGCGGGCCAGACGTTGTTTTTTGAACCACAAAATTGAAAACAGAATAGTTCTTAAAAACATAATTACAAAATCCAGAAATGTTATGGGCGGCTGAGCTGCACTGCACACAATTTAACCGTCTAAAACATGCTTATTCGGTCCCAGAAAATCGGATCTACAGCAGCCAGTAGCACGAAGAATAGAGTACACAGGCCAACGGTTAAAACGACTGAAAATATTGGAAGAATTGGTCGCACAGGAAATATTCTTGCGCCAAGATCACAACGTGCGACACAACGACATTAATCAGCGAGAAAGTTTCGAAAAGGAGATCGGCCCTAATGAAATGCTCCAAGCTGCCATCAAACGCAAGCTGACGTCGGTCTGTGAGCCGCCTTCCCCCAGCTAGCCGCTGTCCACGAGCACGCTGCGACGACCGTAGGTGACAGGCAGCTAGGTTCATGCAGCAGGTCCCACTCAATTCCGTCCAAATCGGCGCGACGAGCACGTCTTGCGTTTCATCGCGAAGGGTTGCAGCGAGGAATCAAGGATCCTTAGTATGAGGCCCCTCGATCCAACACAGAATGAAATTGGCATCCCTCTCCGGCTCCGCTCTTAGACCAGCCTCCCAGTTCCACAACCGAACGTCAGGAGCGCGAGGTCGCTGCCAGCGCGGCCTGTCAGGCCACTTAGTCACACTCTCTGGCCAAAGATAAACAGTATTGAAAGCGTGACGCGATCAATCGATTCCACACGATTCATACCCCCTCAGATCGCGAAATTTCATTTCGTTTCCTTCTCCCCTTCTGGTTGCTTCTCCTTTTTGCTAGTCAGTGCTATTTTTCTGTACAACTTGCAAAACTCATGTACTACTTTTAAGGTCTCACTTCATAATCCATTTTTTCCAGCATCACGGTCTCAGTTCGATTACACTCTAATCCCGTATATTACGTTTTTTTCTTTGCCTCGGGCACGGATGTGTGTGATGTCCTTAGGTTAGTTAGGTTTGACTAGTTCTACGTTCTAGGGGACTGATGACCTCAGATGTTAAGTCTCATAGTGCTCAGAGCCATTTGAACCACTTTTTATGTTTTTTCTTCATCTTATAGCTTCTGTTGAATAGTATCCATTCCATTCAAGTGATTTTCCCAGTGCCATCTCTGATAGCATTAAAATTATCTCAGCCAACTGTAAAGTTCTTGTTTCTTCGGTTGTACCATAAGAAAATACACCCACAACGTTTGTTCATGGAGGAAAGTGAGTGGAAATATAACATATAAAATATTATTTGATGTAGACTAAAGTGGCAAGTGAAAATTTCTATCAGTGCCGGAGATCGAACGTGGGTCTCCTGTTTCGTATGCAGGTGAGTTAGCCACTGAGCCACCTTGGCGCGGTGGTGCACACTACCACGCGAATTATCCTGACACACCTCCTTCCGCCATCCAGATTCTCACTGTCGCACCAGTCTACTTTAAATTCCCCCTTATACACGAACGGAAATGCCGAGGCTGTTCAGGTTCTGAAATATCAGCTCAGCATCGACAAAGCAGGACACTCGGGTACGATTCCTGGCCTTGGTACAGATTTCCACTCGCTGATTTACGGGGGGCGTTTGGAAATTCCGTGCAAAGTCCGAGAGATGGCACCACCGGCGCATATCGAGGTGATGTTTAGTTAGTAGCATCTTTGGAAAGAACGCACACCAAATTTCAGCAATATTGCTCTATTTCTTTGAGTTTGGCATTCGTGTGAATCAAGGAAGTCGAGTGACTGTTAAAAACTGGACGAAGAAGAATTTTGTGTTTTGATTAAACATTACTTTATGAAAGGCAAAACGCCTCAGGAGACTAAAGAGAAGCTTGATAAACATTACAGTCAGTCTGTACCTTCGATTAGAACAGTTTACAAGTGGTTTCAAAATTCTCGGAGTGGCCATATGGGCACAAGTGATGCTGAACGTTCTGGATGCCCTATGGAGGCTACGACTCCAGAAATCATTGATAAAATCCATGATATGGTGATAGATGACAGAAGAGTTAAGCTGAGTGAGATTGCTAATGCTGTGGGCATCTCGAATGAACGGGTACATAATATTTTGCATAAACATTTGGACATGAGAAAGCTATCAGCGAGATGGGTTCCGCAATTGCTCACGTTTGACCAAAAACGGAATCGTGTGAAGTGTTGGTTTGCAGCTGTTCAGGAAGAATCCGCAGGACTTTAAGCGTCGTTTCGTCACTGTAGATGAAACATGAATACATTACTTTACTCCTGAGACCAAACAACAATCTCAACAATGGGTTACCAAGGGCGAATCTGCAGCAAAAAAGGCGAAGACCAGTCCTTCGGCCGGAAAGGTAGGTTATGGCGACTGTCTTTTTGGATTCGCAAGGAATAATCCTCATAGACTACCTGGAAAAGGGTAAAACCATTACATTCCTATATTATTCATCGTCATTGAACCGTTTGAAAACCGAGCTGCTAGAAAAACGCCGGCGATAGGACCGACAATGCACTAGTACACACCTCAGCAGCTGTAGTCGCAAAATTAATGGAAGTAGAATTCCAACTCGTTTCACATCCCCTCTATTCTCCAGACTTGGCTCCCTCGGACTACTGTTTGTTCCCCAATTTCAAGAAATGGCTGGCGGGACACAGATTATTCAAACGAGGAGGTGATTGCAGCAACTAATAGCTATTTTGCAGACTTGGACAATTCCTATTATGCGGAAGGGATCAACAAATTAGAACAGCGTTGGACGAAGTGTATAAGTCTAAAAAGAGACTATGTCGAAAAGAAAAAAGGTTTACCCCAAACACGTAAGTAGTTTTTATTTTTGGTCGGACTTTTCAAACGCCTCTCGAAGTCATTATACATAAATTCGTGTCTGTGTGAGACCAGCAAAGTATCTGAAATTGTGTCATTTCATTTGTATAAAATATTAGGTCCCTTTATTAGAAACTAGATACGAAGGTTTACTTAAATTTGTACAGTTCATTTCCACAGCAATGTTCTAAGAATATACATCTGTCTCTAGAATAGTAAAATATATGATGTAGACGTTGATTAACACTTGCTGCCCTGTAGTTAGTTCAGGGCGCTGGAAGTTCATAAATTTAAAAGACCCTTCACTTGAAGAGTAATGGACATAATGTTGAAATTCAGTTCTCTGTAAGATATTTAATACACTGGAGGGGCTATATAAGATGATGCTGTCGTATTGATCAGTGATTGCGAACTGGGGTGAGCGTTCCTCTCCTTAGGTGTAAGTAAAGGAGCCGCTGCAGTGGCGTCGACAAGCTCTAGGAGGCGTGCGTACAGCGGCGTTGCACTTTCGTCGGTGTCGTATACAGCGACTTGACTCCTCTGTTATGTCGTTGCGAGCTGACAACCCTGCTTCGGCATGCCGCTCTTTTTCCAAGTTCATGCTTGATCTACGTCCAGATTAATACCTTGGTGAATAATGTACATACGTGTCGTTTTCCCTTGTTTGCCACTGACTGCCTTTCATCCCTTCCCACATTTCGTTTTTATTGCCCTGATAAGGTCGGAAATCCAAAACCTGCGTCAGGAACCACGCGACCGCTACGGTCGCAGGTTCGAATCCTGCCTCGGGCATGGATGTGTGTGTTGTCCTTAGGTTAGTTAGGATTAAGTAGTTCTAAGTTCTACGGGACTGATGACCTCAGAAGTTAAGTCGCATAGTGCTCAGAGCCATTTGAACCACTTTTTGAACCAAGACCTGCATTCAGGTTAATAGTGTCACGACCACATTTTAAATCTACAAATTCTGTAAGTATGGGTTGTTCTTTCTTCAACGTATCTTTTAAGATAAGTCGTTGGGTCACTGTTGCTTCACCTGGTCTTATATTTCTCCATGACATAAAGCAATTTTCCCCATTTTGTCTTCTAACAGTCACCGAGCGAGGTGGCGCAGTGGTTAGCACACTGGACTCGCATTCGGGAGGACGACGGTTCAATCCCGTCTCCGGCCATCCTGATTTAGGTTTTCCGTGATTTCCCTAAATCGTTTCAAGCAAATGCCGGGATGGTTCCTCTGAAAGGGCACGGCCGATTTCCTTCCCAATCCTTTCCTAACCCGAGCTAGCACTACGTCTCTAATGACCTCGTTGTCGACGGGACGTTAAACACTAACCACCACCACCGCCACCACTAACAGTCGCTTCATAGTGCTTCAGATAATTATGGTCATTTTTTGCAGCTGTTACTTTTTGAAACTGGTATTTTAGTAATACATCTCTGAGCCCCTGTCTTCATTCCTGGTGATATTATTACGTTTTCCTTGAAGTCTGAAAGTATTTCTCTAGTTTGTTACAGGGTCCAGTCACGTTAATGTGAGCAACGCTATCTTCAACATCAACGTGCCGTAACCACTCCCAGACAGCAGGTGGCAGCAGTTGCGGTGGAGGGTACATTAAGCGTGTCGGGGAGAGGGTGACGCGGGAAACAATGCAGTCATTGTTGTAATGTGGTCACGGAGAAATTTATCTGATGTCCAACAGGCCATGATCATTGGCTTTCGGGCCAAGGGTGGAAACATTTCGGAAACGACAAACTCTGTAAACTGTTGCCGTGCCGATGTGGTTAAAGTATCCCGTGCTTGACGAAGTAGCGCTGTCCGCGCTATCCAGACAAACAACTGTGGTCCACCATGAGCCGTATGTGACAGTGTTGAACGACGGCTGAGAAGATGTGTGCGAGTGGACGGACGTGCAAGAGTTATATATCTGATTGCCCAGATGAACCCCGGGTTTACCAGCAGTGTCTCCTTAAAGACCATTCAGTGAACGTTGCTTCCTTTGTGCCTGCGCAGCAGTTGCATTTCTCTTGTTCCCATACTGACGCTTTTCATCGGCGATGAAGGCTCGAATTTGCACTTCAATACTCCAGTTGGACTTGCACCGAGCGGCGACAGGTGACCTTTTCAGATGAATCGCGTTTTCTGCTCAATCAGACAGATGGTCGTTAGCGTGTATGGCCTTACAACGATCGTTGTAGGGGTCGAGGCCGGAGGGCATTCTCCAGGTAATCTCGTCACTCTTGAAGGCACCAAAGAACGGTACAGGTATGCATCTATTCTTGGGAACACTGTCCACCCCTAAATGGACGTTTTCTTCATCACTATGGCATCTATCAGTAGAACAAAGTAATGCAACACACAGCTCACAGTGTACATGTATGGTCCGAAGAGTACCAGGACGAGTATACAGGGTGGTCGCAAATTCCCGTTACAGACTTCTAGGACTTGTATAAGGTAGTGAGTACATCGTATTTTGAGTAGGGACCCATGTCCGGAAGCTTCATTCAACGAGACTACAGAGAGTCAAAGCTATAGGCGCGGTCGTCTGTATATGTACGTATACACGGGGTGAATCCGTGATGATGTTACAGACTTTCTAGGATGATGGAGAACGATAAATGTATTAATTTGAAGTAAGGATCAATGTACCGGAAACGAACGAGTCGAAAGTTATAAACGAAAATCGTTCTGATACCTCTGACAGTTGAATACATTTACCGGTTCTAGTGTTGCGAAGAGTGTAGGGTTGGTAACTTTCAGTGGTGATAGTGTGGACAAAAACTAGAAAAAATGTCCAATAAACGCGGGCTCTAAAGTGCGTACCTTAACAGCTATGAACACTTGCTCAGTAGAGGAGATGTGTTTCACATTAGCGAAGATGAACGAATGGTCATTGCTCCTCAGGTATGCAATTTAGTGCCCACCTTTATTCAACATTTTTTCTCGTTTTTGTCCACACTACCACCACTGAAAGTTACCAACCCTACGCTCTTCGCAACACTAGAACCGGTACATGTATTGAACTGTCAGAGGTATCAGAACGGTTTTCGTTTATAACTTTCGACTCGTTCGTTTCCGGTACATTGATCCTTACTTCAAATTAAGGGGCTCCGGAACGCCCTATACTTGCAATGTTAAAATAACGCTTACAAATTACAGTATTTGAGGTAGGAAGTTGAACTTTTTACAGATTATTTATTGGAATATGGGCTACAACTTAACACAGGGATTTTACAAAATTTTAGTTCAGTTATTAAAGATGATTTTTTTTCAATTGTAATGAAAATTCACAACATTTTTTTGCAATTTTTTGTTTATATATTCAAAAATATAGTTTTTTGGAAAAAGGCTGTGTTAAATTATGCAGAAGGTACTGTGTAACATTTACTGAAAGTTTGAAACAAATATGTTTGGAAGATCCTTAGAAAACACGTAATTAGTATGAGAAAATAAAAGTTTTGGGAATCGAGCGAGAAAGACTGGATTAACTTTTTAGTGCATTCCAGGTCCATAGGATGGATTATCTTCATCCTCTGCAAACTCCTCCTCCAGCTTCCTCTTGTTCCTCCTCCTATTTACTCTTGCTGGTATTTCTAGACTCTTTACAGCCCTGTCTGCAGCCCGAAGGCGTTCCTTGTCTAAAGCAAGCATCGCTCGTACCATGTTAGAACCTATCTTCATTCCCATATTTCTAAATACCTTGCACCTTACAATGTTGCCATCATTGAAAGTCGCAACAGCATCATACACACCAAAGTGAAGTGTTTCTATTCCAACAAATACAGTCTTGGGGATTCTCGACCATATAACACTATTTACACTTTCATTGGGGTTTTGAGTTTTTCCGTGAATACACTTTTTCAACAGTTCAGGTGCTGCTAAGTCTCTGAAAATAGGTTTTATACTTTATCTCACATCACTAAAATGTACCTGATGAACACGGACGTTAATAAAAACACCATTTGACAGCAGTTTAACAGCGCCACAGTGGGTCACGCCCATGTAGAACACATTTCAAAAAAAAAATTTAAAAATAGTTGTAGTCTTCGGAATTGAATAAATTATACATCTATTAAAAGGTAGTAGTCTGCAGATTCAGAAAACGCAAAAAAGTGGAAATTGAACTTTTCATGATTTTGAACCTTTCCGGAGCCCCTTAATACATTTATCGTTCTGGAGTCTCCATGGCTCCACATTCCTGTCCATATCTTTCAGAATCACGCTGCGGGTTTCACAGCGGTCCGGGCTGCTCAAGGTGGTTATTCAGGTTTTTATAGGCGATCACATTATTGTGACTGGACAGTGTACATCCTGCAGATCGTAGATTTTCATTGTAGTTACCACTCCCAGGCAGCGCAGTGATTCTGAGACAATGTCGTCTACATCAACTGCCCAGTGTCGACTGTGGTCTTCCAATGTTCTGCCCAATTCTTCTTGCGGTATAGTATCACTAACATTTTCATCCACTGCCTGTAATTAATATATATATATATATATATATATATATATATATATATATATATATATATATTAAAAATGAAACTCCTCCAACTGTACTTAAGATTTCATATTTAGTTAGCTACTAGTTTCGACGTTGCGTCAACGCCATCTTCAGGCCCGTACACTTTAATGATACCAGTTGTGTGTGGCTGAGTGCCTGAAGTCCGAAGTGAGACCAATACGTGTTCCACATGGATGGCGGGCAGTAACTAGTGCCAGAAAATGAAAAGCCTGTAATATTATCTACAAGTGTATTTCCTTTATATTGATATTCAGTATATTCCTTCCACCTTTCAGCTTTTACGGGTGTACCAAGCAGAGAAGAAAAGACGGAGATCTAGGAAGATACCATAATGTCACTAACTATACAAATTCTATCTCCATCGTGTTCTTTTGCCATCATTTTGTAGGGAGACTCTATAGTCGGTATCGACGGAGAGGACAATTACCCGGGGAAAAATGAGAGGTGATGTGGCCAGGTGAGTCAGCTCCGACCCCCTCTGTTGATAGCAGGTGGTGCGGACGGGGACAGGGGATGAGTCAGTGGCGGAGGGTGGTTGCGGCTCGTTGCTGTGACGCTGTCTGCGTCGTCAGACTGGTGGCTAGCGAAAGGTCAGGGAACTTCTGGCGGGGTCACGGCGGCTGGACTCTTAATTAACTGCTATGACTGACAGCCAAGAGCCGTTAGCGATTTAACGGATTGGACGAGGCATAAAGCTATTCTTTTGATCTGCTTACCTTCCCGTTTGGTGCTTTTGAAAGTAATTTAGTGGAGCTTGATTTTCATATGTGCTGTTCTCTATTTTATCGCTGTATTCACCGTAACAAGTGTGTACATTCGCTTCGTTTCGTAGTGTCATTGTCTTCCTAACACGCAACAACACATAGTTGTATGTACGTTTTTCAGGCGATATGGATAAAATGTGTTGAAACTGTAGACAGACATGTTACTGTTATCTACGTTGAAATGTAGTGCTTCGGTAAAGACCACAAATTCGGTGCCGGCCGGAGTGGCCGTGCGTTTCTAGGCGCTACAGTCTGGAGCCGAGCGACCGCTACGTTCGCAGGTTCGCATCCTGCCTCGGGCATGGATGTGTGTGATGTCCTCAGGTTAGTTAGGTTTAATTAGTTCTAAGTTCTAGGCGACTGATGAACTCAGATGTTAAGTCGCATAGTGCTCAGAGCCATTTGAACCACAAATTCGGTGATTTTATGTACGCAATATTTTTTTTTTAAATGTGTTGCAATAATGCCGAGATTTTTGCCGTTCTAGGGACAACGCACATTCTGATAAGCAGGTTCAGCAAGGAAGAGTACTCTTAAAGCTTGTTCCTTCTTTCGGCTTGCGTGCGCAGTGTACGTTCACACTTAATGTGTCTTCCTCGACAATTTATGCCATCTACGACTACTTCCAGTGTCGCGGTCGTTTGGTCCTTTGGATGTTAACGTACGTCCGATCATCTTGTCGCTTGTTCTAGTCACCGTTTCCCAAGTACTGCTTTCTTTGCTGATTACGCAGAGCACTCCTTTATTTCTTTTCTTTAATTTTTAGTATCCTTCTGTAACACAATGTCTCAGAGAATTTTCTCTTTTAAAGTTTTTCCGCAAGACGTGATCCATTGCCATACAATTCTGTGCTCCACACATGCATTCGCAGAAACTTTCTCCACAAATTATGTATGGCCTCTGTTTGATACTAGTGGGGTTGTTTTAGCGAAGAGTATCCTAATCCTCTGTGCCAGCCTGTACCTGATATCCGTTTTGCTTCGCCTGTTATAGTTATTTTGCTTCCATGATAGCAGAATTATTTCACTTCATCTTCTTCCTATCCTTCAATTTTGATGTTAAGTTTATCGTTGCTCTTCAGCACTTTCATGCTCATTAGGTTGTTCATTCGATTTAACAAATCCTATAATTCTTAATCACTTTCTCTTAGAATAGGAACGTTATCAGCGCATATTATCTTTGATGTACTATCGACTTAGCCAGCTGCTGTGGCCGAGCGGTTCTAGGCGCTTCAGTCCGGAACCCCGCTGCTGCTGCGGTCGCACGTTCGAATCCTGCCTCGGGCATGGATGTGTGTGACGTTCTTAGGTTAGTTAGGTTTACGTAGTTCGAAGTCTAGGGGACTGATGACCTCAGATGTTATGTCCCATAGTGCTTAGAGCCATTTGAAGCATTTGAACTACCGACTTGAATTTAATTCCTATTCTTTAATATTGCTTTTATTTCTGTAATTGCTTCTTCGATTTACAGGTTCAGCAGTAGAGGGGCCGAATCTGCATTCCTGCATTACGGCGTTTTTAATCACACCACTTTCCGTTGCTATTGTACATATGGTGCATTACTCGTTTTCGGCTGCAGTATACACTCATTTTTCTGAAACTTGCCATCATCTTGCGCTATGTCATGTTGTCTGAGTCGATAAATGCCGCAAAGGAGTTTTGCTTTGTTTTAAGACTTGCCTCCAGTTTCAAGAGCAGAGCTGTCCTTTCTCTTTGCTGAAGCCAAACCGACTGTCATTTAACAGTTTTCTTTACCATTCTTCTGTATCTTATTCTTGTGAACAACTGATAGAATCAGTCATTATGGTGAATATGCAATAATTCTCGCATTTACCTTACACTTTACTGAACCGAAAATATTAAAGTGTACATCTAAATAGCAGCAGATACGTCGCAGGGATGTGATTCGTAATGGACTCTTCTTTTCCTTCTTCATTTTCCTGGTCTTACCTGGTGTCTTCACAGTGTCGGCATGTTAATGAGGATTTGGTAATACTACTGGTAGAGGATGGCTGGGTGTCCTTCCTATCGGAATACACCAATTCCCCCCACCCACCTCACAGTGAAGGAATTTGTATAGGATACATCCATCTGTCTGCATCTAGTGTTATGTCATGTGAAAGTGTGAGAAAGTTTTCGAAATGAATGCGACTCACGTAACTGGGGCTGGAACGTGGCTACCAGACCGATATTCTTTGAGTTGGATGTGAGAATCTGCCCAAAATCCACATGAAGGCTGGCCGGTACACCGGCTCTTATCGAAGCGAAACGGGTTCGATCCGAGCGCGGTGCGACTCAGCGTATCCCGGGAACGGCGTGCAAATGACCGCCGTGCAAACGACCTCGGCTATCTGCGCAAGTCGATTCCGGTCATAGAGAGTACCTCTCTTTTTCTTAATATAGTGTATAATCTGTCAACAGTTGTGTTTTTGTTTTTGTGGAGGTGGAAATAAGCAACGATTCTCAACGGCAGTGAACGACCACAGATGCTCAGTTATCAAATTGGGCATTGGGGCTGGACTTCCGAGGTGCTGAAACAGAAGCACAAGACCTGAACCCATTACTGAGCCTACCTGTGAACCTCTATGTGACGTTGTTACGTGCGATGACATTCTGGATGTTACAGGACAGATTCTGTTTCACTTGCTGCATTAGGCTACGTGGCATATCCACAATGGTTTTCTTTATGTAGCAGGGACGACACCTTCAGATATATTTGTAGGCCTTATTTTATTCGTAATCATTTACGGTGTTACATTACCCATCTGCAGGTTCTTCTATGACAATTTATGGAAACGATAGATAGCACCTACGGAATGCCCCGAAGTCACTTCCAATCTTCAAGATAGGAAGTAAGCATTCCGACCCACAATTTCTCATAAGCATCCTTCTCACTGCAATTCTCTGTTGCAGTTGACTCAAATTACACGACAGTTGGATTCAAATCTTCATCTCACAATCCTTAGTTTGCTCTGGTTTCCCGGGAAGCATTTATTGGAAGTGTATACGTCGTTTCTTCAAAGGCTGCTTTAATTTCCAACCTTAACCAACTGCACTATCCACAATGACCTCGACAGTTAGTATCCCATTTTATTAAAATTACTGTCCAGCAGCATTCAACATTGCGTTGCATTGTGACAATGTAAAGGGTTTCTAGAAAAATAAGAGAAATTTTCTTATAAAAACCATAGCTATAGTCATACTGATTTTAGAATGCTTCCGACGTTACCTCATGCTCAATTTCGATGATTTTCTGCTGTTCTTCTGATCTTCTCTTAATCCTTTTGATCCCATTGCTATTATAACTCGTCTTTCCAAGTTTCCTTCCACGCTTTACAGTCCAGTATCTGATTCCGCAATCTCTGTCTGACCATGATGTAATGTGACTGAAATCCTCCCATATCACCATTGAACAGGGTATTCGCTATTACTAGCTGAAACTTGTTACAGAACTCATTTAGTCTTTCTCCTCTCTCATTCCTTGTCCAAAGCCCATATTCCCCTTTAACCTGTAAGTAGGCTGTTTAGGTTTTTTTATTAGTAACGCCACCTCTGTATGAAAATCACTGGCTGTGCTGTGTGCAGTCTGTGGCTAGTTTGCATTGTTGTCTGCCATTGTAGTGTTGGGCAGCGGCAGCTGGATGTGAACAGCGCGTAGCGTTGCGCAGTTGGAGGTGAGCTGCCAGCAGTGGTGGATGTGGGGAGAGAGATGGCGGAGTTTTGTAATTTGTCATGAACTGCTACATATATTATGCCTATTAAGGTAAATACAGTGTTTGTTCTCTATTAATATCTTTCATTTGCTAACTATCCCTATCAGTAGTTAGTGCTTTCCATAGTTTGAATCTTTTATTTAGCTGGCAGTAGTGGCGCTTGCTGTATTGCAGTAGCTTGAGTAGCGAAGATTTTTGTGAGGTAAGTGATTTGTGAAAGGTATAGTTTAATGTTAGTCAGGGCCCATTCTTTTGTAGGGATTATTGAAAGTCAGATTGCGTTGCGCTAACAAAATATTGTGTGTCAGTTTAAGCACAATCATGTACTATTATTTAAAGGGGACGTTTCAAACCTTTTCTACTCCTTTCGCTAAAACTGCATCCCAGTCCCCCATGACTATTAGATTTTCATGCCCCTTTACATACTGTATCACCCTTTCAACATCCTCATAAACTTTCTCCATCTGTTCATCTTTAGCTTGCGACGTCGGCATATGCACCTGAACTGTCGTCGTCGGTGTTGGTTTGCTGTCGATTCTGATAAGAACAACCCTGTCACTGAACTGTTCACATTAACACACCCTCTGCCCTACCTTCCTATTCGTAACGAATCCTACTCCTGTTATGCCATTTTCTGCTGCTGTTGATATTACCCTATACTCATCTGAACAGAAATCCTTATCTTCTTTCCATTTCGCTTCAGTGGCCGCCATTATATCTAGACTGAGCCTTTGCAATTCACTTTTCAAATTTTATAGTTTCCCTACCACGTTCAAGCTCCTGATATGCCACGCCCCGACTCGTAGAACGTTATCCTTCCGTTAATTACACAGGCCAACAAAAAATTGTTTTTGAAAAACTTTTTTTACTTTGATAGCTGATCTTTATAGATTTTTAGGAGTTGAATCCAAATCTAGCCTTAGTTTTTTTGTATCACCCATAGTTTTCGAGTGATATGCTTTTTAATATATAGTATAAAAATCCCATGCTATACGGTAAACGGGGAAATTAATGAAATGCTTTGTTACAACATAAGCATGGTTTCTATTTACAGTAAGCTACTTAAAATAATGGTATATTTTAATAGAGGTTTCACTTGTCAGCTGGAATTGGCTTGTATTTTCTTTCACTTTTTTCTTTGATGCTTCTTGTGTAGCTTTTTCTACGATGAGTCGCTTGCTGAACTTCTCGGTGAAGTGACCAATAGTAGTCCCCCATCATGATGGTGTTTCAGCGGCCTTGGTAGCGTTTTTACATCACTTTAATGTCCTGGTGAAAACGCTCTCCTTGCTCCTCACTAACATCTACCATACTGTCCAGGAAGCAATCAAGGTGACTGTTCAAAAAGTGAACTTTCAGACTCATTAAGCATCCTAAAATTTTAAGCGTCTTTGATATTGTAGCTATAATAGAAACATATTCTGGGTCTTTTTCTCCTTTCTGGACTATTTTCTCAGATCTTCAACACACACATAACATATCTTATGCGGCGCCAAAGATTTCTTGGTCACGAAGTTTAGATCCAAAGTATGATACATAAGCCTTTTTCACAGAGTCTATAACGTTTCTTTGGTGTTTTTTAATCACAAATTCATCACAAATATAACAAAAACTGGTAGCAGAGCTTTTACCACCACAATTAGACATTTTCCTGAGGTCATGTACAAGAAACGGGAAAGTGAGGTTAGGTTGACAGCACAAAATTAGAACCGTTAGGTTGACAGTAAACAAAACACTATCTGTTAACACAAAAATAGAATCGACCTTTTTTGTCAGCAAATGTTTTCAGCAGTGCTACCGACATCATCTACATTCGTTACACCTCCTTTTTAAATTATACAAAAGCTGTTAAATTGTTTAAAGAATCGCTTAATTTAATTAATTTAACTGTAAAATGTGAAGAAATGATGGGTGATACAGTTTTTTAAAAACGTTAGATATTTTCAATAATTTTTACCATCGTTGGCCTGTGTTATTCTGTTGTGGATTGGCAAGACAGCCAATCCACTAGGAGGAAGCCGAAAGGCACGCGTTTAGGCTCACGCAGGCTGGCGTGAGGTCTGGAACAGGACACGGAAATGAGAATAGCCAAAAACGTACGTAGCTGCTGGAATACTTAACTTTAATCCATAACTGGTGAACATCGCTCTTGACGGTACATGTTTTACAGCATCAATAGTAACTAGTAATGGCGCCTTGCTAGGTCGTAGCAAATGACGTAGCTGAAGGCTATGCTAACTATCGTCTCGGCAAATGAGAGCGTAATTTGTCAGTGAACCATCGCTAGCAAAGTCGGCTGTACAACTGGGGCGAGTGCTAGGAAGTCTCTATAGACCTGCCGTGTGGCGGCGCTCGGTCTGCAATCACTGAAAGTGGCGACACGCGGGTCCGACGTATACTAACGGACCGCGGCCGATTTAAAGGCTACCACCTAGCAAGTGTGGCGTCTGGCGGTGACACCACATATTCAATCTTTTTCTCATGGTAACCTCCCCGTTGGTAGTCCCCTCCCGGCGATCCGAATGCGGGACTATTCCAGAATCTTTTGCCAATGGAGAGATCATCATGACACTTCTTCAATTACAGGCCACATGTCCTGCGGATGCACGTGACTTGTCTTTAATGCAGTGGTTTTCATTGCTTTCTGCATCCTCATGCCGTTGATCATTGCTTATTCTTCCACCTTTAGGGGCAGTTTCCCACCTCTAGGACAAGAGAGTGCCCTAAACCTCTGTCCGCTCCTTTATTAATCAAAATTTAAGCAGCGGTGAGATTCGACCTCGCCTGAGACAGAAGGCGTTTTGATTATGAATCAAAGTCGCCAACCTTTTTTTCTTAGGTGGAGTAGAGTGATCAGATCTGAGCTGGTGGAGAAAGAGTGGGCAATGGTCGTAAACCCGAGGCCTGGCCACGATGCCTCCCCCTTCCCATCCCTAGATCACTCCCACCTAATTTTCTTTACGGGGAACTGGGTAAGTAAAACAAAACATCTTTATTTGTACAAGTATAAATACAACTGAAATGCCATTCTTCCGGCGGAATCAACAAGAGACATTACACTCGAACAAGGCGAGCAAAAGTCTTTATTAACAAGGTGTCGAATAAACTAACAACAATAATACTGAAGTAAGCTAAGAGGTGTGAGGCAATAGACAGAGAGGGAGGAAGGTACGGGGATATGATAAGACTTTCAGGCAACTGCCCGGCAGATGAAGAGTAGAGACAGCGTGGGCAGGGGTCAACATGCGAGGCCTGGTCACTGTGTTCCCGGCACCACTACCAGGAAGAAGCCCCCGAAACGACGGCAGAAGCCAAAGAGGAGAGGACAGTAGAGTTGGAGGAATGACCAGCGGGCTTTGGCATAGTGCGTAAAAGAAAGGAGGCGCGCGTCCATGCGCCTACTCCACTGTGGTTTACAATATAGAAAGTAGCGCGGAGAATCTCAGGTATCAGCAGGGGGGCGAGAATGTCGTCCGCGTGTAGGTAATTGGCGAAGAAAGCGCGGTAGCGCGGTCGGTGCTGGACTTCATTGTGAGCGGTTCCTGTCAGAAGTCAAGGCGCGATTTGTCGCCATCATTATACATGTAGGTGATCGTCCACCCCTTGACCCACACAATCGCATGATTTTTGATTGCGGGGAAATAAGTATTCTCAGGGTGGATAAAAGTCCACGGGTCAATCGAATCCGGCGGAACGCGGAGGTAGCACGGAATCTTTAGCCATGCCAAGGCGCCGTTCAATTGGAACAATAGGTTGCAAGATTAAATGATATCACTGTATTCACAAAATAATATACTAAAGTAAATTACATAGACACTTACGTTAAGTCCATTCAAAAAAATGGCTCTGAGCACTATGGGACTTAACATCTATGGTCATCAGTCCCCTAGAACTTAGAACTACTTAAACCTAACTAACCTAAGGACAGCACACAACACCCAGCCATCACGAGGCAGAGAAAATCCCTGACCCCGCCGGGAATCGAACCCGGGAACCAGGGCGTGGGAAGCGAGAACGTTACCGCACGACCACGAGATGCGGGCATTTTAAGTCCATTGCTGTGTGTAACTATGAGTACGTCTAGTGGGATTGCGTCTCAATAAAATAGAATAATGGCGTTGGGCCAAATAATTATCTACACCGATGGCAGGTATGCGTCCGATATGGACCGCTCCAATAACAAAAAAAAAATGCCGTCTTCTCGGCAAGATAAGTGAACTGCGCAATTATTCTATCAGCGGTAGCACGCCACAATCGATACAACCACTTATACTAATTAATATCTGAAGTAATTCTTTATTTATGTTCTGAACTTATATCTACGTTTTTGCAGTATATCCTCACCCACCCTGCAAACGTGTCTTTAAAGATGGCAAGATGACACGTGGACCATCATCACGACAACAAACATGCGCAGCAGTCGAAAATTCTGTGACCAGATCTCCCATTAAATCTTCTACCTCCGAGTCCCGGGTTCGATTCCCGGTCAGGTTGGGGTTTTTCTCTGCCTGGGAACTGAGTGTTTGTGTATCATTCCATCATCATTCATGACAGAGGCTGTGCACATCTTGGGAGTGTGTACGGGCGCTGATGACCGCGCAGTTGAGCAACCCACAAACCAAACGTCATCATCATCATCATCGTCGTCGTCCTCACTATCCAATTAAATCTTTGAGGAAAAGATCTGCTGAACTTGGAATTCCAAAAACGATTATGCTGACAAATATGAAAAAAATCTGTAATTAAGATCTTCTATATACGTAAATGAGTTGAGTGATGACATGTGGCAATACATGAAGCGTGCTCA
The DNA here is from genome assembly GCF_023898315.1 of Schistocerca nitens. Lineage (NCBI taxonomy): Eukaryota > Metazoa > Arthropoda > Insecta > Orthoptera > Acrididae > Schistocerca > Schistocerca nitens. Next base: position 1,156,595,578 of record NC_064614.1, on the reverse strand, counting down.
AGATTACTCCATGTGTCTGTGACGCTCCTACAGCGGGGGCGCAGTTTTCTTCTCAGGCGAATGTGCAATATTTCGACCTAGTCGGAAAGGGGATATTAGGAGTAATTTTATTCTGGAGCAAGGGGAACCCTTATTACTAGCCGGCTGGGGTGGCTGAGCGGTTCTAGGCGCTACAGTCTGGAACCGCGCGCCGCTACGGTCGCAGGTTAGAATCCTGCCTCGGGCATGGATGTGTGTGATGTCCTTAGGTTAGTTAGGTTTAAGTAGTTCTAAGTTCTAGGGGACTGATGACCTCAGAAGTTACGTCTTATAGTGCTCAGAGCCATTTGAACCATTTGAACCTTATTACTATGAAGAGCAACAGAGTAACCCCCCACATGTTGTGAAACAGCTGAGGTCATCAGTCCCCTAGAACTTAGAACTACTTAAACCTAACCTAAAGACATCACACACATCCATGCCCGAGGCAGGATTCGAACCTGCGACCGTAGCGGTCCCGCGGTTCCAGACTGAAGCGCCTAGAACCGCTCGGCCACCAAGGCCGGCCCACATGTTATGATCTGGGTTGTAATGTCAAATAGGCACCTCATATGGCCGTATTTTATGGCCGGTGCAGTGAATAAACGTTCTTACTTCCGTGTTGCGTAAATATCCAGAGAGTGAATATTCTTGGTTATAACTGATTTCAACAAGAGTGAGCTCCTACCTTCTACACTTTCCGTGTTCGAGAATTCTTGGGTGAAGTGTTACTCCAGCGCCGATATTGTGGTCTCCGAGGAGTCCTAGTTTGATGCAACAATTCCCTGTGAGGAATAATTAAGCAGCTTGTCGCGAAACAACGATACCAGACAACTGACGAATTGAAGCATCCTATTAGGGAGTCATTAAGGAAATCACACTGCCTATGCTTGGGAAAAATTCATATAGGACCTGGTGCCTCATCATTTTGTGCCGCGACAGCGATGGTGCCTTTACTGATGTTCTGGATCAGTAAACGAGCTGGAACGTAAATTATCAACGTATGTCCTTACATCTGCTGTGACTTGTTGGAAATAAATAAATAATAAATAAATAAATAAGTAAATAAATACACATGATGACAAAAAGAAGGGGTGGTGACAGGCCTTTCGGACTAGTGGCAGGACTTTTGGACGAGACTATATATTGATCTCAGCGCGTGGGCCCTGCCTTACTGACAAGGGAACTTCCCCATCGCACCCCCCTCAGATTCAGTTATAAGTTGGCACAGTGGATAGGCCTTGAAAAACTGAACACAGATCAATCGAGAAAACAGGAAGAAGTTGTGTGGAACTATGAAAAAAATTAGTAAAATATACAAGCTGAGTAGTCCATGCGAAGATAGGTAACATCAAGGACAATGAGAGTCAAGGAGTGCCGTGGTTCCGTGGTTAGCGAGAGCAGCTACGGAGCGAGAGGTCCTAGGTTCAAGTCTTCCCTTGAGTTAAAAGTTTAATTTTTTATTTTCAGTTTATGTGACAAACACTTATGTTTTCATCACTTTTTTGCGAGTGATTATCACATCCACAAGAAAACCTAAATCGAGCAAGGTAGAAGAATCCTTTTACCCATTCGCCAAGTGTACAAGTTAGGTGGGTCGACAACATATTCCTGTCATGTGACGCACATGCCGTCACCAGTGTCGTATAGAATATATCAGACGTGTTTTCCTGTGGAGGAATCGGTTGACCTATGATCTTGCAATCAAATGTTTTCGGTTCCCATTGGAGAGGCACGTCCTTTCGTCTACTAATCGCACGGTTTTGCGGTGCGGTCGCAAAACACAGACACTAAACTTATTGCAGTGAACAGAGACGTCAATGAACGAACGGACAGATCATAACTTTGCGAAAATAAACAAAGTAAAAATTTGAGTCGAGGGAAGACTTGAACCAAGGACCTCTCGTTCCGCAGCTACTCACGCTAACCACGGGACCACGGAGCTCCTGATCTCTCGATTTCCCTGTTGTTGCCTATCTTTCGCATGGACTACTCAGTTTGTATATTTTACTAATTTTTTTCATAGTTCCACACAAGTTCTTCCTGTTTTCTCGATTGATCTGTGTTCAGTTTTTCAAGGCCTATCCACTGTGACAACTTATAACTAAATCTGAGGGGGGTGCGGTGGGGAGGTTCCCTTGTGAGAGGGAGGGTGTGTCCTCTGGAGGTCTCCCATTGGTTGTTGCGGACTGCAGCGAGACCTCACTAATGTCTATAGCACCGATTCGAGTTGCCTACTTTTGTATGGCACGGTTATCTCTCGACGATCCCACAGTAATAACTGTATTACACATTGGAAACATATAATTATTTTTACTGAAGTGATATTCAGCATCCAGGGAAAACAGCAACATTGCAGTTGACGATCTTCGGCCACTTTCCCAGTTTCGTGTTTATTCCAGCAGCATCCGTATGTAGACTGGGGCTCTTCCCGACGCCACATCACTCCTCCTGCTTGCCGTGTCGCAGTTCATCAACCGGCTATGGCTGTGATGAGCACCCCCGTATGTGCCGTACAGTCTAGAGAAGTTTGATCGATTGTCTTTGGTGTTAGGGGAAGGTCACAGCGCTAATTCATACAACCGTATCATGCTATGAAAGTTAACCGACTGGAGGGGTTTAATCCAGTTCTTATGCTCTAACCCTGGCAATGCTGAATGTTGTGCCGACGGTTGGCACTACTGACTGCGGCTGGATCAAAGATATAACGAGCTCAGGTGGCTTCTTTGACACATTATCTGCGCGTTCAGAAGTGACTGACGGGCTGCGAAAGTAAGAGAACGTTCTGACTGGAGAGACAGTAATGCGTTTACAAATCGCTTAGACGGAAATCGCGCTGAGAGCAGGCTGTTACCTTTTGGCACCATCGAGGAGCACCTCGTTTAGCTGCACAGTGTTAACGGGCTCTTAATATTTACTGGTGCCGCAGTGATGTTCGAGTGCTTCCCTGGCAGGAGAAAGACCTTCCACGTACATATTACGGCATACGGCTGCGTCTGCCTGAGCATGTTTCACAAGGAATTGACAGCTACATTCGACAAGCGGAGCCGCGCCGGGCGCGCTCGCATGTGATGCTTGTCGGGTCACTTTTGAATTGTGGTTACGCATCACTGACGTTTTACTGTGTACGTTCCTGCTCTTGTTTCTTAGCTTAAAGATTAATGCTGCCGGTGTACTGCGAGCTGAATTGTAATTATTCCTACTAGCTTATACTTGGAAGGAGAGACAGCATTGGTCGTATATTTTTTTGTTTATTATCGCAAAATCGATTTTCGGTCACTTAGTGACCATCTTCAGTGCTGTAATATATAACTCAAATTAGTAAGCACTGGTGTCAATAAGCTTACGGCGATCACATAGTCTCTATGTGATAGAGTCTATGTGATAGAGTCTATGTGATAGACTCTATGTGATAGAGTCTATGTGATCGCCGTAAGCTTATTGACACCAGTGCTTACTAATTTGAGTTATATATTACAGCACTGAAGATGGTCACTAAGTGACCGAAAATCGATTTTGCGATAATAAACAAAAATATACGACCAATGCTGTCTATCCTTCCAAGCATACCCATTATCTGGTCGTAGTGCACAGGACACTATGGAGTCGCCAATCAATAACCTACTAGCTTAGTTATACACATGGACTGCGGTGGTTCGTCTGAGTTAATATTACAAATATTGCGTTGCCTGTCTTGTTCAGCATTGTTGAATTTTTTTTTCTATTTGTGGCATCAAGTTATATTATGGGCTGTAATTTGTGCTATCACGGCTAACGCAAAGCTTACCAAGTAAACGTAAGGTTTCTGTTAAGGCTGAGGTTTCGCGATAGGTATTTTTGAGACCAGATTAGTAGTTTCCAGTTTCCATGGACTTTTTTATGATTGTTTGACCTATTGCACCCCACCATGAAAAAATAATGTTGTCACATTTCTAGACGAGATTTGGTTCAAATGGTTCAAATGGCTCTGAGCACTATGCGAGTTAACTTCTGACGTCATCAGTCGCCTAGAACTTAGAACTAATTAAACCTAACTAACCTAAGGACATCACACACATCCATGCCCGAGGCAGGATTCGAACCTGCGACCGTAGCGGTCGCTCGGTTCCAGACTGTAGCGCCTAGAACCGCACGGCCACTCCGGCCGGCTAGACGAGATTTGAAAGTTATTGTTGGTCGGTAAGCACTACTGTCGGCCTCTTGCTTGTGTACGATCTACCGTTAGCCTTTGTCTAAAGCATGCATCTATCACGAAATGGACTGCTTTATTTTCAGTGGTGTGATGTGAAGCTGGTTTATTTTGAAATGAAAGTGGACGTCAGTAGCGCCGCCGGTCCTTAACAGACGTTCAGCATATGGTGGAAGGTATGACGTAAAAGGCGCCTCTTCAACAGATCAAATTAGCTTCCAGCCACTCCGCCGTGTTTTGTAAACTCATTATTGTTGTACTCCATTGTCTTATATTTTTTATTTACAGGATTAAACACGCTTTAGCTAATATTTTGGCATTTTTAGATATAATTTTTATGCTTTTTGTTTCAAAACTAGCCGGCCGAAGTGGCCGTGCGGTTAAAGGCGCTGCAGTCTGGAACCGCAAGACCACTACGGTCGCAGGTTCGAATCCTGCCTCGGGCATGGATGTTTGTGATGTCCTTAGGTTAGGTAGGTTTAACTAGTTCTAAGTTCTAGGGGACTAATGACCTCAGCAGTTGAGTCCCATAGTGCTCAGAGCCATTTGAACCATTTTTTTGTTTCAAAACTTGTTCAAAAATGGCTCTTAGCACTATGGGACATAACATCTGAGGACATCAGTCCTCTAGAATTTAGAACTACTTAAATCTAACTAACCTAAGGACAGCACATACATCCATGCCCGAGGCCGGATTCGAACCTGCGGCCGTACCGGTTGCGCAGTTCCAGACTGAAGCGCCTAGAACCGCTCGGCCACTTCGGCCGGCTCAAAACTTGTGTTCGCAGTTTGCTGTAATTACGTTTGGGGAAACTGTGTTAAAGGTTGTTGAGACAGTGCCGCTATTTTTCTGAGTTTTGGCAAGATATGTATTGTTAAAGATCTGGCCAGTACCTCTGAACTGCACTGTTACATTAATGTCAAACATTTCTTGATTTAACAATATGTGAATAACGATTTTCTGTATTCAAAAATGTACAGATGTATGTTAATCTGGAGAAAAATTTGTTCTTAGAATAAATAACTATTTTTCATATGAGTACATATACATCTAGATCTATATGGATTCTCCGCAAATCATATTTAAGTGCCTGGCAGAGGGTTCATCGAACCACCTTTACAGTTCTCTATTATTTCATTCTCGTATAGCGCACGGGAAGAACGAACACCTATATCTTTCCGTACGACCTCTGATTTCCCTTATTTCATCGTGGTGATCTTTTCTCGCTATGTAGGTCGATGTCAACAAAATATTTTCGGATTCGGAGGAGACTATTGGTAGCCGCGCCGATTGGCCGCGTGGTTTCAGGTGCCATGTCTCGCCGGAGGTTCGAGTCCTCCCTCGGTCATGTGTGTGTGTGTGTGTGTGTTGTTTTCCGCACAAGTTCGTTTAAGTAGTGCGTAAGTCGAGGGACCGCTAACGTGAGCAGTTGAACATTTGAGAATATTGGTGACTGGAATTTAATGAGAAGATGTCGTCGCAACGAAAAATGCCTTTGTTTTAATGATGTCCAGCCCAAATACTGTATCATTACAGTGACACTCTCTCCTATATTTCGCGATAATACAAAACATGCTGCCCTTCTTTTAACTTTTTTGACGCACTCCATCAATCCTATCAGGCAAGGATCCAACACCGCACAGCAGTATTCTAAAAGTGGACGGACAAGCATAGTGTAGCCAATCTCTTTGGTAGGTCTGATACGTTTTCTAAGTGCCGTGCCAGTAGAAAGCAGTCTTTGGTTAGGCTTCCACACAACATTTTCTGTGTGTTCTTTCTCATTTAAGTTGTTCGTAATGGTAATTCCTAGGCATTTTGTTGAATTTGTCGCCTTTAGATTTGACTAATTTATCGTGTAACCGAAGTTTAAGGGATTCCTTTTAGCACTCATGTGGATGTCCTCACACTTTTCCTTATTTAAGGTCAACTGCCAATTTTCGCACCATTCAGATATCATTTCTAAATCGTTTTGCAATTTGTTATGATCTTCTAATGACTTTATTAGTCGACAAACGACAGCTTTTCATCTGCAAACAACTTAAGATGGCTTCTCAGATTGTCGCCCAAATCGTTTACATAGATGGTTCAAATGGCTCTGAGCACTATGGGACTTAACATCTGAGGTCATCAGTTCCTTAGAACTTAGAACTACTTAAACCTAACTAACCTAAGGACATCACACACATCCATGCCCGAGGCAGGATTCGAACCTGCGACCGTAGCGGTCGCGCGATTCCAGACTGAAGCGCCTAGGACCGCTCGGCCACATCGGCCGGCGTTTACATGGATAAGGAACTACAAAGGGCCTATAACACTACCTTGGGAAACCCCAGAAATCACTTCTGTTTTACTCGGTGAATTCCCATCAATTACTACGAACTGTGTCCTCTCTGACAGGAAATCACAAATCTAGTCACATAAATGAGACGATGTTCCATAAGCACTCAATTTCGCTACAAGCCGCTTTTGTAGTACAGTGTCAAAAGCTTTCCGGAAATCCAGAAATACGAATCAATCTGAAATCCCTTGTCAATAGTACTCAACACTCCATGCGAATAAAGAGCTAGTAGCGTTTCACAAGAACGATGTTCTCTAAATCCATGTTGACTGTGTGTCAATAACCCGTTTTCCTCGAGGTAATTCATAATTTTCGAACACAGTATATGTTCCTAAACCCTGCTGCATGTCGACGGTAGTGATATGGGTCTGTATTTTAGTGGATTACTCCCACTGTCTTTCTTGAACATTAGTGTGATCTGTGCAACTTTCCAGTCTTTGGTATGTATCTTTCGTCGAGCGAACGATTGTATATGATCGTTAAGTATGGAGCTACAGCATCAGCATACTCTGAAAGGAACCTAATTGATATACAGTCTGGACCATAAGACTTGATTTTATTAAGTGATTTAAGTTGCTTCACTACTTGAGGATATTTACTTCTATGTTACTCATGTTGGCAGCTGTCCTTCTTTTGTGAAGGCATTTCGGAAGGCTGGGTTTAGTATGCTTTGGCAGCATTGTCTTCGATAGTATCTCCATTGCTATCCCGCAGAGAAGACGTTGATTGTGTCTTGCCGGTAACATAGTTCACATATCATCAGAATCTCTTTCGATTTTCTGCCAGGTTTTCCAGACAAATTTTCGTAGTGGAAACTATTATAAGTATCCCGCGTTGAAGTCCGCACTAAATTTCGAACTTGTGTCAAAGATCGCCAATCTTGGGGATTTTGCGTCTGTTTAAATTTGGCATGTTTAACTCGTTGTTTCTGCAAGTGTTCTGACCCGTTTTGTGTACTAAGGAGGATCAGATCCGTCCTTTGTTAATTTATTGGTATAAATCTCTCACTTGCTGCCGATACTATTTCTGTGAATTCAAGCTACATCTGATCTACACGTATATTATAAATTTGGAAGGAGTGGAGTCTATCAGGAAGGCGTCAAGTGAATTTTTATCTGCTTTTTTGAATAGGTATATTTTCCGTTTATGTTTGGACGATTTTGGGGTTACAATATTCAGTCTCGCTACGACAATACTGTGTTCACTAATCCCTGTATCCGTTTTGATGGTCGTTACTAACTCAGGGTTATTTGTTGCTAAGAGATCAAGGTCTAGTGTGTTGTAACAACCGTTTACTATTCACGTGGGCTCGTGAACTAACGGCTCGAAATAATTTTCACAGAATGCGTATTGCACTATTTCTGATGATGTTTTATGCATACCTCTGGAATTAAACATGCATTGTCGCCAACATATCGAGGGTAAATTAAAATCACCACCAACTCGTATAATCGTATGAATGTTTGAAATAACCCTTTGAACCCTACAGTAACTGCATCATCTGAATTGGGAGGTCGGTAAAAGGATCCTGTTATTATTTTATTCCGGTTGCCAATAATGACCTCTGCCCCTACTAACTCACAGGAAGCATCTATTTCAATTTCGCAAGTTAAACTACTTCTAACAACAACAAAAACGCCACCGCCCACCGTGTTTAGCCCATCCTTTCGGAACACCGTTAGATTCTTCGCAAAAATTTCGGCTTAACTTACCTTCGGCTTTAGCTAGCGATCAGTGCCTATAACGATTTGAGCATCAGTGCTTTCTATTAGGACTTGGAGCTCTGGTACTTTCCCAACACAGCTACGACAATTTACGACTGTTACACCGATGGTTCCAGTGTCTACGTTCTTCCTGTGTTCGGTGTGCACCATTTGTGACTGAAGCCCTCCTTGTGTTTTCCCGAGACCCTCTAACCTAAGAAACCAACCAGTCCACGCCACACAGCCCCTGCTACCAGTCTAGCTGCCTCCTGCGTATAGTGGACACCTGAGCTATTCAAACGGAACCCGAAACCCAACCATCCTTTGGAGTAAGTCGAGGAATCATGCTGGTTGGGTTTTGATATCACGTGGGTTGCAAGCGTTCCGCGTCTCCTCTTAACAGTTCTCTTCAGATTTTCACAATCAAGATAGAACTGTTTCGTCTACTCTTACTCTCCAAGTGACTATGAATCGTCCTGAGTATAGTAAGTCACTGTCACTATGGAAACTGTTGGCGTTGTTGACAGTACTCAACCACCGTCTTAATCCAGCAAAATGTTATGCTGACAGTCAGGTAATTCCCTCTCAGTAGCTGCTGGGCAATCTTTGTTGATCGTTTGATTGATAATATTCTTGGAAAGTACGATGTGGAACGAACTGATGTGTTTCGAAAGATTTATGTAACGTTCCTATAGGTCTCCAATTACTTGAATTTGTTAGTGATTCAACACGTATACTGAATTATCACTTTTTATGTGCAGTTCTCAACTCTTCCCAATAGGACATAATGCAACTTTTGACATCTATTTGAGGAACACTACTAATAATTTTGTATTACGTTTACGGATCAAGATAGACTCTAAAGAAAGTTTTTAACTTAACCCTTAGACGGTGTGTATGTGGCAGCAAAAATACGGGATGTCTGCTGTAAGTTAATCCAACAGTTATGACTTATTATAGGGAAAAGATTACCCATAGCGTTAAGGGTGTGGCTGGGAATGGAGTGTTTTTGGACTTTTACGTGTTATTTTTTAGAAGTTTTCTGTGCATTTTCAAATATTTTCCTATGATATAATATTACTGCAATAAAATGTTAATGAGGGAATCTGCGAGATGAAAACGTTAATTTTGTTCATTGAAATTATCGAGCCTTCGGGCATTTCCGAAAGAACATATACCATCTTCATCTCACGAAATAAGCGTCAAACGAAAAAGCTACAGAGAACGAAACTTTTCTAGCTTGAAGGGGGAACGCAGATGGCGCTATGGTTGGCGCGCTAGATGGCGCTGCCATGGGTCAAACGGATATCAACTGCATTTTTTTTAAATACGAACCCCCATTTTTATTACATATTCGTGTAGTACGTAAAGAACTATGAATGTTTTAGTTGGACCACTTTCTTCTCTTTGTGATAGATGGCGCTGTAATAGTCACAAACATATGGCTCACAATTTTAGACGAACAGCTGGAAACAGGTAGGTTTTCTAAATTAAAATACAGAATGTAGGTACGTTTCAACACTTTATTTCGGTTGTTCCAATGTGATACATGTACCTTTGTGAACGTATCATTTCTGAGAACGCATGCTGTTGCAACGTGATTACTTGTAAATACCACATTAATGCAATAAATGCTCAAAATGATGTCCATCAACCTCAATGCATTTGGCAATACGTGTAACGACATTCCTCTCAACAGCGAGTCGTTCGCCTTCCGTAATGTTCGCACATGCATTGACAATGCGCTGGCGCATGTTGTCAGGCGTTGTCGGTGGATCACGATAGCAAATATCCTTCAACTTTCCCCGTAGAAAGAAATCCGGGGACGTCGGTTCCGGCGAACGTGCGGGTCATGGTATGGTATGGTCCACTTGTCATGAAATATGCTATTAAATACCGTTTCAACCGTACTCGAGCTATGTGCCTGACATCCATCATGTTGGAAGTACATCACCATTCTGTCATACAGTGAAACACCTTGCAGTAAAATCGGTAGAACATTACGTAGGCGCGACTGCTACGGTCGCAGGTTCGAATCCTGCCTCGGGCAGTAGTTCTAAGTTCTAGGGAACTGATGACCTCAGAAGTTCAGTTTCATAGTGCTCAGAGCCATTTGAACCATTACGTAGAAAATCGGCATACATTGCACCATTTAGGCTGCTATCGATAAAATGGGGGCCAATTATCTCTCCTCCCATAACGCCACACCATACATTAACCCACCAAGGTCACTGACGTTCAACTTGCCGCAGCCATCGTGGATTTTCCGTTGCCCAATAGTGCATATTATGCCGGTTTACGTTACCGCTGTTGGTAAATGACGCTTCGTCGCTAAATAGAACGCGTGCAGAACATCTGTCATCGTCCCGTAATTTCTCTTGTACCCAGTGGCAGAACTGTACACGACGTTCAAAGTCGTCGCCATGCAATTCCTGGTGCATAGAAATATGGTACGGGTGCAATCGATGTTGTTGTAGCATTCTCAACACCGACGTTATTGAGATTCCCAATTCTCGCGCAATTTGTCTGCTACTGATGTGCGGATTAGCCGCGACAGCAGCTAAAACAACTACTTGGGCATCATCATTTGTTGCAGGTCGTGGTTGACGTTTCACATGTGGCTGAACACTTCCTGTTTCCTTAAATAACGTAACTATCCGGCGAACGGTCCGGACACTTGGATGATGTCGTCCAGGATACCGAGCGGCATACATAGCACACGCCCGTTGGGAATTTTGATCACAATAGTTATACATCAACACGATATTGACCTTTTCTGCAATTGGTAGACCGTCCATTTTAATACGGGTAATGCATCACGAAGCAAATACCGTCCGCACTGGCGGAATGTTAAGTGATATCACGTACTTATACGTTTGTGACTATTACAGCGTCATCTATCACAAAGCGATGAAAGTGGTCCAACTGGAACATTCATATTTCTTTACGTACTACACAAATATGTAATAAAAATGGGGGTTCCTATTTAAAAAAAAACGCAGTTAATATCCGTTTGACCTATGGCAGCGCCATCTAGCGGGCCAACCATAGCGCCATCTGGTTTCCCCCTTCAAGCTAGACGAATTTCGTTCTTTGTAGTTTTTTCGTTTGTTGCTTATTTCGTGAGATATTTGTCCCGGTCACTATCAATGGACCACCCTGTATATAGTTAAGGCTCACCGGCCATTTAGCCATTTTCTTCTGTGCGGAAGCACAAACAGTGCCCGAACTCGTAATGGGAATCAGCAGTAAAGTCGCGAGTAATGAGTATGATGGGCAGGGGCTCTATGAATATAGTGCAGGACAATACTTTGCGAATGTGGGTCCCACGGGAGGCGTGCCAGAGATAAATCCCTGCAGTCGCACTATCCTCTTTGCCCTCAGTGGCTCAGATGAATAGAGCGGCTGCCATGTAAGCAGGAGATCTCGGGTATGAGACCCGGTCAGAGCATACAGTTTCAACTGTCCCCGTTGAGTTATATCAACGCCTGTATGCAGCTAAGGGTATTCATTTCATTGTAATTTTATGTACTACTTTGAAGGACTTTTCAGCTACACATGCATGTAATGTGCTCAGAGTTACCTTTAAAGTCATGGTGAGCTTAACTCCCTGTGTCGGTCTTTTCTTTGCATTGATACCTAGGTAAATGATTAAATGAACTAACAGGCCTGCTATTATACTTTTAAGTTGTAACTTACTATTTCCACTTTGTCTTATGGCGTCGATTGTTACAACTGATTGCACAGCACTATTTCATCATGTTCAACATTTTTATAAAATAAAATTTGTTCACTAATTTCATGTTCATGATTCACACCTATCATGTTTCCTTAACATCCTGTCAAAAACTGGTAACTATCTCAATATTTCTACAGCAGTCCAACATCATCCGTTATCGTTCACTCTTACGTCCACCATTCTCAACGTCCTCGGCAGCTCTCCTGTTTTATTCTGACACTATCTTGGCCTCACTTTGAGTGCAGTATTCTTCCACATAATTTTCTTATCTTACTCGTGCTTTTTTCATCTAGTAGATACATAAAACGGGGGTTGAGTTCAAGATGGAATTAAACATTAGCTTGCCTATACAAAGTAGCATTTCCCTATTCGATCTAGTAATCAAAGAATAAGCTGTATCTAACTACCCTTCGCTTACCTCAAGTTCGTGGGAGACATGTCTTCCGTTGTTGCACACGTCCTATTTTACGGCGTTGTGCTGCGGCATGTTGGCTGCACTCCGAACTGCACATCCTCGTGAATGATTCTTTTTTCATGAGCGCGGCTGTGTTTTGTTGCGCATTGGATACCGCTAATTGGCAGATGGAGTGCAGCCTGTTAAACCTGTGGTTCTGAATGTCCTGCCGGCATTACTGTTCTGTCACGAGGTCAAAGCAGCTTTTACTACCCTGTAACTCCCACATGTCTTAAAGAGTCTCTAACAGGTGGGAACGAGCGAACACATGTTCGTTCACTCTAATTCACGGCTGGAAATATAATTTTATATCTTGCCTCTGCATGCTACAGGACTCGCTTTTTCCATTACCTGCTTTTATCTCTGTTATTTCGCTCACGACTCTGATCGCGACATAAATTTTCAATTGGAACTTTAGGATCGACAAGCGAAGATATTTGGTTTCAGGCTGTTTGAAGTAGCAGAGAAACTCCGTTTCCTAACGTGTTACTCTTCTTTTGTGCTACTGTGGACATATTTAACGTATTTATCGGTCCCTTCTTTTAACTATATAAATAATTTAACAGATCTTCTTTTTATATTTTTCTTTGATGTTGCCGATGAATGATATTTTCTGGCGACTGAAGTATTTTCCTGATGGACGGGAACCAAAAAAGCACATTCATAAGTGATCCCTATACTTCGTTGCGACTGGGTGTAGAATTTAGTGGTAGAACTCTGAAAGTTTGCTCGGGATGACAGTTATCTACAAAAGAGAAGTTGTTATAAATCAAGGCATGAAAGGGCTACAGGTATTCACATTATCTTAATGTCTTAATTGATAATATTAGTCTCGATATGCAACCAGATACAGTTTCACAGTCGAGAAAAGACTGAAAACTATCTCTTAATATAGAGATATAGATTGTTGTTCCCTCCAGGAACCGTAAAACTGTAGTAGCGTATGATGAAACGGTTAATGTATGACGGGTTAGTTAAGTTATACGAATAACAATTCGCTGGAATAAATCGATGTATCGATGGAATGAAATTAGTGAAGATGTAATGACATCAAACGATGTCAACGAAAACTTGTCAGGAATGCTGAACGTGCGGTGTACTTGGAAAACAGTGTCTAGGGACGAAAGAGGAATGATGTCATAAATTCAGTTGTAGATAAAACAATCTCAAGATTTCGACTTATACATATACGGGAAACTGCTGTGTGTTTATGAAAGAGACTGCAGTGCAGTGCACGTTTTAATATTGCTCAAGTGTTGGAGAACCGTATCACGTCGAACCCAAAGGCTTGCTTGACTGTTGGGGGGCTGTGAATACGTGCTAAAAAATCCTAACGCGAAGCTGATCGAAGAATGTCACTATGTATCTCATGGAACTCTGATTAGGAAATTGTAAGTATTTGCTATGAGGGCAGTAACTACAATTACTTTGCTGTCTACAAAAAATGAATCTCGTACAGATTGCGAATGTAAAGCCAAACAAATGACAGTGCATACAGAAGCGATAAAATATTCATTATTGCTACCATCCAAAGGGAAGAAACCTTGATGTACTTGGGAACGATATAGAAGTAACCTCTGCCATTATTCATGGTGATTCTAAGAGAGTAGATTTAAATGTAAGTGTACAATTGTGTTAAGAACTGGCTGGTAAAGATCACTATCATATTATGAAGGCACAGTCAGAAAACAACGAACTTTTTTATTGAGACTGATATTTGCCTTTTGGAGGTGTCGCTGTTATCACATGAAGCCTCGTACGCTGCCCACACGACACGACGTAATGCTTCAGACGTGCGACATGGCGCACTGGTTACGACAATGGCCTCGAAATGGGAAGGAGCAGAGATCGAATTCCTGTTAGATGTATGTTTTCCTAAATCGACAAATGGAAATGGGGAATGGTTGTTTTGAAAGTGATATGGGGGAGTACACTATACTTTTCCTGTCCAGTCGTAGTTAGTACTACCCCTCTAATGGTTTCGACGTTCTCAGTAGTAGCCTTAACACTGCATCTGGCAGTGCGTTTCTATCTCCACCGAGTCTCATGTAGATATCGTTTTGCACTAGTAACACTGGGGAAACGGACAAAGGCAGGACTTATTTCCACAAGGAAGAGAGGTTAGAACTTAACCAATCATCGATTTCGGGTTCATTAGAGCCTGTGCTCGGATTGCACGATGTTAGAAAAGGATACTACCAATAGACTACGAGAACCACATCATCATCATTAGTGTTCTGCCAAAAGGCAGGTTTTCACATGGTACTGCTCCAGGCTGTCCGGTCTTCTGCTATCCTCTTCAGGTCCGCATAATTTCCTCTTCCGTTTAAGTAGTCTATCAACTTGTATCTCCTTCTTCCTCTCAGTCTTCTCCCACAAACCAGTCCTTCCAAAGCATCTGCTAGCAAGCACTCCCTTCTCAAAGAATATACCAACCAATTCGTTTTCATTTCTCCTATAACCTTCAGCAGACATCTTCTCTCACCAACCCTTTCCAATACCGGAGAACTTAAATCAAGATATCTAGACAAGGATTTCAACGAAATATTTTACCTCTTCTCTCGGTGCGTTGTTTCCAGACTTGACGAGGAAGAATCGTTATTTGCTAGAGAACTAGACTTGTATCTATAAAAAGAAGGAAAAGCAAAGAACGTGTAAACCAACAGCTAAAGCATACTCTGCAAAGTTGTAGATATGCCGAACTTTCCAACTACGCCTGAAACACCTTACTCTCTGTAGGCTTGGTTCTATTGTCTGGGGTAGACAGGAAAAGGCATTTCAACAGTACCGTATTCGTTCCTACGGTGTGTTTCGGGTTGTAAAGTGTGCAATATCAAAACGGTGCATTTCACTTTTGGATGAGATATTTCATGAAACATTTGTTTTCATTGTACAATACAAAAATGTTCAAATCTGTGTGAATTCCTAAGGGACCAAACTGCTTAGATCATCGGTCCCTAGACTTACACACTACTTAAACTAACTTATGCTAAGAACAAAACACACACCCATGCCCGAGGGAGGACTCGAACCTCCGGCGGGTGGGGTCCGTACAATATATTTTTCCCACTGATGACTACGCTTCACCACGTTTCACTGTGTGGCGGCAGCTAGCCTGATAATACAGGGTGGGAAAAATATCTTGCCTGAAAAAAAAAAGTGATGCACCCATAAGACGTGGTGATATCTGTCATTGTAACTTTGTAGACTTAAGCACCATGGATTGTTTGTAAAAGAATTATGTTACAATTCTCTCTGACAGGTGGAACGGGAAACAGAGAGCATTAGTATTGTTCGTGTTTAATGTTGTTACCAGGGATGGTAAGGTACATAAGGGGCATGAGCAGCAGTGGATGTACGAAGGACATAGAGATGCTGCACCGTCATGTCAAACAGCGTTAGTCGCACTTGACAGACCCCGAAAAATGCATTATTGTGGGTCTCCGACTAGCCGGCTGGAAGAATTTTGCAATATCTAGATTTTGATGCTTTGGGATGTGTCGGTGGCCCGATGTTGGACTGCATGGGCACGTGAGGGTAGGTATACCCGTTCAGCTCGACCGCGTCTAACCGCGACTATGGAGGATCACCGTATTGTACACCAAGTACATTGTAACTACTCCGCATCCGCGCCTGCCATCCAATCTTAAGTCATAGCGTACCAGTGGTCGGAGAGTAGCAGCACCCGAACTAGAGAGTTACCGCAGTGCAGTCTACCGTTAGAACTACAAAACAGATGTCTGCGTTTGGAGTGGTGCCGTGACTGGGAAGCATGGATTGCGGATGAATGGGATCGCACTGTGTTCAGCGGGGAATGGCTGATATGCACTAAACCAAATAACCGTCGTCAGCAAATATGGCGGCATCCTAGGGAATGTTCCAGCTGTTACTTATGGAGAGACACACTGGTTGCACTCCAGCGTCATGTCGTGGGGAGCCATCTGGTAAGGCTTCATGTCACGACTAGCTGTGGCTGAGGGAACTCTATTTCCTCGTCTTGCAGCGTATCGTGGTCCCATATTTCAATAGCACAATGGTCCGCAGCTCGTGGTCGTGCGGTAGCGTTCTCACTTCCCGGGCCCGGGTTCCCGGGTTCGATTCCCGGCGGGGTCAGGGATTTTCTCTGCCTCGTGATGACTGGGTGTTGTGTGATGTCCTTGGGTTAGTTAGGTTTAAGTAGTTCTAATTTCTAGGGTACTGATGACCATAGATGTTAAGTCCCATCGTGCTCAGAGCCATTTGAACCATTTTTTGAATAGCACAATGTTTGTCCATACATGGCACGTAGATGTACGAAGCATCTGCAGGCTGAGAAGATACTCCCACGGCCAGCCCAATGGATCACGTATGGAACCATTCCAGTCGCGGTATCCAGGATGTCAAGGACCAGTTACGACATTTCTGGGACCCTTTGTCTCAGGAGATTTGATGGAGATCCTTATAAACCGAATGTACATATCTGGGCCGGAGAGGTGCAACACCATTCTGACTAGTGGGCTCATATTGATAAGTTCTTTGTGAGTTTGGCTCGATCTCGTAATCACTGAAATAACATTGAATATATTTTCAGCCTGTGACGTTTCATTTGATTTCCAGTTCCCAATATTGGTGTTTCACTTTTTTGTTCAAAAACGGTTCACATGGGTCTGAACACTATGGGACTTAACTGCTGTGGTCATCAGTCCCCTTAGAACTACTTAAACCTAACCTAAGGACATCACACACATCCATGCCCGAGGCAGGATTCGAACCTGCGACCGTAGCGGTCACGCGGTTCCAGACTGTAGCGGCTCGAACCGTCGGGCACTCCGGCCGGCTCACTTTTTTGTCAGGCGCCTGTAAAACTGGTCCGGAAAATATTTAAAATCATTTCAAATGGCTCTAAGCACTATGGGACTTAACATCTGAGGTCATCAGTTCCATAGACTTAGAACTACCTAAACCTAACTAACGTAAGGACATCACACACATTCACGCTCGAGGCAGGATTCGAACCTGCGACGGTAGCGCCACAACGCCCGGCGGGAAATATTTCATGCACCTTAACATAGGTTATACAGTTCACGTTATCCACCCCAAGTGCAGATGATATGAAATGGGTTGCTCATCTTAGGGTACACGAAATATTTTCTACGCACTTTTTTTTCGACAACTGATGTGCTACAGCGCATTAATTGTCTGTAACTCTCTGTCACAGGAACAAATTAGTAATAAATGTTAACTGTTGCCTTCTCGTTTTCAGACACTTCAAAAGATAAGTTCTAAAAATCAGGCAGTTTTTTTAAAGAAATATGGAGTTTCGAAAATAACGCAAAGAGAAATATGACGAAGGAGATCTTGGGAAATTCACAGAAGCGACAGGACGTAAATGCAGCACAAACGCTGAATTTGCTTGAATAATGTTCAGTTTGTAACAGCCTTCTAGCCTGAGATCTTTCAGCCTCGTAAGTGGCTTCGACTGATATATTTTTCTTGGACGGTATTTATTTACAGCTGGAGCGTTGGATACATCCGCCCACGTGTTCCTTTGGCTTGTAGTTGATGGGCTCGATGAATCACACAGTGCCGCTCTCACTTCCGTCTGTTTTCAGTTTCCTTCTGGCAGTGACACGATGTTTCCGTAAAAACTATGTATTCCACGTCAGTCTAAATAACATAGTGGTATGTCTTCCAGACAACCATTACCAACAAATAAAACGTAATTCAAAAAGCACTTACAGAGTAGATGAGAGGAAACATTTCACAAAGGGAGATGAAATTGGTTTGCTACCTGTCAAATTCTATTGAGTATAGCAATGTTACCTAAATGGTTTCACGAAAGCATGTCTTCACATGAGAAAAAAAGAACTTCTTTTATTCTGAAAAACATTATTTCTATTCCATCCTCGTTTAGTAAACGGGACCATAACCTACAAGTTAAGGCTTAGGTTCACTGAGATCGTTGCGTAGCCCCTAAGTGTACCCTGCTGTCGAAAAGCTGCTAACTGAGTGAAACGTGCGGCGCATTTAATCTGTTAAAATGTATTTTCTCGAGAACTGTAATGACACCGTCCAGTCGCATTAATGTGACCACCGCCCGTGATCGACAGATGGTCTTTTTGCGCGAATCACGTTTTATGCTCCAAAGGAGACGTGGTCATTGGTGTGTACGTCACGAAAGGTTTGAAAGCAGATACTATGCAAAAATCATTCGAAAGGCCCAGGCCGTTGCTGGGCAATCGCGTCATTCTGGAATGCCTAATGGATCAATAAAGTATGCATCTATCCTTGGGAGCCACATGCAGTTTGTTTTCCCTCGGCACAGTAGCATTTTCTAGCACGACAACGCAACGTGTCACACAGCTCGCATGGTCCGAAGAGCAGCAGCAAGAGTTTACCGCACGACCCTGGCCCCAGGTTTAAATCCATTCAGGAATACACTACTGGCCATTAAAATTGCTACACCAAGAAGAAGTGCAGTTGATAAACGGGTATAAATTGGACAAATATACACTCCTGGAAATGGAAAAAAGAACACATTGACACCGGTGTGTCAGACCCACCATACTTGCTCCGGACACTGCGAGAGGGCTGTACAAGCAATGATCACATGCACGGCACAGCGGACACACCAGGAACCGCGGTGTTGGCCGTCGAATGGCGCTAGCTGCGCAGCATTTGTGCACCGCCGCCGTCAGTGTCAGCCAGTTTGCCGTGGCATACGGAGCTCCATCGCAGTCTTTAACACTGGTAGCATGCCGCGACAGCGTTGACGTGTACCGTATGTGCAGTTGACGGACTTTGAGCGAGGGCGTATAGTGGGCATGCGGGAGGCCGGGTGGACGTACCGCCGAATTGCTCAACACGTGGGGCGTGAGGTCTCCACAGTACATCGATGTTGTCGCCAGTGGTCGGCGGAAGGTGCACGTGCCCGTCGACCTGGGACCGGACCGCAGCGACGCACGGATGCACGCCAAGACCGTAGGATCCTACGCAGTGCCGTAGGGGACCGCACCGCCACTTCCCAGCAAATTAGGGACACTGTTGCTCCTGGGGTATCGGCGAGGACCATTCGCAACCGTCTCCATGAAGCTGGGCTACGGTCCCGCACACCGTTAGGCCGTCTTCTGCTCACGCCCCAACATCGTGCAGCCCGCCTCCAGTGGTGTCGCGACAGGCGTGAATGGAGGGACGAATGGAGACGTGTCGTCTTCAGCGATGAGAGTCGCTTCTGCCTTGATGCCAATGATGGTCGTATGCGTGTTTGGCGCCGTGCAGGTGAGCGCCACAATCAGGACTGCATACGACCGAGGCACACAGGGCCAACACCCGGCATCATGGTGTGGGGAGCGATCTCCTACACTGGCCGTACACCACTGGTGATCGCCGAGGGGACACTGAATAGTGCACGGTACATCCAAACCGTCATCGAACCCATCGTTCTACCATTCCTAGACCGGCAAGGGAACTTGCTGTTCCAACAGGACAATGCACGTCCGCATGTATCCCGTGCCACCCAACGTGCTCTAGAAGGTGTAAGTCAACTACCCTGGCCAGCAAGATCTCCGGATCTGTCCCCCATTGAGCATGTTTGGGACTGGATGAAGCGTCGTCTCACGCGGTCTGCACGTCCAGCACGAACGCTGGTCCAACTGAGGCGCCAGGTGGAAATGGCATGGCAAGCCGTTCCACAGGACTACATCCAGCATCTCTACGATCGTCTCCATGGGAGAATAGCAGCCTGCATTGCTGCGAAAGGTGGATATACACTGTACTAGTGCCGACATTGTGCATGCTCTGTTGCCTGTGTCTATGTGCCTGTGGTTCTGTCAGTGTGATCATGTGATGTATCTGACCCCAGGAATGTGTCAATAAAGTTTCCCCTTCCAGGGACAATGAATTCACGGTGTTCTTATTTCAATTTCCAGGAGTGTATTATACTAGAACTGACATGTGATTACATTTTCAAGCAATTTGGGTGCATAGATCCTGACAAATCAGCACCCAGAACAACCGCCTCTAGCAAAAAAATGGTTCAAATGGATCTGAGCACTATGGGACTTAATTTCTGAGGTCATCAGTCTCCTAGAACTTAGAAGTACTGAAACCTAACTAACCTAAGGACATAACACACATCCATGCCCGAGGCAGGATTTGAACCTGCGACCGTAGCGGGCAACACTTCCGCAGTTATGAACGGCTATACGTGCGTTGCTCAGTATTTCTGCAGGGGACTTCCAACGACTTACTGAGTCCGTGCCACGTCGAGTTACTGCACTACGCCGGGGAAAAGGAGATTCGACGCGATATTATCAGGTTTCCCATGACATTTATCATGTGTATATGATCTGTACTGAGTTTGCTGCAGGCTTTTGAACTGTTCTGTCTGACTGCACAATCGAAGTTGACAAAGCATCTGCGGTGCGGCATCTTTTCTGCCCGTCGTCAGAAGGATTTCCATCTCCTACAGTACGTGGCAGGAGCAAAATAGTCCCCTACTGATAACACCTTCTTTGGTGGTTGGCAACGCTATTTGCATAACACCACGGTGCACTGGTAAACGTGGCGCGGAAATAGAAAGTGATCTAGGCTTGTGAGCGCCATCTGGAGGCAGCTGCTGGGAGCGAGAGATACAGTTTAGTGATTGTGTCTGTGTGGTGGCTGCCTCGCATAGCATTCTCTGTGTACCTCTTCGTGCTGTTACACAACATACAGCTGCCAACGAGTAAGTCCATCCCATGGTGGCAAGTATCCATGGTTATTCCGAGACTGGTCTCTACAGCTGCTGAAAAGGATGCATGGCGGAGTATTTACACAATCAAAATGACGATCGGAATCTACATGTATACTCCGTAAAAAAATTTGCATTGCATAGCGGGGCTTACTTCCACCTCGTGTTCTATACCATTCGCATATTGAGCGAGGGAAGGATGGCTGTCTCGTGGCCGCTGCAAGCACTCTAATCTGTCTTGCCTTGTCTTCACGATCCCACGTAACGCAGAGAGTGGTGGCAGCGGAACTGTCACACACTCTTCCTAAAGCATCGGTTGCAGAAATTTATGCAACGAGTTTCCGCTAGAAAAATGTCACTTTATTCCAAAGATTTCCATTGGAGTTCTTTGATTGACTCTCTTACATGTTTGTAGGGGCTACTCCTACCTGTTCTGTTCTTACTTGCGCGTGTCTGAATCCTAGCGTTATCTGCTGTCATTCCTACTCGATTAGGACTCCAAATCTTTTCGAAAAAATCCTCCATTCACTTTGTCTACAGCAGATTTTACGTAATCCTCGTGTTACTTACCGTATCTTAGTATTATCCTTACATTTATACAATGGAATATCCTGTAGGTATTCACCGCTAATACTATAATCGTATTTTCTTTCTGTTATGGTATGATCTTACATTTATGTCCGTTTAAGGAAAACTGCGATCCACTGCACAAAGTGGAAAAATTGTACGATTATTTCTGTACTTTCGTAGGATAGTTCAACGATGATACCGTCCTGTAGGCCACAGCATCGACAGTGGAAAGTCATTTTTATTGCTGCTGATTCTATCTCATAAATCGGTTACATATATAGAGTATCTGTGGTCATAATTATACTTCTTGTGGCACTCCCGAAGTTACTTTCCGTTGAATATTCAATGTCCTCTACAGCTACTAGGTACTATTCGTAAAAAGTTCATCGAGCCAATCAAACGTTCTCCGAGAGATGATCCCACACATCTAGTTTGGTTTCAACATCGCAAAGCTAACGTGTGTGTAGATGTGGCATGAGTTTTCTGACCGGTTTGATGTAGCTCGCCAAGAATTCCTCTTGCCCTCAATTACACATATGAAAAAAGTTCTGCATCACACCGGTTCCCAGAACTCCTGAAGATAGACGTTGACTGTGTATATTGCATCTCAGACACAGTCCTTTCGGCTGTTCACAGATGTCACTATACCCGGCTAAAGATGTAAACAACCATGCATAAAAACTGGTTCAAATGGCTCTGAGCAGTACGGGACTTAACATCTGAGGTCAACAGCCCCCTAGAACTACTTAAACCGAACTAAGGACATGACACACATCTATGTCCGAGGCAGGATTCGAACCTGCGACAGTAGCAGCAGCGTAGTTCCGGATTATCTCTATTCCTGTTTTCTGTACAGGTTCCGAAACTCTCGGAACCGAGGTGATGCAAAACTTTTTTGATGTGTATATTTGCTGGAGTTATTCCAATCTCTGCCTTGCTCTAGAGATTTTTCCCTCTACAGCTCCCTCTAGTACCTTCACATCTTAACACATATCTTATCATCCTGTAACTTCTTCTTGTCAGTGTCTCCTCGCTGATTCTGCGGAGGACCTTTATGTTCCTTACCTCATCAGTCCACCTAATTTTCAACACACTTTTGAAGCACCACAACCCAAACGTTTCGATTTAATACTGTTCCGGGTTTTTCCCAGTACGTGACTCACTTCCATACATTACTGTCCTCCGAACGTACATTCTTAGCTATTTTTCCTCGAATTAAGGCTTACTTGTGATACTAGTAGACGTCTTTTAGCCAGCAGTGCCCTCATTACTGTGCTAATTTACTTTTTATGTCCTTCTTGCTTCGTCCGTCATGAGTCTTTTACTTCCAAGTTCGCAGAATTCCTGATTATCATCTTGTTCGTGATCACCAACTCTGATGTTAAGTATGTCGCTGTTCTCATTTATGCTACTTCGCATTACTTTCGTCTTTCTTCGGTTCACTCTCAATCCACAATTTGTTCTCACTAGCCCGTTTTATGCAACAGATACTGTAGTTCTTGTTCAGCTTCACTGAGGGTAGCAATGTCATCAAGGAACCCTGTCACTGATGTGCTTTCGCCCTCAATTTTAATCCCACTCTAGAATATTTCTCTTATTGAAGCCATTCCTTCTTAGAGGTATAGATTTAATAGTAGCGGCGAAAGACTGTCTTGTCTTACTCCCTTTTTAATTCGTTCATTTTTCTCTCTTGGTTCTAGTACATATGGATATTCACCCGTCTTTTCGTATAGCTTAACCCTGTTTTTCTCAGAACTTCTGACACAGCACACCATTTTTACATTGTCATTTTCAAGGCCGAGAAATTTTAGGTATGTATCTTGATGTTTCTTCTTTCCTGCTTGCATTATCAACCGCAACCTCTTGGAATTGCCTGTCTGATGCCTTTACCTTTCCTAAAAGCAAACTCATCGCCATCTAATAGATCCTCAAATTTCTCCTTCGTTCTTACCTACGTTATTCTCGAGAACAGCTGAGATACATGAGCTATTAAACTGATTGTTCCATAATTCTCACAGTTGTCGCCTCTTGCTGTCTTCGGAACTGTGCGGATGACATTTTTCGAAAGGTCAGATGGTTTGTCACCAGTCATAGGTTTTACACACTATCTTAATGAATTGTTTGGCTACCACTAGCCCCAATGATTTTAGAAATTCCGATTGAATGTTATCACATTATTTGACCTCGTCTTCGAAAGCTACTTCTGGGTCATATATTGGATATCCTACTTCTTCCATACCGACTCCATTTTCTTCTTGTAACCCGCCGTCATACAATTATTCCCCCACACAGAGGCCCTTAATGTACTCATTTCACATATCCCATATCTCCTCTGCATTCATCAGTGGAATTAAATGAACTCTTAATGATGCCGCCTTGATTTTAATTTTAACGAAGGCTCCTCTATACGCTGAATCAGTCGTTCCGATGATCGTGTCTGTTTCAACTGCTTCACTTCTTTCGCGTGCCCGTTTCACCGTGGCTGTCCTGCACCTCCACTTATTTCATTCCTACGTGATTTATATTTATGTGTCCCTAAATTTCTGGCAACATTCTTCCACTTCCGTCTTTCGGTCATCAATTGAAGAGCTTCCTTGCACCTATGTTTGCTCGTGCTCCGTCTGTAGTTGATCTGTAGTTGATCTTTTGAAAGATGTCCGTTCCTCTTAAACCGAAATGTCTAGTGTGGTATTCCTTATCACCGTATCAACATCGTTAGAGACTTCAGACGCTTCTCATTATTCCTCAGTAATTCATTATATTTCTTGCTTCCACATCGATTCTCCCGTACGATTATACTAAACTTCAATACAGCCTTGATCATTAGTAAATTCCTACCTGAATCTGTAACTGCTCCTGGGTATGCCTTACGTTCCGATATCTACACGCATGTTCAGAAAGAAACAGAACCCCTTGAATGACTTGAGACAGAATGTTAATATTTACAGGACATGTACATTAGTATGTTCTGCTGAAATGATCAGCGTTTCAGCCGCCTCAGTTCGTTTAGCAAGTGTCTACTTGCCTAGTAGGCACACGGTCCGCCATGGGCCCCGATAACTTGTTCCATGCGTGATGCCATCGACGCGTGTAAGTTGCGAATGGTGTCATGTCGTACAGCCATCCACACTGAACTTATCTGGTTCCAGAGTTCATCTGTCGTGGTTGGCATCGGGTCACAGCACTACACCCATCGTTTCACGATATATCCCACAAATTTTCGATTGGCGACAAGTCTGATGATCTGGCGGACCAGGGCAAAAGGCTGGCACCTGTGACAGCAAGAAGGCCCATGTTCGTGGAGCAACATGTGGTGTGCATTGTCTTGCTGAAACATGCCCTCTGAGGTGTTGTGCAGAAAGGGTATGGCTACCGGTTGCAGGCTGTCATTCACATAGGTCTCACTAGTCACAGTGCTGTGGACTCGCACCAGCGGTGATTTGTGGTTATACCCAATAGCACCCCATCCCCCTCCCCCTTCCTCGCCAAAAAGCCTTGAGTTGGCGCTATATGTTTTCTGCGGTTGCAGCCACTGTGATGCCGATCCGTCTGCGGCGAACCAAATGCGGTCTTCTTTTAAAAACAAACAGAACCTCGATTCGACCGAAAATACTATCTGGTGCCATTCCTGTCCCCAGTGACTTCGTTCCATACACTATTGCAGTCTACCATGTTTCAGCACATTCGTCAAAGGTCGGCGGAGATGTGGACGACACGCACGTAACCCACGCCACAATACACGGCGACGGACTATCACCCATTGTAGTGTTCGATGTGTTACACTGTTTTCACTGTTGCGCCAGATCCCAGGAGGACTCAGATCTGCCCTCCAATGGCATTTGGGTGCCATTGTATTTTACACACACCCGTTGCACTACCGAAACACTTTCGTCCTACAGGAGCAGCAATTTCCCGGATGGATGTGTCACATTCTCTCATGCCAATAATGCCCCCCCCCCCTCCCCCGGTTTCACACTCACTGATTTGATGGTACGGTTCGCGTACACTTCTGCGAGGCATGCACGTCTGCTTAAGTGACACTGATCCAATACCTTCGGTTTATAATGGCAACGAGACACGCCGGCACATTTTGCCCGTAGGTGGTGTTGCGCAGTGAATTCGGTGTTGACCTTGAACCCGCATACCGACATGATTCAAATGCTAATCATTTCTGCAGAACGTCCTGTTTCTGATTGTTTAAGATGTTCTACTTTTTCTGAACATGTGTGTAATTCCGGAGTGTCAGTTTGACCATGACGTAGTCTAGCAGGAATCTGCCGTTGTCCCCGGGCTCTCTCCAAGTATACAAAATCCTTTTGCGATTTTATTATCTCAGAACTCAATTAGTCTTCCTCTTGTGTCATTCATATTAACGTGCCCGTAATCCCCCTCAAACCTTTCTTCTTCTCCTTCCCCTACAACTATGAGGTGCATTCAAGTTCGAAGACCTCCGATTTTTTTTCTAATTAACTACTCACCCGAAATCGATGAAACTGGCGTTACTTCTCGACGTAATCGCCCTGCAGACGTACACATTTTTCACAACGCTGACGCCATGATTCCATGGCAGCGGCGAAGGCTTCTTTCGGAGTCTGATTTGACCACTGGAAAATCGCTGAGGCAATAGCAGCACGCTGGTGAATGTGCGGCCACGGAGAGTGTCTTTCATTGTTGGAAAAAGCCAAAAGTCACTAGGAGCCAGGTCAGGTGAGTAGGGAGCATGAGGAATCACTTCAAAGTTGTTATCACGAAGAAACTGTTGCGTAACGTTAGCTCGATGTGCGGGTGCGTTGTCTTGGTGAAACAGCACACGCGCAGCCCTTCCCGGACGTTTTTGTTGCAGTGCAGGAAGGAATTTGTTCTTCAAAACATTTTCGTAGGATGCACCTGTTACCGTAGTGCCCTTTGGAACGCAATGGGTAAGGATTACGCCCTCGCTGTCCCAGAACGTGGACACCATCATTTTTTCAGCACTGGTGGTTACCCGAAATTTTTTTGGTGGCGGTGAATCTGTGTGCTTCCATTGAGCTGACTGGATTGAAAAATGGCATCCACGTCTCATCCATTGCCACAAAATCGTCGAAAAGAAAGTCCCATTCATGCTCTCGTTGCGCGTCAACATTGCTTGGCAACAAGCCACACGGGCAGCCATGTGGTCGTCCGTCAGCATTCGTGGCACCCACCTGGATGACACTTTTCGCATTTTCAGGTCGTCATGCAGGATTGTGTGCACAGAACCCACAGAAATGCCAACTCTGGAGGCGATCTGTTCAACAGTCATTCGGCGATCCCCCAAAACAATTCTCTCCACTTTCTCGATCATGTCGTCAGACCGACTTGTGCGAGACCGAGGTTGTTTCGGTTTGTTGTCACACGATGTTCTGCCTTCATTAAACTGTCGCACCCACGAACGCACTTTCGACACATCCGTAACTCCATCACCACATGTCTCCTTCAACTGTCGATGAGTTTCAATTGGTTTCACACCAAGCAAATTCAGAAAACGAATGATTTGCACGCTGTTCAAGTAAGGAAAACGTCGCCATTTTAAGTATTTAAAACAGTTCTCATTCTCGCCACTGGCGGTAAAATTCCATCTGCCGTACGGTGCTGCCATCTCTGGGACGTATTGACAATGAATGCGGCCTCATTTTAAAACAATGCGCATATTTCTATCTCTTTCCAGTCTGGAGAAAAAAAATTGGAGGCCTTAGAACTTGAATGCACCTCGTACATTCCAATCACCACAATTGGTAGACTTTTGTCTCGATTTACATACTGATTTACCCGTTCAATATCCTTGCACACTGGTCAGCCTAAACATTATGACCACTGCCCACCACGACGTTGGATGCCACCTGGTGGCGCTGCGGCCACTTGATGCCGTAACAAAGGCGCGGACGAAGGATCACCCTTGCGAAGACATGGGCTGCAAATGAGGAAATACACATACATAAGCTACTTTAACAAAGGGGAGATTATTACTATGCAGAGCCTCTGAATATCACGAAAACGGCTAAGGTGGTCAAATGCTCACGTGCTAATGTCGTAAGCATCTAACGGAAATAGGTAGATGGATAGTGGAATCACCACTAGGCGCAGAATCGTTGGACGTCGACGCCTCGTCAGAGAAGGTAGGGTTCGGAGGCTTGTCTGCTCTGCAAATTCGGATAGATGGTGATCTGTGGCATCTCTGCTTAAAGAGCACAACGCTGAATGCACACGCAAGTGCTTCGGAGCACACCGTTCATCGTTTTCACATCTTGATCAACGCCAGTTACAATTGCACAGGAACCATCGGGATTGCACAGGGACAATCGGGATTCGACCGTCGATCAATGGAAATGTGTCGCCTCTTCGGATGAATCATATTTTATGCTCATCTCGACAAACTCCGTGATCGAGGTGAACAGAGGCTCGAAACGTGCAGCGCCCTACGGGCGCAGGCTGGTGAGAGCTGTGGTGTCACCGCCAGACACCACACTTGCTAGGTGGTAGCCTTTAAATCGGCCGCGGTCCATTAGTATACGTCGGACCCGCGTGTCGCCACTGTCAGTGATTGCAGACCGAGCGACACCACACGGCAGGTCTAGAGAGCCGTCCTAGCACTCGACCGAGTTGTACAGCCGACGTTGCTAGGAATGGTTCACTGACAATTACGCTCTCATTTGCCGAGACGATAGTTAGCATAGCCTTCAGCTACGTCATTTGCTACGACCTAGCAAGGCGCCATTACCAGTTAATATTGAAATTATAAAACGTACCGTCAAGAGCGATGTACACCAATTATGGATTAAAGTTAAGTATTCCAAGATCTTCGTACTTTATTTGCAATTCTGAATTGTGTCCCTCCCCCCATGAACCATGGACCTTGCCGTTGGTGGGGAGGCTTGCGTGCCTCAGCAATACAGATAGCCGTACCGTAGGTACAACCACAACGGAGGGGTATCTGTTGAGAGGCCAGACAAACGTGTGGTTCCTGAAGAGGGGCAGCAGCCTTTTCAGTAGTTGCAAGGGCAACAGTCTGGATAATTGACTGATCTGGCCTTGTAACAATAACCAAAACGGCCTTGCTATGCTGGTACTGCGAACGGCTGAAAGCAAGGGGAAACTACAGCCGTAATTTTTCCCGAGGGCATGCAGCTTTACTGTATGATTAAATGATGATGGCGTCCTCTTGGGTAAAATATTCCGGAGGTAAAATAGTCCCCCATTCGGATCTCCAGGCGGGGACTACTCAAGAGGATGTCGTTATCAGGAGAAAGCATACTGGCGTTCTACGGATCGGAGCGTGGAATGTCAGGTCCCTTAATCGGGCAGGTAGGTTAGAAAATTTGAAAAGGGAAATGGATAGGTTAAAGTTAGATATAGTGGGAATTAGTGAAGTTCGGTGGCAGGGGGAACAAGACTTCTGGTCAGGTGACTACAGGGTTATAAACAAAAAGTCAAATAGGGGTAATGCAGGAGTAGGTTTAATAATGAATAGGAAAATAGGAACGTGGGTAAGCTACTACAAACAGCTTAGTGAACGCATTATTGTGCCCAAGATAGATACGAAGCCCACACCTACTACAGTAGTACAAGTTTATATGCCAACTAGCTCTGCGGATGACGAAGAAATTGAAGAAATGTATGATGAAATAAAAGAAATTATTCAGATAGTGAAGGGAGACGAAAATTTAATAGTCATGGGTGACTGGAATTCGAGTGTAGGAAAAGGAAGAGAAGGAAACGTAGTAGGTGAATATGGATTGGGGCTAAGAAATGAAAGAGGAAGCCGCCTGGTAGAATTTTGCACAGAGCACAACTTAATCATAGCTAACACTTGGTTTAAGAATCATGAAAGAAGGTTGTATACATGGAAGAACCCTGGAGATACTAAAAGGTATCAGATAGATTATATAATGGTAAGACAGAGATTTAGGAACCAGGTTTTAAATTGTAAGACATTTCCAGGGGCAGATGTGGACTCTGACCACAATCTATTGGTTATGACCTGTAGATTAAAACTGAAGAAACTGCAAAAAGGTGGGAATTTAAGGAGATGGGACCTGGATAAACTGAAAGAACGAGAGGTTGTAGAGAGTTTCAGGGAGAGCATAAGGGAACAATTGACAGGAATGGGGGAAAGAAATACAGTAGAAGAAGAATGGGTAGCTTTGAGGGATGAAGTAGTGAAGGCAGCAGAGGATCAAATAGGTAAAAAGACGAGGGCTAGTAGAAATCCGTGGGTAACAGAAGAAATATTGAATTTAATTGATGAAAGGAGAAAATATAAAAATGCAGTAAATGAAGCAGGCAAAAAGGAATACAAACGTTTCAAAAATGAGATCGACAGGAAGTGCAAAATGGCTAAGCAGGGATGGCTAGAGGACAAATGTAAGGATGTAGAGGCTTATGTTACTAGGGGTAAGATAGATACTGCCTTCAGGAAAATTAAAGAGACCTTTGGAGATAAGAGAACTACTTGTATGAATATCAAGAGCTCAGATGGAAACCCAGTTCTAAGCAAAGAAGGGAAAGCAGAAAGGTGGAAGGAGTATATAGAGGGTCTATACAAGGGCGATGTACTTGAGGACAATATTATGGAAATGGAAGAGGATGTAGATGAAGATGAAATGGGAGATACGATACTGCGTGAAGAGTTTGACAGAGCACTGAAAGACCTGAATCGAAACAAGGCCCCCGGAGTAGACAACATTCCATTGGAACTACTGGCGGCCTTGGGAGAGCCAGTCCTGACAAAACTCTACCACCTGGTGAGCAAGATGTATGAAACAGGCGAAATACCCTCAGACTTCAAGAAGAATATAATAACTGCAATCCCAAAGAAAGCAGGTGTTGACAGATGTGAAAATTACCGAACTATCAGTTTAATAAGCCACGGCTGCAAAATACTAACGCGAATTCTTTACAGACGAATGGAAAAACTAGTAGAAGCCGACCTCGGGGAAGATCAGTTTGGATTCCGTAGAAATACTGGAACACGTGAGGCAATACTGACCTTACGACTTATCTTAGAAGAAAGATTAAGGAAAGCAAACCTACGTTTCTAGCATTTGTAGACTTAGAGAAAGCTTTTGACAATGTTAACTGGAATACTCTCTTTCAAATTCTAAAGGTGGCAGGGGTAAAATACAGGGAGCGAAAGGCCATTTACAATTTGTACAGAAACCAGATGGCAGTTATAAGAGTCGAGGGACATGAAAGGGAAGCAGTGGTTGGGAAGGGAGTAAGACAGGGTTGTAGCCTCTCCCCGATGTTATTCAATCTGTATATTGAGCAAGCAGTAAAGGAAACAAAACAAAAATTCGGAGTAGGTATTAAAATCCATGGAGAAGAAATAAAAACTTTGAGGTTTACCGATGACATTGTAATTCTGTCAGAGACAGCAAAGGACTTGGAAGAGCAGTTGAACGGAATGGATGGTGTCTTGAAGGGAGGATATAAGACGAACATCAGCAAAAGCAAAACGAGGATAATGGAATGTAGTCGAATTAAGTCGGGTGGTGTTGAGGGTATTAGATTAGGAAATGAGACACTTAAAGTAGTAAAGGAGTTTTGCTATTTGGGGAGCAAAATATCTGATGATGGTCGAAGTAGAGAGGATATAAAATGTAGACTGGCAATGGCAAGGAAAGCGTTTCTGAAGAAGAGAAACTTGTTAACATCGAGTATATATTTAAGTGTCAGGAAGTCTTTTCTGAAAGTATTTGTATGGAGTGTAGCCATGTATGGAAGTGAAACATGGACGATAAATAGTTTGGACAAGAAGAGAATAGAAGCTTTCGAAATGTGGTGCTACAGAAGAATGCTGAAGATTAGATGGGTAGGTCACATAACTAATGAGGAGGTACTGAATAGGATTGGGGAGAAGAGGAGTTTGTGGCACAACTTGACCAGAAGAAGGGATCGGTTGGTAGGAAATGTTCTGAGGCATCAAGGGATCACCAATTTAGTATTGGAGGGCAGCGTGGAGGGTAAAAATCGTAGGGGGAGACCAAGAGATGAATACACTAAGCAGATTCAGAAGGATGTAGGTTGCAGTAGGTACTGGGAGATGAAGAAGCTTGCACAGGATAGAGTAGCATGGAGTGCTGCATCAAACCAGTCTCAGGACTGAAGACCACAACAACAACAAGAAGACATTGTCCTGTTCCAGACCTCACGCCAGTCTGCGTGCGATTAAACGCGTGCCTTTCGGCTACCCGTCGCTGTGGATTGACTGTCTTGCCAGTCCACAACAAGAGCAGTGTTATGCAATGGGGCTCATTCTTCTGCACTTGGATGGGACCTGTGGTACTAATCGAAGACATGTTGACAGCTGCGAACCACCTGAGTCCCTTCATGTTTGATGTCTATCCCGAAGGCGATGTCATCCTTCAGCAGTGTAATCGACGGTCTCTCGGGGCCAGAACAGTGCTACAGTGGTCAGAGGAGCATTATAGCGAACTCGCGTTGACGTCTCAGCGACCAAATTCGCCTGATGTAAATCCTGTGGAACCCATCTGCGTCGCTATCGGGAGCCGTCACTGAGTACGCAAATCAGAGACACATTACTTCCGCGAATTACATAACATGTTCATAGACAGCTAATGCCACATATCTTCAAAAACCTATCAACAAACAGTCGTATCCCTAATACGCAGAATGAGTGATGTATTTTCGCTCCGAAGACTGACAAGCAGGTAGGTGGTCATAAAGTTTTGGCTCACAAGTGTATACTTTCTCCATCCCTTCCTCTTCTGCTTGAGGCGCCGCCATGTATAACCGAACTATTATTGTCGGTGCTAGTTTTCTGTCGACTCTGATGAGAATAATTCTATTAACTGTTAGCAGTATCTCACTCTCTTCCCTAGCACCCTATTGATAACGAATTGTACTTCAGTGACAAAAATTCCTGCTACTCTTGTTACCACACTATATTCAGCAGACGAGAAATCCTTCTTTGTGTTTCAATTTACTCTCCCGGGATATATCTAGAATCAGCCTTTGCGTTAACTTTTTCAAATTTTCCAATTTTCCTACAACGTTCACATTTCTCATAGTCCATGCTCCGAGTCGTTTAGTGTTACGCTTTCGTTGGTTATTCTATTTTTCCTCATGGTCACTTCACTCTCACTAAGATCCGAATTGGGAACTAGGTTGGAATCCTTTGCCAATGGAAAGATCATTTCTGACAGATTTTCGGTTACAGACCACATTTTAATAATGTACTAATGCCAGGCTTTTAAATGATCGCAAGTTGTCTGTTTGTTTGGATGATATACTTTGTACTCTACTATTTAACAAATGTTTTCTGCCATGTGGCAGCTATGCAGGTTAATGCCTGCTTCATAGAGGTTATTCAAATCAAAACACACATCCAGTAATCCTATTGTCATGCGAAGTTTATGATTAGACTTAATGACACTACTGGCCTCCAAAATTACATCAGTCTTTTGGGCCCCATCTTTATTGAGAAAGATACTGATGTCTGCCAACATTAAGTGGAATATATGACCTATATTCCTTGAACTCCAGATTATTGTTGTTTTCTGTAATCTATGACAATACTGTCATTAACATTCAGCTAGTAACATATACTTTTTTAAGTTTGAAATAATTATTTGCAACATCTAGTGATTACGTTTTATACAGTATGGCACTTGTAACAGAAAAAGTAACTTTAGCTCATCTTAGATTACGGGGCAAATGTACGAAAACATGATTGGAGTTGATTTGTAGATATCATCATACAATGTTGAAAATACTTTCTAACCGACTGTTCTTCAAACATGTACTTCTTTTGTATGTGTAAGTAGCAGGGCAAGGCCAGTGCGACCCCACCGGTTGCCAAATTTATTCAAGATGGCGGATCCAAGATGGCGGCGATAGATGTGGCAACGTCGCAATATCATGACAGGGAGTTCAAATTTTGGCAGGAAAATAGGTCAGTTGGGCTATCTCCACTAACCTTAGTCATCTGACCACCACCTCTTCCTTGGAATTGGTGGGAAAAGGACTCAACCTGTGCTGGGCTGCTGGATAGGATGGATGAATCTTTATTTTGCATGCAATGTTTATTTAAACAATTTCAGTTGTCATAGGTAGTGGGTCCATCCAATGTCTTCACCATGAGGTCCAGAGTCCAACTGATGAGATAAACAGCACTGCAACCAGAGGGCGCTTTCGTACTATGGCGGTCCTTGGGAAAATGGCGGGAAATGGACTGAGTCTGTGTCCAGCTGCACACAAAATAGCGCAGTTGGGTTAGGAGTTAAGTTGTGTGCATGATCAGAAATCACGTGACTGGAAGGGCAACCATTTTGGATCTTTAGAGTATAAAAGAAGGCTTTACAGCCACAACTGGTCAGTCTTCCACAGCAGTTGAAAGTGTCAGCATCGATTCCTCCAAAGTGTTAAACATCCATCAGCTATTAGGAAGGAAGACAAGACCAAGAGACGAATGCTTCTGTGTGTGGTTATTGCAGCATAACCTGGCTACTGACATTGGCAACATAAATGACACCAAAAATGGTAAACCACTTAGTGAGAAGAATATAAATGTGCTTACACCTATTACAGAACCATTTTGCGATAACGCTATGATGATTAAAATGTGTGATCGAGAGGACTCTCAAGAACAATCATGAAGGGGATGGTCTGTAATGTTAATGAAGGATTTGTGTGGCTCATTTAACTATTATCTGCATAGTACACTCTCCAGTTTCGTCATTGCAAGACATGGTGTCAAGGTGAAGCTACCTTTTCTCCTACATGGGAACGACAGTGTGACAGCAAGAAGGATACGGGAAAAAATCGGCAAGGATGCACTGAATACTATTTCGAAGAAACATAAAAATCCTGCGGTTATACCAAATAAAGTGGAATTATCTGACTTTAAAATGGATGTTCTAATGGAAGGGCTGCCTGGAATACTGCAATAGCTACATGTGGACAACTATTACATTTTGGATTTGGACATAGCGCAAAACTTCGCCGAATTTATAACAAATTGGAGATATGCAACTGCTTAATATCAACCCAGGACTTCTGCATGGAAGTAGATCACCAGAGATATAGCAGTGTGATTGAGGACAACGATAAGACAGTTGGAATATACTGTGTAATGTGGCTAAGCTCCAACAGAAGAGTGAAGATATATAACGAATTTATATGTCAGATCACAAGTCCAGGAGTGAACAAAGGTTTTGGTAACCACATTATATATTTTATAGTGCCCAGACATGCGACTACGAGAAACTTTTAGGTCTTGTTTGGCAAAGCAGCATGGCATTACCAGGCTGGAGATTACAATATACAACTACAGAATGGATCGTGTATTCGACCCTGTGCACGAGTGTTTACGTGTATTAGACACCAATAAACGGTATTTACAATGTGCTCCACTTTACTCTGTGGCACTTGCTTCCATATGGCGTCAATTAACGGGTGACTTGCAGAATAACTGTAGTGTTGCGTTTAATAAAGTTCTGCAGTTTGTGTACTATGGTAATAAGAATACCCGAGAATTTACAAGTGTACAAGTAAGTCTTCCAGATACTCCAGACAGAGAAAAGCTTATCAGCTATGTTTTGTCTGCATACAGTTTTCATTATCTGCCTATAAACTACGTGGAAATTCTTAACTCTGACCCCAATAAAGTCAATAGAAATAATAGACATAAGTGTTACGTCAAAGCAGGAGAAACTTATTGTTTTCCGTGTAGAACACTGTTCTCCACAATATCGTCTGATATAGATATTGCTGAACTGGGACTGGTTGACACGAGCAACGTTATTCCACAAGTCATAAGAGAAAGGGTAAATGTATCACACACACTTAAACTATTTCCCCTTAAACGAATTACACCTTTAAGTACAGGTAGTGTGTTATGTGCACGAAGAAGGAAAATGCAAATGGAAGACATCGAATTAAAGAAAAATGAAATGGTTCAAATGGCTCTGAGCACTATGGGACTCAACTGCTGAGGTCATTAGTCCCCTAGAACTTAGAACTAGTTAAACCTAACTAACCTAAGGACATCACAAACATCCATGCCCGAGGCAGGATTCGAACCTTCGACCGTAGCGGTCTTGCGGTTCCAGACTGCAGCGCCTTTAACCGCACGGCCACTTCGGCCGGCAATTAAAGAAAAGAAAACTAGAGAATACAGAGAAGACAGCTGCTATAAAGGACGAATATAAGCTGCAAATGGAAAAGGAATAAGCTATTGCTGATGAGCAGGCCAGGTTTACATATGGCTTTAAACACAGTATATGGAGAAATCTGGCTACGACTTTGGGACACAAGAGAATAGGATTTACTGTAAAGAGCAGTGGTAACTGGCCATGTGTTGGAGTACTGGCCGAAAACGGCCGACTGGAGCATGTTTACTATGTTAAAAGACACACGAAAAATCGGTTTATCAAACTACATTCCTCCTTGGATCCGCTTAAAAAAGAGGGATACATATATCGAAATGTGTTGGGCATCATATCATACACTTAGCAACAGAAGAACCGTTTTCAGAGCTTAAAACCAACGGAGTATCAACCTTTAAGGCAATTCGTTTGCAACAGTTGTAAACCTAAAGTTCTGTACCGAAATTCAGCAAGAATGTGCAGCAGAAGAACTGGCAGTCCACACCCAGGAGGATGTGGAATGTTATAACATTAGTGTCATGCAGTAAATAAGAGGAAAAATTAAAATCCGCGATTGCTCTAATCTAGAAAAACCGCCATAAGGAACAGAACCAACTATTAAAGCAATAAGAGAGGTAGTTTACAGGAAAAAATGAGATAATACTTTCGAAAACACACATTCTCTGTGTTTGTCAGGTTACTGTCTGGAGAAAGAAATAGATGATACAAATGGGGATTTAAGTTATAAGTTAATAATGAAATTGGACATTATTAAAGCTACATGTAACAAAAATATGGAAAGAGTTGTTTTCTCTATGCAAATACAAAAGTTAATAAAGATTTTGTACTAGAATATTTGCTTGCCTTATTCGCTAATCTACCAAAAATCCAGACATTTCCTATATATGATGATCCATGGGATGTATTTCGGTCGTGGAAAGTGGGTAGTCAGATGACCTTGAAACATATTTAAAACTAGATAGTTGAAAGTATAGGGACCCCCTTTTCATGCCTATATGAGTGTGTTTGCAGAGCATTTTACAGGAATTATTTAGACAATTTACGAGCTGTTTGCGTGTCTGTATATCAGTGTACTGCATTATTTTGGTAATTTATGAGTACTTTGTAGGCCTGACGGCTGTGAAATGCATTATTTCCACAGTTTACAATTAGGGAACTAGTTTGCTTTATACGTGCTCTATTTTTAAAATTTACGAGTTTTTTTCGTGTCTGCACATCAGTGTACAGCATTATTTCCGTGATTTACAAGTAGTTTGCAGCTCTGTATGCTATTTACTGTGACGTCAGTCACTCCAGGGCGACTGTTTTGCAACAGCATAGCATATGTACTATGTGAAATCCATCCCCAAATAAATTATTCCAACTTCCCACTGAAAAAATAAAGAAGAGTGCACTCCTCTCCAGCAGCTGGAAAGAAGGCTGAGTCCTTTTCCTGGCATTTTTCACCAAACCGCCATATACCAACAGCGCCCTCTGGTTTCAGTACTGTATACTATACTGCGTTCATCATAAGAATAAACGTGATGTAAACATTACCCTATCTATTCTTCTGCACTTGCTTGAATCTCATTGGATTTCGTTTCACCTAGAGCAGAAGCCGTGGCCAGTACAGTCGAGTATGATGATAAGGATACCTTTTATGCTGTGTTACACATATACTGTACGATAGTGCGGGACAACAGCTTTACCAGCGCCTTGAACTTGGACAACACTGGCCAACCAGTGGTCCAATTAACCTGCAATGAAGCTTCGAAAGTCATTTACTGTTTAAAAGGAAGGAAATAATATTCGGCAAAACATGTGGAAAAGCTGCGTCCATTAGTACAAGCACGTCTGGCAGCTTAATAGTATTCTTATTTTTTGATTCGAATCTCTTAACTTGACTCAGATCAGTTCTGTTGGGTTAATATTGTAAATGGTGCAGTGGCAAATGTTCAAATGGTTCAAATGGCTCTGAGCACTATGGGACTCAACTGCTGAGGTCATTAGTCCCCTAGAACTTAGAACTAGTTAAACCTAACTAACCTAAGGACATCACAAACATCCATGCCCAAGGCAGGATTCGAACCTGCGACCGTAGCGGTCTTGCGGTTCCAGACTGCAGCGCATTTAACCGCACGGCCACTTCGGCCGGCAGTGGCAAATGTAAAAATGCAGTATCTGTATGGTGTGCTCGATGCTGTCAAAATGATTGTTTTTCAGATTTTTACGTAACTTATCCACATCTGTGGTGTAAAACAATTCAAACCGTCCAAATAAAGAGTATTTGATATTCCATTTTTGCCTTAAAATATGTATTGTTTTGTTTCCTTAATTTAAGCAACCTTTATTAAAAGTCTTTCGTAAATTGTCGATAGTCAATAATTTATATTTCAAATGAAAACACGAATTTCGCGTGAAATATGCAATTCGAAACAAGGAGACGTGCATTAATCATAAAAATTTGATGAATTTTAACATTACAAGATGTAAGTATACCAAATTGAACAAGAGGAAAGTGATTGAGATGGGACATGACCCAGCGAACCACGAACTATACTATGTTAGCAATGTACTAAGCTACCGATTTCGCTACGCTTCTAACGCTTATTTGTGTCTCAACTGCATCTAACACATTTCCTCTGAAATCTTCAAAGTTGATTATTTCCTTAAATTTATGAAAAACAGTAAGAAAAGCCTATTTCTCAGGACTTTTTAACAATGTACTACATGCATGTGTAATGAAAGACCAGAAAGCAGCTTCAGCCATTTTCATACTGCATATTAAAAGCGCGACAATCAGAGCACAACAGTGCAGAGGGTGTGACTGTACACGAATTTTGGAATAAAAACTACATAGCCATAGCGTGATGGAGAAAAACGTTGATGGCTGTTAATACCTTTGAATATACTGAAGTTTCATTTAACGTAACTTAGTAATAATATATCTAATACATAAGTAGGACCTACTTCCAAGAGATAACAACACCAGTGTACATGTGCTACAGCTTATGACCAATCATCGCATTTGTGCTGGATTCATCACGTTTATTCTTAAGATGAATGAAGCTCAGTTGGACTCCAGACCTCATGGTGAAGACACTGGACGAAGCTACTTCCTATGACAACTCAAATTACTTAAAGAAACACTGCATGCAAAATAAAGACTTACATCCATCCTGTCCAGCAGCCCAGGACAGGCTGAGTCCTTTCGCCGCAGTTCCAAGGAGAAGGTGGTGGTTAGAGCTCTGCATTTCGATGAAAACAACCGCTCGAGCATTTCCCGTTTCGTGCCGCTGCTCGACGGCTGGGAAAGGCCCACGCTGCGATACGGCTGTGGCCGTCTAATGCGCCATGTGGCCGGTTGTCCTCCACCTCTCGGTTATCGGTTGGACTGTCGAGCACTGCCGGGCGCTCGAGCGTACTCACAATCTCGGCCGGTGACAGTACAGCCGCCGAGCGCTCTACGGTGCCGAATCGCATTAGAAACCGTGTGTACACGCAGTTGACGACCTGGCTTTGAGAAGCGCAAACAGTGTTATGGATAAATCAAGTATAGGTCGTAAACGTTCCATTCATGAAACGAAGAGAAGTATTATGGAGAGAATTAGGAGCGGCTCATTAGTCCTGGAGAAGAAAGCCATGTCGCAAGAGGAGGCGAAAAGTGAAGCTTGGTAATCGTTTGCACTTGTAGTGGATCCTGTCACGCAGGCTTCTGCTGGTTTCGTGCAATGTACCACATGCGATACTATACTTTCGTACCAGTCAAGCACAACAGGTATGATTTGGCACTGCAAAAGTAAATGCGGAACAGAAGTCCACCGGCCACTTTCAGTACCAAGTAGCATAAAGAAAGTTGTTGTTGATAGGTTGGTCGATATGAGTGGAATAGATTTGCTACCGTTAAATACTTGTAGTAAGATTGGCTTCAAGAATTATTCGCAGGAGCTCATCAATGTTGGCGCCACTTACGGCAAAGTCAGTATAGAAGATGTTCTTCCGCACCCTACAACTGTATCGCGGCATATTAAAGAAAAGGCAGACAAAATACGGGTGACAATGCTGCCCAAGCTAATATGTGCCTTAAAGAACAAAATGTGCGCTTTAGACGCTGATCTGTGGTCTGATAACTACAAGAAGAGAAATTTTTTGACTGTGACGTCGCATTATGTGAATGATGAGTGGCAGCTAGAAACGCTTGTTTTGATAACAACCGAGTTTCCGGACGTACCTAAGACAGGAGAGAACATACGGCACGAAATCGAAGAGCGGGTGCTTGAGTTAGGAATTGACAAGAATGATCTTACGAAATGTTACTTTGTCACCGACCAAGGAGCTAACATGAAGAAGGCACTTGAATCTTACGACCGTTTGCCTTGCTTTGATCACTGCTTGATGACTGCGCTTCGTCACACATTTCAAGAGACGTTTTTGGAAGACGAAGCCCCTGAAATCCTGTCGTGTCTACTATCAGCAAGGGCTATAGTAGGCTATTTGAAGAGATCGGGTCACTCGGGGCATCTGCGCCACTCTCTGAAGCAAGAAGCTGTAACTCGGTGGAACAGTATACTGTTAATGCTCAATTCCGTCATAAGTCAAATCGACGATATTCGAGGTCTACTAGAATCCCGGGGGCAATCGACACTCTTAGAAACCTTCCAAGAAGGGTGCGTACGAGACGTTGTCGCTTTTCTAACCCCCTTTAAAGAAGCGAGTTGGGATTTGGAAACTGCAAAGATAACAACGCTGGAACGTGTGCTGCCGCGGTACAAGAGTCTGTTACATCATTGTGAACCAATAGACAGTGACAACGAGGTAAGAACACTTTCTATAGGTTACGATCCTTTATACAACTGCTGAATTATCAGAGTGCAGTTATGTATATTGGGCGAAAATAAAAAGGATAGCAGCATACTTCATCACAGAGAAGTGCCAAAGTGAGGCTATCCATTACGTTGCCAGGGTTCTATGGCCATGACGGCGACATTTGAAGAAACTCACAGCAGACGAAAAGCAAGCCGCGTATGCTGAGGTTCGACGATTGTACTCAGAACTGCTCGTAAATGGTAAGGTTCATTCACTGAAACCAATTAGTAAACGAATGTTTGTTTGTCTAATCTGCCATCTTTCGTTAGATCAACATTTATTACGTCTACAATGTGATATTTGGGAAAGGTTTCGCAGCTTAAACATTCCACAATGCGTTTTAATATAATTTGGGCGATATATATAAAATGTCACCGTAAATATAGTCGTTTAGTAACAAGTAATTCTAACTATGGTGTATACATATTTGAAGGTGACAGGAATATCTTATGGATGTTTTCGTTCATGTTTAGAGTCCATTCAAGCAAACAGTGACCAAGTTCTTCCCATGAAAAAGTCTAGGATGGACTGGAGTTCGGATGAGGACGACGAAGATGGACACACAGTTACTACCAATGAACTCGACAGGTACCTTTCGCTCTCCAAATCCGACTGTAGCTGTGCCGAAGGACAAATTTTGCAGCGGTGGAAAACGCACGCGGGGTTATTTCCAAGGCTGTCGGTAGTAGCCAGAAGAGTTCTCTGTATTCCTGCCACTAGTGCTGCCAGCGAGAGAAATTTTAGCCAGGCCGGTCACCTGCTGTCCAGCAAAAGATCGTGCCTGGTATCAGACAAGGTGGATGATCTCTTATTGATCCATCACAATTACGTAAGTATTCACAACATCACAAGGAAGGAAACATTCCTCAAACTGTATGAATGTATGATTCCACTTTCATTGACTTCACAGGAAGAAGTTCAAACCGCCGTCTGTTGTAATAGCTCCAGGAACACAAATGACGCCTGTGTATCAGGGAGCACCAATGACGAAAAACGAATTGTATAGTCATGATTCACTTGTAACGTTTTTACAGGTCACAATTTGTTCAGAAATTAACGTTTGTGCAACAAAATTTCGTGAGTATTACTTTTAACTCCGTCATTCCTTCCCGATCCTGCATTTAATATTAGTACAACGTATACGTGGCCGAGTTTGGAGATAGGCTACACATAGTCGATGATTAGACTACTGTGTTTCCGTTTGTCTACCGAACGGAACAAAATACTAAATACAGACATTACTGTTTTTAACGTTACAATTACTGGAATACATGATAACCTCAAAGGCGAAACTCCAGTAGTCTGCAACATATTAACAAACATCAAATGTAACATATACAAGTCATATATTTAGGTCATAGAACTGGTAGTAAACAACGAAAGACATTTGTAAAAGAAATAAGTGAGTAGTTAATGTGAAGCGGTGGCCTCTGATCTCAAGGAGTGTGGCGAAGCGCCGCTCGCTGGCACTGAGTCCGCCGGTTACTGGCGACCGGCCGAGCGTTTGGCGCACTCGGCCGAGCGCTGGCGATCGGCTGCCCACAGCCGGCGGAAGAGGACGCTCGGCCGCGTACTCCCGAGAGCCAGAGGGGCGAGCGGGACTCGCCGGTAAAAATCGGAGATAATGCAGACCTCTAGTGGTGGTCCAATGACTTAGGTTAGTGAAGGTAGCCCAAATGACCTTTTTCCCACCAAAATTTGAACTTCCAGCCATTTTCTTGGGGGAGGGGTGGGGGAGGGGGGACGGCAGCGGATGGGGTTAGGTTAGTGGCGGTAGCCCAATTGAATTATTTTTCCGCCAAAATTTGAACTTCCGCCATGACGTCATTGCGACATTGCTACATCTATCGCTGCTATCTTGGATCCACATCTTGACAAAAATTAGCAACAATGCAGAGTGGGGCCGCACCAGCCATGCCCGACTACTTGTGTATACTATATACATCTTTTCTGTTTCTATATTTTATATTCCCCCTGGAAAGATGGTTAATTAACCGAAACTGGTAGAGAATAAAGGTGTACTTGTACAGCTGATTGCTCAGAGATACATTTCTTCAAAATATAAATAACTTTAAGGTTGTTAGATGAACCCCCCTCCCTCCCCCTACGAGGCACTTTACTGTGAACTGGAAAGAAA
Source organism: Schistocerca nitens (assembly GCF_023898315.1). Classification (NCBI taxonomy): domain Eukaryota; kingdom Metazoa; phylum Arthropoda; class Insecta; order Orthoptera; family Acrididae; genus Schistocerca; species Schistocerca nitens. The sequence continues at coordinate 1,156,552,727 of NC_064614.1, read as the reverse complement.
TCATGTAGATGCAGACGTAGATTTGGACATAGTTATGCTTGCTTCTTTTTTTTACTATTGAACACAGGTGTAGAGTAGAACTTGTTGCGATCACACAAACTAGCTGTGGATGGAATCAGACATGTTAATTAAGAGAACAGATGTTCTGTCAGATTTCGGTCTCTATGCGAGGCAGGATTCGTTAAGCATTTCGTTGTTAATTATCAACACTCATCTGATGCAGTATGGGAGCGCGTTGCAGATGACTGCGTGTTGATGAGACGTGGCTACCTAATGCCGAGCGTCCGCTGAAATTTCAGTGCACGGTAGGTGCAGCGAGATAATGAGACAGCAGTCGGACAATGGTTATGTTCCACGTGGAAGCGAGCGTGGCCTGTCATTATGAAAAGAATGCGGATACGAGATCTGACGTCATGTCGGTAGAGAGACAAAATAACGGAGCAGTGTCGGACAGTGAAGAAATTTGTGTTAGGACTGGTTCTAAACGGGCTTCGACGAGTTAACATCGGTTACGTAAATTCTTCCTCGAAGAATGACGGAAAGGTATGTCCTTTTAACAAAGCTCCTAGCAACGTCGGCGCTGAATGAGTTTAGTTAGAATTTAGTGTGTTTTGTTTCCAGGGGAATTTATATTAGATATGTGGAACAGCGTACATGAATATAACACTGACTTTTGCTATAGGCAGAGATATCAGTTACACAAATTGTTTCAAAAGAATTTAAGCCACTTCACAAGACTCTGTTAACATGTATCTTCTACTTGAATGAAGAGAGAAACATGAGATACAGTTTAACTTAAACACCGAAACTGAAAAGTTACCTTGTCATCAACCGTAAGCTGGCGGTAGGTGCAGCTAGCTCCAACGCCCGTTCGTTACCCAATGTGCTTCGAGTCGAATGGCGATGATTCAGCATCAATTTGCGTTTTACTTTCCCTATTTCAACATGTGTAATTCTGTTACAGCTCATTTTCGTCGATAGTATGGCACCGTACGTCCTACAGCGGAAGAGGCGTACGGACCTCGCATCCTACCATTGGCCTCCAAGGTAATGTGATTTCCTTCCTCTGTGGAAAGTCTCCATCTATATATGTCTCCTGTAAGTTTGCTGTGCGCCTAGCCAAGGGCAATAATAACTATGAATCGCAACAATTTCCTAATTAAACTGTGGTTTTAAGGAACTGATGGCATAGCCAACTAACGGATAATGTCATATTGACGAAGAGAGTGTTCAATCTTTTACTTAATAAGTCACTCGATGTAAGTAGGGTAAATTGTTGTTAATGGGAAGAAATCTCCTTCGAGTTTCCACTAAAAATGTAAATGTCGTGTGACTAGGGCCTCCCGTCGGGTAGACCGTTCGCCGGGTGCAAGTCTTTCGATTTGACGTCACTTCGGCGTCTTGCGCTCAGTCTCTGAGCGGAAAAAATCACCGACCCAGCCGGGAATCGAACCCAGGTCCTTAGGATTTACATTCTGTCGCAATGACCACTCCGCTAGGGGGGGAGGTGGAGGGGAGGGGAGGGGTGGACGAGTTCCCCTTACTTTCCTCATATAACCTCGTGAGAGTTGATGGGTCTTATAACGGACACAGAGTTTTCTGTCCTGCTATCAGAGATTCTGCGTTTTCCGCCGTAAGACCTGTGGTCCATTTCAGTGGAGAGTGTGGTGCAAACGTATGACGAGAAACCGCCACTACGAACACTTGGTGCCAACTATTAGTTCTATTTACTACGTGTTATCATGGCAGATGAGTATTCCTACCGCGTAATTTTTGAAACTTATTTCATGAAAATATGTATCTATTGTAGACAGTACCTATGAGCGTTGTTTGTATGGCTTTCCTGTGCAATAAGTTTTGGTAGTACTGCACGTTTCTTTAATCATCTTTACAAAATAGTAATGTCGACTTAATGGACGCTGAGACTTCATGGACTGCATTTTGATAAGCTATTTTTAAAAAAAATTTCAGTTTCTTTCCAATGATTACTTATACGTCACAAAGATCCGGAATCAATTATCATGGAGACTACTGAAATTTTTTAAAAAGTTCTGAAATTTGAAAAAAACTTATTACAATTGTCATCAGGTCTCAATCGCATACGTAAATAACCTTCGATCTATATACATCAAGCATAATTAATTCCATATGAAGATGACATTAGTATTGTAATTTGATTATACTTGCATCAACAGAAGAAATGCTAACTAACGTTCTTAAAAGTAACAATGGGTGGCTTTCTGCAAATGACCTCAATTTAGATTGAAAACAGACTGTTTGCACGACTAGGGCACTACACCAATCGTATGTGTGGGACGTGATGAAGAAGTAATAACGTGGGCAGGAGCTTCAAGATTTTTAGATGTCTACTGTAATTAAAATGTAAACCGTAAAAAGACACATTTTTAAATTCCTAAAAGAACTTCGTTCAGTCACATTTACACTTCGAATTATTGCAAATATTGGGTAGAGACAAATCAGTATGTTGATGTATTTTACGTATTTCATTGAATAACCTCTTATGGAATAGCATTCTGGGACAACTCATCTTTAACTAAGAAAGTCTTCGCTGTTAGAAACGAATATATATACACTCCTGGAAATGGAAAAAAGAACACATTGACACCGGTGTGTCAGACCCACCATACTTGCTCCGGACACTGCGAGAGGGCTGTACAAGCAATGATCACATGCACGGCACAGCGGACACACCAGGAACTGCGGTGTTGGCCGTCGAATGGCGCTAGCTGCGCAGCATTTGTGCACCGCCGCCGTCAGTGTCAGCCAGTTTGCCGTGGCATACGGAGCTCCATCGCAGTCTTTAACACTGGTAGCATGCCGCGACAGCGTGGACGTGAACCGTATGTGCAGTTGACGGACTTTGAGCGAGGGCGTATAGTGGGCATGCGGGAGGCCGGGTGGACGTACCGCCGAATTGCTCAACACGTGGGGCGTGAGGTCTCCACAGTACATCGATGTTGTCGCCAGTGGTCGGCGGAAGGTGCACGTGCCCGTCGACCTGGGACCGGACCGCAGCGACGCACGGATGCACGCCAAGACCGTAGGATCCTACGCAGTGCCGTAGGGGACCGCACCGCCACTTCCCAGCAAATTAGGGACACTGTTGCTCCTGGGGTATCGGCGAGGACCATTCGCAACCGTCTCCATGAAGCTGGGCTACGGTCCCGCACACCGTTAGGCCGTCTTCCGCCCACGCCCCAACATCGTGCAGCCCGCCTCCAGTGGTGTCGCGACAGGCGTGAATGGAGGGACGAATGGAGACGTGTCGTCTTCAGCGATGAGAGTCGCTTCTGCCTTGATGCCAATGATGGTCGTATGCGTGTTTGGCGCCGTGCAGGTGAGCGCCACAATCAGGACTGCATACGACCGAGGCACACAGGGCCAACACCCGGCATCATGGTGTCGGGAGCGATCTCCTACACTGGCCGTACACCACTGGTGATCGTCGAGGGGACACTGAATAGTGCACGGTACATCCAAACCGTCATCGAACCCATCGTTCTACCATTCCTAGACCGGCAAGGGAACTTGCTGTTCCAACAGGACAATGCACGTCCGCATGTATCCCGTGCCACCCAACGTGCTCTAGAAGGTGTAAGTCAACTACCCTGGCCAGCAAGATCTCCGGATCTGTCCCCCATTGAGCATGTTTGGGACTGGATGAAGCGTCGTCTCACGCGGTCTGCACGTCCAGCACGAACGCTGGTCCAACTGAGGCGCCAGGTGGAAATGGCATGGCAAGCCGTTCCACAGGACTACATCCAGCATCTCTACGATCGTCTCCATGGGAGAATAGCAGCCTGCATTGCTGCGAAAGGTGGATATACACTGTACTAGTGCCGACATTGTGCATGCTCTGTTGCCTGTGTCTATGTGCCTGTGGTTCTGTCAGTGTGATCATGTGATGTATCTGACCCCAGGAATGTGTCAATAAAGTTTCTCCTTCCTGGGACAATGAATTCACGGTGTTTTTATTTCAATTTCCAGGAGTGTATATTCCTGCATCCCATAGAACATGCACAATTTTCATTTCTAATTAAGTTGTTCTATCAAGAATCTACGGGAGAATCGGCTAACATAAAGTCTTCACTGATGAGTCGCGCGGGGTAGCCGCACGGGGTAGCCGCGCGGTCAAATGTCTTGCCACGGTCCGTGCGGCTACCCCTCTCGGAGGTTCGAGTCCTTCCTCGGGCATGGGTGTGTGTCTGTCCATAGGGGTGTAAGTTAGCTTATGTTATGGACCGATGACCTCAGCAGTTTGGTCCCATAAGACCTTACCACAAATTTCCAAAAATTATTTTCTTCACTGCTAAAAAACGGACTATAAGAAAAAATACACCGTGCACACTCACAGTCATCTAGCAGACACCTAATCTAGGATATCGGCGATTAGACTACTGTTCCACAGTGTATTACCTCATGAAGTTTTCTCTCAATAACCAACTGAAGTCCCAAATGGTAAGTGTAGAAAGTATCCCAAAGTCGGAACGTGTATGTAAGTAACAGACATATCCTTTCAAAGTCGGATGGTTCTTTCGAAAAAGGAAGTTTTGTAGTCTTAAGAGTAAGTGAAAAATTATCCTAAATGTCTCTTTAAATTCATGTAGAATATGTAACTATAAAATCGAACGAATCTTTTTCAAACATTCTGCACGTGAAGCAGATGTAATATGTGTGGAGCGTATGTGAAATCAGTTTGTTTTTTGAAAAAGTACTGAGCCGTACGTGGTTCTTGTTCGCGCCATAATATATTTTACACCCTGTTTTAACTTACTCCCACCCCACTGCGTTAATTTAAATTACTACTGTCACTTAGTTGCTGCTTTGCCTGATCGTGACCAGCGCTAGCAGCGCGTATCGATATGTCCCTTTTCGTAATATCTTTGCTGGACTGCTATTACTTCCCGGTCCTTGTCTGTCGTAAGGAGTTCGGATCGCGAGTTCGGACTGCCAGTGAGTTGGAACGTGCCAGGAGCGCAGTCCGGACCTGCCAGTCGGGGAGTTGCAACGCGGCACTAGTGCAGTAGGGTTGGAGCAGTGATCTCTGCGTCGACATGGCTCGCCCGACCATTGCCGCCATACATCACTTGAGCCGGGCCACGGTCTTGGTGGATCGTCGGTCGGTCGTCCTACCGGACGACGCGTTTTGGCTCGCCAATCTTTCATGAGTCGGCTGTGTGTGTGTGTGTGCATCGACTCCCGATTTGTCTTCGTGCGTGTTTAGTTACGTTGTGTATCGTTCAGGTCTTCGTGCAAGTGTTTTTTTCACATTGTGTGTTTAGTTCGCGTTATTTCCACTGATGGCTATTTTAGATGTGTCGGCATTCTGAGGGTAGTCGGTTGGCTAGTGCGGACCAGGGAGGATATCTCCGTGCGGCGCAATTGGCTGGGTCCGCTGCCGGTCCCTGCGCAGTGTCGGAGCGTGTGTGCAGCTGTCCAATTACTACGAGCTTCATGGTTCACCGACCCAGGACGTCAAAGTTCAGTAGCGGTTTCAACTACCCAAGCCAAGTGCATTCATGCTGTGTCTCTCGTTTTGGTGGTTCGCTGTTGGGGACATTTTCCTGTGAGCAACACCGAGAGTTTCTACTGTTGAAATTTAGCCGCCATGTGGTGCAATTAACTATATTGGTTGACTACAATTCGAGTCCACCAGCGGAATTTTCTGCCTTGTGGCCGTTAGTGTTCCGGTTACCTGCCCTGGCCACTGACGTAATTTTGTGTGAACACTGCGTTCACTTTGGCTGACATTCAGCTAGAAATTAGCTGAAGAGTCGTTGAGCTCCGATGTCAGAGAAACGAAACAGCCACGTAGTTAATTGTTCTCGCAAGAACTGAGGGGCTATTGAAGTATACACGCTGCACCATCCATGCACGTGTATATTACCATATTTTCCAGACTAAGGATGGGTGCATGTTTTCTCACCTAATGAGAAACATAGTACAGTTTCAGCTGATAAAATCAGTTAAGATTTTGATTAGCTTTTTATAGGATTTTCAGAGGGCGAGAGCAGCCATGCAGCATATTGCAGCTAAAAGTTAAGTGCCGCTGGCAGAGATATATACTTGTTGGATCACCTTCTTGCACCGAGCGAGGTGGCGCAGTGGTAGCACACTGGACTCGCACTCGGGAGGACGACGGTTCAATCCCGTCTCCAGCCATCCTGATTTAGGTTTTCCGTGATTTCCCTAAATCGTTTCAGGCAAATGCCGGGATGGTTCCTTTGAAAGGGCACGGCCGATTTCCTTCCCAATCCTTCCCTAACCCGAGCACCCGCTCCAATGACCTCGTAGTCGACGGGACGTTAAACACTAACCACCACCACCACCACCTTCTTGCATCCACTGTGGACTCGAGCAACGTTGAGTAATCTTTTGCTCATCTTGTCATAAAAACTAACCATCGTCCATAGACTTGATTCTCGTCCTAAATAATACCAAACTTAGAACCGGAATCGGATGATTTGTCGTAATATTGGCCAACTTCACGGTGTATGAGTAAGAAAAATCTTGTAGAGAATCTTCTATTTAAATTTGATATTGTTGTGTTCCGTGTTGTTTCTGCTAAACAGGACGTAATGCGTTATCTTAACAACTGTGCTGACACTATTATGTCACAATCTATGTATATTCGTGTATATATTTGACAATAAATCTGAAATTAAACAAATTGTGTACAGCTGAACACCGATCTGCTCTGTCATAGAATAAAGGCCCACTCCTAAGCCCTGTCATTTATGCTAGTGACTCTAAGGCACCACAGGTTGTTTTTGCTGATGTATGACAAACGTGAAAAGGAGTGGAGTGTCAGACGCTGAAATTTAGGTTTGTTAACGAATATGCTGAACCGAGGGCTTATGAGATAGAACGTTATTTACGGGAAGAGGTAAAAAACGAAGCTGACGTTGTAGTTGGAATACTCTTACCTATAGGCAGCAGCCGTGGCCTATATCAAGCTCATAAATGAAGAGGCATGTGGGGAACTATTACTCCGACACCGACAAGGACTTCGTTTTTGTCATTCGGACGGGAATGTTGGAGCGGTTACAGCTGAACACGCCGGCCGGGGGGCTACCAACGATTCTGTTTATGAGTTTCCATTCGAATTGCTAGAAGAATTGGTGACAGACGCCCTGCGTCCTTACGATGCGGTCCTATCCCAAGTGGCTGAAAAATGGGCGAGGTTCAAAACGTATTCTGTCCTCAATGGCGTCAGACAAATACGGATCGAAATCTTGAAACATGTTCCGTCATACTTGTACATCGCTGGTTGAAGGGCGATTGTCATCTACGTCAGACGTGCTCTGGGTGTGGGCAGAAGGGACGCGTACGTTCTGCGTATATTCAACGAAGGTTTAAACAGCTGCCACGGGATGATCCACCACTCACACCGCATCTGACTATGGTCCCCATGACCTTTGTCGCCGCATTACGCGATGACGTAGGCCGCGAGACAGAAACGTACAGGAACGTACAGACAGGGGCAGATCGTGGGCAACCACGGAAGGATGACGTTTCTCTGGACCGCCTGCAGCAGTCACAGGACGCCCTCTGTTCGGTGCCGCTTGCGGCTCCTTCAGATAAGGAAGTGACAGACGTCGACGACGCACGATTCCGACATCCCCCACGAACAGCCAGAGCGCATGCTGACTTCTGATTCCGAGGCTCGACAGTGAAAACAGTTATCACCAAAACGCCGGAAGAAGCACCGCCTCACTGTGGAGGACGACCATTCTGATCCAGCAGGCAAATCTGAGGCGTTTTCGGATACAGAGCAGACGACTATGGATACAGAAGAACTGGCTAGCTTGGATGCAAGGGTGGCCAGCGGGACGGCGACACGACCTTTCGATGACGATGCTCCAGAAACAGCGGAGGAGTTAGATCGACGGCAACAGGCTACTGAGGAGTCTACGGCGCCTACAACGCGCGCCAACAAAGAGACACTAGGGGCCTGGTCAGAAGACCCACCACCGTCTGGAGGAACTGCTCCCACCCACTCTCCCGGTGTGAGACAGGAAGAGTGCACGGAATGAGGGCAGTCCATGTGAGGGGACGGAGGGGACGTTAGAAAGAAAGCAGCCTGTGTAAAGAAGAATTAGCGAGCCTAAGGTGCCCTATCTACGGTGACAGCCATGCGACAAGTTTGTCGGATAGAGTTTGTTAACATCAATAGCATTGGGATGCCGGTGAAAATCAAGATACTCAGTGACATGATAAAGGCTGCAGATTTAGACATAACGCTATTACAGGAAGTTCGGGTGCTTCCCCCCTCAGACTTTTACGGTTACGGTATTTACTGTTCCTCACGCGATGAGAGAGCCGTTGACACTGCGATACTATTGAAGGAAGGGATACGTGCAGACGGAGTATTTGCCTTCTGCCCGAGGTACGGCCGTGACCATAGGTGGAATACGTCGATCAATATATATGCACCGTCAGGCTCGGATAAGAGAAGGGACAGAGCAGATTTTTACGCCCATGAGATTACACCGGTTTTCCGGGGACGATACGATGCTTGCATACTCGACGGAGATTATTCACTCTTGCTTCCTGCTGTACATATTGTATACTACCAGCCTTTTCCTATAACTTATCCCAATTTTTCTCAGAACTTCGAACATCTTGCACCATTTTACATTGTTGAAAACTTTTTCCAGGTCGATAACGTGTCTTGATTTTCCTTCAGTCTTGTCTCCATTGTGAAACGCAACGACAGTTCTGCCTCCCTGGTGCCTTTTCCTTTCCTAAAGCTATCTGGCACATCCTCAATTTTCTTTTCCATTTTTATGTCGGGAGTTTTCGGCTGCCATTGCTGATGGTTTTTATTCGAGATTTAAGCGGTGGTGGGTTTTCGAACGCGGGATCGAGGACATTTTGATTACTAATCAAATACGCTACCCCTAGACTTACGGTTATTTCATTAGTTAGCTATTTACATGTTTGATACATCATTTGGAATATTCTTTTATCGAAATGATGTGGAACTAGTTATTTTCGTTAACAATCCATCATTCAAGCATCTTTCGTTAAGAATGGATCATTCAAGCACCTTTCACAACTCATTCGTCTGACTAACAATTTCAACTTACGATCTAATCCAATTACTACTTCCCCGTGTCTAGCTTTCAAAAGTATGTCGTGTCGCCAAACGTAAGTATTTTCGTATATGACAAGTCCCTTTTCAGGTCATTAGTCTAAACTCTGTCCATCAACAACGCAGTCCTTATTTTCGAACTCTTCAAATCCACTACTAATTAAAAATAAAAGTTTTTTAATAGGAGTATAAACAAAAATGGTCTTCAAATCTCCAGCAGAACTAAGCTGCAGATATATAAACAAAATGTTTAATTAAGGGTCCAGTCTTCTCTGTCTATGGGAGAGTGCTGTACCCGAAGGGTAGTGAACATAGGAGTACATGATGTTACCCTGTTGGTGTCTGAATCTAGTGACTGATTTTTGAATCATTTGAAGAAACGGGTTCTACAAACTGCGACAAGCAGTCTCCTGTATTGTCTACTTTTGCCGTTATTGTGGAACATGAGGTTATGTTTTCTGTAGCGTTTGTAAACACTACTAGTTCTACATAGTTACGTTCTGTAAAAAAACATCGAAGTTGTTTGGAAGGTATTGTAAATTCTGTAGTTTTTGTGGTGAGTCAAATTCAGTATATTTTTAAAACTACTTATGTAACATGGGGACGGTTGTAGCATACGTCGTCTGACGTGCACCATACTGTACCTTGAAATGGGAGATGTTCTCCTACCATGCAACACTTGTTATTTTCAAATAACTGCATTTTTAAAATATCGTATGATGCGAGTCGATGTGCACATAATATTTCTTCCTATCAGTCGGCTTGTCCGTATATTTTGTTAATAACAATATGTTTAGCAAACCTGGTGTTTTATGTTGACGGCTTCGGTCCTTTAATGGTCTTAGCAGCTTACTAGTCCTCACACCAGCTAATTAGATTATGCTGTTAGGGTTTGTTCCACCTGATTGGGGCGATATCATCGTCGCCTCTTCTGAAGAAATACTTTATCCTAGCATGTTCTTGTTTATGGGACTAGTGGGAATTGATTGCCTAACTTTGATAAATAATCGCAAGAAATAAAGTATTTTTCGCAGATCATCACATAGTTGTTGTCATCCCTTGGTAAGACAGCCAGCGATTTTAGTAATCAGTGATGCGCGTAACTATGTAACTCACAACTCTCAGCTAACGTCACGTCATTGTCAAAAATTACTGCACCTTTACACCTTTGAAAACTGTAGATCACTTAAAGGACGTGTAACAGCCCTTCAGAATTGATCGTGGACGTTAATACTGCCTTAAAACACCCGAAGTCACTTCATCTAAATTAATCAATCGAAGACATCCAGTTCCATTTTTCTCAGCTTCAACAATTAATGATTCTGCATCTGTTTGTAACACCTATTTTTGACCTATTTTGTATCTATACCGATACTTCTATGTCAGTTTGTAGTATTGCTTACGTATAATGATGTATCTTTCATGGAAATTCTTTGACTATGTATACATGGTTCAGTTATTGATTGGCGACTCCATAGTGTCCTGTGCACTACGACCAGATAATGGGTATGCTTGGAAGGAGAGACAGCATTGGTCGTATATTTTTGTTTATTATCGCAAAATCGATTTTCGGTCACTTAGTGACCATCTTCAGTGCTAGAAGTTTAAAATTTTTTCACATTACGATCAGAGCGTATAAAACACAAAATCACAATTACATCTGCATATGAACATAACACTTGTTAGGAACATACCTGTAATATATAACTTAAATTAGTAAGCACTGGTGTCAATAAGCTTACGGCGATCACATAGACTGAGGTCGCTGTTTATATGCACTTGTTCAGCAGACCTCGGTGTGAAGGGGCTTGACACGCCCTCTATGTGACATGTGTCACGTGAAGACATAGTAATACTGGTTTTGCGAGATATTAACACTAAATAACTCTTGTGTATTTGTGAATCGTGCAGTAATTCAAATTTAAAATGTACGTACAACAAATAGCAGACGACGGGGGAAGGAAATATCTAAAATACATTGGCGTATTGTTTTTTAAAAAAAACAAACTTATAAAACATAAAACAGATCGATGGTAAGTTGTCAGAGTGTAGGACATATAAAAGAGCAAAAGATAATGAAAAAGAATAATAAATGAATAACATGAAATGAGGTGTAACACAGGTTTTTAAAAAAACATAATACCCACCATCTGGCGTGGGAAGTTAGAAGTACAACGTTCGTGATTTACGTAAAATGTTACGTTAAAACTAAGAAGTCAAATGTATAAAAAATAATAACAGTACGAAACTGCCATTACTTAATAATTACAATGCCGTGAAACACAATGTTCATTACAAAAATTTTTGAAGGTGTGGATAAACAATTTTGTTATCATATTTAACCGACATGCTGATGTACGTCTCGTTTGTCCCTTTGGGCAAGCTAGCCGTGTTATAACAGTGATTATAGGCTTCCGCATAAGCACTGGGTCAGAACCCATACATACATGACATCAAATATACACGGTTGCTTACTGTAAAACATAGCCCCATCATTTGGCGTGGGAGGTTAGAAGTACATCGTTCTTGATTTACGTAAATATTACGTTAAAACTGAGAAGTCAAATATATAAAATAGTCATAGTACGTAAAAGCCACTAAGTAACAATTCATATGCCATTAAATAATATTCAAAACAACAACAAGTTTTGAGGGTGTAGACTATCAATTTTGTTATCATATTTAACGGCGTGATAATGTAAATATCCTTCGTCCCATCACTGGTTGTATGCTTCCGCATAAGCACTGGGTCAGAACCCATATGTACATTCACAGGTTGATAAAACAGTAATGAAGTTGCCAAGCAACCGGTTTTGAATATTAATAAACTAATTTGATTTTACATAACTTATAGTAGTAGTGGGACCCATATGAAATACAAGCAGACTTAAGAAGTACCTATAATTCTTATTGTGTATTTGAAATAAATTTGAAAATATAAGGTGCGAACAGGTAGTGTACATCAAACATCGAGAAACCATCATGAGGAAGGACAGATAATAGTGCCACTTACACCAAAAATATTCATCGTACTTTAGAGAAATTAAACATAGGCTATGCGCGATATCCAGCACTTATTCAAACAGCAAAGGAATTGTTAACATACATTAAAAATAATTACGTAAAGTGATAACCGGTTCGTATTACTTTGTGTCAACGCCTACGAGATGTCGACTGTAGTAAAATTATGTTCAGTAGGCGTCCATGAGTTTTGCAAATTACGGAACAAAAAAGGAGCATCTTTTTTAAAAACCGAAATTAGTAATGTTATTAAAACAAACCGAAACATGTGTGTCTATGTGTTGAGATAGTTGGAATAGCGGCCATTGTAAGTGTTCTCGTAGCAACTATGACTGAGGCATTGTATATAACGGATAACAAGCAACTGACTACGCCAACTGGGATGCCTACCGGGATTCCATTCACACCCAGGTTGACGGCCACGACCTTACCCTCCAGTCTCCTGATGACATCTCTCGCACTGCTGCCTTCCTGCACCAGACCTTGTCTGACGCCGTCGCCGCCCATATCCCCACCAAAGCCATCCACCCTCACCGCCCCGCCCTGCCTCCACAGGCCGTCCTTCTCCTTCGAGAGTCCCGCCGCCTCTACCGCTCTTTTCTCCACACTCGTGACCGGGATACACTCACTCGCCACCGGCAATTACAGCGACACATCCGCAACCTGCTTGTTGCGAAGAAACGCCGAGCCTGGCGCCAGACATGTACACAACTCAACACCACGCTCCCCATCAACTCTTCCAAGTATTGGTCTGCTTTCCACCGCCTTACTGGGAACCGCCCCACCCCCCAGTACCCTCTCCTCCTTAATGACCGTCCCTTTCCTGACAACCTCAGTAAGGCCAACCACTTTGCCTCCCACCTCTCTGATGTTTTTTCCATCCCAGATGATCCCCACTTTGATTATTCCCTCTTCCCTGATGTCATGGACTGTACGAATACCTCTGTTCCTCCCCTTGCTCCTAGCTTCCAGTACTTGGGCCACACCCCGCCATCTGCACTTAACACTCCCATCACTGCACAGGACATCAGCCTCACACTCCGCACTAAACGCAACACTGCTCCCGGCCATGACTGCGTTACCTACCGCCACCTCAAACACTGCCCTCCCTCCTTTCTTTCCCTCCTTGCCACCCTCTACAATGTCATCCTTGCCACTGGCTTCTATCCCGACCTGTGGAAAACCTCCCGTATTCTGATGTTCTCCAAACCCAATAAGCCTCCATCTGATGCCTCTTCCTATCGTCCTATCTGTCTCACATCGGTGTTCAGCAAGCTCTTGGAATCCATCCTTTCCTGGCGCATCCATCTCCACCTCCACCAAAACCACCTCCTCCCAAACACCCAATGTGGCTTTCGACCTTCCTTCTCTGCTGATGACCAACTCCTCCACCTCACTCATCTCCTCTCCCTCCAGCTTAACTCCCGTCGCTCCGCCATTTTTGTCTCACTTGACCTCGAAAAGGCCTACGACCGTGTCTGGCATCCCGGTCTCCTGTTTAAACTCCAAACCTATGCCCTTCCTATCAACTACATCCGTCTGGTGGCCTCCTTCCTCTCCCATCGCCCCTCCTATGTTACCATCCATCATGCCAATTCCCACACCTTCTACCCCTCTGCCGGTGTGCCCCAGGGCTCTGTCCTCTCCCCTCTCCTCTACCTCCTGTACACGGCCGATATGCCCCAACCCCCCCCTCCAGTACACCTCTTGCAATATGCTGATGACACCGCATTCCTCGCCCTCGCTCCTACCCTCCAACGGTCCCAACGCCTTCTCCAGAATCACCTTGACCTTTTTGCTGCATGGTGTAACCAATGGCTCCTGAAACTCAGTCCTTCCAAGACCCAGGCAATCATCGTAGGTCGTACCACTCGCTCCTTCCGGCTCCTGGATTTCTCCCTTACTGTCTGCGCACGTCCTGTCCGCCTCACCCCCACCCTCACCTACCTTGGCCTCACCATTGACCGTCACCTCACCTGGATACCTCATCTCCGCTCCATCCAATCCAAAGCCCACAACCGCCTCCGACTCCTCAAACTCCTCTCTGGCCGGACATGGGGGTTGCACCCCTCTACCATCCTCCACACCTACAAATCCTTAATCCGTCCCATCCTCTGTTATGCCAGTCCTGCCTGGATATCTGCCCCCCCCAAATTCTATCAGTCCCTCCAGATCCTTGAGCGTCATGCACTCCGCCTCGCCTTCCGCATCCGCCTCCCGTCCCCCACGCGGATCCTCTATGATCTCATTCCTTTCCCCCATCTGCTCCTATTCCTCGAACATATCCGCATCCTCTACACCTCCCGCCGTCTTGAACCCCCTCACCCCCTGGTTGCTCCTCTCCTCTCCCATCCCCGCCCCCTGCCACGTCTTCACCGTTGTGTCCCCCCTACCCTCCATCTCTACACCCTCCATCTCCTTTCCCAAGGTGGCTTCCGTCAACTCCCCCTCCCAGATGATGCCCTCTCTCCCTCCATTTATCCTTCCTATCAACTCTGATCCTCACCCCCCTCCTTTCCTCCGACCTTTCCCTGGGCTCCCTCTTCCCCCCCCTTCCATCCTGTGTTTTCTCCCCGCCCAACCTCCACCTGTGTCCCTTCTCCTCCCCCACCCCCCGCGTCCTTTTGCATTCCCCTCCTCTGCCTTCCCCACTCCCTGGCACGTCTGCTCAGCACCCCCCCCACCCCTCTTATGGGTCTTCTCCATTGGCTTCTTTCCCCCCTCCCGCCCTTCACTTTTCCTCTCCTTCCCCCCCTTTTTTTTCTCCATCATCTGTCCAGTTTCCCCCCCACCTGCTCTCGGCTGTGGTATGTCATATTTGTGCCAACTTTTTAGTGCCGTGTTTAAGTGAGTGTTCAGTGTTGTGCGTCTTTCCACAGTGTTGCGAACAGAAATCATGCTGTCGCTGGGTGGGCATTTTATATCTTGCGAACAGAAATCAGACTGTCGCCATGTTTTTTTAACTGTCTGTCTGTTATTTTTCTGCTTCTTGTGTATTACCTTAGCATCATAAACCATGTGTTTTATGTTTTAAGTTCTAGAATTTTCTGCCATTTTACCTTTAAGTCACCGATTTTATCGCCAACTATTATTTTTTATTATCTTCATCTTTTTAACACAAATTCTGTAGGCTGAAGAGCGGCGTAGTAAGCTGCTGCCAGCCCACCCCCTTCGGGGGGAATTGAAATTCAATAAAGAAAAAAAAAACTGACTACGAATTGTTAATTGTGATAATTGGCCACAAGTTGGCTTTTTTCATAGGAAATCGGAGAAGCATTCCCAAAAATGTGTGCTTCTCGATATCGTTTGCTCGTTAAGCAGCGCGATATCTGGAGCTTTATTATGACAAAGATATCCATCTCTTCCATAAGGTCGAGGACGCGACCTTTTTTACCCTTGTCCAACAACTTCAATTGCGATGTCAAATCTGGAGTTGTATGACCAGTTGCTACCAGATGGGCTGCGAATTTCGATTTTTCGGCAATATCTTTCCTCTCAAGTGCAACGTGCTCACGGAACCTTGTTTCCAATTTCCGTCCGGTTTGCCCTATGTAACCTGCATTACACGTGGCACACATAAGTTTGTAAACACCTGATTCATGTAAGACGTTGCGTTCATGAATGTTATTCCTTAAAAGCACGCCTAGTCTGTTTGTCGTCGAGAAACCTACATTAATATTCCTCTTCTTGAATACTCTGGCAATTTTATTGCTAATGGGACCATAGAAAGGCAAAGTGATAAATTTTTGAATTTTAGTTTCGCTTGTCTCATTCTGACTTAAATTATCTTTTTTGGATACCATCTCATAAATGTTCATGACGTATTTCAACGGGTAATTATTATTTCTTGCAATTTGTTTAACTATGTTTAACTCTTTATCATGGTTTTCATTAGATAATGGTAATCGGAACATACGATGAAATGCAAAATGGAAAAACGCTTTTTTGTGTTGGTCAGGGTGTTGTGAACCATAATCTAAGATGATATCTGTGAATGTTGATTTTCTGTAAATGTCAAATGTATGTTTTCTATTTTCCCTTCTAATGGTTAGGTCTAAAAAATTAATGACTCCATTCTGTCCTTTTTCAACTGTGAAAGCAATTTTGCTGTGTAAACCATTAAATGTACTGACGACTTCGTCAATATCAGATTGACTACCATTAATGAGCAATAGCGTGTCGTCTACATATCTATAGTAGTATACGATCTTTTTAGCTAATGTGGGAAAATCTTTTAGTAATTTCAGTTCAAGATAGTTAATAAAGATGTCGGCCATAATCCCTGACACAGAGTTTCCCATGCTGAGTCCGTCCTTTTGGATATAAATTTTGTCGTTAAATGTGAAGTAGTTATACTTTAAGCAGAATGATAATAGTTCTATGAATTCATTGATTTCCACGCTGGACATATTACTGTGGTTTCTGAGATTAGCGTCAATAATTTGTATTGTTTCCTCAATCGGGATATTCGTATATAAATTGACAATGTCCAGTTATGTTTAAATTATGCTTGTGGATTTTTAATAACTAATGGAATGATTGCTATGTAATGTACTGTAAATGACTTAGTCCATAGTAAGGGAATATAGGGTTGAATGTAAAAGATGTGGGGAAGCCCCACAGCTACGGAAGTAGTCTGGCAAAGTGGAAATGTTGTGGTGGGCGCGCAAGGGGCACCTCGTCCTTTGTAACGGGTGAGGAGTCTGGGCTGAGCAGTGCTGTGGTTAACATCTCGTTAGCAGCAGCGGATAATTGTGGCTGATATTCCTGGAGTTTTGAGGCCAGAAGAGCTTAAGGGTAATATTTATGGGCCTCGGATGCTGGATTTGGTGATATCGTTATCATGGTATGGTTTTGGGCCCTACAAAAATATAATTTCGACGCCAAGTAGCTATGTAACAGGGCGAGACCAACAGTACTGCTATGATTGCATCGCCGCCAGATTAACAACCACTGCAAATTGCGCCACCAGTGCCACCAGACTTCCACCAAATTGTTGGTTTTTGCACTCTGTAAATGGACCAGGTGTTTCTGAAATTTGGTTGATTTTATAATAATAATCGTGGTGTTGCACCCGTGATTATCCCAAATTACAAACCTGGACAGGAATACTATCCTAGTGAATTTAATTCCTAGCGTCCTAATCTATTATGAGAAAGTGGATGACCTTGAATTTAATATTGTGTTGTCGTTTGCACTTTCTATTATACTTAGAGTAGGTCAAAAGACTGCTTCTGAAAGAAAATTTTTTATTTAAAGAGTTATAGTTTGTTTTGCTTTACTTAAATAATAGTTAACAATAAGAATACTTACCATTTCTCATACGAACTGGTGTAATTTTGTTAATGAGCGTGGTACCTAAAACCATGAAAGTTTGAAGGTCCTCATGTACTAGGCTAGTTAGTTAATGAAGCAATGCCAAGGCTCTTTCAGAGCCAGTGTAGTTAGATTTTCATTCTGTTTAGTTGCTTCAAACCGAATTTAAGGAACAACTATTTACTGTGTTATCTATTCTAATTTAAGTTAGTTAATACACAGGCATAGAGACCCTGCAATAAGCAATGAAGTAACAGAGTATGACCATTAGCGGACCCCCTGATTTACATTCAGAATCATTTCAGGCTTTTCCCTGTTCAATATTGTTACTAGTTTCATGTGCGTCGGTAACTGGTTTTATAAACTGGTGCATCTAATTCATTGAAGGTACGTGTTGTTGAGAGGCATATGTTGCTGTTTACTATCTTATTGACCATTTGTTTATCTCACTTACTAGTTAGTAGCACATTTATCTGCAAGATGAGGTTACTGTGTTGTAGTGTGCACAGATATAAGGAAAGAGTTTAGTGTGTGTGCCAAGGAAGGTTAGGTTAGCCTTAGCACTGCATTCTGCTTTATTATATTGCTTGACACAAGAATGTCTAATTAGGCTGGCGACCGATTTTAATGTGTAGTGTTACTACTTATTTTGTGCTGGGAGAACGTCTGTTCCTCACCCACCTATTTACTATCAGATATACTCTGCTGGATTGTTTCGGAAACGAATCCAAGTTTGATTGTTCTGTTTTCATTAGGTTAGCTCATGGTCAGCTTTCTCAAAATTTCCTCACACAGGTATAAGGTTGCCGTTTAAGGTGATCGATGGTACCGTTACAGGTTCAGTAACATGACCTGGATAAGATTTAACCCGATGAACTTCTTCTACAGCCAGTCTTGCAACAAATAACTTCTCAACAGAGGTTTCAATTTTCATTAGTCTGTTCAGTTTTTGTTCGTTCTTCATAATACATTTGTGTCGTCAACGTAAAATTAGAAACTCTGGTTGCTCACACTTATGAGTGACGAAAGCCAGGCAACAACTTACACTTGAATTAAGGTTATGTTGTATCCACGGACCCAACCAACCAACCAACCAACTCGCGCACGCGCGCCCTGACCGTGATCGCTGGCCACAGTTCTTGTCGCGGCCGTCGGCGTCTCAGGGCGTTACCGCCGACGGAAGAGGTCGCGCCATGGCTGGGCTCGGGTCCGCAACGCCCTCTGCCTTTTGCATATAAGGAGGAGCGCTGGCCCCGAGACGACCTACAAATCCATGATCCGCCCCATCCTTTGTTATGCCAGCATCGCTTGGATTTCCGCCCCTCCCCGGTTCTATAACGCCCTCCAAATCCTCGAACGCCATGCGCTCCGCCTCTCCTTCCGCATCCGCCTTCCGTCCCCCACGCGCATCCTCTATGACCTCATCCCCTTCCCCCACCTTCTCCTTTTCCTTGAACACATCCGCACACTATATATTGTCCGTCGCCTTGATCCCCCTCACCCCCTGGTGTCTCCCTTCCTCTCCACTCCCGACCAGTTGCCGCGCCTTTACCGTTGTGTCCCTCCCTCTCTCCATCTCCACACCCTCCATCTCCTTTCCCAACACAACTTCCACCGTCTACCACTCCCGGATGATGAGCTTCGCCCTGACATCTACCCTTCCTACCAACTCTGACCCCCTCTTCCTGCCTCCTCCTCAGGGCTCCCTCTCCTCCCCCTCCCTCCTTCTGAGCGGATTTCCCCTCCTACTCCCCCTCCATCTCTTTGCCTTCTTTCAGTGTCTCTGCGCTCCCTCCTGCCCTGTCTTCCCTTTTCCTCTCCCGCCCCATGTGTCTCCTGCCTCTTCGTGAACCCACGGTTGCCCCTCCTCCCTTCATCCCGCCGCTTCCCCAGCTGCCCCGTGCTCTCCCCTCCTTTTCCATCTCTGACCTTTCCCTCGGCAGGTCCCACCTGGTAGTTTTATTCTTCGTCGTGTGTGCTCCAAGTGGGTTTTAAGTGTGTTGTTTCGGAGTGTTTTTAATACTGTGGCCGACTTTTAAACTGTGCCTGCGCATCCAGTGACTTCTCTGTGTTTTAAGAATCGCCAACTGTGTTTTTTTTAACTTTCTGGTGACTTTTTTAACTGTCCCCAATGAACGTCTACATATCAGTGTATTTTTACCTCCATTTTCTCCCCTTATATTGTTTTATGTTCCCCTTTCTTACCTCCTTATGTGTGTATTATTTTCTTCTTGTTCTAATTGTCATGTCACTCGGCTGAAGAGCGGCGGATTGTGCTGCTGACAGCCCTCCCCTGCCCATATGGAGCAGGGGAATGAAATCACAATAAAGAAAAAAAAAACACCCGAGACGGACAGTCTATTGTCGATTGTCTATTGCTAGCTTTTCGTGGAGTTTATAGCGGAGCCATTGCACTGTGATATTTGCTATTGTATTCGACAAGGCTCAGTACACGGATTACTCTTGGATATTACTTGGACTTGTACTGCTGGTGCACGTTTCGTCAGAAATGAAGATAAGTTATCTCTTCATTCTAGCTGGCGCAATTCTTGTCATAAATTATTTTTCGGCCAGCAGACATACCTACATCCTGGTCACTACCCACGCTTTAAACAATTTGTGGTGGCTGCTCCAAAAGTACCGCCGAGGACCTTGGGTTTGGGAGCCGTCACAAAAGGTTATATAAAGCTTTTCATCTTTTTCATAATCAAATGCTGCTGTCCCAAAGGCGCCGTCTTTCAGCTTGGCGCGGTAGTCGCGCGTATGTTGAGCAGCTTTCAGCGACGCCGTACAATGCTGTTGCAGGTCCGCCGCTGTTGCTCCAGCGTCCTCGAACCCATGTGTCAGAGGGAAACAACAACGCACTGTATTGTTTCTCACATAAAACTATGCATATCACAGATATACTCATCTTTGATATCATGACCTGATACAGCTTAACTATGTTTTCTCTGATTTGAATATTACATACTTTGTATATCAAGATTTCTTATCACAAACCACATATCGAACCGCGTCGCTGAAGGAAAGCAGTGCTGGCCAAGGATGTGCTGTATTCTGTCATGAGTATCAGCGCACTTAACAATTTTCCCTGTCTTGAAAATGGAAATTTATGTTAGTTGTTAATAGTTTCTACTTCCAAAAGCTTTTAACTTCTAACAGGTTTTTGATAATACTTCTTCCTAATTTGATTTCACTTACTCATTATTGGTGTGCAGTAGAGTAATAATGTAAGATAGACTGTTATATAGGCACTAGCTTAGGGCCCGAAGCTTTGCTCGTGGAGACTGTTGGTCTCATAGATTTATTTTTATTTCTTTAATCGAATTTTTATGTTGTTTACAGATTGCGACACGTGAAGTTTTCTCGCTAATAAAGGCCAGAAAAACATGGTATTTCTCAAATGTACTTCTCACTAAGAAGCAATTCTGGTAGTTGGAGACAAAGGTTTCCGTTAACCATTCCTTTTGAGTTCTTCTGATATTTCCATACAAACTTTAATCCCGTAAACCATATTTCCTTATGTGAAATAACAATTTTCATAGATTCAGCTTCGAAAATTTTTAACTACAATGAAATATTTTCTTAAAAATTTTCAACTCCTCTATCACTTCTAGGTACATGAGTATGTTGTGTCTTGGAATAATCTTCCACTTTTGGAAAACCATTACTTTTCCCAATTAGTTTTTGTAATTTGAGAAAAAAACTGCAACAGGGATAAAGTGAAAGCTACCATTTCAAAACAGAGGCGGATCTCTGAGAAATGTTCCATGGTACAACATTCTCCCCGATTACAGTAGACTGTATTGAATCCACACTATACTGGATCAACCACTTCTACGAAGGTAATCCCAAAAGTAAGGTCTCCTGTTTTTTTGTAAGTACATCGACCTGTTTATTTCTACAATGGTTTACATCAGTTTACAGCTTGAACATTTAGCTATTTTTCGACATAATTACCATTTCTGTCGATGAATTTTTGTAGACGCTGTGGCAGTTTTTGTACGCCCATGTCATACCAGCTCGCCGCCATGCTGTTCAGAAAGTTACCAACCTCTTCTTTCACCTCATCGTCGGAGCTGAATCGCCTTCCGGCCAACTGTTCTTTTAACTTAGGGAACAGGTGATAGTCACTGGGCTCCAAGTCAGGACTATAGGGTGATTGGGTGATTATGTTCCACTGAAACTATTTGCCGGGAGATGTGTGGGCGAGAGTTGTCATGGAGAATGTGTACTCCCTTGCTCAACATTCCTCTTCTCCGGTTCTGAATTGACCGTTTGAGTATTTTCAGAGTCTCACAGTACCTGTCTGCGTTAAATGTGGTCCCAGTGGGCATAAAGTCGACCAACAATACCCCTTTCAGATCCCAAAAAACGGTTGTCATGACTTTACCGGCAGACTGTGTTTTTTTGAATTTCCGCGGCTTTGGCGAAGAAGGATGCTGCCACTGGCGTGATTGTTGCTTGGTCTCAGGTGTAAAGTGGTATGCCCAAGTTTCGTCATCCGTGACAATTGAGTCCAGAATGTTGTCCGGCTGCAAGACGGTAAAGAAATGAGCGGGAAGCATCAACTCGTTGCCGCATGTGGTCCTCAGTCAGCATGCGTGGCACTCATCTTGCGCACATCTTCCCATAGTTCAATGTTTCCGTTAAAATTCTGTGAGCGGCGCTTCTGGAAACCTCAGGAACCAACGTGCAGAGATCATCCAGGGTGATCCGCTCATCTTCACGCATGCTTTGCTCAACCTTCAACACTGTCGCCTCAGAAATTGACGGTCACCCGCTCCTTTGTTCGTCGTGAATTTCGGTCCGATCAGCTGCAAACTCTCTACACCACTTACGAACATTGTTGATATCCATGCACGACTCACCATACACTTTCGTCAATTGGTGATGGATTTCAATCGGCACAGTGCCCTTTGCGTTCAAAAACCGAATAACTGCGCGCAATTCACACTTGGCGGTAACATCCAACGGGAGCTCCATTCTCAACGGCTGCCAACCCAAGACTGAGCGCCTCAGCGCGGCGTGCGCATGTTTACACACAGCGCTTGAAGCACTCCACACAGCGCTTGAAGCACTCTTGATAACAGTGTTCTCTACTTATAAAAAAATAGGAGACCTTACTTTTGGGATTACCTTCGTACCTACGATTAGACTGCTTCTAGACTAGTAATAGTAGTGGAGTTACGTAATCATGAAATAACGTTTATTGCTCCCAGTTATTGCAGCTTTACGTATTCAGTACCCATCAATTCGCATGCATCCACATCAGTTTTGCAGATAACGCATAATACACGGCGCGCCGCCAAACAGACGCCACATTCGTAAATCTCAGTGCCACATCATATTCAGACAGGCGCATTTTAACTCCGATAAAATTCTCCGAACTTTACTCCCGGAGTTCCGTTACGCATTTTCCGCACTGGTATTTTACGCCACATTCGGTTCGTTTGTTCCGTACAGAGAGTCCTCAATGTTTTGAGGCAACGATATTCCGGGAGAGAATGAAATCGAGTTGGCTCGAAATAAAGACTTTGAACATTTCTCTTGCATATAAATGGAACACATTAAACTAATTAGGGATGTAAGGAGGCATAAAGACCGAAAAAAGACTGCTTCGGCCCTGTAGCTAACATCGCTCCGGCAAGAGTACTCACAATACGAGGACTCTAAATAACCTCGATGGTATTCCACCGAGAAGTCATCCTCTGTTGCGCTCAAGAGCAATGCTTTTTGAAGTACGAATCTCTCTTTAAATGAAAGCACACTCTGGTTGAAACAAAAGATTCATTCATCAGCCACACTTCTTTGAAACACGTGGAAAATCTGTAGCGGTGTCCCTACCGACTCAATTCCCCCAGCTACATACCTGAACACTTTGAGCTGAGAATAGCGTCATTTCTCGGAGACAGAAAAAGGAAATGAAATACCACCCGGGGGAGATAAACAATACATATTACTGTAAACTTAGATGCAGGAATTTTACTTACATTCAATACAATTTTTCGAATGTTTTAATGTTTAATGTGAATATACTGTACAATCTCAGAAGCTGCACTAATGTGCTTTCGCAATATTGTTCGTTCTCTTTCGAGAGTTCACTGCAGTTATTTCAATAATGCAACTATGGAACTGATTGTTGCACCGTTCTCTGTCTAAGGTAGGTTCCCCTCCAAACTGTGCGGTGTGTGGTGTCGTTCCAAGCATAGCATTTTAACTTCAGAAGTATTGTATTTCTTTGATGGTGTTCATATTTTGTTTATATATTTTATCGTTTTGGTAGCTGATAACTTCGTTTCTTTTGCGCAGAGGAAGAACATCTGTTGTTGTTCATATTTTTAGTGTTATGTACGAGAGAAAAGACGTCTAACTCGGAAAAGATGCTGCTGTTTCATTGATTCTCAATGAAAGCAGATAGACGCAATAACAGAATACAATTTCACAGAAGACTGTGGTCGGAATAAGATTTCACTGTAGGGAAAATAAAGATACAAGAGCAACTATTATGTAAGAGTGGACGATAATGCTAACTACTGCAGGAACAATGAAATGGCGTAAAAAGCCTCAGAATCACATCCATAGATATTTATCACCAAGTGAAAGATTTGGAAATGTCTGCCACAACTGTAAGAAGGGGAATATTCGGAGCTGGTGTAGAAGATTGTTGCCCAACAGAATCCCAGAAGATCGTGTTAGTTAGGAAAAAGAAAGTACTTCAGTGGTTAGGAATTTTAGATATGGGTTGGCTGTGGTTCGGCAAAAGCAGTTATCCACTGGAGAATAACTGAGAGACCATATTTTTCCTTTGTTGTTCAGTGTCATAATCTGCTAACACTCACGATATTTTCATCTGGTAATACGCATCTTACAAGAACATTATCGTTTGTGTACTGGATCCAGAACTTTTTATTTACGATCCAGGTACGCTTCAATGATTATTTTGTGTTCACAGCAGTGGAGGTAGTCAATCGCGTGTTCCCACACAGAGCAATAGGCGCTCAAAGACTATCACCAAATACTTGGAAGCTGGTTATTGCATCACTGATTGCGGTATTCAGTTCTGTGTATTATACGTTCATCGATGTTAACTCTTCATTTAGTTCAAGATTATTTTTGTTAAGGAATCAGGAGTTCAGTTTTCAGATGATTTTGCCTTGGCTTGTAAAGCTGAATGTAAGTTGGAATGTACTTACAGAGTTGTGAAGTTTTTCTGTTAAGTCATTGTATTCGTTGTTAAACTCACGTCTTATGGATTCATTTGCCATAACCATATCATTCCTTGTACATGATCGATGTGCATGTTGCACGCTGGTGGTCTGCCATCTTACGGTGCTACGAAGGTCAAGTACGGCAGTCATTGTCACTAAGGTGAATCTCCACTCAATTTCAAGCATGACACTGAGAATTATAAATACGAGGGTTGTCCAGAAAGTAATGCACGTCATTTTTTTTTCTCAGCCGAAGACAATGCCACAGATGTGAAACGTTACATATGTACACTACTGGCCATTAAAATTGCTACACTACGAAGAAGACGTGCTAAAGACGCGAAATTTAACCGACAGGAAAAAGATGCTGTGATATGCAAATTATTAGCTTTTCAGAGCATTCACATAAGGTTGGCGCCGGTGGCGACACCTACAACGTGCTGACGTGAGGGAAGTTTTTGACCGATTTCACATACACAAAAAGCAGTTGACCGACGTTGCCTGGTGAAACGTTGTTGTGATGCCTCGTGTAAGGAGGAGAAACGCGTACCATCACGTTTCCGACTTTGATAAAGGTCGGATTGTAGCCTATCGCGATTGCGGTTTATCGTATCGCGACATTGCTGCTCGCGTTGGTCGAGATCCAATGACTGTTAGCAGAATATGGAATCGGTGGGTTCAGGAGGGTAATACGGAACGCCGTGCTGGATGCCAACGGCCTCGTATCACTAGCAGTCGACATGCATCTTATCCGCATGGCTGTAATTGATCGTGAAGCCACGTCTCGATCCCTGAGTCAACAGATGGGACTGTTTGCAAGACAACAACCATCTGCACGAACAGTTCGACGACGTTTGCAGCAGCATGGACTATCAGCTCGGAGACAATGACTGCGGTTACCCTTGACGCTGCATCACAAACAGGAGAGCTTGCGATGGTGTACTCAACGACGAACCTGGGTGCACGAATGGCAAAACGTCATTGTTTCGGATGAATCCAGGTTCTGTTTACGGCATCATGATGGTCGCATCCGTATTTGGCGACATAGCGGTGAACACACATTGGAAGCGTGTATTCGTCATCGCCATACTGGCGTACCACCTGGCGTGATGGTATGGGGTGCCATTGGTTATACGTAGTCGGTCACCTCTTGTTCTCATTGACGGCACTTTGAACAGTGGACGTTACATTTCAGATGTGTTACGACCTGTGGCTCTACCCTTCATTCGATCCCTGCGAAACCCTACATTTCAGCAGGATAATGCACGACCGCATGTTGGAGGTCCTGTACGGGCCTTTCTGGATACAGAAAATGTTCGACTGCTGCCCTGCCGAGCACATTCTCCAGATCTCTCACCAACTGAAAATTTCTGGTCAATAGTGGCCGTGCAACTGGCTCGTCACAATACGCCAGTCACTACCCTTGAACTGTGGTATCGTGTTGAAGCTGCATGGGCAGGTGAACCTGTACACGCCATCCAAGCTGTGTTTGACTCAATGGCCAGGCGTATCAAGGCCGTTATAACGGCCAGTGGTGGTTTTTCTGGGTACTGATTTCTTAGGATCTATGCACCGAAATTGCGAGAATATGTAACTATATGTCAATTCTAGTGTAATATATTTGTCCAATGAATACCAGTTTGTCATCTTCATTTCTGCTTGGTGTAGCAGTTTTAATGGCCAGTAGTGTATTATTTTAAGTCTCTTGAGTGAGCACGCCAAGTTTCCGTCGCTTCCGACAGATAGTGTAGTCGGAGGACAGTTTCAAAATTTCGTCTACTGGCGACGTACGTTATAAGCAACATGCCGTCATTGAATTTCTCTATGCAGAGAAAGAAACTGTGGGGAATATTCACTAACTCTTGCGCAAAGTCTATGGGGGCATCTGCTGTCGACAGAAGTAGAGTTAGTCGCTGGGCACGGAAGGCGAATCGGCGGAGCTCCGCGATATGTAGCGGTCGGGGAGACCATCTACCGCTGTCACATCTGAAACGTAGCAGCGAGCTGGTGTTGTCATTCGCGAGGACAGACGCATTACGACTCGGCAGTTGGCACTGCATCTGTCAGTCAGCATTGGAAGTATGGATGCAGCTATCCGCACTCTTGGATATACTGAAGTGTGTGCAAGATGGGTCCCGCGGTGTCTAACGGTGATCACGAATCGCACAGAAGAAACATTTGTCTTGATATGATGTAACATTTTGAAGTGGGGGGGAGGCCTTCTTGTCCCAGATTGTGACAGGTGATGAAACCTGGGTTCACCATTTTGAGCCCGAAATAAAAGGACGGTCGATGGAATGGCGCCATTCCCGCTCCCCCCAAGGAAAAAATCCAAAGCAACTGCTTCCGGCGGTAAGGTCATGATCACCGCCTTCTGGGACTGTGAAGGTGTGATTCTCATTGATGTGATGCCAAGAGGCGGTACCACTAATTCAGAAGCATACGTCAAAACATTAAGAAAACTCAAGACGCGCTTCCGGCGATTTTCGCGCCACAGCAACCCAGGAGATGCTTTGCTGCAACACGATAAGACTCGGCCGTACACAAGTTTGAGGAATGTTGAACACATCGCAAAACAAGGTTGGACAGTGCGACCCCATCCACCCTACAGCTCTAACCTAGCCCCCTCGGACTTCTACTTGTTTCTGCGTTAAAGGATGCCATTCGTGGAAGACATTTTGAGGACAATGAAGAGGTGATTCACACAGTGAAGCATTGGCACCGCCACCAGCACAAGGATTGGTACCGATAGGTAGGTTTCACGCTGGAGGAAGGTCACAGAGTGGGATCGACATGACGTGGAAAAATAGGGTGTATAGATAAAACTCCATTCTTTCGTGTACGAGGTGCATTCAAGTTCTAAGGCCTCCGATTTTTTTCCTCCGGACTGAAAAGAGATAGAAACATGCGCATTGTTTTAAAATGAGGCCGCGTTCATTGTCAATACGTCCCAGAGATGGCAGCACAGTACGGCAGATGGAATTTTACCCCCAGCGGCGAGAATGAGAACTGTTTTAAATACTTAAAATGGCGACATTTTCCTTACTTGAACAGCGTGCAATCATTCGTTTTCTGAATTTGCGTGGTGTGAAACCAACTGAAATTCATCGACAGTTGAAGGAGACATGTGGTGATGGAGTTATGGATGTGTCGAAAGTGCGTTCGTCGGTGCAACAGTTTAATGAAGGCAGAACATCGTGTGACAACAAACCGAAACAACCTCAGGCTCGCACAAGCCGGTCTGACGACATGATCGAGAAAGTGGAGAGAATTGTTTTGGGGGATCGCCGAATGACTGTTGAACAGATCGCCTCCAGAGTTGGCATTTCTGTGGGTTCTGTGCACACAATCCTGCATGACGACCTGAAAATGCGAAAAGTGTCATCCAGGTGGGTGCCACGAATGCTGACAGACGACCACATGGCTCCCCGTGTGGCTTGTTGCCAAGCAATGTTGACGCGCAACGACAGCATGAATGGGACTTTCTTTTCGACGATTTTGTGACAATGGATGAGACGTGGATGCCATTTTTCAATCCAGTCAGCTCAATGGAAGCACAGATTCACCGCCACCAAAAAAATTTCGGGTAACCACCAGTGCTGAAAAAATGATGGTGTCCATGTTCTGGGACAGCGAGGGTTAATCCTTACCCATTGCGTTCCAAAGGGCACTACGGTAACAGGTGTATCCTACGAAAATGTTTTGAAGAACAAATTCCTTCCTGCACTGCAACAAAAACGTCCGGGAAGGGCTACGCGTGTGCTGCTTCACCAAGACAACGCACCCGCACATCGAGCTAACGTTACGCAACAGTTTCTTCGTGATAACAACTTTGAAGTGGTTCCTCATGCTCCCTACTCACCTGACCTGGCTCCTAGTGACTTTTGGCTTTTTCCAACAATGAAAGACACTCTCCGTGTCCGCACATTCACCAGCCGTGCTGCTATTGCCTCAGCGATTTTCCAGTGGTCAAAACAGACTCCTAAAGAAGCCTTCGCCGCTGCCATGGAATCATGGCGTCAGCGTTGTGAAAAATGTGTACGTCTGCAGGGCGATTACGTCGAGAAGTAACGCCAGTTTCATCGATTTCGGATGAGTAGTTAATTGGAAAAAAAATCGGAGGCCTTAGAACTTGAATGCACCCCGTATGTAATTCTCATAGTATTCAGTAAAGAATTGTTGAACGAAAAAATTTGGTGCATTACTTCCTGGGCAACCCTCATATTAATATACAGAATATCCCTGCATGCTAATTAGTTTCAGGTCCTGATAAAACAAGATATGTAGTCGTATTCTGAGCTGCTGGTTGATTCCATGAGACAATGTGTCGTTTCGACTCACTCATTCAGTGCAGCCGCTGAAGTGTAAGTACTTTCTATATTCTGAGTTTATGTGTACACAACCAGGGAGGCTGCCCCGTTGCACAGGTAGACGCATCTGCATCTACATGGATACTTTGCTACTCAAACTTCAGTGTCTGACAGAGGGTTCATCGAACTACCTTCATCCCAATCTCGAAAAGGGCGCGGAAAAAACCAACACCTATATCTTTCCGTGCGAGCTGTGACTTCCCTTATTTTATTACGACGGTCCTTTCTCTCTCGCCGTCAAGAAAATATTTTCGCATTCGAAGGAGAAAGTTAGTGGCTGAAATTCCTTGAGAAGATTCCGCCCCAACGGAAAACTTTTTTTTTTAAATCAAGTTCACCCCAAATCCTGTATCATGTCAGTGACACCTCCTCCCTATTTTTCGATAATACAGATGGTGCTGCTCTTCTTTGAACTTTCTCGATGTGCTCCGTTAATCCTTTCTGATAAGGATCCCAACTCGCGCAGTTTTACTCCAAAAGAATTCGGACAAGTGTAGTATAGGCAGCTTTCTAAGTGTTCGGCCAGTATAACACAATCTTTGGCTAGCCTTCCCCACAACATTTTCTATGTGTTCTTTCCAGTTTAAGTTGTTTGTAATCGTAATTCCTAGGTATTTAATTGAATTTACGGTCTTTAGATTTGACTGATATATCGAGTAACCGAAGTTTAAAGGATTCCTTTTAGTATTCATATGCATGACCACACAAATTTCATTATTTAGGGTCAGTTGCCAATTTCCGCACCATACATATACCTTTTCTAAATCGTTTAGAAATTTATTTTGAGCTTCTGATGACTTTACTAGACGATAAACTACAGCGTCATCTGCGAACAACCTAAGATGGCTGCTCAGATTGTCTTTTAAATCGTTTATAAACGTAAGGAAAACAAGAGGGTTTGCCACACTACCTAGAGGAACGTCGGAAATCACTTCTGTTTTATTCGATGAGATTCCATCAGTTACTACGAAATGTGATCTCGTTGACAGAAAATCACGAATTCAGTCACAAAACTGAGACGATACTCCATAAGCATGCAGCTTCACTACAAGGGCTTATGTGGTACAGTGTCAAAAGCCCTCTGGAAATGTAGAAATGCGGAATCAATCTGAAATCCCTTCTCAACAGCACTCAGCACTTCGTGTGTGTAAAGAGCTAGTTGTGTTCCACAACAAAGATGTATTCTAAATTCGTGTTGAATCCGTGTCAATGGAGGTAATTCGTAATATTCGAACAGAACATCTGTTCTAAAATCCTGCTGCAAATCGACGTTAATGATATGGGTCTGTAATTTAGTCGTTTACTTCTACTGCCTTTTTTGAATAATGGTGAGACCTGTGCAACTTTTCAATCTTTCGGTACGGATCTTTCGGCGAGCGACCGGTTGTATATGATTGTTAAGTATGCAGCTATTGCATCAACATACTCTGAAAGGAACCTACTTGGCATACAGTCTGGACCGGAAGACTTGCTTCATTAAGTGATTTAAGTTGCTTCACTACTCTGAGGATATCTACATCTAAGCTATTCATATTGACAGCCGTTCTTGATTGGAATTGTGGGATATTTACTTAGTATTCTTTGGTAAAGGAATTTCGGAAGGCTTTGTTTAATATCTCTGCTTTGGCAGCACTGTAGTCAGTAGTATTTCCATTGCTACCGCAGAAAGGAGGCATTATTGTGTCTTACCTATAGAGAACTTTACATCAGTATCTCTTTGGATTTTCTGCCAGGTTTTCAGACAAAGTCTCGTTGTGGAAACTATTATAACCATCTCGCATTGACGTCCACGCTAACTTTCGAACTTCTGTAAAAGATCGGCAATCTTGAAGATTTTGGGTTGTTTCAAATGTGACTTGCTTTTTACGCTGTTTCTGCAACATCGTTCTAACCCGTTTTGTGTACCAAAGGGGGTCAGCTCCGTCGTTTGTTAATTTATTTGGCGTAAATCTCTCAGCTGCTGTCGATACTATTTATTTGAGTTCAAGCCACATCTGGTCCACAGTTACATCGTTAATTTAGAATGAGTGGAGATTGTCTCTCAGAAACGCGCCAAGTGAATTTTTATCAGCTCTTTTTGAATAGCTACAATTTTCGTTTATTTTTGTAGGATTTGGGAGTACAATGTTCAGTATCGGTAAGACAACCCTGTGTCCACTAATCCCCGTATCCGTTTCGATGCTCTTTATTATTCATTAATATATAACAGAAGACTCGTTGACATCTCAGTCACGATTTGTAACTTCTGTAGTCACATAACATGACTTTTTTTTCACAGGAAGCACTTACATATAAAAACCCGTCAGACATCAGCAGTACAATGAATAACAGACAAGGGGAGTGAGAACTTTATAATTCCGTGTGCCGTATGCCGTATGCAGTCCTGTCTGAAGGAATAAAGCAACTGTTTACTATGCGCGTGGGCTCATGAACTAAATGCTCGAAATTTTTTTCAGAGAAAGCGTTTAGTACAATTTCGGATGATGTTTTATGCGTACCTGCTGATTTAAACATGTATTTTCGCCAACATATCGAGGGTAAATTAAAGTCACCACTAACTGTAATTGTATGAGTCGGGTACATGTTTGAAATTAAACTCAGATTTTCTTAGAATCTTTCGGCAATTGTATCCTTTGAGTTGGGAGATCGGTAAAAGGATCCAGTTATTATTTTATTCCGGTTGCCAAGAATGGCCTCTGCCCACGCTAACTCACAGGAACTATCTACTTCAGTTTTGCTACCAGGTACACTAACAGCTACAAACCCACCACCTGGAGCTGTGTTTAGCCTATCCTTTCGGAATACTATTACGTTCTTCGCAAAAATTTAGGCTGAACTTATCCCCGGCTTTAGCCAACTTTCAGTGCCTATAACAATTTGAGAGTTAGTGCTAGCTATAAGCGGAAAGCCAACACAAGTTCTAAGTAATCTACTGTATTCACGAATCTATTCACTTATGTGCTACTTACACATCCTAGATAATCGGGAACTCACGTCTTTCCACTGTGCTGAGCGTACGCAGATGTGTTGTGCTGTCCGATTGCTTCTACGTATTGTCAAGTCAGATCACGCTACCAGGTTTGTTCTTCTGGATATTAAAATTTAAAATTCATCTTATGTCCAAAGCGTGTGTGCGTATTTATCACTATCTACGAGAGCTGTCAGTGCTTCTTTATACATATATGTGTATATCTTTCCACTCGAAGTGATCAACTCCCTTGAAAGTGAGTCCAAAGGTGCGTCACTTAGGAGCTATTACCCTATCCAACAACAAATTACTTGTTAATGAGCTACTATAGTGCAAAATTAATCATATTAGCATTATGGAGGTAGTATTATGTACTTAACTGCAAGTATGAAATTGAGAAGTTAGAAAATAATTACATCAAGCATGTACACCACAGAGGAACCTTTGAAGGATTGACGGTGAAAGCTGTAGCTATAGTCACGGCATGATATGTAATTTACACTGTCCTCAACTATTGCTTCAGTCTGAAACCTCGCTGCTCCTATGGTCGCAGGTTCGAATCCTGCCTCGGGCATGAGTGTCTGTGATGTCCTTAGGTTAGTTAGGTTTAAGTGGTTCTAAGTCTGGGGGACTGATGACCTCAGATGTTAAGTCCAATAGTGCTTAGAGCCATTTGAACCATTTTGAACCCAACTATTATTCATTAATATATAACAAAAGACTCGTTGACATCTCAGTCACGATTTGTAACTTCTGTAGTCATATAACATGACTTTTTTTTTCACAGGAAGCACTTACATATAAAAACCCGTCAGACATCAGCAGTACAATGAATAACAGACAAGGGGAGTGAGAACTTTATAATTCCGTATGCCGTATGCAGTCCTGTCTGAAGGAATAAAGCAAGCCCATGCACGTCGTAATTGGCTAAATTTTTTTCCTTGCCCCTCGGACGCCATCTTGTACCAGATCCTTTCACTGCAGTAGGCGAGCTGACGGAAGCACGTGGGGAGTGACGGTTTCTTTGGAGATGAGTCTCGAATTATTGAGGACCCTATCGATTGGACTGTCATCGGTCCAAAAGGCGTCCAATTACTGCCGACTTGGGGCCGGGAAGAATGGCGTGTTCCGGGCTCCCTGTTTGTCGTGGTCTCGCTGTCCCTGCGTCCGCCGTTACTGCCTCATCAACTTCATCCGGTCCTCCCTGCGCCATTAATATTCGGCTCACAGAACTTTCTGCCGTCGCAACCTCTTCGGAAGTCGAGAGACTACAATGCAATAAAATGCCACGCATGTGTACAAAATAATTTGGCAACCTTCCCTCACCTCCACTGCATTAAAAAGAAGTCTGTAATTATTATTTAGATTTCGGTGCTTTTTATTTCGAGTACAACTCAATTTAAAATAACTCGGTTGCGACAATCTAGGAATGACTGCAGCAATTAATGACTGAATCCACAGAGTATTTAGCACAATAAATAGCACCGAATAAAACAATGGACGTAGTAATGGTACAAGACTGCAACATAACTTCACATTTTAACTTCAAAAATAAAATTATCTTTTACATACGAGGGCCATTCGGAAAATAAGGTCCGATCGGTCCCAAATTGGAAACGACAGCGAAAATCCGATGAAACTGTGTACAGATGTGTTCGGCAGTGTCTCTAGCATGCCATCCGATAGAATCTGTTGTGAGCGCACATTGAGCACTTAAAGACTCTTAGAAAATGGTATTCCCCGCCAGTTGTGAGGGTGTGGTGAGAGATTGCTCCTACCATCATGCAACCAATATAACATAGCTGTCATGCGTTTCTTTCTTCGTGACAGCTCTCGCCATCACTCTTCAGGGGCAATGAAGAGGCTCCTGCAGTGTTTTGGATGAGAAAAGTTTGATTACCCACAGTCAGTGGCGGATACATATGGGAGGCACGCCCCCCCCCCTCCCCTTGGCGGGACCGCCCGCATTGCCACCCACTCCGCCCCCGCCAGCCAGCCCGCACGCTTTTCTTTCGTTTTTTTTCGTGCGTCCACTCGAGTGAATCGAGTTATCGAATAGTTGTACTTTCCTATGTAGCACGCGCGTCCACCTCGTCGTATGTTTGTTCCTCGTCTTACAGGCAGACAAACACACAGGAAAAACTGCGCTCATAATGATGATGCTGTGACATATTGGAAGAGAAATGATTTTGATCCAACGCTGGACCATGTTACGACACTACATGAGAAAACGTTTTGCTGAGGAAAATGTTTGTCATTAAAAATTCAACATACTTTTGCCCTCACAACTACTGAAACATGACAGTAATGATATGGCACATAAATTTAATCGGTGCTTAACTGAACTTCTGTTCTTTGAATAAGAATCACTCTTCGTGATTAAACGCCATTAACGATCGTGATACCGTTATGCAAGCGTCGTCTGTTTGTGCTAGATCTGACTATCCTACTTTGCACACGCTGTACAAGATATTTGCTTGTCTACCTGCATCTATTACCAGTGCTTTTTTTCTATAAAAAGTTTGAGGGTACTCCGACATGGGATAGAATGCAGCGAAAATTAGTTATAACTGAAGCACGGGATACCACCCGTCTGCCTTTAGCCATGACGTCGTCAACATGTCGAACTAAAAAATAAAAAAGAATGTTATCGGACTTTTCAGTTGACTTTACAGCTCAAATGAAGCAGGCGATACCGAGAAACACAGAAACATACAACAGAAAGTGGTATAGAACACTTCAGTTTACACCACCTCAAATGAAGCATGCGATTTGAGTGTACGCATATCCGTTTAGCACTATCATCGCCCACTATTAGCAGGCGAAGGCACTACATGCTTCTCGAACTGGCTGCCTACAATTCAGTTGTCGAGAATGGTTGCCTCAGCTTCGAAATGCTTGAAACAGTCAATCACATCGATTTTACCACCAAAAACTGCGCTGGTATCGTTCGTATTGCAATTACCAACACGAAAAAATGAAATAAAAATTTACGTCCGTGAAATAAATTTTTGGCACTCTTCCAAGTTCTCAACATCGTAAAAATATTACTTTATCGACGAGAAAGTTTAGGGGTACGCACCCCCAGCGTTCCCCCAGAAAAACAGAAGTGTCTCTTGCTACAGTATAAAGACGTTTCTCAACATTGCGGCGTACAAAGACATGGCTGAGGTCGACAGTGAAGGTGGATCGACTTAATGGCTTAACTCTGTTGAACACCCTCCTTGACATTTACTGTCCTATTGACGATGTAACTAACCAATTTACCAAGATTAACAGGCGGATAGAATTCATCATTTAAGGAAGACAACCACAATTGAAACTTTTGTATAAGATGGCATTGTCTAGTGTATGTGTATAATCAGTTTAAATACAGACTGAGATTTTCGCTCTGCAGCGGAGTGTGCGCTGATATGAAACTTCCTGGCAGATCAAACTTTCACTTTAAATATAACTTTCTTGAACTTTGCGAGTGACTTGATTATTTTTTATCACGCTGAAAGCAAAGATAGCTCAGGGTATCTTTAGCGCGCCCTCCTTGAGGTTTTTCTATATCCGCCACTGCGGCTACAATACAGTCCGTAATTACCAGCCGCTGAGTTTCTTTTCTGCTCACGTGAACAGCTGCCTATGAAGACAACATTTTGACAAAGACAACATGCTGCACACCAAGATAAAGATTTGGTGAAAGTAAAGGCGGCTGCCATCTACGACGAGTTCATTGGTACAACGCTGTGGTAAGTGTCTAAGTCGGATCGGCGGCTATATAAAGAAGTAGCTGGAAGGTCTAGCAAACTGTTGCAAATAAAACATTTTTGATTTTCACAGTGATCTCCATTCGGCGACCGGTCGGACAAGCTTTCCGAATAGCCTTCGTCCAAAAGTAGATGCGTAAAAGCAATGAGAAATCAATCTAGACTTTTCTTAAAATTCAATTCCACAAAAGACGCTAAGGTTCAAAAGGGAGAAAGTGATTTTCGAATGATGTAGGACTGTCATTTCCAACTAACATAGCTCGGTGAGACTTGGACCGTACAAAGAACTGCTATAGGTAACTAAAAACAAAATACGCAGTGAGACCAATAGAAATGACACTTTTATTAAAAGTCAGTAACTACACTGAGCTCATCACGATGGTCCCTCGCAAAATACAAAAGACGGCACGTGGTTTTTTGGTAGGGTGTGTGATCAGCACGGACAGCCGTGCATCATTTGACACAACGTTAGTAAGGACTTCTTGTGGTAGGGCGATCCGTTCCTCCACCAGCGCGTTGACAACTACTGTATAGTCGTTGCTGCACACGGACGTGCTGCAATACGTCCCCCCAAAGCATCACATATTTGCTCGATGGGCCTCGAGTCGGTAGAAAGGGGAGAAAAGCGCTTGCGCCGAAAATCTTGAAGGCAAGGTCGGATGGAAGCCGTGAACCGACGCACACGGGGAAAGAGCACACAGTCTATGTATCGGTGATCCGTGTGTAAAATGTGTACGACCGTGGCGGTACGTGCGAAAACGTAATGTTGCTTTGCAGTGACACATCATGCAATAGTTACTTGTGTTATTTTTTACATACAGGGATATGTCAGTGTACCTGATAAGAATTCCTTGTAGACTCACTTAAATTGTAATATGTAAAAATAGCCGGCCGGAGTGGCCGTGCGGTTCTGGGCGCTCCAGTCTGGAACCGAGCGACCGCTACGGTCGCGGGTTCGAATCCTGCCTCGGGCATGGATATGTGTGATGTCCTTAGGTTAGTTAGGTTTAATTAGTTCTGAGTTCTAGGCGACTGATGACCTCAGAAGTTAAGTCCCATAGTGCTCAGAGCCATTTTTATGTAAAAATAACTTGCATCAACGATGGTGTTTGACCCACACGAATATATATAAGATTTATTATCAGACAGGATGGCTCGTTGAAATTCTGCGCAACAGTTTCCTGTGGAGCCTACAGTTTGCTTGCCTCAATATAATTTACGCTAACGAGGAGAACACGGCAAATGCCATACCCATATTTCCCAGAAACTACGCTCAGTGGAAGAGGGGTCAAAATAAGCGAACACTACCTCGGCTTATCGGAGGATACACCGGTTTCCGACAGCTCACCGAAGTTAAGCGCTGTCGGGGGTGGCCGGCACTTGGATGGGTGACCATCCGGGCCGCCATGAGCTGTTGCCACTTTTTGGGGTGCACTCACCGTCGTGATGCCAATTGATGAGCTACTCGACTGAATTGTAGCGGCTCCGCTCAAAGAAAACCATCATAAGGACCAGGGCGGGGGTGTGCTGACCACGCGCACCTCCTATCAACATCCTCAGTTGAGGATGACACGGCGGTCGGATGGCCCCGATTGGCCACTTGTGGCCTGGCGCGCAGTGCTGCTATGAGTGCTACCCCTCAGCTTATCCGTAGGTGTTCGTCAGTTTCTGAGAAAACGATGGTCAAATTTTTCGAGGTAATATATGTGCCTTTCAGCAACTAAATAGTCCAGTTAAAGCAATGGCGCATCAGCAGCATCGCGGTTTTTGAGTTTTACGCCCCGTGTTCGAAACCCGATTATTATTTTTATTTTTATCTGTGTTCTTAATTTTTCTATCCACGTCTATAGAAGATTACTACACTAATGTTTTCCATCGTACACTGAAATAACGTTCTCTTTATTCCTCCACTAATTGTACGTCTGGTGAATGAATTAAAAAGAATAAAAAAGAATAAGAGCATAAAAAAATTATTTGAAATGGTTTTCGGTGAAATTCTTGTTGTCCACATTGGTTCATAATCAACTGCAAGCGCCAGTATTTTGTAAAGTGAGCCGTCACATGTGATTTACGGCGAAATTCCTGAAATCTGCAGCAGTGTTGACCACGCTTCTTTGCCGAGTAATTTTCAAACGAAAAAATGTCACTGTGGCAAACCTGCTTTCGTGGGATGGTCGTCGTGTTTGGAATTTCTATGTTTTGAATGCTTCTACGATCGGTATCATCCAAGTGGAAGCACCAGATCTTCATCAAAAATTAAACGTAAGAATAAAATATAAGAATTAAGAATTCATGGTGGAATGAAATATGAAAATACGAGAATTTAAAAATATTGTAACCCCTGAATATACCATGCACACCTAGATAATAAATGCAAAACACTTTTTGTGAAACCAATTTGTAATTTTACAATTCATGTAACGCCTTTGTATTCCCTAACTTGGCAAGGAACATCCGCATATAAATTGAAAAAATAAAATAAAAGGAAAACAATAATCGAAGTTCGAGTAGGATTTTCGATATTTTTAAAAATATCGTGAACATGATATATCGCTATTTAAAAAGTGTATCTAAAAAATTATCGACATATCTACGTACCGGCCCAAAAAGTAGCGGCTGCACATTGTAAATATACTGCCAGTTTTAGAGCCGCAAATTTAAGGGTCACTTCATTATTAGATATTCTATACATCAACAAGCTAGCAATCTGCTTATCCTCCTTAGAGCAAGAATTGAAAGGGAAACGATGTACATTCACTCTTGACGATAACCACTTTGCTAGCAATGGTAACTGCAGGTATGTGGCATAATAAAAGGTGTCCGATGGGTCCATCGTTGGGTTTCGTCACATTTTGGATTTGTCTGGGACACTCGATGTCGATTTCTCTTTTTCTTTTTTTTTCCATTTCTGCAAATGGCAATGACATAGCAGCTGTAGTGCAAAAATTGCATGGTGAAGTTAAACGTTTCAGTTTCAGTTGGTAACACCGAGCGCCCATTACGTCTGTATTTCTCCTAACGTGTGTCTGCCCACCGCAATGGCCAGTCTTGTTTTCGAAGAACGGCAATGTAAAGAAATAACAACTGGTGTGCTATTTCTTATTCTGTTCACACCCCCTCCTACCAATGCCACCGGACTTCTTCTTTGTGACATCTATACTCGCTTCACACAGTCAAATAGAAAGACTGGACGTGGTGAAAACTCAAAACGTAGTAAGACTCATACACACAGTGAAAGTAAAATTATGTTTACTACAATTTCAAAAGAGCAACGTCAAATATTTATCGACAATAAAAACATATAACATAAAATAAAAATAGCGGCTCTCGATATTTCCACTTCGATATCGATATACGGTGCAAAAATATCTCCCCCTTGTATCAATATATTTAAAAAAAATCATCGATGTAGATAGTTTATCAACAGCCCTAGACTCGACCACAGAATGCAAAAGTAAGATTCAGTTACGTTACCCCTATGCTACTAGGTAGACAGTGCATTTAGCGCCTAGAAGGGACATAAATGACATTCAAAACTTTGCTCAGAAAAGTTCGAGTATCTATAAATAAGCTGAGACATGTCTTAGCTTATTTAGCTCCTCTTCCACTGATGAAGTTTCTATGAAATTGGATTATGGCACTTGCCGTTTTCTCCTCGTAAGCAAAATTTTCAGTATACCGAACTCAAGATAGAACTGGGTACAATATCAGGAGAAAATTGTGGAAGAGGAGGAGTTTAGGAGATACCTAAATTACTAAACGACTAGCACGATGCATCGTCGCCCAATCCCATTTACACGGCGGCTGTCTATCAGCTTTCAGGTCAAAAAAAGTATTTTAAATATTTCATATTCTTACTGACAAAATTTAAAAATTAAAATACTGTTGTAATCTACTAATTAATAGGTATAATAATATGGTAGTGGTTTAGCACAATAACGCAAGCAGCGTGAGGAAACCTTATTTGGTGATACACATAAGTTGGTGGCATATTTCATTTCGTCTCTCGTGATCTTGGGAAAGATAATTCGACACACCGATCACGGATGTCATAGAAATCACCGTTTTATCATTGTTAGTGTGGTGTAGCAGATGTGAAAGGATAGTGCGTGGTATCACTGCTATAATTTTACTTTGTGCTTAAATTTATACTATTATTTTGTTTCTTAAGCATATACTGATGTAAAGAGAATCGGTCAAGTGTTTTCCACGATCAAAAACTTACAGAAACGTACGTGAAGGCTTTCTTACGTTATGGTTACTCTTCGTATCGGCTTAGAATTTTCGTAAAAAAGTAAGGTTCCTTAAGAATGTTTCTGAAGTGATTTTAGAGGCATATATTAATAAATGTAATAATCCTGTTTAAATTGTTCTCTATAGTTTTGAATGCTTCTATACATTAGTTCATGCATAGAACTAAGCCTTTTTTGCAAAAATATTTTTGTACACCCTATCGCCAAATTGGGTGGTGTCACCAACTTAGGTATGACCAATTTATTTCATCTGTTCAAAAAATGGTTCAAATGGCTCTGAGCACTATGGGACTCAACTGCTGA
Source organism: Schistocerca nitens (assembly GCF_023898315.1). Classification (NCBI taxonomy): domain Eukaryota; kingdom Metazoa; phylum Arthropoda; class Insecta; order Orthoptera; family Acrididae; genus Schistocerca; species Schistocerca nitens. Next base: position 1,156,512,412 of record NC_064614.1, on the reverse strand, counting down.
GGTCATTAGTCCCCTAGAACTTAGAACTAGTTAAACCTAACTAACCTAAGGACATCACAAACATCCATGCCCGAGGCAGGATTCGAACCTGCGACCGTAGCGGTCTTGCGGTTCCAGACTGCAGCGCCTTTAACCGCACGGCCACTTCGGCCGGCTATTTCATCTGTTACTTTAAGGTGGAAACAATAGACAGGAAACGAAAAAATACGGTATCACTGTCAGGAAATAGAATCTATGTCTACAGCATTAGTGGAGGAATTCCCATAGATTTCCTCTAACAGAACAGATTGAGAATATTTTTTTTTCAAAATGAGAAAAACTTGTTTTATTCAGTGATTGATACAATTTTAAGTCATAACTAATAACACAGGTATCATAATAAAACTAGTATCGTCAGAATGTCGAAAGAAACACCATTATTAATCGTTTTTCGTGGAGCACTTATTCACTTCCGTGGAACACTGCTTGGGAAACCCAACTCTAGTGCAATGCTAGAGGCGGCAATAACGGTTCAGAAAAATCATATTAGCGTTTACAAGGCTGAAATGAGAATGGGCTCCCTTGAAGCTCCATTTGAAGGTTCCTGCCAGAAAATGAAAATACTGGTGGGACTATGGATTTGAAGACATTACGTCGCCCATTCATGTTAGACTTAGAACTAGAACAGAAATTAAATAAGTACATGATTACAATGCAAGAGACGGGATTTGGACTTGCTGTTAAACAAGTGACGGTGGTTGCATATGAAGTGGTAAGTGCAAGTCATCATGTGAATTCTTTCGAATAGTGAAAAGATAACTGCAGGCAAGAAATGGTGGTTCAGTTATAAACATCGATATTGGCTGTCTCTGAGTTCCGGGAAAGTTTTCAGCATACCGGGCTTCTGTGATAATCGACGATTATTTCGACAAACATTCAGATGCCACACAGAAACTAGGCTTGTCTCCCCTAAGCAACTTGGAAGACCATTTGTGGAATACCGACGAAGCCGGCATGATTTTTGTCATCAAGCACCATGAGGTTGTAACTGAGGGTGGAAGGAATTTCTTATATAGATGTATCTACACAGAACGGTGAGAAACTATGACTTTGGTAGGCTGTGTTTTTGCATGTAACAATTATCCCTCCTCATAATATTCCGTGGAATGAAGATTACAAGAGGAGCTGTCTGCGTAACACCCAGGTTCGTTTGTGTCGAAGAGATGGATTACTTAATAACTACTTTGAGAATGGATTAAATTTTTTATTAAATCTAACAGACAAAGAACAGTGCCATCGCTGATGGAGTTGCATAGGGTCCAGAATCCTCCAGAGGTACTTGAGCTTGCTAGTCAAAGTGATATCTATTTCCTTATGTTCCCTTCCCACACTACACTCGTGCTCCAGTCTCTGGACGTCGACATTTACAAGGCACTTAAGAGTGCTGCATGATTATATGGCAAAAAACCCAATAGGGAAATCAAATAAAAGAAACTTCCATACCATCTTCAAGATGCCTTTTGTAAAAGCTTTGTCCGAGAAAAACATAAGAAATACCTTCAGGTCTTGTGGAGCAACACCCTGGGATGGAAACGCCATTCCTCGAGAAAAGTTCACTAAGCGTCCTAATCCGCAGGTAGGCCTAGCAGTTCCTGATACAAGCAGGTCATCGAATGGGTGTTTGAAGGCAGGTGCTACTGAGATGCCGCCAACTCCAGTAACCACATTATATCTGGTTAATGATATCCTAAGAACACCAGCAGGAAATGTACGAAAGAAGATCGAAAGAGTTAGTACTGTTGACCCAAAGGCTAAACTCGTAAGTGAGCAGTCCACGAACTAGCAAAGAAAAAGGACGCCCTGTTTCGCATTCAGTTGGACCTTCCGAAGCGAGAAAAACGAAACGTAGAAATGTTGAAAGACATAACATTTCAAATGATGACGACTGCACTTGTGGCACATATTCGACGTATGAAAGAGAAGAAATGGAAAGAAACGGGTGCAGTGCTCATTGTATGTCACTCCCTACCATGAATTGTCAAAGTGAATCTGCAATGGGACACATTTAAAAGTGTGATTTCTGCAGTTTCAACAGTAGATGAGGTGACACCATTTACACGGGCTTAAGTAATAGTTTAAAATGAGCTGCTAAATTAATGTTATTCAGTTCTTTTTCTTTACTTAATGTTAATTTCGAACCTTACGAATTTACTTGGTATCTGAAGATATTTTATAGAGGTTATTTTTATCATAAGTACATTTTTTTTCTAATCTTCTTCGTTCAGTACGCTCGTATCGACTGTGTACAAAAAAGTTCAAATATATGTATGTATAAACAATTCCATCGTATTTCAGACTGCAACGGGGCGGGTTGATCTCTCACTGTCCTTTAAACAATCAGTCCACCTACCTGGATAGGCTTCGGGTTGTCTGCCCCTTCACTCTGCGATGGTAGATACTGGTTTAGCCGAGAAAAGCAGCGTTGATGAAAATTCGACTAAATACCTACCACGCGCAGGCCACGTACCTCCGGTCCATGGGCAGTAGCTGAAAGGTAAACTTTCGAGCGTTCGGGATTCTTGCACGAGTCATTTAAAAAAATATCAAAAATTTCCTTGAAGTTGATTTACTGTCTTTAAAACAAATGGGTGTCAATTTAATGTCCCAACGTCAGTTATGCAATGTTACTGACTGTCTCTGTTACAAGTTCATATCCGAAATCAGCCAGAAGATATTTAGTCCAACCCGATATTTTGAACGTTCTAAATAATAAGTGACCCACCACTACTTGCGACATAACACGCTCAGTCGTTCAGTAGTCTTCTTGTAAAGAAGTGCTCGCCATAATGGCTCGTTATCCGCACGAAACACATGTACGACATGAAATGTTCCCACGCGAATATCTCCTACAATCAAACATTGACGAAGCTCAAACATTCACAAAATACTCAATACTGTGTTCGCTTTCCGTCAACGACACGAGAACCAATCAAACTGCCCGTAATTCTTCTTTTTGGTACAAACCTGATCAGCGCGGTTTAACGTAGGTGTTTACTAGAAGCTCCCGAGCGACTCTTTCGACTCATAGAGCTGGGTCAAAAAACCGTAATCAAATGCGCGAAAAATGCTGAATTCCTATTTGCTAGTATGTTAAGCAGCCAATCAGATCATCTCGAGCACTTCTATATCCGCGGTCTTACCGATTCAGTGGAGGAGCGCCTCTGAAGATGTCCAGCGCAGTCCTGGACGAAACGGTAGGAACGGAAGAGTTTCTTGGACCACGACTTTACATCCCGAATGGTTTACCAGCAGCTATGTTATCCGGTCGTGAAAGCCTTCATTCTTTAACAATATGTGTCATCCATAGAATTTTGTATATTAAGTATGAAACAGATCGATTAATGTTCAGTAGTACTTATTCAGATTCATAGAGAGTATGTGTAACGTACTGCACGCAGCGATAATCGAGAACACAGCTCCCTTGGCTCAGCAGCCAGCGTCAACTGTTCAAGTGTGAGAACAAAAATTCTCCCATCCACCGGGTTCCACAGCAGGCTACGCTTTTAATGCAAGACATCTCGTAATAATTTGCTACGTTACAGGACATATGATAATCTATCACCAAATGAAGAATAAATATCACCAAATGAGCTACCATTATCATAAAGCTAGGTGTCATTGCTGTGTTTCAATATATCCTCAGCTCCATCAAAAGATTCCTAACAGTGTAAAACTGCTATTATTATATCGTACACATATAAAACCAAGTCGCATGAAAATTTTCGGCAGGAATGTATGGGTAATCAAGTAGTTATTTATAAAATTACGGGCTTTATCACCAAATTAAGTTTCTTTACTCTATTACACTTAGAAACTGAGCATACGTCTTGAGGCAGGGAAATTCGGGGCGCACACATACGCAAGCTACATTCAGCCAATATTTGAGAATGAGAGCACTTAACGACTTTCAACAAACCTACGCATAATTTCAAACCTTAGTGAAACTTGTTCTCGCTGACATCCCTCACAAAATATACGTTTTCGTTGAGGCATGAGGCCTTAATTTATAACGTCTTCACCACTAGCTCTATTCGCAAAACATTTTGCAGACAGTATCCGCGTATGACACTTAAAATACCTCCAAATTACGTTACTCCGTGACAAATAGTTCACGAGACAAGACTCCATAAACATTAAGACGCGTGGAGAAACTTGCTTCTGATCAACTCGCACCGTAAATTATCGATATTATACTCATAAAGTGTTTGTTAATGAGAACACTTTGCAGCTGCCGCCAAATTTAAACATAATTTCCAACATTTTCCAACCTCTTTCTCTCTTACATCTTTAACATCAAATATTTAACACATTAACTAAACTGTACAGAATCGGGAGTTTCCTTGTTTCATCTACTTCATTCCCTCTGTTTCGGTAGCTATTGTGTTTGCTGGGGCTTTAATATGTTGAAACAGTTCAAACTTGAGGGTCAAGAGTAATGATGCTTCAATAAACTTTTACTTCAGTCGAATCGGTAACGAAACATTAGTGGAAATATTGTGGATTTTTCCCTTTTTCCGAATAATCTACCTGGACTATCCCACGGTAATGTCCAAATAATTGTGGTTACTGCACATCCAGCTCAAGAAATTGTTTCGGATTCCTCCATGGAATCACATTATTATTGGCGTTCTGCGCTGTGAAGTGAGCAAACCGTGGAGTAAGAGTAAGTATACTTACTTTGAGGGGATACGATTTAAGTATTGATAGACCAGTAAGGGACATTGGTTACTGTTCCTGCTATGTCCGCGGACCTAACCGAATCACGCGCGCCCTGCCGTCGCTCAGCCCAGCCACACATGTGCGGTGGTCGGCCTTAGCTTCACGTCGCGGCCGCCGGAGGTTCATGTCGCTATCTCCGACTGAAGACGTCGCGTCATTCAATAGTTCTTGCCTGCAGCTCACTCTATGGCCGCAAGATATGACGGGAGCACAGAGCTGACGCCACGGCCACTCGCTCTTGCTCGCTAGCTGTGTTAATATCGAAGTGTATACATCTTATATGACAACCTCAGGCTTAGAACTTAGTTACGATTTAGATTGTACTGTGGATTTGTGAATTGTATTGTGAACTTAATTACGTAGCTACTTGCTATGAGAGCAATAGACGGTGCCTGCTTCAGTGTGGAGAATAAACATAAGTAATCTTCCTGATCGCTGGCGCCTTACTTTGAGACTAACCTTTTCTCGGCCATCAGATCTAGCGTCACACCCCGGTCACGTCCTGTTACCAATTCCAGCTTATGTTTGCCACTCCAGGCAGACATAAAAGTTCCTTTATTAACATCTTAATTTGTTACTTCACATAAGACAGGAAGTGATGACCAGCGTCCCTTAGTGTTCATCAGTAAACTCAATTAGCAGTTCTGTTACTAACGATGTAGCAGTATTAATAATTAATTTAATCAGGTTCGTGCCCGCCTGGTTAGCCGTGCAGTCTAACGCACTGCTTTCCGGGCGTGAAGGCGGGCCCTTCCCAGGCACGAATCCGCCCGGCGGATTAGTGTCGAGGTCTGGTGTGCCGGCCACTCTGTGAACGGTTTTAAGGCGGTTTTCCATCTGCCTCGGCGAATGCGGGCTGGTTCCCCTTATTCCGCCTCAGTTACACTTTGTCAGCGATTGCTCCACGTACACGTACACCATAATTACTCTACCGCGGAAACAATGGGGTTACACTCGTCTGGTGTCAGACGTCCTCGGGGGGGGGGGGGGGGGTGAAGGAGGTCCAATGGGGGCCGAACGGCACAATAACCCTGAGTTCGGTGTGTGGCGGCGGTGGGGTGAGTGGACTGCTGTAGCCTGTTGTGGGGTTGTGTACCACTGAGGCTACGGCCGGGACGAAGCCATTCCGTCGTTTCTAGGTCCCCAGTTTAATACAATACAACCCAGGTTCTGGTCCCAGTCCGGCACAAAGTGCTGGATAGGGACCTTAAGGCAAAGAGACAGAGTTGGTGTTGTCGAGGGTTGTGAGTTTCGAGAGTTCTACTCCACTCTGCTGATAAGTTCTGGTGTGTGGTGTGAACTAAACGCGTCGTTATATGCAGAGTCCTAACGTTGCTCGCTGCTTCTGGTTATTGCATTGGCCGCGGTCAAGGTACAGACTTGGGTAATTTGTAGGCGAGAGTGGTGCTTATCCACTGGACGGTCGCTCGCTGTTGTATGTAACTTCACGTTGCTCAACGGCGTCTTAAGCGGCGAGAGACGACTCGAAAATGTTTACTTCAAGTTATAAAAAGGGAATAACGACATGCCACGCCACCGTCAAGGCGTTGTCTGGAGCTGCCGTTGTGGATTACTGCAAGGACTGGTTACGGCCGTAGCACTGGTTTTTTAAGTCTGTCATTTGCAAACGAGTGTTACACGCATACCTCCCGCCGCAAAGTGACGGAAACGTCCGTTACTGAGTTAATAGTCATCTCTCAAGAGTATGTTACGCGTCGATTTACAGTACTGTCTTGTTGTTGTTACCCGATTAATCAAAAAGGTAACAACTAGTGGACTGCCGTCTTGGTATGGTCTCCAAAATCGGTAAACTTTGAGCGTGGAACATTGATACGTCTCTATGGTGTGTTGTCACATGGTCAGAATGTTCCCGACAGTGCAGGGCGTTGTGAGACCAGTTGACTTGTTTGTAACTGGTATTGGTTTTGTTCAGTTGATTTTAAAGGTTTTCATTGTGTTATTTTTTCGCCTTTTGTGGCGGTTGTTATTGCGGATCACATCTGTGTGAATTAGGGTGCTTCGCTCGTGTAGAACAGGGAAGTGGTGCGCAACGGGAGTTAGTTATTTTAATGAAGGGTGCCTGACCGTAAGTTCTGATCTGGGTAACGTCGCACTGTCTTGGTTGACTTGTTTTGCACAGCGCCCAAGAGGATCAGTTGTGCTTCAGTGTTTGCCCTTGCTTGCGTGGCCGCATCCAATTATGGTTAAGTTTATCGGCATCTGTAGCTGACTTCATGATTCTGTGGGCGTACTGGGCAGCCTATGTGGCAGTAACTTATTTGAGCAAAGTAGTTACGAGCTTGGCCAGCCTTAAGCCTTTTTTAAAAGTATAGTAAGTGAGATGTGATGTGTTGGCAGAAGAGCCAACACCGTGTTGCTAGAGGAGGCCGAAATGCACGCGTTTAAGCTCACGCAGACTGGCGTGAGGTCTGGAACAGTTAAAGGAGTCTAATAAACAAAGTACGAAGCTCTTGGAATACTTAACTTTAATCCATAATTGGAGAACATCGCTCTTGATGATACATGATTACAATCTCAATATAAACTGGTAATGGCGCCTTGCTAGGTCGTAGCAAATGACGTAGCTCAAGCCTATGCTAACTATCGTCTCAGCAAATGAGAGCGTATTTGTCATTGATCCATCTCTGGCAAAATCTGCTGTACAACTGGGACGAGTGCTAGGACGTCTCTCTAGACCTGCCGTGTGGCGGCGCTCGGTCTGCAGTCACTGACAGTGGCGACACGCGAGTCCGACGTATACTAACGGACCGCGGCCGATTTAAAGGCTACCACCTACCAAGTGTGGTGTCTGGCGGTGACACCACAAGATGCCATTTAAACCCGCTGCGTAGAAGAGGTGATTAGGATTGTGGAAAGGGCCAAATACAGTGTCGGTCAGTTTCACTTTAAAATTGTAATTTATTGTAATTTAATAACACCTTTAAACCAAAATGGCATATAGCCGAACCTTAACAACTACGAGTCACAAAATCTAATTCTTTCATGGCTGAAGGCCTCCAAACAAGAAATCTTAAAAAGCAACAAGATAAATTTCAACCGATTAAAGACATGCAGTTTTATATATATATATATATATATATATATATATATATATATATATATATATATATATATATATATATATATATATATATATATATATATATATATATATCACAGCTATGCTGAAAGCCTCAAGGAAAATGTGGATAGAACAAACACATACAAGGTGCAAAACAAACGGCTGAAGGCCACAATTAAATTTCAGAATTTTCAAATATATTACCATAATTTTTTAAGGCAGAAGGCCGCAATTTTTTTGCTTAAGGGGAAGTTTTGAGAATAAGGCTTTAAGTGGCTGGAGGCCTGCAGTTGATTTTCCATACATTCAAGATACCTTTAAGTTTTCAATGGCCGAACGCACACTACACGAAAAAATAACGCAACAAAAATAACTAAATTTAAGAATAAGGGTTTAAGTGGCCGAAAGCCCACAATTGATTTACATAAATTTATTTACATAAAACACAATCTGACCCGTGGTCTACAGCCGGCACGGTACCTCAGCGTGTTTGGTCAGAGGGTCAGCTGCCCTCTGTAATAAAAAAACTGAGTTACTGGATCAATAACGAACTTGAACGGATGTCTTACGACGTCCGCCCCGAGCAGCTGCAATGAACAAAAGCGAACAAATTGAAATTAAAAAAAAAGGATAGCGTCTTTGATTCATAATCAAAACGTCTTCGGTCCCGGGTTCGATCCCCGCCACTGCCTAAATTTTGATAAATAATCAGCATTGGCGGCCGAAGACTTCCGTCATAAGAAGTCAGCCTCATTCTGCCAACGGCCTCGTCAAAGAGGGCGGAGGAGCGGATAGAGGTTCAGGGCACTCTCTTGTCCTAGAGGTGGGAAATTGCCCCTAAAGGCGGAAGAATCAGCAATGATCAACGACATGAGGATGCAGAAGGCAATGGAAAGCACTGCATTAAAGACACGTAACGTGTATCCACAGGACATGTGGCCTGTAGTTGAAGAAGTATCATGATGATCTCTCCATTGGCAAAAAATCCCGGAATAGTCCCCCATTCGGATCTCCGGGAGGGGACTGCCAAGGGGGAGGTTACCATGAGAAAGAGATAGAATAATCAACGAAAGGATAACGTTCTGCGAGTCGGAGCGTGGAATGTCAGAAGCTTGAACGTGGTAGGGAAACTAGAAAATCTGAAAAGGCTCAATCTAGATATAGTAGGGGTCAGTGAAATGAAGTGGAAGGAAGACAAGGATTTCTGGTCACATGAGTATCGGGTAATATCAACAGAAGAAGAAAATGGTATAACAGGTGTAGGATTCGTTATGAATAGGAAGGTAGGGCAGAGGGTGTGTTACTGTGAACAGTTCAGTGACCGGGTTGTTCTAATCAGGATCAACAGCAGACCAACACCGACAACGATAGTTCAGGTATACATGTCGAAGTCGCAAGCTGAAGATGAACAGATAGAGAAAGTGTATGAGGATATTGAAAGGGTAATGCAGTATGTAAAGGGGGACGAAATAGTCATGGGCGACTGGAATGCAGTTGTAGGGTAAGGAGTAGACGAAAAAGTTACAGGAGAATATGGGCTTGGTACGAGGAATGAAAGATGAGAAAGACTAATTGAATTCTGTAACAAGTTTCAGCTAGTAATAGCGAATACCCTCTTCAAGAATCACAAGAGGAGGAGGTATACTTGGAAAAGGCCGGGAGATACGGGAAGATTTCAATTAGATTACATCATGGTCAGACAGAGATTCCGAAATCTGATACTGGATTGTAAGGCGTACCCAGGAGCAGATATAGACTCAGATCACAATATAGTAGTGATGAAGAGTAGGCTGAAGTTCAAGACATTAGTCAGGAAGAATCAATACGCAAAGAGGTGGGATACGGAAGTACTAAGGAATGACGAGATACGTTTGAAGTTCTCTAACGCTATAGATACAGCAATAAGGAATAGCGAAGTAGGCAGTACAGTTGAAGAGGAATGGACATCTCTAAAACGGGCCATCACAGAAGTTGGGAAGGAAAACATAGGTACAAAGAAGGTAGCTGCGAAGAAACCATGGGTAACAGAAGAAATACTTCAGTTGATTGATGAAAGGAGGAAGTACAAACATGTTCCGGGAAAATCAGGAATACAGAAATACAAGTCGCTGAGGAATGAAATAAATAGGAAGTGCAGGGAAGCTAAGACGAAATGGCTGCAGGAAAAATGTGAAGACATCGAAAAAGATATGATCGTCGGAAGGACAAACTCAGCATACAGGAAAGTCAAAACAACCTTTGGTGACATTAAAAACAACGGTGGTAACATTAAGAGTGCAACGGGAATTCCACTGTTAAATGCAGAGGAGAGAGCATATAGGTGGAAAAAATACATTAAAAGCCTCTATGAGGGTGAAGATTTGTCTGATGTGATAGAAGAAGAAACAGGAGTCGATTTAGAAGAGATAGGGGAACCAGTATTAGAATCAGAATTTAAAAGAGCTTTGGAGGACTTACGGTCAAATAAGTCTGAAGGGATAGATAACATTCCATCAGAATTTCTAAAATCATTGGGGGAAGTGGCAACTAAACGACTTTCCACGTTGGTGTGTAGAATATATGAGTCTGGCGACATACCATCTGACTTTCGGAAAAGCATCATCCACACAATTTCGAAGACGGCAAGAGCTGGCAAGTGCGAGAATTATCGCACAATCAGCTTAACAGCTCATGCATCGAAGCTGCTTACAAGAATAATATACAGAAGAAAAGAAAATTGAGAATGCGTTAGGTGACGATCAGTTTGGCTTTAGGAAAAGTAAAGGGACGAGAGAGGCAATTCTGACGTTACGGCTAATAATGGAAGAAAGGCTAAATTAAAATCAAGACACTTTCATAGGATTTGTCGACCTGGAAAAAGCATTCGACAATATAAAATCGTGCAAGCTGTTCGAGATTCTGAAAAAAGTAGGGGTAAGCTATAGGGAGAGACGGGTCATATACAATATGTACAACAACCAAGAGGGAATAATAAGAGTGGACGATCAAGAACGAAGTGCTCGTATTAAGAAGGGTGTAAGACAAGGCTGTAGCCTTTCGCCCCTACTCTTCAATCTGTACATCGAGGAAGCAATGATGGAAATAAAAGAAAGGTTCAGGAGTGGAATTAAAATACAGGGTGAGAGGATATCAATGATACGATTCGCTGATGACATTGCTATCCTGAGTGAAAGTGAAGAAGAATTAAATGATCTGCTAAACGGAATGAACAGTCTAATGAGTACACAGTACGGTTTGAGAGTAAATCGGAGAAAGACGAAGGTAATGAGAAGTAGTAGAAATGAGAACAGCGAGAAACTTAACATCAGGATTGATGGTCACGAAGTCAATGAAGTTAAGGAATTCTGCTACCTAGGCAGTAAAATAACCAATGACGGACGGAGCAAGGAGGACATCAAAAGCAGACTCGCTATAGGAAAAAAGGCATTTCTGGCCAAGAGAAGTCTACTAATATCAAATACCGGCCTTAATTTGAGGAAGAAATTTCTGAGGATGTACGTCTGGAGTACAGCATCGTATGGTAGTGAAACATGGACTGTGAGAAAACCGGAACAGCAGAGAATCGAAGCATTTGAGATGTGGTGCTATAGACGAATGTTGAAAATTAGGAGGACTGATAAGGTAAGGAATGAGGAGGTTCTATGCGGAATCGGAGAGGAAAGGAATATGTGGAAGACACTGATAAGGAGAAGGGACAGGATGATAGGACATCTGCTAAGACATGAGGGAATGAGTTCCATGGTACTAGAGGGAGCTGTGGAGGGCAAAACCTGTAGAGGAAGACAGAGATTGGAATACGTCAAGCAAATAATTGAGGACATAGGTTGCAAGTGCTACTCTGAGATGAAGAGGTTAGCACAGAAAAGGAATTCGTGGCGGGCCGCATCAAACCAGTCAGTAGACTGATGACAAAAAAAAAAAAAAAAAAAACAATAATTTTTTTTTCTTTGAGAGCATTGGCTATAACTGATTACCAATAGACCATTAAAATACATAAAAAGGACAGTACAGACAACGGCAATCTGACGCCTCCAGGGGGGGGGGGGGGGGGGGGCTGCCCACGAAACATTAACGTTCACTTAGGTGAGACAGGTGGTGAGCCCAACTACACTTCATCCGTCGGTAACCCAACCAAGAGACAGTCACAGACTGACCGAACAAACGACTTGCTTGCCACCAATCGATACATAAAAACTCAAAGACCAAACTGTTACGGCGGCGATTATCCACAATGGAATATGAATTAAGCTGTCAAAACTACACACCATGTTGGACAGCGACAACAGGTGAGGAAAGGACGCTGCCTGAAATTACCCTAGTGTCAGGGCAGGTAACTGGAACACTAACTGCCACAAGGCAGAAAATTTCGCTGGTGCACTTGCATTGTGGTGAACCAATATAGTTATGTCTACCACATGGCGGGTCGATTTCACCACTTCAAACACTCAATGTTGCTCACAGGAAAAGCTCCCCTACTGCGGACCACCGAAACGAACGACACAACATGCACGGACGTGGGTTGGGTACTTAATACACCACTCAACTTTGACATTCTGGGTCGGTGAGTCAAGAAGCTCGTAGCAATCGGACAGCCCCACACACACTCCGACACTGCGCTGTGACCGCCAGCGGACCCAGCCGACTGCACCACATGGAGATATCCTCCCTGGTCCGCACCAAGCCACCGACTCACTGCCAGTACGCCGACAACATTTAAAACAAATTGCCCGTGGAAATGACACCAACTACACACACAGCTTGACAAGCACTTGCACAAAGACTTGAACGACTCTCAGCAGTGGCTGTGCAATCACAAAGATAAATCGGCATTCGATGCACACACACACACACACCCGACTCATGAACGATTGGCGAGGCAAAACGCGTCGTCCGATTGGACGACCGACCAACGATCCACCAAGACCGTGACACGGCTCAAGTGATGCGTGGTGGCAATGGTCGGGCGAGCCATGTCGAAACAGACCTCACTGCTCCAACCCAACTGCACTAGTGCCGCATTGCAACCGTCTATGGCACAGCGGCCTCATCCGCAAACTCAGCGACGCGGGATTCCCCGACGGGCTGCTGCGTCTAATACACTCATACCTCACAGACAGGAGCTTCAACACTGACGTGCAGGGAAAACAATCAACACGACACGGTATACATGCGGGAGTACCCCAGGGAAGCATCCTAGGGCCCCTACTGTTTAACCTCTACATAAACGATCTCCCAACCACACACAACACAATGATGGCAATCTACGCGGATGACACCGCCATCCTCGCGCAAGATTGGAAACCATCAAACATTACGTCACGCCTACAGACTGCACTCAGAGTGGCCGAGCCTTGGTTGGAGAAATGGCGTGTTAGAGTAAACATCGACATGTGCGAAGCCGTTCTGTTCACTAAAAGACCGAAGCAACTGCGCAAACACCGCTACTGCAGACCAATAACTCTACATGCACGTCCAATACGTTTCCGCGAGAAAGTCAAATACCTCGGTGTCTGGCTGGACCGGAAATTACTCTGGGGGGACCACATACAACACATGACCAACCGAGTTAGCGCGAGGCTCAAACAGCTCTATCCTATGCTCAACAGGCGTAGCACAGTGAACAGAAGGGTATCGAGGTCCATGTACATGACACTTATCCGACCCCTGATGACGTACGCAGCTCCCGTCTGGGGATACGCTGCGCCTACACGCCTGCGCCGTCTGCAGCTCATACAAAACAAAGTACTCAAAATCATAAGCAATGCTCCACGATACACACGCATCGCGGACCTTCACCGGGAATACCGACTTGAGACTCTCACGGAGGTAATCCACAAACTCACCACAAGACTATACAGAAACTCCAGACATTCGCAGAACCCGTTTAGCCTGAATCTGGGGAACTACGACCACAACCATAGATGGAAACATAAAAGACCAAAAGACATACTTACAAGGACATAACATCTATGGCCAAGCATACGCAAACATAACGGCACAGGCGAACCCCTGTTAATCAGACGCATTTACTGGATATCCAGCTGAAATACACTGCCGAATAACTGGCACCACACAGGGAAGCCGTACCGTACACTGCATGCAAACAAACTCCACACATCCCCCACACAGTGAGATGATCTATGGCCGATCTCCCACTACTGTATAACGATCTTTATTGTTCCAGGAATGTAGCAGCTGCAGCAACTGGGACACACCGCCATCGCTTGTCACGGTAATGATGCATGATACCTATACTAACAAATCCAACCTTGCATGAGCTATCGCAGCTAGTAAGCCACTACTGCTCTTACTACCCATCCCACTGTCGCAGAGGTTTTTTTCCCACGGCACGAGCCATGGCACTTTTTCCCTCTGCTCTTCAAATCGCTACCCTCACTCGCGTTTCGTCCACTATCTATCACCTGATGGACCGTGTTAATGCGTAGCCTTACCCAGACGCACGGACAACATCACAGCCCAGCATCCTGTGATCCACCTACTAGGTAACTAACATGTTTACGGAGGTGACAGTAGAACTTTTGGTTTGGTCACCACGTTGGTGCGGGCGTGGAGGGGCCCCATCTTGTTGGCAGGTCCGGGCTGCGCTCCAGACGCGTTCTGACTGACAGCCCGAACTCGCGACCCGAACTGGCTTACGACAGACAACGACCGAGAAGTAACAGCAGTCGAGCAAAGATACTACAAGAGGGGATATATTGATAAGAACTGCTAACGCCACTCACGATCAGGCAAAGCAGTAATTTAAATTATCGTAGTGAGGTGGAAGTACGTTAAAAGCAAGGTGTAAAAAACATGATGGCGGGAACATGAGCCACGCACGGCTCAGTAAAAGTTTAAATGTTTTATTGCTAAGACCTTAGCTCTGGTTCTCTTGCCACTTAAATTTGTTTATTGATGAAATTAATCCCTGATATTTAAGTTGGCTTCTGCTCTTTAGGTCTGTGATACATAAATACATAGTAGTGTTCAGTTGTTGGGTTCCTGAAGCTGGCATCGCACACCAGGGGCCTTGAGGAAAATACTCGTACTATTTAAAGGAGGGCAGGTTGTATAATATTTATCTATTTATTAAACTTTAAGCCTTTATGTTTATGTTAAAGGAACTTTAAGTGTTGTTGTTTTTGGTGGCGCCAGATATTTAGTCTCTACTAAGTCACTTGCAAAACGAAAGCGCCGGCCGAAGTGGCCGTGCGGTTAAAGGCGCTGCAGTCTGGAACCGCAAGACCGCTACGGTCGCAGGTTCGAATCCTGCCTCGGGCATGGATGTTTGTGATGTCCTTAGGTTAGTTAGGTTTAACTAGTTCTAAGTTCTAGGGGACTAATGACCTCAGCAGTTGAGTCCCATAGTGCTCAGAGCCATTTGAACCATTTGCAAAACGAAAGCCGCGCGGAGTGGCCACGCTGTTTGAGGCGCCATGTCATGGATTGTGCGGCTCTTCCTGCTGGAGGCAGGGATGTGTGTGGCATGGGTGTGTGTGTTATTCTTAGCATAAGTTAGTGTAAGTAGTTTATAAGTCTAGGGACCGATGGCCTCAGCAGTTTGGTTCCTTAGGAATTCACACACATATGAACATTTCTTGAGCAGGACGAAAGTACGTTGCAAACATTTTGAAACCATCTGTGGCAGCATTAACGAAGGAGGAAAAGACCAACAGCTATTTGCAGGAGGGTGGAGCAACTGCGCTAACAGCCGACCGAATCTTGGAGCACTTTTACACAGTCTTCACGCCTGACGGACTTGTTAGCAGAGGTCAGTCTGGTCGCGGCTCTAGCTGACCGCCCAAGTCACCTGATGTGTCAGTGTGCAATTACATTGTGTTGGGAGCCCTCAAGTCCAACGTGTATCGGAGAAAACCTCATAGTCTTCAAGCGCTGCAGAAGAACATTTCGTAGGAGACTGCAGCAGTTCCAACAGTCCAGCGTCCATCCACCTTCAGCAGTTTGCTGAAGAGGGCCCAAAATTTCCAAGAGATGAACGCTGGTCACTTTCAACATCTGCTATAGTCAGGTTAGTTTCCTTTCGTCTGCTGTGTTTCTTTGTGTCCTGGAACTCTGTTCTCTGGACCACTTTTATTTGCTCCACGCTGCACAAGGGAGAGGTGGAACGTTTGGGGTTGTGGATACTGAACTGCTAGTTGTAATTGCATCTGGCTCCATACCATTTGTATGAATGTAGATAGTGGTAGGGGACTAAGCTAAATTGGAAGTCAAATTGTAATGGAGACAATACCCGAGCGCACCTTCCAAGGGTTGGTCCCTGTACATTATGGTAAATAGCATTCAAACTATGAACTGAGAGGTGATTGTATACGTAGAGAAAAACAAAGTGTGAGTTGAATTAAGCCGAACAAGTGGCCCATTATTAACGGACTAAGACCTGAGGATAGACCAGGAGGAGTACTGTATCAAGCACCTCAGGTTTCCAAGGAGTTGATCTATCACACTAAGGGAATAATATAAACTGCCCAAAGAAGGCTAGCTAATCCTCAGATCGGCCGCACTCAAGAGGTTGGATTGAGACAATTATGAGAGAGATTAGGTTAAATGTTTTAATTGCCGAAGGAGAGCCCACGTTCAAAGGTTTTGTAATCAGAGTAGGGTGGAACAGAGAGGTGACAGTTAAGGAGACGGTGTCAAAAACAGATACAGTGTAACTGAAAATTTGCAACCCGTTTGTTTGTTGCCAAATTAATAAGGAATCCGTCGGTGGATTATTGGATCCTGGAAGCCACATCACAGTCGTTGATCCCCGTTGGATAAAAAAGAACCAACAACTTCGTACATTTCCGCCAATTGTATCTGACGGAGGAAAGTCTAAAGCAGCCAACAAGTCACGTGTGCTGTGGGAGTCAACTATAGAATCGATAATTTCAGGTGGAGAATACGAATTAGGGTCCTGGATAACGTTACGACATGTCTGATACTTAAGACTAATTTTATTGACAAAGTCGGTGTTGTGCCTAATTGTTTTCCAAATAAATTAAATTTACCTTTTTTCAACTTTGGGACGCTGTGGCCAATGGAAGATACAGGGGAGGAAACGGCGGTTGCAACCATGGTTACAGTTGTCTGAAATGATAGATCATTTTCAGCATTTGTAAGATAAAGAGAAGATTAAGATGAAAAAAAATTGTATGCTAAGTTCCCTAATGATCTGAGAGATTAGGGATTACCCATTTGATCAAATGTAAAATGGAGGTAAGTGATCAGGTGCCCACTCGGTAACCGTCTTATACATTGTCACTTCCTCGTATGGAATAGCTAAAGCTGGCGGTAGAGAAAATTCATCAATCCTCTTCGCCTTACTCTTCCCCTACATTTACGGCTAGGAAACAGCAAGGAGGAATTCGGCCTGTAGCTGACTTTCGGGAACACAATATTAAAAAAAAAAAAAAAATATTGCCATCTGTATCTCTACCTGATATCTACCCTTGTTTGGCATGGTTTACGGGTGCTGAAAATTTCAGCTAGGCTTAAACCAGGCGTACTTTTTTTTCGCCTGCTGCTTTTGTTTAATGACCCACCCTCTGGTTCCTTATGGTGGGTCTGTGAATGCCTCTTGGCCGCTGTGACTGGGTTCGGGGTCCGAGACGGTAGTGTAATACCACCCCGGCACCCGACTCCACTTCCACCGTTGCCCGTGTCCTGCCACGTGGAGGCTGGCATTTTTTTCTGCAGCTCATTGAAAACTTTTCAAATAATAATTATAGATAAACAAATACGAATTCATTACCATGAAACAAATAGTAACAATTATCACAAAACAAATACAAATCCAAAACCATAAAACAATGAACAAGAAATTCTGTTAAGTACGGGAAGCAAAGATGCATAGAGAGAAGAGGAAAGAAAGGAGAAGAGAAAGAGTGTCCCATCACCGATTTGGAGCGGCGGTGAGGGTCTTGGAAGGACTTCAAGTCCGTGACGGCCGCTCCTGATTTCTATTCGTACCCTTGAATTTGCTATTTCTGTAGTAAAACTTTATTTGACTAATACTGTAACTTACATGCTAATCTATTTACAAGACTTGAACCACTCCTATTGGCCAACAATCCGGTTGTTAGCTCCTCCTACCTGCGCAAACGACTCAGCCAGTCCTGTGGTTTTGCCCGATCTACTCCTGTTCCTGTCGGGTAGGGCTCTGTACAGAGGAATCACGATTAAGATCCTTCTGGTCAGGCTGCACGTCGCTGCTCACCAGGAGGCACAGGTCCCTCTAAGAGCTACCCAACATTAATCTCCTTCTCGACTGCTGACCTGGTGGGTCTGGACCAGTTGATTTTCTGGAAGACAGGTAGATGTATTTACATTGTATAGTCGCTAGTAGTGTTTACGCTACTGAGATGTCTTCAGATGCAGTCTCATCACCGTCCACCCTGTGAACTTCCTGTCGTCTTTGCATAAAGGCTTACCTTCTGTGCTGTCTTGTCACCAAGTATTCTGTGTGTACGGCTTGTGTATATGGCTTGCTCACGGAAGTAATTTCTCTCATGTACTCTTTAATACATACACCAACGGCTCACCAAGGTCTAACACGTGCAAAAACTTCATGTATGCGGACGATCTTGATTTAGCAACTGAAGAAGACTGAAGAACTCGTGCAAGATCTTACAACATCAATGAGAACTTTCACTGAATATTATGGTAAGAACCATCCGAAACTTAATCCTCATAAAACGGAGGGCTTTGTTTCCACCTCCGAAATACATGAACAAATGGGAAACTAAACGTTAATGAGAGAACACTGAGGTGGATCACTTCTATACACATAAATATCACGCTGACCTTTTAGATCTTTGCCACGCCACAAATACAGAATACTAAGATAAATGTATCAGCCCGAAATAACATCACTTGGAATCTCACTGGCAATGACTGGGGAGTCCAACCTCAAGTCATCAGCATTTTTGACATGACAATCTGTTTTCCTCAGAGAGTATGGTTGCCATTTATGGCATGGCTCTGTCCATGCAAAGCAAGAAGACGTCGTACCGAATGAAATCGCACGACTGATCAACGGGAGTCTGGAACCGACAGCTGGAATAGATTATGGCTTGGCAGGTATTGCACCTCCTAACACACGAGTACTTCGTAAAATAGCTGCGGAACTTGAAGTGTAAAAGGTTGAACCAAATCATTTACCTACTCCATGGACATCAGCCACCAAGATCTAGGTTAAAATCCAGAAGACTTTTGACTCATTCCAGCCTCAGCACTAACTGTGTCTCCATGCGCTGCCAGAGAAAAACTGTGGACACTTAGATGTGACCAAACTGTAAACGTCAACAAAACCTGCTCTCTACTGACTGGACATACTTAGGTTGGCACACCTGGAGATCACTGAACAGGCTAAGACCAGGTGTTGGTAAATCCAGAGACAACGTTGTCAGATGGCGATATTGCGAAAGACCGACACATTGTGACTGCAGAAAAGAACAGACGGTAGATCACCCTTACCACTGTCCACGATGCTGCCCTTAGTAAAGCAGTGACGAATAGCTGTTAAGTGTTGAAGGCAGTACAGTTGCCTTTTTTTAACTCTGGAGGAAGATAATTTAGTCATCTCCTCTTTTGTGCAATTACATAAACCATGTAAATTGTTGCTTTAGCATTACCCCACTTTTGTGCGGTGTCTCACTCGAATAAATAAAATGAACTGTTCGCAAATAGTTTGTATAGCTGGCATATTATCAAATGAGAAAATATATTGTGTAATTATGAATTAAAATGTCAGTCGTGTAGCACAATCGGACTTTGTTGTTTCCTGACTGCTTTGTTAACTGGATTAAACTGTAGCAAACTATTTTTGGTCGCGGCTTTGCGCCCACCTTGGGGCTGTTGTGGACGCCAGACCGTGGTTTAGGCGTCTGGGGGAAGATTGCCTTTTCAATCCAGAAGGTGATGGCATGGGGCTTCTGTAATCCTTCCAAATGGATTGTGGTCGGACTCTACTAGTCTTGGCTAACAGCAGGTGACGTTTACTGACGGAATCTGTTTTTCAGGAACTCTTGGAATGAACACCTTGGATGTAACACCTTCTAGAGGTGTTCTGATAGTGGAAGCAGGCATTTGCCACTAAAAATGCTTGCACTTTGCTCCAGGGACTTATTGGCTGAAAGCCATGGATATTAAAACAATTATGTCGACGGTTTTGAATCTAGCGAAACTGCGAGTCACCCAAGTGCATGCGAGGGGTGTATAAAACTAATTTTTGTGCCATCTGGACATTTAAAAGTGTAATTCTGGAGAAAGTTGACCTTTCCTAGTCGTGTGGGGATGAAGTTGTGAGCCTTGTGGCGCAGAGGTAATATATTAAGTGTTGCATGTACGAAGCCGGGAGAAAATGATCCCCCTTGATGGTTAAAATTATTCGACCAGGGACAATACACTAAACGAATTTGAAAGTACGCTAACTTATCAAAAGTATTCGAACACCCCTATGTAAGATGTCACGATGGCTTCGACCTCCTGCTATCCTTCTAAATGGGTTGTAATCGGAGCCTACAGTGTAAAAGGAGGCGAAGAGTATTGTGTTGCCAGTAGACAATCAATAGCAGTGTAATAGGTCGGTTTGGAGAGCTCAGTGACGTCGATCGTAGGCTTGTCATTGGATTTCACCCGAGGAACAGATCCAATAGGGATATTATAAATCTACTGAAGCTGCCCAAGTCAGCTGTAGGTGATACGAGTTTGAAGTGGAAAGGCGAAGAACATTCGCGGCTAGACCAAGACCACGCCAACCTCTTGTACTGAAGGACAGGGACCGTGGAGCATTCTGATGGGTAGTTGTAAAAACTGGTATGAAATTAACGGGAGGAATCACTCGTGAGTTCCAAAGTGCTACCAGCAGTCCAACTTGCACAATGAGTCTGCGTAACAAGTTAAAATTAGTGGAGTACTATGGTGGAGTAGCTCCTCACAAGCCACACATTTCTGTAGTTGATGCTAAGCGACGTTTGAGGTGACGTACAGAGACTCCACAGTACAGTGGATGGCTTGAAACGAGTGATCCGGTGTGTTAATCAGATGTAAGAATTTGTGTTTGTCGGAAGCCTGGAGAACTTTATCTGTCGTCATATGTAGTGCCAACAGTGACAATCGCAGAAGGTGATGTTACGATACGGAGGCTTTGTTTGTCCGTTGTTATGGTGTGGTCCTCTTTTTGCGCTTAAGAAAGCACTGCGTTCGGTAGGATACAAGACAGTTAACTGTGTTGTGTACTGTCTACAGTCGAGGAATACTTTCGAGACGGTGACTACTTCAGCATAACAATGCCCCCTGACATAAGCAGCATCTGTGACGCAGTGGTCTGAGGACAGCAACATTCGAGAAATGGCGTGTCTAAGGCCTCGATTTCAATCCAGGAACAGCATGGAATGAGTTATAACGCGGACTCCGCCTCAGACCACAACGTCCAACATCGCTACCTACTCTTATTTCGGGTCTTGAGCAGGAAAGTCTTGAGCGGGAATGGGCCGCCTTTCCTCTACAGCTACCCCAATGAAAGCGTCCCCAGTAGAGTTCAAGCGCCGGCCGCTGTGGCCGAGCGGTTCTAGGCTCTTCAGTCCGGAACCGCGCTGCTGCAACGGTCGCAGGTTCGAATCCTGCCTCGGGCATGGATGTGTGTGATGTCCTTTGGTTAGTTAGGTTTAAGTAGTTCTAAGTTTAGGGGACTGATGACCTCAGATGTTAAGTCCCATTGTACTTGGAGACATTTAGAGTTGAAGCAGACATAAAGGGGAGATCTGGACACACTAATTTGTCCTGTTGTACGATTACGTGCTTGGGCGTTCTTGGCGAGTATCGCTATTTGTTTACCGAGCATGAGTTCTGCAGTCAGAGGCCTAGTATCAGTAACTGCGAGATTGTCTAGATACAGGTAGTGTTTGATACAACCAGACGGACTTAGTAAGGTCTAACAGAAGGGAAGAAATACCGTTTGTTCCCGTAAAATCTCAGATTTTTGTATGTGGATGTGCTTTTACTCTGATTTTAAACTGTTATCCTGTTTCGTTTACGGAGGAATTACTCAGCGGGTTTTGCTAGAAAACGATTGTAGACGGTCTAGAAACAACGGTGCACCCTAGCCGACTGGAAAACAGTAGTCTGGACAGATGAGTCGTGATTTCAGTTGATAAGAGCTGATGGTATGGTTCGACTCAGCTCGCGCCCCACGAAGCCATGGACCTATGTTGTCAACAAGGGAACTTTAATTTTAATTCTGTTATTTGTGGTAAGATCTTATGAGACCAAAGTGCTAAGGTCATCGGTCCCCCATGGTTACCCACTACTTAACCTAACTTTAACTTACGCCAAGGACAATACTCACACCATGCTCGAGGGAGGACTCGAACCTCCGAAAGGGGGAGCCGCCCGAACGTGACAAGACGCCTCAGACCGCGTGGCTACCCTGCGCGGCAACAACAAGGGATTGTGCAAGCTATTAGTGGGTCCATAGTGATGTGGACTGTGTTTACGTGGAATGGGCCGGGTCCTGTCGATGTTCAGCTACTTGGAGACAATTGTAGCCATTTATTAACGTCATGTTCCCAAACAAAGATGGGATTTTTATGGATGACAATGCACTGGGTCACAATTGTTCGCGATTTGTGAAGAGCTGAGCTATTACAAGCAACTGGTTTGGCCACGCAGGTCTCCCGATATGCATCCCTTCGAACATTTATTGTATAAGGCATAATCGAGAGATTAGTTCGTGTGCAAAATCCTCCACCGGCAGAGTTTTGCTATTATGGGTGGCCATAGGATCAGCGATGCTGCCTTTCTCCAGGGGACTCTCAACGACTAGTTGAGTCCACGCCGTGTCGAGATGCTCTACTGCACCGGCCACAAGGAGATCCGACACCATACTAGCAGGTATCACATGACTTTTGTCACTTGACTGTAAAGGTCTTCGCATTTTGAGCAGAGATCACTTTAAGGGGCTCCGGAACGCCCTATACTTGCAATTTTAAAATTACGCTTATAAATTACATCTTTCCTCACAAAGTATTTGAGGTAGGAAGTTGAACTTTTTACAGATTATTTATTGGAATATGGGCTACAACTTAACACAGGGATTTTACAAAATTTTAGTTCAGTTATTAAAGACGATTTTTTTTTCATTGTAATGAAAATTCACAACATTTTTATGCAATTTTTTATTTACATATTCAAAAATATATAGTTTTTTGGAAAAAAGGCAGTGTTAAATTGTGCAGAAGGTACTGTGTAACATTTACTGAAAGTTTGAAACAAATATGTTTGGAAGATCCTTAGAAAACATGTAATTAGTATGAGAAAATAAAAGTTTTGGGAATCGAGCGACAAAGATTGGATTAACTTTTTAGTGCATTCCAGGTCCATAGGATGGATTATCTTCATCCTCTGCAAACTCCTCCTCCAGCTTCCTCTTGTTCCTCCTCCTGTTTACTCTTGCTTGTATTTCTAGACTCTTTACAGCCCTGTCTACAGCCCGAAGGCGTTCCTTGTCTAAAGCAAGCATCGCTCGTACCATGTTAGAACCTATCTTCATTCCCATATTTCTAAATACCTTGCACCTTACAATGTTGCCATCATTGAAAGTCGCAACAGCATCATACACACTAAAGTGAAGTGTTTCTATTCCAACAAATACAGTCTTGGGGATTCTCGACCATATAACACTATTTACACTTTCATTGGGGTTTTGAGTTTTTCCGTGAATACACTTTTTCAACAGTGCAGGTGCTGTTAAGTCTCTGAAAATTGGTTTTATACTTTATCTCACATCACTAAAATGTACCTGATGAACACGGACGTTAATAATAACACCATTTGACAGCAGTTTAACAGCGCCACAGTGGGTCACGCCCATGTAGAACACATTTCACAAAAAATTTAAAAATAGTTGTAATCTTCGGAATCGAATAAATTATATATCTATTAAAAGGTAATAGTCTGCAGATTCAGAAAACGCAAAAAAGTAAAAATTGAACTTTTCATGATTTTGAGCCTTTCCGGAGCCCCTTAAAGACAGGCTTTTGTAGCCAGGAGAGTGGGGAATAATACGGTTTATCTTGAAGAAAACCTCACCTTCCAGAAAGACATGTGTTGCACTACTTATTGACGCCCGTTTGAAACCTCCCCTTTGGAAAAAACTTTATAAATGACACTGCTGGAAAACCTCTTACGTTATTTGATTTTCAAACAGCTGAGCAAAACTGAACGCACTGAGACATTTCTCTCTTTACTTTTTCTAATCATCACGAAAGTGACACGCAATATTTTT
Source organism: Schistocerca nitens (assembly GCF_023898315.1). NCBI lineage: Eukaryota > Metazoa > Arthropoda > Insecta > Orthoptera > Acrididae > Schistocerca > Schistocerca nitens. Next base: position 1,156,488,284 of record NC_064614.1, on the reverse strand, counting down.
AGCGCAACACAATCTGGTTTTCAATAATCCCTACAAAAGAATGGCCCTGACTAACAATAACCTATACCTTTCATGAATCACTTACGTCTCAAAAAACTTCGTTACTCGAACTACTGCAATACAGCGAGCGCCGATACTGCAAGCTTAACAAAAGATTCTAACTACCGGCACTAATTACTGATAGGCATAGTAAGCAAGTGAAAGATTTTGATAGAGAACAAACAATGTATATACCTTAATAGTGTTCAAAAATCATTACATATATCAGTTCATGACATCCAGTCTTACAAAATTCGTTTTTCTGACTGACACACGTCCAGATCGTGCGCTCTCGAAACTCTCTCTTCCCACATCCACCACTGCTGGCGGCTCACCTCCAACTGCGCAACGCTACGCGCTGTTCACATCCAAGTACCCAACACTACAATAGCGAATATTTCAAAAATGCCAACCAGCCACAGACTGCACACCGCACAGTCAGTGATTTCATACAGAGCGCTAAGTGACGTTACCAACATAAAACATAAACAGCCTACTTACACCTTGTATGTAGAGAGTATGCAACATGACAGACAGGCTGAAAATACACTCCTGGAAATTGAAATAAGAACACCGTGAATTCATTGTCCCAGGAAGGGGAAACTTTATTGACACATTCCTGGGGTCAGATACATCACATGATCACACTGACAGAACCACAGGCACATAGACACAGCCAACAGAGCATGCACAATGTCGGCACTAGTACAGTGTATATCCACCTTTCGCAGCAATGCAGGCTGCTATTCTCCCATGGAGACGATCGTAGAGATGCTGGATGTAGTCCTGTGGAACGGCTTGCCATGCCACTTCCACCTGGCGCCTCAGTTGGACCAGCGTTCGTGCTGGACGTGCAGACCGCGTGAGACGACGCTTCATCCAGTCCCAAACATGCTCAATGGGGGACAGATCCGGAGATCTTGCTGGCCAGGGTAGTTGACTTACACCTTCTAGAGCACGTTGGGTGGCACGGGATACATGCGGACGTGCATTGTCCTGTTGGAACAGCAAGTTCCCTTGCCGGTCTAGGAATGGTAGAACGATGGGGCCGATGACGGTTTGGATGTACCGTGCACTATTCAGTGTCCCCTCGACGATCACCAGTGGTGTACGGCCAGTGTAGGAGATCGCTCCCCACACCATGATGCCGGGTGTTGGCCCTGTGTGCCTCGGTCGTATGCAGTCCTGATTGTGGCGCTCACCTGCACGGCGCCAAACACGCATACGACCATCATTGGCACCAAGGCAGAAGCGACTCTCATCGCTGAAGACGACACGTCTCCATTCGTCCCTCCATTCACGCCTGTCGCGACACCACTGGAGGCGGGCTGCACGATGTTGGGGCGTGAGCGGAAGGCGGCCTAACGGTGTGCGGGACCGTAGCCTAGCTTCATGGAGACGGTTGCGAATGGTCCTCGCCGATAGCCCAGGAGCAACAGTGTCCCTAATTTGCTGGGAAGTGGCGGTGCGGTCCCCTACGGCACTGCGTAGGATCCTACGGTCTTGGCGTGCATCCGTGCGTCGCTGCGGTCCGGTCCCAGGTCGACGGGCACGTGCACCTTCCGCCGACCACTGGCGAAAACATCGATGTACTGTGGAGACCTCACGCCCCACGTGTTGAGCAATTCGGCGGTACGTCCACCCGGCCTCCCGCATGCCCACTATACACCCTCGCTCAAAGTCCGCCAACTGCACATACGGTTCACGTCCACGCTGTCGCGGCATGCTACCAGTGTTAAAGACTGCGATGGAGCTCCGTATGCCACGGCAAACTGGCTGACACTGACGGCGGCGGTGCACAAATGCTGCGCAGCTAGCGCCATTCGACGGCCAATACCGCGGTTCCTGGTGTGTCCGCTGTGCCGTGCGTGTGATCATTGCTTGTACAGCCCTCTCGCAGTGTCCGGAGCAAGTATGGTGGGTCTGACACACCGGTGTCAATGTGTTCTTTTTTCCATTTCCAGGAGTGTATGTGTCACTCCCTTGTCAAATATCGCACATGTGCAGGTCCAACCAGGTCAAGTTGTTTTTCAGACCGAGTGGCTTGGTGAACGACAGAGATTGCTCGTCTCTGCTTCGGCGATATACACTGACTGTCATTTCGTGCAGTAACCAGTATCCAACACATCGCACTTGTATAAAGTTTGAGAGCGAAGGGGCTGAGCAGTGAGTGCAGTGGAGAGCCAAGGGGAGCGGGCAGCAAGTGTGACGGCTGCGCCGGGCCTCGACACCGGCAGAAGCGCGTCACGTAGGCGGCGCCACTCGCCGGCGCCAGCTGGCGCGCTGCAAATGGACGTCGGCTCCAGCCGGCAGACGGAAATGGGCCGCGCCGTAATGCGTGCCCCTCCAGGTGGCCGACGCGCCGACCCGCGCTACACTCCCGCTACACTCCTCCCTCCCACCCGCCCCCTTCCCAGCTCGGGCAACTTGGCGACATGTCTCGCAGCAGCACCACTCGCGGCCGAAATGGCGCGCCGAAAGCGTGGCGCACTCTCGTCCGAGGCGTGTGACTGGCTGCCGAGAGCAGCTTCTGCACTCCCGGTTGCGCGGTAATTGATCGCACTACAGGAAGGCTGCCGCCTAGCGGGAGATTGCTGGGGGAGACCACCACGTACATTGTAACTCTCCAACCCGTCCACCTTCTGGCAGGTAACTGCAATGGTGCCCGCGGGTTTGAAACATCATGTCGCCTGCGACGTCAGTTTTATACGTGGCGCATCATTTAACGCTTTAAACCGTATATTGGTCACTGTTGTTGTTGTGGTCTTCAGTCCAGAGACTGGTTTGATGCAGCTCTCCATCTCTATCCTGTGCAAACTTCTTCATCTCCCAGTACCTACCAACCTACATCCTTCTGAATCTGTTTAGTGTATTCATCTCTTGGCCTCCCTATACGATTTTTACCCTCCGCGCTGCTCTCCAATACTAAACTGGTGAACCCTTGATGCCTCAGAATATATCCTACCAACCGATCCCTTCTTCTAGTCAAGCTGTACCACAAATTTCTCTTCTCCCCAGTTCTATTCAATACCTCATTAGTTATGTGATCTACCCATCTAATCTTCAGCATTCTTCTGTATCCCGTCTCCGGCCATCCTGAGTTAGGTTTTCCGTGATTTCCCTAAATCGCTTCAGGCAAATGCCGGGATGGTTCCTTTGAAAGGGCACGGCCGATTTCCTTCCCCATCCTTCCCTCACCCGAGCTTGCGCTCCGTCTCTAATGACCTCGTTGTCGACGGGACGTTAAACACTAATATCCTCCTCCTCCTCCTCTTCTGTAGCACCACATTTCGAAAGCTTCTATTCTCTTTTTGTCCAAACTATTTATCGTCCACGTTTCACTTCCGTACGTGGCTACACTCCATACAAATACTTTCAGAAAAGACTTCCTCATACTTAAATCTATACACGATGTTAACAAATTTCAATTTTTCAGAAACGCATTCCTTTGCCATTGCCAGTCTACATTTTATATCCTCTCTACTTCGACCATCATCAGTTATTTTGCTCCCCAAATAGCAAAACTCATTTACTACTTCAAGCGTCTCATTTCCTAATCTAATACCCTCAGCATCACCCTATTTAATTCGACTACATTCCTTTATCCTCGTTTTGATTTTGTTGATGTTCATCTTATATTCTTCTTTCAAGACACTATTGGACACTACAATACAGTTTTGGGTCATGTATCCGATACTAGTATACTGTCTTCTATTTACTTGGTGCTACAATTCAGTTTTGCACACGCAAGTGTTCGCAAATAATACCTATAGGTGAAGAGAGACGCACCAGAAGACTGTCTCTGATATTGATTTAAATTTATAATTTTGGCTAACACTATCGGTAGCAGAAATCTGTCGTTAACGTAAAATTTGGATGAAACAATCTTAATCGCTCTATCATTTTTTGAAGTATTTTTAACAAACAAATTATACTAATGTAAATACTGGTGTATTAATCGCTACACAGCAACTTTTGATATCTTAGTCTATTACAAATATGTAACTGATCACTTATTAGCAGTTGCTATGGAAACAGTGTATCCCTGATGCTAACTATTGCTTCCAGGCGGCTTACTGGCTTACAGTCTGACCTATCACGCTGGCTTATTATCTAATGTTTATAAAACTGGTTTTAGCGTATATCATACCCAATGGGTGTTGAAATACCTGTTTTCTAACCATTTGTTGTTATTGAGGGTTGAATAACACTTAGGCGGTTTTTTGTTCTACTGATTTCTATTTGTATGAACTAATTTTCGGCTTATTAGGACATCTTCAGATAGCTGTTGGCTAGTGTTTACAAGGAGCTTGTGTTCTTACGAACCAAACATTCTGGACTAAAATAAAACGCACTTACATACGATCTTTTGTTGTGGTATTATCTTTGGAATTGTCAAACAGGTCTTTTGACTTTTTGTTCTGTAAAACTGTTCTTTAAGTAATAAATCACATTTTATGGTTTGTCAGTACCATATATGACAACAACTAGAATTATTTACAATACACATTATTACAAAATTACAATTTTTTGGTATTTGCCGTGAACAGTTGCACTGGACACTAATTGTTTGTTGTACAACTGCGATGTTTTCTTTGGGGGTTACATTTTGTTATTAGAAAAATTGTGCATTAATATATACCAAATATTACATTGTTACAGTTTAGTTACAGTTAAGAATGTAAACACATAAGGGATATTACATTATGTTGGGATGTGAATTTGTTTATTATTGGGACACTTCGTTGTTAGCAGCAGGTTTACTTCATTGGTTAAAGTTTAAGAGTGGCGATGTGCTCAGCTGCAACTGGTCATTTAGAACCAGCTGCGGATTTAGGCCTAAGTGTTTGTTAGTTTCAAGTGCTTCTAATAGGCTGAGTTTTCAGCCTTTGTTGGCTATATGTAGAACTTTTGTCCTTGCTGTTGAATAGGAGATTAGCTGTAGTGCCTCTTCCATAAAATGATGTTTTATAGTTTTGGGATTTCTGTGTTTTGGCTAGTTTGTCTGACAGCTTACCTAGATATGGAATAGTACACCAGTTTGTTTTTGGTGTGGTTGTTATTGCAGAGGGGGCATAAAAGTAGGGCAAGATTTTCCTTCTTTGTTTCTTGTGCAGGACTTTGTCAACTAATTCAGGGTTATAGCCAGTAGTTATCTGAAGATGGCCTAATAAGCCGAAAAATAGTTCATACAAATAAAAATTAGTTGAACAAAAAACCACCTAAGTGTTGTTCAACCCTCAATATGGAATTGTTCTATCAAGAAGCGACGGAAGAATCCGTAAATAACATTTATAGTTAAATTTAAGTACATTTTTTTAAATAGCAGTTCAAATCTTAACATACGACATGTAAATCGCTTCCCATTGGCTGACGATGACGTCTTGCGGCTCATGTTCGCCTCTTCCACTGTCTATTTAACGCGTGGCTGCTCAGCCATTAGCAGCAGTTCTTCGACTGGGATGAGCGCAGCTATTCCAAGTCTCATCATCGACAGCCGGATGGGTAACGGTACATGAATTTAACTTATATTCATTCTAAGGTTTCCGACTGCCTTAAGTGAATCAGCACTTCTAATATTTATCTTTACAGATAATTACTTGAACATGGCCTATAGGCCGACACCGGCCGACATCATTTTTTTACTAATGTTAAATTTATAATGTTCGCGTATTGATAAAGGATTGAAAAGTTTTTGACATGTAGTAATTACAATCATGTTTGCAAGCATCCACAAATCGATTGAAACTATCTGTTTCCAGAGACCTTTTCAAGTCTTAAACATCTAAGATTTGGAAAGGTCTCCGGAACCATATAGCTTCATTTCTATGTATGAGTTTCAGGCAGAATCCCTCATTTCGTTCGATGCCGAGGTGCCTTTCCTGTACAGTTGATGAGCCTGTGCAAAGGTGTTTGAGTTTAGGGGGAATGCCAAGTGGGTATAGACGTGAATGGGAATATGGTCTGAGGATGAAGGCCGTGCAGCTGTGCAAAGCCACTGTGTTAGGGTGGTGGAGTGGTTAGTGCATCTGCCTAGCGAGCAGGAGAGCCAGATCGAACCCCAGCGTTGGTACATATTTTCATTCGTCACTTCTGTCTGCTTACGTACATCATCTACACATTTCAAGATAATGTACTGAGACGCAATTTCATTGTGCTAGAACTTCACTCATTTCGATGATGACCACGTCTTGCATTAAAAGTCGAACAATCAACAGAACTTTTAAGTAACTTTAAGTGTCTTTAAGTAACTTTAATTTGACAGAAAACTTAGCTTCAAAATTTACGTATTTTTTAAAAGTTATTTCCTTTAGACAATTTATGTCTCAAAGAAAAGCTGTGAACTTTAGAGCATGTCTGAACTGCTGTCTTGGGATAGAATTCAGGTATTAATTAAATAAAATATGTCTCAAATAGAGACCCTGAAACACCCTTATTACACACAGATGCTTGGAGTGATGGTAAAGCCGTATTTCATTTTTGCAACATTGAAATAATATTTAAAACTTGAGGAGTCACGTTCATGAAAAGACACAACAATAAATTGTAGCTTTGTCTTTACGAGTATTAACAAGAATCACCTTGAACAAGTACTGGACTTGCTGAAAACCGTGACAGTAAAGTGTACTTCTATATATTGTGACCCATATACGGAAGTGGATATATTACATTCACTACCAACACTTGTTTAATAGTAGCCAAAATTTCAACAGTTATCAGTAACCCCCGTAAAAAATTCCAAATGTGAAACTTGTCTTAACATGCAAAATGTTTCTTATAACTCAGACTTTTAACTGACACACAATAGGCATAGAGACGCCACAACTACAGCTCTGTCCAATCTCCTAACAAAGAAAGAGTTGCTAGTTAAATTAAATTTGTTGTTGTTGTTGTTGTGGTTTTCAGTCCAGAGACTGGTTTGATACAGCTCTCCATGCATACAGTAAAGCCCTCGGGATAAATTACGGCTGTAGTTTCCCCTTGCTTTCAGCCGTTCGCAGTTCTAGCACAGCAATGCTGTTTTGGTTAGTGTTACAAGGCCAGATCAGTCAGTCATCCGGACTGTTGCCCCTGTAGCTACTGAAAAGGCTGCTGCTCCTCTTCAGAAACCACACGTTTGTCTGGCCTCTCAACAGATACCTCTCTGTTGTGGTGGCAGCTACGGTACGGCTATCTGTATTGCTGAGGCACGCAAGCCTCCCCACCAACGGCAAGGTCCATGGTTCATGGGGGGGGGGGGGGGGGAGATTATATATTTGCAATAACAGATTCACGTTATGAAATTAAAGTCAGTCACGGGTTGATCGATTTGTTAATTCAAAAGTCAACAAAATTAATTATATTAATTAAGTTTACGCCAGCAAAAAACGAAATGAAATAATCGTGTGGCATTGTTGGCTGGGAAGCCCCTTCCGGGGAAGTTCGTCCGCCGATTTGCAAGTCTTATTTCAGGTGACGCCACATTGGGCGACTCGCGCGTCGGTGGTGATGAGATGATGATGAGGGCAACACAACACCCAGCCCATGAGCGGAGAAAATCTCCAACCTGACCAGCAATCGGACCCACGTCCACTGTATGGTAGGCAGACATGGTACCACATTTTTATTTTTCCTCTTTTTTTAACTATCGTTTTTACTGATTTTTTTAAAAGAAAACACAAATAAAAATTACGGTTGTGTGAAAATAAGACGATGTCATTTATAAAATAAAATATTTATGGAAAACGTAAATAAGTGGACTTTTTCAACATCACTTTTTTGGGTAAATGGTGTATCAATAACAAACATGAACTGCTTCAATCAGTAAAAATTAGTGCCAGGTATGTGTTCACGTATGGTGGTGGATCCTCTCTACTGTCCTAGTCCTTACTCGTTGAGAATAATTATATGCAATAATTACATTCTGCTACACGGTACACCCCAACGGGTTGGGGGATAAAGAAAGGCATTTTCTAAAAAAAATAGTATAATATGTTAGATATCTCGAATTTTGCATAATCAGTGAGTGACGTTCTTTTAGTAGGCCCCAAAAGTCTAGCACTTTGTCACTGCCCTCTACAAACGTAAAGTAAAGTCAGATCCCAAAGCCAAGTCACCGCATTGGTCCTTGTTCATCGAAAATACGTCCTATCTGGGAAAGGTAATATACGTGGTTCTATTGCTTGTGGCACCGCCTGAAGGAGGAAGGCAAACATTGTTTTGACCAAACATCACAATGCCACCGAACGCCCACATACCAGGCGATGTTCGTCTGTGTCTTTTACATTCCACTGTGAACACAGTGAAGTATCCATCATGAAAATTATACGCAACCTGGAACGAGTCACATATTTTCCATTTGCTACCTCATAACACACTGTGTGCGTCCCTGTATCATTATGTATGTGGTGCACTGCATGCCATACTCCAGACCATGTCACTGTTGGTAGCCGTCTCTCTAAGGCATTACTCGGAAATCCTCGAGTCAAGATGTGACTTATATCACGTGCCGTTGCCGTCCTTGAACTTGGTAGTTCCATATGTACATATTTGTGTTCCAGAAAAGAGATTCGTATGTGGGCAAGTGATTTTAAGATGTGAGCCACTGTTACTGGTGCCAGACGAGAAGATGGTTTCAGTTCCTTTGTCAAGGTGTCGTATACACATCTTGATCATCGTGCTTAGGTAAATCGCCACTGCTCAGTCACAGAGGCTGACTAGCCCAAGGCTTCCATGACTACTAGGGAGGGTGAGTGTTTCATATCTAACCTTAAAAAACAGCCCTGTGCTCATAAAATATCCTAATGCCGCAAGGATTCGGCGCACAAACACCAGTGGCATAGGAAGAACTTGGGCCAGGTGGGGGATGCGAGAAGCTTGAGAAGTGTTGACAAAGGTGACCCTTTGTCTCATGTCTAGAGCCCTTAACCTGTGACCTCAAACACTCGTAGGAATTGTTTGCAGAAGATGTCTGTAGCTGAGAGCCGCCGCGTGTCGAATGTCTGTAGTGAAGATAATTCCCAAGCATTTCATCTTGTCTATCGGCTGTAATGGTGCTACACTTGCTGTCGGGAGTCCTCTCCCAATATTCATCGCTCCCGACATTGCCACTTCCCATAGCCATACCATACAAATTAATCCAATGTAAAGCCACTCTTGCCTTCTTGCATGACCGTGCTAAAAACACTAGGTCATCTGCGCATGTTCTGTATATAAACTTGTGGTGCCTTATCGTCATTGCTTGTAGTTGATTCTGGAGCCTGAAGAGCAGTGGTTCGAGAGCGAAGGCATAAAGTACTGTCGATAGTGGGCATCCTTGCTTGACCAATGGCGAAACTGTGATGGGATCCACCATATTTCCAATGATGAGCATTCTGTATCAGGCGTTGTGGAGTAGTCGCATCACAACTGTGACAAAACTCTGTGGAAACTTCATTTGTGTCATCACTTCCACAAGATAGGTCTAACCTGTGTGAGACTGGTTCTGCTCTACCTTCCTACCACAGTTTCGCAAGGATGCTCTGTGTGTGTTGTGGGGGACTAGTCTTGAACTTACAGCCTGCAAGGTAGAAAGATGACATCTCATGAATGCAGAGATCAGAAAAATGCAGCAGTATGGGCAGTAATGTAATAAGATGATGATCTTAGTGTCATTTCCACTGTCTGTAGAAGATATTACTGCATGGGTTTAGGTGTAGCTATATGTTAGCAAAAAATTAAAATATTAGATTTTCGTTATTAAGGTTTATTTTTACTCTAAGTATCACTATATGACGTAGGAATCATAATTATAATCTATACAGGATGGTAAAATATTGATATTTGGTGTTCACAACTGTGAAGCGAAATTCCTAACTATTCTAAGGTTCTTTAATAGTAAGATGGTTGATGACCATGCCTGGGGATCGATAAAATACAGACAAATTAAATATAATTGGGGCCAGAGATATCAATTAAGTTAAAATGCACAATAAAATTACCCAAAAGTAACTGAGGTCTGTATGGGGTATGTAAATATCATGGCAAGTATAATTGCACAATTAAGACAGTTCAATAACTTCAGAGAATAAAGCACTCTGTAGTGGGTGGTCAATCGTTTTTGTTAGATCGAATATATCGCGTGTTTTCCTTTCAATGAAACTCGACAGTCATGAATATGTTTAACTACAGGTCATGGTTGAATGTACGAAAATATAGGAGAGACAGAGACAGCCGCAGTTCCGAGTGTCAGTTGAATAACTTGCTGGCATAGAAAGAGTGCAAATGTTTACCTTTCGTCAGTGGTGGCAGTGTCTGCTGTCACCGTGAGCTTTGAACTTGACAATCTATTCTAAATCTCTCTCGACTTTCAGACACGTCTGATACATTTCCTATGTCTTTGGGGGAGTAGAGGTCCTAGTTATTCCATAGCTAACTGGCACAGTATATGCTCTATGGCTTGAATACTGCATACATCGTTCTCGTCAAATCACTTGCAAGGACAAAAACTATCACTGCTTGCTGCAATTCTCCACACTAGGGCACTTTGCAGGTTAACTCCTCAAGACTTAAGACGAGCCTATGAACAAGTGTAAACATAATTACTCTCGTAATCGTCTCAGTGCGGCGTGAATCCCCTCGCTCAAACACTCGACGACTTGCTGCAAGACAAGTAGAGAATTCTTCTGTCCGCATTTTGCCTATATCAGAGCTGGTGGCCATGCTTTTTCTTTATGGCCAATCAGAGCGCCCGTACTTCTGTAATTTCACCCACTAGAGTTTCTGTTTCTTTCTGTAGTGTCGGCAGACTTGCCAACACTACGCACACTAATTGAAAGAGGCGGCTAAGATGCACGCGCTAACTCACGAAGGATGGAGTGAGGTCTGAAACAGGAGACTTAATGAATGCTGTAAAGAAAAGTACGTAGCTTCTGGACTACTTAACTTTTAATCCGTCCTTGTATACATCGTTCTTGATGAGACATCTGGAGATTGTGGCGATACAAGTGAGGCTCTTTAAATACAAGCTATCTAAGGCTAATGGCGCCTTGCTAGGTCGTAGCCATGGACTTCGCTGAAGGCTATTCTAACTGTCTCTCGGCAAATGAGAGCAAAGGCTTCGTCCGTATAGTCGCTAGCAACGTCGTCGTACAACTGGGGCGATTCTCGTACGTCTCTCGAGACCTGCCGTATGGTTGCGCTCGGTCTGCGATCACACAGTGGCGACACGCGGGTCCGACATGTACTAATGGACCGCGGCCGATTTAAGCTACCACCTAGCAAGTGTGGTGTCCGGCAGTGACACCACATTCCTCCCCCGCAAATCGGCGAACGGTCGTGTTATAAGGCTTCCGCCCGCCGTGGGGAGGACCCCATGTTGACGTATGCGATGAGGTGGGGAGCCTAACAACAGGCGAGGCTGTGCCACCCGCACCCGGCCATTCGGTCCGAGGGGAGCTAGGAAACGCCTGAAAACCTAGTCCAGGGTGCACGTCAACATGCGGTGTATGCGCCCGTAGAGAGACAGGAGGGGCCGAAGGGTCGACCTCCATGTGGTCGGGGCACCCGACGGGCGAAGACGACATCTGGTCCGGAGCGGGCAAGAGTTCCATGGTGGAGGACAGCCGGTCACGGGAAGCGAGCGGCGGCGCGTGATCCAGGGAGGCGCCACGCGGTGGCAGCGACGCGTCCACTGCGGGCGGCGCCGGCGGGAGAACAGGCGGCGGCGGCGGCGGCGCGTCGCCATGAGGCAAAATGGAAGGCAGCGTCGGTAACACCTGGGGATGAGGCGAGCCAGTAGATGGGTCCCCAGGGCGCTGACCGGACGGCACCGTCGCTGAAAGCAGACGGGGAGCGGCAGAACCCAGGCGACGACAGAGGCGCAGCTGATTGAGATGCCGACGCACCTCACCAGAGGCCCCCAAAACGAAATACATCGCGCGGCCGAGGCAGCGAAGCATGCGCCCTGCGAGCCAACGCCGTGAACCGCGATAGTTGCGATAGAAAACAACGTCGCCAGGAGCAAAAGCAGTAGTCTGCCGCTGCACTGGAACCTGATGCGGCGGATGCAGCAAAGACATCAAGGTTCGATGAGGACGACCATGGAGCAACTCAGCCGGCGAGCGACCATCGCGGGGCTGAGAGTGATATGAAGACAAAAAGAGCAACAATGCGTCCTCCCTAGAATGCGACTCTTTCAACTTCAACATCTGTGACTTGAAAGTCCGGACCAACCGTTCAGCGGCACCGTTTGACTGAGGCGAAAATGGCGCGGATGTCAGATGTTGAATACCATTGGCCTTGCAGAATGACTGAAATTCTGCGGACATGAATTGTGGGCCATTGTCGGAAACAATAGTCTGGGGAAGACCTTCAATGCAAAAAATAGCGGACAACGCTTGGATGGTGGCAGATGACGTCGTGGAAGACATCCGGACAACAAAAGGAAAATTACTGAAGGAATCCACCACAACCAACCATCGAGCATTCCAGAATGGACCAGCAAAATCGATGTGCAAGCGTTGCCAAAGGGAAGTGGCTGTCGGCCATGCAAAGAATTTCCGCGGCGGGGCGGATTGTTGTTTGGCACACGCCACGCAAGAAGAGCACATATTCGTAATCGCAGCATCGATTCCGAACCAAGTACAGTGCTGACGAGCAAGTTGTTTCGTGCGGACTATACCCCAATGTCCTTGGTGAAGAAGCTGTAAGACAGAGGACTGTAACGAACGTGAGACCACGACTCTGGATTGATCATTATCCGAACGCAACAACAAAACACCACGTCGTACAAAAAGTCACTCCTTGTGAGCAAAAAATCGGCGAACCAACGGATCTGTGATCCGCTACTTTGACAAGGGCCATTGCGTAGCAACAAAACGCAAAACAGTAGCAAGGACAGGGTCAGCAGCTGTGGCTGTAGCGACACGACGAAAATCAATCGGAAACGATTCGACCACGTCATCGGTTTCCGAATCAATGAACATGCAAGCAAGTTCGGAATCGGTTAATGTTCTTGCAACCTCATCACGCAATGCATAGGGAACATTGCGCGCTCTGAAAAATTTCGGTTGCGCGTTCACTTTCAGTTCCAACTGTGCTGCATAGTTCTTAGCGCAACCAAGGCCCGGTGCAAAAATGTCCGCAAATTCGTCACAAAGACTAGAAACACTGGCTGAAGGCACAGTCTGGTTCACTGATAGGACCTGATTGACGATAGACAAGTTAAACAACTGAAATAAATCTAAACCAAACAAGTTCACTGCCGTAGAAGAACGAAGAACGTAAAATGACACAAGTTTTGTTTGTCCCTTGTATGTGGCAAGAAGGCTGCACTGTCCTAACACAGGTATCTGCTGTCCTAAATAACTATTGAGCTGAACATTTGCGGCACGCAACAGAGGTTTGCCCAGTTGTTTGTATGTGTCGTGATTGAGCAATGAAACTGCAGCTCCGGTATCGAGCTGGAATGGTATCACTTTGCCTCCAAAGTCTAAGTCTACAAAAAGTTAATTGCCCTGCTGACGACAAGAGCGACTGTCAAGTGCAATTTGAACTGATACAGGTACAGAAGCACTTGCGACTTTACGGGATTTCCGGCGACGTCGACGCACACTTTTTGTGGGACAAACACAGACACTGTTAGATAAAGTGGCACTGGACGGGGTGGAATGAACGACATGAATGTCCATGGGCGAAGGGCCACGAGCCTGATTGTCCCTGGTTCGATTCCGGCGCGAAGCAAAGGGCCTGGAATGGTTTTGATTCTCTGATCTTAGCTTTTTCTGGCAAACACTTTGAACATGTCCTTTCTTATGACAGTAAAAGCAAATAGCTTGGCGTGACGGGCAATTGTCACGCAAATGTCTAGTTGCACACCGTGGGCATAATTTTAGAACTGCATTGGCATGCTTACGCGGCACACGTGTTTGCGAGCTAGGCTGCAGCTGCGCGGATGTGCGCGAGGGCCGTTTAGCGTCCCGTGCTGCGCGCCCGGCGGGCCGGTCAATGCTACACACTGCTGGCGAAGTTTCAAATGATTCCATAGCAAAGTCAAGTGTGTCTTGCCTATCCAATATGTCTAGCACTTGTTGAAGGGAGGGATTAACTAGTTTCAAAATCTGTTCCCGTATGCGAACATCAGAAACGTTCTGCGCTATTGCATCACGCACCACAGTATCGGAATACGGAAGTCCACATTCACATGCAAAATCACAATCCCTAGTAAGTCCTTGCAATGTTGCAACCCACTCCCTATTAGTCTGACCGGCCGTACATTTGGTACGAAAGAACGTATACCTTTTTGCAACTACATTAACTGTTTCTTTGAAATAGGCATCTAAAGCAGACAAAATTTCTTCGTAGGACAGAGTTGCTATGTCGCGTCGGGGTAGGTGGACACACCGACACAAGAAAGCAAAAACGGCTGCCGCTCGTTACCTTGAATTCTGTAGGCGGCTAGATGGAATCCAAATTGTCGGTACCATTCAGTCCACGACTTCTGGGTTGAATCAAAATGACGGAAGGACGGTGCAACTGCTTGGTGTGGCTGCGGTAGCGAGGAAGCGGCGGCGGCCGCATCGGGGTGCAGCGCACGTTGACCCTGGACGAGCTGTCCCAGGGCATCCAATAACGCCTGCGTCTGCTGATTCTGCAAGCGATAAAATTCGGACAGTACATCTGGCGAAGCCATGACACAAGTAATGTAAGCAAAGCAAGAATAAAGAACAAGACCCCTTTCTCTTTTTTCTCGTCGCCAAAATTGTAGTGTCGTCAGACTTGCCAACACTACGCACACTAATTGAAAGAGGCGGCCAAGATGCACGCGCTAACTCACGAAGGATGGACTGAGGTCTGAAACAGGAGACTTAATGAATGCTATAAAGAAAAGTACGTAGCTTCTGGACTACTTAACTTTTAATCTGTCCTTGTATACATCGTTCTTGATGAGACATCTGGAGATTGTGGCGATACAAGTGAGGCTCTTTAAATACAAGCTATCTAAGGCTAATGGCGCCTTGCTAGGTCGTAGCCACGGACTTAGCTGAAGGCTATTCTAACTGTCTCTCGGCAAATGAGAGCAAAGGCTTCGTCCGTATAGTCGCTAGCAACGTCGTCGTACAACTGGGGCGAGTTCTCGTACGTCTCTCGAGACCTGCCGTGTGGTGGCGCTCGGTCTGCGATCACACAGTGGCGACACGCGGGTCCGACATGTACTAATGGACCGCGGCCGATTTAAGCTACCACCTAGCAAGTGTGGTGTCTGGCAGTGACACCACATTTTCCATGTGGGTTTTTGCACAGGCGGCCACAGTGAGACACGAGCGTTTTGAATTGGATATCTCCCGATGTTTATCTGCCATCTCCAGCCGTGTTCCTGCAGGAAGGCTTTCTGAAGGGGTCATCGTTAGAAGCAGGGACAATGACGGCGTTTGCTGGCGGCCTGGGCAGTGGCTGCAGCATCACATTGTGTCCGCTGGATATCTCGCTGTGAAGGTGTCATCCGAACTTGGACCGGGCTTTGCTGTCGTAAAATTTTCCTTCCCTCAGAACTGCGTCTCATAGCGCGCGTCTGAGAAGCTACTTGCATTCAGTTCATAGTGTGAGTGTTAGTGGTTTATATTCAGAAAATGTCGACTTGTTGATTTAATTTGCCTATCAATAAAATTCGTACATTTTCATGTAACTATGTCATGTGACATATCGATTTAACAGGAACTGTTTCAGGAATTCAGTGGAAGACGTGTTATTTGTCTGACGCTTTACATAGACGTGGTTCACCCTGTCAAATGCGCGATCGAAATCTGTCGATACCAATGGACCCTGGAGACGATATGTTGCTGCTGGTGCAATCACATCGCGATAGTTGCTGCTGAGTGTTATATGTATCCCCCCTCCCCCTTCCTAGCTGGCTTTTATTGAGTGATATCACTTGGCGCAGAAAGCTCTTGAAACTTGCTGCAAGTATCGTGATGCAGATCTTGTAGTCGCAAGATCAGTGGCTGTTAGGCTTGTATCCCTTTGCTGCCAGATTGTTTGTGGATAGGGATGATCATTCCTTCTAGAAAGGCTGGAGGAAGAGGCACATTGGGAGACACCAATTCGTGGTATGTGGCAGTACATCACCGAGTCATGAGATTTTTGAATGTCCGATAAAACTAACGGAAACCCGTCGGGGCCAGGTTACTTCAAAAACGGTTCAAATGGCTCTGAGCACTATGGGACTTAACATCTATGGTCATCAGTCCCCTAGAACTTAGAACTACTTAAACCTAACTAACCTAAGGACAGCACACAACACCCAGTCATCACGAGGCAGAGAAAATCCCTGACCCCGCCGGGAATCGAACCCGGGAACCTGGGCGCGGGAAGCGAGAACGCTACCGCAACAACTTCTATGACGCTCCTTTATCGAGCACTTCTATTACGTCGTCATCTGTGATTTACCCCGTGAACTCTCCCTCAACCGTCGGGTCGAGAAACGCCGATAGCATTCGTGGGACATCGTGGAATGCTGGCTCGTCGTGTTCTGCTTCTTCATAGAGGTGTGTGTATTCTTCCCCAGGGTGTTGGCAATGTCTTTTTGTGTCGTCATACAGCGACCATCCGGTAGTACGACTGTCTGTATTAAGCCTCTGCGGCTACGTTGTTTTTCTCTGTTAACGTGATCGAACGCTATTCTCCACAGTCTCGTTCAAAAGCTCTTACGCGGACTGCGACCCCCTTCGGACGGCGTCGTGCTATGGAAACTATGTATTTGAGCCTGCGCTCGGTTTAAACCCGATTCTGTGAAGGCACTTGCTCAAAAAGTTCGCGGAGCACCGTGAAATAAAATTCTGTCGTCTGCTCCCTTGTGTATGCAATCAACGCTCGGTACAATACAGGCTTAACGAATTCCAGCTACCATTGCAACGTCGTAGCATTCGTTAGTAGGCGTCGTTCACATATGTGACAAGTGTCTTCGATTAAGCGTCTGCACTCTGATTCCCTGAGGAGCGCTGTATTCAGTTTCCCAACACGTTGACTCCTCCACACTCGGTGACGACCTAGGGAGACTGTGCATTTGTATGCTACATGGTCTGAGACGGCGACGGGCAATAATTCTGCATCAAAGGTCGCAGACTCGATGTTTTACGTAGATTCCATAGAGGCGACTTGTGACAAAGGTATACCGCGTCTTGTCGCAGTGTATCGCCTCCATGTATCGATAAGATTTATGTCCTGTATCAGTTGCCGCAGCTTATGGCATGAATTATAGCTTGGGTGCTGACCCTTTAGTGCGAGCACGCAGCTGAAGTCGCCTCCAGGTAGCCCCCAGGGGCTCAGCATTCATTTGCTGGGTACGATCTGGCGACCCCGGGGTTCCTGAGCTGGGGACTGGTAAGCGCCGCCAGTCCCCCGTCACTGTAAGCTCTGAGCATACTTCAACGACCACCGTGCGGCGCGGCGGTGGAATGTTGTGTGTCTCAGGGAATGGGGATCTTGGCTTGACCGCCCGGATCGCGAGGATGGAGTAAGCCTCTATAAAAAAAACCTCAATCTCAAGGTGTGCTGCGCGCTGATGAGATGCTTGGCTGTTGAGGAGGAACAGTCATTAGCGGGCAACCTCTGGGGAACCTGCCGAACCTCAGTTGTATAAGGCTTACCTAGGCACGCGGGGCTCTGTCTAGGTGGACTCGTAGTTCCCTAGTTGCTCGTGGGACCGAGATGGAACCCTCGAACTTTTCTTCTTCTCCTCCCAGCGGAAAGGGTGGGCCGCTGGTGGGTTCTAACACCCAATCTAACAAGAGGGCTCGTGTAGCCAGTCCTGATTCAGGTAGTAGTAACAGAACGCATGCTGCTTCGCAGAATGTGTTTCTTATAATTAAAAGAAAAGATGGGAGTTTCGAAAAAGATCACCATTTTATATCCAGAAAGGCTTAGATGGTATTGCTGGCACATTAAGATCTGTAAAGCGCTTGCGAAATGGCACCTTGTTGGTTGAAACATCTAGCTTCCAGAACCTTCAGAAGGCACAATTTCTTGGGGAGTTTGCGATAGAGACTGAATTTCACAACACCTTGAACTACAGCAAGGGTGTTGTGACTTGCAGAGATCTCGTTGACATTCCCCAAGACGAACTGAAGGCTGAATGGTCCCGGGAAGGAATTGTCGACGTGCAACACGTTATGAAACGGGTGGATGGTACTCTCATAAAGACTGACTCATTTATCCTTACGTTTAACAGCACCAAATTGCCAGAGCATGTGAAGGCAGGTTTCCTGCGTCTCAGTGTACGGCCTTATTACCCCAACCCCATGCGGTGTTTTAAATGCCTACTACTCTCGGCTGTAGAGGGGAAGCCACTTGCGGGAATTGTGGTAAAGCCGCCCATGAGGGAGTTGGTTGCTCCTCTTCTCCCAAGTGTGTCAACTGCTCTGGGGATCACCCTGTGAGGAGTAGGGAATGCAGAGTTTTCCTTGAGGAACGGAAGATCCAGGAACTTAAGACTACAAAACGCATCCCGTATGGTGAGGCGAAGAAAATTTACAAGTCCATGCAGCCGCCCACTTTCGCTGCTTCCTTTTCTTCCGTTCTCAAACAGCCAGTCTTGAAAACCGATGCCGCTACACAAACGGAGGTTGCTACTGTCAGCACTAGCACCTGCGTTTGTCAATGTACGTGTGCTGCTGCCGTTCCTGTGCAGCCTGCTGCTCCCCCCCGGCCTTCTGACCAGGCTGTGGTAGCTGACATCATGGAACTTCCTGCCCCTTCCCGGGTCCAGTCTTGTGCACTGTCCAGCGCTGCTACACCCCCTACTGCTTCTGAGGTTTTGCTCCAGTGCCACCTCAGGCCAGAAAATCGAAGCCAAAGACAAAGGTAAAGACTCGCCCACTAAAGGAGACTGAAGTTATACAGTCTGCTGATGTGGATATTCTCTCTGACGTCTCTCCTCTTCTGAAGCGATGGAGGTTGATGTCAGACTCTGGCAATCATCTCGCCCCAAAACTGAGCCTCCACCTGTTGTGGGCTCTCCTCCCCGATAGAAAGTGAGAATGAAGGTACTTCCACCCTGATCGATGGATCCCATTATACAGTGGAACATGAATGGATTCCGGGCACATGTGGAGGAACTGAACCTCCTAGCACGGCAACGCCCCCTGTGCCTGTGTTTACAGGAAACGCATTTCAAACCATCTGATGCTCCTGTACTAAGGGGCTATACGTTATATCGCCGAGATGACCTGACTGGAGAAACGGCCAAAGGCGGAGTCGCAGTGTTTGTCAATAATGACCACCACTCCTCTGCTCTCCCCCTGGAGACTGACCTGCAAGCAGTTGCAGTTGAAATGTATTCCCGTCGGAGGCTTACCGTTTGCTCCCTTTATTTACCCCTTCTGGATGCAGTGAACATAGAGGCTCTCACAGATCTTATCGACCAACTCCCCCGCCCGTTTCTCCTCCTGGGAGACTTCAATGCCCATCATGTCCTGTGGGGCTCCACTTTGCATTCGAGGTCGAATTTTAGAGAGCCTCCTAACATCTCAAGTGTTGTGCATCCTCAACACAGGTACTCCGACTCATTTCTCTAGTGCTACAGGGTCATTCTCAGCCTTTGACCTATCTTTCTGCTCTCCAACTCTCACTGACTCCGTTCACTGGGAGGTCACTGACGACCTACATTCCAGCGATCACTTCCCTATCCGCATTCATCTCCTGGATGGTGTATTGCTGGAGCAGCGGCCACCATCGTGGATGATTGGCAGGGCTAACTGGCCACTGTTCACTCGGTTGGCTGTCTTTGAGCGCCACAACAGCGTACAGGAATGGGTGGATCACATCAGGCTTGTGATCCATCATGCTGCTGACCTGTCCATACCACAGTCTTGTAGCACTCTTAAGCGGCGCCTTGTGCCTTGGTGGACAGAAGAGTGCCGTTCAGCCATCCGGGACAGGCGTGCGGCTCTTCGCCGATTTAAATGCCACCCAACAGCGGTCAATCTTACCGCCTTTCGTATCGCGAGAGCCAGGGCACGCCGTGTCATTAAAGAGAGCAAGAAAAGGTCATGGCAGGAGTTTCTGGACTCCATAAACCGTTCCACTTGTTCCACAAAAGTATGGGAAGCCATCCGGAGGATTTCCGGTAAACGCAGCCGTTTACCAATAGCTGCAGTCCTGAACCAGGGATGCCTCCAAACGACACCCAGAGCCATAGCTCAGGCGCTGGCAGAGTATTTTGCACGAAGTACTGCCACTGCAACCCAGAATCCGGCGTTTCGTCGCTACCGTGCGACTGTCGAACGAGCGAACTTGGACTTTCGGTCGAACAGTTCTGAGGCCTACAACTCCCCTTTCTCCATGTGGGAACTTGACTCGGCTCTTACTGAGACTTCTGACACTGCACCAGGTTACGACCGCATCCGGTACTCCATGCTTCGACATCTGCCAGCGGCGTCAAAGGAAATCCTCCTTGAATGTTTTAATCTCATATGGCAGACAGGAGTGTTCCCTACCTCGTGGAGGGAGGCAATCCTCATCCCTCTCCTCAAACCAGGAAAGGACCGCACATGTCCCAGTAGTTATCGTAGTATCGCCTTGACAAGCTATGTCGGAAAGACCCTGGAACGGATGGTTAACCGTCGTCTGGTCTGGCTGCTAGAGACCAGACAGCTCCTTAGCCGCTTTCGGTGTGGATTCCGAAAATTTCGGTCCACAGTCGACAACCTGACCCTCCTAGAGTCGGCTATTCAGCAGACTTTCCTCCGTCAGTATCACTGTATCGGAATCTTCTTTGATATCAGTAAGGCATATGATACTACTTGGAGACACTGTATTCTTGCACAACTGCATCAATGGGGCTTTCGTGGCCGCCTCCCCATTTTCATTCGGTCTTTCCTGTCTCAGCGGTTTTTTCGGACCCGCGTTGGTAACACACTGTCTGATCGCTTTGAGCAAGAGAACGGTGTCCCCCAGGGCAGTGTTTTAAGCGTTACCCTCTTTGCCATAGCCATCAACAGTATAACGTCTACAGTGAGGAGTCCAGTACAGTGCTCCTTGTTTGTGGACGACTTTGCTGTTTTCTGTTCCTCCTCCAGTGTTGCAACCGCGAGCCGTCAATTGCAGCTAACAGTGCGGCGGTTAGAAGAGTGGGCTGCAAAGACGGGTTTTCGGTTTTCTGCCGATAAGTGTGTTTGTGTTCATTTTAATCGTTCTCGTCGTCTTTTTACGTTGCCTGCCTTGCAAATGGGGGATACTGTCCTACATTTTAGAGACACAGTGCGGTTTCTGGGCCTTATTTTTGACTCCAGGTTGTCATGGTTGCCACACCTACGTGACTTGAAAGCCAGAACGCTGAAGGTACTCAACATCCTCAAGTGCCTCAGCCACAGGTCTTGGGGAGCAGACAGGGCGCGTCTCCTTCAGTTTTATCGAGCTTTTGTGCGCTTACGGCTGGACTATGGGTGCACAGTAAATGGGTCAGCAAGGCCGTCTTAATTGCGGATCCTTGACGCTGTTCACCATGCTGGGATTCGACTGGCCACGGGTGCTTATCGGACCAGTCCCGTACCCAGCCTCTGTGCTGAGGCTGGCGAACCGCCACTTACCATCCGGCGGCAGCTCCTGCTGGTGCGCCAGGCTTGTAAGTTTCTTGCAGCTCCCAGCTCGCCTGCTCACCATCTTGTTGCCCATCCGCCTTTGGACCGCCTTTTTTCCCGCCGCCCCCGGGCTACGTTGCCGTTTGGGATCCGTGTGCAACGTGTGCTTGAGTCCCTCGTTGTGGAGTCTGTACAACGCCAAATCCTGGGTTTTAACCGCCTGCCACCCTGGTTACTGAAGAGGCCCGGTGTGATTTTAGATTTATTGCAGTACAAGAGAGATTGCACTCCTGCCAGCGTTTTTAATGCAGCATTTTCTGCCATTTTATCTGAGCACCACGACTATGTAGCTGTTTTTACGGATGGGTCGAAACAAGGGGATTTCGTGGGTTACTCAGTTGTTTCTCCGGATCGTGTCCTCAAGGTCCGACTGCCTCAGACTTTTACAGTCTTTGATGCAGAATTGTCTGCGATCTTGCGGGCACTGGAGCAGATGAGACTTTCTTCCTCTCCTAAATTTCTTGTCTGTTCCGATTCACACAGTGCCATTCACTCATTGCAACGTTTGTATCCGGCAGACAAAATAGTCCAGACCATCCAGGATGCCCTCCTCCGACTACAGCGACTGGGGAAGGCTGTAGCTTTCTGCTGGGTTCCGGGGCATGTCGGCATTGCTGGGAATGAAAGGTCAGATCTCGCAGCCAAGGAGGCGTGTCTCGATCCACAAGTATCTCAGTGTGCTATCCCCCTGCACGCACTCACCTCGCTGTTGAGCTCACGAGTCATGCGTCGGTGCGAGGATGAGTGGCTGGAAGTGACTGACAATAAGCTCCGTATAGTCAAGCCCACAACGCGTGTGTGGTGTACTCCCATCGACGGGACGAGGTTCTCCTCACGCGGCTTCGAATAGGCCACAGCCCTATGACGCACGGCTTCCTGCTCCGGCGAGAGGACCCTCCAATGTGTGGTGCTTGCGGCGTCCAGGTCACTGTGCGCGACGTTTTATTGGATTGCGTTTTATTTTCTGACCAGCGAGCCGCGGCTGACTTGCCGGCGGACCTGCCATCTCTTTTAGGCAACACTCGGACCAATGTGGTTAAAGTTTTAAAGTTCTGTGCCATGTCAAATGTTTTTACAAAGATTTTATGGAGAGGATTTTAACTTGTTCACTGTGTGACAAGCTCGCCCATGTTTTATGTAAGTGGTAAGCCAATGACAATTTCCTGTGGCATTCTTGTTGCTATGTTTTCCCTTTCCTTCGGTTTTACTTTCTTATGTGGTATTTTCCTTCTTTTCTTGATTTCTTTGAGTGTGTTTTTCAGTTTTATTAGGTCTGTCCACATTCGTTCCTTTTAATGTGTGTCAGGGCGCTGATGACCTCGATGTTGAGCGCCCATAAGCCCCAACACACACACACACACATACACACACGCCTCCAGGTAAGACATGTTCGTACCGGCCCCTAGAAGAGTGGCGCAATCTCCTCTGCGTAAAACCGGGATCTGTCGCGCCTTCTGTCGGACTCCAGTGGTGCGTAGATGTTAACGATCCTTACTCCTAGCACTGTGAGCGCCAGTCCTCGCGCTGACAGCAGGTACTCCACACCCTCGGCTACTATGCCTTCACGCTGCCGTCTGTAGTGGGTGTAATGTATGTGTCGTATTCAGAGAGATTGGGGGAGCTCTCGACACATTCTTCCTGCAGAAGGACCATGTCGACGTCTGACGCGTGCAGCATGTCTCGTAATAACTGCAGTTTGCCCGTTCTTCTAATTGCATTAATGTTAATAGAGGCTGTTTGGTACTCCTGCCGCTTTTCCTCAGTGCGTAAAGCGTTACACGCAAATCCGTCTGCTGTGGAGTGCATTAAGCAGGAGTCTGACGGCGCTAGACGTCGTTTCTTGTGGCTCTTCGTTGATCGTTGTTTGCGCGTGTGCTTGTGTGTGCTTCCGTGTCCGAGTGCAGAAGTGACTGCCGGCGCTCAGGGACGAAAGCAGCCGTCAGCACAATCGTAGGATCCATTTTCATCCCTCCTACCGATCCTTTCCCGTCGGTCAATGGCGTCACCGGCGCTGGCGTAGCACAAGTGTACGTATTTTCTTCGTGACTGGCGGTCTATGCTGTCTGCGGTTGCCGTGAACTGCAAGTCCGCATCCATCTGTGTCAGCGGTATCGCCGTGGGCGTAGGAACAGTTTCGCAAATTTGAACTTTCACGCTGCACGCACTCGGAAAGGACGTGGCCTTCTCTCCCGCATTCAGAGCATGTTCTGGGGAGTCCTTCGTAGATCACTATTGCTCTGCATCCACGGACCATCAGATATGAGGGTACATCTTGTGTCACTTCTGTACCGATCTGCCGCACCCCACTGAGAACGGGGTACATCGTGAGAGTGGACCATTTTTCCTGCACGGGGCTGAGCACTCTTTCATATGGCTGTTGAGCATCAATCGCCAATTCAAAGGGAACCTCGAAGGGAAGTTCGAAGATACGTATGCTTCGCCAACCCAATCCTGCGTGATCAATAGTTACCTCTTGTAACATTCAAAGAAACCCGAAAACCCAAATACGAATGTCATGATAATTTAAAGTAGGGAACAGTGTTATCCTGACAGGTACAACAACTTCGACAGTAATACAACACCTTGAAGTTTTGTTGAACACCAATTTCAATCATTACTGAGTATGTCATGATATAAAGGTAGAAAGACAGAAAGGTTATTTTTAATTAGCTATCAAACATCTCAGTAATAACGCAAATCAGTACGACGAAAGTTAAGTCCAAAGTAATATGTGGGTCAGAGATAACATTTATTGTGAAAGAGAGTTGCAAACGCGGCGGGAAGGAAATTTAACGCGTCTACAATGCTCGATCATGGAAATGTTAGTCGCTTGCTAGCTTGCTTTAGTCAAGTCGAGAGCGAGCACCGTTTGTTATAGTACTACAAAGGGAACGCTACGAGATTGTTTCTTTTCAGAAAAAAGTAATTTTGTGTGATAGAGATGCGCGGATTTTGTTCTCAGTTATTCTGACTTGAGAACTCGAACTGAAGTGATATTCTGATAGCGTACGACGAGGTAATGAACTTTAATGATTGGAGACATTCTTGTTGGACTCAACCTTCATCAAAGTGAACAGTTACAACGAAGAATGGACATAGTATCGAAGACTGCAATACCTGATTAGCCTGGAGTAGGAAACATTAATACGACCACACGAAGATAATACAAATACGCCGATTGTAAAAGTTGTCGTAACTGTCACCATCACCGAATTGAAAAGAATCGTAATTGATCTGATCCATCGGTATCTGTGTGGTGTGATGATTATAAACTAATTGCTAAGAAGGAACAATAAAATTGTTCGTCAGTAATGGAAATCTCACGTGTTGGCTCCATCATTAATTGAATTTTGTGTGATCAAAATTAATTAACTGTGAACATTCTAATTGAAAGAGTGACTTGATGAACATTGAGCATTGAAAGGAGTGTTTTGCCAAAATAATATCATTACGCACGAAAGCAAGATAGCATTATAGATTATCTCTGGATTTGCGTCGTGCCGTAGTGAACAATTCTGCCTAGTAACGTAACAACAACTACTGATATTGAACCGCAAATGAATTTTTCCTCGCTTCAGTGGTGTGAAACGACGCCGGTGATGAATGATTCACTCAATACTCCAATAAATAACTAACCGGGCATAACAAATTATCATAAAACCATAATAGAGAACTACAATCAGCAGTTCGCATCGCTGAGAAGACAGTGCGGGCCCGCAAACGGACCTTCATACATTACGCGAGGAACAATTGTCTTTAGAGATTTTCAGGTGCTGTTCCACGTTATCTGAAGGGGACAACCATCACTGCGCATCGCGTCTCCATTCCACCGACCGAGCTGTAGCAGTAGCGGCTCAACATCAACAGCGACAACAAAAAGGGGAAGAGGGGACGTCACACTCTCCCACGTGTCCATCGAAGTGACGAAATTTGAGTCCATATTCAGTATCACGAATGATTTTGCAACACACTGCATCACTAATCAGTTTGAAATGGACGACACCGCTCACTATGGAGAGGTGTTGTAATCAAGTTTAACTTCGTCTTGTAGGAAACTTTTAATTCTATAGGCTTTCGGTAGCGCCTGTTCATTCAAAAAACAAATCTTGAGAGTCGATTTTCGGTGTGGTTGTGCCATTCTGTGACGGCGGTTTCAGAACCTGCGAGTGCGTCGGACAGGTAAACAAACAGCGCGCTAGCGCGAACTTCCGTGGCAGGAACGTAAACAGCCGAAGGCAGACTCGTACTACTCAGCTAAGCTGACTATACGCCATCAGTCTGAGGCCATTAACAGGTGAATAAAGAACTGTCAACTAATGGGGGCGGAGAAATTGTCCATACTGTGGATTAATTATTGATAATAATTTGCAAAATTGGGAAACTCTGTAGAGATTCCGAGCCGATATTTGAATTTCGACCTACGGCTACCTCGACGAGCAAGGATACCAGACTTTCCCGCCACTTAAGTCACCCCGACTCCGGAGTGTGTGTGTGTGTGTGTGTGTGTGTGTGTGTGTGTGTGTATTGGGGGGGGGGGCGGACTGGCAGGGCCGTCACCATCCAGAACAGATTGTACTCGCTGCCCTAGTTAGTTTGGTTACTGGCTCCTCTTTCCACAGGCGGTCGCCGACTGAGGTCAGGCGTCCGAGACTACAAAAGTGCCAAGAGACGCTCTCAGCAGCCCATTTACGTTGAACCAAATTTTGATGGAAGCAGAGGACTGGGTATTAATTGTCGTGACTGATCTGAACGAAATCTCTCTGCTTCTTTAAACGGTTCCAAATAACAAAATGATCATGCTCTCCAGGATGGCCGGCGGCCGATATCCACTGGATGATGGGAAGGTGGAAGCCGCCCCGGCCCCGGTCCTCCTGGCGGAATTTTGAAACTCGGTCTAATGTAAGGGATCCACCTGCAGGACCGGCTGGTGAGACTTGACCCTGAAACTACCATCCTAATTACTACTTTCGTCCTGCAAGTGACTTAGCAAACGTCGCCGAGCGGTTCTAAGCGCTTCAGTCCCGAAGCAAGCGACTACTACGGTCGAAGGTTCGAATCCTGCCTCGAGCATGGATGTGTGTGATATCATTAGTTTAGTTAGGTTTAAGTAATTCTAAGTTCTAGGGGACTGATGACCTCAGATGTTAAGTGCCATAGTGCTCAGAGCCATTTGAACTTAGCAGACACTACATATCCGGCGACAACAACGATGACAGCAACAAAACTTAAAGTTCCTTTAACATAAACATATGGGGATAACGTTCAATAAATAGATAAATATTATTCAACCTGCCTTCTTTTGAATAGTATGAATATGCCCCTTAAGGCCACTCGTGTGCCAACGCAAGAAACTCAAATACTTAACGCTATTGCCGGCCGCTGGTGGCCGAGCGGTTCTGGCGCTACAAACCGCGCGACCGCTACGGTCGCAGGTTCGAATCCTGCCTCGGGCATGGATGTGTGTGTTGTCCTTAGGTTCGTTAGGTTTAAGTAGTTCTAAGTTCTAGGGGACTTATGACCTCAGCAGTTGAGTCCCATAGTGCTCAGAGCCATATGAACCATTTTGAACTTAACGCTATTAGCCGAGCGCTCTAAGGCGCTGCAGTCATGGACTGTGTGGCTGATCCCGGCGGAGGTTCGAGTCCTCCCTCGGGCATCGGTGTGTGTGTTTGTCCCTAGGATAATTTATGTTAAGTATTGTGTAAGCTTAGGGACTGATGACCTTAGCAGTTAAGTCCCATAAGATTTCACACACATTTGAACATTTTCAACTTAACGCTACTATATGTTTATGTTTCGGAGACGTCAAGGGGGCCAGACAGCTCAGTTACCAGGGCATACTTTTATCAGTCAAACAACCTAAATGGCAAGAAGAGCAAACAACTTACCATACGTTTAAAAGGCTGGTAAACATCATAACTGCTCTGCTCAGACACAAATAAGTTACTCCCGAGTACTCAAGCAGAATCACAAAATCAAGAACAGATGCCGATAAACGTGGCCATAACTGGACGAGGCCTACTAACCAAGGGCGAACACCGGATAGGCTTGGTTCAAATGGCTCTGAGCACTAAACATCCACCGGATAGGCTGTAGCTTCAACTGATCTTAGGGCGCTGTGCAGAACAAGTCAAGTAAGACAGTGTGCCCTACCCAGATCCATACTTACGATCAAGCATGATTAATTAAAACAACTGGCGGCTGTGGGGCACCACTTCAGTATTCTATACAATTGAATCCCCTACGTCACACGAAAGTGCTGCGGAATAACTGCAGCCACAGAAGCCTATAAAACGCAATAAAAGCCCTTAAATGAACTCAAAATAACCAATTCAAATTACAAACAAGATAACTGATCTCACAACGCCCTGCACTATTGAGAGCAACCTGACCATGCGACAACACAGTACAGGGACGTACCATTATTCCACACTGCAAGTTTCACTGTTTTAGAGACAAAACCAAGGCGCAACCCACCATTTCTTCTCTTTTTGATTAATCCCATAACTGCAACGTCCCATTTCCT
The DNA here is from genome assembly GCF_023898315.1 of Schistocerca nitens. Classification (NCBI taxonomy): domain Eukaryota; kingdom Metazoa; phylum Arthropoda; class Insecta; order Orthoptera; family Acrididae; genus Schistocerca; species Schistocerca nitens. Next base: position 1,156,460,126 of record NC_064614.1, on the reverse strand, counting down.
GAGTGTTTTCTGATGATAAATAATCAAAGCGGACTTAAGACTCCGATTAACCCTCTCCGCAAAGGACTCCTGGGGAAAATACGGAGTGGTGGTGACGTTTTTAACTCCATTCTGAAAGCAGAAGGCCTTAAAGGGGCCCAACAGAAAGGCAGGAGCGTTATCACTAACCAGCTGCTTGGGTGGCCCGAAAACACCTAAGACTAGTCAAGTGATTAATCGTGGTGGTAGCGGTAACGTTACGGTTCGGAAGGAGCCAAGTACATCTAGAAAATAACGAGTACATATCGATGACCCCTTTTAGTCGGAGGTGAAGGTCCCAAATAATCAATACAGAGCTTGTCCATGAGAGAGGACTCTCGTTCAGAACTCAACCAGCCTTGTTGACCGGCATTGTTGGGTTTGGCAACGTTACACAAGCGACATTGAGTTATCATTTGTCTAACATCCTGGTAAATAGAGGGCCACGTTAAATGCTCTTTGATCTTTTGGAGCGTCTCATAAGTCCCTAAAAGGCCACCTACCAATGAATCATGAAAATAACGGAAGACCGGACGCACAAATGCAGCAGAAAAACAGATTTTAGACTGCTTACCATTGCCCAACTTCCTGCAAAGAATCCCCCTCTTAATCTTATATTCTTCCGAGAGCTCTCCCGCCAACACACGTTGCTTAATACCAGCCCACACAAGGTCCTGATCTTGATAGTGCGCAATGTCTTCAAACAAGAGGGGAATTTCAATTAACACCATACAATTAAGATTGTCGCCGTCTACCTGCTCGATTCCCTGACTAGACACGTCTTCGATAAAAATCCGGCTAAGAACATCTGTCAAGACGTTTTCAGAACCTTTCACATGTTTAACTTCGAACTGAAATGCCGAAATACGTACTGCCCACCTGGCAATACGGCCATTTTTATGCGGCCTCGCCAGCTCAACGCTTGATTGTCGGTTTTCTATTGGAAAACCCGATGCTCATGGTAGAACCGATACTTCTCTAGTGCAAACAAAACGGCCAAGGCCTCGCACTCACAGACAGAGTACTTAAGTTTGGCATCTGTTAACTGCCGAGATGCGTAAGCTCTTGGTTGTCTCAGCTCCTCAAATTCTTGGAGGAGAACAGCTGAAATACCAGCATTAGGAGCATCAGTCTGCACGATAAACCTTTTGCTAAAATCGGGTTGCCCAAGAACCGGCGTGTTGGCTATCGCTGTCTTAATATGCTCAAAGGCGGCCTCCTGGGCAGGCCCCCATTCAATTGATTTAGGGGTACTGCCAACTGAGCGAAATTAGGCACAAAACGCGTAAAATAATTTGCCATGCCTATAAATCTAGCGATTCCCCGCTTATCAAAAGGAGGAAGCAATGTCCACAGGGCTTTCGTTCCGTCTTGGTCAATGCGAATATTCTGACTTGAGACTATATGGCCTAAGAAAGATACCTCCCGCCTAGCTAGCGTAATTTTATTAGGTTTAACAGTTAGACCAGCTCGCTGTAACCTCAAAAGAACTTGCCGGATATGCTCCAAATGATCCTGAAACGAACGACTATAGACAACCAAGTCGTTCAAATAATATAGAGACAGACTAACTTCAAGTCCCCAAGAATATTATCCAATAAACGAATAAGCACCGCCGCTCCGGTAGCTAAACCAAAGGGGACTCTGTTAAACACGAACAAATTCCAATAAGTACAAAAGGCAGTGACATGTTTACGTTCTTCAGCAAACGGAACTTGATAATAGGCCTGATTCAAATCAAGAACCGTAAACCAATTAGCGCCGGCAAACCAAGTAAAAGAATTATGCAAATGCGGCAAAAGGTACTGATTCGAGTACGACCTTGTTCAAACGCCGGGTAGTCAACGACAGGTCTAAAATCCCGCCCCTGATCCTTAGGTACAAGAAAAACTGGAGAAGCATAATCAGAAGTAGATCGTCTGATGACTCCTTGTTTCAGCATCTGACATATCTTAGTCTTGAGTATCTTTATCTTCGGGGGTGAGAGGCGGCATGGAGTTTACCTAACCGGGGTGTCATCAGGCAAACGGGTATGATATTAAGAAACGCTGGTGACTCCCAGGTTGTCGCTAAGCAGTTGAGAAAAACTGTGCAACAAATCGCGTAGCTGAGACGCCTGATTAGGCGAGAGATGGGCCAGATCAAATTCATTAACTGCACCCTCTACCGCGAAGGTTCCGGCAGTTCGCCATACACCAGGTTTAGTGCACTCGCAAAGGGCAAACTTCTCACCAGAACTTAAAGGAAAAGGTGCGTCCGGAATAATCCAAAATGAGCCTGGTTTTGTAAATGAAATCGCACCCGAAAATTAGATTAACAGCAGCCCCTTAACCAAAGCTAAAGATACAGGCCAGGAAAAATCGGCAACCGATACACTTCCCCGGATCCAGCCCTGCAAAGGTAACTGTTGTGGCGTAACAAGACAGCCACGCCACTCGGAAGTAGCCGAAAGGCACGCGTTAACTCACGCAGGCTAGTAGATAGGTCTGAAACAGGATACTTAATGAATGCTATAAAGAAAAGTACGTAGCTCCTGGAATACTTAACTTTAATCCATCCTTGTGGTACATCGCTCTTGACTAGACAAGTGAGACTCTTTAGATACAAGCTATGTAATGCTAATGGCGCCTTGCTAGGTCGTAGCCATTGACTTAGCTGAAGGCTATTCTAACTATCTGCTCTGCAAATGAGCGAGGCTTCGTCAGTGTGCATTGCTAGCTACGTCGTCCGTACAACTGGGGCGAGTGCTAGTCCGTCTCTTGAGACCTGCCGTGTGGTGGCGCTCGGTCTGCGATCACTGACAGTGGCGACACGCGGGTCCGACATGTACTAATGGACCGCGGCCGATTTAAAGCTACCACCTAGCAAGTGTGGTGTCTGGCGGTGACACCACAGTAACACCTGGCATTTGGCCACTCGACATCTCTGCACCGGGGACGGGACCGAACGAAGTCTAGTAAGTTGCCCAAATTCCAAATACAACTCAAAACTCAATAAAGACAAGAAACTACCGAAATCCAAGAGAGCGCAAACGGGCTCGCCACCTACCCGAGAACAAACATAAGGCAAAGGGGATGATGACGGGATGACCACGCGAGTACACCAACGCCTAAAGGTTCGAACCCGGGTTCGCGTACCACACCAGCGTCATCTATTAGCTCTAAGAGCACGAGGCTGATCACAAGAGCGTACCAAATGAGCTGTACTGCCGCATCTGAAACAACGCCTAGGTTTCCTTTCGCTAACTTCCACGGATGTGGATAACCCGGAATCGGCCCCTATGTCACCCGTGGCTTTCAAGCGGTAATGCGGATGCTCCTACAGTCTCGTCATGGAGATCTCCCCAGGTCTCAGGCTGCTTGCGGAAAACAAAATGCGACTTACCCACCGCACGCATTCCCTTGAGACTGATAGAGACTAATTCGCGTTCAGGTAATTCAATCAGCAAAGCCAAGGAGGCTGTGTGGATTCTATCGACGTACTGATGTAACTACTCGTCACCCCGCTGCATTTCCCAAATGTGGCGGCACTCGTTTCCGAACCTCGGTGGTTAATCTTTGACTACTTGCGAGCCACCTTAATTGTTGCAAGGTAAACTCTTCAGGCATGGCTCGTGAGAGGATGTTCTGCAACTCGCCTCTGGCTAGCGGATATAGCGACGACAGGATCACGTGGTGCGGAACGCGAAAAGCGGCCGAAAGAAATAAGCCAGAGGGTTAGGCAACTTAGTAAACACGGCAGCTAACAGCCGCTGGAACAGTGCCACCCCTGGCCTGGCCCCCATGTTCCCTCTGATAGCGCAAGTCACTACCTTCGAACTTCCTACGCTCCAACTCCAACCATGTAAGCTTAAACTGCAACGCGCTCACCAGAGCTCCCAACTCAGCTGCCGATTTTTTGTGATGCTCCCCCAAATCCAACGTACTCAAATCAGCCACCCGATTGGTTAAATGCGTCAACTGTGCCTGCACCCAACCCAACTGACTGTCACTAGGTTGCGTTCCTTCTAGAAGACCAATAGTATCCTCAAGACCTTTAAGAGCCTCAACAAGAAATCGGATGGCTGCACCTGTCTCGCCCATCACTGCCGAGGTGACGTCAACCGGCAGCGCGCAACCGGGCTACCAATTCTGGAACACTGCCCTCCGTAGGTTGACGCCTTACTGACAACTCGTAAATGGGATGGTCTCATCTCAGCAGGCCAATCCTCGGACACTGTCTGACTGCCATTATTTTAACACCTCAAACAACAACAAGCAAAACAATACGATGCCACAGACACAATCGAGCAAGAGTGAAACTGACCGCGACTAAGTTGGTAAGCACAAGCGTAACCACGCTCTGCTACCAGTGATACACCCGCTAAACCCGCTGGCACAACAAAATGGTTCAAATGGCTCTGAGCACTATGGGACTTTAACATCTGAGATCATCAGTCCCCTAGAACTTAGAACTACTTAAACCTAAGTAACCCAATGACATCACACACATCCATGCCGGAGGCAGGATTCGAACCTGCGACCGTAGTAGTCGCGCGGTTCCAGACCGAAGAGCCTAGAACCGCTCGGCCACAGTGGCCGGCGCTGGCACAACAGGTGCTTAGGATTGTGGAAAGGGCCAAATAAGGTTGGGGTCAGTTTCACACAACAAAAGTTATATTAACAATGTGTACTGCCGCCATGCAGTTACTAAGTTACCCGATGCGCGACTACTTTGATATACAGTGTACTGTACCCTAAAACAAAAAATGAGGTGTACATAGTCGGTCGGAAATCAGAAACAAAACTCACACCTCTACTACAGCACTACATTGGGTACGTAACACGTGCAAAAAAGCAGTAAACAGCTCTTCACAACCTGTGTAATCATTATCGTTTGCATATCTACATTTTATTGACAGCAATGGTACAGTGTGATCCATTTTTGAATAGCGCTTGGAGAGGGAGAGTATTCTTGAATAAAATTTACATGGCTCCATTTAAAAAATTTAACCTCTACCACGTATCTCCTACATCTGTAGATATATATATATATATAAAACGAGAACTCTCAGCAAGAACTACTTAGTGATGTTAAAAAACATTGGCTGAAACAATTTTTCATTTAACTCATAAAGAAAGTTATTTTGGTTGAGCGAGATAAATGGGACATCCTGTATCAGGAGGAAAAATAAATACCAAAGTAAAAATTTATCTAACGCTTTAAATGCCTTGCTGTTGTGGTCGAAACGACTGCGAAAACAGAACTGTATATTTTCGCAGCGCAGCATTTTCTTTTTCACTGTCGGTTTTAAAAGAAAACCTGTACTTTTTTGTTTAAAAAAATATGTAGTCCATGTGCGTTTCAAATTAAAAAAAATATAAATATTTAGCCGATGTGCGTTTGAATGTTTATTAGCGTATTTTTGCTGTCAGCATTTTCTCTCTTTGAACTATGAAAAATATGTTGCTCATGTCCATCCAAAGATGTATTAGAGTATTGTGTAAAAACAGGAAGTGAATAGGTCACGAACTTTACGAGATTTTTGCTAACCATGTTTCCTCTTCGTATATTATTATATACTTATTTAATTACTCCACATATTAAAAATATGTAGCCCATATCCATTGGAACTTTATTACAGTATCTTTCAAAAAACTCGAAATAAATTGGTCAAAAAGTTTTGGAATTTTTTTGCTCTCAACGTTTCCCTTATACATAGTACACATATTTATATACCATCTACAGTGTGGTCCATTTCAAATTTTCAGTACAAATATCTCAGGAACAACTATAGACACTGCAAAACGACTTTCACGGGTATGAATGTATGGCACGGGCTGGTGAAAGTAAATACTAAGAAACATTTTAAAATGTAACCAAATATTAGTTTCACCGCAAACTTAAGTGCTTTAAATGGGCACCCTATATCGTTTTTCAACAATTAATAACATGAAAAATCAGAAAAAGAAGGGCTTTGGTCGCATCGCAGTACGGCAGTTCCATCCCAAGAAATTGTAAAGTGAAGTTGCCGCTTGAAATAAACAATATGCACCGATATTGCACATCTCGAGACGTAAGCGTGAACCCCACGTTGCTTGTAATCGCGATGTGATTGACATACGCTACAACAAACGCAATGTTTATTGCAGTTTACAGTGTTATTAAGTGGGCTAGAAACAACACAGACGTCCAGTCATACCACTACGTACAACTATCACTCAGCCCGCTGTTGGATCGTTGGTCAGCCGGTAATTATGTTTACACAAGCCTGTGTATTCAGATTTTCATTGCTGTTATGTCCATTCTAGTACTGCAGTAAAGGTCAATAAAGCATTAACGAGTAAACGCTTCCCTTATTTTTCGTTGTGTGTGACTGAATGTATGTATTCTTTCCAGTCCACTTACTAACAAAATAAATAGCAAACATCACAGCGTTTGTTGCATCGTAGTACGTCGGTCACATCCCGATTACGAGCTACGTGGGGTTCACACTTGCATCTCGGGATGTGCAATAGCGGCGCATTTCTTTTATTTCAAGCGTCAACGTCGCTTTGCAATTTCTGTTTGACGTATTGTGATGCAACCAACGCCATTCATTTTCCGATTTTTCATTTCATTGATTATGTAAGAAGTAGTATGGTGTGTCCATTTAAGAAAACATAAGCTTATGTTGAAAATAATATTTGCTTACGTTTTAGAATGTCTCATAGTGTTTACTTCCATGAGCCTCTGCCCTACATTCTTAGCGTGAAAGTCGGTTTTCAATACCTATAGTTGTTCCAGAGATATTTGCGCTGAAACGTTTAAGCAGACCACCCCGCATAGCAAAAAAAGTAGCCTCTGTCCATTCCCACGTTTATTAGAGTATTGTGTAAAACTTCGGAGTAAATCGATCAAGAACTTTTTGAGATCTTTGACAACAACGTGTAACAACGGCTTGCATTTATGTAGTAGTTTAAATTTAATTAGCAGATGTGTGTTGGCTGGGCTGTAGCATTCACCTGTTGGCCTATATCTACAAATTTCTCTATTCATCTACTTAAACTCCTGCCGGTCAAGAAGAAGGCCGGTGCCACCACGTTAAAGGAACAGAAGATTTGCAGGTGAGGTTAATTTTCTAGCTAATAGCGTATAGCGACAGACAGTTCATTAACTACGTTTCGCATCTTATTTCAATCAATCTTATCTAACCCTACGACACGATGTACACTGTCACGGAAAACTGAAGGAGGGAATCGTTATCAGATGTGTTAGGAAACAGACGTCTTTGGTAAACTTGACTTAATGTACAGCTTTACGCAATGTTAGCGCTTATTTTGCAACTTCAGTGAGTTTTGGTGTACATGGGGAGCTGGAAGAGCACAATAAATCTTAAAGATTACTAAAACAGACGGCTCATTTTTTATTTATTACAGTCAAACCATTACGAAAATTCCTGCAGAACTGTGATTGCGAACGTGGAGATTCTAACAGTTTTGACTTCTGCGACACTATCAAAAACAAAGCTAAGTATACTGTCCTCCCTAATTTTCTTGGACAGAAACCGAGTCTGCAGTGCCGATCTCACGTCAGATATGGCGGCACATGTGTATTTCAACCGAGAACTCGAGGAGAGGTGACAAAGGAGAACGAAGACATGATAAATAGATAATGACGATAAATAGGTTTACAGATATTTTTCCTCAGTTTTACTAGTAGAAAACTACTTGTTTTAAATGTTACTAATTTCTATTAAAATCATACGTTTATATGGAGCTGAACGTTTTCACGTGCAGGTATATACCTGTAAGCAGAAACTGACCATCAAAAGATGCAACTTAATATTCCGATATAGTCTTTCCAGAATTGTTACAAAAAGCATAAAGGGGGGGGGGGGGGGGATGGTACTTCAGCCTGTCAAGTTCAAGTTTGGGTGAAGAGACTACAGTATAGCATCCAATGCGTATAGTGGCTCCTATTTTTCAATCAAATCTGTGACGAAACAGCCTTGATCGCAATGGTTATTTTATTAGAATGACCCGTTTCGGCTTTGGCTTAGGCTATCTTCAGACAGCACCTACAGCTGAAGTTGACGATGCATAGACCAGATAGTTGGCCTCAGTCGCTGCTTAAGTTTTTGACCGGTTTGGTGATATCAACGTGAATTTCTGCAAGCTGTACATCCAGCTTCTTGACCATATGGTCAAATGCTTAGGCGCCACGTTGTAGCGGCATCCCGACTGCTGTCACCTCGCAAGTTTAGGATCGGCTGCCAGTTTTGATGACTAAATCGTTCAAAGTACTTAAATTGCGTAATTGTTCACATCCAAGCCCTTAATTAGATTTACGTTGAATGTATTTTATGCTCCTAGATTTCCATCCTTCTCATTAACATCTGTGTGAAAGTGCATGTGAATGAATTTTTCGTGTAGTATTAAACTTGCTGTCTGTTGTGGTCAGTCTGCCCAACTTTGGGTGTTCGGTCAAAGCTAAGTGACTTGTGCCTTATGAGTCGTCTTTATCGACAGTGGGTAGGTTGGTACCAGGAAGCAACCCTGTGGTCTGTTCTGGCTCCCTGCGAAGGTTCATTGTTCTCGGGGGTGCTTAAGCACTTGACGCTGGTCAGTCGGTGAGTGTAGTCGGTAAACTAAGACTGAGCTTGGAGTGAGATGTATAAGTCTTCAGGCAAAATGAAATAGTATAGTTCACCTTTTATTACACCGTTATGTTCATTATATGGTCCACAGATTACGCAGGAGAGGCCATGGTGCAATTAAACAATTTTAATAAGTGTCTTCTGGTACTTTTTTGTGCTACCAGAACTTCTAGTTTGCAAAGGCTTCCCACCTAGTGATGCTGACATTACGTTACAGTAGATTTTCCTAAGTGTGCAGGCGTGCATAGTCACATTCTCGTGTGAATGGTTTCATTTATTATTTCAGTTTGAATTCTTTCTGTTTCACCTGTGGTTTGCGAAATTTGCCTTTATGCTTCGCACCACGTGGCGCGAGATTGCCACCTCTGTTGTTCAGCGGTAATCAATCGTGTTCCCTTGATTGAATTTAGGTTGAGTAGAATTTTCTGTGTAATTAATGGTTTTTAGTGTACTATACCGTGTGAAATTTCAAATGGTTAGCTTGCTTGCATTGTTGGTCTGAACTAGGTGCTTGGAAGAGCCAGTTGAGCTCTCATCTCTCTGTGTCCACCGAGGGATAAATTTCTTGTAGTTCATTTTATCTCTCTTTGGGCGTCGTGCATGTAATTTAATCACTTTGTGGAAATATTCAGGCACCTGGTAACTGTGCTACCCTTTTTTAAATCTAGTATCCACCCCCTCCCCCACCCCCCTCCATGTTCATCGGTTTCATTTATGTGAGAATATTTCAATCAGTTGCATTTCTCGAAAGATCTTCGAAAGGCACGAATCTCTTTCCCTGAGTCTTTGGTGAAGGCGTAATATGTCTTGAGGTTTGTTCTTTAGAATGGATGTTGTGTAAGGACGTGCATTTATCCTATCCTCTTCCCAGAATTTTCACATACCTTTCCCTTCATGTGATCCGTCAGCACTCAGCCACTTCAAATGAAACATCCCCTTAGAAAAATTAATGAATGACTGCGCTAATAAACCTCTTACGTTACTTGATTTTCAAACAGCTGAGCAGAACTGAACGTACTCAGACATTTCGCATTTCGCTCTTTACCTATCCTGATCAACACTAAAATGACACACAATATTTTTAGCGCAACGCAATCTGAATTTCAAAAATCCCTACAAAAGAATGGCCCTGACTAACAATAACCTATACCTTTCATGAATCACTTACCTCACAAAAATCTTCGTTACTCAAACTACTGCAATACAGCGTGCACCAATACTGCCAGCTGAATAAAAGATTCTAACTACTGAGGGCACTAACTACTGATAGGCATAGTTAGCAAATGAAAGATTTTGATAGAGAACAAACAATGTATTTACCTTAATAGTGTTCAAAAGTCATAATATATATAGTAGTTCGTGACATCCAGTCTTACAAATTTACTGTCTCTGTCCAGATCATCTGCTCTCAAAACTCTGCCATCTCACTCCCCACATCCACCAGTGCTGGCGGCTCACATCCAACTGCGCAATGCTATGCGCTGTTCACATCCAGCTGCCCAACACTACAATGGCAGACAACAATGCAAACTAGCCACAGACTGCACACAGCACAGCCAGCGATTTTCATACAGAGCGCTACCTGGCGTTACCAATAAGAAAACCAAAACAGCCTACTTACCCAAACAGTGTTAAATTTAACTCAGGCAACTGCAAACGTTATTACAATATGTTTATTGTAGAGTGTTTAACTTGTGATTTTGCTTAAAATAAATTGTTTATATTTCATGAGTGTCCATCAACGCAGCCACCCCTTCGGAAATCGACCTCAGTACATCCAACCTGTCGTTACCAAAGCGCAGTATTCTTGCAGGCCCAAATTCTGAATTTTTAATTCGATTCTAAAGAATTATGTTTTAGTTTAACTAACTGCTTTCATTCAGTATGATCACGCTTTTTGTCCATCAACGCAGCCACCCCTTCCAAAATCGAGCCTGGTACATTCAACCTGTCGTTATCAAAGCGCAGTATTCTTGCAGGCCCAGATTCTGAATTTTTAATTAGATCCTAAATAATTATGTTTTAATTTAAAACTGCTTTCATTCAGTATGATCACACTTTTGAGTAAACTAATCTCAGTGTTCATTCTATGAGAGTACTGACATCTTAATGGTTGCTATGCAGCAAGTTAATAATTTCTTTAATTAATTGTAATTAATTTATTTGTAACTTCGTTCAGTGGCCATCCTAAATAATTTACTATAAAAGAAAATATCAGAAACTTTAAAAATCCACGCATCCCGTGTCTGTATAACCCATTTATCGTTTAGGCCACATGTTACTTGCTACTCATGATTACACAATTAATAGCCCTTACATTGAGAGTTCAGAGGTATGAAAGTATGTCGCCGAATAAAATTCAGTCTCAATTTACTATCAATAAAGAGTATAATCTTCAAGTGTCTCCATCCCCGATATCTAATCACATCACAAATTTTATTCCTGTTCAATTTACCCACAACAAAAATTTTTTTCTTTCCTTTGAGAATTTATAGAAGTTTAAACCAGACCGCAGTTATTATATGGATTTTCTTCGTAATGTCTGAAATGTCATTTAATTATACTGTTTACTGAATTACTGGTACTGATTGTTAAGTAAGAGGAGGCTTTGATCAACTGAACTGAGAATTGAATTAAATGGCAACCAGTTAAGTTTTTTCGATTACTCTGCTAATTTTTACCTAAATCCTTTTAAATTGCTGTTCTTAATAAGTGGTTACTGTGACTCAGTGGAAAGGTGTTTAATAATAAATTGTGTTATTGTTTAAGTGTATTTGCGTCCCCACAAACCGAATCACCTCCTCTCAGCCTACTTCTGCTACTAACCCAACATGCATCGTCATAGCCAGTTGCGTTTCCTGATAGAGAACAAACTTGCAGTAGTGACAGGAGAAGTGGTTATCATGTTATATGATGCTGTCCAGAAGCGAGAACAGTTTTAGGAATAAAGAAGATGAGGTGAGTGAGACAGTTAGCCAAATGAATGAGTTGTACCAGAAAGATTTTTACTGTAATCCTGGGAATAATAAAAGACGACGACGTAATTCAATGCAGTCAGATGTCTAGATAGCAAGCGTACACGAGTTACATTTAAATTTGTGATAGAGCTATCAGTTGCCTTAATGACAATGAAAGCATTTTAGAGAATATCGTATTTCTCATATTATTTTGATATTTGGTAACAAATTTTACTTTGTTATTATAATAAAGTCAATCCCTTGGAAAGACCGTAAGTTCCGCTTTAACCCCTAGAAGGGTTAGTCGAGCTCGATCGGCCGTTGTGTTATCATCTGCCAATGGCGTCATTGGATACGGTATGGAGGTCAAAGATATAACTGATATTGGGTAGTTAATTGAAAAGTAGATTGGCAGATTTGCTAGCCTCTATTGACCAAACTTACTGTTTAAACGCCGTGGGATATCTATATTATTAAGTAGAGCTTTAGGTTGCGTGTCAGGTCAATCCACCCAGATATCCGTCGTGAACTGTCCAAAATGCTTAAGACAAATTGTATATAGATTCTGACTTAAATTGACCAGAACTTAGTGTATAACGATCCATTCAGATTAAACGCTAAAGTAGGTAAATTACCTATTAGTTAAATGACTATGTGACAGATGGTAATAGATGACAAAGGGGTTTGAACATACAATATACTGATCTCTCCATCGTTGTTGGCAGTGGCATCTCGGAGGCACGCAGTTCCAGCATGGTTTATTGCATGACAGATACTTCCTTAGGATAAACAAGATTGATTTTATACTACATAAATAATAGACTTCTGAACACACATATTGCTATCATATACACCTGGGAACCAAATCACATCCATATCGATATAATGAAATAAATCCATACGTGGGTAGCTGATAACCATCTGCCTTCTACCACACCACTGTAGCATGTAGTTAAAATCACGTTAAGTTATATGAAAAAAATTTGTTTGCAGTTGTAAGGTGGCAGCTTGAATCAATGTTAATTTGGCACCTTCCCTGAGATTTTATACGTCGTAAGGAATAGACTGATATGGCATTTCACATACTGCAGTGATAGTTAGCAGATATGCCAATCAATATGTACAGTTTGTAATGCAAAAAGGTATGACACTCAGATTCGACCCAAATCCTGCATGTCAATGAGCAGAAGGTGAAAAACGCTGCTGAAAGAGACACTTTAGTTTGGTAAGGACTCGGGTTGCGTAGCCATGGCCAGCATACAACGAAAGGCTTTTAACAAGGAGTCAGTGATCAGCGTTGAGGAAGACAACAAATGCACGAGGCGATACATCGAAGGTAGCAGGTGACGGCCCAGCGCGGCCTTAGAAAATTGTGATGGGGAATTTCCAGATGGATACAAACAGGCCTGAGATGCTGTTAAAAGAGAGTCGCATTTGCTGATCACGTGAAAGGTCTGTTGTGCTCTCATGATGTTCGCCTGCAACTTTTAGGCGTCAGGAGTGGGCACAAAATGCCGACTGGCTGAAATAAATTCGGAAATAGTAGAAGTGGCGAGATTACAGCGCAGTTACAAGGTACGCCTCTTGCTATTGGGGTAGTTTCCATGAGATGAAAGGAACGCTCCCATTGGTCAAAAAGGGCTGTGATGTGAAGCACAAAAGGACACGGGTGAGGTGATTTGCTACGAAAGACAGAATACCAGAAACTCTCCTTTGAACCACAGTTAAGTGCAGAACAGGGCGCATCACGCTCTGCATGATACCAAAAGAGGAATTTTGAGTGAACACTGCGTTCACTTTGGTTGAGCCGAAGAGTCATTGAGGTCTGATAGCGGAGATACTAAACAGCTACATACTTAATTGGTCTTGCGAGAATTGACAGGGTGTTGAAGTATACACGCTACTCCATCTATACACGCGTATATTGCGAGGTGCCGGGGCTAGTAGTGTATTTATCACTAAATTCTACTAGAATCCACATGTGTAAATCATGCTCTAAGCCCCCCCCTATTCTAACTCCGACTTTTGCTGTTGCACAAGGATAAAACAAATACGCGAACTGACTCTAATCAACCCTGCTAGTGGAGTAGAAGAGAGTTTGGCACCTGCAATAATTTAATTTGATAAATAAGTTAAATAAACAAAGGTTTCATTAGCATAGTGAGGAATGATAGGGTTGCTCTATTGATTAACAGAAAGAAAGTTCTGTCCAAAATAACAATATGATTTATTAAGATTAAACGCAGAATAGTAAAAGAGACACAGGAAATATAAAACATCAAATTGGCTAAAATTGGAGATTCATACAAACACAGTAAAGGTGAAGTTGTCCCTAACTTAGATCGTGAGGTTTAAGACGAAGTGGTATGTGGAGCCAATTCCTTTCCACTCAAATCTCAAGAGAGACACACAGCTAACCCAATAGTAATTGCTGCTACTCGAAACTGAACAAAGTTAGAAAAGGATGAACAGGCGCGCTCTGCTGAGCTCTGATTATCACCTAGGAAAATCCCTATCTGCCGGTGCTGCGGACGTACATTACCAACAGTCTTCTTATCTCCCAGAACACGATCTGGCGTACCGCAGGCGAGGGCTGGTTGCTCCGACGTCCTCGACCGAAAAGCGACTGCCGACTACCCAGAGCACCCGTACAGGCCGAACACCGAACATTCCCGCCCCCACGACAGTGGCCGTGGTTACGTTCCAATCAGCAACTCGAAAACCGGCGGAAATTCCACTCCATTGCCGGAGCACTACCATTCCACCAATGGAGATTCTTGGCGCCAATTTCTGTGCTGATTTTGCAGAAAGTGCGGGAATTTTCCCGCCACAACTGCGTGGGTACACAAGTCATTCCCACGCCTCGCTGGTAGCCCGCCAGAAAGTGTTTTCGCAAAGTTTCTCTGAAGTAACGGAACCTCTAGCCCAGCCGCTACTTCACACCCCAGCGGGCGTGTCTCTTGACAATGTCGGCGTCTGAAAAGCATTCACTCGACTGCCTCACACACGTCGGCTTAACTCTCTCCAGTTCCACAGAGCCCGCCTGTCACCGGCCCACCCGGGTGACGAGAGACGCTGCGTGGGAAGTACGCGTGTTAAGGAAAAGCAACCCTCCACCGCATGCAACTAGAGAGGAGAATCGTAAGATAGAAATATGAGAGGGGGCTCATGCCACCTCTCATTGCCCCTACGCCATTTTAGATTGTAATTGGTGAGCGGTTGGCTCACTTAGGAGCAAGGTAGTGAGTCAATCGCCCAAGAACAATCTTACAAAGTGACTCCACATACCGCACTCTATAAAAAAGATCATTGCAACTGAAAAATGCAACTCATAGAGGGAGGATTATTTATGATGTAGCCAACTTCACCTTCTTAATATGGAACACTAACACTCACATCACACATCCATACCCAGGGAGCCCCTTCCAAACACCGATTCACGCAGACATTCACGCTCTAAACATGGCCCGGGCATCTGAGCCAAATATGGAGCAGTTTATTCTTTACAATCAGAGTTGGAGTGCTCCGCAATTAAATGCCCAAGATGTTACAACAATTTTAATCATTAAACTAACCTGACCTCACTCACACATGATAATATTTAAGTTAACAATCTCTTTGTGAGTTTTCAGAATCTAGTTACAACCTCCGATTCATTCTGTCTCCCTGCAGCAAGAATAACCTTTACAAAATGTTCCCTGAACTGATGGTCCATTCACAATGACAGTGGTGGTATCTGCTTCAGTTTATGGGGACTTCAGGCACACTGTTAGCATACACACAACAATAAACACAAAATACAAAAAAAACATGATGTGGAGAACAATACAGTAATCTGTAATAAGAATTACAGTGTAAAACACAAACGCATACAAGGTATAACATACATTACAGAAACAACATAAGAGAAAGAAATTTAAGAAAAACAAAAAAAAACAAGGTTCATGGGGCATCAAATTGTGCGTGCACATTGCACAAAGTTCACGACTGTGCTGAGAATGAGGCACTAAATCACATTGTTAGAAATATCCGTGGCACTTCACTGATTCCACTGTACTGACATCACATAAGGCTAAACGTCGGTTGTAGTTGCTACGTTGTGGCAACAGCAATAGGGAGTTCTGGAGTGTCTGCAGTACGCTGTTGAGATTGTAGTCAGACCCACGCATATGATCACGGCCGTATGGTAGGAAGACACAGTGATAGGCTCTCCTCACGTCGATTAATTGACTCTGAGGTCTACTCGTTGGGATACATCACTAGTCTAGGTCTCTTCTCTCGCTGGACAGAACTTTATGTTTCCCAATATTGCAGTTCGACGAGGGATGATGGCACGTGGAGTGACTCCACAAGTGTGTGAGGTCATCCATACAGGATCGAACTAGGAGCGACTATTGTTAAAAACTGCTCTCTAATAGAGAGGAGAAGTAAGACATGAGACCATACATTTGTTAGTGTGGCACGATACTGCTTTGTGTATGCAGATCGGCCAATGCTAGTGAGTTGTAAAAACCCAAACAGGTGAGTATAGAGCGTCCCTTTCTGTCCTGAGGCACATGAGGCGCAGGTTCTGACACGATATGTGATCTTCTTCGTGTACTCACGACAACGTGGTCTGCCGCAGGGAATCCCTCCAAGCGGCTGCCGCGTCCGGAGAGCTAGCAGGCTGTCGCGTGTCAGGGTCAACGGCCAGCCCCCCTTTCGCTTGTGGCGGGGCAAGGGTCCCGTGTAATCCCTCAGGTAGGCAGCCGGGTGACTGTCAGCGTGTAGGACGGGACGCTCGCCCTCTAGCAGGTAGCCGAAGACCTCTTGTTTTTGCGCTGGCTGGCCTCTGCATTGCCACGTTCCTCGTCATCTGTACAATTCTTACAAAAGTCTTATGCCTAACTTTTTCCCATGACCTTCTATGTTATAATAAATTTACCTAATGAAACATTGATGGTCTGTCATTTCAGACACTCTTATTTTACTTTTATAGTTATTAATCTATGGCAATCATTATAACATCTAATCTAGACATGGAAATAATTTATTTTGATATACGTGTAGAGACCGATCTCAGTAAGTACATGGTGTGTGATAACTGATGCTTTGTAATGGATGAACAACTAAATGTGCGGGCCCGCACTAATATTACTATTAATTATATAGATCGACAGTAGACATGCTTCAAGAATTAACTACCATATCCCAACGATCTACATTCTACGTCTTTTAATTAAATTATGTTGTTATGCAGGTCTAAGTTTTACTGTGCTATAAAGAACATGCAACTACGCTACTTTCGCTCGCCCGTCGTCCCTCCATCTCGGGTCTGTGGTTTGGTGACCTGAAAAATAGCAACTCAACAGGCGCGCGCCACACTTGTGGTAGAAAACCCCCACAATATTAATCTAGTTATTGTTAAATCCTACAGTTTAACTTATCCTAGTATCGTACTTTCCCTTTTATTTATTTATTTATTTATTTTATTTTATTTATTTATTTATTTATTTATTTATTTTTTTATTTACCTTATACAATACCCTTACATAGTTCCTGTTACGCTGAGATGTCTTGCTGCTCGCCGCTATTGACGACAGTGATGTGCGCGCCGTACGACATGACCTCCGAGTTTTCATTACGCCTCACTGAAACTCCAGAGACTGGGTTAGCCATGGCTATACACGACAATAAATTTATAGTTGCAACTTCCTTCTCTATGTGAAGCGGTTTTCGCGATCGAAGTACACCTTTCCAGAAGCAATGTAATATGACCAAGCCAGGACTGGTTCCTGTTGAGGATTCAGACACCCAACACACGCCAGCTACACAGTATGTCACGAATATCCAAGTACAATTCCTTGGTGATTCATCTGTGACAAAAACGAGCAGCACGCTAAATCCCCAACCAGCACATTAGCATGGTAGGCTTTTATGCCCTCATTTCTCTCGTCTAGGGCACCATTAGAGTCAAATGCTCACAGGTTCACCCCGACTTGCAAGACAACGATACCGGCGCAGCTCTGCAAAAACTATACTGCCCATATTCACCCTCGAAATCGCGCAATATACCACAATCGTGCAGTGCACTGACGCGTGCCTGCAAGCATTGGTATGAACGTCTCACGAACTGGTTGTGGCCGCTATGGAGCGTATCACGACCTCTCAGAACGCTTCTAAGAGCACGTTCTTGTATGCGCCCGTTTGTGCGACGTCTCGTCACTCATCCTTATCCCTTAACATGGACACCAGATAGGAAAGGACAAAAACATTGCTCATGAAAAGGTAGTGTCTCCTACTCCATCGACATTGGAGATCGCAAACATAAACAAAAAGAGGATAGCAGCAGTAAATTCTTATGCAAGACAACGCAGCGTGTTAATACTTTAGCAATCTTAATCTATTAATGTAACGATTATTGTTCCCCGAACAAAGGTTCATATATTTGCCTATTCTACTATGTACATTTCTTACACTACTACTATTCTACGAACTCCTTTATGTGAGAGAAGTGGTGGAGTCCTATGGACTAGCGTCAATCCCTTCTTAGACTCCCCCTCCTCTGACGTGCATTAGGATTTGGAGGTCTAATTTCAATCTCCTGGTTCTCCTGTTGTCCTTGATTTCGCTCCCTCCAATTACGGTCGCTTTGCCGTTCGTCATTCCTCCTGTCCCAGATTGCTTGTCTGGATTGACCCTGTTCCCTGACGTTCTGGTTTCCGTGTCTCTGGTTTCCATAACCTTGAATAGCGTAACCTTGATCTCGGTAACCCTGGTTTCCTAACTGACCAGTGCGATTATGCGATCTGTTGTCGTCTTCCCTTGCTGGCCCGTGGTATTTGTTATTTTGCGCCTTCTTCCTGTCCTTTGCGTCTTGTTTATCGAAGACTACTTCGAGTTCGCGCAGTAGACTCTTGAATGCATCTATGTCAGATCCACACTTCCCGACAAGTGTCTGTTGATACCTAACTGGC
Source organism: Schistocerca nitens (assembly GCF_023898315.1). Taxonomy (NCBI): domain Eukaryota; kingdom Metazoa; phylum Arthropoda; class Insecta; order Orthoptera; family Acrididae; genus Schistocerca; species Schistocerca nitens. Next base: position 1,156,441,578 of record NC_064614.1, on the reverse strand, counting down.
AATTTCGAAAAGCAAAATTTAATAATTTCTCCGTTGCTGTATGGACTATCTAAAAACTGATTCTTCTTGAGTAAGTCATCAAAAAATTTGGTTGCGCTCTTATGCCCGGACACTTCCAGTTCAGGACAAAATATTATTTCCTCTTTAATCCTGTCTTGCGTTTCCTTTGACCAGTAGGTCCGCAGGAATGCACCAACAAATTCCTGATAAGTCCGACACGTCGCTGCCACGCCCCGCATCTTTTCCGCGGCTTGGCCTTCGATGTGTCCACACATGAATTCTAATTTGGCCTGGGTTGGCCATGACGACGGTAATGAATTAGTAAATTGCATCACCCAGCTCTTCGGATGCATCGACCCTCCATTATCTTTGAACTTCTGGAATTTGAGTATCGACAGGAAGTGATTGTGATCAAAATTCTGTCCGATCCTCGCACTGGTGTTGTCAGACGTTTCCGCTACTTGCACGTCTGCGGAGTGTCCTGATCTATCTTGCTGATAACTGTGATGTGCTACGTCTGTATCACAGTGGAAGTGGCATTCAGCATTCACTCTTCTAAGTGGGCTGCAATTATTGGAGCTATTACTCGCTGTTTCTGCGTGTGCATTGTTTGTTCCGCACGCTGTCACTGGGCTAGAGCACGGCGGGCTTTTCCTCGGAGACACAATCCTGTGTGCTCCATCATTGGTATCCGAACGCGCAGTGCTCGTGTGCCCATTTCGCTCTAGTTTTGCTATCCGACTCTCTACTTCTTTCATTCGTTTCGTGATGTTCGTAACCGCAATATTACCTTGAGTCTTTAAGGCCGCTAGGGATTTCGAGTGGACTTGTGTCGCACGTCGCAAGCGCCCTGCGAGTTTAAGAGTTACTCTTGCGATTTTCATTGCCCCTGTTGCTGCAGTTTTGGCTAGGCCTGCTACTTTTTGTGCTACCATTGACATTTGTTTTGCTTCTCCACATTCTTTCTTTATTGTTAATAATTCCCCACGAATTTCCCCTATATGCGAAATTATTGCCTCCGTGTCCTTCTTACGCTGTTCGTCAGCTTCTTCCTTCTCCTTCTTACGTTGTTTCTCCTCTTCTTCCTTCTCCCTCTTACGCTGTTCGTCAGCTTCTTCCTTCTCCTTCTTACGTTGTTTCTCCTCTTCTTCCTTCTCCCTCTTACGCTGTTCGTCAGCTTCTTCCTGCTTCTTACGCTGTTCGTCAGCTTCTTCTTTCATTGATCGTAGGAAGCTCAGTATTGGGTTTACGTCATCTTCTTGATCCTCTTCAAACATGGGCGATGTAACTCTGGACACCTGGGCGCTAGAGCTCTGACGTGACCGAGCTGGCCTCTGTCTGCACTCGTTCGTTTGACTATAAACTTCTGCTACCGTCTCGACCTGTGTGCCTGTCTCTGTTTCATCCTCTACTTCACTATCATAATCACGGCCGCAACGCTGCTCTGAGATCGCGTCCAAATCACCTTCCTCATCAATGCCCCTGGCGTCCTGTCCTGCTAAAAATGTGCCCATCTCATCTCCGAACCTATTCCCGTCAGTAAACTGCCCCTTATCCATTATGCTATCCTCTTTTGTTTTAGCTTCGCCCGATAATAGTCGTGCCTTACTTCTCGTTATCATTCATAAAAACAAATTCATCTAAAATGCACAATAAAATTAATCTACTCCATATATTTTTTTACACATAAACATAAAATTTCAACAACGCTGTTCCAACGCTGTAATCACAAACACAATTTGATGTGGTACAGAAACCGCACACAAATCCGACAAAGTGCGATGCGGTACAGACACCACATCAGCGAAACACAAAAAAAACAATGAACAAAAAATATATACACTGAAAACAAAAACTGTAGTCATGCGCCGCTACTTAAAACTAAACGCGGAACTACCAAAAAAAACTTGGGTATTAATCATTAAAAAAAATAGAGAGAAAAAAAATTGAATGTTCCTACTAAGAATCCTGTTTGTTTATCAGAGATTCACAGGAAAGATCCGAGGCCAAGGGTCGCCATATTATGCGAGGTGCCGGGGCTAGTAGTGTATTTATCACTAAATTCTACTAGAATCCACATGTGTAAATCATGCTCTAAGCCCCCCCCCCCCTATTCTAACTCCGACTTTTGCTGTTGCACAAGGATAAAACAAATACGCGAACTGACTCTAATCAACCCTGCTAGTGGAGTAGAAGAGAGTTTGGCACCTGCAATAATTTAATTTGATAAATAAGTTAAATAAACAAAGGTTTCATTAGCATAGTGAGGAATGATAGGGTTGCTCTATTGATTAACAGAAAGAAAGTTCTGTCCAAAATAACAATATGATTTATTAAGATTAAACGCAGAATAGTAAAAGAGACACAGGAAATATAAAACATCAAATTGGCTAAAATTGGAGATTCATACAAACACAGTAAAGGTGAAGTTGTCCCTAACTTAGATCGTGAGGTTTAAGACGAAGTGGTATGTGGAGCCAATTCCTTTCCACTCAAATCTCAAGAGAGACACACAGCTAACCCAATAGTAATTGCTGCTACTCGAAACTGAACAAAGTTAGAAAAGGATGAACAGGCGCGCTCTGCTGAGCTCTGATTATCACCTAGGAAAATCCCTATCTGCCGGTGCTGCGGACGTACATTACCAACAGTCTTCTTATCTCCCAGAACACGATCTGGCGTACCGCAGGCGAGGGCTGGTTGCTCCGACGTCCTCGACCGAAAAGCGACTGCCGACTACCCAGAGCACCCGTACAGGCCAAACACCGAACATTCCCGCCCCCACGACAGTGGCCGTGGTTACGTTCCAATCAGCAACTCGAAAACCGGCGGAAATTCCACTCCATTGCCGGAGCACTACCATTCCACCAATGGAGATTCTTGGCGCCAATTTCTGTGCTGATTTTGCAGAAAGTGCGGGAATTTTCCCGCCACAACTGCGTGGGTACACAAGTCATTCCCACGCCTCGCTGGTAGCCCGCCAGAAAGTGTTTTCGCAAAGTTTCTCTGAAGTAACGGAACCTCTAGCCCAGCCGCTACTTCACACCCCAGCGGGCGTGTCTCTTGACAATGTCGGCGTCTGAAAAGCATTCACTCGACTGCCTCACACACGTCGGCTTAACTCTCTCCAGTTCCACAGAGCCCGCCTGTCACCGGCCCACCCGGGTGACGAGAGACGCTGCGTGGGAAGTACGCGTGTTAAGGAAAAGCAACCCTCCACCGCATGCAACTAGAGAGGAGAATCGTAAGATAGAAATATGAGAGGGGGCTCATGCCACCTCTCAATATCGCCATATTTTCCAGACTAGGGATGAGTGCATGTTCTCTCACCTAACGAGGAACATAGGGCAATTTCAGCTGATAGAATCAGTAAAAATTTTGATTACCTTTTTATAGGATTTTTCAGAGGGCAAGAGCAGCCATGCAGCTGACAACACGTCGCAACTAAAGGTAAATGCCACTGGCAGAGTGGTAAAATTATTGGATCACCAGCTTGCGCTACTGTGAACATGAGCAACCTTGAGTAATCTTTTGCATTTCTTATCACAAAAACTAACCATGCGCTATGATAAAAAGTTTTTATCACTCCACTTTCCAGAAATCCTGAAGATAGACATTGACTGTGGATATTGTAGCAAAGACACAGTCCCTTGGACTATTCAGGGGATGTTACTTTTTGTTTTTTGTCATCAGTTTTCTGACTGGTTTGATGGGGCCCACCACCGCTATCCTCTTCATCTCAGAGTAGCACTTGCAACCTACATCCTCAATTATTTGCCGGATGTATTCCAATCTCTGTCTTCCTCTACAGATTTACAGTTTACAGCTCCCACTGATACCATGGAAGTCATTCCCTCATGTCTTAAGAGATTTCCTGTCATCCTGTCCCTCCTCGTTATCAGTGTTTTCCACATATACTTTTCCTCTCCGATTCTGTGTAGACCTCCTCATTCCTTACCTTACCAGTCCACCTAACTTTCAACATTCGTCTGTAGCACCATATTTCAAATGCTTCGATTCTCTTCTGTTCCGGTTTTCCCACAGTCAGTTTTTCACTACCATACAATGCTGTCCTCCAGGCGTATATTCTCAGAAATTTCTTCCTCTCATTAAGGCCGATATTCGATATTAGTAGACTTCTCTTGGCCAGGAATGCATTTTTTGTCATAGCTAGTCTGCTTTTGATGTCCTTCTTGCTGCGTCCGTCATTGGTTATTTTACTGCCTAGGTAGCAGAGTTCCTTAACTTCATCTACTTCGTGACCATTAATCCAGATGTTGAGTTTCTCGCTGTTCTCATTTCTACTACTTCTCATTACCTTCAACTTTCTTCGATTTACTCTCAATCCATACTGTGCATTCATTAGACTGTTCATTCCGTTCAGCAGATCATGTAATTTTTCTTCACTTTCGTGAAGGATAGCATTGTAATCAGCGAATCGTATCATTGATATCCTTTCACCATGAATTTTAATTCCACTCCTGAACTTTTCTTTTATTTCTATCATTGCTTCCTCAATGTACAGATTGAACAGTACGGGCGAAAGGCTACATCCTCGTCTTACACCCTTTTTACTACGAACACTTCATTCTTGGTCATCCACTCTTATTATTCCTTCTTCCCTGTTGTACATATAGTGTATGACCCGTCTCTCCCTATAGCTCACCCCTACTTTTTTCAGAATTTCGAACATCTTGCACTATTTTACACTGTCGAAAGCTTTTTCCAAGTCGACAAAAAATCCTATGAACGTGTCTTGATTTTTCTTTAGTCTTGCTTCCATTATTAGCCGCAACGTCAGAATTGCCTCTCTCGTGCCTTTACTTTTCCTAAAGCCGAACTAATCGTCATCTAGCGCATCTTCAGTTTTCTTTTCCATTCTTGTATTTATCATTCCTGTAAGCAACTTGAATGCACGAGCTGTTAAGCTGATTGTGTGATAATTCTTGCACTTGTCAGCTTTTGCCGTCTTCGGAACTGTGTGGATGATGCTTTTCCGAAAGTCAGAAGGTATGTCGCCAGACTTATACATCCTGCACATCAACGAAAATAATCGTATTGTTGCCACTCCCCCAATGATTTTAGAAATTCTGATGGAATGTTATCTATCCCTTCTGCCCTATTTGACCTAAAGTCCATCAGAGCTCTTTTAAATTCTGATTCTAATACTGGGTACCCTATCATTTTTAAATCGACTCCTGTTTCTTCTTCTATCACATCAGACAAATCTTCCCCCTCATAGACACTTTCAATGTATTCTTACCACCTATCCGCTCTCTCTTCTTTTAACAGTGGAATTCCCGTAGTTACTACCCTTGATTTTAATGTCACCAAGGTCGTTTTGACCTTCCTATATGCTGAGTCTGTCCTTCCAACAACCATTTTATTTTCGATGTCTTCACATTTTTCCTGCAGCCATTTCGTCTTAGCTTCCATGCTCTTCCTATTTGTTTCATTCCTCAGCGACTTGTGTTTCTGTATTCCTGAGTTTCCCGAAACATTTTTGTACTTCCTCCTTTCATCAATCAACTTCACTATCTTATGTTACCCGTGGTTTCTTTGCAGCTACCTTTATTGTACCTACGTTTTCCTTCCCAACTTCTGTGATGGCCCTTTCTAGAGATGTACATTTCTCTTCATCTGTACTGCCTACTTACCTACTCCTTATTGCTGTATCCATAGCCTTAGATAACTTCAAGCGTATCTCCTCATTCCTTAGTACTTCCATATCCCACTTCTTTGTGTAGTGATTCTTCATGACTAATGTTTAAACTTCAGCTTCTTTTCATCACTACTGACTCTATATCTGCTCCTGGGAGGCCTTACTATCCATTATCTGATTTTGGAATCTCTGTCTGACCATGATGTTATCTAATTGAAAGCTTCCCATATCACCCGGCCTTTTCCAAGTATGCCTCCTCGTCTTGTGATTCTTGAACAGGGTATTCCCTATTAATAGCTGAAACTTGTTAGAGAAGTCAATTAGTCTTTCACCTCTCTCAATCCTTGTCCTAAGCCCATTTTCCATCTAGCCCCTCTCCTCCAACTGTATTCCCGTCCCCCATGACTCTTAGATTTTCATCCCCCCTTACATACTGCATTACCCTTTCAATATCCTCATACACTTTCTCTATCTCTTCTTCAGCTTGCTACATCGGCATGTATACCTGAACTATGGTTGTCGGTGTTGGTTTGCTGTCGATTCTGATAAGAACAAGCCTACCACTGAACTGTTCACAGTAACACACTCTCTGACCTACCTTCCTATTCATAACGAATTCTACTCACACTATACCATTTTCTGCTGCTGTTGGTATTACCCTATACTCATCTCACCAGATATCCCTGTCTTCTTTCCACTTCGCTTCTCTGATCCCTACTATATCTATATGGAACCTTGGCATTTCCATTTTCAGATTTTCTAGTTTCCCTACCACACTCAAGCTTCTGACATTCCACGCCTCGACTGGTAGAACGTTACCCTTTTGATTATTCACTATTTTTCTCATGGTAACCTCCCCCTTGGCAGACCCCTCCAGGACATCCAAATTTGGAAATACTCAAGAAACTGTTGCCAATGGAGAGATCGTCAGGACACTTCTTCAATTACAGGCCACATGTCGTGTGGACACAAGTTTTGTGTCATTGATGCAGTGGTTTGCATTGCCTGGTGCATCCTCATGCCGTTTATCATTGTTGAGCCTTCTGCTTTCGGGGCAGTTTACCACCCCTAGGACAAGAAGGTGCCCTCTTGGCCTTTGGTAGAATGAGGATGACTTCTTATGCCGGAACACGCCCAAAGATGTAAACAACCGTGCATGAGCAGCGCCTATTAGACGGAGGGGGTTCTACAGCCGATCAGTTCCAGTCATTCCACCAGTAAGGAGGAACACTGCCCGTGTTGTCTGTATTTCAACCATGCCTAGACTGTCAATACCACGGTTCAATAATGTCTGCTTTGTTATTTTGTGCCAGAGAGGGTTCTCAACAAGGGAATTGTACAGGCGTCTCGCAGTGAACCAAAGCGATGTTGTTCGGACATGGAGGAGATACAGAGAGGCAGGAACTGTCGATGACATGCCGCGCTGAGGCTGGCTAAGGGCTACTACTGCAGTGAATAACCGCTACCTACAGATTATGGCTCGGAGGAACCCTGACAGCAACGCCACCATGCTGCATAAAGATTTTCGTACAGCCACAGGACGTCGTGTTAAGACTCAAACGGTGCGAAATAGGCTGCATGATGCCAACTTCACTCCCGACGTCCAAGACGAGATCCATCTTTGCAACCACGACACCATGCAGAGCGGTATAGATGGGCCCAACGACATGCCGAATGGACCGTTCAGGATTGACATCACGTTCTCTTCACAGATGAGTGTCGCATATGCCTTCAACCAGACATTCGACGGAGACAACTTTGGAGATAACCCGGTCAGGCTCAGTGCCTTAGACACATTGTCCAGCCAGTGTAGCAAGCTGGACATTCCGTGCTGTTTTGGAGTGGCATAATGTGGGGTTGACGTATGCCGCTGGTGGTCACGGAAGGCGCCATAACGGCTGTACGATATGTGAATGCCATCCTCCAACCGATAGTGGAACCATATCGGCAGCAATACGGAGACGCATTCGTCTTCATGGATGACAATTTGCGCTCCCATCGTGTACATCTTGTGAATTAATTCCTTCAGGATAACGACATCGCTGGACTAGAGTGGCCAGCATGTTCTCCAGACATGAACCCTATCGAACGTGCCTGAGATAGATTGAAAAGGGCTGTTTATGGACGACGTGACCCAACTACCACTCTGAGGGATATACGACGAATCGCCGTTGAGGAGTGGGACAATCTGGCCCAACAGTGACTTGATGAACTTATGGATAGTATGGATAATACAGGCATGCATCAATGCACGAGGACGTGCTTCTGGATATTAGAGGTACCTATGTGTACAGCAATCTGAACCACCACCTCTGAAGGTCTCGCAGTATGGTGGTACAACATGCAATGTGTGGTTTCCGTGTGCAATAAAAAGGGCTGAAATTACGTTTATTTTGATATCAATTTTCTGTACATGTTCCGGAGCTCTTGGATCCGAAGTGATGTAAAACTTTTTTTGATGTGTGTAGTGCCGAACTTAGAACCAGAATAGGATGATTTGACGTAATATTGGCGTAACTGTCTAGAAGTAGGAAAAAACCTGTAGAGAACCTTCTAAATTAAATTTGATTTTGTTGTGTTCAGTGTTAGTTCTGCTAATCAATACGAAGACATTATCTTGACAATTGTCCTGAAATTGTCATGTCACAATCTATGCAAACCAGTGTTATTGATTGACAACAATACGGAAATTAAACCAATTCTGTACAGCTGAACACCTATTTGCTCTGTCGTAGAATATGGGGCCACTCCTACGCCCAGTAATTTATTTTAGTGACGCTAACGCACTCACTGGGCGGTTTTGCTGATGTATGACGAATGTGAAAAGGAGTGTCATACAATTGCTTCACTGCTCATACAAACACCAAACTGATCGTGAACCGTATCAATTTTTGGCTGGTATGATTTACTCACTGCTTACTCCATACTGGATTCCGTATTTCTTAACTCACTTCATTATATTTTCTGGAGGCTTTCTTGGTATCAGGATGCTGAGAATACAGGTTACACGTACTGCGGCATAGACCGTAGGATGGAGTGGTGAATGTACAATGCCAGCAGACAGTGACAGATCGGCTGGTTCGGCGATCTGAACTCCATCTGTCAGCTCTACGGGCCAAACGGACAGCTGAGTCGTCGGTACCAAGCAGCCCCTCGGGCACTCACCAACGGTCCCCAACTCGGTGCGGTGTACCACTCTCATCACGAACTCAACGCATCTTGACAGGTCACATGTACTCCTTTTGAGCCCCATCTACTGAAACGTAACTTTCAAAATGACAAGGGGTGGACTGCGTATTATCAGACAGTTGATGCATCCTCTGCAATCACAAACAGTTAAGTGGCTATCCATTGAGCTTTGCCACGTCAGTCAGCCATATCAAAATGAGTGAGATTTGGCGGGGGAATTTAGAAATAAATGTATTGTTAGCTCGACAGCCACCAACTACGGTTGTGAGCAAAAGTTAGAAGACCAAAGTAATTTTTGCTTAATATGTCGCTACTTAATGACATGGCTCGATGGAACTGGCACCATATACAGAAAGAACTGCTACAGTATAGTACAGAAGGTAGCTAAAAGAAAACTGAAATGACACTTTAATTCAAAGACAATTTTTACATTGAATGCACTGCATTTCGTGATGGTCCAACGGACGTTACAGACGGCGGGACATAGTTCATAGTAGGGTGTATAAAGATTAACGACGGGAATGCATCCTCTGCATCGTTCTCCCATGCTTGCTGTGAGGTTGGCAAATACTTGCTGTATGGCGCTGCATTCACCAACCAGCGCTATTGAAATTGTTGGATGGTCGTTGATGCATGTCTACGTGCTGCAGTATGCCTTCCAAACGCGTCCCACACGTCAACATTAAGGTTTCTATCGGGGGAAAGGACAGGCCAGTGCATTTGGCGAGTATTTTAGTTCCGAGAGCTCTTCTGCCTATGCTGTTCGAAGCTGTCGCGTATTATCAGGGCTGAATGGACCCCTGAAAAGACGAACTTGTGGAAGGAGTACACTGTCGCAATATCTAAGACTGGTAAGTATATATTGTTCAAAGATTTGGACATGCAGCATTATACCTCCACATATCATGACACCCGAACTATCAAAACGATCACGTTCGACAACGTGTCTGGGCGCAGTACGTGACACACCTCTCTCTATATGAGGATACGTCCAGCATTTTCAAACATGATCGCTTTGGTGGTTCTGGTTCAAGCAGGCATAATGTTACACGGGCGTACCCACCTCCAAATTTTTGAACACAGTACACTCACCGATCAAAGTTAATTACGTCATTTTAGGGGAGCATTCGGCCCTGACTCCATTTTTATGGATGACAATACGCGACCACATTGAAGAGCGCCGGTGGAGGAACTCTTGGAACGATATCCGGCGAATGGACTGGACTGGCCTGGCCATTCCCCTATCTTAGACCCCATGGAGCACATGTGGAGTGCACTGGGGAGACGTACTGCGGCGTCTCTACAAGAACAAATGACCGTCCAGCAGTTGTCAACCGAGCTGTTGAAGTAATAGAACGTCCTACCACGAAAATTCCTTACCAATCTTGTGGCTATCATCGAAGCACGTTGAAGATCGTGCTCTGCCGTCCATGTTGATCACACACCCAATTAAGAAGGGAAAGCAGAAAGGTGGAAGGAGTATATAGAGGGTCTATACAAGGGCGATGTACTTGAGGACAATATTATGGAAATGGAAGAGGATGTAGATGAAGACGGAATGGGAGATATGACACTGCGTGAAGTGTTTGACAGAGCACTGAAAGACCTAAGTCGAAACAAGGCCTCAGGAGTAGACAACATTCCATTAGAACTACTGATAGCCTTGGGAAAACCAGCCCTGACAAAACTCTACTATCTGGTGAGCAAGATGTACACGACAGGCGAAATACCCTCAGACTTCAAGAAGAATATAATAATTCCAATCGCAAAGAAAGCAGGTGTTGACAGATGTGAAAATTACGGAACTATCAGTTTAATAAGCCACGGCTGCAAAACAGTAACACGAATTCTTTACCTACAAATGGAAAAACTGGTAGAAGCCGACCTTGGGGGAGATCAATTTTGATTCCGTAGAAATGTTGGAACACGTGAGACAATAATGACCCTACGACTTACCTTAGAAAATAGATTAAGGAAAGGAACACCTACGTTTCTAGCATTTGTAGACTTAGAGAAAGCTTTTGACAATGTTGACTGGAATACTCTCTTTCAAATTCTGAAGTTGGCAGGGGCCAAATGCAGGGAGCGAAAGGCTATTCACAATTTGTACAGAAACCAAATGGCAGTTATAAGAGTCGAGGGACATGAAAGGGAAGCAGTGTTTGGGAAGGAAGTGAGACAGTGTTGTAGCCTATCCCCGATGTTATTCAATCTGTATACTGAGCAAGCAGTAAGGGAAACAAAGGTAAAGTTCGGAGTAGGTGTTAAAATCCATGGAGAAGAAATAAAAACTTTCAGGTTCGCCGATGACAGTCGATGACAGCCAAGACAGCAAAGGACCTGGAAGAGCAGTTGAACGGAATGGACAATGTCTTGAAAGGAGGATATAAGATGAACATCAACAAAAGCAAAACGAGGGTAATGGAATGTAGTCGAATTAAATCGGGTGATGCTGAGGGAATTGGATTAGTAAATGAGACACTTAAGGTAGTAAATGAATTTTGCTATTTGGGGAGCAAAATAACTGATGATGGTCGAAGTAGAGAGGATATAAAATGTAGACTGGCAATGGCAAGGAAAACGTTTCTGAAGAAGAGAAATTTGTTAACATCGAGTATAGATTTAAGTGTCAGGAAGTCGTTTCTGAAAGTATTTGTCTGGAGTGTAACCATGTATGGAAGTGAAACATGGACGATAAATAGCTTAGACAAGAAGAGAATAGAAGCTTTCGAAATGTGGTGCTACAGAAGAATGCTGAAGATTAGATGGGTAGATCACATAACTAAGGAGGAGGTACTGAATAGAGAGAAATTTGTGGCACAACTTGACTAGAAGAAGGGATCGGTTGGTAGGACATATTCTGAGGCATCAAGGGATCACCAATTTAGTATTGGAGGGCAGCGTGGAGGGTAAAAATCGTAGAGGGAGACCAAGAGGTGAATACACTAAACAGATTCAGAAGGACGTAGGTTGCAGTAGGTACTGGGAGATGAAGCGGCTTGCACAGTGCACAGGATAGACTATCATGAAGAGCTGCATCAAACCAGTCTCTGGACTGACGACCACAACAACAACATTAATAAACGTGTCCCACCGTCTGTATTGTCCAACAGACCATCATGAACAGCGCAGTCTTCTGCGTAATTATTGTCTTTAAAGAAAAATGTCTTTCCCGTTCGACTCATTCCGTTGTTTGAGTTACCTTTTGTGCTATACTATATCAGATTTTTCTATCTTTTCAACTTTCATATAGCTGTGTTACTTGGCAGTGACATATAATACGAGAGTTACTTTCGTCTTTTAGATAAGCACACCAGTATACGTATAGACAAACACGAAATCGGTAGGGAGGTGCTCATCAGACACTAGTGGCAGACGCTACAAGAGACTACTTGAGCATTACGATGAGGAACTGTTAAAATTCCGAGAGCATACTCGACAGGAAGAGTTCACCAACACATCACTCCATCCCAAGGAATTCTCGCGAAATGTCCACGACAGAAATATCGGAAAAATTAGAGTTCATATGGAAGCCTACCATCTTTCATCTCGTGTATCATTCGTGAAGAATGTTGAATAATACCAGGAGGACGTGCGCCACGTATCATCAGGTGCCATACAGAATGTAGATGTAGAAATATTATTGCTGTGTTGGTTTCCAGGAAAAAGACTTGTTTGTTGCAACTCTCTACGCTTGTCTATCTTCTGCAAGTCTCTTCATTTCTGCACCAGTTCTGCAACTACATCTGTTTGAGGTAGCATACGTTTTTCCAGCCCTGGTCTTCCTCTGCAGTTTTCCCTTTATCAAATTAACTATTCGTTAATTTCGTAGGATGTTTCAGATCAGCCTAGCTGTTATTTTAGTCGAGTTGTGGTATCAACATCTTTTCTTCTTGATTCGAAACAATATCTCTTTATTATTTACCTGATTTAGCAAAATAATCTTCCATGTTCCTCCGTAACATCACATTCCAGATCATTCTAGTCATTTTTTCTGTGCCGTCCATCGTCAACGTTTCACTTACACATAAAGCTACACAGAGTATTAGTGTCAGAAAGGTTTCCTAACTCATAAAGTTATACTAGATGTTAATGTTGTGGATTGGCAAGACTGCCAACCCACTATGAGAGGAAGCCGAAAGGCACGCGTTTTAGCTCACGCAGGCTTGCGTGAGGTCTGGAACAGGTCAAGGAAATGAGACTAGCAAAAAAGGACGTAACTGTGGAATACTTAACTTTAATCCATAAATGGTGAATATCGCTCTTGACGGTACATGTTTTACAGCATCAATAGTAACTGGTAATGCCGCCTTGCTAGGTCGTAGCAAATGACGTAGCTGAAGGCTATGCTAACTATCGTCTCGGCAAATGAGAGCGTATTTTGTCAGTGAACCATCGCTAGCAAAGTTGGTTGTACAATGGGACGAGTGCTAGGAAGTCTCTCTAGACCTGCCGTGTGGCGGCGCTCGGTCTGCAATCACTGATAGTGGCGACACGCGGGTCCGACGTATACTACCGGACCGCGGCCGATTTAAAGGCTACCACCTAGCAGGTGTGGTGTCTGGCGGTGACACCACAGTTAACATAGTTTTGCATTTTATTTCCACATTACTTCCTCCATCTTCAGTTATTTTGGTTTCCAAGTAACAAATCTCGTCTACTACTTGCAGTGTCAGACTTACTACTAATCCTAATGTTTCACCATCACATTTATCAATTCGACTACTTTATCCTTGTTTTACAATTGTCAATAATCTCTTCCTTATATTCTCGAGAAACCAGAAACCATCAGTTCCTTTTAACTGACCTTTCAGGTCAATGGCTCCTATGGCAAATCATATAATTACAATGCCGATGACAATTCTAAATTTTAATATATATATATATATATATATATATATATATATATATATATATATATATATTTGAATTTCTTTACCAAATTTTCCCTTGGTTTCGTTCACTGCTCGCTGTGTGGAAGGACTGATTAACGTTGCGGACAGGCGGCAATTCTCTCTCCCCTTCTTCTTGACTATTGCAACTTTTTCACACCCTTCGACTCTTGAAGTAACATTTCTGTTTGCGTTCGAGTTGTAGATGACCTTAAGCTCCCTGTCCTTTACATCTGATAACTTCAGAATTCCAAAAAGCGTATTGCAGTCAACAATGTCAACAATGTCAAGAAAGTTTTCTAAATCTACTTGTGTTATAAATTACATATATCTTTTTTCATTCAATCTTATAAGATAAGTTAGTCTTCTAAGGCAAGTCGTAGATATATTAAACTGCTTGTTCGGTAGTACCCATACCTTCAGCACTGGCATTATTACAGTTTTCTAACAGTCTGAGGATGTTTCTCCTGTTTCATGTATCTTACATCCAAGCTGGAATAGTTTTATTATGGTTGATACTCTCAAGGACTTTAATAATCCGGAGGGAATGTGTTGTACGCCACGTGCCTTGTTTCGACTTAGGGCTTTCAGTCTTCTCTCAGATTCTTCTAGGAGTATCACATCTCCGATCTGATCTCCAGCACCTCTCCCTTTTAATAAAATTATCTCCAATCTAACCTTTCTATATATTTCTGCCGCCTTTCAGTTTTTCTTTTTTTACTTAGTAATGGCTTGCCATATGAATTCTTGATGTTCATAAAACTGCTTTTCTTTTCCCCAGTTGTTTCCTTAATTTTGCTATGCGTAACATCTACCTGTCCTATAGTCATGCTTGCAACTGCAGCTTTACATTCCTGCTTTGGATAACTCTGCTTTGCCTATTTGTACCTTCTTACTCTTCAGGTGAGTGTGCTGTTATGGAGAGAGGTGCGACACGTACTGCTCCCAGACACGTTGTCGAACATGATCTGATGACGCAAAGCTCCGTAAATTAAATTATAAAGGTGTTAGCTAATGAAATATCGGTATAAAATATACAATATTAAGTATTCAAGGCAAGGCGGATTGTAAACCATGTGAGAATACGACTGAGAAAAACTATCCTGAAATGTTGGTGAAAAACGGGAGCAATGTCTAAGAAGTCGTTCAGATCAGATTAAGTACACCATTAGTTGTGTAGGTAATTTCTGAGGTTGTGGAATACACTCAAAAACAATTAAACGTACCACAATGTTTACGAAAGGACACACGTGCTAACGATTATCCCGCAATTCCTATCTGAGATGGTCGTCATGAATGCACAATAAGTAAAAGATTTTACATAATATTGCGTATGGAAGTTTACAGGATATTTACAGTTAGCTATTGTGAAAAGAACACATTACACTGTACTTTTTTACACCGATCAACTTACTGCGATGAAAGAGTCGATCTCATAAACAACGTACCACTCACGTTGGGTGATATGTCATGCATTATTTGGCCTGATATGAGAAACGTCAATGGAGCAGAGGCAATTGGTCAACAATAAAGCGTTTGGACTCTTCTTACAATGTGCTTCATTACTGTTAAACTTTTTATGGTTGCCGGGCATCTACAGAAAATATGTCTTCTGAGTAACATGTATCTTTCCGGGCCACAATAAAGGACTTCAAGTGTTTGTTTATTTTCTTCTCAAAATAGCTATAGGCACTATGGGACTTAACATCTGAGGTCATCAGTCCCCTAGAACTACTTAAACCTAACTAACCTAAGGACATCACACACATCCATGCCCGAGGCAGGATTCGAACCTGCGACCGCAGCAGCAGCGCGGTTCCGGACTGAAGCGGCTAGAACTACTCAGCCACAGCGGCCGGCTAGAATCTTGTCATTTCTGTTATTCATTCCCCGAACTAATGTGTTAGACTGGAAGCAAGATATATTTTATTTATGACAAATGGTTTTATGGTATAATATTACAGAGATGCAGGTATTTGACGAAGCTGCAGAACATTCTTAAATTCATACCACATACAATACGTGTTAGACGCACCTGGATTCAGAAAACTATAGATGAGCATGCCTCATCCCAAAACATGACACTGTATGACGGTGTGAAAAGAAAGTGAACAAAGCATGTGAAATTCTTTTAATACCTGCATCTGCAACGTTCGCATGGCAGATAAACATTGATTTAAATGTTTCAGATGTTCTGTAGTGCATTCATTCCATATTAATTTTTTTGTCAGGTCGTGATCCTAATGTAGCGCTGTCTACCTCTTTTACCTGGACGCCCTCGTGAATTATGCGCAAGGTAGATAGATACTTCATAAACGCTGGGAAGAGCAAACAAATGTGCTGAGTTTTTCCAAAGTTTAAAGACAACGAAAAGGGTGTAAAACTTTTATAAATGTGCACAAAATTTGTTTAATGGCTCATTCTGAAACGACAGTTGATTTGCTACTTGTCGTGAACGTTCGTACATCCCATAAACAAAATTAACATATACTTAATGTTACTAATGAAAGATCATCAATATGCACCAGAAACGCCTCATAATATGAAACCTTTTGGGACTCTGTATGTGATTAGCTATCACCATAACGAACATTTCTAGCTTAGACTCCTTTCCATCGACGTTCTTCCTTTCCATTTGTAGATACAACTTTAATCATTTTTCATTGTTTTCGTGGGAGATCTGTTGATTGCCCCCAGCAATTCTGTATACACCAAGAATTCCTTATTTCGTTTTCCACTTCTTTGGAAGTATACAAGCACCGAGGGAAGCATTTCATCAAGCTGCGAAGTGCGAAGGAAAACTCCAATTGCCAAAATACAGCGGCACAACGGCTGAAGCACGAGAATTATTTTGGACACCTTGGAACAAGAGGCTCGTAAAAGAAAGTGGGGGGGGGGGGGGGGAGTAGCAAAATAGGTCTGTAAGACTAGCTCAGTAACTTACAGTGTTGACTAGTTTCTGGACGTTGAAAGGTGGCTACACTGAGCCACAGCGCCAGAGATCGCTAGAGAGCATTGTTCGCCCGCCTCCACTGGCGCAGTGATTATTGGGATGCCGTGGTAGGCAGTGCTTGTCCAGGACTCGTAGTAGTCAGTTCGTGTTGAGATGTGCTAGTAGGGAGTGCTTGCTGAGATGTGATACTGATAAATTCTTGTTGAGATGTTGTAATAGCGAGTCGGTGTGGAGATATATTGTAATAATTTGAGTGCTTGTCATCAATATATGAAGGTAACGAAACTTGATTTATTTTTCATTATTTCCATGTTTTAAATAATGCGTCATTACAGGTTCAGTCAACAAAGCATCTGGCTTGTGTTCTTGGATTAGAGTGTAATTGTGGTTCTCTTGAGTAATTATGGTATTTTTATTTCCTTTAATTAATTCAGTATAAATGTTATTTAAAAATTCTTGTGTTGTTGAAGAAGAACCGTGCCAGATGCGTACGTTGAGTCACACTCCCACACACAGAACAGTTACTCTTGTGCTTGTTGTTGCGTTGGTTTTATAGTTGCTGGGGACTTAATTAATTAATTGTGTTAATGAAAATTTCCATTTCATTCCTTGTTGTTGTTCTAAGCAGTCAGATAGCGTAATAATAACAGTCAGGGCCAACCGTTTACGAGACTTCGTAACCGAACAGACAGCTAATAAATCAAAAAATTAAAATTATTTTCATTTCATTTAATTAAGCCCCCATGCACGTGGCGACCGCTGCTTCGGATCGTCCCTTGGAATTCTTCTGATTGTGTAGACAGTAGTATTGTTGTAGTAATTTGTAGTTTAGTAATTGTAGTCTATATTGCATGTGTAGATTTGGTAATTAGCATTCTTCTAATGGTATTTTTCAAAATTTAATTTTTATTGCCTTGTATACGCGTTTGACGATTTAGTGCAATTATTTCAATTGTTCGTTAATCGTGTTTGAGGGAAACATTTCGAGTGAATGATTGTTGGAGATAAAGTGTCATTGTGTGCAATTTTCATATAGTGACGAGTTTTGTATATTTTGTAAATGATTACGCGATCAATGAAAAAGGCAAAAATGATGGATAGTCAGAATGACGAAATTGTTGACATGGCGAACTCGCCAACACAGGGGAACAGTATGATGAATAATGAAGTGGAAAACAATTTAATAAGCAGGGAAAATAGTCCAGAACCATTTCAAAATTTTTCTCAATCAGAAAGTTTTCAGAATTCGAGATTAACGACAGAAGATTCTGAAATAGTATCGAACACAAAGAGCTTTACAGCCATGACGAAGGAAACTGGTTTTGCGGGAAATGTTAGGGGCGAAAAGAATTTTGAACCATTTAATATGGAGCAGTTGATGGGTGCAATATTAAATTTGGGATCACAAATAGGAACAATTACAACTGATATGGGAACAATTAAAACAGAGATAGGAACTTTGGCAACACGGTTAGACTCACAGGGATCACAAATAGGAACAATTACAACTGGTATGGGAACAATGGAGCAGTTTCGATCTGAATTTAAAACAGAGATAGGAACAATTAAAACAGAGATAGGAACAATTACAACTGAGATGGGAACAATGGAAACACGGTTAGATTCACGACTAGGGACATGTTTCAAAAACATGAAAGATGAATTAAAGAAAGAAATTAGAGAAGAAGTACAACCGATTTTGAATGCTCACAATAATAGATTAATTGCAGTAGAGATTAGACAAAGGGAACAGGATAGAGAACAGGAAGAAAAAGATCGCGTGATAGTACAAAAATTTTCAGAGTTAAATTTACAACGTGCACACGATAAGGAAGAGATATTTGAGAGAATCGAGGAATCCGTACCAAATGACAGAATAAATAATCTAACACAACAATATGAACAGTTAACTACCAAATGTGACAACACTGAAACCCGAGTCGCGACACTGACGGAAGACGTAAACTTATCGGAAAGAGTTGAGGAGATTCCAGATAAATTGACAAGTCTTAGCTTAAATGGGGACAGAGATTCAGATGATACAGCACCATTGCCATTTGCAGAAACCGAAGAGTACCAGAACATAAATAAGCATGTTGAAAATCAGGGAAAAGTTAATGAACGCGTCAAAAGGGAATTTGAGGCATTACAAAAGCAAGACAAATATATTGAAAGCGAAATCGTAGGAAAAGACAGCAGACGAATTTTAGTATCACAGATAGCAGAGGGCTTTGAAGAAAGTAATTTGTTTCATTTACGGGACGCAACAAGAGAGCGCCAGGCGCGCGAACTTGACAATAATCGACATTGGGACTGGGACAGACGCGGTAGGTCTTTGTCGCCGCGAGGCGGAAGCTTTGACTGTAAACACTTCTTGACTGTCCGTAAATTTAAGATCTTTTGCAATTCTAGGAATGACATACGTCCATGTTCATGGTTGGATCGATTTACGTGCGCACTTCCGCCAGATTTGCCACTGAGTCACAAACTGAAATTTATGTGCAGCTATTAAAGTCCTCAGGGGATTCACTACTATAAGTGAATATGTGCCGTAGCGAGCATAGGGCCCCGAGCTGTAGTGGTGCTATTTCCCTTTTAGTTTTCTGCACCGCTGCCTACTCTTTCGCTATTCTTTGCATCTATAAAAACAACTCTTCTACTATCCATCTATCTAGACAGTAGGTAAAGAATAACCAGATTTGACTGTTTTACCCGAAAGTGACTTTGGAAATTACCGTTTGGACTTACTATATTTTCTGCAGCATTCATTCGTAGCTTAAACAAAATTTTACCTGTTTATCTTCGTGACAATATTACTTCATATGTTGACGATATTCTTATTGCTAAACGTTCTTGGAGTGAGCACAACAAAATTTTGGATTCATTATTATGTATTTTTGCACGAGTTGGCATGACAGTGAACTTGGAAAAATCTGAATTTGGTCGTTCACAGGTGAAATTTCTCGGTCACATTATTTCTACAGAAGGTATTCTTCCTGATCCAGAAAAACTAGACGCTATTCGTAATTATGCTGTTCCTACCACAAAACGTGATGTTCGTAGTTTCCTTGGTGTTTGTAATTTTCTTAGACGCTTTGTTAGATTGGACAATTTGACCACACCTCGTTTATGTGAACTATCTGGAAAAAATTCTAATTGGTGTTGGGATGAGGAAGCTCAGTCAGAATTTGAACAACTTCGTGATGCTTTAGTTGCTGCTCCACTTCTTTCACATCCGGATTTATCTAAAGATTTTTGTTTGGCGACGGACTCATCATACAAAGGCCTAGGTGCACATTTATTTCAAGAGATAGAAGAAAACGGCGTTGTAGTACAGAAGACTATTGCATTTGGAAGTCGTGTTCTCTCTAAATCCGAAAAGAATTATTCGATTACGGAACTTGAAGCTTTGGCTGTTGTTTGGGCTTTCACAAAATTTCGCACATTTTTGTTTGGCAGACATACTAAGGTTTACACCGATCATCGAGCTCTGGAATTTCTTATGTCAACAAAATTAACTCACGGCAGATTGTCACGATGGGCGTTGTACCTACAGGAATTTGATTTTCGTATTGTTTACATACAGGGATCTTCAAATATTGTTGCTGATGCTTTATCACGTGCACCTATGGGTTTGAAACAAAGTGCTGAAGAGGACGGCAAAGAAAACCATTATTGTTTGATGTACATTCAAGGTGTTGCGTTTGAGAACTTTATTTCGTATTCGCTCCAGGACATCGCTAAGGAGCAAAATAAGGATCCAATCTGGAAGGACATTAAGGAGAAGTGGAGGAGAAAGGAAAGCGTAGCGATTAGACAGCATTATTTAGTTCGCAATGACATTCTTTTTAAACGGAAATCGGTCGACAACTCTGTTTGGTTAGTTTGTATTCCTGATGAGTGGGTCAATAAATTGATTTGGTACACACATTTTAGTTATGCGCACTTTGGTCCCAGAAAATGCTTTCATAAATTACGAGAAAATTGCTACTTCAGTAATATGGAAAAACGTATTCGATCCGTTCTTGCCAAATGCAAATTATGTCAAAAGGCTAAGCCGCCAACAGTTTCTCACAGAGCACCGTTGTTTCCTATCATTCCAGCGAAATTAAAGGAGATGGCTGCAGTCGATTTGTTCGGTCCAGTGGTTCGTTCTACTAATGGTTTTGCGTACATTTTCGTAGCAGTGGAACTGACATCAAAATATGTGTGTTTTACACCGTTACGCAAAGCAACAGCTCGTTCAGTATCTAATGCTTTCATCAAACATTTTCTTAAAGAAGTTGGTCATGTTGATAAGGTTATATCAGATAATGGATCACAGTTTCGCTCTAAAATTTGGCTTCGTACTCTACGGCGTCGGAAGATTAAACCAATTTTCATTTCACTTTTTCACCCTCAATCTAATGCTTCAGAGAGATGGATGAAGGAAATCAATAAATTGTGTCGTCTTTATTGTCATCAGAATCACAGAACGTGGGATCAGTATCTTCATATTTTTCAAAATATTCTGAATGAACTCCCTAATGATTCAACTTCTTTACCGCCTACACTGATATTAAAAAATAAAGCACCGACAAATCGCATTTCTGAAATCGTTCCTTTTCCGCCTTCACGAAAACTGCGGCATTCTGAAGTTGTCAACCTGGCTCTACGAAATATTGTGTCTGCGGCTGCAAGAAGAGAGAAATCAGCTAAACGTCCTGGTCGTTTAAAAATCTTGTCAGTTGGTCAAAAGGTATTAATTAAGTCCCACCGTTTATCTCATAAAGGAAAAGGCTTATGTCGCAAATTTTTTCTGCATTATAACGGTCCGTATAGAGTTCGCAAAATTATTCATGATAACACTGTTGAAGTAGAAACTCTTAAATCTCGGCGCTCTAAGGGAATACATCATATATCGAACGTAAAAATTTTTGTAGAATGACATACTTTAGAGAAACTAACAGCTACGTAAACATGCGGAGAATGCAAGAGTACCGCGCTGTGTTTTGGCGGCGGCACATACTCAAAGCAACAGTCAGTCTGCGCGCCGCACAAGGCAGTCGTTGACCGCAAACAATCACTTCCTACGTCACGCGCCTACAGCTGATCGAGCGCTCAGTGCGAATGCACTGACAGACGTAAATAAATACACAGTTTAATTTCTCCGAATAAATTCTGTATAAAGCTATAAGGACTTCATAAATTATGTTATTAATGTTCAGTATTTTTCAGGATACGGTTGTATAAAGTATTTAAGACCTTCAGGTAAATTCTGTGCGTGTCCGACGTTAAGACGACTTGCTTTGGAGAAAATTTTCAGGAAGAAGGTCATTTCGAAGAAGAAAGTAATAAACAAAAAAAGGTAACGGTTAATTGAGTTTATTTTTCAGGTAACATAATTCCACTTAGGTACGTACTTCAGACGTAATTTGCTGCTTGCGATTACGTGATTCATACTTTGTGCTAATTTCATGTTCTATGAATTTACTAGTGAAGCGACGTGCTTACGCATATTAACTGATTTTGACAATGATTAATTAATGAACAGGGTTGTTATTTGTATATATTATGCATCTCTTGGCTGCTATGCTTTTTCACTGATGTCATATTTTTCTATTATGTGCCTGCTGTGCTTATTTATTTAAATTATAATTGTCACCTGATTAATTGTGCTGATGTGGTTAGATATGTAAGTTATACTTTGTGATTTATCTGCTTGCGCCTTCATGTGTACTTATTAAGATTACATATGAACATTTATTTGCTTATGTCGATGTGATGCTAATGACCTGTTTATTGTGTAAGGCATGTTTGCTGCTGTGCGTATGGATTGCATATTTACACATTTCTGTTTTGTTGTCATAACTACTCTTCAATTTAGTATATAGAAATGCTGATATACTGTGTACGAACATAGAGTTTAGGTTACACTGTGGTATTAATTATAGATTGTTCGCTTGACAGAGCCTCGTTGTAAGAATTGTGCTGCATCCACTTGTTGACATTCTGTTCTCTACTGGTATATTTACTCGCTATTGCATGTTTTGCTTACGCTCAGTGCCTTATATTTTTAAGATAAGAAAATGAACTGCAGTAATTCGACATAAACGACATTAGTACAAGAAACTTCATAGAAGTCACATGAGCTGGAGGTTTTATGAAAGCTGTATAAATGTATGCTAATAGGAAGGAAGCTAACGACATGACATACCAAAACTAGGTTTAGACCATTGACAGTTATTACACTGCGTTTTCCGTGAGCAATTGAAATAGGAAGTGCCACTTGACACAAAAAATACTCCACATGTTTGCTTCTGCTATGATTCTTGAAGTGGTGTACACACTGTGAAATATTATGATCATTCACACTCCGTAATCGTACTTAATTACTGAGAGTTATTCGAACTAAGTCTGTTAGAGGTCATGTATGCATTTCTTTTATTTAATGATGGACAAGGAACCAAAATGTATCTTATAATTTATAATGAGTAGAAAATTTGGGTCAGATGGATTACACAGAGGTTGTGTGTGGACACTGTGTCTTCGGATTGCATGGGATGCTGAATTGAAGTTGCACTAGGATTTTGTCTGTACTTGTTCGAGGAGACTGACTAGAGGAAAGAGTTGTTATGGAAGTGAAATGATATTGGTGCTGAGGTTTATATGTATAGACGTATTATTGAGGTATTGAGATTATGTGAAGTTGATGATTATTCGAGTTTTGTGGACAAGAGGTAAGGTAAATGAGGTATTATTGAAGTTAAGTGATGATTATTGTAGTTTTGGTGGATAAGAGGTAAAGTAAGTGAGGAGCATATTTTTTTTTTTTTGTTGGTCCATATGGAACAAGGAGGATGAAGATGGCAGACTAGAACACTCAAGTAGAAAGAAGATTGCCTACACACACACTTTGTCAAATCGCCAAGCAGTATATACTTTTTTTTTGAGAGAGGAAGCATTTGCATATCTTGGCTCACTGACAGTTGTTCAGCAACCGTACATTTTGATCTGGCTTGGCAAACATTGGTCTTGACATGATGACTATGACGTTGACTTAACTATTATTGACTGTTATACATTGCTGCCACTACTACTTGGTACACATGATGAACATCAAATCTTGGACAGAGTTACATTTACACAGTTAACACTATTCAATTACACAGTAGCACTTAATGAGGATGAAAGATGAGTGGATGTGTTTTGTGTGTTTTCCTTTCCTAATCCTACCCACCTATCTCCTAAATATTATTTTATTTGTTGGTAGTGGCTTGCACTGACACCCATAAGTATTATAGGTTAACTGTTATTGTGTACTGTAATAGTTAATGTGACAATTAACTGATATCATTTGTGTGTTTATTATGATTTGTATGTTTAGTGTAAGAGCATTGATTATATTTTGTTAAAGAAATTGTATGTGCATTCAAACTATTGTTCATGACTGAACTGTCTCAGTAGTTATGGTGAATAGTATGGACTGTTACTTGCACTTTTTCTACATGATTGGTGCCACAAGGACATGTTTAATTTCTGCTGATGAACTGTGTGATCAGTGATTGTAAAAAAAATTATGGACTGTTACTTGTACTTTTTCTACATGATTGGTGCCACAAGGACATGTTTAATTTCTGCTGATGAACTGTGTGATCAGTGATTGTAAAAAAATTATGGACTGTTACTTGTACCTTTTCTACAATATTGGTGCCACTAGGACATGTTTAATTTCTGCTTATAAACTCTGATGAACAGTGTGATCAGTGACAGTGTATTTTATGGAACTGCTTCTGCTGAGAAATGTGACTTGTTGCTGTGTGTACCTGCTCAGCTTTGCTGGTGCCACTCATGGACTGCTTCTACTGAAATGGTGTTACTTGTTGGTGTCTGCACCTACTCAACATTGCGGGTGCCACTAATGGACTGCTTCTACTGAAATGGTGTTACTTGTTGGTGTCTGCACCTACTCAACATTGCTGGGTGCCACTGATGGACTGCTTCTAATGAAAAGATGTCACCTGTTGATGTCTGCACCTGCTCAACATTGCTGGGTGCCACTGATGGATTGCTTCTACTGAAATGAAGTCACCTGTTGCTGTGTGCACCTGATCAACATTGCTGGTGCCACTAATGGACTGCTTCTACTGAAATGGTGTTACTTGTTGGTGTCTGCACCTACTCAACATTGCTGGGTGCCGCTGATGGATTGCTTCTACTGAAATGAAGTCACCTGTTGCTGTGTGCACCTGATCAACATTGTGGGTGCCACTGATGGACTGCTTCTATTGAAAAAATGTTACTTATTGGTTTTTGCACCTGTTGACCATTGCTGGGTGCTATTGCTGGAACTGTCAACTGCTTATTCATGGGCTATGGAAAGCGTTTATGTGAATATTTGTATAAACTGATTTTTTTGTGTATTACTGTTTGTGGAAAGTTATGAGACTCTTACCTGCACATATTCGTCATTGCTGACGCTATTGATTGAACTGTTTAACCACATAATACTTGTGTAAACTATTATGTAAAGTCACATGCATGAAAGAATTTGTATTGCTTACTGTATTCTATATAATAGGTTATTGAAAGGTCAGTGCAAAGCCAAAATTTTATCTAGTTATATGGTATTTACGTATTAATATTATCTTTTATTTTTGTCTGTATTTTTTTGACGAATTTGGTGGTATTTTCACCACCAATGCTGGCAAAAATACCATCAAATTCTAGCCGTGGAGGAAGGGCATATGAAAGGTGGCTACACTGAGCCACAGCGCCAGAGATCGCTAGAGAGCATTGTTCGCCCGCCTCCACTGGCGCAGTGATTATTGGGATGCCGTGGTAGGCAGTGCTTGTCCAGGACTCGTAGTAGTCAGTTCGTGTTGAGATGTGCTAGTAGGGAGTGCTTGCTGAGATGTGATACTGATAAATTCTTGTTGAGATGTTGTAATAGCGAGTCGGTGTGGAGATATATTGTAATAATTTGAGTGCTTGTCATCAATATATGAAGGTAACGAAACTTGATTTATTTTTCATTATTTCCATGTTTTAAATAATGCGTCATTACAGGTTCAGTCAACAAAGCATCTGGCTTGTGTTCTTGGATTAGAGTGTAATTGTGGTTCTCTTGAGTAATTATGGTATTTTTATTTCCTTTAATTAATTCAGTATAAATGTTATTTAAAAATTCTTGTGTTGTTGAAGAAGAACCGTGCCAGATGCGTACGTTGAGTCACACTCCCACACACAGAACAGTTACTCTTGTGCTTGTTGTTGCGTTGGTTTTATAGTTGCTGGGGACTTAATTAATTAATTGTGTTAATGAAAATTTCCATTTCATTCCTTGTTGTTGTTCTAAGCAGTCAGATAGCGTAATAATAACAGTCAGGGCCAACCGTTTACGAGACTTCGTAACCGAACAGACAGCTAATAAATCAAAAAATTAAAATTATTTTCATTTCATTTAATTATGCCCCCATGCAACGTCAGCTGAGTAGCAGATTCGTACGGGACATTTCAGCCCTTCTAAAGCTGTTGGTGGTCTGAGAAAATGCGAAGGTACAAATCAGAACTAAATAAAGACCACATGTACTGAGGAACAGGAACCGTCGAGCATTTGCGGAGGGTGCGGTAAAAACCTCATGAAATTGGTGGAAGGAATCACTCGTCAGTTCCAAAGTCCTGTCAGCAGTCCAGCCAGTGCAATGACTGTGGGTGGAGGTTAAAAGGAATGAGGCCTCTACAATGGTCGAGCGACTCCTCATAAGCCAAACGTTTGTGTAGTCAACGCTAAGCGACAACTCAGGTGGTGTATACCCTGTGGCAATCCGATGTAAGGGTTGGGTCTGGGGAATACATGGAGAACGTTACCTGCCGACATCTGTAACGCCAACATGGAAATACAGAGGAGGTGGTGTTATGGTATGGGGTGTTTTTCATGGTTGGCATGTGGCAGATAAGAACACACTGTATAGAACCGTGTGCTGTGTACAGTAGAAGAAAAGTTGAAAAACAATAATTGTATCACATGAAAATGCACGCTGCCATAAAGCAACTTTTAGGAGGCAGTGGTTTATGGACATTGATATTCCTGGAATGGACTGGACTGCCCAGACACCCGATCTCAACCAAATGGAACCTTTGGGATGAGTTAGATAGTCGACTTGGCTCCTGATCCCCGCATTTTATATCACTGCCTTCTTTAGCTTCGGCTCCTGAGGAAGAATGAGTAGCCATTCCTCCACAGACACTCAGATACCCCACTGAGAGAATGCCCCAGCAGAGTTTAAATCCGTGGTCTAGTGGTAGCGTCTTTGGTTAGTACTCGAAACCACTTCGGTTCCAGATTCGAATCGTGCCACTGCATATGTTTTCATTAATAATCAGCATTGGTGGCCGAAGACTTCCGGCATAAGAAATCACCCTCATTCTGCCAACGACCTTTCAAACATGGCGGAGCAGCGGACGGAGGTTCAGGGCACTCTTGTCCTTGGGGTGGGAAACTGTCCCTAAAGAATGCAGAAGGCAATGGAAACCACTGCATTAAAGACACGTACGTGTATCCACAGGACATGTGGCCTGTAATTGAAGAAGTGTCATGATGATCTCTCCATTGGCTAAAGATTCCGGAATAGTCCCCCATTCCGATCAACGAAAGGATAACGTCCTACGAGTCGGAGCCTGGAACATCAGAAGCTTGAACGTGGTAGGGAAACCAGAAAAATCTGAAAAGGGAAATGCAAAGATTCAATCTACTCATAGTAGGGGTCAGTGAAGTCAAATGGAAAGAAGCTCGGATTTCTTGTCAGATGAGTATAGGATAATATCAACAGCAGCAGGAAATGGTATTGTGGGAGTAGAATTTTTTATGAATAGGAAGGTAGGTCAGAGAGTGCGTTACTGAGAACAGTTCAGTGAAAGGCTTGTTCTTATCAGAATCGACAGCAAACCAACACCGACAACGATACACGCCGAGGTCGCAAGCTGAATCACGTTAATGTAAGAACAGAAATAACTCAACAGCTCCCTTGAAATTGTATTGTTGTTTTAATTTAAATATAAAATTCATGGTCACACAGACAGCTGCATCTCATTGCAACTGTGTATTATTTTATTCCTGGGCATTCACATTAATGCCAATCTCGATTAAAGTATTTGCTCATAAACTGACTGTATTAAACGTTAATATACGAGGGCCGTTCAGAAAGTAACCTCCGGTTGATTTAAAAAAATACACCAAGTTAAATAAAAATATTTTAATATATACATCTTACAACTACATCTTTGCACTATTTTTCTACATAGTCTCCATAGCGATTGAGGCACTTATCGTATCTCTTCACGAGCTTTGAAATTCCTTCTGCATAAAAATCACCCGCTTGTGCCTGGAGCCAGCCTGTGACCGCATCCTTGAGCTCTTCGTCGTCATCAAGCCGCTGTGACCCGAGCCATTTCTTCAAATGCATGAAGAGGTGATAATCACTTGGCGCCAGGTCTGGGCTGTAAGGTGGATGGTTGATAACGTCCCACTTGAAGGACTCAAGAAGGGTCGTTGTTCTGCGAGCAGAGTGAGGACGGGCGTTATCGTGCAAAAAAACGATACCGGAAGTCAGCATACCACGGCGTTTGTTCTGTATAGCCCGTCGTAACTTTTTTATTGTTTCACAGTACACGTCTTGATTAATGGTCGTACCACGTTCCATGAATTCAACCAACAACACCCCTTTGGCATCCCAAAACACCGTTGCCATCAGTTTTCTGGCAGAAAAATCTTGACAGGCTTTTCTTGGTTTGGTAGGCGAATTTGAATGTGCCCACATCTTTGATTGTTCTTTTGTCTCAGGGTTCACGTACTTAATCCAGGTTTCGTCACCGGTCACGATTCTGTTTAAGAATGGTTCTCCTTCGTCCTCATAACATGACAGGAAGTCTAATGCAGAGGCCATTCTTTGAGTTTTGTGGTGGTCGGTAAGAATTTTGGGCACCCATCGTGCACAGAACTTACGGTAACCCAATCTTGCTGTCACTATCTCGTACAAGAGAGTCTTAGAAATCTGTGGAAAACCAGTAGACAACTCCGACATTGAGAAACGTCGATTTTCACGAACTTTTGCATCAACTGAACGAGTTCGTCAGTCACCAATGATGGTCTACCACTCCTCTCTTCATCATGAACGTTTTCTCGTCCACTTTTAAATAAACGTACCCATTCACGGACAACTCCTTCACTCATAACTCTTGGTCCATACATGGCACAAAGCTCACGATGAATAGCTGCTGCAGAATATCTTTTGGCTGTAAAAAACCTTATGACAGCACGCACTTCACATTTGGCGGGGTTTTCTATTGCAGCACACATTTCAAACTGCCACAAAAACTAAACTAGCGCAGGTACGACGTTCACTCGACCACGGCTTGATGCCGACTGACCTGTTGAGTGCGTGAACGCACAGATGGCGTCGCTACTCCCCCCACAACCCGCACTGTGACCAATCGGAGGTTACTTTCTGAACCGCCCTCGCACAAATAGAAATAAGACGTCAGATCATTTCAAGTTTGTTCTTGTAGTAATTAATTAATTCATTTTATTTTGAGCTCTCATGTTAACTCGAGTCTGATTAAAGTATTTCCCCGTGCACCGACTTTAATACATGCAAACAAAAACAAATAGCATCTCTGAGCAATGTAGGCCTATGTCATATCTTTTGCAAGATCCTTGTAACAAGCAAAAGTTTTATAGCACATGCTGGATGCTGGAAAAGTTTCGCTCTCATAGTGTAAATGCATACAGATTGTGTAACAGCGTGTAAAGTGATGTACTAACTGGCCACCAAAATGGAAACAGACAGATGGACGCTAACAGAAAAAAGCTGCCTACAGTCGCAGTAATAACAAAATTAAAATCATGCATCCACATCGACAGATAAAGAATACTCATGAAGATACATTAAAGTATGTTACATCTTCGTCACAGAGCCAACGCCCAGCATTATTCTAGAAATAGTGACATAACCTCCAGAAAACCATCTGAAGTTGAATCTCAAAAGGTTCATGGAATACTAACTATTCAAAAAAGTGGTTGCAGTTTTAAGTATTTACATTGAATTAACAGGCACTGATTCTAAAATACCCGTAATGGATTAGCATAAAATAACGAATGTGTTTTTATTTTTTTGACGTGTGCTGGATATTTAAGAATATTAGAAACTGTAAACATTTTTCTTCGTATTAATTATCCCAGTTCAAGATCTTAACACAGCTATGTAAAGAAAGTTTTGAAAAGACATGTTTTGTGAGTTGGATACAAGTGAGTACGATCAATAGAATTGTTAATGAGGAAAGCTCATTTTCTCTAAAAGCACACAGGTAATTTTGAATACGAGTCGCTGGGCTTTATTTACGGTCATTCCAAAAGCAATTTTCAGTTGGAATTGCAATCTTTTAAATTTAAAAGAATAATTCTTTAGTACAATCAAAACACTTTCTCCTTTAGCTGAGCTACTAAGTATAGTAGCCCTACCAATGTGAATGTAATTTGTAAGGGCGTACCATTAAACAATGAACTCGCATCAAGATTTCTTATAAACAAGACTGGAAAGCCAAACTTTAACTTCAGTTTACGAGAAGGCACTCCTGACAATTTCGACTCTCTACATTATCTCCTTCTACTGGTGGCAATTTTTTTTTATTTAGCTGTGCTACAAATTTATTACTCGGCACCAAAATTACCCTTTCACACAACTATTCATTATTTGTCGTATTGGCCTGCAGCTCAGGATAAACTCTGCTTACCAAATATTATGTACTGTAAACAATATTACAGAATTCATGATGTAATGCAATTATGCCCTTGACATCCGTATCAATACGATCTTTGCCGATTTTCAGACACTCATCCTAAGTATTGTGCAGATTCTGTATCACTGTGCAGTTGCGCGGGCATATTTCTTGTTAACTAAAATTTTTAACGTGTTCCCGTAAGGCTGACCATTAAAAGAAGCATTTACTCCATCTGATACTGTACCTTTAATTATTACAGGCAGAGTCTCTCTAGACACCGTACACCCAAACCATCAGTTTACACAGCTGCAACAACCGTCCACGGTCGCTATTTTTACTGATGTTACAAATATATATTATCTTCAACGTCAGTTTATGTACTGAATGCGCCGTTCGGGCCACCACTGAGCAACGTGGTAGCTATTCTTGAGGAAGCTAAATCAGCAGCAAATCTTTTTTTTCCGAATTTCGCCTGGAAGCAAATTTAAAACAAATGTCTTACCAGTTCCCCACGGGGTCCTGATGCAAGTCTTTTTATTTGACGCCATTTCGGCGACCTGAGCGCTGATAATAGTAAAATGATGAATTCAATCGTTGCACTAGTGCTTCATTCGAAGACTTAGAGTTGCTATGAACTCTTCGAATGAAGCACTAGTGTAAGGATTGAATTCATCATTTTATTATTATCAACGTTCAGGTCGCCGAACTGGCGTGAAATAAAAAGACTTACATCAGGTCCCCGTGGGGAACTGGTAAGACATTTCCTTTAAATTTGCTCCCAGCCAAAATTGGGAAAAATGGAGTTGCTGCTGGAGTAGCTTCCTCATCAGTAAAAATAGCGACCGTGAATTGCTATGAAATCTTCGAATGAAGCACTAGTGTAACGATTGAATTCATGACGTCCAGAGATTTATGGCTCTATTTTCGTTTATTTGGAGAGATGCGTATGGAGCCTGAAGATGGCACAGTGAAGTGCTGAAACTGGTAGCCTTCATAATAACGTCCTAAGTTACACGGCTGACACTGACAATTACTTAATCAGCCGACGTCCCCTGTCATTATCGACCAACAGGAAGGTAGATCGAGCAGGGCAGAGCATCATGCAGGCATGCTTTAGAGAATGTTGGGTTATGAGAGCGGTTTATGGGCGAGCGTTACCGTGTTGGAAAACACCCTTTGCAATGCTGTTCATGAAAGGCAGCGGAACAGGTCGAATCACCAGGCTGACATACGAATTTGCAGTCAGGGTGCGAGGGATAACCACGAGAGTGGTCTTGTCATACGAAATCACACCCCAGACCATAACTCCAAATGTAAGTCCTGTGTGTCTAGCAGCCCGACTGGTTGGGTGCAGGCCCTTAGATGACCTCCTCCTGACGGACACACGGCCATCAGTCCCATCGAGGCAGAACCAGCTTTCGTCAGAAAACCTCTACCCAACCCTCGAATGAGTTCCCCCTTAACACCACTGAAGTCGAAAATGTCGGTGGTTTGGAGTCAGTGGAAAGCATGCTGCATGGCGTCGGGCTCGGTGCTGTTCTTGAGGTAACCGATTTGCAGCAGCTCGTTGTGTCACTGTGGTGGCAATTGCTGCTGCAGATGCAGTACGGTGTGCCAGAGTCATACACCAAGGCCGATGGTCTCCCCTCTCGGCAGTGCCGCATGGCCGTCCAGAGGGAGGTCTTCTTACGACCGTACATTCTCGTGACTACCGCTGCCAGAAGTCATGTAGGGTGTTTACATTCCTGCCAGTACTTTCTGCAACATTGCAGAAAGAACATTTTGCTTGTCTTAGGTCTGTTACATGACGTCGTTTAAACTCAGTGAGGTGTCGAGAAAGGCGTCTTTGTAGCCTTAAAGACATTCTTGACTAGCATCAACTCACGAAGTCTACTCTCATAACTAACGCTCACGATCGTGTATTTAAAGCAAACGTTGCTTGCATTCTAATAGTGGCGCTACTAGTGCCACTCTTACGTGACTGGCGCGAAATTTGAATAGACATTATCTTTAAGATGTAGAAACACGCATACTAACGTCCGTTTGTGTCACACAACTCCTGCTTGTACATTTTTTTTCTGTCAGTGTAGGTTTCTCGTAATAAGCATAGTCTGTCCAAATTGCAACGATGCTGTTACTTTAATGAAGTCTTATTTCCCTATGCTTTCCTTCTCCAATATTCTAGAATGTGTAGGCGTTTGGCTGTAATGAACTGACAAAACTGGCGATTATGGCTTCCAGACTGCTGTTGTGAGGTGTGTGTAACTCCGGGGCACAGCTTGAGAAGAGCGTACTTATTTTTGTTTACCAGCACTTCACCAATCCATTGACAGTCATAAATGATTCGTTCCGTTCCTTTCCTATGGTCCTGACCATTCAGTGTAAAGGGGAGAACGTAACCACAAACGAAAGAGAAGGTCATTACATTGAAGATATTATATCCCACAAAGCTTGTACCTATAGCGTATAGTGAGGTCGTCAGACCCCAACGGAGTTGCGTGTGTAGTGTGAAGGTCTCACACATTTTAAGTTTATTTCCAGCATTGCGCATATTTTTATTTTTTGAGTCATTTGTCTTTCTACTGGTTTGATGCGGCCAGCCCCGAATTCCACTCTTGTGCCGTCCTTTTCATCTCAGACTAACATCTGCCACCTATGCCCTCTATTATTTGTTGGATGTATTCAGACCTCTATCTTCTGCTACCGTTTTTATCCTCTACATCTCATTTTAGTACCATGGAAGATATTCTCTGATGTTCTAACAGATGTCATATCATCATATCATTTCTTCTTGCCAATGTTTTCCAAATATCCCTTTCCTCGCCGATTCTGTGGTGAACTTTTCATTTCTCACCTTGTTAGTTCACCTAATTGTCGGTATTCTTCTGTAGCACCACTTCTCAAATGTTTCGATTCGGTTCTGTTCTCGTTTCCCCACTGTCAATGTTTCACTTTCATACAACTTTGTGTTCCTCAAATTAAGACCTAAGTTTGATTCTAGCCAGTGCTCGTCTGCTTTTTATGACCTCTTTGTTTTGTCCATCCAGCAGAATTACTTCGTCTACATCGTGATCCCCATTTCTGTAGCTAAGTTTTCCGCTGTTCGTCTTCCTGTATCTTCTGATTACTTTTGTCTTTCTTCAATTTACTCTCAATCCATAATCAAAATTCATTATATTGGTCATTCCCTTTAATAGATTCTGCAATTCTTCTGAGGATACCAATGTCATAAGCGAACCTTATCACTGATAGCCTTTCACATTGACTTTTAATACCACTCTACAACTTTCTTTTATTTCCTATTATTGCCGTTTCCATGTATGCATTGAACGGCAGGGGCGAAAGACTACATCCTTATCTTACTCTGTTTTTAATACGAGCACTTCCTCCTTGATCTTTCAGTTGAGAGGGGTAGCGCAATGGTTAGCTCATATAACTCTCATTCGATAGGACCACGGTCCAAACCCGCGACCAGCCATTCTGATTTTGGCTTTCCGTGATTTCCCTAAATCGCTTACTGCAAATTCTGGGATGGTTCTACCGAAAGGGCACGGCCGCTTTACTTCTCCATCTTTCCATAATCCGAACTTGTTCTCCGTCTTTAATGACCTCGTTGTCACGGGACGTTGAACTCTAATCTCCTCCTCCTTCACTTGATCGTCCTGTCTTACTGTTCCATTTTTGGTTCTTACACATTTTGTATTTATCCGTCTTTCACTATAGCTGACCCCCATTTTTCTCAGAATTTCGAAAATGTTGCACCATTTGATACGGTCAAAAGTTTTTTTCCAGCTCGACAAATCCATTGAAGTTGTCTTGATTTTTCTGAAGTCTTGCTTCCATTATCAACCGCCTTTAGCTTTCCTAAAGCTAAACTGGTCTTCATCTAACATTTCTCCTATTTTATTTTACGTTCTTCTATAAATTATTCTTGTTAGCAACTTGGATGCATGAACCATTCAGCTGATTGTTCTATGAATTCTCGCACTTGTCAGCTCTTGCTGTCTTCGGTATTGTGTGGATGATATTTTTCCGGAAGTCAGATGGTATATCGCCAACCTCATACATTCTACACGCCAGCGTGAATAGTCGTGTTGCTATCATAGCTCCGAATGATTTTGGAAGTTTTGATGGAATGTTTCTATCCCTTCTACCTTATTTGATCTTAAATTTTCCAGAACTCTCTTAAATTGTTATACCGGATCCCCTATTTGTTCTCTGTCAACTCCTGTCTTTTCTTTCATGTCATCAGACAAGTCCTGCCCATTATAGAGGGCTTTAGTGTGCTATTTCCGTTCTCTCCACCGCAGTGGAATTCCCATTTAACTCTTTATGTTACGGCTGTCACTGTTTATGTTATTGCGGTCGTAAACGCTTTGTCATATACCGTTTTATTCACTATGAGTGAAATTTTCTAGGACTATTCGAGTCTGTTGTACGCTAATTGAGGGCCTAAATAACCTACCACCATGGACATGCAAGTTTCCGAAGTAAGGTGTCATTATATTCCTTCAAGTGCAGCTTGCTGAAACATTCATTCGTGACTCATTTTATGGCTTACTAAAAATAAGGTTCATTTCCTGTCGTGTTGGTGACATGTATCGTTTTGGTGACATGTGTCGTGTTGCGTGACATTTCGACTGTCGTCGTTTAATTGACAGTTTCCTGCTTGGTACCTGCGTGCTGTTCGCCCCACATGCACGTGGTTATGTTGTTTATGTATGCCATGTTAGTATTTGCTTATGGCGTCTCTCACTCTAATTCTGATTCTGGATGTATACTTTCTGCTTATATTAATACAGTGGTGTGCATAAGTTATGGACAAAAGCAGCTATCGCATGATGCGTCACTGCGAGGCAACATAGCCCGATTAAATTTTGGACCATACAAAAAAAGAACTGCTACAGTATAGTACAGACTGTATCTGAACGAATTTTAGAATGAGACGAACAAAAATGAGACTTTTACTGAAAGACAATAACAGTACTGAGGCACCGCCATTCATGATGATCCCTCCGGAAATTACAAACATCGGGACATGGTTCTTTATAGGGTGTATGATCATCACGGACAGCAGAGCACACACACTACGCAACATGCTCCCACGCAGGCCATAAGGTTGACAGGTAATTCAAATAGGGCGATCCATTTCCCAAAGAGCTCGGTTAACACCTGTTGGATTGTCGTTGATGCATGTGAACGTGCTCCGAGACTTTCCCCGAATGCATCACATAAGCGCTCGATGGGATTTATATCGGAGGACCGAGCAGGCTAGTCCATTCCCCTCATACCCTCTCGTTCCAAGTTTCTTCCACCTGCGCTGTTCAATGATGATGTTGGTTTGTGGGGGGCTAAACTTCGCGGTCATCAACGTTCATACGAAGTCCCAATTTTTTCCACTCTAATTCTTTACGCAGTGCAATCTAGGTACTATCAAGATGATGATGATATGATGAGGACAATACAAACACGCAGTCCCCGGGCAGAGAAAATCCCCAACCCGGCCGAGAATCGAACCCGGGACCCCATGATCCAGAGGCAGCAACGCTAACCACTAGACTAGAAGTTGCGGACGCGCTGTTCGATGCGGTCGCGCATTGTCATCCATAAAAATGAAGCCAGGGCTGAATGCGATCCTGAAACGTGCACTGTGGAAAGGAGTACAGTGTCGCAACAACGTTGACCGGTGAACGTACCGTGTTCACAGAATTGGAGGTCAGTATGTTCATGCATTGTGCCTCCTCACACCACACCACCTCGACCATCAGAACGATCATGTTCGACAATGCTCCTAATAGCGTTGTGTGTTCCCACCTCCTATTCCTTACCATTATTAATAATCGTCTTTTATCCCATCCTGCCTCGTGCTTTGGGAGTGGCGACTTAGTATGTCATTAAGATACAAATTTCGATGGCATATACGAGGATTGGAACTTTAATAGTGGCAACTATTTATTTACAGCTCGTACAAAATAGATACGTGTTTCAAAGTTTTACTGACCTTCAAAGTAGTCACCAGCATTATGTGTAAAACCCCTTGTCAGCGATGTGGAAGTCGTAGGATAATCTTAGCAGTGCCAGTTGTGTAGACAATTCGAGTGGCGCGGTCTATTGCCCGACGAATTTGTAGCAGTTGTGAAGCGAATGCTGTGAAATATTTCCTTCAGTTTTGAAATCGAGTTGAACTCACGAGGGTTTAAGTCAGGGGAGTGCAGTAATCGAGTTGAACTCACGAGGGTTTAAGTCAGGGGAGTGCAGTAGGTGGTATAGCACTTAGCAGCCCCATCAGTCAAACCAATCAGTAACAGTTTGACCACTGTCCTGCAAAGTGATGGTCATATCCTGCAGAAACTGTCACCGTGCCTCTCCCTCCACTCCCCCACTCCCTTTCTACCTCCTCTTCCCTATTCTCTCTGAACGTGAGCCTTGTTTGTTGTTATGACCAACGAATCCATTATTAGGAATTGAAGTTACTTAAAATGAATGCGTGGATAGTTTGGGTGTCAATTTGTACGAGGTGTGAGAGACCTCTCCAGCTGTTGAATCTGTGAGGACAGTAGCTTCAATTGCAGGATTTTGCGTAGTTTTAATCTGCAAACGAGTGGGATTTCAAAGTTTCGGATGATTCAGACTCCGTAGTGGTATTCCCATCATAAGCTGCTAAGCAGTAAATACATCACTTTCTTCATTAAAACCGACTGAGAGGAAAAAAGTAAAACAGCAGATAGCTGTGTATGCAATTTTTGTTTACAATTATATGTAAGGAGAAGGCATATATATGGAGAAGAAATGCCCTTCTACTGTAGTTAAAACTGACTACGAAAAAAAGACGCAACTGCACATTTTCGCAAAACAGCATTTTGTTTCTCATAGGCGGTTTTAACAGACAACCTGTATAACCCATGTCCCTCAGAATATTTATTATTGTGCATCGTGTATTTAACATGGAGTAAAAATTTCAATTAAATCAGTCTAGACCTTTTCAAGATTTTTTCTGATAACATTTCCCCTATATACAGTACGTATACTCGTATATTTCATGTACGATGTTTATTAATAATGTAGCCGATGTCTGAGCGAAGGATTATAAGAGCACTGTGTGAAAATTTGAGATTGATTACTACAGAACTTTTCAAGATTTTTTGCGAACAATGTTTTTCCTTTATATTATGTATACACATATTTGTCTACCATATATATTTAAAAAATACGTAGCCTCCGTGCCTCTGAACGTTTTACAGAGCATCGTGTAAAAATTTGAAGTAATTAGGCCAAAAACTTTCCGAGATTTTTGCTAACTGCTTTAAATGCTATTGCTCCTGAAAATAACACAGTGTAGGGAAACGAATCTAATCTGATATAAATGAGGTCAGGTGAGAGATACATGGTCGAAGCGTAGACAATGGAAATGTGTTCAAATGGTTCAAATGGCTCTGAGCACTATGGGACTCAACTGCTGTGGTCATAAGTCCCCTAGAACTTAGAACTACTTAAACCTAACTAACCTAAGGACATCACACACATCCATGCCCGAGGCAGGATTCGAACCTGCGACCGTAGTGGTCGTGCGGTTCCAGACTGTAGCGCCTTTAACCGCTCGGCCACTCCGGCCGGCGGAAATGTGTAAATTAATAAATTCGTGAACGATAAAAGTACCGAATACGCTTTGTAATTTTCCAAATGAATACAGAAAGTATGTGTACTCTTCAGGGTAATTACAATACAGTCGATGTATGGTATGCAACATTTGTATCGTCAAACAACAGATCTTGAAGATAGTATTATCAAGCTGATTACAGTGAGTTTACAAGAAAGAGAGAGAGAGAGAGAGAGAGTGGATACTGGCTTGCACATGTGTAAGTGAAATAGAATAGTATAGCACAAAGAATACGAAGTTCTTTAGGCAAATCCAATGAAAAACGTGAAAGATGCACATATGGATAGGTGCGATCAGCTGGATAAACTGTTTATGTATCTTTGAATTGCCGTTTATTGTAGACTGTACGGCGTCGAATTAACTCATGGGGAGCAATATTCTGTCCGATATATTATGAGGTTTATGTTTGTGTACGGCATGTGAGTTAACGAGCATTGCGTTTTCATTTAAATATAAGGCCGAAAGAGTCAGCCTACAGGAATTGTGAAACGAACCATGTCGTCGAGGACCGCGTGCCACAAAGGGCGCGGATTCACCACGAGATGGGGAAACTCACAGACGTCTGTTGTCTATTGAAGCCTAAGCGCTGTAATGTGCGAGCTAGACAGACGAGAACCTACGTTATAAGAAAACCCAGTAGAAGCTGTCGTGACCAAGGAGACGTAACAGTGTTAAATATTGCGGACCTAAGATCGTCCATAAAGGGAAACATTTATCAAAATTATTTTATTCTGTAGTAATGCAGGGAATGAAGCTACAGTAATTTTAATCTGCCATCCTCCATAAATTTTTATGGTGATCCCAATGAAAATTGAATATATATATATATATATATATATATATATATATATATATATATATATATATATATATATATATATATATATATTTATTTATTTTCAATAGTTTAGGATTTACTGTTATAGTGAAACTAACAAGTTTTGTAACGAAGACCTGAAAGCTAAAATCTAAACGGTTTTGTCGATCTTAATGATCGGCATTTCATATAGAAGCGCATCACAATAAAATGACAAACGTTGTAAATATCAGCTCTGTAACTTTATTTGTTTAAAGGATATATAAATTTAAATTATGAGTATTTACAATTAAGCACCTGATCATCATTTCCACCACACAAGACACATTGAAGGATGAGAGCATGACACCTTATTGAATAATTAGGTAATAGAATATTTGTTGTAAAGTTTAGTGCATAATACACTACTGATATTGTAATTCTGTCAGAGTCAGCAAAGGACTTGGAGGAGCAGTTGAACGGAATGGACAGTGTCTTGAAAGGAGGATATAAGATAAACATCAACAAAAGCAAAACGAGGATAATGGAATGTAGTCAAATTAAATAGGGTGATGCTGAGGGAATTAGATTAGGAAATGAGACACTTAAAGTAGTAAAGGAGTTTTGCTATTTAGGGAGTAAAATAACTGATGATGCTCGAAGTAGAGAGGATATAAAATGTAGACTGGCAATGGCAAGGAAATCGTTTCTGAAGAAGAGAAATTTGTTAACATCGAGTATAGATTTAAGTGTCAGGAAGTCGTTTCTGAAAGTATTTGTATGGAGTGTAGCCATATATGGAAGTGAAACATGGACGATAACTAGTTTGGACAAGAAGAGAATAGAAGCTTTCGAAATGTGGTGCTACAGAAGAATGCTGAAGATATGGTGGGTAGATCACGTAACTAATGAGGAGGTATTGAATAGGATTGGGGAGAAGAGAAGTTTGTGGCACAACTTGACTAGAAGAAGGGATCGGTTGGTAGGACATGTTTTGAGGCATCAAGGGATAACAAATTTAGCATTGGAGGGCAGCGTGGAGGGTAAAAATCGTAGAGGGAGACCAAGAGATGAATACACTAAGCAGATTCAGAAGGATGTAGGTTGCAGTAGGTACTGGGAGATGAAGAAGCTTGCACAGGATAGAGTGGCATGGAGAGCTGCATCAAACCAGTCTCAGGACTGAAGACCACAACAACAACACACTACTGGCCATTAAAATTGCTACACCACAAAGATGACGTGCTACAGACGCGAAATTTAACCGACAGGAAGAAGATAGTGTGATACGCAAATGATTAGTTTTCAGAGCATTCACACAAGGTTGGTGCCAGTGGCGACACCTAAACCGTACTGACATGAGGAAAGTTCTTCAACCGATTTCTCATACACAAACAGTAGTTGACCGGCGTTGCCTGGTGAAACGTTGTTGTGATGCCTTGTGTAAGGAGGAGAAATGCATTCCATCACGTTTCCGACTTTGATAATGGTCGGATTGCAGCCTATCGCGATTGCGGTTTATCGTATCGCGACAGTGCTGATCGCTTTGGTAGAAATCCAATGACTGTTAGCAGAATATGGAATCGGTAGGTTCAGGAGGGTAATACGAACCCCGTGGTGGATCCCAACGGCCTCGTATCACTAGCAGTGGAGATGACAGGCATCTTATCCGCATGGCTGTAACGGATCGTGCAGCCACGTCTCGATCCCTGAGTCAACAGATGGGGACGTTTGCAACAGAACAACCATTTACACGAACAGTTTGACGACGTTTGCAGCATCATGGACTATCAGCTCGGAGACCATGGCTGCGGTTACCCTTGACGCTGCATCACAGACAGGAGTGCCTGCGATGGTGTACTCAACGACGAACCTGGCTGCACGAATGGCAAAACGTCATTTTTTCGGATGAATCCAGGTTCTGTTTACAGCATCATGATGGTCGCATCCGTGTTTGGCGACATCGCGGTGAACGCACATTGGAAGCGTGTATTCGTCATCGCCATACTGGCGTGATGGGATGGGATGCCATTGGTTACATGTCTAGGTCACCTGTTGTTCGCCTTGACGGCACTTTGAACAGTGGACGTTACATTTAAGATGTGTTACGACCCGTGGCGCCAACCTTCATTCGATCCCTGCGAAACCCTACAT
Source organism: Schistocerca nitens (assembly GCF_023898315.1). Lineage (NCBI taxonomy): Eukaryota > Metazoa > Arthropoda > Insecta > Orthoptera > Acrididae > Schistocerca > Schistocerca nitens. Next base: position 1,156,400,517 of record NC_064614.1, on the reverse strand, counting down.
TTCAGCAGGATAATGCACGACCGCATGTTGCAGGTCCTGTACTGGCCTTTCTGGATACAGAAAATGTTCGACTGCTGCCCTGGCGAGCACATTCTCCAGATCTCTCACCAATTGAAAACGTCTGGTCAATGGCGGCCGAGTAACAGGCTCGTCACAATACGCCAGTCACTACTCTTGATGAACTGTGGTATCTTGTTGAAGCTGCATGGGCAGCTGTACCTGTACACGCCATCCAAGCTCTATTTGACTCAATGCCCACGCGTATCAAGGCCGTTATTACGTCCAGAGGTGGTTGTTCTGGTTACTGATTTCTGGGGATCTATGCACCCAAATTGCGTGAAAATGTAATCACATGTCAGTTCTAATATAATATATTTGTCCAATGAATACCAGTTTATCATCTGCATTTCTGTGTGGTGTAGCAATTTTAATGGCCAGTAGTGTAGTTACTTTTGTTGTTTGCTTATTTTCAGAAACACATTGGTGCAAGGGTACTGGGCCGTGGCATTGAAAGCTAAGAAGGAAATTGTATTGGTTTTTTGTAAAAGAATTTAACATGTATTATGTTATGGATATTATTGTTTCTTTATATAGAACTTGAAAATGGTCAAGCTTTGATTATTTAAATATGTTAAAACGTACAATAATGTAGAATAAGCGGTGGACAATCAGATGGTCGGCTTCACTAAAGGGAACTACAGTAGTCAGTTGAGCGAGGATCTTCGGCGCACGGGAAACGTGGCCGGGTACGGGTAGAGGACAGTGCTGGTGGAGACATGAAAGCGGACGGCCGGCCTCTAGGTAGCTAGGAAGTGAAACGACTTAGAAAATTTCGCGTTGTGCGGTACCGCTGGATTTCGTCTCTGAGCGGTGAGCAGCCGCGCGGCTGGTGTGAACTCTAACTTTTCGGGTAGTTAACGAGGTGGAGTATTGGACTTTTACTTCGCGATGTGATTGTGAATGATCGAAATGTGAAATGGATAAGCATTCGAGTGTGATAGTACTTCTAAATTCGACCACTTTCGCTATTAGTTTGTTTACAGAATAAACATTATTCTAACCAAATCGCAACTGTGTGGCCTATATCATTTATGGGTCGTTAATCTAGTTCCTGATATTATTATTACTGTTTTATACGTAATATTAACTTTGTATTTCGCTAACTCGCCATCGGCCAGACAATTTAACCAAAGGGTCACAAGCGTGTAATTTAGGGCGTGCGGTTCAACCCCTAGACGAGTTTGAGCCAAGACATTTCAATGAAGAGGAATCGCATGTGAGCCTGAACGTCTTTCGGATGTTAGCTCGCAGACACCAATGTTATTTTAAATCGGTACAAACATGGAACATTGTTCACTGTCGAGTGTCCTACGAGATTGGTTATACACACCATAAGATTTAAAAAAGAATACTACGCACCACGAAAGAATCATTCGAATCTGCGGTATTGATAGCTACGATGCCACGGCGTAGATGCAAGTTTGTAGACTGGCACTACGACACAGGCAACGACGACAGCGCCCTCTAGCCGGCTCTGTGCAGCTCTACGAGCGCCGCTCCAGATTCAGTTCTTTTGATGCCGAGCAGACGACCAAGCAACATTGTTTTTATTTCATGGTGGGGAGCCACTACTCGAACTTTGTAACTTGATGTACAGCTTCGCACCTACGTGCTCATCTCAGCATAAGTTAAGTGAAACCACTTTTAATTGCATACGTAAGCATTTCACCCTTTCCTGCTCCTACTCAGTTCCTACATTCGGTCTACCCTTCAGTTTACAGGAGCAGACCCACGCGCCCCCTTCCAGGCGGAATACAAAAGAATCGGCAGATGTGATGTGCGTACACTGACGAACAAATGCCTTCAGAAAAATTGGATGATTCGTTAAGAGAAAGAGGTTTACAAATTGAGATAGTCAGTAATGCGTCTAGCCGTTATGCAAGCTGTTATTTGTCGTGCCATTGATTGACAGAGTTACTGGGTGTCCTCCCGAGGGATATCGTGCCAAATTGGTGCCTTAGATCGTCAAAATTTCCGAGGCGATTGGAGGGTCGTGCTCATAATGTTCCAAACGTTCTCAGTTAGGTAGAGGCCTGGTAATCTTGTTGGTGAAGGTAAGGTTTGGCAAGCTCGAAGGCAAGTACTATAAACTCTCGTCATGCGTGGACGGGCATTATCTTGCTGAAATGTTAAGACTGGGATGGATGACTTGCCATGTAGGGTAAGAAAACGGGGCGTAGAATATCGTCATCATACCACTGTGTCATAAGGGCGCCACGGATGACAACTGAAGGGATCATGTTGAGAAATGAAACCGTACACCAGACAATCACTCCTTGTTTCGGGTCGTATGGCGGGCGATAGACTGGTGTCTCACCGCTGTCCATGGGCGTCTCCAGAAACCTATTCGACCTGGCATCTCATTGACATGGAGTCAAATTGTAATGAGTCCCGCTTAGAACTGAGCCCTGATGACATGGAAGACGTGTCTGGAGTCGCCCTGAACAGTGGTGCTATACCAACATGACTGTCGCCCGCCAAGAGTGAAGGAGTTGGGTCCATTTCGTTTCATAATAGGACCCCTTTGGCTGTCATCCACGGTAGTCTTACAGCACAGTGGTATCTGTTCGATATCCTCGCCGGCCGCTGTGACCGAGCGGTTCTAGGCGCTTCTGACCGGAACCGCGCTGCTGCTACGTTCGTAGGTTCGAATCCTGCCTCGGGCATGGATGTGTGTGATGTCCTTAGGTTAATTAGGTTTAAGTAGTTCTAAGTCTAGGGGACTGATGACCTCAGATGTTAAGTCCCATAGAGCCATGTGAACCATTTTTATGTCGTCCTCGAAGGCAAACCATCCTCACCTTACTTTTCAGCAACGTGATGCCCGCCCGCACACGAGAATATGCGCAGCTTTTCTTCGTGTTTGCCAAACCCTACGTTGGCCAGCAGGGTCGCCGGATCTCTTCCCAACTGGAGTATTGTGGGCAGGGTCCTTCAACGAGCTTGGGATTTTGACGATCAACGCGTCAGTTCGACAGGATTTGCACGATGTCCCTCAGAGGACGTCCAACAACTCTACCAATCAATGCCAAGTCCAATAAGTGCTTGCTTAAGGGCCACAGTTGGACAAACTTACTGTCTCGTTCAGTTTGCAAAAGTCTTTCCCTTGAATAAATCATCCGATTTTTCTGAAATTGTAACCATGTTTCGTCATTTTTTGGTGTTAGAGTGTATTGAAATGGGATAAACAAATTTGTTTACAGCTACACTGAGTAAAGGTGTAAAATTAAGACGACAGAGATAGCATCTGGAAATGCTCGTTGCCTAAATCAGCTGTTCATATAAGTGGCGGTGACCGTATATCAACCAGGCTGAAAAATGGTATTTTTAATAAATTCGTATCTGTGCCAGCCGACGCGGTTACTCGAGTATGGCGCCGTTTGGCCACTATGTTCACGGTGTAGCACATTCCGTGGTGCAGGTGACCACATCCACGTGCGGTGGTTGGTCTGCGCGAATAGGGAGCGCACGAGTGAAACAGGATCTGTTTTTTAAGAAGAGTCGAGCGCCGCCGGGGAAAGGCGTTTGGTGGGCTGGTGGTTGGGTGGGGTTGGTATCCGTGACGTTCGGGTGCTCGGCGAGCTCAGGGCTAAGCCGGCATCAGGATGCGAGCCACACGGACGCCGACCAGAGGGCAGGCAGGCGGAGTGTCGCCGCCGCTCGCCGCGCTTCGCAACAACTGGCAGGTAAGAGGAGAGGCGAGGCGAGGCGTGACGAGGCTAGGCTTCAGGCGGGTGGAATCCCCCAGTGGACAGCTGACGAGCGCCGCGCGGGCAGCGGGCGCCGCGTGCAGACGCAAACACTGCGGGATTAAGCTGCAAGGCGAAACGCTGCCCAGTGGTCGTCTCGCAACCGGGAAAATGCAGGCTCAAGCAAGCGTGACTACGTATCAATCTTTCCTAGAAAAATTTCAGTGCCAACATTTTAAGGTAGCCCTAACAGTGACTCACATGAATATCACTGGAAATAACAAATAACAGTAACCAGTTACTTCCATTATATTTTCGTGAGCGTTTCAAAAGATTATGCTACCTCCATCATCAGGGGGATATCACCCCACAAAGATTCTATAGATCTAGAGCGAAATTCAAAAGGGGAGGAGAAAATAAATGAAACTTTACAGTTTGCGAAGGTACTGGCCATTAAAATTGCTACACCAAGAAGAAATGCAGATGATAAACGGGTATTCATTGGACAAATTGTAACGCTACCGCCCTTAAACGGACGTACGTTAGCTGAATAAAGCCTGTACTGTAATAAGTTCACGGGCTTCACCTTATAAATAAGGATTTTAGTACATAAGTTGACCGCGTGTACCTAATAGAAGCAAGATCGGACTTGTACTCAGTTAATAACTACAGTGATGCATCAAGCAAATGTAAAGTATAATTACTCTTTCGCATGGACAAGAAGTATACACAGTAGATGCTACCTATAATTAATAATTCGGTCGCCAGCCTACTTAGGCAATGAGTGAGTTTTTCCTTGTACAATTGGGTGCATGTACAAGCATAGTAACACGTAGTAAAGATGCATTATACGGCAAAGTTTGGCACCAGAAAAATCCACTGAACTAAAGCTTTCTCTTTTTGTACTAATTTGGACGAGCTAAATTCATACAACACCACACATCAATGATTACTACGAACTGCATTTTGTATATTGATCAGACTGAAATCGGGCATAGATTGTCCTAGGATAAGCAATTTTGAAGCCCACATACAATGACACTATTAAAATTGAAAAACAACACTAATACACTTAGGATTAATATAGAACTTAACTATACTGGTCAAATCTGATCAACACATTTCAAGGTTTGAAAGAATGGACAAGAAAAGGGGGGCCCTGAAACTGTTATGGTCGTTATACTGAAACTGTTAAGTACTGAAGGCAAATTAACACTCAAAATTATCAATCTATGGATAACTACTCTTTTGTCTTACTTCTGAATAATTTAACTGTCATTATTTCCGTCTCAGATTAATTAAATAACATCGCTAATTCAATGCAAAAAACTCTCTTTCAAGTTAGTCATACTCTTGTTCTTTACCAACATTTGCAATAACTCACAGAACTTTTAAACTTCTTTATAGCATAGATTGATCTACTGATAATTCTTATTAACACTGATTTTAGACTTTCAGTTCAGGATACTCGGGTTGCACAATACGAGGTGAGGATCCTGTCTAGGTCAGTGATCAGGATAAGTCATGGCTAAAGCAATTCTGGTAAAAGTCACGTTATTATTGAACAGTTAGAAACATTTTCGACACTGGTCCACACAAATACACTTCTAAAGATGAAATAAATGTTTGACCTGTGCAAGTCGGTGCGGCGGTTGGCGGGCAGCGAGATAGCGGGCAGCACGGCACACATACAAGCACGGCTAAGGCTCACACTATATCGGCACTCTCCATCTTCTTAGTGTCGTAATCTTTCCAATTTTGTGCCTCAGAGTATAGCCATGCCAAATAGTCGTCGGAATCGGTGCATCCGAGGCTCAATGGAATCCACTTTTCCTGGGTAGCCGCCTCGGTACAGTACGTGTTCCTCTGACCGATTCACCACTCCGACTATTACTGTTGCTCGCCTCCGACTGACTACTGAGCCCGTTGTGCCGAACCGCGCCCAGTGTGCGTTTTCCCGCGCTCGCCTGCCTCCACCTTTTCCCGCTCCCCTACAGGTAGGGTATTCACCACAGGTTTTCTACTACACATATCCTACTGCATTACCTACGTATGGACCAAGTGTTTAAATTACAATTTCCACATCTTACAATAGTTTTAACATTAAGTACACTTCCTTTTGATTATCACATTATTCGAAATCTAACATAAATAATAATATTCATTACAAAGGTTGCTCATTGTTTCTTTAACATGACACGAAAAGAGAAAGAAATAAAATCAAACATCGTTCACACTAATTTATCGAAATTCATACAGAAAAAAATTATTCTATGTACAGTTGTCGTTACAAAATGTATTATACTAGAACTGACATGTGATTACATTTTCACGCAGTTTGGGTGCATAGATCCCGAGAAATCAGTACCCAGAACAACCACCTCTGGCCGTAACAACGCCTGGGCATTGAGTCAAACAGAGCTTGGATGGCGTGTACAGGTACAGCTGCCCATGCAGCTTCAACATGATACCACAGTTCATCAAGAGTAGTGACTGGCGTATTGTGACAAGCCAGTTGTTCGGCCTCCATTGACCTGACGTTTTCAATTGGTGAGAGATCTGGAGAAAGTGCTGGCCAGGGCAGCAGTCGAACATTTTCTGTATCCAGAAAGATCCGTACAGGACCTGCAACGTGCGGTCGTGCATTATCCTGCTGAAATGTAGGGTTTCGCTGGGATCGAATGAAGGGTAGAGCCACGGGTCGTAACACACCTGAAATGTAACGTCCACTGTTCAGTGCCGTCAATGCGAACAAGAGGTGACCGAGCCGCGTAACCAATGGCACCCCATACCATCACGCCGGGTGATACGCCAGTATGCCGATGGCGAATACACGCTTTCAATGTGCGTTCACCTCGGTGTCTCCAGACACGGATGCGGCCATCATGATGCTGTAAACAGAACCTGGATTCATCCGAAAAAATGACGTTTTGCTATTCGTGCATCCAGGTTCGACGTTGAGTACACCATCGCAGGCACTCCTGTCTGTGATGCAGCGTCAAGGGTAACCGCAGCCATGGTCTCCGAGCTGATAGTCCATGGTGCTGCAAACGTCGTCAAACTATTCGTGCAGAAGGTTGTTGTCTTGCAAACGTCCCCATATGTTGACTCAGGGATCGAGACGTGGCTGCACGATCCGTTACAGCCATGCGGATAAGATCCCTGCCATCTCGACTGCTAGTAATACGAGGCCGTTGGGATCCAGCACGGCGTTCCGTATTACCCTCCTGAATCCACCGATTCCATATCCTGCTAACAGTCATTGGATCTCGACCAACGCGAGCAGCAATGTCGCGATACGATAAACCGCAATCGCGATAGGCTACAATCCGACCTTTACCAAAGTCGGAAACGTGTCTGTGGCACGCCATCTTCGTGGTGTAGCAATTTTACATCGACACTGCCTGACAAAAATTGAAGCATTCAGAAGTGGAGAAACTAAATGAAACTTTACAGTTGGCGAGTGTACCTAATGTTATATCAGTAACAACAATAACGAGCGAGATTTACAAAGAACTTGAAAATATGAGTACAGTTATCAGTATTACGTTGTGCCACCTCAGGCCTGTATGTGTGGACAGATTAGGTAGGGAAGAATGTCAAAGATGCTGTACTTACTACTGAGACAAGCTGGCGCACAACTGCTCTAATTGGTGCTTGATAATCCGGGTACTGGCACTAGGTTGGAGTTACGTCCGAGACCTGACACAAGTTCTTTTGGAAACAAATCTTAGGATTCTGCTGGCCACGAAGAGAATGGTTCAAATGGCTTTGAGCGCTATGGGACTTAACATCTATGGTCATCAGTCCCCTAGCACTTAGAACTACTTAAACCTAACTAACCTAAGGACATCACACAACACCCAGCCATCACGAGGCAGAGAAAATCCCTGACCCCGCCGGGAATCGAACCCGGGAACCCGGGCGTGGGAAGCGAGAACGCTACCGCACGACCACGAGATGCGGGCACGAAGAGAATCCCCACATCGCGCAGAGTTCGCAGATGCTTTTCCAATGTGTGGACAGCGTTTTACTGTTGAAATATGGCATCGCCGGACGCCACACTAGTGGTAAACGATGACTGTGACGTACTATTTGGACATCACTGTTTTGTCAATCACTACCGCCTGTGCCCCAAAATCGTAGCGGACAGCTCCCCACATCATAACGCCAAGAGTGTGTTTCTCGAGAATGGGACCGCTCCCCAGGTGGCTATCATACTCGCCGACCATGGCCATGTGGATAGTGAAAAACTTCTTCATTGCTGAAGAAAACGCGACGCCATTCTTGAGTAGGCCATGCTTCCAAATCATGATACATATACTGTTATACACTGCTGGCCACCGTAAATGCAACGCCGTGAAGGAAGCATCCGAATCAAGTGAAATTTACACCATGGGTTTGCAGCGATGAGATATGCAACTGATTAGAATTTCAGCGCAGACGCACATCACGCGCGCCTGTGGCGCCACCTCGTAGCGCCATTTAAGGCTTGGCGATTTCGACGAGTGTACGTTCGGCACGTGTGTTTACCTTGTGGTTGTTTCACAAGACGATCACTTATGCCTCGTAGACAACAGCGAACATCGTTTGATCAAGTATCCGAGTTCGACAGAGGAAGGATAGTGGCTTACCGAGATTGTGGATTATCATACAGAGAAATCGCTAGTCGTGTTGGACGAAACCAAACAACTGTAATGCGGATATGTGACCGTTGGATGCAGGAGGGTACGACGGACCGACGTGGTCGATCGCATTCACCTCGGTGCACCACTGTACGTGCTGATAGGCAAATTGTGCGCATGGCAGTGACGGATCGCTCAGTGACATCCCGAACCGTAGCGCAGCACATTGCGTCTGTAACGCATCTACCAGTGTCTGCGCGTACCATTCGACGCCGTTTACAGCAGAGTGGTCTGTCCGCAAGACGTCCATTGTCTCGTCTACCATTGACGCAGAACCACAGACGTCTCCGTCGCCATTGGTGTGATGACAGACGGATGTGGACGGCAGAATGGAATGACGTTGTCTTTACTGACGAGGCACGCTTCTGTCTGCAGCACCACGATGGTCGGATTCGATTGTGGAGACACCGTGGAGAGAGGATGCTGGACAGCTGCATTATGCACCGTCACACTGGTCTTTCACCGGGTATTATGGTATGGGGCGGTATTGGATATTACTCTCGCACGCCTCTAGTACGCATTGCCGGTACTTTAAATAGCCGGCGCTACATATCCAAGGTGCTGGAGCCAGTTGTTCTTCCTTACCTTCAGGGCTCGGCCACAGCCATATTTCAACAGGATAATGCGCGACCACACGTGGCACGCATTGTCCAAAGGTTCTTCGTCAATAACCAGATTGAAGTGCTTCCCTGGCCGGCTCGCTCTCCGGATCTTTCGCCGATAGAAAACATGTGGTCCATGGTTGCTCAACGAGTGACCCAGATTACATCCCCAGCTGCCACACCAGATGATCTTTGGCAACGTGTGGAAGCTGCTTGGGCTGCTGTACCCCAGGAACACATCCAACGTCTCTTTGACTCAATGCCGAGACGTGTGGCAGCGGTGATCTCCAACAATGGCGGCTACTCTGGCTACTGATTGTGGCAGGAACCACATGTCACAGACGTCTGTAAACGTAATCATTTGATACTTGGTCAACATGTTATCTACAAAATAAATTTTGTTGTGGTACCTCTTGTCTTTCTTGGTGTTGCATTTACGGTGTACAGCAGTGTATATGCTAGCAATGAAATACATGTATGCATTGCCCCCATGTAACTTCACAACCGTCTAAACTGTGAGGTGAAAATATACCAATAGACACATTGTTTTTATATATAAAATACATTTTGGAATCAAAATCCTAGTAAAAACTTCAACCTGTTCAGAGGCTTTTGCTAAAGAGGCCAAACGGAAACGAATTCTTTCCCTTCTGCTATTAAAAATGACATTGTACGTCATTTATTCTCAGCGTTCTGTGGCATCTTTTTTCGTCTGGCTATAGTAGAGTAAGCACACACGTTTCTCTGTATCTTAAGTGTAGTGGACTGACAAGGCAGCCAGTCCACAGTGACGGGTAACCTAAGGCACGCGTACACACACGCCGACTGGCGTGAAGTCTGAAACAGGATACGTGATGAAAGCTATAAAGAAAAGAACGGAGCTTCTCGTATACTTATCTTTAATTCATTGTGGTACATTTCTCTTGATAATACAAGTGAGACTCTCTCCAGATATGGTTAATGCGCCTTGCTAGGTCGTAGCCATGGACTTAGCTGAAGGCTATTCTAACTGTCTCTCGGCAATTGAGAGAAAGGCTTCGTACGTGTAGTCGCTAGCAATGTCGTCCGTACAACTGGGGCGAGTGCCAGTACGTCTCTCGAGACCTGCCTTGTGGTGGCGCTCGGTCTGCGATCCTGACAGTGGCGACACGCGGGTCCCACATGTACTAATGGACCGCGGCCGATTTAAGCTACCACCTAGCAAGTGTGGTGTCTGGCGGTGACACCACATTAAGTAGATAAAATATGTTGTCCTGCCCACTCAAATATGGGGTGCCTAGGAAAGCTGCTTTCTCGGATCGCTAGTCAATTCATGCAATTTGTATTAATGAAGTTTATTACCGTAAGATGAACCACGTTACTTAACTTTGGATACTGGCAAAGGTGTGTCACAAGCAAATGGCGACTTGCAAATAATCCATGTACTTCGGTAGATACAATTCTAATGCAAGCGAAACAATACAGTTCGTAAATCACTGCAGTAGCGTTAGCATCAAGGCTCGTCTTCAACTCGGCCGCGGCCAGGCTGTGCGGCGCTTGTATACCCTTCGTGTAGAGACCGGTGCTGTCTCGGTGTCGTCCTAGAGATGCGTCCGCCAGCTTTCTATTGGCTGACACCGTCTCACAGCCCTCTGTGCTGCAACGTTCCTAGCCGACGATGCCGGCGCTTAACGTTACACCGGAACAATATATAAGATTTTTGTGAAATGTCTAAGCGGAATTTAATTGCATTATCAGACCTGGTCATAACCCATAATAACCGTAACTTTACATGAAGATTTGCATCTTTCGTTTCAGAGGCCGTAAAGAAAGAACAGGTGTCGAATTGTTTGAGAGTAGAACGACCGAACACATTACGTGTTCTCTCGCTACCTATTCAACATCCTAAACACAATCAGTCTGAGATCAAACTGCTGATCTCTCCTTACGTGTATTTTTATATGCAAGAATCATGTAATTTAGATCTTTTGATAGTAATCATTAATTTCATTTATCTATATTTTTTGTCCAAGTTTGTCGTTTTTGAACTGCATAATAATCAGAATTTTTATTTTCCGTGAGGCACTGGGAAAAGTTTTAATAATAGTAATAGCTCAGGCTTTCCTCTTGAACATAAATTATACAAGCTAACGTTTCGCATAGACGAAGGTCAATGGCTGGGTAGCCTTTAACTATATATATGTAGACAGTAACTGTTCTCGAAAGAACAGAATACTGTTGATGACCGTGCAGCTTTTCCCTGGAATAAATGCGAATGCGCACAGATTGTCCAAACTCTTACGGGAATCGCCAAAGCGTGCGCGAGTAATGAGTGAATGGGCAAATGTCTATAAGGTACATAACATATATAGAATTGTGGGCAGTTGGGAATGTGAGTCTCACGGGAAGCGTGCACGGGATAAGTCCCTGCAGTCGCGCTATTCATCTGTGTCCTCGGTGGCTCAGATGGATAGAGCGTCTGCCATGTAAGCAGGAGATTCCGGATTCGAGTCCCGGTCGGGGCACACATTTTCAGCTGTCCACATCGAGGTATATCAACAACACCTGTCGGCAGCTAAGGGTTTCAGTTAGTCATCATTTATTCCAGGGAAAAGCTGCACGGTGATCAACAGTATTCTGTTGTTTCGAGAACAGTTACTGTCTTCATATATATATATATATATATATATATATATATATATATATATATATATATAACTTTTTATTTGATCAAACATTACAAGAGCCACGAAAAAGTTTTTAAAACAAAAAAAAGACAGCTTTAGTTTTCGAACTTAGTTAGCAGCCGAATGCGCCGTACACTCTCATGCCTTAAGGGGAAGACCACTTTAATTTAAAAACGGCTGAAAGCCAATAAGTTAAAGCTCAACCAAAACCAGAAATTAAAAAGGCAAAGCCTTATCTTAAAACAGTTTCTTAATTAGGCTGAAGGCCCAAACCATCTGACGCCTTAAGGGTAAAACAACCTTAATGTAAATATCGGCAAAAGCCATAGAAATACAAACAACAAGAACAAAAAAGAAAATGCAGTACACCCAAGGGCGCTCAGAAGTTCCGAGGGCTGGCCTGGAATTCAAACACTAATGCTCGCTTAGGTGAGACAGGCAGTCGGCCCAACCATTGTCGATCTGACGACAACCCAGGCGACATGAAGCCAACGGACCCACCGACAAGATAACCTCCGCTTCACCTGACCGGCACACAATACGGAATTCAATGGAACAACGTAGAAGGTATTGGCGCCCAATTACACATTGAACTGTCAAACTACATACCGAGCTGGACAGCGAAAACACGACGACGAAAATACAGTGTCTGAATTTACATCAACGGCCACGGCAGGTAACCGGAACGTTAACGGCCACAAGGTAGAAGATTCCGCTGGTGCACTTCAATTCAAATAACCAAGTGCTGTTAAACTCCACTGGAGGGTGGCTAAAATTTGCCAACTTGAAAACACACGTTGTTGCTTGCGGGAACGAACTCCAAATGCCACAATGTGAACAGTTGTGGCTTGCTGATAGATTAAGTCAAAACTCAACTTTCATGTCCAGGATCCGTGAGCCGCGAACCTCCTAGCGATGGGAACAGCACCACACACTCCGACATCACATAGAGGCCGCCAGCGGGCCCGGTCAAATTATGCGCCGCAGAGATTTACTCGCTGCTCCACGCCAACCAACCAACTGCCCAGGCCCGCAAATGGTGAAAGGACCAAATATACGTTGGCCGATGAGACGACCAACCGAACGACCACCCAACAGCTGTCCCGCTCCAATTTCCCTCCGTCGGACAGTTCATGTGTGTCGCCAGCGGTCGGCTAGCTCTGGCTGTCGGCGCCTCACCGGCGCTCCGTCCCCCGACTTCACTGCTGCTGCGTCCCGACTGCGCTGCAGGTCCGTCCCGTACTGACTGCCAGACACACGACAACCCATAAATACTATCGGTCGCTCCAGAGATGGTACGACAGTGCACTTATCGATACGCGCTGCTGCTGCCACTCACGGGCAAGTAAGGCAGGAAGTTAGTGACGTTACTAAATGGAATAAGAAAACGAGGCGGCAGTACCGTAATAGAAGATGACGAACAATAAATGGGATAAACACGAGCCGTGCACGGCTCACAGAGAACTGCAACTTAATTTACATGAAGATGGTGTATACGAGTATGTAATTACACTTAGATACGACCATATATATAGTGCGTGCTTCACTTTCCTGTCAGGTAGTGCATATACGACGTTACGGTAACCTGCCGCGCTGGATAGCCGCTCGTTCTAAGGAGCCTTGCCAAGGCTCGCGCGACTCTCCCTGTTGGAGATTCGAGTCCTCCCTCGGGCATTGGTGTGTGTGTGTTGTCCATAACGTAAGTTACTTTAAGTACTGTGTAAGCCTACGGACCGATGACCTCAGCAGTTTGGTTCCATATGAACTGCCCATAAATTTCCAAATTCTACGACATCCCGTGGCCATGTCATTGTGATCAATGGATACTTTTCACTCTTATACAGGGTGTTACAAAAAGGTACTGCTAGACTTTCAGGAAACATTCCTCACACACAAATAAAGAAAAGATGTTATGTGGACATGTGTCCGGAAACGCTTAATTTCCATGTTAGAGCTCATTTTAGTTTCGTCCACCTACGCTCAATGGAGCACGTTATCATGATTTTATACGGGATACTCTACCTGTGCTGCTAGAACATGTGCCTTTACAAGTACGACAAAACATGTGGTTCATGCACATTTCATTCGAAGTGTTCGTACGCTTCTCAACAACAGATTCGGTGACCGATGGATCGGTAGAGGCGGACCAATTCTTTGGCCTCCACGCTCTCCTGACCTCAACCCTCTTGACTTTCATTTATGGGGGCATTTGAAAGCTCTTGTCTACGCAACCCCAGTACCAAATGTAGAGACTCTTCGTGCTCTTATTGTGGACGGCTGTGATACAATACGCCATTCTCCAGGGCTGCATCAGCGCATCAGGGATTCCATGCGACGGGGGGTGGATGCATGTATCCTCGCTAACGGAGGACATTTTGAACATTTCCTGTAACAAAGTGTTTGAAGTTACGCTGGTACGTTCTGTTGCTGTGTGTTTCCATTCCATGATTAATGTGATTTGAAGAGAAGTAATAAAATGAGCTCTAACATGGAAAGTAAGCGTTTCCGGACACATGTCCACATAACATATTTTCTTTCTTTGTGTGTGAGGAATGTTTCCTGTAAGTTTGGCCGTACCTTTTTGTAACACCCTGTATACACCATGTTATTACATATACTTAGTTTATAGAAACTGCATATGATGATGGCGACTAAATACGTTTGAAAAACATCATGTGACCACTGAAAGACAGTGTCACAAGCTACAAGTTGTTTGTACAACGCCTCCATGTTTCTTAACTGACACATGTCCACTTAATAATGGATGCCTTCTGGAACATGTCATGAAAATGTAATGAAAGTGTCTGGTTCCTCTATTTTGCTATTCGTATGAAATTCATTTCTTTCCACCTTTGATACATGACAGCAGTAGTCAGCTAACCTTCGGGTGAAAGTTGTGAGCTTCATCTGTCTGTGAATCGTGTAAACACTCTTCCATACGTTATTGTATTTTATATATTAGTTTATTTTCTGACACGGAGAGTTGAGGACAGTCCTGAAATTGCCTAAACCCACGCTCATGCCGGTCAGTGTATAAGAGCAGCGTTCGATAATCCATACTAGGCATGCATTGCTCCCTATCTTGAAAGTAAATTTGTTCCGTGTCACATTTTCGCAGACTAACAGCATATTTTTCCCTTTGTTTCACTGAATTAGCTTCAAAAGTTTCATATTATGATAAAAAAGGGCTAACCCAGATATCAAACCAAATAGTCGCATGAACAGCACAGTGACTTACTAGGGCGGCCTTCTACATTATTTGTCCATTAGAATGTCGGAAGCGAACAAATTAGATCCGGAATTTGCAAATAAACTGAGTAGCCAAACAGTACGGAAAGAGTTTTCCCCATTCTGAGCCATGTATTATGACCGAATGCGTGGACGTCACTATAATGTATTGTAACACTTCTGACACTAAATGTGCGACTGCTACGGTCGCAGGTTCGAATCCTGCCTCGGGCATGGATGTGTGTGATGTCCTTAGGTTAGTTAGGTTTAAGTAGTTCTAAGTTCTAGGGGACTGATGACCACAGCAGTTGAGTCCCATAGTGCTCAGAGCCATTTGAACCATTTTTTTGACACTAAATGTAACTGGGTTTTCTCTTTTGATGCTAGTCAGTTGTCAGGATGAGCATTACTGCAAAGGGCATTTGATTCTATGTAACGTTGTTGCTTTAATTTGCTATGAAAGCGGTGCTGATAGACAATAAAAGCGGGTTAAAAGCTGTGAGCTGTCTGGGGAAGTTAACCTTGCATTACTGCGCAACTGTTTCACCAGGTATGCAGTCTAGCTTACCAAATTCCCAACCAGACTAACATTAATTATAATCTTTTAATAGTCATACGATAACCGGTGATATACATATAAAAAGAGAATTTAAATAAAAAGAAATAAATCAGTTTATATTTGGAGATTTATTTTAACATTGATCATTGAAATTTCAGCATATTAAACTTGATTCATAACTAAACTGATGCCTTATTTAGGATTGTGAAAGTGTGAGATTGTAATTTCACGGAACACATCAAATATGGAGCCAAGATTGGGAGACTGCATACAACACTGCATTCATAAAATAACACACGAAGAACGTTGAAACATATGCAAGAGGAAATTAACCACAACCAACCGATTCAATTTTCACCCAAAGAAGTTACGTTCGTAGCACAATCCTGTCCGTCATGCAATTACCACACACTGGTATACTAAATTCATACTAATTCTCTGTGAAATCTTCCCGAAAAGAATAGCTGAGGGCTACTTTTGATGATTACACCACATGCTTCACGTGGTCAACTTGGTTTACACAAAGGGTGTAACTCCACAATAATTTTTATGATTAAAATAAATTAGATCGAAAAGCAATTTACAAAAAAAAACCTCGAACTGGTTACTATCGTCCTACTATTAACCTGATGCGTCAAACAATTGTTTGAAGCACATGGTACTGGTCTCACAAAGTACACCCCACGTGGGTTGAACATAGAGAAAAGTGGCTATATTGAAAAATATAGTCGAGACGTTATAATCTCACGCACATTCGCATTTAAGATTGATGATGTTAGTTAGAGTTACTGATCAACACGTGGTTCCACTTTACTCACAAAGTAGTGACAAAGCAACTACTGGAATATTCTGAACTGTACACTCGAATCACACTGCGTTGCAATATAAGATAACATTAGATATTTTATAGCTAAACCTGAAATAAAGGTGATTAAATTTTCAGTTAGGCTGAACTTAAGAAATCCATTGTCCTACGGACTTAGCAGACACGCGCTTAGCCGGAGATCTTACTACTTCATACGCTCGCCGCGGACAGACTGACCTGGGCTCCTACCAAGGGTGCTTTCGTATACAAAACGGAAGTGACCAGAGAGGCAGCTTCCTATACCAATATGACAAGAGACGGACCTGACTATACTAAGGATAGAAACCTCTTTGCTTTTAGAAAGCGTAGCTACCTGTTCCGACGTTAGTCCTACTGTTCTCTAGCAGACAGGCTTGTCTGCTACCGTCCAGCATGCAACTAGAAATACATTTGCTCATTCATTCTTTCAAACAGAAGGGAAGGGGGATGACAGTATCTTATCATATATAGTATATAAAAGAAAGCGGATGTAGGTTCCGTATGAGACTGTGTGACATGAATTACATATAAACTGTGTTTTAAAGTGTAGTAGTGTGACAGATCGTTCTTGTTTATGTGTAAAAGTAACACGTTTCACTGCTCAGTCTCCTCCCAGATAGTCAGAAACACCACAGTAAATTTAGAAGAGGAATTTATGCTGTAAATGACAACAGATTTAAGAAATTAACATGAAAATAATCTAACAGAGACCTTTCATCTAAAGCATTATGTCAGGGTGAAAATACTAAATAAATTAATTTTTCTCTCTTAACAACATGTGGGCAGGGTGGGTTCTTCCTTGGCTCGGGTATGAGGTAGAATGTAACAGCATTTATACATAAGATAACTTTTATTGAAATTTTTGTGCAACTGTTTCCTTACTGGATGTTCTGACTCGGAGAGCGCAGCTGTGTCGTTTGCGAAGCTTTCTACTGCGGCAGCGGCGGCGTCTGATTACGCGTGAGGTTTGTATCTCGTGTCGCCGTCTCGCCCAGTTGACTGGAGACGCGCATCGTGCTGTGTGACCTGTTTAATTATTGAGAACGAAATCGTGAATCGGATGGTGATACCTTGGTTGTGGCGTCCCAGTGTTACTCTTCTCTAAGCGGCTGCGTGTGACAGTGTTGTGCGTCGGCCAGCGGAGCGGCGCGGCGGGGGAAGGCCAGTGTCCCGAACTCGAACAACGGACTCCCGCTTGCCATTCTTCGGCTTTCAGATCTTCATCCCACGTCACAGGTGACTGCTGATGTGAGGCCGTCTCCTTCCCGTCCTCACGAGTCACCCGGGCACGTAAAAATCAGTGTTCAAATACCTTTTATCTTCTACCTTCTGGCGTCGAGGCTGCTGCTTGCTATTCCACTACAGCGGTGGACTTGGTGCGTCTGTGTATGATGTAGTCTCTTCTTGCATGACGGTCTTCAGCACCGAAACTGACTGAAAACTACTGCTACTATCGTCGGACCCACTGCGTCTCGCGTATTTATTCATTTCAGATGACTGGAGGTGAACGACTTCACGGCCATTACCTCTTCTGTCACGTTGAAAAGCTTCTCGAAGAATCTTCTTAACGTCGGTCATTGGCTCTTGGAATGTAGGCGAGGGCCTTTGATCACATGTGACAATTGAGAAACACGTGAGCCGGTCGGGCGATGCCCTGACGACTGAATCGACAGCGTCCGCTTATGTAGGGAGGGCGATGGCTTCTTCTGTCACGTTGAAAAGCTTCTCAGAGAATCTTCTTGACGTGATCCGGTCGGGCGATGCCCTGACGGCTGAATCGACAGTTTCCGCTTCTCTCCTGAACGTGCTGACTTCAAGCGCCGGCCGTTGCCACTGCTGCTTTGTCCGCTGTTTGCCACTGTGTAATTCTTCTAAACTAAACTAAGTTTTTCATTTATTTTATAATTTATTTACCTATCTTAAGTACCACTCAACAGTATGGCTGATTTTGATATCGGTTTCAACGCAACAGTTTTAGATACTTAGCCCAGACACTTTAGCTGTGGCAATAGCATCGTTTGCTTTATCATGAGGTGGCGCCCCATAGCTAGTAAGCATTTGAAAGGTACCGTGATTATCGCCTCGAGCTGCTGATATAATTCTTTATTTAACTGACAGTTTTGGTCGACAGACCATCATTACGATCTTAAAAGCATTTACAGCATCATTTAAGACGAATATAAAATCTTTGGCATCAGATAATAAAACCATGAATTTTTCACCGTTGTCACACAATCAATAAATGCCTAGAGGACAAATGTAAGGATGTAAAACCTTATAGCACAAGGGGTAAAGTAGATACTGCCTATAGGAAAATTAAAGAAAACCACCTGTATGAATATCAAGAACTGAAGTGGAAAACCATTCCTAAGCAAAGAAGAGAAAGCAGAAAGTGGAAGGAGTATATAGATGGTCTATAGAACGGAGATGCACTTGAGGGCAATATTATGGAAATGGAGGAGGACGTAGAGGAACATGAGAAAAAAGATATGACAATGAGCGAAGAATTTGACAAAGCACTAAAAGACCTAAGTCGAAACAGGACCCCAGGAGTAATCGTTATAGCTACTGATAGCCTTGGGAGAGCCAGCCATGACAAAACTCTACCATCTGGTGAGCAAGATGTACGACACACGCGAAATCCCTTCAGACTTCAAGAAGAATAATCCTATTTCCGAAGAAAGTAGGTGCTGACAGATGCGAAAATTACAGAACTATAAGATTAATTCGTCACGGCTCCAAAATACTAACACGAATCATTTACAGAAGAATGGAAAAACTAGTAGAAGCCGACCACGGGGAAGATCAGTTTGGATTCCGCAGAAATGTAGGAACACGAGAGGCAATAGTGACCCTACGACTTCTCATAGGTTAAGAAAAGGCAGTCAACGTTTACAGGATTTGTCGACTTACAGAAAGCTTTTGACAACGTTAACTTCAATTCACTCTTTCAAGTTTTGAAGGTGGCAGGAGTAAAATACATGGAGCTAAAGGCTATTTACAATTTGTACAGAAACCAGAGGGCAGTTATAAGAGTCGAGGGGCATGAAAGCGAAGCAGTGGTTGAGAAGTAAGTGAGACAGGATTGTAGCCTGTCCCCGATGTTATTCAATCTGTATATTGAGCAAGCAGGAAACAAAAGAAGAATTTGGGCCGCGTGGAGTAGCCGCATGGTTTAGGACGCGGTGTCACAGATTGCGAGGCCCCTCCTGCCGGAGGTACGAGTCCTCCCTCGGGCATGGGTGTGTGTTATTCTTAGCATAAGTTAGTTTAAGTCAGCGTAAGAAGTGTGTAAGTCTAGGGACTGATGATGTGAGCAGTTTGGTCCCTTAGAACTCTTGAACATTTGAAATATTTGGAGTAGGAATTAGAGTCCAGGGAGAAGAAATAAAAACTTTAAGGTTTGCCGATGACATTGCAATTTTGGGAGAGACAGCAAATGACTTTGAAGAGCAGTTGAATGGAATGGACAGTATCTTCAAAGGAGGATATAAGATGAACATCAACAAAAGAAAAATAGGATAATGGAATGTAGTCGAATTAAACCAGGTGATGCTGAGGGAATTAGCGTAGGAAAGGAGACACCTAAAGTAATAGATGAGTTGTGCTATCTGGGAAGCAAAGTAAATGATGGTCTAAGTAGAGAGTATATGAAATGTAGACTGGCTATGACAAGGAAAGCGATTCTGAAGAAGAGAAATTTGTTAACATCGAGTATAGATTTAAGAGTCAGAAAGGCCTTTCTGAAGGTATTGGTCTGGAGTGTAGCCATATATGAAAGTGAAACATGGACGATAAATAGTTTGCATGAGAACAGAATTTTTAAACTGTGATGCAAACAGAAGAATGCTGAATATTAGATGGTGTAACACGTATGTTGTGCGGCAGCGATGCTGAGGCATTGTAGCATCTGTGACCAGAGAGTATGCGCTTGACCACGCGAGTGTTGCGAGCGGTTCTCAGTACTCTGTCAGTCGTTGCGAGTCTGTAGCTGTGTCTAGTGGAGAGAAGTACGCTAGTAGTCGTCATGCAGAGCGGTCGGTCAGTGGTGGCAGCCGAGTGGGGTTGCGTGATGTGGTGAGGCGACAACACTG
The DNA here is from genome assembly GCF_023898315.1 of Schistocerca nitens. NCBI lineage: Eukaryota > Metazoa > Arthropoda > Insecta > Orthoptera > Acrididae > Schistocerca > Schistocerca nitens. The sequence goes on along the minus strand of NC_064614.1, from coordinate 1,156,380,090 downwards.
GTCATGATGCTCAATGAGGTATACTGTTAATTAAGATAATCATCGCATAATGTAAAGCTTATTTTCAACAAGTGCCCCCAATAATAACTTTGATTTCAAAAAGCAATTTTACATAAAACTTTCATTTTTATTGAAGTAACTATTTCGTTCCACTTCCCTTAAACAAAAGTTTCAGTTCTCAATTAGATTACAAAAAAAAAGGAAATATTATTATTCGCAATGCAGTTGCTCCAAGCGGTGCGCAACAACAAGAGCAGAAATTTGACATGCAATTTTACTAAGGTAAGAAATTTATTCTAAATTCGCACAGGGCAAACACCGACATTTCGGTTTAATTGAGTTTAGGTTATCATTGCAGTTTCATTGTCATGGGATTATCGTTCATTATTTTATGGGAACTTGCACTTGAGTCAGATAGCGAGCTTTCATTTAATTGTCTTTGCCATTAATATTTTTGTGGGAGCTTACATTGGCTCTGGCCCCATTTCTAATAATTATTATCTTTCAAATTTCCGCGGGGAGCTTACATTTAGCTCTGGCTCCATTTTCATTAAGTATTAGCTTTCAAATTTTTGTGGGGAGGTTACACTTGGCGACACCCAGTCCAGGATCGTATTTCGTGTGAATCTTTTGAAAAACAGTCAGATATCTGCTCTTATTGTTTAGATATAATTATAATTTGGCGCAACGCTTTTATTAATTTGTAACTTTCTTTCCTCAGATCATCGGCAATTCGTTGCTCTGTTGAATTTGTGTGTTGTTTTGCATTGTGATTATTTCTTTTGTGAATATTTGTGTTTATTGTGAAAATGCCGCGAAAGACTGTGAATAGTGTATCGCGAGGTATTTTGAATGAAATTACCGATTTAAACAACGTGACTGATAGTAATTCGGACACGCAGTGTAATAATGACAATCCTGCGTGCACCGACAATCAATGCTTTTCAACCACTAACGATGATTTTTGTCTTAATGATGAACAAACGAACTCGGTTATGTCCTCTGTTGATTTGACGACAATCGATGACGAGGGACGCTCTGTTGTAATGAGCGCTGCCCAGCCTAATACACCCGGTCTGGAAAATTCAACTAACGCACAGACAAATTTTTCGAATGAAAATGATCAATGTACGGAAAGTACGCCGGATTTATTTAATTCCGAAATAGTGAGTGACAATGTATATCCGACTGATAAACCTTTTTGCAAATTACAGAATGACCAAATGGTCACACAAAACGCGACAATTGTAGATACACCGTCAAACAGTACTGAGAATAGAGTAGGTAATGTCACCTTGGAGCAATTTATGGCAAGATTGCTACAACAGAATGAAAATCTCAAACAACAGTTAAATGAAAAATTAGACAAACAGAGTGAAGACAACAAACAATTTAAAGAGAATTTCAGACAACAGAGAGAAGATTCCAGACAGCTTAGTGAACAAATTAGAGCCGTTGCCGCGCAGTGTCATGATACCAAGGAACAGTTACGCGAAGAAATTGAGGCTTGTTCACGAAAAAGTAGCGAAGAAATTAAGTCTGTTGCTCAGGAATTAAAAGAAATGCAAACAGCTACAACCGAAACACTTAGAGCGGAAATTAGCGGAGTCGCTAAACAATGCTCCGAAAAAGCTACACAATTACGCGACGAGTTTAAAACAATGACAGCAGAACTTTCGCGCACAGTGGATGAAAAGATTGATGCGAAGTTCGAACAACAGAACACACAGATTAACGAACGTCTTAGTCTTCACATACAGAACAGTGATACGCGTTTCCGCAAATTTATTGAAGATCAAAATCAAGTAAAACGTCAAGTCATGGAAACAATCACTGCTCAGAGACAGGAAGACAAACGTAAAATGTTTGCGAAGGCAAAAACGTATGTAGACAACAATATTGCTACAGTGTCGGATAAAATTAATACCATCGAACAGTCAAACACAGAATTACGTGACGAAATTTCTGATCTGAAATTGAAAACAGACACATACACAACCGACTTTCAAACAGTGACCGACAGACTCGAACAATTAGAATTAACACAGGATTCCGATGTTACAAAACTGAACGAAACTACAAGTAAATTGCAAAAACAGATTAAGGCCACTGACACTAAAACCGATGATCAGGTTAAAATACTGACTGAAAAATGTGAAGAATTGGCCAGTCGTATTGACGTCATCGAAAGTACTAATGACAATAAATCAGACGATACTACACCGGTTTCATTTAATCAAACACCGGAATTTCAAAATTTACAGCAGACGATTAATGAGATCGATTCATCTAACAACACTTTACGTAGGAAATTGTCTAGTCTACAACAGGAAGTAACACAGATGAAAAACGTTTCAGTTAATAACGCATCACAGCAGACGCCACTTTGCGAACATTTATCAGATTCGCGCAACGCGTGTAATTTGGGTAATCTACAAAGAGGACACGACTACGAATCCGAACAATCACAGTTCAACAGATTCTCTTACAACCATGAACCTGTTCCGTCACACAGAGACGATAATTTCGATTACAAACATTTTCTGTCAGTGAGAAAGTTTAAAGTGTTTAAAAACGACAGAACACAGATTCACCCGCTAGATTGGATCCAACAATTTAGCTTTGCTTTTCCACCGACTTGGCCTGTAACGCACAAACTGGAATTTATTTGCAGCTTTCTGGAAGGCGAACCGGCAACTCGTATGAGGCCGATCGCGAGGCAATGTTACTCTGTAGAAGAATTTCAGAATGCTTTTCTGTCAGCGTACTGGTCGAAGACGACACAGCGCGGAATTAAAGATCAGTTAATTAGTCTACCGAACTATGAGAACTCAAATTTTCCGAGTGTGACGCAATTCTTTGAGCACATGGTGCAACAAAACCAGTATTTAAGTGAACCCTATAGTGAATCCGCACTCATTCAATTATGTATCTCTAAATTACCACGCTCATTAAGAGTGTCACTTTTAACCGGTCAGCAAAAGGAAAATATTTCAGCATTCAGAGATCTGTTACAGCTTTTAGAAGTGCAGCAATCTGATTATTCTTTCGTGAACAAAAATTCTTCGTATAACAACGAAAGCCAACAGACGTACGGCAATTATGATCAAACACGTAATTTCAATAGGAGAAGTAACAGACGTTTTAGGAATGACAACCACCAAAACTCTAATAACAGACAAAATTCAGATTATCAATATCGTCAAAATTTTGAGCAACAGGAATCACATTTTAGTAACAATAGACGTTTTCCGCCACAACAACATGAAAGTCAGCCGGTTAGCATACCTAACCAACAATGGAATGCACAAGGTCAACCAGGCTTTAATGTTTCGCCGCGTGCACGTGTAGTCCCAGATCCAACAAATAGTAACGCACGGCAGCAAGGAAATAACTACGTACAAAGAAGACAGTATTTTAATTCCTATCGTAATGCACCGTATAGGAATGACTATCACGACAGACGTAATAATGACGAGCGCAATTATCAACGTACATATAATAACAGTCGATCTTACCAGCAACAAAATCATCAGCAACAACATATTCTAGTAAATGAACCCGACAGTAGGTATCATCCGGAGCGTAACACGTCTGGAAGAAGTAATAGAACTGTTCAAATAGTAGAAATGCCACGGAATCCTCCTGATAATAGTAACACGTCAGATAGAATCTGACTAGATACCGTACAGGACGCATCTTCCAATAACACAAGCACTAGTCTTGACACGCAAAATGTTGTTCACGAGAATGTAATTACGTTTGACGACATCAGAGACACTCTTTTGCAGGAAAAACCAGTTGTTCAGAAAACCATTTCACATCCTGTCATCGAAATTAAAATAGGTTCATCGAAATTTTCAGCAGTAATTGATTCTGGGTCACCTATGTCAGTCATTAATGAGGAAACTTTTAACGAGTGTAACAAAGAGAATACGTATCCCACATTACCTTTAGGCAAAACCAAAGTGAAAGGAGCAGTATCAAGTAAAGGTGTAGACGTTAAATTACAGACGCATTTATCATTTTGCATTGGAGGTCATACTTTTCATTCAAATTTTTGGATTGTTCCCTTGTTGACAACAGACGTTATTTTAGGCATGAACTTTCTGGTACAACACGACGCAGTGGTCGATTTTCAAAATTCTTATTTAATGTTAAAGGACGAAAATGTACAATTAGCTTTAGAGTTTCAGCATTCTTTATCTGCGGAAGAACAAACAATTAACCGCACAGAGGTCATTTCCGCAACACGTAACATAGACTGTAATCCCACATTGTTCACAGACACGTACGTACATAACTATAATACTCCAGACGAAGCTGACTACGACGTTATGCAGATGATTTCAGATAAAGTTAAACAAAGCAGTGCAAATTCAGACGACGAACGAACGCAGTTACACAAAATTCTTTTACAGCAAGCTCCAGTTTTCGACAACATTCCTGGTACTATGTCCGGTTTTATGTACGAATTTCAGGTGAAACAACACGACACATTTAAAGCAAAGCATTATCCTATTCCGTATATTCACAGAGAACAAGTCAAAAAGGAATTGCAGGATATGCTCGACCAAGGAATTATAGAACCAGCAGTTAGTCCGTACATAAACCCGCTGCATATTGTTAAGAAAAAAGATGGCTCACTTCGCCTTGTACTTGATTCACGTCACATTAATGACATTATTATTAATGAAACAGATCGACCACAGACATTAGAGGAACTTTTACAGAAATTTCATGGTACAGCTATTTATTCTACATTAGATTTGAAATCGGGATTTTGGCAAATTCAACTTCATCCGAATTGCAGAAAGTACACAGCTTTTCTCTGTTTTGGCGACTGTTATCAGTTTTGCAAATTACCATTCGGCTTAACTATTTCCTCTGCAGCTTTTATTCGCGGTTTGAACACAATACTTCCGACAGAACTTAAAGACAGAATTACGACGTACGTAGATGACATTCTTATCGCAGAAGCTAACTGGTCTGAGCACAATCTGATTCTTGAACGACTGTTGCAAACTTTTCATGCACAAGGACTTACAGTTAACCTCAGTAAATCGCATTTTGGTAAAACTTCTATAAAATTTCTTGGACACGTAATTTCAGCAGAAGGCATTGCGCCTGATCCAGAAAAACTTCAAGCTCTACGTGACATTACTGTTCCTACGACGAAGAAACAATTACGCAGTTTTTTGGGTTTAATCAACTTTTTTCGCAAATTTATTCATCACTCTGCTTTAGACACGCCTAGATTGTGCCAATTAACAGGTAAAAATACTATTTGGTCTTGGGATAAGCAAGCACACTCTGAATTTATGAACCTGATAGATGCTTTGTTGAATGCTCCACTTTTATCGCACCCAGATCTTACCCGAAATTTTTCCATTGCCACCGACAGTTCCAATACAGCTTTAGGCGTACATATTTTCCAGGAAATTGAAGAAGATGGTACAACAGTAATTAAAAACATCGCATTTGCAAGTCGCATTCTGTCGCCTGCTGAACGAAATTATTCCGTTACTGAACTAGAAACGTTATGTGTTGTATGGGCTTTTACGAGATTTCGACACTTTCTTTATGGAAGACACACGACCGTTTACACAGACCATAGAGCGATTCAATTTTTACTTTCGGCTAAATTTACTCACGACAGATTAAGTAGATGGAAACTTTATTTACAGGAATTTGATTTTACAATAGTTCACATTCCCGGAACACAAAATGTTATAGCAGACGCACTTTCTCGTTCTCTCAGCAACAATCAGCAAGACGTCGCAACCAACTTCTGCAAAGCAAATTTCAGCATCATGTACATTCAGCAAGTCGCATTTGAAAATTTTATTTCATCGTCATTACAGGACATAGCACGAGAGCAAAGTAAAGACAATGTGTGGAAAGAGATTAAACACCTTTGGCAAGATAAGAATAACGTTACGATTAGGAACCACTACACTGTACGCAATGACATTCTGTTTCGCCGCTCTCATCCAGACAGCAACAATTGGTTATTATGCATTCCTGACGAACTGATTAACAAATTAATTTGGTATACTCATTTAAGCTACGCACATTACGGAGCTAGAAAATGTTTTCTTATACTGAGACAGAATTGTTACTTTACAAATATGGAAAAACGTATACGACGAGTTTTAGCGTCATGTAAAATTTGCCAGAAAGCTAAGTCAGACACCACTTCACACATTCCTCCATTATACCCCATTGTACCTGTTAAATTAAGACATATGGCCGCAGTAGACATTTTTGGTCCAATTCCGAGAACTAACAGAGGTTTTTGCTACATCTTTGTCGCTGTTGAACTCACTTCAAAATTTGTTACCTTCACTCCGTTACGTAAAGCTACTGCTAAAACTGTCTCGAAAGCATTTGTAAAGCATTTCTTATTTCATGTAGGGCATGTGATGAAAGTAATTTCAGATAATGGATCACAATTTCGATCTGTCATATGGACACGTATGTTACGAGCTAGAAACATTTCTCCGATTTATATATCCAAGTACCATGCTTCTTCGAATCCTTGTGAACGATTAATGAAAGAAATTGGTAAACTGTGTAGAATATACTGCCACAAAAGACATGCTAATTGGGACATACACATACACTCATTCCAAGATGTAATTAATTCCATTCCAAATGAATCCACTATGCTATCTCCGTATGTTATACTGAAAAACGTTGAACCACCAAACAAAATTAAAGAATTAGTAACATTTCCTACATCTCGTCGATTACGACACCACGAAATAATTGACATTGCGCTGAACAACATCAAACGTGCCGCAGAGCGCCGGAGAAGACAACAAAAACAGGTTTGTAGACGCCGAGACTTTCACGTTGGACAGAAGATATTAGTACGTACACACTATTTATCCAGCAAATTAAAAGGTAGGTGCAGTAAATTTGAACTTCTATACGCAGGTCCATATCGGATTCGCAGCATTCCTCACCCCAATGTTGTACACGTCGAAACTTTGAGAACCAGAAAATCGAAAGGCAATCACCATATCTCCAATGTTAAACCGTTTATTGAATAAGCATGGTTTCTGATTTATCACACTGTAATACATTTTCCATATATTTATGTGAACAATTATTGATGACTATCGTATTTTTTCTTGGCAAGTGCCCGGTAAGGTAAGGTTAGCAGGTCGCTTTTCTTGTCGTTACACATCAGACCATGCATATTTTCCAGATGAACTTACACATTTTTATGACCACTTATGCAATTATATTTATGTGACTACTTGTTGATGATTATCGTATTTTTTCTTGGCAAGTGCCCGGCAAGGTAAGGTCAGCAGGTCGCTCTTCTTGTCGTTACACATCAAACTGTGCACATTTTTCATTTTTTGTGTGTATGATTGTTTTCCTGTTTTGTTTGTATGCACTGTGAACTAGTTAAGGTATAACACACACCAGTTGATTTTGACATTATTTGCCCTATGATATCTCAACATCGTGACTGTTTTACATTTTCCTTTTTTTTTTGTTGCTGCATTGTGATATTCTCTGTACATTTTTTATTTGCCTTTGAACACTGTCTATGCTTTTGACATATTACGTTTTCTGTCATGTTATGCTGTATGCTTAATTGTTCTCTGTACACTTTTTGCCTTTGAACACTGTCTATGCTTTTGACATATTACGTTTTCTGTCATGTTATGCTGTATGCTTAATTGTGTCACCATTAACCAGTCATTATTTAATGGGTATATGATTTAAATGCAAGACATTAATCTTTGTTCATCAGTTTCAGAAAGAAATGATGCGTAAAGGAAATAAATTAAACGGAAATGAGAATTTCACCTACGGAATAAACGAAAGAAGATACAAAACTTTATGAGGAAGAGTAAATGGATCAGGATTAACAAGCATTAACAAGAAAATACTATACACATCGCAGAATAGCAGTCTTAACTAATTTTTCTTTCAGAATACGAGGCGATTGATGCAAGCTGTCAGACAGAACTACACATTTTAGTTTTAAGTGATGAAATATGCTAGAGATAAGGAATAGTTGTGTAATGAATAATGAAGTGATTTTTTGCAGATGATAATTAATGCTGAAGAAGAATAATGATGAAGAATATGGTACTATGAATAATGAAGTTTTTTCTCTTTACAGGTGATGATAATGAAGTTATGATACTATGGATAATGAAGTTTTTTCTTTACAGATGAGGATAATGTTGAAGTTATGAATTTATGCTATGTAGTTATTTAAGTATTTGTTGCAGTTTGCTTTGACAGCAGGTGTTATATTGCGTAGTAGGATGACTGAAGATTTTGGAAAGGACAGTTATGGAACACATTTTTTATACACATTTCACTTCCTGTTAATTCGAAGTTCACTACTTTTCAGCATAGTCTGCGTTTCTTCTTTCAGCTCAATAATCCATTTTGTATTTTTTCCAGGAGAAGTTTTTTCATGATACTTACTAAACTTGTTACTTATTATACCTGTTCTAGTAATTGCAATTTTATTTATTACCCATTTGTGTCTATCGTTATAAATGTGATCACATATACTACCTTGTGTCACAACCTTGGTACAGCTGACTCATGACGAATGACGTTACACATTTTTCATTTATATGAACAACCTAGAAGCAATTTTTTTTCCTCCTTTTTCTTCTTGCTTTCCCGTATAATTAGCTAAAGCAATGTATTGCTAGCACAAAAACAAAATGTATTACCAGTCTCACATAATGTCACTAATTTATGACATAATTCAATAATTGATGGCCACTGAGTGCCAATAATTAGTGTCACTTACTGAAATATGTATTAGTTATGCCATTAATTAGCTCTTGTTTTTAATAATGATTTTCGTAAATGGCCACTGAGTGCCAATAATTAGTGTCACTTACTGAAATATGTATTATGCCATTAATTAGCTCTTGTTTTTAATAATGATTTTCGTAAATGGCCACTGAGTGCCAATAATTAGTGTCACATAATGAACTATGTATTAATTGTCATTAATTAGGTACTGTATTCAATTTTGAATTCATGTCTTTAATAATAGGCCACTGAGTGCCAATAATTACTTGTAAATATGTCACTTGAATGAGGAAAGATGTTTTGTAATACTCAATACTTGATGGCCACTGATTGCCACTCTTGTCTGTAAATTAATTAATGAACATTTTTCTGTAATACTACATTCATGGTACAGAAATGTTCAATAACTGAGCTATGTATGCTGCATACTACTTATGTAATCACCTATTAAGGCTTGTCTGTTAGTTGATGTCCTTTAACTTCTGAGCTAACTACCCTGAATTACTGTAATATCCATTTGTCCTATACATCCTCCTAATCATGGAGCACTATATTTGGTTTTTGCACTAATTCTACGTTGGTGTGCCGCTTCTTAAAAGCGTGGTGTTGACACGACATGCTGTCCACCACTGTAAGCGATGAAACTACTTATGTAATCACTAATCAAGAGAGCGTGGTGTTGACACGACATGCTGTCCGCCACCGTAAGCGATGAAGACGTTATTATGGTCCCACTGTTTGGTGTACCTGGTGTACTGCCAAATGATAGCATGGAATATGATTACGATGTTTCAGTATCTTGATACGCTGATAAATACTTCTGGGAACGGTCCTGCAGATTGTATCACTTAGTATTGTGATTCTGTGGAAAGATATGGACTTTCAGTGCAGCTGTGTGCAAACTAAAGTGCTACAACCATGATGCAATCCTTTCCTTTCCTATCCTAATAGTGAAAATCATTTTTAACTAACATCATTTATGTTCATGGACTATACATTTTTCTTTCGATTTGTTGAACTCCAGTGCGAGTACACTTATGTCACCTGACGACATGATTTTTTGCTATTATGTTTATTTATTGTGAAAATACTACAGACATTTTTCGAATTGTTCTGAAGTGCAGTATGTGTGCACTCTTGTCATCTATATTGTATATACTTTCGTGATTTGATGATATTTCTACCCTTGCGTTTATCTGTTATAAAAAAAAAAAAAAAAAAAATGTTCAAAGTTTTCAGTGCATGTGCACTTATGTGAATATGTTTTCAACTGAACTCCAGTGCCTGTGCACTCTTATTATTTTTCAACATGATTTGTGTTTTTCTGTACACTTTTATGATTTATGTCATTTGTTACTCATTGTATATACATTTCGTCCTTGCATCTTATTATTTGTCAAATAATCTGTATATACATTTTTCTGATTTGCTGATACGCTCTCTACTCATTGTACTTATATTTTCTCTTTTCTGTAAGGTTTTGTAATCGGTGCATGCGCACAACATTTTATTCATGTACTACATCTAAATATTTTGTAAATGTTAATTAATTAAATGAAAAATTTGTTACGATAGCAAGTCCAAATGACTCACCATCGCTGCCAAATTTTTTGCCTCCCAGTGGAGGGTTATGTAACACGTATGTTGTGCGGCAGCGATGCTGAGGCATTGTAGCATCTGTGACCAGAGAGTATGCGCTTGACCACGCGAGTGTTGCGAGCGGTTCTCAGTACTCTGTCAGTCGTTGCGAGTCTGTAGCTGTGTCTAGTGGAGAGAAGTACGCTAGTAGTCGTCATGCAGAGCGGTCGGTCAGTGGTGGCAGCCGAGTGGGGTTGCGTGATGTGGTGAGGCGACAACACTGGTCATGATGCTCAATGAGGTATACTGTTAATTAAGATAATCATCGCATAATGTAAAGCTTATTTTCAACAAGTGCCCCCAATAATAACTTTGATTTCAAAAAGCAATTTTACATAAAACTTTCATTTTTATTGAAGTAACTATTTCGTTCCACTTCCCTTAAACAAAAGTTTCAGTTCTCAATTAGATTACAAAAAAAAAGGAAATATTATTATTCGCAATGCAGTTGCTCCAAGCGGTGCGCAACAACAAGAGCAGAAATTTGACATGCAATTTTACTAAGGTAAGAAATTTATTCTAAATTCGCACAGGGCAAACACCGACATTTCGGTTTAATTGAGTTTAGGTTATCATTGCAGTTTCATTGTCATGGGATTATCGTTCATTATTTTATGGGAACTTGCACTTGAGTCAGATAGCGAGCTTTCATTTAATTGTCTTTGCCATTAATATTTTTGTGGGAGCTTACATTGGCTCTGGCCCCATTTCTAATAATTATTATCTTTCAAATTTCCGCGGGGAGCTTACACTTAGCTCTAGGTCCATTTGCATTAAGTATTGGCATTCAAATTTTTGTGGGGAGGTTACAATGGGTAGATCACGTAACTATCGAGGAGATACTGAATAGAATTGGGGAGAAGAGAAATTTGTGGAACAACCTGACCAAAACAAGGGATCGGTTGATAGGACAGATTCTGAGACATCAACGAATCACCAATTTAAAAGTGGAGGGAAGTGTGTGGGATAAAAATTGTAGAGTCAGACCAAGGGATGACTACAGTAAGCAGATTCAGAGGGATGTATGTTGCAGTAGTTACTCGGAGATGAAGAGGCTTACACAGGATGGAGTAGCATGGAGAGCCGTATCAAACCATTCTTCGTACTGAAGGCCACAACAACAACCACAACAACAATATACAAACTATGCTAGGCAGTCCAGTCTTTCATGTTACATCAGTCGGACAGTTAAAGGTTTTTTTGTTTGGTGGTTAAGTGGAATATTAATATAATGTTTTCTTACCTCAATACAGGCTCCATGAAAAGCGCATTGTAATGGCACTTGTATTTCATCTATAGTACTAAATGGCAACGGAAGTCAAAGAGCTACAACTGCAGGGCCTTTAGTAAGTGTCTTGCAGTATCTGCCATTCTTTTTTCTGTGATAATTTCGGTTGTTAAAGATTAACTCTACTGAATTTATTGAATAATAGTAAGAGACATAAGCAGGTGGGTGGGCGGTTTTTCAGCTAAACCAGTAGCAGGCTGTCCATGGCATAATCAAGATCACGATAACTGAAACTGTGTCACTTATCGTTGTAACTCTGCAACGTCGATCATTAAGGTATTGCTGCACCTGTTGCAGCCTCTGCTCCACAGTAATGCGTCCTTCTTAAGTTGCTGTCAGCTCCACCAGTAAATAGAGATGGCTGAGCTCCAAGGTGTCAATGAGGTAAGTTGGGTTCTGTGCCAGGAGTAGTTCCAGTGGTTTAGTTGTCTGCTGCAGCAAAGTTCGTGTCGCATTCACAATGGTAGTTCAAATGGCTCCATGCACTATTGGACTTAACATCTGAGGTCATCAGTCCCCTAGACTTAGAACTACTTAAACCTAACTAACCTAAGAACATCAAACACATCCATGCCCGAGGCAGGATTCGAACGTGCGACCGTAGCAGCTGCACGGTTTCGGACTGAAGCGCCTAGAACCGCTCGGCCACAGCGGCCGGCTCACAATGGTAGTTCCAGTTGTGGTTGCCAGGAGATGAAAAGTTGGTCCTGAGAAGACACAAGCTGTGCTGTTAATTAGAAAATGACTGCCTCACAGCACCAGACATTGAGCTCATATGTAGATACCATTCATAGAAATTTGCAAAAGCAATTTCAGATATTTACTCAGAACGTTTCCAGCGTATACCTGCCGTCTGAAAATAAAATTGTGGTGCCAGAACATCCTGTGTGCATCCTTCCTCTCCAGCTTTGCCTATAAATAATTGCACCTGGCATTCCTCTGCGTTGTTCTGGTCCATTTATGTCAGGCATATTGTGATGACATACTCTAACACCAATGGTGATCATCCACCAACATTTTCACATAATTCTTCCTTTCTTTGAAATTAACATTTCCTCTTTCGTTTTTATTTGTACATTTTTTCCCAAGATCTCTGCTTTTGACTTATAACACTGCCCACAGCCTGACTGCCAGCATCAAATGATGAAATAAAATTCCTTTCATGATCTGGAAGGAGCAACTGCCTTCTTCGGTTTCCAAACGTGGACTGACATGCAGGTGTCCGTGGAACTTTTCATCAGTAAATAGACGAGTGGTTTGCGAGTGCAGGCTTTCTCGGCGAATTTCATATATGAAGTCTTCACGGGTTGTCAGCCGATTAGCATCGTCGTCTCGTAGCAACGTTTCTATAGAATGCGCCTCCATTATCTTCAGACCTGAAGATGATGGAGACGCATTCCATCGAAACGTTGCTACGAGACGACGATGCTACTCGGCTGACAACCCGTGAAGACTTCATATACACGAGTGGTTGTGCAATATCCACAAATCCCATCGCAACTGTCTATAGTAATTAGGTAATCCCATTAATGATCGCAACTCTTTACTTAGGTGCTGAGAAACTTCACATTACTTGTATGTCTGGAATCCATTTGCCCACCATCCTAACTAATGATGTGTCCTAAATTGTTCATACTCCCCAGTGAAAAGTGATACTACTTGATGCTTAATATAGGCATATGGAATATACACTCATCAGCCAGAAGATTATGACTAGGCAATAGCAGCGTCACCTGGCTAGGAGTGACTGCTAGTCTGACACACGAATGGTGCATGCAGTATCAGTGAAGATGCTGTTTATGTGCAGGCTGGGGTGTTTGACCGAGGGCAGAGTGTGGTGGCCCGGAGACTCGGCACGAATATTTCGGAAACTGCACGACTTGTCTGGTGTAGGAGGAGCGCTGTGCTGAGTGTCTTCCACACGTGGCGAAACCAGGGTGAAACCACGTCAAGACGTCGTGGGGGTGGGAACTACGCCTCATACATATGTCGGACGTCGTAGGCTGGCAGACTGGTAAAACAGGACAGGTAGCAAACATTGGGGGGACTAACATCTGACTTCAATACTGGGCAGAGAACAAGTGTGTGTGAACACTCGTAACGATTGACCTGCGTAGCCGACGACATGGGCCAATGTTAACACAAAAACATCGGCACTACGACTAAATTGGGTACGTGAATCCGGCACTCAACGTAGGCGCAGTGGTGGGACATTGCATGGACTGATGAATCCCGATACCTTCTGCATCACGCTGATGGGAGGACGGGAATCCATCATCCTCCAGGAGAATAGCTCCTTGACACTGTACTGAGGGACGGAGACAAGCTGGTGGCGCCTCCATTATGCTGTGGATAACATTCACGTGGGCAAGCATGGGTCCAGTGGAGCTTGTGTAAGGCACCGTAGACAGTCAAGGTGTATGTCCACTGGTTGCAGACGCCTTCGTGATGGTCATGTTTCCCAGCAGCACTGGCATTTTTCAACAAGATAATGAGCTTTGCCACAAGGTCAGGATTGTGATGTAATGGTTCAAGGATCACATTAGAGAGTCCAGTTGGTGTGCTGTCCTCCCAACTCACCAGATCTGAACCCGATCGAGCACAGCTGGGATATGATTGAACGTGGTGTCGGAGCTCATCGCCTCACTCCACAAAATTTGCGGGAATTAGGTGAAATGTGTGTGCAGAAGTGCATAAACTCCCTCCAGTAACCTACCAAGCCATCATTGCTTCCATGCCAAGACGCGTCGCTGCTGTTATCCGTGCCAAAGGTGGACATACCGTATATTACCTCGCTGGTTATAATGTTCTGGCTGATCAGTGTCATCTATTAACAACTTCTTTTAACTAAAAAATAAGATGTCACCAAGTTACATCAAGTATTGCCTGAATTTTTTTAAACAAAACAGTTATCACTGATTCCTTTAAGCGTTCATTGATGGTTCTGTCAACATTTGCAGTGTTTATTAGGCGACTATTTCCGCACTGTAACAGGTCCATTTTGAAGCCTGGGCTACTGATGCTGCACTGACAATGCCTGATCTTAATAATAAACATTAAGTGGCAATACATGCTCTATAAATGTCAGCAGGATGAATGCTACAATCCACACATGCGTGTTACCAAGTCAAACTTAATCTGCAAACATTTACAGAGCTTGCTTTGCCACTCAATGTTTATTATTACGATCATGCATGGTCAGTAACCCAGGCCTGAAAATGAAACTGTAACAGTTGGAAACTAATCGCCTAATAAATATAGCAACTGTTGACCGGACCATCAATAAAAGCTTTAAGGAATTTAAAGTTACTGTCCCCTGTCAACGAAATGTTGAAATCGAAGAGCTAACGCTGACACTTAATAATCCCTCAACCAGTAACTGTAGATAATGTCTTTGCTTGGTCCACTGGCACTACTTCCCATTGACGGTAGCCACTTTTGAGATCTCTGGTAAAGTATTTACACTGTGCTAAACTATCCGGGGTTTCATAATATTCAGTATCAGATATGCATCCGTAATTGTTACTCAACTGCTGATCAATAGATGAGACATTATGAGATTCTCTATGTCGTTTCTGACACAGGAGATTTTTCTCTAGTCGGAATTCTGTGTTGCTTTACATGATTTGCTGGCAACGGACCGTACGACTGAAACGGTCCCTCCCTGCTCCCTTCAAATGCTCCACTTCTGCATGTAATGCAGTTGATCTGGCAGTTTGCTTATGGCTGTGGTCCACATTTGAGCAATGTATATCATCCTCACTTGGGATGTCTAAATTGGTAACAAACAATCATTTGCTAACCTTACATCGTATGTGCAGGAACTGTCACACTTTCATTAACCATTCAAAATTGTTAATGCTTTCGTGGTCACTTGTTGACAAACTGCCTATTAGCTTCTGTCTCGCGTTCTTCGGCCGACGTTCATCTGATGATTTTACTGACGTTTCGCCAGCACGAGTGGCTGGCATTGTCAAAGCTTCACCCGCCATTGCCGATGGTGAACTGGAGCCGAGCACACAAGGATGGGGCCCCTCCACGCCCACACCAATGTGGTGACCAAACCAAAAGTTCTACTGTCACATCCGTAAACATGTTAGTTTTTGAATCAGGCGTCACAGGATGCGGGCTGTGATGTTGTCCATGCGTCTGGGTAAGATTACTCATTAACATGGTCCATCAGGAGATAGAAGTGGTCGAAAACGATTGAAGGGTAGCGGTTGTAAGGGCAGAGGAAAAAAAAGTGCCAAGGCTAGAGCCAAGGGAAAAAAATCTCTGCGACAGTAGGACGGGTAGTAAGGGCAGTAGCGGCTTGCTATCTGCGACAGTGCATGCAAGGTGTGGTTGAGTTAGTTCGAGGTATCGTGCATCGTTACCTTTGTCGTTGTTGGAGCTTGTTGCGGTGCTTGCTGCAGTTGCTGCGTCCCTGCAACAGTTCAAGGTCAAGGTCGTTGTAGATTAGTGGGCGATCGGTCATAGATCGGCTCACAGACGGTGTAGGGGGGGGGGGGGGGTGTGGCTGGTTTGCGTGCTGTGTACAGTACGGTTTCCCTGCGGTTGCCTGTTTTTCGGCTAGTCGCACATCTGGGTTTCCAGTAATAACTGTGTTGCAGGGGCTCGCCAGTACTGTCGTGTTAGCGTTCTATAGACCATAGATGTTCAGTTCCTAGCCAGTAATGTCTTTGGTCTGTTATGCTTCTATCTATGGTTGTGGTCGTAGTTACCCAGAGAAAGGATAAACGGGTTGCGCGAATGTCTCGTGTTATTGTACAGTCGTGTGGAGAGTTTTTGGAATACCTGAAAGATAGTATCTAGCCGGTATTCCCGGTGAAGGTCCGCGATGCGTGTGTAGCGCGGAGCGTTGCTTATGATTTTGAGTACTTTGTTTTGTATGAGCTGCAGACGGCGCAGGCGAGTTGGCGCAGCGTATCCCCAGACAGGGGCTGCGTACGTCATCAGGGGTCCAATAAGTGTCATGTACATGGACCTAGACACCCTCCTGTTCAGTGTGCTACGCCTGTCAAGCATAGGGTAGAGTTGTTTGAGCCTCGCGTTAGCTTTGTTGGTCACGTGTTGAATGTGGTCCCCCCAGAGTAGTTTCCTGTCCAGCCAGACACCGAGGTATTTGACCTTCTCGCGGAAACGTATTGGGCGTGTGTGTAGTGTTATTGGGTTGCAGTGCTGATGTTTGCGCAGTTGTTTCGGTCTTCTAGTGAACAGAACGGCCTCGCACTTGTCGACGTTTGCTCTAACACGCCATTTCACCAGCCAAGGCTCCGCCGTTCTGAGTGCGGTCTGTAGTCGTGAGTTAATGTTAGACGGCTTCCAATCTTGCGCAATGATGGCAGTGTCATCCACGTAGATTGCTACCGTCGTGTTATGTGTAGCTGGGAGGTCGTTAATGTAGAGGTTAAACAGTAAGGGCCCTAGGATACTTCCTTGGGGTACTCCTGCCTGTATACCATGTCGTGTCGATTGTTTGCCCTGCACGTCGGTGTTGAAACTCCTGTCCGCAGACTATATGTACCTGGCGTGCCAACGTCAGAGGGCTTCTCCGCGGTCATTTCCGGTGCGGTTCTTCTCTTGCTACCTGCGACGGTCGTTCGCTGCAGTACGGGAAGCCAGGATCCGTTTACCTTAAGGCTTTCCTCATTCTTGTTGAAACTGTTCGCGTGTTTTTGTATTTCTACAGCTTCTTTGAACAAGCGCTTATGATAGCGCTTCTCTACAGCCAGAACTTCCGTGTCGGCGAATTTTATTACGTGGTCGGTCTCACTCAGTGCGTGCTCTGCCACGGCTGATTCACCATTCAGTCACTGTCCACAGCCTGTATGCGCCTGTCATTCCTGAGTATAAATCATTGTGATGCAACTATTCATTATTCGCCTCCAATCGTTCTACTACATGAGCTGGTGTCTACTCAGGTTACGTGCTAGAGAAATCGAAATTGCAATTTAACCACAGCTACTCAAAGGAGATAGGAAGCTAGGGATCTTTGCTGATGGACATAATTTTAATTACCAGTAAAGAACAAATTTCATTATTACGAAGTTACCAAATCAGAATAACAACATAAATTTTAATTCGGGCCTTTGTCCTCTTAAGAGAATATACAACTGACATAAACCGTCTGCCATGAGTGAATGTAACAAACAATATTTTAAAGATAATAATTAGATCTGATTGCAAAAGGATCACAGATAATCAGAGCCATACGCCCACTGTTAAATTTGCTTACGTATTCAAAATTTACACAACACTGATGATTCACTGAGTTACTTATAAAAAGATCTCGCCCGTCCCGGCGGACAGGCCACATATTTAACTAAAGGTTGGTCGCACGGCTTATACACTGTGATACTCGCAACAAACGAGTAGAAAGCAACCGCCAAGCAATTCTGAAGATTATCAGGCTGGAAACCAGGGCAGAAAACACGCCGCACATATACACGATCTTAGCCTGCCCGTCAAGGCGACAAACCCCATCTGCCCCACATACCAGACCATTTCTGGAACAACAAATAATTCACGCGGTAGACAAATTTAACTCGTGGTTCAGCTTTTTCAAGACCATGCAAGGCTTACTAACTACGCGACTATCTGTAACATAACTGACAAACAAATACCGAATAAAAGAACAATTAAAATTACACTCACTTACAAAATTCTGCCCTTCATCTTAAAAGAAAGTCTAAAACCAAAACTGGGCGAAGAGAACACTAATTAACACACTCCATCAAATTAACAATGCAAAGAAACTTTAAAACAAGCAGTAAACAACACTTGGAAGCCTTAGATTTCGTAAGTTCAGTATAACACTCTCTTATTCAGAACCATCCTTAGCTGATCTCCGGCAGATATAACATGCCTCCATAAGTTTCACAAATCTTCACAGGTTAACAGCAACATATGAAACGTACGTAACTTAATGCTTCCAGTTACGCGATGAGAAGATGTTCAGCCTGTGATGACGGACCCGCCACCGTTTCGTTCGCAAACGCTCCGACTAATCAGCACCGGACACCGGCGCGCGGCATAACGGCAAGGACGGCGGGGCCCGGGCACAGCGGATGGAGACGACGGCCTGACTTCAAAACATGTTGGCTCGTTGAACGCCGACCAGCGAGAGAGCTCGGCCACAAGCCAAGCCGGAAAACCAAAAGCGGAACAGTCAGAGATATAAGAGCAGTCGAGTGTCGATATCAGCGATGCAAGTGGAGCGTAACTAGCGCTAGTCGCCAAGGCTCGCTGCATACGACGTACTGACATACTGTTCCATTCTCACGTTCACTCAAAGTAACTACCCATTGCCTTGTGGCATCTTATCACATGATCAAGTGTTAATGACCTTGCATGCAGTTTAATTCATTCGTCCTCCACGAGGGATAAACCTTGTGGCTGTACATCACTGGCAACAGCTGCCCCCTGTCAGAATAATGGCCCACTAGGTTCTGTCATGTGCTGCTGAAAATCAAGTTTTGCACACACTGCTTATACGCCAAATCTAACCTTGGTATCAAGTGCCCTTCGGTTGGCCGTGCGGTCTAACGCACGGCTTTCCGGGCGGGAAGGAGCGCCTGGTCCCCGGCACGAATCCGCCCGGCGGATTTGTGTCGAGGTCCGGTGAACCGGCCAGTCTGTGGATGGTTTTTAGGCGGTTTTCCATCTGCCTAGGCGAATGCGGGCTGGTTCCCCTTATTCCGCCTCAGTTACACTATGTTGGCGATTGCTGCGTAAACAAGTTCTCCACGTACTCGTCCACCAGCATTACTCTACCAAGCAAACATAGGGGTTACACTCGTCTGGTGTGAGACGTTCCCTGGGGGGTCCACCAGGGACCGAACTGCACAATAACCCTGGGTTCGGTGAGGGGCGGCGGAGGGGTGGACTGCGATAGTCGTCGTGGGGTTGTGGACCACTGCGGCTGCGGCGGGGACGGAGCCTCTCCGTCGTTTCTAGGTCCCCATTTAACATAGAATACAATACAATGCAATGTACATGGCGCAAAACTTCTACAGTCTCTCGCAGCTGTTTTGCTCCAATTTGAAAACCTGTTCTCACTGAAGTCAGGGACTCTATCTACGTCATTATTCTCCATCCATATCGTGGAGGGTCTACCTTTTCCCCAAGAGAACCAGACTCACCATAACATGTGGGACCCAGCGTCTAACAATAATGCATTTTCTCTGCCGCCTACTGTGCCAGTGAAGCAATGGTTCAAAAATGGTTCAAATGGCTCTGAGCACTATGGGACTTACCATCTCAGGTCATCAGTCCCGTAGAACTTAGAACTACTTAAACCTAACTAGCCTAAGGACATCACACACATCCATGCCCGCTCGTGGTCGTGCGGTAGCGTTCTCGCTTCCCGCGCCCGGGTTCCCGGGTTCGATTCCCGGCGGGGTCAGGGATTTTCTCTGCCTCGTGATGACTGGGTGTTGTGTGCTGTCCTTAGGTTAGTTAGGTTTAAGTAGTTCTAAGTTCTAGGGGACTGATGACCATGGATGTTAAGTCCCATAGTGCTCAGAGCCATTTGAACCATTTGAACCATCCATGCCCGAGGCAGGATTCGAACCTGCGACCGTAGCGATCGAGCGGTTCCAGACTGAAGCGCCTAGAACCGCTCGGTCACCAGCGGATGTCGAAGCAATGGTCCACCCCTGCTTAAGACTTACATGGAATGCCGTCTGGCATATTCGGAATTCCCACTGGTGTTTAACAATCGGTTACCAGTACTTCGTCCTTGCCCATTTTGCTTCTTACTTCCACAGTCTTGCTCTGAGTACTGAACAACACCTCATTTTCTTCTGTTTTTGGCGACGTTGCCTCTGAATGTAACCCTAATGTCCAAGTCAATAACACATACCGTTAATAACACCTTTCATCCTATAGTCCGGACATTATGACTACCCCTTTGGGAGGTATGGCGACAGCCATGTCCTTCAGTGTTCCTGCAAGTAACCTTTTTGACATATCAGATGTCAGAGCCTTTAGGTAAGCATTTAAGGTGCTGTGTTCTGCCTCCTGCTGAATGTGTTCATTCTGTCATTATGGTTCAAATGGTTCTGAGCACTATGGGACTTAACATCTGTGGTCATCAGTCCCCTAGAACTTAGAACTGCTTAAACCTAACTGACCTAAGGACATCACACACATCCATGCCCGAGGCAGGATTCGAACCTGCGACCGTAGCAGTCGCGCGGTTCCGGACTGCGTGCCTAGAACCGCTAGACCACCGCGGCCGGCATTCTGTCATTATCTGTGAGCTCATAGGTACTGGCATTAATCCTTCTCACTCTATCCATAAAAGTCGTACTGCCCCATTTTGCCCTCTGTTTATCTGTTCACGAAAGAATTTAGAGATTCTTTTCTTATACCGTTTCACCAAGTCTTCTTTAAAGCGCTCAAAAGGTAAGCGATGTTTTTCATATCTTCGTAACCGAAGGCATAAATCTGCTTCTTCAAAAAAGCGCAAATTGCTCATCTGCAACAAGTGCTTATCTGTCCAGAAATTCAGCTTTGGAGCTGCCTATGTATCATCTATAAACAAAATATCCTCCTTTTAGGAAACAGAGTCGCATATTGACGTCAGCTGTTTTCGACACTTGAAAATTTGTGCCGCAGCTTGAACCCAGATTTCCTGCTTATCGCGAGCCGTCGCCTTAACCCTTTCATGGATAAAATTCGTTTTTACAGGTTTTTAAAATATTAAGGTGATAACAGTTTCTTTTCAGTCCCATTTTTATATTTTCACCACCAAAATATTTTTTTAAGTTCTCCATCTTTTCACAACAGGAAGTGGGACACACATGTCCCATGAACGAACGCAAGATACCTTTTCTGCTGACTGATTTTGTAATTTTATTTTTTTAGCCATAAACAGGATTATGCAGAGAATAAAATAACTACAAATTATTCATGCATGTAATCTTTTTATTTGTGTAGAGCCAGTGTAAAAAATATTCATTACATTTCAGTTTTCATGATACATGATTAATACTTACAAAACTTTGCATGCCGTGAAACTTGGAAAAACATGGTGTGGCACAGAGTGGTACACCACAAGCAGTGCAAACAACTTTTGTTCTCTTCTCCTTAGAGTTTGTGCTGCAGAATCTGCATCGCTTCCTAGTGCCACTGTCTTTCGGTACATGTTTGCCTACGTTCACGAGCCGGACGTCATCTGGTACACTAGAGACTCCTCTCTTTGCTGGGAAGAAAGTGGGCATTGATCCCCTCTTTTTCCTGGATGAACACCCATTAATCAATTGTCTTGCTAATCTATACAAATAATGTCTGCTGGGACACATGTGTCCCACTAATTTTATTTCGATTATAAGATAGTACAGTCGCTGAGAAGTACATTCCACACTGTATTTGTACTATAAAATGATTATTAAGTTAATAATAAGATGAATTACTTACATCGATGGAAAGTGAGAAATGATGAAAACTGAAGAATGACACAAACAAGTGGCGTTGCAGCGGCCATATATACACGCCAGTCAACAAAAGTAGTCACCGCTTCTCTATTGCCTTTGCAGTGCAGTCCCGATTTTTTTCTTAGGTTCAGTACAGTCGTCCCTAGATGGCAGCACCGTGCTGAGCTGGGTAACATATATCCCGACACTCAAACTGGCGCTCAAAGTTAGTGGGACATATATGACCCATCAACCACGAAAGGGTTACCACTTCTGCTATCCAAGATGCCTCCAGGACCGATCCGAACTTCCGTTATGTCACGTAGTCACAATCCGTACGCTCACCTACTTCGCAATTTTGACACAAGGAGACGAATATTGTACTGTCACCACTTTCTGTCGAGGCATGGATAAGTCATTGATCGTTACAATGTCTGTGTTTGTACAGTGTCTGTATCTTCAAAACGTAATGTCCTCCATTACGTCCTCCTAAGACTTGCACAAAAACGGACTAATTAAACTTGTCTTACAGCAGTTAACTGCTTATGCATGTCAGTGTTACTTTCTCTTAACTGAGCGACTTGATTCAATCATTTCCTGAACAGTAACATTTTGTGTCAGATACAGTCGAATATATAACACAGAAAACAAAGAGCCACCAACAATAGCGGCAACTGTAGCATTAATAACTTGCTACTAATCCTTACGTCTGATCGTGAATTATAATGACTCGGTACATCGTATCATATTATGACCATCCCTGAGCAACATGTAAGCATTTAAGTGGTACTGTCTTTCTACGCAATGTGATATGGCTTAACGGGATGCATTGTGTGTCCCTCACAGGTACATGTCATCGTAATGTTCACTAGTGTTTCCACGAAACTGTGACAGATCCGCAAGTTGCTAGGGCAAAACAAATACCGCCCTCTAGTTTCATCTCCCACTGATAGCCCTTGCACAAGGAACGTAAGAGGTAGAGGTGATGCTGTCTGTTGTGCAGGCGTCGTCCTTCTTACAGCTGTCTATGGCAGGAGCAGCTGTGACACCACTTGTAGAGGTCAGGGCTGTTAGAGGTCAGGAAGGCCTGCAGTTCACAACGATGCAAGGTGGATGGCCTCTAGTACCTCCCGCCGCGGAAGTCGAACACGCGCCAGAACAGATGGACGTGGCCAGCCCATAGAGGGCTCCGCGTCCGCGGCGGCTCTTCCGCACAGGGAGGGCGCCACCACTATGCCACGTGCAGACCGTGGCCAATAGCCACTCTCTCCGGTTTCGTATATAGGGACCCGCTGTGGCCTAGTCCAGTGCCTCACCCCCACCCTCACCTACCTTGGCCTCACTATTGACCGTCACCTCACCTGGATCCCTCACCTCCCCTCCATCCAATCCAAAGCCCACAACCGCCTCCGACTCCTCAAACTCCTCTCCGGCCGTGCATGGGGGTTGCACCCATCCTCCACACCTACAAATCCTTAATCCATCCCATCCTCTGTTATGCCAGTCCTGCCTGGATATCTGCCCCCCCCCCCAAATTCTATAAGTCCCTCCAGATCCTTGAGCGTCATGCACTCCGCCTCGCCTTCCGTATATGCCTCCCATCCCCCACACGGATCCTCTATGATCTCATTCCTTTCCCCCATCTGCTCCTATTCCTCGAACATATCTGCTTCCTCTACACCTCCCGCCATCTTGAACCCCCTCACCCCCTGGTTGCTCCTCTCCTCTCCCCCCCCCACCCCCTGCCACGTCTTCACCATTGTGTCCCCTCTACCCTCCATCTCTACACCATACATCTCCTTTCCCAAGGTGGCTTCCATCAACTCCCCCTCCCGGATGATGCCCTCTCTCCCTCCATTTATCCCTCCTATCAACTCTGATCCTCACTCCCTCTCCTTTCCTCTGTCCTTTTCCCGGGCTCCCTCTCCCCCCTTCCATCCTCTTTCTTCACCTCCCCTCTCTTTGTCCCCTTCTCTCCCCCGAGTCCTTTTACATTTCCCTCCTCTGCCTCCTCTCATTCCCTCTCGCGTCTGCCCTTCTCCCGCTTTATTAGTCCTCTCCCTCCTTGGTTCCCCCCCTTTTTCGTTTTTTCCTCTCCTCCCTCCTTGTTTTTCCCCCTACTCCAGGTCCCCCCCCCCCCATCTGCCTTGGATCGGTAGTGCCATCTTTGTGCCGCCATTTTCGTGCAGTGTTTTACGGTGTGTTTTTCCAGTGAGTGCTCCGTGTTGTGTCTTTTGGGAAGTGTAGCGAACAGCCATCATACCATCGCTGGGTGTGCTTTTTTTATCTCTTGCGAACAGAAACCAGACTGTCGCCATGTTTTTTAATTGTGTGTCTACTATGTTACTTGTCTGATTCCTGTGTATTTTAACAACATTACCAACCCCTTTTGTTTTCTGTTTTAACTTTCCGCATTTTTACGCCATTTTACACTTTAAATCACCATTTTATCGCCGGTTTTCCTTGTTTCTTTCTTCTTCCTTTTTTTAAAAAAAAGTCTGTAGGCTGTAGAGCAGCGTAGTAAGCTGCTGCCAGCCCGCCACCTTCGGGGGGAATTGAAAATCAATAAAGAAAAAAAAAAAACCTAGTCCAGTCAGTCTGGTACGCGCACTGGATTGCGTCTCTATCTCAGCGGTACTGCGTTCTGGTCGTTGCTCGTTGTTGTTTTGTTGGTGCTATGCCACGCTTTCGCATGGCGAGCAGTTTGATACATCCTTTCCTTTGTGTGTTGCCTTTGTACGTTGAGAAGTGTGGTTCTAGACCGTTAGATACAGGCTACGTTACTTGGTGTGATATATTGCCAACTTTTCACAGAAATGCCAAAAAGAAAGTGCGTATTTACTGACGAAATCAAAGCTGATGCCATTTCTGAAATTAAATCAGCACTGCAAGAAATTATTGTGTACGTTGTGTAAGAGTATTTTTTTACCCGATCATGGAGGTCGATCTGATAATGTGCAACACATCAATGTGAAGCTTCACAAGCTAGCTTTTCAAAGCAATATTTCGTCACAAAGTATGATGTCTTTTGTTAGAAAACTTAGTACCATTATAAATGAAGGAGAACAGCGCCTTGATGCTGAGGAAGGTTTGTTAGCCTTCCATACAAGGAAACAAATGTGTTGGCTCCGCACGCATTACAAAATGGTCCAAATGGCTCTGAGCACTGTGGGACTTAACATCTGAGGTCATCAGTCCCATAGAACTTAGAACTAGTTAAACCTAACTAACCTAAGGACATCACACACATCCATGCCCGAGGCAGGATTCGAACGTGCGACCGAAGCGGTCGCGCGGTTCCAGACTGAAGCGCCTAGAACCGCTCGGCCACATCGGCCGGCTAACGGCTATTCTTGTAACGAATCTTATCATGGAAGTTCTTAACAAACTGTATCTGAGGGATAAAATTGTTGCATTATATGGTCACAAATGCAACACAAACGATACAGATGGAGGAAAAAAACGGAAGAAAACAATGTTTACGCAACTTTAAATTTTAGCTGAAGAGAAACTTTCCTGGTGAAGGTTGTCCAGCGCACATAATGCATAGCGCAGTACAAACAAGTGCTGATTTTCTACTAGTAGACATAGAAATCATTGTAAAGAAATTTTTTCAATATTTCTACAAATACTCCATTCGAGTTGAAGGAGTGAAAGACTTTTGCGACTTTCCTGAAGTGGAATACCAATAGGTGCTTGGCAGAGATAAAATCAAGTGGATTTCCTTGGATTCGGCTGTTAACAGAAATATTAACATTTACAGGGGACTAAAATCTTATATTTTGTCTCAAGGATAATATCCGCCTATGTCAAAATCATGTTTTGTGGATCCTCAATTACTGTTTTGGATTTAATTTATTGAGAGCAGCTTTAAAATTATTTCATCGACATTAAAAACAACTGAGGCAGCAGAAATGTCAGCTAATGACGTTTTGGAGGCGTTAGAAATATTGATCAGGAAACTGAAATCAAGGAAGGATGAAAATTTAATATTTGATTTCTACACTGCAAGAAGATGCCTCACTGAAAGATGCTAATTTTTTGGAACATTTCGAGTTTTTTTATAAGACGTTAACTGATTATTCTGAAAAATGGTTTGTGATCAAATATCCTCTTCTTAGTAAGTCGGTTCAGCGAAGTCTTCAACAGAGTTTAATGAAAATACTTTGAGAAAAATATATGAATATGAACTTTCTGAGGAAGTGAACCATGTTAAAACTGTATGTTGAAGTAAAAACCATGAATCAGGAGTTGTTAAAAGTGTTGGTGGAAAATGGTCTATCACTGGCAACTTCCTTGCATCTAAAGATGTCTGCTGCACCTCATCACTGTGTATATGCTACCTCTACCTGGCATTAATGCCGCTGTAGTTCTCAATCACAAAAGATTTATGAACTGATGAAAAGAAAACATGTAGTGTAAAAGCCGTTAAGGAAATAATAATAACTGAGAATCATATTCGATATACTTCATATGTTAATTTTTATAAAATTTTGTGTAAAAATATCAAACTGCCGAAGTGCATACATTCTTCTGGAAATTATAAGGAAAAATATATTTCAGGAAATAACCTCGTCGAATCTTCTGAACCAATTGAAAGTGAGAAATAAGTAACCCAGTGATAATCGGTGTCTACCCTGGTTAAAGATCTAATTATATTAAGGTGATGTTACGTGTTTTCATATAACAACAGTAAAACAACAACAAAAATCTCGATTCGTAATGTGATGTATTTCGATTTTTTAGTACGAGTTTTAAGAAAAGAGTACGAGGATCTATGTAGTTGTAGGATAAGGCAAGTATGTTAGCACAAATCAGCTACCTACAAATACGTATAGTATTAACGAAAGGTTTCACCAAGTGTCGATCCATTCTCACTTCTAATTTGTGTCCCATATTTCGATTATGGAAATCTAGTCACCCTACACTACTCTTCTTTTCTTGTGTCAGCAATTTCAGTTTCTTGGTTGTACTGTAAGAGTGTCTGGCTCTTGTGCAACGTCAACATAACCTGAGTACGACTTCTTTCTTATGAACAGCTATCCTCCCCTTGGACTTTAGGTTTCTTGTGTTTCTCCCGTTCAGTCGTTACAGGAGTATGCTGCTACAGCCTGGGACGCCATGGTGCAACAACGTCAAATACAGATACTGCCGAGTGCAGACTGGTTTCCACTAATAACATTATTCTGCAGGTCTTAAGGAAAAAAATCAATATATAAAACAGATTTAAATCACTTCCTATTATATAAATCAGTCCTTTAAGTGGAAAATGTTTTATGTGTACATAAAAAAACTAGAAATCGAAGATACGACATTTCAGCGCCCGCGTTCTTCGAATGTAAGATGGAAAGTCCCTTCGAGCATGCATGCATTGTATACCCATTTGAGAATGTGGACAACTATCAGCTATACAGCTATGGAATTCACGACAGTGAAAATTTGTGCCGAACCGAGACTCGAAACCGCATTTCTCGCTGCTCCAGAGTGGTCGCCTTATCATTTCTTTTTTTTCGAATTGGGGTAGCACATAACTGAAAATATACTTATATTTGCAGCAAAGGGCAAAAAGAAAGTGAGCAAAGTGTGAGGCTAAGGAAGCCATTAAATAAAACCTAATGCACTGCATCCGTACCACCATTAATCGATACTACATTTTGCACCGGATGGGAAACAAAAACTGCGAAGAATCTTTCGCACTGAAGAAAGGAGGCAAACACTACTTCACAGTGAAAGGAGTCATTGCGAAACTCTTCATCTGCTTTATCATCCAGATGTGACTTCTCGCAGTGACTATGGTAGTTCCCACTTTGTACCGTATAGTGTTCTATCATCGTCTTGTAATTTTAGCTTATCTCACCCGTAATGATCCAGCTGCGTGGAGGGTCCTGGAACGAACTCCACAAATAATTGGAAAAATATTGTTGATACTTTGGGTTACGTAGGATCTTGCAGTGACGTTCCTGCAAATAGTTCCAAAAGTCTAAAGTGTCCTTAGTGCCGTCTCGAAACAAATAATGCAGTGCATGTCCACGAAACCACTTCATGGCATTAGTTTTCGTGCGAGGGCAATAAGTCTCATCCGGGAATAATATAGTCATGGGTTCCGTATGATTCGGCGTCACTCGAAGGAAGTACGCCGACATTTGCTTCACTAAGTGCCACACTGCCGTAGACTCGCCACAACTAAAACGGTGTTCATCGTGAGTCCACCATGTGGATCGCATGTAGCCTTGATCTGGCCACATGCTTACCATTGACAGTGATATACCACATCGTTGTGACGTCAGTGTCCATTGTTACGCGGTGAATCGTCTTCCACACTACTCGCCAGTTGCCCTCAGGTGCTTCCTCTCCACTATATCATCGGGTCATCCATGCTGTAGGATACGATAATCCGTCCGTACTGGTACCAGTCGAGTCGCTGGTAAGGCAAGTCGAACGTTACTGAGTTAGAGGTAAAAGACACCCAAGTAGAAGAGCGACGAGGGGACGTGATGTATCGGCACAGGTGGCGAGAGGGAGAGCGGCGCTAGTTCTTCTAATAACTAACTCATCAGACTGTTTGGACGGTGCTGCCATAGTTTGACTAACGTGCTCACAAATAGGGCGTCCGCTCTGTCATGAACGTAGAGAAGGCCAAGCCTTCCCCGATCCGGGGGAAGAGTGAGATTCTCATATGTGATCTTGAAAAGCATTCCTGAACTCAATAAGGATCCAAAAGCCGCCAGTATACGTGGAGGTAACATCACCGGTGTAGGTAATATCTGGGCGATGTGCGGAATGAGTGACGCTAAATGTATGTTGACATACTGTGTCCGTCGGATGATGTCTGGTGCTCGTAGGCGTTTGTTAGCTATTCCAGTCCGAACATTTCGTAAAAGTCGTCGAAAGTTGTGAGCAGCGGTTCCTCGTGCCGAGACATTTAAAAGTATCTCTGAGCTGTAGGGAGGTGACTCTGCGCTAAGGAGTCCGACCCCGATGTTCGTTGGCACTGATTTTTAGACGTAGATACGACTCCTTTTTTTTTTCTTTATTGAATTTCAATTCCACCCGAAGGGAGCGGGCTGGCAGCAGCTTGGTATGCCGCTCTTCAGCCTACAGACTTTGTGAGAAAGATGAAGAGAATAAATAATAAAAACAGGCGATAAAATCGGAGACTTAAAGAGTAACATGGCGAAAAGAAATCGTGGAACTTAAAACAAAGAACAGAGGGATGATGATGCTAAGAAAATACATACGAAGCAGACAGGTAAAACAATAGACAGCCAACTAAAAAACACGGCGACAGTCTGGATTCTGTTCGCAAAAGACATAAAATTCACACCTAGCGACAGCATGGTTTCTGTTCGCAACACGAGAAAGACGAACAACACTGAAAAGTCACTGGGACACTGCACTAAAAAGTTGGCAAATGTGACATACCACAGCCGAGAGCAGGTGGGGGGAAACTGGACAGATGATGGGAAAACAAAAAAGGGGGGAAAGGAGAGTAAAAGCGAAGGGGGGAACCGGGAAAGGAGCTTATGGAGGATGAGGACTCATAAGAGGGGTGGGGGGCAGACGCGACAGGGAGTGAGGTAGGCAGAGGAGGGGAATACAAAAGGACTTGGGGGGGATACGACTACCAGTGGACATGCTATATGTAGCTATCCAATTCAGTGCGCTGGCGGTGTCGTCGCCGTTGCGGATGGCAATCACCAGGTCGTCAGTGTATGCTTTACATCGGAGAGTGTGGCCTCGAAAGGCCATACCCGTTAGTCGATGGCACAGGCCGCATAGGAGTGCTTCCATGGCCAGAGCGCAGATCACGTAAGAAACAGATTGACCGTCCTTACGGCGGAACAGGCAACCGTAAAAATAGTTTTCCCGTCGGTCAACAGATGTCGCAGGCGACGCTACAATGCTGACTGACCTGTCCATGTCGCGGAATTGGCAACGCTGTATCTTCGGTGACGTGAATGACGCTCATTTGCGTTCGGCTAGAGCGCTGCGCGCGAAATGCATTCGTCACACTACTGACTGTAGCTCGTTATCGGCTGTGGTTTTTCCCGAGTTTTCAATGTAAGATTGTAGATTAGCTCCTGTAATTCTACAAACCAAGTTTATTTCTCACAATCATATGCGAAATGAAATAAATGAAAAGTAACACACAAACATTTCTCGCGGGTTACTGTTTAAATGCAGACTGTATTGCAGTCGCAAGGGTTTTACACTCG
Source organism: Schistocerca nitens (assembly GCF_023898315.1). Taxonomy (NCBI): domain Eukaryota; kingdom Metazoa; phylum Arthropoda; class Insecta; order Orthoptera; family Acrididae; genus Schistocerca; species Schistocerca nitens. Next base: position 1,156,349,719 of record NC_064614.1, on the reverse strand, counting down.
CCTTCCATGCCGTCGATTTCCTCTTTGCTGTACAGCTCTTCTGATACGGATTATGGTGGTAAAAAAGATCTCCACGTGCAGGTTAACACTAGGAAGTTTTCAAAATCCGCACTCGGTTATGATGCGAATTATGGCTGGACATATTTCAGTGACAGTCATTTCAAATTTAAATTATTTTACTTTGCATGTAACTTATCGTAAATGATATAAGAGTGGCACAAAACGATGAATTTTGGATTGTTGTTGAAAGGGGGCTGCAAACGCGGTAATGTACAAGTGAAAGCGTGTTTTTCGAACATATTTTGGCGGTGTCAACTTTGAAGAGCCACAGACGGCAAACCATAATTATGTTAAAAATTTAGTTTGTACAGTTTAAAGATAACCCGCAAATATTCGCAACAGACATAGTTATTACTGGGGATATCCGAACTCGCGCAGACCTGTTACTATAAGTAGTGTTGTTTTCAAGTGAAAGCTGTGAGAGGATTATTAGCGCAGAGATTAAAAAAAATTAAAATAGGCACCGTCTATAGTTTGCATGTTATGCTCGTTCTCTTCTATTCTCCTCCCTTCATTCCAGTATAAACGCTTGTTCACAAGTATAAACGAATGGCAGTGAACATTGGCGAATTATCTATGAATACTCGTTTGCAGCAGTGTAAACGATGTTTTACACTCGTATACACTAGTATATACCAGGATTTAGAGGGACCGATGATCTAGCAGTTAGATGACGGCTATTATTCATTTATTTCACTGTTGCGATTTCAGCTTTAGAGCCATTTTCAAGTACCAAGGGAAAGGTCTTGTAAGGTAATGCTTCTTAACTTGTTTACCAAATGTTACCAGACTATGCTTTGCATTTTGTTATCCATATGTTATATTGGTTTCAGTTTTCACATTGCACACAAAAATGCCTCTACACCCAAAATTACGATAGTGAAGTGAACAAACAGTTTTAAAAAGTCCAAATCGCAGCAAAGATTTCATTTAAAAATTATATGATATAATTCTTGTACAGGAAGGGCTGCCACGTTGTATCGAATATAACATTGACAAAATTTAAATAGGATCAAAGGCTTATGGCTCTTTATTAATTCGTACTCGTAACTAATTTATTGATTTACCTGAATTTAAAATCCACTCTCGTAACCTTTCTTTATCTTTGACGGGAAATCTGAACATTTTTAGATGAGGATTTGTTCGTCCACTCCTTCCACAGTTGATATACTCATAGGTCCTCGGTATGACGACTCGATCCACTACCACTGGTATGTCAGAAACAGCTGTACTTCACAGACGCCAAATAGTGGAAAGCTGCACACATTTGGCCGATGTTGCCACATATTTCACAGAACGGAGTGCCATCTAGTGGTTGATTCCAGAAATAAGGGTGTGACGCTGTTGCCGCCTGGTGGCCGTTCCCTGACAAGGGTTGCCAGCTAGACCAAGCGATCGGGCAATCTTTTTCTTACGTGATCTGGGGGCCAGAGCGTAAAGTAAAGTGGACAGAGAGATGCCTTGGCGTATCGACCGAGAAATGGTGAGGGGCTGTGTAGGTCAGCCGTTGGCGATCACCTTGGAATTCGCGCCACGGAGTAGTTACATAACGACAGTGACAAATAGCTGTGGGTGTCGCATATGTTGGAGACCGCTTCCAAATAATTGTGGTCCACGCGATCGAAAGCTTGACTTAAATCGATTGCCGCCAGACGATATGCCTTCGCCAGTGATATCGAGTGCTGTTTGAAAATTAATGTCGCTTCCTAATGACGTTTGAGCGGGTGAGATGACGTGTTGTAAGGTCTGGTGTATTCGCGCCGCCAACAGTTGAAGAAAGATCTTAAATCCGCAGTTCAGTAGCGTCAGCGAGCAGTAGTCCTGCATACGTGAGCCACCGGACGGTATGTGAATAGGAATGATCATCCCGTCTACAAGGGCCGCAGGGAGAGGCACTTCTGGGGATAGTAGTTCGCGACATGTCTGTCGATCGAGCAGCTAATACGTCCGGTAAAATTTCAAGGGGAGGCCATCAGGACTCGGAGACTGTAAGTAGGCTGTTTATGTTTTCTTATTGGCAACGTTACGTAGCGCTCTGTATGAAAATCACTGGCTGTGCTGTGTGCAGTCTGTGGCTAGTTTGCATTGTTGTCTGCCATTGTAGTGTTGGGCAGCTGGATGCGAACAGCGCAGGTGAGCCGCCAGCAGTGGTGGATGTGGGGAGAGGGATGGCGGAGTTTTGAAATTTGTAAGACTGGATGTCATGAACTGCTATGTATATTATGATTTTTCAACACTATTAAGGTAAATACATTGTTTGTTCTGTATTAAAATCTTTCATTTGCTAACTATGCCTATCGGTAGTTAGTGCCTTCCGTAGTTTGAATCTTTTATTTAGCTGGCAGTAGTGGCGCTCGCTGTATTGCAGTAGTTCGAGTAACGAAGATTTTTGTGAGGTAAGTGATTTGTGAAAGGTATAGGTTAATGTTAGTCAGGGCCATTCTTTTGTAGGGATTGCTGAAAGTCAGATTGCGTTGCGCTAAAAAAAATATTGTGTGTCAGTTTAAACACAGTCGTGTATAATTGTCCAAAAGGGGACGTTCCATATGCCGACCCTTAGCCGAGGATACCTCACTGGAATCTTCTGATTTTGTCTTGTAGTTTGTGTGCGTAATTATAGAGTGAATCTCCTTTGTAGTTGCAGTCTTTCATTGTTGTACAGTAAAACAGTTGTGGCATGCATGTAAATTTGCACCAAGTATTTCGCAGCTGCGCTTGCAATTAACTAGATATTTTTTTCAGTGCTATGTCAATGTGTTCTCTTAGTTTTGCTCTTCAAATTGTGCTTTTCTGTGTTATCGTGTGAAATATTGTGACAATAATGGCGTGTGAAAAACGTTACACTAGGCTCCAAAGTAAACTGAGAAATAATAGTAACGACGAGCGTAGCTTATCAGCATCACTGTGTAATGAATTAACAGACATTCAAAGTGGTAATTTGGTAATTATGCATAGGGAAATGGAGCGGGCGGCAAATAATGGTGTAGACAGTGAAACAATTAGTGAACAGGGAAGTATTATCGATCGATCGGTCAGCAACAGCTCGCCTCAGGATTCCGAAATGACAGGACAGAATGTTGCAAATACTGTAGATTCAGGTTTTGCGTCCTCACCGTTTTCTCAAATAAGTCAAGACACATTTTCTGCTTGTCAAAATGTGAATGTTGCCGGTGCAACTTCACTGCCGAAAAGCACTGAGGAACATGTTTCAGACACCAGTGCATTGTTATTACAGTTAATGCAACAAATGGGACAAAGGCTACAAAAGTTAGACACAATGGAACAAAAGCTTCAAAAGTTAGACACAAGGCTTGAACTAAATCAGAAACAAATGGGACAAAATCTTAAAAAGTTAGACACAATGGAACAAAATCTTCACACCACGCTTGAACAAACACGTGAAGGTTTAACTACTGAGTTACATAAAATCGAATCGAAATGTCAAAAAGTCTGTAACGACGTAAAAACACAAATTTGTGAGCATTTCCAACCTATTTTTTCGCGTCATGAAAATGCATTACAGAATCACGAAGCAGCCATAAAAGAACTGCAAACTATTGTTCATGAAAATCACGACACCTTGCAAGCTAAAACTGACTCAGTTGCATCTACCGATTCGGTTACGCAACTTGCAAAAACTCAGGAAAACTTAAAGGACACAGTAGATACGATTTGAACACAAATGGACACTCTGAAACTTGGTTCAAAAAAACACACAGAGGAAATAATTTCACTAACGGATAAAGTAGCCGAACTTTCAGATCAGTTCACTAACTTATCTACAAAGGTAGATGATGATCTGAATGACACAAGACCTGTAGCCTTCACTGACACTGAAGAGTATGAACAAATTAGAAAATTCAAACAAAATCAAAATCAAATCAATACACAGTACAAAAGAGAAATCCGGGAAGTACAAGATCAGTTGGCACAAGTAATACAAGAATTACATATTTCAGAGGACACTCGTGCTCCAGTACGGGAAGAGGGACATAGAAATACGGAACAACCACAAAATAATAACACAGGACACTTCGGAAATTATGAAAGAAATTGGCAAGGCGCATTGAATTTTGAGATGGAACCGCCGAAACGAAGTAACAATGAGCGATGTGCGACTCGCCGACACGATGATTTTGACTATAAGCTGTTCTTTACTACACGTAAATTCAAAACATTTAAGAATTCTGACAACGACATTCATCCACAAGCATGGCTTCATCAATTCTCTCATTGTTTTCCTCCCAACTGGTCATTAGAGCACAGATTAGAATTTATGTGTGGCTATTTGGAGGATGAACCAGCTGTAAGAATGCGATCGGTCATTCACGATTGTCACAGTGAAGGAGAATTTTACCATGCCTACCTCTCAGCATATTGGTCTGAAGCTACACAAGATCGAGTAAAACATAGCATCATAATGATGAAACATTTCGAAGAATCTGAATTTTCCAGTCTTGTCAAATATTTTGAAGACATGTTGCACAAGAATCAGTACCTGTCAAACCCATACAGCCCTTCAGAACTCATCCGCATTTGCTTAATGAAATTGCCTGAACATTTAAGAAATATTATTTTGGCAGGACGTTGCAAAGACGACATTGAAGCTTTTCAGGGACTCTTACAAGAAATAGAAATTGACACAGACAGTCGCGGGATGCGAAAACAGGAAAACAATCACTACAGGTCACATCCGTCGCAATTCCACGATGAAAGAAATAATAACTGGACACGACAAGGCTATTCTCACAACACAAATCGTGACCAAAACAGACACCATCCAAATGACAACCATTGGCAGAATAATAGTTACAGAGAAAGATAGCTTTTCCGTAGTAATGAATATGACAGAGATTACCATAGAAACAGACAATATGGGAACAAAAACAATTATTATCAAGGGAGACAGAATAACTTCAGACACAACAGTTCAGCGCGCAGTTACGATTCAGGGAGAAATTCTCCACCACATGACCGACAAACAAGAAACTATGTAAACTACCGACAAAACGACAGACCTGAATTCCATCAGAACTGGGGGGATTCAAACAGAGCAGGGCACTCTCGACAAGGTGAATTTGTAGAAGTTAGGTCTCCTAATCCCAATAACGACGTGCGCCAACAAAGAGACAGACAATGACTCACACCGCAGGCAGCCGCGTGCGCCGGCTGGCTCAGAGAAAAATAACATAGACGCTAACCTTGAGAAAAATTCCAGTATTCTTTACCGACGTACACTGCATGATAATTGCGTTCAAGCTGAAACTCTGAGTACTATGAAGAGTAAAGGTTTACACCACATTTCACATGTAAAACCGTTTATTGGAAGATAATCTGCTTTTTAACTTTGTCTTTGCCATATAACTTTTCACTGTACATTACTAGTATGCTTTGTCAGACTTAGAATCTGTTAACATGCAACAATGTTTGAAGTTAAATATCCAGTCAAGAACCAAGAGAACTTATTTAAACAGGAATTACGAATGCATTGTTATTGTGAACAGACAACACAGTGTTATTGTGTGTGTACATTCTTGCTTGTTAGTTGCACGATTACGTAGCGTCTATAAGGCTCACATACTTAGAACATTTACCAGTATTGCTAATGAGATTTTAATGCAACATTTTGGTTTACTTGAAAATACATTCTGGATTTAAAGTACTTTCTGTGGGATACCAGATGACACAGTGGTTAGTTTATGTGACAGCTACACGATTTTATCACAACGCTACTAATGAGTGACAATTTACAATGTTGCTTTTGCGGTGTATCTGTTTTATATCTGCACAGTTTTTCTGAATTCTTCTGGAAAGTAAAACAGGTTTTAGTAGTAACTTTTGTGGTATAGCTACAATGAGACAGTCTTTTTCGTAGCTCAACAATACATTACATTATAGTACTTTCTTCATCACGGCAATAAGCATAATAACTACGATATCTATACGCGAAGCATCTCACTTTTGTTTATGATGAGGTGAGTACATTGACTTCAGCAGAACTTTGCTTACAGAGGACGATAACTACGATACTTACGCAGAGATTATTTTACAACAAGACGCACAGTTTAGCGCTACAGTACACGTATTTGAGTGATTAATTTTTTACTTAAAACATTTATTCTTTAAAGATTTTTGAATTATAAAGAAAGTTTCCCGTGATACATTTCATTCCATTGCTGTAATCTGTAACACCTGAGGGTATAATTACATTAATCCTCAGGGGGGTACACGCTTACTTTGTGTACCATGTGTTTGGCAAGCACAAGGAGCCCTAGCTAATATGGTATTTGCTTATACAACTTTACACATCGGTACCATGTTTATGTAACACAGAATTACACAGCTATCTGATTATTTAACTGATAGAGACAAACACTTATTTTACTACATCAGTGACAGATGTTTTGTAATTACACCGTTGGATAATTTCACACTTAGAAAATTGTATTTTGTCTGTACTTTGTGAACTGTTCATATTTTTTCGGAACCATTGTGATACAATGAGAGCTTTCAATGATGTGTTTGGTATGGGATCATGATATTTAAAGTACGTTTGAGGTAGATGACACTATTCAAATGAGTAGAGAATATTTTTTAGGTTTTGAAATTATTGGAGGAAGCTACGACGATTTTGAGAATTGACTGAGATGTTATGATATTATTACGATGACGATGTGTATTATGCTGTTGAGATATGTTTATGATCAATAAGATGATGTTACCGTATATGAGGAATTTGATTATGCTACATATTTATATGATGAAATATTGAAGAAGTGTCAACAAATATATATATGTGTAATAAGGTAAGGAGTAATGAATAGTGGTTAGGGACTCTGACTTGTGAAAAATGATGTTGGAAACCAAGAATCGTACTTTAAGAGTTATGAAATGTGTGTAAATGCGTGAATGTATCACAATGCCGGGGAAAATTTTTTGGACACTATTATATTTATAGGATTTTGTTTCTACACATTTGCAATGCAAATTCTCGACCCGTTAAATTTTGTATATGAGACTGCCACTGTAGTGCAAACTGGTGTTGTAAATATTTCGGTAAGAAAGTTAAGTGACCTTCACGTAATGCGTCGTGGGCACGACGCATTACATGGGCAGCTGCACGACAGTTGCCTGAAAAATGCCGTTTGTGTGTGCCTTTTCAGAGGCACAGGTGAAAAAAAAAGGGGTCATTATCCTCGCTATTGACATTCCTTTGTAGAAAGCATCGCAAATACGACACGCTCAAACTTGAAAACATATGATAACACTGTGGAACTCTTAATTTATGATATTTACTAAAATGTCTAATGAAATGACGAGAAACATTTTATGTCTATACACCTGATGATAACTACTGCCTTTCTAGTTGAGAGTGGACATGTGGCCGCTCCTTCAGCAAGGCCCGAGCAGGCACATGGGGGGAGGGGTTTATTAGTTCTTGGGAGCTCCAACGGTAGGCGGGTGATGGAGCCCCTTAGGGAAATAGCGGAAAGGTCGGGCGGGGAAGAAGGCCAGTGTTAGTCTGCTTGCCGGGGGGTCTCATCCGAGATTTGGAGGAGGCCCTGCCGGCGACGATAGAGAGCACTGGGTGCACCCGACTGCAAATTGTTGCTCATGTCGGCACCAATGACTCCTGCCGTCTGGGTTCAGAGGTCATCTTCAGTTCGTACAGGCGGTTGGCGGAATTGGTGAAGGCGGAAAGCCTCGCTCGCGGGGTGGAATCTGAGCTAACTATTTGTGGTATCATTCCCAGAACCGATCGCGGTCCTCTGGCTTGGAGCCGAGTAGAAGGCTTAAACAAAAGGCTCAGACGATTCTGCGGAGATCTGGGGTGCAAATCTCTCGACCTCCGCTATCGGGTGGAGAAATGTACGGTCCCCCTGAATAGGTCAGGCGTGCACTACACGCCGGAAGCGGCTACAAGGGTAGCGGAGTACGTGTGGAGTGCACATGTGGGTTTTTTAAGTAAGAGAATTCCCTCCCTAGGCCCGACAAGACGCCTCCTGAGATGCGGCAAGGTAAGAGTAGGCAAAATGCAACAGGGAATAACAATATTAATGTACTAATAGTAAACTGCAGGAGCGTCTATAGAAAGGTCCCTGAACTGCTCTCATTAATAAACAGTCACAATGCCCATATAGAACTAGGGACAGAAAGTTGGCTGAAACCAGACGTAAACAGTAATGAAATCCTAAACTCAGATTGGAATGTATACCGCAGAGACAGGCTGGACAGTGAAGGGGAGGCGTGTTTATAGCGATAAGAAGTGCAATAGTATCGAAGGAAATTGACGGAGATCCGAGATGTGAAATAATGTGGGTGAAGGTCACGGTTAAAGCAGGCCCAGACATGGTAATTGTATGTCTCTATAGGCCCCCTGGCTCAGCAGCTGTTGTGGCTGAGCACCTGAAGGATAATTTGTAAAATATTTCGAGTAGATTTCCCCACCATGTTACAGTTCTGGGTGGAGATTTTAATTTGCCGGATATAGACTGGAGCCCGCATCTCGTGGTCGTGCGGTAGCGTTCTCGCTTCCCACGCCCGGGTTCCCGGGTTCGATTCCCGGCGGGGTCAGGGATTTTCTCTGCCTCGTGATGTCTGGGTGTTGTGTGCTGTCCTTAGGTTAGTTATGTTTAAGTAGTTCTAAGTTCTAGGGAACTTATGACCACAGCAGTTGAGTCCCATAGTGCTCAGAGCCATTTTTTTTTATATAGACTGGGAGACTCAAACGTTCATGACGGGTGGCAGGGACAAAGAATACAGTGAAATTTTTTTAAGTGCTTTACCTGAAAACTACCTTGAGCAGTTAAACAGAGAACCGACTCGTGACGATAACATATTAGACCTTCTGGTGAGAAACAGACCCGAACTATTTGAAACAGCTAACGCAGAACAGGGAATCAGCGATCATAAAGCGGTTACTGCATCGATGATTGCAAACGTAAATAGAAATATTAAAAAAGGTAGGAATATTTTTCTGTTTAGCAAAAGTGACAAAAAGCAGATTACAGAGTACCTGACGGCTCAACACAAAAGTTTTGTCTCAAGTACAGATAGCGTTGAGGATCAGTGGTCAAAGTTAAAAACCATCGCACAATATGCGTTTAAGATGAGTATGTGCCAAACAAGATCGTAAGAGATGGAAAAGAGCCACCGTGGTACAACAACCGAGTTAGAAAAGTGCTGCGGAAGCAAAGGGAACTTCACAGCAAACATAAACATAGCCAAAGCCTTGCAGACAAACAAAAATTACGCGAAGTGAAATGTAGTGTGAGGAGGGCTATGCGAGAGGCGTTCAATGAATTCGAAAGTAAAGTTCTATGTACTGACTTGGCAGAAAATCCTAAGAAATTTTGGTCTTATGTCAAAGCGGTAGGTGGATCAAAACAAAATGTCCAGACGCTCTGTGACCAAAATGGTACTGAAACAGAGGATGACAGACTAAAGGCCGAAATACTAAATGTCTTTTTCCAAAGCTGTTTCACAGAGGGAGACTGCACTGTAGTTCCTTCTCTAGATCGTCGTACAGATGACAAAATGGTAGATATAGACGACAGAGGGATAGAGAAACAATTAAAATCGCTCAAAAGATGAAAGGCCGCTGGACCTGATGGGATACCAGTTCGACTTTACACAGAGTCCGCGAAGGAACTTGCCCCCCTTCTTGCAGCGGTGTACCGTAGGTCTCTAGAAGAGCGTAACGTTCCAAAGGATTGGAAAAGGGCACAGGTCATCCCCGTTTTCAAAAAGGGACGTCGAACAGATGTGCAAAACTATAGACATATACCTCTAACGTCGATCAGTTGTAGAATTTTGGAACACGTATTATCTTCGAGTATAATGACTTTTCTGGAGACTAGAAATCTACTCTGTAGGAATCAGCATGGGTTTCGAAAAAGACGGTCGTGTGAAACCCAGCTCGCGCTATTCGTCCACGAGACTCAGAGGGCCATAGACACGGGTTCACAGGTAGATGCCTTGTTTCTTGACTTCCGCAAGGCGTTCGATACAGTTCCCCACAGTCGTTTAATGAACAAAGTAAGAGCATATGGAGTATCAGACCAATTGTGTGATTGGATTGAAGAGTTCCTAGATAACAGAACGCAACATGTCATTCTCAATGGAGAGAAGTCTTCCGAAGTAAGAGTGATTTCAGGTGTGCCGCAGGGGAGTGTCATAGGACCGTTGCTATTCACAATATACATAAATGACCTTGTGGATGACATCGGAAGTTCACTGAGGCTTTTTGCAGACGATGCTGTGGTGTATCGAGAGGTTGTAACAATGGAAAATCGTTCTGAAATGCAGGAGGATCTGCAGCGAATTGACGCATGGAATGGCAATTGAATCACAATGTAGACAAGTGTAATGTGCTGCGAATACATAGAAAGGTAGATCCCTTATCATTTAGCTACAGAATAGCAGGTCAGCAACTGGAAGCAGTTAATTCCATAAATTATCTGGGAGTACGCATTAGGAGTGATTTAAAATGGAATGATCATATAAAGTTGATCGTCGGTAAAGCACATGCCAGACTGAGATTCATTGGAAGGATCCTAAGGAAATGCAATCCGAAAACAAAGGAAGTAGGTTACAGTACGTTTGTTCGCCCACTGCTTGAATACTGCTCAGCAGTGTGGGATCCGTACCAGATAGGGTTTATAGAAGAGATAGAGAAGATCCAACGGAGAGCAGCGCGCTTCGTTACAGGACCATTTAGTAATCGCGAAAGCGTTACGGAGATGATAGATAAACTCCAGTGGAAGACTCTGCAGGAGAGACGCTCAGTAGCTCGGTACGGGCTTTTGTTAAAGTTTCGAGAACATACCTTCACCGAAGAGTCAAGCAGTATATTTGCTCCCTCCTACGTATATCTCGCAAAGAGACCATGAGGATAAAATCAGAGTGATTAGAGCCCACACAGAAGCATACCGACAATCCTTCTTTCCACGAACAATACGAGACTGGAATAGAAGGGAGAACCGATAGAGGTACTCAAGGTACCCTCCACCACACATCGTCAGGTGGCTTGCGGAGTATGGATGTAGATGTAGGTGTAGACATGAAACACGTGGCTGGTTTCTAAATTAGACTTTTAGATGTAATTTTGCAGTACAAATATTTTTGCAGTTTCTATCGTGCAACATGGAATAAACTGATAAGCTAGTGCTGGTGAGCTAGTGAGCTAGTGAGATAGAAAGATATCGAAGTATACGATGCTGCAAGCATGTGCGTTGAGGTTTGACTGCAACACGAATTGACCTGGATAGCTAGAAGTACCCTTCAAAGATAGGGAAGCGTCATTACTGGTGAAGGCAGTTTATTTCTTCTCTGAAATATAATGAAAGCGAAACGTAGTTCATTCGAGAATTTATAAAGATTCGAATAAAAATGGGAGAAGTGGAAAATAAATTCATAAGGATCCCAAATCACTGTTCATGAATGTTGAATATTGTCCAGAAGATGACTGGAAAATGTCATGCTGCACGTACAAGTGACCATACACATATAGAAGACAATGTGAATCAGCCTACTTTCGTATTAATTTTCAGTGACGTATTATGTAATTAGGACAAAAGCAATGAGATAATCATCCTGCAAGTCCGGATGACGGAAATAGGATGTTGATTCCCGCGTGTTGAAAGTGTAAACTCGAACAAAGATCTAATACTGCCCCTGTTGAATACGACCGCAGAATACCTTGCGTAAGTAAATCTCATGTTCCACAAATACACAAACGCAGGGCAGTCATTCAGCCATCTTACAATAATGCAGAAAGTTGTTATTTCAACGTGTCCATTACTTTGTCACAAGACAAAGTGTTTACACCGAATAGACAGACTCTCCACCACATCACTAAACACACACACAAGTGTGTGTGTCATTTTATCCCCTTAAAGTCTGGCCCTCGCTCACCAATTCTGCTCCCCAAGCATTTCTGTTGGTTGCCTTAGCTAAGAGTGTAACCGATTTGCATATCTCATACCTAGTAGTTCCCATCAAAAGATACAATGAGGTGACAAAAGTCATGGGATTTTGGTACACGTATATACAGATGTCGGTAGTGTCACATACAGATAGCGGTTGTATCGCGAACTCAAGGTATGAAAGGGCAATGGTTTGGCGGAGCCGTCACTTGTACTCATATGATTCAAGTGAAAAGGTTTCCGAAATGATTACGGGCGCACAACGAAATTTAAGGGAGTTTGAACCTGAATGATGGTAGCTGGAGCTAGAGGCACGGAGCATTTGATTTCGTAATGGAAAATGGTCCACAGTGTCAAGGATGTGTCAGTCTGGAACCGCGTGACCGCTACGGTCGCAGGTTCGAATCCTGCCTCGGGCACGGATTTGTGTGATGTCCTTAGGTTAAGTTTAAATAGTTCTAAGTTCTAGGGGTCTGATGACCTCAAAAGTTAAGTCCCATAGTGCTCAGAGCCATTTGAACCATTTTTGAACACATGATGTCAACAAGGCACTGTGCCAGCTGGGGGGGGTGCTGCATAGTGGTGTGGATTACATTTACGTGGAATGGATCGGGTACTCTGGTCCAAGTGAATCGATCATTGACAGGAAGTGGTTATGTTCGGCAACTTGGAGACCGTCTGCAGCTATTCGTGGATATCATGTTGCCAGACAACGATGGAATTTTCTTGAATGCCACTGCTACCCTTACAAAACGGCGATCCTGGCGAGCATCTGCGCTGTGTGGATGTCCAGAACATCGTCTATGGGTGTGACAAAATTCAAGTGACTACTGATACCAGCATCGTTGCACAACTGACCCAGCACGTCCAACTTCTGTGGCAATTCTCCGAAAGGACTATCCCGCCACTCGGAAGATCACAATTTGACTTCAGACTTGCACAGTTGTCTGTAGGAAACACGAGAGGGTCTCCGTGGCATCATTGACTGCTTGCTTCACATGTTTGCACCACATTGTCATTTTGAAACGAGGATTCACCCTCCATGTGCTGCTATTCACTGCCACGGTATATAACGCAGCTGTCGTAGAGGAAGGAAGAACCCGTTATTTCCTTTCAGCCCTTGACTTCATGACAGTCTACTAGCTGTGCGTGCGGTATGATCTACTAAGGCGCACTTTGTGGTACGTTTAACGACATGCGACTTTGTCCTTTCGCTTTGGCATGCGATTTGTCGAGCGCTTTAACGAATGCGTAAATGGGCACTCACATGGTCCTCCATCTAGCTGAAAAATGAAACGGTTTATATTGCTGTGTTGCAGCCGTCTCTCACTTTGGATACTGAAAAAGTGAACCAACGAGCTTCACCATGGAGGCCCCTACCGGCAGCAACGTGAACCGGCAACTGTCACTTTTTGTTTCGATCTGTTAGTTAAAATTCTCCGTTTCTACACTACCAAGAAAGAAGAATTAGTACACATGTAGAGCCGATGTCTGTTTTGATCCAATGACTGTGTATGCCACCTGGGGATCGTAGATGTACTGATAATGGTCTGCAACAGATAGAATAGTGGCATAATCAGAGAACCATCTTTACTTTCCTTTCCGTAGGGAATGCTCACAACCAGAAGGTTCAGTGTGGTGTAAACGTATGAAGTAAGCAGGTAACGTTGCCGCGGAGACGCACTCGTGCTTCCTGCAGCCGACTGAGAGCATTTGAAAGGGGTCAAATTGTGCCATTCGGAGCAGCTAGATAGTCCTTTCCGAGAATTGCCAAACAAGTTGGACGTGCTGAGTTGTGCGACTATGCTGGTATCAGTTGTCACGTGAGCATTTTGACACCCTCAGATGAGATTCTTGACCTCCACGCAGCACAGACACCCGCCAGGATTGTCGTATCTTTTGGGTCGCGCGGCTACCAAGCACAGATAGGAGGGCTGGTGAGCCCAGACGTGTCAACACAAACTGTTTCGAACCGTTTATTAGCAGTGGGTGTACGGGCACGCACACCTCTCGCCTGTCTTACAATGACGCTGCAACATCGACGTGCACGACTGGTGAAGTCAGAGAATCACTTCGAAGATGGAGTGGCGGGCCGTGTTCTTCAGCGATGAAAGCACATTCTGCCTGCACTCAAGTTAGGGTCGTTTACATGTACGGCGTACACCTGTCCTGTGGAGTACATTAGTCCAAGACACGCTGGCCACGCCCTAGACCTTACGGTCTGGTGAGCGATAAGCTTTAACTCTCGTTCACGTTTGGTGTTGCTGGAGGGGAAGCTAAGCAGCGTTCGGTACGTGCAAAATGTTGTTAGACAAGGTTATGTGTTGTTCCAACAGGATAATGTTGCCCACACATTGCTCATGCAACTCAACGTGCTCTGTAAGACGTGCAGCACCTTCCCAGGCCAGCACGATCCAGAGCACGTGTGGGATATTGTAACGCCGGAAATGCATATCCTCGTATTTCCATCTATTGTACTATAATTTTTTTCCTTATTTTGTTACCTGAATATATGACGTTTCTGTGTCTTTGTATATTGTAATTGTTTTACTATTTGTATATATATGCATTGAAACACGTATGTTGTGCGGCAGCGATGCTGAGACATTGTAGAATCTCTGACCAGAGCAGTTGCGCTCGACTCGCAGTAGCGAGCAGTCAGTCAGTCTGCAGTAGTCAGTCCTCAGTAGTGCTAGGAGTATGTGAGTAGTGGTAGCCCAGAGCAGTCGGCGGGCGTCGGCACAGCAATGGTCGAGATTCAGGATGAGGTATAATTTTATTTAAATAAATAATCATGCAGCTTTGCGCTCATCAGATAATGTAACGAACACTTATTGTAATTTAACTTTCAAAAATCGCCCCCAATAATAATTTTGATTTAAAACCAATTTTAGAGACAATCATTCAAATTTCCTTCCATTTCCTTTTAACAAAGATTTTTTAAAAGGTACTTCCAATGCTTTTCATGCAAGTGCCAGAGAACAATAAGAGCAGAATTTTGACATGCAGTTTCACTAAGGTAAGAAATTTATTCTCGTTTCGCACAGGGCAAACACCGACTTTTCGGTTGAATTGAGTTTTGATTATCACTGCAGTTTCATTATCATGGGATTAGCGTTCATTATTTAATGGGAACTTGTACTTGAGTCAGATAGCGAGCTTTCATTTAATTGTCTTTGCCATTAATATTCTTGTGGGGAGTTCACACTTAGCTGTGGCTCCAGTACTAATAAATATAGTTATTTTTTAGAATTTGTTGTGGGGAGGTTACACTTGGCGACACCCGGTCCAGGATCGTATTTCGTAGAGAATCTTTTGAAAAACAGTCAGATATCTGCTCTTATTTCTTAGATATAATTAGGATTTGGCGCAACGCTTTTACTAATCTTGTGACTTTCTTTCTACAGGTCAACGGCAATTCGTTGCTCTGTTGTATTTGTGTATTGATTTTGCATTGTGTTTATTTGTTTTGTGATTAATTGTGACTATTGTAAAAATGCCGCGAAAGACAGTGAATAGTGTATCGCGAGGCATTATGAATGAAGTTACCGACCTAAACAACGTGACCAATAGTACTAGTGACACGCAGTGTAATGATGACAATGCTGTGTTCACTAACAGTCAGTGCGTTCCAATCGCGAATGACGACTTTTACCTTAATGATGAACAAGAGAACTCAATTGTCTCCTCTGTTAATTTGACGACAATTGATGACGCGGGGCGTTCTGTTGGAATGAACGTTGCCCAGCTTAACACACCCGATTTGGAAAATTCAAGTAACGTACAGACAAATTTGTCTAATGAAAATGAACAGGATACACAAAGTACGCCGGATTTATTTAATTCCAAAAAAATGTCTGACAGTACACATCCGACTGACAAACCTTTTTGTGAATCTCAGAATAACCAATTGGTTACAGAAAACGCGACAATTGCAAATACACCGACAAACAGTACAGAGACTGGAGTAGGTAATGTTACCTTGGAACAAATTATGGCAATATTGCTACAAAATAGTGAAGATAACAAACAATTTAAAGAGAATTTCAAACAACAGAATGACAAACAAGACAAACTTAGTGAACAAATTAGAGCCGTTGCCGCGCAATGCCATGACACTAAGGAACAGTTACGCGAGGAAATTGAGGCTTGTTCACGAAAAAGTAGCGAAGAAATTAAGTCTGTTGCTCAGGAATTAAGGGAATTGCAAACAGCTGCAACAGAAACACTTAGAGCGGAAATCAGTACAGTCGCTAAACAATGCTCTGAAAAAGCTACACAATTACGCGACGAGTTTAAAGCAATGACGGTAGAACTTTCGCGCACAATGGATGAAAAGATTGATGCGAAATTCGAACAACAGAACACACAAATTAACGAACGTCTTAGTCTTCACATACAAAACAGTGATACGCGTTTCCGCAAATTTATTGATGATCAAAATAAAGTAAAACGTCAAGTAATGGAAACAATCACTGCTCAGAGACAGGAAGACAAACGTAAAATGTTTGCGAAGGCAAAAACATATGTAGACAATAATATTGCCACAATGTCCGACGAAATTAATACATTCAAACAGTCGAACACAGAATTACGTGACGAAATTTCGGATCTTAAATCAAAAACAGATACACACACAATAGATATTCAAACAGTGACCGACAGACTCGAACAATTAGAACTAACACAGGATTCCGATGTCGTCAAAGCTGACGTTAGAAAACTGAACGAAACTACACGTAAATTGCAAAACCAGATTAATGCCAATGACACTAAAACCGATGATCAGGTAAAAATACTGACTGAAAAATGTGATGAATTGGCCAGTCGTATTGATGTCATCGAAAATACTAATGACAATAAATCAGACGATACTTCACCGGTTTCATTAAATCAAATACCGGAATTTCAAAATCTACAGCAGACTATTAATGAAATTGATTCGTCTAATAACACCTTGCGTAGAAAATTGTCAAGTTTACAGCAGGAGGTAACACAGATGAAAAGTATTTCAGTTAATAACGCATCACAGCAGACGCCACTTTTCGAACATTTGTCAGACTCACGCAGCGCGCATAATTTGGGTAATCAACAGAGAGTACGGGACTTAGATTCAGAAATGACACAGACAAACAGATTCTCACACAAACCTGAACGTTTTCTTAAATTCAGTGACGAGAACGTACATTACGAGCAATTTTTATTTATAAGAAAATCCAAGGAACATAATAATGACAGAGCACAGATACACGTTTTGCACCGTATACGACAATTTATTTTTGTATTTTCATCAACATTGCCTATTTTACAAAAACTGCAATTAGCATGGATACAGCAATTTGCTATTGGATTTTTACCGCTATTGCCTGTAACGCTAAAGCTAAAATTTATTTGCAGTGCGTAATAGACCTCAGGGGATTCATTACGCTTTAATGAATATGTGCCGTAGCGAGCATAGGGCCCCGAGCTGCTGTAGTGCTGTTTCATCTTTAGTTTTCTGCACTGCTGCCTTCTCTTCTACTATCCTTTATATCTATCAAAACGGCTCTTTAACTTTTGCTCTACCTAGAATTAAGAATATGTACTGAACACCGGATATGACAATTTTTACCGAATGTGACAATATTCAGTAGGCACTCCCGTAATGACAACTACCGCCGTAATTTTAATAACATAAAAATCGTAATCATCAGTATATGTAAAATTAGCAGTAACAGCAACCACATTTTTGGTAACAATAGACGTTTTCCACCACAACAGCATGAAAGTCAGCCGCTTAGCATTCCTGACCAACAATGTAATGTACAAGCTTTAATGTTTCGCCGCGTGCACGTATAGTCCCAGCTACAACAAATTGTAACTCACGGCAGCAAAGAAACAACTACGTATAGAAACACACTATTTCAATTCCTATCGCAAATGCACCGTATAGAAGTGACTATCATGACAAACGTAAAAATAATGAGCTCAATTTTCAGCGTACATTCAATAACAGTCGATCTTTTCAGCAGCCAGAACATCAGCAACAGCATATTATGATGAATGAACAGACAATAGGTGTCATCTATAGCGTAACATGTCAGTAAGAAATAATAGAGCAGTTTAAATAGTGGATATGCCACAGCATCCTCCCGAAAATAATAACACGTACGATAGAATTTAACCAGATACAGCACAAATTGCATATTCCAATAACACAAGCACTAGTTTTGACACGCAAAATGTTGTTCACGAGAATGTAATTACGTTTGACGACATCAGAGACACTCTTTTGCAGGAAAAACCAGTTGTTCAGAAAACTATTTCACATCCTGTCATCGAAATTAAAATTGGTTCATCGAAATTTTCAGCGGTAATAGATTCCGGATCACCTATGTCAGTTATTAATGAGGAAACTTTTAACGAGAGCAAAGCAAAGACAATGTGTGGAAAGAAATTAAACACCTTTGGCAAGATAAGAATAATGTTACGATTAGAAACCACTACACTGTACGCAATGACATTCTGTTTCGCCGCTCTCATCCAGACAGTAACAATTGGTTATTATGCATTCCTGACGAACTGGTTAACAAATTAATCTGGTACACTCATTTAAGCTACGCACATTATGGAGCAAGAAAATGTTTTCTGATACTGAGACAGAACTGTTATTTTACAAACATGGAAAAACGTATACGACGAGTTTTAGCGTCATGCAAAATTTGCCAGAAAGCTAAGTCTGACACCACTTCACACATTCCTCCATTATATCCCATTGTACCTGTTAAATTAAGACATATGGCCGCAGTAGACATTTTTGGTCCAATTCCGAGAACTAATAGAGGTTTTTGCTACATCTTTGTCGCTGTTGAACTCACTTCGAAATTTGTTACCTTCACTCCGTTACGCAAAGCTACTGCTAAAACTGTTTCGAAAGCATTTGTAAAGCATTTCTTATTTCATGTAGGGCATGTGATGAAAGTAATTTCTGACAATGGATCACAATTTCGTTCTGTCATATGGACACGCATGTTACGAGCTAGAAACATTTCTCCGATTTATATATCTAAGTACCACGCTTCTTCGAACCCTTGTGAACGACTAATGAAAGAAATTGGTAAACTGTGTAGAATATACTGCCACAAAAGACATGTTAATTGGGACACACACGTACACTCATTTCAAGATGTAATTAATTCCATTCCAAATGAATCCACTATGCTACCTCCGTCTGTTATACTGAAAAACGTTGAACCACCAAACAAAATCAAAGAATTAGTAACATTTCCTACATCTCGTCGATTACGACACCACGAAATAATTGACATTGCGCTGAACAACATCAAACGTGCCGCAGAGCGCCGGAGAAGACAGCAAAAACAGGTTTGTAGACACCGAGACTTTCACGTTGGACAGAAGATATTAGTACGTACACACTATTTATCCAGCAAATTAAAAGGTAAGTGCAGTAAATTTGAACTTCTATACGCAGGTCCATATCGGATTCGCAGCATTCCTCACCCCAATGTTGTACACGTCGAAACTCTAAGAACCAGAAAATCGAAAGGCAACCATCATGTGTCAAACATTAAACCCTTTATCGAATGAAACCACTTTACGATGTAACATGCTATGAGGCCGTTTACACATTTTATGACCACTTATGCAATTATATTCACATGACTAAGTACTGATGATTATCGTATTTTTTCTTGGCAAGTGCCCGGCAAGGTAAGGTTAGCAGGTCGCTTTTCTTGTCGTTACACATCAGACCGTGCACATTTTTTCAGATGAATTTACACATTTTATGACCACTTATGCAATTATATTGACATTACTAATTACTGATGATTATCGTATTTTTTCTTGGCAAGTGCCCGGCAAGGTAAGGTTAGCAGGTCGCTCTTCTTGTCGTTACACACTAGACCGTGCATTTTTTCAGATGAACTTACGCATTTTATGAATAATTATGCAATTCTCTATAATGACGCATTAATTTTA
Organism: Schistocerca nitens; assembly: GCF_023898315.1. Classification (NCBI taxonomy): domain Eukaryota; kingdom Metazoa; phylum Arthropoda; class Insecta; order Orthoptera; family Acrididae; genus Schistocerca; species Schistocerca nitens. Next base: position 1,156,329,752 of record NC_064614.1, on the reverse strand, counting down.
TCAAATTCTCTCTCCATTGAAGTCTTTAATTATCGCATCTATTAACTACACTACATATAAGCTGAACACAACGAATGTCACATTTTGTCTTTCTTATGTATGTACGATTGTTTTCATGTTTTGTTTGTATGCACTGTGAACTAGTTAAGGTATAACACACACCATTTGACTTTGACATTTTGCCTTGTGATATCTCAACATCGTGACTGTTTTACATTTTCCTTTTTTGCTGCTGCATTACGATATTCTCTGTACACTTTTTGCCTTTAAACACTGTCTGTGCTTTGAGATGTTACGTTTTCTGTCATGTTATGTTGTATGCTTAATTGAGTCACCATTAACCAGTCACTATTTAATGGGTATATGATTTAAATGCAAGACATTAATCTTTGTTCATCAATTTCAGAAATAAATGATGCGTACAGGAAATGAATTAAACAGAAGTGGGAATTTCACCTATGGAATAAACGAAAGAAGATGCAATAAGCTAATGAGGACGAGTAAATGGATCAGAATTAACAAGCATTAACCAGAATATATTATACACATCGCAGAATAGCAGTCTTAACTAATTTTTTCTTTCAGAATACAAAGCGATTGATGCAAGCTGTCAGACAGAACTACACATCTTAGTTTTAAGTGATGAAATATGCTAGGGATAAGGAATAGTTGTGTGATGAATAATGAAGTGATTTTTGCAGATGATAATTAATGCTGACGAAGAATAATGATGAAGAATATGGTACTATGAATAATGAAGTTTTTGTTTACAGGTGATGATAATGATGGAGTTATGATGATATGAATAATGAAGTTTTTCTTTACAGATGAGGATAATGTTGAAGTTATGTATTTATGCTATGTAGTTATTTAAGTATTTGTTGCAGTTTGCTTTGACAGCAGGTGTTATATTGCGTAGTAGGATGACTGAAGGTTTTGGAAAGGACAGCTATGGAACACATTTTTTATACACATTTCACTACCTGTTAATTCGAAGTTCACTACTTTTCAGCATAGTCTGCGTTTCTTCTTTCAGCTCAATAATCCATTTTGTATTTTTCTTTCAGGAGAAGCTTTTTATGATACTTACTAAACTTGTTACTTATTATACCTGTTCTAGTACTTGCATTTTTTTTTTACCCACTTGTGTCTATCATTTATAAATGTGATAACCTTGCTACAGCTGACTCATGACGAATGACGTTACACAATCTTTTCATTTATAGGAACAACCTAGAAGCAATTTTTTCTCTTATTTCTTCTTGCTTTCGCTTATAATTACCCAAAGCAATGCATTGCTAGCAGAAAAAACAAAATGTATTAACAGTCCCAGATAATGTCACTAGTTTATGATAATTCTGAATAACACTGATCAGCTCTGAATAGTATGTCACTTGAATAATGACTTCTTAATGTTACCAAAACATAATTGCCACTATCTATTGTAATGAGAGTACTTATTATGCCCATGCTTATTAATGCTATGACTGTAATTAACTGATTTTTAATAATGATTTCTTAATGATATGAATAATACTGAATGATGACTAATGTTTTATACTATTCAATACTTGCTGGCCACTGAGTGCCCATAATTAATGTAATTACTTATAATGCCCATGCTTATTAATGCTACTAATGTTTTGTACTATTCAATACTTGCTGGCCACTGAGTGCCCATAATTAATGTAACTTATAATGCCCATGCTTATTAATGCTACTAATGTTTTGTACTATTCAATACTTGCTGGCCACTGAGTGCCCATAATTAATGTAATTACTTATAATGCCCATGCTTATTAATGCTACTAATGTTTTGTACTATTCAATACTTGCTGGCCACTGAGTGCCCATAATTAATGTAACTTATAATGCCCATGCTTATTAATGCTACTAATGTTTTGTACTATTCAATACTTGCTGGCCACTGAGTGCCCATAATTAATGTAATTACTTATTATGCCCATGATTATTAAGGCTATGACTGTAATTAACTGATTTTTAATAATGATTTCTTAATGATATGAAGAATACTGAATGATGAATAATGTTTTATATTATTCAATACTTGCTGGCCACTGAGTGCCTATAATTAAGACTTTTTATGAACATGTTCTGTAATATTAAAATACATGGTACAGAAATGTTCAATGACTAGAGTATGGATACCGCAAACTACTTATGTAATCACTAATCAAGACTTGTGTGTTAGTTAATGTCCTTCACCTTCTGACCTAACTACCTGAATTACTGTAATATCCATTTGTCATATACATCCTCCTAATCATGGAGCACTATATTTGGTTTTTGCACTAATTCTACGTTGGTGTGCCGCCTCTTAAAAGCGTGGTGTTGACACGACATGCTGTCCACCACTGTAGGCGAAGAAACTACTTATGTAATCACTAATCAAGACTTTGTTATGGAGCACTGTGTGCTGCCTCTTAAGAGCGTGGTGTTGACACGACATGCTGTCCACCACTGTAACCGATGAAGACGTTATTCTGGTCCCACTGTTTGGTGTACCTGGTATACTGCCAAATGATAGTATGGAATACTACTACGACGTTTCACTGTCTTGATACGCTGATAAATACTTCTGGGAACGGAACTGTAGATTGTATCACTTAGTTGTGATTCTGTGGAAAGATATGGACTTTCAGTGCAGCTATGTGCAAACTAAAGTGCTACAACCATGATGCAATCCTTCCTTTCCTATCCTAATAGTGAAAATCATTTTTTTACTAACACCATTTATGTTCATGGCCTATACATTTTTTCTCGATTTGTTGAACTCTAGTGCGAGTACACTGGTGTCACTTGTCAACATGATTTTTGCCATTTGTTGTCAAAATACTAAAGACATTTTCGATTTGTTTTGAAGTGCAGTATGTGTGCACTCTTGTCATCTATATTGTATATACTTTTTGTGATTTGATGATTTTTTCTACTCTTGCGTTTATTTGTTATAAAAATGTTCAAAAGTTTTCAGTGCATGTGCACTTATGTGAATATGTTTTCAACTGAACTACAGTGCCTGTGCACTCTTCTCAATTTTCGATATGATTTGTGTTCATTCTGTATACCTTTTATGATTTATGTCATTTGTTACTCTTGTATATACATTTCGTCTTTTACTGATATGTTCTCCACTGCAGTGCATGTGCACTCATGACACTTGTCAACATGATTTTTTTTTTTTTGCCTGTTATGAAACTGCTAAAGAATTTTTCAGTGTGTGTACACTTTGTTATCTGTCAAATAATTTGTATATACATTTTTTCTGATTTGTTTTGTACTTATATTTTGTCTTGTCTGTAATGTTTTGTAATCGGTGCATGCGCACAACATTTAATTCATGTGATACATCTAAATATTTTGTAAATGTTAATTAATTAAAAGAAAAATTTGTTACGATGGCAAGTCCAAATGACTCACCATCGCTGCCAAATTTTTGCCCCCCCAGTGGAGGGTTATGAAACACGTATGTTGTGCGGCAGCGATGCTGAGACATTGTAGAATCTCTGACCAGAGCAGTTGCGCTCGACTCGCAGTAGCGAGCAGTCAGTCAGTCTGCAGTAGTCAGTCCTCAGTAGTGCTAGGAGTATGTGAGTAGTGGTAGCCCAGAGCAGTCGGCGGGCGTCGGCACAGCAATGGTCGAGATTCAGGATGAGGTATAATTTTATTTAAATAAATAATCATGCAGCTTTGCGCTCATCAGATAATGTAACGAACACTTATTGTAATTTAACTTTCAAAAATCGCCCCCAATAATAATTTTGATTTAAAACCAATTTTAGAGACAATCATTCAAATTTCCTTCCATTTCCTTTTAACAAAGATTTTTTAAAAGGTACTTCCAATGCTTTTCATGCAAGTGCCAGAGAACAATAAGAGCAGAATTTTGACATGCAGTTTCACTAAGGTAAGAAATTTATTCTCGTTTCGCACAGGGCAAACACCGACTTTTCGGTTGAATTGAGTTTTGATTATCACTGCAGTTTCATTATCATGGGATTAGCGTTCATTATTTAATGGGAACTTGTACTTGAGTCAGATAGCGAGCTTTCATTTAATTGTCTTTGCCATTAATATTCTTGTGGGGAGTTCACACTTAGCTGTGGCTCCAGTACTAATAAATATAGTTATTTTTTAGAATTTGTTGTGGGGAGGTTACAGCATTTATGTCGATGTATAATTGGTTTGTTGTGTAAAGATTATTTGTATTTTTACGCTGGGTCTGGCCTAGGGAAAACAATGCTATCGAACGAATACATCGATAGGTCGTGTGGAGAACCAAAGTGTTTAGGATCTTTGGTAGTGTTAACTCTGCCGCGTGGAGCGCGGGCAGAGCATAGGGAGTCTGGCTGGAGTAGCGAGTGGAGCAGGTGTGTGGTGTGAAGCTCCCGCGAGTTGCCGCGCTTTCGGGGTTTGGCAGCATGTAATTGCGCTCGACTTGCGATGATAGTTTGTGACATGGTGTCGCGGACGGGAAGCATTAGCTGGCGCACATCAAGAGCCCGTTTCGTCTGGTGACCGTGTCGAGAAGAAGGCGCGCCAACATCCAGCTTCTGCAACAGCGACGGCCGACAATGAGTGACTGTCGCCACATCCTCGATCGACGGCTTCAAACCTTCAATCAACCAACAAGGAAGACTGGAAGCACGTAAAGCTTTAGAACTGTATGGCAGACAGCTTTTCAAACTTTTAAAATTGTTGCATCAGAAAATTACAGCTACTTAGCATGAACCTTTGTTGCTCATTGTCCCAATTGCATTACCAAGCAGGGTCCCTTCCTTTTCCGAAATGAACCCGAGTGTCGTTGAAATTCAAACGCCAGCATAATTCCATTTCACTGCTTTAATTTCAAAGTTCAGTTAAAGTATTCATAGCTGGCTACAATACTTAGATTACACAAGCACAAATTAAGAGTGCTAGTTTTGTTACCATATTTTAGCTTACCTGTGACTGCAGCTCAGCTTGGTACGTACTGAATTTTACTATTGTTAACTGTTCAGAATCATTTAATTCAAGTTCAAAGTTAAATCTCTTATTTTTAAATTGCGTAGATTCAAGTAGCTTTTGAAATTATTGTTGAGGTAGTCCAAGACTAACCGTATTTTACTGAATTTCGATGTGCTTCAGAAAGAAAGCTCACTATTAACTTCAGTCACTAAATTAACTTTCGATTTTCCGGTTTTATTAATTCTTTTGCTAAATTAAGTGTAGCGAAATTTATTACTTCTGACAAACTTTCAGTTTTCACACTACACTTGTCAACCTTCAGTTGCCACGCTTCTAGTGCTAATTATATGTGTAATAATCTTTCTTTTTCAGTTACTATAGTAATTGTCCTTAGGACTGGCGACCGTAATTTCCCCCAAATCTCAAATATCTAATTATCGCTAGTTGATTGTTAACGTAACGGCCGCACATTTACTTTCTTTATTAACTTTACCCCTATTTCAAAATTAATTTCCACCAGTTTCATTAGCATTTTTCCTTTCATTTAGATGTAACCCTTTCCTCCCTCTTTACCGACAAATTAACCTCGGTGACGATTGCTTTTCCCAAATTTCCATTAGGTACATGCGGTTTAATTTTTCACTGTCATTAAGGTCGATAAGGGAGGGGGAGGTTTCAATATGACGGGACCAGAAGTGACTGCTGCGACTCGTCAGCCAACAGCTCTTACAGAAGTGCATGAACATCTTGAGAAGGCGTGGCTTAACGTATCCCAGGACAGTATTCGCGATCTGTACGATAGACTGGCCGCCCGTGGAGGTGAAACTTAATTGTTTTTACTTCAACTGCTGAGTGAAACTTCTTAATAAATATTTTACTTAAACTGCTGAATGCTTACTCTGCTGAGTGAAACTGAATCCAAGTGAACCTGCTTAAACTGCTGAGTGAAATTGAACGTACTATTTCTTTGCTTGTCTTTATCATTTCATATCTGACCTACAGAATCTGCCCTGACTAACAGAACTCAAACTTTTCCTATTCATTAATTACCCACATTATTCATCGGTAACGCGATCTGAATGCTTTCAAATTAACTCAAAAGAATGGCCCTGAATAAGAGAAAATACTAACAATAACCTACACATTTTATAAATTACTTACCTGTCAAAACTCTTCATTACACGAACTAAAGCAATGCATCAAGCACCAATACTGCCAGCTAAATAAAAGATTATAACTACTGGAGGCTCTAACTTCTGATAGGCATGTGCTTAACAAACGACAGTTTTAGTTGCAGAGCGAACAATATATTTATCTTAATAATGTGACAACCAGTTCAAAAAATACATATTTGTCCACGACATCCAGTTCCAAAATTATATAACCATCAACAATATTACATTTCCATGGCCGGCCGCTGTGGCCGAGTGGTTCTAGGCGCTTCAGCCCGGATCAGCGCTGCTGCTACGGTCGCAGATTCGAATCCTGTCTCCGGCACGGTTGTGTGTGATGTCCTTAGTTAGGTTTAAGTAGTTCTAAGTCTAGGGGACTGATGACCTCAGATGTTAAGTCCCATAGTGCTTAAAGCCATTCGAACATTTCCATGACAGATACACATCCACATCGTCAGCTTGCCCTAACACTTTACACCTCTAACCTCCATCAATGCTAACTACTCACTTCCAACCTCCATCGCTGCTGGCTGTTCACCTCCAACTGCAAGTCCGACCAGCCGCAGAATGTCTTTTACAGACTGTACACAGCGCAGTCACAGATTTAATACAGAGCGGTACATAGCGCTGCCAACATACAAATACATAAAAGCCTACTTACAGAGGCCGCTCCACGTACTAATACTCACCGTTGCATCAATAAACCTCTAAGAGGGTGCACAAATTATTTTGGAAGTGTATCTTCATTCGTGTACGACTCGTTGACTTGTGAAGTTTGGTGAAACTCCCTGAAGTTCTCTGCCACCCACACGATTCGTAAATGGCCCACTCAGCGTTATTCTCTGACGCAGCAGTCTATGGGACGAAGAGCTGGGGGAGTAGCGCACTGCTGCTCTTCGGACGAGCAGTGTCGTATTTCAGGAAGTGGCGGAAAACGCGTTCCACCCCAGCTGTTTGCCCGTCAGTCACTCCGTGCCGTGTAATCTCCGAAAAGCCGCCGAGGTGCCCGCTGCCGTTACCGGAGCCCTGCAATCAGCCGCTGAATCATCCAGGGCGCCCCACGCATGGCGGGGCGAACGGAAAGCAGGGAGGTGCCCCGTGTCCCAGCTGATCTACTGCAACTGCGACGGTACATTCCTAAATACTGTGAGCGGTTCACAGAGCCATTACCGAAAAAAACAACAATTAATCCACGCATTTAGAGGTTTCCAATGCACTCAAGATTTATTTTCGCAACAGTGCATTTCGAGAACATAAATTGATCACATTTACCGATCAATAGCACAAGCGGTTCTGAGGTACCAGGTATCGACCCATGCTGAAACACCCGTATTACTATGTTATGTAGCCTCCATGGGTGGCATTGTAGGCGACCATAAAAAATGTGTGTGAAATCTTATGGGACTTAAATGCTAATGTCATCAGTCCCTAAGCCTACACACTACTTAACCTAAATTATCCTGAGGACAAACACACACACCCATGCCCGAGGGAGGATTCGAACCTCCGCCGGTAGTCGGTCATAAAGACTACGATTAGTGTCATGGGATACGTTACGCCACGCCTGCTCGGTCTGATCATATAATTCTCTGAGTCGCTGGTTGACGAGTCGCACGAGTCACTTCTCACATCACACGAAACATATGCCCGATGATACATGATGCTAGCCAGGGAAGTTCCTGCACGTCTCGCAGAGCACGTTAAATTTCGCGGGCAGTGTGTGGGCAAGCTTTGTCCTGTTGAAACAACACATCATCTTCCTGTTAGAAGAATAGCAAAATAGCGGGACTAACAACATTCTGCATGTACCGACTGTGCCATTTCTCTGGCGCGTTGCGTATCCAACACTATCGATAGCGACTTGTATTTCTGTTTTCGTCTGTTTCGGCCTGCGCTGGCTCTGAGGCGGCTGCTGCCCTCTGGAGTGTTTTTCGCAAGGGGGCCGCGTGCGCTCGGCTCGGCAGTTGGATTCGCACCGAGCTGGTGGTATTTTGCCTTCCACCCCGGCATGGAGGTGTGGTCTCGTTGTTGGCGGGCCTCGTTGATTTGGGCATTGGGCAGTGTGCCGTGTTGATGATGTGGTGTAGTGGACAACTGATAGATTCCCGCGCGAGATCGCTCGAGGTTCTCCGCCTCTGAAAAGGGTGCCACGATATCGCTTGGGTTTACGCACCCAGGACTTGTAAGGACTGCAGGGCAGGCTTTCTGTGTGTTTGCTCCGTCCGGTCTGCGTGGCGGGGTTCGTTTCACCTTACTTCACTTTAGTTCAGCTGTTGTTTATATTTTCTGCGTGATTCCGTTTTAGCCGGAGTCTGGGTGTCGAGTTTTCTGCTGGTGTGTACCCGGTCGTCGCCCCTGTTTTCGCGCCCGGGGGGCAGCCGTATCTGTTGGTGGGAATTATTTGGCAGTGTGTGTTTTGCGTGGACCCGGTGTGCTCACGCGCCCTGATTCTGAGTTGAAATTACTGTGGTCAGGCTGGCTCGGTTGCTGGAGTGTGTGTTATTGGTTTTCTGGCTTGCTGGGGACTGCGCGCGCGCCTGTTCCGTTTGTGATGTGGCAGCAGTCTGATATTTTTATGTGTGCTTGTTAAGTTGCTAGCAATTGCTTTTAGCCTTGTGCTTACTTATTTTTATTGAAATTGCTGGGCATTGTCATTTGGCTGTTCATTTACCTTTATTTATTTGTAGTGTCAGTTAAGCCTAAGACGATGTCCAAGTTGCTAGCAATTGATTTTAGCCTCGTGTGTACTTAATCCTATTTAAGCTCTTGGGCATTGGCATTTGCTTGTTCTTTTACTCTTATTTATTTGTTGTGCCAGTTAGCCCTAAGATGATGTCAGACCTTGGTATCTGTCAACCTAATTTTGGTTACTAGCGCTCAGGTGCAATATTGCCGGGCCTATCCCGGATTTGTTATTAATTGAGAGCTTTTTATACTGTATTTTTAGTAGTAGGTTTGTCAAGTGCACTTGCGTATGGTATTTATTGTGTTTCCCCCTCCCCCCCCCTTCTTCCTTCTGTAAACTGATTTTGGCAAGATTGCTAGGTGGCCTGTATTATTACCTATGTAAGTTTGCCCGCTGCTGTAGTCGTAACATGTTTTGACCGGCAAGCGGCCCATGTTGGCGAAAGTTTGAATGTGTTTTGCGCTGTTGATGTTGGGGTTTGCCGTGCATATATTTAGTCGTGTACGTGTTGTTGCGTTAAGGATTTTAGGGCATTTTTAACTGAGATACCTGTTGGAAATTTTATCACTCTTTTAAAGAAGGTATAGGAAGGGGTAACTTCAACTGAAAATTTAATTGTAAATTATACATTTGTGCTTCACATTTAAAAATTTAACTGTATTTGGTGAAAGTATGTAGTTTAATGCACAATGATTATTTGTTAATGTATCAAATTGTAAACAATTTTGAAGTTTCTACGTTTACCTGTGGTATATAACATTTTTATTGCCTCATATTGTAAGCAGCTTGATTTGTTTGTGTCACTGTAATTTCTAAGCCACAGTGTAATTTATTACAATTAATTAATTGTTTTGGGGAAATAAACCTTGAATTGTACGTCCCCTTTCATTAATCGAATCCCATCCAAATCGTCCGCTCACAGACCACTGGTTGACGTCCACTCCAGAAGCACCAAATGTGAACGAGAGGGAGGCCTGGTGGGTCCAGTGTGTCTTGGACGAATGCACTCTACGAGGCAGCAGTCACCAGGTCTACATCGTACACGCAAACGACTTTCACTTGCGCGCAGGCAGCATCTGCTTTCATAGTTGAATACGACAATGCACCATTCCATCTTCCAAGTGATCATCTGACGGCAACAGTCGAGACGCACACGGCGATGCTGTGGCGTTTGTGGAAGACTGGCCACAGGTGAGTGTGCCCATAGTCCTACTGCTAATAACCGGTGCGCAGTAGTTCGTCTTTTCCTGATCATGCCGTTGTAAGAGGGGATGACTTCAACCTGCCAGGTATAGGCTGAGAGTGTCATGCTATCAAAAGTGGTGCCAGAGCATGGATTCGGGTGACATTGTTGTAGATGTCTTGTCCGAAAATTACTTTGGGCAGAAACAGAACCAAATCGTGAGGGTAACCTCTTAGTCCTGCCGGCAACAAACAGACCTGGACTTATACAATCGGTTAATGTAGAGGAAGGCATCAGTGATCATAAGGCTGTAATAGCATCTATGCCAACGTGTCTTATGAAGTGGTCCGCAGCTCGTGGTCTCGCGGTCGTTTTCTCGCTTCCCGACACGGGGTCCCCGGTTCGATTCCCGGCGGGGTTAGGGTTTTTCACCTGCCTTTAGATGACGGGTGTTTGTGTTGTCCTCACCATTTGATCATCATTCATGAAAGTGGCGAGATTGGACTGAGCAAAGGTTGGGAATTTGTAAGGGCGCTGACAACCACGCAGTTGAGCGCTCCACAAACCAAACATCATCATCATCTTACGAAGTATGTTAAGAAAGGTAGGAACATGTCTTTGCGTAGCAACACTGGCGCTATACCAGCTTCACAGTAATCAGCATCAAATATTCGGTGACGAGGACGAAGATGTGGAGAGCAAATAGAAAAAATCAAAGGCATCGTACAATATGCTCTAGACAAGCATGTTTAGAGTAAGGTCTAAAGGGATGGTGAAGACCTACCATGGTTTAATACTAGTGTTAGAAAACTGCTACCTAAAGAAAGAGAACTTCAAGAGAAGTCAAAACCTAGCTGACAAACAAAAGCTGAACGAAGCGAAAACAAGCGTGAGGAGACAAATGAGAGACTCTTTCAATGACTTTGAAAGTAAAACTTTGTCAACCGATCTGAGTAGAAACCGCAAGAGGTTTTCGTAGAAAGTAAAATCAATAAGTGAGTCAACATCATCTATTATTTCACTCAGTAACCAAACTAGCAGCAAAACGGCAGGTAACACAGAGAATGCCGAAATGCTGAATTCGTTCTTACGAAATTTTTTCGTCGCGGAAGTTCGTAACATTGACCTTCCTTTCAATCGTCGTACTAACATCAAAATGCAGATATTGAGATAACCGATCGCGGAGTAGAAAAACAACAACAATCGTTTAGTAGTGGAAAGGCGTCAGGACCAGATGAGACACCAATAAAACTCTACAGTGATTATGCGAAACAACTTGCTCCCCTTCTAGCAGCAGTGTACACTACTGGCCATTAAAATTGCTACACCACGAAGATGACGTGCTACAGACGCGAAATTTAACAGACAGGAAGAAGATGCTGTGATATGCAAATGATAAGCTTTTCAGAGCATTTACACGAGGTTGGCGCCGGTGGCGACACCTACAACGTGCTGGCATGAGGAAAGTTTCCAACCGATCTCTCATACACAAACAGCAGTTGACCGGCTATGCCTGGTGAAACGTTGTTGTGATGCCTTGTGTAAGGAGGAGAAATGCGTACCATCACGTTTCCGACTTTGTTAAAGATCGGATTATAGCCTACCGTGATTTCGGTTTATCGTATCGCGACATTGCTGCTGGCGTTGGTCGAGATCCAATGACTGTTAGCACAATATGGAATCCGTGGGTTCAGGAGGGTAATACAGATTACAGGAATCTTATCCACATGGCTGAAACGGATCGTGCAGCCACGTCTCGATCCCTGAGTCAACAGACAAGACAACAACCATCTACACGAACAGTTCGACGACGTTTTCAGCAGCATGGACTATCAGCTCGGAGACCATGGCTACGCTTACCCTTGACGCTGCATCAGACAGGAGCGCGTGCGATGGAGTACTCAACGACGAACCTGGGTGCACAAATGGCAAAACGTCATTTTGTCAGATGAATCCAGGTTCGGTTTACAGCATGATGATGGTCGCATTCGTGTTTGGCGACATCGCGGTGAACGCACATCGGAAGCGTGAATTCGTCATCGCCGTACTGGCGTATTACCCGGCGTAATGGGGTGCCATTGGTTACACGTCACGGTCACCCCTTGTTCGCATTGAGGACACTTTTAACAGTGGACGTTACATTTCAGATGTGTTACGACCCAAAGCTCTACCCTACATTCGATCCCTGCGGAACCCTACATTTCAGCAGGATAATGCACGACCCCATGTTGCAAGTCCTGTTCGGGCCTTTCTGGATACAGAAAATGTTCGACTGTTCCCCTGGCCAGCACATTATTCAGATCTCTCACTAATTGAAAACGTCTGGTCAATAGTAGCCCAGCAACTGGCTCGTCACATTACGCCAATTGATGAACTGTGGTATTGCGTTGAAGCTGCATGGGCAGCTGTACCTGTACACGCCATCCAAGCTTTGTTTGACTCAATGCCCAGGCGTATCAGGGCCGTTATTACGGCCAGAGTTGGTGGGTCTGGGTACTGATTTCTCAGGATCTATGCACCCAAATTGCGTGAAAATGTAATCAAATGTCAGTTCTAGTATAATATATTTGTCCAATGAATGTCCGTTTATCATCTGCATTTCTTCTTGGTGTAGCAATTTTAATGGACAGTAGTGTATCTTAAATAGCTTGAGCAACGAAAGGTACCTGGTGCTGGAAGAAATGGCAGGTCATTCCGGTTTTTAAGAACGGCCGTAGGACGTACGCACACGATTATAGACATATATCGTTCACGTCGATCTGTTTTGGAACTGAGGAACACTTATTATGCTCAAGAATTTACGACGTTCTTGGAGAATGAAAATCTCCTCTAGAAATGTTAAAATGGAGACATCCTCAGAATGTCTGCTCGCTCTGTTCTTCCATGAGATCCACATTGTCGTAGACAACGGCGCTCAAGTTCATGCCGTGTTCCTTGACTTCCGGAACAACAGATGTAAATTCCGGAGTACTGTTACTGTTTATAGTATATATAAGAGTTCTAGTTGAAAGCGTCGGATGCTCTGTTCGGTGATGATATGGTTGTCTATAACAAAGTAGCAACGCCAGAAGATAGTAACGATTTGCAGGATGACCTCCAGAGAACTGACGATTGGTGCAGGCTCTGGGAATTGACACTGGATGCAAATAGTTCAAATGTGTGTGAAATCTTATGGGAGGTCATCAGTCACTAAGCTTACACACAACTTAACCTAACTTATTCTAAGGACGAACACACACACCCATGCCCGAGGGAGGACTCGAACCTCCGCCGGGACCAGCCTCACAGTCCATGACTGCAGCGCCCCAGACCGCTCGGCTAATCACGCGCGGCTGAATGCAAATAGATGCAACATATTGCGCGTACATAGGAAAAGTGGCGAGAAACGCTTGAAGTTCACTAAGGCTATAGATGCAGCAATAAGGAATAGCTCAGTGGGTAGTAGAGTTGAAGAGGAATGGACATATCTGAAAACGGCAATCACAGAAGTTGGAAGGGAAAACATAGGGACCAAAAGGGTAATTGCGAAGAGACGATGTGTAACAGGGGAAAAACTTCAGTCGATCGATGAATGATGGAAACACAACAATGTTCAGGCAAATTACGGAACACAGAAGCACAGGTCGCTGAGTAATGAAATAAATAGGAAGTACAGGGAAGTTAAGACGAAATGGCTGCATAAAAAATGTGAAGAAATGATTTTCGGAAGGACTGACTCAACATACAAGACAGTCAAAACAACCTTCGGTGACTTTAAAAGCAAGGGTGGTAACATTAAGAGTACAACCGGAATTAAACTGTTAAATGCAGAAGAGAGAGAGAGGATGGGTGGAAAGAGTACACTGCAGGCCTCTATGAAGGGGAAGATGTCTGATATAATAGAAGAAGAGAGATTCGATTTAGAGGATCCAATTTTAGAATCAGAATTTAAAAGAGCTTTGGAAGACTTATCATCAAATACGGCTGTAGCGATAGATAACATTGCATCAGAATTTCTAAAATTATTATTAATTTGGCTATTCACGTTGGTGTGTGCAATGTATGAGTCTGGCAACATACCATCTGACTTTCGGAAAAGCATCATCCACACAATTCCGAAGACCGCAAGAGCTGACAAGTGCGAGAATTCTCGGACATTCAGCTTAACAGCTCATGCATCCAAGTTGCTGACAATAATAATATACAGAAGAATGGAAAAGAAAATTGTGGATGTGCTAGACGACGACCACTTTGGCTTTAGGAAAGATAAAGGCACCAGAGAGACAATTGTGACGTTGCGGTTGATGATGGAAGCAAGACTAAAGAAAAGTCAAAGGATTTGTTGCCCTGGAAAAAGTGTTCGAGAATGTCAAATGATGCAAAATGTTTTAAATTCTGAGAAAAATAGGGGTAAGCTGTAGGAGAGACGGGTGGTATACAGCATGTACAAGAGCCAAGCGGGACTAATAATAGTAGAAGATCAAGAATGAAGTGCTCGGTTTAGAAAGGGTGTAAAACAGATATGTAGACTTTCGCCCCTACTGTTAAATCTGTACATCAGTAATTGAAATAAAAGAAAAGTTCAGGAGTAGAATTAAAATTCAAGGTGAACGGATATCAGTGATATGATTCACTGATGACGAAGGGAATGATCAGTCTAATGAGTACAGAATATGGACTGAAAGTAAATCGAAGAAGACGAAAGTTATGAGAAGCAGCAATGAAAACAACGAGAAACTTAACATGAGGACTGATGGTCACGAAGTTAAGGAAATCTGTTAGGCAGGCAGCAAAATAACAAATGACGGATGGAGCAAGGAGGACATCAAAAGCGGACTAGCACTTGCAAAAAGGGCATTCCTGGCCAAGAGAAGTCTACTAATATTAAACATCTAGTTATCAAACCTTAATTTGAGGAAGACAGTTATGAAATTATACATTTGCAGCATACTATTGTATGGTAATGAAACATAGATTGTGGGAAAACCGGAACAGAAGAGAATTGAAGCATTTGGGATGTGGTGCTACAGAAGAATGTTGAAAATTAGGTGGACTGAGAAAGTAAGGAAGGAGGAGGTTCCGCACAGAATCGGAGAGGAGAGGAATATGTGGAAAACACTGAGAAGGGACAAGATGATAGGACATCTGTTAGGACATCAGGGAATGACTTCGTTGGCAGTACAGAAACAGTAGGTGAAGACAAAGATTGGAATACATCCAGGAAATAACTGAGGACGTAGGTTGCAAGTGCTACTCTGAGCTCTCAGGTGAAGCGATTGACACTGGCGATGAATTCGCGGCGGGTTGCATCAAACCAGACAGAAGACTGATGAAAAAAAAACTACTATACTGCTATACTACTGACGACGAACCGCTGGAAAGAGTACCCCTCCGTAAAATATCTAGGAGTAAATATCCAGAGCGATCTTAAGCGGAATGACAACATAAAACTAACGGAGAAGTTGATGGCAGACTGAGATCCATAGGAAGAATCTTAAGGAAATGTAAGTCATCCACGAAGGAACTGGCTTATAAGGTGCTCGGTCGACCGATTTTTATTGCTCATCTCTTTGGGATCCCTACCCGGCAGTACTGGTAGATGAGACAGAGAAGATCCAACGAAGAGCTGCGCGTTTCGTCTCGAGATCTTTTATCCGGTACGAGAGCGTTACGGAGATGGTCAACGAACTCAACTGGCAGACGTTACAAGAGAGGCGTGTACACCACGGACAGATTTACTACTGAAATTTCGAGAGAGCTCTTACCGAGAAGAGCTGGGCAACATATTACTTCCCTCCACGTGTGTCTCGCATCATGACCACGAGTAGAAAATTCGAGAAATGAGAGCCAATGCAAAGGCTTAACGACAATCATTCTTCCCTGCGTTATTCACTAATGATACGAAATATACCCTCCACCGCAAACCATTAGGTGGCTTACGGAGTGTGACGTAGATGCAGAAACAAATGGGCTCACAAGCTCTTTAATCTGTGCTGTGATAGATGTACAATCTGCCAGTGCTGCCCTTACTATACGACGATATTGGCGGGCTTCCAGAGCCTCGTCTACGGATGTGAGAATGTTCACGTGACCACCTATACTAGCATTACTGCAAACTGACGCTCCACGTCCAACTTGTGTGGCAATTCTCCGGAAGGATCATCCCGCCACTCGGAAAGCCACCCGCTCAATTAGTGCAGTAAACACGAGTTCAAATGGCTCTGAGGTCATCAGTCCCCTAGAACTTAGAACTACTTAAACCTAACTAACCTAAGGACATCACACACATCCATGTTCGAGGCGGGATTCGAACCTGCGACCGTAGCAGTCGCGCGGTTCCTGACTGAGCGCCTAGAACCGCTAGACCACCGCGGCCGGCAACACGAGTTCCTCTCCGTGGTGTGGCTGCCTGCTTGCTTCACCCGTTTGCAGCTGACTGTGAGCAATCCCTATTAGAGGTTA
Source organism: Schistocerca nitens (assembly GCF_023898315.1). Taxonomy (NCBI): domain Eukaryota; kingdom Metazoa; phylum Arthropoda; class Insecta; order Orthoptera; family Acrididae; genus Schistocerca; species Schistocerca nitens. Next base: position 1,156,313,305 of record NC_064614.1, on the reverse strand, counting down.
GACACATATGGCGCTTGATAGGTATGCCGTACGCTATGCGTTGGCGGACGGTGATGACCCCATTAGCAGTATATCTGCTCTCCCGCAGGCGGCACACACTGTCTTCGGGTCAAAATAAAAGTCGTCTTTGACTTTAGGTTATTTTAACTTATTTCGGAAGCGACTAGGTCCCATACGCAAAATGAATTGCCGAAACTGGTTGCGTTAGTAATAAAGTAACCTTAAGTATACGGCCGTTGGTGAAGTTTATTGAACTGAAAAGTACGTACCAGCCGATGTTCCCCCGCCATATTGGATCGACAGAGACCCAATTTACTATTGTCGTCATTATTATACGAGTTTCTACGTTGCAGTCTATGTTGATAGAGGGTCAAAGGATATCAATGCTAAGATTCGCTGGTGACATAGGGTAACTGAGGAAGATTTGCAGGGCCTGTTCAAGGAGTCAGCAGCGCACCAAGCACAGTATGTGGACAGATAAGCTTGCTATATAAAATATTAAGAGAACATTGGTCAGTGAAACGTTGTGTACAGTCCAACTGAATGTGCAGAATCACTGCAATAAGATGAAGCGGGTTCAGATCAAGATTTAAATTCAGAGTGGAAGGATATAAATGATAAGATTCACTGATGACATTACCGTCCCCAGTGAAAATGTCGAAGAACTGGAAAAAAGGCGGGGGGGGGGGGGGGGGGGGAGCTTCAAATGGCTCTAAGCACTATGGGACTTTACATCTGACGTCATCAGTCCCCTGGACTTATAACTACTGAAACCTAATTAACCTAAGGACATCACACACATCCATGCCCGAGGGAGGATTCGAACCTGCGACCGTAGCAGCAGCGCAGTTCCGAACTAAAGCGCCTAGAACCGCTAGGCCACAGCGGCTGGCGAAGAACTGCAGAACCCGTTTCTTGAACTGAATTGCCTGCTGTGCACACACTTTGAGAGTAGACCGAAGAAGGAAGACGGTAATGAGGAGTAGTGGAATTGAGATTAGCGATAAATGTCGAAACGATAAATTTTCTGAAGGAGCGCAGCACTGTGTAAAGTCGATCGTGGACTGTGGGAGAACTGGAAAAGAAGAGAATTGACGTATTTATGGCGTGGTGCTATACAGGATGAGGCCGCCACAGATAAACCTAGAATTAAAAAATATACCGAAGTGTAGTTTTCGCCAAGTTTTAACGGACGATATGGCGAATTTGCCGATGTTCGCAAGTAAGTTTTATCTTTGTGGTCGCTGAATTACGACACCATTTTTTCCCTACAGGAGTTATGCAGTATTTCTGTGGCATGTGAAAGAAGGTTCTACGTGAATTTCAGTGACACAACATTATGGTACTTGATCGGATAGTATGAAGAAAACAGCGCCGCGGACTACTGACCCACCGTTAGGAGAACGGGTTCCATAAACATTTGCTCTATTATAGCAAACGTAATCAGATCCGTTACTCAGGTACGATTCTTATGTTTATTACCACGGTTGTCATACCAAGTACTCAAAACGTTGACAGCGAGCTTTGCTGCACGCTGTAAGGCGTTTCTTGAGATACAATGCTGCGCGTTGAATTTCGTCTGCCGGCCGGAGTGGCCGAGCAGTTCTAGGCGCTGCAGTCTAGAGCCGCGTGACCGCTGCGGTCGCAGGTTCGAATCCTGCATCGGGCATGGATCTGTGTTTTGTCCTCAGGTTAGTTAGGTTTAAGTAGTTCTAAGTTCTAGTGGACTTACGACCTCAGATGTTAAGTCCCATAGTGGTCAGAGCCATTTGAAAGAGTTTTTTTTTTGTTTTGCTTTTTTTTTTTTAATTTCGTCTAGAGTTAATGACAGCTCAGGCCGGCGCTGAAAAGCATTTCATGCCTTCGGACGTGGTCAGTTTTTCCTACTAGTCCTCTGTTGCTATTTTTACACCAGATGAAAGTATCGAAGTGTTAAGTTTGGTGTGCGTTTAGATCATTTTGCTTTTCCTGAACGTCCGTTACAACGCTTTTTAGAAGGTCTGTCATTACACATGCGGAACGGGTGGAACATCCGTCATGTTGGTGGCACGCTGATTCCTTATATTCATGGGATGTCTTCCAATAACTGCCGCAGCAGCATATATTAGGAATCGAGATACTAGAGTATATTTAGATTCCATCAATAAAACGGTGACCAATGATGCGTGTCTGGAGAAAAACGCACCAAACGTTGATAGCAAAAGACCGTTGTTTCTACCCAGTTTTTGAATCAGCGTGAATTTTCAACTAACGATCAATCCATATTGCGAAAATTAACATGCTCATGGTTGCTTCTTCGTTAAAAAAAATTTGCCTAGATATACAGCATCACTTTGCACATTTTAGAGAGAAATTGCAACCTAGTTTGAAAGTCATTGTCCTGAAGCTGTAGATGCAGTGAACTGACAAGAGGATGAAATGTAATGCAATGGAGTATTCGCAGAACACCTGTTAGGTCAACCTCTCTCGTTCTTCCGAGATGCCTCTCAGAAACATTGGCATTGTGTGTTACTGGTGCTAAAACATTAATTTCGTTTCTTTCATCAGTTGACGTTCTTTTCCCTTGGCGAATTTGTTCTCCACACTTCCAGTATGTAGAACTTAATAATGTTGGCACAGAATGGTAGTGAGGCTTGCCACGATCTCGATAGTCTTCAGCATATAACCGCACCACTGCACTAAGAGTTTGGAGACATCCGCTTTAAACGATATACACTTTTCCAACTGTCGAATACGTTCTAAGACGTACACAGTGGCAGATGTAGCCCCGGCTCACAATTTTGTAATGATGAAGAGTAGGATGAAGTTTCAGAGACTAGTCAGAAAGAATCAGTGCGCAAAGAAGTGGGATACGGGTGTACTAAGGAATGAAGAGATACGCTTGAAGTTCTCGGACACTATACAGGGTGTTACAAAAAGGTACAGCCAAACTTTCAGGAAACATTCCTCACACACAAATAAAGAAAAGATGTTATGTGGACATGTGTCCGGAAACGCTTAATTTCCATGTTAGAGCTCATTTTAGTTTCGTCCACCTACGCTCAATGGAGCACGTTATCATGATTTCATAAGGGATACTCTACCTGTGCTGCTAGAACATGTGCCTTTACAAGTACGACACAACATGTGGTTCATGCGCGATGGAGCTCCTGCACATTTCAGTCGAAGTGTTCGTACGCTTCTCAACAACAGATTCGGTGACCGATGGATTGGTAGAGGCGGATCAATTCCATGGCCTCCACGCTCTCCTGACGTCAACCCTCTTGACTTTCATTTATGGGGGCATTTGAAAGCTCTTGTCTACGCAACCCCGGTACCAACTGTACAGAATCTTCGTGCTCGTATTGTGGACGGCTGTGATACAATACGCCATTCTCCAGGGCTGCATCAGCGCATCAGGGATTCCATACGACGGAGGGTGGATGCATGTATCCTCGCTAACGGAGGACACTTTGAACATTTCCTGTATCAAAGTGTTTGAAGTCACGCTGGTACGTTCTGTTGCTGTGTGTTTCCATTCCATGATTAATGTGATTTGAAGAGAAGTAATAAAATGAGCTCTAACATGGAAAGTAAGCGTTTCCGGACACACGTCGACATATTTTCTTTCTTTGTGTGTGAGGAATGTTTCCTGCAAGTTTGGCCGTACCTTTTTGTAACACCCTGTAGATACTGCGATAAGGAATAGCTCTGCAGGCAGTTTAGTTGAAGAGGAATGGACATGTCTGAAAAGGGCAGTCACAGAAGGTGGAGAGAAAAACATAAATATAGGGAGGTAACTGCGAAGAAATCATGGGTAACACAAGAAATGCTTCAGTAGATAGACTAAAGAAGGAAGTACAAAAATGTTCAGCGAAATTCTGGAATATAGGAATACAAGCCGCTAAGGGATAAAATGAATAGGAATGAAATAAACAGGGAGTGCAGGGAAGCTAAGGCGAAATACACTACGTGGTCAAAAGTATCAGGACACTTAAAAAACATACGTTTTTCTTATTAGGTGCATTGTGCTGCCACCTACTGCCAGGTACTCCATATCAGGGACATCATTAGTCATTAGACATCGTGAGAGAGCAGAATGGGGCGCTCTGCGGAACTCACGTAATTCGAACGTGGTCAGATGATTGGGTGTCGCTTGTGTCGTACGTCTGTAAGCGGGATTTCTACGCTCCTAAACATCCCTTGGTCCACTGTTTCCGATGTGATAGTGAAGTGGAAACGTTAAGAGACACGTACAGCACAAAAGGGTACTGGCAGACCACGTCTGTTCACTGACAGAGACCGCCGACAGTTGTGGAGGTCGTAATGTGTAGTAGGCAGACATTTATTTAGACCATCACACATGAATTCCAAACTGCATCAGGATCCACTGCAGCTACTATGACAGTTGGACGGGACGTGAGAAAACTTGGATTTCATGGTCGAGCGGCTTCTCACAAGCCACACATCACGCCGGTAAACGTCAAACGACGCCTCGCTCCCTGTAAGGAGCGTAAACATTGAATACTGGAGAAACGTTGTGTGGAATGGGGAATCACGGTACACAATGTGGCGATCCGATGGCAGAGTGTGGGTATGGTGAATGCCCGGTGAACGTCATCTGCCAGCGTGTGTAGTGCCAACAGTTACATTCGGAGGTGGTAGTGTTATGGTGTGGTCGTGTTTTTCATGGCGGAGTTTTTTTCCGTGGCACTATAATAGCACAAGCCTACATTGATGTTTTAAGCACGGTCTTGCTTCCCACTGCTGAAGAGCAATTCTGGGATACCGACTGCATCTTTCAACACGATCGAGCACCTGTTCATAATGCACGGACTGTGGGGGGTGGTTACACGACGATAACATTCGTGTAATGGGCTAGGCTGCACAGAGTCCTGATCTGGATCCTACGGAACGCCTTTGGGATGTTTTGGAACGCGGACTTCGTGTCAGGCCTCAGGGACCAACATCGATACCTCTATTCAGTGCAGCGCTCCGTGAAGAATAGGCTGCCATTCCCGATGAAATCTTCCAGCACCTGACTGAACGTATGCCTGTGATTGTGGAAACCGTCATCAAGGGTAAGGGTGGGCCAACACCATATTAAATTCCAATATTACCGATGGAGACGCCACGAACTTGTAAGTCATTTTCAGCCAGGTGTCCGGATATTTCTGATCACATAGTGTAGCTGCATATAAAGTGTGAAGAAATAAAAAAGACATAATTGTCGGAAGGAATGACTCAAGATATATAAGGATTGAACCGTCGTCCTCCCGAATGCGAGTCCAGTGTGCTACCACTGCGCCACCTCGCTCGGTATGGTGGGTCTGACACACCGGTGTCAATGTGTTCTTTTTTCCATTTCCAGGAGTGTAGTAACAAGAAGAAGGAACAGGATGGTAGGACATCTGTTAAGATATCACGGAGTAACTTCCATGGTACTAGATGGAGCTGAAGAAGGCAAAAACTGTAGAAGAAGACAGAGGTTGGAATACATCCAGGAAATACTTGAGGATGTAGGTTGCAAGTGCTACTCTGAGATGAAGAGGTTGACACGGAGAGGAATTCGGGGCGGTGAGCGACAAACCGGTCAGAATACTGATGTCTTATGTAGTGAATGCCTCAATAGTTTTACGAGAATATCATATGACTGTTACAACAACAGAACCCAAACTCACAGGCATCGAGCACACAGGTAACCACCGGAACCATATCAGAGTAGCGTTTTGCGTCTATTTTGGTATACCAGGGCAGCCGTTTGTGGAACTTCTTCTTATGGCGGGACAGTGGTTTGCGGCGCTGTTGTCCTGATACTATTTCAAGTCCCACCCATGTTATGTCACTGAAGTTCTTTCAGAAGCTTATTTTAGATGCCATAAAAAATAAGTAGTCACATTAGAAGGAAACGTAGTCGATGTCGTGATTCGGCGACTATAAACGATGAAATTTACTTGCAAATATCAGCAAATTCGCCATATTGTCCGCTATAACTTGGCGATAAATGCAAGTCGACATATTCATTCTCTCATTTTGGATATACTTAGTGTCCTGTAATAGTTGCCTTATCTTCTAGAAGGATGCTGAAACTTCGGTGGACTGATAAGAAATCAGAATCGACGTGGACAGCAAAACATGCGACTCTTGGAAATTCTTTCTACGTTTGGCACAATGGACGTAACAAAGACGACCTACCCATTTCATTATACCACTGTTACGATGAAGTTGTATTTATTCATTATTCCCGCAGGTACTCTTCACTTGGTATTAATGGGTTATGTTAAGTAGTAGCACATCTTACTATACCATTCCCACTTTCTCTGTACTTCAAAAAGCTTTGTTAGCAGTCTAGGTATTATTCCTCTACTTCTTTTTTAGTTATCTTCCTTTTCTCTTTTGACGGTTCCGTCCTCACCCACGACTATACTCAAGGGCGTACCCAGGATCTGAACTAGGGAGGGATGGATGGGGGAGGGGGGGGGGGGCAGGTCATACTAGAGTCAGGAAACAAGGACTCGAGACGACACACAGCACTTCTTATTAAATAAAACAGTAAACCAGTGAAAAACTGCTTTTAATAAACATTTTAAATACAAGACTGCACTTGTAGAATCCGAGAAAACATGCAGCATTTGTTATTAAATAAAGCAGTAAACTAGTGAAAAACTGCTTTCAATAAACATTTTAAATATAAGAATGCACTTGTTTAAAAATACAATTTTTAATTCAGTAATAATCTTCTAGGATTTGCCGCAAATTTCTCAATTACTTTCTTCTCTAACATCTCGCAGTTTTCTTTTACATAATGGCGGTGTACGCTCATCAGGCACAATCATGTGAGCCTTTCTTCTCCCATAGTGCTTCTGAGCCACGTCTTCACTCTTCCAAGTGTGCTGAAGGCTCGTTCCACAGTCGCTGTAGTGCATGGAATAGTGCTCAAAATTTTTAGCGCTTTTTTCATGCTAGGGAAAAAAATATTGGTATCGATAAACAGGGCAACGACTTCCATATCCTTTAATTTAGCTTCAGTTATATTCTTTTTCCTCCACAAATTGTACCATAGTTTCAGTTCTCCGGCAATATCATCCAACCCATAAAATGTTTTAAACAATTCTGCACTTTTAAGGAAGTCTGTTACACTAGAATTGCTCATATTTCAAGGGATGTAGCTTATTTAGAGCAAAAGCTGGTGTATTTTCTGGTGAAAATCGTATATTTAATTATGACATGAATGATTCGATGTATGGTATTACCAGCGAACGTCGCCAGTATTCGTTGTCATTTTGGGATGGTGGATTGCTTCTGAAAGCATGCTTCAAAGCGCTGTTTTCGATTATGTCCTGGTAAAAACTCAACTGAAGGGAGATTCTGGGTCTACCTTTATCGATTAATATGTTGTGAAAGAAGGAGATGCACTGAATAACAATGTCTTCGTGTTCTAAACGAGTTTTTTTATTTTATTTGGGAGAATATGCAACTTGCTCGTCAAAAATCGGAAAGTGCGTTCCACTAGCACTCTAGCCGCCGATAATTTCTTGGTAAATAATCTTTCTGCGTCACTTAGTAACAATCCAGAAAATGGACTCATTAAATTATGCAAGTGAGCAAGGGCTTCAGGCAGCCCTAATGGGGCTTTACTGAAGTGTCCGGTAGTTTTTTCGGTGATGGCCAGTTTTGTGGGACGTTCTAAAAATTATTTTATAAATCACTTGCACTAAATGTCTCGCCATCTACTGCTTGTCATAACCTGCACGTCAACTGATATTAATCTGCAGTTAGCGTGAGCTGTAACTAAAAAATTAATAGTTTAGGAGCAGAAAAGCATTTTACATTTAAATATGGTAGGAGAATCGATGTTGTTCGTTCACATAGTCATGATCCCTTACTGCCTACAAGTGAATACGCTGTTCCTTGGCGACGTAACATGCCTGCGAATAGCAGAGCGGATTGCTTATCGCTAAATTTATTATTTCTATAAACTTCCCTGCCGACAGTAACGTGCCGAAGACGAAAAAATTACTCCCGAATCTGCGCGATCGAGTTCGAATATCTTCTGGGGGGGGGGGGGGGGGGGCAGCTGCCCTCCCACCCTGCCCCTCGCTGGGTACGCCCACGACTATACTGCTACCTGGCCGGGAAAGAAATGCAAGAAAGCTGTCACACCACAAATTTTAGTGTAGGTCTGCCTGAAATAAATTGATGCTTTGATTGAAAGAAAAGATACGTTTCGATTTACTCCAGTACGCAGTGCTCCTCAAAGTCTGCGCTGTCAGTCCAGCTGCCGCAGAACTAGATGGAGACGTGAACGAGTTTGTAACGATGGCGGCAGAAGACGGACACGTGGTCGGCGGTTGCCCTCGGAAGCGGCAGACACCGGCAACCCTCCCTTAATTGCTGCCATTCAAAAACCCTGCGAGGCTGCAAAAAGTGTCGAAATCTGCGCGTCCAAAACAGATTTAACAAACTCTCTCCCATTTTAAATATTCATTGTTTAACTGTCGCAAACTTGCCGGTTCCGCAGAATTATTAACTCGGTGTCTGCTAAGGGAAAGGGAGGAAGGGAGCGGGAGGGGGGGGGGGGAGGGGGGTGAAGTAGAAGGGGAGAGGAGAGCGAGGAGAGGAGAAAGTGTGTATTCACGATTTACTCTCGGCTTTCCTGGCCGGAAATGACGTTCAGACCTTCTGTTAACTTCCCTGTTTATTCTGCAGTCGTCTTTGAAACTTTCCACCGAGGGTTCTGAAGTTGCAAACTCGTGCTGATTACTGAGTCTGATACAGCGTTTGGACTCCTCTTTCGTTACTTTCGCTTGGTAGTTCCATCTCATTGGAGGGGAAAAGAAGTTTTCACTTTCCCAGCGGAAAATACGTGATTTCATTATCATCAATTTGTAATGAATTTGTCTTACTACATTGGTCTTTCATAACGAACAAGAAGTTTATAAAGTAAGAAAATGCATGTGCTGTTAAAGACATATGAAAGAATCATTATTTAGCCCATGCATTAATACTGTTGAAATGTTAATTCCTTCATACCATACCAACACTTCAGTTTAGTTGTGACATTGCTTTTTCTGTATCATTGGGCTACTGCCGCCTGTCACAGCTGGAATTAGCGTCTTTATCCTGTTTCTTTTCCTCACTCGTTGTCTATCATGATGTTGTGAGCATTACCTTGTGAACCTCTGGTACCAAGTGATACCCTCAACAAAACGCCCCACTCAGTCCTAAACGGTAGTCCCAACAACAGAAGTTTCCCGCTTGTAATTACTAATTTCTGAAGTGTTTGGATATCAGCTTCGCAAGACGTCATATCAGAATTTAGTTCATGCCCTTTTACTTATTTGCTCACATGTTTTTTCATGCTAAGACACATGACTGATTCGAGTACTTGGCTACCGTACGAACGAAGTATAAGGAAGTTGATATAAAGCGTACAAGGACTTAACGAGAGAAATGACGATCTACTGAGAGCAGAATATGGATTACAAAGAAACCAAGCAACGTTGAAAATAGAGAAGAAAGGCCAAAAGAAGATTAAAGAGGATCTTCACATGTAAATTGAGGACCGTTGTAAGCCTACGCCTCCTTCTTATCTTTGGATTACATGTAACAAATATTGAAAGGAGTGAATGTTATTAGTTTCTTTTAACCCCCCCCCCACCCCTCCCCACCCGCTACCCCACCGTGCGATAATGCAGGGGAGCGTGCCACTGATCGACTATAGCGCGATGAAGTCCTGTGTGTCGTCAACAGCAAAGTTTCAGCAATTGGGGATATACCGGAAGAAAGGTGGAACGAGTTAAAGCAGATTTTGAGTGAGCATGCCAATGTATTCAGATATTTAGGTATTTAGGTATAAGTTTATGGTTAAGGAGCATTACAAAAATTTCCATCAGACACACCATCTACCACTCGTGTATAAGGAGCAGGTGGTTCAGTGTAAGTGAAATGTTAGAACAGGGGTTATTGAATGTGCAAGCAAGAGTTACAGCACTGCCCTGCATGTAGTAAAACAAAAAGACGGAACAAGTAAAAATGGCTCTGAGCACCATGGGACTTAACAGTTATGGTCATCAGTCCCCTAGAACTTAGAACTACTTAAACCTAACTAACCTAAGGACATCATACAACACCCAGTCATCACGAGGCAGAGAAAATCCCTGACCCCGCCGGGAATCGAAACCGGGAACTCGGGCGTGGGAAGCGAGAACGCTACCGCACGACCACGAGGTGCGGACGCGGAACAAGTAGATCGGTACTGGACTGCCACTGAGAAAGAAAATCATTGTACTCGAATCTTACCATCTTGAGACTCTGGAGAAATTCCACAGAAAAAGCATATTTTCAGTGGTGAATTTACGGGCAATCTTTTGACAAGTTGAACTTGTAGACGGTATACCGCGTTCCTTTGTTATGGAAGATGCGATCAATTCAAAAAATTACCATTTAGTTTATATGCATCTTCCAGAATGCTTATATGCACCATGGACACAGCACTGAACGAGGAAGTAGAAAAATTCGCAAAAAATACACTGGTGCCGTGTTGCTTGTCGCCGTGATGTGGGACAAGCATAATCACTATGCGCGAAAGCTGCTGCAACTATTTCAAGAGGCCAGACTCACCATAAACCTAGAGAAATCAATGTTTGGAGAATCAGAGATTGCTTTCCTGGGGCATATGGCTTCTGGGAGCACCACGAACAAACGAGAAGCCTTTAGGTGTAGAAAGTTCGTACAGAAGAGTTTTAACTACTCATTTAAATAGTTTAGGTACTATTTCTATGGGAGAACGACGATATTATACGCCGATCACAAGGCTCTCAAGTTAACGGAACTCACTCACGGACGGCTGTATCGTTGGAGGCTTTATTTGTAGAAATTCTCGCTGGAGATCAGCCACGTTCTCGAAAAAGACAATATCGTGGATGATACACTGTCAGTCTTGCCCGTAGGTCTTACGGAGGGTACAGAGGACGAAATCAGTGAGAATAAATTTGACGTTGTACACTATTGGCCATTAAAATTGCTACACCACGAAGATGACATGCTACAGACGCGAAATTAAACCGACAGGAAGAAGATGCTGTAATATGCAAATGATTAGCTTTTCAGAGCATTGACACAAGGTTGACGCCGGTGGCGACACCTACAACGTGCTGACAACAGGAAAGTTTCCAACCGATTTCTCATACACAAACAGCAGTTGACCGGCGTTGCCTGGTGAAACGTTGTTGCGATGCCTCGTGTAAGGAGGAGAAATGCGTACCATCACGTTTCCGACTTCGATAAAGGTCGCATTGTAGCCTACCGCGATTTCGGTTTATCGTATCGCGACATTGCTGCTCGCGTTCGTCGAGATCCAATGACTGTTAGCAGAATATGGAATCGGTGGGTTCAGAAGGGTAATACGGAACGCCGTGCTGGATCCCAACGGCCTGGTACCACTAGCAGTCGAGGTGACAGGCATCTTATCCGCATGGCTGTAACGGATCGTGCAGTCACGTCTCGATCCCTGAGTCAACACATGTGGACGTTTGCAAGACAACAACCATCTGCACGAACAGTTCGACGACGTTTGCAGCAACACAGACTATCAGCTCGGAGACCATTGCTGCAGTTATCCTTGACGCCGCATCACGGACAGGAGCGCCTGCAATGGTGTACTCAACGACGAACCTGGGTGCACGAATGGCAAAACGTCATTTTTTCGAATGAATCCGGGTTCTGTTTACAGCATCATGATGGTCGCATCCGTGTTTGGCGGCATCGCGGTGAACACACATTGTAAGCGTTTATTAGTCGTCGCCATACTGTCGTATCACCCGGCGTGATGGTATGGGGTGCCATTGGTTACACGTCTCGGTCACCCCTTCTTCGCATTGACGGCACTTAGAACACTGGACGTTACGTTTCAGATATGTTACGACCCGTGGCTCTACCCTTCATTCGATCCATGCGAAACCCCATATTTCAGCAGGATAATACACGACCGCATGTTGCTGGTCCAGTATGGGCCTTTCTGGATACAGAAAATGTTGGACTGCTGCCCTGGCCAGCACATTCTCCAGATTTCTCACCAATTGAAAACGTCTTGTCAATTGTGGCCGAGCAACTGGCTCATCAGAATATGCCAGTCACTGCTCTTGATGAACTGTGCTATCGTTTTGAAGCTGCATGGGCAGCTGTACCTGTACACGCCATCCAAGCTCTGTTTGACTCAATGCCCAGGCGTATCAAGGCCGTTATTACGGGCAGAGGTGATTGTTCTGGGTACTGATTTCTCAGGATCTATGCACCCAAACTACGTGAAAATATAATCACATGTCAGTTCTAGTATAGTATATTTGTCCAATGAATACCCGTTTATCATCTGCATTTCTTCTTGGTGTAGCAATTTTAATGGCCAGTAGTGTATATCTCAAAGGACTGTCTCTCGAGAACTAGACTCAAGAAGCCCTTCAGAAAGTCGACAAGGAGCAAGACAAGGATGAAGTATTTAAGGACCTCAAGAAGAAAATCAATTAAAACGTTTTACATGGCAAGAAATAAAATAGTACTTCACCCTAGGAATCAAAATTATTCAGCTTGGGAGGTGTGTGTGCCAGAGAATATGGTAAATAATGTAATATGGTATACCCACCTAATTTACGCACATTATGGACCAAAGAGGTGTGCCAGAAATCTCAAAGAATTGGTTTACTTCAACGGCATGCTGAAGTGCGTGGCTCTGAGCACTATGGGACTTAACATCTATGGTCATCAGTCCCCTAGAACTTAGAACTACTTAAACCTAACTAACCTAAGGACATCACACAACACCCAGCCATCACGAGGCAGAGAAAATCCCTGACCCCGCCGGGAATCGAACCCGGGAACCCCGGCGTGGGAAGCGAGAACGCTACCGCACGACCACGAGATGCGGGCGCTGAAGTGCGTGGAGGAGGTGTTGGACATCTGCATGGTGCCCAAATGAATAGCCATCTTTCATCATGCTTGCTGTTCCTTTCTCGCTATCCTAAAAAATTGAAGGATAATGTGGCCGTCGACCTCTGGGGTCCAATTGTAAAAACAAGTGGGGTAAGGATACATCGTCCAAGCCATCGTGTTCTACAAATATGTAACCCTCACTCCCCTGAAAAGCTACTGGAATTTCTGTTTCAAAAGCTTTCTTCTGGGACTTTCTAAGAGTAGTGAGGCGTGTCCAATATTTTCTGTCTGACGGTGGGAGACAACATTGAACACACGGAAAACGATGCTTGGAGGAGTATATTGCAGTATATCTATATATATTGCAAATGGAGCTGAGGCGATGGTGAGTACTGGGATGACAATCCCACATTTATTGCAATAAGAATCACTATATGTGGAATGACTGCATCAGAGATTTTGAACTGTAGGCGCCCCGGTGGTCCCGGTCGCCTACGGTAGACTGGAAGCCGAGCGGTGACCTCTCCATTTGTCAGGATGCTAGGAAATGACTGTGGACGCGTCAGAAACGCCAAACAAACATTACTAATTCATAACACTTCTACTCCTGCCGAGTACAATGTGGCCCGTGTAACACTGGAGGGCTGAGCTTGGTGATATCAACGACCTTCCTCGAGTCCTCGCTGACTCGGAGCGATGACACCAGCTCCGGGCTGCACCAGTCTTGTTAGCGCAGCGCCGCGTGCTGTGACGTAGAGACGGAATGTCCTTACTTCGGCAACGCGTGGCTGGCGGCGCCCGGCTGGCCGGTCGGCTTGGCGGCGGAAAGCAGGCCGCTGCACGTAGGAGGCTCTGGGTTGGAGTCCCGGCGCTGTCGGCATAAGAGGCGTTCTCATAGTGTGGAATGTGCTCTATCCCACCCCGTCTTCTTCCCTACTCCTCATGGTGGCTCGTCCGCTGTGGACGGGTGGAACGGACTGCAATCCCCCAGCATCGTTGGCTCACCTGGTTGTGACAGCGGTTGCAAAGGGCCTAGGCTCCGCACGATCTCGACGACGGCTCACTGATGTGGTCAGCATTGGCGGCGAGCGCGTCTGCCGCTATGTCTGCTAATCCTGGGTTGATGATTGACAGCGGCAGCAGAGAGGACCAGAGCTGGTACTGTCCCCTCACGTCTGCTGCTGAATGGGCCACCCTTACTGCAACATCTCCTTAATAAAGATTAACATGTCGACCACCGAGCTGAGTGCTGCGCAGTGACCCAGAACACATCTAACTGCAAGTCTAACTGCAAGTGCCTTGTTGCTATCAAAGCTGGCGTATTGAAAGGAGGCACAAGCGACGTCCTGACGTCATGCTCGTTTGTAATGAACACTTTCGTTTCACTTATACTGCTGATTCATCTGTCGCACTTGCCCCTTAGGCGTTCTTGCGACAGAGTTACGTGTTGTTACGGCAGACTTACGCGAAGTTATGAAATGCAGTACAGCTGACGCTATACCTCTGTCTTACACTCTACGAAAGTCTCCGTCTAACACAAATCCGCGTGCTAAGCAATTGTCTCTCGCCTGTTGTGTGTAACCAGGCCATTGCCCCTGCGTGATGACACATTCCGATACGTGTGCAATCCTCTTACCTCTTGGCTAACCTACTGCCTCTGGCTCTCGGCTTAGGCAACGAAACTTTGACAATATTCCACGTTTCCAACTCTTTACTATTCCACGACACTACACATCCCCCTCCTTTAAGAAAATTCGCCTCAAATTTTACAATTCTGGACTTACTGGTTGTGCACACCATACTTCCTTATACCCTACCAGTGTCTTACAACTACTCCTTTAACACTGTCAAACTTTTCTTATCCGCTAATAATCTATTTACACTTAATACTGATTCCAGTCTTATCATTGGTTATCTATTTATATTACGTTCCACTATTCCCAGTCCATCCCATAGGTATTTGATGTACGGTTGTTATTTCAGAATGAGACATCTATTTCCATATACAAAAGTAAGTTGCACAAATAAAGACTAGAACTAAGATTATGCTAGTCATTGACACAACAAATATAAATGTGTTTTACTTACTTTTCTCCCGATATTGCTGCACGTGCTGCAGTAGTTGATTAACTGAGATCTGCTCTTTCTCTGAGATAATCAGGCTAAGATTGTAGCAATGTGGGATCCAAGGACTCGTTAATAAACGGTAGGTTCTGGCGAGGCAATATATGTGGTGGTTCCTCTAGATAATACAAGATAGGCTGTGTCACGTTAATCATTGTTGTACCCGTGAAAGTAGCTGGTAGGTGAAAATGCTTCCCCACTATTTCACATCCAATGCCATTAATCAATAACCCACTGCCCTGCAATTCAAGCTTTGATATATCTGTCAATGTACCATTTCTGTAACAAGTGGCAACTACGGTCTCTAGTTCGAACACAGAGTAAATCCAATGTTCCCCAACTTTCTGAAATTTCGGTCTCGGAAGTAACACCTTCTTTTCGCATTCTAAGGTTCCCATATTCCCCAAGAACAACTGCATCTCACTCGAATGATTGTGGGTTGCCACCTTCTTTGCTGGACAAATAAAAACACTTCCCCTGAAACAGTCTGTGTAATCTCCCGTAGACATTACCACATGAGCAATCCTCCATCTTGACACTAACAACACTTCCCGAGTTTGCACTTGCACCCACTTCCCAAGTGCACCCTCATCTAATTGGATACGGGTGTACTGTATAACTCTGGTACCGGGAATTGATACCCATCACTGGTATTTGCACTTCTACGTGTATACTCGCCTGATCCGTAATTACTCTCACTTTAGACATTCGATAGAATAACGGTAAATTCCGCTTCGCAGGAAGCACGACATGACGCACTCCTTCCGAGAATTCTTTCTGCGCTTTCAGCAACACCTTCAGCGTTTGATCTGGACCTAACAAAGTGGCACTCAATTGGCCATGCACTGCGTGATGCATAGTTTCATATAACGCTTCCAATTCGACACACGCATCATCCACCCTGTCTGCTAATGGCCTCAATAAAACTGCTGCTTGTATTTTCCCGTCTCAATCTCGCCTGTATAGCCTCTATATCCCCATTCAACACTTTCCTGGTATTTGCTGTATACCGTTCCAGGTCTGACGTCAACTCCCGCACTGTTCTAGTGACATTCAATATCCCCTGCTCCATGTTACCTATACGTGTCGTGTGCCAGTCCACTTTCGACTTTGTCTCCTCCGCCAACTCCTGCACCTCCCCCACCGTACTATTTAAGCTCGTCCGCGGTTCCAAAAACTGTTTTCAGCAATTTTCCCCCTGCATCCAACCACCCTCGTTTTCTGCGAACGAGTGTTTGCGGGACCACTTCCGTTACTTGTTGGAGCTGCCTTCTCAGCTTATGAGAGCTTCAATTCCTGAACTCGTTCCGTATGTCTTGAAACAGCCCCTCCTTCTCCGTGGCCGCCTGTAGCGCCGTAAACCTATCCTGTAGTGTCCGTACAGCATTCCTCACTCCCCATGTACACTCCTGGAAATGGAAAAAAGAACACATTGACACCGGTGTGTCAGACCCATCATACTTGCTCCGGACACTGCGAGAGGGCTGTACAAGCAATGATCACACGCACGGCACAGCGGACACACCAGGAACCGCGGTGTTGGCCGTCGAATGGCGCTAGCTGCGCAGCATTTGTGCACCGCCGCCGTCAGTGTCAGCCAGTTTGCCGTGGCATACGGAGCTCCATCGCAGTCTTTAACACTGGTAGCATGCCGCGACAGCGTGGACGTGAACCGTATGTGCAGTTGACGGACTTTGAGCGAGGGCGTATAGTGGGCATGCGGGAGGCCGGGTGGACGTACCGCCGAATTGCTCAACACGTGGGGCGTGAGGTCTCCACAGTACATCGATGTTGTCGCCAGTGGTCGGCGGAAGGTGCACGTGCCCGTCGACCTGAGACCGGACCGCAGCGACGCACGGATGCACGCCAAGACCGTAGGATCCTACGCAGTGCCGTAGGGGACCGCACCGCCACTTCCCAGCAAATTAGGGACACTGTTGCTCCTGGGGTATCGGCGAGGACCATTCGCAACCGTCTCCATGAAGCTGGGCTACGGTCCCGCACACCGTTAGGCCGTCTTCCGCTCACGCCCCAACATCGTGCAGCCCGCCTCCAGTGGGACGAATGGAGACGTGTCGTCTTCAGCGATGAGAGTCGCTTCTGCCTTGGTGCCAATGATGGTCGTATGCGTGTTTGGCGCAGTGCAGGTGAGCGCCACAATCAGGACTGCATACGACCGAGGCACACAGGGCCAACACCCGGCATCATGGTGTGGGGAGCGATCTCCTACACTGGCCGTACACCACTGGTGATCGTCGAGGGGACACTGAATAGTGCACGGTACATCCAAACCGTCATCGAACCCATCGTTTTACCATTCCTAGACCGGCAAGGGAACTTGCTGTTCCAACAGGACAATGCACGTCCGCATGTATCCCGTGCCACCCAACGTGCTCTAGAAGGTGTAAGTCAACTACCCTGGCCAGCAAGATCTCCGGATCTGTCCCCCATTGAGCATGTTTGGGACTGGATGAAGCGTCGTCTCACGCGGTCTGCACGTCCAGCACGAACGCTGGTCCAACTGAGGCGCCAGGTGGAAATGGCATGGCAAGCCGTTCCACAGGACTACATCCAGCATCTCTACGATCGTCTCCATGGGAGAATAGCAGCCTGCATTGCTGCGAAAGGTGGATATACACTGTGCTAGTGCCGACATTGTGCATGCTCTGTTGCCTGTGTCTATGTGCCTGTGGTTCTGTCAGTGTGATCATGTGATGTATCTGACCCCAGGAATGTGTCAATAAAGTTTCCCCTTCCTGGGACAATGAATTCACGGTGTTCTTATTTCAATTTCCAGGAGTGTATTATACGTGAACACAATTGTCCACCTGCGGCTTGACAATACCACATCTAATTGTCTTGCAAACAAAATTCCCTTATCTAGTGGTTGCACCTGCACCACTCTCCTCTTCATCAGAGTAGCAGTACCAGACTGACGAAAAGTTTCCCGGGCCACATCCTGGCACGGCACCTGAAGGAAAAAGAAGCCATGTCAATCGCTCCCTTCCTTACCACGTCTAAAACACACAAATGACAAGTAAAAACTACACATACCCTATTACCTAATTACAATAAATACGACATATTCCTCCCAGAGGACACTTAATCTACTTATCCCTAGACCTAAATGTGTAAGGAACGTTCCTCTGCTGTTCTTTTAGCTTTGGTACCCTCACACCCTTTGTTACTGCTGGAGGAATCTGCGATAACGCATCCACTGCGCCCTTAAACGGCTTAATCCTACTCACATGAACTACTGACGATTTGGTTGGTAACTGCAACTTTACGTTCACTGGAGACACTATTTCATTTACCCGATACGGTCCAGAATATTTCGTCAAAAACTTGTTCGTTTTACCCTTCGGAACATAAGGATTAGCCAACAATACCCATTGACCAATTCCCATATTGCGGCAGTTTACCTCTTCTTTGCCCAATACTCTCTAGTTTCTCCAAAGCTTTAGAATTAGCACGCCGTATTCTTTGCCAAATCTCTCTCAATTTCTTGGCAAAAGTCTTCACTTACTCATCCTGTGAACCTACCTGAAGTTACAGCACATCAAATGGTGATGGCATTTTCCGACCATAAATTACCTCATACGGAGAGAGCCCAGTTCCTGTATGAACTTTCACGTTATATGCACTTGTCAACAGATTTAAATACACGTCCCAATCCGTGTGTTATGAATTTACATAATGAGTAATCATCTTAACTAACGTCCTATGAACCCGTTCTGTTCGTCCATTCGACTGAGGATGAAATGGGCTTGTCCGCAATTTCTTAACTTTCAATAAACTGCATAACTGCTTCATCAGCTCCGACATAAAGTTACTACCCTGATCTGTAATTATAGTATCAGGCACACCATACTTCAGCAACCAGTTATTTACTAAGGCTTGCGCAACAGTGCTTGCCTTCTGATCTGGAATAGCTACCATTACCAGGTATCGGGAAAAATGATCTAATATTGTTAATACGTATCCGCTTGGGTCTTGTTAAATGCTCCGATTACGCCTAATCCGGTGAATGCGAACGGACGATCCGCTTCAGGTAGTCTCTGTAACTGAATTTTCTGATGACTTAAATCTGCTCTCTGCGCACACGGTATACAATTTTGCACATACTGCTCTACATCATTGCGACGTGTCTTCCACCAAAACCTTTCAGCTACCCGTCTATCAGTCGTTCTTTTACCACCATGAACCGACAATACATGGTCGTGCGCTTGATTCAACACTTCTTCCTTCAGCGACTCCGGTACTACGATGCGTAGTCCGCACTTCGTCTTTCTGCAAAGCAACCCATCCTGCATTTCGGAACAATTGACACTCTCTGTCAGTGGTTTGCGCCTTCATCCACTCCTTATCACTTATGGCCACAACTTGTACAGCTGCCATTTTTCTACAAAGCGCACCTGCATTCGTATGTTTTACCCCTGGTTTGTGAATTACCTCTTAGTCAAATTCACTTAGTTTCTGTGCCCATCTCGTTAAACGACTTGAAGGATCTTTCAACCCCAACGATCACTTCAATGCTGCGTGATCTGTAATCACCTTGAACTTACGCCCATATAAATAACAGCGAAAATATGAGATAGCGTAAATCACTGCTGACATTTCTTTCTCTGTAGCTGAATAATTCTTCTCTGCCTCATTCAGTTGCTTGGAAGCATAAGCCACTGGATGTTCCTGTCCATTAACCCTCTGACAAAGAATACAACCTACAGCAATATTACTAGCATCACAAGATAGTATGAACTCTTGTTCGAAATCAGGAAGCATCAACACTGGGTCTGATATTAGTACCTGTTGGAGCTTCTCGAATGCCTCTTGACACTGTGCTGTCCATTCAAACTTAACACCTTTCTTTAACAATCTCGTTAATGGATGTGAAATTTCCGCGAACCCCTTCACATATCGTCTGTAGTAATTACATAAACCGACATATTGCTGAACTTGTTTAGTGGTCTGTGGTACTAGAAAACCACGCACAGCCGACGTTAGACGAGGATCAGTTCTTAACCCATCATGACTGATAATATGCCCAAGATAAGTCACTTGCGTCTGAGCAAACTGACATTTCTCGACATTAAGCGTAAGATTTGCTGCTCTTAGCCTAGTAAATACTTCGTTCAGTCGTTCCACATGCTATTCTATATATCGCGAAAAAGTAACAATATCATCGAGGTATAGCAATCTTTGGTTTCAGCCCCGAAGCAAACCATCTAACAGACGCTGGAAAGTAGCAGGAGCGTTTTTCAACCCAAATGGCATTCTGCGATGCTGAAAGTGACCAAGGCTTGTAAAGGCCGTCTTCGGTCTATCCTCGGGACTTACTTCTATCTGATGGTACTCACTCTTTAGATGTAGTGTCGAAAAATATTTACACCGACCTAGGTTGTCCAATGTTTCCGTGATGTTCGGTATTTGATACGCATCTGTTACAGTCCGTGCGTTCAAAAAACGATAGTCACAACAAAACCTATACTTTTTAGTACCGTCCAGTGACTTCTTAGGAACTACCACTATGTTGGCAGACTACGGGCTTTCACTGTTCTCTATAATACCGTCCCTTAGCTGTTGATTAATAAATTCTTCCACTAGTGGTTGTAGGTGTTTCGCTAACCTGTATGGTTTTCTAAAGACCGGCGGACTATCGCCAGTCGGTATACGGTGCTGTGTAATAGAGTTGCTGGTAATGGACCTTCTGAATTAAGCAAATCTAAATACTCTAATAACAAAGCTTCCATAGCTTTCCGATCACCATTCTCCAAATGACGAATCTTATCACGTAGTACAGATGCCTTGAAGGTTTGCTTGACGTTATAATCACCTTGGAATTCACCTATATCCTCATCGTCGAGTATTTCCAAACTTGCAACCACCAAACCCTTTGGGAGATCCACTTCATCTGCCACAAAATTATCTACACTGACCGGAATCATCAGTTCCCCATTTATATGCGTTACGCACGCAACGCTCCTCCTAATAAAACAATGCATTTCACCCAATGCTTCATTGCTCTGCAGTGGCTCCACCACACACAGTCTCTGCTGCGGTACATCGGTACCTACTGACATCCAAACTAACTTCCCTGTACCCGAACGCACTTTGACGTGCGTAATCATCTTTAATGCCCTTGTACGCGGTTCAATTGGTGACATATTAGCAACGGATGCACCTCGCGACGTAGAAACATTTACAGCTGTTGTACCCATTGAAAACAAGTTTCCACGAAATTCAACTGTACGCTGTGAAAGACTAATTTTGGCGTGGTGTTTATGGAGGAAGTCCAGTCCGAGAATCACAGAATACCCGTGTCCCACAGTTGGCATCGCTTCCATTTGCTCTCCGAACTCTACAGTTCCAATCTTAGAAACGAGCTGTGTTGTACCCAATGATTGCAACTCATTATTCCCTACTCCACGTAATCTGTACCTAGGAGTACCTAGTCTTCTCCTATCCACGAGGTCTAGACTAGCAACAGATACATGTGCCCCTGTATCAATCAAAAACTTACATCTGTTATTCCTTACAACACCCATCAAGCAACAATCCGTCTCTGTACTAATTTTCACCGTACTTCTGCTTACCGGGAATGTCTTCCGACGGACGAAGCAATCCCGTTCCCGTTTAACACTTTTTCCTGTTTATTCCCGTTACCATTCTGCTTACTACGACACTCATTCGCCTTGTGACCGTAGCGTTTACAAGCAGATCACTGCGGCTGTCTGCATTGAGCCATCACGTGACCTTTCCTCCCACAACGGTAACAATTCCTCTCCGTCTCAAAGATGCGTTTATCATTGCGAACCCTTGTTGCAATGTCTATCTCCTGCAGATGCGTTGAAATACGCAGTGCTGCAGCTAAATGCCCAGGATTCTCCATCCTAACCCTACGAGAAAATTCTGCAGCAATTCCCCTGAGGAATACATCGAGGTCTCTGTTTTCTGCCTCTCGTAGTAATACACGATCCGCATCAGGATTACTCGATAATTCATAGGTCTGCGAATTAATTTTCCGTATCCTATCTGAAAAAGACTCCACTGTCTCATTGACCTTCTGTGTCAAATTAGCTAACTTCTCCCTAAAAAAACCTTGCACTATTCTGCTTAACGATATCTTTGTCGTAACCCATCTGCCAGTTCTTCAAATGTGCTCGCCTTACTAAGCGTCTCACGGTACATCACGAACGTCTTGGCTTCCCCTGCAAGTCACAAATTTGCCGTACGTAACGTAGTTACTTCCGACCAATTGCTCATTGCAGTTGTTGCCAAAACATCGTTAATGAACGCTGTGACATCCTCTGTTGTTTTACCCGAGAAAGGCGTGATCAGGTTAGCTACTGAAGGATATATTGCAAGGTGGGACATAGCTACTGACTTGCACTCACTTGAACCCGTTTACGACCAATCATGAATCACATCCCTCATCGTAGAACTTGGATCCAGATGAAAAGGATCCAGAGGAATGATCACAAGATTGGTTCCATTTCCACCACAACACCCAGCATGCCATTGCTAAATAGTCGACGAGATTGTTGCCAGAACCAAGAAAGTTGCGCTGCAATGGCAGGGGAGAAGTGAGAAAAATGTGAAGCAGCATTTCTTCTTCGGAGGTCAGAAGATAATTGTGAGAAATTACCGCCTCTCCTATAAAGCAAAGAATGAGACACAAAAGTTTTCCACCCTGTAAATTTTGCATTAGCGCAAAGCAAAGAGCACAGAAAGAAAGACTGGTTTTTGTCTTTTTGAAAAAGGAAGAAGAGTAATTGTTCATTCCCACAAAAACCTACATATAAACATACATTCAGTATACTGTTTCTCAAAGCAGTCCTCGTGTTAAGTAATCATGAGTTGGGGTTTCTTCATGGTTGGTTCAGCAAGGGAAACAAAAACTATTCAATGCATTCGAGAAATAATTCGTTACAGAGACGGTAAGAGGTACTGTATTCACTAATCGCAACACAAATACCTCGTCGACCTCGTTCAGTGCTCTAACAGCTTCAGTTGGTGGCTGAGATCAACAGTCCCCACAAATAGCATTATTCCGAAGTCTCATATTAATAAACATACCTTTCCCTACTTGGAACCGACGGCCTAAAAGTGAATAATGAAGCACCATATAAGGGATAATAAAGATAATGTAAATGCGGAAAGGAACAATACATGATCTTTGTTACGTTGCGCAATTTGTTCGATGTTGCTGATACCGGTGTTCGGCTATGTCAATATCTTTAACTGCTCCCCCCGGCGGGTTTTCCGGGCGAACGTGTGACGGAGGAGTCTCCGGTTGGTGATCATCGAGCCAAGTTGTGTTGAAAACAAGCCGGCGTCCCTAACCGTGGTGCATGTCTTTTGTAGCGTCGGATGTACGGTGCCGATCATTGGCCGCCTTGACGTGCAAAATTGTGGTGGGCTCGTCGTCTCACGCTAACAGCTTCTCAGCTGAATCTGGTGAAAGGCTCTTGTAGCTCACCACTGCATCACTTTATCTATAACAGACGAAAACGTAATTTAACTTTCTGACGATGGAAGGACCTTCACCGAATGGGTGTGATAGCGAAAACAGCAACAACGTGTGTGTACGTGGTCTCACACACATTCCCCAAAATACATCTGAACTGCGTAAAAACGTTCTCACAGCCAAAACAAGTATGTGCGTCATTTAACTCAACAAAGACAAAAACTCTACCTGTCGGACATACAAAAGGAAAACGAGATAAAGAACAATAAAGAATTTATGGCTAATAGTAACTGAAATGTAAGTGTGGGGATCATTTACTTAATATCCAAGCACTACCGGTTAAAGAGTGTATACAAAAGTAAATTCCTGTACAAAACGTTTCGGATTTGAGAAATGGTGAATTTCTTTCGCTTTTCTGTCTGCAGAGTCTGGAGCATGCGGTGGAAACCGTGTTTGTTTTGGTAAACAAGTCAAATTAGGTATATAATGTTACACACAAATGATAACATGATGAAAGACCTTAATGTTAGGATCGACTCATAGGGTTTTAAAGTAGGGGAAAGAACAGATGTTGAAAGGTGGCTACACTGAGCGCCAGAGATCGCGCTAGAGAGTATTGTTCCGCCGCCTCCACTGGCAGTGATTATTGAGATGTCGTAGTGGGCAGTGCTTGTCGAGGACTCGTAGTAGTCAGTTCGTATTGAAATGTACTAGTGGGCAGTGCTTGTCGAGATGTTGCAGTAAGAAGTGCCTGTTCCATGTTTTATGCAGTTGTTTGATGGGATAGACAGCAGATGGTGCGAATGGAAATACTGTAATGATTAGAGTGATTTTGGTCAATATATGAAGGTAACGAAACTTGATTTATTTTTCATTGTTTAATGTCAGTAATGCTTCATTACAGGTTCAGTCAACAAAGCATCTGGCTTGTGTTCTTAGATTAGAGTGTAATTCTGGTTTTCTTGCGTAATTATGGTATTTCTATTTTCTTTAATTAATTCAGTATAAATGATATTTAAAATTTCTTGTGTTACTGAAGAAGAACCGTGCCAGATGCATACGTTGAATCATACTTCCACACACAGAACAGTTACACTTGTGCTTTGGTTTCGTAGGTTTTATAGTTGCTGGGGACTTAATTAATTAATTGTGTTAATGAAAATTTCCATTTCATTCTTTGTTATTGTTCTATGCAGTCAGATAGCGTAATAATACTAGTCAGGGCCAACCATTTACGAGACTCCGTAATCGAACAGACAGCTACTGAAGCAAAAAATTAAAATTATTTTCATCATATTTTAATTAAGCCCCCATGCACGTGGCGACCGCTGCTTCGGATCGTCCCTTGGAATCTTCTGATTGTAAAAGTAGTAGACTGTAGCATTGTTGTAGTAATTTGTAGTTTAGTAATTGTAGTCTATTTGCATGTGTAGATTTGGTAATTGTCATTCTTCTAATGGTATTTATTTTGCAAAATTTCATTTCTGTTGTCTTGTCTACGGGTTTGACAATTAGTGCAATTATTTCAATTGTTCGATTAATCGTGTTTGAGGGAAACATTTCGTGTGAATGGTATTGTTGGAGATAAAGTGTCATTGTGTGTAATTTTCATATAGTGACGAGTTTTGTATGTTTTGTAAATGATTACACGATCGATGAAAAAGGCAAAAATGATGGATCGTGAGAATGACGAAATTGTTAACATGGCGAACTCGCCAACAGAGGAAAACAGTATCATGAATAATGAAGTGGAAAACAATTGAATAAGTCGGGAAAATAGTCCAGAACCATTTCAAAATTTTTCACAATCAAAAAATTTTCAGAATCCGAGATTAACGACAGAAGATTCTGGAATAGTATCGAACTTAGATAGCTTTACGGCTATGACGAAGGAAACTGGTTTCGTGGGAAATGTTAGGGGTGAAAAGAATTTTGAAACTGTTACTATGGAGCAGTTGATGAGTGCTATATTAAATGTGGGATCACAGTTACGATCTGAATTTAAAACAGAGATAGGAACTTTGGGATCTCGGTTAGACTCACAAGTATCTGAATTAAAAACAGAGATGGGAACTTTGGCAACACGGTTAGAAACTGATATGGGAACAATGGAAACACGGTTAGACTCACGAATAGGGACATGTTTCAAAAATATGAAAGATGAATTAAAGAAAGGAATCAGAGAAGAAGTACAGCCAATTTTGAATTCTCACAATAATAGTTTAATTTCAACAGAAATCAGACAAGAGGAACAGGACAGAGAACAGGAAAAAAAAGAGCACGTGATAGTACAAAAATTTTCAGAATTAAATTTACAACGTGCACACAATAAGGAAGAAATAATTGAGAGAATCGAGGAATCCGTACCAAATGACAGAATAAATAATTTAACGCAACAGTGTGAACAGTTAACTACTAAATGTGACAATACCGAAACCCGAGTCGCGACACTTACGGAAGACGTAAACTTACCGGAAAGAGTTGAGGAGATTTCAGATAAATTGACAAATCTTAGTTTACATGGGGACAGAGAGTCGGATGATACAGCTCCATTACCATTTGCAGAAACCGAAGAGTACCAGAACATAAATAAGCATGTTGAAAATCAGGGAAAATTTAATGAACGTGTTAAAAGGGAAGTTGAGGCACTACGAAAGCAAGTCAAACAAATTGAAGGGGAAATTGTAGGAAAAGACAGCAAAAGAAATTTGGAATCACAGATAGCAGAGGGGTTTGAAGAAAATAATTTATTTCATTTACGGGATGCAACAAGAGAGCGCGAGGCGCGTGAATTTAACAATAATCGTCATTCAAACTGGGACAGACGCGGTAGGTCTTTGTCGCCACGAGGCGAAAACTTTGACTATAAACACTTCTTGACTGTTCGGAAATTTAAGATCTTCCGCAATTCTAAGAATGACATACATCCATGTTCATGGTTAGATCAATTTATGTACGCACTTCCGCCAAATTTGCCACTAAGTCACAAACTGAAATTTATGTGCAGCTATTAAAGTCCTAAGGGGATTCACTACACTAAGTGAATATGTGCCGTAGCGCTCACAGGGCCCCGAGCTGTAGTGGTGCTATTTCTCTTTTAGTTTTCTGCGCCGCTGCCTACTCTTTCACTATTCTTTGCATCTAAAAAAAAAACAACTCTTCTACTATCAATCTATCTAGACAGTAGGTAAACAATAACCGGATTTGACTGTTTTACCCAAAAGTGACTTTGGAAATTACCGTTTGGACTTACTATATTTTCTGCAGCATTCATTCGTAGTTTAAATCAAATTTTACCTGTTTATCTTCGTGACAATATTACTTCATATGTTGACGGTATTCTTGTTGCTAAACGTTCTTGGAGTGAGCACAACAAAATTTTGGATTCATTATTACGTATTTTTGCAAGAGTTGGCATTACAGTGAACTTGGAAAAATCTGAATTTGGTCGTTCACAGGTGAAATTTCTCGGTCACATTATTTCTACAGACGGTATTCTTCCTGATCCAGAGAAACTAGACGCTATTCGTAATTATGCTGTTCCTTCCACAAAACGTGATGTTCGTAGTTTCCTTGGTGTCTGTAATTTTCTTAGACGCTTTGTTAAATTGGACGATTTGGCCACACCTCATTTACGCATTTCAGTTATGCGCACTTTGGTCCCAGAAAATGCTTTCATAAATTGCGAGAAAATTGCTACTTCAGTAATATGGAAAAACGTATTCGATCTGTTCTTGCCAAATGCAAATTATGTCAAAAGGCTAAGCCGCCAACTGTTTCTCACAGAGCACTGTTGTTTCCTATCATTCCAGCGAAATTAAAGGACATGGCTGCAGTCGATTTGTTCGGTCCAGTGGTTCGTTCTACTAATGGTTTCGCGTACATTTTCGTAGCAGTGGAATTGACATCAAAATATGTGTGTTTTACACCTTTATGCAAAGCAACAGCTCGTTCAGTATCTAATGCTTTCATCAAACATTTTCTTAAAGAAGTTGGTCATGTTGATAAGGTTATATCAGATAATGGATCACAGTTTCGCTCTAAAATTTGGCTTCGTACTCTACGGCGTTGTAAGATTAAACCAATTTTTATTTCACTTTTTCACCCTCAATCTAATGCTTCAGAAAGATGGATGAAGGAAATCAATAAATTGTGCCGTCTTTATTGTCATCAGAATCACAGAACTTGGGATAAGTATCTTCATATTTTTCAAAACATTCTGAATGAACTTCCTAATGACTCAACTTCTTTACCGCCTCTATTGATATTAAAAAATAAAGTACCAACAAATCGCATTTCTGAAATCGGTCCTTTTCCGCCTTCACGGAAACTGCGGCATTCTGAAGTTGTCAACCTGGCTCTACGAAATATTGCATCTGCGGCTGCTAGAAGAGAGAAATCAGCTAAACGTCCTGGTCGTTTAAAAACTTTTTCAGTTGGTCAAAAGGTATTAATTAAGTCTCATCGTTTGTCTCACAAAGGAAAGGGATTGTGTCGCAAATTTTTTCTGCTTTATAACGGTCCATATAGGATTCGCAAAATTATCCATGATAACACTGTCGAAGTAGAAACTCTTAAATCTCGGCGCTCTAAGGGAATACATCACATATCTAACGTTAAAATTTTTGTGGAATGACATACTTTAGAGAAACTAACAGCTACATGTAAACATGCGGAGAGTACAAGGATACCGCGCTGTGTTTTGGCGGCGGCACATACTCAAAGCAACAGTGAAGTCTGCGCACCGCACAAGGCAGTCGTTGACCGCAATCACCTTCTACGTCACGCGTCTACAGCTGATCGAGCGCTCAGTGCGAATGCACTGACAGACGTTAACAAATACACAGTCTAATTTCTCGGATTAAATTCAGTATAAAGCTATGGTGACTTTATAAATTATGTTATTAACGTTCAGTATTTTTCAGGATACGGTTGTGTAAAATATTTAAGACCTTCAGGTAAATTCTGTGCGTGTCCGACGTTAAGACGACTTGCTATGGAGAAAATTTCAGGAAGAATGTAATTTCGAGGAAAAAAAAGTAATAAACTAAAAAGGGTAACTATTAATTGAGTTTATTTTTCAGGTAACATATTTCCACTTAGGTACGTACTTTAGACGTAATTTGCTGCTTGCGATTACGTGACTCATACTTTGTGCTAAATTTCATGTTCTATGAATTTACCTGTGAAGCGACATGCTTGCGTACATTAACTGATTTTGACAATGTTTTATTAATGAACAGTGTTATTACTTGCGTATATTATGCATCGCTTGGCTGCACTGCCTTTTCACTGATGTCATATTTTTTTATTATGTGCCTGCTGTGCTTATTTATTTAAATTGTAATTGACAACTGATTAATTGTGCTGACTGTGGTTATGTATGTAAGATATACTTTGTGATTTATCTGCTTGCGCCTTCATGTTTACTTATTAAGATTACGTATGAACATTTATTTGCTTATGCTAATATGATGCTAATGACCTGTTTATTATGTAAGGTAACATATTTGCTGCTTTGCGTATGGATTGCATATTTACACATTTCTGTTTGTTGTCATAAGTACTGTTTAATTTGGTGTATAGAATTGCTGATGTACGGTGTACGAACATGGAGTTTGGGTCACACCATGGTATTAATTATAGATTGTTTGCTTGGCAGAGCCTCGTTGTAGGGATGGTGCTGCATCCACTTGTTGACATTCTGTTCTCTACTGGTATATTTACTCGCTATTGCATGTTTTGCTTACGCTCAGTGCCTGATATTTTTAAGATAAGAAAATGAACTGCTATAATTCGACGAACGACATTAGTACAAGAAACTTCATAGAAGTCACCTGAGCTGGAGGTTTTATGGAAGCTGTATAAATTTATGCTAATAGGAAGGAAGCTAACGACATGACATACCAAAACTAGGTTTAGACCATTGACAGTTATTACACTGCATTCTTCGTGAGCAATTGAAATAGGAAGTGACACTTGACACAAAAAATACTCCACATGTTTGCTTCTGCCATGATTCTTGAAGTGGTGTACACACTGTGAAATATTATGATCATTAACACTTCGTAATCGTACTTAATTACTGAGAGTTATTCGAACTAAGTCTGTTAGAGGTCATGTATGCATTTCTTTTATTTAATGATGGACAAGGAACCAAAATGTATCTTATAATTTATAATGAGTAGAAAATTTGGGTCAGATGGATTACACAGAGGTTGTGTGTGGACACTGTGTCTTCGGATTGTATGGGATGCTGAATTGAAGTTGCACTAGGATTTTGTCTGTACTTGTTCGAGGAGACTGACTAGAGGAAAGAGTTGTTATGGAAGTGAAATGATATTGGTGCTGAGGTTTATATATATCGACGTATTGAAGAGGTATGATTGAGGTATTATTGAGATTATGTGAAGTTGATGATTATTGGAGTTTTCGTGGACAAGAGGTAAGGTAAATGAGGTATTATTGAAGTATTGAGATTATGTAATGCTGATGATTATTGGAGTTTGGTGGATAAGAGGTGATGTAAGTGAGGAGCATATTTTTTTTTTCGTTGGTCTATATGGAACAAGGAGGATAAAGATGGCGGACTAGAACACTAAAGTAGCAGGAAGATTGTCTACACACACACTTTGTTAAATCACTAAGCAGTATATACTTTTTTTTTTTTTGAAGAGAGGAAGTATTTGCATATCTTGGCTCACTGACAGTTGTTCAGCAACAGTACATTTGATATGGCTTGGCAAACATTGGTCTTGACATGATGACTATGACGTTGACTAACTATTATTGAATGTTATACATTGCTGCCACTACTACTTGATACACATGATGAACATAAAATTTTGACAGAATTACATTTACACAGTTAACACTATTCAACTACACAGGAGCACTAAATGTGGATGAAAGATGAGTGAGTGTGTTTTGTGTGTTTTCCTTTTATAATCCCAGAGAAGTGATCCCAACCTATCTCCTAAATATTATTTTACTTGTTTGTTGTGGCTTGCACTGACACCCATAAATATTATAGGTTTACTGTTATTTGTGTATTGTAATAGTTAATAGGACAATTATCTGATATCATTTGTGTGTTTGTTATGATTTGTGTGTTTAGTGTAAAAGCATTTGTATGTGTATTCAAACTATTGTTCATGCCTGAACTGTCTGATTAGTGATGGTGCTGCACTTTTCAACATGATGTGTGACACTAGGACATGTTTAATTTCTGCTAATGAACTTTGATTAACTGACTGATTAGTGATAGGGAATATTATGGACTGTTATTTGCACTTTTTCTACATGATTGGTGCCACTAGGACATGTTTAATTTCTGCTGATGAACTGTGTGATTAGTGATAGGGAATAGTATGGACTGTTATTTGCACTTTTTCTACATGATTGGTGCCACTAGGACATGTTTAATTTCTGCTGATGAACAGTGTGATTAGTGAAAGTGAATATTATGGACTGCGGTCAGCACCTGTTCAACATTGCTGGGTGCCACTGATGGACTGATTCTACTGAAAAGATGTTACTTGTGGGTGTCTGCACCTGTTCAACATTGCTGGGTGCCAGTAATAGAACTGTTTCTACTGAAATGATGTTACTTGTTGGTGTCTGCACCTATTCAACATTACTGGGTGCCAATGATGGACTGCTTCTACTGAAATGATGTCACTTGTTGGTGTCTGCACCTGCTCAACATTGCTGGGTGCCACTGATGGACTGCTTCTACTGAAAAGATGTCACCTGTTGATGTCTGCACCTGTTCAACATTGCTGGTGCCACTAATGGAACTACTTATACTGAAATGGTGTTACTTGTTGGTGTCTGCACCTATTCAACATTATTGGGTGCCACTGATGGACTGCTTCTACTGAAAAGATGTCACCTGTTGATGTCTGCACCTGCTCAACATTGCTGGGTGCCACTGATGGACTGCTTCTACCGAAATGATGTCACTTGTTGGTGTCGGCACCTGCTCAACATTGCTGGGTGCCACTGATGGACTGCTTCTACTGAAAAGATGTCACCTGTTGCTGTGTGCACCTGCTCAACATTGCTGGTGCCACTAATGGAACTGCTTATACTGAAATGGTGTTACTTGTTGGTGTCTGCACCTTTTTAACTTTGCTGGGTGCAACTGATGGACTGCTTCTATTGAAATAATGTTACTTGTTGGTATGTGCACCTGTTGACCATTGCTGGGTGCTACTGCTGGAACTGTCAACTACTTGTTTCTTGGGCTATGGAAAGCGTTTATGTGAATATTTGTATAAACTGATTTTTTGTGTATTACTATTTGTGAAAAGTTATGAGACTCTTACCTGCACATATTCGTCATTGCTGACGCTATTGATTGAACTGTTTAACCACATAATATTGTGTAAACTATTATGTAATGTCACATGTATGAAAGAATTTGTATTGCTTACTGTATTCTATATATTAGCTTATTGAAAGGTCAGTGCAAAGCCAAAATTTTATCTAGTTATATGATATTTACGCATTAATATTATCTTTTATTTTTGTCTGTATTTTTTTGACGAATTTGATGGTATTTTCACCACCAATGCTGGCAAAAATACCATCAAATTCTAGCCCGTGGAGGAAGGGCATATGAAAGGTGGCTACACTGAGCCACAGCGCCAGAGATCGCGCTAGAGAGTATTGTTCCGCCGCCTCCACTGGCAGTGATTACTGAGATGTCGTAGTGGGCAGTGCTTGTCGAGGACTCGTAGTAGTCAGTTCGTATTGAAATGTACTAGTGGGCAGTGCTTGTCGAGATGTTGTAGTAAGAAGTGCCTGTTCCATGTTTTATGCAGTTGTTTGATGGGATAGACAGCAGATGGTTTGAATGGAAATACTGTAACGATTAGAGTGATTTTGGTCAATATATGAAGGTAACGAAACTTGATTTATTTTTCATTGTTTAATGTCAGTAATGCTTCATTACAGGTTCAGTCAACAAAGCATCTGGTTTGTGTTCTTAGATTAGAGTGTAATTCTGGTTTTCTTGCGTAATTATGGTATTTCTATTTTCTTTAATTAATTCAGTATAAATGATATTTAAAATTTCTTGTGTTACTGAAGAAGAACCGTGCCAGATGCATACGTTGAATCATTCTTCCACACACAGAACAGTTACACTTGTGCTTTGGTTTCGTAGGTTTTATAGTTGCTGGGGACTTAATTAATTAATTGTGTTAATGAAAATTTCCATTTCATTCTTTGTTATTGTTCTATGCAGTCAGATAGCGTAATAATACTAGTCAGGGCCAACCGTTTACGAGACTTCGTAATCGAACAGACAGCTACTAAAGCAAAAAAATAAAATTATTTGCATTCTATTTTAATTAAGTCCCCATGCAATGTTTTGCCCATTTCAGCCTTTGCGTGTCTCAGGCGCAGCAGTATTACCTCCACTGTGTAATATTTTATTCAGAATATTTTATTCAGAATAATATTCACAACAACTTTGTGTGTGGAATGTGAATCAACATTAATCGCATTCTCGTGATATTAATAAAAAAAGACTTCATCGTTAGTAAAATAATAAATAATTATTGTCAATGACATAATTTAATATTTTGTAAAAAATTATATTCCAGACAATACCAATGGAAATGGATAATGAAAATCTCAATCTTTTGTTTTCTATGATTCTTCTAGAAAAATTCTTCTTCTTGTTTGAACTGTTGTACTGATAGGATGTGACTGATGTCTCGTAACACGACTGTAAAAGCTGTACTACGTTGCTAATTTAACATTTGTGAAATAGAGTTTATGTGTCACTGAAATGAAACTTCTTTGTTTGGAGTTTTATTTCATTATAATTCTCGTCCTATATAAATGTTAAGTTTTCTGCTCAGCTACAAAAGAGCGGAGTCATTAGCGCTATTGACCTACAGTGCGGTTTATTGGTAAATGCTGAATAATAAACCATTAACATTGAGAAATATGTTCAAATGTTGATGCATATAGTGAAGGTACAAAACGATTTGATATATATTATTTGTTAGTAGTAAGACAAGGCCTGAAGCAGAATCGATAAGTGATTGTCGTATGTTGCCGACCATCTTAGTGAAATATTGCAGCGGCAGTTTTAAACCGATTTTATATACAGACGTAAATGTTTTTGATCATAATTGCTATAATAATTGTGTATTGGTGGCGCAGAACCCACTCTGAGATAATTGATTCCAGTTAGACTGTCAATACAGTGAACTTCTAAGAATGCAAACTGCGTCTTACGTGAAATAAATTCTTAGCTGCTGATGTGTGAAGCCTGGTTATTTCGTAATAACTTTATGAAATATTTTGACAGGAAAAAATACATTAATGATGTGTGCGTGTGCTATTGTGTGACAAAACTGTTCATTTTGCTTAAAGAAAGGTATGTACCACCTCGAATAACAGTAGCGTTAAATTCGATAAACGATCTGCAACTAGTCAAGAGACTACTATACAACTGCACTGAAAATTACTATAAATTATTACTCTTGTTTGGTTCAAATTACCTATCACACATTTAGCTTGTTCGCTGGTTAGATATGATTAATTTTGTGCACGATCTTAGTGCCATTTACACTGCTTGACAGACAACGTTGCTACACGTTTCCAGGTGATTTCTTTAACAAAAGAACGATCATTAGCCGGGAAAGCAGTTATTAAATAAAAACTCATCTTACATTAATAAGTAACTAGTTTTATTGTAATCTTGCGGAAATTGTACAACAAGCAATCAAACCATACACGCCACAATTGGCACAATGGGATTCCGTAAGAGCTGCCTGAGGCGAATGATCTCGAAGAGAGTGGAGAGGGCGGTTAAACGCGATCCTTACCTGCGACTTATCTCTCAAGCGGCGGAAGGTCGCGTGCCCCTCATCTCAGCACGCCTCGACCAGGTGTGAACTTATTCTTGACACAGTCTGCCGCCAATCTGTGTACGCTGTCCCGCATTCTCGTTTGAGACGAACGATTCATCCACTCTGAGCTAGCCCAGTTTTGTTTGTTAGTGTTTCGCACAACCATTTATTCATACAGGCATAGTTTTTTTGTTTTATTAACTACTGGACATTCACAATACTACTTACTGAGACACATGAATAGGTCAGAATTATATATTAATACTTTCAGCTGCTGACGGGCGTTGATATATATATCAACGGGGGCAGATGTAAGTGTGTGCTCCGACCGGGATTCGAACCCTGGATCTTCTGCTTACATGGCAGACGCTCTACCCATCTGAGCCACAGAGGGCACAGAGGAGATTGCGACTGCAGGGAGTATCTCGCGCACGCCTCCCGCGAGACCCACATTCTCACCTTATATACACTCCTGGAAATGGAAAAAAGAACACATTGACACCGGTGTGTCAGACCCACCATACTTGCTCCGGACACTGCGAGAGGGCTGTACAAGCAATGATCACACGCACGGCACAGCGGACACACCAGGAACCGCGGTGTTGGCCGTCGAATGGCGCTAGCTGCACAGCATTTGTGCACCGCCGCCGTCAGTGACAGCCAGTTTGCCGTGGCATACGGAGCTCCATCGCAGTCTTTAACACTGGTAGCATGCCGCGACAGCGTGGACGTGAACCGTATGTGCAGTTGACGGACTTTGAGCGAGGGCGTATAGTGGGCATGCGGGAGGCCGGATGGACGTACCGCCGAATTGCTCAACACGTGGGGCGTGAGGTCTCCACAGTACATCGATGTTGTCGCCAGTGGTCGGCGGAAGGTGCACGTGCCCGTCGACCTGGGACCGGACCGCAGCGACGCACGGATGCACGCCAAGACCGTAGGATCCTACGCAGTGCCGTAGGGGACCGCACCGCCACTTCCCAGCAAATTAGGGACACTGTTGCTCCTGGGGTATCGGCGAGGACCATTCGCAACCGTCTCCATGAAGCTGGGCTACGGTCCCGCACACCGTTAGGCCGTCTTCCGCTCACACCCCAACATCGTGCAGCCCGCCTCCAGTGGTGTCGCGACAGGCGTGAATGGAGGGACGAATGGAGACGTGTCGTCTTCAGCGATGAGAGTCGCTTCTGCCTTGGTGCCAATGATGGTCGTATGCGTGTTTGGCGCAGTGCAGGTGAGCGCCACAATCAGGACTGCATACGACCGAGGCACACAGGGCCAACACCCGGCATCATGGTGTGGGGAGCGATCTCCTACGCTGGCCGTACACCACTGGTAATCGTCGAGGGGACACTGAATAGTGCACGGTACATCCAAACCGTCATCGAACCCATCGTTCTACCATTCCTAGACCGGCAAGGGAACTTGCTGTTCCAACAGGACAATGCACGTCCGCATGTATCCCGTGCCACCCAACGTGCTCTAGAAGGTGTAAGTCAACTACCCTGGCCAGCAAGATCTCCGGATCTGTCCCCCATTGAGCATGTTTGGGACTGGATGAAGCGTCGTCTCACGCGGTCTGCACGTCCAGCACGAACGCTGGTCCAACTGAGGCGCCAGGTGGAAATGGCATGGCAAGCCGTTCCACAGGACTACATCCAGCATCTCTACGATCGTCTCCATGGGAGAATAGCAGCCTGCATTGCTGCGAAAGGTGGATATACACTGTACTAGTGCCGACATTGTGCATGCTCTGTTGCCTGTGTCTATGTGCCTGTGGTTCTGTCAGTGTGATCATGTGATGTATCTGACCCCAGGAATGTGTCAATAAAGTTTCCCCTTCCTGGGACAATGAATTCACGGTGTTCTTATTTCAATTTCCAGGAGTGTATGTCCACACACTACATTCGTAGTGTCCCTACCCAACACACTCATTACTCGTGGAAGACATTCTTACCAAGTACCGTAAGAGTTCGGGTAATATGTGTGCATCCGCACAGAAGAAGAAGGTCATGGCCGGTCTTGCCAGAACTATATACTTATTTGGATATTGTGTCTGTTCTTTCGGACATGTCCGAATAACAGACACCATATCCAAAAAAAAAATGGTTCAAATGGTTCTGAGCACTATGGGACTTAACATCTGTGGTCATCAGTCCCCTGGAACTTAGAACTACCTAAACCTAACTAACCTAAGGACATCACACACATCCATGCCCGAGGCAGGATTCGAACCTGCGACCATAGCAGTCGCGCGGTTCCGGACTGCGCGCCTAGAACCGCTAGCACCATATCCATATAAGTACACTAGAATAAGTGGCTTAATGCACAAGCCATTATATGTTTCGGTCTAAGGCGCTGCAGTCATGGACTGTGCGGCTGATCCCGGCTGAGGTTCGAGTCCTCCCTCGGGCATGGGTGTGTGTGTTGGTCCTTAGGATATTTTAGGTTAAGTAGTGTGTAAGCTTAGAGAATGATAAACTTAGCAGTTAAGTCTCATAAGATTTCACACACATTTGAACATTTTTTTGAACACTATATGTTTGGAGGTGATGGTGCTCAAGGTCAGCTTAGCAATTAATTTTTTTCATTTGAATTTGTTCATTGTATGCCCCAATGTGGCAGCCGCTACTAACTTACAGAGTTTATAATTGTCAACGCCGATAATCTTATTTCATTTTCATAGTCTTTAGTTGATACTGTTTGTTGTGTCGATTCCCTAAGGTCTCGACACAATGAGTGGCTAGGTGCACGCGAAACTAACGCAGACGGGCGTAAATTCTGAAACAGGAGACTGGATGAAAACTATAAAGAAAAGAAGAGAGAT
Organism: Schistocerca nitens; assembly: GCF_023898315.1. Classification (NCBI taxonomy): domain Eukaryota; kingdom Metazoa; phylum Arthropoda; class Insecta; order Orthoptera; family Acrididae; genus Schistocerca; species Schistocerca nitens. The sequence goes on along the minus strand of NC_064614.1, from coordinate 1,156,276,107 downwards.
TTTAATATACTTAACTTTAATGTAGTCTTGTTCTTGTTGAAATACATCTCTTGCATAGTAGTAAGCAATTAGCACTGATACCATTGGCGCCTTGCTAGGTAGTAGCGATGAACTAGCTGAAGGCTATTTAATCTGTCTCTCGGCAAATGAGAGGAAGACGTGATACGTCTTGTCGCAAGCTATGTCGTCCGTACAACTGGGGCGAGGTCATGTCCGTGTCTTGTGACCTGCCCTGTGGTGGCGCTACGTTTGCGAATACACAGTGGCGACACGCGGGTCCGACATGTACTACAGGACCGCGGCCGATTTAAGTTACCACCTAGCAAGTGTGGTGTCTAGCGGTGACACCACATTCCTCCCCCGCAAATCGGCGAACGGTCGTGAGATAAGGCTTCCGCCCGCCGTGGGGAGGACCCCATGTTGACGTATGCGATGAGGTGGGGAGCCTAACAACAGGCGAGGCTGTGCCACCCGCACCCGGCCATTCGGTCCGAGGGGAGCTAGGAAACGCCTGCAAACCTAGTCCAGGGTGCACGTCAACATGAGGTGTATGCGCACGTAATGATATAAGAGGAGCCGCGGGGTCGACCTCCATGTGGTCGGAGCACCCGACGGGCGAAGACGACATCTGGTCCGGAGCGGGCAAGAGGTCCATGGCGGAGGACGGCTGGTCACGGGAAGCAAGCGGCGGCGCGTGACCCAGGGAGGCGCGAGGCGGCTGCAGCGAAGCGTCCGCTGCTGGCGGCGCCGGCGGCGGCTGCGGCGGCGCGACGCCATGAGGCAAAATGGAAGGCATCGTCGGTAACACCTGGGGATGAGGCGAGCCAGTAGATGGGTCCCCAGGGCGCTGACCTGACGGCTCCGTCGCTGAAAGCAGACGGGGAGCGGCAGAACCCAGGCGACGACAGAGGCGCAGCTGATTGAGATGCCGACGCACCTCACCAGAGGCCCCCAAAACCAAATACATCGCGCGGCCGAGGCAGCGAAGAATGCGCCCTGCGAGCCAACGCTGTGAACCGCGATAGTTGCGATAATAGACAACGTCGCCAGGAGCAAAAGCAGGAGTCTGCCGCTGCACAGGAACCTGATGTGGCGGATGCAGCAAAGACATCAGAGTTCGATGAGGACGACCATGGAGCAATTCAGCCGGCGAGCGACCATCGCGGGGCTGAGAGCGATATGAGGACAAAAAGAGCAACAAAGCGGCCTCCCGAGAATGCGACTCTTTCAACTTCAACATCTGTGACTTGAAAGTCCGGACCAATCGTTCAGCGGCACCGTTTGACTGAGGCGAAAACGGCGCGGATGTCAGATGTTGAATACCATTGGCCTTGCAGAACGACTGAAATTCTGCGGACATGAATTGTGGGCCATTGTCGGAAACAATAGTCTGCGGAAGACCTTCAAGGCAAAAGATAGCAGACAAGGCTTGGATGGTGGCAGAAGACGTCGTGGAAGACATCCGGACAACAAAAGGAAAATTACTGAAAGCATCGACCACAACCAACCATCGAGCATTCCAGAATGGACCAGCAAAATCGATGTGCAAGCGTTGCCAAGGGGAAGTGGCTTTCGGCCAAGCAAAGAATTTCCGCGGCGGTGCGGATCGTTGTTCGGCACACGCCACGCAAGAGGAGCACATATTCGTAATCGCAGCATCGATTCCGAACCAAGTACAGTGCTGACGAGCAAGTTGTTTCGTACGCACTATACCCCAATGTCCTTGGTGAAGAAGCCGTAAGACAGAGGACTGTAACGAACGTGGGACCACGACTCGGGACTGATCATTATCGGAACGCAACAACAAAACACCACGTCGTACAAAAAGTCTCTCCTTGTGAGCAAAAAAACGGCGAACCAAAGGATCCTCGATCCGTGACTTTGACAAGGGCCATTGCGTAGCAACAAAACGCAAAACGGGAGCAAGGACAGGGTCAGCAGCTGTGGCTGTAGCTACACGACGAAAATCAATCGGAAACGATGCGACCACGTCATCGGCTTCCGAATCAATGAACATGCAAGCAAGTTCGGAAGAATCGAATGCTTTATCCTCAGCAACAGGCAAACGGGACAACGCATCAGCGTTGCCGTGCTTAGCAGTGGACCGATACAAGATATCGTAGCGGTACTGCGAGAGAAAAAGTGACCAGCGAATGAATTTCTGCGCTGTACGTGGAGGTACAGGCTTGTTCGGATGAAAAAGTGATGTCAAAGGTTTGTGGTCCGTGATGATTGTAAAGTGACGACCATACAAGAAATCGTGAAACGTTGTTACACCAAACACAAGAGCCAAAGCTTCCTTCTCTATTTGGGAATAATTTCTTTGCGCAGATGAGAGCAATTTTGACGCAAAGGCAATAGGGCGATCATGCGAGCCATCCTTGTGCGCAAGCACAGCACCGATCCCGAAATCCGAGGCATCTACCATCAACAAAAGGGGTTTTCGGGGATCGAATGGCGTAAGGCAAGTATTGGAAAGTAACGCCGATTTCAACTGGCGAAAGGCGCGTTCGCATTCCGTCGTCCAGACGAACGGAACACCTTTACGGCGTAAGCGATGAAGCGGAGCTGAAATGGAAGAAGCATTGCGCACAAATCGATGATAATAATTTACCTTACCCAGCACACTCTGTAGCTGTTTTAAGTTCTGCGGTGACGGCAAGTCCTGAATGGCACGAAGGTGCTCTGGACTCGGATGTATACCTTGGGCGTTAAGGACATGGCCCAGGTACGGTAAGTCACGAGCAAAAAACACACATTTGTCCTTTCTCAAGCGAAGACCATTCTGACGCAAGACCTGAAATAAGGTCCGGAGATTCTGCAAATGTTCGGCTTCTGTCTGTCCTGAGATCACAATATCGTCCAGATAGTTCGCAGCAGTAGGGACCGACGCACAAATAGTTTGTAAATATTGCTGAAATAAAGCAGGGGCGGATGCACACCCGAATGGCAGTCTTTTGAAGCGATACAAGCCAAGATGCGTGTTAACCACTAAGACGCGCTGGGATTCTTCGTCCACAGGTATTTGCAAGTACGCATCTGCTAGGTCCAATTTTGAAAAATATTTTCCCGGGCACAGTTTGTCAAAAAGATCTTCCGGGCGGGGCAAAGGAAAAGTAGCAGTCACAAGTTGTGGATTCACAGTTGCCTTGAAGTCCACGCAAAGTCTCAATTTTCCGGAAGGTTTTGGCAAAATTACTAAGGGTGAGGCCCAGAGAGAAGCCTGCACACGTTCAATTACACCTTGAGATTCTAATTCGGCTAATGTTTTTGCGACCTCATCACGCAATGCGTGGGGAACATTGCGCGCTCTGAAAAATTTTGGTTGCGCGGTGTCTTTCAGTTCCAAATGCGCTTCATAGTTCTTAGCGCAACCAAGGCCCGGTGCAAAAATGTCTGCAAATTCTTCACAAAGACTAGAAACGCCGGCGGAAGGCACAGTCTGATTCACTGATAGGACCTGATTTACTATAGACAAATTAAACAATTGAAACAAATCTAAACCAAACAAGTTCACGGCACTAGAGGAACGAAGAACATAAAATGACACAAGTTTTGTCTGTCCCTTGTATGTTGCAATAAGGCTGCACTGTCCGAACACAGGTATATGCTGTCCTGAGTAACTAGTTAACGTAACATTTGCGGCACGCAATGGCGGTTGGCCCAGTTGTTTGTACGTGTCGTGATTGAGCAATGAAACAGCAGCTCCGGTATCGAGCTGGAATGGGATCACTTTTCCTGCAAAGTCTAAGTCCACAAAAAGTTTATTGTCTTGTTGACGACAAGAGCGACTGTCTCGTGCAATTTGAACTGATACAGGTCCAGAAGCACTTGCAACTTTACGGGATTTCCGGCGACGTCGACGCACACTGTGGGTGGGACGAACACAGTCACCGTTAGCTAAAGTGTCACTGGACGGGTGGGCATGAACTACATGAATGTCCATGGGCGACGGTCCACGAGCCTGATTGTCCTGGGTTCGATTCCGGCGCGAAGCAAAAGGCCTGGAATTATTGCGAGTGTCTGATCTAAGCTTTTTCTGGCAAACACTTTGTACATGTCCTTTCTTTTGACAGTAAAAGCAAATAGCTTGGCGTGACGGGCAATTTTCACGCGAATGTCTAGTTGCACACCGCGGGCAAGATTTCACTGCATTTGCTTGCTTACGCGGCGCACGTGGTTGCAAGCTAGGCGGCCGCAGCGAAGTCGGGCGCGAGGGCCGCTTAGCGTCCCGTGCAGCGGGCCCGGCGGGCCGATTAATGCGACACACTGCTGGCGAAGTTTCAAATGATGCCTGAGCAAAGTCAAGTGTGTCTTGCCTGTCCAATATGTCTATCACTTGTTGCAGGGAGGGATTAACTAGTTTCAAAATCTGTTCCCTTATGCGAACATCAGAAACGTTCTGTGCAATTGCATCACGCACCATAGTATCTGAATATGGGAGGCCACATTCACAGGCAAACGCGCAGTCTCTAGTAAGGCCTTGCAAAGTTGCTACCCACTCCCTATTAGTCTGACCGGCCGTACGTTTTGTACGAAAAAACGTATACCGTTTGGCAACTACATTTACTGTTTCTTTGAAATAGGCATCCAAAGCAGACAAAATTTCTTCGTAGGTCAGAGTTGCGACGTCGCGTCGGGGAAACAATTTCACTATCACACGGTAGGTAGACACACCGACACAAGAAAGCAAAAACGGCTGCCGCTCTTTACCTTGAATTCCATAAGCAGTGAGGTGGAAGTTGAACTGATCGGCCCACTCAGTCCAGCTCTCGTTATGGGCCTCAAAGGGCCTAAATGGCGGTGCGACAGCGTTGTGTGGCTGCGGTAGCGAAGAAGCTGCTGCCGCCGCATCGGTTTGCAGCGCACGTTGACCCTGGACGAGCTGTCCAAGGGCTTCCAATAACGCCTGCGTCTGCTGATTCTGCAAGCGAAAAAATTCGGACAGTACATCTGGAGAATGCGGCGAAGCCATGACACAAACAAATTAGAGCAAATATAACACAAAGACTGCAACGTGGGCGCGGCATCCCATCCTCGTCGCCAAAATATTGTTGTGTCGATTCCCTAAGGTCTCGACACAATGAGTGGCTAGGTGCACGCGAAACTAACGCAGACGGGCGTAAATTCTGAAACAGGAGACTGGATGAAAACTATAAAGAAAAGAAGAGAGATTTTAATATACTTAACTTTAATGTAGTCTTGTTCTTGTTGAAATACATCTCTTGCATAGTAGTAAGCAATTAGCACTGATACCATTGGCGCCTTGCTAGGTAGTAGCGATGAACTAGCTGAAGGCTATTTAATCTGTCTCTCGGCAAATGAGAGGAAGACGTGATACGTCTTGTCGCAAGCTATGTCGTCCGTACAACTGGGGCGAGGTCATGTCCGTGTCTTGTGACCTGCCCTGTGGTGGCGCTACGTTTGCGAATACACAGTGGCGACACGCGGGTCCGACATGTACTACAGGACCGCGGCCGATTTAAGTTACCACCTAGCAAGTGTGGTGTCTAGCGGTGACACCACACTGTTAAATGAGGTGATTAACTTTTCAACATGTACTCTAAGCCTGCCGTGTAAAATTCAGGCCAAATATTCTGTTGTATTAATTTTTAATTTATTCTGGAATGAAGTTTCACATATTTAATTTTCTTAAGTTTTTTTATCCTTAAATGGAAGAGTGCTAGGAGTTTCATGTCCTTCAGATTTCTGGTGATTGATTTCAAGTAGAATTATTTTGTCATGTCCTGCCATTAATCAGTGATGACAGAGAATTGCCATGAATGGAGTGATGTGACAGTACATTTTGCTTTGCGATGATAATTAAATTTAGTAAGCTATTATCTCAACTTTAGCAGAGGGAAATACGTAACTAGTGGCTTCTGGAGCAATATTCTTAAATTTATCTTCCCTAAGGCGCTCTAAAGCTGATGCACTGTGAGAAGCCTAGGTGGTCTTAGGTCTTTGAACACGAGGTGGTTTCCAATCCCATGTGCGGCTATGGGTTCTCAAAACTGCTCAGCCAAAGCTATTCTTTCCCTTGTTAGGAAGTCAACATGGACCTTCGATAAACTGATCGCAGGTCCCTTGATTATTCCGGGCTTGACGAATTTGCACACGCTGCAGGGTGATGCAAACACGTAAAACGGCTGCTTTGCCGATTCCAGGGAGAAAATTTTTGAATCTTACCTTCACGATGTTGTCAGCCAATCCCACTGGTCAGTAGCATCGGTGCCGTGTGGGCTACTTGTCACTACAAAGAGGAAAGACCGCAGTGTTCGCTTTATGGCTCTGGTGCATTGTACTGAATCTGCAGCAGAAATTTCAGCAGCAGTTGGCACAACGAACTGTTACAAATCGATTACTTCAAGGACAGCTCCCAGCCAAACGCCCTGACCCCAAACCACAGACATTTGCGTTTTCAGTGATGTCAAGCGAGAGCTCCTTGGAGACCGGGGTGGAGCTCTGTTGTGTTTCCTGATGAAAGCTGGTTCTGCCGCGGTGCCAGTGATAGCCGTGCGTTGGTTAGAAGGGAGGCAGTTGAGGACTTGCAACTAACCTGTCTGCGAGCTACACATACTGGTCCTAAATCTGGAGTTGGTCTAGGTTCGATATTGTATGATAGCAGGAACACTCTCGTGCTTGTACGGCGCACCCTGACTGAAAATTTGGACGTCATTCTAGTGAACCGACCTGTTGTTCTCACACTGATGAACAGCTGACAAGGGGAGGCCGCCAATTGTGAAATTCAGATTCTATTCATACTGCGCATAATAATAGCTCATGGGCAGAGGTGTAATGTGGCAAAGCACCAAGATGCACTTCTCAGCCGTTGTCGAGAAAATCCACAGTTAAAAGAAACCGTTGCGGTTGAATGCTCTCTACGGTTGATAACGTTCTACAGCGTCGTGGCGCAGCGGTAAGCGCTCGGATTCGTAATCCGAAGGTCGCCGGATCGAATCTCGCGCCCTGCAACATTTTTTTTGGTATTTCTTTTTTGTAATTCAAATATATATATATATATATATATATATATATATATATATATATAATTAATGAATTGCTTATGCATGTTGGTGAAGGCGGATCGCTCTCCAATTGTACCGCCTCCATTTTTCCGTTTGTTTAACACGGTGTACCAAAGCTCTCCCGTCCGCACTGGTTTACGACGATGTTATAAGTTGCGCTAGGGACCGCATCCACCTTCTTTCGAAGTTAGCAGGCAACTACGCTGTTATGCGGCTGCTCGTTTCGGCCCATTCAACATCTGTCTTTCAAGTGTAACGAGCGAGTAACGGAGTTTATATTTCAAACCTGCCACAGCAAATTTGTGTTCGTGGGGTCTCTGTTCTAATTCGGACGTTTGACTTACGCTATACGTATTCGTTTCGGAATATCGTTTCTTAGTCTTCCGTTAACTCTACGTGGTTAACATTATGAAGACAATTAATAACATTTCTGAAATACAACTTCGTTTGCGAAAAACGTAATGATGTTCGAAGTCGCCAGTTTTTCCACGAGAAACGACTTTCAACAACTTATTATATGCATAATTGTTGCAACTGATTGCCGGGGGCGCAGCGGTAGGCGCTCGGATTCGTAATCCGAAGGTCGCCGGATCGAATCTTGCACCCTGCAACCTTTTTTTTTTGGTATTTGTTTTTTGTAATTCAAATGCACTTCTCAGCCGTTGTCGAGAAAATCGACAGTTAAAAGAAACCGTTCCGGTTGAATGCTCTCTACGGTTAATAACGCTCTACAGCGTCGTGGCGCAGCGGTAGGCGCTCGGATTCGTAATCCGAAGGTCGCCGGATCGAATCTTGCACCCTGCAACCTTTTTTTTTGGTATTTGTTTTTTGTAATTCAAATATATATATATATATATATATATATATATATATATATATATATATATATATAATTTGTAATTCAAATATATATATATATATATATATATTTGAATTACAAAAAACAAATTATATATATATATATATATATATATATATATATATATATATACATTTGAATTACAAAAAACAAATACCAAAAAAAAAGGTTGCAGGGTGCAAGATTCGATCCGGCGACCTTCGGATTACGAATCCGAGCGCCTACCGCTGCGCCACGACGCTGTAGAGCGTTATTAACCGTAGAGAGCATTCAACCGGAACGGTTTCTTTTAACTGTCGATTTTCTCGACAACGGCTGAGAAGTGCATCTTGGTGCTTTGCCACATTACACCTCTGGCCATGAGCTATTATTATGCGCAGTATGAATAGAATCTGAATTTCACAATTGGCGGCCTCCCCTTGTGAGCCGTGGTGGCTGCTGCTAGGGTGTTCTACTTGCATCGCTGATACCGGTGTTCGGCTATGTCAATATCTTTGACTGCTCCCCCCGGCGGGTTTTCCGGGCGAACGTGTGACGGAGGAGTCTCCGGTTGGTGATCATCGAGCCAAGTTGTGTTGAAAACAAGCCGGCGTCCCTAACCGTGGTGCATGTCTTTTGTAGCGTCGGATGTACGGTGCCGATCATTGGCCGCCTTGACGTGCAAAATTGTGGTGGGCTCGTCGCCTCACGCTAACAGCTTCTCAGCTCGTAATTTGCAAGCTCCAAGTTATTCTGTGTTTAACTAAGAAGATTGTTGAAACTTGTTGTGGCATGGGCAGCTGCCAGAGATGGTTCTGAACTTGGTTCCACAATGGCTGTTTTAAGGAGGCTGTTGTTCCTCATTTCGTTTCTCATCACTTGTGGAGTGTGTGTTTTAAGTGGTTTTCATGCAAGTTTTAACTTGTTTTAGGACATATTGACCGCTTGTCGACCGGTTGCCGTCGTGTTAATGGTGCCGTAGAGTTAATGGTTTAATCATTTGTCACGGCAGGATTTGTTAGGTTTATTTAATGTTGAAAATGCCTTAAGGCAACTACAAGTGATCTCTAAGTTTCCTGCTAATTTACTGGGAGATGGGTACTGTTAGAGTATTGCTCCATAAGAATTAGGGGGAATGCTTATTATACATAGAGTGATTCAAAAAGAATACCACCACTTTAAAAATGTATATTTAATGAAAGAAACATAATATAACCTTCTGTTATACATCATTACAAAGAGTATTTAAAAAGGTTTTTTTTCACTCAAAAACAAGTTCAGAGATGTTCAATATGGCCCCCTCCAGACACACGAGCAATATCAACCCGATACTCCAACTCGTTCCACACTCTCTGTAGCATATCAGGCGTAACAGTTTGGATAGCTGCTGTTATTTCTCGTTTCAAATCATCAATGGTGGCTGGGAGAGGTGGCCGAAACACCATATCCTTAACATACCCCCATAAGAAAAAATCGCAGGGGGTAAGATCAGGGCTTCTTGGAGGCCAGTGATGAAGTGCTCTGTCACGGGCTGCCTGGCGGCCGATCCATCGCCTCGGGTAGTTGACGTTCAGGTTTCATAACTAACCTTTTTCGTAGGACTCTCCATACAGTTGATTGTGGAATTTGCAGCTCTCTGCTAGCTCTGCGAGTCGATTTTCCTGGGCTGCGAACAAATGCTTGCTGGATGCGTGCTACATTTTCATCACTCGTTCTCGGCCGTCCAGAACTTTTCCCTTTGCACAAACACCCATTCTCTGTAAACTGTTTATACCAACGTTTAATACACCACCTATCAGGAGGTTTAACACCATACTTCGTTCGAAATGCACGCTGAACAACTGTCGTCGATTCACTTCTGCCGTACTCAATAACACAAAAAGCTTTCTGTTGAGCGGGCGCCATCTTAGCATCAACTGATGCTGACGCCTAGTCAACAGCGCCTCAAGCGAACAAATGTAAAACTAAATGAAACTTTATAGCTCCCTTAATTCGCCGACAGATAGTGCTTAGCTCTGCCTTTTGTCGTTGCAGAGTTTTAAATTCCTAAAGTTGTGGTATTCTTTTTGAATCACCCTGTATTTCAGTGTGGCTGTGATTTGACATTGTCTTTATTGCAATCTATTTGTGCTGCAGACCATTTGTTAAGTCTACTCGTTTCCTGGCGTCGGTGCGGTTATGGACCGCGCATTGTGAGACAGGTCGGACTGTATATAAATATATACCGCCTGTTTGTGGGCCTGTCCACAAGCCGTGGGGAGTGAACGCTCGTATTGCCTGCCGGCCGTAACGTTATTGCTTCCAAATACTGCTGTGTGCCTTAACGCTCTTCTCTAATGTTAAGTGAGGCCACTTTGTTAACATTAGCGTTTCTGTAACTTATTTCACTGGTTATTACAAGCCATTCTTATTCAACACTTATGTTAATCATTCGCGTATCTTTAATGAAAGTGCAACTTGTGGCACGCGGGATTAGCCGAGCGGTCTAGGGGCGGTGCAGTCATGGACTGTGCGGCTGGTCCCGGCGGAGGTTCGAGTCCTCCCTCCGGCATGGGCGTGTGTGTTTGTCCTTAGGATAATTTAGATTACGTAGTGTGTAAGCTTAGGGACTGATGACCTTAGCAGTTAAGTCCCATAAGATTTCACACACACTTTTTGTGCAACTCGTTATTTTTCTTGTGTGCCAGTTTTGCGACCTTGATTGGCCCACTTTGCAGTTTTAGAATAAGCATGTATCACTGTGGACCTTTATGTGGGCAGTTCAGTTTTATTAAGCTTTAAGATTTTTTTTTAATGAAGTTGTGGTATTATGTGGCTGTGTAACTTTGGGTTGGAAGTGTATGGTGTTACTAGCCTTTTGAGATATGGTTAAACAAGAACAATTGTTTATGATTGATTATTCACCGTCCCTACTATCTATGTTTTTGGTTGCGGAAGCAAAATGATTCTTATTCGTGTTTATGTAATTCAATTAAAGTGAAAATTTGTATACTCTATAAGTAAGAAGGCAAATGTCCAAATTGAAGTTTATTATAAAGTCTGTTTTGAGTCAAATTAAAATTGTAAAACAGTCACAAGCTTCTCTATCACCAGTGATCCCGGGCATCCTATTTTCTTTACATAACTGTGGTGAGGTTGTAATTTCGATTTTCTAAAGAATTGAGTACTACCACTGTTCAACAGCATTCCAGTGGGTGTTTTCCAATAGGATAACGCTCGTCCTCTTACATTAACCTGTGGTCATGCAATGTTAATCAGTTATTATGTTACCTAGACAAATGTGTTTCCGGAAGTTCATTACTCTACATTAATTATTTTTTGTTACTGCGATTTTTTCAGTTAGTGTATTTACTGTAGTAAACATAATTTAGCAGTTACGTTCATTAGTATATGATGATACTGTCTGCAGAATGTGTTGCTAACAGAGATAGTAGTAAAGCAAACTAAGACGTCATGCCTATAGCTGAAGTTTTACCGAGTGAACAGCTAAAAGGTAGTAAGCGACAAACTTTTTCCCTTTCATTATTTTGTGCTAGGTGTCACCGAGAAAAAGTTTAAAATTATGTGCAAAATTTCTCGGAAGTCGCGAAGTGCTAAATACTAGACGAATATAGTCTGGTAATTTACGCGCCGTGAGTTACGGTCCCTCAACGCACATACACAGGTTCCTTCTCTAATACTTGACTTCATGGCAATAAAATACTACTGTGTATGTAACCGCATTGTCAATTCCGACGTTTCGGCCACTGTTGCAAATGACGTTCCTCAGGGCGTTTTTATTCGCACAGTCAATAAAATTCTTATGGGTATGTGACCACACTGTCAATGTGTAACATCTTCCGATGTTTCTGACAGGAATGACCTTCCTCAGTGTGTTTCTACAAGAAAAACACTCTCAGGAAGACATTTGCAACAATTTTTCAATGTCAATAAATTTCACCAACAGCCGTATACTTTAAGATATTCTATATTACTCTGAAAGCAAGCACTTTCGGCAATTCATTTTGCCATCTTCAAGCCCCATACTTCGGCAGAGTGAACGAAACTGATTGCTTTCAAAATAAAACACAATATCTTAAAAGTATACGGCTGTTGGTGAAGTTTACTGACATCGAAAAGTACTTACCAACCGACGTCCCCTGGCCGTGATGGACCAACAGAGATTGATTTCCAACAATGGCCGAAACGTTGCAGAATTTTACGCGTTGAAAATTCAGTCACTTACCTAGAAGAATTTTATTGACTGTGACAAAGGCCGTGGGTATCACCGCTTCCAGTTGACTTATTCTTTTAAGTGTTCAAATGTGTGTGAAATCTTATGGGACTTAACTGCTAAGGTCATCAGTCCGTAAGCTTACACACTACTTAATCTACATCATCCTAAGGACAAACACAAACACCCATGCCCGAGGGAGGACTCGAACCTCCGCCGGGATCAGCCGCACAGTCCATGACTGCAGCGCCCCAGACGGCTCGGCTAATCCCACGCGGCTATTATTTTAAACCTTTAATGTAAGGTTTTACCTGTTTTTTTTATTGTATTACACATTTAAGATAAGACATATGTCTTAAATGTGTAAATAATAACAACTATTTATATTTTAAATTCGGTCAATAATTATACGAAGTACGGAGAATCAAATTCTTGTTGCCAGGGAAACCATTAGATACACAACTTGCAACTGTGACAATATGACCGTTTTAGTCGCTGAGTAGTATAGAAACGACCAGGAAGGTAAGCGAAACAGTTTCGAGCTCACACAGCGGCTAACCAACACTCATTCTGTTGTGACTTGGCAAGACAGCCAAGCCAGTAGAGGTGAAGCCGAAAGGCACGCGTTTAAACTCACGCAGGCTGGCGTGAGGTCTGGAACAGTTAAAGGAGTTGAGACTAGTAAAATAAGTACGTAGCTTCTGGAATGCTTAACTTTAATCCATAATTGGTGAACATCTGTCTGACGGTACATGCATCACAAGATAAATAGCAAATGATAATGGCGCCTTGCTAGGTCGTAGCAAATGACGTAGCTGAAGGCTATGCTATCGTCTCGGCAAATGAGAGCGTAATTTGTCAGTGAACCATCGCTAACAAAGTCGGCTGTACAACTGGGGGCGAGTGCTAGGAAGTCTCTCTAGACCTGCCGTGTGGCGGCGCTCGGTCTGCAATCACTGATAGTGGCGACATGCGGGTCCGACGTATACTAACGGACCGCGGCCGATTTAAAGGCTACCACCTAGCAAGTGTGGTGTCTGGCGGTGACACCACACATTCTTCTTGAGCGCCATTTGCGACTGAGAAGGATTGGGGGAGGACTGGGGGAGGGTAACAGGTAACAAATGTACACAATGTATCATCTGCCACACACGATAATACGACTTATGGAGGATAAGGTAGATTTCTGTACTGAGTTTATTTAGACAGTTTTGTACATTTTCCCTTTCACTGGACTTACAATATTGAAACAAAGTTTTTTTTTTCATTTTCGTTAATGCTTGTATTTATTTATTCGCATTAATTCTAACTTTTCACAATTTTCATCTCTCACTAATTGTAAGTACTTTATTATTCATTGTTTTAAGTTTATGTTTTCTTTGTCGACTTAGCTTCATATTTTATACCGTGTCATGCACCCTTTGACCGGGTTGAAAAATTTCGTCTGTGACGAAAGTGACGTTGACTAGTGCACTCCCAGCGCAGTCAATGGAATAAGAGGAGGGTTCGCCACGGTAGTCGCCCCTTGCTCTCGGCTCCGCAGCCGTTATTGCTTTTTGAGCCGGCTTGCCAACGGGCAGAGCCAGTGCAAAACGCCCGCACTCCGGCGAGCTAACAAATAACCGATCACGTGACCCAATAACCCGGTAAAAAGCGCCATACGTCAGAGCCAGCGGCCTGGCGGGCCGACAGTCGTTTGTTACTGCGCCGTTTCGTTCCGTCCTGTTCCGTTCTGTGCCGTTCCCGGCGCAACCCAGCGCACGCACACACACACACACACACACACACACACACACACACACGCCCAGCCGGCTATGAACAGCACGCAGTAACGGGGCGGCCGAATACGTCAAAAGCGACAAAGGAGCATGGCGCAATTCCTTCAGAAAGGACGCAGCGCTCTTTGTGCAAATAATGGCGACCATATTTCCTCCTCGTCGTAACAGCTCGCGTCGTAAGCGCTGCTCGTTATCTAGAGTAATTGCTGTTGAGTCTCGAATAGATGTACTGGATTCCACAGCGACTCTCAGCGGCTGCTAGACCGTCTACGCAAAATATCTCACGGCGGATTACTCTTTTTTTCCAATACTGAGTAGAGTAATGGTAAAGCAGGGAACATACTGCTGAACGTAAAGTTCAACGGATATGTTGAAGGCATAGAACGCAAAGTCGAGAGAGGAATTAAAACGAACGGGAGAAATACTGGACAACATCTTACAGTTGGCGGACATTGTCACTTGATAGCGTTTAAATATTTGTATTGTATTTCACATATTTCAACAACACGTATCGACAGACATTGTTCCTATCATCAGATAGTCGATACACATAAGATTAAAACTGTAAAATTCCAACTCTATATTTGGGGCGATCATAAAACAAAATAAAACGGAATGGAATGTGGATAAAATCAGTCTGTAAATAACTCTTTCGTGTCACGTCTGACAGTATAAGGTAAATTGTACAGGATCTATGACATGCGAGTTTCAAATGTAAAGCGTGATAAGTTGAGCCGCGCGGGATTAGCCGAGCGGTCTTAGGCGCTGCAGTCATGGACGGTGAGGTTGGTCCCGGCGGAGGTTCGAGTCCTCCCTCGGGCATGGGTGTGTGTGTTTGTCCTTAGGATAATTTAGGTAAAGTAGTGTGTAAGCTTAGGGACTGATGACCTTAGCAGTTAAGTCCCATAAGATTTCACACACATTTGAACCTTTTTTTGGTAAGTCGACGGCTATTATAGCGGTGATTATGTGATGACATTTATGATGAATATAATAGGCGCCCTTTTCGATTACAGATAAACAAATGTAGCTATTTTTGCTCTTTTTTTTTAATACTGGAAGTTGCAACTGGCATTTCTTCCATCATGGCTCTTTGTGTAGCTTTCAGTGCACTGAGTCAGCTAAGGAATGTTGTCTCTTTGTTACTTCCCCTCGAAAAACACATTGCAATGCATCATGAGCGTAGGGCTCTGGTCATTCTATGTTGCCACTGAATATCCTCTCTCAAGGTGCAAGTCCTCCACTACGGTCCAGTTGTATGAAGAGGAACTGTGCGCACAGAAAGGAAAGGAAAGGGTCGGGCCTAACACATGGACTGTAGTTGAGTGTCCTGATAAACAGGGATTACCAGCTACTGTAATGAAACAAGGGCTACAGATCATGTTCATTTATTGCCTGTGAATTCAATGATTACTCAGAACAAATAAGGATCAAATACTCATAACGGGAGATTGAATGCAAATACACATATGACCGTGTGATAATTGTGGGTCCCCACAGGGAAAGTACTGGAAAAGTTCGGGTAAAATAGGTCACATGAACAATAAATCGTATTAACTGACTGCTAAACGCAAATTTGAAGCGTTTGTTGGTAATGATTGCATTGGAACGTTGGTGAGTAAGAGAAACACAATCCCGTAAAGTAAAATCATGGCCGAAGGTTACCACACAGTGACTGATCGATTAATCTGTGTTGGGAATGGAGGGGAACGGCGTAGGTCTTCAGTCAGAAAGATTCCCAACAACTGGTAATAAAATGATGTTTATTAAATATGAAGAAATACTCAACTGAAATGGTGGTCCAGCAAAACTGGACGTTTTAAATTATTACAAATCCTTTGAAACTTTAAAGTCCTGTTGCTGTGCCTCTGAGTGATGCCTACCTAGAGAACAGAGCTGGCGTACCATACCTACGGAGCCAAAGTGTCGGAGGTGACGGACAAACACGGCCGTTGGTAGACTCAAAGCGCTGAAGAGAACTATCTGCCGTAGCTCAGTGCTCCGGTATTTGAGGCATCGACCTATCGCTATCCACACTCGTGATGCCCATGGGTTGGCAGCTGCGGCCCCTGGCGGACCTGTTTGTAGTTCGTACTGCCAATCCATACAGCAGCTGAAACTTCCTGGCAGATTAAAACTGTATGCCGGACCGAGACTCGAACTCGGGACCTGGCGGAAGTAAAGCTGTGAGGACGGGGCACGAGTCGTGCTTGGAGAGCTCAGATGGCAGAGCCCTTGCCCGCGAAAGGCAAAGGTCCCGAGTTCGAGTCTCGGTCCGGCACACAGTTTTAATCTGCCAGAAAGTTTCATATCAGCGCACACTCCGCTGCAAAGTGAAAATCTCATTCTGCATACAGCTGCCGCATTACGAGTGTTTTGAGCGTTACTATCGGTTGTGGTACAGTATTCTCTGGAGTTGTGAGTACCATCACCACCATCTGAACGAACGCGGGTGTTATCCCCTACCAACTTCATACGCTGTTGCTGTGACACAATCATTTTTGGAAATGGTGCTGGCGGGGATCGACACTGACTTTTCTCGTGGTGGAGAAGACTGTTCTTTACGCCTGTCAGCGACCAAGTGTCCTCTGTGTCTCTTGACGACGAAGTCTAGTCTATGCACCTTTCAACGACGAAGTCTGATACTTCTCTCTCCTAATCCTTCGGGTTCTGAGCCCATCAACACTGCCATTTTGGCCAACTGAGACAGCATACTTTACTTCTTCAATGCGAAGGCTCCTTACAATTTTGTTCCGGAAGGCTCGGCGTCACTTTCTGGAAAGATTCCGAAGGCAGACCTCCAACTCCGCTTTCCAGAAACTTGTGAATGCCACCCTGTGGCACATCACCGTACCCACAGATTACGAGTTTCCACCATAACTTTCCGTAACTTCGTCTTCTCAATGTTTGCGTTCAAGGCGATAGCGGCCCTTCTTCACTAAACACTCGCCTTTGGTGGTGTCCCGTGGCTACTGCACAACGTTGTGATGTTATCCTCTGGGACCCTCCATTTGCGTGGTTGGTGTGTCTTTTGGAGAAATCTCTGTAATATTCGCCACTGGCGAGGACAGGGCGAATTCGCTGAACTCCGCACGCAAGTACATTCTCCCTGAAGTGTTGCTAATCTCTACCAAGACTGTCAAAGATACACACAGCCCTCTGCCATGGTGAGTGCGACAGGGCTGGGCGCTCACAGCATTCAGGTGGCTGGAACTACCCCAGCCCACCCCCCTCCCCCCCGCCCACCCTCTAGCATGCATCCAGTCAGCCACCTCGTCTGCTGAAGGCAGGCCAAAGCAAGCGGAAAGTTTAAGGGCCTTGTTTTCACTCCAAACTAACTACTACAACGAATTCAACATGCACTGAAGAGAAATTAAATGAAATCCTCTACACTCATCACCCACCCCCATGGATAATAGCGATTTTTGCTTATAGCTGGGAATTTATTGATTAATCAGACCGAATGTGGCGTTTATGCCACATCCCTGTCCACGTTTATTACGTTTTATTACTAAGTTTTAATGCACAGTATAGGACTATGTTGTTATGGGAAGCTCGCGAATAGGTAGGACGACAAAGCGAATTCACCGAACGACGCGTCGGATGGTCACATAGCTTGAGAACTTCAGGCGAGCAAGAACCGTTTTGCCTGGAGCATGGGGATTCATCTACCATGCTACGCACCAGGAAGCGAAATTTTTGTCTTTATATTTGCTGTTTAAATATTAATATAAAGCCGGCCGCGGTGGTCTCGCGGTTCTAGGCGCGCAGTCCGGAACCGTGCGACTGCTACGGTCGCAGGTTCGAATCCTGCCTCGGGCATGGATGTGTGTGATGTCCTTAGGTTAGTTAGGTTTAAGTAGTTCTAAGTTCTAGGGGACTGATAACCACAGCAGTTGAGTCCCATAGTGCTCAGAGCCATTTGAACCATTAATATAAAGCTTCAGCTATGCTGATGACGTTGCTTGCACGGAGAACTTGTTAATAATAATTTCAATGTTACTCAATTAGTCAGGAAATTATAATTACAAATTTTAATTACTGTCTGTGGTTACTGACTGAAAGGTTGGACCAGTCGAAAGCATGCCCTGAGAGGGCATGCGTCAAACTGCTGAGACAGCTCACTAGTAGTCTGCGATCGGTTTCCGAGGAGGTAATACATGAATCCGTGTGTAAAATCTGATCTCATGTAAAGCCAGAACAGTTTGTTGAAAAATTGCCTCTGATGACGTACTTGCACGAGGTTACGATGTTGTGTTAATGCAAGTCAGTCTCCGATCGGTTGTTGAGGTGGCAACACGCGATCTAGTGTGTGAAGTGCAACTGCGCAACAAAAATGGAATTAATTATTTAAGTTGTCTCTCAAAACATATTTATGTCATCTCATGTTGTTTCTAAGGTCGTAAGAAAAATTTTTGTGACTTTTGCGGTGCTCGAGAACTAGCGATTAATGATCGGGAATCTTGTTATGAATATTAACGACGGACTGGCTCTAGAAATCGTTTTACTAGTTTTGCGATTCCGTATTCTTATTATGTTTGCAATTAAAACCTAACCACTTATTACATTATTATGCACTGTTTATGGCGCAAGTGTTAGGAGCTAGCCACCGACAGAAAGACGGAATAGAAAGCAAGCGGGATAACGGCTACCGTACATATTTAGAAGATTAAGGTAAGTAAGTTGGCTCCAGTGGTGCCAGGGAAAGTGAGCGCAGACATTTCTTGCTAAAATCCACCGTGGCTGTTAATCCCAACACATCTTTAAGGTGGGAGGTTACATATACTGTAACCCACTTTGCAGCTTACGGGTGTCAATTCCACCTTTACTGTGAGGTTACATTTTACCACCGACCCTAGTATTCGTTACACTGTCTTACCAAGGTATTAAGAGTTCTGAGTAGAAAAGAAGGAAACACGAGAATGACTATAGCCTGATGCGTTTCAACATCTGAGATTCAGTTCTTACTTTAATACTCTAGTTCCTGTAGATGTCCATTGCTCACCCAGGTATTACGTTTTCGAACGTGAAATTCTATTGCACATCACATTACTTTCGACGGCCTTGCCGCAGTGGCTACACCGGTTCCCGTGAGATCACCGAAGTTAAGCGCTGTCGGGCGTGGTCGGCACTTGGATGGGTGACCATCCAGGCCGCCATGCGCTGTTGCAATTTTTCGGGGTGTACTCAGTCTCGTGATGCCAATTGAGGAGCCACTCGACCGAATAGTAGCGGCTCCGGTCAAGAATACCATCATAACGACCGGGAGAGCGGTGTGCTGACCCCACGGCCCTCCTATCCGCATCCTCCACTGAGGATGACACGGCGGTCGGATGGTCCCGGTAGGCCACTCGTGGCCTGAAGCCGGAGTACATCACATTAATTTCAAACAGTCATGCATTGGTCCTTAAGCTCAAATCTTACTCCTATTTTTCGAGTGTAAGGGAGTGATTTTAGAGTTCCATGCTACAGTCCAGTATAAGGTAGTGTCGAAGTGGTCTGCAAGTAATTTCATTAGACTGTAGCTGATAAACAATACCGAGTACAACCCAGTCAAGACGGACTTAACTGATGCTTTCTATAATACATTTCACATCCTTTTGTAGAAAACAAATAACAAATATTATATAAAACTTATAAAATGATTTGTCTCATTTAAACCTTTCTCGATTGCACCTGTGTCGAACTTTGTAGTGGGAATCAAATAGCGGATACTTCCGTACGTCTTAAGACGTTTTAAATAAACAGAAACCAGATACAGATATTAAATAGTTATTTGTAGAGTTTATCATAAACAGTCGCTGTTGTTCTAAGAGATAATACGCCTAAATTATCATACAGTACGAGTTCGAGAGGTAGCGCCCTCCAGCAAGGCATCTGTAGTAAAACTGTAGTAACATTCATGGAAAGTATCAAACTCGTTAAAGGATACAAAGCTATGTTCTTTGTAAGCAACATGCCTGTGGACTCTCCTCTGCAACCGACTAAAGAACATGACACATTTTGTGTTCTTTTGCAAGCTGAATTGATGATTCCACTGTCAAGCGGAGTATTTCAATGACTACCTTGCCGCCGGCCGCGGTGGTCTCGCGGTTCTAGGCGCGCAGTCCGGAACCGTGCGACTGCTACGGTCGCAGGTTCGAATCCTGCCTCGGGCATGGATGTGTGTGATGTCCTTAGGTTAGTTAGGTTTAAGTAGTTCTAAGTTCTAGGGGACTGATAACCACAGCAGTTGAGTCCCATAGTGCTCAGAGCCATTTGAACCATGTTTTTGACTACCTTGCCAAATACGCTCTTCGTGGAAAATTTCCCTAACACAGAAAACTGATTGTGGGCGGCCACTCATTTAAGACCTATGCTATGAATTTATTATAGACAGCATCTAATGGACAGCGCGATTTTAAGCTCTAGACACAGATGCTAAAGTGAGGGATTTACAGAATGATTTAACGTGACACGTAAGGGTCTGACAAGGACAATCTCTCATTTAAACAATCTATTCATTAAAACATCGATAATCACAACTCATAAAATGGAAACAATCAAACAGTCGACTACTGTTCTCTATATGAAAATTACGATTAGTGTTTGTAATGGGTAGCAGCCTTAGTCGTCTGCGCTAACTCAGGAATGACGGCCTGAAACTAAATTTCAGAAGTCGCTGTTTCCGCGTGGAAAACACATTCAAGATACGTTCGCTGAACCTGAGAAAGGAATGAGAACGACGTAGCTCTCTGATGCTGCTATGAATGCCCGCTGCAACGTAACTGCCGTGCGCCCTGATGAACGTCGCTGTCTTGCTGGCTCTCTCGAGAAGACAAGGGCGCGTTGCTACAACCTCGACCCAGTTCTCTGGACGTCTCCTAACTCGGAAATGGATGCGGTCAGCACAACGTCTCAGACGAAGTCTATGCCGCCTCCAGCGCGTCTTAACCCTCATTGCATTCTATTTTTGTCTGTTAACACCCTGTTCTCCTTTTCCGCCAAACAGTGCCAGTGGCCAATACTGAAAGTACAATACACTGTAGCCTAACAGCAAGGTAGGTGCAATAGATATGGAAGCACAGAGAATCCCACCAAAGTGATGCGTTGCGATCAGACGCCAACACGCCAATCACAAAACAGAACTCTTCCCTACCATTAAAAAAACGTCCGCTCCCATTCTTTGCTCCTGCCGTCGCACACTAATATACCAATCCTGCGTTTTCGCACCTGTGTCACTGTCATCAGAGGGCCTCTGAAATTGGAAACGACAGCTCACGAGGCTAACACATATTCTTCTCCTGCCCATGTTTTCTAAAGCGGTCGATGGCTCCCTACAAAAACGGTAAACAAGATGTGAGGAAGCTGCCCGGTTGTGAAGCTGGACAATGGATTGGTACCCCCTGGGATGCCTCGGCAACCCCAGTCCCGGTTAAGTCCACCTCAGTCTTCAAATGGTTCAAATGGCTCTGAGAACTATGGGACTTAACATCCGAGGTCATCAGTCACCTAGATCTTAGAACTACTTAAACCTAACTAACCTAAGGACAGCACACAACACCCAGCCATCACGAGGCAGAGAAAATCCCTGACCCCGCCGGGAATCGAACCCGGGAACCCGGGCGTGGGAAGCGAGAACGCTACCGCACGACCACGAGATGCGGGCTATAGCTGTATACGTGACCCACCAGTAATAAAACCACATATAATGTAAAATACACCAAGGTAACCGAATATATAATCCATCCGTCATGAAACATCTAAACCGTAAAGTGCACCTTGAGCACACCAGCCATACAAGATAGGACCACGCTTACAAAACCGCGTACGAACCGCAAGCGGCACAAAGTCTGTATTGCCGCGCACGCAAATATTACTGTGACAAATTACAGAAGCCGCGTATAACGTGGTAAGAAGTGCCCAGATGGCGTGCTTGACCGGCTTAAGGCATAGTTTCGAAAAACAAAATTGTGTAAAACTGATAATTGAAATGCATATAAGCAAATCGAAGCACAAACATAAAACCCAAAAATAAGGTAGAAGTACCCCCTTACAAATAGGTAAAATGAATACATGAAAAACAACGAGTCAAAATATGTCATTAAAACTCCGTCACAGGGAGTAAAGCAGCTAAATTTTGTATTCATAGCGTATGCATTCTGAATCGATAAAACTTCAAGATACCAGGATCGGGGGCAGTCTTAAGCATCGCAAACAAGAGACTAAAATATTCTTAGTCCTTAAAATAAAGAAACGTAAGTTATAAAATATAAAGAGGTAAGGACATCTACGATAAAAAATTAATTAAAAATGCCCCTTTATGGTTCCCTATCTTTCCATACAAAGACCAACAAATAGAGACTGATGCTGTCGACATAAAATAATCATTGCAGTAACATTCCGAACATTGGTAACATTGCATCCTAATATATTTGATTACTACGAATCATTTGATCATCCAGCAATGCCGCGCGGGGTAGCCACGCGGTCCAGGGCGCCTTGTCACAGTCCGTGCGGCTTCCCCCGTCGGAGGTTCGAGTCCTCCCTCGGGAATGGATCTATGTGTTGTCCATAGCGTAAGTTAGTTCGATTAAGCAGTGTGTAGGCTTAGGGGCATATGACCTCAGCAGTTTGGTCCCATAAGACCTTACCACAAATTTCCCATTTCCGTTCTGCAGGCTATCTTTCTCAACATCGAGATGCTCCAGTTCCTCTAACGGTTGCTTGAACAGTCTGTCACGATGGAATAGGAAAGTTTTTGTAAGTCTATCAATATTGTTTACAAAGTTTTAAATTTGCGTATATCTCCTTCTGACACGTGGCGGTCGCGCGATGTGACTGATGTTTCCGCTCGCTGTACCTACCGGTGTCGGGTGTCGGTCACCTTTGATATGCGCCGAAAGGCATATACCGCCCTTGAGGCTTTGACAAAAACCACCACCGCTCTGATTCCGTCTATGTTGAATTGTTTATATCATTCAATCGAAACTTGACTTTCGCTGATTGGTGGACGTGTTTATCTTGGTTCTACTGTGTTGCGAGTTTCAGTTTATCTAATAGAGTTAAAATGAGTAAAAAACGTAATTTACCTCCAACTATATAAAGTTTGTAGTGCAGCTTGTGCTGAGAAAAAGAAACAAAATATGCTAAACGAAATTCACACCTCATGGAGAAGATTGAAAGGTAATGACAATGTCGAAGGTGAAGTAGATTCGAAAATCAAAGAATTGCAAATAAAACTGACGACAAAGAAAGCGAAACTTCAGATTTTTTGCGAAAATTTCTTCGTCGTGAAAACCACTAAATCAACTAGAGCCCATGGACGTAAGAGTAACTTTGAGTTTTAAATTATTTTAACATTCTGTTCTTCATTGCAAATATATATTTCGCGTTATATGGCAATTTGAAAAACAGAACAACCCAGTCAGTTACGTTGAGTTGTTATTCACTGTTTGTTACAAGGCAAAATCGGCAACAGCATCTTTCTGTCTGTCTATTGGAGGTAATCTCGGTAATCTCAGTGCAGTTCTCACTATGGTGTAGCTGAATTCCTCAGTGTGATTTAGTATACACATTGTCCGAATTGCTCATATTCAACATTTTACATGCTTACGTTCAATTATAAAGAAGAAACCAAACAGAAGAAACCAGAAGGCATTTAAGATAATAGGATGCAACCAAGAGGAAGCCAGTTACCTCAATCAGCACCTACATCAACGCCTAGACAGAACACTTCTAGGAATAAAATTGTAGTACTAGAATCCGAGCTCAGTAGCCTGCTGTTAGCACGCGATGCTGGTATGGTGACAGATGAAGTAGGAAAAAGAAAGAGATTCAACAGCAAAGAAGCAACCGAACGACAAAAAAAGTCATGATTCTAAAACACAAAAAATTCCAGAAATTTTTGGAAGTAATACCGACTCAGCAGCAGCTCTTTAAACTCGAAATACCGTTTGTCGGCCTAGAATAGAAGAAAATAAATTGGGTGTACTTGAAGTCATAATGGACACTGCAGGTTTTGGTGGTGTAAAACAATGGAAGCCGAACTGCGTAAACAAAGCTGTACTATCAGTCGATCAGGGCTACATTTAAGACTCCTTCCCGTACAATACAGAGGAAGGGAAAAAAAGACGTGGCAACTGTTCCTGTTAAATTGTGCAAACTAGACTCTATGCTTCACGTAAAGGATAAATAAGGCAAATTCTGTGCTGTTACTGTAAGATACCTTGAATCATTAGCTTCAATTTTGGACCACGGTGAAGAAAACTTTTTATCTATGGATGACAAAGTAAGTGTGCCATTAGGTATTACAGCAGCAAATGTTCAAGCACGAGTGTTAATGCACCTTGACTACCGTGTAAAATTACAGGGTCATGTTTTCGTGGTCGCTGAAAAACACAAACGTATTCCCTTTAGTTATGCAGTTATTGTAATAAAGAAAAATGTTAAGCGTAAACTTGAAGCTGTGACACACTCTGGGCTTGCATTCGTAGCGATTCGTAGTGGAAAACATTCTTCCTCTAATGCACAGACTGATGCCACAGACGTGGCAGACTTTCGGAATTACCAGCTTCTGAAAAGATAATGAGAACCCGGAACGATTTTGTAAGACTTACAGTGATGGTCCCGACGAAAATCCGCTATACGAGGTAGTCATAGTTGTAGCTGAGCAACATTTTAAAGATTTTGACTTGGATGCATTTACACTGCCACATATGCTCCAGGAAAGGTTTTGTAAAGCCCCTGTTTCTTTTCATTTACATTGGTGGTCCCGACGAAATTTCACTATACGAGTGACTTATAGTTTTAGCTGTACAACATTTTAAAGATTTTTATTTGGGTACCATTTAAAATGCCACAAATGTCCCAGAAAGAAGTGCATTTAACAGAGTGGAGCGATGAATGGTGCCTCTTAGTCGCGAAGTTACTCATGATGTGTTGAAACTTGACAGTTTCGGTCCCATTCTTCACTCCAGTAATCGAACTACTGAACTGCAGCTAGAAAAACTTTCAGAGTTCCGGCACCTTAGTGGCTAATGTTTGAAGCCAATTCGTCATTAACAATTTCCCTGCTGTTGCCGAATATATTGTGCCAGTAGATACCACAGTGGATATCGTACAGGCTAGGACTTTGCTACTTGGTACACAATTCACGTACGTGAATCTCGATATCGTTTACAAACTGTATAACGCAAAGTTGTCACCTGTTACGGTGTGCGACGATCTAGCCTGTGGCAGGTATTACGAGAGGGGTTCTTACTAAAATCTGCTTTGATTAAACGGACTTCAGACGGGCATGTACTCGTAGCAAATGAAGACCCCGAAGGTACATTTGCTCCTCATTTTCTACAGCTATCTTTGGATCTCCAAGTGTCATCATATTTCAAAAAAGATCCCTATGACGATTATTGCCCCAGTGTCGAAGCACACCAATTTAAAGGATCATATAGCATTTGTGACCTATATTTTTCATTACACAAAGCCACTAACCAACACAAGCAATCACATAAGAGCGAAAAAGAGCTTTTGGCCATCACAATGATCCTTCCTGAAGGAATTGCAGATAGATGAGCCAGGGAACTTTGTTTGATAAATGGTGACGATGCTGTATGGTTGGATGAAAATGATGTGGACACATCGAATGTTCCTAACATTATCCAAATCGAGAACGAACTGACTACTAAGCCTATCACAAATAATGTGAAAGTCCTTGGACACAATTTGAGTAAACTTTGTATCGTTCATTTTTGTTGTTTTCTAAATATTCTTAAACATACGATTTATTCTTGTTTTTAAGAAAAGTAATGTCCTTTGTAGAAATAGACAAAGAGATGAAGCATACTTTTCTCAGGGGAGGGGTCATGCAAATATGATCATCTATGACAAGGAGAGGGAGGGTCTGCAAAATTCATGAAATCCGTGTGATATAGTTTATGGATGACTCCTAATACACTTTCGATAATTTTTGCGGAGGTTGAGACACAATGAGGACAAAGCCCACGTAAACAGTGTAGAACTATTTCATTGAAAAGTATGTGAAAAAAAAAATATTTTTCTTTCGACGAAGTTAATCACTAAAAAGTCTGTGATAGTTCTTGATCAGCAAAGGATTTGGACAATTTAGAACTTAAACTGAAGGCCTCAATAAAGAAACATTCAATGTCTGCCTTATACTTGAAAAGTAGAGCAAAATAACGCAGTGGCGATCAACGGCTCAGAGCAAGTTGCTGGTCACTTCTGATGCAGAGACTAAGTACTGGCGATGGTGATGACAGGCAACGACGACTCCCTTGGTAGCTTGTGCAGCAAGGCATTGTATGTAGCAAAGGCTTAGATCGGCAGTGTAACAGAGTAACTGAAAGAACAGTCAGCGTCTGGCCCAAGGCTCATAGAAGAGCCCTCAGAACGGCTTTGCACCACCCTAAAAACCCAGGCCACAGAAATTCTAGTGGAACAATCTGTTGCCACGTGACACACGCAGGTTATCAGATGCACGGGGCTGGTGACCATTGGACGTTGATGGCCTATGGCCTTCGCTTGACTGCCTTTTGGCCTAGGCAGCATGCGTGATTGAAGTTGTGTTGCCCTGGCACAGGCAGCATGCATGATTGAAACCCTGTTGCTTCATTGGGCGACTCCTTCAAGCTTGGGCCGCTGGTAAATCACGGCTGTGAGAAAAATTGATGCACTGTTGGATATACAACCTGAACACAGCAGTTTTCATTTAAAAAATAAACTAACGGCAAAATCTCAGCACCAAAAAATAATTGACGTAGGTTAATGAAATCTCTGAAAAACATTTGTCTAGGTAACTGTCGTGTCACCGCTAGACACCACACTTACTAGGTGGTAACTTAAATCGGCCGCGGTCCTGTAGTACATGTCGGACCCGCGTGTCGCCACTGTGGGATCGCAAACCTAGCGCCACCACAAGGCAGGTCTCGAGAGACTGAGGAGACCTCGCCCCCAGTTGTACGAACAACATAGCTAGCGATTGGACGTGCTAAGCCTTGCTCTCATTTGCCGAGAGATAGACAGTAGAATAGCCCTCTGCTAAGTTAACTGGCGACCACCTAGCAAGGCGCCATTTGTATCAGTGCCTATAGCTTACTAATATTCAAGAGAGATGTATTCCAAGGACTAATTAAAAGTTAAGTAACAAGCATCTACGTACTTTTCTTCTTATTCATTTATAAGTTCTCATGTTCCAGACTTCACGCCCGTCTGCGTTAGCCTTGCGTGCCCTATCGGCTACAGCATTGTGTCTAGGCTGTATGGTCTAGACTCAACATTATTGGCGACGAGAAAAAGAGTTTGTATTAATTTGCTTGTGTCATGGCTTCGCCGCCATCTCCAGATGTACTGTCCGAATTTTATCGCTTGCAGAATCAGCAGACGCAGGCGTTATTGGAAGCCCTTGGACAGCTCGTCCAGGGTCAACGTGCGCTGCAAACCGATGCGGCAGCCGCCGCTTCATCGCTACCGCAGCCACATCACACCGTTGCGCCGCCCTTCCGTCAATTTGATTCTACGTCCGAGACCTGGCACGAGTGGTCTCGCCAGTTCCACTTTCATCTAGCAGCCTACAGAATTCAAGGTAACGAGCGGCAGCCGTTTTTGCTTTCTTGTGTCGCTGTGTGCACCTACCGCGTGATAGTGAAGTTGTTTCCCCGGCGCGACGTAGCAACTCTGTCCTACGAAGAAATTTTGTCGGCGTTAGATGCCTATTTCAAAGAAACAGTAAATGTTGTTGCAAAACGGTATACGTTCTTTCGTACACAACGTACGGCCGGTCAGACTTATAGGGAGTGGGTTGCGACATTGCAAGGACTTACTAGGGAGTGTGCGTTTGAATGTGAATGTGGCCTCCCTTATTCAGATACTATGGTGCGTGATGCAATTGCACAGAACGTTTCTGATGTTCGCATACGGGAACAGATTTTGAAACTAGTAAATCCCTCCCTTCAACAAGTGATAGACATATTGGATAGGCAAGACACACTTGACTCTGCTCAGGACTCATTTGAAACTTCGCCAGCAGTGTGTCACATTAACCGGCCCGCCGGGCCCGCTGCACGGGACGCTACGCGGCCCTCGCGCCCGTCCCAGCAGCGGCAGCCTACCTTGCCAACACGTGCGCCGCGTAAGCAAGCAACTGCAGTGAAATCATGCCCGCGGTGTGCAACTAGACATTCGCGTGAAAATTGCCCGTCACGCCAAGCTATTTGCTTTTACTGTCAGAAGAAAGGACATGTTCAAAGTGTTTGCCAGAAAAGGCTTAGATCAGACAATCACAATAATTCCAGGCCCTTTGCTTCGCGCCGGAATCGAACCCAGGACAATCAGGCTCGTGGACCTTCGCCCATGGACATTCATGTAGTTCATTCCAACCCGTCCAGTGACACTTTAGCTAACAGTGACTATGTTCGTCCCACCAAAAGTGTGCATCGACGTCGCCGGAAATCCCGTACAGTCGCCAATGCTTCTGTACCTGTATCAGTTCAAATTGCACGTGACAGTCGCTCTTGTCGTCAGCAGGACAATAAACTTTTTGTGGACTTAGACTTTGACGGCACAGTGATACCATTCCAGCTCGATACCGGAGCTGCAGTTTCATTGCTCAATCACGACACGTACAAACAACTGGGCAAACCGCCATTGCGTGCCGCAAATGTTAAGTTACATAGTTACTCTGGACAGCATATACCTGTGTTAGGACAGTGCAGCCTTCTTGCCACATACATGGGACAGACAAAACTTGTATCATTTTACGTTCTTCGTTCTACTTCTGCAGTGAACTTGTTTGGTTTAGATTTATTTCAATTGTTTAATTTGTCTATAGTAAATCAGGTCCTATCAGTGAATCAGACTGTGCCTTCCGCCAGTGTTTCTAGTCTTTGTGAAGAATTTGCAGACATTTTTGCACCGGGCCTTGGTTGCGCTAAGAACTATGAAGCGCATTTGGAACTGCAAGAAAACGCGCAACCGAAATTTTTCAGAGCGCGCAATGTTCCCCACGCATTGCGTGATGAGGTCGCCAGAACATTAGCCGATTTAGAATCTCAAGGTGTAATTGAACGTGTGCAGGCTTCTCTCTGGGCCTCACCCTTAGTAATTTTGCCAAAACCTTCCGGTAAACTGAGACTTTGTGTGGACTTCAAGGCAACAGTGAATCCACAACTTGTGACTGCCACTTTTCCTTTGCCCCGCCCGGAAGATCTTTTTGACAAAATGTGCCCGGGAAAATATTTTTCAAAATTGGACCTAGCAGATGCGTACTTGCAAATACCTGTGGACGCAGAATCCCAGCGCGTCTTGGTGGTAAACACGCATCTTGGCTTGTATCGCTTCAAAAGACTGCCATTCGGGTGTGCATCCGCCCCTGCTTTGTTTCAGCAATATTTACAAACTGTTTGTGCGTCGGTCCCTACTGCTGCGAACTATCTGGACGATATTGTGATCTCAGGAAAGACAGAAGCCGAACATTTGCAAAATCTCCGAACATTATTTCAGGTCTTGCGTCAGAATGGTCTTCGCTTGAGGAAGGACAAATGTGTGTTTTTTGCTCGGGACTTACCCTATCTGGGGCATGTCATAAATGCCCAAGGTATACATCCGAGTCCAGAGCACCTCCGTGCCATACAGGAGTTGCCTTCGCCACGGGATGTTAAACAACTACAGAGTGTGCTGGGTAAAATTAATTATTATGCAAAGTTTGTGCGCAATGCTTCTTCCATTTCAGCTCCGCTTCATCGCTTACGCCGTAAAGGTGTTCCGTTCGTCTGGACGACGGAATGCGAACGCGCCTTTCGCCAGTTGAAATCGGCGTTACTTTCAAAAATGTGCCTTACGCCATTCGATCCCCAGAAACCCCTTTTGTTGATGGTAGATGCATCGGATTTCGGGATCGGTGCTGTGCTTGCGCACAAGGATGGCTCGCATGATTGCCCTATTGCCTTTGCGTCCAAATTGCTCTCATCTGCGCAAAGAAATTATTCACAGATAGAGAAAGAAGCTTTAGCTCTCGTGTTTGGTGTTACAAAGTTTCACGATTTCTTGTATGGTCGTCACTTTACCATCATCACGGACCACAAACCTTTGACATCGCTTTTTCATCCTACCAAGCCTGTACCTCCACGTACAGCGCAGAAATTCATTCGCTGGTCACTTTTTCTCTCGCAGTACCGCTACGATATCTTGTATCGGTCCACTGCTAAGCACGGAAACGCTGATGCGTTGTCCCGTTTGCCTGTTGCTGAGGATAAAGCATTCGATTCTTCCGAACTTGCTTGCATGTTCATTGATTCGGAAACCGATGACGTGGTCGAATCGTTTCCGATTGATTTTCGTCGTGTAGCTACAGCCACAGCTGCTGACCCTGTCCTTGCAACTGTTTTGCGTTTTGTTGCTACGCAATGGCCCTTGTCAAAGTCACGGATCGAGGATCCTTTGGTTCGCCGTTTTTTTGCTCACAAGGAGAGACTTTTTGTACGACGTGGTGTTTTGTTGTTGCGTTCCGATAATGATCAATCCAGAGTCGTGGTCCCACGTTCGTTACAGTCCTCTGTCTTAAAGCTTCTTCACCAAGGACATTGGGGTATAGTGCGTACGAAACAACTTGCTCGTCAGCACTGTACTTGGTTCGGAATCGATGCTGCGATTACGAATATGTGCTCCTCTTGCGTGGCGTGTGCCGAACAGCAATCCGCACCGCCGCGGCAATTCTTTGCATGGCTGAAAGCCACTTCCCCTTGGCAACGCTTGCACATCGATTTTGCTGGTCCATTCTGGAATGCTCGATGGTTGGTTGTGGTCGATGCTTTCAGTAATTTTCCTTTTGTTGTCCGGATGTCTTCCACGACTTCTTCTGCCACAATCCAAGCCTTGTCTGCTATCTTTTGCATTGAAGGTCTTCCGCAGACTATTGTTTCCGACAATTGCTCACAATTCATGTCCGCAGAATTTCAGTCCTTCTGCGAGGCCAATGGTATTCAACATCTGACATCCGCGCCGTCTTCGCCTCAGTCAAACGGTGCCGCTGAACGATTGGTCCGGACTTTCAAGTCACAGATGTTGAAATTGAAAGAGTCGCATTCTCGGGAGGACGCTTTGTTGCTCTTTTTTGTCTTCGTATCGCTCTCAGCCCCGCGATGGTCGCTCGCCGGCTGAATTGCTCCATGGTCGTTCTCATCGCACCTTGATGTCTTTGCTGCATCCGCCACATCAGGTTCCTGTGCAGCGGCAGACTCCTGCTTTTGCTCCTGGCGACGTTGTCTATTATCGCACCTATCGCGGTTCACAGCGTTGGCTCGCAGGGCGCATTCTTCGCTGCCTCGGCCGCGCGATGTATTTGGTTTTGGGGGCCTCTGGTGAGGTGCGACGGCATCTCAATCAGCTGCGCCTCTGTCGTCGCCTGGGTTCTGCCGCTCCCCGTCTGCTTTCAGCGACGGAGCCGTCAGGTCAGCGCCTTGGGGACCCATCTACTGGCTCGTCTCATCCCCAGGTGTTACCGACGCTGCCTTCCATTTTGCCTCATGGCGACGCGCCGCCGCCGCCGCAGCAGCCGCCGCCGGCGCCGCTCGCAGTGGACGCGTCGCTGCAACCGCCACGCGCCTCCCTGGGTCACGCGCCGCCGCTCGCTTCCCGTGCCCCGCCGTCCTCCGCCATGGACCTCTTGCCAGCTCCGGACCAGATGTCGTCATCGCGCGTCGGATTCCCCGACGCAATGGAGGTTGACCCTTCGGCCCCTCCTGTCTCATTACGGGCGCATACACCGCATGTTGACGTGCACCCTGGACTAGGTTTTCAGGCGTTTCCTAGCTCCCCTCGGACCGAATGGCCGGGTGCGGGTGGCACAGCCTCGCCTGTTGTTAGGCTCCCCACCTCATCGCATACGTCAACATGCGGTCCTCCCCACGGCGGGCGGAAGCCTTATCTCACGACCGTTCGCCGATTTGCGGGGGAGGAATGTGTTGTCACCGCTAGACACCACACTTACTAGGTGGTAACTTAAATCGGCCGCGGTCCTGTAGTACATGTCGGACCCGCGTGTCGCCACTGTGGGATCGCAAACCTAGCGCCACCACAAGGCAGGTCTCGAGAGACTGAGGAGACCTCGCCCCCAGTTGTACGAACAACATAGCTAGCGATTGGACGTGCTAAGCCTTGCTCTCATTTGCCGAGAGATAGACAGTAGAATAGCCCTCTGCTAAGTTAACTGGCGACCACCTAGCAAGGCGCCATTTGTATCAGTGCCTATAGCTTACTAATATTCAAGAGAGATGTATTCCAAGGACTAATTAAAAGTTAAGTAACAAGCATCTACGTACTTTTCTTCTTATTCATTTATAAGTTCTCATGTTCCAGACTTCACGCCCGTCTGCGTTAGCCTTGCGTGCCCTATCGGCTACAGCATTGTGTCTAGGCTGTATGGTCTAGACTCAACAGTAACACTTTTAAGTGATTAACATTACGAGATCACAGGTTAATGTAAGCGCGAGATAAACCACACAAATGTAAAATGCTGTTACATTAATAACCCGTATAACCGCTAGAATGTTGAATTTAAAGCATACAAACGTACATGCATGTGTTCTACAGGAGCCGAATGTCAGTTTGTGGGACAGAGTTCCATACCTGTTGCATTTGTCAGTCACTGCAGTGACGGTTAATGCCGGTGCTGGCTGTGTATGACGCTGGGGTTGTTGTCCGATGATGTTCTTTATGTGCTCCATTGGAGACACATCTGGTCCTCGGGCAGGCTAAGGCAACATGTCGACAATATGTAGAGAATGTTGTGTTACAATAGCGGTATGTGGGCTGGGGTTATTCTATTGGAAAACTCCTCCTTCAATACTGTTCATCAATAGCAGCACAACAGATACGCATTTGCAGTCAGGGTGCAGAGTGCTCCTGTTTTCCTGTATCCAGCACGTAGACAAGTTGGATGCGGCCCTTAACTGACCCGGAGTAGTCCTGATATACGAGCTTGCTCAAGCTCAGTGACGTGTTGATAATGGCATCTTTTTTCGCCTTAAAGGCGTTCTTGACTTGCATCAACTCACCACATCCATTCTCGAAAGTAACTAACGCTGATGAGCGTTACAGTATGTATTTGAAGCAAATCTGTTTTGCATCCTTATAGTGACACGACTAGCGCAACTCTTATACCACTGGCGCGAAATTTGAACTGACATCGCCTTCCAGATGTAGAAACACGCCTGTCAACATTCATTTACATCATACAACTCTTTTTGGTGTTGCGGCTTTTTCCATCAGTGTATTCACTGTCCAAAAAATTAACAAAGAGAAATACTGGTGCTGTCAGTTCGAGAAAATAATGAAGTTCATCCGTAAGCTAGACAATCGGCTGAACAGAATTCCTATTTTTATGCTTTTTAAAGTTATGTTTAATTTGTTTATCGGTGTTCAAGTTGTTCTGTATGTCCTGACTAAGTCCATGGCAGAATAGTTTCGAATGACTTCGTCACATTGAATCCGCCAAAAAATAAAATAAATAAAAGTCTTCGGTACCCTAATTATTGCTTCAAATTCTGGTAACTACATAATCAGAAGTGGCTTTCGTCATGAATTATATCCAGTGATAAATTAGTAACTGAGACCGGATCTTCTTAGTGATGGTTGTTGCTGTTCTTGTGGTTTTCAGTCTGAAGACTGGTTTGATGCAGGTCTATCAGCTAGGCTCCTGAGAGAAGCTCTTCATCTCTAAGTAACTACTACAACCTACATCCATTACTATGGCCAAGCCTGGTTCCCCCCCCCCCCCCATTCCCCCCCACACACACACATCCTTCCATTTCAAAATCGAAGATTTCTTGATTACGCACCATTAACAGATCTTTGTTTTACCCCTTACATTATAAATTTATTTTCTTCTCAACGCGATTCAGTACTTCTACGTTCAATCGATCTTACGCACCTAATATGTTTAGCATTCATCTACCGCACCAAATATCAATAACTTATAACCTGTCCTTGTCTGAACTGTTTATTGTCCTGGGTTCCCTTCCGTACAGTGTTATAGTCCACGCTAATTATTAGATTGGTGAATAAGTTCATAGCGTTTTCCAATAAGTTTAATAAACGCAACAGATAAACAGAACAGAGAGTTTAGTCGTCGGTAAAAATGTAAATGTCGTGTGATTAGGGCCTCCCGTCGGGTAGACCGTTAGCCGGGTGCAAGTATTTCGATTTAAGGCCACTTCAGTGACTTGCGCGTCGATGGGGATGAAATGATGATGACTAGGAGAACACAACACCCAATCCTTGAGCTGAGGAAAAATCTCCGACTCAGCCTGGAATTGAACCCGGACTCTTAAGGTTGACATTTTGTCGCGCTGACCACTCAGCTACCGGGAACGGACCTTAGCGGTTATATATTCTGGTTCACTGTTCGCAATTGTCTGCTAACGCTGGTGCAACTTTTCGATTCTGTGACAGCAGAAATCACGTGGTTTTGTGGCAAAGACCTCGTCGAGCCATATTCGCATGGCATTCTCAGCCGGAGAGAAAGTTCCTTGAATGCTGTTCCATATAAAGCGGAGAAGGTGAAAATCTGAGGGGGCAAGATCGGGTGAATAAGGTGCGTGCGGAATGACTTCCCAACCAAACTCCTGTACAGCGCTTTTGTCAGTCTAGCAGAATGCGGGCTGTCTTTATCATGGAGTAGCATCAGTTCACGCGTTCTTTCTGGTCGTTGCGTCTGCCACAAACCTCAGTTGTTGACAATAAACGTCAGCACTGGTGGTTACACTCGGGGAAGCAATTCGTAGTACACTGTGTGGTGTCACCGCCAGACACCACACTTGCTAGGTGGTAGCTTTAAATCGGCCGCGGTCCATTAGTACATGTCGGACCCGCGTGTCGCCACTGTCAGTGATCGCAGACCGAGCGCCACCACACGGCAGGTCTCGAGAGACGGACTAGCACTCGCCCCAGTTGTACGGACGACTTAGCTAGCGATGCACACTGACGAAGCCTCGCTCATTTGCAGAGCCGATAGTTAGAATAGCCTTCAGCTACGTCAATGGCTACGACCTAGCAAGGCGCCATTAGCATTACATAGCTTGTATCTAAAGAGTCTCACTTGTATCGTCAAGAGCGATGTACCACAAGGATGGATTAAAGTTAAGTATTCCAGGAGCTACGTAATTTTCTTTATAGCATTCATTACGTATCCTGTTTCAGACCTATCTACTAGCCTGCGTGAGTTAACGCGTGCCTTTCGGCTACTTCCGAGTGGCGTGGCTGTTTTGTTACGCCACAACACACTGCACAGTCGCTGTTTCACGTGATGCATCAAATTATCTTTGAGGATGCGCCCAGCTTTTTGTATTGGGAATTGCTGCTGTGTTCGGTCTCAACCATTCTTTTCGTTTCCTTACGTTAGCATAATGACACTGTTTCTTGTCATCAGTAATGATAAAGAATAGGAATGAATGTAACTCCAACTTCTGGCTGGAGTGTGGGACTACGACTGGTCAATAACCAATAAAACAATACCAATCGCAGTTATTTATGTTTTATTTTTTATTTTTAGGCTACCAGTTTCGACGATACATTACGTCATCTTCAGGCCTGCTTCAATCGAGTAACCTTCGTGTTACAAGATACAACAGCACTTTTAACCGGTCTCGTAACGACTTTACGGGCATGCGTGCTCCTTGGACACCTGTCAGCAAGCTTATAAGCCCGTCGCGAACACGCGAAGGATATTTGGTTTATTGTTTCAGATAAAGGGAGTTGTTGCGGTACCGAGTGGTGCACTCGCTGTGTGTAGAAGTAAAGAAGACAGACATCCTTCGAACAACATTGCTTCAATTATAAGTGAGAGCCGTTTATTTCGGCGTGCTGCTCTATCGATACGCGGATATCTGTTAAAGGGAGATAGTATCTGAAACCAACCAAACAAAGCGAGGAGTTTGTTTTAATGGTTACAGACCGGAGTTGTCGCGATCGACTGGCAGCGACCTGTGTCAGCCAGACTTGAATAACCATCCACATCGAGCCGACACACACACACACACACACACGTCACATTATTTGGTGCCGACAACTTGGGCCGACTCTCCGCGCCTACGAGGCACACGAGCCCACCCGCAGAGGAAGTCCAACGCGACGCGTCGGAGAACCGAACTAGAGCTGAACGTTGGTCGTGACAGCGACACGCCTGCCGACAGCGACGTGAGCGTTGCTCAAACAGCATGCAAGCAGACAACGATTATTAAATCATTACTCAAAATAAGTGATTGTCCAGGTACGTTCAAACTTTCTTGATTTACCTAGAAAAAAAAGGAAAGAAAAAAAAAGAGGTTCAAATGGCTCTGAGAAATATGGGACTTAACTTCTAAGGTCATCGGTCCCCTAGAACTTAGAACTACACTACTGGCCATTAAAATTGCTACACAACGAAGATGACGTGCTACAGACGCGAAATTTAACCGACAGGAAGAAGATGTTGTGATATGCAAATGATTAGCTTTTCAGAGCATTCACACAAGGTTGGCGCCGGTGGCGACACATAGAACGTGCTGACATCAGGAAAGTTTCCAACCTATTTCTGATACACAAACAGCAGTTGACCAGCGTTGCCTGGTGAAACGTTGTTGTGATGCCTCGTGTAGGAGAAGAAATGCGTACCATCACGTTTCCGACTTTGATAAAGGTCGGATTGTAGCCTATCGCGATTGTGGTTTCTCGTATCCCGACATTGCTGCTCGCGTTGGTCGAGATCCAATGACCGTTAGCAGGATATGGAATCGGTGGGTTCAGAGGGATAATACGGAACGCCGTGCTGGATCCCAACGGCCTCGTATCACTAGCAGTCGACATGAAAAGCATCTTATCCGCATGGCTTGTAACGGATCGTGCAGCCACGTCTCGATCCGTGAGTCAACAGATGGGGACGTTTGCAAAACAAAAACCATCTGTACGAACAGTTCGACGACGTTTGCAGCAGCATGGACTATCAACTCGGAGACCATGGCTGCGGTTACCCTTGAGGCTGCATCATAGACAGGAGCGCCTGCGATGGTGTACTCAACGACGAACCTGGGTGCACGAATGGCAAAACGTTATTTTTTGGATGAATCCAGGTTCTATTTACAGCATCATGATGGTCGCATCCGTGTTTGGCGACTTCGCTGTGAACGCACATTGGAAGCGTGTATTCGTCATCACCATACTGGCGTATCACCCGGCGTGATGGTATGGGGTGCCATTGGTTGCACGTCTCGCTCACCTCTTGTTCGTATTGACGGCACTCTGAACAGTGGAGGTTATGTGGTGTCACAGCCAGACACCACACTTGCTAGGTGGTAGCCTTTAAATCGGCCGCGGTCCGTTAGTATACGTCGGACCCGCGTGTCGCCACTATCAGTGATTGCAGACCGAGCGCCGCCACAGGGCAGGTCTACGTTCGCCATTAATGGATTAAAGTTAAGTATTCTACCACGTACCTCCTTTTTTCTGAGTTCTGATTTCCTTGTCCAGTTCCAGACCTCACGCCAGCCTGCGTGAGCTTAAACGCGTGCCTTTCGGTTTCCTCTCCATTTAGTGGGTTGGTCTCCTGCCAATCCAAAACAGGTTACATTTCAGATGTGATACGATCCTTGGCTCTACCCTTCATTCGATCCCTGCGAAACCCTACATTTCAGCAGGATAATGCACGACCGCATGTTGCAGGTCCTGTACGGGCCTTTCTGGATACAGAAAATGTTGGACTGCTGCCCTCGCCAGCACGTTCTCCAGATCTCTCACCAATTTGAAACGTGTGGTCAATGATGGCCGAGCAACTGGCTCGTCACTATACGCCAGTCACTACTCTTGATGAACTGTGGTATCGTGTTGAAGCTGTTGGGCAGTCGTACCTGCACACGCCATCAAAGCCCTGTTAATGCCCAGGCGTATCAAGGCCGTTATTACGGCCAGGGGTACCGATTTCTCAACATCTATGCACCCAAATTGCGTGAAAATGTAATCACGCATCAGGTGAAGCATAATATATTTGTGCAATGAATACCAGTTTACCATGTGCATTTCTTCTTGGTGTAGCAGTTTTAATGAAACCTAGGGACATCATACACATCCATGCCCGAGGCCGTATTCGAACCTGCGACCGTAGTGGTCACGCGGTCCCAGACCGTAGCGCCTAGAACCGCTAGGTCACCCCGGCCGGCTGGTAATTGTAAGAATTTTATTGTGCTGGTGTCGAGTAGATAGTAAGATTAGGATCGAGTGACGATTGTGACAATAACTATTGCGGATACTGGTCAAAACTAGTTAATAACGTCTTACCACATATGTCAACTGGGTATTCGCCCAATGAGTTCCTATTTAATTAGCGGGATCGTAATAATTGGCTTAGTAATTTACCATGTATTCAAAGGATCGTGATGCAATTATAAAGAAGGTATACCTGAACTTGCAACATAAACCAAGTATTCGTGAACATCAATTTGATAAAAAGCTAGGCTTAGTAGTCACTTATAATGTTATTGACAGTATTCTATTGAAGACTCATCCCAAGTCTTCAAAGCTAAGAAAAATAAATCGAAAGTGGAACAATCTTTATAAGGGACCATGTAAAATAATTAATATCCCACATGAAGGAAGTTACTTATTAGAGGATGAAGAAACCAAGAAGATAAAGGGGATGTATCCCCACATTGAGTTAAGAAGATATTTTAGTTAACTGAAGATTTAGAAGCAAGGAGAAGGCATGATGCAGAAATATGTTACAGTAATGTTTGTGAATTTTTTTAAATTATTTTATACGTAGTATTAGTGGACAGTGAATTAGTTTTAAGTAGTTCTTGCTAAAGGAATTACTGATGTTACGATTTTATGCGATAGAATATCGATACATTGGTATGAGTTCACTTCAGGAGATTCCCAATAAAAAGAAGAGAATTGTATTAAGGGCTAAGCCCAAAGATAGTAATAAGGAACAGGAGATTTGTTGGATCTAGTTAACGCGTTAAGAAATGTTATGAGCAGCAAGTTCTCAACAATAATGAATTTGCATTCATTTATCGTTGTTCAATTAAATATAAACCGTTATGTTGATGTTCTCATGTTAACAGTTGATGTTTTCATGTTGACAAGCCTCAATATGTTTTGTTCAACGAGGGAATAGTTTAGAATGCGCATGCGAGCACAATGAAAGACCTTACCGTTGTCATACATGAACAGGGGAATGTATTTAATAAAATCATTTGTTTTGAGTAGTGAGATTCTAAGAGATGAATAAAAGTGAATACGAAATAAGTGACTGAATTAGTAATGCTTGAAAACGTAGAAGCTAACTGGTAGGAACAAAGGAACTGTACTGGTGTAAGGAATGTTGTGCGTGTTCCCAAACTGACAGTACATGTGTGACAGTGAAAATATAAGGTACTTACCACGAAAGGAGAAGTGATTTAGATGTTACGGCAAACTCAACAGAGGTGATGAAGACTGTCTTCGGATGGATGATACTGACATGTTGGTACAGTCTAACGGGAGCGCAGCCACTTACCAACGAGAGCAACCAGACGAGAGCGCAAGATCGGGTGGTACTCGCTGCCATATGCGGTCCGATGCTGTTGCAGCTCCGCCGTTGTCGTAGGATAAGAACACACTAGCATCGGACCGGACCATGTTCGTAGCTTTGCATGGTCTGGTGCGGCTACAGCGGCAGTGTGGCAAAGCGCCGAGGATATAACTGTGATATTAAAATGAAGTGATGAAATATTTAAGGAAAATGAAATCTAGGTTCATTATTGACGTAAAAAGAACACTGTAATGATTTTCATTTTTTGCATTTGTATGTGTGTGGACGCGAATAAGCCAAAAAACAAAGACTTTACCTGGTTATCGACGTTGAAGCGGGAAGTCACGTACCCACTTTATCATCTGGGGGGCGTATACAGGGTGGTCCATTGATAGTAACCGGGCCAAATATCTCACGAAATAAGCATCAAACCAAAAAACTACAAAGATCGAAACTCGTCTAGCTTGAAGGGGGAAATGGAATGGCGCGATGCTTGGCCCGCTAGATGGCGCTGCCATAGGTCAAACGGATATCAACTGTGTTTTTTAAAATAGGAACCCCCATTTTTATTACATATTCGCGTAGTACGAAAAGAAATATGAACGTTTTAGTTGGACCACCTTTTTCGCTTTGTGACAGATGGCGCTGTAATAGTCACAAATGTATAATTACGTGGTATCACGTGACAGTCCGCCAGTGCGGACGGTATTTGCTTCGTGATACATTACCCGTGTTAAAATGGACCGTTTACCAATTGCTGAAAAGGTCGATATCGTTTTGATGTATGGCTGTTGTGATCAAAATGACCAACGGGCCTGTGCTATGTATACTGCTCGGTATCCTGGACATCATCCAAGTGTCCGGACCGTTCGCCGGATAGTTACTTTATTTAAGGAAACAGGAAGTGTTCATCCACATGTGAAACGTCAACCACGACATGCAACAAATGATGATGCCCAAGTAGGTGTTCTAGCTGCTGTCGCGGCTAATCCGCACATCAGTAGCAGACAAATTGCAAGATAATCGGAAAGCCGGCCGATGTGGCCGAGCGTTTCTAGGCGCTTCAGTCTGGAAATGCGCGACCATTACGGTCGCAGGTTCGAATCCTGCCTCGGGTATGGATGTGTTTGATGTCCTTAGGTTAGTTATGGTTAAGTAGTTCTAAGTTCTAGGGGACTGATTACCTTAGATGTTAAGTCCCATAGTGCTCAGAGCCATTTTTGAGAATCGGAAATCTCAAAAACGTCGGTGTTAAGAATGCTACATCAACATCGATTGCATCCGTACCACATTTCTATGCACCAGGAATTGCATGGCGACGACTTTGTACGTCGTGTACAGTGTTGCCGAGCGGTTCTAGGCGCTTCAGTCTGGAACCGCGCGACCACAACGGTCGCAGGTTCGAATCCTGCCTCGGGCATGGATGTGTGTGATGTCCTTAGGGTAGTTAGGTTTAAGTAGTTCTAAGGTATAGGGGACTGATGACCGCAGATGTTAAGTCCCATAGCGCTCAGAGCCATTTGAACCATTTTTGAACCTATGGCAGCGCCATCTAGCGGGCCAACCACAGCGCCATCTGGTTTCCCCCTTCAAGCTAGAC
Source organism: Schistocerca nitens (assembly GCF_023898315.1). Classification (NCBI taxonomy): domain Eukaryota; kingdom Metazoa; phylum Arthropoda; class Insecta; order Orthoptera; family Acrididae; genus Schistocerca; species Schistocerca nitens. The sequence continues at coordinate 1,156,235,116 of NC_064614.1, read as the reverse complement.
AAGTTTCGTTCTCTGTAGTTTTTTCGTTTGACTTATTTCGTGAGATATTTGGCCCGGTTACGATCAATAGACCACCCTGTGTAACACCACAAATATAGAGACCCTAATGACATCCCTTTTGACATCTAAAGATAGAAATATTAGTTTTCCTGACCTTGACGGTAGGTACTTGGAACAAAATATTAAGGCTATTGAAAGTTTGACCAAGAGAAATAATAAGGATTTAACAACATCTATTTATTAACAACATCTATTCCATGAAAAGAACTAAATGAAAGACTGTCAGAAGATCACTTAATCTACGAAGCAAGAAACTTTAAGTAAAGATTTCAAAATATATGATTTACGAAGATTAAAACACAGACGAGATAAAGTGATCAGAGATAACATTTATTCAAGAAAAGAGTTGTTGCTGCATCGAGCTGTAAGTTCGCTGCGACTACAATGAAAAACTGCAATGGAGATGTTAATTCGCTCTCCTGTAGCCGTCGCGATAGAAGCACGCTTACTGACCGATACTAGATTGTTTCAGACCGATCTGGAATTTTAAAGTTTTTCAATATCGTGTTTACGTATTAGTCAAACTTCTGAAGAAAAGAGATAGAACAATTGTCGTTTAGCCAGACAACGGAACAGCTATTATAGGCGAGGGAAAAGTAACTCTTCTGATACTTAATCAATCCTGGGACTTAGTCGTCGTGATCTGTGATCGTCACGAACAATGAAGGACACAGCAATATACCAGACGCCGACATAAACTGTACGAGCAGACTTTAGTAGGAAACATATACACGCAATCATGAAGAATTCACAGGTACGCCACGTTGTCGGAAACTGTAGTCAATGTCAGAATTGCTGATGTAAATCGTAGCTTCAGTTCCTTGAATGACAGATTGGTGCGCTTTCTAGTGCAGTGGTTAGATAATTCAGAAGTTCAATATACTCACTGATAATTTTATTCTTCCACTTTGAATGTTAATCCCACTCTTGAACCTTTCTTTTATTTTCATCATAGCTTCTTCACCGTTTAGATTGAACAGCAGGGGCGAACGACTACATTCCTTACACCCTTTTTAATCAGTGCATATCGTTCTAGGACTTCCACTCTTACTGTTTCCTCTTCGTTGTTGTACATATTGTATATTACTCGTCTTTCCCTACTGCTTACCCCTATTTTCCTCAGCATTTTGAACACCTTTTATCATTCTGCATTGTCGGACGCTTTTTCCATGTCAACAAATTCTATGAAAACTTTTGATTTTTTTTAGTCTTGTTTCCATTATCAGCCGCAACGTCAAAACTGTCTCTCTGGAGCCTTGAACTTTCCTAAAACCAAACTGATGGTCATCTAACACATCCTCAGTTTTCTTCCTCATTGTTTTCTGTATATTATTCTTGTCAGCCCCATGGATGCCTGACAAGTGAGCTTTAAAACTGATTTTGCTATAATTCTTGCACTTGTCAGCTCTTGCAATTTTCTAAACAGTGTGGAAGACGTTTTTCCGGAAATCTGGTGGTATGTCGCCAGCCTCATACATTATACACAGAAAAACGTGAATAATCGCTTTGTTACCACTTCAACGAATCTTTTTAGAAATTTCAATGTTCTGCCTTATTTGGTTTTTATTCCTCCAGAGTTTGAAATTGTGATTCTAATACGCGATCTCCAGTATCTTCCCTATGAAGTGTTTCTTCCTCTATGTACTCTTTCCACCTATTCGCTCTCCCCTCTGCAGTTAACTATGGAATTCCCATTGCACTTTTAACGTTACCGTCCTTGCTTTTAACTTCACCGAAGGTTCTGTTTTCCTGCATGGTGCGCCAGTCCTACCGACAATCATCTCTTTTTCAATTTCTTCACATTTTTCATGTAAACATTTCGCCTTAGCTTCCCCGCACTTACTGCTAATTTGATTACTAAGTGGCTCGTGTTTCTGTATCCCAGAATTTCCCTGAACATTTTTGTACCCCCTTCTTTCGTCGATCATCTGAAGTATTTCTTCTCTTACCCGTGGTTTCTTCGCAGTTACCTTTCTTGTACCTACGTTTTCCACTCCAACTTTTGTGATTGCCCTTTTTAGAGATGTCCATTCTCTTCAACTGCACTACCTACTGAACCATTCACTACCGCAGTATCTGTAGCCTCAGCCTGATTCTGAAACAGTTGTAGCTTCAATCAACAAAGTTCATATACTCACAGCACCACTCATCATACCCCTGTCGATAGTTTCTTTAAGAATGACGAATCTATTGCAAAGTTTTAGATCCATCATAGTATAATACAAATTAATTCACGATTGTTGCACCAAAATGTAGTTTTAAATCCCGACCGAACAAATCTCCCTTACTCAAAAGACTTTTAAAATGTCACTGACGCCCTCCCCGTAAATTTTAACGAATTATTATTGGTGCAGGACTATAGGTCTGTTCATATGGTGATCAAAGTGAGATGTGAGTTACTCAACCCAACCATGTCGCCTTAGCTTTCCTGCACTTCCTATTTATTTCATCCCTAAGTAACTTGCATATTTGTATTCATGAACTTTGTACTTCCTTCTTTCATAGATCAGCTGAAGAATTTATTCTGTTACCTATGGTTTTTTCGCAGTTTCCTTCTTTGAACCTGCGGTTTTCTTCCCAACTTCTATGACTGACCTTACTAAAGATGTCAGAACCTCATCAACTGAACTGGCTGCTGAGCTATTCGTTATTGCACTATGTATTGCCTCAGTAACTTCAAAAGTATCTCTTCATTCCTTAGTATTTCCGTATCCCATTTATTTCCACATTGATTCTTCCTTAGTAGTCACTTAAACATTAAAAAATTGTAATCTGAGTCTATATACACTCCTGGGAATGCCTTGCTCCTGTAATCCTTTCTTCAACTCCTTCCACTACAACCGCATGCCAGTCCCACATGACTATTACGTTGTCATCTCGCTGTACATGCTGGATTACTCGTTCAATATTTTCATACATTTGCTCAGTCTCTTCATTTTCAGCTTATGATGTCGGCGTGTATACCTGAACTATTGATGTCAGTGTTCTTTTGCTGTTGATTCTGATGAGAACAACCCTGTGACTGTTCTGTTTACAGTAACGCACTCTCTGCCCCACCTTCATATTCATAACGAATTCTACTCCAGTTATATTATTTTCTGCTGCTTTTGATAATACCCTATAGTCTCCCGACCAGAAATATTTGTCTTCTCTTCATTTCATTTTAATGGTGTCCACTATGTATAGACTGAGCCCCTTCATTTGCCTTTTCAGATTTACTAGCTTACCTACCTCGTTGAAACTAGGTATCAAATTTAAGTGATTAACATTGCAAGAGCACATGTTACAACAAGCACGAGAAAAGCCATTGCAAATACGAGATGCTGATAAATTAATAGCCGGTGTAACAGCTAGAAACGGGCATGCATTGTGTTGTACAGGTGCCGATGGTCAGTTTGTACCTGTTGCACTTGCTCTGTCAATACAACGATGGATAATGCTGTTTTTGGACGACACTGATTGTCTTGAGATGATTTACCATATGTACTCAATTGGAGACAGATCTGTGATCGGGTAGGGGAAGGTAATATTTCCACCCTCTGTAGAATATGTTGGTATTACAACAGCGGCATGTGAGCGAGCGTTATCCTGTTGGGAAACAGCCTCTGGATGCCAGCACAACAGATCGAGTCACCCTTGCTGACGTAAAAGTTTGCAGTCAGCTTTTATGGGATTACCACGCGAGTCTTCCTGCTGTCATATCAAATCGTACCCCAGACCATTAGCTGTAGGCCCAGTGTGTCTAGCACACAGACAAGTTGGCTGCAGGTTTTCAACTGGCGTCCTCGTAACCAACACACGGCCATCACTGCCACCGAGACAGTACCAGCTTTCATTAGAGAACAGAATAGAGCTCCACCTAGCCCTCCAATGAGCTCTCGCTTGACGATGCTGAAGACGCAGATGTTTGTGGTTTGGGGTCAATGGCATGCACGCTATAGGGAGTCTGGATCAGAGCTGTGACACTTCGTTGTGTCACTTTGGTGCCAACTGTTTCTCGAAATGTTGTTGCAGATGCCGTGCAATCTGACACAGCCATACGCCGAAACGATGGTCTTCCCTTTCGGTAGCGCCACGTGGCATTTCGGAGCTCGTCTTCTTGCGAATGTACATTCTCGTGTCCACCGCTGCCAGCTGTGATGTACAGTGGCTAATTTCCTGTCAACTCATTCTGTAGTATCCCAGAAGGAGCATCCAGCTTGTCATAGGCCTGTAATACGATCTCGTCCAAAATCAGTAAGGTTGCGATAATGGCGTCTTTGTCGTCTTAAAGGCAGTCTTCAGTTAAGTCATCTCACCACGTCCAACATCAAAGGTAACTAAAGCTACGCTTACGGCGCGAATTTACAGCAAATCCGGTTTACATCCTCATAGTGGCACTACTAGAGCCATTATTTTGCGACTGGCCCGAAATTTAAATGGACATCACGTTTCAGACGTAGAAACACGCTTATAAACTTTCGTTTATGTCGTACAACTCCTTCATGGTGCTGCGATTTTTTTCCCATCAGTGTATACGTCTCTGTAGTATACCTGCCCCACATCCGTCCCCACTCCTTCGGTGACCCGTGACCCTCCTGCTACACAACAACACTGGCTTACCATTTTTCTTTGGTCGAAAGGGAGTTATGGGTTGCTGAAATCACAGTTAAAGTTTACAATTGTACAGCGACTGCAGAAGGCTGATTAAAACGGTCCTGCTATACAGGTGTGTCATCTGTAGTTCATTTACGTATCCAAATTCATGACCATATACGAACATATTAGATTTTCTTCTACAGAACAAAGGAAAAAATGTTTGAAATTTCAGGGTAGAGAATACTCAAATTTCGTCGGGTGCAATATAATGGAACATGCAGTCAGAGAGTTGTATATTCGGCAATCGAACAGGCATGCAGCACACAACTGTGCCGAAGCGGGGAGACAATGACCATCTTCGTTCAGTCCTGGACCGTAAGTTGGTTGTGTGGCCAGTTTCACTTTGTTTTGGATGGATTCTCATATTAACTCGTCGAATGCAGACCCGAGTTACACAATCCCCAAATAAAGTAAAAATGTAACTTTCAGAACGCATTATGTTTGAATTGAACTGCACCAGTCAGCTCAGAAAAAATATACATAGCATGAAAATAACACAATAAATGCATTGTAAGCGTTTATGAAATTTATTTCCTATGTTTATAACTTGAGAAATATTAACCAGCGTTATATCTGTTGATAACCAACTGAACTTTCTAATGTGTTACGATTTATATCTAGTTAAGATTTTTTAATTTTCAGGGTGATAGTAATGTTACCAGGAAATTAAGAAAATTATATTTTGCGATTATATTATAGAATTGCATCGTAATTCATTGGATATGTTTTTTTTAATCATGTTGTTGTTGTTGTGGTCTTCAGTCCAGAGACTGGTTTGATGCAGCTCTCCATGCCACTCTATCCTGTGCAAGCCTCTTCATCTCCCAGTACCTACTGCAACCTACATCCTTCTGAATCTGAGTAGTGTATTGATCTCTTGGTCTCCCTCTACGATTTTCACCCTCCACGCTGCCCTCCAATGCTACATTTGTGATCCCTTGATGCCTCAAAACATGTCCTACCAACCGATCCCTTCTTCTAGTCAAGTTGTGCCACAAACTTCTCTTCTCCCCAATCCTATTCAATACCTCCTCATTAGTTACGTGATCTACCCACCTTATCTTCAGCATTCTTCTGTAGCACCACATTTCGAAAGCTTCTATTCTCTTCTTGTCCAAACTATTTATCGTCCATGTTTCACTTCCATACATGGCTACACTCCATACAAATACTTTCAGAAACGACTTCCTGACACTTAAATCTATACTCGATGTTAACAAATTTCTCTTCTTCAGAAACGATTTCCTTGCCATTGCCAGTCTACATTTTATATCCTCTCTACTTCGACCATCATCAGTTATTTTACTCCCTAAATAGCAAAACTCCTTTACTACTTTAAGTGTCTCATTTCCTAATCTAATCCCCTCAGCATCACCCGATTTAATTTGACTACATTCCATTATCCTCGTTTTGCTTTTGTTGATGTTCATCTTATATCCTCCTTTCAAGACGCTGTCCATTCCGTTCAACTGCTCTTCCAAGTCCTTTGCTGTCTCTGACAGAATTACAATGTCATCGGCGAGCCTCAAAGTTTTTATTTCTTCTCCATGAATTTTAATACCTACTCCGAATTTTTCTTTTGTTTCCTTTACTGCTTGCTCAATATACAGATTGAATAACATCGGGGAGAGGCTACAACCCTGTCTCACTCCTTTCCCAACCACTGCTTCCCTTTCATGCCCCTCGACTCTTACAACTGCCATCTGGTTTCTGTACAAATTGTAAATAGCCTTTCGCTCCTTGTATTTTACCCCTGCCACCTTCAGAATTTGCAAGAGGGTATTCCAGTTAACGTTGTCAAAAGATTTCTCTAAGTCTACAAATGCTAGATACGTAGGTTTGCCTTTTCTTAATCTTTCTTCTAAGATAAGTCGTAAGGTTAGTATTGCCTCACGTGTTCCAACATTCCTACGGAATCCAAACTGATCTTCCCCGAGGTCCGCTTCTACCAGTTTTTCCATTCGTCTGTAAAGAAATCGCGTTAGTATTTTGCAGCTTTGACTTATTAAACTGATACTTCGGTAATTTTCACATCTGTCAACACCTGCTTTCTTTGGGATTGGAATTATTATATTCTTCTTGAAGTCTGTGGGTATTTCGCCTGTCTCATACATCTTGCTCACCAGATGGTAGAGTTTTATCATGACTGGCTCTCCCAAGGCCATCAGTAGTTCTAATGGAATGTTGTCTACTCCCGGGGCCTTGTTTCGACTCAGGTCTTTCAGTGCTCTGTCAAACTCTTCACGCAGTATCTTATCTCCCATTTCATCTTCATCTACATCCTCTTCCATTTCCATAATATTGTCCTCAAGTACATCGCCCTTGTATAAACCCTGTATATACTCCTTCCACCTTTCTGCCTTCCCTTCTTTGCTTAGAACTGGGTTGCCATCTGAGCTCTTGATATTCATACAAGTGTTTCTCTTCTCTCCAAAGGTCTCTTTAATTTTCCTGTAGGCACTATCTATCTTACCCCTAGTGAGACAAGCCTCTACATCCTTACATTTGTCCTCTAGCCATCCCTGCTTAGCCATTTTGCACTTCCTGTCGATCTCATTTTTGAGACTCTTGTATTCCTTTTTGCCTGCTTCATTTACTGCATTTTTATATTTTCTCCTTTCATCAATTAAATTCAATATTTCTTCTGTTACTCAAGGATTTCTATTAGCCCTCGTCTTTTTACCTACTTGATCCTCTGCTGCCTTCACTACTTCATCCCTCAGAGCTACCCATTCTTCTTCTACTGTATTTCTTTCCTCCATTCCTGTCAATTGTTCCCTTATGCTCTCCCTGAAACTCTCTACAACCTCTGGTTCTTTCAGTTTATCCAGGTCCCATCTCCTTAAATTCCCACCTTTTTGCAGTTTCTTCAGTTTCAATCTGCAGTTCATAACCAATAGATTGTGGTCAGAATCCACATCTGCCCCTGGAAATGTCTTACAATTTAAAACCTGGTTCCTAAATCTCTGTCTTACCATTATATAATCTATCTGATACCTTTTAGTATCTCCAGGATTCTTCCAGGTACACAACCTTCTTTTATGATTCTTGAACCAAGTGTTAGCTATGATTAAGTTATGCTCTGTGCAAAATTCTACAAGGCGGCTTCCTCTTTCATTTCTTCCCCCCAATCCATATTCACCTACTATGTTTCCTTCTCTCCCTTTTCCTACTGACGAATTCCAGTCACCCATGACTATTAAATTTTCGTCTCCCTTCACTACCTGAATAATTTCTTTTATCTCGTCATACATTTCATCAATTTCTTCATCATCTGCAGAGCTAGTTGGCATATAAACCTGTACTACTGTAGTAGGCATGGGCTTTGTGTCTATCTTGGCCACAATAATGCGTTCACTATGCTGTTTGTAGTAGCTAACCCGCACTCCTATTTTTTTATTCATTATTAAACCTACTCCTGCATTACCCCTATTTGATTTTGTATTTATAACCCTGTAATCACCTGACCAAAAGTCTTGTTCCTCCTGCCACCGAACTTCACTAATTCCCACTATATCTAACTTTAACCTATCCATTTCCCTTTTTAAATTTTCTAACCTACCTGGCCGATTAAGGCATCTGACATTCCAAGCTCCGATCCGTAGAATGCCAGTTTTCTTTCTCCTGATAACGACGTCCTCATGAGTAGTCCCCGCCCGGAGATCCGAATGGGGGACTATTTTACCTCCGGAATATTTTACCCAAGAGGACGCCATGATCATTTAATCATACAGTAAAGCTGTAATTTAAGGACGTTACATCAAAGAGACTGAATCCATATTCATAGCGAAAAAACAAAATGATTTATCTCGCTTGTATAAATATTAAGTTGTTATTTTCAGTATTTGACATACAATACTTTTTATTTGCCTCCTGTCATGGCCGCGCGGAGTGGCTGCGTGCTTCGAGGCGCTGTCACGGATTGCACGGCCCCTCTCGCCGGAGGTTCGATTCCTCCATAGAGCACGGGTGTGGGTGTGTTGAGCTTAGTTTAAGTAGTGTGTAAATCTAGGGACCGATGACCTCAGCAGTTTGGTCCCTCAGGAATTCACACACATTTCTCCTGTCATTCTGGGGTACGACGTTATCTAAACCTCATCGAGATCGAGTCAGCTACACAAACAAAGGCAATTTTAGAGTATTGCCTCCTCATGGGTAAACCTCTGTTACCCCCCCCCCCCCCCCTCCGGTATAATGAAGGAGAAAGAAATTTTGCAAGGGACAGGAAGGGAGAGCAGTACCTAACCAAGCTTAGACTTTATGAACAAAACGCAATAAACAGTTCAGGAAAACGTGAATTTTGAAATGCTAACAAATTATTGCACTCAACTTATAAAATAGAGCCATAACAAGAGGCGGGTAAAAATTAGCTGCATCCAGTGATAAGTGGAAGGTCAATAAATAGGGCTCATAAAGAACTGAAATGAGTCGCGTCGAAATTTTGAAACTACACTAGAACAAGCAGTCCACGGGGTAGAGGGGGTATGGAACAAATAAAAAAGTAGATACCAAATAAGTCGCCAGGTTCGATCGGAATACCATTTTGTTTTACAAAGGGGACTCGGCGACATTGGCCCCTTCCTTAGCTTCAATTTATCATTAATCTCTCGCCCAGCGCAGTCCCGAGCGACTAGGAAGCAGCACAGGTGATTACTGCGTATAAAAAGGGCAAAAAAAAAAAAAAACGGACCGGCAAAATTACAGACCACTGGTTTGCTGCAGTATTCTTCAACATGTTCTCAGTTCCAATATAGCAAATTTCCTTGAGACGGAAAAGTTTCTGTACACGAATCAGCACGATTTCAGGAGGCATCGCTCATTCGAAACTCAAATTGCCCTTCTCCCAAATTGTATTCTGCGTACCATGGATGAAGGGAAACAGATTTCGTATTTCAAGATTTCAGAAAAGGCTATGGCACGGTGTCCCACAGCAGACTGTGAACAAAGAAACGAGCTGACGAATATTATCCGAGGTATGTGCGTGACTCGAAGACTTCTTAAGTAAGCCAGTACGTTGCCCTTGATGGCGACTGTTCATCAGAGACAAGCGTATCGTTAGGACTGCCCCAGGAAAGTGCGACAGGACCGCTGCTGTTTTCTACAAAATGGTTCAAATGCCTCTGAGCGCCATGGGACTTATCAGTCACCTAGTACTTAGAACTACTTAAACCTAACTAACCTAAGGACATCACACACATCCATCCCCGAGGCAGGATTCGAACCTGCGACCGTAGCGGTCGCGCGGTTCCAGACTGTAGCGCCTAGAACCGCTCAGCCACACCGGCCGGCTGTTTTCTACATACATAAATGATTTGGAGGAGAGGGTGGCCAGGAATCTGTGGTTGTTTGCTGGTGATGCTGTGGCGAAAGGTAGGTGTCGTCGTTGACTGACTACAGGAGGAATGCCAGCTGCCACTAAATATAGAGAAATCGAGCCAGTGCAGGTGAGTACGAAAAACAAACCAATGACATTCGATTAATGCATTAGCAGTGTGCTTCTTGAAACAGTCGCTTCGTTAGATATCTAGTCTAAACGTTGAAAACCGATATGAAATGGGACGAGCGTGTAACGACTGTAGTGGGGTAGGCGAATGGTCGACTTCGGTTCACCTGTGAAGGAGACAGTATATAGGACACTAGTGCGACCCATTACGGAGTACTGATAGAGTGTCTGGAATTACCAGGTCGGAGTGAACAAAGTCATGGAAGTGTTTCAGAGACAGGCTGTTAGAAAAGTTGCCGGTACTTTCGAACAACACACAAGTAATACGGATTCAGGAACTCAAATGAATACTATGGAGGGAGACTGACGTCCTTTTCGAGGATTGCTATTGACAAAATTTGGAGAACCGGCATTTGAAGCTGACCGCAAAGCGATTCTGATGCCGTCTACGTATATTTCGTCTAGCGACCACGAAGATAAGAGAAATCCGGGCTCGTATGGAAGCATATAGAGTGCCGTTCATGTCTCGCTCTATATGTGAGTGGACCAGAAAAGTAGTAGTGGTGCAGCATACCCTTCGCTATGCACCGTACCATGGCTGCAGCAGTATTTATGTAGATGTAGATGTTATTCAATGCTTCTGACATATTTACTGGAGACTATGTAACCTTATGTTACGTATCAGCTATTGTCGTAAGTGATAGTGCTTCTAATACAGGAACGTTGCTAGTTACCTTAATGTAAGAACAAATAAGAAATATAGTGTATTATTCATTTTAGAAAGTTGGGTTTTACTTGTTTGGTTTTTGAAACGTAAGTCAATATTTTTAAGTTGACATCATAACTCCATAATTGTTCTCTTCTACTCTTTCCACAATATGTAATTCAGTTGCCCAGACTCCTGAAATTTAATGGGTGATCCCCCCGGCAGATGATTTAGTGTTTCGCTACAGATTTTTCTGTCGGTCGATTTTTCGTTCGTCCATCCGCGTGCAGCTGTATGACGTCGTTATCGTAACAGTAGTAAGTTTGGTAGGTACTTACAACATGTATCGCAATATTTTGAAAAAAAAAAATGTATCTGCGCAGTCTGGGGCGTCTTGTCACGGTCCGCGCAGACTCCCCGTCTGAGGTTCGTGTGGTGTCACCGCCAGACACCACACTTGCTAGGTGGTAGCTTAAATCGGCCGCGGTCCATTAGTACATGTCGGACCCGCGTGTCGCCACTGTCAGGATCGCAGACCGAGCGCCACCACAAGGCAGGTCTAGAGAGACGTACTAGCACTCGCCCCAGTTGTACGACGACGTTGCTAGCGACTACACTGACGAAGCCTTTCTCTCATTTGCCGAGAGACAGTTAGAATAGCCTTCAGCTAAGTTAATGGCTACGACCTAGCAAGGCGCCATTTGTACCATTGCATGTATCTCAAGATAGTCTCACTTGTATCATCAAGAATGCTGTATACCAAAGGACGATATAAAAGTTAAGTGTTCTAGTAGCTACGTTCTTTTCTTTATCACATTCATTACGAATCCTGTTCCAGACTTAACGCCAGACGGCGTGAGTTGACGCGTGCCCTTTCGGATACTTCACTGTGGACTGGCTGCCTTAACAGTCCACTACAGTTCGAGTCCTCCCTCGACCATGTTTATGGTGTGTCGTCCTTAACGTAAGTTAGTTTAAGTTAGATTAAGTAGTGCTTAGAGACCAATGATCTTAGATGTTTGGTCCCATAAGACCTTACCACTAATTCACATTCAAAAAATGGAGCATTAGTTGAAAATTGAAAAGAAATTTTATTAGAGACTTGAGCGTCTGTAACTTCTTTACATTTTTCAGTGTGCTGTCTTGTAATACACCACAACGAACACCGAAAGAGTACTTTTAACTGTAAAGCGTTAACAAACGTTCCTTTTTCTCTTTGTTTTCTAGATTACATCACTTGTAAGTAGCTGAGAGGTCTTTAATATCACGACACTTATCTGTTATTGAACACTCAGAAACGGTATGAGATTTGCGTACTATGTGGGTATCACAAACGCCATTATACGATGTCGTCACACATTCACGTATACGGGTAATAGTTAATGTGATCTGTCCCTGCCCAGACTGGTAGACTTTTCACTGCAGATCCAGTTTACAACCAGAAGTGCATGCTGCTGATGGTGACATCAAGATCCAAGGCAAAAAAATTCAGCAGTATCAAGGTGGACTGAAGTTACGTTTATAAACTTCCCCGAGTCCAGTATTTTACCGCTAGAGACAGAGAAAACATTTTCCACCGTCAGAACAAGGGAAAAACCGGATCGTAAGAAAAGTATACAGCTTGAGCTTATCAAATTATCGTCATCTGTCGTGACAATGCGTTAAATTTATTCTTTGGTCTCCAACATATTTTGGGAACTTTAACTGTGGCGAAGCACGCTACTGGAACATAATTCCTACCTCTGCTAGCGTGTCCGAGCATTGCTATGGCTGATTCGTAAAATCAATATTTCTATTTCGGCACTGGGTACTCCGATGTCTGACATGTTCATGTCAGTTTCTCATTTACTAAATGTGGAACAAGCAACGTGCACGGTGCTGATAATTCGTAAAATACTTGACTGAATGTGAATTTGAAATTAAGCCTCATCGTGTAGGGCTGTTCTTCGAGGTCCATGTGACGAGAGAGTGAATGGAAAAGCATTTTTTGTAACACTTGTTGAAACTACCTCTTTAGCTATTTTCATTAAACACAGACCTACAGAATTTTCCCTGACAAAGACAATTAAGACTTAACCTATTCATTTGTTACCCACAATATACAAGGCCGACGCAATCTGACTGCTATACATTGAAAGCACGACTTCCAATAATTAACACAAAAGAATGCTTCTGAATTGCAAGAAATCCCTACAATAATACATTTTAAAGCCTTACATGTCTCCAATATAATTATGTTTCTTACTTTTCCTTAAAGCTTTTAGTTCAAGGAGATTTATGCAGCAATGTTTTTGACCGTGTGTGTTTCTTTTTGTTTATGTTTCTTATATCTTTCACGGTAAAGTCGTGCTGTTAAATTCGTTGACATACTGTCTATTCGACTTTAATACTCTGACCACATCGTGTGTAGTTTGATTTTAAATGTTTCACTAACATATATTAATGTGTTATTCGCTGGACAGCGATAAAACCTGCATAAGGGTCACATTTTAACACGTTTTTATTAGATCGATTTCTTCTCTGTCTGTCAGTTCCGTACAAATTTTGCCGTCGGTTTTAAACTAATTTCACGAAGAGATAGAGTCTAGAAATTTTAAACGTAGCACGGAATTGAAAGACAAAGACGTTTTTTCTTTTTTTCTGTTTGATATACCTAGCTCCCTTAGGGGTGGGTTTGGGAGTGAAAAGGGTTAGTAACGGTGCCCTGCAGCAATGACGTGTTGTGAGGGTGGTACCGGAATGAATTTGAGATATTCTCCACGGCTCAAGTTTTCGCTGTTGGATTACTCGTTTTAACTTTGTTATTCTCACGTGTCGTCTCCATTGTCCGTTTCCCTCTTCTTGTCCTCATATTCACACTTAGCTAACTACTATTGATGGTCCCTAGCCGGTCGGCCATTCTCTGTTGGTTCTTTGAGTCCTTTTCGATCCTTGTCTGATTATGATCACAATAGTTGGCAGCAATAACATAATAATAGTGATACAATGAAGGCTTTCACGACCGGATGTTTCAGCTGCCGAGTATTCTTCCGGGTAGTATGGCCGTGGTCCGTGGAACTCTTCTATCCCTGACGTTTCGTCCAAAGCGACGTTGGACATCTTCTGAAGTGCTCCTGGTTGTGCTGAGTCTACCCGAATGACGAGTTGGACGTCGAAGAACGGCCTAAATACCGTGGAAAGTGGGCGTGGTCTGGATTTCACGTGATAGCAAAGATGAGCCTTGTCAAGGATAAAATATAACTATCGATCATAGTACGTCAAAGATGAAAACTTCTCATCGATTCTGTAGTGCCACTGTCCATATATCTCTGAGTTTCATAGCTTCTTCTTTTCTGTTAAAATTATCCCCATGTTTATATATTTCGATAGCTTCTCTATATAGCCGTGGCTAATAGTTCGTCATAGTACATAAAACTTCAGTAGCCTAAAATTTCAGTACGTGATCACCCGACTGAAGAGCATGTTCCGCCACGGCTGACTTGCCTGTTTTCCCTAGTCGGCAAAGACTTTTATGTTCCTTCAACCGTGTATTCATACTTCTCTTTGTAGTTCCAATGTAGACCCTACCACATGTGCACGTAATCTTCTATGATAATAGTGCATTAGTGACCATTTTTTCTACGGTCAAACGGACAGTCACCCAACTTAAGTGACACTTAGAGAAAGAGAAGAAAAGACGACAAGAGAAACTTCAACAGGAATCGGAAGCAAGACAGTCTCAAAGCCCATCCAAACGGCGTAAGCAAACTAAAAAAGTTCCAGGAAGGAGCGCATTGTCGAACGTAAAAAGGCCAAGGACAGAATGGTTCAAGCATGATCGACTGAGACGGTGGACGCCCTCTCCTCTCGACTTGCCAGTGGCTGCAACGAACTGCTTAAGCAAGAGAACATGAAACAGCCGATGAGTACAACGCTCCCCTTGCTACTAACGCACTTAGTCATGCTCAAACAAAGGCGATTGTGACTACTAAAGCGCACGTCTCGTTTGGAATCTGACATCCAGCAGCACTACAACGTAAACGTGAGGTCTATGCTCAGTGCATAGCTGATGAGGTATATTTTTACTAAACGATAAAGAGTTGGCCGGCCGGAGTGGTCGTGCGGTTATAGGCGCTATAGTCTGGAACCGAGTGACCGCTACGGTCGCAGGTTCGAATCCTGCTTCGGGCATGGATGTGTGTGATGTCCTTAGGTTAGTTAGGTTAAATTAGTTCTAAGTTCTAGGCGACTGATGACCTCAGAATTTAAGTCGCATAGTGCTCAGAGCCATTTGAACCATTTGATAAACAGTTTTTGTGAGAAATGCTATGATATCTACCGGAAAAAGTTCTATCCAAATCATGTAGTGAAATATAGTTTGATTGCTCCAAAGCCATAAAGGAACTAGCAACTAAAACCGAACTGCTTGTTTACAGTCGAAGCAATGTGCAACTGAAGAGCTCAAAGAGTCATTCTCTATCGAAGACGTGTTAGAGTAACTTACTACCGGGTGTCATTCTCGGTGATACTGCGGCACTAACTGAGCCAGAACGACTTTTGCTTCAACGCATCATTACGTATGTAAAAATGATCTAATTACCAGGCAGATTGGGACAGCACAGTTTCAAAGAACATACAACGTCTTATGCTCTCGATATCTTTGATGTCAGTGACAAGATGCCTGGAATGCTTCCTCGATCGAAAACAGATTAGGAATTGTTGTGGTGACTCTATGGAGAGCTTGTATATATATCCAGAGATCATAACGTTTCACCAAGTCGCGTCCACAACGCACTTCACTGGTTTATAGTATATAACCCCCACAACGTTGTAAGTGTAAATCAATTTGCGCTATTAAATACGTAGGATGTCGTCCGTGCTATTCCTGCTCAGCTAGAATGACCTAACGAATTTCATTGCCAAGCTGCTGCTCCAACGCGCAGTGCTTACATGCGAATTAATTATTCATGGAGATTCGTACGTTCTTCCTGGAACCAAACAAATGAAAAATATTTCCTATCTGGACGCCAGTGTTTCCCAACAATCGTGGAGAATTTAATTCGTGCTGCCATTCTATCATCAAAGGAATGGGATAAGAATGTTTTAAAGCGATACCTAAGTGAAGGCGATGGACTTTCCAAATGTACCGATTATGAAACTATAAGTCAAACAGGTGTCTTTCCAGCTGATAATCGCAGCTATTTACAGATCAAAACTCTTGACGTTGTAAGATACGACAGCCTGATATTTCACAATGCCTCCATTGTTGAATATGATGGTCTACTTGGCGTGCGTGATGGCAATTTTTGCGACAGGGGACACGATGGTATTACTTTCCTAAATCTTTGTTCTTCGATAAACTTACTGCTCGCCGAAAGTAATGTTGAAATTTTGATCATTTCTATTCCCGCTAACCTAAGGGAAAAAGTAGAGCATAGAATGAATGAAATACTATTGGAGAATTTCTTTCTATTATCCGCCGAACTGTGCATTGCAATAACGAGAAACAGTTTTCAGTTAGTGTCATCAATGTTGTCGTGAACGATGGAGTTGAACCAATGCAGCAATGTTTGTAAGCACTTCCATGGATACAAGTGGATGAAGAAGTTTCTGCCGAAAATGACCCACACCCAGAACCAGTGAATGATCGCATCAGTTTTGTGAATGTGAATAGAGAGTTGAAAGCAGAGGAGTTTTCAAGGTTCGATCTCATTCCACATAGCAACATTTGATTCAGCGGAGAGCGCCAGATAAAAATTATTCCAGTCTATTATTTGCAACAGAGAATTCTAGGTTCGGATACTCTTTTTAAAAGAAATGGCTGTTTGTTTTAAACACTCTCGATATATGACTGTCTTCGAGAGGAGTGCACGATCAATGCATATGGCAGAAGTATACCGGAGCACAAGAAGGTGTCGCCGAACTTAATGTTTTTGTTTTCTTTTTTTACTTTTTTTTTGAATCATCGGTTTTCTGTTTGGTTTGATGCGGCCCTCCACAAAATTCCTCTCCTGCGACAGCTCAGAGCAGCAACTGCAATTTATGTACTCAATTATTTGCTGAATGTATTCCAGTCTCTGTGTACCTCTACAGTTTTTATCCTCTACAGCTTCTTCTAGTACCATAGATGTTTACGTGATGTCTTAACAGATGTTCTAACGTCCTGTCCCTTCTTCTTGTCAGTGTTTTCTATAGATTCCTTTCCTGGGCGACTGTGTGGAGAACCTCCTCATTCCTCAACTAATTTTCAACATTCTTCTGTAGCACCACATCTCAAATGCTTTGATTCTCTTCTGTTCCAGTTTTCCCAAAGTCCACGTTTTACTGCCATACGATGCTGTGCTCCTAACGTACATACTCAGAAATTTCCACTTGAAGATAAAGCCTGTGTTGATACTAGTAGACTTCTCTTGGCCAGGAACGCCTTTTTTGCCAGCGCTAATGTGCTTTGTATGTTCTCCTTGCTCCGTCCATAATGGGGTATTTTGCTGCCTAGGTAGCAGAATTCCGTAATTTCATCTACTTCACCGTCACCAATCCTGATATTAAGTTTCCCGCTGTTCTCATTTCTGTTACTTATCATCATTTCCGTCCTTCATCGATTTGCTCTCAACCGTGTCCTGTACTCATTCCATTCAGCAAATCCTGTAATTATTCTTCACTTTCATCGAGTCTAGCAAAGTCATCAGCGAATGGTAGTATTAACATGGTTTCATCTTGTGTCTTAATCCCTCTCGTTCGAACTTTCTTTTATGCCATTATTGTTTCTTCGATTAATGGACTTAACAGTATAGCTGAAAGACTACATCCATGTTTGACACCCTGTTTAATCAGAGCACTTTGTTCTTGGTCTTCCAGTCTTACCGTTCCCTCTTGGTTGTTGTACATGTTGTACATTATCCATATTTTCTTGTGGCTTACCTGTATGTTTCCAAGAATTTCGAACATCTTTCATCATTTCACATAGTTGAACACCTTTTCCAGGTAAACAAACCCTATGAATATGTCTTGGTTTCTCTTCATTACTATTTCCATTATAGGCTGCAGAGTCATAACTGCCTCTATGGTGCGTTTATCTTTTCCTAAGCCAAAATGATCGTCATCCAACAGATCCTTAATTTTCTTTTCAGTTGTCCTATGTGTTATTCATTTGCGTTTGAATAATCTAAGAAGATGCGGATCATATTGGCGGACAGCTCACAATGAATTATTTGCATTTTTGTTCCCTTGGTTCTCCAGCTACGTTTATTAATTTCACCTATAATGATCCGAGCTGGTTTGACATGCGCAGAGCATTATAATACGTTGTGTGTCCATTCAGTATGAATTTTGCAATTGATTTTAAAGTAACCTCCCGATGAGTTAGATACTTGAAATTTTAAACTTAGCTCAGAACTGGATTACAGTGAATTGTTAACTATCTTTCTTGTCATTGTGTTTGGTAGGGGAGGGGGACCACACGAAATTTTCAGTTGCACTAAACAATGTGTCCGAATGGCAGAGTTGTTCATGCAGCTGCTTAGTATGCAGGAGGTCTCAGGTTCGTCACACAGTTTCTCTCGTCGCCTCTGATTCCGCATGAAGTCTCGATGCAACTTACATCAACTGTCTCTACCTTTCCTGTACTTTTTCCGCCTTCCACCTCCAATTTACATACCACACAGAAGTTTCATATGCACTGAACTAGAAAGCATAAAATAATTATTTAAAAATAGCACTCCGTCTTCAGGCCACGAGAGGCCTACCGGGACCATCCGACCGCCGTGTCATCCTCAGAGTAGGATGCGGATAGGAGGGGCGTGGGGTCAGCACACCGCTCTCCCGGTCGTCATGATTGTATTCTTGACCGAAGCCGCTACTATTCGGTCGAGTAGCTCCTGAATTGGCATCACGAGACTGAGTGCACTACGAAAAATGGCAACAGCGCATGGCGGCTGGATTGTCACCCATTCAAGTGCCGGCCACGCCCAACAGCGCTTAACTTCGGTGATCTCACGGGAACCGGTGTATCCACTGCGGCAAGGCCGTTCCCCAAAATAATTACATAAATAAAAATACATTTTTTCCTGCAGTAACACGATTTTAAATTGGACTACAAAGTATAAAACAATTTCTCCTATCGCCTTACACATTCCTATCCGTAGACAGACATACCTGAAAAACTGTGTTTGTGAAATTTTAATAGCTACGACCGTTCCTGTAAGATTTATGTCGAGAAACGTGGGGCACTTGCGGTAGACAACACTCAGCAGCTGAACTATTCATTTATCAGTTACGTGATACGTGCGGCCCACGTACCACGACGTAGCGCCATGTAGCTGTGTGTCGACATGACTCCATGTGACGCCAGTGCCTAGTAATCAGTGAATGGATGTCTCTTTACAGGGACATTTTTAAAGGCAAAGGTGCACAGGTGGCACTGATTGTAAGGCTTTTCCCGAACTGGGACCCTTTTCTGTCCCATTCATTAAGGTACCATTGTATCAGTGCCGCTCCCTCGCTTCTCTCCCCCCGCCCTAATCGCGCCACAGGAGGACTGAAAACCACAAACATTCATTGCTGCTCCGGATAGCGTCCACATTGCGTCGAATGGTTTTGAACAATCCCTAGTGACTTCACCCTGTACACCGAGCAAAAATTGTGGTTGCAGTATACCCCAAAGGGGTGCGATTAAATTCAAGGGGGTTGCTGGACCACGATGTCGAATCATCTGCAAAATAATCAAAATATCCACGGGTGTACTGCCGGTCTACAGTGTCCAACGGGCACAATATTTCGTCGATCATACAGTTCGAAAAAATGGGTACTCAGAGTGGCAGATTCAACGTGCTCTACGCCCAACCACTACAGCACAACCTGTGGAGATGGATGAAATCACGAGGGCGGAGGTAGGCACTGCGTTTATTCCATATACAGGCGCACTCTCGGGCAAAATCGCCCGAATTTTGAAGAAACACCGGGTCGCAACTGTGTCTTGTCCTCCGAATAAAACTCGTGCACTGGTGGGGAGCGCCAAAGATGACCTCGGTTTGAGGAAAGCCGGCGTGTACCAGATTCCGTGTCAATGTGACAAGTCGTATATTGGTCAGACGATGCGTACCGTCGAGGATCGATGCCGTGAACACCAGAGACACACTCGACTGATGTTTCCGAGCAAGTCGGCGGTCGCTGAACATTGTTTGTCGGAAAATCACGCTATGGAGTACGAACGCACGAGGATTCTGGTACAGAAGTCGAGATACTGGGACAGCGTTGTTAGAGAGGCCATCAAAATTCGTACCAATGACGACCTCATAAGCCGTGACTGTGGCTATAATCTTAGCAAGGCTTGGGAACCAGCGATTGGGTTAATCAAGAGTAAATCGAGCAAACGTATAGTTGTGACAACCACGGTAGACAGAGCCATCACACACGCGTCATCTTAAACGCCGTCTCAATCTGTTCCACCGCGTGACCGTGGTGCGGGGCGCGGACGGCGGAGGGAGTGCGCCGCGGGCGGAGAGTATTTAAATCGGCTGTCGCCCCGACCGAACCCAGTTCCCCCTGAGCAGCCACAGCGTACGGGTCTACGTACCGGCACGTTCACAGGAGCTCAGTCCGTTAGTTCACCTGATGATGGCGACATGTATGATCGCCGAAATATTGTGCCCGTTGGACACTGTAGACCGGGAGTACACCCGTGGATATTTTGAGTATCAAATACGCCGGGAGAAACTCAAGAATCACATCATCTGTGAAATGTTTGGGGATCAACGCCCTAATTGAAGCATATGTTTCCTTGACGCCATTTCTGAAAGTTCCTGAGGTGTTTTCGTGCCAGTTCTGAGCGGCGGTGTGTCAGAAATTTTCACCTTGGCAACTCATAAGAAAATCGCACGATTTCAACGTTGGGCATCTATTCTGACCTCCATCGAGAGGCATCAAGAGGAGGAGTGGATTTTGGATAGGAAGGGGGTGTGACGACTTCGCCATAGTGTGACATGACTACGGTGATGGTGAGCGGAATTAGCCCCTTACACCTTGCATGAACTTCTGAGCTCTGGACTTCTTTTCGCCGAGCCCGAGGGTGACGCGACAGGGCGCCACGCTTTTGCCCCATTAAAGGCAGGTAACAGTTACTGAGCCATGCTGCGGCTTGCGTTGGTGCTGTTGGAGGCCAAACGTGTCGTTTAGTTGACATAGTTGCGGTTGTTTGTATTCTTCTTGTGTCGACTGGGGCCACTTGGTTTCGCAAGTGTTGCCAGTCTGCTAGTGGCAGCAGCGGCATTATCGATATGTACTTACTGTGGTCCTATCTTTGGGGTGGCGTCGTTCTTCCGGGTCGTGTGGGTGAGGAGTTGGGTTGGGGACTCCAAAGGAGTCAAGAGGGCAGTGCGAGAACATGCCGGGACCGCTGGCGGCATGCGTGCACTGCCGGATGGAAGGGCTGTGGACGCGAGGGTACACGACCTAGTCGTCAACCGGCTCCAATAAGCTTTAAGTTGAATGGATTTTAATCCTAGCAGTGAAACCTCCAACACTGTGAGATCTCGTGATTCTCCAGTGATTTGGGTTCATTTTGCTGCTTGCAATGTCGCCGAGGCTAGGAGCAGCGATTGGATTGCCTAGGGGAGGCGGATCTAATTAGCTTTCCTCGACTTCTTGTTACTAATTGCTGTATTCTATGTATTCCTGTTTGTTAAGTTCGACTAGCTGTATTTTTCCTGCCTGGTGGCCGCTAACGCCCCAGTGACCTCCCCTGGAGGTTAGTGTATGTAACGACAGTGTACGTTTCCTCGCCTTGCCGCTGCTGTCCGGTAAGGTGTGTAGTTTTGACAGTTTCCTTTATTTGTAGGTCGGTTGGTATCTCTTCTACTCTGGTAGTAACGGTCCCTTCCTCCTTTCGGACCCTCTAAACACGGCATTCTGAGGACATAGTGCTGACCTCTGGTTCCGGCTTTGGCGTGGTGTTCCATCGTTGCATTGGTTATCGGACGTCAGGTAGCTTCAGCAGATTATCATTAGTCATTCGTTAGACTGCCACCAGTCTGAGTTACCATCTTGCGAAGCGAATGCAACTGTTGGTTGCCTTTCTCATCGCTCGTGGAAGTGTTTTTGGCCTGACCTACTCAGAGGTCGATTCCTGGAGCACCGTCTGTGACTAGCCCTTGTGTTTTATTATTGAGTTATTATTTTATTATTATATAACCAAGTTACCATCATTTGTCTCACCTTTTTGGTGACCAGTTGCTTGTCCTTTTGAATTAACTTTGTTATATTTGCTGTTTTATTGTATGATTCTAATTTTTTTAAATAATTGTCATTCTTGGCGTTACAGCAAGTTTAAACGGTTGTGCTACCAAGTTTACTATCATTTTGTCTCACCTGTTTGGTGATTAGTTGCCTGTCTTTTAAATTAACTATTGCTGTTGCCTTGCTGTTTGACAATATGTTTGTTAAATTTTTTTAATACTTACCACTCTTGGCGTTGAAAGCATTAAACCGTGACAGTCGCTACTTGTCTTAAAATTCTAATGTGGTAATTGTATTTTAGCAGTTAACCTTTAAGACCTTGGTGATTTTGTTTAATATTTTAATAACTGTAGTTTGTAAGTTGCAACAAGTTAAACAATTCTTAATTTATTGGCACTAAGATCTTCAGCCGTGAAACAATTCTTAAATTATTGCCATTTTTTAAATTTGTTGTTGATTTTAAATAAATTTTGTTTGATTAAAAGAAAAGCCAACCAATAGTAACTGATTACGGACAATTGTAACCGAATCCTGCCGTCCATGATTAGCAGGTCTCAGGTACCTCTGAGCCCAATTTCGAACTTATGCTTCGCAGATGGGAGACAATTACTGGTTTGCGAATAAGTGACCCTTCATCTGTTGCCTAGTGTATTTTTCACACCCTGTACTGTCTGCCTCTTGCCCATAAAATACCGCTTGCTGTCACCCTGCAGTTTTAGCTATTTTAATAATCACAATAACAATAAAAATGTAAAAATTTTAGAGAAATAATTAATTTTTTACATCATTGTTTAGTAAAACATTTTATTGTAACTTCTAGAAATTGAAGTTCATTTGGAAAGCTATCATTCGGAAATTTCAGAGGTACATGTGCAGCTGAATTATGATTCATGGATCTGTCACGAATTTGATCTACGCGACAAAAAAACCGAAGTGGGCATTCAAACTTGTCTGTATTTCTTTTAAAACTATAGTTAGGAACATATGTCCGCAGACTATGGCTCTGGAAAGGAAACACATCGGGAATGGTGTTTATTTCAGTTATTTCCACCTACGTTCGGGAAATGTCAGCCTTTCTGTTCTGTTTTCTTAGTGGAATGTCTTTTCCTCTCTGTTTTATCTTACTAAACGTTTTGCAAATTGCCAGTGTTACCTGTGGACTCATGAACTGAGTCGGATTTGTTATTGGCAGCAGGTTCGGTCATCCTATCAATTGGCGCCTTTATTTGGATCGAGTATTTTTCCAGTCATTCAGTCCATCCACGTGGCGAGGCCCTCAGACAAGCAACTGAGAAGTATGCTGTGCTAAACATAGTTTGCAATTTCTAGAATTTCTCCCCATTTGCGAAACCTTTAATTTTCATTCTACTTTAGTCTACGGAAGATGGAAACGGAAATACTTAAAAATATAAACTCCATGGTGAACAATTTATGACCAGCATGAGCGCCCATTCATTCCCCTTGGATGTGTACCTGCTGGACTGATCTCACTAACGATAAGAGAGGAGCCAAAGTCATAAAGAAAATCATACGACATCTCAACTAACCGGAAAGACATCCACTGGCAAGGTGCTCGATGATAGTCGGCTGCTGAATAACTCAATTTTGATTGCTTAAAAGCCAGCCACCGTTGTCATTTCAGTTCCACGAGCGTTTTATTTAACATTTGGTTAAAGAAAGGTGAGACGAAGGCTTGTCTTGACGCCAGCTGTCACTAAATTCCACTGCACCAAATATAACTATCAGTCGCTTTATGTTCTGTGGGTTTTGTCATTATAACGAAATACATTATAGCGTGGTGAAGTGTGAAGTTACATTCAGTGGTGGTGCAGTTTTATAATAAGTTACATAGAGACTTCAGAAAGGAAGTTAGACATGCTGACCAACACTGAGACTATTAGTAGTAGGGTGATGGGGTTCTCAGTGAAGTTTCATATCAAATTAATATGTAAATTAATTAAATTGATCAATTAATTCCCGCCCCCCCCCCCGACCATCCCATCCCCAGATGATGACATGTGTTTCTCTCAAACTGTATGTGAGCACCCTCTCCACCATCCTACGCCTCCCCTGTCCTCCATCTACCCTATCGGCGGGAATTTCGAATTTTGGCGGTAATTTCTTTATCTCAGGGCTATGCTGACGTCCCACCCCGCCCGCCACCGGGGAATTGGCGGGAAATTAGAAATGGCAGTACCCTTTATGGGATTCGAACCCTGGCCCTTCTGGACGGAAAGCCAAAATTCACTCCCCTAACACAGTTATACCACCAGAAGCACTTGGAATAAGGGAGAAATTAAAAATTGCGGTTTCCTTTCTTTGTCGCAAACACTGGTCAATTGCTCCTCCCAACACATGGAAACTGTACAGATGCAGGAGGCGAAGGTAAGTTAGTTTATTTCTTTTGGGTGGGAAACTGACGTAAAGATCGGTCCTAATTATGTAATTAACATAAAGATTGGGTTTAATTACACAACTATAGCCTGCCGCAGTGGCCGAGCGGTTCTAGGCGCTTTAGTATGGAACCACGGACTGCTACAGTCTCAGGTTCGAATCCTGTCTCAGGCATGGATGTGCGTGATGTCCTTAGTTAGGTTTAAGTAGTTCTAAGTTCTATCGGACTGATGACCTCAGATGTTAAGTCCCATAGTGCTCAGAGCCATTTGAATACAACTATATGCATACCGATACACAAGGACTGCCTAAAATCGCAGTGCAGCTCAAAGATTGGCGATACAATACAACTGGTTTTATCCTCCCGGGGAAAAAAAAATTCGCAATTCCACTCGAAACTAGTGGCAGACACACTCAAACTCTACCCTTTACCTAAATGCTGCCAGGTAATAGGCAGTAGTGTAAGGTACTACCATTATTATGTTTGGCGGGAAGTATGTTCAATTGATGAGATGCTGGAGTTGGAGAGAGAGGAGTTTAGTAAGTGTAGTACCAGTAAGCATACAGCTGAGGACAGTATCTGTAGTTGAAACTTCCTGGCAGATTAAAACTGTGTGCCCGACCGAGACTCGAACTCGGGACCTTTGCCTTTCGCGGGCAAGTGCTCTACCAATTGAGCCACCGAAGCACGACTCACGCCCGGTACTCACAGCTTTACTTCTGCCAGTACCTCGTCTCCTACCTTCCAAACTTTACAGAAGCTCTCCTGCGAACCTTGCAGAACTAGCACTCCTGAAAGAAAGGATATTGCGGAGACATGGCTTAGCCACAGCCTGGGGGATGTTTCCAGAATGAGATTTTCACTCTGCAGCGGAGTGTGCGCTGATATGAAACTTCCTAGCAGTGGCGGGGATCGAACCCGGGACCGAAGACTTTTTGATTATGAATCAAAGATGCTACCCCTAGACCACGGGTACTATCAGTTTCATATCAGTGCACACTCCGCTGCAGAGTGAAAATCTCATTCAGTATCTGTAGTTGTTTAACGTCAGAGTTCCCTACAGACGTCTGCTCAAAGACCACTGTGCAGCCCAGGCCGTCCAAGCCAATACACCCTGCCACAACTGAAGGAACAAAAATGCATCTCAGTTCTAATAAAACTTCGAAATTGTCATAAAAAAACCAGTACTGGTAACGAACAGTTCATGTTGCAACATATGTACCGGGGAAAATGTCATCCCCAAAGACTGCAGAGGGTCTCTGCCAAAATTCAAGGCCCTCTTGCCTCCCCTCATACATCCCCCCCCCTCCCTGCCTCCATCCGTCGACCTATGGGCTATGGGTGGGGGGCTCAGGCTTTTTCAAATGGCCAGCTGGTCCACCACGCACCCCGCGGCACGAGCTGGCTGCGGTCGTTGTCCACCTTGAGGCAACGGTCCTTCGCCAACATTAAAGTATTTATAGTCAACTAAACAATAGGAGATAAAAGGACGTCCACCATAAGTACAACTTGTTTGTCTAAAATATAGCGACACAGCCCCCACTCAACGCCCCCTGGTCAGAGCGCGGCTGTGTCTGTCGACCAAACACAGTAGACATGCCCACTCGCCCCCATAATCCCACTGTTCGGCGAAGGAGAACAATTGTATTTAACATCAGTGTAACTCTTTCTTGGAATCGGTTAAATGTATTTCTCAGAAAGACCAGGCGAAATTCTGGAGAACGCTCCAGATCACTTTTTCAAATGCCTAGCTGCTCTGCCGAGTGCTTTTCTGTTTCTCTGCAGCCCACTGCCACCTGTCTACAGTCACCGGTCTCACCAGGCCTTCCGCCATCGTCCTCGATCACTGGCGGTACCTGGTCTGCCTTGAGGCGATGGCTCTTCACCAGCACAAAAGGCCCCACGTCCCTAGCAGCCTGCCATTCTGCAATGGAGAACAACTGAATTTGGTGTCAACGCATCACCTATGATCAAACATCTATTAAAAAAGGAAAACATAATTGCGCCGATAATAAATGTCCTCTTTCCACGAAAATACGAGCAGTCCATTTTCTTTTAGTTTTATGAGTAAAATTGGTATAGCTTTTACATTCAACTGCAGGATACAATTCGAATCTCATTTTTTGCGACGTCCAGCGAAGTGTACCATCGCCGATTACACATGATCAGCATACCTACCCTGCGTAAAACTGGGAAAAAAACTTCTAGTATTTTGGTGCAAAAGCTACCAATCTTTGCAGAATGTCCTTGTTATTTTGAAACCGTCATCAGAGTAAAGAAAAAGCGAGAATTTAAACTCCAAAGAAAAAAACATCAGTTCTAAGCAATTTCTTTTCAGATTGATAGACAAATTACATGACCTGAAATCGTCTCTCGTGTTCAATGTCTGCAAATAAACTGTCATGCACATGTGTGTTACAAACATTTCAGACACGTAAAATAACATTAGGAAATATAATCATTCACGCCATTAGTTCACATGTAAGAAAAAACACAATCATTTTATGTTCGACAACAACAAGCTATAATTCAAGAGAACGTAGCTGTTTTGTACGCTATGGCAGGTCCCATTTTACCAGTGCACGGATTACACTCACCAGGCAGGTCAAATAGGAATCCATGGAGCGAAGCAGATGTTCTTTCTGAGGTTCAACATTGAGAAACGACATTTGAAGCTGACCACAGAGGGATTCTACAGACCACACCATATATTTTGCCAAAGGACCGCGCTATTAAAAACACGGTCATAACGAATATGTTTCCGCCACCCTGCATAAAAAGCCTCCTTGAGGCTACAGGCAGACACAGGTCGATTTGCAATAAATTATCCATTCAGCCACATACTTGGATTGGATCCTGCAGCGAAGTTTTTTGATGATTACAGCCACTGGTGAATCATACTCAGGCCACTCTCATATCTTGAAACGAGTCACCTTTTTCGAACATATCTGCTCAGGATCCCATACAGCAAAATCTACAGCGTTGTTTTTTAGACAGTCCCTCTGCATGTTGTAACTGTTCCTCAATCTCTGTCCCGCCCTCCCTGCAGCTTCATCCATGTGATCGTCTAAATTTAAGTCGGACCAGAACGGAAGTCGGAGAGCGCTATATCTAAGACCTTCTGCATCCCGTGGAAAATAGGATTGGTTGGTTGGTTGGTTGCTTGGGGAAGGAGACCAGACAGCGTGGTCATCGGTCTCATCGGATTAGGGAAGGATGGGGAAGGTAGTCGGCCGTGCCCTTGCAGAGGAACCATCCCGGCATTTGCCTGGAGTGATTTAGGGAAATCACGGAAAACCTAAATCAGGATAGCCGGACGCGGGATTGAACCGTCGTCCTCCCGAATGCGAGTCCAGTGTCTAACCACTGCGCCACCTCGCTCGGTCGGAATATAGGACAAAGCGAGTTAATGCGACAGGACCGCGTTTTGACCCCTCATTGGAAATGGGAACATGTTGTCGTAGCTCCATCAAATGTGTATAGAGTGTAAGGCAGCTCCAAATGAAGCTTTCCCCTGCAACATAAGGCAGTAGAAAAGATAGTGCAAGCAGTTACGGTGGAATTTACTGTTGGGAAAATTAGGAAGACTCCACATCATACAGGGCATGGAAGGAGAATGAGGATTTTGCTACTGTATTGCGATACATCTCCAAACTACATACATGTACTCCAGTTCGAAGATGATCTGCGTCTTAGGTGCATTCATGTCTGTCACCCAAACATTGTCTTCCACCTTGATATTTTGTACCATGCAACAGAGAAAATCTACAAACTATAAAAACCCCACTAATGTCATCCATTACATAACCCAATAGGATATTACTATGTCCCTGTCTTCTGATACCGGCCGGAGTAGCCGAGCGGTTCTAGCCGCTACAGTCTGGTACCGCGTGACCGCTAAGGTCGCTTGTTCGAATCCTGCCTCGGGTAGGGTTGTGTGTGATGTCCTTCGGTTAGTTAAGTTTAAGTAGTTCTAAGTTCTAGGGGACTGATGACCTCAGACGTTAAGTCCCATAGTGCTCAGAGCCATTTGAAACATTTTTTTGTCTTCTGATGTATCAGAAACAAATACAGTCTGTGTGCCTGCATTGACCTTATGTGGTGATCCCATTAAACATACCGGTGTTGGTTCATTGGAGGAGGTGGGTGGTGACTGAAGTCGCTTCCACAGACCAAAGTAAAGTTTCGTCACTTGTACTGTAGCAGGACCATATCCCACAGACCATCAATCGCAACTCGGGGTCCCTGTGTTGTTGTTTGAAAGAGTGTTTTTTTTCTGCTGTAATACATACAAGCACTGCACACATACACCTACCTACACCGCCAACATTTTGTTTTCTTCGCCCAAGACTTCGAGGTCTGTGTCAGGTGCTAAACCTACATTAACATGTCTTGATCTATTGGCTCTCACAGAAAACTGGACATCGCATGGTGAAAATTATGCTGCTGCTGCTACCACAATACAGGATGATTGAAATAAAAGTCAGAGGCAGTGTTTGTTATTGACAACAAAAAATGTTGAAGACATCGCGACATATGTAAAGTGGCAGAATTTTGCGGCATTGTGGGGCGTTTCCAAACAGCTGTCCAAGGGTGATTCATGACCTCTACATTCAAAGTTATTTTTCTCAGTGACATGGTAGCAGATGTCCAGGTGTCGATTGATCTGTCACATTGCAGTCATGTACGCGATCACTGTTTTGCTGCAGGCCATCTTCAGAGAGTGTTGCTCCCATTAAGACTCTCTCTCCTTCTCAAGCAAATGATGATCATCATGTCGTAATCGACAGCTTACTAGTGGACAGATGGGATGGAAAAGACGCTACCTATTTGCTATTATAAGCAACTCAGTTGATAGTGCGATAAATTTTAGCAATTTTACAAGTTCTTCTGTAATTTCAATACTAACCAATGAGGCGGTAGCATACTTCCCAATATCTTTATTATCGCTAAACCACCCCTCCACTACTTTGCGAGCACCATATACGAGATTGCAAATGTAGATGGATGACTGTGCAATACGTCCATTCAATGTGAATTCTCGTATATATACCAAAGCATACCAGACAGCGCCTTATACTGATCTACATAATACCATTACTTCGATCGTAGTGCGTTACTTACGATTACGATTGCCCATATTTCCTTATGCGGCTGGGAGTCACAGAGCATCCTCACATTCTTAGGATAAAGTTGTAGATTGAGAGATCTCCCCTCATTGCCTTTGACCAACCCTCCCTGACCCTGTCACAGGTTTAATTTGCAGCTGACTATAAGTAGGAGGGTGCTATATGCACACTATGCAACGGAGTGAACCGAGTCAATAACTGTTGTCCAGAGAAGACTGTTCTGCACTAATCTTACTCACAGCGCCCGCCCAAGTGTACAAGATCCCTCCAGATGCACGCATGACGAGGAGGTTAACACCCCTTATCGGTGTATAGCAGATGTGAGGGTGTTATGGTGATATAACAGACGGTTATGAAGAAGACAAGTGTAGTTTATTCATGATGGAGCTCTAGAAGAACGTAGTTTGAAGCGTTTCTCATAAATCAGCTGCGCGATCAATTCAGAAGTATTGTTCTAATGTCTCAGGTCATCACCTAGAAGGTATTGGTAAGAGAGAAATGATTGTGGAACATAAACACATGCAGTCCTAAGGCTACACGTTTCTGCAATTAATACAAGCTGTACTGCTAGAGCGGCGCGGCTTCCGATCTATAAGTCGTGTAGAATACAACGCCGCTAATATTCCAATGTAAAAAAAATATTTTCTTAACGCATGATATACTTTCTCCCTTCATGTTTCTCTATCATAAACTATGATGACAAACTGTGAAGTATAAAGCTACTACCGGTCACAACAAAGAAAACATCGATTCTTTGTAACAAAAACACTACGTAAATTCCAAAGGTGTATGACTCATGTCGTTTACGAAGTTCAAGCCCGATTACGGTTCAGAAATTATGATACGCTCACAACAGCCCTATAAAATGATCGTTGACAGCCGAAAATTCATACGAAGGAATAAACACCACGCCCAATAGCTAGAGGAGATTTAACAGTCTTACTGCAGTTTACCACCGCCCTGGTAACCTTCCTCTTGCACACAGAAGCTATGGCCCGATGTTAAGTTACATTGCTCATGTGCAGGATAATATTGCCGTTTCGTCTTGACGCCACGTCTCCAGAGTACCTCTTCTCTCCATTATTAAGGTGTGTGTATGTAACATCAGTCTGTTCTCCTCCTCCAGAACACGCAATTTTATTGATTTTCCTCAGTACTCTTTTCACGGCATGTCTCTCCAGTTTTATGTATTCTCAGTCAATTTCCATAAGTTTACTAGGTTTTCGCGATTTTACGTATCTCATGCTGTTTCTCTCAACTTTTGCGTATCTCACATCAATTTTTCTTAATTATACCAGGTTTTCCTCGAATTTTCCGATTTTATGTCATTTCCACATTTTTTCCACAGCTTTCAATATGTATGTGGTCATATTGCTGACATACCCGTGTGCTGTTTGATTTTCTACGAGAATATTTGCGCATACTATAAACTAGCCCCACTTCCTGATGATCCACATGAATGCATTTTGGATAGGAAGAACATGAAAAGTATAGTAACAGCTGCTTCGTACCTATAAGAACCTAAAGACTCGATTTATGTCCGAGGTGTGACAGAAAAGTGGAGTACATCGCATACATCTTCGTTTGTCAAGACTTGGGCGCCGAAAGAGGTTTTCGATTGATGGATACGTTTCATCATCACACATGCGTTGGAAGCCCTCTGATTTGCTGTTATCGATCGCAGATAGTGCTCTGAGTTACACATAGAGAACATGCAGTTGTATACTAGTCGGTCGCAGGCTGTACCAAACAACTGATTCACCTCGAGAGAACAACGCAAAAATTGTTAAATGTGTGACAAATGGTACGCAGCAACATCTCCGTCTCCTCAGTATGCATTATCAGTCTACCAGTAAATCGTGCCTCGCTAAAACCCCTCCCACCCGATCACTCCATCCACTTTGTATCATCCATTGACGCAGATTCATGTCAATTTAGAGGCAGATGGTTCCTTTTTTCCAGGAAAACATCAAAGAGAGAAATCAACTTCCATGAATCACCTCTCTAAATATAACACGCATGTTGCTAAAAAAAAAAAAAAAAGAAAAGAAAAAAAAAGAAGCCGCGCAGAACCTGTTTGAAAGGTTTATTTTAGCTCATATCACATGACTATGATTGGTGGAGAACACAGAGAAGTACATTGTTAATACAGTTTGTTAGAGTTTAAAACACGTAAACAGTCCTGCACAGAGTCAACAACGCGATCCATTCTGTAGTTGTATATTTGCGCTGAACCGCCGATCCTGTCATAGCAACTCAGCAACGATGTCTGCAGCAGGGGAAAGAAAGGCAATCTGCAAACCAACAGGCTTCACAACAGCCTAACCGTGCACCCAATATCGACGGTCCGCCGCAGATCAAATTATAAGTTCTTTTCCTAGTTACTTGAAAAATCCATAAAGACAAACATTAAGCTGTAGCAGGTTCAACCTAGAAGATAAAGATAGACGCAGCAAAATTCACCAGTCCCTGTTATAGAAAAGTTTTATCGTAAAAAAAAATTTTTTTGACCGTTCAACAAAGTCACAGAGTTTCTATGTATTCGATGTGCGGTCTGACACTCCTTGATATCTTTGCCAGAATAAATTGAAAATCTCCTGGTTTTTCCTTAAATAATTAATTAATGTCACTAAAGAATGAATCCTGTTCTCATCCAACGAAATATTCCACTTTAAAACCGATCTTCTTGACCACAATCACCGATAAAGTTTTAAAACAGAATTTTAATACACTTCACAGTATCGATTTATTTTCAAAATGTCAACACGTGTCGACTTCTCATAAATAAAACTTTAAACTAGTTAATTATTGAAGATCGCCCACACTCCTGATAAAATTCTGCCAGAATCTCTTCAAGATGTCTGAATTTTAATAAAATTTGCAAATTTCACACATAAGTAATATTTACGATGTATGTCGTAACAACTGAGTCAACTGACTGTTTTTACTTCCAACTCGGAGTTTATTTAATAGTTGATAACCAATTGACATCCACTTACAAACTTTATCATTCCACATTCAACATTGAAGTCCTTTTTATTTTATAAAAAAAACATAAAACATATTTTAATAATGGCCAGCATGATGTTTCAACGGTTCTTCCAGCCGCCGGTCGTCGACTACGATGCAGTAGTGGTTAGCTCTCGTCATCCGCCTCGTCTGAAGTCCCCACTGGATCATCTTGCTGCCACGCTCGACATGAAAGAAAAGAAACAAAATCTTTTTAAATAACAAGTTTCCACTTAACATACTACAAACGAAGAAATATGTATATTAACAATTCTTACCTGGCGTCGCTCAAGCGGTAAAGAAACGCGATGTTTCCTGATTATACGTTTGAAACACCACATGTTGCAGTCACCCCAGCTGGTAATACAACGCTATTTAGCTACGGACACTTTATAAAAATTTATAATGCAGCTGACGATAATTTTGGGTTTACACCTGGGCTGGTACCCAACATATATACATTTATTACTCTACATTTGATGATGATCCGCATTAAACAATCTATCCCAATCATCTTATCGCTGCCGACGAGTAAATGACTGTTTCCCTGGTTCCATGTGCTTTCACATCAATTTTTTTCGCATTCTCCTTGCTGTCACATACCCATTCCCATGCAGAAGAACTTTCCTGCACCAAGCAGAATTCGTCTCAATGACGTCATCTGGAGTGGGGGTAAGGATGGTCAATTGGGGGGATTAATTGATCAATTTAATTAATTTACATACCAATTTAATATCAAAATTGCACCGAGAAACCCATCACTCTACTCCTAAACACAAGAGTGATGTATTTTCAGGAGAGGGTAAATGTACCACGTTTTCTGCAGGCAGTTCTGCTGCTGTGCAGATAACAGGTGATTCATTGTGAAATGGCGCGGCAACTGGAAATGTATTCCAAAGTTGAAGTACACTGGACAGTGCGATTTTTGTGGGTAAAACGTCTACGTATCACCCAAATTCAGCGTGAAATTTTGGCAGCATATGGGCCAAGTAAAACGTCACGTCAAGCTGTAGTGAAATGTTGCCAACAATTGACCAAGGCCGCACAGGCGTTGATGGTCGTAATCTGGAAAGAAGGCCATCGAAATCTGCCACAGTCGCCAATGTACAGGAAAACTAGGAACGCATTCCCAGCAACTGCAGAGAGATTATCGTGGATGTTTGCTCAGCAGATGGACATCTCAATAGGCAGTGATCATTCTATCATCCGAGATCGTCTACAGTTTCACCTTGGGTTGCGCGATCACTGACATCCACACAGGAAGCAGCAATATTTGTGGAAATAAAGAAAAAGAGACGTGAAAAATTAAGCAAAGGCATTGTTCTCCTGCACCAAAATGTGACGCCCCACACGGCGCGTGCGACACACGAGTTTCTCTTCAAAGGGTTCGATGTGAGGTTTGGTGGCACCCGTCATGCAATCGAAACCTTGCACCATGCTATTTCCATCTGGGTGGAAAGAGATTTTCCAACGATGAGGACTTCCACGCAACGATTTTCGAATGACTCTGTAACCAAGGAGGGGGTTTCTGTCGTTTACGGAGATTCAAAAAATGTTCAAATGTGTGTGAAATCTTATGAGACTTAACTGCTGAGGTCTTCAGTCCATAAGCTTACACACTACTTAACCTAAATTATCCTAAGGACAAACACACACACCCATGCCCAAGGGAGGACTCGAACCTCCGCCGAGACTAGCCGCGTACTCCGTGACTGCAGCGCCTGAGACCGCTCGGCTAATCCCGCGCGGCTTATTGAGATTTGTTGACTATGTTGGAAAATAGTGTAACCAGCATTCAATAATAGTTACTTGCCTTATAATAATAACTTATGTTTTAAAGTTACCTTGTACACTTGTGGGTACTGAGTATGCAATGGTCGCCAGCATTACATTTTTTTCTCGAGCATACAACATCAGAGAAATATAGAATTGAAGCTCTGACGGACCACCTCTGTGTTCCGTAAATAAGTACACTTAGGTGGAATTCTATGTGGAATAGTTAGAAAATTTAAGTTATTTCATAAAAAAGTTAAATAAGCATTCAGAATGAATTTTCCTTTTGCAGAGGAGTGTGCGTTGATTTAAATATGACAGTTTAAAACTGTGTCCTGGGATTTTTCCTTTGGCGGGTAAGTACCCTACAAAAATATTGTTATTTTGTTTTTCGACTTTTCTCTGCTGAGAGCGGCCTTGTTATCACTAGGCTTTTTAAATTTTTTTGTGACAAAGAAAATGCTTATATCGGCAGGAAACAATGGACAGTCAGCTTCAGGGTGGGTGGTGGCGTTGTGGGCGGATCTCAAATCCTGAGGCCTACACCCTCCCCCCCCCCCCCCCCTACCGCTCCCTGTCGCATATGTCTCTGTGCTGGTTTCTCATATGGTACTGGCCATTTTTTCTCTAGCAACAACGCCACGAGAGAAGGCTCCAAACAAAGGGGATAAACAAACTATCCAACACCTTGACGATTAAAGGCAATTCGCAACATATTCGCAAATAAATGATGATAACGTGGAAGCCTCTGCCATTTCCAATACGCGTTCATCATATATTGGCGAAAAACGCCGGATTCAGGATCGTTGTCACACACTACTATATATTGGGCGTAGTGTCAGAGGAGCCAGACGATCGTATTAGCCTTTGTTCGAGGGACAACGGACAAGTTAGAACAGAGGAGTAGTTCAACCGAGAAAGCAGCTTCAGTTGATGGGGTACGGAAAGCCACGTGTCGCGAGTTCAGTGCCAGAGTTCTCGTCCGCAAGAGTCAACCATGCGTGGTAATGTATCTGGTTGATGACGTGTGTAGCAAAGACCAGTCGGTCAAAGACCAATGCGATGGAGGCGTTTGTTGGTCGGGATCATATTATGAATGACTCTACACCACGATGAGGCGACTTCTATCCGGACAGGAAGGCTATTGTGAAACCACAGTGTGGCAATGTCGAGACAATTTCAACAGGGGAGAGTGATGACAGTGTTCCCGAACAAGGGAGCAAAGATCTGGAGGTAAGGGGCGTCACCGATAAAATGTCATCTGCCAGGACACTTATTAAATACAAAATTCACACATGTACCCAAATTAACATGTTTTGGGCAGTACCAATCATCAGATTACTATTTCGTAGCAAAAATAACTTCGACAGCTTGTTCCTTACTTTTTTTGCGTTCTCCTGCCTGCTACGCGGAAAGGCAGCTTAGAACGATGACGCAGCGCGGAGTGGCCGCGCGGTCTTGGGCGCCATGTCACGGATTGCGCGGCCCCTCCCGCCGGAGGCTCGAGTCCTCCCTCGGGCATGGGTGTGTGTGCTGTTCTTAGCACAATTTAGTTTAAGTTAGCTTAAATAGTGTGTAAGTCTAGGGACTAACGACCTCAGCAGTTTGGTCCCTTAGGAAGTCACACACATTTAGAACGGTGACAAAATATTAAATTTCTTTCAGTTATCGCTAACATAATGATTTTAGAGAATACAACGCGCTTATCAGAGTACTGACTGTCCCTGTTAAGTTGGTCACTTTTCAAATGATTGTGCCAATTTTTCCCACTACTGCTTCTCAATACATTTCCAGCCACTTGTGGCGAGAGTAATTACGTCCACTGTCAAAATAATGACTCTGAATCTCCATTTTCAATCAGCCGACTGTTTAAAGCACCTATAGTCGGTAGTGGCTTGAAAGTTACCTCAAAAGCAAAAGATGAAATCACTTGTCAAATAAAATTAAAATATTGTGAATCTAATTAAATTTCCTGTGCTGCTCTTACTCTGAGAGTGAATGTTGCGAATGTAATTAACAGAATCTAAATATTCACTGAATTTCAAACATCCGCAGGAAGATAACGAAGGCAGACTGCTAATCACTTTTACTAGGAAGATTTAACTATGTCCTCCTCTTGCGCAAACACTAATTAAAAGACATCCCACAAAAATTTATATGAAATGAAAGTAAATACATCCCATGAAATAAAAACAACTGTGGGAAAGGACAATATTTATATTTAAGATAAAACGTGATCCGTGTCTGCTTGTAACATTTACTTTTCACTACAAACTATTAAAAAAATTTGAAGTACACATTCATTAAGACTAATAGCTCAGTCCTTCGAAATATTTGCTACTCAAATACGAGGTGTGGCTAGAAAAAAACCGGACTAGTACTGATGAAACAATAAAACGAATGCAATAAGGCTGAAGGTCGCGTGGCCTGTCACGTGACTCTCGCTCCGCCTACTGCTCGAGTTTCATCTGCCTCCTGCACTCAGTCTGCCCGTGGCGTCTGTTTTAAGTAGTTGACGTTTTGTCTGTGCGTCGAAAAATGTCGAGTGTACAGAAAGAACAGCGTGTTAACATCAAATTTTGTTTCAAAGTAGGAAAATCTGCAAGTGAAACGTTTGTAATGTTACAACAAGTGTACGGCGATGATTGTTTATCGCGAACACAAGTGTTTGAGTGGTTTAAACGATTTAAAGATGGCCGCGAAGACACCAGTGATGACACTCGCACTGGCAGACCATTGTCAGCAAAAACTGATGCAAACATTGAAAAAATCGGTAAACTTGTTCGACAAGATCGCCGTTTAACAATCAGAGCAGTGTCTGAGTTAACAGGAGTTGACAAGGAAAGTGTCGAACAAGTTTACCGATTTTTTCAATGTTTGCATCAGTTTTTGCTGACAATGGTCTGCCAGTGCGAGTGTCATCACTGGTGTCTTCGCGGCCATCTTTAAATCGTTTAAACCACTCAAACACTTGTGTTCGCGATAAACAATCATCGCCGTACACTTGTTGTAACATTACAAACGTTTCACTTGTAGATTTTCCTAGTTTGAAACAAAATTTGATGTTAACACGCTGTTCTTTCTGTACACTCAACATTTTCCGACGCACAGACAAAACGTCAACTACTTAAAACAGACGCCACGGGCAGACTGAGTGCAGGAGGCAGATGAAACTCGAGCAGTAGGCGGAGCGATAGTCACGTGACAGGCCCCGCGACTTTCAGCCTTATTGCATTCGTTTTATTGTTTCACCAGTACTAGTCCGGTTTTTTTCTAGCCACACCTCGTATCTCCCGGTTTGTTGGTTTTCAGAAAGGAATTACAGTAGCATTCAGAAAATAGCAAACAAATGGCATTTAGTTGGCCCGTGGCTTTGTTTGCAGTTAAAAATAGGAAGCGAAGGGAGAGCGTTGTCAAGAGTTTATGTAATACATCCCTGTTGTCTCAGCTCACGCTCTTTTATACGCTTATAAACTCGCACTTTTAAGCATTTATTAATTAATCCTTAGAAGTCCATGAATATAACATCTTCTGTCTTTTTTTAGTCACATCACCTGTTTCGACCGAAACTCCCGGAGTATCTGAAGCAGTTATTCTGAATTATATTATGTCTCACTATTTTTACGAACTCATTGTATTTCTTTTTGTAACCACGGGATTGTGTTGATGGGTTTCCAGTTCTAAATGAAATTCATGGTCGCATTTACGACTCTCGTCATACGTGGCCTATATATACGTGTAAGATGGTACCAATCGAAATTATAGCTTATCATTTTATGAAATCGAAATTATTAGTCACATAGTAACTTAATACACATGCAGTATTTGCATCGCACCAGCAACATATTGCATCATTACAACAATACCTCAGAACTTCATGTACAGGTATAAATTACATGCACTTCATGCAAGACCGTACCCCGGCCAAAATCGGACCGGTGGGGGGGGGGGGGGGGGGGGAGGTGTAGGTAAGCATCATAATTTAAAGTCAAAAACGAAATCATCCTACAGAGAGTACATATCTAGCGCAAGTAATACTAGCTGTAAGAATTTCGTGAATCAACTGTTATATAAACTGATGTACGACTCACTCTTGTTGCAACTCTTATCCTACCACTAGCCTGTTATGTCTCTCCTGTCGACCTGTGGATGACAGGGTCACGTACGGTTGATTACCGTATCTGAAAATGAATTAATTTTCTGCATCTGCATCTGCATGGATACTCAGCGAATCACATTTAAGTACCTGGCAGAGGTTTCATCGAACCACCTTCACAATTCTCTATTATTCCAGTCTCGTATAGCGCGCGGAAAGAATGAACTGCTACATCTTTCCGTACAAGCTGTGATTTCCCTTATTTTATCGTGGTGATCGTTTCTCCCTATATAGGTCGGTGTCAAAAAAATATTCTCGCCTTCGGAGGAGAAACATTACGTTCGGTTTCACTTAGTAGAAGAATAACTAATATCGTGCTCAACTAATTATAAATATTATGTGTGACTTCAGCAAATGCAGCAAATGGGAAGTGGTCGTCTTGGTGACGTTGCGATCGCACGCCATTAGCTACTATAGTCTGCAGCCTATAAAGTTAACGAACTCCAATTAAAAACCTTATCTTCATGCAAAGCTGATTTTTTTAATCATGTAATCAAGCTATTTACCAGTTACAACCCACGGATATGAGAACTATGCATTTACGACAACTAAATATATATATATGCCATTAAACGCTGGTTCAAAATGGTTCAAATGGTTCTGAGCACTATGGGACTCAACTGCTGAGGTCATAAGGCCCCTAGAACTTAGAACTACTTAAACCTAACTAACCTAAGGACAACACAAACATCCATGCCCGAGGTTGGATTCGAACCTGCGACCGTAGCGGTCGCGCGGTTCCAGACTGTAGCGCCAGAACCGCTCGGCCACCAGCGGCCATTAAACGCTGTCTTACGACACATCATTGAGATTAGCAGGAAAATGGTTTTCCCTTTTCGTCGTCTGTGTGATAAGTCTCGCCACTCATTCTATTTTGAACACTCACATCATTTTCTTTTCATTATATTTCCTGGGGTACATTACAAAGGGAGCGGCCAGACTGTTTTTTTTTTTATTTTTTTTTGTCAGGCAGGTATCAGGAAATGAAAATTTTTCTGTATTCACATGTTCTGTAGATTTTGACTTGTATACTAGAAGAAACACTGCATATTGAAGGTACAACACTACTGGAGGTTTTCGGGGCTCAGCGCCACCTGCTGTTTTCAGCTGAAAGGAGAAAAGCAGGGAGTGGCCGTTTCGAGGTTCCACTACAAATGGCCCTGGCTACTAGTCAGTTACACTTTGGCCTTCCTTCAAATTGATACAGAAATGATTCATTTGTCCTTGTGACATACAGGATGCGAGTACGGCTTGCAAAGGTCATATTTTTTTTCTACACAGTAGGGGAAGGGAGTGTGGGAAGCAATTACTCTCCTCTGCCACTCGCTGGCTACTCCCCTATGAAAAATTACACTTCGTGCGCCGTGCTAGAGAAAATTAATAACCACTATAAGGAAGAAACTTCAATGACTGATATTACACGGCTGTCCGCAGCTCGTGGTCGTGCGGTAGCGTTCTCGCTTCACGCGCCCGGGTTGCCGGGTTCGATTCCCGGCGGGATCAGGGATTTTCTCTGCCTCGTGATGACTGGGTGTTGTGTGATGTCCTTAGGTTAGTTAGGTTTAAGTAGTTCTAAGTTGTAGGGGACTGATGACCTCAGAAGTTAAGTCCCATAG
The DNA here is from genome assembly GCF_023898315.1 of Schistocerca nitens. Taxonomy (NCBI): domain Eukaryota; kingdom Metazoa; phylum Arthropoda; class Insecta; order Orthoptera; family Acrididae; genus Schistocerca; species Schistocerca nitens. The sequence continues at coordinate 1,156,194,980 of NC_064614.1, read as the reverse complement.
TGCTCAGAGCCATTTGAACTATTTTTGAACAGTTGAACACCCTATATGTTTTGTCAAGATTTTCATCTCATATTTGTGGATCTGCCTCCCTCACCACGTTCTAACCTCCACCTTTCTTTGAACAGTAATACAACTGCTCGGAATGTTGATTGAAAACCTCACTATTTCCACGGTGAACTTATTTGTTTCATTGCTTTACAGTTCCTTAATAGCAGGATCAAAGAGAGGATGGTTAGAACTTCAGTCTTCATTTGAACGTGAATATTGTAAATAAGCCGGCCGCGGTGGTCTCGCGGTTCTAGGCGCGCAGTCCGGAACCGTGCGACTGCTACGGTCGCAGGTTCGAATCCTGCCTCGGGCATGGATGTGTGTGATGTCCTTAGGTTAGTTAGGTTTAAGTAGTTCTAAGTTCTAGGGGACTGATGACCACAGCAGTTGAGTCCCATAGTGCTCAGAGCCATTTGAACCATTTTTTTATTGTAAATAATTATGTCATTTACCTCGTATGACGGCATCTGGTATGATTTCTTCTTGGCGTTGGCAAAGTGTTCCGAGGTGTGACTTATTGTTGCCTGGAGTTCATTTTATCGTCCCTACAACTACTAATGAAGAGTCGCAAGTGTTTAAATTGATTCCACAGTATGTTTACCTTAATATTCCAAGTAAAATGTTTTCAACAGTATGAACAGGAGCAACATTGTACATACAACTCTTAACACAACACGTAACCGACCTCCTACCGACCACGAGCAAGCCAAGAAAAACAGTCAAAGCAAACATCAAAGACAATTTCAACATTAACAAAAATGTCACTTTCCAGCAATCCGAAATTGGTTTGAGAGAATTTACATAAAAATCTTAATGTCAAAGACTTCATATGTAAGTGCATCAAATAACAAACTTTTTAAACAATTTCAATACATTAAAATAAATTCGTTCGAAAAATAAAATTAATGTTACTCATATTAGATACTTCTTTGAGCACATACTCTGTATATATACTCGGAAATAGGTTGATGAGTTTTACATGTACAGACTAACAAATGATTGCAATTTCACAAAAACGGGATGATTTCTTCAAGAGAAAGAGCTTATAAACTGAGCAAGACCAACAAGCCAGGTTGTTGGGCAGTGTGGCAGACGAGAGTCAGGCTGTAACCCACCACCGTCCGGGCGTCTCCAGGTACGGATTCCGCCTGGAATCTGAGTAACTGTAGTAGTAATGTCCTCCCACTTCGAACTGAGCCTTTATGACCAGTGATGAAGCCTCTAGAGACGCCCCCGACAGCAATGGGGTAACGAGAATGAGATTTTCACTCTGCAACGGAGTGTGCGCTGATATGAAACTTCCTGGCAGATTAAATCTGTGTGCCGGACCGAGACTCGAACTCGGGACCTTTGCCTTTCGTGGGCAAGTGCTCTACCAACTGAGCTACCCAAGTACGACTCACGTCCCGTCCTCACAGCTTTACTTCCGCCAGTACCTCGTCTCCTACTTTCCAAACTTCGCAGAAGCTCTCCTGCGAACCTAGCATATCTAGCACTCCTGGAAGAAAGAATATTGCGGAGACATGGCTTAGCCACAGCCTGGGGGATGTTTCCTGAATGAAATTTTCACTATGCAACGGAATCTCATTCTGGAAACATCCCACAGGCTGTGGCTAAGCCTTGTCTCCGCAGTGTCCTTTCTTCCAGGAGTGCTAGTTCTGCTAGATTCGCAGGAGAGCTTCTGTGAAGTTTGGAAAGTAGGAGACGAGGTACTGGCGGAAGTAAAGCTGTGAGGACGGGGCGTGAGTCGTGCTTGGGTAGCTCAGCTGGTAGAGCACTTGCCCGCGAAAGGCAAAGGTCCCGTGTTCGAGCCCGCATCTCGTGGTCGTGCGGTAGCGTTCTCGCTTCCCACGCCCGGGTTCCCGGGTTCGATTCCCGGCGGGGTCAGGGATTTTCTCTGCCTCGTGATGGCTGGGTGTTGTGTGCTGTCCTTAGGTTAGTTAGGTTTAAGTAGTTCTAAGTTCTAGGGGACTTATGACCACAGCAGTTGAGTCCCATAGTGCTCAGAGCCATTTGAACCCGTGTTCGAGTCTCGGTCCGGCACACAGTCTTAAACAATGGGGTAACGACCTGACTGTCGTCCGCCATACAGACCGAAAGCCAGAAGGGATGGTCTGGGTGCCATTTCTTTTCATAGCAGGAATCTCTTTGTCATCCAAGGCACCATAAGAGCATAGCGGCACGTAGACAATATTCTACTCCCCGTTTTGTTGCCCTTCGTGGCAAGTCATCCTGAGCTAACGTTTCAGCAAGATAATGCCCGCCCGCACCACAGTGAGAGTTTTTTCTGCTTGTCTTTGCGCTTTCCAAACCCTACCTTGGCCAGAAACGTAGTCAGATCCCTCCCCAGTTGAGAACATTTCGAGAACCATGGGCAGGGCCCTCCAACTACCTCGGGATTTTGACGACCTAACGCGCCAATTGGATAGAATTTGGCACGATATTCGTCAGGAGGACTCTATCGTCAATGTCAATCCTAATAACTGATTGCATAAGGGCCAGAGGTGGACCAGCGAGCTGTTGACTTGCTCAGTTTGTGAAGCTCTATCCCTTGAATAAACCTTCCAATTTTACTGAAACAAACCATTTGTTGGTCTGCACAAACCGATTTCCAACATATTCAATTAATTCCAACATGGCGTGTCTGTTTTTGTCTTCGAGTGTAAATTCGCGTAACCAAATTCTTTATGTTATTGAAATTGTATAAAACGCTCTTACCCCAGAGGCTGGCAGTTGCTCCTTATTGTATCTCATCGTAAACTGATGAGATGTTCACTAAACAGTAGTAGTGTATCATCACTCAGTTCAATTACAAGCCGACGCCAAAGCTGCAGAAGTTTTTCGCTGCGGGCAAAAGATCGCAGTGTTCCGCCACGGAGGTTACCATTGATGTCGACGGGCTACCGACAGGGGCGAAATCGTGCTGTCTCTCTGAGAGGTGCGGGAAAAGCACTACATTTGAAGATATGTCTGAGGGTGACATCTAGCGACTCGCGGTTTCGCGGGAGGACAGCCCGGAGGCTGCGGCTCCTACTGCATGAACAGACCTGTCTCTGTCGTCTTAGTGGTTCAAATGGCTCTGAGCACTATGGGACTCAACTGCTGTGGACATCAGTCCCCTAGAACTTAGAACTACTTAAACCTAACTAACCTAAGGACATCACACACATCCATGCCCGAGGCAGGATTCGAACCTGCCACCGTAGCAGTAGCACGGTTCCGGACTGCGCGCCTAGAACCGCGAGGCCACCGCGGCCGGCTCGTCGTAGTGACTGACAAGGGAACCTCCCCATCGCACCCCCCTCAGATTTAGTTATAAGTTGGCACAGTGGATAGGCCTTGAAAAACTGAACACAGATCAATCGAGAAAACAGGAAGAAGTTGTGTGGAACTATGAAAAAATAAGCAAAATATACAAACTGAGTAGTCCATGTGGAAGGTAGGCAACATCGTAGGCAACATCAAGGACAGTGTGAGCCAAGGAGCGCCGTGGTCCCGTGGTTAGCGTGAGCAGCTGTGGAACGAGAGGTCCTTGGTTCAAGTCTTCCCTCCAGTGAAAATTTTACTTTATTTATTTACGCAAAGTTATGATCTGTTTTAATGGCTCTGAGCACTATGGGACTCAACTTCTGAGGTCATTAGTCCCCTAGAACTTAGAACTAGTTAAACCTAACTAACCTACGGACATCACAAACATCCATGCCCGAGGCAGGATTCGAACCTGCGACCGTAGCGGTCTTGCGGTTCCAGACTGCAGCGCCTTTAACCGCACGGCCACTTCGGCCGGCGTTATGATCTGTCCGTTCGTTCATTGACGTCTCTGTTCACTGTAATAAGCTACTAATCGCACGGTCGCACGCTTTTGTGGTGCGGTCGCAAAGCACAGACACTAAGCTTATTATAGTGAACAGAGACGTCAATGAACGAACGGACAGATCATAACTTTGCGAAAATAAATAAAGTAAAATTTTCACTGTAGGGAATACTTGAACCAAGGACCTCTCGTTCCACAGCTGCTCACGCTAACCACGGGTCCACGGCGCTCCTTGGCTCACACTGTCCTTGATTTGCCTACCTTCCACATGGACTACTCAGTTTGTATATTTTGCTTATTTTTTCATAGTTCCACACAACTTCTTCCTGTTTTCTCGATTGATCTGTGTTCAGTTTTTCAAGGCCTATCCACTGTGCCAACTTATAACTAAATCTGAGGGGGGTGCGATGGGGAGGTTCCCTTGTGAGAAGTCTGTGGCTGGAGTGGACAGACGGCGACTGTACCTTGTGCTGGATACAAGCGGCACGCAAGACTCCTAAGTGAAACTCTCGCATTGAACAACACGCTGCTTTGTCGTTTTGACGCTGAAGTGCCTAAATGTGCCACTCAGCAGTTATGTACCTTAAATACTGCAGTGCGTTTGCCTTGTAGCGATGTTTACGTGTCAAGTTTCTGGCTCCATTTCTTTCTTTCCTTGAATTTATCTTCCGTGAACACCTGATGTTTGATTATAGCATTCCTTCTGTGTAAACACATCCGAGTTACAGCTCAACTGTGTTTCGTAATAAAATTGTCATGACTACCAAAGTACAATTGCTTCCCTATAACAAGCAGACACTACCATTTCTCAGCCTATTGCTGCTGTAAAATCTAGCTCATTAATATCTGCTTACTTCAGGACAGCACGTGTTGCATTGTCTCGTTGAAAGATAAGACCACAGAGACCTCAAAGATAGGGTGCAGTCAGAAACGTAACACTTGTTTCCAGACTGCCGACCACAGGTGATGGTGTTCTGTTGCCAATAACACTCAATACTAAAGTAAACCCATATGCGGATGACAAACGCAATCCCACCGCTTCATATCTCCCTGGAACTTCCACACATGAATATGTCCACCGTGATGCTCTGTACAGAACCAGTACTAGACTGAAAGGACGATGTGGTGCCACTCTCATGTCCAGTGTTGTCTTTGCGAACACCACTGTCGGCATTCTTGTCTTTTACTGTAAGGTCAAGGAAAGCTGCAACAGTAAATCTCATGCTAACGGTCTGCAGTGCTCAAGACGTCAATGCATTATCCACCTTTCCGTAAACAAGTGCATTTCCCGACTCAAGAAACACGACGTGTATATGTGATAAAGCACGGCCGAATGAACTACACTTCTCCTTTCGGGCGCTAGTCTCGTGGGGCCTGAGATCTCGCACGGAGTTGAGTGCAGCGTTTCTGAACACCTGGATTCCACATCGCGGGTTCGCGACTAGTGCGGCCAGCAATATCGCTAAGTGATAAAATGCGGTCACGAAATACTATGATCATGCTGCTTCCATTTCTGGCACAAGCTGTTAAATATTTATCGTTCTTAATCGAGACATAACAATGTCTTCTCACAAACAAATTCAAGCAGGATTTCCGTGTTAATAACTTGCCGTGAACAGCTCATTACGTGCAGAAACTAGATGATATTTCTCTTACGCACTTTACGCCGTTGCTTTGAAATGTTAATAATTTGCATATTCAAGCATTTAGTACATTTTCAGCTAACGTGACGTTTGTTGCATTTATGGTGTTGCATTTTTAATGGTCAGTAGTTACCATAGGGGATTGATGGGTAGCCACAGAATCCATACATACAATAAAAATTGATGAACGCAGACACACACACACACACACACACACACACACACACACACACACACAGACGCACGCACACGCACAGAAACGCGTATATACGTATATATTTTTCCTTTTCTTCAAGATTCTAGTTCACCCACCCGCACGCGAACCACCTAGATCGAAGAGGTATTAATGGATCGCTTTCAGCATGCCACGAATCACATCAGGGCAATGGCAGGAATCTTTTAATGAGTTCGGCAAAACACCGTTCGACATTACGAAGCTTGTATCGTGTCAGAAGGTGGACAGTTCGAGCACCGGGCTTAAGTAAATAATGTTCTAGCTACAAAAAAGGCCCTTTTCAGGGCCGACACAATTTTTAAAACACTTTCTGTACGCGAACTAACAGCTGTTGACGGGTTTGTTCCCGTGGATCCTGGTGGAACCGCCCCAAGACCCCTAGAGTGGAAGGCTGGCGCACTACCACAGAGCGTGCGGGCCGCCTTGGATAAATCGCGATCTCCGGCAGGCAAAGCATTCACGGTCGTGCGCTGTCCAGAGCATCCAGTAACAGGGCAGTACCGCGGTCAATCGGAACGCATGGCGCCAAGTTTCCGTAGTTTACAAATTGTGCGTTGTCGACCAACACCACATTAGTAAGTTTGGTTCTTACTGGCATCCGCTATCCACGGTTTTTCGTGACACAATTTTTCTCCACTCTGCATATATAGAGTGGTCCATTGATCGTGACCGCGCCAAATCGGACATCATTTTGAGCATTTATTGTATTAATGTGGTATTTACAGGTAATCACGCTGTAACATAATGCGTTCTCAGAAATGATAAGTTCACAAAGGTACATGTATCACGTTGGAATAACCCAAATAAAATGTTCAAACGTTCTGTATTTTAAATTAAAAAACCTGCCTGTTACCAACTGTCGTCTAAAATTGTGAGCCATATGTTTGTGACTATTACAGCGCCATCTATCACAAAGCGAAGAAAGTGGTCCAACTAAAACATTCACATTTCTTTTCGTACTACACGAATATTTAATAAAAATGGGTGTTTCTATTTAAAAAAAAAACGCAATTGATATCCCTTTGACCTATGGCAGCGCTATCTAGCGCGCCAACCATAGCGCCATCTGGTTTCTCCCTTCGAGCTACACAAGTTTCCTTTCTTTGTAGTTTTTTCATTTGACGCTTATTTCGTGTGAGATTTGGCCCGGTCACGATCAGTGGACCCCCATATATATATATATATATATATATATATATATATATATATATATGTGTGTGTGTGTGTGTGTGTGTGTGTGTGTGTGTGTGTTCTCATTTTCGCCTAAACAACTGGATCGATTTCACATACATTACACATATCACTTAATGTCTGCAAATCATCAGTGCGGTGGTAAGCACCACCCACCTATAAAAGGGGTGGGAGTGGAGGTGAAAAAGCAGTGTGACCAACAACGTGTGAATACCTATACTTCCGCCGTCCAGTATTGCAGAATGAGAGCGTTCAGAGACTTGTAACAAACTTTACACATCATTTCAAAAGTTTACAAAACTTTTTCTCGCTGACATCCCCCACAAAACGATGAGAGGAAAAATGTTTATCTCTTACTATATTTTCGCTGTTTATGAAGTATTATTTGTATTTTAAGCGCCAAACAGGGTTTTTATCATTGCAATTAATGTTTATGTGGTGATATTCTTATATTTTATTCCACTTTCGTTTTGTGGCCAGCATTGTTTTGTATTGTGTGCTGCTTTGCATGATGCAGTGGATTATACAAATCTGTTTTCTAATTCTTTTTTAAGTTTTGAACGAGTATCCTGTCGCACTCATTATTTATAATTGTTCTTTAGGCGTAGTGCTACTGCAGATTAATTTTAAAACACTTAATATAATTCTTAATTATAGTGTGAGATCAGTTGCGCCATCTGCATGTGTTCCAGCTACTCGACTGTATACGGCACCACTGCACATGCCACCATGATTGTAGCGCAGGAATTTCTCCGTATTTTAACACTTTATCTGACTTATCACTACATGATTATTCTCTTTAAAGTTTGTTTTCAGCTCGTGTTCACTGTCCTTGCACATACCCCAGTTAGCTCGACCCGGACGTATGCTTATTCCACAGCACAATAGTTCCACGAATGTCTCTCAGTCATAGTTCGTAAAAACTTCCGTAGATATTACAGCCGTGCATGTTAGGACTACCATCCATAATGCCAATTCCCACACCTTCTACCCCTCTGCAGGTGTGCCCCAGGGCTCTGTCCCCTCCCCTCTCCTCTACCTCCTGTACACGGCAGATATGCCCCAACCCCCCCCCCCCTCCAGTGCACCTCTTGCAATATGCTGATGACACCGCATTCCTCGCCTTCGCTCCTGCCCTCCAACGGTCCCAACGCCTTCTCCAGAATCACCTTGACCTTTTTGCAGCATGGTGTAACCAGTGGCTCCTTCCAAGACCCGGGCAATCATCGTAGGTCATTCTACCATCCTCCACACCTACAAATCCTTAATGTTCCATCCTCTGTTATGCCAGTCCTGCCTGGATGTCTGCCCCCCCCCCCCCTCCTCCAGATCCTTGAGCGTCATGCACTCCGCCTCGCCTTCCATATATGCCTCCCGTCCCCCACACGGATCCTCTATGATCTCATTCCTTTCCGCCATCTGCTCCTATTCCTCAAACATATCCGCATCCTCTACACCTCCCGCCGCCTTGAACCCCCTCACCCCCTGGTTGCTCCCCTCCCATCCCTGCCCCCTGCCACGCCTTCACTGTTGTGTCCCCCCTACCCTCCATCTCTACACCCTACATCTCCTCTCCCAAGGTGCCTTCCATCAACTCCCCCTCCCAGATGATGCCCTCTCTCCCTCCATTTATCCCTCCTATCAACTCTGATCCTCTCCTGTTCTCTGTCCTTTTCCCGGGCTCCCTCTCCCACCCTTCCATCCTCTTTCTTCCCCACCTCCCCTCTCTTTGCCCCCTTCTCTCCCCCAAGTCCTTTTACATTTCCCTCCTCTGCCTCCTCTCCTTCCCTCTCGCGTCTGCCCTTCTCCCCCTTTATTAGTCCTGTCCCTCCTTGGTTCCCCCCCTTTTTTCGTTTTTTTCCTTCCTCCCTCCTTGTTCTTCCCCCTCCTCCAGGTCCCCCTCCCCCATCGACCTTTGGCTCGGGAGTGTCATCTTTGTGCCGCCACTTTCGTCCAGTGTTCTACAGTGAGTGTTCTACAGTGCGTGTTTTACAGTGAGTGTTCTGTGTTGTGTTTTTTGGGACTTGTTGCGAACGGCCATCATACTGTCGCTGGGTGTGCCTTTTATCTCTTGCGAACAGAAACCAGACTGTCGCCGTGTTTTTTTAAATTGTGTGTCTACTATGTTACTTGTCTGATTCCTGTGTCTTTTACTAACGTTGCCAACCCCTTTTGCTTTCTGTTTTAACTTTCCGCATTTTTCCCCCATTTTTCACTTGACGTCACCGTTTTATCGCCTGTTTTTCTTGTTTCTTTTCTTCTTCCGTTCTTTAAAATAAAAGTCTGTAGGCTGTGGAGCAGCGTACTAAGCTGCTGCCAGCCCGCCCCCCTTCGGGGGGAATTGAAAATCAATAAAGGAAAAAAAAAGTTAGGACTATACCTTAACCATTATTTTCTCTGTATTCTGTTTGAAGATTATCTGATGACAGCCAACAAAGGCGCAACGCACCAGTAAACCATATTTCGATAGCCAAGATCGTTTTATTCAAAAATGAGATATAAATATCGCTTCCGAAAACTAAATTAATAACGTAGTTGGGGTGTGAATGTTGTGATAAAAACACCTCTCTCCTGACTTAGCTTTGTTTTTTCTGGGTTGGGAACACAGGCGACGACTCCATGGCGCCTGAGGAGGCCCGAGCAGCCCCCCCCCCCCCCCCCCCCAATTTCGTTTGGGGAGGGAGGGGGCTGCGCCGTCCCGCCCCCCCCCCCCCCCCCCAATAAATTAAGAAGATTAAAAGTTATGTTATATAATTTGTAAAATCACTAAATTGTGTTGGATTTTTTTTATTTTCCTTGCCTGACGATAGTTACCTTTTAAAATATATTCAGTAATGAATTAAAACAAATAATTATTACGGTAGTAAGTAGGTTAACTGAAAACGAGTGGTGTGAATCATGATAATATTACGATGCTGTTGGCACACTTAGAATTTGTCCCGGTGCGCGAACCTTCGTTTAAAGTCTGGCGCCGGCCGGCCAGCGCTGCAGCCGCGGCGACATCGAAAGGACTGGAGTAGAAGCGCCTGGAACCGTCCGTCTCGCGTCGCCTTCACGCTTCGCTACATTACGACGCCGCGGCTGTACAAGTAGAAGGCCCACCCTGCTGTCGCAGTCATTCAGTGTGGGTAGTTTCTTTCAGTGAATGCTGCAGACGTGTTCAGTGTTCCGACTTTAGCGTCTAGTGGACTGTTTTATTTGAGTCCGCAGCTCGTGGTCGTACGGTAGCGTTCTCGCTTCCCGCGCCCAGTTCCCGGGTTTGATTCCCGGCGGGTCAGGGATTTTCTCTGCCTCGTGATGACTGGGTGTTGTGTGATGTCCTTAGGTTAGTTAGTTTTAAGTAGTTGTAAGTTCTAGGGGACTGATGACCATAGATGTTAAGTCCCATAGTGCTCAGAGCCCACGTTTTATATGACTATATCTTATTCGTTTACTTTTAGTCGCTTAGTGTATTGTGAATTAAGTTTGCAATGGATAAATTTGTTACGAAAAAGGTGCGCTTGGAAGTTGATGATACTGCAAGTCAACCTCCAACAATTATTGTGTCGTCAATTGCTTCGTCGTCTTCGGGCGAGAACCATTCACAGCCGAAACCTGGACAATCCAGTAAGGGAAGATCATTTCAGAAGTCTTGGTTGATCAAATATACATGATCAGAATAAGAAGCATCTACTGAAAAAGTTTTTTGCAAAACCTGCAAAGAGGCAGATGCTAAAAATCTATAATAATTTTCTTCAAAAAAAAAAAAAAGAAGATGCATTTACTTCTGTAAGGTTTTCTAACTGGAAAGAAGGTTTGGAAAAATATCTTCATGAAAATACGTTTACACATAAAGAAGGTGTTCTGAAACTAAATTATATCACCAACCGAAGTGTGGCCTCCCAATTGAATGAACCGTTAGACAGTGATATGAAGAAAGGCCGTTTCGCTCTTGAGACAATTTTTATAACCGTGGAATTTCTATGCCGACGAGGACTAGCAATTAGAGGGCACAAAGACGTTTACTCAATTTTTTTTCAATTGCTGGAACTCCTCAAGAATGACATACTTGAATTCGAAGATTGGTTAGGGCGTTCGGGGTATAAGTGGACATCTCACGATATTTAAAACGAGATTATTGATGTACTAGGGATTTTTGTGTTGAGAAAGGTATTGGCTTCAGTCAAGAAGACTGAATATTTTTCTATTATGGTTGACGAAACAAGTGTTTCTTTGAGTCACGAACCAGTGTCATTTTGTATTCGTACTGTCGATGATTCCTTAATCATCAATGAAGACATTATTGGCTTATACGAGACCCTCAACACTGAATCACAAACTCTGCTTAGTATTTTGAAAGACATTTTAGCGCGTCTTGATTTGTCAATGGATAAATTAAGATGACAGTACTATGATGGTGCCTCGAATATGAGAGGTAAGTTCAAAGGACTAAAAAGTTAGTTTTGCATATACAACCAAAAGCACGTTATGTCTGCTTATAGTTCAGACTTGGCAGTTGTAGACAGTCTCCACCATCTTACTTCTATGAGGGGTATTATGGCTTTAGCCAAGGACTTAATAAACACCGTAAGGGAATCCAAGGAAAGGGTGGAACTTTTCAGAAGCATACGCTGTGAGGGTGCCGACAACCAAGCTGGTCAACGACCCCTTAGCCCTACTCGATGGACTACGCAAGCTTCTAGTATCTTGAGAATACTGAAAAACTCTGAAGAACTTCTAGAGCTTTTCGAAACATTTCCTGCAGAGGGCAAAACAGAGGCAGGTTACATATGTGCAGGCTACCTTGAGTCAGTGTTACAATTCAAGAGTTATTTCTTTTTATGTCTTTATGCCTTGCAGTGAACCCAGTAGAGGATGTCAATGAAAAAATTTCGTACCCTCATCTAAGTGCTGCTGATCTGAAAAAAATATATGAGGGCTTGATTTGTATATTGAATGGAAGGCTTGATAGTTTTGAATACTTTTGGGAATTGTGTTTCAAAGAAAAACCTTCACAAGTTGATGATCCTTCACTTCCTCGGAATCGAAATATGCCAAAGAAGTATGAGAACAACGAAGCCAGCTTACCGCACACTTTCAAAACCCCAAAGAAATACTACAAAGCTATTTACATTGAAGTTTGTGAAACGGTGCAGTATTGCATTACTGAGCCCTTTGCTTCAACTGGACTCACACAGGTCATTGCAGTTGAACAAGAGTGCTTGCTTTTAGTAAGCAGAGGTGAAACACATTTGGAAAGCAACTGAGTTTTTCAAAAATGACCTAGACATTGAGAGGCACTTGAATATGTTAGCCGATATTGCTAATAAAAAACAACTGCTGTTAGAAACATGCCTGATGTAAGAAAGTACATTACGCAAGAGCCTGCAGTTGGAGAAATGTTATGTGAAATAGTGAAGTGAATTAAACTTCTGCAAGGAGTTCCAGTCACGACAGCAACAGCAGAATGGTCATTTAGCGCCCTTAGACCTCTGAAGTCATATCTCCGATCAACAATGGGACAGAAGCGATTGAACAACTTGACTGTTCTTCATGCCCACCGAGATGTTTTGGATGAACTGGACATCTGACCAGTCATCAAAGACTTCACATTCAGTAGTCCAGTCAGACGGTCGGCATTTGCACCTCTCTAAAGACACTCTAGCCCTAATAATGACATTTAGAGCAATATTAAAGATCTTTATAAAATAGACAATTCAATACATACATAATGTTAAATTTTCAGTTTCGAAACATTAGTACTAGTTTAGTACTGTATTACTATATTACTATAGTACTCTGTTAGTTATTTTCAAATACTTAAATACTTTTAGGGTGTAAGACCCAATAAAATTCCGCTATTTACATACTTTATGACTGAAAGTATTAGGCATACAGTATTAACTTTATTAACTGTATTAAAACATTAACTTTGAAATATTGTTTTTATTTAATGAACACTGAGCCTTATTCAAAGTGAGCTTAAATTAGCTATTTCACTTATTAATCAAAACTATTACTGTACGGCAGCAATATTTTACGTTTTATTATTTTAATGATAGTTTAGGATTAATTTAAATATAATCCCAGTCCTTTCAGAGCTATATATTCACTGCTCTGTAATAGTCTATAAACATGATTATTACTGCAAATTAAATAAGCTTTTTGCGTAAATACCGTGCGTGTTAATGTTTTGTTTCCTTGCTCAAAGCCAAAAAATACACTCCTGGAAATGGAAAAAAGAACACATTGACATCGGTGTGTCAGACCCACCATACTTGCTCCGGACACGGCGAGAGGGCTGTACAAGCAATGATCACACGCACGGCACAGCGGACACACCAGGAACCGCGGTGTTGGCCGTCGAATGGCGCTAGCTGCGCAGCATTTGTGCACCGCCGCCGTCAGTGTCAGCCAGTTTGCCGTGGCATACGGAGCTCCATCGCAGTCTTTAACACTGGTAGCATGCCGCGACAGCGTGGACGTGAACCGTATGTGCAGTTGACGGACTTTGAGCGAGGGCGTATAGTGGGCATGCGGGAGGCCGGGTGGACGTACCGCCGAATTGCTCAACACGTGGGGCGTGAGGTCTCCACAGTACATCGATGTTGTCGCCAGTGGTCGGCGGAAGGTGCACGTGCCCGTCGACCTGGGACCGGACCGCAGCGACGCACGGATGCACGCCAAGACCGTAGGATCCTACGCAGTGCCGTAGGGGACCGCACCGCCACTTCCCAGCAAATTAGGGACACTGTTGCTCCTGGGGTATCGGCGAGGACCATTCGCAACCGTCTCCATGAAGCTGGGCTACGGTCCCGCACACCGTTAGGCCGTCTTCCGCTCACGCCCCAACATCGTGCAGCCCGCCTCCAGTGGTGTCGCGACAGGCGTGAATGGAGGGACGAATGGAGACGTGTCGTCTTCAGCGATGAGAGTCGCTTCTGCCTTGGTGCCAATGATGGTCGTATGCGTGTTTGGCGCCGTGCAGGTGAGCGCCACAATCAGGACTGCATACGACCGAGGCACACAGGGCCAACACCCGGCATCATGGTGTGGGGAGCGATCTCCTACACTGGCCGTACACCACTGGTGATCGTCGAGGGGACACTGAATAGTGCACGGTACATCCAAACCGTCATCGAACCCATCGTTCTACCATTCCTAGACCGGCAAGGGAACTTGCTATTCCAACAGGACAATGCACGTCCGCATGTATCCCGTGCCACCCAACGTGCTCTAGAAGGTGTAAGTCAACTACCCTGGCCAGCAAGATCTCCGGATCTGTCCCCCATTGAGCATGTTTGGGACTGGATGAAGCGTCGTCTCACGCGGTCTGCACGTCCAGCACGAACGCTGGTCCAACTGAGGCGCCAGGTGGAAATGGCATGGCAAGCCGTTCCACAGGACTACATCCAGCATCTCTACGATCGTCTCCATGGGAGAATAGCAGCCTGCATTGCTGCGAAAGGTGGATATACACTGTACTAGTGCCGACATTGTGCATGCTCTGTTGCCTGTGTCTATGTGCCTGTGGTTCTGTCAGTGTGATCATGTGATGTATCTGACCCCAGGAATGTGTCAATAAAGTTTCCCCTTCCTGGGACAATGAATTCACGGTGTTCTTATTTCAATTTCCAGGAGTGTATGTCAGGCTTGTCGAGTTTCCCGGAGTGTCGAGTTATCGAGAGTCCAGTTTTCGGGGTTTCAATGTTGATAATATTACTTAAAATATTTTAAAAAATCTTTAAAACTCAATATTTTTCATCTAAAATTTGGAAAAATTCCCGGGACATGACCCCCATTATGCCCCCCCCCCCCAATATTTTTATAAGTCGGCGCCCCTAGTTTGGAACCAAGTTGTATAGTTCCTGCCGATGTCGTTGCACATGCTGGGTCGTGGTGTTGTGTGTATCCGTTTGTGCGACAGGGCACAGAGATGGAGGTATAGGTGGGAGTCAGTTGTGCCTGGGCAGTACAAATTCAAACATCGCTCCACTGGCTTCCGCAGCTTACGGGATCTGCATACCCAAGCATAATGTAACAACACCTTTTAAAACCGATAATGCCACTTGTAGCTTGTGCAGTCGCGAAGCGTCGAACGCTAATTGGAGCTGCCTCACTTACTTTACTTTTTCGTGTCCGGAAACTACAATTTGTTTGCCCAGTATTGGCCAATGTCCAATGCTTCTTCTTTAGCCAGCCATAGATCGTCGAGGGTGCATCTGTGGGGGCAGTCAGGGCATTGTAGAAGATGCTCCATGTCCTGGCGAGTGCCGCAGTCGCATTTGTCGTCATTTTCGTCCAACAAACCCCATTTGATCATTAGATTTCTCAGGAGTCACCGCAGTTCTGATGCGGTTAAGCATTCTCCAGGTTTTCCAATCACCAGAAACGCCGCTTGGTGGGTCCTCTCTTAGTGGATAATAGATGGGGGGCTCATCTAAGGCGCAACTTAGGAAACGGCGCCTGGATTAGAGTTGGCTGGCTCTGAGCACTATGGGACTTAACATCTATGGTCATCAGTCCCCTAGAACGTAGAACTACTTAAACCTAACTAACCTAAGGACAGCACACAACACCCAGCCATCACGAGGCAGAGAAAATCCCTGACCCCGCCGGGAATCGAACCCGGGAACCCGGGCGTGGGAAGCGAGAACGCTAACGCACGACCACGAGATGCGGGCTGGATTAGAGTCTGCTGGGGCCACACTCTAGGCCAAATATTGAGTGACGGGCATCAAAGGTTTGTTTTAGCTTCTCGGTTTGTTCATGGGCTTTCCTACGTGAGTCAGGGTTTGTGAAACCTGCGACCCTGTGAAGATTTCCTATGGGGGTTGGTTTCATGCAGCCTGTCACTATCCTGCATGTTTCATTCAAGCTAATATCTACCTTTTTTGCGTGGGCGGATCTGCACCATACTGGGCAGGCATATTCGGCAGTTGAGAAGCACAAAGCTTGGGCTGAAGTTCTGACCACGATAGGTTTGGCATCCCATTTGCTATTGGACAGCTTTCTTATTAGGGAATTTCGTGCTTCTACATTTTTGCGTGTTTTTTCGCAATGATATTTGTATGTCAATGTTCTGTCCAGCACGACGCCAAGGTTGGTGGGAGTATCTGTGTGTTCTAGTAATGTCCCATCCCAGGTAACATTGAGCCTGTACTTTGTCTGCCTCGAGTTCAGATGGAATGCACTCACTTGAGTTTTGGAGGGATTGGGTTTTAGGTTGGCATTGTAGAAAGGGCGGTTTCTAGTTTCTCCTCGATGGCTTCAAACCTGTTGTCTTGAACTGTTATTGCCAGGTCGTCTGCATATACAAAAGTTTTGGTTTTGTCTCGAGTTGGTTGGCTTTTTGTATATAGGTTGAATAGGATTGGCGCCAACACGCTCCCTTGGGCGAGCCCATTATTGGAGCTGCCTCAAATTCGTGGGACGTCCCTCAAGCTGCGCTGGCGCTGAACGTACATTTTTAGCACGTGTATGGACCATGTGGCTAGGCAGCAGGTCTCAAATGAGTCAGCTGTTATGCCCCATCGCACCGGAAGCGTCTTGGCCCCCGCCACGGCAGCCAAGCTCTCATTATTCCGCGTCCCCCGCACCTGCCTCACAGAGCACGGGACAGGCGGACAATGAGCGCGCCGTTCGCCACCCTTCTTTCCCGCCCCGGAACAGCCTAACAGCATTAGGCTGCCCCTAATTACGGAGAATGCAATTGTCAGCTCCCGCCCTATACAGCTGCCGTGTCGTCTTGTTTCGGTAACAGGATCGCGTGCTGCCCGTTAAAAGAATTCTACAGCTTCTTTGTCGGGGAGCATCTGTGTGCGCCGTGGGCACCGTAATTAGGAGATTGCTTTCCCTATCCTGGATCCGACGGTACGGAAACCGTGGCAGCCGTTCTTTGCGTGTTAATCGAGCTACGAGACACGCCAGCGGGTTCTGTTCGTACTTTCCGAGGCATAGGTCCGTTTCTTGTCAATGTGACTTCATTGACAGCGAGATAGTTCCCCGTGAAGAGCTCGTAGATTTCCTGCATAGTTGAATTATCTGTATTATTTTTGTATCGTGAAAGTATGCAAACCGATATTGTGCTGGTGTGCAGATCCTACCGATATAAAATCGGCATATTATTTCTTTTATGGCTTGTATACTCATATGCCGCAGTCGCATTAACCAATCGTTGTGTTTATAAATACAAATTCGAAATAACGCATTTGCTATAAAATGAATATCAGATGAAAAATTTCTCCAATTTGGTAAAGAAATACGTAAAAAAAAAGAAAAACCAGCCTTATGCTTATGCCGATATAAATTTCCAAGAGGTAGATATATACTCAAATGATGCCTGCCAATAAACACAAAACTGAGGGAATATAATGGGTGAAGATGAACGAGAAGCTTTGGATATAGATTCTGCCAAATCAGGAATGTCTAAACATTAACATACTTGCGCTCCACTTTTACAACAAGCAGAGGAATCACACAAGACATCACAAATAAAACTGGGCAAGGAAAAAGAGTAATTGACCAGCTTAGCTCCTTACTATTTACACAAAAAACGAAGCTTTTGGTGCACAAGCCAATCGTAGAGAGACCACATATGCGGCACAAATATGAGAGCTAACCAAATGGACGAAAAACAATGTCCTTTGAGACAGATTTTTGTTGATGAAGTTGCCACGTCTGGAGATTGGAACACGACAGAAATGAAATATACGGGAAATTATCGCAGAAAAAGACACTGTTGTCGATGCCGTAGTTAGCAAAGTATTGACTTGATGTGGCCACCTCCAACTAGAAAGAATATGTAAATGGATACCAGCTGAACGAAGGAAACATGGAGGTCCACGAAGAAGATGAGGTGAGAAAACGTGGATTTCATGGTTGAGCGGCTGCTCATAAGCCACACATCACACCGGTAATGACAAACGACGCCTCGCTTGGTCTAAGAAGCGTACACATTGAACTACTGAACAGTGGAAAAACGTTGTGTGGAGTGACGAATCACGGTGCACAATGTGGCGATCCGATGGCAGGGTGTGGGTACGGCGAATGCCCGGTGAACATCTGCCAGCGTGTGTAGTGCCAATGGTAAAATTCGGAGGCGGTGGTCTTATGATGTGGTCGTGTTTTTCATGGAGGGCGCTTGCACCCCTTGTTGTTTTGCGTGGCACTATTACAGCACAGGCCTACACTGATGTTTGAAGTACCTTATTGCGTCCCACTGTTGAAGAGCAGTTCGGGGATGGCGATTGCATCTTTCAACATGATCGAGCACCTGTTCATAATGCACGGCTTGTGGCGGGGTGGTTATACGATAATAACATTCCTGTCATTGACTGACCTGCACAGAGTCCTGACCTGAATTCCATTGATCACCTTTGGGATGTTTTGGGACGCCGGATTCTTGCTAGGCCTCACCGACCGACATCGATACCTTTCCTCAGTGCAGTACTCCGTGAAGAATGGGCTGCCATTCGCCAAGAAACCTTCCTGCACCTGATTGAACATGTGCCAGCGAGAGTGGAGGCTGTCATCAAGGCTAACGGTGGGCCAACACAATTTTGAATTTCAGCATTACCAATGTACCAGTGGAGGGAGGGACGAACATGTGAGTCGTTTTCTGCTAGGTGTCCGGATACTTTTGATCACATAGTGTATGTATACAGTGTCAGAGGGTGGGCGATGCCTACTTGTCGCCCGTTTTTCGTACAGAAATAGATAGTAGTGCTATAAGCAGCAGTATAAAGTACAGAATTTTTTACAATATGCAGTAAATATTTTTAATATCACACATTAATAGAGTTTATTACTAATGCATTCATAGATGTAATCAGTAAAATGGGAGAGACTAGTAGGAAAGAGCAATAGGTGATAACGGAAACAGAAGTAGACTAAACTGTAATAGTATCTTAACATGTGTATGTGTGTGTGTTTAAATATTCAGTAATTGACTGAATTTAGTTAGTAGTCAATCTGCAGAATTCATTTTCAATTTTTTCGTTACAGATTGTCTGTGGCTGTGATATGAGGTGCTTCTTAATTTCAAGTGTTTGGAAAATTTCTAATATGAATATGAATATTGATCATAGAGCAGAATTACCCTTTTTTCTATGCTGTCATTGAAAGAACAATAGGTCGATTTTGTTATTACGGTTTCCATTTATTTTACTATTTCTCTTCTGTCACGAATATCCACTATGGATCTATTAAAAGTAGTTAATGAATCTCTACTGAGTATTTATTGAGAAATGATTGTACCTTGCAAAATCATTGCTCAAAAGCAAGATATACATTTCACAACTTCTGTGTGCCCACTCCAAACGCCTGGACGGTGGAAAACGTCAGTGAAGACAAAATTTGTAGGACCCGACCAGCAGTTAACACCGCCGTTGGTAGCGTAATTTAACGAAACGTTAAACTGAATGTCGATTCTAATTAAGTCGTCGGCTGCACTGGTCGTATATTAGAGCGGTAGCAAATAACTGCCAATTACCGTCTTTGATTGGGCCGTTTTTAAAATGCACCGGTCCTGGCGGTACGGCCACTAATTCTCCGTTATTAGCGGCATGACCCGACGCCGGCACGATGTGGGTGGGGTTTCGCCCCCACGTCTGAGTCAGCAGGACGTCCTCTCTGCCGCAAAATACCACGTGGTTGACCGCCCAAGCAACTGTAGCTCGTGAGCATTTCTCCCACTGATCATATCAATTTGGAATAGTCTGCGCCACCAATAAACTCTAAAATATTCACATCAAATCTTGCATTGTGCCTGGCATTATTTTTCTTCTTGTGTTCAAGCTCAAAGTCAATCTCTCCAATAACTAATCCGAGGGATAGTCATAAGGTTTTAACTGAGTGGTACAGATGCTTGCTGAAGCAAACTGAGTAAGTGACTGTTAATATCGAAAAGCACGTACTTTTTCCTAATGGTCGGTTAGTCTATGTAGAGTTGTATGTATGGTTAGAAATTGTACTGCGCTGCATTATTTTTATAATGTATTAAAAATACTGATACTATTTGCATCTTAAAGCTTTTTTACAATAAAACTGGTACAAGTGCAAAAACATTTCATTTACTTTTCTGTGTTCATTGTAAAACGAGGGTATGTGAGTAATTAAAGCGAAATTAATAGAAAAAGCAGATTAATGATACGCAAATGGCAAGTAAAATTAAAATACCACAACGACCATATGTTGGAGTGACCCCAACATATACAGGAGATTTTTCATAATCACTTTCTATAAACCCTCACAGTGACTGTCCATAGAATCATACTCATGATCTTCTCCTGAGGAATGTCCTTTCTCGGCAACACACGTGACGCTGTATCATTGTTTTGTGCACTTTTCAGTTTTCCTCCTCTCCTTTTCTTACCACATCCTCTTCTTTCAAAATGGTTCAAATGGCTCTGAGCACTATGGGACTTAACTTCTGAGGTCATCAGTCCCCTAGAACTTAGAACTACTTAAACCTAACTAACCTAAGGACATCACACACATCCATGCCCGAGGCAGGATTCGAACCTGCGACCGTAGCAGTCGCGCGGTTCCGGACTGCGCGCCTAGAACCGCTCGGCCACAGCGGCCGGCTCATCCTCTTCTTTCTCCACTCCTCTTCTGTTACCCATAGTAATTCCTGTGTAGAAGTGGCATATATTGTTGCAGAACTTTTATGTTAAACTCATCTTAATGTAAAGGCTGCAGAAGAGGTACTGATGGGGGACTAATATTGGGCCTTCTAGATCCGCTTCTGTAAACTGAAGATCACGGTTTAGTGACTTGAGCTGTATTGTTAGAGGATTTTCTTTGCTGATTCAGATCCGCCATTGTACTTTTTTCCTTCTGCTTCTTTCTCAACTTTGTCCTTTGGTATGGCATCTACGGATTTAATTGAAGGGAGGTTTTCTGTTTTCGTCTCCACTACGGAAAATTTTCTGCTGACCTGCTTCCTTGTTTACATCTTGTCTTGGAGAACAAATACACGTTTGATGTGTTCCTTTGCCTTTTCACAGAGAACAAATTTTGCCTCAACATGTACAAGCGGAAATTTAAAAATATTTCCTATTTAAACACGCAGTAAATTTTACTATTATTAAGAACATACACATTAGGCTATTGCTTTACTATAAAAGGAAAATTCATACCTGAATAGAGGGAAGAGAATGACATAGACCAAAGGTGTAAGTTCCTCAAAACATGTCATTATGTATGAGTTCAACTTCTATTCAACAGGGGAAGTTACTGCAAAAATATTTTAACTGTCACTCACCAGAGGACAGAGCAGTTCACACTTGTTGTTGTCGTATGTTGAGGAACTAGTCTTTTCCGTCTGTGAAACAACCCAAAATCACGGCAAAATGACGCTTTGAAAGAAGAGGTTATTTCCATGCATAACCAAAGAAGAAGGTTTTGACTAAGAAGTGGCTAGTTCTGATGAAAATTATTCATCAAATGGAAGCATTTGTTGTCCCTCTGATGAATAGTTATCCGAAAACTGCTTGGTATCTCGAAAATAATTTTTTTAACAATAAGAAATTAAGGCTTAGGTTCGTATCATACTACAATATTATTGTGTAATACTATTACTTTCATACCAATTAAAATATGTTTGTGCAAATCAAACACAGATTATTCTTCTCCTCTTAATACTGCGTTATTGGTAATATTTTTAATATTATAGGGTTGTCTGTATAATACATCTGTGCGAGTTGTATATGTTAAACTGGTGTTGGTCTTTCTCATTCTGGATATTTTGTCTGACTTAGGATGTTGAATAGTATAAAAGGTGTCTGGAGGTATCACCTGCTGAAGCACCTAAAGACATAAAAAACAATAAATATTAACAATTGGAAAATGTTGAATTTTCCCATTTTGAGAGTACTGAAGGTGCGATCTGTTTTACTTACTAAAAAACATTCAACAGTCTAGATCGCATACAATTCTTGAGTTCTACGTTATACGCCAATTTAAAGTAGATGTTCATTGTTTAGAGTGTGCCCATCTTATGTAAGCAGAAGTGCTAAAGTGTACTGCTTTTTTGTGATACAGCAATCATCTATGAGCGATATATATATATATAAGTTTGTGGCCTTTTGTACAAAGTACTTTACGTTTCTAAATATTTTAGCTACTGCAAACGTTTTATAATGTGCTGATATTTATCCACTTGACAATTGGCGTCAGACTCGACGTAAAATGAATATGTTTTTACAAATGATATATATTTAAACCTGAAGATGACAGAAAAGTCTGTCGAAATTATTTGTCTTAAATAAAGAAATATTTTATACGATCTGGCCTGTTCAATGGTTTTTGGTGAACTGGAACAGGATGAGATGTGAACGTCGTAGAAATTCCGTCAGAGACTACCCAATCTGGTAAAACAGTACAAACTATTGGTGCTGAAATTCTTGGTCATTGTTGCACATGTGAAAACAAGTGTTGGTGCAAAATTCATGAATGTATACAGCAGATACTTCATTCTTTCGGATATGGTCGACTTCAGTTGTCAAAATAATTACATTCTAAGTGATATTAAGATGGAACCAATGCAAAGGAGGTAACTATCATTCATAAAAATCAGAAATTTGATTTGTATTTGATGCACTTTTTTGTAGATAAAATTATTATTTTGATTGTTTAACATGTTTTATTTTTTCAGGTACCCAAAAAAAGAGAAAAGCATAGTTTCGTGATAGCTAGTTACTTTTCTGTACCAGGTTAATTTTAATGAGTGTAATATTTTGATATGCAGAGAGGCATTTTTAAGTATGCGTGGGCTCCAGAACAATCAAGGACGTCTTCAAAACTTACAGAAATGCTTGCGTGATGGTTACTCATCTTTTCCAAAGAGTGTAGAGTTTTCTAAAGATTAATTTAATATTGCTTCCTGGAAAATTCATAATTATATTTTATTCAGTTTATTTATGTTGTTTTTTCTGTAAGTATCGTTTTCAATCACAAATTCACTAAAATTCTCTGACGTGGAATTTAACCTTCAAATGAACTTTTTTTGTTTGCAGGAAGAAAGGAGAACCCATCAAGGAACGTTTCACCAGAAGCAGTAGAGACAGTTCAAAACTTCATACATAATATATATTAGAATGCCAATCATTTCATCTCACAGAACCCTAATAAAATTCACTTCGGCCATGACATGTCAATCTCTCATTATATCAGGAATATTATTTGAAAAATTGTGAAGAAAATAATGCACCAAAAGTAAATTTACAAAATTTCGAAATATTTTTAACCAGGGCTTTAATATTGGTTCCATATTGCCTCTTTTAGACATATGTTATGCATGTGATCTACATCTACATCTAGGTGGATACTCTGCAAATCACATTAAAGCGCTTAGCAGAGGGTTTCTCGAACCACCTTCACAATAATTCTCTACTATTCCAATCTCGTATAGCACGCTGAAAAACGAACACCTATATCTTTCGGTGCGAGCTCTGACTTCCCTTATTTTATTGTGGTGGTCGTTTCTGCCTATGTACGTCGGAATCAACAAAATATTTTCGTATTTGGAGAAGAAAGTTGGTGACTGAAATGTTGTAAAAAGTTTCCGCCGCAAACAAGATGCGCCAGGTTCGCCGAGAGCACTAACGGGCTGCTTCTTGGACACAGGTAGGCGCGCCTGCCCTGGTATGAATCCTCTCAGCGGATTAACGACGAGGGCCGGTGTGCTGGCCAGCCTGGATGTGGTTTTTAGGTGGTTTTCCACATCCCACTAGGTGAATACCAGGATGGTCCCCACGTACCGCCTCAGTTATTTGCCTCACAGACATTTACACTATTCCATGGATTACACTTGATGCAGACAGGTGGGGTACACCAATTCCATGCCCAGGGCTATGAGGTGGCGGCAGGAAGGGCATCCGGCCACCCCTTATTATTAACATTGCCAAATCCGTACCTAACCACGCCAACCCTGTGCAACAGCGGGATAAAAGCGCAAGTGAAAGAAGAGGAGGTAGAAGAAAATTCCACTGCAAACAAAAATGCCTTTGTTTTAATGATGTCCACCTCAAATCCTACGTCATTTCAGTAACACTCTGTCCCCTATTTCGCGATAATACAAAACTTACTGCCCTTCCTTGAAATTTCTCGATGTACTCTGTCGGTCCTACCTAGAAAAACTCCCACATCCAACAGCAGTATTCCAGCAGAAGACGGACAAGTGCAGTGTAGCTGGTCTCTTTAGCAGATGTGTTACATGCCAATAATAGTTTTTGGTTAGCCTTCCCAAAGATATTTTCTATGTGTTACTTCCAATTTAAGTTGTTCGTAATTGTAATTCCTAAGTATTTAGTTGAAATCGTGTAACCGAAGTTCAATGGATTCCTTTTAGCACTCATGTGGATGACCTCACACTTTTCGTTATTTAGGGTCAACTGCCAATTTTATCACAATACAGATATCTTTTCTAAATGGATTTTCAATTTGTTTTGATCTTCAGATGACTTTACTAGTCGATAATGACAACGTCATCTGCAAATAACCTAAGACTACTGCCCAGACTGTCTCTTAAACCGTTCATATAGATGATGAGCAGCAAAGGGCGTATAACACTAATTTGGGGAAAGCCAGAAATAACTACTGTTTTACTCAATGACTTTCCATCAGTTACTGCGTACTGTCACCTCTCTGACAGTAAATCGCTGTGCCAGTCACATAACTGAGACGATATTCCGTAAGCACTCAATTTCACTGCAAGCCGCTTGTGTGGTACAGTGCCAAAAGCCTTCTGGAAATCTAGAAATACGGAATCAATTTGAAATACCTTGTCAATATCACTCAACACTTCGTGCGAGTAAAGAGCTAGTTGTGTTTGACAAGAACGATGTTTTCTAAATCCATGTTGACTGTGTGTCAATAATGAGTTTTCTTCGAGGTAATTGATAATGTTCGAACACAGTGTATGTTCCAAAATCCTTCTGCATGTCGACGTTAATGAAATGGGTTCGTATGATGAATTTCAAATTCAAATTGAAAATGCATAATTGACTAGATCTGAAGATATGATTGGAAGATTAAAAATTGAAAAGAACCTTCATCATGCGAAAGCATCTGCAGAACAAATCATAATTACAAAGCTTTCCATGTTCGCTAGAGAGAATCCCGAAGGACATCTGATAGCAGCATTTTATCTACAACAGTTGGCCGGGGTGGCCGAGCGGTTCTAGGCGCTACAGTCTGAAACAGTGCGACCGCTACGGTCGCAGGTTCGAATCCTGCCTCGGGCATGGAT
This sequence comes from Schistocerca nitens, assembly GCF_023898315.1. Lineage (NCBI taxonomy): Eukaryota > Metazoa > Arthropoda > Insecta > Orthoptera > Acrididae > Schistocerca > Schistocerca nitens. Next base: position 1,156,169,814 of record NC_064614.1, on the reverse strand, counting down.
GTGTGTGATGTCCTTAGGTTAATTAGGTTTAATTAGTTCGAAGTTTTAGGGGATTGATGACCTCAGAAGTTAATTCCCATAGTGCTCAGAGCCATTTGATGTACAACAAACCTTTCGAACACTGCGACTGACGTCCTGGCCTGCATTTTATAACAGGAAATGATGGACGTACAGGTTGTGTGTCCGAAAATGGACATAAGTTCGTGTGGATCAACGATGATGCAAAGGGTAGATATGACGAGACAGGAAGATGCCTTCTAAAATTCCTAGTTACAGAACAGCCTCAAGCAACCATTTTTCACATCATTAGTGACAATTTGATCAATTTTGGGACTAGAGAGATCACTGGTGTAATAAGGACAACTTAAGGCCCTTGAACATTAGTTTCTGCAAGTTGGACACACACGATTGCCCCATTCCCGAGATTTTGGTCGAATTGAGAAGCATGTTATGAACAGAAACTCCACAGTACACACCCCTTATGATTGGGTTACAGTCATTAAAGATTCTTGTGAAAAGAAGCAAACAGATTTTATACATGTGACAGCTTTGCAGATAAATATTGCAAAGAGGGACGAATATGATGATGGATCTAAGTTCTGATTTTTGGAAGCGGCAGCTTTTCGTTTTGATGGAGTAACACCATAACATTTAAAAGTGACGATTACGAAGAATTCACAACTGTAAATATCACTAGAAAAAGACGAGAACATCAGGAGCTTAATCTGTTTCAACTATCAAGAGAACACATAAAACCTATTCCAATCTGCGAGAAAAAACTTAGACGATATCATGTTATTAATGCGATATACACCAGAAGTTTCGAAGGGATGCTTCAAGAGTCTGCGTGAAACAAAGAAATAAAATGAAGATAATGACACATAGGTTATATATATATTGCTTATATTGTTCGAAGTATTGTAGTCACAGTCTCTATATGTTATGTTCCATGTTGGCGTCCACAATTTTCTAGGCCTTCTTTCTTTTAGAACGAGAGAATTCAAAGTCCAATGTTACGTCACCCAGCAATAAAATACTTTTTTATCAATAATGTATAATTTTTTCACAAAATAACTATGCATAAATGAATATTAAGACATTGGAGAAATAAACTGCTTTTGATGGATACCCAGAGAAACTGGTATGTGGTTCATGGATTTATTCCACCTTTTGAAACGCTCTCTTGAAAAATTTACATTTTGTGGCTCTGGATTATATCATTCTCGCCTCAAGATGTAGAAGCGGTAATCTGATAAGTAGTTTGAAAGCTGGGCACATAACATAGTAACACATGTCGCTGTAAGAACAGGATTTCACGATAGGCGCCAAATTTCGTATACCACAAAGGAACAGCTGTAACTTTGAGCAAGCTGCTCAATGTCAATCGGGGCATAAGCCCTACAGCCTGACGGGCCGAATGTAGTAAATCCATATTATACGAACAAATCATCCCAAGAATAATTAACCAAGGCACATTTTTATTGTGGCCAGCAGATTAACACAAGACACTTCAAAAATGCACCTTGCAGGTAGGGTAATAATTTTGTCCTAGAAAAAGTAGAGTCAAATAACAAAGACATGCATGACTCAGTGAATGCAAACGCGAAACATGAGACAGCTTTCAGACCGGGAAATCTCTGCACAGAGCTGAACACCCAGACACGCAAAGCGTAGGCGAAACAAATCTTTTGCCTTCTGCCGGGTACCGTCGAAGAAGAGTGAACGCAGAGAAGACGTCGTGCTGATCCACACCGAGTGTCCGTTGCTCCAAACATTGCCGCTGGCCGCAGCTCCACACTGAACGAAGACTACACATAAACAGCCTGCACTCTGCTGTTTGAAGGCCTACCTGACGCCGTTCTAGCGGCTGCTTTTAAAGCTTAGCCGGAGCAGCGAAAGTCACACAAGGGAATAATACGCACTTACGTAAGGAAGAAGCGGTTTATTGCAAGCGTAAATACGTGAACAAAAGCCGAGAGGCCTTTTTCCTCAAGGGATTACTCGCTTGCGATGGCAGTTTGTGGACCTCGACCTGCACAAGTGACTCCGGGAACCACAACGAAAACTGGATTTACTAGGTGATAATTTAACATCTGCCACTATAATAAGAAGAAACAGCTGGCTCACCATCACTTCTTTCACGCTGCCCATCAGCAAATGTAAAGGCTTCCATAAAGGTTAACAAGTGACTAAGTTGAGCAAATGTGGCCAGTTTCTGAGCAAAGACGAGCCGTAACCGATCCTAAGACCTTGTGCCCTCTAACACGTTAAAAACACAGTCCCATTTGGTAACATTCGTACTCAAAGCCGAGACAGCAATATGAACATGTTCGATGTACACTGAAGTGCCAAAGAAAGTGGTATACGCATGCGTATTCAAATACAGAGATATGTAAACAGGCAGAATACGGCGCTGTGGTCGGCAACACCTGTATAAGACAACAAGTGTCTGGTGCAGTCATTAGATGGGTTACTGCTACTACAATGGCAGGTTATCTAGTGAGTTTCAACATGGTGTTATACTCGGCGCATGAGCGATGGAACACAGCATCTCTGGGGTAGCGATGAAGTGGGGATTTTCCCGTACGATCATTTCACGAGTCTACCATGAATATCAGCAATCCGGTAAAACATCTAATCTCCAACACCACTGCGAACAGAAAAAGACAAACGACGGCTGAAGAGAATCGTTCAACGTGCAGCCCTTCCGCAAATTGCTTCAATTTTCAATGCTGGGCCATCAACAAGTGTCAGCGTGCGAACAATTCAAAGAAACATTCGTGTACCCTCAATCACTCCACGGCACTAAGCTTTACCCCTTGCCTGGGCCCGTCATCACCAACATTGGACTGTTGATGACTGGAAACATGTTGCCTGGTCGGACGAGTCTCGTTTCAAATTGTATCGTGGGGATGGATGTGTATGGGTGTGGTGACAACCTTATGAATCCATTGACTCTGCACATCAGCAGGCGACTGCTCGAGCTGGTGGAGGCTCTGTAATGTGCATCTGGGGTGATACGGCACCCCTGATACGTCTAGATACAACTCTGACAGGTGACACGTATGTAATCATCCTATGTGATCAGTTGTATCCATTAGTGTCCATTGTGCGTTCCGACGGACTTGAGGAATTCCAGCAGGACAATGCGACACCCCAAACGTTGATAATTGCTACAGAGTGGCTCCAGGATCACTCTTATGAGTTTAAACAGTTCCGCTGGTCACCAAATTCACCAGACATGATCATTATTGAGCATATGTGGGATGGCTTGCAACGTGCTGTTCAGATCACCACCCCGTCTTACTCTTACGGATTAATGGACAGCCCTGCAGAATTCATGGTGTCAGTTCCCTCCAGCACTACTTCAGACATTAGTCGAGTCCGTGACACGTCGTGTTGCGGCATATCTGCCTGCCGGTGCGGGCCCTACACGTTATTAGGCAGGTGTAGCAGCTTCTTTGGCTCTTCTGTGTGTTGAAACAAGGTATCAACAGAAGCCTGAACTTGCCAGTTATACAAGCACTGAAGTTCGTTCCTAATACATACTGGCGAATTACTTTCAATTATACGCGGATCTAAACTGCCCCAGATTTCCCCGCTCTCGGAGGACAGCTGACAGCAGTGCATAACAAACCCTCATTCAAGGGATAAAGAAGAGAGAGAATGACTATATGCGGGATCTGCAAGGAGATAGCATGTAATTCAAACCGTACAGTCAACCTTAATACGAAACGAATTTGGTTCAGTTGGTCTACCACTAGTTCAGTGATATCATCTACTGCACACAAAACAGGATTCGGCAATTTAGCGAAAGAATCAGAGGTGGGGTCCCCCAACAGCTTGGGCTTCGGCCTTTATAACTTGGAAATGATCAACTAAGACACACTGTTCCCCACTCGGCCCTTCAGTCTCCAAACCTAACGAGTCCGCGCTAATCTGTAATTCTTTAAATCTCACGTTTAACTGTTTTACAACGTCCTTCTGCAGATCACTGAGTTCAAGGTAGACAGGATTAGCAAACGATTATTGAAATGGCACAACTGGACAAGAACCTACACACTTGGTTATGGATGGGTTGGTTACCCTCTAAGAATGTAATGTTTTGAAACAATTCATCCTAAGCTGAGTAAATCGTGGAAATAGCGGCACCTACCTCACCCATCATTTTGGACGAAATGTGGAGAGGATCCCCAATTCTATACACGATCCTGCTGCTAGGTCTGAAACACCACCCACGATACGTGTGCGACTAATGCGCAGTTCCTACTAAAGATATTGGCGTTTGAGATAGCCTGTGCCTGCACAATTCCTTGCCTCAACTCTGGCCATGGTTTTCTGAAACAAATCGAAATCGGTTACAAATCTTACACTTTATGAGGACGACTCATGTAAACATGGTAGACAATCCCCCCCCCCCCTCCATCCCTTCTTGGGATTAGCCAACAGAAAGTCAACCACACTCTGCTACCGTTGTAGTTCGGAATTACCAGGATTAGTCCCCTTTAAGAAAAACAGGTAGGAAAATTCCAGGCAAATTTGCAATGTTACGAGAAGACCCCCAAAACGTAAATATTAACTAGTTAACAAGATATAAACGTCCGCCTTTATGTCTTACCCAAAGATCACCAAATAATTTAAAATAAAATTTTGAGCAAAATTACAATATGTATTAAACCGAACAATAACATTAAAGGTGAAATTCCCTCTGTGAAGCGAATGAAGGCCTCTTCACCGTCGGCAAAATTTCATTTACAGTGCAAGTTAGATAATGTAAGGTACTCAGCTTCAGCACAGACTTGTTTTTGTTTTGTTTTGGTTTTAGGGCACAAAACTGCTATGGCCATTAGCGCCCGGTCCGTGACTTAGGAAACAGTAAAAACCGAAAATGGAAACCAGCAGAAATGGGAACGAAACTCAAAAAATTGGAGAAACTAAAAGCAGAAGGAAGGCTTAAAAATCCACTACAGAAAGGGGTTGGTTGTCCCCAAAAAAAGCTTCAAATGACTGACATCATTTAACTGGCACTAATAAACACAAGAACGCGATCGGCCGAGCGCGTATCATCTGCTAAAATCGACGATATATCAGGCGACAGCTGTAGACGGGCGCGTAACGGAGTAAAATAGGGGCACTCAATTAAAAGGTGTCTTACCGTCCACAGCTGAGAGCAGTGGGGACAGAGTGGTGGAGGATCGCCGCTTAAAAGATGTCGATGGCTAAAAAGACAGTGCCCTATCCGAAGTCTAGTTAAAATTACCTCCTCCCGACGACGCGTTCGGGAGGAAGAGGTCCAAGCACAAGGAAGAGCTTTCACGTCCCGCAATTTATTATGGGGAAGTGTCGACCAATGTGCGTGCCATTAAAGAACAACTCGACGACATAAAACGCTCCGTAGATCGGTGAAGGGAATCGATTGAATAGCTGGCCGAAGAAGAGAGACTGCAGCCTTGGCCGCTATATCGGCCGCCTCATTTCCACAGATACCAACGTGTCCCAGGAGCCAGAGGAACGCCACCGAGACCCCCCCCCCCCCCCAGGTGGAGCAAGCGCAGCCAGTCCAGAATCCGGTGGACCAGAGGGTGGACAGGGTAAAGAGCTTGGAGACTGAGGAGAGAGCTGAGAGAATCTGAGCAGATAACATACTGCATCCGCACCTAACGATGTTTTCGAGCCATCAATGTAAATAAATGTGGCATCCTTCATTTGTGCACATAGAGCAGCAAATGCCCGACGATAAACAAGTGAAGGGGTACCATCCTTGGGAAATTGACAAAGGTCACGGAGCAGGCAGATGCGGGGACGGAGCCAAGGCGGTGCTGTACCCCAAGTTGTCAAGAAGGTTTTAGGAAAGCGAAAGGAAAGAGAATGGAGCAGTTGACGGAAGCGGACTCCCGGTGGTAGTAGGGAGGAGGGGCGGCCTGCATACCCTACATCAAAGGAGGCGTCGAAAAAAATGTCATGGGCTGGATTAGCAGGCATGGAAGACAGATGGCTAGCATAACGACTCAGAAGGACTGCTCGCCGATTGGACAGCGAAGGTTCAGCAGTCTCAGCATAAAGGCTTTCCACAGGGCTGGTGTAAAAAGCTCCAGACACTAGACGTAATCCACGGTGGTGGATAGAGTCGAGACGACGAAGAATAGACGGCCGAGCAGAGGATTAAACTATGCTTCCATAGTCCAATTTCGAGCGCACTAAGGCGCGATAGAGGCGGAGAAGGACCACTCGGTCCGCTCCCCAGGAGGTACCATTCATGACACGGAGGGTGTTGAGGGATCGCAGACAGCGAGCCGAAAGATAGGAAACGTGGGAGGACCAGCACAGTTTTCTGTCAAACATAAGACCCAAGAATTTAGCGACGTCCGAAAACGGAAGGTTGACAAGTCCTAGATGTAAGGAGGGGGGAGGAAACTCCTTACGTCGCCAAAAATTAACACAAACGGTCTTACTGGGAGAAAAACGGAAGCCGGTTTCGATGCTCCTGGAGTAGAGGCGATCGAGACATCCTTGAAGACGTCGTTCAAGAAGGCTGGTCCGTTGAGAGCTGTAGTAGATCGCAAAATCGTCCACAAAGAGGGAGCCCGAGACATCAGGAAGCAGACAATCCATAATTGGATTTATGGCAATGGCAAACAGTACCACACTTAGCACGGAGCCCTGGGGTACCCCGTTTTCTTGGGAGAAAGTACGGGAGAGAGTAGTGTTCACCCGCACTCCTAATGTGCGCTCTGCCATAAATTCGCGAGGAAAAAGGGGCAGCCGACCTCGAAAGCCCCAAGAGAACAGTGTGCGAAGATTGCCTGTCCTCCAACAGGTATCGTATGTTCTGTCCAGATCAAAAAATATTGCTACTGTTTGGCGTTTCCGGAGAAAATTGTTCATGATATAAGTGGAGAGAGAAACAAGATGGTCAACTGCAGAACGATGCTTTCGGAAACCGCATTGGGCAGGTGTTAAAAGACTGCGGGACTCCAGTCACCAAGCTAAACGGCAATTCACCATACGCTCCAAACCTTACATACACTACTCGTGAGAGAAATGGGGCGATAGCTAGAGGGGAGATATTTGTTCTTTCCAGGTTTCGGAACAGGAGCGACGATAGCTTCCCGCCATCGTCTGGGAAAAGTACTGTCGGTCCAAATTCGATTATAAATGCGAAGGAGGGAACGCAGACTATGGGTTGATAAATGCAGCAACATTTGGATGTGGATACCATCCGGTCCTGGGGCGGAGGAGCGAGAAGAATAGAGTGCATGTTGGAGTTCCCGCATGGAGAAAACAGTATTATAGCTTTCGCGATTTTGAGAGAAGAAAGCAAGAGGTTGCACTTCCGCTGCACGTTTCTTCGGAGAAACGCTGACTGGTAATTTGAAGAGCTCGAAATCTCAGCAAAGTGTTTACCCAAGGAGTTAGAAATGGCGACGGGGTCCACTAACGTATCACGCGCGACAGTAAGCCCAGAGACCAGGGAGAAACTAGGCGCGCCAAATAACCGTCGAATTTGACTCCAAACTTCCGAGGAGGGAGTGAAGTTGTTAAATGAGCTAGTAAAGAATTTCCAGCTTGCCTTCTTGCTATCGCGGATGACGCGACGGCATCGCGCACGGAACTGCTTATAGCGGATACAGTTGGCCAAAGTAGGATGGTGGCGGAAAACGCGAAGAGCATGTCGCCGCTTACGTATTGCGTCACGGCATGCCTCGTTCCACCAAGGAACTGGGGGGCGCCGGGGCAATTCGGAAGTGCGTGGGATTGAACGTTCCGCAGCTGTAACAATAACGTCGGTAAGATGTGTGACTTCATCGTCGACGCTAGGAAAGTCACGGTCATCGAATGTCGCTTGAGACGAAAAAAGTGTCCAATCGGCTTGGGCAAACTTCCAGCGTCACGGGCGCATATATGGCAGTTGAGGCTGCAATCGAAGGACACATGGGAAGTGGTTACTCGAGTGTGTATCATCAAGGGCGAACCATTCGAAGCGCCGAGCTAGCGGAACAGTACCGACCGAAAGGTCCAAATGAGAGAAAGTTGACGAGGAGGCAGACAAAAATGTAGGGACCCCAGTGTTGAGGCAAACAAGATCCGCTTGGTGGAAGACGTCTAGCAATAGTGAGCCACGTGGACAAGGGTGTGGAGATTCCCAAAGCGGGTGGTGGGCATTGAAGTCCCCAACCAGCAAATAGGGGGGTGGAAGCTGACCAAGAAGATGAAGATCAGCTCGTGCCATTGGTGTGGACGATGGAATGTATACAGTACAAGGAGAAAAGGTACATCCAGAAATGGAAAGACGGACAGCGACAGCTTGGAAGGAAGTGTTTAAGGAGATTGGGTGATAATGGAGAGTATCATGGAAAAGAATCATGAGTCCTCCATGGGCTGGAGTGCCTTCAACAGAGGGGAGATCAAATCGGATGGACTGAAAATGGGGGAGAACAAAGCGGTCATGGAGACGCAGCTTTGTTCCCTGAAGACAGAAGATGACCAGCGAGTAGGATCGTAAGAGGATCGACAATTCATCCCGATTGGCTCGAATGCCACGGATGTTCCAGTGGATAATGGACATAGGGTGAACAGAAAATGGAGGAATGTGACCAAGGTTGCCGTCAACTCAACGACTGCTCAGAGCTTGCGACCGACAGCATGGAATGGCATTCAGTCGAAGGCAGAAGATCCAGATCCATAGGTTGTTCAGGAGTAGCTCCTGCCACCAGCGATCGGCCAGTTGATCGGCCGCCAGCAGTGCGCCTCGGCGACACAGAAGATGGCCAAGGGCGATTTCCGCCAGGTGGTGCTGTAGATGGGACACGCCTTGGCGGAGAAGGAGATGAACTGGGTTTCTTTGTAGCCTTCTTGGAAATATGATGTTTAGACGAAGGAGGAACCGATGGTTGTGAAGTTGGGGTACGTAAAAAATCTTCACGAGTAAGCTCTTTTTTCGAAGTCTTGGTGTCTGACTTTTGGGCTCGAGATTTAGCAGAACACAATGAAGGGTGACCCATAGAGTGGGCAGGCGAAAGTGGTGAGGTTCAACGGGCGATCTTTGCGCTGGCCGATCTGACGACCGTGGTACTAAAGGTGAGGTCGCAAATCTGCGTGAACGCCTCCTTTGTTGGCCGAGGAGAAGCAAGGACAGTGCTGTATTTTCCTGTCAGAGGCACGGTGGGCTGTCGACTGACGAATAATTTTCGAGCAGCAAAGGTCGACACCTTTTCCTTCACTCTGATTTCCTGGATGAGCTTTTCGTCTTTAAAAATGGGGCAATCTCGAGAGGAAGCAGCGTGGTCACCCATACAGTTGATGCAGCGAGGGGATGGAGGTGGAAAAGCGCCCTCATGGGCATCCTTGCCACACGTAACACATTTGGCCGGATTAGAACAGGACTGGCTGGTGTGATTGAACCGCTGACACCGATAGCAACGCGTAGGGTTTGGGACGTAAGGGCGAACGGAAGTTATCTCATAACCTGCTTTGATTTTCGATGGGAGTTGAACTTTGTCAAATGTCAAGAAGACAGTGCGGGTTGGAATGATGTTCGTGTCAACCCTTCTCATAACTCTATGAACAGCCGTTACGCCCTGGTCAGACAGGTAGTGCTGAATTTCTTCGTCAGACAATCCATCGAGGGAGCGTGTATAAACGACTCCACGCGAGGAATTTAAATTGTGGTGCGCTTCAACCTGGACAGGGAAGGTGTGGAGCAGTGAAGTACACAGCAATTTTTGTGCTTGGAGGGCACTGACTGTTTCTAACAACAAGGTGCCATTCCGTAATCTGGAACAAGACTTTACAGGACCTGCAATTGCGTCGACACCTGTCTGAATAGTGAAAGGGTTTACTGTGGAGAAGTCGTGTCCGTCGTCAGACCGAGAAACAACAAGGAACTGTGGCAACGATGGAAGAACTGTCTGTGGCTGAGACTCAGTGAACTTACGCTTATGAGCAGACATAGTGGAAGGTGAGGAAACCATTGCGGAAGAATCCCCCACGATTACCGGCGTCTCCGATGGCGCGCTCCTCCCTTGTGGGGGCCCTCTCTGAGGGCACTCCCGCCTTAGGTGATTGTTCACACCTCAGGTCACACCTCCCGACAAACGGACGGAGGGACCAATCGACACTTTCGGAAGGTAGCAGCTCGGGTAATCACCCCTCCCTGGGCTTGGCCATTACCAGGGGGTACGTACGTGTCCTACCTGTCTCCCCGGGGTGGGGAATTACGCGTTACCCCGTCACCGGCTACGCATGGAAATGCGTGGGTCGGCCTTCAGACACGCACAGGGAGGAAAAAAGAGAAATGGAAAGGAAAGAAGAGAGGTCTCAAACGCTGCAGCGGAGAAAAGGGTAAAGATAAGAGGTAAGGAAAAGAGAAGGACAAAGGAAGGATGAAGACATACAAGCCGAGAAGGCAAAGAATGCGTTAGATTTACGAGCGTCTGTCTCCAGACGTAGGTACAAACCATACTCCCAGAGGGGGAGAAAGGGAAGGAAAGAGCCAGAGGTGAGGGGGGGGGGGCGAAGATGGGGGATGGGGAAGGATGCAGAAAGGGAAGGTATGCAGCCCGGAAAGGAAGGAAGGCCACATTAGCTCGGGGTCCCGTGCTCGCTACGCACGTATCCACAAAAGAGTTGTGGACCCCCTGGGGGGTTCAGCACAGACTGTCAGGACACGTGACTGCAAAAAAATGGTTCAAATGGCTCTGAGCACTATGGGATGTAACAGCTGAGGTCATCAGTCCCCTAGAACTTAGAACTACTTAAACCTAACCAACCTAAGGACATCACACACATCCATGCCCGAGGCAGGATTCGAACCTGCGACCGTAGCGGTCGCGCGTTTCCAGACTGAAGCGCTTAGAACCGCTCGGCCATACCGGCCGGCACGTGACTGCAAACAACTAGCAAGGTGCGCTAGGAAATGCTCGAGAGCCAGCCAGAAGGCCGAAAACAACCCAAGTACAAGAAGCGGCTGACACAGAACACTTTCACGGCAACTTAGATGGTGCTGTCAACAAACAACAAACATAAACGGCCCACTGAGCTACACTACAACTGAAAGTTTTCGTTTACGCACAGATGCAATTATAGAACCTTCTCAATAAGATCATACGTCAAAAGAAACAAACCTCACTAAAAATGGTCAGTGGTAAAATATGGACTAGAGGTCAGTGGTGAAATATGGACGTGCTCCGTGTGGAAGGTCGAGTTACTAACCACCTTGCACACGGAACACATCCATACCTCACCACTGACTTCTAGTATCAGCTGCACACAGTTGACATCAACAAGTGTTTGGGCTTGAAGATGACGTTGTTACAACGTTGAAACTAGTTACCAAAATAAAATCGACACCTTAAATACGGATGGAGGAATTTCTTCATTTTTAATATAAAAAGGATCTGGTCAAAGGGTGCTGTAAATCCATCCAGGAAGGAATCTAAACAACAACCCGATAAGATCTTACCATTAGCTGGAGGTCACAACACAGAAAACTGAAAGGGCTTCATAATAATAATGCCAGAGAGCAAACCAGCTAAAACATAGTGAAAATAAATATTAAAGTTCAGAAACAGTTTGTTCTCTCACATGAAAGATTTTAAAAGCAAAACGCAAAATTCAAAGAAAAGTAAGTAGATCATAGGCCCTGATATAATTATGCGTGAAGCTGGTCATATTACTTAGTAACTCAAATCAGCATAACAACCAGATATGGAGAAAGGCAGCAGATTTCGTATACCAGAAAGGAACAGCTGTAACTTTGAGCAAGCGTAAGTGCCCAATACCAATCGAGGCGTAAACTCTACAGCCTAAGGCCCTGCCGAATGTGGTAAATCGACATTATTTTAACATACCATTAAGAGAGTAATTAACCCTGGCCAATTTTTAGGTTGAAACCTGGCCAGCAGATTATCACAAGTCACTTCAAAAACACACAGAGCAGGCAGGGAAATAAATTTGTCCCAGAAACAATAGTCAAATAACAAAGGCGTGCATGACGACTCAAAGGCTACAAACGCGAAAAATCGGCTCAGACAGCTTGCGGAGCTGGAAATCTCTGCAGAGAGCTGACGATCGCGACACGTACTGCATAGATGAAGCAAATTTTTTGCATTCTACCGTGTCCTGATGAAGAAGAGTGAACGACAAACCAGCGGAGACGTCGTGCCGATCAGTACTTAGTGTCTACTGCTATGCCGCTGGTCTCAGCTCCACATTGCACGAAGATGCTAATGATCATGAGGTCCCATACTCCGAGGAGCGTAGGGGACGAGACGATGAGGGAGACCCGCACCGCCGACTAGGCAAGGTCCTAGCGGAGGTGGTTTGCCATTGCCTTCTTCCGACCGTAATGGAGATGAATGATGATGATGAAGACGACACAACAGCCCGAGCGGCCGCTTTTGAAGATTACCCGGGGCAGAAATAACTGCACAAGGGAGTAATATACGCCAGTAGAAGCTATCGTTAGTGGGAAGGTGAAATGAGCCGTCACGCCTCATACCTTTTTTGCAGTTCTTCATAAAATATTTCAGAATCATCGTGATAGTACCCTGTGAAGGTGCGGGCTTTCCAATATAACTACGCACCCTCCGACTCAAAGTTGAAATATTAAAAATTTTGGCTGGTTTCGTTGTCTAGGGGCTGGGATACGTAGTTGCCGCATTACAGGCCAAATACTACTGAGTCTACAGCATGCGATAAGAATATACACATGAATCGACTAGTCGAAGGTTCTTATCACCCAACAATTGCGAATTTTATAAATGAAAGATTGCAATTAAATAAAATCTGCAGGTACTAACTTAACGACTTTAAATGATGAGCACGACAGTAAATGTACTTTTGAGAAAGCGGTATATTTCTGCAAAACACTTGTTGGTGTCGATAGCCCAGCAATTAAATAAAATATAAGTTGAATTACAGAGAAACAATAGATTCCTACTGCACGTAATTAGTTATGCAAAACAACATAGCTTGCGAGATATTCACTTCTAAGCGCACACTATGTCTTCACTGTAGAAGCCTCGGAAATCTCACAAGTCCGCAGTCCGAAGTATTTCTACCTCTCGCGACCACGCGCATACCGCTCCACACTCCAAGTCTCTCTGGCGACCGTGCGTCCTCCGCGCCGTCGCGTCCAGCACTTCCTCTGGTCCAGTCCCGTCCTCCCCAGAACTGCCGCACTGCTCATAACTACCTCGTGTCCTCCCCGGAGACGATCACTGTGATTGGCTAGATTGCTCCCTCCACGTCTCCGAGCTAGCGTACACTCACAAACATCAAACACTTTCGAAATGCTGGATTTACATTTAAATAACTTTAAATTAAATAAATATTCCTACGGCTGAACCAGAAAAACCCTGTAACAGACGTTATTAAATGCATGAACAATTAAATAAACATATAGCAAAAGAAAAGAAGCAAAAGGTAGGCCAGTAGCCTAATGTCTCTGTGCTTTCTAAAACCACAGTAAATATTTAACCAATTTCTTCATGAATAGTAGATATCGGGTATAAACAAAGACATAGATGAATAAATATATTTATAAGCATGCTGCTACCGTTTTTTCGTGTAACTGTGGAACAGTTATGGCCTGACGCGATCGATGGTAATCGGCCACTTTGACCTCCAATAACTCATTTACTATTTAAGTAACATGCCTGTAATTCATACCAATTAAGGTTTACACTAATAGCTTTCTAAAGTCACGGCGATCGACACAATCTGATGAAGCGTTTGTATTTTGGAAATTCGTTGCATAACTTACTGTCAGATACTAAACTTTAAACTAATAAAGATATTGAAAATCTGATTACACCATCAGAATCGTCGTGCAAATAATAGTAATGAACATGTTTCTTTTTGAGGTATTATGATTCATCTGGCTACTATTAATTTATATACTAACTGTGAAATGTCTGCCATTAAGGGGCTCCGGAAAGGCTCAAAATCATGAAAAGTTCAATTTTTTACTTTTTTGCGTTTTCTGAATCTGCAGACTATTATCTTTTAATAGATATATAATTTATTCAATTCCGAAGACTACAACTATTTTTAAATTTTTTTTGAAATGTGTTCTACATGGGCGTGACCCACTGTGGCGCTGTTAAACTGCTGTCAAATGGTGTTATTATTAACGTCCGTGTTCATCAGGTACATTTTAGTGATGTGAGATAAAGTATGTGTTGTGGCTAACCTGTGATGGTTCAATATATATCGCTGGTGTGATTGTCGATTGTTTCATGTTTATTTACTCTGTCGTTATCTCGAAAATATTCGTAATTAATTCTGTTTCTTGAGTCTTTGTTTTGTTGAAGTATAATAATGAGTAAAAGTAAAGTTATTAGAAATCCTCTGAAGGCTTTTAAGAAAAGGAGAAATGTTGGAAAGCCAAAGGTATTTAGAAATATGGGAATGAAGATAGGTTCTAACATGGTACGAGCGATGCTTGCTTTAGACAAGGAACGCCTTCGGGCTGCAGACAGGGCTGTAAAGAGTCTAGAAACACAAGCAAGAGTAAACAGGAGGAAGCTGGAGGAGGAGTTTGCAGAGGATGAAGATAATCCATCCTATGGACCTGGAATGCACTAAAAAGTTAATCCAATTTTGTCGCTCGATTCCCAAAACTTTTATTTTCTCATACTAATTACATGTTTTCTAAGGATCTTCCAAACATATTTGTTTCAAACTTTCAGTAAATGTTACACAGTACCTTCTGCATAATTTTACACAGCCTTTTTCCAAAAAACTGTATATTTTTGAATATATAAATAAAAAATTGCAAAAAAGTTGTGAATTTTCATTACAATTGAAAAAAAATCATCTTTAATAACTGAACTAAAATTTTGTAAAATCCCTGTGTTAAGTTGTAGCCCATATTCCAATAAATAATCTGTAAAAAGTTCAACTTCCTACCTCAAATACTTTGTGAGGAAAGATGTAATTTATAAGCGTTATTTTAACATTACAAGTATAGGGCGTGCCGGAGCCCCTTAAGGTTTCACAAAGTCCACCATCATTGGCACTCCCGGCATAGACATCTCCTTCATCGACACAAAGCACCGTCCTCGTCACAGCGGAATTCCGAGCCTCGCGGCTGGACCATGCGCTGCGGCTACCCCTCTCGTCCGGCTAACGTATGGCACCACGTGTTTGCTGCCGGGCCCCGGCTGGCCTGGCGGCCGCCACAACTCCGAACATATAATATTTCCAGGGCGCCACAGCTCTCCCGTTACCTCACACGACCTCACACGACACAACACCCAGAGAAGCCGCCTTTGAAGATTACCCGGGGCAGCAATAATTGCACAATGTGCACCAATTCTTTCATTACGCCAAATTATGCTTTTTTTTTTTACAAAATGTATCCTACCCGCCACAGTTTTTGATGGAGGGAGGCGGAATGGTACAAAAATCTCGTTAGGGAACTCTTCACTACTGCATTACTCACCTGACTGTGGCACTACCGTGGCCAAACTACGAACTATGGCTCAGTGTAAAGGTCGGTACAATGCGATCAGACATCGCTTCACTTTCAGATTGTGAACCGTAAACGACAACCGAAAGTAAATTATTCTTAAGTGAAACATGGCTCACTATCCTCCTACAGAGACTGTTGATATGATGTTAATTTTAGGTGATTGCCATTACAATTACGCTGCAGCTGCGCAACTGTATTGGATAGTTTCCCAAACAGACGACTTCAAAGCAAAAACATTATCCGAAATTACACTCAACGAGCTCGGAATGGATACGTGCACCGTCCACCTCGTCATCGCGAATACAATGAAAATGAAGCTTGTACCCTTACCGTTCTCACCAGTGTTCAACTGGATCCCGAAATGAGTAGTCCTGCGGTTCAGAGACAAACTGGAATACCGAAATCAACTGTTTTCAGGATTTTGAAGGCACACAGGCATTAACGCTGAAAGATATGCAAATACGCGTGCATTTCTGCGAATGGGCCTTGGAAATGTTAAGAGGTGACAATGATATTTCTAGCTACGTTATGTCCACCGATGAAGCCACATTCAAAAACAATGACAAATTAAATCGTCATGATTGTCATTATTGGTCCGCTGTCAATTCATGCTGGCACAGACCCGTTGACCATCAACACAAATTGTCATTAATGGCCTGGTGTGGAGTTTTAAAAGGTTACTTGATACGACCATTTTTTTTTTTTTTTTGGGGACCGAAATGTTGCTGGGGAATCTTATTTACAACTTCTCCGCGATGATTTGTTGGAGCTAATGGAAGATGTTGATTTAGAAACTAGGCGACGAATGTGGTTCCAACAGGACGGAGCAGATCTCCATTATGGTAAAAATGTGCGGAACGTTTTAAATTTACTGTACCCTGGTCGGTGGATAGGACGCGGAGGACCAATTCAGTGGCCTCCACGTTCACCAGACCTAACATCTCCTGATTTTTTATTGTGGGGTTATTTAAAAAATATTGTTTATGACACAGCCCACAACCCGAAATGATATGGATCAACGCATTCGAAGAGCGTGTGCAGCCATACCATGGGATGTGCTGCTCAAAACTGTGGACAGCTTTCGCAGACGATTGACTTTATGCATTGAAGCAAATGGGGATAATTTTGAACAATTTCTTCGTGGCTAATTTCATTAATTAATCACCCCAACATATGAGAGGCAAGGGGACTCACACTGATGAAGCACCACAACATGTGAGAGGCAAGTGGACTCACATTAATGAAGCACCCCAACATGTGAGAGACAAGGGGACTCACTGCAGCGGAACATCATTCTACTACGTCCATGCCGTTGTTCCTGGGTTACGCTTCAAATAGGATACAGTACATTTTGTACAAAAATACCTTAATTTGGCGTAACGAAAGAATTGGTGCACATATTGTATCGATTTGATGCGTCTTTCTCGGATACTAAGTAACCATGGAAGTAGTTGCCATGGAGTAACTGATGAAATCATAACCAAATAACTTTTAACAAATGGGAATGTTATTCACTTTAATAGTGCCAAAAGCATTTTTTTAAAAAGATACAGATTTAAAATTATAATCATAAAGCACCCTCTAAATATCAAAGTTACAATTTATTCAGAAGCAGAAAGATAACTTTAAACTAAGAGTTTTAACAATTTACACAAGCGCACAAACTATGCAACCCCCGCCCCCCCCATAAGAGGGATGGAAATGGTACAAAACACTAACAATTAAAATATTAACATTGCCACCGAAGGTGCAACTTGATTTTAACTTCTAAGAAAAGTTTTACGGCAAAAGGGTGGCAACTTTATATATTAAAATGATCATGTAAATAAAAGCACATGAAATGCAATCTTATACAAAATTCTACAAGGTTGGCCAAACAATAGTTAAGATGTTCTACAGTACACAGATACCACCTCTCAAACTCATAGGCAATAATATCAAAGTTTCCAAAGATCAAAACATATTTCAGGTATTAGGCCGTTACACTCCAAGCAATAAATTCGTTAACACACCAAATGTCCGCCCCCGGTAGCTGATTGGTCAGTACGACGGACTGTCGATCCTAAGGGCCCAGGTTCGATTCGCGGCTGTGTTGGAGATTTTCTCCGCTCAGGGACTGGGTGTTGTGTTGTCCTAATCATCATCATTTCATCCCCATCGACGTGCAAGTCGCCGAAGTGGCGTCAAATCGAAAGACTTTCACGAGGCTAGCGGGCTACCCGACGGCAGGCCCTCGTCACACGCCATTCATTCAACACACCAAATCCGACAAACATGACAGAGGCAGCTACTAACGTACGGTAGATTGATAGGGAGATTACCGAACAACCCGAACCGCAGGTTGCTCTAACCCGCCCCTACTCCACAAGGGAAAAACGGACCACCCAATTTATAAACAACCACCTTCCCGCAGGTGGGCAAACGGAGAAAAATGGTGGGACGATCCCAAAGAATAACGGCTGGTGACCTCACCAAGGAAACAAGTAGAATTTAACAAGAGTAAATCAAACAACATATCACCAATCACTTAACTTCTAATAAACTCGCTCTCCCGAACCGTCCGCTGCCAGCCGCTTCAACGGACGCAGGAAGGCGTGCCGATCTCCCGTCTCACGGCGTCGCAGCTCGCACCGGCCAGATTGATGTCGTGGGTTGACTCCTGTTGCTCTCGTGTCGACCGCGAAGCCACTACCCCTCGCTATACGCCGCGGCCCGCTGGAATCCCGTGGCGACCTCACGTGCGCCGACGCTCAAGACGGACAAGTCATCTTGTGTCTCAGTGCGCGACCGACCAACCGATCGATCCAACCCCGACCATTGCCTGAGTAAGCTCGAACAGACTGGCGGCCTAACGCGCAGACTCAGATGCAGGAACTAAGCCCCGACCGGGCGACCACTCGCTGAGTTCTCTTACTGGCGGAGTGGAAAGACTCTCATTTGGTCTGCTTTAAAGATTGATCCGAACGACAGACATACTAGCACTCCGAACGACAGACAGACACTAAGTGCCTAACAAATACGGACGAGAGACAGACTAGCAAGCTTGGGACGAGAGACTGACCTAGACTGACCGACTGGCAAGTTTTTTTTTTTCCTTTATTGAGTTTTGAGTTTCGATTCCCCCTGAAGGGGGCGGGCTGGCAGCAGCTTACTACGCCGCTCTTCAGCCTACAGAATTTGTTCTAAAAGGATGAAGATAATAAAAAATATCAGTTGTCGATAAAATCGGTGACTTAAAGGTAAAATGGCAGAACATTCTGGAACTTAAAACATAAAACACAGGGTTGATGATGCTAAGAAAATACACAGGAAGCAGAAAAATAACAGACAGACAATTAAAAAACAGTCTGGTTTCTGTTTGCAAGAGATATAAAATGCACACCCAGCGACAGCATGTTTTCTGTTCGCAACACTGTGGAAAGATGCACAACACTGAACACTCACTTAAACACTGCACTAAAAAGTTGGCACAAATATGACATACCTCAGCCGAGAGCAGGTGGGGGGGAAACTGGACAGATGATGGGAAAATAAAAAAGGGGGGAAGGAGAGGAAAAGTGGAGGGGGGGTAGGGGGAAAGGAGCCAATGGAGAATGAGGACCCATAAGAGGGGTGGGGAGTGCTGACCAGACGTGCCAGGGAGTGGGGAAGGCAGAGGAGGGGAATACAAAAGGACTCAGGGGGGGGGAGAAGGGAGATAGGGAGAGGTTGGGCGGGGAGAAAACACAGAATGGAAGGGGGGGAGGGAGCCCAGGGAAAGGACAGAGGAAAGGAGGGGGGTGAGGATCAGAGTTGATAGGAGGGATAAATGGAGGGAGAGAGGGCATAATCCAGGAGGGGGAGTTGATGGAAGCCACCTTGGGAAAGGATATGTAGGGTGTAGAGATGGAGGGTAGGGGGGATACAACGCCATGCGGTTCTAGGCGCTACAGTCTGGAGCCGAGCGACCGCTACGGTCGCAGGTTCGAATCCTGCCTTGGACATGGATGTGTGTGATGTCCTGCGGTTAGTTAGGTTTAATTAGTTCTAAGTTCTAGGCGACTGATGACCTCAGAAGTTAAGTCGCATATTGCTCAGTCATTTGAACCATTTTTTTTAAAGCAACAATAGGAAATTTTTCAAGGTTGCGTTTATCTTGCCACAAAACTATTCAAACAGGTGATAGTAAAGTAGAAAGAATGTAAAAAATACAGGACGCAAACAAGTACAACATGCAAAATGGTAGACAGAAATGTTCTTCGTTTTTTTCCAACTTAACGAGTTTACACACACATTCTGACAACTGGTTAACGTGCTCAGTATGGGATGTGACTACCTCTGGCAGCAATACAGCTCTGGCAACGGCGGGGCATGTTGTGAATGGTGCCATCAGTCTCTTGTTGAAGTAGTAACACCCATTCTTACTGCAGAGCCACTTGCAAGTCTCGGAGAGTATTTGGTGGATGCTGACGTGATGCAAGCTGTCTCCCGAGAGCATCCCAGACATTTCCTATGGGACTCAATTCGGGACAGCGACCAGGCCACGCCATGCATGCAGTATCTTCCAAGAAAACATCAACCATATGTTCTCTATGAGGTCGAGAATTATTCTTCATCAGTACGAAGTCTGGACCAATAGCACTTCACAACAACTGTAAATGAGGTCCCACGATCTCGTCACGATACCTGACAGCAGCTGAACTTTGCCGACTGACTGGTATGATTTCATAAGTAGGACTTCGAGTGGTAAACATAATCCCTCCCCACACCATTAGGGATCCTTCTCGATGTCGGTCTCTTTCTACAATGTTTGGGCCCGGAAATCGTGTTCCACGTTCCCTCCAGATGCGAATCCACCGAGAATCACTCTCCAGACTAAATTGGGACTCATCTGTGAAAACAACATTGGCCATTGGTCCAGGTGGCATGTTGATGATTCACTCCGGACGTTTTCTTCTGTGAAGACGTCAGAAGTAGACGTCTCCGACGGTAAAGGCCATTCTGCCGAAGTTTTCTGCACGCCGCTTGCCTCGATACAACACGTGCTATGGAAGCTGCGAGGTCGGATAAAAGTTGCCGTGCAGTACCAAGGTGGTAATGTCGTATCCTAACAGCCAAATAACGGTCCTGTCTTCTTAAGTCACACGTATTCGTCCATGCCTTGGCCTCTAAAAACCGCCTAAACTGTCGCCACATCCGAGAAATAACAGAACGATTCATATTAAACCATCGGGCCAAATCAGTTTGTACTGTTCTGCTTCCCTTCTTTCTATAGCCTTCCACTGCAGAGAGTCTGGTAGGCATCTGCTGTGTGGCCCACTGCACCGTCTGTGACCGTGTACATAGCGAGTGTGAATGTGTGTGGGGCTACCCATAGAGTAAATATCTCTGGAGTGAGCACTCACATGCGCAGAACAGATTTTGTGTTGTCAACATACATTGCCGGCCTGGTCACGTGATCTCGGGACGTCGTGTGTTCGTATAGCGGCCTGTATATTTAGAATGTCACTACATCCCTAGTACAGACGGATTCTTTTCGTACATGTCGTGGATTATTTATATATGTTGCGAAGACATTTTAACAGTATCCATTTGGTACCGGGAATAAACCAGCTACGTAACTTTTAAGGGCAAGTGATATTACATTCAGCTTCTTTGCGATGGGTGTCATAGTTCAGATGCACTCGATTTTTGGTAGTTTTTGGTATGATACCGCACTTTATAGTATTACAAAGCCTGAAGTACATTTTTGCAGTGATAGTCCTGCAAAACGACTTGACAGTACGTTAGTACTTTCGCAAGTGTCCGAAAAACAGCGAATTTACCACACATTAGCGATTATATCCCTGCTAATTCGTCCTTTTTTCTTGTATTTCTGCGTATTTATTTTCACGTTTTTGCGACCTAAAGCACAATTTTTCTTACTGGTGGCACTTTGAGGTATTTATTTAACGCATTTTAAGTACTTTCTCCCAGTTCATTAAATAAATAGTAGACGGAGTAATCTATATACGTAATCGACAAGTCACTGATAAATGCATGGAGGATAGTATTTACTGAAGCAACTAACCTTCCCCTTTCCTGTTCCACTAGCAAATTTACGAGAGGAAGCGATTGTTTGTAAGCTTTTGTACGAGCCGTAATATCTATTATATAGTCATAAAATCGTAGAAAAATAGGTCTACAGAATCAAGTCTTAATTATAATGCGTCTCGAAATTTTTAAACGTATACAGTGTCTCTTACTAAAATGAAAACTATAATTAGAGCTATATGGAATGTACCCATGAAAAGTTACTATCCCTCCTTTCACATATTTTTCTTTCCATCCGTAGCAACAACGTAATTCACCATCGCTATTACACTATCAACAATCGGTGAAACACAACAAAAACTCTTGGTATTATAAACTTCAAACGCTGCAGAAAGTACACAGGCACAGCGAAGTCCCGAGATCACGTGACAATCCTGGTTTAATGTTGACAACATGCGCAGAACGCAATGCTCACTCCAGAGATATTTACTCTGTGGGGCTACCCAGCAAACACTACCTAATTTCACAGGTGCCCTGACGTCGTGGTTGGTGTGGTTGTCCGTTGACCGAAATGCCATCTTCGGTGCAGAACACGGATATGTCTGGACGCTGCATCGTCAGTGATTCATAAGGCTCGCTGCGGAGTGTCGTTCTAACTTTGTGAAACACCCTGCAATTGTTTATTGTGACGGAGTGGGGATGTTATAGCGGGGAATCACCTGCTCTTTGTGCAGTGGATAGACCTATGGAAGAGGGAAATGCATATACATAATCTGCGACCTACCTTCCTACGCGCTTCTATGCCATGTAGAACATTTTATTCCTTAATACAGCTCTACTGTACTTAGACGTGATACAAAAATTTTATGTTTGTTGTAACACACTTCATTTAACAATAAACAGTAATTTTGTACCATTAAAACACTATGTTTAACACTATGTTTAACGACGTGTGATTTTTCTGTAATCTGCAACGTGGAAACTGTTAGTCCCAGACATAAATGAAAACGACCTTTTCCGTAAAAATTTAATGTACTTTAATGTTTTATCGGGAAATATTTGCACTAGAAGTCCGGGTTTTCGATTTATTCGAGATAAACCAAAAGTGACCTTGAATGCCCCCCCCCCCCCCTATCCATCCCAACTCTCAAATCCCACGAGTCAGGAATTTTAATATGATCTTCATGACAATCGCTCTTAACGTTGTGTAAAAATTTGCGACTATACGATTTCTCCTCCTGCCCCCCCCCCCCCCCCAATCCATTTTGTTTGGTCTTCGTTGACCGGGCTAACATGAGAATACCCTTTCCTGGCGTAGTAAGAAGCGACGTTGTTCTCTGGAAAAGATGTTCGGTGTATAGTGAGTGACTTGTGGAGTACATTTCTGAATGAACTATAATAAGTTTCTTATTAAAGTAGTTTCAGTGCGTGGTGCTTAAAAAATTATTTTTTGATTAAATTATTATTCTCATGTGATGACTCATAAATCAGTTGAGTTTTGCACTACTTCTTGGCGGGAAGAGCAAAAACTTAAGTACTATATGTGATAGTTTATATGTCGCCTCAAATCGTTTGCAGAAGGCGTAACGTTCTCAAGATTAAGAACAGAGTTCGCATTGCCACTTAATTTATTTGTGACGTGATCATGTTGGATCACGACCGGATATGAGACATAGCAACTACGAACAGAGAAACCTAAGAGACCAGACAGAGCTGGAAATTTTCTTTGATATATTACACCACAAGTTAAAAGAAGTTCTATTTAAATCACAAACAAGGTAATTTGAGAACTTTTAACAATGCAACGCGTCAGCAATCGTGAATAATTTAATGATTATAAAGAATCCGCTTCGATTGCAAATAGAAACCGGATGTTGACCTAGGTTTCGGCGCGGAAGAAGGCGTGGTTATCCACGCCGAAACCTAAGGTCAACATCCGGTTTCTATTTGCAATCGAGGCGGATACTTTATAATCATTACAAACATGCTCAATGGCAATGCGGCTTCTACCTTAACTACGACGCTTGCCGACATGCAATCGGTCACGGGTAGCTATATGAAAACTATAAAAACACAGTTATTTCTGTTGACATTATTAGGAGATAGCATGGAAATACTTTAAGTAATAAACAGGCACTACAGCATTTGAGAGCACAGTAATCAATTTAATTGCCTTAGTCAGTATTGCTAACAATAGGATCCGTACAGTTTCAGTTTTCTATCTTGCTGGCTGTTTCTTTAAATAAAGTCCTTTAACATCTTCGATATTTCATCTTAGATAGACACATAAATTCTTACATAGCACTGCACAATATTAACATTTTATAATAACTAATTAGTGATTGCGGACCACGCCACATACGTGTCCCCCGTCTTTAAAAAATATATCAGGACTGTGGTAACAGAAGAGGATTACAATTCTTCATCTGTCAAAAGATAAGGAACACACAATATCGCTATCGATACAATTTATGAACAATTCGTATTCGGCGCCGTGGTGCGTAAGATATTCTTTGAAAGATCAGGTGGTCGCTGCTCAGCGACGATCTAAGAAGTCTTTACACAAATTGTATGGCTTTTGTGAGCCTGCATGGTTAAATTATCGAATATAAGTTTATTTGAGCTATCGAAACAGATACAAATATTACAAGTGGTTGACAGTGAACTACCAGTAGCTTTAACGCTTATTGCAAATCAAACTGAGCCTCCCTTGTGAGTAAGAAGAGAGGAACGACTGAGCACAGAATTGCAGAAGCACGCGTAGTCTATTAGACCCTCGAACAGGAGGAGCTTTCGGAACTGGCATTGCTATGTCACCCTATCAGGAATCCTCAATAAATCCGCCAGACGAGAACACGAACACGCTGGCCGGAATGCATGACTCGATTATTGGACGAGACTTGCGACAGCGACTTCTGATTGGCTGCTGGCAAGCAGGTGGCACACGCCGCCCGCGAGACTAAGAGCTCAGTTTATTGCGTCCGAGGCCCTGAGGGCGTGATATCGTTCTATGACGTCCGTAGGCGAGCCCGTAAAAGTCATCTCGTGTTTATGACGCCACCGCTGAGACCTTGTTTTGTTTATAGCGGCTATCTTCTGGATTTAGCGCTATGTTTTACTGTCTGCGTCGTCTGAATGTAACTTGAATTCTCCGCATTCATGATGTTAGTGCGTCGATGCATGTTTCGTAAGACCTAAGAGTGCCTCATCGAGTATTCCGCACTAATGGTGTGATCCCCAAAATAATAGATGTGTAGTTCCAAGTGACGTGTAACGTTATTATTTTCAATATGTTTGGTCACTGCCTAAGCTGAATTCGTTTTTACAATGCAATAATTTCATTTTATCACTATGTAATGCACATTATAATACAACAATACTTTACAATACACCATAACAGGACGGACATACTATCAGTACGCAAAGAAGTGGGGTACGGAAGTACTAAGGAGTGACGAGACACGCTTGAAGTTCTCTAAGGCTATAGGTACAGCAATAAGGAATAGCTCAGTAGTCAGGTACAGTTGTAGAGGAAGGACATCCCTAAAAAGGGCGATAACTGAAGTTGGGAAGGAAAACATAGGTACAAAGAAGGTAACAGAGAAGAAACCATGGATAACAGAAGAAATACTTCAATTGATCGAAGAAAGGAGGAAGTAAACAAATGTTATGGGAGACTCAGAAATACAAATCGCTGAGGAATGAAATAAATAGTAAGAGCAGGGAAGCTAAGACGAAATGGCTAACTGAAAAATGTGAAGAAATCGAAAAAGATGTGATTGTCGGTAGGACAGACTCAGCATACAGGAAAGTCAAAACAACCTTCGGTGACATTAAAAACAAAGAGGGGAATATTAGGAGTGCAACGTGAATTCCACTGTTAAATGTAGAGGAGAGAGCGGATAGGTGGAAAGTGTTGTGGTTGGCAGGAGAGCCAACACCGTGTTACTAGAGGAGGCCGAAAGGCACGCGTTTTAGCTCACGCAGGCTGGCGTGAGGTCTGGAACAGGACAAGGAAATTAGAATTTAGAAAAGCGGACGTAGCTTGTGGAATACTTAACTTTAATCCATTAATGATGAACGTCGGTCTTGACGGTACATGATTCACAATATCAATAGTAACTGATAATGGCGCCTTGCTAGGTCGTAGCAAATGACGTAGCTGAGGGCTATGCTAAACTATCGTCTCGGCAAATGAGAACGTAAGTAGGCAGTGAACCATTGCTAGCAAAATCGGCTGTAAAACTGGGGCGAGTGCTAGGAAGTCTCTCTAGACCTGCCGTGTGGCGGCGCTCGGTCAGCAATCACTGATAGTGGCGACACGCGGGTCCGACGTATACTAACGGACCGCGGCCGATTTAAAGGCTACCACCTAGCAAGTGTGGTGTCTGGCGGTGACACCACAGAAAGACTACATTCAAAGCCTCCACGAGGGGGAACATTTGTCTGATGTGATAGAAGAAGAAACAGGAGTCGATTTAGAAGAGACAAGGGACCCGGTATTAGAATAAGAATTTAAAAGAACTTTGGAGGACTTATGATCAAATAAGACAGAAGGGATAGATAGCATTCCATCAGAATTTCTAAAATCGTTGGGATAAGTGCCAACAAAACGATTATTCACTTTGGTGTGTTGAATGTATGAGTCTGACGACATGCCATATGACTTCCGGGAAAACATCATTCACACAATTCCGAAGACGGAAAGTGATGACAAGTGTGAGAATTATCCCACAATCAGAAACTTCCGAGCAGGTTAAAACTGTGTGCCGGACCGAGACTCGAACTCGGAGGAGAGCTTCTGTAAAGTTTGGAAGGTAGGAGACGCGGTACTGGCAGAAGTAAATCTGTGAGGACGGGGCGTGAGTGGTGCTTAGGTAGCTCAGTTGGTAGAGCACTTGCTCGCCAAAGGCAAAGGTCCCGAGTTCGAGTCTCGGCCCAGCACACAGTTTTAATCTGCCAGGAAGTTTCATATCAGCGCGCACTCCGCTGCAGAGTGAAAATCTCATTCTGATCCCACAATCAGGTTAACAGCTCACGCATCCCGGTTGCTGACAAGAATAATATACAGAAGAATGGAAAAGAAAATTGAGGATGCGCTTGATGACGATCAGTGTGGCAATTCTGACATTGCAGTTACTAATGGAAGCAAGACTAAAGAAAAATGGAGACATGTTCTTACGATTTGTCGACCTGGAAAAGGCATTCGACAATGTAAAATTGTGCAAGATGTTCGAAATTCTGAGAAAAAATAGGGGTAAGCTATAGGTAGAGATCATATACAATACGTACAGCATACAAGAGGGAATAATAAGAGTGGACGACCAAGAACGAAGTGCTCGTATTAAAAAGGATGTAAGACAAAGAAGTAGTCCTTCGCCTCTACTGTTCAATCTGTACATCGAGGAAGCAATGTAGTAAATAAAAGAATGGTTCCGGAGTGGAATTAAAATGCAAGGTGAAAGGATATCAATGATGCGATTCGCAGAAAGCATTGCTACACTGAGTGAAAGTGAGGAAGAGTTACATGATCTACGGAATGAAATGAACAGTCTAATGAGTACAGAGTACGGATTGAGTCAAAATCGAAGAAAGACGAAGGTAATGAGAACTAGTAGCAAGAAACTTTAATAACAGGGTGGATGGTCACGAATTACACTCCTGGAAATGGAAAAAAGAACACATTGACACCGGTGTGTCAGACCCACCATACTTGCTCCGGACACTGCGAGAGGGCTGTACAAGCAATGATCACACACACGGCACAGCGGACACACCAGGAACCGCGGTGTTGGCCGTAGAATGGCGCTAGCTGCGCAGCATTTGTGCACCGCCGCCGTCAGTGTCAGCCAGTTTGCCGTGGCATACGGAGCTCCATCGCAGTCTTTAACACGGTAGCATGCCGCGACAGCGTGGACGTGAACCGTATGTGCAGTTGACGGACTTTGAGCGAGGGCGTATAGTGGGCATGCGGGAGGCCGGGTGGACGTACCGCCGAATTGCTCAACACGTGGGGCGTGAGGTCTCCACAGTACATCGATGTTGTCGCCAGTGGTCGGCGGAAGGTGCACGTGCCCGTCGACCTGGGACCGGACCGCAGCGACGCACGGATGCACGCCAAGACCGTAGGATCCTACGCAGTGCCGTAGGGGACCGCACCGCCACTTCCCAGCAAATTAGGGACACTGTTGCTCCTGGGGTATCGGCGAGGACCATTCGCAACCGTCTCCATGAAGCTGGCCTACGGTCCCGCACACCGTTAGGCCGTCTTCCGCTCACGCCCCAACATCGTGCAGCCCGCCTCCAGTGGTGTCGCGACAGGCGTGAATGGAGGGACGAATGGAGACGTGTCGTCTTCAGCGATGAGAGTCGCTTCTGCCTTGGTGCCAATGATGGTCGTATGCGTGTTTGGCGCCGTGCAGGTGAGCGCCACAATCAGGACTGCATACGACCGAGGCACACAGGGCCAACACCCGGCATCATGGTGTGGGGAGCGATCTCCTACACTGGCCGTACACCACTGGTGATCGTCGAGGGGACACTGAATAGTGCACGGTACATCCAAACCGTCATCGAACCCATCGTTCTACCATTCCTAGACCGGCAAGGGAACTTGCTGTTCCAACAGGACAATGCACGTCCGCATGTATCCCGTGCCACCCAACGTGCTCTAGAAGGTGTAAGTCAACTACTCTGGCCAGCAAGATCTCCGGATCTGTCCCCTATAGAGCATGTTTGGGACTGGATGAAGCGTCGTCTCACGCGGTCTGCACGTCCAGCACGAACGCTGGTCCAACTGAGGCGCCAGGTGGAAATGGCATGGCAAGCCGTTCCACAGGACTACATCCAGCATCTCTACGATCGTCTCCATGGGAGAATAGCAGCCTGCATTGCTGCGAAAGGTGGATATACACTGTACTAGTGCCGACATTGTGCATGCTCTGTTGCCTATGTGCCTGTGGTTCTGTCAGTGTGATCATGTGATGTATCTGACCCCAGGAATGTGTCAATAAAGTTTCCCCTTCCCGGGAAATTAATTCACGGTGTTCTTATTTCAATTTCCAGGAGTGTAGATGGAGTTAAGGAATTCTGCTACCTAGGCAGTAAAATAACGAGTGACGTACGGAGGAAAGAGGACATCAAAAGCAGACTCGTAATGGGAAAAAGGACATTTCTGGCCAAGAGAAGTCCTACCGAAATGCATATCCCACCAAATCGCCCACCGTTCCTAATCACCATGGTTCCGAGGAAATGGGATAATATATTGCAGGTTGTGTTTAATACTCGTAATATTTTACTTCAGTATCACATGCGAACAGCAATGGTTTTCTTAGTGTAGCCACTTTACTCAAAATCCGACAACACTTGAAAAGAATGCGGTAATATGGAGTTGAGTCACTCAGTAACTGGCTGGCTTGCAGCTCTGGCTACTGCTAAGACTTCCATTTTCGCCTTCAGATGGCGGAAGTGTACAGTAAGAGCAGAAGCTTGTGTACCAATGTGCACTGGAGTCGGATATCTTCCTCTCTTCAGTGCTTCTGCTGCTGTGAGTGCCTCACAGTGGCTGCTGTATCTGTTAGCACACATGAAATAATTTGAGGGCTGTGGTAGCCCATTTATAAGGCAAGTGATTACCGTCCTTGCTATGTTTCACCATGTACCTAAGTATTGACATGTAACACACGTTTCATGGTAATTTCGATAAAAAGAAAGTACAATATGAATAGATTATGCAGAAAGTTTGTCGTGCAGTACAAGCCATCAAATTTTCTTTCAGAATTGGCTAGAAGTAATTTCAATTTTAAATTATGTTTTCTTCTTATTACTTCTTTTCAGACAGAGATGGCGAAAAGTGAAAAAAATGTAAGAGGAAAATGGAATGAAGCAAATCGAAGGCTCCTAAAAGTTAGATACTAATGTCATCACCTTCTAAACAATAATTAGAGGAGAAAAGATCGCGAAGAGATTGAAAGCGGAAGAAAGAAAGGCTGCAAGAGAGTTTTCGAAAGCTGAACTAAAGTAGGGTATTCCAAAAGAAAATAAACCCACAGAGGCTGACCATGAAAAACCAATTAAAAAGCGGCGAAAAAAATTGCAGTTTACTGGAAGTAACAAATCAATAGAAGAGACTAACAGTGTTCGGTGTCATTTGAAGAAGATCGGGTGCAGCGTACCAAATAATGAGGCTGGGCACATGCTGGATGTGTGGACCATGAGATTATTTTGTATTTTACTTGTGATCGCTGTAAAACAGTGAGCTAAATGTTGGTGAACTGAGCTGAAATACTACCAGTAAGTTCCTATGCTTATGTGTTCTCTTATTATTCAATAAGTATCAGTACAGTGCATTATTAAGATCTGATATTGTCAAAAAAAAATGGCAATGGTCTTGTAATTGTAACTCCTTTACTTTCTATGCATAAACACATTACAATGTGCAGTTCAGAGAGCATGTCTTCAGGTAAGAAAATAGTATACTAATAACCCGATTAACCACAGGTATTACACAGTAAAGTAAAAGAAGTTAAGCCGGCTGATATTGCAAGAAACTGCCCTAATGCTTATTAGTATTTACAGTTTTACCCACATAGTCATGTCATCATGGTGTAAAGGGACTTTAAAATCACCTGGCAGGCTTTGGCTTCAAATCTGTTTCGCGGTAATGTACAATGCTTCACCACACCATTACCACGCTACAAGTTATGCATCACTCTGCTCGTACCACCAAGTGTTCTCGATTGCTGTAAGGTTTACAATTAACATCACTCGGAGAAAACTCTTGGAGGAAGGCTTGCTTCGGAAACTTAAATTGAACAGCAACATCCAGATCCACCAAAAATAAACGCGAAATACAACCGATTAAAAAAGCAGATAAAAATTGGCTGACGCTTTTCTAAAAGACACTTTCCACTCCTTCCGATCTGACTATGTAAGCGGAGATCATCGTTGGTCTGAATTCAAAGAAATAGTACCCACGGAAATTGAGAGACGTATACCACATAAATTAACAAGAGGTGGTACTGTTCTCCAATGGTACACAAGACAGGTAAGAATACTGTTGCTGAAGCAACGAAATAAGCAATGCAGATAAAAAGAGGCCAAACTCCCTAAGATTAGGTTTACAGAAACATAGGATTAAGCGCGAACTTCAGTGCGAGATGCTTTTAGCCCTTGGAAGCATGATGGGGGCCTTGCAGGCCTGGGAGTGAATTAATCACCCATTTAATTATATTAAAATCACATATAATTGGACCTTACTTTATGTAATCCTTAAAAATACGTTTACGATTAAGAAACACAATAAAGTTGTATTTAATGTCGCAAAGATTTTATGAAATCAGTGTTTTCTTAATGCTATGTGCATAAAGCATGAAAGGGGCCTTTCAGACCTGATGTAATCCAGTGCCTTAGCGAGAGCTTTTCTCCCAGTTAAAGAATGTTGGTACCTGGGATATTTATATAATGACAATTGTTGCACGGTTAGATCCAGCGACAACAATAATGGACTTACTACTCATTGCAGAAGTTGACCTTAGCCGTCCGTGGAAGAAGTCTCTTTCATAGCTGATGTAAGTAATAGTATTTGTTATTCTCTCTGGTTTCCTTTCTTCTCTCTTTCTGGGATAAAATAATTATTTAGACTCTCTAATGAAGGTTCGTTCGTTTCTTACAGAATTGAATCACCCAGTACATCGCGAAAGAGAGAACGTAATTCCGCTGTAGATGATCCAAATGCTTCAATGATTATTTCTGAATGATCGCACCAACGTGAATCTAATATTGCTTCCGAAGATGAAACTGATCGTGCATATACACCTTTGTCACACAGCTCAGGTTCTGAAGAAAGTTGTAACGAATATTCCGATGTAAATTAAGTAGGCTTACCAACGAAACTTTGGCCTGATACAAGACAGCTGTCAGCAAATTCAAATAATGGCCGGCCGCTGTGGCCAAGCGGTTCTAGACGCTTCAGTCTGGAACCTCGCTGCTGCTATGGTCGCAGGTTCGAATTCTGCCTTGGGCATGGATGTGTGTGATGTCCTTAGGTTAGTTAAATTGTTCTAAGTCTAGGGGACTGATGACCTCAGATGTTATGTTCCATAGTTGGGTTGGGTTTTTGGGGAAGGAGACCAGATAGTGAGGTCATCGGTCTCATTGGATTAGGGAAGGACGGGGAAGGAAGTCGGCCATGCCATTTGGAAGGAACCACCCCGGCATTTGCCTGGAGCGATTTAGGGAAATTACGGAAAACCTAAATCAGGAGGCCGGACGTGGGATTGAACTGTCGTCTTCCCAAATATGAGTCCAGTGTCTAACCATTGCGCCACCTCGCTCGGTACTAAGCCCCATAGTGCTTAGAGCAATTTGAACCATTTTTGGTAAGCACAAGATACAACAGAAACTGTGGTAAGCAAACGACACCACAACTTACTGCTAGTACACTGTCATCGAAGAGTGGTCTTGTCGTATTTACAATGTCGCAATAAAAAGTACTGCACTCCATGCCACCATGGCCACATCGTGCAAGACACTTGACTGCAGCTCTGGCACAGTCAGATTACTCACAGCTTCATCTTACTTCTGTGCAGCAACAAAATAAGGCAAGTGAACTTCAACTATACTAGTGTACACCGCATCACTGCAGACTCTGACAACCACCACTACTTGCCGACAACATACACGGGCTGCTAAAGTACCAACTTCTACAGCTCTCCTCCTCACTGACTGTGAGCTATGTCGTGGACAATGACAAGAAGACAGTGTTCTACCCCATCTCCACAATGTGCAGGTTACAGTAAACCACATCCCATTCTGACTGTTTTCACACTGTTCCAGTGTGCGATTTGCAGGTGGGATGGGGGGGATTCCCCCCCCCCCTTCTGCATCAGACGATCCCCTCCTCTGGTTTTAGTTTATGCATCTCAACCTGGGATGTTTATTTCCCACGCACTGGAGTAAAACTTTACATATAACTTAAATTTGTGGAGCTGAACACTGAAAGTTTTAATGATACTATTAATACTATTAATATGTTTCAGTTTTCTATCATCAGAATAAGTACAGCTTTTCACAAATGTGCCTCTACTTTTTGAATTCCCCTCGTATACCTGTATGTAGATGATTTTGTAAATAAGTTTTACCTATAATGTACTTTTAAAGATATAACAAGGGATGGCTTTTCTGATAGTGCATACGCGTGAATAGTGAGTTTCAGCATTAACATCTATTTATAAATAGCTGTTTAACCATGCGTAACGCCACGGTCCAAGCTAGTAACATATATAATTCTACTAACCCCCTAAGACATCCCCCCCCTCCCCCCCACTGGTAAAAGCACAAATCGCACCCTGCACTGTTCATAGTTCCACAACGCTTTCGTCTGCAGAGTTTCCTGTTAACGGTAGAGCTGGTCGAATGGATAGGCCTGTCGGAGTGTAGCAATGTAGCTCACTTAACTGTGCTGTCCCCTAGAATGTCGAATAGGGAACTAATACTTACTGTGTATGGGATAGCTTTCGTGATCATGTGGAAATTTGAGAAGATTCAACTTGGACCATTAACGGATCATTATTCCCATCCATGTAAATTGTTTGATTGACTGCTTCTGCACATTTCGCTCCTTTATTTAGTTGAGGGAACATCGATTGTGGTGTGTGCATCTAGCAGGTGAATGAGGGGTGGAAGACACGTTT
The DNA here is from genome assembly GCF_023898315.1 of Schistocerca nitens. Lineage (NCBI taxonomy): Eukaryota > Metazoa > Arthropoda > Insecta > Orthoptera > Acrididae > Schistocerca > Schistocerca nitens. The sequence goes on along the minus strand of NC_064614.1, from coordinate 1,156,136,631 downwards.
GCTGGTTTTCTAGACATGAGAAACACCTTAGTTGACTTTGTAAATTATAAGGATAATTTGGACAATGTTGCATCAGAGTGCAATTTCCACTATTTTTTTTCGAGTTCTCACGTAAAGGTCTTCACATACTGGACAAGTTTTTAGTTACTTAATGGTGTACAGCACGCTCCACTTCGCTAAAGTTTAGGGTTTGTAGAAAAATAATTTCCAGTCTATATCTTCAGAATTATGTTGCACAGGTGATTGGTAGGATACTGCTGTGTGCTTGATATCGAGAAGTACAGCGAAAATGACATAACATAATGGCAAACCATGCGAAAATACATGTGTTGTTGTAATCCCAGTGTCTGGAGATCGGTGTAGAAAAGTAAGCAAGCAAGCATATCTGGATCAGAAACAGTAATGCGTTAGTGTCAAGGGGAAAGGAGCCCGAATTTGTGGAACAGTTCTGAGAGTCACTTCCCTCCACTGAAACACTCTGGTCAGGCGTTGGGATTGGATGACTTGCGACAGTTGGCTGCGGGAAAATGTGTAGTGCTGCGATGAGTGTATATGTGGTGCTGTCTTCTTGGTATATGCATGGAGGATAGCTATACGAATGATGTAAAAGGGGCGATGTTCGCGTGGCACAGGATACGAATTGTATGTTTAATACATATAATGCTGGAATGCAGATCGGTTTCACGCTCTAATATTCAAGCTCCTGACCTCAGTGGCAGAGTAGTGTAACTGAGTAAGAGTCTTTCCGTATTGTACTATCTATAGGCCACTGTGCCAGGTTTAAATGTCAGTGCAATATGGTGAGCTGTGCAAAATAGCTTTTTAACACTGAAAGTCTCGTCTGCAGAAAGAAAAAAAGAAAGGCAGATGGCGCTTCCACACTGTGGCATCACTAATTCAGCAAGGAAATTCAATAAGAACCAATCATAATGCTTCATTCAGAAGGCCTCCTTTGTACTGGGATATTGAAACCTCTACATAGTGATGAGAACACTTGTGTATGCTGAAAGCAGGAAGGGTAACACATGATGGATGATGTGCCAAGTTAGGACGATCAGGAGGTATACAATCGGCGCTATTTTGCGCTATTTTCGTAAACAGGTTTTGTCAGGACAAGAATTTCCATCCAGACAAGCTGAGACATCTCAAAAGGTCCTACAATAGCGACCATTATCTATTTGTGGGACACAATACAATTACTGACTTGGCCCTTGTATTACATAGCCATGTCGCATCAGTATAACATAGAGAACCTTTTATATGGTGAGTTGCCATGCGGACATTTTCACGGCAATGGATCAGGCACACTGGGTATGCGTGCATAGCTAGACGCAACTAATATGTCCTGTTACGATAGCTACAGTGGAAGCAGCCTGCGCTATTCTGGAACAGATTTCTATAGCACGAGCTGTGACATCAGTGTCCATAGGTATAGTATCAGGAAAGGTCAGACCATCAGTAATGGCTGATCCATTTTAGGTGCTTCAGTCTCAAACTGCATGACAACTATGGTCGCAGGTTCGAATCCCGCCTTGAGCACGGAGGTGTGTGATGTCCTTAGGTTAGTTAGGTTTAAGTAGTTGTAAGTTCTAGGGTACTGATGACCTCAGATGTTATGTCCCATAGTGCTCAGAGCCATTTGAACGAGGAAGGGTAAACACACGCGTGCACGGCCCAGAGGATGACTTGTTGCTTATTTCGATAGACATGTGACGTCAGTATAACACTCAAAGATCTTTAACTGTAGATACAACCGTGAGAATGATGGCGCGCGCTGGCTTGCATCTGGCGGTTGCTCCCGGAGGTGTCAATGCACGTGTGCCCTTGGAGCACCTGATACATTAAAGATATTTCGAAATCATTTGTATGTGCAATGAGTGTTCGTGGACTACATTATTTATGGCTGTTTAAGCCTTGTCACCGTGTTGGCAGAGCATTAGATATGCATTATTTCAGTGATTTACAAGTGGTTTGCAGGTCTGTTTGCTGTGTAATGCTTTATTTTGACAATTTACGAGTTCATTTCGTGTCTGTACATCAGTGTACTGCATTGGAGTTTGCATGTCTGCATGCTGTTTTGTGCATTATTTCGGTAATTTAGGAGTTGTTTGCGTGACTGTAGAGCGTTAAAATGCGTTATTTTGGTAATTTACATGTAGTTTGCAGGTCTGTAGGCTGTGTTGTGTGACCCCAAGCATGTTAGAGTGTGTGTTTTGCATCATTGTAATAAATAAACTATGTGAAATCCGTACCTAAATAAACTGATCGAAAATAAATAAAGTACACTTCTTCCTCTCTCCAGCAGCTGAACACAGGCTGAGTCATTTTCCTGCCATCTAGGATCTCACCACAAAGACTTATTTCCAGCACAGGATGCGTTCTTTTCCCCTCCAATTCCTAGGAAGAGGTGGCAGTCAGATGGCTTTGGTTAGTGGAGGTAGCCCAAGTGACCTATCTTCCCGCCATTTTCTTAGGTTAGTAGAGATGGCTGTGGTGTGTTGCATATTCCTGATGGAATTTGAACTTCGCACCATTTTCTGGGAGAGGAGAGCGGAGATGGGGTTAGGTTAGTGGAGGTAGCACAACTGCCCTTTCTTTCCTGCCATTTTCTTAGGTTACAAGAGATAGCCCAAGTGCCCTTTCTTTCCCCCCATTTTCTTAGGTTAGTTGAGGTAGCCCAATTTACCTATCTTCTCTCTAAAATTCAAACTTCCTGCCAGGGGGGCGTGGCACTTTCCCACCATCTTAGGTGACGGTACTCACGTCATCAGCTGATGTCACACAGCCATCTTGATTGACGTCAATCGCGTCATCAGCTGACGTCATGTGACGTCACGTACTTGCGTCATCAGCTGATGTCACGACCGCCATCTTGGATGATGTCATCAGCTGACTTACCAGCCTCCACCTTGGATGACGTAATCAGCCTCCATTACGGCCGTCATCTTGGATAACGGTAGTTTGGGGTGGCACCCCTGTAGGCCCCCATACTCAAAAGCATTCAGAGATCGGTCGGCCATGAAGTCTTGGTTGCACATGTGCCAGGAGTTATAGAAGTCTAGGGGGGCAAAATTATGAATATTTCTTTCAGTGCAATTCATTACATATCAAATCATGGATGCTTACTAGATAGGACACTTCCCAAGTCGTTGTCACTAGTACCCAAATTCGAAGTTTATATGTGGAAACCTGAAAGGTTCAATAGCACAGAACATGCATAGCGTTGCAGTGAACTGCTGCAGCTAAGGAAAAATTCAGAGAGAAACTCCTAAAGACCTACTAGTCACTGGGCGCCCAAGAAAGGATTAAACAGGAGGTTATGTTAGGGAAGGGTTACGAGGTATAGGGGTGCAGCAGCCCAGGAACATTTTTCGAGACGCTTGTCAACAGGAACCGTTACCTAGACCAATCGTGTAGTAATAAGGAGATAATGCGACGCTGCTATATGAATCTGCCACTGAGGTACAGGGAACTGTTCATTGATAAATGTAATGACACAATAGCTTATTCAAAAGTGGTGTACTAGACTTTGTCGAAGAAGCACAAAATGCGAGGGACAGAAGGAGACATATTGAACGAAATTCGCAAGGTGGAAATTATGACGGGAGAAGCTAAAATAGAAAAAGGGGACATGAAACTAGTATCAAAGCCAAATATTTAAACCGAGCGACAGTGGAGTGATAGAATCAAACGGGTAACTAATTTTAGCAACTTTCAAGCAAACGGAAACAGCAGCAGGAGGAAAATTCAAAATTCCAACCAGTTCATGCAGCCAGCCGATCTGGAACTCAGGGCAAACAAGTAATCATAGAGGGACTGGTTTGTGAAGTCCACAACCAGGGTGTATATACGACCCGGGACAACGGGGAGATCCGGGAAAAATCCGGGAATTTTTTCATCCGGGAGAAAACCGGGAAAAACCCGGGATTTTTTTAGAATTCCGGGAATTTTTCATTGTTTTAGTTTTCAGGTAAATTTTTGTAATTTTGACTGGTAAGAACGGATACTCTAACAAAGGATATTACTGTAACCCACTATTGCAGAATAATAATTCAAGAATAAAACATAAAGGAGAGAAGAAAAACGAAAATAACTTAAATTGCAAAGAAAATGCGCTACATACAACGAAACACAGTGCTCATGCAAGCGTCTGCCAACTGCAAAATGTGTCATATGCTTTATGTAATGCTTCATAACAACAAATTGCCTCCGATGAGCGTGAAGTCACAACTGGTTCAAATGGCTCTGAGCACTATGGGACTCAACTGCTGAGGTCATTAGTCCCCTAGAACTTAGAACTAGTTAAACCTAACTAACCTAAGGACATCACAAACATCCATGCCCGAGGCAGGATTCGAACCTGCGACCGGAGCGGTCTTGCGGTTCCAGACTGCAGCGCCTTTAACCGCACGGCCACTTCGGCCGGCTCACAACTGGTTACATTAGATTCGTTTTAGCAATTACGAGCGGGCTCGTGCGCATGCGCAGTTGAGTCGCGTTTGAGTAGTACATTCTCCCGCTTCTGACTACAGGCATGTGGCTCTGAGCACTATAGGGCTTAACATCTGAGGCCATCAGTCCCCTAGAACTTAGAACTACTTAAACCTAACTAACCTATGGACATCACACACATCCATGCCCGAGGCAGGATTCGAACCTGCGACCGTAGCGGTCTCGCGGTTCCAGACTGAAGCTCCTAGAACCGCTCGGCCACATCGGCTGTGGCTGTTGGCTGTGCAAGCAGTCGCAGCAAGCAGATAGGTGCCACCGGGAAAAGGGGGGCGCCAAATTCATATTATTTAGGAAAAAAAACTTGTTTCATAAAGCGCCTAGCATCCACCACACGTTTGTCTATCGATTAATCATATGAATTTGAAACGCTTCCCTGTTGGTTTTTGAATATTTTAAGTTGATTTCTGAATGAATCACAAGTTGATTTTTGAATGCATGCATAGTGTACGTGATGTCTCTGTGAGGAGAATCCTCGTCGCATCTAGAAATAAACTTTCCGCAGACAAAATAGGACGGGGCTATACGAGCTGAGCGGAGTAAAGCCGAAGTGATGAATACCAATCGCTGTCTGATTATGTGGTTGACTGGCTTCGCCAATGATCAGCTTTGTTATAATTACTAGCGAAATCCGTAGATTCATACTACCAGATAGAAATAAACGACTAACAGGAATAACAGGTGAAAAATATTGCGTATTATCTTCTCGGTGTATCGAAGAAAATGAAATGTTGACAGAAAATTTTTGGCCAGATCGCTACGCTAGTAAGGACCAGTAGTACGGTCCCCGGCTACCAGCCGCTTAAGTTCTATTCTGGAAGTAACGCGGAAAACGTGTTGTACGAACACGTAATAACGTCTAACCGGAAAATATGGTAATCGCGGGATAACTGAACTTGTGATTCTGGCAAGGTTAGTGAAGTTAATCGGCGAACAAATTTTGACACTGGCAGGAGTAGCTACAGAATTGGTGATGATACGATTGTTTGTTAGAACGAGGAAGGAGAAGAAACGGGGAAAACACACAAATTATGGAAGAATAAGACGATTCCAAATTTATATAAAATTTTCGTAATACTGGTGCGAATGAATGAAATGTGAAACTAGTTCCTAACACAAAGCTTTTTGCTTGTAGTAGGCCTAATAGGCATTTGATATTGGTACTTCGTGAATTATATTCTGTCGTGTTATAAAAATGGCCATTTGTGCCAAAACAGTCTCGTTATTTGGTGTGTGTTACAAAATTGCTGCCATATTAGAGAGGCCTATTTTGTTTTGTCTGGTGGACAGTGACAAAATAGAAGTAATCAGATCGAGAAACCACACCAATTTGTGTTAACAGCTTTTTCAGTATTAGATCACGTGACATGAACTATGACTGGCTCACAAAAGCGCATTGTAATCTCGATTTCAATGATACGGAAAGTGACATGGGGTGTTTGGTGGAATTCCAGTGTATACTTTCGTAATACGAAAATACGCAGCGTACATGTTGCTGCACATCAAAGATATTTCCAAAACATTTCTTTTTCCCTGAGTTTCGTTTTCTAAAGTGCCGGGAAATTCTACGTTCGTGTATAAAACAATAACCATTCATAGGATTGATAAGTTTTGCAGTTTCGAGGGAAAATATACTGTCACTTAACACGGAAAAAGTGTGTTTCCATCCGGAAGAAAGTGTATTTTTAGCCGGGAAATCCGGAAAAAATCCGGGAATTTTTTTTCCGTTGTCCGCGTATATACCCTGACAACATGATCACCAGAATGTCATAATGGAAATCAGACCACTTAACCCTTCAAACAGTAATCACAGCAGAAGTCCACGTAGGAACTTACAATCGATCGCTGCGGCTTCAGGCCGATAAAAAGCCTCACATAATATCAGTATTATTAAAGTATGGAAGTATAGCTACATCATTAAGTTAGTGTTAAAAATCACTTCTTTCCAATTCACTGTGTACTCATTTAGTGTATTGTTCTTTATTTGTTTGCACTTAGAGTTTCTGGATGATATATTTTTATAGTTAGCGGATAAGATCTTCTCCTGTGACATCTGATCAATGAGTTAGACATTTATAGTTTCCTGTACAGCATTTGCATTTTGATCATTTACCACAAATATGAAATTTAGTGGTATCCACTCATGTTTTACAAACAGAAAATTATTTCGTGGATAGGAATGTGCCGATTTCTGAGCGGGAAGTTCATAGGTTTGTAATATAACTGTTTGGCTTAACACCTGAGCATTCATATATTAATAGCTTGTCACGCCGCAGCAAAAGTAAATATTAGAATAGCGTAAAAATTGCATTTTTGGTTCAGAAATAATTGCACAAGTCTTGGGGACATAATTTTTCTCAGAATTCATCTTGGAATGTAGTAATGGTTTGGTTAATTCTGTTGATACTGTGCGCACTGCCAATAGGGGAAATGCAAGGTCTGTTCCACCACTCAAGCGAGTTGATCTGCCATCTGATAGTGGAGCGTGGCGTGATGTTGGTAACCCTTCCACCGATAACGATCGGAATCTTCGGAGACGGACGTGGGTTGTCCATTCCACAGGCATGTTGACGTTCATATATGGTTTTCTATCGCAGTGCTTCGATTCGGTCTATCGCCATTGAAGCGATTTGGTGGTTTTCAAGAGTTTGTACTTATGGATAATCGCCTGCGGTGCTATATCTTTTCCTATGCTGGTACTTTTTGGACTGTGGCTATCGCTTGTGATTATCGACAGTAGTGCCATCATGTTTGCCTCAAGGTATTTCGACTGTGGCTTGCCAACGCCAGAGGCGCGTCATCAGCGAAGTTTTGTATTACGTGACGTGGGCACGTGTACTGCGGCTCTCGGTAGTATCTTTATTGATGAATAGGGAGGAAATGGTGAATTCGACCAGGCAAAAAAACGGAAGTTAACTAGAAATCGCTAAACACTGCAATTTATAAACAAGAAGAGAAAAAAATCATTGGTATTTTACGTCTTCGCAGCAGCTGCTATTCGATGACATTGTACGTCCACTTTTGAGACTTGTATGTCAGTTTCAAAGGGAAAGATGAATTCTTCCTAAAGTCTGATCCATCCTAACAGCCCAGTAAGGAGTTGTTGAGTGGTACTTAAGTAAATAAATTAGTGAAATCAAAGTGAACTAGAAATTAGAATATAAATGAAAAACTTGGTTTAGTTTAGAGAGTTACATACTCGCAAGCAGCGGGCAGAACATCAGAACAGAAGAGACAATGACCGTGAAGTCAGCAAGTTCCACATAAGCGGGCGCTGTCGATTCAGCCGTCAGGGCATCGCCCGACCGGCTCACGTGTTTCTCAGCCGTCACGTGTAATCAAAGGCCCTCGCCTACATCCCAAGAGCCAATGACCGACGTTAAGAAGATTCTTCGAGAAGCTTTTCAACGTGACAGACGAGGCAATGACCGTGAAGTCGTTCACCTCCAGTAAACTGAAGTGAATAAATACGCGAGACGCAGTGGGCCAGACAGATGAAGACGGAGACGGAGACGTAGACGGAGATGGAGACGAAGACGGACGGAGACGAGTCAAGAGACGAAGAAGGAAGAAAAGAAGAGTAGCAGTAGTTTTCAGTCAGTTTCGGTGCTGAAGACCGTCATGTAAGAAGAGTCTGCATCATGCACAGACGAACCAAGTCCGCCGCTGTAATGGAATAGCAAGCAGCAGCCGCGGCGCCAGAAGACAGAAGTTAAAAGGTATTTGAAGTCTGATTTTTACGTACCCGGGTGACTCGTGAGGACGGGAAGGAGACGGCCTCACATCAGTAGTCACCTGTGAGATGGGATGAAGACCTGACAGCCGAAGACTGGCAAGCGGGAGTCCGTGGTTCGAGTCCGCCACACTGGCCTTCCCCCGCCGCGCCCCTCCGCTGACCGACGCAGAACACACGCGGCCGCTTAGAGAAGAGAAACACTGGGACGCGACACCCAAGGTATCATCCGATGCACGATTTCGCTCGCAATAATTAAACGGGCCACCTCGCGCTGCGCGTCTCCAGTCAACTGGGCGAGACGGCGACACGAGATACACACCGCTACGCGTAATCAGACGCCGCCGCCGCCGCCGCCGCCGCCGCCGATGCTGCAGCAGAAGACTTCACAAACGACACAGCTGCCGCTCTCCGAACCAGAACATCCCGTAAGATACAGTTGTACAAATCTTCAATAAAAGTTATCTTATGTAAAAATGATGTTTCATTCGACATCATACCCGAGACAAGGAAGAACCCACCCTGCCCACATGTTGTTAAGAGAGAAAAGTTAATTTATTTAATATTTTCACCCTGACAGAATGCTTTAGAATGCTCATCCTGACAATTGACTTGCATCAAAAGAGAAAACCCAGTTACATTTAGTGACAGAAGTGTCACATTTAGTATCACAACTGTTACAGAGTGTACAAATGGCAGGGAGCGGTATTCGACCCAGATTCTTCGTCAGATACCCACAACTTCGTCACCATTCTATAAGTTGGCGTCGGGAGAAGTATCAAAATCCAGATTAGCATAAAGTAGTAAGAGGGACAGAAGTAGCTGGACTTCGTAATGTGTAAGATATAATTAGAAGTAAGTGTTGCATGGTGTGTGGCCGTGCGGTTAAAGGCGCTGCAGTCTGGAACCGCAAGACCGCTACGGTCGCAGGTTCGAATCCTGCCTCGGGCATGGATGTTTGTGATGTCCTTAGGTTAGTTAGGTTTAACTAGTTCTAAGTTCTAGGGGACTAATGACCTCAGCAGTTGAGTCCCATAGTGCTCAGAGCCATTTGTTGCATGGTGTGAGAGTGCCAGGGGTATGAACGTGCAGGCTGCGCTGCATTAGCCCACTGGGATGCATGAGTGGTGTTGGGAAACTAACGAAGCACTGACAGCAACACGGTTCCACCACTACAAAATGATTAGTTTATGTCTTTTACATAAGCGATTAATGGTCACTGTTTATTAAAATAAAAAAGATCTGCAAAAGATTGCAACTTTTTAATGAACCTCAGTAGCAACATTGTTCAAATAAAGGAAAGCAGTAAAGCGCTTTTCAATTCTTTGCATTAATCATAGAGTAAAGTTTTAACTACAAACCGTTCACATTTTTGTTACGATTTTCTACATATGTGTTTTTGCAAACATTTATTGCAAAAAATTGCACTAAAATATGTGCAAAGAACTGTGCAGAGTACTGCAGCATTCCAAACAGCGAGACCTGTGTCTGGCCGTGACTGGGCGCTAGGCAGGCGGCACTCGTTGCAATGCAGGAAGCAGGGCTGGTGTGACATAGTGCGACCTTGCCTGATGGGCAAGTTACATGTGCAACTGACGGCAGACGTTATCACATGGCCATCAGCTGGGACAAGTGACCAGCTGACGTGATGTCACCATATGGCCACACTGTCAGCTGTCAGCCACAGGCGACCAGGCCCCACCCCCATCTTGAGGCGACAGGGTAGCCAGCTGGCTGACGTGACCACATTGGGGCGGCTCACAGGCACAACTTGACTAGAAGAAGGAATCGGTTGGTGGGACATGTTTTGAGGCATCAAGGGATCACAAATTTAGCATTGGAGGGCAGCGTGGAGGGTAAAAATCGTAGAGGGAGACCAAGAGATCAATACACTAAGCAGATTCAGAAGGATGTAGGTTGCAGTAGGTACTGGGAGATGAAGAAGCTTGCACAGGATAGAGTAGCATGGAGAGCTGCATCAAACCAGTCTCAGGACTGAAGACCACAACAACAACAACAACAGGCGATAGAGACGTACATAGAGTCCCTTTCCCTCAAAATGGAAATGGAAAGGCATTGCAGGGTATCAGCAGGGGAACCTCGCCTGCAGCCTGTAGCTAATGCAGGCTCGCCCCTGACATCATGCGACCACCTGGAGCCACCGCTGTTTGAGGCAAGAGTACCGGGGGTCTGGACCTGAAGGCAGTGCCACTGCTGAGGTGAGACCAGGGAGCGCTAAGCCCAGCAACTAAAATCTCTGGACACGCGACACTGACAACTGCTGTTGGAGGACTACTTTCAAAAGAGTGATAGTCTATCAACTGCAGCCACACCTCTTGACAGTCAATAGTCCATATGCCTACCTGTTGCTACCATAGACAGGCGACAGGTACTACCACAGACATCGTTGCCACCACTGATGGTGTTAACTAAAGGATTAACCCTTCCTGACATTAAGTAAAGGGTTAACCCTTCTCTTAGTACCAGCTCACGCCCTCCCCATAGCTGCCATGTCCAACCTGTTACACACCTCATGAGTGTGGTGGTGCATTTATTTGTATGATTAATGTAAAGTTACTTTTCTGACTCCCTTGAGAAACGAGCGATAGGAGACTTAAATTTTGTTGGTTTTCTTTCATTCTTATTTTTGTGTGCCATACTACATTTAGTTTATTTGGTTGAATGTAATTTTTCACTTTTCTTTCCCACTACGTAGTGAGGATCAACACCATTTTCAGATATGTACTGGGGTACAAAGTCACTCTCATCTAAGCTTTAGGAATGATAAAAGATCACACATAACAAAAACACTAATATTCAAACCAGTTTTGGAAATTGACTCATGCTTTTATACTGTCTTTGTCATTTTCATTAAGTCTCACTGTGTTTCACGTGTAATTTAAATGTTGGTTATTTTGTGTTAATACCATTTACACCATTGTACTAGAAGAACAGGAAGACACCTTACTATGAAATAAAGTTCATAGGTGACACATGTCACAAGAATACACACTTGACTTGTATAGATTTTCTGATTGCTTGGTTACAATCAGTCATATTATATGCCTCTGCGGAGGACTAATAACTGCGAATGCCTGGGCGGGGGTAAAAAAGCAATGGGGCAGAGAATTCTCAATGCTCAATGATACTGTACTGTGGTTAGGGAAGCCACTAATCTCTGACCTCTGCCTCGAAGTGAATGTGTTAGTCAAATATCTGAATGACCTTGTAACTACTCAGTCATTGTACTTAGAGCCTGGGCTGTATGTCAAAGGCCTGAGGGTCCACAGGAACAATTCTAACACCCAGGCATGCAGCAGTGGGTTTGTGTATGATCCCTGGTTGAATGAGGACAAGGCAGGGAGTCGTATTTTTTGGTTTTAGGTTGGAAAATCTCTCATGGTCTTGCATATTGATCTTGAAGACCCAGTTGTCATAATTTCTTCAGCTCTGTGTCATACGAACCCCTATATTGAAGTGATAACACTCCCCATGCATAAATTAGTGGCATGCCACAATGTAAGTTTAACAACATTGTCAGTCAGATTAACTTTCATATTTTAGGACATGATCTGGTTGTTCCAAGTACTACATTTGGTAGTGTGGCTAATGAGTTTTCTGGGCAGAATGCTTAACCTATAGAGAGCTTGTATTTGGGCGACTGTGGCAGAGGCAACCAAGAACATGGTGAGATTAATTTGGGACCATAAACACTGAATGCAGTGACCTGACTGTGGCATGATTGTAGGAAAGAGCATTTAGTGGTTCCCACCTGCAAGTCACTTCTGGCCGAAGCTCTCTCCTCCTTCCACTAAGGGTCAGACAGAAGGGCTCCAATTAACAGAACATTTAGCATGGACCAGACGCTAGTCCTTCACCGAAGACAGTTGGATGGCAGAAAGTGGATGGAGGAAGCCATTTAAGGGAGACTGCTGTAAACAGCTTTCTTGCAAACGATGGGAAGGTCATTAAACTCGGTGCAGCCTCATGTTAGGTGCTAGGAGCTGGGACGATACAGACAGAGCAACTGGCATATGACTCTAGTGCAAGTAGAACTGTAACTCACCACCCTGACGCCAGGAAGTCGTCAGGCACTTTCAGTGAGAGGCAAAAACATATCTTTCACATGCACAACTGTGTGGGAAGCTTAACAAACTTCTTTAAGAAATTGGAAATCGTTAGCCCAGAAAGATTAGAACACTTCGTGAATGAGGGACCGTGGTTCACTGAAAGATGGCCATGCTTACCATGAGAATGACACCTCCGTAGTCCAAAATCTTCTTTTTTCAGGCAAGATAGATTTGGAGTCTCTGATTATGCAATGAAGAGGCTTGTTCCCCCAGCGTCGGAACACCAGCGCTGTGTCTGGATTGGCTACCAGGTTCACAGAACCGTCAAGAGGTGAGATTCAATGAATAGAGGGTATTTTGACTGGTTTGTGCAGTGTGGTGGCGGTTTCATTTTACTAATTTGGCTCCTGTGCAGAGGTTTGTTGGAGAGTGGTTGTGATTCTTGGACTCTGTCTTCTGTTCCTTCCCTAATGCAGAAATTCAGTCTTTTCCTAATGAGTGAGACTTGTGGCCTGTGTCTTGTGATAGACTAAGAGGCTGTGGCAGTTTTCAGATATACCAACAGTAGAACTGCGAATCATCTTGGAGGGTGAACTTATTCGTCCTGAGTCAGCCGTTTGACAATTCCAGCATGCATCGTCATACCTGTGAGTCAAATTGTTTTGGTCAGGCTACTGAACGCATGCACCTCACACTGAAATCTGCCAGAATTTCAGGGGTCTGATAGGGAAGTTTCCCTTTTTCTCATAATCAGAACGCCAGACCGCGTAGTTCGCATATTTTTGTGAATAGTCAGAACATTACAGTTGCCGCTGGGGCCGCTCCTCGCCACAGAGTGAAATTTTCTGCTGCCACCTCAATCAGGGTGAAAGGGTAAAATACTGCTGCACCAGTGAAGGGTTGTTAAATGATATTCAGAGCTCCCTGTCCTCAGGTGAACAACACTTTGTGGAACAGTTGACTCCATTTCAATACAGTTGAGCCTCACGATGGACTCATGTAAACCAAGGGATTAATTCAGAGGGGAACTTGTATAGCTTTCACCCCAATGTATGCTTTACCCATAAAAAACAATTCCTTTTTTGATTTGTGTTTGTAAGATTTGTGGAAGATTTATCAGCTAGTTGTAGTTACTAAAGACTGAATAAAACTTGTCATTATTTTGTAAACATTTATACGCCACTGTTCTCATTCATACTCCATCTACTACTCACAGTTTTTATTTATTGTGGTGGAACATGAGTACACCAGCAATTTAAAATGCAGTACTATCAAATTAGCTAATTTGATTATTAATTTGACTTCTGAAAGTGATTACATGCATGGGGCAACGAAAGTGCCATGAGTATGTTCACTTATTCATATAGAAGACTCATGTGAGGAGCACATGATTTGAAGCTTATTGACAGGATAATAATTTTCGTTATTTAAAGATAATAACATTTGCACTGAAGCTACAAAGAAACTGGTATATGCATGCATATTCAAATACAGAGATATACAGACAAGCAGAATACGGGCTGTGATCGGTAACGCCTATATAAGACAACAAGTGGCTGGTGCAACTGTTACATTAGTTTTTGCTGCTACAATGGCAGGGTATCAAGATTTAAGTGTGTATGAACGTGGTGTTACAGTCGGCACACGAGCGATGGGACACAGCATCTCCGAGGTAGCGACGAAGTAGGGATTTTACCGTACTGCCATATCACGGGTGTTCCGTGAATATCAGGAATCCGACAAAACGTCAGATCTGCGACATCGGTGCTGCCGGAAAAAAGATCCTGCACGAACGGGACCAACGACGACTAAAGAGAATCATTCAACATGACAGAAGTGCGATCCTTCCTCAAATTACAGCTGATTTCAATATTGGGCTTGAACAAGTGTCGACGTGTGAAGCATTCCACGAAACATCATCTATGTTGGCATTCGGAGCCTAAGGCCCACTCCTGTACCCTTGATGACTGCACGACACAAAGCGTTACGCCTCGCCTGGGCCCGCCAACTCCGACATTGGACTGTTGATGACTGGAAGCATGTTGCCTGGTCGGAGTCTCCTTTCAAATTGTATCGAGCAGATGGACGTGTACGGGTATGGAGACAATCTCGTAAATCCATGGACCCTGCATGTCTGGAGGAAACTGTTCGAGCAGGTGGAGGCTCTGTAATGGTGTGGGGTGTGTGGAGTTGGAGTGACATGTTACCTCTCACACGTCTAGATACGACTCTGACAGGTGACACGTACGTAAGCATCCTGTCTGATTACGTGCATCATGTCCATTGCGCATTCCAACAGACTAGGGCAATTAGTGCAGGACAACTACACTCCTCTGAGTTTAAACATTTCCGCTGGCCAGCAAACTCCCGAGACATGTACATTATTGAGCATATCTTGGATACGCTGCAATGTGGTGTTCACAAGAGATTTCCACCTCCTTGTACTCTTACGGATTTATTGACAGTCCTGCAGGATTCATGGTGTCAATTCCGTGCAGCACTGCTTCAGACATTAGTACATGCCACGTCGTATTGCGGCACTAGCGGTGCACCATGTTAGACAGGTGTAACAGTTTTCTTTGGCTCCTCAATGTAGCTCCATTAACACATATATTTATGATTTAATTGACTGCAACTTATTAACAGGAACTTGAATGCAATAGGTTCTTCGCTGAGAAAACTAAAAACGCTCTTTACAACTGAATATGCACTTTAAAAGAACAGAAATGAAAATTGAGATAGCAGACAAAACATAATATTTACCAGGAAGAACTACATGACAATAGTTAAAATTTCAGTTAGGAATTATTTCACTGGCCAGCATTTGTTGCCCAATGTATTCATAAGTACACGTTTTGTGACTCGTTGATCTGTAAGTCTCCTTTCATCAGAAGATGATCATTCGAGGACGGTGTTAGTGTTTCAAAAGCCGCAGTACGTCGTAACAAATATACTAATTTTGGGTTATGTTTGACAAGTCTGATATACACCTTTTACTCTGATTCCAGAGAAGGAAAGGATGACTATTCCCTAGAATAAAAGGATGCTGAATGTGAATTTAGATTTCGTTTGTAAGTGGTCTGCTAGAACAATATTGACTACTTTCTGATCATGTGCTAATCAAAGAGGGTTTGATTCATTCTGAGCCCCTCCTATTGAAGTAAAGATGAAACTTTACCGATTTCGTCCATGTTTTACTTACATCTTGTGTCAAATGTGGTAAGGGCTTTGCTAACAATGGGAGAGAGGTTTCATGTACATTTTTTGAAACATTGGATCCTGTGGTGTAGAACTGCACAGCAGAAAACCCTGTAATACGTTTGCACTTCCGTCTTTAAGCCTGCTTGGAAGGTTTCGAGAGAGGACTTCGGCTGCAATATGTTGAAAAATGAGATTTATTAATTCATTTTCGAGAATGGTCACTAGGGGAATAATGAGACTTCGCGTAATTTATTCTCTTCAAGAAACCTGCTTTGTGGCTTCCGCGACAGGCATTAAAATATCCAATATTTTTCCTAACATTTCAATGTTTGCACCAGAAATCGTTCTCGGTGCATTTTTTATGGCATGACTGGCTAGCACCTGAACAGTTAATGGTGACAGTCTTGCAAATATTTTCAACGTAAGATAACCAGTGTTCCTCCTCGTTTCTGCCGACTGAACCGAAAACATTACCTCTTTGCAGTGCCCTTCCATTCTTGCTAGAGCCTCAACTTCTCCATAATTACGTTACTGTGGCTTGCAAATGTGACGACCGATTTCATTTCGCTAAAATTTCGTTATTAACGTCTTATAGGCCATCTGTTACTATTAAGTGCAGAAGATACGTGAAACGATAAATGGTCTTGAATAACCCTCTCTCAAATTAATTTTTTGTGTTACGATTCCGGACCAAAGAGTCCATATGGTAATCCGTATATTAACATGTACGTTATCTGTACAAATAAACGAGAACGCGGCCTCCAGTATTTTCGAGAGCATTTACGAGAGGGCTGGCTGGTTGCTTTTGTCTTTTGCCATTGTGGTGTCATCATGCTAACATCGCTCCCTGTAGATCCGAATAATATGTAACGAATTAAGCTGATTCTCAGTCAAGGTGTGTTCGAAAACTTTATTGCCATGGCAGTCCACGGTTTTATGAGTGGGAGAGACGCAACGTTTCGACGTGGTACCGATCCACCATTGGCTTGACTTTGTTACATATTTTCAGTATATCTTTGTCGCTTAACGAACAACCTAAACCTGTGGTCATTCGAAAAATGTCCAAGAATTTTAACTAATTACACGGCGAGAGCAATTACCGGATCTTGATATGCAATTTTCATTTAAAAAATTCCATTGGTCCACATCTGTAGATGCGCTGCTCCCAACATTAATCTGAAGTAGTTGCATCGTGCTGTATTAAACAGCTTCGGCAATTATTTAGTGAGTCGAGGTAAAAGCCAAACTCACAGTCTTCCCCTCACTCAACAACTTCCTTATCCCAGTGATAACTCTGTTCTGTTTCAACAACAATGTTATCGCCAGTATAAGACAAAGAACGCCCGACGTTACTGATTCTGGTTTCCTATTGTTTTCAGAAGAAATTGTAACAACAAAGTATGATTCAATAGAATAAAGTGTACATATGACTAATATATTTGAAAATGTAGTTAAGTTACTTACCTTTGAAGTATGCCATAGCGGGAGATAATGAAAAATGCGTTACATTAGTTATTGGTAATTTAACCTTGTGAGTGGGTGCAGTCTACTTACTGCTACCCATCTGATCTCGCGGAAGACGACCATTTTTGATTGTGAAAGACAGTTTTATGTAAGGTAAAGAATTTGAGAGTGGGTGGTGGAACAAACCATCCTATATCTTACGCAGTATAGGCTCATAAAATCTGCCAAATAATCGATAATACCTATCATACATTTCCAAATATGAATTTCATTTAAATACTGGTACATGTAACAAAAAGGGTCTTTACTTTTAGTGCGTTATAGTGAGAAAAGGGAAAGAAATATCATTCTACAGCGACGTTATGTGTGGTGGATCAACATGATTTCGCTGCAAGTTATTTCTCAAGAAAACGAGAATTGTGTATGTAATTTTAAGAGTCGAAATAAGTAGGCGACAAATGCATTTTGCTCAGAATCCAAATATATATATAAAAAATATTTTTCTTTAATATTAACAGGTAAATTTCGAAGAAAGTTGTAAGTACCTAGAGACTTTCTGCTGCGTAGCTTATACAATGCCACCGCAACTTTGGTGAGATGGGTGAACCCCTCATTCTCTACAAGCGAGTGAGGTAAGTCGTCCATGCACACCACAATGCATTGTAAGGCCAACGTTTACTACCGCCTACAAATAGGCTATGTATATGATGTGTCGGCAGCTGGGCAAACACCTTGTAGATAGAGGTGGCTTAAAAGGCACGCTAGACTAACGCAGACGGGCGTGAAGTACTGGAACAGGATACGTAATTAAGGCTATGAAGAAAAGTACGTAGCTGGTATAATACTTATCTTTAATCACTCATTGTGGTACATCGCACAAAGGAGACTTTAATTACAATCACTGTAAGGCTAATGGCGCCTTGCTAGTTCGTAGCCATTAACTTAGCTGAAGGCTATTCTGTCTCTCGGCTAATGAGAGAGAAAGGCTTCGTACGTCTAGTCGCTAGCTCTGTCGTCCGTACAACTGGGGTGAGTTCGAGTCAGTCTCTCGAGACCTGCCTTGTGGTGGCGCTAGGTTTGCGATCACACAGTGGCGACACGCGGGTCCGACATGTACTACAGGACCGCGGCCGATTTAAGCTACCACCTAGCCCGTGTGGTGTCTGGCTGTGACACCACAGTATATATTATACATTGCACACTATAGCTCTTTTATGAAATGTGCTTTTGGAAGTTTAACCAGTAATTAAGGTCTGCATTCAGCTTCTGTTCTTATCTATTACCTGACGAGATGTAGTCTCTCAGACCCCGAGAAAATCTCCGAACTCGCTCTCCAAACTCTGTTCTGGTGCAATATTTCTGCACTCCCCCTGCCCTCCGTAAATAGCCAATCCTGCAATATTTTGCTATCGGTTGCATTATCGACTTCTTTGCTTGTTGTTGACACGTGTTGGGGTCTCCTACACCACACCTCGTGAAGTACGTACCTGTTTTCTTCAGTGTTGTGGAAAATATGTTAGCTTTAACTTCCGTAAGTTTGATGAAATTGTTAAGCAGAGGATGAAGAAAGGCGTCAGCGATACAGATCAACAACTAAGCGAAAAAGATGACATTACAATAGCAAGTGATCAGAGTTCTGCTAGCGAAGGGCCGTCCAGAGGGAAAATTTCTGAACAGCTGTGGTGGGGATCTTCCTGTTTCTCCAATGAAGTACCGTACTTAACATGTTAGTTAATATCAAACGTGCTCTGTGTAGTGATAAGGAAAAACGTAGAGCCGAGAGATCTAGATCTCATTTCTGCAGGTATCCTTTTTGACCTATCGAGGGCAATTTTTATATGCAAAATTAAACCCTGGAATTTAATTTTTATGTGAAAATTTACTCACTAAAGAAGCACAATAGTTTTTCGGAATAAAGATTTCCGCTCTTTGCCAGTTCGTTTATGTGTAATATTTAAATTAAGCACAAATGTAGGTGATTTTACGTGATAATAAGTAAAATACTGCAGGCTTTATTTACTGCAATAAAATCAACAAGGAATGTTTGAAAAACGCTTAAATAAATCAAAAATTAAATCTGTAATTATTCCTCCCTTAAATCTGTGTTATAAATACGGGTTCCAGACACTTTACCTTGTGTTACGTGCCGCTTCCTGAGATCGGACTGACAAAAATATGTAACTCAGTTTGCCGGCCGGTGTGGCCGAACGGTTCTAGGCGCATCAGTCTGGAACAGCACGACCGCTACGATCGCAGGTTCTAATCCTGCCTCGGGCATGGATGTGTGTGATGTCCTTAGGTTTAAGTAGTTCTATGTTCTACGAGACTGATGACCTCAGTTGTTAAGTCCCATAGTGCTCAGAGCAATTTCAGCCATTTTTTGTAACTCAGTTTAATATCTAGAAGTTCTCTCCCGGTTTTCAAGAGGTAGGAGAAGATATGGCATTGAGGCTGTGGCATATATCGGCCTTGGTGTCTCTCTAGCAAAGACGACGCAGGTGAAGGAAACGGTCGTACTGACAGCGAGGCCGAAAGGTCACAAGTTGATGCATTTCCTGTTTGGTCACTGTCAGTGTTTCACCTTGAAGCAACAACAAAATTAAGCGTTCAATTATGATCCCAAGTTCATTGTAATGGTATGTTTTCTTCTATATAAGCTAACGAGTTTGTGCGCCTCTTTTTGTTTTGAAAATGAAAAGATTAAAAACTTTATGAAGAGTTAATACGGAAAGAACCGCGAACATTTTGGAGGAGATAGAAATATACGAGCATCTGAAAAAGGAACCGTCGCAAGTTTCGAATGAGCAGGCCGATTTGCTTAACATGAAGTATTTGCACAATTTTTGTCAAATATTATATACCATATTAACCAAAGAAGACGAGGTGCTGCTTTCACCATTGTTACGAAACCAACTCATATTTTAAATAGGAACGGTCATTGTAATTTATTGTACTACTGAGAATATTCTGAATATTTTAAGTATCGTACCTTCTGATGAACAGGAGGGGCCACTTTTAAACTGGTATATATATTTTTTAAAACCTCAGTATATTTTATGCAGTAGTCACGTGTATAATATTGATAGCAATATTAATGGTAGGGTAATCAATTTCAATTTCCATAATTGTTTTCATTAAGAATAATGGTTCAAATGACTCTGAGCACTATGGGACTTAACATCAGAGGTCATCAGTCTCCTAGACATACAACTACTTCAACGTAACTAACCTAAGGACATCACACACAT
The DNA here is from genome assembly GCF_023898315.1 of Schistocerca nitens. Taxonomy (NCBI): domain Eukaryota; kingdom Metazoa; phylum Arthropoda; class Insecta; order Orthoptera; family Acrididae; genus Schistocerca; species Schistocerca nitens. The sequence continues at coordinate 1,156,116,406 of NC_064614.1, read as the reverse complement.
CCATGCCCGGGGCAGGATTCGAACCTGCGACAGTAGTGGTCGCGCGGTTTCAGACTGAAGCCCCTAGAACCGCTCGGCCACTCCGGCCGGCTAAGAATAATGACAAGGCACATAAGGCAAGTAATACTGTGGTCAGAAATCTGCTACTCTTTCCGCTGCCATACATTAACTCTCTGCAAATGTCGCTGTCTAAACATATTCTTTGACCACTGACTGTCGTTGCGTTTTTATAACCACTGTGCTTACGTTCATGGAAAGAAAAGGACACGTTCTGCTGCTAAATACATCAAGCAAGAACTTAGAGGCCTCCTGTTAACAGCAGCTCATTTACGTATATAAGTTGTAACAGGTATAAATACTGATATTTATGATATTGCAGCGCCGGTGTTATTCTGATTACGATGCTAAGTTCCTTTGGACACGCATGCATGTCCAAAGGAACAGGCAGTGCGGCGACACTCAGAATAACATAGGCACTGCAGTGTCATATTTATCTGCGATACCGAGCAAGCGACTTTCAAGTACAACGTCTGACCTGTACCCGAATATACATAATGGATGTACGAGTACAGGTCGCAGACGCATGGTTGACGACACATGGAAGTTTGGGGCTAGCTCTGAGTCAGATAGTAAGCAGCACTCGTGGTAAACGGGAAATCCAGTTTCGAGTCCCGGTCAGGCACAAATTTCCATTGTAGTCACTCCATTCTACAACTGCTGGTTGTCCCCATTCGCAATGGTGAATTCATTTAAAGTACTGACATTTTTATATGTGGTAACCTAATATGTACACACATTAGTGTGTTGGATGTCTTTTCTTTGCATCGAACAGTCTTCGCACGAATACGTCACAAACTTTACGACCTGATCTTTTCTTTATGACTGTAACTGCACCACTAAGGGGACCACTCCTGTCAGTACACACTTTGATTTGGCGTCCACGCTCCCACACTTCAATACCTGATAAGCTGCGTAGGGCAAAATAAGCGTTAATGGCTTGCTCTTGCCACATCTACCTGGCAATACTAACAACGTAAAAACATAATTTCCAGTAACTGTAATTGTGATGTAAATACTGATATAATAATGTTCAGTAAACTGTCCTCTGATACCATCGAGAGAGAGTATGTGTGTGTGGGAGGTTGATGAGGGGCCGGAGAGGGGGGGGGGGGAGGAGGAAACTCTATCGCCAACTAAACTGTTTTTCAATATGAGACACAACAGTTACCAGTTCATCTGTGGCTGTGTAGCAAGAGGAAGTGCTCGGTCGTACATCAAGGAAGGTTAAAACATTTCCTTTCATCAGGCAGTAGTAGCCGACCGCGACAAACGCAGCAACAGATAAGCAGACCGCTTTTGTGACATTTACGAGTTCCTAACCAGGAGAGAACTTTATTATATCATCTGTATGCTTTAATAGTTTAGTTTCTTGAGTTTCTGCGTGTAAATTTAAAATCTAATAGCCACAGTTCTCGCGTCTTCGTTTGCGTCAGAAAGTAAACCGATTTCGTGATATATTACAAGTTCCTTCTCAGGGGCAAATTATTTAGTTTCACGTGAGTGCTTCGATAGTTAAGTTCTCGAATATCTGCGTATTACTAGACACAGTTCGTGCATTTTCGTCAGGGTCTACATTAGAGTTGCGCAGCACGTACCGATAGTCTGTTTATCTGCACAGTTTAGTTTTTCACAGTCTTTGGTATGGACAGGGACTGCGATTGGTGTGTGCGGATGGGAGCCGAGTTGGTGACACTTCTCAGGCGTGATTGCCTCGGTTACACAGCTTGATGCTGCAGTGGATGGGCACCACTGTTGTGAGCCGGCCGTGGGGATCCAACGGTCGTCCAGCGCGTCAGAGTCCTCCTATCGGTCCTCACCCGTGGCCAACCCAGTTACTGCTCGCACTGAGGCTGACGCCTCACCTGTGATCAAGTGGGAGGTCGCCTGGGGACGAAGCTGGCGGCGAAAGACTTCCCAGGCGGCCGCAAGTAAGGCCTCCCAGGTTGGTCTGACAAAAAAGTTCCAGGTGCTGTCTGTGGCTGACACTGTCGCTGAGCCATATGCTGTCGCCTGTCCTGTTTCAGGGGAAACCACTCAGCCTGCAAGAGCCGAGCAGTCGCAGAGGGTGGGACTACTGGTAGTTGGGAGCTCCAACGTTAGGCGCGTTAGGGGGCCCCTTAGGGACTTGGCTGACAAGGAGGGTAAGAAAACCAATGTGCACTCCGTGTGCATACCGGGTGGAGTCATTACAGATGTGGAAAGGCTCCTTTCGGGTGCCATGAAGAGCACAGGGTGCAGCCAACTGCAGATGGTTGCTCACGTCGGTACCAATGATGTGTGTCGCTTTGGATCAGGAGAGATTCTCTCTGGTTTCGAGCGGCTAACAGAAGTGGTAAAGGCTGCCAGTCTTGCTTGCAAGATGAAAGCAGAGGTGACCATTTGGAGCATAGTCGACAGGACCGACTGCGGACCTCTGGTACAGAGCCGAGTGGAGGGTCTGAATCAGAGGCTCAGACAGTTCTGCGACCGTGTAGGCTGCAGATTCCTCGACTTGCGCCAAAGGGTGGTTGGGTTTAGGGTTCCGCTGAATAGGTCAGGTGCCCACTATACGCAGGAGGCGGCTACACGGGTAGCAGGAGCTGTGTGGCGTGGACTGGGCGGTTTTTTAGGTTAGAGAGTCTCGGGAAAAGACAAGATGGGCTTCAGTCATAAAGGGTGCAGGCTGAACACAGGAAGAATATAGATACAGGAACCATTGGTATAACAGTTGTAAATTGCCGTAGCTGTGTTCGGAGAGGACCAGAGCTCCAAGTCCTAATAGAAAGCACTGATGCTCAGATAGTTATAGGCACTGAAAGCTGGCAAAGCCGGACATAAGCTCAGCCGAAATTTTTGCGAAGAACCTAACGGTGTTCCGAAAGGATAGGGTGAACACTGTTGGCGGTGGCGTGTTTGTTGCTGTTAGAAGTAGTTGAACTTGTCGCGAAATTGAAGTAGATACTTCTAGTGAGTTAGTATGGGCAGAGGTCATTGTTGGCAACCGGAATAAAATAATAACTGGATCCTTTTACCGACCTCCCAGTCCAGATGATACAGTTGCTGAAAGGTTCAAAGAAAACTTGAGTTTGATTTCAAACACGTACCCGACTCATACGATAACAGTTGGTGGTGACTTTAATTTACCCTCGATATGTTGTCGAAAATACATTTTTAATTCCTGAGGTACGCATAAAATATCATCCGAAATTGTGCTAAACGCATTCTCTGAAAATTATTTCGGACAGTTAGTTCATGAGCCCAAACGGATAGTAAACGGTTGTGAAAACACACTTGACCTCTTAGCAACAAATAATCCTGAGTTAAGAACGAGCATCAAAACCGATATAGGGATTAGAGAACACAGGGTTGTTGTAGCAAGATTGAAAATTGTAATCCCCAAATAGTCGAAATATAAGAGAAAAATATATCTATTCAAAAGAGCAGATAAAAATTCACTTGACACCTTCCTGAGAGACAATCTCCTATCATTCAAAATTAATAATATAGATGTAGAACAGATGCTAAATTCAAAGAAATAGTATCGGCAGCAATTGAGAGGTTTATACCAAATAAACTAACAAACGACGGAGCTGATCCTCCTTGGTACACAAAACGGGTTGGAACACTGCCGCAGAAACAACGAAACATGCCAAATTTAAACAGACGCAAAATCCCCAAGATTGGCGATCCTTTACAGAAGCTTTGAAACTTAGCGCGTAGTTCAGTGTGAGACGCGTAAAACAGTTTCCACACCGAAACTTTGTCTCGAAACCTGGCAGAAAATCCAAAGAGATCCTGGTCGTTGTGAAGTATGTTAGCGGCAAGAAACAATCAATGCCTTCACTGCGCGATAACAATGGATATACTATCGAAGACAGTGATTCCAAAGCTGATTTACTAAGCACAGCCTTCTGAAATGACTTCAAAAAAGAAGACGAAGTAAACATTCGAGATTTCTAATCGAGAACAGCTACCAACATGAGTAACGTATCCTCGGAGTAGCGGAGCAACTCACAGCACTTAATAAAAGGAAGTCTTCTGGTCCAGACTGTATACCAATTAGGTTCCTTTCGGAGTATGCTTATACATTAGCTCCATACTTAACAATCATATACAACCGTTCGCTCGACGAAAGACCAGTACCCAAATACTGGAAAGTTGCACATGTCACACCAATATTCAAGAAAGGTAGTAGGAGTAATCCACTAAATTACAGGCCCATATCGTTAACGTCGATATGCAGCAGGATTTTAGAACACATATTGTGTTCGAACATTATGAATTACCTCGAAGAAAACGGTTTATTGAAACACAGTCAACATGGGTTTAGAAAACATCGTTCCTGTGAAACACAACTAGCTCTTTATTCACATGAAGTGTTGAGTGCTATTGACAAGGGATTTCAGATCGAGTCCGTATTCCTGGATTTCCGGAAGGCTTTTGACACTGTACCACACAAGCGGCTCGTAGTAAAATTGCGTGCTTATGTAATATCGTGTCAGTTATGTGACTGGATTTTCGATTTCCTGTCAGAGAGGTTTTAATTTTTTTTTTTTTTTTGCGGGATCTAAAATTTAAAAACCTCTCTCACACCGGCCTGATTTAGCTTCACTGATCCGGATAGTAAAAACATGCGTATGTTAAGGGAATTTTCATTCACACAGCAGGCTTATCACATTCACACAGTTCAATACTGTTCTATCCTGATTAAATTGAGCTTAACTTAAATTCCATAAGGCAGTGAAGCAATTTCGAAGTCTCGGTGCGACGAAAATTGTCAGTCGATCTCCTGGAAACATTTGTAATAATTATTAACTTTCGGTGATCACGTGGGGAAGACCGGAGATCTGCTGGTAAGACCGTGTTAGCCTATTTATTTTAAGTAACTGGATATCTTGAGCATACAAAACGGCAGGTTCGTCCAGTGTAAATCAGACGTTCCCCACTGATCCCGTGCAACACAGCGTAGTAAGCAGACACTGTCAATAATAATCAGTTAAATAATACGCGAACACACTTACTTTAGTTTAGTGCATGTATTAAATTCCTTCTCATGCAGAATCTCATCAAGATGGCGACTAGCTCAACGATACCTACATATACATCCTCCTTCTTTCACGACTAATGGGCAAGAATTCCTTCATTGTTTTCATAAGAGAAAACATAGATAGCAGAGAAGCTATTCCATGGAGTAAATCGACGCTCCAAGGAATAATTGGGCTTGAAACTACTTTGCATTGATAATCGGTAAGATAAGAAGAGATATTTCGAGATATGTACTGAGTTATATAATTTAAAAAATTTCTGAAAATATCGCGGAGAGACCGCTGCAAGAGACATTACAAGGTCACAGTTCATAGTAACTGACGAAAGTCATGGAGTAAAACAGAAATGATATCAGGCGTTCCCCAAGGTAGTGTTATAGGCTCTTTGCTGTTCCTTATCTATATAAACGATTTGGGAGACAATCTGAGCAGCCGTCTTCGGTTGTTTGCAGATGAAGCTGTCGTTTATCGACTAATAAAGTCATCAGAAGATCAAAACAAACTGCAAAAGAGTTAGAAAAAATATCTGAATGATGCGAAAAGTGGCAGTTGACGCTAAACAACGAAAAATGTGAGGTCATCCACATGAGTGCTAAAAGGAACTCATTAAACTTCGATTACACAATAAATCAGTCTAATCTAAAAGCCGTAAATTCAACTAAATACCTAGGTATTACAATTACGAACAACTTAAATTGGAAAGAACACATAATGTTGTGGGGAAGGCTAACCAAATGCTGCGTTTTATTGGTAGGACACCTAGAAAATGTAACAGACCTACTAAGGAGACTGCCTACACTACGCTTGTTCGTTCTCTTTTAGAATACTGTTGCGCTGTGTGGGATCCTTACCAGATAGGACTGACAGAGTACATCGAAAAAGTTCAAAGAAAGGCAGCACGTTTTATATTATCACGAAATATGGTAGAGAGTGTCACACAAATGAGACAGGATTTGGGCTGGAAATCATTAAAAGAAAGGCGTTTTTCGTTACGACGGAATCTTCTCTTGAAGTTCCAATCACCAACTTTCTCCTCCGAATGCGAAAATATTTTGTTGACACAGACCTACATAGGACGGAACTATCACCAAGATAAAATAAGGGAAATCAGAGCTCGTACAGAAAGATATAGGTGTTCATTCTTTCCGCGCACTATACGAGATTGGAATAATAGAGAATTGTGAAGGTGGTTCGATGAACCCTCTGCCAGGCACTTAAATGCGATTTGCAGAGTATCCATGTAGATGTAGATGTAGATGTACGTACCAATAACGTAGTGTAATGGCAGTTAAAACATGCAAAGTGAAACAACGTCAAAGAAGTGGTTGGTCTTTTTCTTTATAAGTATTGTTATTAGATGTATTCGAAATGGCCATTGGGCGAAACTGGCCAGTGCTGAAATCTAACAATGGAAGTCAGCTTCTACAAAGAATTTGACAGTTTATTGTGACTATTTATAATCGTTTTAACACTGAAAAATCAAACAAATCAGAGCTCATGCGGATGGTTACCGATAATATTTTTTTCCACACACCATTCACGAATGGAATACGGAATGCGTAAAACGAAAGAAGCAGCAGAATTATCCTCTGCCAAACAATGTGAGGTTTCTCGCACAGTAAGTTATAGAAGTAGATGTTGTGAACAGAGATTAGAATAACGTAAACCAGACTATAGAGAGTTTATTCAGAGCAACAGTTGCACTGAGGTGACTGAAGTCGTGCGATAGTCAATGCACACATACACATTGGCCGTAGTATCACGTACACGAGATACAAACGGACAGTGCATTGTCGGAGCTGTCTTTTAGTACACAGGTGATTCATGTGAAGACATAATTATGACCACACGACGGGAATTAACAGGCTTTAAACACAGAATGGTTACTCAAGCTAGACGTATGCGATATTCCATTTCGTAAATAGTTAAGGAATTTCACATTCCGAGCTCCACTGTGTCAAGAGTGAACCAAGAATACCAATTTTCAGGCAATACCTCTCACCATGGACAGCCTGGTGGGCGACGGCGTTATCTTAACGACCGACAGCAGCGGCGTTTGTGTAGGTTTGTCAGTGCTAACAGACAAGCAACACTGCTTGAAATAACTGCAGAAATCAATGGGAAGTACAATAAACGCATCCGTTAGGTCAGTGGAGCGAAATTTGACATTCTTGGGCTGTGGCAGCTGACGACTGACGGGAATGTCTTTGCTAATAGCATGACATCGCCTGCAAAGCCTCTTCTGGGCTCGTGACAGTACTATGTGATCAAAAGTATCCGGACACCTGGCTGAAAATGAGTTACAAGTTCGTGGCGCCCTCCATCGGTAATGCTGGAATTCAGTATGGTGTTGGTCCACTCTTAACCTTGATGGCTTCCACTTTCTCAGGCATATGTTCAGTCAGGTGCTGGAAGGTTTCTTGGGCAATGGCAGCCCACTCTTGTGGAGTGCTGCACTGGAGAGAGGTTTCGATGTCGGTCGGTGAGGCCTGGCACGAAGTTGTCTTTCCAAAACATCCCAAAGGTGTTCTGTAGGGTTCAGGTCAGGACTCTGGGCAGAACAGTCCTTTGCAGGGATGTTATTGTCGTGTAATCATTCCGCCACAGGCCGTGCATTATGAACAGGTGCTCGATCGTGCTGAAAGATGCAGTCGCCATCCCTGAACTGCTCTTCAACAGTGGGAATCAAGAAGGTTCTTGGCCTGTGCTGTGATAGTGCCACACAAAACAACAAGGGGTGCAAGCCTCCTTAATGAAAAACACGACCACACCACAACACCACCGCCTCCGAATTTTACTACACACGCTGGCAGATGACGTTCACCGAAAATTCGCCACACCCACACCCTGCCATCGGATCCCCACATTGTGTACCGTGATTCGTGACTCCCAACAACGTTTTCCCACTGTTCAATGTTTATGCTCCTTACACCAAGCGAGACATTGTTTGGCATTTACCGGCGTGATGTGTGGCTTTTGAGCAGCCGCTCGACCATGAAATCCAAGTTTTCTCACCTCCGGCCTAACTGTCATAGTCCCTGAAGTGGATCCTCATGCAGTCTGGAATTCCTGTGTGATGGTGTGGATAGATGTCTGCCTATTACACATTACGACACTCTTCAACTGTCGGCGGTCTCTTGTCAGTCAACAGACGAGGTCGGCCTGTACGCTTTTGTGCTATTGCGCTACGTGTCCCTTCACCTTTCCATTTCACTGTCACATCGGAAAAATTGGACCACGAGATGTTTAGGAGTGTGTAAATCTTTCGTACAGACGGATGACACAAGTGACACCCAATCACCTGACCACGTTAGAATTCCGTGAGTACCGCGGAGCGCCCCATTCTGCTCTCTCACGACGTCAGATGACTACTGAGGTCGCTGATATGGAATACATCCACATCTACATCCACACTCCGCAAGCCACCTGACGGTGTGTGGCGGAGGGTACTTTGAGTACCTCTATCGGTCCTCCCTTCTATTCCAGTCTCGTATTGTTCGTGGAAAGAAAGATTGTCGGTATGTCTCTGTGTGTGCTCTAATCTCTCTTATTTTATCCTCATGGTCTCTTCGCGAGATATACATAGGAGGGAGCAAAATACTGCTTGACTCCTCGGTGAAGGTATGTTCTCGAAACTTCAACAAAAGCCCGTACCGAGCTACTGAGAGTCCCTCCGGCAGAGTCTCCCACTGGAGTTTATCTATCATCCCCGTAACGCTTTCGCGTTTACTAAATGATCCTGTAAGGAAGCGCGCTGCTCTCCGTTAGATCCTCTATCTCTTCTATCAAATCTATCTGGTACGGATCCCACACTGGTGAGCAGTATTCAAGAAGTGGGCATACCTGGCAGTATGTGGCAGCAGGATACACCTGATATGGAAAACCTGCGTTGGGTGGGGGTGTTCGGATACTTTTGATCACATAGTATGCATCAGTTGACCCCTTGTCTACTGGAAAACGTGTCATGGCCAGATGAGTCCCGATTTCATTGGTATGAGCTGATGGTAGGGTTCGAGTCTGGGTCACACAATGAAGCTGTATGTGAGACCTGAGTTTCTCCTGGCGTATACAACTTTCAAATAACTTCCGGGAATTCAGCCAGGTAACACTTTCAGCAACCGCCGATATTTCGGCGGGAGAACACCCCGCCATTTTCAAGGCAAACTGCAACGGACAGGCGGCGTACATGCAAATTTAATACCTCGGTTCTCCGACAGAAGCAGGAAATCGTATCAAGCAACGTGCTGGCTTGGCTCTTGTTCGCGAAAGGATTCGTTTTACTCGTCGACGTTTGGATTCTGTTTCCAAAGAATTGTATCGTTTTCATTTAATGGTTGCATCTGAAGTGTTTGATTTCACTTGGGATTGGTTGGACGGTTGCCTCATGGACCCAAGCCGACTGGGAGTACAACTCCGTTACTGCCCGGCATTTGGCAAAGTTTGAACGTTTTCATCGCGCGGAGTCGGATGTTATATCTCGACGTTCTGTGAAAAATCTCACAGAGAAATCTTTTGACGACGCAACCTTTTCCGTGTTAGGGAAGGGTTTAAATTTCGCACCCACTCCGAAGAATTTGCCGGTAGTTGATTTTATTAGTTCAATTGAACAGGCAGTTTGCAAACTACCTCCTGACGTTGCAGAGGAAGTTAGGAGGGAGGCATGCCGTGTTTTGACTAGGGCTCGTCCACCCAAGAGTAATGTAACAGCAGCAGAGAGGGCTGCTTTACGCTCTCTCAAAGTTGATCGCAGTATTGTTATTTTACCTGCTGACAAGGGCAATGCCACCGTTGTTTTAAATAAACATGATTATGTGCAAAAGATGGAACGTTTACTATCTGATTCAGCGTATCGCAGAATCGATGCTGACCCCACGAAAAGTGTTGAGAGAAAGACCAACAGCCTCCTGAAGAAAAGTGGTTTGTCGCAGGACACAATCAAGAGGCTTAACACCTATAGTGCCGTTCCCCCTAGGTTATATGGCCTTCCAAAGGTTCATAAGGAAGGGGTTCCTTTCCGTCCTATAGTGAGTAACATCGGCGCTCCGACATATCGTGTATCCAAGCATCTTGCTTCTCTGTTGAGTCCACAAGTAGGACGGTGTGAACATCATATCAGGAACTCAGCTGATTTTTTACGTCGTTTGGAGGGACTGAGGCTGAATGACTCTGATATTTTAGTGAGTTTCGATGTGGTCTCTCTCTTCACTCGTGTTCCTCTGTCTGATTCGTTGCGGTTAATTGAAGCCAGGTTTGCTGCTGATTTAACTAATCTCTTTAAGCATGTGTTGACATCCACTTACTTTTTTTTAATGACCAGTATTACGTGCAGACAGATGGAGTTGCGATGGGTAGTCCGTTGTCTCCTGTGATCGCAAATTTATTTATGGAAGACTTCGAGGAACGTGCATTAGAGTCGGCGCCTTTAAAACCCGCCTGTTTCTTTAGATACGTTGACGATACCTTCGTGGTTTGGCCTCACGGTAGGGAGAATTTGAATGTCTTTCTAGAACATCTGAACTCGATCCACCCGAACATTCGTTTTACGATGGTGGAAGAGGATGGTTGCCTTCCCTTTCTCAACGTGTTGGTTAGGAGGAAGGATGATGGATCATTGGGGCACGCAGTCTACAGGAAACGTACTCACACCGACTTGTACTTACAAGCTAATAGTTGTCACCATTCGGCTCAGCGTGAAGGGGTACTTCGTACCTTGGTACACAGGGCACATGTCGTTTCTGACGCTGAGACTTTGCCAGCTGAGCTGTCCCATCTTGAAGTTACATTTCGTCAAAATGGTTATAGTGACAGACAGATTGAACGTGCGTTGCGCTATCGACCAACTGTACATCGGGTGATTGATGATAATTCTGAGTCAACACCTAAGTCTACTGCCTTTTTGCCTTACGTAGGAAACACGTCCAATAAGATCGGTCGTATTTTACAGAAATACGATGTGAAATGTGTTTTCCGACCTCCATCTAAAATTAGAGCACTTTTGAGTTCCGTTAAGGATGATCTTGGACTGCGTAAGGTGGGTGTATATCTCATTCCTTGTAGCTGCGGCATGGCATATATTGGTCAAACTATCAGGACCGTGGAGGACAGATGTACTGAGCATAAACGGCACACACGATTACAGCAGCCAAATAGATCTGCTATTGCCGAAAATTGCTTGGATACTGGTCACCCCATGTTATAACACCGAGATATTGGCATGCACGTCCAGCTATTGGGACAGTGTCATTAGGGAGACAGTTGAGATTAAATTAGCGAGCAACCTCGTTAACAGGGATGGAGGTTTCTGTTTAAACTCCGTTTGCAATCCGGCTCTCTCCCTTGTCAAAAAACAGAGGAACAGAGTCAATGCTGCCTCACCTGCGAATTCATAGTCTCACTATCGATAGCTCTGACTTTGGTCATCTTTGGTGGCACTAGTGTTCAGTGTGTGTGTGTGTGTGTGTGTGTGTGTGTGTGTGTGTGTGTGTGTGTTATCTTTCCTGCTTCTGTCGGAGAACCGAGGTATTAAATTTGCATGTACGCCGCCTGTCCGTTGCAGTTTGCCTTGAAAATGGCGGGGTGTTCTCCCGCCGAAATATCGGCGGTTGCTGAAAGTGTTACCTGGCTGAATTCCTGGAAGTTATTTGAAAATGAAGCTGTATAGTTAAGTTGTCAATAAGGCACTGTGCAAGCTGGTTGTGGCTTCATTATGGTGTGGGCTACATTTACATGGAAAGGACTGGGAATTGCTATGTTTGGTCACTTGGAGACCATCCGCAGCCATTAATGGGGTAGACGTTACCGAACAACGATGTCTTATCACTGGGCCGCAATCGTTCGCGATTCGTTTGAAGAACATTCTGGACAATTCGAACGAATGATCTGGCCACCCAGATCGCCCGACAAGTATACCATCTAATATGCGCAGGTGACGCCTGTATATAAGCAGGGGAAAAGGACGGATCCTCAAAATTACAGACCAGTGTCCTTAACATTGGTTTGTTGCAGGATTCTCGAACTTATTCTCAGTTCGAATATAATGAATTTCCTTGAGAGAAGTTACTGTCCATGCATCGGCACGGCTTTAGAAAGCATCGCTCCTGCGAAACGCAACTCGCCCTTTTTTCACATAATATCTTGCGAACCATGGATGAAGGGTATCAGACGGATGCCATATTCCGTGATTTCCGGAAAGCGTTTGACTCGGTGCTCCACTGCAGACTCCTAACTAAGGTACAAGCATATTGGATTGGTTCCCAAATATGTGAGTGGCTCGAAAACTTCTTAAGTAATAGAACTCAGTACGTTGTCCTCAATGGTGAGTGTTCATCGGAGGTGAGGGTATCATCTGGAGTGCCCCAGTTAAGTGTGGTCGGTCCGCTGTTGTTTTCTATCTACATAAATGATCTTTTGGATAGGGTGGATAGCAAAGTGCGGCTGTTTGCTGATGATGCTGTGGTGTACGGGAAGGTGTCGTCGTTGAGTGACTGTAGGAGGATACAAGATGACTTGGACAGGATTTGTGACTGGTGTAAAGAATGGCACCTAACTCTAAATATAGATAAATGTAAATTAATGCAGATGAATTGGAAAAAGAATCCTGTAATGTTTGAATACTCCTTTAGTAGTGTAGCGCTTGACACAGTCACGTCGATTAAATATTTGGGCGTGACACTGCAGAGCGATATGAAGTGGGACAAGCATGTAATGGAAGTTGTGGTTAAGGCGGATAGTCGTCTTCGGTTCATTGGTAGAATTTTGGGAAGATGTGGTTCATCTACAAAGGAGACCGCTTATAAAACACTAATACGACCTATTTTTGAGTACTACTTGAGCGTTTGGGATCCCCATCAGGTCGGATTGAGGGAGGACATAGAAGCAATTCAGAGGCGGGCTGCTAGATTTGTTACTGGTAGGTTTGATCATCACGCGAGTGTTACAGAAATGCTTCAGGAACTCGTGTGGGAGTCTGTAGAGGAAAGGAGGCGTTCTTTTCGTGAATCACTACTGAGGAAATTTAGAGAACCAGCATTTGAGGCTGACTGCAGTACAATTTTACTGCCACCAACTTACATTTCACGGAAAGACCACAAAGATAAGATAAGAGAGTTTGAGCTCGTACAGAGGCATATAGGCTGTCATTTTTCCCTCGTTCTGTTTGGGAGTGGAACAGGGAGAGAAGATGCTAGTTGTGGTACGAGGTACCCTCCGCCACGCACCGTATGGTGGATTGTGGAGTATGTATGTAGATGTAGATTCGTTGCGTATAATGGAGGTCATTTCGTTCACAAAATCCTGCACTGGCAACACTTCGGCAATTATGGACAACTATAGAGGCAGCATGGCTTAGTATTTCTGCAGGGTATTTCCAGTGATACGTTGAGCCCATGTCAGGTCGAGTTTCTGCGTTACGGCGGGTAAAAGGAGATCTGACACGATACTAGAGGGTATCCCATGACTTTTGGCACCTCAATGTATACTGAGATGCAAGGATTAGCACGAGGTGAAAAATGGTGGAAGACTGCATAGAACCGGGCGGACGACTGTTCATTTCAGAGAAATTTGGACACAGAGTGGAATGACTGCCGAAGCCCTAGAGTCAGGCAGAGTACGTGCGATGCTCGATCGCTGTCCGCGTTTGGCTAACCTCAGAGTCCCTCTGGCGGGGCACTTTATTGCGGATTCCTGACAGCTCGGAGCGCCGTACAATGGCAGGCCGCCGCTCCTCGCCTGCGAACAACACCGTCGGCGGCGCCACCTTCAAAACCCCGCCCCAGGCGGGCCGGCCACGCGCCTTGCCGACCAGGACGACTGCTCCGCCGCGCCGCCGAGTTCAAAACTGCCTGCGACTAGCGGACTGCATTAATTAAATTCCTGGCGGCCGGCTTCGCCGTATAAACGATAGACGCTGCCCCCTGTACTTCGCCCCTCTATTTCCTCCCTTCCACTCTCGTCTCTCTCTCTCTCTCTCTCTCTCTGTTCGTCTCCGACAGAAGCACTACCCTGCTCTGTACTCGGCTTTTCTCCCTGTTCCTCCCTCGTTTCACGTGCTGTTTAAAAACTAAATTAACTGCTATCGTGCGGCCGAATACCTTAATTACGATTTATTGGACTTCGCGTCGGTATTAAATTCTGCAGAGTCCTGCTGTTGCTTCTGCCGCCGAGTAAATTAAAAGCCCCGATGGTTCAAAACGCAGCAAGAGTGATTTTTATTTCTGTCAGAAATTCCTCGTGCAGTGGTATGAATGACGGTTGAATGAAATGAGATGTGGAATGAGGTTTTGCACAATATTCTCGTGAGTCCACTCCATAAAATGCGAACTGGCTTTCAGCTTTCAGTTTCTTATACCCTTGAGAGAATAACCAGTAATTTGGTGCTCTGCAATTGTTGTGTCCATTTCACGGAATTCAAGGCAGTAATGTTGAGTGCTGCGTATGTTTCATTCCGATCGGGTCTAATGCTCCGACGTGAATTTGCAGAATGATTGAGGGCATGGAGCAGATGATAAGGGTCCAGCGGATGCTGCTCTCTGACCACTGTCAGTAGAGAGTAGAGACCATTATTATGTCGATTACACTAGATCATATGGCATGTACATATCTTCCTCAAGCATATTATTACAGATTTAACAGACACAGAATTGCGAAACTACAAAGAGCATACAAATTCATTTGGCAGAGATGTAACCGTCTGCATGACCAAAGACCGTCTGTATGACGAAAGACACTGTACTGGAATCGTTAAAACAGAATCTCCATACGCATCCGAAACTATGACATTCGTTGGCACTTACTAAATAAAAAGCACTGAAAAACAGGTGAAGCAAATTCACGGGAAAATCTTGTGACTAGAATGCGGAAATGAAATCTGGATGGAAAACAAATCACAAGAGATCTTCCAAGTTACAGGAAAAAAATCACAGCTTCCATAAGGAAACAGCGATTACCGTTTTAAGTCTACCGGTATTGAATGGACAGCAACAGGCATATATCAAAAATTATAGACATGGGCTCATCGATAAAAAGCCACAAGTGGCGTAGACCTAAAAGTAATGGGCATTCATGAAGAAACAATTCTAGATAGAGCGAAATTTATGAGCCCAATCCACAAACACAAATATGCTCAGAGCGTTACCCGACAAAATTCAGAATCAACGGAACAACACAAAAAGAAACGCAGCGGATGGGTAAAGAGATATTATGAGGAAAAGTAGGAAAAAATTAGCTAAGAAGGCTATCCAATAAAATTTAAGATGGTCATAAGAATGTGAAAAGAAACACAGTGAACGGATATAAAGGATCTTCGACGAAAAGAAGAAAATAAAACCTTAAATAAATTAAGACGTGTTCCTTAGTTGGGCACAAAGAATTCCAATAAGTTACTTCCTTCGTCTCCCTGAGATGAAACGATCTATTTTGAATTATGTAACTTACAGTAATTTACATGTAGTAAATAAAACTCATATTCTAGGCACTCGTTAGCTACTGACCCTATTTGAAGACTTTTAAGGCTTAATAATAATTCGTTGTGACTTTGCGTCCTAGTACAAGTCTTTCATTTCAACTGGAGGCCGCTTCGGCCACTAGCTACCTACCAGTGAACGGGTGTCCAACGTGCAGTTCTCACCACGTCTAGATCCTGATGCATCTTCACATGACTGAGAAGCGAAAGTTAGGTTGAACGCGGCCTGAAATATTCGGTGGTGTGACAACATCTCGAAATCTTTCGGTTTCCACGCATGTCCTTTACAACTAGACGATCAGGACAGACATTTTGACTCGTTGTTCAAGTGAATGGCAGTCATTACGTAAAAATCTGCAACATCGAATCGAATCCTTCTCCTTTCTTCCTTTCCTGTCACGCTAGAGCTGAAAACATGTCGTTAGAGTAATGTTGATGGAAAGAAATTTACATAAAGGAACTGGAGAAGTGATCTGATTACTCGAATTCGCAATCCATTGTCTTACACACTCCACGCTTCCTTAGAAACGACCATGCTGGCAGTTCTACATCTGCATCTACATTTATACTCCGCAAGCCACCCAACTGTGTGTGACGGAGGGCACTTTACGTGCCACTGTCATTACCTCCCTTTTCTATTCCAGTCGCGTATGGTTCGCGGGAAGAACGACTGCCGGAAAGCCTCTGTGCGCGCTCGAATCTCTCTAATTTTACATTCGTGATCTCCTCGGGAGGTATAAGTAGGGGGAAGCAATATATTCGATACCTCATCCAGAAACGCACCCTCTCGAAACCTGGACAGCAAGCTACACCGCGATGCAGAGCGCCTCTCTTGCAGAGTCTGCCACTTGAGTTTGCTAAACATCTCCGTAACGCTATCACGCTTACCAAATAACCCTGTGACAAAACGCGCCGCTCTTCTTTGGATCTTCTCTATCTCCTCAGTCAACCCGATCTGGTACCGACCCCACGCTGATGAGCAATACTCAAGTATAGGTCGAACGAGTGTTTTGTAAGCCACCTCCTTTGTTGATGGACTACATTTTCTAAGGACTCTCCCAATGAATCTCAACCGGGTACCCGCCTTACCAACAATTAAATTTATATTATCATTCCACATCAAATCGTTCCGCACCCATACTCCCAGATATTTTACAGAAGTAACTGCTACCAGTGTTCGTTACGCTATCACATAATCATACAATAAAGGATCCTTCTTTCTATGTATTCGCAATACATTACATTTGTCTATGTTAAGGGTCAGTTGCCACTCCCTGCACCAAGTACCTATCCGCTGCAGGTCTTCCTGCATTTCGCTACAATTTTCTAATGCTGCAACTTCTCTGTATACTACAGCATCATCCGCGAAAAGCCGTATGGAACTTCCGCAGTTAATGGTATCCCGACAATTTCGTCTGCGAACATCATCGTAGGCACACAGACTGTACGCTCCAAGTTATTTACCGCTATCGTTAACAATAGGTACTCTTATAATACCACCTTGAGGTACCAAAAGGTAGATGTGTAATACCAAATGTATTCAAAAACTGCGAATACGATTTACATCGGCTGTACGATTTAACAGTAACATCCAAAAATTTGGTCCGGAATGGGACTCTAACCTGGATTTTTTGCTTTGCGGTCGCCTTAACCGCACTGGCTATCCATGCACGCTTCACGGCAAGACGTAACTTCCATATTTCGTAATGTCTACGTCCCATAGTACTTGCAAACGAATCGTATGATTCTTATACAGGGACGTAGACAATAGAACGTATGGAAGTTCGGGTCAGGCCGTGAGGCGTACATGGATAGCCAAAGCAGATAACACGATCGCTCGCGTGAATCAGGATATCCTGGTTCGAGTCTCGATCAAGTGCAAATTTCATATGCTACCACTAAATTGCGTTTCCGATGTAAAATCGTATTCACAGCTTGCGACTACATATCTTAATTTTATACGGCTGTCAGTCGCCAGAAGTGTCCGTTCCTAAGGACATGCATGCATGTCCGAAGGATCATTGCATCGAACTATACATACAGTCTAACATACACTGGCCTACTGAATTTCATGTCAAAGTAAGGCAATCTGCCCAGGTAAAACAATGTGTCTCCCTGTGCGAGAATCATACGATTTGTATGTGAATACTATGGGACGTATACAATTCGACGTATGGGCGACTGGAGCTGGCTGTAAGTCGTGCACGAATGGTAAAAGCGGATAATGCATCCGCTGGACTAAAGGGGGCAATCCAGGTTCGAGTCCCAATCCGCCACAAATTTTCATATGTTACTAGCAAATCGCATAGTCGATGTACAGTCGTATTCGCAGTTCGCGAATACATGTCATAATTTAATACGACTATCGATCGTCAGGAGCGTCTGTTCCTTTGGATATGCATGCATTTGCGAATGCACATTACGTCTATACAGACAGTGTAAAATACTGACACTGTCCTATACTCATTTAAGTGAAATGCTATTAATAATAATATGAATCTCCTGCTACTGAGGTAACACTTTTGCCTTTACAATGGCAGAAATATTTGCGGACAAACATTGACGAAACATTTTATTCCTGTTCCTTTATATATGATAGTGTCAATATTAATCCATGTGTCACCTTGCAACGTAACGAATTCTCATACAATCTTTTTCCTCAAATTAAATACCTGAAATACGTTGCCTATCAGCTTTTCCTTCAATTGCTCTTCAAATATTGACACACACACACACACACACACACACACACACACACACACACACACACACACACACACGCACGCACACACACACCTGTAGTTTATGCTCTAACTCTATGGAGAGAATATGATAATTACTGAAAACAACAATATGGTAGCAGATCAGAAGAACAAAAAGTTCTACATTCTACCAACAGATAAATTATCCGTAACACATGTAAACGAAGGAACAATGTACTTACATATAACGTTATTGTCTTACAAACTCTATTTATAATCTGCAGCTGTACTCTTTGACATCAGCGTATCTGATGGGAATAAATGAGTACGAGAAATCAGTTAATTTATTTAATTTAAGGAATGCCTCATTCAAAATCCCAACAAGCGTCCAAAGCGTAAAGCCATGTTGCATGACGTGAGTGACGTAGTAAGGTAACTAATTTGGTGGGTTAGCTTTTAAAATTCCTCTGCTACACAAAATAGTATAGTCTTAATAAAAGAGTATCTTTTAATTCACTGTTCGTTCAAATGACGTTCCCTACATGTTGAGGTTCCTGTTTTAAATGTGGTAAACCTTGTAAAATTCCGTGCCAGTTGAAGTGTTATGTTTTTTCTTTTTCTTTTAACACACTGATTCCAAAGAAGAGACAGAACTGCAAAAACATACCTGTATGGTGCATCTGTTTTAGGCCTCTGAGCACTGATTTGCACAAAATTTCTCGTCTTTTGGGACCGAAAAATCTGGTGGTCAACGACAGTGGCGACTACATCTTGTTATAGTAAATTTAGTTGCTTGTGAAAAATAATTAGTTCTAAATTAATGCTATAAAACTCATTTCTCCTCCAGCATACTAAGGCTATCGATAAAGTAACAGACATTTTGGTCCATCCAGTAGCAGAGTTAAAAATTTTGCGCACCTAGGCACACGATATTACATGCGCACCCCCTCCCCCCCAAAAAAACATGTTTTAAACAATAACTATTAGCCGATCACTTCACAATTGCCGTTTTGGATGGGAGCGCTGTGAGCTGCTTCCATACACTGGATTCGTTGTTCTGAAAGACCTGTCACCGGTCTAGACGCGCTCAATCAAAATGCAGTGTCGTTCCTGAACTGTACTTGGCGCACGGCAGCGGATAGAACAAACTTAAAACTGCAGTGCGTTAACACATTCTTCTGTCGAAAGACAACAGAAAAGAACACAAGGAAACTAATTTTTCTCTTATTGCCTAAACATCCACCACAGCGTGTAGGAGACAACGGACTTTTGTTATACGTTTACTTTTAAAATGTTCTTTTACACGAAACCGTTGAAAATGAAAACAAAAAAAGTTATGTTACGATTTGAAAATTGAAGTGAACGTGTCATACATTAGAAATTAATACGTACTTTTACAGAGATGCGTTCAAAATTAAAATTAAACTCTCGTTTTACGATATAATAACTTGAATGTGTAGCAGATAAAAGAAAAACACGTTCGGTATTAATACGTGAATCTATAGGATAGCGTAAGAAATGAAAATGAAGTAGAGATTTCGGTTCGCGAACTAATAACTAAATACAGACGAACAAAGAACTGGATTTGCTTTTACTTAATTTTACAGACTAGTGGACGCGCGGTTTGACGCGTCATATCGCGGATTGCGCGGCCCCTCCCGCCGGAGGTTCGAGTCCTCCCTCGTGCATGGGTGTGTGTGTTGTTCTAAGCATAAGTTAGTTTAAGTAGTGTGTAAGTCTGAGGACCGATGACCTAAGCTGTTTCGTCCCTTAGGAATTCACACCCATTTGAACACACTTGAACAAACTAGTGCGGAAATATCAAATTTGTTTTATAATCTAATAGTTAACGTGTAAAGCATTAGGGTCTGTGTAGCTAGATGCTGCATAATAAGCGTACACAATACGTGTAATCCGTGTACGGGCTGAAGTGTTTTGTGCTGCAGCTACTGCTCTCACAATAGCTGTTTCTGACGACATTAGCAAAGCTTTTACGTACACTACTGGCCTTTAAAATTGCTACACCAAGAAGAAATGCAGATCATAAACGGGTATTCATTGGACAAATATATTATACTAGAACAGACATGTAATTACATTTTCACGCAATTTGAGTGCATAGATCCTGAAAAATCAGTACCCAGAACAACCACCTCTGGCCGTAATAACGGCCTTGATACGCCTGGGCATTGAGTCAAACAGAGCTTGGATGGCGTGTACAGGTACAGTTGCCCATGCAGCTTCAGCACGATACCACAGTTCATCAAGAGTAGTGACTGGCGGATTGTGACGAGCCAGTTGCTCGGCCACTATTGACCAGACGTTTTCAATAGGTGAGAAATCTGGAGAATGTGCCGGCCAGGGCAACAGTCGAACATTTTCTGTATCCAGAAAAGCCCACACAGGTACTGCAACATGCGATCAAGCATTATCCTGCTGAAATGTAGGGTTTCGCAGGGATCGAATGAAAGGTAGAGCCACGAGTCGTAACACATCTGAAATGTAACGTCCACTGTTCAAAGTGCCGTCAATGCGAACAAAATGAGACCGAGACGTCTAACCAATGGCATCCCATACCATCACGCCGGGTGATACGCCAGTAAGGCGATGACGAATACACGCTTCCAATGTGCGTTCACCGCGATGTTGCCAAACACGGATGCAACCATCATGATGCTGTAAACAGAACCTGGATTCATCAGAAAAAATATGGTTTTGCCATTCGTACACCCAGGTTCGTCGTTGAGTACACCATCGCAGGCGCTCCTGTCTGTGATGCAGAGTCAAGGATAACCGCAGCCATGGTCTCCGAGCTGATAGTCCAAGCTGCTGCAAACGTCGTCGAACTGTTCGTGCCGATGGTTGTTGTCTTGCAAACGTCCCCATCTGTTGACTCAGGGATCGAGACGTGGCTGCACGATCCGTTACAACCATCGACTGCTAGTGATACGAGGCCGTTGGGATCCAGCAGGGCGTTCCGTATTACCCTCCTGAACCCACCGATTCCATATTCTGCTAACAGTCATTGGATCTCGACCAACGCGAGCAGCAATGTCGCGATACGATAAATCACAATCGCGATAGGCTACAATCCGACCTTTATCAAAGTCGGAAACGTGATGGTACGCATTTCTCCTCCTTACACGAGGCATCACAACAACGTTTCACCAGGAAAAGCCTGTCAACTGCTGTTTGCGTATGAGAAATCAGTTGTAAACTTTCCTCATGTCAGCACGTTGTAGGTGTCGCCACCGGCGCCAACCTTGTGTGAATGCTCTGAAAAGCTAATCTTTTGCATATCACAGCATCTTCTTCCTGTCGGTTAAATTTCGCGTCTGTAGCACGTCATCTTCGTGGTGTAGCAATTTTAATGGCCAGTAGTGTATTTATCGACAGAACTCAACTACATTATTTATTAATACTTTTTCATTTGATTTTTCTCTACTATAACGTATACATTTCAGCAGACGCCAAGAAAACGCATCAGTTGTAATATACTATAGTATCAGTATGACTTGACTGTACAGTGCCGAGCGGCCTGGGTAGTGTTTAGAATTGTTGGTCGCCTTCGGTGACGTCTGTACGTAAACGAGGTTTAGTTCCGCGTTGTGCCATCGGCAATCGTAAAATAAACAGGTAGTACCTAGTTTGTAAACCCAATGAATGTGCTCTAAAATATAATAAAAGTCACATTATAATCTTAAATTTTTGAAACTAATATGAGTAAATGAACAAGCTCACCAGTCAGCAAAGTTTGCGCCTGGATTTGAAGCAGAAAACTCGTTGATCATATGTTCGTAGTTCAGATGGTTATCAGTTAGGAGGTCGGCTTCGATGTGAAGAACGGAAAAGGCGTTCAATCTCTTCTCAGACATTGTAGAACGTAGATACGATTTCAGTCTTTTAAGAGCCGAAAACGAGCGTTCAGCTGAACAATTTGCAAGTTGCATGGATATAAATAATCTAAGAGTAATTTCAACATTCGGAAACACAGACTGTAACCTCTCTTTTCGTAAACATTTACTCATTTCGACTGTATATCACTAATCTCGGAACATTTCAAAGGTTCCTCGAAAAGTACTCATTCACTAGGAAAGGAAGGCTCTAAATATGTGATATATGATGTTTGGACTTTTGCTGTACGTTCAGCAATATCGTTAGGTGAACGGTTCTTAAGGTTACTGAAAACTGTGAAGGAGTCCAACAGAGTGTTCAATAGCTTTCCTTCCTCCTCACTAATTCGGCGTACAAGTTGTCGAACACTGGGAGAAGTGTTTCGACTCTAAATTTTTCCCTTACAGTCAGAAAAACTTCTTCGGAGTCCGCTTCTTCCTCATCATGAAGTTTGCATTTTCAACATCTTTTATAGGTGCATTCATAGTCTATATCAGTCACAATCTGCATGGATTTGTTGTCACAATAGTTGAACATGCCACGAATAAATGAAATAAATCCTACAAGTGATTCATGTAATTCATACACTATTTTAGTATCAATATTTACACTTTGCAAATTCAGATTTACACTATTAAATCTTTGGAGTATGTCCTTCCAAACTGTCATCATGAATGCTGTTTCTAGTCTGCTTAGTTGATTCAATAAACCTGAAGCTTCATTTCGCACAAGTGATTTTTCAAACGTATTATTGGCAATATGTGTGAGGGCATTGATAACGCCCTCCCAGTTTTCATACAGACTTACACACGCTTCCTCTCTTGCTGGCGAACATGTTTTTGATAAACTTTTTTGCGTTTTGCTTCCTGGTTTTATTAAAGAAAGAAGTTATTCCAGCGATGTGTAGAAGCAGTGAAAAAATTATAAAGATTTTGCACTACATTGAAAAATGAACTTTCTTCCCAACAACAGCTTGCAGCACTAGTGCCGACTAAATTCGAAGAATGTGCTGGACAGGGCGCATAATGTACTTTCGGATTTCGTTCTTTAACGCGTGCCTGCAAACTAGTGTAGGTTCCTGACATATTGCTTGCGTTGTCATATGACTGGCCTCTACAATCAGTAATATCAGTGGAATTTGTTGACAGGACTTTTAGTACGGCCTCAGCTAAGTTTTCAGACTTGTGTCACGGGTTTGGTAAAAACAGAAGGAACAGGTTCACCATTCTCGTTCACATATCTTAATATGAAGGATAATTGATCAATATGTGAAATGTCCACAATAGAATCTACTATCATAGAGAAATATTTGGCCTGTTTTATTTCAATTATGATAATTCTTTTTATTCGTTCAGAAAGAAGCTCTATTATTTCATCACAGATTGTTGAAGAAAGGTAACTTGTTTGTCCCTGCCGTGGATTTCCATATCGTTCAATGTGCTCTGCGGGAAAAGGATCAAACTCGGTTATAATTCCAAGAGACATCATAAATTGACCATTATGCAAAGAATGGAATCTTTCAACGGGTCCCCGTAGCAGAAGTGCACGACTTGTTAGCTTCTTCACTACTGCAAACACCCAGCACACTGTGACAGTACATTTTTTCTGTTTCGACATAGGACTCGAAATGGCTATCTATTGTTCCAAGTGAATTTTTATTGTTAAGAGTGATAACTGAAATTTTTTGTGTTCAAGTGAATTCTCATGATGAAATGAAATATTAGAAATATTTTTTCAATCTGCAATACCATTAGTAGTAATCGCGGCCTCACCTCCGAACAATTTACATGGTGCACAAAGAACAGGACCGGTTCTACAGCAGTATACTAGAAAATCACGGAAAGTTGATTCACCATTAAAAAGTTTACGGTAATATACATTTTAGTTGAAATATCTGGTTTTATCGCCCATTGATCTTCTTGAATCAAAAAAACCAACGTTTAAATTTTGATTAATGCCACGTTTTAAGTGAATGTCGACTGCTGATCCATTGACCCACTATTCTGCAGGATCATCACAACCAGGTAATTTCGTTTTGTAATGTCTGACTTGCACTTTAGCTTTTTTCACTGTTATTCCTGTTAAGGCACTTACAAAATCGTCAAACAACAGTCAAAACCAAATGTAAAAAATTGTAAAATGAAAGAAAGAAAGACTGTATCCTGTTCCAATTGTACTACACCGCACAAGAGCACTAGGCTTTTTACTTTAAATACGGCACACGAGCACAAAGATTTATCCTTTAGACACGGAGCGATGAACTGACTTACTCGGATTACTCGACGTAACTGTGCTATGAGAGAACGACAATGCAGAAATGATTTAATTTGATTGTCGCCTGTTTCTCTCTTGTCAGTGAACAGTAGAAACACAATTGCCGAATGGAATTCGACTCGTAAAGAAAACGGGATAGTCCCTTTATTGGTTTCTGTTTCCCTCGCAGCCAGGATTTTAGCTGGGACGCAAATATGTTCTGAACGGTCTTGACACCGTCTTTCTAATTTAAAAAGCAAATAAATTTTTGTAATTTCTTGCAGTGAGAAGTGATGGATCGACTCTTATGCCACTTATTCTTATAACATTCAAGCGGTTTCTGTAGGCAGAGAAAACAAACTACGAAGTTTAAGTAGTTTGTTGGCAGCTGAAGTGGTGTGATTTTTGTGAACACTGCTGCTATGTCCACACGCAAATGCCCCTTTTTTTCCAACATAAAATAAAAATAACCTTTCTTCGAAGGATAAAAGCTTAGTTAAGAAGTTTAATATAAAATTTTCAACGCCACGTACTATTCGATTGCATAGAGTGGAAACTTTGATATCGTGCAGGCTGCAGCACAATAAATGAGACAAACTAAATTTGGTTTGCTCTTCTTTTTTCGCCAAAAAAAGTAAATAAATAAATAAATACATTTTTTAAACTGTTGTGAAATGTATTTGACACATTAATAGATTTTATGCTTATGTTTATTTCGTATAAACATGTGTTTAAAAGCCGGCCGTTGTGACCGAGCGGTTGTAGGCGCTTCAGTCCGAAATCACGCTGCTGTTACGGTCGCAGGTTCGAATCCTGCCTCGGGCATGGATGTGTGTGATGTCCTTAGGTTAGTCATGTTTAAGTAGTTCTAAGTCTAGGGGACTGATAACCTCAGATGTTAAGTCCCATAGTGCTTAGAGCCATTTGAACCATTTTATGATTAAAAATGGAAACATTCCCAGTATCAACATGTTTTCTTAAATGGGTGTCATTAACTCAAAGCTCAGATATTAAAGGACACAGAGCTTTCGCATTAGTTACAGTAATGGATGATTGACTTGATACTTCGGCCGGCCGCTGGTGGCCGAGCGTTTCTAGGCGCTACAGTCTGGAACCGCGCGACCGCTACGGTCGCAGGTTCGAATCCTGCCTCGGGCATGGATGTGTGTGTTGTCCTTAGGTTAGTTAGGTTTAAGTAGTTCTAAGTTCTAGGGGACTTATGACCTCAGCAGTTGAGTCCCATAGTGCTTAGAGCCATTTGAACCATTTTTGAACTTGATACTTCCTCATAATTTCTACAAGAAATTTAAGTAGAGTCAGGTTTTACAAACTGAGGCTCACACATGTTACAGTATTTAAGAAACTGCTCATTAGTTTATGACAGCTTTTCAGAGGTCCCGGTGTTTTCACGGGGAAAATAAGGTTGGGTTAAGTAGAAGCCGGCAACAGTCTAGGAACAATAACGTTTCAAACATTGTGTTGTAGATTGCCGTCCTGACAGCTTACTTCAAAATATTTTATACAGTCATGAAGATGATGCCAGACAGAAACCAAATGTTGAATGTCCATTCGGTCACCAAGCAAACTATGTATATTTCCAAGCTTGTATCGTCGAATTTCTTTCTTAAGGCTCATTTAAACTAGCCTGTTGTTTATTAATAATTTTTGTCATTTGTCAGCACAGTTATTTTAAAACGGAAAAGCTTAAAATGAGTACGGAGCAAAAAATGTCGCCCCGCTCGAGATGCCGCCTCTAGCCCCGTGCCTAGTGGGACTATATGTAAACCCGCCACTGCGTCTATCCAGACACTGCGCGCGGTTACGCCGCCATCTTGGTGCCAACATGCTCCTTCAATAAGTACGCATCCATCGGTGATACTGCGTGATCTGTGTTTTTTCTACTTTGCTTTCAGTGACGTGTTCAAATGCTACAATAGAAAATCTCGCCACTTGTGAGGTGAATTCTGTAATTAGGTTTCTGTTAGCAAAAAATTGCAAATCAATTGAAGTTTATTGCGACCTTCTTGATGTGTACGGAAAAAGACAAATGATTGAAAAGTAAATGAGGCAGTTGTGCATTTATTTTCAAAATGGCCGTACCAGTGTTTACGATGAGAATCACCGTGTTAGGCCTAGCCTTGTGACTAATGAACTGGTGATATAAATCAACGACAAAATTTGTGAAAATCGCCGTTTCAAGATTACAGAACTTTCACAACATTTTCCCCAAATTTCAAGAAGTTTGGTGCATGAAACTGTGGAGGAGGAGCCAGGTCAATGCAAATATTGTGGTAGGTAGGTTCCCATAATCCTAACGGAAGGCCACAAGAAAACAGATTAGAAGCAAATGGTAAAAAAGTTATCGATGTATCATAACTGGGGACGAGGCTTCATTGAAGCATGTCAGTTCCGAAACAAAAAGGCAGTCGATGGAGTGGGGGCACAAAAATTCCCCCAAGAAACGAAGGAAGTGTTTGTAAAATCTGTCGGCAAGAAAGATCATGGCTACTGTGTTTTGGGACTCTAAGTTACTAATTGATTTTGATTTCCTTCAACGTGGCACGACAGTTAACTCAGAGAGGCATTGTCAAGCACTTACAAAGTTCAGGCGGGGGACACAAAACAAGTGTCGGGGAAAACTTAGAGCAAATGTTTCGTTTTTTCATGACAGCGCACGTCCACACACATGGCAAATTGTGCCCGAGAGCTCTTAGGGGTTTTTCGATGGGAGATGTTTCATCATCAACATTCAGTCCGGATTTGGCGCAGGGCGACTGCCACCTCTTCCCAGCAATGAAGACGTGGCTGCTACACGACGCTTTGTTATTGACGCCGAACAGCACGGCGGTATAAACCAGTGGCTGCCATCACAAGCGGCAGATTTCTACAGAGACGGTATTGAAATAATTGTGCCACGGTATGGTAAGTGCTTCAATTTGATTGGCGATTATATAGAAAAACAGTTTAAGAATGTACCTCTAAAATGTATATAATAAAATTACGTTCTTCCATATTATTAAATTTATTTTATTTCAAAACGTCTGCTACTTTTCGGATATGCCTCATATTTAAGAAAATGTCAGAATGCGATTTCTGCATTGTAACGATTGGTGAAGCGCTATATCCGAGTACAATATACTCCCTAACTTCATTATTCCGGAGCGTGCACACTTATTCGCGTTTTCCAAGAGTAACATGTAAAACTCTCAGACCGCTGTTACGATTTATTTACAATGCTGATCTGCTGATACCGTTCTCGTAATTATTAGAGTCTTTATTTCTCTTACACCACGGTTTTGAAACTCACCGTTCAATAGTCGAGCACAGTTCACTGCAGCTGTATCACAGTCCACACCTTTCACATTGTTCGTGTGTAAACTGGTTTTCTTCTCTCACATAGTCCTCATCCGCAGTGTAAATAGCGATGTTGGTCTCCTTTCATAACAGAACAATTCAATATTTTCTTGATGACGCTTCGCACTGAAGCGTTTATTTTGCATTTTGTTTACGACCTTCCACTAAGGAAGGGATTCTATTAGTGTTTATCTGCTCTGCATAGTAACTAACAGTTCTTGATAAAACTTTACGTAGTTTTCGTGTTAGATTTCTTAGTGTTTTCTTGATCGTTTAGAACAGAAAGCGCCCTAAAACCGTCTTTTGTTTGTTTCGCGGCCGTTAGCCACTAGTCACTTGAATCAGCAGTTGTCTTGTGACAGCCAGAGCGGGAGCACCAGCAGCAGCGAGTACTGTTTGTATAAAGCGTTTATTTTGCATTTTGTTTACGACCTTCCACTAAGGAAGGGATTCTATTTGTGTTTATCTGCTCTGCATAGAAACTAACAGTTCTTGATCGTTAGGAGAGAAATTTATTTTGTACTTATTTGCTGCGCTTAGCTTTTAAATAGTTTTTCTGGGAAAACCTAGCGTAGTTTTCGCGTCTCGTATTTCAGTGAGTGTTTCTTGATTATCAGAGTAGCTCATCAGAAGATTATCTTGGGAATTTGTCACCGTATAGAGTAGGGTAAACATAGTCATGTGTAGGGACTGTGGTTGTTGTGAGCGGACGCAAGGAGAATTGGCCACTCTTCGGGGGCAGGTGGAGGCTTTGTCTGTTAGGCTCATCGAGCTCGAGGCGCAGGCGTCGGCTCGTAGTGGCGTTGGGGCAACTGTGGTGAGACCTATGCCTACTTCGGTGGCCTTGGAATCACATGGAACCCCTGATGTCGCTGCGTCTTCCGGCAGTGAGCATCTTACCGGTCAGCCATCACTCCAGGGTGAATGGCGGACAGTGGTGGGCTCGCGCGTGCCTGGCCGAAAGGCGAAGGTGGGATCTGGCCGCGTGGCAGCTGCCTTACCCCTTTCCAACAGGTACGGGGTGCTTCCTAGTGGTGATGACATCGTTTCCGAGCCACCACAGGATGCCTCGCCTGTTGGGCCAGTGGCCGATTCTCCGGCAAGGTCCCGACAGTCACAGAGGGCGGGCCTATTAGTTATAGGGAGCTCCAACGTTAGGCGGGTTATGGAGCCCCTCAGGAAAATAGCGGGTAGGTCGGGGAAGAATGCCAGTGTGCACTCGGTGTGCTTGCCGGGGGGTCTCGTCCGTAATGTGGAGGAGGCCCTTCCGGCAGCTATTGAACGCACTGGGTGTGACCGGCTGCAGATAGTAGCACATGTCGGAACGAATGACGCCTGCCGCTTGGGTTCTGAGGCCATCCTTGGTTCCTTCCGGCGGCTGGCTGATTTGGTGAAGACAACCAGCATCGCACGCGGAGTGCAAGCTGAGCTTAATATCTGCAGCATAGTGCCCAGAGTCGATCGCGGTCCTCTGGTTTGGAGCCGTGTGGAGGGTCTAAACCAGAGGCTCAGACGACTCTGCGACTATAATGGTTGCAAATTCATCGACCTCCGTTATTGGGTGGAGAACTGTTGGGCCCCCCTAGACAGGTCAGGTGTGCACTACACACCGGAAGCAGCTACTAGGGTAGCAGAGTACGTGTGGCGTGCACACGGGGGTTTTTTAGGTTAGAGGGACCCCCCATTGGGCGAAACGATAAAATACCTGACGGCTTACCAGAGAGAACATCAGCATCGTTGATAAAGAACGTCCGTCCTCAGAGACCAAAAACAGGAAAAGTTAACGTAATATTGGTAAACTGCAGGAGTATCCAGGGCAAGGTTCCTGAATTAGTATCGCTTATTGAAGGAAATAGTGCGCATATAGTATTAGGAACGGAAAGTTGGTTAAAACCGGAAGTGAACAGTAACGAAATCCTAGACACAGAATGGAATATATACCGCAAGGATAGGATAAACGCCAATGGTGGAGGAGTATTTATAGCAGTAAAGAATTCAATAATATCCAGTGAAGTTATTAGCGAATGCGAATGTGAAATAATCTGGGTTAAGTTAAGTATCAAAGGTGGGTCAGATATGATAGTCGGATGCTTCTATAGACCACCTGCATCAGCAACCGTAGTAGTTGAGCGCCTCAGAGAGAACCTGCAGAACGTCGTGAAGAAGTTTCGTGATCATACTATTGTAATAGGGGGAGACTTCAATCTACCAGGTATAGAATGGGATAGTCACACAATCAGAACTGGAGCCAGGGACAGAGACTCTTGTGACATTATCCTGACTGCCTTGTCCGAGAATTACTTCGAGCAGATAGTTAGAGAACCAACTCGTGAAGCTAACGTTTTAGACCTCATAGCAACAAATAGACCGGAACTTTTCGACTCCGTGAATGTAGAAGAGGGTATCAGTGATCATAAGTCAGTGGTTGCATCAATGACTACAAGTGTAATAAGAAATGCCAAGAAAGGAAGGAAAATATATTTGCTTAACAAGAGTGATAGGGCACAAATCGCAGAATATCTGAGTGACCACCATCAAACGTTCATTTCTGAGGAAGAGGATGTGGAACAAAAATGGAAAAAATTCAGAAACATCGTCCAGTACGCCTTAGATACGTTCGTACCGACTAAGGTCCAAAGCGAGGGGAAAGATCCACCGTGGTATAACAATCATGTACGAAAGGTACTACGGAAACAAAGAAAGCTTCATCATAGGTTTAAGAGTAGTCGAATCATAGCTGATAAGGAAAAGCTGAACGAAGCGAAAAAGAGCGTAAAGAGAGCAATGAGAGAAGCATTCAACGAATTCGAACATAAAACATTGGCAAACAATCTAAACAAGAACCCTAAAAAGTTTTGGTCATATGTAAAATCGGTAAGCGGATCTAAATCCCCTATTCAGTCACTCGTTGACCACGATGGCACCGAAACAGAGGACGACCGAAGAAAGGCAGAAATACTGAATTCAGTGTTCCGAAACTGTTTCACTGCGGAAAATCGTAACACGGTCCCTGACTTCAGCCGTCGCACGGACGCCAAAATGGAAAATATTGAAATAAACGATATCGGAATTGAAAAACAACTGCTATCACTTAGTAGCGGAAAAGCATCCGGACCAGACGAGATACCCGTAAGATTCTACAGTGATTATGCTAAAGAACTTGCCCCCTTTCTATCAGCAATTTATCGTAGATCTCTGGAAGAACGTAAAGTACCTAGCGACTGGAAGAAAGCGCAGGTCGTTCCCATTTTCAAGAAGGGTCATAAATCAGATGCGAATAATTATAGGCCTATTTCGCTTACGTCAATCTGTTGTAGAATAATGGAACATGTTTTATGTTCTCGTATTATGACGTTCTTAGATAATACAAATCTCCTTCATCATAACCAACATGGATTCCGCAAACAGAGATCATGTGAAACTCAGCTCGCCCTATTTGTCCAAGAAATTCACAGTGCCGTAGACACTGGCGAGCAGATTGATGCCGTATTCCTGGACTTCAGGAAGGCATTTGATACGGTTCCGCACTTACGTTTAGTGAAAAAAATACGAGCTTACGGAATATCGGACCAGGTTTGTGATTGGATTCAGGATTTCCTAGAAGAAAGAACACAACATGTCATTCTTAACGGTTCAAAATCTGCAGATGTAGAGGTAATTTTGGGAGTACCGCAAGGAAGCGTGATAGGACCTTTATTGTTTACAATATACATAAATGACTTAGTTGACAACATCGGTAGCTCCGTGAGGCTATTTGCAGATGACACGGTTGTCTACAAGAAAGTAGCAACATCAGAAGACTCGTACGTACTCCAGGAAGACCTGCAGAGGATTAATGAATGGTGCGACAGCTGGCAGCTTTCCCTAAACGTAGATAAATGTAATATAATGCGCATACATAGGGGCAGAAATCCATTCCAGTACGATTATGCCATAGGTGGTAAATCATTGGAAGCGGTAACGACCGTAAAATACTTAGGAGTTACTATCCGGAGCGATCTGAAATGGAATGATCACATAAAACAAATAGTGGGAAAAGCAGGCGCCAGGTTGAGATTCATAGGAAGAATTCTAAGAAAATGTGACTCATCGACGAAAGAAGTAGCTTACAAAACGCTTGTTCGTCCGATTCTTGAGTATTGCTCATCAGTATGGGACCCTTACCAGGTTGGATTAATAGAAGAGATAGACATGATCCAGCGAAAAGCAGCGCGATTCGTCATGGGGACATTTAGTCAGCGCGAGAGCGTTACGGAGATGCTGAACAAGCTCCAGTGGCGGACACTTCAAGAAAGGCGTTACGCAATACGGAGAGGTTTATTATCGAAATTACGAGAGAGCACATTCCGGGAAGAGATGGGCAACGTATTACTACCGCCCACATATATCTCGCGTAATGATCACAACGAAAAGATCCGAGAAATTAGAGCAAATACGGAGACTTACAAGCAGTCGTTCTTCCCACGCACAATTCGTGAATGGAACAGAGAAGGGGGGATCAGATAGTGGTACAATAAGTACCCTCCGCCACACACCGTAAGGTGGCTCGCGGAGTATAGATGTAGATGTAGATGTAGATCGGTTATCCACATTCACCAAATCGACTCAGTCCTCCAAAACACCACCCAACCCTTCTTTAACTTATCTTTCAAAACAGTTTGCCGGTTGATTTCAATTTCCCGCACAACGGGATGTTTCCTAAGTTGGCTTGTACGCTTTCACTTCCGCATTCACGCGCCAGCTCGACTACACACAGTCTTCTGTGCTAGCAAAATAATCTCCAACGTTGGTAAAATACTATACATGTTATTTATTGTGCCTAACTGAACCATTGCACTGCATTAATTACAGAGTAGATTTTTTACAACAGATTTTATGTACAATCATAACAGAAATTAACAATAATACAGGCAATATACAGAATAAAAATTTTCCAGTTGGTGTAATAACAACAAAGAATATGTTCTGTACAATAAAATGAGAAAACCGAAGACTAGGATACATTCGCACCCACAGGCGAATGAAATGAAATGTTGAATGGACTCTACTGGGGCACATTTGTATGTGGCACCCGAATGTGATTTTATAAACGATGCATATCTTTGATAGGGTTTATATCGCAGTCCCAGAGATACAGCTTCTGGTCTGAGATTTTTAAAGTGTTGGAGTAGAGTTGTAGCTATCTGTCTGTGAGGAAAAGATGATAGAGTAGGCAATTTTTGTGGTGTGCTGTGTGAAGCCAACAAGTGTTAGATTAATGTAAGTATGTCAATATTGTTGAACATGGAAGTCTTCATGAGACCAACGTAAAAATGTTAAATAATTAAATTTTTATTCTACCAGCGCACTAGTATAGGTGAGTTGTCTGATAATTTGTAATTGTTGAGTAACCCCAGAATGTACGTAAACTGTTTTGATAAAGAGGCTAGTTAGATATTTCACTTTTGCAATGCTTGTAAGATTTGTTAACAGATCTATATGTAATTTGATGATTTGCATTTATACTTGTTTAATGAGGTTAGGTTACACTTGCTGTTTAAATCTCATTGTTTGTGAATCTTAGTGAGTAATGTAACTTCAGTTGTCAAACGTCTTTGAAAAGACAAACTTAACTGGTAATATAATTTTGCTAAAAAAAGTCATTGTTCGTAATTCACCATAATCAGTACCGCCTCCTGGTACAGGTCATACGTTTTTCAAAGAATTTGGATTTTTCTCAAATGTTTTAATTTATCAGCCAAAACAATTTCATGTACATTTCAAAGTATTACAGCCAGCATTGCACATCACTCAGCCTGTAGCGAACATATTTTTGTGAGAGACCAGAATATATCGCATTACTTCGTTTCTGCTTAAGAGGCAAGACAATTTAATTTATTTGTTATGTAAACAGGGACCAAAGTTATCAGTTTCGAACAAGGCCAGATGATTCAGTGCCTAAGAGGCTGAATGTATGTGATGTTTAAAGCTTTCCCGGCGTACTTATTGTTCCATAGAAACACGGGAGAACAGCCGGACATCCGTAACGTCCTGCCACGATATTTCGGTGAAGACTCTGCGCCGAAATATCGTGGCAGGACGTTACTGATATCCGGCATTTCTCCCGTGTTTTTCTGGAATAACAGGCTGAATGTACCTTACAGTATTGGGAGTTGCATTGCCCAATTATTTCGTATAAAGTTTTTGATAACAATAACACAGAGTAAGCATACGATGCAGTTACAACACCCAACACGATAATTCGAGTTTTGTATTCTTTCCACAGTTCAGAAATTCGTTCAACGTAATCGTAAAGTTTTTTTCTCATTAAGAAAGAACGATACAACGTACATTAAAAGATCCTTCGCTGTAGTACGCCAGCAGTCCTAACGATAAGCGACCCTGCACTACATCTGAAACAGCCACAAAGCATCCATTAAAGACGGCGAACATAGCAGAGTTTCAATAATTTAATTACATCCATGCCACACAGTTTCTCGTGAATTCCTTGAAGTACAAAAAGGAACTGAAATTACGATCACTTATTTCGTAGAAGGCTTATTCCCTCAAGGTAATAACTCACACTATGTAGTATATTCATTATTTTTATGACCATAATTGAACTTTTATGGCGTGCTGATCGAGACAATTTGCTATAATGCTCACGTATTTCGTATGGTGTATTTTCCGAGAGCACCTTGCCTACATAAAATGGTAGTATTTTTAGTATCTGAGTAGTAGATAATATTAATGTTATTATCATCACTGCTATTTACCTCGCATATTCGTATACCCTACTGGCATGTAGATCAACAGTAGATCTGTAGAGTCCATTTTACATTAATCGTACGTGTGCGGTAGCCTGATGTATCTCTTGCGTGCTTAGAAGTTGTTGCTTCACTTGCAATTATTGTATGTAGGTCACCGTAATCTAAAATGCAAATTACAGGTCTAAGCCAAGTGTGGTACCAGTTGTGTCGTCACCCCTTTGTGATATTCAGTTATGTTAATGAGCTGTTGTTGATTCTGTGAGATTTCATTCAGCACATGTGCTTGTTGGACTGTATGGCACTGAATGTATGTGGCTTTTTATGGAACGTTAAGACATTTCGGTTAATTTTTCTTCCCATGTACGACTATCAGATGGAAAATTTCATTTTCTATACTTTTCGTGATTCATCCCTTTCCCTGCTTATGGTGACAATGTTCAGTCATGCAATAAGAATTAAGCTTAACTGAAGAACTTAGTAGGAAATTCGCATCATTAGGGAAAAAAAAGAAATCTGTGCAGCACCGAAGAGTTGTCTAGTTTTGTATTCATAAATATGAAACCTTAATATAAATCCGATACAAAGCTACTTATAAAGGTTTTAGTTGTTTCCGATGTGCTAGACTAACTGAAGATCATTATCACAAACTGTTAGATGTTGTCAAAATGCTGTCAACGTATGAAATAATGAGAAATACGACATCATGTAAAAGTCGATCACAGATTATATATAGTATGGTCAGGGGCGTACTACTGTCTGTCATTCAGATCAGTGATAGAGTGTCCAATGTCTTCGGAGTCAGTTTGATTTGGTGAACACCACAACAGATTGTCACAGTTAAAAGCCGCCACTGTCTTAACATTCTGGAGAGACGAGTAAATTTATGTTTTTGAGATACACACAAAATTTTCTTTAAATGAAACACGTTCTTGCCGACCCACAACCAGGTAATATTCTCTTACATTAAGAAATTTTGGGAACGTGTCGGGACCACAGCGATTTTTTATTTAATTAAGAATAAAACATTACAATCTAAATCACAATGTTTGTTCGATCTCTAGGTGGTGACGGGTTTCTATTATGATAATCATCATCTGACCAGTATTAAATTATCCCGATCCCGTCGGATAACGGCCCTTAGAGCTGTTGTGTACCGGCAAAACTTAACGGATACCATTCGTAAATATTTTTTACCGTTATTTTGACGGTTATGGTTACTCAGTTTTGTTCTCAGTATCCTTATATTACTTTCATTTGTCGCACTCAGGTGCTTACTAGCTACAGTTATCCTAGAGAGAGCAGCAAATTCATTATCTGCTTTCAGAGTGGGTTCAGAAAGTAAACTCCCTTTAACGTCACGCACCTTGACGGTTGAGTACTGATTGCAGATGAATGTATTAACAAGAATATCCTTCGCTAACGTTTTGAGAGATATGAAATCGTAGTTCAGCTTGAGTAATACGGTCCTATCCTCCCCACAACTACCGTACGTGGAGTTATTACCACCTACTTAATGTCACGGACTGTTTCGTCTTATAAATTTGTGACGTTTCTGAGGGATTAAATGTATCTCATCTGCTACTTGCATGCTGCTCTGCCATCTATGAAAAAGAAAAAAGATAAAAAAAGCGGCGTTATCGCGGACACACGCTGCAGATTCTATTTCTTATACTCACAGCACGGACAGGTAAAGGTTATGACATACCAAACCAACCTAGCGTCAGTATGGAATACTGGAAAACACAGAAAAGAATGATACATGTCATAAGATACAAATGTCATTGACAAAGCGAAGAAAATAAAAGTGGACCAGGAAATATTACATGCCCTTAAGATAGGCAGACCAAAATAGATAACCTGACTTAGTTTCGAAATTATATACACTGAGGTCACGAAAGTCGTGGAATACCATTTAAAATCGTGTCGAACTCCATTTGAATAACATAGTACATCAGCTCGACGTGGTTTGGAAACAAGTCGTTAGAAGAACTCTGCAGAAATATTGAGCTTTGCTCCGTCTATTTTTTTTTTTTTTTCATCAGTCTACTGACTGGTTGGATGCGGCCCGCCACGAATTCCTTTCCTGTGCTAACCTCTTCATCTCAGAGTAGCACTTGCAACCTACGTCCTCAATTATTTGCTTGACATATTCCAATCTCTGTCTTCCTCTACAGTTTTTGCCCTCTACAGCTCCCTCTAGTACCATGGAAGTCATTCCCTCATGTCTTAGCAGATGTCCTATCATCCTGTCCCTTCTCCTTATGAGTGTTTTCCACATATTCCTTTCCTCTCCGATTCTGCGTAGAACCTCCTCATTCCTTACCTTATCAGTCCACCAAATTTTCAACATTCGTCTATAGCACCACATCTCAAATGCTTCGATACTCTTCTGTTCCGGTTTTCCCACAGTCCATGTTTCACTACCATACAATGCTGTACTCCAGACGTACATCCTCAGAAATTTCTTCCTCAAATTAAGGCCGGTGTTTGATATTAGTAGACTTCTCTTGGCCGGAAATGCCTTTTTTGCCATAGCGAGTCTGCTTTTGATGTCCTCCTTGCTCCGTCCGTCATTGGTTATTTTACTGCCTAGGTAGCAGAATTCCTTAACTTCATTGACTTCGTGACCATCAATCCTGATGTTGTTTCTCGCTGTTCTCATTTTTACTACTTCGTCTATAGCCATCCATAATTGCGAAAGTTGTTGGTGCAGCCTTTTGTGCACAACTGACCTCTTTACATAAGTGTTCTATGGGACACATGTCGGAAGATCTAGATGGCCAAATAATTCGTTAGAATTCTCCAAAATATTCTTCAAACCAATCGCAAAAAATTGTGACCCGGTGATATGTTTGAGAACTTGAAGTACCTGAAGGGCTGAAAATTATTTCCAAGGAGCCGAATAGTGCCGTCTCCAGCCAATGACCGGTTCAGTTGGACCAGAGGACCCAATCAATTCCACGTAAACACAGCACACACTTTTATAGAGCCAACACCAGCTTGAACAGTGCCCTGTTCAGAACCTGGGTTCATGACTTCGTGGGGTCTGCGAAACACTCGAAATCTACATCACCTATTACCATCTGAAATCCGGACCCATCTGACCTGTGTCAAGTCTTCTAGGGCATAACTGATAGGGTCACTAGCGTAGGAGGGCCGCTGCAGGCGACGTCGTGCTGTTAGCAAAGGCACTCGCGTCGGTCGTCTGCTGCCACAGCCCATTAACGCCAAATTGCGCCGCACTGTCCTAACGGAACGTTCTTCGTACATCACTCATTGATTTCTGAAATACACTCCTGGAAATGGAAAAAAGAACATATTGACACCGGTGTGTCAGACCCACCATACTTGCTCCGGACACTGCGAGAGGGCTGTACAAGCAATGATCACACGCACGGCACAGCGGACACACCAGGAACCGCGGTGTTGGCCGTCGAATGGCGCTAGCTGCCCAGCATTTGTGCACCGCCACTTCCCAGCAAATTAGGGACACTGTTGCTCCTGGAGTATCGGCGAGGACCATTCGCAACCGTCTCCATGAAGCTGGGCTACGGTCCCGCACACCGTTAGGCCGTCTTCCGCTCAAGCCCCAACATCGTGCAGCCCGCCTCCAGTCGTGTCGCGACAGGCGTGAATGGAGGGACGAATGGAGACGTGTCGTCTTCAGCGATGAGAGTCGCTTCTGCCTTGGTGCCAATGATGGTCGTATGCGTGTTTGGCGCCGTGCAGGTGAGCGCCACAATCAGGACTGCATACGACCGAGGCACACAGGGCCAACACCCGGCATCATGGTGTGGGGAGCGATCTCCTACACTGGCCGTACACCACTGGTGATCGTCGAGGGAACACTGAATAGTGCACGGTACATCCAAACCGTCATCGAACCCATCGTTCTACCATTCCTAGACCGGCAAGGGAACTTGCTGTTCCAACAGGACAATGCACATCCGCATGTATCCCGTGCCACCCAACGTGCTCTAGAAGGTGTAAGTCAACTACCCTGGCCAGCAAGATCTCCGGATCTGTCCCCCATTGAGCATGTTTGGGACTGGATGAAGCGTCGTCTCACGCGGTCTGCACGTCCAGCACGAACGCTGGTTCAACTGAGGCGCCAGGTGGAAATGGCATGGCAAGCCGTTCCACAGGACTACATCCAGCATCTCTACGATCGTCTCCATGGGAGAATAGCAGCCTGCATTGCTGCGAAAGGTGGATATACACTGTACTAGTGCCGACATTGTGCATGCTCTGTTGCCTGTGTCTATGTGCCTGTGGTTCTGTCAGTGTGATCATGTGATGTATCTGACCCCAGGAATGTGTCAATAAAGTTTCCCCTTCCTGGGACAATGAATTCACGGTGTTCTTATTTCAATTTCCAGGAGTGTATTTCACGTATTTTTGCTTGTCTTTTAGAACTGACAACTCTACGAAAAATGATGCTGTTCTTGGTTGTCAAGTGAAAGCT
Organism: Schistocerca nitens; assembly: GCF_023898315.1. Classification (NCBI taxonomy): domain Eukaryota; kingdom Metazoa; phylum Arthropoda; class Insecta; order Orthoptera; family Acrididae; genus Schistocerca; species Schistocerca nitens. Next base: position 1,156,077,446 of record NC_064614.1, on the reverse strand, counting down.
GACGGCCATTGAGTAGTACGTGGTTCTGAAATTTGGTATTGTCGCCACACTCATGACACTGTGGATCTCGGTGTAGTAAATTCGCTAACTAACCTAGCGTCTGCCTGCAACTAACATTGCACGTTCAGAGTCTGTTAATTCCCATCTTGCGGCCACATTCACGTTGGAAACCTTTTCACGTGAATTACCTAAGTACAAATAACAGCATCCGCCAATGTCTTGCTCTTTTATTAACTTGCGTACTATGCGATGCTACCGCCATCTGTACTTGTGCAAATTGCTCTTCCGTGACATTTGTCACCTAAGTGTAATTTAGGTTATCATAAGCTGCATGAAATATTATCTGGGTAATTTTATTTTGCCTGCCTTGTACCAATGAAATGTAATATAGAGGAAAAGTCACTGACATGAATCAGTAGCCTTTGTTGTTACTGTAATAGTGGTGGTTAGTGTTTAACGTCCCGTCGACAACGAGGTCATTAGAGACGGAGCGCAAGCTCGGTTTAGGGAAGGGTTGGGAAAGAAATCGGCCGCGCCGTTTCAAAGGAACCATCCCGGCATTTGCCTGGATAGATTTAGGGAAATCACGGAAAACCTAAATCAGGATGGCTGGAGACGGGATTGAACCGTCGTCCTCCCGAATGCGAGTCCAGTGTGCTAACCACTGCGCCAGCTCGCTCGTTTTACTGTAATACTCTGTTCCTGTACTCTGAGTCGAGAAGACTGGTTTGATTAAGCCTATCTTGTAAATATTTCCACATTTGCGTAACTACACTATGCTACCTCTTTTTGAAGATGCTTACTGCTTCCCTCATGCAAGCTGGATGGAGAAAAGATCCGGTTTATAGGGTGGGCGAGGAAGGAAATACTTTTGACTGCCCCAACACATGCGTCATCACTACCGACAGAGACGCCCATTGTGATATGTCGATCACCTCGAATTATAGTGTCCACACATTCCACCACTGCAGGTGTGACCTCCTTGCGGCAGGACGGCATGCGGGAGATGGGCATCCGACAGTTCTGCGCGACCTTGCTGCGGTGTTGACAGACGTCTCGCGTAACGACTCACTGTACTCTTGTTCACTTCAAGGTCTCTGTAGACATTCTACAAGTGTTCATTGCAAGTCTCCGTAGACATTGCACAAGCACCTGCGAGTACCTGTGATGCTCTGGTTTCCCGCCGAAAGAAACTGAATGACAGCTCTCTGCTTGGAATGGAGACCCCATTTTGAAGGCCACATATAGATCCGCCACTTATCGGAACTTCATGAACCTACAGGGTCTGAAGCGTGAATATTATACATCTACATCCATACTCCGCAAGCCACCTGACGGTGTATGGCGGAGGGTACCTTGAGTACCTCTATCGGTTCTCCCTTCTATTCCAGTCTCGTATTGTTCGTGGAAAGAAGGATTGTCGGTATGCTTCTGTGTGGGCTCTAATCTCTCTGATTTTATACTCATGGTCTCTTCGCGAAATATACGTAGGAGGGAGCAAAATACTGCTTGACTCTTCGGTGAAGGTATGTTCTCGAAACTTCAACAAAAGCCCGTCTCTCCTGCAGAGTCTTCCACTGCACTTTATCTATCATCTCCGTAACGCTTTCGCGATTACTAAATTATCCTGTAACGAAGCGCGCTGCTCTCCGTTGGATCTTCTCTATCTCTTCTATCAACCCTATCTAGTACGGATCCCACACTGCTGAGCAGTATTCAAGCAATGATCGAACAAGCGTACTGTAACCTACTTCCTTTGTTTTCGGATTGCATTTCCTTAGGAATCTTCCAATGAATCTCAGTCTGGCATCTGCTTTACCGATGATCAACTTTATATGATCATTCCATTTTAAATCACTCCTAATGCGTACTCCCAGATAATTTATGGAATTAACTGCTTCCAGTTGCTGACCTGCTATTCTGTAGCTAAATGATAAGGGATCTTTCTTTCTATGTATTCGCAGCACATTACACTTGTCTACATTGAGATTCAATTGCCATTCCCTGCACCATGCGTCAATTCGCTGCAGATCCTCCTGCATTTCAGTACAATTTTCCATTGTTACAACCTCTCGATACACCACAGCATCATCGGCAAAAAGCCTCTGTGAACTTCCGATGTCATCCACAAGGTCATTTATGTATATTGTGAATAGCAACGGTCCTATGACACTCCCCTGCGGCACACCTGAAATCGCTCTTACTTCGGAAGACTTCTCTCCATTGAGAATGACATGCTGAGTTCTGTTATCTAGGAACTCTTCAATCCAATCACACAATTGGTCTGACAGTCCATATGCTCTTACTTTGTTCATTAAACGATTGTGGGGAACCGTATCGAACGCCTTGCGGAAGTCAAGAAACACGGCATCTACCTGTGAACCCGTGTCTATGGCCCTCTGAGTCTCGTGGATGAATAGCGCGAGCTGGGTTTCACACGACCGTCTTTTTCGAAACCTATGCTGATTCCTACAGAGTAGATTTCTAGTCTCCAGAAAAGTCATTGTACTCGAACATAATACGTGTTCCAAAATTCTACAACTGATCGACTTTAGAGATATAGGTCTATAGTTCTGCACATCTGTTCGACGTCCCTTCTCGAAAACGGGCATGACCTTTGCCCTTTTCCAATCCTTTGGTACGCTACGCTCTTCTAGAGACCTACGGTACACCGCTGCAAAAAGGGGGGCAAGTTCCTTCGCGTACTCTGTGTAAAATCGAACTGGTATCCCATCAGGTCCAGCGGCCTTTCCTCTTTTGAGCGATTTTAATTGTTTCTCTATCCCTCTGTCGTCTATTTCGATATCTACCATATTGTCATCTGTGCGACAATCTAGAGAAGGAACTACAGTGCAGTCTTCCTCTGTGAAACAGCTTTGGAAAAAGACATTTAGTATTTCGGCCTTTAGTCTGTCATCCTCTGTTTCAGTACCATTTTGGTCACAGAGTGTCTGGACATTTTGTTTTGATCCACCTACCGCTTTGACATAAGACCAAAATTTCTTAGGATTTTCTGCCAAGTCAGCACATATAAGTTTAATTTCGAATTCATTGAACGCCTCTCGCATAGCCCTCCTCACACTACATTTCGCTTCGCGTAATTTTTGTTTGTCTGCAAGGCTTTGGCTATGTTTATGTTTGCTGTGAAGTTCCCTTTGCTTCCGCAGCAGTTTTCTAACTCGATTGTTGTACCACAGTGGCTCTTTTCCATCTCTTACGATCTTGCTTGGCACATACTCATCTAACGCATATTGTACGATGGTTCTGAACTTTGTCCACTGATCCCCAACACTATCTGTACTTGAGACAAAACTTTTGTGTTGAGCCGTCAGGTACTCTGAAATCTGCTTTTTGTCACATTTGATAAACAGGAAAATCTTCCTACCTTTTTTAATATTTCTATTTACGGCTGAAATCATCGATGCAGTAACCGCTTTATGATCGCTGATTCTCTGTTCTGCGTTAACTGTTTCGAATAGTTCGGGTCTGTTTGTCACCAGAAGGTCTAATATGTTATCGCCACGAGTCGGTTCTCTGTTTAACTGCTCAAGGTAGTTTTCAGATAAAGTACTTAAAAAAAATTCGCTGAGTTCTTTGTCCCTGCCACCCGTTATGAACGTTTGAGTCTCCCAGTCTATATCCGGCAAATTAAAATCTCCACCCAGAACTATAACATGGTGGGGAAATCTACTCGAAATATTTTCCAAATTAGCCTTCAGATGCTCAGCCACAACAGCTGCTGAGCCAGGGAGCCTATAGAGACATCCAATTACCATGTCATAGCCTGCTTTAGCCATGACCTTGACCCAAATTATTTCACATTTCGGATCTCCGTCAATTTCCTTCGATACTATTGCACTTCTTATCGCTATAAACACGCCTCCCCCTTCACTGTCCATCCTGTCTCTGCGGTATACATTCCAGTCTGAGTTTAGGATTTCATTACTGTTTACGTCTGGTTTCAGCCAACTTTCTTTCCCTAGTACTATGTGGGCATTGTGACCGTTTATTAATGAGAGCAGTTCTGGGACCTTTCTATAGATGCTCCTGCCGTTTACTATTAGCTCATTAATATTGTTATTCCCTGTTGCATTTTGCCTACTCCTACCTTGCCGCGTCTCAGGAGGCGTCTTGTCGGGCCTAGGGAGGGAATTCTCTAACCTAAAAAACCCACATGTGAACTCCACACGTACTCCGCTACCCTTGTAGCCGCTTCCTGCGTATAGTGCACGCCTGACCTATTCAGGGGGACCCTACATTTCTCCACCCGATAGCGGAGGTCGAGAAATTTGCACCCCAGATCTCCGCAGAATCGTCTGAGCCTCTGCTTCAAGCCTTCTACTCGGCTCCAAACAAGAGAACCGCGATCGGTTCTGGGAACGATACACTGCTCCCAAACAAACTTCCCTTTTTTGCAACTGAATTTAGTCGTGAAAAAGGTATTGCATTACTTATCGAACTCCCCTTGTATATTCTAAGCACATTTTCGTGAGGTACTGAGCGTTCGTGCTCACGTATTTCCCTTGTGAACAATAAGAAAAGTTGCGTGAAATAACCAAACATCATATTAAACTTTGAAACACAATAGACCTAGCTCAAAGTATTAAATTAACCTTTAGTGGAACATTTATCACACGCGCAGTAAGCATCGTTCAGCATAACTGTCATGAGCACAGACCTCACAAATGTGGCACTGAATATAGTCTTCTCGGAAGGTTTAGTCGATCGTACAAATTTCTTTCCTGTACGTCACTGAATGTTCTTGGAAAGAACTTGTAATTTCTTGAGACTAGTTTCATGGCCAGTCATTGATTTCCCGTAAAATTGTCAGTCACCTACTGTACTGAATATTTATCACTATCTTCCCTGACTGACATTTCATGAAGTCTGTCTTTCTACTGCTCCTTTCGTATTATTTTCGTCCGCTTTATGTTGTGACTCTCATTCTTGTCGATCGTACAGATTTCTTTCCTGTACGTCACTGAATGTTCTTAGAAAGAACTTGTAATTTCTTGAGACTAGTTTCATGGCCAGTCTTTGATTTCCCGTAAAATTGTCAGTCACCTACTGTACTGAATATTTATCGCTATCTTCCCTGACTGACATTTCATGAAGTCTGTCTTTCTACTGCTCCTTTCGTATTATTTTCGTCCGCTTTATGTTGTGACTCTCATTCTTGCCTGTAAAAATTTAACCTTTTCTTGTATTCGTATCGTCAGGTACAACCCGAAATTTATCTTCCGGATACAACACAAATGTGTCGCTTTGTTAGTTTATCATTCCCCTTGTTATTAGTTTGGATAGACATTCTCACAGCAAGAATGTATAGAATAATATGTGTTGTATAGAATATTAAAATAAAGAAAGTAAGATTATTTCCTGCAAAGAAAACAGAACACACCAAAGTTAAATCTGTGCACCGAAGAACTCACAAGGAAGAGATAACTTCTTACCATTCCATATGTCATAATAGTTTCCATTCAAAATTTTCGATACTTCACACTGCAGTGGGCGACAGGTGCTCCCACGAGCGCTAGAGTTCAGAACCAGCTCCTGTTCGATACAGTCCGCTGTTAGATACAACTCAACCTTCCGCTAATTCTTGAATCACTCTACCATTATGAAAAAGACAACGACATGTTTTCCAGTAGGCTTTTAACTTAAAAGAGTACTTTTTAAGCACTACTGGCAAGTTCTGAGAGTGTGATCGTTGTTAAGTGCTGTGATCATTGTTAAGTGCACAAAAAATGCACGGGGACACATAATCTTCGCAAGTATGTAACAAAAATTGCTTACCATGCCGAAATACCATTCATAGTATGGTCGTCAGTGGACAAAGTATCCAGAAATCAGATATATACAACTGTTTTTTTTCGTCATTATTTATGACTGGACTGCAAACGTAACACCAAAAAATAATTGATGTAGAGTAATGAAATTTAGGGAATGCATTTGTCTAGGTAACATATTTAAGTGATTAACATTGCAAGATGATATTGTAATCCAAATGGGAAATATACCAATGAAAATGTGAAATACTGGTGCAACGGCAACTGGTGTAACCCGACCTATCCTTGAAGTAACATATTTCTTGATTAACATCAAGCCATCAGGTCCAGTCTCAAATTGTTACAGCGCGTATTTCAAGGAAATCTGATTTGTGTCGTCTTAGGCGACTAGCGCCAAATTTCCATGGACATCACCTTCGAGATGTAGAAACATGTCTACCAACTTTAGTTCCTGTCTTACAACACCTTCTTGGTGTAACAATTATTTCCGTCAGTGTATATTCACAGGCATAAGCGGGAAAAACATTTGACTGGAGAAGTATGTTTACATCGAGCACAAATTTATATGTTAAGTAATCTTTTCTGAAAATAATTGAAAAGTAGCCTGATACAAAAGTGAAATGTGGACGACAGACAGACTTTTTTTATTTTTGGTCATCAGCTTACTGAGTGTTTGATGCGGACCGCCACGAATTCCTTTCCTGTGCTAACCTCTTCATCTCAGAGTAGCACTTACAACCTACGTCCTCAATTATTTGCTGGATATATTCGAATGTCTGTCTTCCTCTACAGTTTCTGCCTTCTACAGCTCCCTCTGGTAACCATGGTTCTCTCATGTCTTAACAGATGTCCGATCATCTTATTCCTTTCCTTATCAGTGTTTTCTACATATTCCTTTTTTCTCCGGTTCTGCGTGGGAACTCCTGGTTCCTTACCTTATCAGTCCACCTAATTTTCAACATTCGTCTGTAGTACCACATCTCAAATGCTTCGATTCTTTTCTGTTCCGGTTTTCCCACAGTCAGTGTTTCACTACCATACAATGCTGTACTCCAGACGTACATTCTTCATCTACTTCGTGACTATCAGCCCTGATGTTAAGTTTCACGCTGTTCTCATTTCCCCTACTTCTCATTACCTTCGTATTTTTCGATTTACTCTCAGTTCATACTGTGTACTCATTACACTGTTCATTCCATCCAACAGATTACGTAATTCTTCTTCACTTTCACCCAGGATAGCAATGTCATCAGCGAATCGTATCATTGATATCCTTTCACCTTGAATTTTAATTCCACTCCAGAAACTTTCGTTTAGTTCCATCATTGCTTCCTCGATGTACAGATTGAACAGTAGGGGCGAAAGGCTACATCCTTGTCTTACACCCTTTTCAAAACGAATAGTTCGTTCTTGATCGTCCACTCTTATTATTTCCTCTTGACTGTTGTACATATTGTATATAACCTGTCTTTCCCTATAGCTTATTCCTACTTTTTTCAGTTTTGAACATGTTGCAGCACTTTGCATTGTCGAACGCTTTTTCCAGGTTGACAAATCCTATGAACGTGTCTTGATTTTTCTTTAGTCTTGTTTCCATTATTAACTGCAACGTCAAAATTGCCTCTCTCGTGCCTTTACTGTTCCTAAAGCCAAACTGATCGTTATCTAGTGCACCCTCAATTTTCTTTTCCGTTCATCTTTATGTTATTCTTGTAGGCAATTTCGATGCATAAGCTGTGAAGATGATTATGCGATAATTCTCCCACTTGTCAGTTCTTGCCGTACTCTGTATTCTATGGATGACGCTTTTCGAGAGTTAGATGGTATGTTGCCAGACTCATACACTCTGCACACCAACGTGAATAGTAGTTTTGTTGCCACTTCCTGCAATGATTTTAGAAATTCTGATTGAATGTTATCAATCCCTTCTGGCTTATTTGACCGTAAGTCCTCCAAAGCTCTTTTAAATTCTGATCCTAATACTGGATCCCCTACCTCTTCTAAATCGACATCTGTTTCTTCTTCTATCACACCAGACAAATCTTTCCCCTCATAGAGGCTTTCAATGTATTCTTTCCTCCTATCCGCTCTCTCCTCTGCATTCAACAGTGGAATTACCATGGCACTCTTAATGTTACCACCGTTGCTTTTAATGTCACCGAAGGTTGTTTTAACTTTCTTGTATGCTGAGTCTGTCCTTCCGACAATCATTTCTTTTTTGATGTCTTCACATTTTTCCCGCAGCCATTTCGTCTTAGCTTCATTGCACTTCCTGTTTATTTCATTCCTCAGCGACTTGTTACTTCTGTATTCCTGAGTTCCCCGGAACATTTTTGTACTTCCACCTCTCATAGATCAATTTAAATATTTCTTCTGTTACCCATGGCTTCTTCGCAGTTACCTTTTTTGTACCTATATGTTCCTTCCCAACTTCTGTGACAGCCCTTTTTAGAGATGTCCATTCCTCTTCAACAGTAATGCCTACTGAGCTATTCCTTGTTGCTGTATCTATTGCCTTAGATAACTTCAACCGTACCTCGTCATTCCTTAGTACTTCCGTATCCCATTTTTTTGTTTATTGATTCATCCTGACTATTTTCTTAAACTTCAGCCTAATTTCGCAATCTATGCCTGACCATGATGATATCTAATTGAAATCTTGCCGCATCACCCGGCCTTTTCCGAGTATACCTCCTTCTCTTGTGATTCTTGAACAGGATATTCGCTATTACGAGCTGAAACTTGTTACAGAAGTCAATTAGTCTTTCTCCTCTCTCATTCCTTGTCCAAAGCCTATCTTCTCCTGAAACCTTTTCTTCCTTCTCCTACAGTTGCATTCCAGTCCCCCATGACTATTAGATTTTCATCCCCATTTTTATACTGTATTATCCTTTCAGTATCCTCATACACTTTCTCTATCTCTTCATCTTCAGCTTGCGACGTCGGCAAGTATACCTGAACTATCGTTGTCGGTGTTGATTTGCTGTCGATTCTGATTAGAACAACCCGGTCACTGAACTGTTCACAGTAACACACTCTCTGCCCTACCTTCCTATTCATAACGAATCCTACTCCTGCTATACCATTTTCTGCTGCTTTTGATATTACCCTATACTCACGTGACCAGAAATCCTTGTCTTCTTTCCACTTCCCTTACCCCTACTATATCTAGATTGAGCCTTTCCATTTCCGTTTTCAGATTTTCTAGTTTCCCTACCACGTTCAAGCAACTGACTTTCCACGCCCCGACTCGTAGAACGTCATCCTTCCGTTGATTATTCAATCTTTTTCTCATGGTAACCTCGCCGTTGGCAGTCCCCTCCCGGAGACCCGAATGGGGGACCTGGTATCTTTTACTAATGGAGAGATCATAATGACACTTCTTCAACTGCAGGCTACAAGCCCTGTGGATACACGTTAGGTGTCTTTAATGCAGTGGTTTCATATGCCTTCTGCATCCTCATGCCGTTGATCATTGCTGATTCTTCCGCCTTTACGGGCAGTTTCCCACTCCTAGGGCAAGACAGTGCCCTAAACCTCTGTCCGCTCCTCCGCCATGTTTGACAAGGCCGTTGGCAGAATGAGGGTTTCTTATGCCGGAAGTCTTCGGCCGCCAATGCCGATTATTAAGCAAAATTTAAGCAGTGGCAGGTCTCGGACTCGGAGCCGAAGACGTTGAATGGAAGACGCTACCCATAGACCAGGGGTCGACAGACATACAGACACTACAAATAAAAGGAGAACAGGCACTTTTTAAAATATGGTTTTATGGTAGAATCGTGAAATTGAGACGTATAGACCTATTAATTACTGAAGATATATGGGGTCTAAATGGGTACAGAAGAGTTTAACTTGGATGATGGGGAGGCTACTGATACAGCAAGACGTATTCTCTGCGTCACCCAGTAGGAAGTTATGTCGAAAAATAATGTTTTATAGCCAAAAAACTCTAAATAAAACCTGCTGTCGAAAAAAATAATAATATGATGCATTATTTACTGAGTAGAGGGTAATAGTGATAGGAGTTAACTGCAACAACATGTCGCATTCCAAAAAACAAAAAAACAAAAACAAAACAAAAAAACAATGTGTTAAGGCGACCGCTCGCGATAAGTGGTAATCTGGGTTCGAGTCCTCGTCCGGCAAAAATTTTCATTTATATCCATTGCACTTAAGTTGAATTTTCATTTATATCCATTGCACTTAAGTTGAATTTTCATTTATATCCATTGCACTTAAGTTGAATTTTCATTTATATTCATTGCACTTAAGTTGAATGTCAAGAATAAATTTCAGTGTATGAAACTGCAGTTAGTCATGAAATATAAATCTTATAATTCTACTCTAACTCAAAGAAATAGGATGCCCTGTTAGAGGTTTCCAATTCACTCAAGGTTTATTCTGCAACAGTGCGTAAAGAGCACATGAAATGATTACATTTACCGATCAATAGCACAAGCGGTTCTGCGGTACCAGGAACCTACCCACGTTGAAACACTCATATGAGTACCGGGCGTACCTCCCGCAGGCAGCAATGCGGACGCTGACTCTGGAATCCAGTCGACCATACAGATGGCGAATACTGTCCTGGGACACGTTAGGCAGCACCTGATCCACCTGTTCCATTGTTGTTAGTTGACGAGTCTCACGAGTCAGTTCTCGTTCCTTCATATCCCACAGGTGCTCGACTGGAGTCAAGTCTGGCAAGGGAAGTTTCTGCACGTCTGGCGGAACACGTCTGGCAGAGCTCGTTGAGTTTCACGGGCAGTGTGTGGGCGAGCATTATCCTGTTGGTACAGCATAAACCACCTTCCTGTTGTGCCCGCATCTCGTGGTCGTGCGGTAGCGTTCTCGCTTCCCACGCCCGGGTTGCCGGGTTCGATTCCCGGCGGGGTCAGAGATTTTCTCTGCCTCGTGATGGCTGGGTGTTGTGTGCTGTCCTTAGGTTAGTTAGGTTTAATTAGTTCTAAGTTCTAGGGGACTGATGACCATAGATGTTAAGTCCCATAGTGCTCAGAACCAACCTTCCTGTTGCAAGAACGGCAAAATAACTTGTCTAACATTCTGCACGAACCGAGCGCTGGTTGGCATCCCCTCCAGAAACACCACAGGTAGAAGAGAGTTGTAGCTTATCTTACCCCAGACCATAAGGCGTGGGATGGAGCAGTGTGTCGCGGACGAATGCACTCTACGAGACACTGCTCACCATCAGTTGCACGCAAATAGAATCTGATTTTATCGCTGACGACCACGCCGTGCCACTCGATCTTCCAAGGGATCCTCTGACGGCGCCAGCTGAACCGTACACGTCGATTCTATGGCTTGAGTCGAAGACGGGCCAGAGGCGCGCATGTCTACAGTCTCACTGTTAATAACCAGTTAGCAACAGTTCGCGTCTGATCTCACAAGCCCTCTTATCCGTGCTGTGGTAACTGTACGATCTGACACTGCCACCCTAACAATACGAAGATCCTGGCGGGTGTCTGTGTTGCCTGGACATCCAGAACCTTGTTCACGAGAGGGAGAGTTTTCAATTGATCACTGATACCAGCTTCGTTATACAACTGACGCGGCACGTCCGACTTGCGTGGCAGTCCTCCGAAAGAGCTATCTCGTCACTTGGAAAGTCACAATTTCAATCCTTTGAAACGCAATCAGATGACTTTAGGAAGCATGAAAGCACCTTACGTGAGTCTGCAGGCTTTCGTGGCCGTTGTCACTGAAGTTAAAATCTTCTGGGTTATTAGGCCGATTCATGTTTCTTCTAAAATGATCGACGTTTCGAGCCCGCTCCTGGGATCTTCCTCAGGATCTTCTGGTGTCCACTAATGCTAGAACACTGTCAGAGACGAGTGTCACGTCCTTTTATAAAGGGGGAGTTTTCACGCGTTCGTGTTGGCGAAGAGATCTAACACCTCGAATACCTGTCTCGCCCAGAATGTACGGACTACCGAAAATACATAAAGAATCGGTTCCTTTGAGGCCTATAGTCAGTGGGATTAACTCGCCAACTTATTTTTTAGCACATCATTTTTGTGGCAAACTGAGACATCTAGATGGTAAAACAAATACTTTTATAAAAGATTCCGTTAGGTTACCGTTCGTTTCTGGGGTCACTGATCGCATAAGCAAATTTTAAAGAAAAATGGTATTCAGACATCTTTCTTTAGTCAAAACAAAATAAAAAACTTTTTCCGATGGAAAACGGATGCACCTGATTGCCTCCACAATGGAGGCGTCTATCAAGTGACAGGTGGCTGCGACAAAGTGTATATATGTGAAACGGGAAGAACTGTTACAGAACGCATTAAGGAGCACGAACGGCACATGCGGCTAAAACAAAGTGCACATCATGATAACTGTGGCTCTGACATAGACTTTAAAAACGTACTTGTACTGTCTAAAGAAACAAACATTTATAGAAGAAAGGTCAGAGAAGATAATTTCAATAGAAAGGACGGCTATAGGCTTCCGGCATCGTGGCTACCCGCCGTCAAGGAAGTAAATACGCGGCCGCGGTGTGTGAGCGGCATAAACAACGCGCTGCAAGTCACCTCGGCGGACAATAATATTTTGGGTAAACATTCCCCCCCCCCCCCCCCCCCTAGCTCTGTCCGTTTCGAATCTAGCCACTGATGACAACCAACCAATAGTGATAGGCATTTCAACCAATAACCCTTCTCCCGCATAACTGTGGAATAGTGCATTTGTATCCAATGACCATGGGCCGCCAATGGTATCCACAAGAGGTGAGCTACCAATGCCCCTTCTTCTGCATCAGAGCGGGAATATTAGCCAATTAGTATGACCCACCAATGATAGCCATATGAATTTTAACAAATACTATCTCTTCTCCAACACGAACGCGCGAAAACTGCCCAGCCGGCCGCGGTGGCCGTGCGGTTCTAGGCGCTACAGTCCGGAACCGCGGGACTGTTACGGTCGCAGGTTCGAATCCTGCCTCGGGCATGGATGTGTGTGGTGTCCTTAGGTTAGTTAGGTTTAAGTAGTTCTAAGTTCTAGGGGACTGATAACCTAAGATGTTAAGTCCCATAGTGCTCAGAGCCATTTGAACCATTTTTTGAAAACTGCCCCTTTATAAGAGGACGCGACACTCGTCTCTACTCGTCTCTGACAGTGTTCTAGCAGTAGTGGACACCAGAATATCCTGAGGAAGATCCCAGCAGAGGGTTCGAAACGTCGATCATTTTAGAAGAAATATGACGCGGCCTAATAACCCAGAAGATTTTAACTTGAATGAATGCATCTCTCTGGCATGGACGCTTTCTTGCTTCACACGTTTGCACCTTGTGAGGCTTCTGGTTGCAAGCGAGAGTAGACACACATGGCTCTCTGGTAGTTATGCCACTACTCCATCTGTTACGAACGAGATGTGTGTGCGAATTCTTTAGGGACCAAACTACTGAGGTCATCTGTCCCTAGACTTATACACTACTTAAACAAACTAAAACTAACTTATGCTAAGAACAACACACACACACACACACACACACACACATGCCCGAAGGAGGACTCGAAGCTCCGGCGGGAGGGGCCGCACAATCGGTGACATGGCGCCTCAAACCTCGCGGCCACTCCGCATGGCCGAACTAGATGAAACTATTATCAGTACATCTACTATCCCCCCAGGTGCCATATGTCGTCATCGGATCAAAATCGACGTCGTCTTTCCAGGTACACTAATGTCTTTTCCGGCAGTGTGTTGTGGACGAATGCACTCTACGAGACAGAGCTCACCATCAGTACATGCAGGTAGAACCTGCTTTTTCGCTGACGACCCCGCCGTGCCATTCGGTCTTCCAATGTCACACTGTCGCTTAGTGTGAAGAATGTTACAATACAACCTTCACAAAAAATTATAATGGCGAAAATGCTTAAGTGTTATGTGCCACCCTTTTGCTGCCATTCCTTTAGCGGCAGTCGCCGTGACAGAAGTGAAGCGGTGAAGCGCCTCCTCGTGTTTTGCCCAGCCCCCCCTCCCCCCCCGCTCCCCCCGCCACACTGCCGCTGCCGGTGGTCCCGTCATAACCGTTCGGCCGCGTCGGCGAGCGGCGGAATACAGCGCGAGCTGGCGCGCGCCCGCCCACACTAATCCACATTTTCACGGGGCGCTGCAAAAATTCAGAATTTAAGCTCTTTCCCGACAAATCCCGAATAATTGGATGAAAATATGCGCTCGTATTTTAATGGATTTAGCTTTCAAATCGCATCGGAAAGTATTTCATTTTATCTCACGTTTGTTAAATCTTTCGGTCCCTCGCTTTTGAAATGAAAGGTCATTTGAAGCTGATGTCACGAAATCACCTTTTTCCTCACAGACCGTGTTTTGGTCTACTTTTTACTTTATTTTTCATAACTGTGTTCATAATTTTAACTGTTGGAAGAAAATGATTGACTTTGGTGCAGTCACATAACAGCATAGGTCCTATCAGCACACTAACATCCAGTTCTTCAATAAATCCCTTATTCGGAGCATGAAACGGCGAACATTAAGAGCTGTTGATAACTACATGTAAGTGTTTAAACTTCAATATTTCTTTAAACACTCTACAACCAAGAATTTTTCTCATATGAGAAACGGAACTGATTAGTTCACTTACTTATACACTGCCTTTGCTCTGACTGAGTACGTAGTTAATGTCAGTAAAAGATTTCACTTCGTTTTAGTAGTATTTCTATTCATTGTCTTACTAAACAAGCAGTGATAGATCAGTTAATTTAGTACATGCCGTTTTTGCACATTGGGTTTTTCCTGTATTTCAGTTAGATATGGTAGTTCTTCGTAAATTATTTTTCAACGTTTTCTTTCCCTTCATAGATTAAATTCTGTCTCAATTACATAAAAAATATCTCAGAGTACGCTTATTTCATTTGTATGTGTGTTAAAGACAGAGCAGTAAGATTTAATATTGTGATTTCAGTTCATTTTGTGTATCATCGGACCAAATTACAGTTGTGCTTGAAAATATTACATCTGAATAGAATAAGTTTATACTGTGACTATTTTTAAGTAAGACTTATTTCTGAATAGAATACTGTTCATTTTCATATTGACTGCCTATCATTTTCATTGATCTCATTACAGTGATCTACGATTATATACGTGTCTTAATGAAGACTACTCTGAAAGAAGCCCATGTTTGCACAAGCCCAGGAAAAACTCAACTCCACCCAGTCACAGTGCTAGAATGACAGAATCAGTCGCTCTTACGTTAATAGATTTCTTAAACAGTTAAATAATGTCAGTTACACAGGATGGGCAGAAACAGTCCGAAATGCTTGAAAGGGTATTGTAGCATATGTTGTGCAACGACATAATTGTTAGTAAAAAATTCCTTATGTTGCACCGTTTCCGAGTTAATTAGCATTGATGTTAACTGTGGCATGAGCCAGTTCAAGCGGACCGTCAGAGGCGGTGTTGACAAACGAGCACTTTGAAACTTCCTGTCAGATTAAAACTCTGTGCCGGACCGATACTCGAACTCGGGTACTGGCGGAAGTAAAGCCGTGAGGACGGAGCGTGAGGCATGCTTGGGTAGCTCAGTTGGTAGAGCACATACCCGCGAAAGGCAAAGGTCCCGAGTTCGAGTCCCGGTCCGGCACACAGTTTTAATCTGCCAGGAAGTTTCATATCAGCGCACACTCCACTGCAGGGTGAAAATGTCATTCTGGAAACGAGCACTTTGTTTGGTTTCCTAAAATCGAACAAGAAACAGGACGTGGGACTGCAGTAAGGATCGAAGCCGAGCCAATGGCTGAGCAGCCTCATGCGCCGTCATCTACGCTAAGAGAACAGCTGACACTCATTGTATCTCGTGTGCCGGTTGAACATGCATGCGCAAGGGATTGATTGGCTAACTACAATCGTAATTAACTCGGAAACGGCACAACGTAACGCATTTTTTCTCAACAATTGTTTCACGGTACAACCTACCCTGCAATACCTTTTCAAGCTTTTCAGACTGTTCCTGACCTCCCGGTGTAAATGACATTAGTCAGTTGTTTAGGAAACTTATTAACATAAGAGCAGCTTGTGGGGCGGTGAATAAGAATTGGAAAATATATCGTTTGCTGTATAAAAGCTTGAATGTTGAATCAGTTTCTGGCTTTTAGAATGTTATTAACGCTGTCTTTCGCCGTTCTCAACACTGGCTCTCTATTTACTTGTTAGCCCCCAGAAAGTGATTTAACAAAACGTGAAGCCTGTAATTAGAGTTCCTAGTGCCCACTTCAGATGAGAATATAATTTTAGCTGCAGCTTATAGCTCTGAGGAATTAGGAGATTGTCCGGGATTTCTAATCAAAACGATTTTCCAAAATAGTTGAGTATATTCTCACAGTCACAAATAAAAAACACAAGTATCCCTACAACCTGACTAACAGAGCAGTTCAGAGTCTAATGCGCTGATGCAACTACACATGTCCGAATTAAATGTTAAAAAGAATGCTCGCCATAATTTGATGAAAATATTTCATCAAACGCCACGCTAAATTATTGGTAGAATGTCTGTCCCGCGACGGCACGTGAAAATACGACAACGCAGACTGAAGCTAGATAATGAAAGTCAACCCAGAATTAACACTTCACTTGAAATGATTTCATGGTTCCGCGTATCTCTAGTAACTTAATACGGCACCTGAGGCTGTTTGTCGCAGTGATACCGATGCGACGCGACTGCCGACACAGATGGCGTGTTATTCAGCGTCTGGAGAGAACTGGGGCCTTCCTTCCTCTCGCAGCGTTCTTATATATAAAGCCGCGGTGCGGACGGCTAAGGGAACGCCTGATCAAATCGGCTCTCCCGACTAGCCGCTGGGCTAGTAACGCACCACTTCAAGTTACATAATAAATTATAGCTTATTTTGCTGATGGTCGAAGAAGCTCTTAATTTAAATGTACATTCAGCACACAGGTAAGTATTGATAATAAAATTTTGACGTGGCTAAGCTAAATATTTTGGGCGAGAGAATTAATTTAATTACACTGCACGCAGCAGATGAGCTCTGAACTGTCCCTTTTGAGATCCGCTATCGTTATAATTTTATAGGTATTCAAAAGAAACTTTTCACATCTTCATAGTCATAGCGGACCTCCAACCTATTTAAATCTAAACATCCTAGCCTTATTTATTAGCCTACTTAATCTATCTTGCTTCCTTCAGTTTTGAGACGAAAACCAGAAAATCATGAATTTCCACTAAAATCTTAATTTGTGAAATCCAAAGTACTGTTTTTATTAAATCATTATGAAAGATCAATCTAAATATAAATTTTGAAGTCTCTAGCTCTTTTCTGTTGCGCCAATGATTTTTATAGAAAAACGTCCAAATTTCGGAAATGGCTTAAGTTATCGAACTGATATTTAACACATATTAATTTAGTATTATTTCTGACATGCTAGAAAAGTTTTAGGTCATTTGCTTGATTTTAAAGGTATTGCGCAACATTTATGACGTCAGAGCTAGTTACAGCAGACTGGCTGGCACACAATTGAAAACTGATGTGAATTTACTACAGCGTGAGTAGGCTGCTTTCCTACAAGCTGCCTCTACAGTTCTAGCACTGGGACTGGGTAGAGTGGCATTTTGCATCAGGGAACTGCAACTTGGTCTCGCTTTAGAATAGTCTTTATTAACAAACATATATCCTAACAAAAAAAATGGCTCTGAGCACTATGGGACTCAACATCTTAGGTTATAAGTCCCCTAGAACTTAGAACTACTTAAACCTAACTAACCTAAGGACGTCACACACACCCATGCCCGAGGCAGGATTCGAACCTGCGACCGTAGCAGTCCCGCGGTTCCGGACTGCAGCGCCAGAACCGCTAGACCACCGCGGCCGCCATGTATCTTAACATAAATTAAAATGACGTCAAGGAAGATGCTAGGCAGACAATAACAAAATATACAGTATTCTGTCTGTAAATGATTCTTACTGAAAAAGGGCACAGAACAAATAACTATAACGAAACAACACGTATTCTAAGCAGGGACGATATTTTGAAAAGCAAATCTAATTTTTCCTGGCTGCGGCGTTGGAGGCTCTCGCCTAATGGATCGGCAACCCTTCGGGCACCTCTGTCATGCTTGCAGCCATCACTGCGCCTGCACGCCTTCAGCATCGCAAGATCAGCAGGTCACCGACATGACAGGCCAACAGCAGGCAAAGCCAGCGCCTGCACAGAGCGCCAACAACACGGACTCTAGACGCGTTCGCACGCTACATGACACGGAAACAGTTTCAACAGTGTTCCGCTGCAGGCATCTATTACCCTAAACCGGCGTCAGGACGGCACAAGTCAGTCAAGGCTTCGAGAGCCTCTCTGGTCAAAGCGACAAACGCCACCGTCAGAAGTCATCGCCGTTTCTTCTGCCGGACTCTCGTACGGGACGATACCCAGGAATGTTAGCTTCTGCAGCAGCACGCAGTGTTCATCATTAGTGTATTGGAAGTTCTGGCCTTCGGCCCCAAACTCTGAAGTTCTGTCTTACTGAACCTAACCCAGAACAATCGCCATCCTCCGACAGACTAACAGGCCACAAACTGAGCACTCAGCCAGTGATAGTTGCCGAACTTTGCATCCAGGAAATGCTCGCTCCCGACTTGGCGCCAGGCAGTGTTTAGGCCCGAACGGAGCTTTCCGCAAGTGTTTTCCCAGTGAACGTAATCTGCGATAAGTGAGGTCTGAGCTTATAGCCAATTTGACCTCATTGTGATAATCAGTTTTTTCAGTATCTGTTCCAGTACCTTTGTACCTATTGTGTTTCCTTTATTATTGTACTCCTAGGCTTTATTCACATACCGTCGAAGTAGACGTTTCAATCAATAAACTTGTTATTTCTTCATGTGGATTTCCCGTGTCTCGGAGCGCGACGCTACACGGGAGCCAATCCAGAACAAAGAATCTTAAATCACAATCTTAAACCTCACTACTGACTTCAATACAAACCCTGGAGCGAAAAATAACTAAAAACACACCTGTCGACTCTCTAACGTGTTTAAAATGGCGTCTAGCGGAGTAAGCTAAATAAACTGTTAAACGTTTGCATTCACTTCCTGCACAGCTTCCTTTCCTGTCGCTTTAAAAACTAGGGTGTGCAATTAAATCACGGAACAGATACAAATTATCAAATTTTGTTGTAAGGAAACGAATTGTAGCGAGCAGGTGATGGAAGGTAGCTTCGAACAGCCTGGCCGTTTGCTTTAGCATCACAACCGATCTTCATGACGTATGGCATGATCAGCTAATCTAAACTATAACACCAAAACGAGATCACAAATAATAATTATGAAAACGTTACACAGCAAGGCATGGCTCACCTCACATAATAGATTTAAAAAGACATCAGGAATTCACTCATGTAGGAAGCAGAATAAGGAAATCGTTGCGCATAAGAAGAGAGAATCACTTTCTCTTGCATATTGTGATGACACCTCCATGAAAATCCTTCTTTGCTAACAAGAGACCACTATTCCAAACACTGGTGGCAGGGTGATGAAAAATTACGCCCTATTGAGGAACGGACAACAGGTGACACATTTTTTGAATCCACAGTCACTGTGAAATATAAGCATGAAGCTAAACGTTTCCAGCAGCCACAATCAGTGTCGTGATTTGTGATCTTTTCCGTATTTGGGTGGATGTTATCCAATTGTGTAATGTTTACCTACGCTTGGAAATTGTTAGTACATTTAATGGTTGTCATTGTAATTCATTTGTTAATAAAATGGTTTGTTGAACGTGCTTGCAGCCAAGCCCAGTTTCCTACTCTTTTTTGAGAACAGTGTGCTTTGGGTTTCAAGCCCTACTCTTAAAGGTATAAATTGTTAAAATTTGTT
Organism: Schistocerca nitens; assembly: GCF_023898315.1. Taxonomy (NCBI): domain Eukaryota; kingdom Metazoa; phylum Arthropoda; class Insecta; order Orthoptera; family Acrididae; genus Schistocerca; species Schistocerca nitens. Next base: position 1,156,057,794 of record NC_064614.1, on the reverse strand, counting down.
TTTAATGAACTGAGCCTGATCAAGTGTGAGAGTTGTGAGCCTTTTAACAAGCTATATAAATTGTAATGATAATATTCTTTTTAAGCAATAAATTGTATGCTGTGAAACAACAAAGGACTAACTATGTGGGTCCACCTTCCAAGTGTTTTCCTTAAAGCTATCCAAACCCTAGTTGTGAGGTGTCAGTATGGTTGGCTACTTAGTTTTTAAGGCGGTGTACAGACGCTTCCAACGAATGTACATGGATTTTGTCGGGCCTCTGCCTAGATCTAAGGCTGGCAACAACTCCATCCTCGTGTGTGTGGATGCGTTTACCTCGTTTGTCTGTTACCAACTGGAGGGACTACCAAGCAAGTTGTCATTCAGAAAGTGCAAGGTACATTTAGCACCTATGTATTTCGTGTAAATCTGAAGAGAAATTAATGTACAGAGCCCACGTTTTAAATTTGTTAAAACTGTGAGAATGTTAATAAACGTGCAACGTGCTGGTGTGACTGAATCAATTGTTTCCACCTTTTCAGATTTTATGGCCCAAGTAAATACTACAAACGTGTACACGCTCTATTTCCGATAATCAACTACTAAATAAGACCAAAACCTAATTTAAATAAGTGAAGTAAAAACACATACCTCACATACATAGTTATCGAAAGGTAAACGAAAAGAGTATACGCAGTGTTAGTGAGGAAGAAAGAAAGCGTTTTGATATGATTTTTACTGCGATATAGCAGTTAAACTGCTTATCTTTGTAATGCACTAGGGGAAGATCTGTAATGTTTAAAGTGCAAACAGACACACACACACACACACACACACACGTGCGCGTACTCACACACTCTCTCACACTCACACACACACACACACACACACACACACACACACACACGCACACACACACACACATACAGAATTTACTTATCGTACGCTCTAGTTGCTTTTCATTAGTACGTAAATACGATTAAAGATCATTGCAAAGGGAAATTCGAGCTTTGCAGGAAAATATGTTGTTTCCTAAATTGTAGAAGATTTACAGCGCTAAACACACCCTGCTCTTCTTGTTTTGTAAACTTAAAAATTAATACACAGAGCTTTTATATCGGCACTACTGAATTTATCGCAGACGACAATAGCGTTTTGTTCCACATAGTAGTACCAGGGATTAAAGTCAATTAAATACATACAAATTCGTTCTATAATACTACAAAACAAACATGAGCACTACTTCCGATCTTACAGTTGAGTGAATTACCACAGTAAACAACGTTATTTCGACTTCTAAATTACTCAAACAGTCGTCTCTACAACCGACAGGAAAGGTTGCCACCATTATAGTGGTCCCCATGATAGGGCATTAACTTCATGAAACTGGTGAAAATATTTGCCATCTTCTGCTGTTGCGTAATGGAAACTACAGGACACTTCGATGAAATACCGTATTGAACAGTAGTAACACGCTTCCGTAGATTAAAAAAAGGGTTGTTACACTTTCAAAGTCACCCAAAGGTATAGCAACTCCATGAATGGGCATTAATTTTATCTTACAGTAGAAAAATCTGATAATTATGACCCAAAAATATATCTTCGGGAATAGATACAACCACAGATTTTAAGCACATCGAATATATTTTTACATCTGAAATAAGTTAATGTTTTTAAATGAACAATGTTTTCATCACTGAATCTAACATTTGATGCCACCAAAATTTTCTAGATTACGTCAAATAAACAGAACATATTATGATAAAAATTCTAGACAACAGTTCAGAGTACTTTACTCTAAAGAACTATTAATATAGTACTTCCACAGACCATTGTATGTAAAGTGGTATAACAACTACCTGCCCAAAGTTTGCGAGGCAAGTCTAGCTCCTGGTACCTGAAAATAATCTATTGAACGGGCACAACAATTTTGTATTTTTGTAGCAATTCGTGCAGCGTGAGAAATGGTTCTCATCGGAGAAACTATTATGGTGAAAGCACAAAGTTATGACTCTTCATCACTACTACATTAGGCATCAATGCATGAATAGTTTCATTTAATTTTATGGGGGCATGAAAGGTGTAAATGAAGGGTGAAGTTTTGATATTATTCTCCGAATCTTAAAGTCTGAAGAAACATCTGATTTACGTATAACATCAAAATTACTGTTACAGGAACTATGTGGTGCTTCCATCACTATCACACATTATTCTCAAAAGCAGTGAAAAGCAGGACAGTTCTGGATGAACTTCACTGCTCACGTCAGGTGTGAATCGATGTATAGTATAGAAAACACGAGAGTAGCCCATGTGATTTGGAAACAAATCACACATTGTACATCATCAAGGCTCCATTCAAACAAGAACAATGTCGCTTATCTGAAGAAAAAATGCCGTTCACAGTTGTATTTTTACTATCACTGATATAAACCCTTACTGAGTTATACATCACTCTACTTCCTTCTCAACATGTTTCGTAGTAGTCTCCTTCCTTGTCACGATAAGGAATGATTAAACCAGTGTAACAGAACAGTAACGAATACACAGATAATCAATTAATGGATGCAGATATTAATCAGAAGACTGCTCGTGAGTAACAGACACTAAATCCTAATTAATGGAAATTGGTAATGTAAGTGAAAACTTTAAAATGTGACTACCATTACCCATGATAAGCAAATGTGCACATGTTAGCACAGCTTCCTTTACATCATCCAGCAAGTTCTGCTTCATCGTCATCATCTCTTATTTACAAATCTCTGTAAATATCTTACCTTTCTCTATCCCTCTCTGTGATGCCTACTTTAATGAAGGAACCATAGTATAATATACTATGGAAAAATGAAAGGAATACTGATTTCCCCCAGTAGCTGACACCGCAAGTGGGTGATACTTTTACTGCCTAAGCAGCTGAGACCCACTGTACATACATGATGTCACCTGCTGGTGGAAGCTATTGTTTACTTGCTGACTAATCACTTCTGTTGTTGGAACAAGATACATCACGCTGGAACATGTCTTAATTTGATTAACATATTATTAGCCTTTGTGATGTCTGCACATGTGCATTGATTCACTCTCTGCATTTCGTGTACTACTGAGTCGAGAGAAAGACTTGTGTGAGCTGATAACAGTCACCCTGAAAATTGAGCATCATGTCCCCACCCCATATAGTATCTGGAGTAATGGCAGTATCTGGGGTAACAGCAGTCACTGCATCAATTGATCATTATTATCTACACCCAGTAGTGTGTAAGGGTAATGACAGTCACCTTCTAAACTGATCACCATTCCTCCACCCAGTATTATCTGAACGTTAGGGGTAGTCGTCCACACTTTTCCTGTAACATAGTAGTATTACTTATCACAAATTGTTAGAACTTACCAATAATAGCCGGACCTTCTCGGTACTATTTTCCAGTATTCGGAACTTGCTGAGTGATGTAAGAAAGGCCAAGTTAAGATGTGTATGTACGCTTATGTAGGTTAAGGGCAGCCACTATGAGTGAATTGACCATCATTGCCCCCTCCACCCTGTAAACCTATTCCTGTCATAAATACCTCACATGCCTACAGTTATCAGCATAAGGTTTTGTACTGAAATATAAAATTAATACCCTATCATGGAGTCACCACAATGTGTGGGTGACTCTGAAAGCAGAGCATCCCCTGCTTCTTACTTAGATGAATGTGTACTATTGTTGTTAAGTATGTATTTCATCAGAGTATCATTAGTTTCTACTGTGAAACAGCAGCTGACAAACTACTGAGCGCTGTGATGACGTTAACGCTGAAATACAGGAACACAGTGTTTTTCTTACTGTGATATCAGTTTTAGAGGTAAGTTGTCACTAACTTAGATTTATGAATAACGTTGTTTACTTTGATATTTCCCGTTGAAAGAGCGCTCTAAGCTGTCTGTAAGTTACAGCAGTAGTAGTATTCATGTGTGTTTTGCAGTGTTATAGAACTAGTTATGAAGTAAGTTGATGACTTTAATGTGTGGTGTTCATATTAAGATCGAGCTATAGTATCTACTGATTTCCAATTTATTTATGTACTACCAATAAGTGAGCAATTTTTATTTTAACTAGCGGAATAGACAATTTAGATGCGGACAAAATTTAACTGAATGTCCCACTGTTTGTTTCATATGAAAGGTAAAAGTGGGTCTGGGATGTTAATCAAATCGACTATTTTTTCTAATGTAGAACATAATGCAGCACCTCCTGGCCGTTTTGTTGTTTGGCAAGGTAAATATTATTAAAAAAATATACTCAATAAGTATTGTGGAGATGTTCTGAGTCTCACCTTTATCTATGACAATGATCTAGGATTAACCCCATTTTACTTATCGTCAAGGTGCTGTTCCAATGTAGTGGAGCCTCTGCAATACTGAATCGAGTCTACAGGGAGAATAGAAATCCGCTGAGCCATGAATTGGAATTATAATCAGCGAGGGAGCTTTGGTAGCTGCAGTACTAGTGTGGTGCAGCAGATAGCGTATCTGCCTAGTAGGTAAGAAATTTGGGATCAAATCCCCATTATGGTACAAATTTTTTATTAATTTCTTCAGCTTATCTCATCATTACTAAAAATGTTATGAAAATGTTAGGTTGTCAGTTTTTAACAGGTGTGTGACTGGTTCTGATCTATCTTCATACCGTAGTTGGACAAGGGCACTATGTGAGTGTTTTAGGAATGTGGTGTTGAACCTACGGGCTGCAAGGTAGGAAGACACCATATCACACATGGAGAGTTCAGAAGAGTGCAGCAGTATGGACATTGACGTAATCAGACAATAATCTCAATGTCATTTCCACTACACTCCCCGTAAAGGAAACGTTATCGCTAACAGAAATTAGTGTACAGGTTTAGACGTAGCTATATGTAAGCAAAAAATGAAAATTTTAGATTTCCGTTATTAAGGTTTATTTTTACTCTAAGCATGACTTCATGAGATAGCAATGTTATGAAAATTAAGTAGAGGATAGCAAAATATTGATACTGGGTTTTGACAACTGTGAAACAAAGATCCTAACTACTATAAGGTTCTTTAATGGTAAGATAGTTGATAACCATGTCTGGGGGTCGATAAAACTACAAACAAATTAAGTACAATTTTGACCAGAGATATTAATTACGCTAAAATGCACAGTAAAATAACCCAAAATTGAATGGGAGTCGGTAAAGTGCACTCACTTAGAAGTACACAATTAAAGCAGTTCATAAGGCTACATTGGCTGATCAAGCCTTTTCGTTAGATCAATCTCGCTTTTCTGCTTCAGTTAGGCTCGACAATCGTGAATATGTTTAAATACAGGTCATGGTTGAATGTAGAAACAAAATATGAGAAACGGAGACGACCGCAGTTCTGAGTGTCAATTGAATGTCACTTGCTGGCGTGATGCGGGTGCGCGAGTGCTTACCTTGCGCCGGCGGCGGCAGTGGCGGCTGTCGGCGAGAGTTGTGAATCAGAGAATCTATTCTCTCTCCACTGTTAAACACCAGTGGGATACATTTCCTGCGTCTTCGGTGAAGCTAAGACTCCTAGTTATTCCCCAGGTAAGTTAACTGGCATGGTACATGCTATTTGGCTGGAATAGCGTGTACGCCGTTGCCCTGAAATTGCTCGCAAGTATTTACTGTAAGTGGTCGGTGCGATTCTCCGTACTAGGAGACTTTGCAGTCTAACTCCTTACGAGTTAAGATGAGCCTGAGAACAAGTGTTCACATAATGACTCTCGCAATCGTATCAACGCTGCGTGAGTCGCCTAGTTCAAACACTCGACGACTTCAGCAAGGGAAAAAGCCAATTACTGTATCTGCAATGTGCCTACATCGAAGTTGGTGGCCATGTGTTTTCTTACTGGTCAATTAGAGCGTTCTTAATTTTTACAACTCCACCCACTACAGTTTTTGTAGCCTATCACAGGTGTCGTTTCTCTCGTAGGGGGAGTTTAACTTTTGCTAGTTAATACTGAGATAAATAGCTTTTTCTTTCATTCGAGTTTTTAATGCAGGTGCCTACAATGAGTCACCTATTTTTTTGTGTTGGGTTCCTCTTGATGTTTTATCTCTGGTCGTTCTATCCGGCATCTTCCGCCATGTTCCTGTACAAAGGCTTTCCGAAGGGTCATCGTTAAAAGAAGGGACAAGGGGCGGATTTTGCCGACGGCCTACGCAGTGGCAACGGGTGTCATTGTGTCTGCCAGATGCCCTGTGGCGAGCTGTGTCGGCCTAGGTGGGACGGGCATTGCCGTTGTAAAATTGCCTTTCCCTCAGAAGTGTGTCTCGAAGCTCGGGTCAGAGAAATTACTTGTCTGCAATGAGTAATGTGAGTGTTATTGGTTTATATTCACCAAGTACTGGCTAATTTATTAAATCAGTATTTTACCTTTTGCGTACAACTGGTTTCACAGAGAGACCACCTTTACTTTTATGTTTAAAAAGCGGCTCAGTGGCTGCTCCGTGAAACCACCAAGGCACTGGAGGGAGCTACCCTCTGTTGTCAAGATAAACAACTCGCTGCCGGCTTGGGAAACACGTTTGCGCGGGAAGGCAACAAAGGCATTCAGCTGTCAAGTGTGCCGGAGTTGACTATTGATGGGGATCGGAGGTGACATATATTGTGTTTTCTCTGTATTATCATCTGAACTGGCGTAATTCTGGTAAGCTGCGAAAGGTTATGCATTTTAGAGTAGACTAATATTTTAGTTTGATCCATTTCGTGCATAGTTTTTATGTAAAAGCAAAAAAAAATATCTGGTTTCACTACGAAACCACTGTGACACATCGGTTAGTGGGGGCTGCTCTTTGTTGTAGGTGTAGTATGTCTGATCATGGCTTCTAGAGGAAGATTCAAAACAAGTCAATTGAATACCGAAATGCTGATGCAAATACTTGATGACATACCAAGTGATACTGAGTCTTGCATATCGGATAGTGAAAGTGGCGACAACGGAATACAAATTTCTGAATAACGAAACCGACTTCGTTTTGATGATGAAGCTGTACCATCTTCTGTAAATGAATGCCAATGGAGAGCAAGATGTGCTGGAAATAGCTGATGCTGCTGTTGTATGGAACAGTTTCCGATTTCCAAACGTCAAAAACAGTTTTGTGGCGATACAGGCAGTAATACTGAAGATGACAAAGAAACACTAACAGACATTTACCTAACACTATTCCCTGAAAGCAGTTACAAATGATATCATATGAATCAACTCTAAAGATGGTGGCTCAACAAATTTTATGCATACAAATGAAGACGAAAGTAGATTTCTTGCAATAAATCTACTAATGGGCATAAATAAATCGCCCAGTTTTACTGGTCTTCTGATCCTGCAATGCGAGATACGTATATTTTTGCAACATTATCACGCAACACTTTTTTTGGTTGTTAGGTAACATTCACCTAAATGACAATGACAAACAACCAAAGAAAGGAGAAGAAGACTATGACAAATTATGTAAGTTTCCTATGCTCTACTTTTGCAACTCTTACAAACCAACAAAGAGGCAGAGTGTGGATCAATCGATGTTTAGATTCAAAGGACGTTCCAGTTTGAAATAATATTACGCCAGAAACCAATAAAAAGAGTATAAAGTATGGGTGTGAGCAATTGAAAATGGCTACATCTCACAATTTGGGACATATACTGGAAAGGTGGGAAATACTGTAGAAAAAAATTTAGATACTAGAGTTTTCAAAACTATGATTGAACGTCTAGGTGGATTGGGTCACAAGGTATTTGTCGATAATTATCTTACTTCCTTACTTCTCATGAAGCACCTCCTGCAACATCAAGTGTATGCATGTAGAACAGTTCGACAAGCGCGAGCTGGGATGATTAAAGATTTCACCAGTGAAAAGACAATGGTTAGTGGAGACTTCCAGTTCAGGTGTTCTGAGACAGGAATTGTTGATATGTTGTTGAATAAAAAAGGAATCTTGTTTCTCTCAAATTATCACAGTCTAGAGGACGTGTCAACAGCCACAAGGAAAAATAAGGATGGTACAGTGGCTGTAATTTCATGTCCAAAATTAGTCAAGGATTACAACAACCATATGGGTTATGTGTATAAAGCTGGTACGTTCAAATCTGTGTATGAAATTTACAGAAAAAGTAAAAAGTGGTGGCTTCCGTAGACTGTGGCAGATGTAATTGTTGTCAACTCGTATCTGATCTTCAACGAAAGATGTCAAGAGAGCAGATCCACATCACTTTAAGAGTTTCGTCTTGCAGTCATTGCAGGTCTGATAGGAGCTACAAAGTGGTCCCCCAGTGGAGGAAACAGACTTTCAAAAAAACAATGTTCTTTAGAGCCCTATGTAGCCCCAGAGAAACGTTTCGATAGTGCAAAACACCTATGAGAGACACATCCCATAGATGTGCACTTTGTAGCACAGCAGCTAAACCTCATTGCACTAAATGGAGTTGTGAAATATGTGGCGTAAGTCTCTGCGTCAGTAATGTGAAAAACTGTTTTGCTTTGTACCACGAAACGTATTGAGTACCGTATATCAGAACATTTTTTTACTGGACCAGTGGCTTCACTACGAAACAATGTCTTATAAAAAAATGTGTAAACACTCGAGTGCTATTCTCACTTTATATATTAGTTTTATATATTATTTGAAATTCAATTACACAAAATAAATTTTTTCAAAACACAGTTTGGTCCCTTGGGCCACAAAGGGTTAATAACATTCGTTCAGTTTCATGCAACTGTGTCATGCGACACATCAAGTTAACTGGTATTAAATTAGGAATACAATGTAAGTCCCGTTATTTGTTTAACACCTTACATATCACCACCCTTCTCGAAAATTTTTATACTGAAATTAGACAATGGTTGAGACGTTGTCTAAGTCAGTCAAAACTTATAGTTTTTCTTGAGCACTGAATTCTCGTCAGGCACTTGGTCTAGTATTATTATATTTAATTCTGTTGGTTGTATACTTTACTTGTTAATATGGTTCATTCACTTTTTTTATTGATTTAATTGTCTCCCTTAAGTGAAGACAATAAATTTTTATGGTAATATCAGTTTGTCTTTCTTGTATATTTATATGAGTTGTTTACATTTTAGATTTTATATCGAACATGAGGAACCTCTCACATCGATCTTTTAATACTATTTTATCAACCTCTTACTATTTAAATCAAGTGAAAAGTGTATATACTTTATATATAATCCTAAGATTACAATTTTTACATTGTGCTGTTTGTTTTCCAAAATTTATGACTCTAACAACTAATGTAAGTATCGAAATAATTCTTTATCAAACCCTAGCCTGTCCAGATTTTGAACATTTCTGATTTATGCAAATTCAGAAATATTATAGTCAACTTTATAGTCACAAACAATATTCATACACACACATTATTCTAAAAGAAATATTACTCTAACAGAAAATATGATTTTAAGAAATGTTGCAATGATAATTACGTATGAATGAAATTTAAAAATATTACACTCATAGACAGTAAATTTACTAAAAAAATGTTATCTTTAAGAAACAATTTACATGAACAGATTTTCTTTTTAACATCTTAGTCTAATTACATTATAAGTACATAAAACTTTTCTTTACCAAAAGGTTTCTCCTGCTATGTTCATGGAGAAAAGATTATGAAAAGACTGTTATACAGTTCTTATTCAGACATTTGTACATATTGTGTAGAGAGATGTGAATTATATCATATCGACATGAATACATCGAAGTCCTATGTTATTTGTTTTGCCTTTTTGTAGTTTTTTTCACTGTCTGACTCGGATCATTTCTTAATTTTAACCACCATTTTCACATGATGTCTATGAATGTTCCTGCGTGAGGCTGGCGACGAATGTCTTTGCACGGATCTGAAGGACTTGGGGAGTTGTTTGTCGGCAAACCTTTGGGTACTTCATCGAATTTTACAACATGATGTTGCCATAGTTTGGTGTGGCCCTCATCATAATGTAGAACTTTTAGTATGGAGTAGTATTGGCTTTAAAAACGTGTATGTTTCTTCTCAAGACATTGCTGAAGGTATTTACAGTCTTTTAACACTTCGCAGACAATTAGTTTACAGTAGGATGGGTGTTTGGAAAGTGGTATCTTGAAATGTTTTCGCCCATCTTCTTTCTTCAAGACCAGTCTTGGGACTATTCATCCCCTGTTCTTCCACGTTTCTTCCTTTCTGCAGATTTGAATCTTGCTTCTTCTCTGGCAGGATGTGGGAATTTATTGACTAGCAGTTGCTTTCAAGTTTTACATCCGTCAGTGTTGCAATCGTTGATTAGGATGTGTAGTTCAGCACTGATTGGCTGATTTTCCTTCAGCTCTGTAGTTCAATATAATATCGCAGTCTGGTGGCAGCAGTGCGATTACACACATAATTTTTTCCCACACTGTGCCTGAGCCAAGATGGGGTTTCGGCAAGGCGATCTGTTTTTGTACTCCACGCGCTAGTTGTTGATTCGTTATTTTTTTTCTTTTTGTAGCCTGTCGTTTCCAGTAGTCCTTCCGACATGAGTATCTGTCGAAAGTGAATTTTCGCAAGGGCTGGACCCAACGTCGAATTCCTGCTGCTTATCCACCAGCTGGTACTTTCTTTATCACGGCAAGGTTGCTACTGCAGTTAGGTACAATGGTTGTTTGGTTACAAGTCGCCTTTGACGGCGCCTCTGCATCGTATAAAATCGTTGATCACGTCTATTTACGTCCTATACACATTTTCGGTTGTCTTCCGCTGCATTGTCAAGGGCAGCTGACGGTTGTTTCTTGCAGGGGGTCGAGTACAAAAACCTTTTCTTATAACCTACCTTGTGCCTAACACCTCTTAGGAAATACCTTACATGGTTCGGCGTCCTATCTCTGTGTCACAATTCTAGTTTCTCTATCAGGTTCCCATTTGTTCCCGATGTGTTAAGCTGATGAGACTCCTTACGTTTGTTATGCGTGGTGTCGTGGTTTGACATGTTAGTATGTCATGCTATTAGACCCGTTTCACCTTTACATTATTTTAATTACTACACATGAAAAATATAAGGTACTTCTCAATTTTCTGTCTCTTCTTTTCCTAAGACTCGTGGTCACATTCTGTCTGTAACATACTTGATGGCTTCATTGATATTATTTACTGAGGCCTATCAGTGATGATTCATCATACATTTTAATATGGCTTACATGATAAGATTCTGAATTTTTACTTGTGTCTTTCTATTCTCGGTTCGGTCTGTCTGTACTATTTTGTTTGATTGGTGGAACATCGTTCTTTAGGTCTGGAAGGCTCTTGCTCTTCCACCTGTGTCTGACCCTGTACTGCCCTGGCTCAAAGAGAAAAGTAGTGCTCTCAAAAGTGACGCTACTTTTCCCATGTTTATTACAGCTCGTCTTTCATTCAGAAAATCAACACCTATTATCATGTCCACCGCTAATTTCGGTATGATAACGAAACTGGCTTCGATCTTTAGTGCTTGGCACCAAAGAGTTAATCTTGTTTGTTTATTGACACACACAGCATGATTTTTGATGTGACCCTTCACTTTAACCTTCTTCATTTTCAAGATAGGTAATTCTTCGTTAGTACTGTATTAGTTACATAAGTTCTCCGAAAACGCAGCTAGCTCGCTTCCACCGTCTATGACTAAATTAATTGTGGTTTTTGCTATCATGGCCTTCACAAGTGGTTGAATATGGACTGGTCTGCTCTCAATCGTTTCAGCGTGGCGCGAGTCGCCTTGTTCAAACACCTGACGACTTGTGCAAGAGAAAAGGCTGATTACTCTTCCTGCAATTTGTCTATATCAAAGCTGGTGGCCATGCCGCTTCTTAGTTTCTAATTAGAACGTTCGTACTTTGCAGCCTATCACAGGTGTTGTCTCTTTCGTTCGGCAGAGCTTTTTCTTTCATGTGAGTTTTTAACGCAGGCTACTATGATGAGTCGCCTATGTTTTTTGTTGGGTTTCTATGGATATCTCTGGACTTTCTGCTGGCATTTCCTGCTTTGTTCCTATACAAAGGGTTTCCGAAGGGTTGCTTTTGCTGACGGCCTACACAGTGGCAGCGGGCGTGTCACTGTGTCCGCTAGATGTCCTGCGGCGAACTGTGTGGGCCTACATGGGACGGGCACTTCCGTCGTAAAATTCTCTTTCCCTCAGAACTGCGTCTCGTAGCTCAGGTCGGGGAAATTCCTTGTGTGCAATTACTAGTGTGAGTCTTCGTGCTTTATATTCACAAAATGCTGACTTATTTATTACATCAGCATTTTAATAACATTCGTTGAAATTCACGTAACTATGTTGCATGACACACCAAGTTAATCAGAATTGTTTCGGGAATTCAGTGTAAGGTGTGTTACTTGTTTGATGTCTTAGAAGTTGCTTCTACAGGGTGTTTCAAAAATGACCGGTATATTTGAAACGGCAATAAAAACTAAACGAGCAGCGATAGAAATACACCGTTTGTTGCAATATGCTTGGGACAACAGTACATTTTCAGGCAGACAAACTTTCGAAATTACAGTAGTTACAATTTTCAACAACAGATGGCGCTGCGGTCTGGGAAACTCTATAGTACGATATTTCCACATACCCACCATGCGTAGCAATAATATGGCGTAGTCTCGGAATGAAATTACCCGAAACCTTTGACAACGTGTCTGGCGGAATGGCTTCACATGCAGATGAGATGTACTGCTTCAGCTGTTCAATTGTTTCTGGATTCTGGCGGTACACCTGGTCTTTCAAGTGTCCCCACAGAAAGAAGTCACAGGGGTTCATGTCTGGCGAATAGGGAGGCCAATCCACGCCGCCTCCTGTATGTTTCGGATAGCCCAAAGCAATCACACGATCATCGAAATATTCATTGAGGAAATTAAAGACGTCGGCCGTGCGATGTGGCCGGGCACCATCTTGCATAAACCACGAGATGTTCGCAGTGTCGTCTAAGGCAGTTTGTACCGCCACAAATTCACGAAGAATGTCCAGATAGCGTGATGCAGTAATCGTTTCGGATCCGAAAAATGGGCCAATGATTCCTTTGGAAGACATGGCGGCCCAGACCAGTACTTTTTGAGGATGCAGGGACGATGGGACTGCAACATGGGGCTTTTCGGCTCCCCATATGCGCCAGTTCTGTTTATTGACGACGCCGTCCAGGTAAAAATAAGCTTCGTCAGTAAACCAAATGCTGCCCACATGCATATCGTCGTTATCAATCCTGTGAACTATATCGTTAGCGAATGTCTCTCGTGCAGCAATGGTAGCGGCGCTGAGGGGTTGCCGCGTTTGAATTTTGTATGGATAGAGGTGTAAACTCTGGCGCATGAGACGATACGTGGACGTTGGCGTCATTTGGACTGCAGCTGCAACACGGCGAATGGAAACCCGAGGCCGCTGTTGGATCACCTGCTGCACTAGCTGCGCGTTGCCCTCTGTGGTTGCCGTACGCGGTCGCCCTACCTTTCCAGCACGTTCATCCGTCACGTTCCCAGTCCGTTGAAATTTTTCAAACAGATCCTTTATTGTATCACTTTTCGGTCCTTTGGTTACATTAAACCTCCGTTGAAAACTTCGTCTTGTTGCAACAACACTGTGTTCTAGGCGGTGGAATTCCAACACCAGAAAAATCGTCTGTTCTAAGGAATAAACCATGTTGTCTACAGCACACTTGCACGTTGTGAACAGCACACGCTTACAGCAGAAAGACGACGTACAGAATGGCGCACCCACAAACTGCGTTGTCTTCTATATCTTTCACATCACGTGCAGCGCCATCTGTTGTTGAAAATTGTAACTACTGTAATTTCGAAAGTTTGTCCGCCTGAAAATGTACTGTTGTCCCAAGCATATTGCAACAAACGGTGTATTTCTATCGCTGCTCGTTTAGTTTTAATTGCCGTTTCAAATATACCGGTCATTTTTGAAACACCCTGTATGAAACACCAATAACATGTCATGTGATTACATGGACAACAGCATTTACTTATTTTGGGGATGGAGCTTCGATTGTCACACTTGAGAAGTATCACAGAACAATTTAAACGTGCAAATTATTATTTCATGAGTGCTCTGAGTCTTGCTCCATGTGTGGGCCTAAAAATGGAATTAATCACATTGTTCCTGATAGTCTAGTATTTTTGTCAGCATTTGATTTCTGCAATCATAAGCTTGGTCAGGTTAATGCTAACCTGAAATGTCAACTCCCTGTTCAGCATGTTATTAGGCTCCATTTTGAAGTGTGTATGTGTGTTCATTGCACTGCACAAAATTGTCTCTAAAATTTATTTCTGTGATGCTCCCACGTCTCTCAACACCAGTGATTCGACGTTTCTCAAAGTCTAAAACATAGCGTGTAGCTGCACTTGTATGTTCTCTGCGTGTATTGTGTTATTATTATCTTTACCTTAAAAGAATCATGAAAGAAGGTTTTATACATGGAAGAATCCTGGAGATACTAAAAGGTATCAGATAGATTATATAATGGTAAGACAGAGATTTAGGAATCAGGTTTTAAATTTCCAGGGGCAGATGGGGACTCTGACCACAATCTATTGGTTATGAACTGTAGATTAAAACTTAAAAAACTACAAAAAGGTGCTAATTTAAGGAGATGAGACCTGGATAAACTGGCTAAACCAGAGGTTGTACAGAGTTTCAGGGAGAGTATAAGGGAACAACTGACAGGAATGGGGGAAAGAAATACAGTAGAAGAAGAATGGGTAGCTTTGAGGGATGAAGTAGTGAAGGCAGCAGAGGATCAAGTAGGTAACAAGACGAGGGCTAATAGAAATCCTTGGGTAACAGAAGAAATATTGAATTTAATTGATGAAAGGAGAAAATATAAAAATGCAGTAAATGAAGCAGGCAAAAAGGAATACAAACGTCTCAAAAATGAGATCGACAGGAAGTGCAAAATGGCTAAGCAGGGATGGCTAGAGGACAAATGTAAGGATGTAGAGGCTTATCTCACTAGGGGAAAGATAGATACTGCCTACAGGAAAATTAAAGAGACCTTTGGAGAGAAGAGAACCACTTGTATGAATATCAAGAGCTCAGATGGAAACCCAGTTCTAAGCAAAGAAGGGAAGGCAGAAAGGTGGAAGGAGTATATAGACGGTTTATACAAGGGCGATGTACTTGAGGACAATATTATGGAAATGTAAGAGGATGTAGATGAAGACGAAATGGGAGATAAGATACTGCGTGAAGCGTTTGACAGAGCACTGAAAGACCTGAGTCGAAAAAAGGCCCCGGGAGTAGACAACATTCCATTAGAACTACTGACAGCCTTGGGAGAGCCAGTCCTGACAAAACTCCACCATCTGGTGAGCAAGATGTACGAGACAGGCGAAATACCCTCAGACTTCAAGAAGAATATAATAATTCCAATCCCTCAGACTTCAAGAAGAATATAATAATTCGAATCCCAAAGAAAGCAGGTGTTGACAGATGTGAAAATTACCGAACTATCAGTTTAATAAGTCATAGCTGCAAAATACTAACGCGAATTCTTTACAGACGAATGGAAAAACTGGTAGAAGCAGACCTCGGGGAAGATCAGTTTGGATTCCGTAGAAATGTTGGAACACGTGAGGCAATACTAATCTTACGACTCATCTTAGAAGAAAGATTAAGAAAAGGCAAACCTACGTTTCTAGCATTGGTAGACTTGGAGAAAGCTTTTGACAATGTTAACTGGAATACTCTCTTTCAAATTCTGAATGTGGCAGGGGTAAAATACAGGGAGCGAAAGGCTATTTACAATTTGTAGAGAAACCAGATGGCAGTTATAAGAGTCGAGGGGCTTGAAAGGGAAGCAGTGGTTGGGAAAGGAGTGAGACAGGGTTGTAGCCTCTCCCCGATGTTATTCAATCTGTATATTGAGCAATCAGTAAAGGAAACAAAAGAAAAATTCGGAGTATGCATTAAAATTCATGGAGAAGAAGTAAAAACTTATGGAAGTGAAACATGGACGATAACTAGTGTGGACAAGAAGAGAATGGAAGCTTTCGAAATCTGGTGCTACAGAAGAATGCTGAAGATTAGATGGGTAGATCACGTAACTAATGAGGAGGTATTGAATAGAATTGGGGAGAAGAGGAGTTTGTGGCACAACTTGACAAAAAGAAGGGACCGGTTGGTAGGACATGTTTTGAGGCATCAAGGGATCACAAATTTGGCATGTGAGGGCAGCGTGGAGGGTAAAAATCGTAGAGGGAGACCAAGAGATGAATACACTATGCAGATTCAGAAGGATGTAGGTTGCAGTAAGTACTGGGAGATGAAAAAGCTTGCACAGGATAGAGTAGCATGGAGAGCTGCATCAAACTAGTCTCAGGACTGAAGACCACAACAACAACAACCTTAAAAGCACCAGTAGCGTTAGATACACCCATTTTATACTCACGTCATTCTTCGTCTGTAGGAATGGGTTTTTCTGTACTGAAAATAAGCTTGCGTAAGTATGAACTTTTGATCAACATACTCAATTTTTTTGCAAACATATAACAGTTTGATAGGTTTGGACAAGGTGTTCATGGTGTAGTATTTTCCATATCTGTTAGTGCTTTATGTTCTCGCAGATATGCTGCCGGATCGTGTCTTCATCAGATACACTATTATAGGAGTGAGAGCTTACAAACAAAGAATTATTGGAATTTTAGAACATCACATCCTCATATTTTCAACTGTCTTGATTGCATTTGGTTAGTTTATGAGTTCCAGCTCAAATGTGTCACTATAAGAACCAGTAACATATTTGATGGACCGGTATGAGTGCTTTATGTATTATGTTACGCAGCATGTCCAAGTTGCTGGATTTGGACGGGTTACTCCTGTAACTGAAATATCAGATTTGAAGGTGGTTCTGGATGAACCGAAACCGGTCATATGAAAAAAAAGTTTTGCAATCAAGACGGATTATAAGTAACATTATAGAATCACTGATTGCTGCTATCCCATCAGACATTATGTCTGTTTACGCAAAAAAAAAGAAAAAAAAAACTTTATGTATTAGTTTTGTAATGAAATATTTGTTCCGATGACAACTCACTAGTCGAAACCGTTAACTGCCACCAAGCAACTAAATGCACTCAGTATGTTACAAACAAACTGAATGCATTTCTGATAGCTCGCATTCTCCAGTCTGTCATTGTTAACTGAACATGATTATTTCAGACACTTCTGTAGCATCATTACTTATAAAAATTGGCTCCAAAAGTATCGCATTTGTGTCCTCAGAGCTAAGCCTGTTCTCCAGGTCTAGTTATCAGGCTACTGGACGAAGGCGTTCCACGCTATTGTTAGAATACACGGTAGAGATCATGTGTGCAGTTAGCTAGCTGCGACGCTGACATCAGAGCCGACATTTGCACTCTCGTCCCGTCGTCATTACGTTTTTTCGTGAGTACTTGGTTATCTACTTGAGTGTGAGTCCTTATCGATGACTAGATATTAAGTGCATCGTTACGCTACAGTTATCTACGTACTGAGGGGTTTTGAGAACATATTTCGAATCGTTTTAAGTGAACCATACTTGATTTCTCTGCTATTGCGAATTTTCCTAATCACTGAAGACAATGGAGAAGGTAGGGAATTATTTGTATGTAGTTTTTATAAGATCAAAGAGATGAAACGAAGTGTGTAAATGCTCATAAACGTCCCAGTTGGTTTACAGTTACCATTTCTTGCGTGCGCACAACGTATGTTGCTGAGTAGGATTAAGAAAGGGATTTTAAAAGTGAAACTGGATACAGAAGTTTCCAGCGAAACATACTCGATACCTAAAGCTGTTCCAGCTCTGTGTCTCACATATACCAGTGTTGATTTCTGAGTACTAATGAATCTAGTAGTGAGAGAAAAATTCGGCCACGAAAATGTCACCATGAAGAAATAGAACAGCTTTTACACTTGCAATTAAGGAATAAACTAATAGTTACAGAAACATGAAAACAAAACAGTGCTGTCAATGCGAAAAATGCGCATTGGATACCAACAATTAAAAATTATGAAAAAGCAATAAAAGGACTTTGGTAAAAGAATGTGTATTTTCAGGGTCATCTGTCTCAGTAAAACACTAAGTTGCATAAAATAAAACGTTTTCAAAAAATGGTTCAAATGGCTCTGAGCACTATGGTACTTAACACCTGAGGTCATCAGTCCCCTAGAACTTAGAACTACTTAAACCTAACTAACCTAAGGACATCACACACATCCATGCCCGAGGCAGGATTCGAACCTGCGACCGTAGCAGTCGCGCAGTTCCGGACTGAAGCGCCTAGAACCGCTCGGCTAGCACGGCCGGCAAAACATTTTCAAAAAGTGGTTTAAGGTAATTTTCCTGACAGTTAACAAGCATTTATGAGAGGACGGTCCTCTAACTGGTCATAGGAGTAAGCTACAAGCGCTGCGTCTTTGCATAGCATCCAAGCGTATTATAAAAATGTATGTATGTATGCATGTACGAGGGTACAAGGGTAATCCCAAAAGTAAGGTCTCCTATTTTTTTATAACTACATAGACCTGTTTATTTCTAAAATGGTTTACATCAGTTTACAGCTTGAACATTTAGCTATTTTTTGAAATAATCACCATTTCTGTCGATGCATTTTTGTATACACTGTGGCAGTTTTTGCATGTCCATGTCATACCAGCTCGCCGCCATGCTGTTCACAAAGTTACGTACCTCTTCTTTCACCTCGTCGTCGGAGTTGAATCGCTGGGACCACAGTGCTGACAGGTACTGTGAGACTCTGAAAAAACTCAAACGGGCAATTCAGAACCGGAGAAGAGGAATGTTGAGCAAGGACGTACACATTCTCCATGACAACGCTCGCGCACACATGGCTCGGCAAACCGTTGCTCTCCTGCAACAGTTTCAGTGGAACATAATCACCCACCCACCTTATAGTCCTGACTTGGCGCTCAGTGACTACCACCTGTTCCCTACGTTAAAAGAACATTTGGCCGGAAAGCGATTCAGCTCCGACGACCAGGTGAAAGAAGAGGTTCATAACTTTCTGAAAAGCATGGCGGCGAGCTGGTATGACATGTGCATGCAAAAAATGCCACAGCGTCTACAGAAATGCGTCGACATAAATGGTGATTACGTCGAGAAATAGCTAAATGTGCAAGCTGTAAACTGATGTAAACCGTAGTAGAAACAAACAGGTGTATGTACTTATAAAAAATAGGAGACTTTACTTTTGGGATTATCCTCGTACATACGTATGTGTGTGTGTTTGTGTGTGTGTGTGTGTTCCACAATTCCTCCTAAATCATGTGGCCAATTTCAACTGATCTTGACTCATATATCCCTTACTGTCATTCAACAATCGCTATGGGGGCAAGAACATCCTACCTATCACAATCCAGGACATATGACGTAATAAACACTGAGATGCGTAAAAATATGCCGCATCATGCGTGAACTCCTATTGCAGCTATTATTTACTATTAATACACTCTGAAGTCGAGTCAGCTTGAGGAACTCCCTGACACACGTGAGCGCTTTTCACGGTTTTCAACTGCGAACGCAAACGGCTGCAGGCGACAACAACAGCCGTCTATAGAGCCATGAAGTGGATTTTTCTTAGAGACGTTTACAAAATTGCCTTTTACACACGCGAAGCAGCTGTGCCCAGAGTACAGAAACTATCTTGGATCTTTGTAGTATTGTTCTATAATTTCTAAGGTGTTTTCACAAATATATGGCATGAAATTTTTTCGATATTACTGTTCCATAATTTCTATGGTGTTTTAACGAACAAATGTAAATGAAATTTTTTCGATATAGCACTACAAACACGGTCCAATTCTTTGCATACCGGGGCAATGTTGGGTTTGTCAGCAAGTCGCTCATAAAGCATTGTTTTGTCAGGGATACATTGAAAAATCTTTTCCCTAGTGCAGTCACTAATGAGAGAACAGCCACGTTGTTTAGCAATCCACCAGGTTTTATACTAGCATTCCAGATGTCTTATAAAAAGCAGCCTTGATGAATTTCAGAATACAAAGTCTTTTCTTTCTTTATTAACTAATAAATAAGTAAAATGCTTTTTTATTCCAGTCTATGATAACAAATGAATTCTTTAGACGATGACCTGTTTCAGTCTGTAATGACCATCCCCAGATCTAAAATCTATAAATATATACATCTAGTCAGCAGTGTGTCTTTTAACATAAAACAGAATAATGAATCACAATATACTGTCATACACCAGGGAAATGTACAGATAAAATATGGTATAACGTACCTTTTTTACACCATGTCCTAAAGGGATACGTCCATAATGGCATCGTCAAAACATATAAATATAATCAGCATAGCATCGTCACATAGATTTAAGATATGGTGTAGAATAGGCCACATCGTCCACATTGTGATTATTGCCAACTAGCTACTGAGGTACAGTAGCATCCAGAAACCTGTTTGCCTACACCCTACCTACTTATGGAATGTATAGGCAAACTATATAATTTTATTTATTGAATGTTTATATGTTGTATAAACGTTTTCTGTGGGAGACATGTCACGATGTATGTAAAGCCCTCTATTGGTTAAGTTCTTACGATCGGTGCGCGCCCACATAAGATCCTAGCCAGCGACCCAACAGAGGGCGCTGTTCATTGATCTGTCTCTTTTTCAGCTGTCATATAAACATTTTATCTTTCATAAGCAATTTATAGGTTGCCACAGGCAATGTATTACGCTATATTAATTGTTGACCGTAAATTTACCATAAAAAAGGGTGGACCTATTCTCTTCATATATTTTCTTTTAATAATTTTACATGGGTAACTGCATTCATATTTTAATGTATCACAATTGGTTTCTATGATAATCATCAATTTTAATAAATCTGCTACATGCATTTTATCTAATGTGCTTTTATCAGGTTATGTTTTTGCGTAAATGATGACTACATATAAGCAAGCCAACAGTAGCGACATCTAGGGAGGGTGTAGGCAAACAGGTTTCTGGATGCTACTGTACCTCAGTAGTTAGTTTCAATAATCACTATGTGGATGATATGGCCTATTCTACACCATATCTTAAATCTATGTGACGATGCTATGGTGATTTTATTTATATGTTTTGACGATGCCATTGCGGCCGTATCACTTTAGGACATGGTGTAAAAAAGGTACGTTATACTCTATTTTATCTGTACATTTCCCTGGTGTATGATAGTATTTTGTGATACATATTGCTGTTTTATGTTGAAAGACACACTGCTCACTAGATGTATATATTTATTTGTTTTAGATCTGAGGATGGTCATTACAGACTGAAACCGGTCATCGTCTAAAGAATTCATTTGTGATCATAGACTGGAATAAAAAAGCATTTTACAGTATTGGATCACTGTTTGTGCACGCGATTATGTCGCAGTTGGTGATAATAAATAAGTTAACAATAATGATTATGATAACACCAGGCTATACTATAAAAAGCCCCAAGTCTTTGCAGAATTGTGTACGAGTTAATCAAATGTAGAAAGTGTGCCTTAGCTTTTAATCGGTGCGGCGAAGCGAGGGCATGGTGACGTCAGCACTCACAGCACGTCTGTGCGTGATACCTACCGTATATTCCAGTGGCGTTGCCTAAGCGAGCAGGTAGCACGAGCGTTTGCCAACAGCACACGCAGATCTCATTGTCGATCGGTCGTCAACACGATGCAGAAGAAGATAATCTCCGGATTTGTAACATGGCAGGCTCCGGCAACGGTTAGCAGGCTTCGCAGCAGTTGCTGCCGCTAGAGGCGCTGGCGGCGGTGGGTCCGGATTTAGCGGCGGAACACGGGACACCACTCGAGGCTCGCCCGCCGCTGCCGGCTGCCGCACGCTGGCCACTCATCCCGGATTTTGCTGTCGGCGCGCTACATGTGACGGCCCTCTGTTACTGTGTACGGCCACATGTCGAGGTCCTCCAATGTTTGTTTTGTTGTGTCGAACTTCCTCCACAGCGGAGCTCTCGAGATTTCGGGGGATTAAGCTCACAACCGGCCGCCGCCGTGGTCGAGGTTGGTGACAGGTGCCAGTTGCAGCTCGCAGTGACGTGATCGGTTCGAATCTCGACAGCAGAACACACGAGGACCAGCATTGGGATATGACGTGTTTGAATCTTCACGGTAAATGATAACAGCCAAACAGTGGCAGGATAAAGATTTATTGAAATCCTTGACCACGGTTTCGGTATATCTAAATATTCCTTCATCAGAAGCAAAAATACACCTGAACAGGAAGACACCTTCATTAGCAGAAAACTTAGCATCATAACTGAGAAAATAAAAAAAAAATACTTACAGATTTAAGTAACCACGAAAATTATCAAGGTATTACAAGCACAAAAAGTTTTAGTCACTAAAGTCACATCCTGCAGTCGAGATGCATAAAACAATTGTGCCAAAGGCGTCGTTAGTAGTTAAAATTAAAACATCACCTCCATATGTACAGCATAATTATGAAGATATGGTCGGTGTGAACCCAGCATACTATCCATACTTAGCCTGTGAACTATGGTGAAGAGAGTGTGGAAGCACTAAGGCAAATAATATCACTGAGAGAGGACACTTGTGGTATGCGCGAGACACTCGCGCACGTTAAAGCCCAGAGATACATACTTATGCCTGTCAAAATTTTAAAGGTTGTGCTAATTCAAACCCTCTGTCTTAATAAACAAAACACCATTTAAAACACCTACATACAATAGAAAATATGAACACCAATTTGCCTTTGTCCTATTGTGAAGCAGGTGAAACTTTGGCTAAGGAACACATCTAACGAGGCAGGGCACTAGTGTTATGCGCGGGAATCTCGCGAAAAAGAGCAAAATGTTGTAGTAAATCGAAACCAGCTGTCGTCATGAATAAAAAACATAACAGAATCATTTAAACCACACATACACATCGAAAACTGCGAACAACAATCATAAAAAAAACGTAAAATCCCTACAAGACAGGAAAGGAGTATGTCACCAGCATCAACAGACAAGAAAACCAGCTTCTAGTCAGGTAGACTATATTATGTTAGAGCAAGAAGAGGTTTTAAACTATTTCGAAAGTCTTTATTTCCAAGCTGCACTTGTTCGTTATGAATAAATACATCTTTTTGAGGCAGAAGTTTGAAAATTTCTAATTCCTCGAACAGGTCCAGTTTGTAACCCTTACTCATTTCGTGTAGCGATTCTACGTCATCCAATTTACATGGCGTATGCTGTAAGAGCAATAGATGTTCAGCAAACGTGGAATTGTACACGTTTTTCCCATTTTTACCTAGCATGTGTTCTTTATGTCTTACTTTAATGTGTCTACCTGTCTGTACAACGTAATAGTTAGGCCAGTCGTTACAAGTAATTGTGTGAACTCCGGATTTAGTGCCAAGTTCTTCCCGTGCCCCAGTGGTATGAATCACGGTTTTACGCTATTATTTACGGAAAAGGCAACTCTGTAACCGTATTGCTTGCTGGCCGGTGTGGCCGAACGGTTCTAGGCGCTTCAGTTTGGAACCACGCGACCACTACGGTCGCAGGTCGGAATCCTGCCTCGAGCATGGATGTTTGTGATGTCACGTTTAAGTAGTTCTAAGTTCTAGGGGACTGATTACCTCAGATGTTAAGTTCCATAGCGCTCAGAGCCATTTGAACCGTGTTGCTTCTGTAGAAGTCTCCTTATCTTGTATGATACGTTCCCCAAAAATGGAACAGAAATATGGTTATTACCCTCACTCTTTACCGCCCTGTTATCTCCTAAGGTTGAAAAATTTACAGTTTTTTTCTTAACAAATTGGTCAATTAACATAGGGTCGTATCAATTGTTAGTAGCTATGGATTTTACTACAGGTATTTTTCTTTTTCTGAACAGTCCTGTTCTAAAGGTGTATTCACGGCACGATGAACTGCAGAGTGATAGAAGACAGTTTTGTGAGTTTGTGGATGACAAGAATCTGCTAGGATAATGTTATCAGAAAAAGCATTTTTACGAAAAATGTCGAAGCTAATTGTGTTGCCAAATAACTTAAGTTTCAAATAAAAAAATGAGTTCTCTCATCGCTTTACATCTCTTTTGTGAAATTCATTTTCTCGTAAAAACTGTTAAAAACATGAAACATTAGTGGCAGATATTGGCCCTCACTTGAAATATTATGAGTATGTCATCAACATAACGAGCATAGAAAGAAATATTACCCATCACAGGATTATTTTTGAAATAATTTCCTTCTAAAGCATTCACAAAGGCGTCAGCTAAAATACCAGCTAAAGGGCAACCCATGGCTAAGCCGAATTTTTTTTTCTTTATTGAGTTTCGATTCACCCCGAAGGGGGCGGGCTGGCAGCAGCTCAGTATGCCACTCTTCAGCCTACAGAATTTGTTTTAAAAAGAGGAAGATAATAAAGAATAAAAACAGGCGATAAAATCAGAGACTTAAATGGGAACATGGCGGAAAAAAAATCGTGGAACTTAAAACATAGAAACAAAGAGATGATAATGCTAATAAAATACATATGAAGCAGACAGCTAAAATGATAGACATACAATTAAAAAACACGGCGACAGTTTGGTTTCTGTTCGCAAGAGGCATAAAATTCCATCCCAGCAACAGCATTATTTCTGTTCGCAGCACTTAGGAAAGACGAACAACACTGAACCTGCACAGATGAGGCAGAGGAGGGGAATACAAAAGGGGGGAGGGAGAAGAGAGGTAGCGAGAGATTAGACGCGGAGAAAACAGGATGGAAGGGAAGAGGGAGCCCAGTGAAAGGACAGAGGAAAGGAGAGGGGGGTGAGGATCAGAGTTGATAGGAGGGATAAATGAAGGTAGAGAAGGCATCATCCAGGAAGGAGAGTTGATGGAAGCCACCTTGGGAAAGGAGATGAAGTGTGTAGGGGGGACACAACAGCGAAGGCGTGGCAGCGGGTGGGGACGGGAGAGGAGAGGAGCAACCATGTGGTGAGGGGGATCAAGGCGGTGGGAGGTATAGCACATGTGGAGATATTTGAGGAATAGGAGTAGATGGGGGAAAGGAATGAGGTCATAGAGGATCCGCATGGGGGACGGGAGGCGTACACAGAAAGCGAGGCGGAGTGCATGACGCTCAAAGATCTGGAGGGACATAGAATTTGGGGGGAGGGCAGATATCCAGGCGGGACTGGCATAACAGAGGATAGGATGGACTAATTGTAGGTGTGGAGGATGGTAGAGGGATTCAACCCCCATGTCCGGCCAGAGAGGAGTTTGAGGAGCCACAGGCAGTTGTGGGCTTTGGATTGGATGGAGTGGAGAGGAGTGATCCAAGTGAGGTGACGGTCAATGGTGAGGCCAAGGTAGGTGAGGGTGGGGGAGAGGCGGACAGGACGGGCGCAAATGGTAAGGGAGAAATCCAGGAGCCGGAAGGAGCGAGTGGTATGACCTACGATGATTGTCTGGGTCTTGGAAGGATTGATATTCAGGAGCCACTGGTTACGCCATGCAGCAAAAAGGTCAAGGTGATTCTGGAGAAGGCGTTGGGACCTTTGGAGGGTAGGAGCGAGAGCGAGGAATGCGGTGCCATTGGCATACTGCAAGAGGTGTACTGGAGGGGGATGGGGGGTTGGGGTATATCTGCCATGCACAGGAGGTAGAGAAGAGAGGAGAGGACGCAGCCCTGGGGCACACCTGCAGAGGGGTAGAACGTATGGGAATTGACATTATGGATGGTAACATAGGAGGGGCGGCAGGAGAGGAAGGAGGCCATCAGACGGATGTAGTTGACAGGAAGGGCATAGGTTTGAACAGGAGACCGGTATGCCAGACACGGTCGTAGTCCTTTTCGAGGTCGAGGGAGACAAAAATGGCAGAGCGACGGGAGTTAAGCTGGAGGGAGAGGAGATGAGTGAGACATAGGAGTTGGTCATCAGCAGAGAAGGAAAGGCGAAAGCCACATTGGATGTTGGGGAGGAGGTGGTTTTGGTGGGCTAAGCCGAATGTTTGGTCATACATTTTGCCATTAAACTGAATGTAATTATAATCGAGTACAACTTGCAATAGTGACGTAAGTTCTGACAGATGCGACTGTCTTAAAGTTTTATGTTGTCGAATGTTATTTTCAATAATTTTAAGAGTGATATCTACCGGAACATTAGTGTATAAACTCACAACAAAATTTTGACGTGCATGAGTATGTATCCGTGGGTTTTAATGTGCGC
This sequence comes from Schistocerca nitens, assembly GCF_023898315.1. Classification (NCBI taxonomy): domain Eukaryota; kingdom Metazoa; phylum Arthropoda; class Insecta; order Orthoptera; family Acrididae; genus Schistocerca; species Schistocerca nitens. The sequence continues at coordinate 1,156,031,635 of NC_064614.1, read as the reverse complement.
TAGTGTCTCGCGCATACCACAAATGCCCTCTCTCGGCGAAACTGTTTGCCTGAATGCTTCCTCACCCTCTTCACGATAGTTCACAAGCTAAGTACGGATAGTATGCTGTGTTCGCATCGATCATCTCTTCATAATTATGCTGTACAAATGGATGTGATATTTTAAATTTAACTACTGAAGACGCCTTTGGCACCATTGTTTTCTGTATCACCACTGCAGAATGTGATTTTAGAAAGTAAAAGTTTTTGTCCAGAATGGAATTTTCACTCTGCAGCGGAGTGTGCGCTGATATGAAACTTCCTGGCAGATTAAAACTGTGTGCACCGACCGAGACTCGAACTCGGGACCTTTGCCTTTCGCGGGCAAGTTCTCTACCATCTGTGCTGCCGAAGCACTAACTGAATTTTCCGTTGGTACTTCGCAAAAAATTATAACAATATTAAATAGAAAATACTTCCTAGTGTGCTGCTAAATTAAGTATTTATTTGCTCACGAACCACCTTTCTGCGTCTTTGGTCATCGCCAAGTGACAATAATTAATATGTATTATTTCTAAAATGAGAAGTCAACACGACGTCAGCCTGTGCTCAACATGTGAGACACCAGTCATCAAACATAGAAAATACGACACCAAGATGATCAGAATAATTATACCTTCCCCTTATCATCGTGGGTGCTATAATGAGCATTCTCAGTATATTTTGGAAGCTCACGTACGGATATTTGGACTGTCAACTTCAGATGACCATGTCTGTTTCTTCAAGAGACGCCTTAAGAGAAAGAAAATTTGGTTTTAAATACATGTATTTGGGTGGCCAACCTAATGCCTTTATTAACTGAAATCCATGAAGTATAAAGCGATTACTGCTTTGCTTGTAACAAGTTTTGCATTCTTCGTCTCCCTGGCAAGCATTTCTATTCTTTTCAGGTTAGGCCATCAACCCGCTCTCTTATCAACCAATTTAGTTCTTTCCTAGAAGTTTCTGTACAGCAACCAAATTTCTAAAACCACTGTTTTTTATTTCATGAAACGATTTCCTGCTTTCAATACGTTTCCGCCATAGTACCGCCTAGGAACGAATGTCACGGATGGCTAATGTGATAGAAACCGCGTCATAATGATCGGAAATTAGTGAAGTGTAGGCTTATCTGATCCTGAATAAAGGATTAGATACAGAAAAAACGAGAGCGGGAAGTTTAAAGTTCTTATACAGAAGAAATCACATTCAAGTATTTATGCATTTAATAGCAATAGAAAAAACTCTTGGACGCTATCAAATTATTTTCAAAACCTTGAAACAATCGAAAATTAAGTACAGTTCTATGACCATCAGGTGTTTATTCCCGAGACGTTATTAATATATGTCGTGGTAACATTTAAAATGAGGCTAGCAATCACGTTACATTTCGCACTTCCTGCAGTGCACTGCAGAATTTCGTTAAAATTTTTTATTCCTTTATGTTAAACAAAAATTTTATTCAAATCGTTAACATTGTATAACGGGTAATGGAATACTTCAAAGATTAGCCAGATTACTCTCTGCTATAGAATAGTCTCTGAGGAAGTTATTTCAATGTGAAACTTCTAAATAACGTCGTATACATTGTTTTTGTTCAGATGTAGCAATTAGCAGCTCACTTCATATTAAAATTAACATCACATAGCGTATGTTATTCAAAGTGATGGTGCAGGATGTCCGTAGATAAAGTAATTCAGAATAAAGTAAATCTGAATTTGACTAGTGGTTGTTCCACATATCACCTTCTGTGATACTTGTAACACCATAGCACTAATTCTGTACTGATTTATTTTGCTTTTGTTTCATTTAATGTTACATCACTGAGCTTCTGTAAATATTGTTTGATTGAAAGATAACACAAAATTGTATACTCCTTTCTTTGTTAAAACTTTGATGTTATGATTTGGTTCTATGCTGTGTAGTATATCTGTCGTTTAAATTCTTTGTACCATTTGGAGGGAACAAAACTTACTATATATAATTGTAATTTCTGTGTGAATAATTTTTTGCAGAAATGTCAATATGTGCGAATGTTCTGGTTTATTTAATGCGATTGTTTGCTGTTATGTAAACTGCTGACCTTCACTTAGGATTCTTAGTTATTCTGTATGTAAAAGTTGTTGTGGTTCCCCTCGGAAACGGAACTGTGAAGCGCGCGCAAATTGTGGCTGGCCTATGTAGAAAAGGTGGAACTGATAGTCAGTCGGGGACGAGCTACCAGTCGGGGACGAGCTACCAAACTGTGCACTGCCATGTAAAAATTGCATATTGTGCTGATTCCGAGAGAGAGGCTTTTCTGCTACTTTCCAATGCCTCGGATGGATGGATAAATAGCTGGAACTATTCTGGAATTTGTATCTATCATCGCCACCAAGAAATGACAGAGTCCAGCAATTCTACCTGCAATTCCACCTGCCAACATGCAATCGCCACCTTATTGCGCAATCATTGCATCGGAATGCTACAATGATGTACAGTGAAGGATCAGCTTAATGGATGTGTTAGTGTGCTCAAATATAAGGTAATTTATATCTGAATTTATGTACCTACCTTGATTTTTCTCCTCATCATAACACCTTTCAGGTTCCTCTCCGTTTGAACTTAAGTGATTTCCGAGTGTCCTTACTGAAAGTACATTAAAACCCAGTTTGCTAATTGATGCCTCTTGAACATAGTAAAAAGAAAGTTAAAGTTAATGTGGCAAGAGAGTGGATTAAAGTTAATGATGCTTGCTGACAATAATTTTCCCAGTAAAACTGCCTATTAATGTGTTGTTGCCAACTTCAAATTAAAAGTTCTCAACACTGAGGCTTATAAACGTTTGCTTAGTAAATGATTACATTACTGCCTGTTGTAAATCGCAGAAGGTGAGTCAGTATCTTACATATATATTAATTTTGTGTCTCATGGTAGTAAAAGTGGAAAACTGCAATAGTAGGAAATTATATGTTCATGATTGCTAAGTGATTGTCTCTCTTGTGTATTGGAAGTGCATATTAATAGTATAACTGGACCCACAGTTTGCCTATTGTGTTAATGCTCGGTAACAAATAACGGAAAGACCACTAATTAGGAAAACCATAATATCTTTATTCAAATGATAGTGAGAAGCAACCTGTTAGTGGATTCCAATTAACTTTCATTTTAAATAGTAAAGTATTTAACTGAGAGAGACTTCACCTATGTACAATTTATGATCATGCAGTGAATGTTAATAGTAATGATATAAAGACCATTCAGTTTGAACAAGTCCTGAAAGTAATAGAGTGTTTCGGTATCTGTTATAATTTTGCAAATAGTTTGTGCTGCTCCAGTTGTTAGCTTCAATCTTAACGTAAACATATGTATGTGTCAGAGTTCATTGCACTCGCGTGTGGCCAAGTATAGGTTGTGTTTATCCATTAGAGTTACTAATAACTATTTCCTTGAACGAGAATGTTAATCATTCTCTTGCCTAGTTAGGCTGGCGACCGTTTTCTTTATCAGTTAAACAGTGCAGATAGGCAAAATTTTGTTTGTTACTGTTTAAATATTTACGTAATTCTGATTTTCATTTCCGATAAGCCACCTCCGTTGGGTACAACTCGGTCAACATAACAAAATTCCTCTCAGAGGGTAACACTGCTCTGTTGCTTTATACCATAGTTGCTTTAACAAGATAGTTTTATTTCACGACCTGCTTCCAACTTTAAGGTTATGGTATGACAGTAGCAGACATGAGTGTTATACACTGAAATACGAAAAGCTTCAGTTACTTTTGTAACGCATACAAAAAGAGAAATGCAATGTTAGATTAAACTAGGTGAGTGTTCTTATTTATTTTTCATTTCCTACACTTGCGGTGAGCCTTTTTTTAAAAAATGTCTGACCTCCACCTGTTACACTTAATATTCGCAATAGCAGTTTAGAAACCGCTATGTTCAAAAGTGACAGCAGTAAGAATGTGCAACGAAAGATATCTGTGTAACAATATTTCTAGAAGGACGAACTGGTTTGTCCTGTGAAGTATATCAGAATAGGCATTAGGTGTACTCCAAAAGTTGTAACTTCGTGTGTTTTAATAGCCTGAATGGACGAATTTTATCGTATCTGCACAATATTAGCTGTACTGGATGTTTATTCTGTTGCCAGCACTCAAAAAGATTACACCTGTGTTGGTAGCATCAGCGATCATTTATTTTGTACAAAAATAATCGGAGATATGTTAAATTTTGCTATAAGAACGTAATAAAGGTCAACAAAATTTTTTAAATGTTAAATATTGGTATTGTGGGTCTTCAATGATTAATACAAGGTTTTACTAGCGTTATAAGCTTTTCGAAAAAGGTATTCAATATGTTACAGGTGGCAACCATCCTTGACGTCTTAGGGCATCATCAACGGGCGAAAACATTGAAAACTCGTTAGAAATTACTATCAGTTGCCATCTGATATTTAAGGAAAGTAGAGTGCGACAGCAAAATTTGTTTCAATATTGTTGAATTTCTAAGAAAAACAGCGGCGAATGCAAGGGTCGTTAGGTGAACTCAACTATGCAGAAATACCGAAGAGTACCGTAACAGGTAATGAAACATGGGTTTACGGATTCTCAGTCGTCCCAGTGGAAGCATTATGGATCACAAAGAGCGAAAAATGTTCAATAAGTACAGTCAAATTTGGAAGCTATGCTCACTTTTCATCGGTTCTAACGGAACTGTGCGCCACGTGTTCTTGCGGGAAGATCGAACCATCAAGTAGGAGTGCTAATTATAAGCTCAATGGCGTTTGAGTGAAGCAGTCCAAAAAAATCCCTGGTTTTGGGGGATTAACTGATGCCTTTGGTCCACGATAATCACCCTGCTCTTATTTCATTGCTTAATCGTGCAGTTTTGAACAGAAACAATAATGTAATTACACTCCAGCCTCCATAGCCGCCAGACATGGCCCAATGTGAGTCTTTCCTGTCCTCAAAAATAAAGAAACTTCTAACGTCAGTCATCTGACAAGCATAGATGAGAGTAAAAACGTATCGCTAAGAGATCTAAAATCTACACACAAAGCCGAGCTCCAGAAGTGTTTCGGGTATTACATAAGGCTCTGGCGTTAGTCTCTAAAATATTGTGATGACTATTTTGAATTGTTTAAAATTGATGTCGGCAAATACATAAAATTCTTTCCAAAAATCAAAGAATCCCGTTTTTTACACACCTCGTACGATGGAATTGTAAAGAACGTCCAAAGACGAAAGTTGAGCCAACATGGTAAGTGATGGAAAATGTTGAATGCTGTAGATATGCTGAGGGGACACTATATTCATTTGCATGACACCAGCAAATGAGTGTCAGACTGAAAAAAGGAAGAATCGGACGGAAGTGTATGAAGTATGCCAGACAACATGTCTGGAGTTAAATTTAGCTAGTCGCGTCTCATGGGTAATCTCCTCTGACTATTAAAACTGCTGCTGAATCTTCGGGCATTCTAAGGGGATGCTCCTGAGAGATGTGCCAATGAACACACGATATCATGATTGCAGCTTGTTACGGTGTTAGTACTGGGGAAACTTCCCGCCCTCCTGTGGAATCCAATTAGCCTAGTTCTGCCGGTTGTAAAGCCGTACTAACGCTAACTTCTCGGCGGAGGTCTGGTCGTAAGGGGTGTCGTGTGCTCTGAGAGATTTGCAAAGTTGGTGTTCCGTAAATGAGGTGGTGTGTGCAGCGCGGTAACTTTAACTATCGCTGCCATCGTCACAATTCATATGTTCCACCTAACTGTAGATATAAGAGGTACGCAGAAGCCAGAACGTTCGTCTGACCCGTCAAAAGTTCGTGAACTCCAGTGGAACAGTAGACTTTATTATTAAGTGAAACATACCTTTCAGTCTAGGTTTCGACATAATTGCCAAATTATTGTCACGAAATGCCATATATTGTGTTCTTATTTCCGACAAATCTGCAATGATGCAACAAAACGCTTTATTGCGAAGCGATCTAAACGATTTAGACCAAGTTTCGAAATTTGTTAAAAAAACTTAGCGTATCGTAACATGATATATCGTATACCTACACTACTGGCCATTAAAATTGCTACACCAAGAAGAAATGCAGATGATAAACGGGTATTCACTGGACAAATATATTATACTACAACTGACATGTGATTACATTTTCACGCAATTTGCGTGCATAGATCCGGAGAAATCAGTACCCAGAACAACCACATCGGGCCTTAACAACGGCGTTGATACGCCTGGGCATTGAGTCAGAGCTTGGATGGCGTGTACAGGTACAGCAGCTTCAACACGATACCACAGTTCATCAAGAGTAGTGACTGGCGTATTGTGACGAGCCAGTTGCTCGGCCACCATTGACCAGACGTTTTCAGTTGGTGAGAGACCTGGAGAATGTGCTGGCCAGGGCAGCAGTCGAACATTTTCTGTATCCAGAAAGGCCCGTACAGGACCTGCAACATGCGGTCGTGCATTATCCTGCTGAAATGTAGGGTTTCGCAGGGATCGAATGAAGGGTAGAGCCACGGGTCGTAACACATCTGAAATGTAACGTTCACTTTTTCCGAAGTGTCGTCAGTGCGAACAAGAGGTGACCGAGACGTGTAACCAATGGCACCCCATACATCACGCCGGGTGATACGCCAGTATGGCGATGACGAATACACGCTGCCAATGTGCGTTCCCCACCATGTCACCAAACACGGATGCGACCGTCATGATGCTGTAAACAGAACCTGGATTCAAGAGTAACCGCAGCCATGGTCTCCGAGCTGATAGTCCATGCTGCTGCAAACGTCGTCGAAGTATTCTTGCAGACGGTTGTTGTCTTGCAAACGTCCCCATAAGTTGACTCAGAGATCAAGACGTGGCTGCACGATCCGTTACAGCCGTTACAGCGGATAAGATGCCTGTCATCTGGACTGCTAGTGATACGAGGCCGTTGGGATCCAGCACGGCGTTGCGTATTACCCTCCTGAACCCACCGTTTCCATATTCTGCTAGCAATCATTGGATTTCGACCAACGCGAGCAGCAATGGCACGATACGATAAACCGCAATCGCGAAAGGCTACAATCCGACCTTTATCAAAATCAGAAACGTGATGGTATGCATTTCTCCTCCTTACACGAGGCATCACAACAACGTTTCGCCAGGCAACGCCGGTCAACTGCTGTTTGTGTATGAGAAATCGGTTGGAAACTTTCCTCATGTCAGCACGTTCTAGGTTTCGCCACCGTTTCCAACCTTGTGTGAATGTTCTGAAAAGCTAATCATTTGCATATCACAGCATCTTCTTCCTGTCGGTTAAATTTCGCGTTTGTAGCACGTCATCTTCGTGGTGTAGCAATTTTAATAGCCAGTAGTGTATGTCAAAGAAAGATCCCGCCCGTGATGATAGAAGCAATAGTAGCAATTTGGTTGAAAGTATTATTATCTTAGAAACCGTAGCTGGCAAGGAATCCTTTCAAGCACGAAAATGGATGAAAATCAAGCGAAGCAAGTTCAGGGCTGCCCTATATGTATGTTGACAACGCTGGAAGACTAGACGAAATAGCCATAAAGATGAGTCAATATCTTTGTTATGAAACATGGGGTTAGGGTTAGGTGAAGTTTAATTACTTCCAGTCGATCACGCTGTTCACCACATTCTTTTTTTTCTGATCAAGAGAATTCAAAAAAGTTCAAATGGCTCTGCGCACTATGCGACTTAACATCTGAGGTCATCAATCCCCTAGAACTCAGAACTACTTAAACCTAACTAACCTGAGGACATCACACACATCCATGCCCGAGGCAGGATTCGAACCTGCCACCGTAGCGGTCGCGCGGTTCCAGACTGTAGCGCCTAGAACCGCGCGGCCACACCGGCCGGCCAAGAGAATTCATGAAAGACATCCATGGTTACAGTATCTGATGACGATTTACAATTTTGAGAAACGTTGCGAAGGACGTACTGCTATACTTTGTGAATACCGTGAGGGATTTCTGTATTGTCTCTTACTGTTATCGATAACTGTCGACTCGGGTGCACAGTTTGTGCTTCGCTGACTGGGTCCCTACACACCGACCCGCAGCTTCATTCTGCGCCGAGCACCTGACTGGGCTCGTAGCAGAAAGGCTCAGAAATGTGGAAAAATCGTGATGTAGGGATACGTCATTGTTTACAACTGTGATGAGAATAATATCGTGTTCTGACAACTACGTCAAGAGCTGTATATGGTCAACGAAATCCGTGCCGTTCTGGTCAGTGCGGGAGATAGCATCGAGGAGACCGCAGCCACATATCGCCACCGTCCGCACAGAGACACTCGAACTCAGACCTGCTTGCTTAGTCAGCTGAAATAATTGCAGGTAGTTTTACTTATCATCTGGATTAAAGTACTATGTCTCTTGATCACTAAAATAACACAATAACAACCGATTTCGATACTAACTAGTCATCTCACGAATCACTTTCATTCCAGATACTACAGTCCCGTGTCATACAGTATTTTCCTCGTAGAGTCGTCAGACTCTCATGCAGCACAAGTTTTTGCTTTATCGTGGTGTTGAAACACAGAAGAGGACACACTGTGATGATCCCTAATGTGCTATTTGTGGTGACAGTTGTGTGTGAAGACTATTGTAATCGTAGATACTGGACTATTAAGATATTGTAGCGATAAAAACAAAAAAATAAAAATTGAAATGTCGAATTTAAAAGCATTAGAAAAGGAAGCACAGTAAATTCATCGGCCAATTAAGGACCTAACAGGATGGAAATATAAGTAAGAGTTCATCGTACGAGCTCATTTTGCTTAATTGTTTACGTATGAATTCTAAAGGTGGCAGGGGTAAAATACAGGGAGCGAAAGGCTATTTACAATTTGTACAGAAACCAGATGGCAGTTATAAGAGTCGAGGGGTATGAAAGGGAAGCAGTGGTTGGGAAGGGAGTGAGACAGGGTTGTAGCCTCTCCCCGATGTTATTCAATCTGTATATTGAGCAAGCAGTAAAGGAAACAAAAGAAAAATTCGGAGTAGGTATTAAAATCGATGGAGAAGAAATAAAAACTTTGAGGTTCGCCGATGACATTGTAATTCTGTCAGAGACAGCAAAGGACTTGGAAGAGCAGTTGAATGGAATGGATAGCGTCTTGAGAGGAGGATATAAGATGAAGATCAACAAAAGCAAAACGAGGATAATGGAATGTAGTCGAATTAAGCCGGGTCATGCAGAGGGAATTAGATTAGGAAATGAGACATTTAAAGTAGTAAAGGTGTTTTGCTATTTGGGGAGCAAAATATCTGATGATGTTCGAAGTAGAGAGGATATAAAATGTAGACTGGCAATGGCGAGGAAAGCGTTTCTGAAGAAGAGAAATTTGTTAACATCGAGTATAGATTTAAGCGTCAAGAAGTCATTTCTGAAAGTATTTGTATGGAGTATAGCCATGTACGGAAGTGAAACATGGACGATAAATAGTTTGGATAAGAAGAGAATAGACGCTTTCGAAATGTGGTGCTACAGAAGAATGCTGAAGATTAGATGGGTAGGTCACGTAACTAATGAGGAAGTATTGAATAGGATTGGGGAGAAGAGAAGTTTGTGGCACAACTTGACCAGAAGAAGGGTTCGGTTGGTAGGACATGTCCTGAGGCATCAAGGGATCACAAATTTAGCATTGGAGGGCAGCGTGGAGGGTAAAAATCGTAGAGGGAGACCAAGAGATGAATACACTACGCAGATTCAGAAGGATGTAGGTTGCAGTAGGTACTAGGAGGTGAAGAAGCCTGCACAGGATAGAGTAGCGTGGAGAGCTGCATCAAACGTCTCAGGACTGAAGGCCACAACAACAAGAACAACAACATGAAGTTTGGTGTTGAAAATGGTATTTCTATGAAGCTGCATAGTAAGAATTAGGGGTCTTTAACGTCAGGTGTATCTATTTATATCTGAAAATCCTCGCCTATCAAGGTGAGGATCACTGTTGCTCGTATCTTTCGTGTCCATTCTGCTCAGTGTACGGTGAATCTAGTGGCGCTTTATTCTCAAAAGTAGTAACCCGATATGATGCCTGTTAAAAAGCAATACATATTCATCGGCAGTCATTCATCTAATTAATGATGGAAGGCAAAAATTTAACGTACTATTGACATCAAGGTGATGGATGACTAGGTCGTATGGACACTTATATTACCAATGGTCTAGTTGAAGCATCGTTCTTGTGTGTATGTAAGCAAACAAAATCTGAACGACGTGTAAGGAACTTGCCCATTGAACTTCCCAAACCCAAATCCTGTGCTTTAACTGCCACATCACCTGCCATGGTCTCCTCTGTTTAAATAAAATGACGAAAGAACACCTAACACTACAGTACATAGACAATATTTCGTACTATTAAATTGCGCAATATGTCAATGTAGTCAAAGTCGCTATCGCAAACGAGCGGTAGTGGCGTCCGACTTGAAGCTACCTGGTAAATTCCTGAACCATACATACTGTATTTGGCTGCTTAATAAAGTTGTAAAAACCTATAACGGTAGCCTGGGCACCAAATTCCGTAGCACCTGCTCTTTCTTAGAGTATGAGGGTATCCCAATACTGATTCTTGCAGTACAGGTAGACACTCCCTTGGTGCTCTTTGAAACGAACAGGCTGTGTGCCGACGCTGGATGTCATCATTTCCATCTACAACACACAAAAACAAAACCCTACACGTAACAGCTATATATCGATTTATTCATGGAATTATGTTAGTAGGTCGACAAACGACTGGTGTAGTGTTTGCTAGAACTGTTCATTCACCACGAACCGTAATACCCACACCTCCATTTTCATTAGCACGTTAAAAAGTAAGACTTCCTTGGGACTAAACTGCGTATCTCTTATTTAAAAATTCTATCTTTTAATTTAGAATTTTACTTCAAGCAACTAAAATACACTTCAAGAACAATAATAAATGCAAGAAGATGGACACATTTACCTTCAAACTCGGTACTGCTAGGAACATAGCACAGAGTTATCAAAGCATTAAATTCATAACACTTTCGACATAAAAGTTTTCTGGGTGTGGTACCGCGTCATAATGTATAAAACTACTGCCGCTGGAGAAAAATCAATGTTTCGGCCACGGTTGCAGCGGCCTTCTTCTGGGTCTACTGTAGTAGTTTTATTCGTTATAAAGCGGTACCACACCCAGAAATCTTTTATGTCGACTGACTCTTGCCGGCCTACGCAGTTATATCATAGCACTTTAATACGAAGCAGAACTTAACGTACAAAACTGACGTAAAAGTAACAGAAGTCAGTGGTGTTTGGCGCATGGAGAAAACCACAAAAACAATTACAGGACAAGGAATGAACAAGGTTTTATTGACTTACAGGTGCTCACCCTCATCATTGCGAAGTAGTGTTCTCCTTTATTCAAAAATCAAAAAATAACTTTCCAGCAGTCAAAACGCCTGCCGGAGTGATACCAACTTAAGATGCTTAGCATCAATCGTACATCACTTTTCCGAGTCACACAATGCCGCAGCCCAGTGTGGTTACAGCGGCCAATTTCACTCACTGTTACGTGGCGCTTCCTTCATACCAAGTGCTGCATCAACATGCAGGACGAGTTAATACCACTTAAAACTGAGAAAGTACCTTTCCACTAATGGAGCTTTCCTACCATATGTCACTAGACATGTATGAGTACACATAGCTCGATTTCTACTGCTGTCTACCGCAACTACTAAAGTACACTTCGGCAGCACATCACCTAGTGCCCCTGTTAATTGAAATTCGAACGGAGCACAGTAAGCCGCTGTGTCTTTTCCCGCTTAACGCTTCAGCGCTCAACACGTGCTATCTAGAGGCGAGGGACACACCAAGGGAACAAAACAACACTCTCTGGAATCGACTACGGACTGTCTCCAGGACATTTAGTTGTAGAACACTTCATATTTCTTCAGCGTACTCCTTTTATCCACGTTCTTGCCACACGTGACATTGACTTGTGGTTCAAATGGCTCTGAGCACTATGGGACTCAACATCTTAGGTCATAAGTCCCCTAGAACTTAGAACTACTTAAACCTAACTAACCTAAGGACATCACACACATCCATGCCCGAGGCAGGATTCGAACCTGCGACCGCAGCAGTCCCGCTGTTCCGGACTGCAGCGCCAGAACCGCTAGACCACCGCGGCCGGCCATTGACTTGTGTTTGCAGGTAAGTAATAAGCGAAGAAGGTAACAGTCTTACCATTATGTGCTCTTAATGACGTAGACGATCGTTGTGACCATTTATCTGAAAGTTTTTGAAGATACGGGGCGCGTGATTTGTGCACGAATTACCTACCACACAGCATTAAAATACTTTATATGTGTGGTCCAGTCCACATGTAAGATGAAATAAAATAAATACCATGGACTGCCGGCATTTCTAAAACAGAGAGCAGTGTTCATAAATGCTGCATCATTCGATCGAAAGCTTTAAGCGAATGTTCCATAAGAAAGAATAAAGACCAGTCAACGGATGGAATAACAAACATTGTCAAAAGGATCTTGGTTCCGGTCAAATTAAATGAATGCAGAGCACAAGAAAACACACCATCTTGGCTACATTCAGAGGCGAAGGAAAATGCGGAGATTAATGTCAATAGGAGAATTTCCTTCAGCTTACACGAATCGTATCAGTTGAGTATGGCACATTCTGTAGGATTGTGGATCACAGAAGAGACAAACGTCTAATTAAAGAAGAATAAGTGATATGTACTTTTGTTTTCAGGTTTTTGTACTGATGGAAGAAAAAATGGCAATATAAAAAGATAATTAATGTAAACTAATGAAATTTCGGAAAGACATTTGTCTAGGCACTATATTTAAGTGATTAACATTACAAGTACACAAGTTAATGTAAGCGCGAGATCCATTGCAAATATGAAATCCTGATACAATAATAACTGGTGTATCCACTAGAATGTTGAATGAAATCAGGCAAATTTTCATGTATTGTGTTGTACATGTGCCGGATGTCAGTTTTTGGGAGGGAGTACTATGTCTGGTGGACTTGGCCGGCCAGTACACGGACGTTTATACTTTTTGTGGATGACGTTGGAGTTGTCATCCCATGATGTCCCTTATGCGCTCGACTGAAGACCGATGTGGTAATGGGACTGGCCAAGGTAACAAGTAGATACTCTGTAGAGCATATTAAGTTACAACAGCGAGCTGTGGGTGAGCGTTATCCTGTTGGAGAATACTCCCTCGAGTACTGTTCGCCCGCAGCTCGTGGTCGTGCGGTAGCGTTCTCGCTTGCCACGCCCGGGTTCCCGGGTTCGATTCCCGGCGGGGTCAGGGATTTTCTCTGCCTCGTGATGACTGGGTGTTGTGTGATGTCCTTAGGTTAGTTAGGTTTAAGTAGTTCTAAGTTCTAGGGGACTGATGACCATAGATGTTAAGTCCCATAGTGCTCAGAGCCAGTACTGTTCATGAATGGGACCACAACAGGCCGAATGACCAGACTAACATACAAATTTGCATGCAGGGTTGGTCGGATAACCAAAAGGGTGATCCTACCCAACACACGAAATTGCACCTCAGACAGATCCAGTGTACCTAGTTCGCAGATGGGTTGGTTGCAGGCCCTCAATTGGCCTTCTTCCAAGCAACACACGGCCATCACTGGCACCGAGGCGAAACCACCTTTCATCAGCAGACACGAGAGACCTCACCCTGTCCTCCAAACGAGCTCTGGCTTGACACATGGTGGTGGTTTCGTGGTCAGTGGAATACGTGCTACAGCTCGGAGCTGTGCTTCAACTAGCCGATTTCTAGCAGTCCTCTGGTGGCAACTGCTGCTGCAGGTGCAGTACGCCGAACACGATGGTCATCCCCCTCCTTGGTGCCACGTGGCAGTACTGAGCAAGGTTTTCTTGCGACCGCCCGTTCTTGTGACCATCGCTGCTAGCAGTCATGTACAGTGGCTACATTCTTGTGAAATCTTTCTACAATGTCTCAGAATTTCCACTTTCTCGTAGCCCTATTAGACGACCTCGTTTAAACTCATTGAGGTGTTGATAATGGCGCTTTTGTCGCCTTAAAGGCATTCTTCACTTACATGAACTCCACATTCAACCTCAAATGTAACTTAAGCCCACTACCTTAACAGTGTGTATTTAAAGCAACCCTGATTTGCATCCTTATGGGTTTGTAGCCTGTCCCCTACGTTATTCAGTCTGTACATTGAGCAAAGGAAAAATTTGGAGTAGGAATTAAATTCCAGGGAGAAGAAATAAAAACTTTCAGGTTTGCTGATGACTTTGTAATTCTGCCGGAGACAGCAAAGGGCGTGTAGAGCAACTGAACGGAACGGAAAGTGTCTTGAAAGGAAGATATAAGATGAACATCAACAAATGCAAAACGAGGGTAATGAAAAGTAGTCAAATGAAATCAGGTGACGCTGAGCGGATTACATTAAGAAATGAGGCACTTAAAGTAGTAGATAAGCTTTGCTATTTGGGCAGCAAAATAGCTGATGATGTTCGGAGTAGAGAAGATACAAAATGTAGACTGTCAATGGTAAGAAATGGGTTTCCCAAGAAGAGGAATTTGTTACATCGAATACAGAAGATTTAAGTGTCAGGAAGATATTTCTGAAAGTATTAGGGCGAAGTGTAACCATGTATGGAAATGAAACATAGTCGATAAACAGTTTGACAAGAAGAGAACAGAAGCTTTTGAAATGTGGTGCTGTAGAACAATGCTGAAGATTAGATGCATTCATCATGTAACTAATGAGGAGGTATTGAATAGAGTTGGGGAGGAAAGAAATTTATAACAAAACCTGACTAGAAGAAATAGTTTGGCACGACACGTTCTGAGACATCAAGTGAAGCGTGGGGATAGAGAAAGACCAAAAGATAAATACGGTAAACTGATTCGGAGGGGCGCAGGTTGCAGTAGGTACTGGGAGATGAAGAGGCATAGAGTAGCATGGAGTGCTGCATCAAATCAACCTTCGGACTGAAGACCACATCAACAATAGTGGCTCTACTAGCTCCTCTCGTATGTGGCATGCGCGAAATTTGAACAGACATCATCTATCAAAATTAAAAATACGCCTAAGAACTTTGGTTTCCGTCGCAGAAGCTCTTCTTGGTGTTGTCATGGTTTCTTTTTCAGTCAGTCTATTCTAAACGTATTTCAGAGAGAAAGTTACTTCGTCAAAGCCGGCCGCTGTGGCGCTTCAGTTCGGATCCGCGCTGCTGCTACAGTCGCAGGTTCGAATCTTGCCTCGGGCATGGATGTGTGTGATGTCCTTAGGTTAGTTAGGTTTAAGTAGTTCTAAGTGTAGGGGACTGATGACCCCAGATGTTCAGTCCCACAGTGCTTAGAGCCATTTGAACCATTTTTTAACTTGGTCAAAATTTCCAAGACTCACTCGTTTCTCATAAAGAGCTGACGAAGCAGACTCAACCGACGGAGGTTGTGTTCTTAGATAAATGGGAAAAACATACCAGCAATTGTAAAAATAGTAGTAAATGAACTGTTTATGGCGAGAACATATTTCAGTGGTGCTCCATGTTGAAATACTTCTTAGTTGTTTGGTTTTCACTGCACAAATACACTCCTGGAAATGGAAAAAAGAACACATTGACACCGGTGTGTCAGACCCACCATACTTGCTCCGGACACTGCGAGAGGGCTGTACAAGCAATGATCACACGCACGGCACAGCGGACACACCAGGAACCGCGGTCTTGGCCGTCGAATGGCGCTAGCTGCGCAGCATTTGTGCACCGCCGCCGTCAGTGTCAGCCAGTTTGCCGTGGCATACGGAGCGCCATCGCAGTCTTTAACACTGGTAGCATGCCGCGACAGCGTGGACGTGAACCGTATGTGCAGTTGACGGACTTTGAGCGAGGGCGTATAGTGGGCATGCGGGAGGCCGGGTGGACGTACCGCCGAATTGCTCAACACGTGGGGCGTGAGGTCTCCACAGTACATCGATGTTGTCGCCAGTGGTCGGCGGAAGGTGCACGTGCCCGTCGACCTGGGACCGGACCGCAGCGACGCACGGATGCACGCCAAGACCGTAGGATCCTACGCAGTGCCGTAGGGGACCGCACCGCCACTTCCCAGCAAATTAGGGACACTGTTGCTCCTGGGGTATCGGCGAGGACCATTCGCAACCGTCTCCATGAAGCTGGGCTACGGTCCGGCACACCGTTAGGCCGTCTTCCGCTCACGCCCCAACATCGTGCAGCCCGCGTCCAGTGGTGTCGCGACAGGCGTGAATGGAGGGACGAATGGAGACGTGTCGTCTTCAGCGATGAGAGTCGCTTCTGCCTTGGTGCCAATGATGGTCGTATGCGTGTTTGGCACCGTGCAGGTGAGCGCCACAATCAGGACTGCATACGACCGAGGCACACAGGGCCAACACCCGGCATCATGGTGTGGGGAGCGATCTCCTACACTGGCCGTACACCACTGGTGATCGTCGAGGGGACACTGAATAGTGCACGGTACATCCAAACCGTCATCGAGCCCATCGTTCTACCATTCGTAGACCGGCAAGGGAACTTGCTGTTCCAACAGGACAATGCACGTCCGCATGTATCCCGTGCCACCCAACGTGCTCTAGAAGGTGTAAGTCAACTACCCTGGCCAGCAAGATCTCCGGATCTGTCCCCCATTGAGCATGTTTGGGACTGGATGAAGCGTCGTCTCACGCGGTCTGCACGTCCAGCACGAACGCTGGTCCAACTGAGGCGCCAGGTGGAAATGGCATGGCAAGCCGTTCCACAGGACTACATCCAGCATCTCTACGATCGTCTCCATGGGAGAATAGCAGCCTGCATTGCTGCGAAAGGTGGATATACACTGTACTAGTGCCGACATTGTGCATGCTCTGTTGCCTGTGTCTATGTGCCTGTGGTTCTGTCAGTGTGATCATGTGATGTATCTGACCCCAGGAATGTGTCAATAAAGTTTCCCCTTCCTGGGACAATGAATTCACGGTGTTCTTATTTCAATTTCCAGGAGTGTATATCGCTAAGAAAGTATGACAATATTGAGAATAAACAAATTGTGTGGTCCAATGTATTCCCTCATAGTTGTATTCTGCTGATAACATATAATAGATAAACTGGAATGTAAATTTAGCTAATCTTCTGCAATTTTTCCAACATCAGCTCGTCGCAAAAATTGACTGTAGAAACTCATCGCCCTTCTTTTCCTATATACTCATAATTTTTGTCATAGCAGTAGGAGACAAAATCCATCAATGCAATCTTATATAATCAATGTATTTTATTTGCAGAACAAACCTAAGCGATTTTAGTTGGTCAAATAGGTTGTCTGTTCTCAGTGTTTTCATAGTCTGTTTATTAGCGATACACTGGTGAAATGAAGAACAGGATTCAATGTTGTGTTGGCTGAAGAGCCAACACCGTGTTACTAGAGGAGGCCGAAATGCACGCGTGTTAGCTCACGCAGGCTGGCGTGAGGAGGGAAGAACTAGACTGACGTGAGGTCTGGAACATGACAAGGTATTAGAATTCAGAAAGCGGAAGTAATTACTTTGATACTTAACTTTAATCCATTAATGATGAACGTCGCTTTTGACGATACATGATTCACAACATTATCTGTTCAGAACAGTAACTGAATATGGCGCCTTGCTAGGTCGTAGCAAATGACGTAGATGAAGGCTATGCTAAACTGTCGTCTCTGCAAATGAGAGCGTATGTAGTCAGTGAACCATCGCTAACAAAGTCGGCTGTCCAACTGGGGCGAGTGCAAGGGAGTCTCTCTAGACTAGACCTGTCGTGTGGCGGCGCTCGGTCTGCAATCACTGATAGTAGCGACACGCGGGTCCGACGTATACTAACGGACCGCGGCCTATTTAAAGGCTACCACCTAGCAAGTGTGGTGTCTGGCGGTGACACCACATTCAACGTTTGTGATGCTTCTTTGTTTACTACTTGCGACAGTACAGGACGTGTACACGTACGGCAGCTACATAGAAAAATACGCAGGCAGTTACAAGCCAGAGAACTTGCTAACGATAACCTACATGTATATTTATAGTACTCACTATTTCCACCCAATTTCTCTCAGCTGATCCTACCCATCGTCACGTGAATATACGTGTAATGTTCCTCGATGCTGACCAGTCTACCTGGAATTCCCATACTGGAGGACTACATAAGGAGACTCTACGGCAACAACGTTTGTTTAAGACTCCTCACACCCAAAATATTTGTGTTATATATTCATGTGCTGTGTTCCGGTTACTTCATTTCTTATTAACTACTAGCTTTAGCAAGCGAATCTGTCCGCATGGATCTCGAACCCTCATGAATTTTAAAACACACTGTAGCTTATTATCGGCGAGAAAAACGGATATAAAAAACTGAAGGTGAAGTAGTCAAAAGGGGCCCAACGATAAGGAGCTTATGTGTCTGTAAGCACAGATACATGAAGTACATACATGAAGTACCAATAGACCTGCGTAGGGGAACGGCAAAGCATTGTATTTATAGAAATTACGAAAATTGCAGAATTTCTTTATACACAGCATTTAGTGTTTTCAACTTAGCAGCCATTATAAACAAATTATCCGAGCTTGTGTCCCGCGAGCAAGCTACGAGACCTGTACGTCGGAGAAACAGTTTAAGATCGACTCCGACTGCTCAAAGCTTCTATCCTTGTTACTTGTTGACGGCCATGGCGAAGCATATGCTCACGGGAAACAGTGAAGTGACTCTACTTTAAGGTGAGTTCCAGTACCTAGCTTCGCAGGTGTTTTGTTCTGAAGGAGCATAATCGGAATACCAGCTCTCAGAGCGATGTTATGCATGGGGAGTCTGGATGCAGAAACGGAGCTAAGAAATTCCTCCCGATAAGTGGTAGCATCAGTTTGGTCCAGAACAGTATTTCTGAACCAATGTAGCACCACGATCCCATCAACTTTTTCCAAAATGCTTTGGTTTATAGCAGCCATTTGATCGTTTTTAGGCGTCGGTATTGCTCGTTTAGTGACCTGTTATTTGGGATACATCTCCATATATGAAACGAATGAGATCCTCTACCGAAGGAACAATTAGACAAAGGCTCTCTGGTAGAGTAACTATTGATAAAAGTTAAAAGAATTAATTTGCATAACACATAACCTTTCCAGCTTCGCCTTCTCGGCAGGTAATGAAAGTGAAAATCTACATTGATCTCAAGTGTGATGAGGATTGTTTGTTGGCTCTGTCAGTGAAGTTAATTACTAAAATTTAACCCTGCACAGAAGGAGTCGTGTATTTCAGGGTACATCTTCAGTTACTGTAGTCTTAAATCGTTTCACTGATGTCTTATATTTTTGCTGGAAATTTAATTGTTCTGTCTCACAGTGCACCGTAATGAACACAACACCAGCATATAACAGTTGAACATTTTGACGTTTACATTCCAGAGACTCTTAATTGCTAAGATAAAGATATTTCAGTTTCTAAGACACTTCAAGGAAAACACAGTAAATTTTAATACAAGTATATTTAGATCATGGCACATATTAAATAGTATGGTTAATTGGTACCTCTTGGTTATTCAGTAATCTTAAAAATACATTTTTATTTCTTAGTTAAGTATTTTTATATTAATAAAAGAAGCGTTCCACAAGGAGAAAATTTTGAAGAAACTCAGATTGTTACTTTATAATCTGTCAATTAGAAATGCATTACAGTGTACTCTGCCCTGAATGAATATTTATAGTTCTCCATCGAATATCATTTGGTGTCTCATGTCCATTTTGTATAATACATGAAGATCATTCGCAACGTCTTGAAACGGGTTCTCGGTGCCCTTGATGTGAGTGGCTATTGTCGATTTAGCGTAACTGTTTGTGTGGTAGGCATTTATGTATTCGTTGTATCTTTTTTCAAAGTCTCTCCCAGTATTTTATTCATTTCACTGTCGACTTGTAACACGTCAGACCATTACGGCTTCACTAAAATATCTCACATGTTGACCTTTCGCTTCTCTAAAGAAGAACGACGACAGATAAAAGACTGTCCAGCCACAGCTATGTCAAAAGACAGACAACATGCAGAGTGAAGAACAGAAGGAAGCAAGCGAGAATTCTGTAGCCGATCGAAAAGGAAGAGATGGTAAGAATGGTGGCTTCGACCGAGTTTCGGCTGTCATCTTCAGGGTCTGGAAACTGCAGCCGCCTGTCTCTAGCTGGCCGAGGTGAACTTGGCGGCTATCGACGGCTCGGCGGCGTGTCGAGTGCCACGCAGCACTTCTCGAGTGCCGGCGGCTGCCCGTGTCGGCTCGGGACTTCCCCGGCTTCGCTGGCCGAGCAAGACGCTGCCCGCCGGAGAGCTCTCCCGTTAATTAGTGCCTGCTCACATCGTCATTAATTGAGCTATAATTAGACTCGACTAGGTCGTCCGTCGTGTCTAGGACACTGAGGCGGGTGTGAGGCATGAGGCATGTCTGAGCGTACGTCGTCGTTCCTGTAAGACTACTCTGCAACGTCCTAGGCTAGTCGAGAAAAAAAAAAAGAGACAGAAAGAGAGTGAGAGAGAGAGAGTCTCGCGGCAGCTAACTCTCACTGACGTAGCACCATTTCTGTCTCGTATCATTTGTAACACTGCGTTATTTTTTAATATCCTATTACGCACCTCTCTGATTTTGTAATTCGCGCTACTCGTCTCTACGAGGTAGAGAAACGTAACCTGACGATAAAATCGGAGAGGGATGGTGAAAGTCGGATCGAACAAAATGTTACCGATAATCAGAGGTCTGCACTGCACGTTTTTCAGAGCTATGGCTATAAAATTACAGCAATCAGGAAAGACGATCGACAGGAATTTGTCACGCAAGCGAACGTGTTTGCGACCGCGACACTCGTTTGCAACATACCAAGGATTTGAATTTCCTTGACTTTTTAAACTATGTAGCAATAATGCACGTAGCTGTTTCGAGCATACCCTGTAAAATGTGTGATTTGAGAAAAAAAGGGTGTTTAAAATTTAATTTCAGTTTTCTTTTTCTCAGTTGTCTTAGCTTACACTCGTGGTTTTCAAACGTTTCTTGCCTGCTGCCCCCTCTCCCCCTCCCCTAAGGGTGTTTAAAATTTAATTTCAGTCTTCTTTTTCTCATCTTAGCTTACACTCGTGGTTTTCAAACGTTTCTTACCTGCTGCCCCGCCCCCCTCCCCCTTAACAAACCCAAAATCTCTCATTCCCCCTATGTTTACCTATTTTATTTATTTGTTGCTTTTTTCAAAGAACTTTGACAATCTGCAATCTACATTCTAATAAGAGGACATCACGTATAGATTCCTATGTTCTTTCAAAGGACTTGGTAGCAGAATGGAAATGTTTTTATATCTTATTTAAAAGCTAATGATATTGTTTATACTCGAACAACACATTTCGTATCTAACATTTATATTTCTGATTAAAATCGCATCTACGTTACGACTGAAACTTTTTTCTCTCAGCAGATCGTTTCAGACTAGTTAAAGGACGTCTAGGGTCACTACGCATTTTCGGACGACCGCAGTGTTTTGTTTTCATGATGTTTTCCTAGAGTCGAGAATCCGGTCACACATAGGTATGTGGATGACATCTCGACGACGACTTTTAAGGCTTCCTTTGCCACTCGTGGGTAAATAGGATGGAAAGTGGCCCAAAATTCTTCCAACCCCATTTGTTGAAATTTTTCTTTAGCACCCGTATCTAGAGGCGGGTATAAAGGAAGGACCGAGCAACTATTTCTAAGCAATCTTCCTTCGCCGTTCACTTCGGTAGTTCCAGGAATACTCACTCTTTCCACTTTCCGTTTCAGCCTTTTAAATTACATGACTTTTATAAAAATTAAGTTGTATGTGATACATTTTTTCATGCAGCAAACAAGGAAATCTCCTTATCTCTTTGTCGCTTTTGTCAGCTGCACAACACATATCCACCATATATAAGGTTGTTTTTTTATTTGTCTTTAAGTTTCACATGTTTGATTTAACGACTAGTTCTTAAGATAACTTATTTCATCAAAAAATAGAACATGGCACTTAGGGAGGGACTTATTTTTCAAGTTTGATTGTTTCCTTCTGCTGCCACCTAATTTGATTCGTTCCCCCCCCCCCCCACCCCCCCACCCCCCAAAAAAAAGAGTTTTTCGCGATTTCTGCTCAGTAGGAAAATGGGAAGGTGTGCCTTACCAATTGAAAAATCTTGGCATGACATAAAATTGTATTTAATTTTTATCTCAAAAAATATTGCTCAGAAGCACCATTTTTCAGCGAAAAACTTAGTTATTAATAAAGTATTGCTGCTGTAACATTAATAATATCATCTATAAATCTACTACTTGAGAGGTGGCATGAGCCCCCTCTCATATTTCTATCTTACGATTCTCCTCTCTAGTTGCATGCGGTGGAGGGTTGCTTTTCCTTAACACGCGTACTTCCCACGCAGCGTCTCTCGTCACCCGGGTGGGCCGGTGACAGGCGGGCTCTGTGGAACTGGAGAGAGTTAAGCCGACGTGTGTGAGGCAGTCGAGTGAATGCTTTTCAGACGCCGACATTGTCAAGAGACACGCCCGCTGGGGTGTGAAGTAGCGGCTGGGCTAGAGGTTCCGTTACTTCAGAGAAACTTTGCGAAAACACTTTCTGGCGGGCTACCAGCGAGGCGTGGGAATGACTTGTGTACCCACGCAGTTGTGGCGGGAAAATTCCCGCACTTTCTGCAAAATCAGCACAGAAATTGGCGCCAAGAATCTCCATTGGTGGAATGGTAGTGCTCCGGCAATGGAGTGGAATTTCCGCCGGTTTTCGAGTTGCTGATTGGAACGTAACCACGGCCACTGTCGTGGGGGCGGGAAGGTTGTGTGTTCGGCCTGTACGGGTGCTCTGGGTAGTCGGCAGTCGCCTTTCGGTCGAGGTCGTCGAAGCAGCCAGCCCTCGCCTGCGGTACGCCAGATCGTGTTCTGGGAGATAAGAAGACTGTTGGTAATGTACGTCCGCAGCACCGGCAGATAGGGATTTTTCCTAGGTGATAATCAGAGCTCAGCAGAGCGCGCCTGTTCATCCTTTTCTAACTGTGTTCAGTTTCGAGTAACAGCAATTACTATTGGGTTAGCTGTGTGTCTCTCTTGAGATTTGAGTGGAAAGGAATTGGCTCCACATACCACTTCGTCTTAAACCTCAGGATCTAAGTTAGGGACAACTTCACCTTTATAGTGTTTGTATGAATCTCCAATTTTAGCCAATTTGATGATTTATAAATTTCCTGTGTTTCTTTTACTATTCTGGGTTTAAGCTTAATAAATCATATTGTTATTTTGAACAGAACTTTCATTCTGTTAATCGATAGAGCAACCCTATCATTCCTCACTATACTAATGAAACCTTTGTTTATTTAACTTATGTATCAAATTAAATTATTGCAGGTGCCAAACTCTCTTCTACTCCACTAGCAGGGTTGATTAGAGTCAGTTCGCGTATTTTTTTTATCCTTGTGCAACAGCAAAAGTCGGAGTTAGAATAGGGGGGGCTTAGAGCATGATTTACACATGTGGATTCTAGTAGAATTTAGTGATAAATACACTACTAGCCCCGGCACCTCGCATAATATGGCGACCCTTGGCCTCGGATCTTTCCTGTGAATCTCTGATAAACAAACAGGATTCTTAGTAGGAACATTCAATTTTTTTTTCTCTCTATTTTTTTTAATGATTAATACCCAAGTTTTTTTGGTAGTTCCGCGTTTAGTTTTAAGTAGCGGCGCATGATTACAGTTTTTGTTTTCAGTGTATATATTTTTTTTTTGTTCATTGTTTTTTGTGTTTCGTTGATGTGGTGTGCGTACCACATCGCACTTTGTCGGATTTGTGTGCGGTTTCTGTACCACATCAAATTGTGTTTGTGATTACAGCGTTGGAACAGCGTTGTTGAAATTTTATGTCTATGTGTAAAAATACAGGGAGTAGATTATTTTTATTGTGTATTTTGGATAAATTTTGTTTCTCATGAATGATCACGAGAAGTAAGGCACGACTATTAGTGAGCGAAGCTAAAACAAAAGTGGATACTATAATGGATAAGGGGCAGTTTACTGACGGGGATAGGTTCGGAGATGAGATGGGCACATTTTTAGCAGGACAGGACGACAGGGTCATTGATGAGCACGGTGATTTGGACGCGATCTTAGAGCAACGTCGGGGCCATGATTATGATAGTGAATTGGAGGATGGAACAGAGACAGGCACACAGGTCGAGACGGTAGCAGAAGTTTATAGTCAAACGAACGAGTGCAGACAGAGGCCAGCTCGGTCACGTCAGAGCTCTAGCGCCCAGGTGTCCCGAGTTACATCGCCCATGTTTGAAGAGGATCAAGAAGATGACGTAAACCCAATACTGAGCTTCCTACGATCAATGAAGGAAGAAGATGAGAAACAACGTAAGAAGGAGAAGGAAGAAGATGAGAAACAACGTAAGAAGGAGAAGGAAGAAGCTGAGAAACAACGTAAGAAGGAGAAAGAAGAAGCTGACGAACAGCGTAAGAAGGACACGGAAGCAATAATTTCGCATATAGGGGAAATTCGTGGGGAATTATTAACAATAAAGAAAGAATGTGGAGAAGCAAAACAAATGTCAATGGTAGCACAAAAAGTAGCAGGCCTAGCCAAAACTGCAGCAACAGGGGCAATGAAAATCGCAAGAGTAACTCTTAAACTCGCAGGGCGCTTGCGACGTGCGACACAAGTCCACTCGAAATCCCTAGCGGCCTTAAAGACTCAAGGTAATATTGCGGTTACGAACATCACGAAACGAATGAAAGAAGTAGAGAGTCGGATAGCAAAACTAGAGCGAAATGGGCACACGAGCACTGCGCGTTCGGATACCAATGATGGAGCACACAGGATTGTGTCTCCGAGGAAAAGCCCGCCGTGCTCTAGCCCAGTGACAGCGTGCGGAACAAACAATGCACACGCAGAAACAGCGAGTAATAGCCCCAATAATTGCAGCCCACTTAGAAGAGTGAATGCTGAATGCCACTTCCACTGTGATACAGACGTAGCACATCACAGTTATCAGCAAGATAGATCAGGACACTCCGCAGACGTGCAAGTATCGGAAACGTCTGACAACACCAGTGTGAGGATCGGACAGAATTTTGATCACAATCACTTCCTGTCGATACTCAAATTCCAGAAGTTCAAAGATAATGGAGGGTCGATGCATCCGAAGAGCTGGGTGATGCAATTTACTAATTCATTACCGTCGTCATGGCCAACCCAGGCCAAATTAGAATTCATGTGTGGACACATCGAAGGCCAAGCCGCGGAAAAGATGCGGGGCGTGGCAGCGACGTGTCGGACTTATCAGGAATTTGTTGGTGCATTCCTGCGGACCTACTGGTCAAAGGAAACGCAAGACAGGATTAAAGAGGAAATAATATTTTGTCCTGAACTGGAAGTGTCCGGGCATAAGAGCGCAACCAAATTTTTTGATGACTTACTCAAGAAGAATCAGTTTTTAGATAGTCCATACAGCAACGGAGAAATTATTAAATTTTGCTTTTCGAAATTGCCAGTTAGGTATCAACAGACACTTGTCGGGAAGTGTGGATCTGACATAGATGCATTCAAGAGTCTACTGCGTGAACTCGAAGTAGTCTTCGATAAACAAGACGCAAAGGACAGGAAGAAGGCGCAAAATAACAAATACCACGGGCCAGCAAGGGAAGACGACAACAGATCGCATAATCGCACTGGTCAGTTAGGAAACCAGGGTTACCGAGATCAAGGTTACGCTATTCAAGGTTATGGAAACCAGAGACACGGAAACCAGAACGTCAGGGAACAGGGTCAATCCAGACAAGCAATCTGGGACAGGAGGAATGACGAACGGCAAAGCGACCGTAATTGGAGGGAGCGAAATCAAGGACAACAGGAGAACCAGGAGATTGAAATTAGACCTCCAAATCCTAATGCACGTCAGAGGAGGGGGAGTCTAAGAAGGGATTGACGCTAGTCCATAGGACTCCACCACTTCTCTCACATAAAGGAGTTCGTAGAATAGTAGTAGTGTAAGAAATGTACATAGTAGAATAGGCAAATATATGAACCTTTGTTCGGGGAACAATAATCGTTACATTAATAGATTAAGATTGCTAAAGTATTAACACGCTGCGTTGTCTTGCATAAGAATTTACTGCTGCTATCCTCTTTTTGTTTATGTTTGCGATCTCCAATGTCGATGGAGTAGGAGACACTACCTTTTCATGAGCAATGTTTTTGTCCTTTCCTATCTGGTGTCCATGTTAAGGGATAAGGATGAGTGACGAGACGTCGCACAAACGGGCGCATACAAGAACGTGCTCTTAGAAGCGTTCTGAGAGGTCGTGATACGCTCCATAGCGGCCACAACCAGTTCGTGAGACGTTCATACCAATGCTTGCAGGCACGCGTCAGTGCACTGCACGATTGTGGTATATTGCGCGATTTCGAGGGTGAATATGGGCAGTATAGTTTTTGCAGAGCTGCGCCGGTATCGTTGTCTTGCAAGTCGGGGTGAACCTGTGAGCATTTGACTCTAATGGTGCCCTAGACGAGAGAAATGAGGGCATAAAAGCCTACCATGCTAATGTGCTGGTTGGGGATTTAGCGTGCTGCTCGTTTTTGTCACAGATGAATCACCAAGGAATTGTACTTGGATATTCGTGACATACTGTGTAGCTGGCGTGTGTTGGGTGTCTGAATCCTCAACAGGAACCAGTCCTGGCTTGGACATATTACATTGCTTCTGGAAAGGTGTACTTCGATCGCGAAAACCGCTTCACATAGAGAAGGAAGTTGCAACTATAAATTTATTGTCGTGTATAGCCATGGCTAACCCAGTCTCTGGAGTTTCAGTGAGGCGTAATGAAAACTCGGAGGTCATGTCGTACGGCGCGCACATCACTGTCGTCAATAGCGGCGAGCAGCAAGACATCTCAGCGTAACAGGAACTATGTAAGGGTATTGTATAAGGTAAATAAAAAAATAAATAAATAAATAAATAAATAAATAAATAAAATAAAATAAATAAATAAATAAATAAAAGGGAAAGTACGATACTAGGATAAGTTAAACTGTAGGATTTAACAATAACTAGATTAATATTGTGGGGGTTTTCTACCACAAGTGTGGCGCGCGCCTGTTGAGTTGCTATTTTTCAGGTCACCAAACCACAGACCCGAGATGGAGGGACGACGGGCGAGCGAAAGTAGCGTAGTTGCATGTTCTTTATAGCACAGTAAAACTTAGACCTGCATAACAACATAATTTAATTAAAAGACGTAGAATGTAGATCGTTGGGATATGGTAGTTAATTCTTGAAGCATGTCTACTGTCGATCTATATAATTAATAGTAATATTAGTGCGGGCCCGCACATTTAGTTGTTCATCCATTACAAAGCATCAGTTATCACACACCATGTACTTACTGAGATCGGTCTCTACACGTATATCAAAATAAATTATTTCCATGTCTAGATTAGATGTTATAATGATTGCCATAGATTAATAACTATAAAAGTAAAATAAGAGTGTCTGAAATGACAGACCATCAATGTTTCATTAGGTAAATTTATTATAACATAGAAGGTCATGGGAAAAAGTTAGGCATAAGACTTTTGTAAGAATTGTACAGATGACGAGGAACGTGGCAATGCAGAGGCCAGCCAGCGCAAAAACAAGAGGTCTTCGGCTACCTGCTAGAGGGCGAGCGTCCCGTCCTACACGCTGACAGTCACCCGGCTGCCTACCTGAGGGATTACACGGGACCCTTGCCCCGCCACAAGCGAAAGTGGGGCTGGCCGTTGACCCTGACACGCGACAGCCTGCTAGCTCTCCGGACGCGGCAGCCGCTTGGAGGGATTCCCTGCGGCAGACCACGTTGTCGTGAGTACACGAAGAAGATCACATATCGTGTCAGAACCTGCGCCTCATGTGCCTCAGGACAGAAAGGGACGCTCTATACTCACCTGTTTGGGTTTTTACAACTCACTAGCATTGGCCGATCTGCATACACAAAGCAGTATCGTGCCACACTAACAAATGTATGGTCTCATGTCTTACTTCTCCTCTCTATTAGAGAGCAGTTTTTAACAAGAGTCGCTCCTAGTTCGATCCTGTATGGATGACCTCACACACTTGTGGAGTCACTCCACGTGCCATCATCCCTCGTCGAACTGCAATATTGGGAAACATAAAGTTCTGTCCAGCGAGAGAAGAGACCTAGACTAGTGATGTATCCCAACGAGTAGACCTCAGAGACAATTAATCGACGTGAGGAGAGCCTATCACTGTGTCTTCCTACCATACGGCCGTGATCATATGCGTGGGTCTGACTACAATCTCAACAGCGTACTGCAGACACTCCAGAACTCCCTATTGCTGTTGCCACAACGTAGCAACTACAACCGACGTTTAGCCTTATGTGATGTCAGTACAGTGGAATCAGTGAAGTGCCACGGATATTTCTAACAATGTGATTTAGTGCCTCATTCTCAGCACAGTCGTGAACTTTGTGCAATGTGCACGCACAATTTGATGCCCCATGAACCTTGTTTTTTTTGTTTTTCTTAAATTTCTTTCTCTTATGTTGTTTCTGTAATGTATGTTATACCTTGTATGCGTTTGTGTTTTACACTGTAGTTCTTATTACAGATTACTGTATTGTTCTCCACATCACGTTTTTTTTGTATTTTGTGTTTATTGTTGTGTGTATGCTAACAGTGTGCCTGAAGTCCCCATAAACTGAAGCAGATACCACCACTGTCATTGTGAATGGACCATCAGTTCAGGGAACATTTTGTAAAGGTTATTCTTGCTGCAGGGAGACAGAATGAATCGGAGGTTGTAACTAGATTCTGAAAACTCACAAAGAGATTGTTAACTTAAATATTATCATGTGTGAGTGAGGTCAGGTTAGTTTAATGATTAAAATTGTTGTCACATCTTGGGCATTTAATTGCGGAGCACTCCAACTCTGATTGTAAAGAATAAACTGCTCCATATTTGGCTCAGATGCCCGGGCCATGTTTAGAGCGTGAATGTCTGCGTGAATCGGTGTTTGGAAGGGGCTCCCTGGGTATGGATGTGTGATGTGAGTGTTAGTGTTCCATATTAAGAAGGTGAAGTTGGCTACATCATAAATAATCCTCCCTCTATGAGTTGCATTTTTCAGTTGCAATGATCTTTTTTATAGAGTGCGGTATGTGGAGTCACTTTGTAAGATTGTTCTTGGGCGATTGACTCACTACCTTGCTCCTAAGTGAGCCAACCGCTCACCAATTACAATCTAAAATGGCGTAGGGGCAATGAGAGGTGGCATGAGCCCCCTCTCATATTTCTATCTTACGATTCTCCTCTCTAGTTGCATGCGGTGGAGGGTTGCTTTTCCTTAACACGCGTACTTCCCACGCAGCGTCTCTCGTCACCCGGGTGGGCCGGTGACAGGCGGGCTCTGTGGAACTGGAGAGAGTTAAGCCGACGCGTGTGAGGCAGTCGAGTGAATGCTTTTCAGACGCCGACATTGTCAAGAGACACGCCCGCTGGGGTGTGAAGTAGCGGCTGGGCTAGAGGTTCCGTTACTTCAGAGAAACTTTGCGAAAACACTTTCTGGCGGGCTACCAGCGAGGCGTGGGAATGACTTGTGTACCCACGCAGTTGTGGCGGGAAAATTCCCGCACTTTCTGCAAAATCAGCACAGAAATTGGCGCCAAGAATCTCCATTGGTGGAATGGTAGTGCTCCGGCAATGGAGTGGAATTTCCGCCGGTTTTCGAGTTGCTGATTGGAACGTAACCACGGCCACTGTCGTGGGGGCGGGAAGGTTGTGTGTTCGGCCTGTACGGGTGCTCTGGGTAGTCGGCAGTCGCCTTTCGGTCGAGGTCGTCGAAGCAGCCAGCCCTCGCCTGCGGTACGCCAGATCGTGTTCTGGGAGATAAGAAGACTGTTGGTAATGTACGTCCGCAGCACCGGCAGATAGGGATTTTTCCTAGGTGATAATCAGAGCTCAGCAGAGCGCGCCTGTTCATCCTTTTCTAACTGTGTTCAGTTTCGAGTAACAGCAATTACTATTGGGTTAGCTGTGTGTCTCTCTTGAGATTTGAGTGGAAAGGAATTGGCTCCACATACCACTTCGTCTTAAACCTCAGGATCTAAGTTAGGGACAACTTCACCTTTATAGTGTTTGTATGAATCTCCAATTTTAGCCAATTTGATGATTTATAAATTTCCTGTGTTTCTTTTACTATTCTGGGTTTAAGCTTAATAAATCATATTGTTATTTTGAACAGAACTTTCATTCTGTTAATCGATAGAGCAACCCTATCATTCCTCACTATGCTAATGAAACCTTTGTTTATTTAACTTATGTATCAAATTAAATTATTGCAGGTGCCAAACTCTCTTCTACTCCACTAGCAGGGTTGATTAGAGTCAGTTCGCGTATTTTTTTTATCCTTGTGCAACAGCAAAAGTCGGAGTTAGAATAGGGGGGGCTTAGAGCATGATTTACACATGTGGATTCTAGTAGAATTTAGTGATAAATACACTACTAGCCCCGGCACCTCGCATACTTACTAAGAGTGTGAGGCAAATATGACGAGAAAATCACATTTTCCTTTAAACATACTCATTCTCGAATGAAGTGTCTTTTTTCGCCCTGGAACCTGGATAATTTACCACGTGTAGAGCGTTGACATCCTCACTTACACGTCACTGTGAAGATTCTGTCTTAAGGAACTTGTCACTCAAATCAAATTGTCTAGATATTCCATTAAACTTTCCTGGCAGATTAAAACTGTGTGCCCGACCGAGACTCGAACTCGGGACCTTTGCCTTTCGCGGGCAAGTGCTCTACCAACTGAGCTACCGAAGCACGACTCACGCCCGGTACTCACAGCTTTACTTCTGCCAGTACCTCGTCTCCTACCTTCCAAACTTTACAGAAGCTCTCCTGCGAAACTTGCAGAACTAGCACTCCTGAAAGAAAGGATGTTGCGGAGACATGGCTTAGCCACAGCCTGGGGGATGTTTCCATTATGAGATTTTCACTCTGCAGCGGAGTGTGCGCTGATATGAAACTTTCCTGGCAGATTAAAACTGTGTGCCCGACCGAGACTCGAACTCGGGACCTTTGCCTTTCGCGGGCAAGTGCTCTACCAACTGAGCTACCGAAGCACGACTCACGCCCGGTACTCACAGCTGTACTTCTGCCAGTACCTCGTCTCCTACCTTCCAAACTTTACAGAAGCTCTCCTGCGAAACTTGCAGAACTAGCACTCCTGAAAGAAAGGATATTGCGGAGACATGGCTTAACCACAGCCTGGGGGATGTTTCCAGAATGAGATTTTCACTCTGCAGCGGAGTGTGCGCTGATATGAAACTTCCCTGGCAGATTAAAACTGTGTGCCCGACCGAGACTCGAACTCGGGACCTTTGCCTTTCGCGGGCAAGTGCTCTACCAACTGAGCTACCGAAGCACGACTCACGCCCGGTACTCACAGCTTTACTTCTGCCAGTACCTCGTCTCCTACCTTCCAAACTTTACAGAAGCTCTCCTGCGAAACTTGCAGAACTAGCACTCCTGAAAGAAAGGATGTTGCGGAGACATGGCTTAGCCACAGCCTGGGGGATGTTTCCAGAATGAGATTTTCACTCTGCAGCGGAGTGTGCGCTGATATGAAACTTTCCTGGCAGATTAAAACTGTGTGCCCGACCGAGACTCGAACTCGGGACCTTTGCCTTTCGCGGGCAAGTGCTCTACCAACTGAGCTACCGAAGCACGACTCACGCCCGGTACTCACAGCTGTACTTCTGCCAGTACCTCGTCTCCTACCTTCCAAACTTTACAGAAGCTCTCCTGCGAAACTTGCAGAACTAGCACTCCTGAAAGAAAGGATATTGCGGAGACATGGCTTAACCACAGCCTGGGGGATGTTTCCAGAATGAGATTTTCACTCTGCAGCGGAGTGTGCGCTGATATGAAACTTTCCTGGCAGATTAAAACTGTGTGCCCGACCGAGACTCGAACTCGGGACCTTTGCCTTTCGCGGGCAAGTGCTCTACCAACTGAGCTACCGAAGCACGACTCACGCCCGGTACTCACAGCTTTACTTCTGCCAGTACCTCGTCTCCTACCTTCCAAACTTTACAGAAGCTCTCCTGCGAAACTTGCAGAACTAGCACTCCTGAAAGAAAGGATGTTGCGGAGACATGGCTTAGCCACAGCCTGGGGGATGTTTCCAGAATGAGATTTTCACTCTGCAGCGGAGTGTGCGCTGATATGAAACTTTCCTGGCAGATTAAAACTGTGTGCCCGACCGAGACTCGAACTCGGGACCTTTGCCTTTCGCGGGCAAGTGCTCTACCAACTGAGCTACCGAAGCACGACTCACGCCCGGTACTCACAGCTGTACTTCTGCCAGTACCTCGTCTCCTACCTTCCAAACTTTACAGAAGCTCTCCTGCGAAACTTGCAGAACTAGCACTCCTGAAAGAAAGGATATTGCGGAGACATGGCTTAACCACAGCCTGGGGGATGTTTCCAGAATGAGATTTTCACTCTGCAGCGGAGTGTGCGCTGATATGAAACTTTCCTGGCAGATTAAAACTGTGTGCCCGACCGAGACTCGAACTCGGGACCTTTGCCTTTCGCGGGCAAGTGCTCTACCAACTGAGCTACCGAAGCACGACTCACGCCCGGTACTCACAGCTTTACTTCTGCCAGTACCTCGTCTCCTACCTTCCAAACTTTACAGAAGCTCTCCTGCGAAACTTGCAGAACTAGCACTCCTGAAAGAAACGATGTTGCGGAGACATGGCTTAGCCACAGCCTGGGGGATGTTTCCAGAATGAGATTTTCACTCTGCAGCGGAGTGTGCGCTGATATGAAACTTTCCTGGCAGATTAAAACTGTGTGCCCGACCGAGACTCGAACTCGGGACCTTTGCCTTTCGCGGGCAAGTGCTCTACCAACTGAGCTACCGAAGCACGACTCACGCCCGGTACTCACAGCTGTACTTCTGCCAGTACCTCGTCTCCTACCTTCCAAACTTTACAGAAGCTCTCCTGCGAAACTTGTAGAACTAGCACTCCTGAAAGAAAGGATATTGTGGAGACATGGCTTAACCACAGCCTGGGGGATGTTTCCAGAATGAGATCTTCACTCTGCAGCGGAGTGTGCGCTGATATGAAACTTTCCTGGCAGATTAAAACTGTGTGCCCGACCGAGACTCGAACTCGGGACCTTTGCCTTTCGCGGGCAAGTGCTCTACCAACTGAGCTACCGAAGCACGACTCACGCCCGGTACTCACAGCTTTACTTCTGCCAGTACCTCGTCTCCTACCTTCCAAACTTTACAGAAGCTCTCCTGCGAAACTTGCAGAACTAGCACTCCTGAAAGAAAGGATGTTGCGGAGACATGGCTTAGCCACAGCCTGGGGGATGTTTCCAGAATGAGATTTTCACTCTGCAGCGGAGTGTGCGCTGATATGAAACTTTCCTGGCAGATTAAAACTGTGTGCCCGACCGAGACTCGAACTCGGGACCTTTGCCTTTCGCGGGCAAGTGCTCTACCAACTGAGCTACCGAAGCACGACTCACGCCCGGTACTCACAGCTGTACTTCTGCCAGTACCTCGTCTCCTACCTTCCAAACTTTACAGAAGCTCTCCTGCGAAACTTGCAGAACTAGCACTCCTGAAAGAAAGGATATTGCGGAGACATGGCTTAACCACAGCCTGGGGGATGTTTCCAGAATGAGATTTTCACTCTGCAGCGGAGTGTGCGCTGATATGAAACTTTCCTGGCAGATTAAAACTGTGTGCCCGACCGAGACTCGAACTCGGGACCTTTGCCTTTCGCGGGCAAGTGCTCTACCAACTGAGCTACCGAAGCACGACTCACGCCCGGTACTCACAGCTTTACTTCTGCCAGTACCTCGTCTCCTACCTTCCAAACTTTACAGAAGCTCTCCTGCGAAACTTGCAGAACTAGCACTCCTGAAAGAAAGGATGTTGCGGAGACATGGCTTAGCCACAGCCTGGGGGATGTTTCCAGAATGAGATTTTCACTCTGCAGCGGAGTGTGCGCTGATATGAAACTTTCCTGGCAGATTAAAACTGTGTGCCCGACCGAGACTCGAACTCGGGACCTTTGCCTTTCGCGGGCAAGTGCTCTACCAACTGAGCTACCGAAGCACGACTCACGCCCGGTACTCACAGCTGTACTTCTGCCAGTACCTCGTCTCCTACCTTCCAAACTTTACAGAAGCTCTCCTGCGAAACTTGCAGAACTAGCACTCCTGAAAGAAAGGATATTGCGGAGACATGGCTTAACCACAGCCTGGGGGATGTTTCCAGAATGAGATTTTCACTCTGCAGCGGAGTGTGCGCTGATATGAAACTTTCCTGGCAGATTAAAACTGTGTGCCCGACCGAGACTCGAACTCGGGACCTTTGCCTTTCGCGGGCAAGTGCTCTACCAACTGAGCTACCGAAGCACGACTCACGCCCGGTACTCACAGCTGTACTTCTGCCAGTACCTCGTCTCCTACCTTCCAAACTTTACAGAAGCTCTCCTGCGAAACTTGCAGAACTAGCACTCCTGAAAGAAAGGATATTGCGGAGACATGGCTTAACCACAGCCTGGGGGATGTTTCCAGAATGAGATTTTCACTCTGCAGCGGAGTGTGCGCTGATATGAAACTTTCCTGGCAGATTAAAACTGTGTGCCCGACCGAGACTCGAACTCGGGACCTTTGCCTTTCGCGGGCAAGTGCTCTACCAACTGAGCTACCGAAGCACGACTCACGCCCGGTACTCACAGCTTTACTTCTGCCAGTACCTCGTCTCCTACCTTCCAAACTTTACAGAAGCTCTCCTGCGAAACTTGCAGAACTAGCACTCCTGAAAGAAAGGATGTTGCGGAGACATG
This sequence comes from Schistocerca nitens, assembly GCF_023898315.1. NCBI lineage: Eukaryota > Metazoa > Arthropoda > Insecta > Orthoptera > Acrididae > Schistocerca > Schistocerca nitens. The sequence goes on along the minus strand of NC_064614.1, from coordinate 1,155,996,667 downwards.
GCTTAGCCACAGCCTGGGGGATGTTTCCAGAATGAGATTTTCACTCTGCAGCGGAGTGTGCGCTGATATGAAACTTTCCTGGCAGATTAAAACTGTGTGCCCGACCGAGACTCGAACTCGGGACCTTTGCCTTTCGCGGGCAAGTGCTCTACCAACTGAGCTACCGAAGCACGACTCACGCCCGGTACTCACAGCTGTACTTCTGCCAGTACCTCGTCTCCTACCTTCCAAACTTTACAGAAGCTCTCCTGCGAAACTTGCAGAACTAGCACTCCTGAAAGAAAGGATATTGCGGAGACATGGCTTAACCACAGCCTGGGGGATGTTTCCAGAATGAGATTTTCACTCTGCAGCGGAGTGTGCGCTGATATGAAACTTTCCTGGCAGATTAAAACTGTGTGCCCGACCGAGACTCGAACTCGGGACCTTTGCCTTTCGCGGGCAAGTGCTCTACCAACTGAGCTACCGAAGCACGACTCACGCCCGGTACTCACAGCTGTACTTCTGCCAGTACCTCGTCTCCTACCTTCCAAACTTTACAGAAGCTCTCCTGCGAAACTTGCAGAACTAGCACTCCTGAAAGAAAGGATGTTGCGGAGACATGGCTTAGCCACAGCCTGGGGGATGTTTCCAGAATGAGATTTTCACTCTGCAGCGGAGTGTGCGCTGATATGAAACTTCCCTGGCAGATTAAAACTGTGTGCCCGACCGAGACTCGAACTCGGGACCTTTGCCTTTCGCGGGCAAGTGCTCTACCAACTGAGCTACCGAAGCACGACTCACGCCCGGTACTCACAGCTGTACTTCTGCCAGTACCTCGTCTCCTACCTTCCAAACTTTACAGAAGCTCTCCTGCGAAACTTGCAGAACTAGCACTCCTGAAAGAAAGGATGTTGCGGAGACATGGCTTAGAAACGCGCAGTTCAGCCCCATTAGTCATAATTTTTGGGATTTTATAGTATCCTACTAGAATCTTTGTGTATCTTTCTCTGTCGATTCTGCTTCGCGATTCAGTGTTATTTATTTATTTACACGTAAAGTTCCGTAGGACTAAATTGAGGAGCAAATCTCCAAGGTCATAGAACGTATCAGTAGATGAAATTACAACGTAAAAGTAATAACAGATAAAAATAAACTGTTCATGAACCCCTCCCCCCCCCCCCCCCCCCATAAAAAAGGAAGAAAATGTCAAGCCATAAGTTTAGGTACGCGCAGTCAACAATATAAACTTAGAATCAGCTTAACTTTTCAAGGAACTCGGCGACAGAATAGAAGGAGTGAATCATGAGGAAACTCTTCAGTTTCGATTTGAAAGCGCGTGGATTCCTGCTAGCTTTTTTAATTATTGTGGTAGCTTATTGGAAATGCATGCAGCAGTATACTGCACACCTATCTGCACAAGAGTTAAGGAAGTCCGATCGATATGCAGGTTTGAGAAATGCAGCAAAGAGAAATATTTTAAAGTTACTAGTAAAACTAGAGGGCATATCATTTATATAAATAAGGAACACAAGTGGCCCCAACTGATCCCTGGGGCACCACACATTTGATCGTACCCCACTCAGACCCCACATCACAGCCATTCTCAAGCTGTTGCTGTCTGTTGATAAAGTAAGAGGTGAACCAATTGTGAGTTACTCCAAGTATTCGGTAATGGTCCAACTTCTGGAAGAAATATGTCTAGTGTTCGAAACATTTTGCTTAACCCATCCAGTACCTCACAGAGAAAAGAGAATATAGCATTTTCAGTTGTTAAACGACTTCTAAAGCCGAACTGTACATTTGATAGCAAATTGTGTGATATAAAATGATCAATTATCCTTACATACACGGCCTTTACAGTAACTTTAGCGAACACTGAAGGCATAGAAGAAGGTCTAAAATTTTCCACATTATCTCTTTCTCCTATTCTATAAAGCAGCTTTACTACTGACTGCTTTAGTCGTTCAGTAAACTGACCATTATTAAAGGAAAAATAACAAATGTGGCTAAATACAGGACTAACATGTGCAGCACAATAATATTCTGCTAGGCACTCCATCATCATCCATGAGAGTCGTCAGTCTTAGGTGATTTTATTATTGACTCAGTCTCACTCTTGTCTGTATCACAGAGGAATATTTCAGACATCAATCTCGGAAAGGCATTTGCCAAGAAAGTTATATGATTCTCTGTAGAAACTAATTTTTTTTAATTCGCCAGCAATGGTCAGAAAATAATTGTTAATTACTGTACATATATCTGATTTATCAGTAACACAAATAGTTTTACTACAAACTGATTTTATATCGTCGACAATGTGCTGCTGACCAGACACTTCTTCCACAACCGACAATGTGGTTTTAATTTTATCCTGTGAATTAGCTATTGTATTTGTGTACCACGTACTCTTTGCCTTCCTAATAACACATTTAAGCACCTTACACTACTGTTCGTAATGGGCTACTGTAGCTTAATTGTGACTACTTTAAACTTTTTGATATGGTGAATGTTTTAATTTTTGGTTCAGAAGATTAAACGCGACAGAACAGTGGACAGGACTCGTAAATGACGTTTCAGTTATTGTAAAGCCACACACAGAATACCACTACCTACAATCTGATATACACACATGTAGTTTTGAGAGATTTCTAAGACAGTAGTAATTTAACGTAAAAGCCATTTAATGGGAGTTATATGGACAACTTCAAATTGCCCTTTCCCCTAGTAAGCTAAGCTACAAAAATACGCTAAAACTAGCAGCAAGGAACTAGTAGTGGAGTTTTCCTGTATTTTACTTTCAAGTACATTTGTGTGTAAATTTTTTCTTTTAAGTGCATTAATATGTAATTTACTGATATGTAGGGTTTCCATATCGTTTCACTCTCATCTGTTAATGGCTGCCAGTGCTATGTCAGAAGTTTTATTTCTCAAATAATTGACGACTGATTCCAAGCATGTACGTTGGCGCGCTATTCATCTGCTGGCTGATCAAAAACTGGTTTCCTTTTTCGACTGTAAAGATTATCAAATCAATGGCGTGAGTTAATACTTCAAGATTTTGAAGAAAAAAAAGTCTTGTTTTTTTTCGCTCACTAAGTTTTGATGATCTCTCAGCATATTTATGTAGTTCGTGCCTTTATTAATTTAATTTACACATCTGCAAATTGAGTAAGAAAACTATTAATATTTGTATGAGAATTTATAATTTAGATAATTGATCATTTAGATTAAAAGTGACGATGAACAAGTAAAAATAAACGGTTCACATAAGAGAACGACCAACAATGAACTAGTTCCCAACGATGAACCAGTTTGCCCATTTTTGCTGGAATCCCATTTCACTGGAGTTGCACCATCTCGTTTTCATTAGGGAGTGCATACAAGTCAGTAGTGACGGTTGATCTTAATCTACGCGCCAGTTTTACGAAGTCAAATGAGGAAAATAAAGTTTGAATTCTTCAAGCCATTCCACGTGTTCACAGATGATAACTCTCCACTCGTTGATATCGCACTGTTGCCTGTCTATAAGTTCATTGAATCGGGGGAATGAAGAAATGTTAGTAATTTGAGCATGCAGGCGACGCTTCCCATCTGTGTTTTTTCCGAGAAAGCCCTTATGGCCTCAGTGGCGCCCTTTATTGTTGTTTTTCTACCTTATAGTTTCAAATTCAAATTTTTCAAGTAAGTTCGCAAGGTATACTAGGGAAAATATTGGGCTGACGTCAGTGAATGAATGATGAACCTCAGCTTTCCCTTTATCCAAAAGACACAGTTCAACCTCAGGTTTCAATCCATACAGCCTGTTAAGCATATTGCTCCTCGAAAGCCAACGGACTTGAATATGAAAGATTAAAAATTGGTGTTTAGCATCGGAATCATTACAAAGGACTCGGAAAAAATGAGTATTCACAGCACTTGACGTAATTTTATTAATTTCCCTCTTCGCCACTTTGGAGCAGTGTTCAGTTTCACAGATAAAGTTTTAGAAGTAAGAGATTTTCTATGGAGCATACATTGAGAGCCGATAAAATTAAGATTTCTTTTCCATTGGTGATACTTAGCAAGACAAAACGTGAACCTAACATAGCCGGTGCTCCGTTAATACAAATTCTGGTAAATCTGCCCGAAGACAAATAATTTTCAACCAAAAACTCGTTACCGTCAGAAAATGCATCAGAGCCTTTTAACGTTATTTCCAAGTTTTGAGGGATGAGTACCTCTCCGGTCCTTACTTTCTTCTCGTCTACAGATTGGCAGTATGTTGTTAAGTGGTATCACTGAACTGCTTTAGTACAATCGTCACTTTGGAAGGTAAAAACTGGAGGTATTTTCAGTCTTTTAAGTACTATTCTTCCAAACCAGGGCCATTTCTTCGTTGCTACGTTGCATACTGCTGTTTGAGAGAGGTATATTGTTCATTTATTGCTGACTATTTGCTCCAGAAAGAGTTACGGTGGCTTTCAGAATTGAAGATTACTGAAATCCGCTCGCGAAAGTGACGGGATTGTACCGTCACATCAATTTTCGGTTAAGGGAGAAATTTCATATAATGCTTCAGTAACTTTCTCAGTTTCCTGCTGAAAGATCGCCGTACAGTTTCGCTCGATTTAAGGAATTTATTTTTCCAGCGAAAAACTGTTTTTGTTGATTCTTCAACGCCGGATTAGCTGGTTTTGTATAACATCGTGTGCCGATGTACTGAATCGTTACTGAGGACATTATGACGCACAGCAGACTGTGGCAGTTGTACATTGTCTTTTTCAATAAACATGAATCCATACTTAGTACATTCTTTATTATTCAGTCTTCTTGTAGCAGACATTTTCATTCAGAGAACAAAACCAATGAAACTACTACTCTTCTCAATAGTACAACAGGTGCATTACTGATGTAAGAATGGAGAACAGAGATTGCAGAATATGTTTTCCTTGGCAACGAATTGGCGACACGTGGGACAACACCGGTGCTGCCAACCCTACAAAAACTCCTCTTGCTAACTGTAATATAATTTTTTGACCTGTCTGACCGCAAGATACTGCTTCCTTCTCAGCTGTCTGCAGCCAACCCTCCCCTCTCCCCATCCCCCCATGAGGTGGGAACAACTGGCTAACGCAGACTGACCTACTGCCTAATGTACTTTGTAAAATACAGATTCATTCTTGCTCTCTGTACATGAGAAAAAAATTACAGCATGTTAACCTTAGATTTCCTTGTCAATAACATTACACTTAACAATGCCAATTGTAGACTATCTTACTGAAATAAATTTTGTACATTACAACTTATTATCTTAACAAATAAATGGGACTAAATTACTTTTAGTGTAGTTGGTTTAATAGTGAAGCTTTAACCAGAAAACACTTCAGGAAATTCGCACCTAACATAACCAGCCATGGGCAGGAATTTATTGTTTGCCTAACTTTGACTATTAAGAGGAAATCATTCTGTTCAGCTAATTTAGGTAGTATCTGCGCTTTTCAGCATCACAGATATCATCTGGGGAAAGTTAGATTAAAGGCGTCAGTTCAACACACGCTCGTCGTTGACTGGCTGTTGTATAGTTATCTGGAAAATTTTGCTTGATTAGAAGTCCCCTGGGAAATTCTGGCCTTATTATCAGGTTGTTTTCTCCATCCTGCATAGCTGTTGACATTGTTCTTTCCGAGTAGGCAGCTGTGAATGTTTCTAACTGTTAATAAGCTTTTCTAGTCTTCTAATTGTAATTCTCTCTTACACATGGACTGTTATGTCATTCAATATCCAATATCTGTAGCTTTTCTCAAATTTATTTTTTCTGCCAGTAAAACCTAAAACCGTCAGTGTTATTGAATGGGAGAAACAAAAGCAGAATCAGATTTTTTCTGACGTATTGTGGCTCTACTCTTTTGAGAAATGTGAGCCTTTTCCCTTCTGCTGCAGCTACTTGCTACAAACGGAAGATGTTCTTTTTACTCTGGGCCCATTCATATGTTTATTTTTGCTCTGTACATACGCAAAATTCTTTCTTTTAGTGTATCGTTCTTAATTTTATTATTTATGTAGTTGTTTCTGCTACAGTTAATTAGTTTATTTACTCATCTTTTATTGTTTGCTTAAAGTCTGCAAATCGTTGTGTGTGCTACAAGAAGTTCATGCAACTTGTTAAGCTAAGCAGATTAACCTATTTTTCCTCTAACGAAATGTTGGCGAGATTCCTTTTTTAATGGTCCAAGAAGAAAGTCTTGCAACATAGGCGTTAAAACGCTCACAATTGTAAGGCTAGCGTGCCTCTTCCCCACATTTCATGTTTAGTATCCCGACTTGGCTTTTGTATGTGTGTTTGTTTGTGTGTTGTCGCTACTTGTATAACTTTTGTTAAACGTTTAGATCTCCGTTTTTAAATTCATAGAAGACGTTATATGCGGAGCATGTAAGGGATCATGATCAGTATTTTTCTCTCTCATTTTTTTCGTTTTCCTACTGTGCCTCGATTGTCGCAGAAGACATGTCTGTACTGACAAGCTATGGCCTCAAAAGGAATATTAAATAAAAAGCGAAGTTGCTGAGAGTTTTTGTTTCGTTCATTTTCTCTTTGACATACACAATGAATTTTTTATCTCTATTTTCATGAACTATACGGAACCTGTCCCCCAACGAGTGAATTCTAGAGCAAAGAACATCGATGGCGGTAATGCATGGATGAACTGGAACCGACTGTAGAAACAACTAGAACTGGAAGACTATTACGTAGCTATTAGTCATGGACAAGTGATGACCACATTCAGGTTAATAATAGTAGAAATGTCTATCAGTTTCCGCTGTAAAATTAGAATTAAATGGTCGGAGTGGCCGAGCGGTTCTAGGCGCTTCAGTCACGAACCGCGAAACCGCTACGGACGCAGGTTCGAATCCTGCCTTGGGCACGGATGTGTGTGATGTCCTTAGGTTAGTTAGGTTTAAGTAGTTCTAAGTTCTAGGGGACTGATGACCTCAGATGTTAAGTTCCATAGTGCTCAGAGCCATGTTTAGAATTAAATAACGAAAAATATTCACTCTCTCAAAGTTGTTTAGTTTGGTATGTCGAAGGAGGATTTAGGTCGTATAAAGTCACTGTAACTATATGTACTACTCGTTTGGAAGTCTGTAATTGATACTATTTGTCAGAAAGAGTGAATATGGTGCGCTAATGCGGTCTATTGTTAGTTTTAAAATTGACTGTAGGCCAAGAAACGTCGTGTCTAGACCAATAAAGGTGCATTTGTGTTATCAGAGGATTGTTCTGAGAAAGGAAAGAAAGCGACAGAACGTATTTTTTGTTGTTGTTGATCGTTATTCCCAAAATTAGTTTCCCCTAGCAAGGGGAAAAATGTTTCAATGAACGAAACTGTCTAGAATGTAGAAAGAGGGATTATTTATTTCTATGTTTTCATAGTAGATAGTGTTTCTTGAAATTTACATACGGTAACCATAAATACAAAATGCTTGTTTATTATCTGTTACCTATCTATAAGGAAACTAGATCCAGTCCGAGGGATAGAGTTTTACACCGTGTCAGTGCGCAGTTGTCTCGCTGTATTTTTTCTAGGTTTACATGTTTAATTTCTAACTGGTGAACAGTGGAAGATCGATTCCCTGAAGAAATATTAGAAGATATAAACTTACTTTACATACCTACTTCGCTACGTTTCTCGTGGGCTGGCCATCAACAGGCGGGAGAACGAATACACAGAAAAATATATTTTACGTTGCTTAACTTCGATATCTGATAAGATCTGGTGTTGCGTAGAGAGTAGTTTAAACCTTCGTCGTCTGCTTTAATAGTATTATCAGATAGAACTCGTAACACAAACCTTTATACAACTGTAGATGCATCCAGAAGCCTGTAAAATTTCATATTAACCTTAATTCTCAGTGGGACTGCCACAGCACACGATGGCTGGCAGCCAGTATACCGCAACTTGTCGCCTAAATGACGACTTTAGTACCCTTAAATATGCAGTGCAGTGCGCGAGTTAGTCTAAAGCAAACTATTAGCCGAAGTGTTGTGCGTTCGGCCACTGTCAACCTAGTCGCTCTGACAACATTGTACACGAAAAAAGTTGTTACAAAACAGGTGTATTGTGCTATAATTTTTTTTCCTTATATGTTTCGGAATGGGCAGTTTCTGATGCACTATAACTGGTACTATGACTTCTCGACACAGCCGTGTAACAGTATGTAGTGAAGTGTGCCTCACAGTCCCGTCGTCCGTGCTTGCTACAAAGAACATAGTTCATGTGTTGTTCCAGCACTGTGACGAAACCTCTCCTCAGAGCAGCCTATGTTCAGGACAGATTTCGATTCCTCCTGTCCCCCAGTCGTCCCTTTTGTTAGCGATAAATAAAAGTTGTACGAACTGTGTGTGTGTGTGTTGTTGTTGTTATTGTATTTGTTGTTGTTGTTGTGGGTACTGGAAATAACTCATCTGTTTCAGATTTCACAGCTCTTCTTCCCATCACACATCGTAATTTTCGTTGCTCAGGGCCTTTCGTAAGTCTACCCGTGAGTTGAATATTTTAATGATATCGTCAATAATTGAGTTTAATGTTACAAAGTTTCCCAACAGCCTTGAACTTTTCTTACCTTGAACTGATAATCATACAATGAAACTTAAGGTTTACCTTTCTTCTCGTAGATATACTTTTTCTTTAAGCAAATTGCTAATTTTGGTGTGTTGAAACTTCTACGAGAGGAGGATTAAATTTTTATTAATGATGCTCTCCTTAAATTCGAAGTTTATAGTGACCAATGCGAAAAGAAGTACTGAAAATGACGCACATTTTTTATAAAATGCAAGCAGGTAAATTGTGCTATACTTTCGCTAACAATAGGGGAAAACAGTTGTTCTGTTATTGAACGTCCTTCAACGTCAGTGTAGCATTTGTGAGAGTTTTCCAAGTGGTTTAATACTACTGTTAATTTCCACATAAATTGGGCTGCTTTATGGCGTTACCTTCCTTTGACAGAAAATCCTGGATACCAGTACTCGTTTATCCCCTTTTACGATGGACAGCTGCAAATACAATCCCTTTAATGTTTGACTGCTATACATTATTTGTAATTCTAGTGGACTGCGAATGAGAATAGCGGTTCAACAAATTATACCTATTTTTCGGTACGGATTACATTTAATCTCGTATCATTGACAGGCGTAACGACAAATCATGGTGCAGCAAATGGCGTTATAAATAAACACATAACAAAATTCGCTGTTTCGCTGTACTCGCTCCCAAAATCGTTATTATTACTTGTACTCATATATCACCAGGAGTTTGCTAAATATCGATGAAACGTTCACGCGATGTATATTAGGCCCTCTATGTGAACGTAGCACTCGCCTGCTCAGAGCGACTCTGCAGTCGCCAAAACTCTTGTAAGGCTTTATAATTGTTTCCTGTTAATCCGTCGTTTTGTCAATATGCTCATCACGGACAAAATGCAAATTTCATAACTCCAAGGGCTGCTGATGACGTAATTCATTATTAACTACTGGTTGCGATTCTCGGATCATCTTGAGGTCTCTTACAATAATTCACAAGTTTAAATGGCAACTTTTTACTCTGACATCCTGCGCCATTGCCGTCAATGACGGCGTTACACAGTCAATAGAGAAATTCATTTTTAATAGATGAAGATGATAAGATAACCTAAACCTGTATTTAGTGCAGATTTATTGTATCTTCAACTCTAGACATTTTTTCAAATATCTTCGAGCTGTGGGGCATTACACACGCAAAATATATCAGCTCTTAATTACTGCTAATAGTACTTTATTTAAAAACGTCAACACTCTTTGCTTTAAATAAATTTTCTAAAAACCATCTCAGCTTTACGCAGCACCTAATGCACACACTGATAAGCCAAAACTTTATGAACATTGCCCAACACGAGGCTCGATGCCTCCTGGTGACGCTACTGGAATGTGACGTGCTATGAAAAGTATGTAAGCGCTTGAGCGACGGGTGAGGATCATCCTAGCGAAGATATGGGCTGAGAATGGGGAAATCCACTGAGATAAGAGGCATTGCCAAAGGACAGATCCTTATTACTACCCGAAGCCTGTGAACGAGTATCTCGAAAAAGGCGAAGCTGGTCGAATGTTGACGTGCTACTGTCGTGAGTATCTACAGAAGCAGGTGGAAGGACAGTGAAACTACCATTAGGCACTGAATAGTTGGACGTATAAGACTCTTCACAGAACTTGGGGTTCGGAGGCTTGTCTGCTCCGTAAAATAGGATAGATGGTGATGTGTGGTATCTCTGCCGAAAGAGCACAATGCTGGTGCACGCACAAGTGTTTCGAGCACACCGTTCATCGTACATTGTTGAACACGGAGCTCCGCAACAGATCATCCCTACGTTTTCACATGGTGACTCTATAACATCACCAATTACGTTTGCAGTGGGCACTGAACCATCGGGACTCGACCGTCAATCATTGGAAACGTGTTAGCTCTTCGGGTGAATCACATTTTTGCTCCAGAAATGCTGTCATCGAGATCAACGGCGACCTACACTTGCATGGGACCTTGAAGAAACGCTGACAGCTGTGAACCACCTGCATTCCTTAATGCTTGATGTCTTTCCCAATGGTGATGTCATCTTTCATCTGTATAAGTGTCCGTGTCTGGGAGCCAGAACCGTGCTACAGTGATTTCAGGAGCATTATAGTGAACTCACACTGACACAGGACGAGAATCGGTAGACGTGATGTACATGATTACAATTTCGGTAAAATTATACGATTTAGCCAAGAGAAAGAGGTTCACAAATTGAGCAAGTCAATAAGGCGTTGGCCCGCCCGCATCGAGGACTCGAATGGCCCACGAATTTACAGGGCTGTAGAGATGGCAGCACCATTCGCCAGATGATGCCGGTTGAGGTATTAGCTCTGACTGGCGCCAAAGTTCACTATTAGAAGTGATCTATTCCGTTGACGCAAAGCCGACATCCGTATTCTCTGCCAGTTAACTTGTTCTTTTCTTTCAAAATTTTCATGCTGTTCGTAGATGTCAGTGGACTAATGCGCTAATGACAATGCTTTGTAACCTGCTGGGAAAAAGTTGTAGCACCCTCGAGGACAAAATCTTTCTACTGTCAATTGAAGAGACACGTTATTCGTCACTGTAGGAGAACACGATAAGAACTTCAGACCTAGTGAGACACACTTGTCACAGCGAGGGATGACCAAAAAGCTGCAACAATATACGGTGTTCCTCCGCTCTCCCCTACCCCTCCCCCCTCGTACTCCTCTCCACCTTGACGGCAACTGTGTATTCTCGCAGGCAAATGATTATAGAAGTGCCGAATGGCACCTGCAACAGATTATCCTAAGCATCTAGCACCTTTTGTTGCAATTTCGGCCCTCGAGTAACCGCACCATAGTATACCATGAGTATTCACAGGCGAGAGATCTGGTGATCGTGCTGGCGATGGCAGTTGTGCCCAGGGCGCCGTGTTTTGAGCATTGGTCTAGAGTGGCCTAAATCACAGTTCAAAATGTTGTAAACCAACCCTCCTGAAATAAAGTTTCACGTGTTTTTGAAAGAGAAACACTTGGTAAAGGTAAAAAAAAAACTATTGTTTCTTGGGTTCTTTTTCCATACCAATTAATTAGTACAAAAGTAATCCACAATCGAAATAGAATGGTTTTATTTTTTTCAAATCCTTGTGTAATTTCTAATTCTCACTCATAAGCAATGTGTTCCTGCGGACAGTGGATCGTTTGATGACAACGTACTCCACTGTGTCAAGCTTCGAGTTTTACTTGTTGTTTATAGACATGAATGATTCCGTTGTCGTTAAAGTTCCCTTGCGTCATGTTGCAGCGCACGAAAATTTTTAATTTTCTAAGGTCGGAGACAGAAGTTCTTTTGTATATGTAGAAACCAGTATATTTAAAGCAGTCTTTATCAATTTCATCACCTCTGGAATAAGTTCTCCTACTTGTATATTTGAAGAACGAAGAGCACTAATTGGCTCAAATGGCTCTGAGCACGATGGGACTTAACATCTTAGGTCATCAGTCCCCTAGAACTTAGAACTACTTAAACCTAACTAACCTAAGGACATCACACACATCCATGCCCGAGGCAGGATTCGAACCTGCGACCGTAGCAGTCCCGTGGTTCCGGACTGCAGCGCCTAGAACCGCAAGACCACCACGGCCGGCTAGCACTAATTCTTCTGTACTTTCAACGAAATAATTTTTAGATTTATACACACCATGTTTCTGTGCAAAGCTGATCTTTCTGGGCCAACGTCATCCTTCAGTTTTAGAAGAAGATGTGTCTCTACTTCTATGAAGTGAGTCACAGCAGTTTAAAAAATCGATCCAAGAAACACTGGATCACAATATCTAAAACCTCAAAATGAATTCTACGGTAATAATCATCACGGAAAGCATAGGGCAGGGAAATCTTGCGAATGTTCGGGAGTTTCGGGCCTTCCACACTTTTTTGGTCAAATGCAAGCAAGAGTTCCATAATTTATCGATAATTTCATGAGTTCCAGATAACTTCATAACATCTTGGCCACTACTAATATTTTCCATGGGATTTTAGAGAGGAACTTTGCAAAAAAGCATAAACATTTCAACTGGCTCCCCAATTTTGATAAAGAGAAATTGAAAAGAACACAGGTTCAAAATGGCTCAAATGGCTCTAAGCACAATGGGACTTAACATCTGAGGTCATCAGTCCCATAGACTTAGAATTACTTAAACCAAACTAACCTACGGACATCACACACATCCATTCCCGAGGCAGGATTCGAAACAGCGACCGGAGCAGCAGCGCGGTTCCGGACTGAAGTGCCTAGAACCGCTCGGCCACAGCGGCCGGCAAGAACACAGGAAAAGTAAGAAACCTTTAGCTTTAGCACCGGCACCAAACTTTTCGAGCTCGTGTTCCTTGAAGAACAAAATTAACTGTCCGTAATTATGGAAAATAGTGTTTAAAATCACTGACAGGTCAAAAGGTCCGAAGAGCCACAGGACGAGTCAAACTAGCATCTTGGGCTTGTAGCAGAGACTCAAATACTGCTACTCGCTTGGTGGATACGATTACAAAATTGATCTTCTCTTTCACATTTGAAACACAATCTCTCCCCATAGTCTCTTTTGCATTGCCTCTTAGGTCGTAAGTTTCAAAGATTGGGTCAGTGACCGTGAAGAACTCGTGACTCAATTTCTCTGATTTCGGGTTACAAGGTGAAAAGGCGCCGACCAACATTTTTTTCCTCAACTTGATATCTAACGGAAAACAAGTGACAACATGCATTAAAATTGTCAACAACACTTCAGGTGTAGCATATTCAGCACTACAAATAATATATATATATATATATATATATATATATATATATATATATATATATATATATTCGAAAACTGTCACCACTGATATATCGAAAGCAGATCGGAAATTGCTCGTGTTGGCATACGTCGCTAGTTTCATTCACAGTTATCGAAAAGTATTGCTAATATTTTACAAACTTTAACAAACTGTGTAAAACTTCATTAAACGTAATAGAACCCTCTTCATTTGTTATGGCATGCGAAAGTCATGGGTACTTTGTACGCCGAAGCAAAGAGAACAAATCGGAATGATCTTCAGCAACTATTTCAGACATTCCATTATAATTAGAACTTTCGTCTCAGTGAAAACAGGCTTCTAACCCCTGCACCACGACGTAAGGCAGCGAAGATAACATTCTCAACAAAGTCAGTCTTGCACACATAATTTCTCTCTCACCTCACCATCAGACATTACATGTTCACAGTTTCATCAGTTTCACTTTTCTTACGATAGCAAGACATAATTCGAGTACTGGTGACAAGTAAATCCCACTAACAGAATATTCCAAGAGGAAGACCCACCTTCAACGAATGCTTTTATCGCTTCTTCGTCTTATAAATAATCTTTCTTCGCAATAATCTTTCTTCGCAAAAGGCCCTACTACAAGGACACATTTCCTTAAATGAAGAACAAAAAGCTTTATCACATTTCTCGACATATAGCATTCACATATCGCTTTTGAAAAGTACGGCCACCACAACATGACCAGTTTTCTTTGCTTCATTCGATACAGCAGCAGAGTTGAAGCCACCTGAAATTATATCTGGGTATGTTGTAGCGGAATCACTTTTCCTCACTGACGAGCAAACAATAAATTTTTCCTCTACAAAAACCAACTACAACAAAGAAATAAACGGAAGAAATTGTTATTCTAAATGATACTGTGTTACGCAATAAAAATATGTAATCTAGAACTTACTGCTGCACAAATAACGGTACCAAGTGATTGAATATCTGTCGACGCTTAGCAGACGATTCAAATCTCTGCTGGCCGCTGCCCGCTGCACGGACGTTTCCGCGTGAGTGTAGCACTGAGTACTCGTCAATTGTTTCTGCAGGACTGTGAAGCGCTGGGGCGTGTTTGCATCGGCCGACGCGAGAGCGCGACGTAAATATTGACAGCTTTGAATTTTTCCCCTATTTTTCTGTTTTCTCTTTTTCTCTAATTTATCCTATTTTTTTCCTTCCTCGCTTTGAGTGCGTGCTGAGCACTCCAAAAACATTCGGGAGGGTACGGGTGCGCCGGAATACCCAGAGACTCGACGCGCCGGCTGTTCGCCATGAAGCGCCCACTGCGTCGCAGCAGCCGATGTGGACGTGCACTGCCTGCAGCACAGGCACATCACCTTAGCTTCGAATAAATGGTAGCAGCATGGGGATAACAACTTATGCAATGTAGCGGGCACTGATTACTTCAGCCTGCAGAAACATCAAATATACAGGGTGACAATTATTGAATTCTATGGAAAAGTAAATAAATTAAAAAAACGCAAATAGTTGAAAACTGTGGCGTCCACACAATTTATTCAACATGTTAACGTCACCACAGGTTATGAAATGTTCGATATGCCTGCCATCATTGGCGATGATGTGTCGAGGATCTCTCGATGACCTCTTGAATGGTTATTTGGAGCTCAGCAATGGTGTTGGAGATATTGCTGTACACCCTCTATTTAATTTAGCCCCACAAAATGGAGTCGTAGTGTTCAGATCCGGAAAATATGGCGGCCAATCGAGGCCCATGTTAGTGGCCACTGGATATCCCAGAGCCAGATTGCGTTTCTCAGAGTGCTCCTCCAGCTCATCAGACACTCTACTGCTTCGATGGGGTCGAGCTCTGTCTTGTATGAACAACATCTTGTCGAAATGAAGGTTACTCTGGATAACGGGGATGGAATAATCTTCCAATACTTTCTCGTACCTTCGGTAGTCACTGTGGCATTAAAGAGTATAACACCGATTATTTCGTGATTGGACATTGCACACCACACTGTCACCCGTTGAGTGTGAAGTGACTTCTTGATCGGGATATGCGGAGTCCCCAAACGCGCCAATTTTGATTATTGACTAACCCATCCAAATGAAAGTGGGCTTCGTCGTTAAGCCAATCCATACAGCGCATACTAATTCCCATAATGCCCCGCGGCCAAAGTGCAGTTCGCATGTCCTAACGCAAACCGTTCAAAAGTTGTGACAATTTTATTTTATATACGGGGTGCATTCAAGTTCTAAGGCCTCCGATTTTTTTTCTAATCAACTACTCACCCGAAATCGATGAAACTGGCGTTACTTCTCGACGTAATCGCCCTGCAGACGTACACATTTTTCACAACGCTGACGCCATGATTCCATGGCAGCGGCGAAGGCTTCTTTAGGAGTCTGTTTTGACCACTGGAAAATCGCTGAGGCAATAGCAGCACGGCTGGTGAATGTCCGGCCACGGAGAGTGTCTTTCATTGTTGGAAAAAGCCAAAAGTCACTAGGAGCCAGGTCAGATGAGTAGGGAGCATGAGGAATCACTTCAAAGTTGTTATCATGAAGAAACTGTTGCGTAACGTTAGCTCGATGTGCGAGTGCGTTGTCTTGGTGAAACAGCACACGCGCAGCCCTTCCCGGACGTTTTTGTTGCAGTGCAGGAAGGAATTTGTTCTTCAAAACATTTTCGTAGGATTCACCTGTTACCGTAGTGCCCTTTGGAACGCAATGGGTAAGGATTACGCCCTCGCTGTCCCAGAACATGGACACCATCATTTTTTCAGACTGGCGGTTACCCGAAATTTTTTTGGTGGCGGTGAATCTGTGTGCTTCCATTGAGCTGACTCGCGCTTTGTTTCTGGATTGAAAAATGGCATCCACGTCTCATCCATTGTCACAACCGACGAAAAGAAAGTCCCATTCATGCTATCGTTGCGCGTCAACATTGCTCGGCAACATGCCACACGGGCAGCCATGTGGTCGTCCGTCAGCATTCGTGGCACCCACCTGGATGACACTTTTCGCATTTTCAGGTCGTCATGCAGGATTGTGTGCACAGAACCCACAGAAATGCCAACTCTGGAGGCGATCTGTTCAACAGTCATTCGGCGATCCCCCAAAACAATTCTCTCCACTTTCTCGATCATGTCGTCAGACCGGCTGTGCGAGCCCGAGGTTGTTTTGGTTTGTTGTCACACGATGTTCTGCCTTCAATAAACTGTCGCACCCACGAACGCACTTTCGACATATCCATAACTCCATCACCGCATGTCTCCTTCAACTGTCGATGAATTTCAATTGGTTTCACACCACGCAATTTCAGAAAACGAATGATTGCACGCTGTTCAAGTAAGGAAAACGTCGCCATTTTAAATATTTAAAACAGTTCTCATTCTCGCCGCTGGTGGTAAAATTCCATCTGCCGTACGGTTCTGCCATCTCTTGGACGTATTGACAATGAACACGGCCTCATTTTAAAACAATGCGCATGTTTCTATCTCTTTCCAGTCCGGAGAAAAAAAATCGGAGGCCTTAGAACTTGAATGCACCTCTTAGTTCAGTGACTCTCACCCTGTGACTACGAGGTGTAACTCCCCCCCCCCCCCCCCGCACCACCCCCTCTCCCACTACACGCACCATACAGCTTGGGTGCAGAGGGCGAATGTACTCATACACGTGTAAGCCCATTACTCCTATACATACAGAACCTAGTCTCATCAATGAAGACCATACAGCGCCATCCGACTCCCGTCAACTCTTTGACTACGCCAGAGTAGCCCGTTAGGCGATGTCGTGGTGTCAGTGCTAGCCTTGCCATAGGACCCTGTGATATTAATCTTGCTGCAAGGAGACTGTTTCCACAGGTCGCTGATGACACAGAAGGGAAAACATATCCCTATTTCCGTCCCTGGAGTACGTATATTACTGGAATATGGTCTACAGGTGTGGACATGTTCCACATCACTACAAAAAGCAGTGATACATCATCCGCACATTGTATCCAACTTGGATCAGGCTCATAGTGCAACACCGTTCACGTGGACGAAGTCGGCGCGCGGAGTACCCGCGCGGTCAGGGGCGCCTTGTCGAAGTCTGCGCGGCCACACCCGCCGGAGGTTCGAGTCCCCCCATGGGCATGGGTGTGTGGGTTGTTCTTAGCGTAAGTTAATTTGAGTAGTGTGTAAGTCCAGGTACCTATGACCTCAGCAGCTTGGCCTCTTAGGGAAAAAAAGATGAAGTTGTTGAACAGGAGTACATAGAAATAGACAGCCCACTGTAGTCGTCGGTGGGGTATGGTTGTATCCTATAACGAATGTTTCAAACACTGTTCACATCTAAACTTGTCACCATTACTGCCTGCAGAGTCAAAAGAGAGGATGCGCAGACAGGCTTTCTGAGCGCCATCTGATGGCCTATGACAGTGACAAGTGAATCACCAACACTGCAAAACTTCAGCATGCGCATATTACACGTCGGTTCCATTGAATACGATCCTTGAAGGTGTTCAGTTTCTTTTCTGTCTGTGCATTTGGTAAAGTGCTACTGTCACTGAGTTTTATTTCGAGGTTTACGTCTCGGAAAATATTGTTTCACTGCGACCGGGAATTTATCAATTTATCACACCATGTATAGAGAAGAGATAGAGAATATCCTTTTATTTTGGCATTTTCATTGCTACATTGAGTAGACTATGTAGACAAACGCTTGAAAATGTCTACATCGCCGAAACTGTTAAGAAAAAGGAAACAAAAAATAAAAGAATATTTTAATCCATGAGACGATTGCCACTGCAGTATATAAATGTCATAAAATGATAAACGAAAGAAGTGAAGGGTAAACGCAGGACTCAGTTAAGGAGGAAGCTTACCGCCAACTCTTTTTAATATATACACTGATGACATTTTAAAGAAATGGAAATTGCTAGCAGATCCAGAAATTAAATTATCAAGCAGTGTCTATTTAAGCACTTGCATTTGAAATAGACAGAAATGGACCTATCACTTACAAAGAACGGAGAATACCAGACTTTCCAAGGCAGCATTGGTTGTTAAGCTAAGGGGGAGAAGTGATCGAAGATGACTCAGGATAATTCTGAAGCCGGAACGTACAAGAATGCCGAATCCATGAAGCATCTCAGAATAAGTAGAAGAAAAAGTTACGGGACGGGTGCCTAACACCTCTTTGAACTGCAGGTGTTAATTGCTGTATTGTCGGCGAGAATTACGGTGCACGGTTGTAGCTGAATCATAGGTGTGGAAACGGATCGGAAAAAGGCACTTGCTGCGGTCTCATTAGATAATATTAGGTAACGAACGAGTAAAGTAGCTACTTCACTGAGATCATAATTGGCTACCCAGTGAAACGGTTCGCAATACGCACTTCCTGCCGTCTTATTAGATAATATTAGATAATGAACGAGTGAGGTAACTACTTCACCCAAGATCCTAATTGGCAACCAAGTGAATCGGCTTATTAGAACTGGCGCCAAGGTAAACATTTAAATTTGATGCAAAACTTTTATATTAATGATCGAAAATCCTCGAAGTCAAGATCGCTAATAAATTTATTTGATTAGTAGTTTCAGCTACACACGAACATTCTCTAGATCATAAAAACTGTATTGATGGTCTAATTGCCATAACGGCTCAATATCTCGTTAAAATCTTTTTTTTTAAATAACAACATCGTTGATAACCAATCAGTAGAACGAAGATCATAAAACTAAGGGGTCACTGTGTTAAAACACAGTGTTTGTATTATCTCGTAGCAGAGTTCATCATGACTATGCGAAAAAATTCATCCCAAGTTCCTATCTTCATTTATGTTTAAGTTGCACTCCTATCAAAACGGAAGAATTTCTTTGGAGCTCAATGTGAATCCAGGGTGTTTCAAAATCTTTGCGGCAGACGTCTAGGGTGATAGATCAAGACACAACTTTGTTAGAGAGAAAATGTTCACCGATGTTTCCCAGCGATGTTAGACGCTCTGGAACTGCGAGATTTCACCGACCTAGCAAGGTGTACTAACGATTTGTGCAGCCTAACACATATTCCGGTAACTTGATAGAGTGATTTTCGGTAAGAAAACCTTCAGAAAGTGTATCTCGAAGCGTAGAGAGACGTTTGAGAAGTGAATCAGGTTCTTCAGTGTTGTTTTTCACGCGGAACAGATGAGTGGACGATAGGGAACAAACATTGCATTGGAACGCAGCTGAGTGCTTACGTCTTACCGCCTTTCAGGAACGTTACCAATCTTCACCGACGCTTCGTTAGGAACCATTAGAGAACATTTTGTCACTGACAAAAGTCGTTGTTCATGACGTGATCTATCACCGCTAGACGTTTGTCGCAAAGAATTTGAAACATCTTATATACATGGTCAACCACACCACTGATAAAATTCCGTATGTGATTAAAAAAAAAGAAAAAAGAAAAGTCTAGCAAGAATGGGCTCTAAAATGCTTACCTTTGAACCGGTAGCTCGATTACCTACAGCCACAACTGAACCACAAACCAGAGAGACACTCATTGATGACGTCATGTGGATAGACGATTTCAGCAACGAAAAGTTCTGTCTAACACACGTTACTTACAGTTCCGTAAATACTAATTAAGTGTATCACACCACCATCTAATGGACATGATGCTATCACAGTCCAAATGGTGAAGCTTATTACTCACTACGGCGCACTTAACCCCAAATGCGACTAGTTAAATCTCTAGCTAAAGAGGACGCTGCCGCAGCACCGTCTGGTTACCTACCTATTTGCATTCTTCCTGCTCTGTCCGAGGCGTTAGAATATGTAGTATACGACTAGGTAACAATGTATTTAACTACAAAAAACCTACTACACCAATACAGACCAGCTTCCCGTTAACATTTCAGCACAACGCCTACATTAATAAAGGTAACAGGTGTCTTTAAGCTGGCCATGGATGCACAAGAGGCTACTGTCATCTGCTTTTCAGACTTCAGCAAAGCCTTTGACATTGTTGACATTTTACCTGACAAACTTAGCGGTCTGTATTTCTCGACAAGTGTAGTGCAGTGGTTTCGCCCATGTTTGACGTTTCGCCAGCAAACCGTCGTGTCCAACAAAGCCACAGTGAAGGTACGTAGTATGAGGCGTCCCCTCAAGGTTCATTATTATGTCCTATACTCTTCTCACTATACTGAATGATGTGTCATGACTTTTGTTCCTACTGAAAATGCCAGAAGTATGCTGATGACCACAAGTTGTATCTAAGTGCAAAACCAATAAATCAGGTATCGAGAATTTCAGTACTTATCTGTGTGCACTGTCTAAATGGGCACATAAAGTGTAGCAAAGCGGTAGGGATTGATCATTCTGGGCTCATTACCCCAAAATATAAGAAATTCTTACCATATGTAATCATAAATGGGTCAAATATCAACTTCTCTCCATCAGTAAAGAATCTAAGTGATGATAGATGAAAATCTAAATTGGTCTCTGCACCTAACCACAATGTGCGAGAAGGCATCAGCATCTCCCCATGCCCTACAAAAATATAAAAAAGCTCATACCGTTTGATATGAAAAAGAGAGTTGCATGTATACTTCTTCTTCCAACTATTGATTACTGTGACGTTATCCTGCGTACTCTTTCTCAAGAAAGCTCACAGCTCTAGAAACTGGTTATGAACGCGTATATTCGATATATCTGTGACTTTAGATTCTTGGATCATATTTGACCTTCGTATTCACAGCCCTGGGTAATTGCAGACAAGCGCAGAGGTATCGATACGCTCTGTCTCCTCTATTGTCTTGTCAACGTACACTGTCCCTCAAATCTCTCCACGACCTCAACCTTGTGTGTTTATATCGGAAAGAAAATCGATAGTGGAAGTGGAAAACTGGCAGCTAGAAACCGATTTTTTTTCTTTATTGGGTTTCGATTCCCCCAGAAGGGGGCGGGCTGGCAGCAGCTTAGTACGCCGCTCTTCAGCCTACAGAATTTGTTTTAAAAAGATGAAGATAACAAATAATAAAAACAGGCGATAAAATCGGAGACTGAAATGGAAACATGGCAGAAAAATCGTGGAACTTAAAACATAGAACAAAGGGATGATGCTAATAAAATAAATATGAAGCACAGAGGTAAAATAATAGACAGAAAATTAAAAAACAGGCGACAGTTTCTGTTCGCAAGAGACATGAAATTCACACCCAGTGACAGCATGATTTCTGTTTGCAACACTTCGGAAAGACGAACAACACTGAACATTCATTAGAACACTGCACTAAAAAGTTGGTAAATATGACATACGACAGACGAGGGCAGGTGAGGGGAACATGGACACATGATGGGAAAATAAAAAGGGGGAAGGAGAGGACTAACGAAGGGGGGAGGGTGGGGGGGAAAGGAGCTGATGGGGGACGAGGACCCATAAGAGGGGGGGGGGCGGGGGTGCTTGGCAGACGCAAAAGGGATTGGGGAAAAGAGAGGAGGGGAATACAAAAGGACTCGGGGGGGGGGGGGGGGGGGAGAAGGGAGGTGGAGAGAGGTTAGGCAGGAAGAAAACCTAGAAACCAATTTTTTTTCCTTTATTGTATTTCGATTCCCCCTGAAGGGTTTGGCTTTAATTTTATTATCTTTAATTATTTTAATTGGAAGTTTTAACATGTTTGATTTTATAAATTATCAGCTTTATTGTTGATTTATTATTATTTCTTTTCCTGTAGCTTTAGCTTGTTTTGCTTCTTGTTTAGCTGAGGTGGGCTGGCAGCAGCTTATTACACTGCTCTGCAGCCTACAGACTTTTTTAAAACGTAAGAAGAAGGTAAGAAACAATAAAAGCAGGCAATAAAACGGTGACAAATTGTAAAATGGCGGAAAATTGTGGAAAGCTAAAACATAAAGCAAACGGTTGGCAAAGCAAATAAAATACACAGGAAGCAGACAGGTAAAACTGTAGACAGACAATTAAAAAACGTGGTGACAGTCTGGTTTCTGTTTGCAAGAGATATAAAATCACACCCAGCGACAGTATGATGTCCGTTCGCAATACTTCAGGGAAGACACACAACACTGAACACTCACTGTAAACACTGCACTAAAATGTCGGCACAAAGATGACACACCATAGCCAAGGGCAGTGGGGGGGGGGCTGAACTGATGGGGGGTGGGGAAACAAGGATTGAGGAGAGGAAAAACGAAAGGGGGGGACCAAAGGAGGGAGAGGACTCATAAGGGTGGGGGGGAGGGGCAGGGCAGACGTGAGAAGGAATGGGAAATGCAAAAGGACTCGGGGGAGAGAAGGGGGGCAGAGAGAGGGTAGGTGGGGAAAAAAGAGGATGGAAGGGTGGGAGAGGGAGCCCAGGAAAAGGACGGAGGAAAGGAGGGGGGGGGGTGAGGATCAGAGTTGATAGTAGGGATAAATGGAAGGAGAGAGGGCATCATCTGGGAGGGGGACTAGAAACCGATTTTTTTTTTCTTCATTGATTTTCAATTCGACCGAAGGGCTGGCAGCAGCTTAGTACGCTGCTCTACAGCCTACAGACTTTTTTAAAAACGGAAGAGGAAAGAAACAAGAAAAACAGGCGATAAAACGGTGACTTAAAGTGCAAAATGGCGGAAAAATGCGGAAAGTTAAAATAGAAAGCAAAAGGGATTGGCAATGTTAATAAAATACACGGGAATCAGACAAGTAACATAGCAGACACACAATTAAAAAACATGGCGACAGTCTGGTTTCTGTTCGCAAGAATAAAAAATCACACCCAGCGACAGTATAATGGCCGTTCGTAACACTTCCCAAAAGACCCAACATGGAACACTCACTGTAAAACACTGCACGAAAATGGCGGCACAAAGATGACACTCCCGAGCCAAAGGCAGATGGGGGGGGGGGGGTGGCACCTGGAGGAGGGGGAAAAACAAGGAGGGAGGAGAGGAAAAAACGAAAAGGGTGGGAACCAAGGAGGGAGCGGACTCATAAAGGGGGGAGAGGGGCAGGACAGACGCGTGAGGGAATGAGAAGAGGCAGAGGAGGGAAATGCAAAAGGACTCGGGGGAGAGAAGGGGGCAGAGAGAGGGGAGGTGGGGAAAAAAGAGGATGGAAGGGGGGAGAGGGAGCCCTGGAAAAGGACAGAGGAAAGGAGGGGGAGTGAGGATCAGAGTTGACAGGAGGGATAAATGGAGGGAGAGAGGGCATCATCCGGGAGGGGGACTAGAAACCGATTTTCTGATTAGATTTGAAGTGTTCGCATGACAAACCGAAAGCGGTATTGGGAAATCGGTTTACGAAATCTGGTTTTGGGAATCCATGTAAGCATGGTGTGTATGCGTAAACATTATCTTTTCGTCCGTAAGAGAAAGGGTTCCCACTTAGGGTAGGCCATTAACTGGTGTACCGCCATAGTGGAGGAGTGTTTTGACAACACTCCCGACCGCTAATGGTTTCCGTAATGGGGTAACACGAGCACGTGACGTGTAGTGCAGGCGGCCGCCACTGAGCAGTGGCGCTGGCCGCGCAGCGCACACGTGCTGGCACTGGAGCCGGCGGCGGCGGCGGCGGACACGCCACTTGTTCGCGTTCGAGTGGTGGCAGCGCGCGCTGCGGTCTGCCGTGCGATTGCTGCCCTTCTGGCCGCCGCGCCAGCCCTAATGAGCAACAATTAAGGGCGAATGTTTGCTCTCGGCGGTATAATTGTGCAGCCCATTACAAGCGGCGCCCCGCCCCCGCCTGCTGTTGCCAATTCCCTAAAGCCGGGCGCGCTCTCCAGGCGCGTCAGGCCTCATTAGTTGCCGAGGACCGGAGGAGGAGCTCGACTGGCAGCCGGCGGCGCCAGGCCAGCCAACCAGCGCCCAAATAATAGTCGCTGTCACGAGCCGCCGCCGCTGAAACGGTGAGCCGTCTCGTCACTGCTTTTCGGGTCGAGCAACGTCGATAAAGAAAATACAATGATAGGGAAATGCATTGCTGTTGTAACCCGTAGACTTTTCGTGGGGACACACAGCAAAGCTGGCATTTCACGTACCAGAAAACAAAGAGAGTGAATTAAAAAATACCAGATAATCTGATTACAGAACTAATTAAACCTAACTAACCTAAGGACATCACACACAGCCATGCCCGAGGCAGGATTCGACCCAGCGACCGTAGCGGTCGCGCGGTTCCAGACTGTAGTGCCTAGAAACGCTCGGTCACCAAGGCCGGCGCCTCGTGTAAGCAGAAGAAATGCGTACCATCACGTTTCCGACTCTGATAAAGGTCGGATTGTAGCCTATCGCGATCGCGGTTTATCGTATCACGACATTGCTGCTCGCGTTGGTCGACATCCAATGACTGTTAGCAGAATATGGAATTGGTGGGTACAGGAGGGTAATACGGAACACCGTGCTGGATCCCAAGGGCCTCGTATCACTAGCAGTCGCAATGACAGGCATCTTATCCACATGGCTGTAACTGATCGCGTAGCCACGTCTCGATCCCTGAGTCAACAGATGGGCACGTTTGCAAGACAACAACCATCTGCACGAACAGTTCGACGACGTTTGCACCAGCATGGACTTTCAGCTCGGAGACCGTGGCTGCGGTTACCCTTGACGCTGCATCACAGACAGGAGCGCCTGCGATGGTGTACTCAACGACGAACCGGGTCCACGAATGGCAAAACGTCATTTTTTAGGATGAATCCAGGTTCTGTTTACAGCGTCATGATGGTCACATCCGTGTTTGCCAACATCGCGGTGAACGCACATTGGAAGCGTGTATTCGTCGTCTCCATACTGGCGTATCTCCCGGTGTGGTGGTATGGGGTGCCATTGGTTACACGTCTCGGTCACCTCTTGTTCGCATTGACGGCACTTTGAACAGTGGACGTTACATTTCAGATGTGTTACGACCCGTGGCGCTACCCTTCATTCGATCCCTGCGAAACCCTACAATTCAGCAGGATAATGCACGACCGCATGTTGCAGGTCCTGTACGGGTCTTTCTGGATACAACAAATGTCGACTGCTCCCCTGGCCAGCACATTCTCCAGATCTCTCACCAATTGAAAACGTCTGCTCAATGGTGGCCGAGCAACTGGCTCGTCACAATACGCCACTCTTGATGAACTGTGGTATGGTGTTGAAGCTGCATGGGCTGCTGTACCTGTACACGCCATCCAAGTTCTGTCTGACTCAATGCCCAGGCGTATCAAGGCTGTTATTACGGCCAGAGGTGGTTGTTCTGGGTACTGATTTCTCAGGAGCTGTGCACCCAAATTGCGTGAAAATGTAATCACATATCAGTTCTAGTATAATATATTTGTCCAATAAATACCCGTTTATCATCTGCATTTCTTCTTTGTGTAGCAATTTTAATGGCGAGTAGTGTATGTCGCTGGTGAGACGACGACTTCATCGATAACAAGGACGGACCTATCAATTGCGAAATTAAAAAGCTCCCTAGTTAAATCAGTCAAGCTATCAAAACTAATTTTCTCCGACGAACATAAGCTACCGATGTCATGTCTGTATGGCGGACTGTATGGTAGAGGGGCTACACATTTTTCTCGGTCACCTTTCAATTAATATTAAAGTCACTCAAGATGTCGAGTTTTCTTAATGTCGGAACCGTTACTTACGCCCATGGCGAGAGGGCACTATAGTGCGTTGGGATACCAACCGTACTTTTTCAAAGAACTGTTGCCGAAAGGGGGCTAGTCACGGGACTCTGGGACCACGAAAGGAAGACCGGCTGTTTTTCATGGGTGTATACAAGAAATGTATAATTGTAAATATCACATTGATATGAGGCACTTAGAAGAACTTCGAGACACTGTTTTTCAAGTCTTGCATTATTAGGATTATTTCTGTGATTTTAAGACGATGTGTTTACGAGACAAGTGTTAGATAAATTTACAAGCGTGAGTAAGCTGCGAGTCAGTGTATACATATCGGCGCTATGTTCATATGCAGTTACAATTTGTACAAGAAAAACAGATTCCTTTCCTCCAACATAAGCAGGTTCTCAAACTCTTGTGAGTATCCAAGAATTTCTGCATGAGACAGCTTCTTATACAGTGCATTTGTAAAGAGATTAATTAGGAGAGTTTCGACAGTATTAATCACTGCAACAGAAAAGTTAAGAAGTCTCATTGGCTGTCAATCCTTATCCCGTTAACGACAGAATATAAACAAAATGGAATCTTAGCTATTATACTGTGACGAAAAGGCACAATAACATCGCTCTTCATTTCTTTAAGCCAACTTCAGTTCCTGATATCACATTGTTAAGATGTCTGTTAAATGCATATACGAAGTTGTGTACTTCTGAAGATGATGTACAGGTGTAGCAGCGAAATAATGACACTAAAAATACGCTAGGGGCTATACGGGCTAAAATGCGCCGTCTCAAAATCACGTGACTTGATCTGCAGGAGAATTTGCGGGCAGAATTCACGTTCTGTGCGTCCAATGCACCCGAGGTAATGAAAGCACAGAGAGGCGATCCCTGGCTCCCAGTCGTATGCAGTAGCTTCGTGGTGTTAAATGTGCCGGTTCGTGAGTTGCCGCAACGTCGAAGACACCTGAGCAACTTTGGGTACAGACCAGATATCTGTCGGGCAGCTTGAATGGTGATGGGAAGTACTAACAGGCGATCTTCGCTACCACTCGGCAACCATTCGGCCAGCTCGGGTACGCGTACAGCCTACATAGCCCCTGCACGCCTCAGCGTCAGGGACTCGTCCTGTCGCAGGAACGGGCAGATATTAGCCGGCGGTACCAGCGCTAGTAGAGGCCGCCATTTCCAAGGAACCTACTGGTGTCTACCACACATGTGACCAGAAAATATTGCCTCGATTATTCCTGCACCGGCCGCTATGGAGGTCGGCTCCAGAACTACACAGGCCCCTCCTAAATTCAATAAAACCCTCCAAATCATTGAACGCCATGCACTCAACCTCGCTACGTCCCCCAAGAGGATTCTCTATGACCTCATCCATTTTCCAGATCTCCTCCTCTTCCCTGAACCCATCCATATCGTCTACGCCGATCACCGTCTCGATCCCCGTGGTGTCTCCTTCCGTCTGTGCTCCCCGCCTGCTACCGCGCCTTTACCGTTGTGTTACACCCTCTCTTCATCTCCAAACCCTTCACCTCTCCCAAAGAAGCTCGCCATCCCGTATGATGTGCTTCGCCTCGATATTTATCCTTCCTTCCTACTCTGACCCTCCTCTTTCTTTCCCCTCCTCCCTAGGACTCCTGCTCACTAGGACTCGTCGTCTGCTGGTTCTCCCTCCACCTCTCCTGCCTCTCCTTTCCCCCTCTTGTTCTTTCACTTATGTAAATGGTCTGTGACATGTTCCCGATAATGGAAATAAATTCCTTTTGTCCTTCTGCGATTTGAGACAATCTTTCACCTTCTTTGTCAGTTTATAAAAAATTTTAAAGCCGTGCGTGCTGAATATGCGTCCGCTTCTGTCCTCACCCTGGGAACGTGTGGTCATAACCGAATTTCTTTTTCCAGTGTGTCACTTCGCCTTGTGTCTGATTCTGTGAGACGTCTTATGTAACTGAGCGCTTTTCAGCTGTTGTATCTCGCGTTCGAGGTTCACATACTCGTCTTGCACTTGTTTCGGGAGTGTTGATCATCCCTCTTTTATGGCTGGGTGTCATGATTTGGCAGTCTGTGCATGTACTGGTACGTGCGTGTCAGTTTCCGGTACACCTTGTGTCTCATGTGATTTTGATTTTTGTGATTTAAAATTTTCAGGTTCTAACTGAATGAGAAACACACAAAAACTTTTCGCCTTTCGGTACTCAATCATTTAATCCCAATCATAGGCACAATGGTGTGTGTCCTTATGAACCACTTTCACTAAAATACGTAAGAAAGTGGTTGGGAAGTCACTATGTATGACAATCTTCACTATATTACAAAAGGGGAAAGGGAAGTGGCACTGTCGGGTGTTCTCTCTTTCTTCTCCATTACATCTTGTAAGCTACGTTCCCTGAAGCCTCCGTGTACCTGAGAAATAGAAAATATAGCCCAAATTTCTGTTCTCAATTAACATCTAAAGGAGGACAAAACACATTCCATTGTCTACTGTCCTTTTATAATTCAAGTAAAATATTGAGAGGTTATGAGAAACAATTTTCGGTCTTTATTTTTTTATGTCTATTATTAACTTTTTTCAAAATGATTATTGGCAATATATTGCTTCACGAAATCGTGACGTTACTCCAGCTTACTTTTCCTAGTTATATAATTATAATATTGAATCACGAGCTTTGCAAAACATTTTCATACATGAAAGTCAATCTAGGGTTTTAAATAGTTACATTTTGGGCTAGTTGTCAATTTATTTCGTTACCTTAGACGTTACTTTACTTAGCAAATCGAGTAATCTTTGTACGTTCTATTTGCATGTGCCTCAATTATAGCATGGATTAGTACTCTAAAGAAGTCATTTGTTGAGCAACATTTACTAGGCTTTGTTACACACACCATTAACAAGCTTTTATTAATTGTAACATCCCAATTCTCTAGAATCTGCATTTCTTAACACATTTGTTTACTTGTATTGTTGACTGTAGATATCATTATTCATCTTGTTAACTGCCTTCAATAAGATTACGCGTTTCCCAAACTTTTTTATGAAATGTGAGAGAATCACACACCAGTTTTCCGTCATTTTACCATATACGTCCGCCAACAGACTTCGTTACTCCTATTTCTCCCTGCTCTCATTTATCCATTATTTCGACACTTCTTTGTCCCTTTTATCTTCGCCAGCCTTCTGACCTCATTATTTGCATGTATTTTGATGTGATTCACAAATGGTTCAAATGGCTCTGAGCACTATGGGACTTAACATCTATGGTCATCAGTCCCCTAGAACTACTAAAACCTAACTTACCTAAGGACATCACACAACACCCAGCCATCACGAGGCAGAGAAGATCCCTGACCCCTCCGGGAATCGAACCCGGGAACCCGGGCGCGGGAAGCGAGAACGCTACCGCACGACCACGAGCTGCGGGCTGTGATTCACACACCACTTCCACACGTCTCCTTTAATTAATATCAATAATCTTTAGCTTACCTCTAGTGGGGCCATATAAATACCCTCTCTTACCTACGATCTTGCTTGGAACATGAAAATTATTATTAATTTAATCACCGTTTTCACATATTATGAATTTTCAGCTTCAATTACTTTGCAAAGCATCTGTATTTTGCTGTTACTCGTCCTTTTATGGATATCATTTATTATTTCTTTATTTTAGCAGTTATTTTTCTATCATTGCTGCTCAGAAGTTAACTTCTGTTATTTTAATATTTGGTATTTACTACTGCAAACTACCTCTCATATTGTCTAACAAGTCATAATTTGGGCACAGTCGTTTTCAGGAATCAGTTCTTACTTACTACGAAGATACTACAACCTAACAGCACATGTACAACATACTGAGAACACCAAGAGGAGAATCAGACTTTAAATGGAAATAAATTTTCACCCAGCTGGAACCGCACAACACTCCAAAACTCGTAACCACCAAAGACTGGCAGGCTACCTACAGAATGTAATTACTGTATGTTTTGAAAGGCTTCAGATCTACAATGCTCGTAAACCTAGTTGTTTCTTACTTTTCGGGTATGCCAAACGGTATGGTCATAAATATGTGTAAATATCTTCGCTTCCTCTGACATTGTCTCAGATTTGTTTTTAGTTTTGAATAACACTAGTTCACCAATGCTAAAACTAGGGGAGGGGGGGGGGGAGGGGGGGGGGGAAAATTTTGCATCATGCCTTCTTTTTCTGTCCAAGGTTCTTTTATCAAAAATTTGTTTTATGGAATGTAACTTTGTCTCTATCTCTTCCCAGAAATAGTTCTTCTACGCATTAGCACTTGCAAACTATTTCTAAATTGAGTATATTACTGAAAGTATACCATATTCCTCATTACTCTACTAGGTAGTTCCTTTAATTCGTTATTACTTCCCAAACAGTTTCGAATGAAAGGCTTCGTAATCACTCGAAAATATGTTAAAGTTAATACTAAGAGGCTCTGATCAAAGTTGATATTTCGTTAAAAGATTTGAGCCAATTAACATTTCAACACTTAAATGAAGTACGATTAAAACAGGAAGATCTGTTATTATATTACCTCTACTAACTGATATCAAAGCTTCATACTGTACCGGTCTAGAAACATTTTCAGTAACACATACTATTCTTAAATTCATTACTTTCATAACAGTTATTTCATTCTTATTAGTAGAGACCGGATTATACGCATTCGCATGTTGTATATGCACTTGCATAATTGGCTTCTTTTCATCGGTTATTGCATATTTCAAGTAAAAACTAGTGACGTATATTTTCGCTCTATGTTTACAATATTTTAAAAATTTAGACGGGTGGTTTCTAGCTCGGTCTAGTTTTGATGTATCACAGATCGACCGCGACATAGAGCTGCGTGCAATGGCTAACCCAGAAGCCACTGCCTGGTGAAATCATTACAGAAGAGGAACAGGAACAGGCAGACAGAGTCAATGCTCCTGGTCCCGCACCCCCGGTTAATCCCGTCCGCTGTCACACCGTGCGCGTCGGCAACAATTAAATTAAATTACGCAAGCTTTTAGGCACATGTCCATTGTTTCATTTTAGCCTTATATTTACTTGTACAAAGTTGAACGTGTTTACGATGTGCACCGTTTAATGTGTTGTGCTCCATGGCGCCCGAAAAAAGAAACGTCGTTGACCATCCTGAAATATTTACACAAGACGGAATTGTTTCATATGTCGAACTTGCGAGAGAAAACGTTTCGTGAAAAAAAAAAAGTTTCAAATAGACCAGTATGTCAAGACAAGTCTCCATATCGCAGGAATGCAGAAGTAATTACCACAACAACAACTTCTGACAACAGCAAGTTGCAATAGCAGGGGCTTGTCCTAAGGTAACCAGAAAAGTCGGTTTGACACGGATCTACGTAAAGCATTCATTGCAAGCAATATTCCTCTTTACAAACATACAAACCCTCTCCTCGAAGGCTTCCTGCGCATATATTGCTTAAGTCAAAAATTACATACCGACAATTTACGTAAATGTTCTGGAAGAGATACGCAACGAACTCAAGGATTTCAGTTGACGAAACTACAGACACTTGTGGCCGTTAAATTACAGATTTAATTGTTGGTACTTTAAAAGAAGAGCCTTCTTCTTCCTATTTAGCAGCCTGCAAAGAACTTGAAAAAGTAAATCATTCTGCAATCGCCAGATTTGTGAATGAGGGTATTAGAAAAAATATTTCCAGAAACTTCTGCAGGTGAAAGGGTATCTGTGTTTATTTCAGATGCTGTTCCCTATATGATTAAACCAGGAACATCCATCCTTGTATTTTATCCCATTTTGATTCATGTGACGTGCTTTGCTCATGGCGTACATCGCCTTGCTGAAGAAACACTTTCCACGTTTGTGAATGTAAATAAACTGATTTCATCCACAAAGAAAGTGTTTCTAAAGGTCCTGCTCGTATCAAGACCTAAAAAAAAAAGAAAAATGGTAACTCTTTGGAGTACGTGGGTCGAAGCTGTGTTGTTTTACAATGAAAATTTCGAGGCCATTACAGAGGTAGTAAATATAGTAAACGACTTCGATAGTGCAGGGGCTTTGGCTGTTTGCCAATGCAAGGAAGCTTTTAATGATTCTGATATTAAAAAAGACATTGCTGTGATTAGCACTCATTTTTCCCATATATCCACAGGCATTCAAAAGCTCGAGACTCAAGGTTTGGCGCTGAATGAATCTATTCAGCAAATGAATAAAATTATCGCAGTGAACTCCTCATTGTCGTAGGTAGTCCCACAAAACTTAAATAAAAGTTTGAAAATATTTTCAACGATATATCAGGCTTTGATCCCTTCTTCCAAACTGATAGTTTTATTAATGGGATGGGTGAACTTATACCAGTAACAATAAGTACCAACATAGCATCCGAATTCAAATATTGCCCATTTACCCCAGTTGATGTAGAACGGTCCTTTTCTGATTGTAAACACTTTTTGGGTGATAGAAGACACTGTCTTACTACCGAACATTTGCAACAGTACTTGGACGTTTATGTTTACAATAATAGAAAAATGTAAAATAACTTGTAAATGATGCTTTGGTCCAATAGTATTAATTAAAAGTTAATGCTGTTCAAAAAACTTCATGATTGTATGTTGTTTTTTAAATAAAATATTACGGAGTTTTTTATCGTGCCCCTCTGCATGCGAAGTTGGCCCTTTACATATCGATTGTTTCGCTGAGATTCACTCGCATCGCATCCGCTTGTTACCAACGATAGCAAAGAAGGAACAATTCTTGAAACACGATATGGTCCCGATTTTGCAAATTTTTAGAAAATAATCCCAGAAAGGCCCCCTTCCTAACCTCTACCAGTAAGTATTCAGAAATTGATACCAGCGTTCTAGATGTAACGATTTTTCGCGTGGCCGGTTCTCTTCCTTGTAACTGATATGCACATGTTTGACTTCGCGATATAATTCACGCCGTAACTACCATGGTTTTTTATTATTTGATCTTCCATATTTCGACACTTTTCGTGCATTTTTAAGCATTTTCCATGCATATTTTAAGGTTTTTACGATGTATATAGTCCGTTCTCTACTTACTAGGAACAGAAATAAAGAATACTTGGGGCAAACACTTGCTTCACTGCCACTATCAAGACAAGAAAGCACTGTTACTAATGAGATAATAGTTTATATAATACGATGAATTATTCTAGCTTGAACAGGTTCCTTATAAAATAGTTCTAATACATACTCTTCAATCTGTTTCCAGCTAAAGTAACTTTGTTCAGTTGCAAGTACATTTACACTTAGATTCACGGGGTCATCAATCTCTACATCCGCAACTGCCTTTACCAACGTGTCCACCAATTTAAATCAAAGCATTTGACTCCCTCTTCTACACACTCTACACATCAGCTAAACCTTTCTCTGCTTCTGAACAACTGCGTCCCTGTGCAACGGTGCTATGTATAATAATGTCATAAGTTTTTGCAGTTTGTGGCAAGTCAATACAGCGAATAGGATCCTGTCCTCATTGTTATTGCTATCCTCTTCATCCAATGACTCTTCCTCTTCAAAACCTTACAGAATTGGCTCTGCTTCCTCTACCGAAACTTTAGCTTTCAGATTACCATTATTGTCGAAGATGTAAGCCTTTACTTCGTCTTCGTCCTCGCATGATTCAAACCCGTTAATTTGTTCCTCCCTATTATCTGCAGCGTTTTCTTTTTCCTTTTTGACCCACTTTTCTAAAGTTTTCAAAATGCTGTCAGCTTTATAGTGAGAGTGGTCTAGCACATCATTTGTACTGTCTGTTCCTGTTTCATCATCACTGACATCAGTTAGCATGTGCTGACTGACAGGTCTGTGTTTTTTGTTCTGGCTGTGATACTGTTTCCGCCTGGTAACCGTCGGTTAGCTTCCCACACGCGGCCTATTGTGTTCATTCGATTCAGAATCAGATCGGGTAGCATTCGTTTCTCCGTCTTGTCTCAACAGCACATTATTTACATTTCTGTCTTCGTCATATTAATTACTGTGAAACCGTGGTGGCAGTCTACCCCCTCTTCCTCTATCACGGCTTTGACCACAATAATTAGATCGTATATTCTGAACCTCCATACTTCTAACATTCACGTTCCCACATTTCGGTTGTTTACATCGTTGTTATAACACCTGTTATTATTTTGCACCTACTCCTCAACAGCAACTATTCTTTCTACTCGCTCCTGATATTAAAACCTTATCCATTAACTCTAGGTGCGGAAACGATACATGTCTGCCAATACCAAGACAGCTTACCTGATAGTCCCATGACAATCATTTCCGCCTTTACTTTTCTGTCGGATGTGATAACTGCGCTGATTCACGACCTGGAGTAGACCTTTTATCACTCCCAAATTCTCTAAAAACATCGTTTTATTTGTTGTGAGACCAGTACACACCGAGCGAGGTGGCGCAGTGGTTAGACACTGGACTCGCATTCGGGAGGACGACGGTTCAATCCCGCGTCCGGCCATCCTGATTTAGGTTTTCCGTGATTTCCCTAAATCGCTCCAGGCAAATGCCGGGATGGTTCCTTTCAAAGGGCACGGCCGAATTCCTTCCCCGTCCTTCCCTAACCCGATGAGACCGATGACCTCGCTGTCTGGTCTCCTTCCCCAAAAACAACCCCAACCCCAACCAGTACACATTAAGAAATGCAATTTTAAATTCACGAAGAATTTTACATTTAAGCATTACGTTAGCTGATTAAGGCAAAGAATCTCCTAACAAATGACTTCTTATAAAATAAATTTTCTCACTTTCTGACCATGCATTTGGCAAAACATCCTCAAAATCATTACAGAACTCTAATGGGTGAATTTGTTTGTCTCGATAAAATCGTAAAAATTGAGGAGATCCGATGAAAGCGGCGTCCACTGAAGCCACATTATGTACAGTGGTATTGCAAGAGCTACCTGTGGTTACTCTCTCTGTGATAGTAATGTTAGTATTTAGTTTATGTACTTTAGTTCTGCTGCCACCACTCTGTTAAAGAAAATTTTATCCTCACATAATTTCACAAATATTTCATTTTTTTAATACCCCTCTAACGGTGTGTTTAGTTTATTAGTTACTTCATGAAATCGATTAGAACAAAGTTTGGATTCATTGGCTGTTCTGTCTGACAACCTCCCTTCCATATGATCAACTGAGTCTTTGAAATCTTTTCTAACTTCACCAATATAGGTTTTTAAAACACTTTGCAATTTAGTTAGCTGTTCCTCTTCATTGACTTGCAGATCACGGTGGTTAGAATCCATTTTATAATTAAAGCTATTAAGTTTTCAGGTCATTTCATCCTTTAATTTTTTATTACTATCCTTTAGTTCTTTATTACTAGATTCACTCTTACTGTTCAGTTCTTTATTACCACCCTTTAGTTTTTTCTGATGCGATTCAAGCAATTGCGATTCAGTAATTGCATACTATTTGGTGCCTATACCTTGCCACTTAGCATTTACGTCGTTTTTAAAGGAGTTTCTAGCATACCCTGACTTGGCTGAATTTCAAAAATATTGAAGTTATATATCTGATAACTCTATTAATTCCACCTTTTCTTTTTTGAGCTCAACTTCAGTTACATCATCATCCGAAATGGTTCTAACTTCCTAGTAAAACCGAAATTTATTTCCGGTTCTACTGCTGACAAATCACATTCACATTCTGGATCTATTACTTTGACAGAACTGTCTTTGTTAATTTTAGTTTCCAACTCTGAGGATTCATTGTCAGAGACCAGTTTCATCTTAACCTTCAGATTATCGTTATGATTAGATTCCGTTTGTAATAGCCTGTTTGAAGCAATTAATAAATACTTTAAATATTCTTGACTTACTTAATTGCTTGACCCCGATGAATGATGCCGACACAGTGTCCCAGCAAATGCGATACGACGTTTTGCAACATAATGCAGGCAGCAGTAGCAGATGTGGCGTTGAGGGTGGCATCGAGTATCGCCTACTGCAGGGTGGGGGGGAGGGGGGGAGGGGGGGAGGTGCACTGATGAGGGCGCGCAGTAGCTTACATTTAACTTCGAGGTCCACACAGCTCCATGATGATGAACAATCTTCTTCTAACCTCTGCGTCAGTGGTAGACGCGTTGCAGTGTCGTCTTCTTACCTCCTTCCGTCACGTTTAGGGTTACTTTGGCTGACATTTACAGTTTAGTTTCCACAATCACCAGGAAATCTTAAAACATCATTGGTTTCAGCATATTTCAATTCTGTATCCTGTTAGTGCCTACTGAGTTCCCTGCTTTGTACCGATCACCTTCACAGTTCAGTTTCCTGGACGATGCATCATATGGGGGGTTTTCGGTTAGCCACAAAGCGGTGGAGAACATACTGATCATAATTTCTAGTCCTACTTGCTATCTCTTCGGATCTGGAACCATGACTGTAAATAAAAGTTTTGAGTTGTAATTGATTAATATATTCAGTAAAGGTTCACACACACAAACAATAATATTGCTGACACTAATAATAATGTTCCTACCGAAAATAACGCTATCAACAGCTCAGAGCCGATCTCTACGGTAAGCTGCAGGTAAAATAGTCTATCGCTCTTGCATCTAATCACCAAAAGCTAATTGCTCGACTTAAAAATGGAAAATAATCTCGCTACTTACTTTGTAGTTTTGTCAACACAAACAGTTCTTCGATGAAAATTAAACCGTGCAGTACGGTGTAGAGTCCTGACGAGTTCACTTCCTACTTTTACGGAAAATGCGTTTGGTAGCTGCCTGTCTGTGACGTCATCCCAAGAACAGCATTCGTAGGCATTTCACTGATCCAGATTGATTGGGATCTCGGTGCTAAGTTTCTCTTCGCACTGCCTCTCTGGCCGTATTTATATACGGGCAAAGCGGACCGCCAAACGAAACATATGCTGACATCCGCTCTTGGAGCAGGTGGCCCCTTTTTTGGATACGTAATAATTAATGTCTCCATCGTTTAATAAATTACAATCTTCTTAATTTTTACGTGAATGGAGTTAAGTCTGATTTAGTTACTGAAAAAAGCTTTAGCTGGACTGCATTTAAACTTTTCTGGCTACAATTTTTAGAACGGAACTGACAGTAGAACATGATCTCTGAACTGTCCCTTTAAGATTCCTTTGATTGATTGTTATTTACGGTAAAGTCTTGAAACTTGGTAGAGATGTAATATTTCCTGAATGTATTCGAGTTCTTTAATTAGAACTACTACTACTGTTCCAAATGGTACTTAATGTATTAAGAATCGGTGAGTTTCCCTTCCAAATTTAGTCTGTAGTAAATAACTTGAAAATTAATAGAGTTAACTTAATGGAGTCAAATCGTTGATGTTTTTAGATGAATCTTAAGCTACATACGAATTTTCACCGTTCTGATTCTAATATTTAGCGCCTTCAGATTTTCGTAAAACTTTTGATTTCGAGTGAAGTGTTGCCCTGACCAAGTATAGCCTTGTAACTTGCATAATCTGAACGGTTTTTAGGTTTCAAGGTTCATCATTTAGCGTTACTTACGTTTTCTAAAAATAATATACACTCCTGGAAATTGAAATAAGAACACCGTGAATTCATTGTCCCAGGAAGGGGAAACTTTATTGACACATTCCTGGGGTCAGATACATCACATGATCACACTGACAGAACCACAGACACATAGACACAGGCAACAGAGCATGCACAATGTCGGCACTAGTACAGTGTATATCCACCTTTCGCAGCAATGCAGGCTGCTATTCTCCCATGGAGACGATCGTAGAGATGCTGGATGTAGTCCTGTGGAACGGCTTGCCATGCCATTTCCACCTGGCGCATCAGTTGGACCAGCGTTCGTGCTGGACGTGCAGACCGCGTGAGACGACGCTTCATCCAGTCCCAAACATGCTCAATGGGGGACAGATCCGGAGATATTGCTGGCCAGGGTAGTTGACTTACACCTTCTAGAGCACTTTGGGTGGCACGGGATACATGCGGACGTGCATTGTCCTGTTGGAACAGCAAGTTCCCTTGCCGGTCTAGGAATGGTAGAACGATGGGTTCGATGACGGTTTGGATGTACCGTGCACTATTCAGTGTCCCCTCGACGATCACCAGTGGTGTACGGCCAGTGTAGGAGATCGCTCCCCACACCATGATGCCGGGTGTTGGCCCTGTGTGCCTCGGTCGTATGCAGTCCTGATTGTGGCGCTCACCGTCACGGCGCCAAACACGCATACGACCATCATTGACACCAAGGCAGAAGCGACTCTCATCGCTGAAGACGACACGTCTCCATTCGTCCCTCCATTCACGCCTGTCGCGACACCACTGGAGGCGGGCTGTACGATGTTGGGGCGTGAGCGGAAGACGGCCTAACGGTGTGCGGGACCGTAGCCCAGCTTCATGGAGACGGTTGCGAATGGTCATCGCCGATACCCCAGGAGCAACAGTGTCCCTAATTTGCTGGGAAGTGGCGGTGCGGTCCCCTACGGCACTGCGTAGGATCCTACGGTCTTGGCGTGCATCCGTGCGTCGCTGCGGTCCGGTCCCAGGTCGACGGGCACGTGCACCTTCCGCCGACCACTGGCGACAACACCGATGTACTGTGGAGACCTCACGCCCCACGTGTTGAGCAATTCGGCGGTCCGTCCACCCGGCCTCCCGCATGCCCACTATACGCCCTCGCTCAAAGTCCGTCAACTGCACATACGGTTCACGTCCACGTGTCGCGGCATGCTACCAGTGTTAAAGACTGCGATGGAGCTCCGTATGCCACGGCAAACTGGCTGACACTGACGGCGGCGGTGCACAAATGCTGCGCAGCTAGCGCCATTCGACGGCCAACACCGCGGTTCCTGGTGAGTCCGCTGTGCCGTGCGTGTGATCATTGCTTGTACAGCCCTCTCGCAGTGTCCGGAGCAAGTATGGTGGGTCTGACACACCGGTGTCAATGTGTTCTTTTTTCCATTTCCAGGAGTGTATATAACACAGTATATTCATTAGAGCATTCTGAGACTTCACAATGTTAACATTTATGTACTGAAACATACACTGACAAAGTCTGGAAAATTTATTTTAATTTTTAATTTCCAAAAAATGGTTCAAATGGCTCTGAGCACTATGGGACTTAACTGCTGAGGTCATCAGTCCCCTAAAACTTAGAACAACTTAAACCTAACTAACCTAAGGACATCACACACAGCCATGCCCGAGGCAGGATTCGAACCTGCGACCGTAGCGGCCGCGCGGTTCTAGACTGTAGCGCCTAGAACCGCTCGGCTACCCCGGCCGGCAATGTACAAAAATATTGGTGCGAATGGAAGCTGTAAGAAACACAGTTAACTAATTATTCTGTACCACATAATAATCAATTCATTTGAAAATTCAGAAGAGAAGAAACTAAAAATTACGCCCATTAAGACAGAAACTAAAGTGCAGATGTCGGCACTGTGCAGATCTGCGCTTTTTCATCTTCAGATCTATATAAATAATGTATACTAACCAGCATATTCATTGCTTTCGTAATGTTTCTCTCTTGTTTAGTCTTCTTGTGATGAACTGGATCCACACACATGAGTCTGACTGTTTCTTTGTATCCTTCCATCTACTATCTTTGTGCGTTATTGTTCAGTGTTCAAAAAGCAAAATATTATGCCTGCTCCCACGAGGTATTAAAACGAGGTCGCAAGAAGGCTAACGAATTATAATCAAAATACATTGAGACGCCAGTTTATCTGTAGTCATGGTGTTAAGTCAACAGAAATAGTTGGGTGTTATTGCTTGCATCACCGGCATCCCGTTGTCGTCTTCTCTTATTGAGATTTTCATATTACCCTGAACACAAGACGCCGAGATAAATGTGTATATTCTCCGTGACGAAACATCCCACATTCCACTCATCCTGATCCATTCGTTACGTGCATCGGCATCAATGAGTGATAGGAAAGCTGTTGTGAGGTGACGAATAACAATAAAAATGGTAGTAATAAGAAATCAGCAATCAAGTAAGTTACTGCATTACAGACGATTAACCAAATAACCAAGAAAGGCTGAGTGTTTAATTGGCCCTTTGCATAAGTGTTCTTACCACTTTGATACTGAATTCTGGTTGTTTGCAGAGAGAAAAGAAAGAACCATGTAGCCATACATATCGCTAGTACAGCGAGGTATTACCTATCAACTATCCTTGCTTTACATCACGAGATGAACATGGCGTTCCCGAGCTGATATTTGAAATACATTTCTGTTTTCTCTCTCTGTCTCTCTCTCTCCCTCTCTTTCTATTTTTATTTTTTGAGGAAAGCATCGAGAAGCGCGAATAATAAGCAAGTAGGCATATAACCTGTTTACCGTCATTTTCATTGGGATACATAATGCAAAAATACAACTTTTAAGTGTATTATTACGTAATTCCAGTTACTGACAGTCTATTCGTGAGCTTGCTCGCATTCAGTGGGGTGAAACCTATCACAGAAGCAAGAAAAACACAAATATTTCTTGCACCATGTGCAACACACAAACGAAATCTCACTGCACTGACGTGTTGTCCGATATATTGCACGGAAAACATATCTGATTCATGTTGATAAATACAGCT
This sequence comes from Schistocerca nitens, assembly GCF_023898315.1. NCBI lineage: Eukaryota > Metazoa > Arthropoda > Insecta > Orthoptera > Acrididae > Schistocerca > Schistocerca nitens. The sequence goes on along the minus strand of NC_064614.1, from coordinate 1,155,956,179 downwards.
CTATCAGATATAAATTTGGATGCATACCAAGTGTATAAAAGTATACGTCGAAATACGCAGAAAGTCACGTAGAGGTATTCGACTGAAACATAGCCATGACCAAGATTGTAACTGGGGTCGACAGCATGTCGTCTACCACCTTGGCACCTCGAACGGTGACAGTGCTCGGCCGGTTACTTACGTTTACTGTATCAAAGCTACAGCATGAAAGCACAAAAATGTTAATAACTCGAGGATCATTAACTTTGGAACCCATAGAAAGTAAAGCAGTCGTCAGTCGCAAGAGTGGTTTGAACTCCACAGTGCTTTAATAGGCACAGTCTTGTTGGAGGTGGTATGCCGTTGCTTTCCTCCGACCTTTGAGTTGACTTACGTAGCCAGTTAATAGGGGAACCTACAGTTAAACGTGGCTTTCGGACCAAAGTGCAGCTCGGCATTTTTCACATCAACAAATACTGCCCGAGGGGAAATAAGCGTAAAATGGCATATAAAAATCGTGGGCCTGACGAGGGATTGAAACTGAGATCTTGCTCTTTATCACTTTGCCATCATGCAGCTACTACTGTGGTTTCTGCTTGGCATTAAAATTGTGGATCTCTCGTTTGTGCCTGCGTTGGCACTTGCGTGTCCCTTAGGACACCTTTCTTTTGAAATTACCCTAGTATATGTGTGTGTAAACGCCTTCCGATTCCCACGCAAGGAAGACAAGGATACACAGTCTAATTTCAATAGTATAAACACGCCTCAGTTTGTGGATGAAAGACTTATGTTGATAATCATTTTGAATATTTAGCAGTGCTGTACCCACTGGTGTTAAACTCGTTTTCAACCAATGATTCCCACGGCTACAGGAATACTACTTGTGATACCTCAGTGCTATCAGACGGAAAGATCAACCTGACACAAACTGTGGGAAGTTTGTTTTACAACCTTCGTACCCGGATAAAGAGCTTTTCCTATTTGAGATATCTGTGAACGTTGCTGCATAAGACGAGTTCAGAAGAAACTAAATTCCTTCAGCTACGCCAATGTTTAAAGAAGTCGTCTTAACGTCACTAAATCGTGGTTTGTGAATCGTTTACCGGCCGTACTCTGCCGTATTTCGCTGGTTGGAAGGCAAAAAGCTAACTTACAAATTTCACAGAAGGAAAAGGGGGACGAAATGTCTCCCACTGGAAGGTCATGTTGTTTTATTTAAATGATTACAAAATCAGGTAAAACGAACAGTGAGGTTGTCAGTATAAGCACATTACTGTTGTCAGTATGATGTTGGACCGTCCAGGGCCTGTAATGATAAAGGGCCCGTTTAGGTCAGGCACATTGTGTACACAAGTGGAAGAGAGAGCACCACTAAATTCTACAATCGCTATGCATTGCATACACACAGAAATTATTGTTACAGTGTACTTATGGAGCCCAATGAGTGAACTGCATATTTTCCGGTGAGAAAGAGCACTGGCAAACAGTCTTCGCTACATTAGGTTAGTTAAACTGGTGTCACTCTGAGCTGGAATTTACGGTCAGCGACTAAGTGTAACGACAATGAGTCGGATGCGGGTTTTGCAACTGTGAAATACTTTTCTACATTATAGAAGCGAATATTAAATTTGAACTAATATTGTGAAAATTTTGAACTTGGATAGCTTAGAATGAAAATATTTCTGTTTATTGCAAAGGAAAACAATTGATTTTCTAAAACATTCTCTGTCATACACAACTTGAAACATATCACGTCGACCATATCATATGGAAGAACTGGCAGCGACGTATATCGGAAGGCAGTAAGACCGCTTGGCTTTTGGTTTGGCAATATTCGACAGCCATATCTAGGCGCAAGTAAATGAAGAAAGGCAGTGCGTTTTTGTTATCAAGTAACGTCTTCATCAGTTACTTTAGTTTTAATGTAATCTACGAGTAATTGCTGATGTTTGATATTAACATGAAAAGGATTCCTTAGACAGGGAAAGAACCTGTTCTTGGGCAACTACTTCCATAATGACCAAAAGGTCTTAAAACATCTTCAAGCACATGTGTTCCAGCAGCGGTATGAAGAAAATGATAGTAAAGATGGTAACAACCGAATTATCCGGTAACTTCACATTTCACAGTGGATTTTCTCGAACTAAGAAATTTCCTGAATTAGTGAAAATTTCAAAGTGGCTTCACATCGAGTCTTTACATCTTGCTGACATGAGAATAGCATAATCTCCGCGTCAGAAGCTTGTTTCTACTTAACCCTTTAATAGACTCGCATTCATAATTTCATTTCAAGCCCTAGTGAAAATTAACGTGGATTTTTTATGTCTGTTCATGTGTTGCCAACAATTTCAGGACAAACACGCACACATCTTACTGTTAATGAGTAAGCAATTGATACGTAAGCTATATTCGTGGACGATAAAGAAGATTCAAACACCTAGCCGCTGGTAAGAAAAACCGATACGTTACATTTTATTTTACTTAGTTAACAATTCGATTACGTGTTGGGTTCGTATCTCCGTCACAGAACTTCACGTCATGCGCTTCATCCTTAAGTGCATACACACTTTATTGCTTCTGAATGGAGGTATATCAGACATCTTTCCTGGTTAGTTAAAAGGGATGAAAGGGTGTTGATAGGAGTCCTGGTTTATTACAAAAACTGTCGTCTTTTATTTTCAAGTTTAGGTTTGGTTACCGATATTGGCGAAAATTTCGGTAATTCATGACTCTTCACGGCTAATCAGTAGTATGATATCATTAGATTACATTAATACTTGTTCCATAGATCGTGAATACGACATTTCGTAATGATGTGGAAAGATTTCTTTACATACCATTATTCAATTTCTTTACAACAATTTTTTACCCCTCTCTTATTCTTTTATATATATATATATATATATATATATATATATATATATATATATATATATCCCTCTTCTCTGTCTCTCTCTCTCACACACGCACATACACACATTATTTTTATTTTTATTTGTTTGGTGTGCTCGACTATCGGCGAGGCACGGAAACGTCCGTGAATGAGTTTCTTAGTTTTGAGTACAGTTATGAAAGAAATATAAAAACAACTATGAGAGTTACTGATTTATGATGCTTAATTTGCAGTCAGTTCTGAGTATTATTAGTAACTAGGCTCCAGTCCCTAAACATAGTTACAGAAATGCGAATCAGACGCATTACGTATTCCAGGCTGTAGCAGCTGCGTCTCTGAAACGACAGCTATGGTCACTTCCCAGCCCACTGAAGGATCACATCGGTTCGTCTTCTTCCTGCTGGTACTGTAACTGAGATTTGGCAACAATGCAAGGTATGTTTGGCAACTCTGTGACCGACGAATTACTTCCTGGTGTGCACGGAATTAAGCCTCAAACATCACTTGAATTTTCATGTCATTTCCATTGAATAATCTGAGTTCTTATCGCTTGATGTGTAACAAAAGATTGTAAATTTATGGTTTTCAGGCCAGGAAAGCCGTTACACGTGGAAATCGCAACTAATCTCGTCCTTTAAATTGGTGGTTTACAAGTTCTAGCAACTATTGGCCTCGTAAGAGGAAGCCGCATCACATACCTGTTCGCTAGCTCTGTGGGGACGTGCTGACCTGTGAAAACCCGTCTGTTATGGTTTGCGGTTCCAATCTCGCAGACTGTAACGTTTTTATCCCTTCTGTAAAAGAGCTACAAGCAGTCAGATCAAACATCGATAAGAAAATCGAAAGAAAATACTTTCAGCTCATAGTGCAATGGTGAAAAACTTACAATGCTGCACAACAAATAACACCTCTTTTCGCTGCTAATAAGCAAATTTTGGGTTTCTAGGAATACATAACTTTATTTATGAAATGCCACATTTGCATACCTGTTGAGTTTGACACAGCATACCAGTTAAACAAAGACCCAATGAAAATCTAAGTGAGTAGTATTTTACTAATTCGTGCCAATAGAGGCACGTATGTGTACAGATACTCGGTTTTATTAAAACAGACTTTCGTCGTAAGGTTATCGTGCGTACTTTTATTTCATTTCTTATACTACAGTGCACAATTTTCGTTACGTTTCTTTTAGTGTTGTTAAAACAGTACTAAACATGAGAGAGAAATTAATCATCAACGATATATGCGAATTGTCTGATGTTATCTATAACAGTCTGACAATGCACATGCAGTTTATTGATTACATGCACGTAGCAAACTTGTTCTGACTTAAAGCTGTCAAACAAGGTTTGAAGAAGAATAAAATGCCGCTACCAGACGACAGCTAATGTAGAAAATACTTTTCTGACTATTTTGGCACGATGCGCTCTCCCCTTGCATAATATAAAAGCTTCGAGATGCACCTGCTGCCTGGCCGTCTATTAAACCTGAAAAGAACAAAATGTCGCAGAACGTTAGTCCTTTTTCCACTTGCGACTCTTTTGGATTGAGAAATGAAGGGAATTATGTCAAAGTTCCATTACATTGATAACTTCAGCAGACAGCAGAGTTGCGTTTTAAAAATTGTAGCAGCAAATGTAATAGAACTCGCGACGTCTTTTTGACGGTACGCGACGCTTACCGTTTCGCTACTAGCAGTCACGTAGCTACAGCGCCTCCAGAAGTCAACAACAGTTCCTTCAGAATGCAATAGAGTAGCTCAAATGGAAAGGAACACTTCTTATTTAAATTTCTGCAACCTACACTGTTGGCAGTTCTGTGTAGGTGGCAGTTACGTGATTTTATTTCGGTGATTACAAAATAGAGTGAAATGTATGCACTGGGTAGCCAAGGCAGCTAGTTCATGACGGTTCGATCAACTAAGTAAATGAATTTACTGAACATGCTACAAATTGATACAGGGAGCCTGTGTGTCAGAATTCTCAGCCAGTGTGGCATAACGGCGTTACGATACGAAAATGAGCCACATAGCAGAGGATTTGGTGGGCTGTTGGATTGATGTTAGGTTACTATGATGATGGTATGGGTTCAATTCCACTTTCTGCTGATTATTTTTAACAGGTAGAGACAGATTCTATTCTCTTGTGGCTACGCCAAGTGAAGAAGGTATAATAGAATTGAGGTCTGAAATTCACATTAAACATGATATTCCTTCTCTACCAAGTAGCCGTTAGGTTGAACCACAATAAAGTCAGGAGTGGCGAAATGTGGGATCTCTACCACGAGTAACCTTTCTTATAATAGTTATTTATTTCTAGCGACGAAACAGACGCTATGCAGTGTCACAGGACACTTATTCCATCTTTTATTTGAGCTTCTGTATGTCGATAAAATTGGCTCTGAACTGGGAATGCAACTCAGACCGCCTTTAACGCGGAATTTGATCCCTTCGTGACAGTACAGCTCGACTACTATTTGTTGTTTGTTCAAAACTGCAGATTCCTCAAAATCTCCACATATTGCGCGTGAATAGGTTCGAATCCTGGCCCGGCACTAAAGCTTTCATTATGTATTATCAAGCACTACCATGAGAGCATCTATCTGTTGGTGAATAATAATTTTGATTTTTAATGCATTTTCATTCGTTGTCAACCCTAACGATATCTGACGTTTTTGACTCCCAGTGAGACACAGAACAATTTGAGAGATCACTGTAAGTTCAAGGATGTTATTGCGAGCTGCTGGTGGAGAAAAATTCGGTAGCTGACGTCTCTTTGTGTGTAGTCAACAATGATGTGTGGGGTTCGATTCACAGTCAGCACTGAACTCTTCGTCATATTATTTCTAGTTAAATCATGCTCACATGTCGCTGCTGGTGTAACAAACCCATATTTAACGTTCGTTTTCTCTAGAATATAACAGCGATAGGTGCCCGGTTGGAGTCCTGGGAGGGAAAAAAAGTAATGTTTCGTCTCGTCATTTCAGTTAAAACATCTAGCTACTGCGGAGAAAATGAGATATGTCACAGTTGATTGTGCTTCGATAACAATCCGATTAGGTTCTGGATTCGAATCCCTGTCCAACACAAAGCGTTACCTCACGGCATTTCAAGTAAGTTACTTGTAAAGAAGCAATATTTAACATCTCTCGTAGTTCGTTAACAGGGACAGTAGATGCTGAGTAGGAATTCGCGTCCGTTGAAAATGTTTACGTTACGTAATTTAAAGTTGATATTTGCTAACTGATTCTGTCTAAAATCGAGGTATATCACTCTCTGTATGCCTAGTGGGGAATGACTGTTAGTTTCCGTCAGTCACGAAATCTTAGTCTGCATGACCCGGGTTTGAATCCATATGCAGAACGAGGCGGTTCGTTGTGTCATTTGAAGTTCATACATATTCTCAACTAGCTTCTAGTTAATAACGTAAATTTTTAATGTCATTTTGTGTTAAATAACAAGTATGATATGTTACTTTGAAGAGGAAATCATGAATACGACGAACTTACTACGTGCATTATCTATCTGTCGTAATAATGAGAGTGGTAACATTTCAGGTATGTCATTTATTGCAATAACTGTGAGCTTGAAAGCCTTAAGGACAGTCTTATCTGTGATAAGTGTTCCCTGATAACTTGTAGTATCGTGGTATTACCTTACATCTTGAGTTACTGCGATACAGAGCAGTGTTTTCTAGTGGTGACTTGTTGGAACCATTTTCAATACTCAAACGACTGTACCAAGGAGCGATTAGAGGACCTGCTAGGCAGCTGCGTTATGTGGGTTGCATGCGAATCAGGCGAAATGCAATTCAGGTTGTTCGGATACTTTTGAGCACGACTGTACATTTCTTCCTCAAATTAAGGTCTATGTTAAATACTAGTAGACATCTCTTGACCAGGAATGCCGTTTTTGCCAGTGCTAGTCTGCTTTTTATATCCCCCTTGCTCTGTCTATCATGGGTTATTTTGCTGCCAAGGTAGCAGAATTCCTTAACTCCATCTACTTCATGATCACCAATCCTGAAGTTAAGTTTCTCGCTGTCTTCGTTTCTGCTACTTCTCATTACTTTCGGAAATTTTCGATTTACTCCCAATCCATGTTCTGTACTGGTTCATTCCACTCAGCATCTCCTGTAATTCTTTATTACTTTCATAGAGGATAGCGAATCTTATCATTGGTATCGTTTCACTCTGAGTTTTAATTCCACTCTTGATCCTTTCTTTTATTTCCATCATGCTTATTCGGTGAAGAGTTTGAGCAGTAAGGGCGAACGACTATATCCCTGTCTTATACCTTTTTAATCCGAGCACTTCGTTATTGGTCTTCCACTCTTACTATTCTCTCTTGGTTTTTGTACATGTTGTATATTACTCGTCTTTCCTTATAATATACCACTATTTTCCTCATAACGTCGAACATCTTGCGCCATTGGAAATTACCAAACACTTTTTCCAGGTCGACGTATGCTATGAACGTGTCTTGATTTTTCTTTAGTGTTGCTTCTGTTGTCAACCGCAACGTCAGAGTTGCGTGTCTCGTCCCTTTACCATTCCTACAGCCAAGTCGATCTTCAGCTAAGACGCCCTGAAATTCTTTTCCTTTATTCTGTATATTACTCTTGTCAACAAGTTGGACTTATGAGTTATAGAGCTCATTGGGCGATAATTCTCGCACTTGACGGCTCTAGCAATCTTCGGAATTGTGTGGGTGATGTTTTTCCGAAAGTGAGAGAGTATGTTGCCACACCCCACGGGAATAGTGCTGCTCATGAACAGTTATTTACGTCTTTGGACGAACTTAGTGACTTGTCTGAACAGTCCAAGGCTCTTTGTTTGTGATACAACATCCACAGTCAACGTCTATCTTCAGGAGTACTGGGAACCGGTGTGATGGAAAACTTTTTTTGTGTGTGTACTATTTTTTATGACACCAAAGATTATTTTGACTTCCGTATATGCTGAGTCAGTCTTTCCCACAACCATTTATTTGATGTCTTTTCTTCTTAGCTTTCCTGCACATCCTATTTATTTGATTCCTGAGCGACTTGTATTTCCATATTCCTGAATTTTCCCGAACATTTTGGAAATTCCTTTATTCATCGATCAACTGAAATATTTCTTCTGTTATCCATGGTTTCTTCACAGTTACCTTATTTATGTCTGTTTTCACTCCCAGCTTTTGAGATTACCCTTTTTAGAGCGTCGATTCCTTTTCAACTGGGTTTCCTACTAAGCTATTTCGTATCTCAGTAACTACCACCTGTCATGGGCTCCCGGGTTCGATTCCCGGCTTCGTTGGGGATTTTCTGTGCCCAGGGCCTGGGTGTTTGTGTTGTCCTCATCATTTTATCATCATCATCATCATCCGGGACAATGGCTTGACGGGACTGAATACGGGCGCTGATGACCGTGCCGTTGAGCGCCGCATAAACCAAACATCATCATCATCATTATCTACAACCTCAGAAAATTTAAAGTGCATCTCTTCAATCCACACTACTTCCTCATCCCATTTTTTTTTTTTTTTTTGCCTACATCCTTGCTCACTAGCCTCTTACACGTCAGCTTACTGAACACGACAACTTAATAGTGATCTGAGTTGACATATGCTCCTGGGTATGCTTTACAATTCTGTATCTGATTTCGGAATCTCGCCTGATGTTTGGAGATTTGGTAATTTATGGTAAGGTCTTGTGGAACCAAACTGCTGACCCACGCGGCTGACCCTGATGTAATGTAATCGAAATCTGTCCATATCGCCTGGTCTTTTCCAAGTATACCTCCTCCTCCTATGATTCTTGAACAGAATATTTGTTACTAGCTGAAATTTATTTCCGAACTCAGTATTTCTCCTCCCTCATTTCTAAAACCACGGCCATTTTCTCCCATAACCCTTTCTTTTACTCCTTTCCCTACAAATGCATTCCAGTCCCTCATAACTAATAGATTTTCAGCTCCCTTTGCGTATTGAATTAGCCGTTCAACATCCCCATATGTGATGACATAATAAGCAACCAGCTGTACAAAGGAAATTTAATTTCTTTGCCGGTTTCGGACACTTAGCGCCCTTTTTCAGAAGGTTATAACTATTTCATTATTTGCGAGCGTGAAAACAAGATACATGCAGCAAGATGCCATGGACATGTGGTCATAGTGTCTGGTTGTTTATTATTTCAATATATACGACTACAGTATCTATTCTCATATACTTTCTCTACCTCTTCATTTTCGGCTTGCGACGTCAGCGCGTATACCAGAACTATCGTAGTCAGTTTAAATTTGCTATCGATTCTGCTCAGAATAGCCATTTCACTGAACTATTTACAGCAACTCACTCTCAGCACTACCTTTCTATTCATAACGAATCCTACTCCTAGCATACAATTTTCTGTTCCTTGCAACACTACCCTGTACTCATCTGACCATAAATCCTTACGTTCTATCCATTTCTCTTCACAGATCGCAACTGTATCTAGGTTCAGCCTTATCATTTCCCTTTTTTCAGATTTTCTAGCTTTCTTACCACGTTAGAACTTCTGACAATCCACGCTCTGACCCGTAGAATGTTATCCTTTCGGTGGTTATTCAATGTTTTTCTGTATAAAACATTTTCGGATTTCTTGCCACGTCAGTTCAGGGTAAAACTAGAGCTTTCGACTATTTCTTCCATCGTCTTCGTCAGGAGAAACTGCCGCGTCAATTCAGGATAAGACCTCGAGCTTTCTATCATTTCCTCCATCACTCCATGGACGAAAACCATGGAGGAAATTGTCGAAAGCTCGAGGTTTTACCTCGAACTGACTCGGCAAGAAGTGCGGGAATGTTTTACAACAAACAATGGCTCTGAGCACTATGGGACTCAACTGCTGAGGTCATAAGTCCCCTAGAACTTGGAACTAGTTAAACCTAACTAACCTAAGGACATCACAAACAGCCATGCCCGAGGCAGGATTCGAACCTGCGACCGTAGCGGTCTTGCGGTTCCAGACTGCAGCGCCTTTAACCGCACGGCCACTTCGGCCGGCTAATGTTTTACACAACAGTGCCGTCGCGAAAGACTTCGTTCTCACTCAGTCTTTTCCTCATGGTCACCTCCCACTCGGTGGTCCCTCCCGGAAATGGGAATGAGGGACTAGTCGAGAATATTTTTCTAATGGCGAGTTCATTATGACACTTTTTCAATTACAAGCCACGCGTCCTGTAGATACATGTTATGTGTATTTAATACAGGGGTTTCCTTTTCCTTGTGCCTCCTCGTGTTATTGATCACTGCTAATTCTTCCGCTCTTTGGGGAAGTTTCTCATCCCCAGGGCAAAGGAGTGCCCTGAACCTCTGTCCGCTCCTCCGCCACCTCTGACAAGGCCGTTGGCTGAAACGGAATGCCTTCTTACGCCGAGAGTCTTCGGCCACCTATGCTGATGACTTTTATTCAAAATTTAAGGGATGGCTGGTTTCGCACCCGGGACCGTTGGTATTTCGATTTGTAATCAGAGACGCTACCCTTACACCATGGGCGACCAACTCGTAATAAAAGAGAAGAAAAATGATACATCAGTATGTTCACCGGAATTGTGATGCCAGATTTTGTTTGTTTGCCCAGGACTGCTCAAACTTAGATGTTGAAGCAAGCATTTCGTTTCTATAATCGATGTAAACATTTAGATGTGAAGGTATAATTCTGCAAAGCAGAAAAACTTCCAAACCATTCATTACAGCCGTAACGCCGTGTTTAAACATAGTCGTAACGGTAAGAGGAAACGCTGTTCCCATGACAGTATATGAAAATCTACGTAACTGCATTCTGTGAACTCATACGGACGTTAGATAAAGTAGTTCCACGCTAGTTTGAGTGTGCGAAATTTTGTTTTCACAACAGAACATCGACCGCCTGAATACTGAGTCCAGTAACACGCAATAAATCAGCAACGTGAAACTGCTACAATAGTCGCCCAAGTAGATTTCAAATGAAGCTTTATTGTTCGAACGCTCTACATCCTCAGAAGTGCGTAAAGGAAGTCAAACAAGGGGAATATAGCGGAAAATAAACACGAAATTCTACTGACAAGGTAGTTTGGTTCGAGTAACGCTGAGAGAAGTAAACAAAACCCCACGTCTTCTCCGTTCCTCCCTCCCTTCACCTCTCTCTTACACACACAGCATTCATACAGACAGAACAACTCCTTAACAAGCTCGTGATATCTGTTTTTCTATCTTCTTAGTGCCCTCAAACATTAATCTCTCTCTCTTCCCTTCTATGCTATAGACACGTGTACTGTTTCCGACTGTTTCAGGCGCCTTATCACACTAGTGTCGACCAGTCTAGTTACAACAATCACGGCACGTCTCGTAGCTGCAATAAAGGGACGAACAAGTGCAACGAAAAGAGACGGCCTACAATAACGCGGTGGTACTATTTGCACGTGTAGACTGCTATGTCGTATAGAAAGTATAATGCAGCTGCAAGCATGTTGCAAGCCGTAATTTGCTTTAGTCATAAATATATGTCTGAGTGAATTTAAAAGTTTTTACCTCTACGGAAACAAAAAATATTATCTTCGCAATAACCTTCAAATCGAGTGCTACTGATATGCATCTTCTTTATGCCCTAAGCCTGCAATCACTTTAAGAAGGCAAATTAATATGATTCAAATGGGTCAAATGGCTCTGAGCACTATGGGACTTAACTTCTTAGGTCATCAGTCCCCTAGAACTTAGAACTACTTAAACCTAACTAACCTAAGGACATCACACACATTCATGCCCGAGGCAGGATTCGAACCTGCGACCGTTGCGGTCGCGCGGTTCCAGACTGAAGCGCCTAGAACCGCTCGGCTAATCCACAAATTAATAATCAGATTAACTAATAATACTGAACGTTAAACTGCTGGTGTACTCATATACCACCAAAATAAAATAAAAACAGTAAATAGTAGAAGGACTACAAATGAGAACAGTGATGTATTTAACTTTACAAAATAGTAAAAAGTTTTATTAAACCTTAAGTAACTACAACATTCTGGAAAACCAGCTAATAAATCTTAAACAAAATGGGAAACACAAGTCACTTAAGGAATGGTGTTTGATAGACAAAGCGTACATTGAGGTGGAAGCTATACAAATTCACGCCTGAACTAATCCCTTTTACAACGCAAGCTGACTTTGTTTACATGAATATACTATGAGGTCCAACTCTATTCAAATGGAATCAGTTACTATCAGCTACCGCACAAACTATGGTTCACCTGAGAACAGTGAGCTGCTAATGCCATTTAATAACCCTAAGGCAATGCAGCAGTACTTTACCCCTTCACCTTGATTCAGGTGGCAGCAAAAGTCTGCGCGCGCTGTTGACGAGGAGCGGTTGCTGCGGCAGCTGAAATATTTTTGACGCATCCGCGAAGAAGTGGGAAGTACACTATCTGGTGTTCTGATTATCAGAATTCGGGGAACTTCCTAATCAGAGCTCTGATATCCCGGCAGATTTCAGTGTGAGGTGCGCCTGTCCGCTGATCTGGCCAACCAATGTGATGTACAGGCACGACGGTGCATGCTGGAATTGAAACTTTCTAACAGGTTAAAACTGTGCGCCGGACCGAAACTCGAACTCGGGACCTTTGCAAAAGTCCCGAGTTCGAGTCTCGGTCCGGCACACATTTATAATCTGCCAGGAAGTTTCATATCAGCACACACTCCGCTACAGAGTGAAAATCTCATTCTGGCATGCTGGAATTGTCAAACGTCAGACGGGAGACGCAGGACGATTAAAATCATTCTTATGACACGCAATATGATCGAGATTATATGCAATTCCATTGTCAGTAGAGTTGGAAACTACCAATATACAGACCATAAGCGTCACTCACTACGGGCGGAACTGAAGTTCTTCACCAGGAGTGGACGAGAAGACGAAGTTCGTAGAAAAATCACAATTTTGCACCAATTCTTGGTACGGAAGCCGAACTGGCAAACCGAAACCGCCCCCAGATTGCACAAAACAACTGGACTATGCTCCACTCACTGAATATCCCCTCTTGACTTTTCCGTTGGCTTTGTAGCCAATCCAGACACAGCACAGGGGTTCCAACGCGGGGGAGCAAGCCTCTACTTTCCATATGCAGAGAGGAGCCGATCAGCGCCTACAAATCTCTCTTGTATGAAAAACGAAGTTTTAGACTAGAGAAGTGTCGCTCTCAAACTAAGTATGGTCATGTGTTAACAAAAGACCTTTACCTAGACGGGACCACAGTCCCTCATTTAAGGAGTCATGTAATCTTTCTGGGCCGACCACTTCTAATTTCTGAAAGAAGGCCGCTAAGCTGGTGAATTACTTGTTTTTGCCGGTAGCCAAAAGGACCTGGCGACTTCGTGGCGTCAGGGGGTTACAGTCCTACCCCCACTAGACACATACGCTTGCCATGCTGTCTGTATCGTTCCAGCTTCTAACATGAGAATGCACAGAGTTTTATGACCTTCCCCCCAGTTGCACAAAAGCTCAGTTTACAGCAGCCCCTCATAAATGGCTTTCTCCCCCCACTGTCAGTCATCTGGCAGTCTACCACGATACATGACGTCTGGCCCAGGTAAAATGTTTTTCAAACTGGCTCACTTCTAGAATGAGATTTTCACTCTGCAGCGGAGTGTGCGCAGATATGAAACTTCCTGGCAGATTAAAACTGTGTGCCCGACCGAGACTCGAACTCTGGACCTTTTCCTTTCGCGGGCAAGTGCTCTACCATCTGAGCTACCGAAGCACGACTCACGCCCGGTACTCACAGCTTTACTTCTGCCAGTATCTCGTCTCCTACCTTCCAATCTTTACAGAAGCTCTTCTGCGAACCTTGCACAACTAGCACTCCTGAAAGAAAGGATACTGCGGAGACATGGCTTAGCCACAGCCTGGGGGATGTTTCCAGAATGAGATTTTCACTCCGCAGCGGAGTGTGCGCAGATATGAAACTTCCTGGCAGATTAAAACTGTGTGCCCGACCGAGATCGAACTCGGGACCTTTGCCTTTCGCGGGCAAATGCTCTACCATCTGAGCTACTTCTGTCTGGCTCTGGAAGCAAGGAGAACTTCGGCCAGAAGTCCCTCTGCAGGCCAGAGGGACCACCACAATAAAATAAGAACGGTAAATAGTAGGAGGATGAATGAGAACAGTGATGTACTTAAGTTTACAAAATAGTAAGAAGTTTTATTAAGCCTTTAGTAACTACACCTTTCTGGAGAAGCAGCTGATAAATCTTACACAAAAGGACAAACATAGGTCAGTTAAGGAATATTTCCCAGAATCATTCACAACGACATGTCGCTTGCCTCAGAGTTTATGTCCCCAATTCCGCTCACTCCCTGTACTCAATCGCCTCTGCTATGCCCCCCTGCGTACAAGCTCTCTGCAGGTTACACAAGCAGTTAACCAGAATATTCTGCCAACAATTTCTTCATGTAGAAAAGGTGAATAACTGACATAGCAAATGTATTACTGTATAAAAATGAAATTATGGTTTAATATATGTATGTTAATCTGACTGACAATGTTGTGAAAGGGGGAGAGTAGCATACCACCTTTCAAAATTATGCTGACTGCGACTACACTAAGGGTCAACCGTGCATTGTCATATATTAAGTACGTTTTTATGCCTTTCGAAAATGTCTGTCGTGGCTACAACGTGTTTATGTGTTATTTACTAATATTTACTATCAAAAACAGTCTTCATCACAATTTATTTATTACATTGACTGGTTTCGACCAATACTGTGGTCATCTTCAGACCAATGAGTAAGAACCTCCTTCTACTGGATTCTTACTCACTGGTCTCGAAGATGTCACCGTAATAAATAAATTGTGATCAAGACTGTTTTTGATAGTAAATATTTGTAACATTTTGATCACTGTTCAATCCCACAATGTATTCAAAAGTAATTGTCATTTATTAGTCTCTTAGCGTTTCCTCAGATCATGTATGTGAATGCTATTAGCAACACTGTTGTATGCATTCGTAATGCGCTAATTCCCCCCAGGGGGTCCACAATTCTTTTGTGGATACGTGCATAGCGAGCACAGGACCCCGAGCTCTTTCCTTTCCGGGCTCCATACCTTCCTTTTCCACATCATTCCCCATCCCCCGTCCTAGCAACCCCCCTCACCTCCGCCTCTTCCCTTCCCCTTGTCCCCCTCTGGGAGTATGTTTTGTGCCTATGTCCGGAGACGGCGCTTGTAAGTGTAAGACATTATCCGTTCTTCGCTTTCTGTGTTGGAAAGTCTCTGTCCTTCCTTTGTCCTTCTCTTTTCCTTGCCTCTTTACCCTCTTCTCCGCTGCGGCGTTTGAGACTTCTCCTTTTTCTTTGTTCCTCCCTTTCTCTTTTTCCCCCCTGTGCATGTCTGAAGGCCGACCCACGCATACCCACGTGTAGCCAGTGACGGAGTAACGCGTAATTCCCTGCCCCGGGTAGACAGGTAGGACACGTAGGTACCCACTGGTAACGGCCAGGCCCAGGGAGGTGTGATTACCCGAGCTGGTACCTTCCGAAAGTGCCGATTGGTCCCTCCGTCCGTTTCTCGGGAGGTATGACCTGAGGTGTGAGGTGTGAGTGCCCTCAGAGAGGGTCCCCATAAGGAAGGAGCGCGCCATCGGAGACGCCGGTAATCATGCAGGATACTTCCGAAATGGTTTCCTCATCATCTACTATGTCTGCTCGCAAGCGAAAGTTAAATGAGTCTCAGCCACGGACAATTCTTCCATCAGTGCCACAGTTGCTTGTTGTTTCTCGGTCGGACGAATGTCAAGACTTCTCCACAGTCAACCCTTTCATTATTCAGAAATGTGTCGACGCAATTGCAGGTCCTGTAAAGTCTTGTTCCCGATTACGAAACGGCACCTTGTTGTTAGAAGCAGTCAGTGCCCTCCAGGCACAAAAATTGCTGCGAACTTCACTGCTACACAACTTCCCTGTCTGGGTGGAAGCGCACCGCACTTTAAATTTATCACGCATGGTGGTTTATACACGCTCCCTCGACGTATTGTAAATTAAAAACTACCTGACTGACAGGGGCGTAACGGCTGTTCTTCGAGTCATGAAAAGGGTTGACAAGAACTTAGTTCCAACCCGTACTATCTTCTTGACATTTGACAGAGTTCAACTTCCATCGAACATAAAAGCGGGCTATGAGATAATTTCAGTTCGCCCTTACATCCCCAACCCTACGCGTTGCTATCGGTTATCAGCGGTTCAGTCATACCAGCCAGTCGTGTTCCAATCTGGCCAAATGCGTTACGTGTGGCAAGGATGCCCATGAGGATGCTTCTCCACCTCCATCCCCTCGTTGCATCAACCATATGGGTGACAACACTGTTTCCTATAGAGATTGCCCCATTTTCAAAGATGAAAATGAGAGTGAAGGGAAAGGTGTCGACATTTGCTGCTCGAAAGTTACTCGCCAGTCGAAAGCCCACTGTGCCTCCTGCAGGTAAATATAGCACTGTCCTTGCATCTCCTCAGTCTACTAAGGAGGCAGCCACGCAGACTTGTGATCTCACCTTTAGCGCCACGGTCGTCAGATCGGCCAGCGCAAAGATCGCCCGTTCAACATCCCCACTATCACCTGCTCACTCTACGGCTCACCCTTCATCGGCTTCTGCTAAATCACGAGCACCAAAATCAGACACCCGAACTTCCAAAGAAGAGCCTACTCGCGAAGATTTTTTACGTACCCCGACTTCACAACCATCGATTCCTCCCTCATCTCAACGTCCTGTTTCCAAGAAGGCTCATAAGAAACAAAGTTCCTCTCCTTCCCCGCCACGGCATGTCTCATCTACAGCGCCACCTGGCGGTAACCGCCCTCGGCCGTCTTCCGTGTCGACAAGGCGCACTGCTGGCGGCCGATCAATGGGCCGATCGCTGGTGGCAGGAGCAGCTCCCGAACAACCTACGGATCAGGATCTTCTGTCTTCAGCTGAATGCCATTCCACGCTGTCAGCCGCCGGCTCTCAGCAGTCGTTGAGAGCAACTGTGGTAAGATTCTTCCCTTTTCTGTCCATTATCCATTGGAATATCCACGACATTAGAGCCAATCGGGATGAATTGTCGATCCTCTTACGATCCTACTTGCCGGTCATCTTCTGTCTTCAGGAAACAAAGCTGTGTCCCCACGATTGCTTTGTTTTCCCTCATTTTCAGTCAGTCCGGTTTGATCTCCCCTTTGTTGATGGCACTCCAGCATATGGAGGACTCATGATTCTTCTCCATGAACTGTCCATTATCACCCCTTAAACAGTTCCTTCCAAGCTGTTGCTGTCCGTCTTTCCCTTTCTGGATACACCTTCTCACTTTGCACTGTATACATTCCATCGTCCACACCGATGGCAAGAGCTGATCTCTTTCATCTCCTTGGTGAGTTCCCGCCCCCCTATATGCTGGTTTGGGACTTCAATGCCCACCACCCGCTTTGGGGATCTCCGCGTCCTTGTCCGCGAGGCTCCCTATTGATTAATGTCTTCCACCAAGCGGATCTTGTTTACCTCAACACTGGGGACCCTACATTTTTGTCTGCCTTCTCGACAAATTTCTATTTCAACCTTTCGGTCGGTGCTGTACAGCTAGCTCGGCGCTTTGAATGGTTCACTCTTGCTGATACACACTCGAGTGACCATTTTCCATGTGTCCTTAGAGTGCAGCCACAACTGCCATCTATGCGCCCGAGACGCTGTAAGTTTGCCCAAGCCGATTGGACACATTTTCCATCTCTAGCGACATTCGATGACCGGCACTTTCGTAGCGTCGACGATCAGGCCACTCATATTACAGAAATTCTTACAGCGGCGGAACGTTCAATACCTCGCACCTCCGATTTGCCCCGGCGCCCCCCAGTTCCTTGGTGGAACGAGGCGTGCCGTGACGCAATACGTGAGCGGTTTTCCGCCACCATCCTACTTTGGCCAACTGTATACGCTATAAGCAGTTACGTGCGCGATGCCATCGCGTCATCCGAGACATCAAGAGCCTCATCTGTGAACTGTATCGTTTTACTAAAATTAGGGTTGACACTTTGTTGACCAAATCATTCCTAGAAGAGTGCCCCTACAGAAAAATCAGCAGCTGATAGTGCCTGCAGATACGGATACAGGTTGTCCTCGTGTAGCCTCGCCAGACAGTCACGTTGTGGACATTCAGTGTCGCAAGTATGTGTCTCTTACTGGCACTAGGGTCGTCGTCGATTGCATAAAGAATTGTCGCTTCCCGTTGCGGTGTCCTCGTCATTCTAGGGCTCCCGGTCGCGAGCATCAGGTATAAATGCTGCATGGTCCCTAAGACGACGATCAGTGGCTTCAATCGTTGTCGTTTCGGGTCACCTTAGGTCTCTGAATCTCTCCCGGTGCAAATTTCCTTCAAATAATCCATACATCAAAGAGGCCTCTGCCATTTCTGCGTTTCTGTATAGTCCCATTGCGCGAGCCAAGTCTGTAATCAACTCTACGAAGTAACCCGAGTTCTTGCAACTGTCGTACTGATCGCTGGAACAGTTAATGCTATCTGTAAACAAGCAATGATGTACGTAAACAAGCAATGGCAACAGTTATATGTAAAACAAAACACTGGTGGTGTACAACGTAATCATACGTCACGAAGAGTGCATGTTAGCCCATAATTCTAACGTTCTGTTCTTCTATGTTTCTCATGACTATTGAACTGGAGAAAATGAATTCTAACATGGAAACAAAGCGTTTCCAGACACTTGTTCATATAACGTAATTTCTTCGTCTACGGGTGAGGAATATGTCCCGCAATTTGTGCCGTAAATTTTTGTTACACCTTTTACAGATTTTCTCATCGTCACTCCTTTTATGTAAGTGGACTCTGGAATTCAAGTATTCCAGTTTATGAGTTAGTCAGCACAATGACTGCTTGTCTTCAATATAGTTGGTACGTAGTTTCATGCACAAAATGTCAATCCTTCAAGATTGGGCGAAATAACAAAATAAAATAATCCTAGCCTGACAGCCCAAGCACTTTTCAAACAAAAGGGATCGACGTAGGAGTTTCCACATGGCAAACCAAGGGTAATTTAATTTTCGAAATCCGGTTTTGGGAATCTTAATCGAGCGTAGTGAATATTCACACCGGGTTGTCACCATCAAGCGCTTCACTCCATCAACGCTATTTATTGTAGCTCAATACGTTATAACTCAGTGTATGATAATTCAGTATGTTGCTGGAATGTTGTGTGCATCTACAGACGGTGCGCCGGGGAACTGTTTCCTTAAAAGGATTCATCTTTGAAAGTTAAAATTTCTGCTGACTTACTGTAACTGGCATACTGCGATTCTAAAGGTGCGAAATTCGTAACTTTTTGCTGAAAACAAAATATAAAATAATCGCCTTAATTTATCATGTTTCGAAACTTGTTCAAAACTGAAACGTAAATGATAGGCTTCCAGAACCAGGGTAGATCTGAACGAAGTCCCTTTGGATATTATGGCATGTCTTTCCTAAATCAGATGGGATGTAAAATCAAAATATGATCTTCCAAACTGCTAGAAGTAGTCCCGAGTAATTTCGTCGTCTATGAGAAGATTACTGCAAGTAAGTACAAATGTCACTGTTTTATAGCTCACACGTTCGTAGTCTGCCCAGGCAGAACGAGTTTCCCTAAAATTTGTCTGGATTTCCACAACTTGTGCAAATTACGCTCATTGGAGTATAGCCCTGCAATAGTAGCCTGAACATTTGTCCATCGCTTTACAACATCTTGTCAACTATAGCCAAAAATTATTTTGTGGAAAATAAATCATAAACAGTTCAGAGAATGACCTCAGATAATATAAAGAATTGTTTTATTCAAGGACCGTAGTTTACTTAAAACCAGAATGGTCATCAGCAGATGGCAGTATATGTTTTATATATAATTTTATATTTCATTCGTTACGGTAAGATTAGTTCTCTGCGGTTTAATTGGAAGTTGTTACACAAATTTTACTTTATTGAGAGAGGGAAGTGACAGGGCTGTGCTTGTAAGTGAGTTAACATTTTCCTTGAACGTATTTTATTTCACTAAATTATCATACATCACAAAAACAACTCCCATAATAAAAAGCTCGGAGCAACGACAATAAGTTGGATCATGTATGAAAGCTCATGGTTGAGTGCTAAAGGTTCTTATGATCAGATAACTTCCCTCATAAACATTAAAAAATTAATTGATTTAAATAAAACAATTTAACGTTAATACTGGTCAGCTGATCGGTAATTAATAAAACAGAAAAATTTGAAATGTAAGCGTGGTCGTTTTCTGTCCGTTGCGAAGTTGTAGCTATTCGACTTCACTTACGATATCATCAATAGTATGTTAGACGATCAGCTGCACTGCTCGTCAGACATTTATTAAGCAACTGATCACAATATAAAAAAAATGTATAAACTGAATGATCAGGAGGATTGGCTACTGTATTGCAATGGAACACCGTCAGGATGAGACAGACATACTAGAAATATAAATGAACTGTTTATGTTTTTATTTTGAGGGTCGCCTGACCACGATTAGTTATAGGAAAATAGTTTGGATCTGAGATTGAAATCAAATCTGAGTTTAATAACTCATTTCTTAAACTTTTTATTGGCTGTGTTCCAGCAACCGTACGCTATTTAATTACAAGACATATATACAGCCACTTCGGGTGCACAAAATTTTGCCAACTGACCATGATTCCGATTGCACCATGGTGTGATTATATGTATTTCATGTAACTATTTGTTCTGCTGAAGATTGCCCTAATGCAGTCGAAACCATGGTTAACTGACAGAATTTTGTGCAACCGAAGTGGCTGTGTATACGTCTTGTAATTAATAACTCATTTATTTATTCTAAGATCTCGACACATGCTTAGCCTGGTCATAAATCTCAAGTTACATTTCCTAGATATTTTCATAACTGTTTAAAACCTAACGTTGTCCAATTGACCTCGTATGTTCTCTTGTGTGAAAGTAAAGCTGCATTATAATGTAAGACTGCATTTTTAATAGTTTTGAGTATGCTGTATTTAATGCCATGTTTGGTTGTATACTAAGTTGGCCGGTGGTCCGTGATCACAAATTATTCTGTTCAAAAGGCAGTTAACTAAAAGATAGTGAATTTTTAAGTTATTAGACTAATAATTTAAGCCATTACTGTTTTCGGAGCCACCAAATCTGTTGCTCTCTTTCAATGAAAATTTTTTACTGGCCATTAATTCCAACTACTGGAATACTGTTCCTTCTTAACTGGCTGTCCTATTTTCCAGACTTATTGTTGATCTGGTAGATTATTTCTACTTTTACTGTTTTCATCCAAAATATAACGTGTCTTGCATATTAAGAAATTTTCTGGGCTCTCTGCCTTTCAAGTTCTAAAGGTGTCAGGGGTAAAATACAGGGAGCGAAAGGCTATTTACAATTTGTACAGAAACCAGATGGCAGTTATAAGAGTCGAGGGACATGAAAGGGAAGCAATGGTTGGGAAGGGAGTAAGACAGGGTTGTAGCCTCTCCCCGATGTTATTCAATCTGTATATTGAGCAAGCAGTAAAGGAAACAAAAGAAAAATTCGGAGTAGGTATTAAAATCCATGGAGAAGAAATAAAAACTTTGAGGTTCGCCGATGACATTGTAATTATGTCAGAGACAGCAAAGGACTTGGAAGTGCAGTTGAACGGAATGGATGGTGTCTTGAAGGGAGGATATAAGATGAACATCAACAAAAGCAAAACGAGGATAATGGTATGTAGTCGAATTAAGTCGGGTGATGTTGAGGGTATTAGATTAGGAAATGAGACACTTAAAGTAGTAAAGGAGTTTTGCTATTTGGGGAGCAAAATAACTGATGATGGTCGAAGTAGAGAGGATATAAAATGTAGTAGACTGGCAATGGCAAGGAAAGCGTTTCTGAAGAAGAGAAATTTGTTAACATCGAGTATAGATTTAAGTGTCAGGAAGTCATTTCTGAAAGTATTTGTATGGAGTGTAGCCATGTATGGAAGTGAAACATGGACGGTAAATAGTTTGGACAAGAAGAGAATAGAAGCTTTCGAAATGTGGTGCTACAGAAGAATGCTGAAGATTAGATGGGTAGATCACATAACTAATGAGGAGGTACTGAATAGGATTGGGGAGAAGAGGAGTTTGTGGCACAACTTTACCAGAAGAAGGGATCGGTTGGTAGGACATGTTTTGAGGCATCAAGGGATCACCAATTTACTATTGGAGGGCAGCGTGGAGGGTAAAAATCGTAGGGGGAGACCAAGAGATGAATACACTAAGCAGATTCAGAAGGATGTAGGTTGCAGTAGGTACTGGGAGATGAAGAAGCTTGCACAGGATAGAGTAGCATGGAGAGCTGCATCAAACCAGTCTCAGGACTGAAGACCACAACAACAACAACAACAACAACTCTGGCTTTAGCAAACATTTATAGCATTTCCGCAACAGACTCTTTTGAACAATATAGGTAACACAGTTAAAGCTATTCTGCCACCAGTCCGTTGCATACAGATATCATAGTTATTCATGTAATTTTACAGTAAATACTTTTAATTGTGTGCCGGCCGAAGTGGCCGTGCGGTTAAAGGCGCTGCAGTCTGGAACCGCAAGACCGCTACGGTCGCAGGTTCGAATCCTGCCTCGGGCATGGATGTTTGTGATGTCCTTAGGTTAGTTAGGTTTAACTAGTTCTAAGTTCTAGGGGACTAATAACCTCAGCAGTTGAGTCCCATAGTGCTCAGAGCCACTTTTAATTGTGAAAATTCCTTAATCGAATTTATTGTAGATATAATGATCTTACATTTGTAACTGCATAATTTCTGATTGCGTCTCTGTTACATACTAGATCAGAGAAATTATTAAATATAATTATGTTATTTAATGCGAGATTTTTGTAATTTTCACAGGTTTGTACTCGAAACCGTACCCTAACCCTCCCTGCTGTTTGGGGAACCTCGTTAATATGACAGAGACTAATGTTTCAACGAAATGAACATGAACACTCGTAAAATTGACTGAGACAGTACTCCAACACAAAGAGCACACTGCCACCTAAAATATTGAAACACAAAGCTCCTTAAAAGCTCAGTTTAATCAATAACGTTCCATTAACACCATGAGAAAGAATGTGAATGCGTGCTTGGAAAACGCTGTAAGTTTTCCGAATCAGTGCAGCTAGCATATGCGTAGGTAAACAGGCCCAGAACACATGAAACAATAATCAGTCAATACGAGTTGCGCAGCAAATCCCGCAAACTGTGAGCCGCTCAGAAAGCGGATAGCGCTGATGTGAAATGTGACAGTTAGTCCAAACTCGGCCTACCAAATAAAGAGCACACCACCCTGTGCCAGAATCTGTAGTCTCTCTCTCCCTACGTGGCAGAATCGCAAGTATCTAAAAGTAAGATCCTTAAATCTAACTCTACACTTCTTAGGAAACTTCATCGCGAAGGGATAACTCAATGCTATTGCCAATGCGAGCATCGAAATGTTGCTTTATTAACATTATTAAATGGTTCAAATGGCTCTGAGCACTATGGGACTCAACATCTGTGGTCATAAGTCCCCTAGAACTTAGAACTACTTAAACCTAACTAACCTAAGGACATCACACACATCCATGTCCGAGGCAGGATTCGAACCTGCGACCGTAGCGGTCGCGCGGTTCCACACTGAGCGCCTAGAACCGCTAGACCACCGCGGCCGGCTTAACATTATTAGGAAAAGGACAATATTGCTACTCTTTGCAAAGATGACCTGTTGGGTCGCAGACAGGCACAACAAAAAGAGTGTTAGACATAATAACTTTCGGCTAAAGCCTCCTTCAGCAAAGGAAGCAGACACGTTCACACCTCATATACACATTCCAGTCGAATCTGCCGTTGATAGCGATGATGGGTGCATGAGGTGCGCGTGCTTGTGCCAATATATATATATATATATATATATATATATATATATATATATATATATATATATATATATCTGTGTGTGTGTCTACTTTCCTGTAAAGGTGTTTCGTCGAAAGCTGTAACGTGGTTGTGCGTGTCTGCAACTCAACGGGGGTCACCTTTACAATGAGTAGCAATCTTGCTCTTTTCCTAATATTGTTTACAATCCGGCATGGAGTTTCTATTGTTTTAAATGTTGCGTTTTTACATGAATTTGGGGAACTCCACAGAAATGTTCCATTCTTGACTTACGGAACTCAGATTATCGCACAAGGGGTCAGTATCGGCTGCTAGCCATGTCCGACTCGTTTTTCGATGCCTTCGCACCAAGATACGGTTGTGGGTACGACGCATTTGGTTGGTAACAAAATCTGGAGTGTGAGGCTACAAATTTTCTAATGGTGGCCAAGCAGAATCACGGCGGCACATTCTTAGCTCTGCGTACGGGATGGCGAATTCATCACGTTCAGTGACATACTAAGAACATGAGGTGGCTTAGTGGCAAACTACTTTCAAAGAGGAAACCGCAGTTGCCGAAAAAGCGCAGAACAGCGTCTTAGCACACCTAACTCTCGCAAACTGTAATGCCCTGGTGATCAACGTCCCTTCTCTAGATCCTCTGTGACTGACCGTGTGACGAACAAATGGATCCGCTCGTTTCTAAGAAGAAAAAGCGAAGCCTTATTCCTGAGTTAGCAAGTCATGTACTCTCCTCAAAATAACCAAGAAATAAGCAGAAAAATATGTGTCGCACAGTAGTATGTGACTATCATGTCATAAACTCTCTATTAATTTGAGATATCACTGAGACAAGAACTTAGACTTAACGATTAACATTATAGTACAAATTTGTTTTATACAGATAGGGCTCTCGCATCCACAGTTTTAATCCATTATTTAATATATCAGTCAATATACAAGTAAACACCTTACCTATCGACTTAGCCTTACCCACAGGGAGTAACGATACGTGACCACCCCAGAGGTATTAGGTAAAAGTATCAGCAGTGCCCATACACTGGCTCGAGCTAAAGTCACGCTCTTGGTAGACACACTTTCGGCAATCTTTAACATTTCATAGAAATAACCATTCGAAAGCCAAGATGGCAAAATATAATTTTATTCACGGCAACCGGTTTCAATAGTCTTAGCTGTCATCTTCAGCTCTTAAATATTTTTCTGTAGTAACACATGTTCACTTTACGCTGAACATCATACACAACATGTCAGCACATTGTTAACGTTTGTCATCGCTAAATATGTTAGTTTGGAAACTGGACGGTTAAAAAGTGTTTGATTGGACTTCCTGGCTTTCTAGTGGTTTCTAACAGATAAAATACATCGCCCCTCAATACCCTCATAATGAGAAAATTCAATTTCATAGAAAAAAGTCATCAATTAATCAAGAGAATTCACAATTGTTTGAGCATTTATAAAACACACCGACCACGTAGGATATAGACATTTCTTTGGAAATTTGTGATAATGTCTTATGGGAGCAAACTGCTGAGGTCATCTGTCGCTAAGCCTACACACTACTTAATCTAACAACACACACACACCCATGCCTGAGGGTGGACTCGAACCTCCGACGGGGGCGGGGGGAGAGGGGGGGGAGACGCACAGACCGTGACAAGGCGCCCAAGAGAGCGCAGCTACCCTGCGCGACTATAGAGACATTGCAGCAATCCCAAGATCCAAGAGATCAGCCTACTTCATACCGTCGAGTCGCGTTTCGTCCGTCGAACTATCGTACACCCACTGCATCACTGACAATCCACACACACAATGGTCAACGCACATCAAAAACCCCTGGTTTCCGGAGCACTGTCACGAAGTCGAGCTCTATTGGAGCCCTTACTTGGCCATACCCAACGGCATATTTCTCTTTCGCCGTGCGCGCATCGCCATGGTGTGGTATTTACATTTCCGCTTACATGTGGCAAATCGAGATGACACATTTAATAAGAAGCCATTAATGATTTTTTTAAAATCTTATTGTTTCAGTATCTCCTCAGTCGAATATAATTTGGGTGTTCTCCATGTCTCTTTGCCCTGACCATCCTCCTTTATTTGCTTGTAACCTCTTCCTCCCTTCACATCTTTTAGCTTTCTAAACCTTCCTCTTCGTCTCCCTCATTTTGCTTCTACTTTTCTCTCCATTATTTTCTGCAGCAGACAATTCCTACATAACATGTCTCCAATACAAGATGTTTTCTACTTCTGTTCCACTTCCCACCAACTCCGCCCAGCATCTCCTCAGTTTTCATTCTGTCGGTCCTTTTCACTTTCTCCAGTCTTCTCCACAACCACATTTCTAAACTTTTCTATATATTTTTGCCCCTACCTTCTGACTGTCTACATTTCAGAACGATAAGACGCTACATAAAACATTTGGCGAACTCTTCCTAAGCGTAACTGGAATACTTCTGGCTGTAAGCAGACCTTGCTCTCTCCTGAAAGCTCTCTCTTCCATGGAAATTCTGCGTCTAACTTCCTGTATACAACTTACACTGGAAGTTGACGTGCTACCTAAATAAACAAGTAGAAACTTATCAAAAGTGTGGAACATGTTACACTTAATACCTTACTTCTGTAATGTGAATC
This sequence comes from Schistocerca nitens, assembly GCF_023898315.1. NCBI lineage: Eukaryota > Metazoa > Arthropoda > Insecta > Orthoptera > Acrididae > Schistocerca > Schistocerca nitens. The sequence goes on along the minus strand of NC_064614.1, from coordinate 1,155,929,739 downwards.
TGTAGCACTTCGTTTCCAAATCGAGTGTGAGAGGCCGTGCGGCACTCCTCTGTTTGATAAGAAACAGCTCGATTATTCTAATTAAACGGAACTGGAGAAATGAATAATCAGTCTGTTAAACAAAATTATTTTGAAATGTCAGTATAGCTTGTCACCTCACTAAAATGTCGCCCCCTGTAGAAGTGCCCCATAAAGTATGACAAAGCTGGAACATTCAAATTAGCAGTAACATTGCAAGTACCTGAGGGTGGACAAAAATATGCAAACATCACAAACCCTTTCTTTCCTTTTTTGAATCATCAGTCTTCTGACTGGTTTGATGCCGGCCACCACGAATTCCTCTCCTGTGTCTACCTATTCATATCAGAGTACACACACTACCATGCCTAATACGGTGTAGGAAAGCCGTTGGCATTAAAATCGTCTTCCAGCCGTCTCGGAATGGATAAATAACCGTCCTTTGTGGTTTTCTAGCGAATCTTCTACAACTCTTTCTGCAAAATAGTGGGAAGTTCGCGCAACGGTAATGGAGGTAGCTAACGATCACGCACCCTTCTCTCCAAAGTAGACCACAATTGAAACATGTATGTATTCAGTACAGCGATGGCGAGGCATGACAGAATCTCTGACCAGAGAGTTATTTATCGTTGCTAGTCTGCGCTTGACCGCGCGAGTGTTCAGTTGCACTCTGTCTGCAGTAGTAGTCAGTCGATAGTTGCGAGTAGACAGTTGCGTGTAGCGAGTCGGCAGGAACGGTAGTTGTGTGTGAGGAGTCGGCGGGCGTCCACATGGGTCTCGGTCACAGTTCTGGACGAGGTATATTGTTATCGAAGGTAATGAAGCAGCATTGCGCTCAGCCAATAACATATGTTAATTGTAATTAATTTGTTCAAGAATTGCCCCAATAATAATTTTCTTTTAAAGTAACTGTTTTAAACAAAAAGGATTCATTTCAAGTTAAATAGTATTTCCCATGCATTCCCTCCAAGAATCAAAATTAAACATGGGCCAGCATTGCACGGAGCTGTGCCGAAAAATAAGAGCAGATGTAGATGCAGTAAAAATAAGAGCAGATATAGATGCAGTTTACTGAGGTAAGAATTTTGGTTTTTGTGTTCAGGTTTAATTATTGCACAGGGCCGAAGGTCAGCGCAGCTGGCCTTATAAAATTTATCAGGTTCATCTTAACGTTAATTTTGTGGGGACATAACATTTTTGCACATTTTTATTATTCAGTTTTGTGGGAAGCTAACATTTGGCACTATTTGCATTTATATTCAATCTTTGTTTTTTATTTTTCACGGGGAGGTTACAGTTGGCGACATTCGGACCAGGATCGTATTTCTTTGAGAATCTTCTGAAAAGTAATCAGATATCTGCTCTTATTTACTTAATATAATTCGCATTTGGCGTAACGCTTTTACTAATTTTGTGACTTTCTTCTACAGGTCATCGGCAATTCGTTGCTCTTTGTTGTATTTGTTTGTTGCATTTTGTATTGTCTTTGTTTCATTATTGAATAATTGTGACTAGTGTAAAAATGCCGCGAAAGACTATTAATAGTGCATCGCGAGGTATAATGAGTGAAATGGTCGACTTAAACAACTTGACCGATAGTACTTGCGACGCGCAGTGTAATGATGACAATCCTCCATTTAGTGACAATCAGTGTGTACAGACCACCAATATTGATTTTGATCTTATTGATGAACAGATAAATTCAATTGCGACGCCTGTTAATTTGACGACAATTGACGACGCGGGGCGTTCTGTTACGATGAACGCTGCCCAGCTTAATACAACCGGTTTGCTAAATTCACGTGACGAGCAGACAAATTTTTCTAATGAAAATGAACAGGATGCTCAAAGTAGGACGGATTTATTTAATTCCGAAATAGTGACTGACAGTGTACATCCGACAGGCAAACCTTTTTGTAAATTACAGAATGACCAAATGGTCACACAAAACGCGACAATTGCAGATACACCATCAAACAGTACAGAGAATAGAGTAGGTAATGTTACCTTGGATCAAATTATGGCAATATTGCTAGAACAGAAAGGAGAACTCAAACAACTTAATAAAAAACAAGACGACCTTAAAGAAGATTTCAAACAACAACTTAATGAAAATTCCAAACAACAGAATGAAAGACAAGACGACAATTACAAACAACTTAATGAAAAATTAGACAACAATTCCAGACAGTTAAATGAAAAATTAGACAACAATTCCAGACAGCTTAGTGAACAGATTAGAGCCGTTGCCGCGCAGTGTCATGATACTAAGGAACAATTACGCGAGGAAATTGAGGCTTGTGCTAGGAAAAGTAGCGAAGAAATTAGATCTGTTGCTCAAGAATTAAGGGATATGCAAACAGTTACAACAGAAACACTTAGAGACGAAATTAGTGCAGTCGGTAAACAATGCTCTGAAAAAGCTACACAATTACGCGACGAGTTTAAATTAATGACAGCAGAACTTTCGCGCACAATGGATGCAAAGATAGACGCGAAATTCGACCAACAGAACACTCAGATTGACGAACGTTTTAATCTTCACCTACAAAACAGTGATACGCGTTTCCGTAAATTTATACAGGAACAGAATAAAGTAAAACGACAAATGATGGAAACAATTACAGCACAGAGACAAGAAGACAAACGTAAATTGTTCGCGAAAGCTAAAACATACGTAGACAACAATATTGCTTCAGTGTCCGATGAAATTAATACCATCAAACAGTCGAACACAGAATTACGTGACGAAATTTCCGATCTTAAATCAAAAACAGATACACACACAGCAGATATTCAGGCAGTGACATACAGATTCGAACAATTAGAACTGACACAGGATTCCGATGTCATCAAAGCTGACGTTAAAAAATTGAACGAAACCACACGTAAATTACAAAAACAGATTAATACTTCTGACACTGAAAACAATGATCAGGTAAAAATACTGACTGAAAAATATGATGAATTGGCCAGTCGTATTGACGTTATAGAAAATAATAATGACAGCAAATCAGGCGATACTTCACTGGTTTCGTTTAACCAAACCCCAGAATTCCAAAATCTACAGCAGACAATCAGTGAGATAGATTCGTCTAATAATGCATTACATAGAAAATTGTCAAGTTTACAGCAAGAGGTAACAGAGATAAAAAATATTTCAGTTAATAACACATCACAGCAGACGCCACTTTGCGAACATTTGTCAGACTCACGCAGCGCGTATAATTTAGGTAATCTACAGAGAGTACGTGAGTTAGATTCAGAACAGTCACAGTCAAACAGATTTCCATACAATCCTGAACCTGCTCCGTCATACAGAGATGATAATTTTGATTACAAACATTTTCTATCAGTGAGAAAATTTAAAGTATTTAAAAATGACAGAACACAGATTCGCCCACTAGATTGGATACAACAATTTAGCTTTGCTTTTCCACCGACTTGGCCTGTAACGCACAAACTTGAATTTATTTGCAGCTTTTTGGAAGGCGAACCCGCAACTCGTATGAGACCGATCGCGAGACAATGTTATTCAGTAGAAGAATTTCAGAATGCTTTCCTGTCAGCGTATTGGTCGAAGACGACACAGCGCGGAATTAAAGATCAACTAATTAGTTTACCAAATTATGAGAACTCAAATTTTCCCAGTGTCACGCAATTTTTTGAGCACACGGTCCAACAAAACCAGTACTTAAGTGAACCTTATAGTGAATCTGCACTTATTCAATTATGTATTTCTAAACTGCCACGATCATTAAGAGTGTCACTTTTAACGGGTCAGCAAAAAGAAAATATTTCGGCATTCAGGGATCTGTTGCAGCTTTTAGAAGTGCAGCAATCAGATTATTCCTTCGTAAACAAAAATTTTTCGTATAACAACCAAGGCCAACAAACTTACAGTAATTACAATCAACCACGCAATTTCAATAACAAAGCTAATAGACGCTTTAGGAACGACAACCACCAGAACTTTAATACCAGGCAAAATTTTGATTATCAGTATCGACAAAATTATCAGCAGGAAGAACCACATTTTAATAACAATAGACGTTTTTCTCCGCAACAGCATCAAAGCCAGCCGGTTAGCATACCTAACCAGCAATGCAGTGTGCAAGCTCAGTCAGGCTTTGATGTTTCGCCGCGTGGACGTATAGTCCCTGGTACAACAAATAGTAACACTCGGCAGCAAAGAAACAACTACGTACAGAAAACACAGTATTTTAATTCGTATCGCAATGCACCGTATAGAAATGACTATCACGACAGACGTAAAAACAGCATAATTATCAACATACGTTTACTAACAGTCGGTCTTACCAGCAGCAAAATGATCAGCAACAACATATTCTCATGAATGGACCCGACAGTAGGTATCATCCAGAACGTAATACGTCTGGAAGAAATAACAGAACAGTTCAAATAGTCGAAATACCACAGAATCCTCCTGAAAATAATAACACGTCAGATAGGATTTGACTAGATACAGTACAGGTCGCATCTTCCAGTAACACAAGCACTACTTTAGACACGCAGAATGTTGTTCACGAAAATGTTATTACTTTTGACGACATCCGAGACACTCTTTTACAGGAAAGACCAGTTGTTCAAAAAACCATTTCACACCCTGTCATCGAAATTAAAATTGGTTCATCGAAATTTTCAGCAGTAATCGATTCTGGATCACCTATGTCAGTTATAAATGAAGAAACTTTCAACGAGTGTAACAAAGAGAATACCTACCCTACATTACCATCAGGCAAAACGAAAGTGAAAGGAGCAGTATCGAGTAAAGGAGTAGACGTTAAATTACAGACACATTTATCATTTTGTATTGCAGGTCATACTTTTCACTCAAATTTTTGGATTGTTCCTTTATTGACAACAGACGTTATTTTAGGTACTAATTTTCTGGTACAACAAGACGCAGTTATTGATTTTCAAAATTCCTATTTAATGTTGAAGGACGAAAATGTACAACTAGCTTTAGAATATCAGCACTCTTTATCTGCGGAAGAACAAACAATTAATTATACTGAGGTCATTTCCGTAACACGTAGCATAGACTGTAATTCCACATTGTTCACAGATACGTACGTACATAACTATAACACTCCAGACGAAGCCGACTATGACGTTATACAGATGATTTCTGATAAAGTTAAACAGAGCAGTGCAAATACAGACGACGAACGCACGCAACTACACAAAATTCTTTTACAGCAAGCTCCAGTTTTTGACAATGTTCCTGGTACGATGTCCGGTTTTATGTATGAATTTCAAGTCAAACAGCACGACACATTTAAAGCAAAGCATTATCCCATTCCATATATCCACAGAGAACAAGTTAAAAAAGAATTGCAAGATATGCTCAACCAAGGAATTATTGAACCGGCAGTTAGTCCGTACATAAACCCGCTACATATTGTTAAGAAAAAAGATGGCTCACTTCGCCTCGTACTTGATTCACGTCACATCAGTGACATAATTATTAATGAAACAGATCGACCACAGACATTAGAGGAACTTCTACAGAAATTTCACGGTACTGCTATTTATTCTACATTAGATCTGAAATCGGGATTTTGGCAGATTCAGCTCCATCCGAACTGCAGAAAGTACACAGCATTTCTCTGTTTTGGCGACTGTTATCAATTTTGCAAATTACCATTCGGTTTAACTATTTCTTCTGCAGCTTTTATTCGCGGTTTGAATACAATACTTCCGACAGAACTTAAAGACAGAATCACGACGTACGTAGATGACATTCTTATTGCAGAAGCTAACTGGACTGAACACAATCTGATTCTAGAACAACTGTTGCAAACTTTTCATGCTCAAGGACTCACAGTTAATCTCAGTAAATCGCATTTTGGTAAAACTTCTATAAAATTTCTTGGACACGTAATTTCAGCAGAAGGCATTGCGCCTGATCCGGAAAAACTTCAAGCTCTACGTGACATTACTGTTCCTACAACAAAAAAACAATTACGCAGTTTTTTGGGATTAATTAACTTTTTTCGTAAATTTATTCATCACTCTGCTTCAGACACACCTAGATTATGCCAATTGACAGGTAAAAACACTATCTGGTCCTGGGATAAACAAGCACATTCTGAATTTGTGAACCTGAAAAAAGCCTTGTTGAATGCACCACTTTTATCGCACCCAGATCTTACTAAAAAATTTTCCATTGTCACTGACAGTTCTAACACCGCTTTAGGCGTACATATTTTTCAGGAAATTGAAGAAGATGGCTCAACTGTAATTAAAAACATCGCATTTGCAAGTCGCATTCTGCCACTTGCTGAACGAAATTATTCCGTTACCGAGCTGGAAACATTATGCGTTGTATGGGCATTTACGAGATTTAGGCACTTTCTTTATGGCATACCACCGTATACACAGACCACAGAGCGATACAATTTTTACTTTCGGCTAAATTTACTCACGACAGGTTAAGTAGATGGAAACTTTACTTGCAGGAATTTAATTTCACAATTGTTCACATTCCCGGCACACAAAATGTTGTAGTAGACGCTCTATCTCGTTCTCTCAGCAACAATCAGCAAGACATCGCATCCAACTTCTGCAAAGCAAATTTCAGCGTCATGTACATTCAGCAAGTTGCATTTGAAAATTTTATTTCATCGTCATTACAGGACATAGCACAAGAGCAAAATAAAGACAACGTGTGGAAAGAGATTAAACACCTCTGGCAAGATAGGAAAAATGTTACGATTAGAAACCATAACACTGTACGCAATGACATTCTGTTTCGCCGATCTCATCCTGACAGCAACAATTGGTTATTATGCATTCCTGACGAACTTGTTAACAAATTAATCTGGTATACTCATTTAAGTTATGCACATTACGGAGCTAGAAAATGTTTTCTTATACTGAGACAGAACTGTTATTTTGCCAACATGGAGAAACGTATACGACGAGTTTTAGCGTCATGTAAAATCTGCCAGAAAGCTAAGTCAGACACAACTTCATATATTCCTCCATTATATCCTATTGTACCTGTTAAATTGTGACATATGGCCGCTGTAGACATTTTTGGTCCGATTCCCAGAACTAATAGAGGTTTTTGTTACATCTTTGTCGCTGTTGAACTCACTTCAAAATTTGTTACCTTCACTCCGTTACGCAAAGCTACTGCTAAAACTGTTTCGAAAACATTTGTAAAACATTTTTTATTTCATGTAGGGCATGTGATGAAAGTAATTTCCGACAATGGACCACAATTTAGTTCTGCTATATGGACACGTATGTTACGAGCTAGAAACATTTCTCCGATCTATATATCCAGGTACTATGCTTCTTCGAACCCTTGTGAACGACTAATGAAAGAAATTGGTAAACTGTGTAGAATATATTGCCATAAAAGATATACAGCTTGGGACACACACATACTCTCATTCCAGGATGTAATTAATTCCATACCAAATGAATCTACTATGCTATCTCAGACTGTTATACTGAAAAATGTTGAACTACTTAACAAAATTAAAGAATTAGTACCGTTTCCTACATATCGTCGACTACGACACCATGCAATAATTGACATTGCCCTGAACAACATCAAACGTGCCGCAGAGCGCCGGAGAAGACAGCAAAAACAGGTCTGTACACGCCGTAACCTTCACGTTGGACAGAAGATATTAGTACGTACACACTATTTATCCAACAAAATAAAAGGTAGGTGCAGTAAATTTGAACTTCTATACGCAGGTCCATATCGGATTCGCAGCATTCCTCACCCCAATGTTGTACACGTCGAAACTTTGAGAACCAGAAAATCGAAAGGAAACCACCACTGGTCAAACATCAAACCTTTTATTGAATGAAGATACTTTATGATTTAACATGCTATAATGCCATTTGCTAATTTTATGATCACTTATGCAAGTATATTCACATGACTACTTACTGATGATTATCGTATTTTTTCTTGGCAAGTGCCCGGCAAGGTAAGGTTTGCAGGTCGCTCTTCTTGTCGTTACACATCAGACCGTGCATATTTTTCCAGATGAATTTACACATTTTATGACCATTTATGCAATTATATTTATGTGATTACTTACTGATGACTGTTGTATTTTTTCTTGGCAAGTGCCCGGCAAGGTAAGGTTAGCAGGTCGCTCTTCTTGTCGTTACATATCAGACTGTGCACATTTTTCCAGATAAACTTACGTATCTTATGAATAATTATGCAATTTTATCTAGTGACATATTAATTTTATTAAATTCTCTCTCCATTAAAGTCTTTAATTCTCGCCTCTACTAACTACACAACGTACAAGCTGAACTCAAAGAAGGTCACATTTCTTGTCATCATTTTTTTATGTATGTACGATTGTTTTCATATTTTGTTTGTATGCACTGTGAAATAGTTAAGACATAACACACACCAGTTGACTTTGACATTTTTGCCCTATGATATCTCAACATCGTGACTGTTTTACATTTTTGCTGCTGCATTGTGATATTATGTGTACATTTTTGCATTTGAACGCTGTCTATTTTTTTTCACATATTACGTTTTCTGTCATGTTATGCTGTATGCTTAATTATTTTACCATAAACCAATCATTATTTAGTGAGTATATGATGTAAATGCAAGACATTAATCTTTGTTCATCAATTTCAGAAAGAAATGATGCGTAAAATAAATAAATTAAAGCCGGCCGAAGTGGCCGTGCGGTTAAAGGCGCTGCAGTCTGGAACCGCAAGACCGCTACGGTCGCAGGTTCGAATCCTGCCTCGGGCATGGATGTTTGTGATGTCCTTAGGTTAGTTAGGTTTAACTAGTTCTAAGTTCTAGGGGACTAATGACCTCAGCAGTTGAGTCCCATAGTGCTCAGAGCCATTTGAACCAATAAATTAAACAGAAATGGGAATTTCACCTTCGGAATGAACGAAGGAAGATGCAAACCTCTTGATGAAGAGCAAATGGATCAGGATTAACAAGCATTAACAAGAATATACTATACACATCGTAGAATAGCAGTCTTAACTATTTTTTTTTCAGAATACGAAGGATTGATACAGGCTGTCAGACAGAACTTCACATCTTAGTTTTAGTGATGAAATATGCTAAAGATATGGAGTAGTTGTGTAATGAATAATGAAGTGATTTTTTTGCAGATGATAATGAATGCTGATGAATAATGATGAAGAATATGCTACTATTGATAATGAAGTTTTTCTTTACAGGTGATGATAATAATGGAGTTATGATAATATGGATAATGAAGTTTTTTTCTTTACAGATGAGGATAATGTCGAAGTTATGTATTTATGCTATGTAGTTATTTAAGTATTTGTTGCAGTTCGTTTTGACAGTATGTGTTATATTGAATAGTAGGATGAATGAAGGTTTTGGAAGGGACAGCTATGGAACTCATTTTTATACACATTTTACTACCTGTTAATTCGAAGTTCACTACTTTTCAGCATAATATGCGTTTCTTCTTTCAGTTTAATAATCCATTTTGTATATTTTTGCAGGAGAAATTATTTATGAAATTAATGTGCTATAAGCAGGTGTTCATTACGTCTATGTCATTTATGAATGTAATTACATATACCCTATTTGTTTCATAATCTTGCTACAGCTGACTCATGACGAATGACGTTACACATTTTCATTTACAGCAACAACCCAAAAGCAATTTTTTTTATTTCCCCTGTAATTACCCAACGCAATGCATTGCTAACAAAAAATGTATTACCAGTCCCAAATAATGATACCAGTTTAAGAAAGATCTGAGTAATACTGCTCAGCTCTGAATAGTATGTCACTTGCATAATGAATAATAATGCTTTGTAACTGGGAAATGAATGCTACTGGTTACTGTATTGAAATGAGCAATGATTAATTATGAACATTATTCTGTAATACTATGTTATTGACTACCTCCTGTTTTAAGTTATGACTTCTGATGATTTGTAATTAGAAAATGAGTGCCTATGTTTTCTGTAAATCATTATATGAATATTATTATGTTATGACTTCTGATGATTTATAATTAGGAAATGAGTGCCAGTGTTCTCTGTAAAGCACCACATGAATGTAATGACTTCTGATGACTTGTAATTAGGAAATGAGTGCCTATGTTCTCTTTAATGACTTGTAATTAGGAAATGAGTACCAATGTTCTCTGTAAAGCACCACATGAATGTAATGACTTATGATGAGTGCCAGTGTTCTCTGTAAAGCACCACATGAATATAATGACTTCTGATGATTTGTAATTAGGAAATGAGTGCCTATGTTCTCTTTAAATCATTATATGAATATTATTATGTAATGACTTCTGATGATTTGTAATTAGGAAATGAGTACCAATGTTCTCTGTAAAACACCACATTAATACTTCTGATGACTTGTAATTAGGCAATAAGTGCCAATGTTCTCTGTAAAACGCCAATTTATGAACATTATTCTGTAATACTACATACATGGTACAGAAATGTTCAATAACTAGGCAATGAATGCCGCAAACTACTAATGTAATTCTCAGTGAAGACTAATATGTGACTTAATGTCCTTCACCTTCTGGCCTAACTACCCTGAATTACTGCAATATCCGTTTATCCTGTATATCCTCTTGATCATGGAGCACTAATTCTACGTTGGTGTACCTTACAAGAACGTGGTGTTGACACGACATGCTGTCCACCACCTTGAGCGATGGAGATGTCATTATGGTCCCACTGTTTGGTGTACCTAATGTACTGCTAAAATGATAACATGGAATATTACTACGACATTTCAGTGTCTTGGCTACGCTGATAAATACTTCTGGGAAAAGAACTTCAGATTGTTCCACTTGGTGTTGTGCTACAGTAGAAAGATATGGACTTTCAGTGCAGCTGCGTGCAACCTAAAGTGCTATAACCATGATGCAATCCTTCTCTTTCCTATCCTAATTCTTGTAACATAGTGAAAATCATTTTTTTTTGCTAATATGATTTGTATTCATGACTGATACGTTTTTTTTTTTCATTTGCTGATATGTTCTGAAATACAGTACATGTGCATTTATGTCATTTGTCAGTGAGATTTGTACTCATTATGTCTATTTGTTGTGAAGACTGAAGAATTTTTCAGTGCATGTGCACTTATGTCATTTGTTAATATGTTTTGTGCTGAACGTCAGTAAGTGTGCACTTTTGTCATTTATCAATATGATTTGTATATACATTTTTCTGATTTGCTGATATGTTCTGTACTCATTGTATATATATTTTGTTATTGCCTAATATGTTTTGTACTCGGTGCATGTGCACCATATTTACTTCATGTTCTACATCTGTATATTCTCTGTTTGTAAAGTCAATTAGTTAAGAAAAAATTTGTTGCTTATGGCAAGTCCAAATGACTCACCATCGCTGCCAAATTTTTGCCCCCCCCCCCGCCCCCCCTCAGTGGAGGGTTATAAAACATGTAAGTATTCAGTACAGCGATGGCGAGGCATGACAGAATCTCTGACCAGAGAGTTATTTATCGTTGCTAGTCTGCGCTTGACCGCGCGAGTGTTCAGTTGCACTCTGTCTGCAGTAGTAGTCAGTCGGTAGTTGCGAGTAGACAGTTGCGTGTAGCGAGTCGGCAGGAACGGTAGTTGTGTGTGAGGAGTCGGCGGGCGTCCACATGGGTCTCGGTCACAGTTCTGGACGAGGTATATTGTTATCGAAGGTAATGAAGCAGCATTGCGCTCAGCCAATAACATATGTTAATTGTAATTAATTTGTTCAAGAATTGCCCCAATAATAATTTTCTTTTAATGTAGCTGTTTTAAACAAAAAGGATTCATTTCAAGTTAAATAATATTTCCCATGCATTCCCTCCAAGAATCAAAATTAAACATGGGCCAGCATTGCACGGAGCTGTGCCGAAAAATAAGAGCAGATGTAGATGCAGTAAAAATAAGAGCAGATATAGATGCAGTTTACTGAGGTAAGAATTTTGGTTTTTGTGTTCAGGTTTAATTATTGCACAGGGCCGAAGGTCAGCGCAGCTGCCCTTATAAAATTTATCAGGTTCATCTTAACGTTAATTTTGTGGGGACATAACATTTTTGCACATTTTTATTATTCAGTTTTGTGGGAAGCTAACATTTGGCACTATTTGCATTTATATTCAATCTTTGTCTTTTATTTTTGACGGGGAGGTTACACTATATTGAGACTTGATCAGTGTGGTGGCCAAGTGACATACGGTAAACCATCCTCGTGCTGACAAAACCAGTCCCGGACGATGTGAGCTGTGTAAATAGAGGCCCTGTCTTCTTGGAACACAGCCTCGCTATTGGGAAACGAACGTTGTGCCATTGAACTGACCCGATGAGCCAAAATGGTCACATATACCTCGGCAGTAATACGACCTTGCAGAGTAGAGTTTCAACGACTTCCATTATCACGATAGACCTCCCTCCATGTTTAACTTTTGGGATGAAAACTCGACGAAGAGGCGGAAACTGTGTGAAAAAAGGACTCATTCATTCAAATGACTTTCTTCCATTGCTCCATGCCCATGTTTTGTGGCTTCGGCACCACATTTTCCTGTTACGTCGATTTGCAATATTGATGAGTTATTCTGGTTTTGCAGCCCCACAATTCCCTCCTTGATGAGCTCCCATTGCGTTGTTTTGGTGCTGACAGCGTTCGCTAGTGCAACTTCTAGTCTATAGTGATTTTTGTAGTTGTAGTCGTCCTATTTCACGTCACGATCACTTAAGTCACCGTGCGTTATGATCACTCAATACGCACTTTCGCCCTCACTGAGACTTAGCGAAGGATGTTTTTCCGCATTACCTATATCAGGTATAAATCTTCGATTCGGTACATCCTGAAACACCAAAGATTTCGGCTCCCTTCGCTACGAAAACGCACCAACCATCTGCATAAGTTCGAATTAACTTAGCTCCAAAATAATCCACTCAGAGTTTCACAAAACTCTGTGCTGACCACTAATGACATTTGAAACGTATTGAGGACATCTAACAGGTGCCATTCGTGGTCAGATACACCAGTGCAGCCTGCTGGCGTGTCTAGCACCTGTTTCCAAAATTTGGAAATTTGTGGTAAGGTCTTATGGGACCAAACTGCAGAGGTCATCGGTCCCTAAGCCTACACACTACTTAATCTAACTTAAACTAACTTGAACAACACACACACCCATGCCCGATGAGGAGTCGAACCTCCGAGGGGAGGAGCCGCAGGGACCGCGACAAAGTGACCCAGGCCTCTCTGTGTGCGTGAAAGGAGCATCGGCACAGCTGCAGCAAAAGCCCACCAGGGCGGTTAAACGTATGGTTACTACACTACTGGCCATTAAATTGCTACACCACGAAAATGACGTGCTACAGACGCGAAATTTAACCGACCGGAAGAAGTTGCTGTGATATGCAAATGATTACCTTTTCAGAGATTCACACAAGACCGGCGCCGGTGGCGACATCTACAACGTGCTGACATGAGGAAAGTTACCAACTGATTTCTCATACACATACAGCAGTTGACCGGCGTTTCCTGGTGAAACGTTGTTGTGATGCCTCGTGTAAGGAGGAGAAATGCGTACCATCACGTTTCCGACTTTGATAAAGGTCTGATTGTAGCCAATCGCGATTGCGGTTTATCGTATCGCGACGTTGCTGCTCGCGTTGGTCGAGATCCAATGAATGATAGCAGAATATGGAATCGGTGGGTTCAGGAGGGTAATACGGAACGCCGTGCTGGATCCCAACGACCTCGTATCATTAGCAGTGGACATGACTGGAACGGATCGTGCAGCCACGTCTCGATGGGGACGTTTGGAAGACAACAACCATCTGCAGGAACAGTTCGACGACATTTGCAGCAGCATGGACTATCTATCAGCTTGTAGACCATTGCTGCGGTTACCCTTGACGCTGCATCACAGATAGGAGCGCCTGCCATGGTGTACTCAACGACGAATCTGGGTGTACGAATGGGAAAACGTCATTTTTTCGGATGGATCCAGGTTCTTCTTACAGCAGGATGATGGTCGCATCCGTGTTTGGCGACATGGCGGTGAACGCACATTGGAAGCGTGTATTCGTCATCGTCATACTGGCTTATCACCCGGCGCGATGGTATGGTTACACGTCTCTGTCACCTCTTGTTCGCATTGACGGCACTTTGAACAGTGGACGTTACATTTCAGATGTGTTGCGACCCGTGGCTCTACCCTGCATTCGATCCCTGCGAATCCCTACATTTCAGCAGAATAATGCACGACCACATGTTGCAGGTCCTGTAGGGCCTTTCTGGATACATAAAATGTTCGACTGCTGCCTGGCCAGCACATTCTCCAGATCTCTCACCAACTGAAAACGTCTGGTCAATGGTGGCCGAGCAACTGGCTCGTCACAATACGCCAGTGTTGATGTGGTATCGTGTTGAAGCTGCATGGGCAGCTGTACCTGTACACACCATCCAAGCTCTGTTTGACTCAATGCCGAGGCGTATCAAGGCCGTTATTACGGCCAGAGGTGGTTGTTCTGGGTAGTGATTTCTCAGGATCTAAGTACCCAAATTGCGTGAAAAAGTCATCACGTGTCAGTTCTAGTATAACATATTTGTCCAATGAATACCCGTTTATCATCTCCATTTCTTCTTGGTATAGCAATTTTAATGGCCAGTAGTGTAGGTTAGCCGACATCCCACTGCCTAGGGTACAGCGTTCGAGGTTAGGTTAGTGTTGTTTAACGTCCCGTCGACAACGAGGTCATTAGAGACGGAGCGCAAGCTCGGGTTAGGGAAGGGTGGGGAAGGAAATCGGCCGTGCCCTTTCAAAGGAACCATCTCGGCATTTGCCTGAAACGATTTAGGGAAATCACGGCAAACCTAAATCAGGATGGCTGGAGACGGATTGAACCGTTGTCCTCCCGAATGCGAGTCCAGTGTGCTAACCACTGCGCCACCTCGCTCGGTACAGCGTTCGAGGCACGTAAACTGCTTTCGACGGGGATTACCCGGCCGCGTCTTGCCAACTGAGATTCTTGCCCTTGGCTTGAAAAGCTAACAGTCGGGCAAGGTTCCTTCAGATCGCACCTACTTGTATTGGTGGCCAGACCTAGGTGGAGGGAGAGCTTCTCAGCGGATAAATCTGAACGGTGAAGCTACTCGGGGTCGTCACATTAATGTGACCACTGTCTCTGTTCGACGTTATGGCGCAATAACCACACACAGACGACAGGTGCCGCATTAGCAGAGGAGGATGAATAAAGCGTATTGGGGGAGAGCGGCATGGAAAACAGTGCACTCGTTTTCGTTTTGCGGAAACAGAACGATGCCCAAAAGCGCATGTGCATTGGCTTTCAGGCCGAGGGTGGAAGCATTTCCGAAACTGCTAAGATCGAAAATTGTTCGGAAGCCACCGTCCTTGAAGTGTACGGCACCATAGTAAAACTGCGCTGTCCAAAACCAGCGCCAAGGTAACTGTGGTGCTCTACCACTGATAGACAGTAGTAGCGAGTTGGCGGCATAGGTGCAATTTCGATATCAGATTAGTATACAAATCAATTAAATTGATCAATTAATCATCTCCAGACCCCGGCCACCCCCACCCACGACCACTTCCACACCCACCCCCGAACACACACATCCCCAGCCCCAGACGCCGTCACGTGTTTTTCTCAGTCTGCACGTGTGTTCCAGCTCCCTCCCCTCTCCAGCCCTCCCCTCCGTTCCCCACCACCATCCTACTCTATTGGGGAAAATTTCGAACTTTTGTGGGAATTTCGAATTTTTGGCGGGAATTCCTTTGACCTAGTACTGTGCTGAGATCACAGCCCACTCCCCATCCAGGAGTTTGGTGGGAAATTAAAATTGGCTGCACCCTTTCCGGGACTCGAATCCTGGTTCTCCTGGATGGAAAGTACAAGTGAACCCCCCCAACACGATTATCGATTATTCCACCAGAGGCGCTTGGATTTGATGGGTAATTAAAATTGGCGGTGCCATTTCCGGGACTCGAACCCTAATTCTACTGGATGGAAACCCCAAGTGTATCCCCCAACACATAGAAAAACTGTTCACATGGAGGAGAGGAAGTTTAAGTTAGTGCACTTTTATTTTGGTCGGAAAATTGACGGAAATATCGATCATAATTGCATAATTAATTATAAAGATTAGGCCTAATTAAACAACTCGCTACACAAGGTGCTGTCTAAGTGTGACGCTGTCTAAGTGTGGCGACCTGGATGTTGTCCACCTAGCAACAGAACAGCCATTTGCTGAGTTTAAAACTAATAGAATAACTACATGTAATGGACATTCATTTGCAAAAGTTGTGAAGTTCTATACTGAAGTCCCGCAAGAATGTGGAATTGGCGACATACACCAAGGAAGATGTGGAACGGTTTAACAATAGCGTCATGGAGGGCATACGAGGAAAAATTAAAATCTCCAAATACTCTTGCCTAGAAGAACTGCAGGAAGGAACTGAGTTAATACTTATAGCCTTAAAAAAGTATTATAATGAAAATTAGATAAATACTAGAATTTGATAATATACCTTCTGTGTATTTGTCAAATTACTGGTTGGAAAAGGAAATAGATGATTCAGATGTAGATTTAAGTTATAAGTTAAAAATTAAATTCGACGTTATTAAAACTACACCTAATAAAAATAAGAAAAGCGTTGTTTTCTGTGTGTAAATGTATATGCTAAAGTTAATAAAGATTTTGTATGAGAGTATTTATCTGTCTTATTCGCTATCCTACCAAAACTAAGACATTTCCTACTTACAACGATCTATGAGCACGTACTTCGGATGTGGAAGTGGGTGGTTGGATGACCTTGAAAAAGTAGTTGCAACTAGGAAGCTGAAAGCGTAGCGACTCCTTTTTCTTTACTCCGATGACGGTTTTGATATAACGAGGACATTCTGTGGTGATTGGTAGTTTTCACAGCAAAATTGTCGAAGTTTTCTTTGTCCTGATTTTACACAGGGTGGACATGTCTTTGCTGATCATCTGTAATCGGTGGCGGTATACTCGTCTGGTGGTTACAAAATAATGAGATTCGGATCGTATTTTGCTATACCGATTTTGCTCATAAAATTAAAAGTAAATGGACTGCGCCTATTTTTGTGGAAAGAGGATATTTATTGTCATTGTAATTGTGTTTTCCTTGTTCCATAAAAACACGGGAGAACTGCCGGATATCAGTAACTTCCTGCCACGATATTTCGGCGCAGAGTCTTCTGGCCATCTTCAGGTGAATGCCACTGTAGTAGTACTGGCGAGTACGCGCTGAGCTCCGCTATTTAAAGCCTTCTGAGGTGACATTGCGCATGCGCCGCTCAGTGCGCGCGTTCATAACGGCTCCGTGCGCTGCGCTTCGCGCCCTCCACTGTGAAAGCCTGGCGTATCGGTGTCAGGTCGATTTCCATCTTTATGCAGATAACTACGTCGACTACGAAGTTTCTCTATAACACGATTCCAAGCAGAGTTCAGCTGATAACCGCTATCTCGATTGATGAGAGTCTCGTTGTCAGACAATCTTATTTCCACAGCTTCATTGATAATCGAGCTCCAAAAGTTGGGTGTATGGGCTAAAATTTTTGTGTCGTTGTAATTCATGGAATGGTCTGTGGAAATACAATGTTCGGCGATTGCGGACTTGGTGGGTTGGAGAAGGCGAGTATGCCGTTGGTGTTCCACAATGCGTTCCTGCACAGTTCGTGTTGTTTGCCCTATATATGATTTGCCGCATTCACACGGAATTTTGTAAACACCTGGTTTACGCAGGCCCAGGTCGTCTTTAACGGATCCCACCAGTGATGAAATTTTGGAAGAAGGGCGAAAGATGACTCTCACTTGATACTTTCCCAATATTCTCCCTATCTGTGAAGAAATATTCCCAATAAATGGTAGATAAACAGTCGACCTGAAGGCCTCTTCCTCTTCCTTGTTCCGTCGTTTGTAGGTCTTCATCACTCTGTTCACTTGCCTAGGTGAAAAGCCATTCTTCAAAAATACTTTTTGCAGGTGTTCCAGTTCCGCTTGAAGACTGTCGGCGTCAGAGATAGTATGGGCACGGTGGACCAAGGTTTTGAGAACGCCCATTGTTTGTGCTGGATGGTGGCAACTAGTAGCTTGTAGATACAGGTCTGTATGAGTGGGCTTTCTGTACACCGAGTGACCAAGTGTGCCATCACTCTTCCGTCGCACCAAGACGTCTAAAAATGGCAGACAACCATCTCTCTCTATCTCCATGGTAAACTTTATGTTTTCATGTATGGAGTTCATATGGCGTAAAAATTCTTGGAGACGGTCCAGACCATGAGGCCACACTATAAAAGTGTCGTCAACGTACCGCCAAAATACTGTCGGTTTAAAAGTGGCAGAGTCGAGTGCTCTCTCCTCAAAATCCTCCATAAAAAGATTGGCTACCAGGGGAGACAAAGGACTCCCCATGGCGACACCATCAGATTGTTCGTAAAATTCGTTGTTAAATATAAAATATGTAGAGGAGAGAGTGTGCTCAAACAACGCTGTAATGTCTGCACCAAACATATTGCCAATGAGGTGTAGTGAGTCCACCAAAGGCACCTTTGTGAACAGTGAAACCACATCAAAACTGACCAATAAATCACTACTTTGCAGTTGTAGTGACTGAAGTCGACTGATAAAATCACCAGAATTCTTTATGTGATGTGCACACTTGCCTATCATTGGTTTGAGCAAAGATGCCAAGAATTTTGCTAGGTCGTAGGTGGCTGCTCCAAAGTTACTCACAATTGGACGTAATGGCACATTTTCCTTGTGGATCTTAGGCAGTCCATATAGCCTAGGTGGAACTGAACTGTTTGGTTTCAGTCTCTTGATGACCTCCTTCGGTAGAGAACTATTTGATAAAAGTTCTGCTGTTTTTCGCACTACTCGACTCGTGGGATCCTTATCGATTTTGCGATACGTTGAATCACATAATAAAACATTGATTTTATTAATATAGTCATCCCTTGGTATGAGGACAGTAGCGTTTCCTTTGTCAGATTTTAAGACTACTGTATCCACATCTGCTCGTAAGTTACGGAGGGCTATCCTCTCCGTGGGCGAGATGTTATTCTTCATTGGTGCACCCCTGGTCAATACACGGCAAGACTCTCGACGAACTTCCTCCGCTTCATCTGTATCAAGACGGCGTACAGCTTCTTCGATGGCACTGATGAAATCCACTACTGGCGGTGAAACAGGTGTAATAGCTGCTTGATTACAGATGTTTTGACGTAAAATACAATTGTTCTCCAGTACAGAACGCCGGCCTGCTGCAGCCGAGGGCGCCGTTTCTGCTGTGAGTGGTCGCCAGACACAGCCGCTTTCTGTGCAGGGTGCGGTGTATGGGGTTCAGTCGCTATATTTCCGATGAACAAGTTACACTTGAGGTGGCCGTCCTTTTACCTCCTGGGCTGTAGGGTGGTTTTTGAGTAGGCATGTGTAGCGAACTCTGACATCAAACAGCGATAGGTAGTGAGTGCTTACTGGTAATACACTTCTTAAACTCCTCTCTGTCCAATACTGTACTCCCCTGGCCACCAAACTCCCCTGATTTTAACGCACTAGAGAATCTGTGGGACGACTTTGATCGGCTTTTCGTGACGTGGAGCCTCAACAGAGAAACGTAGCGCAGCTGGCCACGGCTTCGGAATCGGCATGGCTCTACATCCCTGTCGGTACTTTCTTGAGACCTCATTGACTCTCTTCCTGCACCTCTCGCAGCGACCCACGCTGGTAATGGCAGTTATACTGGCTTCTGACCGGTGGATATATATGATACCGTCAGCGCCTCATGGTCGATAGATCAGTTGTACAGCCGTTCTTATCCCATCTCGCCGTTAGAAGATCGTGAACTGCGACGTCTTCATGTGAGCAGCTTCTCCACATAGCACTCCGTCTTCAGGCCACGAGTGGCCTATCGGGACCATCCGACCGCCGTGTCATCCTCAGGTGAGGATGCGGATAAGAGGGGCGTGGGTTCAGCACACCGCTCTCCCGGTCGTTATGACGGTATTCTTGACCGAAGCCGCTACTATTCGGTCGAGTAGCTCCTCAATCGGCATCACGAGGCTGAGTGCACCCGAAAAATGGCAACAGCGCATGGCGGCCTGGATGGTCACCCATCCAAGTGCCGACCACGCCCGACAGCGCTTAACTTCGGTGATCTCACGGGAACCGGTGTATCCACTGCGGCAAGGCCTTTGCAGTTTCTCCACATGATGGTTAGATATTACCTTTCTTTACTGCATACCCCTTAATCTCTCTTCAGATTAGGCCGTTGTAAAATTACTCCTTCGGTAACTAACCGTGTTATATCGATCATTATCATAAAATGTGTGTGTGTGTGTGGGGGGGGGGGGAGGGGGGGGGTGCTCCGTTATATTGTTCCACTTAATTTTAAGGTTCCCTTTACTCATTGCTAAGTGCAAAATTTAACATTTTGAACGATTCAGTCCAATTTCAGCTCCCTTCTCACTGTTTAAGACATGAATAAACTTTCGTTTGTTTTTCTTATAAGTACGAAATTTCCTCGTATTGTGTGTGGGATATTGGAGGTAGCGTATACCATGTAGGTTAGGGTGAATAGGAAATTCACAGTCATCAAAGTACGCGACATGAACCACTCCTGCAAGCAGGCAAAGGTGTCGCAGTGGTTGTGCACGGGACCAATGGTATTTTTCCCTGTTGCCCGTTGAATAACTTCGTAGTACAGCAACACCAGCAGGAGGCTTATACCTCCCTCAGTTATCATCATCTCCCCTCCTTCACTCCCCTATATTGTCACAGAATACTCAGAGCATCCTATTCTTATGGAATGGTACCTCTCCCAGTTACCACCACCTCTACCCCATATTGTCACAAACTGGTTTGAGAATCGTATAAATAGAAGCAAACGAAAAATATGAAGATAATGAAAACTCTGAAACTCCTGTGGTGTTAGCTTTTCGGATTGCTATTCAGTGGCAGATGTAGTCCATTTGTTCACTTATTGGCGCATGTATGAGTTCTGTCACATCCACCGTGAGATAGCGCTTCAGCTACAGAAAGTTCTAATGGAGTGAAATACACGCGAATACTGATTTAAATAAAATTAGCTATACTGACAATAGAAACGATAATGGTGATAATAAAAACGGCAAACCGCAACAATGTTATTACAATAAAAGAGCCCTTTTCCACATAGTTAAATTTTTTAAAGCTCCGACGTAATTACTCTACGTTCGGTACGTAAACCGTGGTATCTGGGGCCAGCAAGGATAATTACGTTTAGTTAATATTTCATTACATGAATATCCAGAACCGCTGTTTGTAAGAGACTCACGCGTTTTTGAGGTAGTTAACAATATATTGTGGTCGGTAGTGGACAGAACTTAAGAGGATTATCCATGACGCTGAACTTTATTCAGTTCTTGCCCTTTGATCTTTTAAAGTAATAACTTTTTACTCTCTTTCGATACGAAATCGGGAAATAAATGACATGTCAAAAAATAATATTATATCGGATAAACTTTTTTTTTGGTCGTCACGGCCCTGTCACTTGGACGTATGAACTTTTCTCTTAATTTTGGACATCAGCTTCAGCGAGACGGTCTGTCGGCAAAAGTTTATTCGTTGATGTTTGTATGGGATCCTTATATGCAGTAACTTGATAGTTAAATTTCTCTTGATTTTCGCCTTTAATTATTGTTGACAGTAGCTGAAATAATTCATTCATTATTACCCTCTCTCACATGTTTCTCTTGAGACAGAAACAAGCAGAAGCCTACTTCCAGAGATCATTGCGCAATCGACATTTCATTCAAGTAACAGCCTGCAACCAGAATGACTACACTATAATCAGATTAGGAGCAAATTTTCTTTCATTCGCCTATGCACAAATTCAAGAATGCTGTCTACAATGAGAGTAGCAAAGCCCTTGTGGACTTCGGCACGTCCTCCTAAAATCCTGGCTGTTGGCCACACTCATGTCAACGAGAATGCTGGTCAGTCTGATAATTGAGGTCCGGATCGAATAATTACTTCTCCGACAGTAAGAAGTGGTTGACGGTATTAAAGTTTAGTTAAATTCTTTCATCGGGAAATGTTTCATACACAGGTATGTCCTCCAACAAATTTAAAATATAGATTTATTTCCCGGATATATTTTTGCTAAGTGCTCCGTAGTAACCATGATAGCTAACCAACTGAATGACATTCTTGCTAGATAGAGTTAGCTGGATGTCAGCGCAGTAGAACACTTGCTACTGAGGCAGAAGTAATACTTGTCACCGAAATTCTACCTGGAAGTGACTAATTTAGTGTCTGGTAGAGCCCTTATTGACTGACAAATGTAATGATGTTACTGGTGCCGAACAATGAAGATCCGCTACCTATCGTTTAGATGTGTCACAATTGCATTTAAAACTTTAGATTTTTTTAATTCCTGGATTCACCCATCGTTGCAGTCTACGCAATTATCCACGTCATAAAGTTGCACATGAATTAAAGAGAGACATGGCAATCGATATCAATTTTGCCAGAAATAAGCAAGGCTGGTTCCTCCATTGCCAACACATTTAGTGTTTCCATACATGGACCCTGTGACTTCTTCATCCTTAACAACCATTCTCGACTCTTACAGAGTTTCCCAGATAGGCTACCTGACAAGACTATCGGTAGTCGGATTGAGATTATCCCTCGAACATTAGGTACCACTTTGTGGCACGATACAAAATATTCGTTGACTGCGTTAATAAGATATGGACGGGACATTTTCCCTGCCATTGCGTGCTAACAGAGTAAACTGCTCGGCAACATCTGGCTCGGTCACACCGGGAAACCCGCTTAGAAGGACGAATCAATACAGGCATTGACATTATCCCTTCCCCGTACTTGAATTCCTTTCCCCAAGTGCCGGGTGGTCCTTAAGGCAACACTTTTCCACTGCAATGTCACTGAATGGACCCCAGGCTTCTTATCACCTATGAAGTATTATATACATTACTTCTACAGGACAATGTGTCTCTTACTGTTATAGGTGTTTCAGTCTTCAAACAAAATATCTTTCATTGATTATTATGGGTCTATTTCTTTATATTTCGCCGTTATGTTTTAGTGTCATAAGCGCTAGTGCTCCATATCGAGGAAACAGTGACAGGCACGCCTAGAGTGGAAAAGCAGGTAGAAGAATTGAAAACAAATCAGTGGACTGGGCCAGATTGAATGATAATTCGGTTTAATAGAGAGTACTCCTCCGAATAGACCGTTCCTTGGCTTTTATTTATAGTTAACCTCTAAAGCAGCAGAAACTCACAAGCGACTGGAAAAATCGCAAATGATTCCCGCATATAAGAAGGATAAAACAACGGACCTGCAAAGTGCAGACTAATGTCCTTAATACCGGTCGGTTGGAGAGTTCTAGAGCACAATGTAAATGCGAATAAAATAAATTTCCGTCAACTGGAAAAGCCTGTGTGCGCAAATCAGAACTGATTTGGAAAGTATCGTTGGTGAGAAACACAGATTGCCTTCTTTTCACACGATTTCTTGCGAATTAGGGTAATAGGCAGATTCCATGAAGTTCCGGAAAGCGTTTGAGAAAGTGCCCCACTGCAGACTATTAACGAAGATCCGAAAATATGGAACAAATTCTCAGATTTGTGGCTCGAAAAGGACTTGTGACGTATTAGAACCCAGTACGTTGTCCTGGCCGACAAGTGGTCATCAGGAACAAGGTACCGTCAGGAGTGCTCCAGGAAAGTGTAACAGTACCGCTCTTGTTTACATTCAGAAAAAGGTCTGATGGGTAGGTTGAACAATAATCTGAAACAGTTTACTGATGACGCTTTAGTTTGCGGAAAAGTGTCATATTTGAGTGATTTGAGGAGAATGCCGAATAACAGCTTGTTCTAAACGCGGGATAATGTGAGTTAATGAAGATGGATGGCGAACACAGTCACGTAGATTTAACATCAAGGCACAACGTTGCAGTACATTCAGCTTTTGAAGTCATAAACGCTGTGACTTCTTCATCCCTAGCAGCCATTATGCACTTTTTTGGGAAGAAGCACGAACGTTCGGCGGTTGGAAAGGCGAATAGTACACTTGCAACGTACGGGGGGTTTATTGTAAAATTATCGATACATTGAAATATCTATTGGTAGTCTTAGTCGACCTTGAGTTGCTATCTGACTTAAGTTGGCTCTGTTTAAACGCGCGGTTATGCCCCCAGTATCATTTGCATCGAAATTATCATTACACTATAATTATTAAACAAAAATATGGTGATTGCTAGCTACGAAATCAATAATGCGGTGATTAGCATATGATACCAAATTAAGATTTATTCAGAACAGGATGAGCAATATTTCGAGCATGACATGACAATACAATACACTCACTAAACTAACTAGCCTTTCATTGGCACAATGTATCCTCTTTTCCTAACTACCTAAGTCAACACTGAACCCGCAAGTGACTCTATTGCAGTTCTGCCAGAACGGACACAGACTCAGAGAGCGCCAGTCAAAGAGCTAGCGGAATACGAACTCATTTAGAATTACAGTGCCCTACTTTGGCTGATGATTGCTAATATCACAGTAATTCTCCGTGATGATTACGACGGTCGGCCCAGCCAACGTCGTGATGCCGTCTTTCCCGTGAGCGAGCTTGGCTTTAATCTCCAACGTGGACGTGGTTTGCGCCCGTAAACTCCTGTACGTAAATGTTCAATTGCGGAGTTTGTCACTAGTCAATACTCAAGCTACTTGCACTATGCCAAGATTAGTTGGTCGACTCAAGTGCGCGGCAGCAAAGGTACACTTCAGATTGCATATGAACACCACAAGTTAGTACAAATCTGTTTCTCTCCTCAGAGGAACAGATAATGCTACGTGTGTGGAGTCGTATGCTCTGAAC
The DNA here is from genome assembly GCF_023898315.1 of Schistocerca nitens. NCBI lineage: Eukaryota > Metazoa > Arthropoda > Insecta > Orthoptera > Acrididae > Schistocerca > Schistocerca nitens. The sequence continues at coordinate 1,155,904,782 of NC_064614.1, read as the reverse complement.
TATTCAGACTTGGAGAGTAACCACTGGACTCAATGCCGGTAACTTCTCCAACCTACTTCTCTCCACGCTCTCCAGGCAGGGCAGCCAGACACCGCGACTGCTCTCCTCCACAGCCGACCCCAGAGTCCTCCTTCAGAGTTTTTGCAAACCTGGCCGTTCTTCGCCGCATGGATCCGTGCGTGTTGGTGGCCAATCACGACACAGACTTCCATGTATCCGTGCGCGTTTATACATAGAATTTTCCCGCGGTTACTGTTGCCGCCAAACTTTTAACACGTATCTCTACGCGCTATGCACCAATCCCGTCACAGTCTTCCGCAAATTTTCCACTGTTCCGCGAAATTGTCTTTCTCTCTTTCGCATGTAGCTCCTTCTCGCTTCTTGTTGTGATGACCCAGCCTCTCCGAACGTCTTTGGTGAAGTGCCAGCCGACAAAGGGGTCCGGCCGCGACCATCCCATTAGTTTGACATGACATAAACACCTTCCTTAGGGGTTCCGGCCGTGTTCCATCCTCTGTGCCCATCTCGTTAGTCTGACATGACACACACAAATTCCTTTTCTGTGTCCATTCTCTTCTACCAGTGGGCCAATTATCAATTATTATTCGGTGTATTAGTATTGATTTAGCATCATGTAAGGTGCAAAATCTGCTACCTTACACACTTTGTTTGGAGAATTCTAGGAAAGCGTAGCTCGTCTCTAAAGGAGACTGCACACTGCATACAGAACACTTGTGCGAACCATTATTGTTTGACTATTTGCGATCCCCACCAAACCGGATTAAAGGAAGACATCGAAGGAATTCAGAGGCACGCTGCTAAACTCGTTACCGGTAGGTACAATCAACGCGCGAGTATTACTGAAATGACCCATGAATTCAAGTAGGCATACTTAAAGAGGAGAATATGTTCTTTCCGCCAATCACAAGAAACTGTAGAAAACCGGAATTTGGGACAGAGTATAGAGCGATCCTACTGCCTTGACTGTGGACCGCGATGAGAGAAATTCAGGTCTCGTATGGAAGCGTGTAGACAGTAATTCACCCCTAATTCCGTCTGTGAATGAAAGAGGGGAGGAACGACTAACACACTTGTAGAGTGCAATCCGCTCGTATGTGGATGTATATATGATCTACAGTACGTTACAAATAGAATACTGGATGTTCCAATAAAATTGGCCCCTGTTCGCGGTTTCCGTGCGGAGAACGATACGTCTCTAAGCTTCTGAATGAGCACTTCAGTATTCTTATACCGTCATGGCCATACTGCCAGATGCGTGGCCATTTCGTGAGCTGTATCTGCCGGCATTTCAACAACAAACCTTTCCATGACGTACAGCGCTTCTCCTTCGCCTGCCACTGACGTTTTATAAGCATCTCCGTAATGCTTTCGCATTTACTAAACGAACCAGTGACGGAACGCGCCACTCAACTTTTGAATTTGTTTCCTTTCTTTAATTTTGTCTTTATAAGAATACAAGATTCACGAACAATATTAAAAAAAAAAATACGCTGAGCGAATTCCACATCTTTCGTGAATGTTATTTAGTATATGCTTTTAATTTCATATAACGGGATGGAAAGATGGTTGGGTCTCTTCATCTTCCACTCTTTACTCTTCCCTGCTGGTTCTTGTACGTTTTTATTAGCCGCATTTCCCTAGAGCTTGCCACTTTTTTCTCAGAATTTCGAACATCTTTCACCCCTTTACATTAACGAACGCTTTTCAGTGTCCTGATTTTTCTTCAATGTTGCTTCCATTATCAACCACACCGTCAGAATTGCCACTGTAGCGTCTTTACCTTTCCTAAAGCGAAACTGATGGTCATCTAGCAAATCCTCAGTGTTCTTCTCCATTCTTCTGCATATTATTCTTGTAAGCAGTTTGGATGCATGAAGTGTTAAACTAATTGTGCAATAGTTCTCGCACTTATCTTCCCTCGATATCTTCGGAACTGAGTGGATAACCTTTTTTGCGGAAGTCTGATGGTACGTCAGCAGTCTCATATATTCTATACGTCTACGAGAGCAGTCGTGTTGTTGGCCCTTCCTCCAGTGATTTTAGAAAGTCTGATGAAACGTGTTCTATCCCTTCTGTTTCTTTTATCTTAAGTCGTCCAAAGATCTTAATTCTTGTTCTAATACTGGATCTCGTATCTCTTCCCTGTTGACTATTGTTTCTTCTTATATTGTAAGACAAGTCCGTCCCCTCATAGAGGCGATCAGTGCACTCTTTCCACCTATCCGCTCTCTCCTCTGCGTTGAACAGTAGAATTCCCTTTTTACTCTTGCTGTCACCGCTCTTGCTTTTAATTTCACAAGAAACTGTTTTGACTTTTTTTGTATACCTAGTCAGTCTTCCGACAATCATCCTCTTTTCCGATTTCTTCATATTCTTCATGCAGCCATTTCGCCTGAGCTTCCATGCACTTCCTATTCATGTCATTTCTAAGCGACTTGTATTTCTGTATTCCTAAATTCCCCTCAACATTTTTGTGCTTCCTTCTTCCATTGATCAACTGCTGTATCTCTTCTGTTACTCATGGCTTCTTCGCAGTTAGCTTCTGGATGCTTGTGTCTGTCAGTCCGACATCTGTGATTGCCCTTTTACATATGACCTCTTCAACTGAGCTATCTACAGAACTGCTCAATATCGCACTATCTGTGGCCCCAGAAAACTTCTCTTAATTTCCTAGTACTTGTGTACCCCATGACTTTGTGCACTGATTCTTCCTGACTAATGTGTTGAACTTCAGGTTGATCTTCATTTTTACTAAATCGTGAGCTGGGTTTATATCTGCTCCTGTGTATGCCTTAAAATCCAACATCCGATTTCGGAATCTGTGCCTGATGTTATCTAACTGTAATCTTCCCATACCTCCCGGCCTTTTCGAAGCATACCTTTTCCTCTTTTTGATTCTTGAGCGGAGAATTCGCTATTACTATGTGAAATTTATTGCAGGATTCTCCCGCAATCGTTTCTTCTACCTCTTTCCCCTACAACCGCATGTCAGTCCCCCGTGACTATTAGATTTTCATCTCACTTTATGTACCTTTAGTTACTGAATTATCTGTCTAATCCTCATATATTTTCTCTACCTCTCATATTCTGCCTCAGCATCTATACCTGAACTACTGTTGTCGGTTTTGGTTTGCTGCTCATTCTGATGAGAACAACCCTATTGCTGAACTTTTCGGTTAACTTACTCTTTGTCCTTTCTTCCTATGCATGACGACTCCTACTCCCGTTGTATAATTTTCTGCTCCTGTTGATATTACCCTATACCTGTACGGACGGAAATGCTTGTCTTCTTTCTGTTTCACTACACTGATCCCCACTACATGTAAATTAAGCTTTTCAGATTTTATAGTTTCCGCACCACGTTCTAGCTTCTGAAATTGTACGCACCAGCTCGTACACTGTTTCCTTTCCTTGGTTATTCAATAATTTTCTCACGGGCACCTTACCGTTGGCATACCCCAACCGGATATCCAAACGGGGACCAGTCCGGCATCTGTCGCCAATGGAGAGATCACCGCGACGCTTTTTCAAGTACTGGCCAAATGTTCTGTGGGTATACGTAATCTGCCGAATTTTGACTTTACAAGCGCACGCGCTGGGAAGTTTTCAGATTTTTTCAAAGGTTACCTGAAAAGCGACTGCGAACCAGGAAGTAGTCTCTCGGGGTGAAGATAAATATACACTGAAGCGCCAAAGAAACTAGTATAGGCATGCGTATTCAAATACAGAGATATATAAATAGGCAGAATACGACGCATCGGTCGGCAACGCCTTTATGAGACAACAAGTGTCTGGTGCACACGTTACATTGGTACTGCTGCTACAATGGCAGGTTATCAACATTTAAGTGAGCTTGAACGTGGCTTTGTAGTCGGCGCACGAGCGATGGAACACAGTATCTCCGAGGGAGCGATAAAGTGGGGATTTCCTCGTACGACCGTGAATATCAGGACTCCGGTAACACATGAAATCTCCGACATCCGGAAAAAAAAGATACTACAAACACGGGACCAAGAGAGAATTGCTCAACGTGACAGGAGTGCAACCCTTCCGCAAATTGCAGCAGATTTCAGTGCTGCGACATCAGCGTGCGAACTTCTCAACGAAACATCATCGACATGGGTTTTCGGAGCCGAAGGCCCACTCGTGTACTCTTCGTGACTTTTTTTTCCCATCAGCCTTCTGACTGGTTTGATGCGGCCCGCCAAAAATTTCTCTCCTGTGCTAACCGCTTCATCTTAGAGTAGCACTTGAAACCTATATCCTCAATTATTTGCTGGATGTATTCCGTCTTCCTCTACAGGTTTTTCCCTCTACAGCTCTTTCTAGTACCATGGAAGTCATTCCCTCATGTCTTAACAGATGTTCCATCATACTGTCCCTTCTCCTTATCAATGTTTTCCACATATTCCTTTCCGCTCCAATTCTGCATAGAACCTCCTCATTCCTTACCTTATCAGTCCACGTAATTTTCAACATTCGTCTGTAGCGCCACACCTCAAACGCTTAGATTCTCTTCTTCAGATTTTTCCACAGCCCATGTTTCACTACCATGCGTTGCTGTACTCCAGCCGTACATTCTCAGAAATTTCTTCCTCAACTTAAGGCCGATATTTGATACTAGTAGAGTTCTCTTGGCCAGGAAAGCCCTTTTTCCCATCTCTATGTCTTTGATGTCCTCATTGCTCCGTCCGTCGTTGGTTATTTTACTGATTTTACTGCCTAGGTAACAGCATATCTTAACTCACCTCTTTTGTGACCATCAATCCTGAAGTTGAGTTTGTCACTGTTCCCATTTCTACTACTTACCTTCGTTATTACCTTCTTTCTTCGATTTAATCTCAGTCCGCACTGTGTACTAATTAGACTTTCCATTCCGTTCAGTAGATCATGTAATTCTTCTTCACTCTCACTCAGGATAGGAATGTCAGCAGCGAATCGTATCATTGACATCCTTTCACCTTGAATTTTAATTCCAATGCTGGACATTTCTTTTATTTCCATCATTGCTTCCTCGATGTACAGATTGAACAGTAGGGGCGAAAGGCTACATCCTTGTGTTACAGCCTTTTTAATACGAGCACTTCGTTCTTGGTCGTCCACTCTTATTATTCCCTCTTAGCTGTTGTAAATATTGTACAGGACCCGTCTCTCCCTATAGCTTACCCCTGCTTTTTACAGAAATTCGAACATCTGCACCATTTTACTTTGTCGAACGCTTACTCTAGATCGACAAATCCTATGAACGTGTCTTGATTTATCTTTTGTCTTTTTCCATTATTAACAGCGTCAGAATTGCCTCTCTCGTGCCTTTACGTTTCCTAAAGCCGAACTGATCGTCAGCTAACACACCCTCAATTTTCTTTTCCATTCTTCTGTATATTATTCTTGTAAGCAACTTGAATGGATGAGCTGCTAAGCTGATTGTGCACTAATTCTCGCACTTGTCTGCTCTTGCCGTCTTCGGAATTATGTGGATGATGCTTTTCCGAAAGTCAGATGGTATGTTGCCAGACTCATACATACATACGCACACCAACATACATACACCAACATGAATAGTCGTTTTGTTGCAACTTTCCCCAATGATGTTAGAAATTCTGATGGAACGTTATCTACTCCTTCTGCCTTATTTGACCTTAAGTCCTCCAAAGCTCTTTTAAATTCTAATACTGCAACCCTATCTCTCCTAAATCTATCACATTAGACAAATTTTTCCCCTCATAGAGACTTTCAATGTATGCTTTGCACTTATCCGCTCTCTCCTCTGCATTTAAAAATGGAATTCACGTTGCCCTCTTAATGTTATCAACCTTGCTTTTAATGTCACCGAAGGTTGTTTTAACTTTCCTGTATGCTGAGTCCGTCGTCCGACAAGCATTTCTTTTTCAATGTCGTCACATTTTTCCTGCAGACATTTCGTCTTGGCTTCACTGCACTTCCTATTTATTTCACTACTCAGCGACTTGTGCTTCCCTGTTCCTGAGTTTCCCGGAACATTTTTTTACTTCCTCCTTTCTTCAATCAACTGAAGTACACTGCTGACCACCGTAAATGCAACACCCCGAAGGAAGCATCCGAATCAAGTGAACCATGGGTTTGCAGCGATGAAATATGCAACTGATTAGAATTTCAGCGCAGACGCACATCACGCGCGCCTGTGGCGCCACCTCATAGCGCCATTTAAGGCTTGGCGATTTCGACGAGTGTACGTTCGGCACGTGTATTTACCTTGTGGTTGTTTCACAAGACGATCAGTTATGCCTCGTAGACAACAGCGAACATCTTTTGATCAAGTATCCGAGTTCGACAGAGGAAGGATAGTGGCTTATCGAGATTGTGGATTATCATAAAGAGAAATCGCTAGTCGTGTTGGACGAAACCAAACAACTGTAATGCGGATGTGTGACCGTTGGATGCAGGAGGGTACGACGGACCGACGTGGTCGATCGCATTCACCTCGGTGCACCACTGCACTTGCTGATAGGCAAATTGTGCGCATGGCAGTGACGGATCGCTCAGTGACATCCCGAACCAGAGCACAGCACATTGCGTCTGTAACGCATCATCCAGTGTCTGCGCGTACCATTCGACGCCGTTTACAGCAGAGTGGTCTGTCCGCAAGACGTCCATTGCTTCGTCTACCATTGACGCAGAACCACAGACGTCTCCGTCGCCAATGGTGTGATGACAGACGGATGTGGACGGCAGAATGAAATGACGTTGTCTTTACTGACGAGGCACGCTTCTGTCTGCAGCACCACGATGGTCGGATTCGAGTGTGGAGACACCGTGGAGAGAGGATGCTGGACAGCTGCATTATGCACCGCCACACTGGTCTTGTACCGGGTATTATGGTATGGGGCGGTATTGGATATTACTCTCGCACGCCTCTAGTACGCATTGCCGGTACTTTAAATAGCCGGCGCTACATATCCGAGGTGCTGGAGCCAGTTGTCCTTCCTTACCTTCAGGGCTCGGCCACAGCCATATTTCAACAGGATAATGCGCGACCACACGTGGCACGCATTGTCCATAGGTTCTTCGTCAATAACCAGATTGAACTGCTTCCCTGGCCGGCTCGCTCTCCGGATCTTTCGCCGATAGAAAACATGTGGTCCATGGTTGCTCAACGAGTGACCCAGATTACATCCCCAACTGCCACACCAGATGATCTTTGGCAACGCGTGGAAGCTGCTTGGGCTGCTGTACCCCAGGAACACATCCAACGTCTCTTTGACTCAATGCCGAGACGTGTGGCAGCGGTAATCTCCAACAATGGCGGCTACTCTGGCTACTGATTCTGGCAGGAACCACATGTCACAGACCTCTGTAAACGTAATCATTTGATACTTGGGCAACATGTTATCTACAAAATAAATTTTGTTGTGCTACCTCTTGTCTTTCTTGGTGTTGCATTTACGGTGGCCAGCAGTGTATTTCTTCTGTTACCTATGGTTTCCTCGCAATTACCTTCTTTGCACCTATGTTTTCCTTCCCAGCTTCTGTGATGGCCCTTTTTAGAGATGTCCATTCCTCTTCAGCTGTACTGCCTACTGAGCTTTTCCTTGCTTTATCTATAGCCTTAGAGAACTTCGACCATATCTCGTCATTCCTTAGTACATCCGTATCCCACGTCTTTGAATATTGATTCTTCCTGACTGAGGTCCTAAACTTCAGCCTCCTCTTCATCACTACTATATCGTTATCTGAGTCTATACCTGCTCCTGGCTACCCACTACAATCCAGTATCTGATTTCGAAATCTCTCTCTGCCCATTATGTAATCTTCCGGTATCAGCCGGCGTTTTCCAAGTATACCTCCTTCTCTTGTGATTCTTGAACAGGTTATTCGCTATTAATAGCTGAAACTTGTTACAGAACACAATTAGTCTTTCTCCTCTCTCATTCCTTGTCCCAAGCCCATATTCTCCTGTAACCTTTCTTCTACTCCTTCTCCTACAACTGCATTCCAGTCCCCCATGACTATTAGATTTTCGTCCCCCTTTACATACTGTATTACCCTTTCATTAGCATCATACACTTCCTCCTCATCTTCAGCTTACGAAGTCGGCATGTATACCTGAACTATCGTTGCTGCTGTGGGTTTGCTTTCGATTCTGATAAGAACCGCCCTGTCGCTTAACTGTTCAGAGTAACATTCTTTCTGCCCTACCTTCCTGTCCATAACGAATCCTACTCCTGTTATACCATTTTCTGCTACTTTTGGTATTACCCTATACTCATCTGACCAGAAATCCTTGTCTTCTTTCCAGCTTTACACTGACCCGTACTATATCTAGATTGAGCCATTGCATTTCCCTTTTCAGATTTTCTAGTTTTCCTACCACCTGGAGATCCGAATGGGGGACTCAAATGGTTCAAATGGCTCTGAGCACTATGGGACTTAACATCTATGGTCATCAGTCCCCTAGAACTCAGAACTACTTAAACCTAACTAACCTAAGGACATCACACACATCCATGCCCGAGGCAGGATTCGAACCTGCGACCGTAGCAGTCGCGAATGGGGGACTATTACGGAATCTTTTGCCAATGGCGACATCATCATGACACTTTTTTCAATTACAAGTCACATGTCCTGTGGATACACGTTAAGTGTCTTTAATGCAGTGGTTTCCACTGCCTTGTGGATCCTCATACCGTTGATCATTGCTGATTCTTCCGCCTTTCGCCCTCTTTGACATGGAAGTCTTCGGCCACCTTTACCGATTATTAATGAAAATTTAAGCAGCGGCAGGAATCGAACCCAGGACCGAAGACGTGTTGATTATGAATCAAAGACGCTACCCTTTATTTTTCTTTTTTTGTTTATCTAATTTTGTTCACAATTGTTCGTTCTGTTAGTTCGAGGCGGACGTTCCGTGACGCTTGTTAAAGTTCATGATTGATCCATTAACTAAGTTTTTTTTTTTATTGCGGAGGGCAGCGAAACCTATGAGCGAACACTCTTAGCCTCCTTGCCGGCACCCCTAGACCAAGAGTGCCCTTGATGAGTCTATGACACAAAGCTTTACACCTCGCCCGGATCCATCAACACCGCCATTGGACTGTTGATGGCTGGAAACATGTTGGCTGACTGACAAGTCTCGTTTCAATTTGTATCCAGCGGATGGACGTGTTGGGTACAGAGATAATCTGATGAATCCATCTACCTTGCATGTCAGCAGGGGACTGTTTATGCTGGTGGAGGCTGTGTAATGGTGTGGGGCGTGTGCAGTTGGAGTGATGTGGGATCACTGATGCATCTAGATACGACTGACTGGTGACACGTACGTAAGGATCCTGCTTGATCATCTACATCCATTCGTGTCCACTGTGTATTTCGACGGACTTGGGAAATTCCAGCAGGACAATTAGGCACCCCTCATGCCCAGAATTGTTACAGAGGACACTGAAGGCCTCCATGAGGAGGTACACTTTTCTGATGACCTTTGGAAGACTTACGAACGAATAAGGCAGAAGGGATGATAACATTCCGTCATTTTTTCTAAAATCATTTCACGTTGGTGTGTAGAATATATGAGTCTAGCGATATACAATCTGACTTTCAGAATAATGTCATCCACACAATTCGCAAGACAGGAAGAGCCGACAAGTGCGAGAATTATCACATAATTAGCTTAACAGCTTTCATTCAAGTTGCTGAGAAGAATAACACACCAAAAAAATGGGAAAGAAAATTGAGGTTCGGTGAGATAACTGTCAGTCTGTCTTTACGAAATGTAACGGCACCAGAATGTAATTGTGGCTTCCAGCATGCACTTTGGCGATTCTGCTAGTGTTCATACATATTTTCGCAAGTTATTTCATTAAACCACTAACCATTCTCGCAGTCATTGCACATATCCGGGACATAGTTTCACGTTATCGTTTCATACGTCCACCCACCTGTTCTGAGGCTAAAATTCGTAATCACAGTCCTTTGTCCAGTTATTAAATGTTTGCAAAAATAACACAAACTGAGCATGATGTCATTATACTGAAACCAACAGCATTAAGTTACGCAACTCGATATAGAAAGCTTCAGAAAGATGAGTGTAGAATCTTAAAAAATGGTTCAAATGGCTCTGAGCACTATGGGACTCAACATCTTAGGTCATAAGTCCCCTAGAACTTAGAACTAATTAAACCTAACTAACCTAAGGACATCACACACACCCATGCCCGAGGCAGGATTCGAACCTGCGACCGTAGCAGTCCCGCGGTTCCGGACTGCAGCGCCAGAACCGCTGGACCACCGCGGCCGGCGTAGAATCTTATACTGAAGGAACCAAGGGAGAGGATGTCCTTACAGGTGGCCAGCATCCTCTTTCTACAACATAAATGAATACATGGATTAATACTATTAATACCTTTCTTTATTTACACGAAGTAGTACATTTACTTAACTTGAATTGAGTCCATGTTTTGTGGTACAAGCTCATCAGTAATAGTCCTCTTGAAAACTGATGTAATGTCACACTGCAAGTAAAGTAAAATTCTGGTTCAGGCAAACTCGTTCCTCTATAGTCACTAATCGGGTAGCTATACACTGTCGTAGCCTGTGATGAACGATGCCCACTCTGGGAGGAAACTGACAGACGTCAAACTGGATGACTGAGTGGAGTGAGGGTGTGACGCCCTCCGGTCAGCGTTGGCGATCTTAATACACGCTGTTGAGAGGGCGTTGGCGGCGTGTTGCTTGTGAGTGTATCTCTGGCCTCTCTTGTGATAGGCGTGTTTGATCCAGCTCCTACTAATCGATCTTCGCTTCATCTTTGCCGATCGGTGTGCTGACGACAACTTACGCCAGCACACCAAGTTTCTGTGACTGCATGTGCGGCCTGTATGTATATGGAGGCGACTTCTCGGATGCACTTCAGTTTATCTTAATAGTAGTATTTTCCGTTACCGCTTCTTTGTTGCAATGGTGAGATCTTGTGCGAAGTGTGGTTGCAGCGAACGATACATAACAGGAAGCAATATTTCGTCCCACAGCTGAAGTTCTTTTAATTATATAAAAAGATTAATGAATACATTTGCGAGTGGTCTATTTGAGAGTACCTGTGTCTAAAAATTACGCAGTCAATGTCTTGTATCTACATCTACATCTACGTGATTACTCTGCTATAAACAATAAAGTGCCTGGCAGAGGGTTCAATGAACCACCTTCATGATGTCTCTCTACCGTTCCACTCTCGAACGGCACGCGGGAAAAACGAGCACAAATTTTTCCGTGCGAGCCCTTATTTATCTTATTTTACCGTGATGATTATTTCTCCGTATGTAGCTGGGTGCCAACAGAATGTTTTCGCAATTGGAGGAGAAAACTGGTGATTGAAATTTCATGAGAAGATTCCGTCTCAACAAAAACGCCTTTTTTTTAATGATCGCCTCTCCAATTCACGTATCATGTCTGTGACACTATCTCCACTATTTCGCGATAGTAAAAAACAAGCTGTCCTTTGTACTTTTTCGATGTCATCCGTCAGGCCCACCTGATGCGGATCCCACACCGTACAGCGGTGCTCCAGAATAGGGCGGACAAGCGTAGTGTAAGCAGTCTCTTTGGTAGACCTGTTGCACCTTCTAAGTGTTCTGCCAATGAATCGCAGTCTTTGGTTTGCTCTACCCACAATATTAGCTATATGATCGTTCCAATTTAGGTTATTTGTAATTGTATTTAGTTGAATTTACAGTCCTCAGATTTGTGTGACTTATCGCGTAATCGAAATTTAGCTGATTTCTTTTAGTACTCATGTGAATAACTTCGCACTTTTCTTTATTCAGGGTAATTGCCACTTTTCGTATCATACAGATATCTTATCTAAATCATTTTGCAAGTCCTTTTGATCCTCTGATGACTTTACAATATGGTAAATGACAGCATAATCTGCAGACAATCTAAGGCGTCTACTCAGATTGTCTCTTATGTCGTTAATATAGATCAGGAACAATAGAGTGCCTATAACACTTCCTTGGGGGACGCCGGATATTACTTCTGTTTTACTCGATGACTTTCCGTCTATTACTACGAACTGTGACCTTTCTGACAGGAAATCACGAATCCAGTCGCACAATTGAGGCGATACTCCGTAGGCACGCAGTTTGATTAGAAGACGCTTGTGAGGAACGGTGTCGAAACCCTTCTGGAAATCTAAAAATATGGCATCAATCTGACATACCCTGTCGATAGCATTTATTACTTCATGAGTATAAAGAGCTAGTTGTATTTCACAAGAACGATATTTTCTCAATTCGTGCTGACTATATGTCAATAAATCGTTTTCTTCGAGTTACTTCATAATGTTCGATTACAGTATATGTTCTAAAACCCTATTGCAAATCGACGTGAGTGATGTAGGCCTGTACTTCAGCGCATTACTACTACTTCCCTTTTTGGGTATTTGTGTGACTTGATCAACTTTCCAGTCTTTAGGTACGGATATTTGTGTGAGCCAGAGGTTGTATATAATTGCTAAATATGGAGGTATTTTATCAGCATACTGTGAGAGGAACCTGACTGGTATACAATTTGGACCGGAGGCCTTGCCTTTATTAAGTGATTTAAGCTGCGTTGTTACACCGAGGATTTCTACTTCTATGTTTCTCATTTTGGCAGTTGTTCTTCATTGGAATTCAGGAATATTTACTTCGTCTTATTTGGTGAAGGAGTTTCGGGAAACCGTATTAATAACTCTGCTTTAGTGCCCTGCCATCAGTGACTTCACCGTTGGTATCGCGCAGTGAAGGTATTGACTGCGTCTTGCCACTGGTGTGCTTTATGTATGACAAGAATCTCTTTGGGTTTTCTGCCAGATTTCGAGACAGAATTTCGTAGTGGAAATTATTAAACGCATCTCGCATTGGAGTACGCGCCATATTTCGAACTTCTGTAAAACTTTGCCAATCATGGGGATTTTGCGTTCTTTTAAATTTGGCATGCTTTTTTCGTTGCTTCTGCAACAACGATCTGACCAGTTTTGTGTACCATGGGGGATCAGTACCACCACTTATTAATTTATGTGGTATATATCTCTCAATTGCTGTTGATACTATCTCTTTGAAAACATTCCACAACTTTTCTACACTTACATGATCAGATCGGAAGGAGTGAAGACTGTCTCTCAAAGAGGCGTTAAGAGCATTTTTGTCAGTTTATTTAAATAGATATACTTTGCGTTTTTTTTATGGCTGTAGGTGTTACGGTATTCAGCCCAGCAGCAACTGCCTTGTGGTCACTAATCCCTGTATCATTATACTGAATATATATCTTGCAAAAAATTAGTGTGGAAATTTTTAAAGTACCAATTACAATGCCCTTTCTTCGGTAAACTTTCATAACTTGTTTTTATGTAGTCTCAAAACTAGTTATAATTTTCCCAGAAATTATGATGCAATGTTTGGACTGTTGCTTTGAAATGCGAGGATTTTAAACCAAACCACACACCCACTGTTTTGCCGCAAACATTTTTAACCTGTATGTTATGTTACTGAGGCCTTTCTTTTCTGAAGGAAACTGAAGCCAGATGTTGTACCATTTACTTTTGGTTTCCCTCTGCACTTAGACCGTAAAGGGAAAAGAGAAAACAACCAGCAATGCACAAGAAACATCGTTTGCTTCTGCAAATGATCTGTAAGACGCGTTTTATATGTACGCTTATCGATAAGATTTCCATCTGTACTGGATTAAGGAAAATCCATCAAACATATACGTTTTATTTGTTTCAAAAGCGGACATTATGATTAGAAACGGATTTCGTTCTCTTATAAACTCGTAATAAAGCATTTCACACGTATTGTTGAGGAGTTGTCAGAGAACTAATGCTGTCAAATTGTTATTTTGTGTTCCATTCCTGTAGAATCGGCGAACCTAGTGACTAACAGTGCAATAGAATTAAATATTCACCGAAAAACAGTAGTTCTCGTGTGTGTAAAAAGAATTTTCATTGTCTGGGGAAACCATAACAATATCACGTTAATAACAAGAATTTCGGAGAACGTAGGCTACTGTACTACTGCATGTGTAACAGTAATACCACAATTCGTCCAGTTTTTTAAATCACTGCTTCATTTCATCTATACATGTTAAAAAAACTGTAACTGTCAGCTCTCGTTCACACAGAGCGTAATGACTGAAACTCAGCTTTCTGGCCCGGCTTTGGCTTCAAACATTATATGGCAGTGATAAAGACGTGGACGAAATCTACGCTTGTCTACGTGGGTAATTCATTTGTCCCTTACTTTATGGTAATAAACCATATTGTTATAGAGACCGCTAGTTTATTTTGTAGTTAAGGTGAGCTCCTTCATTAACATACCTATATGTGGTGCGGTAATCATGCTTTGATGCTTCATTTGACTATACCTGTTGCTTTACTTCAACAAGATGCGATATTGTTTGTCTCAAATTTGCGTGATCTTATGTGGAGATTTCCTTCCTGTACGTCACCACCAATCGGACTTACAGCGTCTTAGGGGTACTCTAAACAGCTCAACCGACGCCTCACACAATCCTGACCTTGCGGTTGATAATGAAAGCAAGACTGAAGAAAAATTAGGACACTTTCGTAGGCGTTGTCGACCGGTAAAAAACTTTCGATGATACAAAAAGTTCAAGCTGTTTGAAATTCTGGGAAAATAAGAGTAAACTATCGGGAGAAAAAGGAAATATACAGTATGTGCAAGAGCCAAGAGGGAACAATAAGACTGAAATAACAAGAATGAAATACTCCGATTAAAAAGAGTGTAAGACGGGGATGTAGAATTTCGCACCAACTGTTCAGTCTATACACCGAAGAAGCTATGACGGAATTAGCAGAAAGGATCAAGAGTGGAATTAAAATTCAAAGTCAAAGGATGTCAATGAAAAGATTCGCTGATGACATTACTATCCTGAGTGAAAGTGAAGATATATTAGATGATATGCTGACTGGAACAAACGGTCTATAGAATATGGATTGAGAGTAAATCGAAGAAAGGCGAAACAAATGAGAAGTAGCAGAAATGAGAACAGTGAGAAACTGAACATCAGGACTGGTGATCACAAACTAGACGAAGTAAAGGAGCCAAAATAACTCACTACGGACCAAACAATCAGGACATAAAAATCAGACTAGCCCAGGCGAAACAGGCATTCCAGGCCAAGAGAAGCCTACTAGTATCAAACATAAGCATTGCTTTTGAGGAAGAAATTTCTGAGAGTGTGGTTTCGAAGTACAGCATTGTATGATAGTAAGGCAAAGACTGTGAGAAAAGCGGTACAGAAGAGAATCAAAGCATTTGAGATGTGATGCTGAGGAACAGTGTCGAAAATAGGGTGGACTGATGTGATCAGGAATGAGGTGGTTCTTCATAGAATCGGCGAGGGTACGGATTTGTGGAAAACACTGACAAGTAGAAGGGACAAAATAGTAGGTCAGCTATTAAGACACCGGGGAATAATTTTGATGCTCCTGTAAAGGAGATTGGAATTCGTGCAACAAAGAATTGCTACTAATAAGTGCTTCTCTGAGATGGGGAAGTTGGTTCAGTAGAGGAATTCGTGGACGGCCACATCAGACCAGAATTAGCGCCAAGACCCTGTAAGATTTCTTTCTCCCACCTCATATTCCACTTCCGTATCTTGTCTCCGTACGTGTTCTATCTTCCGCCTCTACTGCAGGGATCTGTGCTTTTTCTAGGTCAGGTTGAAAATGTCTGGTCCACGCTATTGTTGATTTGACCCCTTGTATGTCTGACAGGAATCTGTCGGCTAGTCTCTTTCTTGGTAGCCTGTTGATGTGCCCGTGGATCTTTAACCTTTTTTTCTGACATCTACTGCTATGTTTGACTTCCGTGCGTTTTTCTGTATCCCTCTTCTGTTATCTTTGGTCTGAGAAAAATTCTCATGTTTGTGCGTTCTTCCTTCTGTGCGCTTTCCGTCTCGCTTTTTGTATGGACTGTTTGTGTCTGGTTTGCGCACAGTATTTCAGACTTGATTTTCGTTTTGTAGTGATCGAACTTTGCGTGAACGGACTTCACTTCTTGTACTCGAGTTTTCTGTGAGATCTTGGCTCCTACAGGCTTGAGGATTTTATTTAGAGTGCTGAAGATTAGATGGTTTGTCAAATAATTAATGGTTAGTTACTGACAGAAACGGAGAAATAAGGAATGGCATATGTAGCAATTTTGGCTCTTAAAACGATAAAAAATTATTTGATCGTATGGTATTATTTGCCAAGAGACCCTGTCTCAAGTTATTCGGAGCCTGTTACAAGCCTTTCTATATGACGTCTCTTCAGTGACTTGCTCGTCGATTAAGAAGAGACGACATGATCAGGACAACACAAACAGTCCCCGAGGAAAGAAAACCTCCGAACCGGCTGGTACGCGAACGCAAGACCCCACCATCTGCAGGCAGCTCCGTTATCCACGAGACCATGGGCTATGTACGTTGAATTCCTGTTACTTTATTGTCATTCAAAGCATCTTACGAGTTCTAGCACGGAGCTGACATCACAGGGAAGTACAGATCCGTGTATGCGACTCAGAAACACTACGAGCTGTCAATCGGCACACAGCACCACAGTTTGGTGAGCTCCTTCATTTAGGTGACGTGGAAGCGGCAGGTAAAGGCTACACCCTGGCGTACAGCATGAGCAGCAAAAGCTTATAGCTTCAATGCTATTTATTAGTTAAACAAGATTTCAGAAACGAATTTGTTTAATGGTTAAAATGTAGTCATTAGGACATACTTGTAAAAATAAAATCATCATAACATTTGAAAAAGTTATTAAAAGCCCAAATCATTTCTTGCATTGCCGGGCAGGCACGCACATTGTCCCAAGGAAGTGACCCGTGCTGGGAGTCGTTGACTGTGAGTCTTTCCCACACCGCTGTGACTACGAGTTGGCATAGGCTTGCAAGCAAGGCATATTACATATTAATTGGTTCAAATGGCTCTGAGCACTATGGGACTTAACTCCTGAGGTCATCAGTCCCCTAGAACTTAGAACTACTTAAACTGAATTAACCTAAGGACATCACACACATTCATACCCGAGGCAGGATTCGAACCTGCGACCGTAACGGTCGCGCGGTTCCAGACTGTAGCGCCTAGAGCGCCTAGAGCCACGCCGGCCGGCACCTAGAGCCACTCCGGCCGGCATATTACATATTACAAAAATCTTTATTGTTCATTTGCACATGAAAAGTATATCTATAAGATAAGTCGATGTTTGTAATTTCAACTACCTGAATTAATATACTGTCTGAGTTTGCATACTCAAGTTGACATATAACTTAGTAGCAACCTATTTCAGGCAAAAGTGTCTGATCGTTATACGACACTTCTCCTTTCAGTACCCTGGGACAGTTACTTGGAGTGACGATACCAGGACAATGCAATTTACAGAACTTCGCGATCTTTCTCGATAAGATTGAGATCCGGCTCTGCCTACCACACGGACTATAATCCCAGTGCAAATGATACCAGCATCACAGAAATAATCGTAGCAGTTTGAAACACCTGCTCTGGTCGTGCTGACTTGTGTCACAAGCGTGGAACTACGTCTCCTCTAACTAATGAGGGACATAGTGTCAATTTAGATTGGTGGGAGCATGGTCAGGCATAAGAGACACCTGTCTGTTAAGTGCTACTAGTATTATGCTGATACAGATCAGCCGTTTCTTCACGCCACAGCAGGTACTTGGTGAGATCGGCGTATGTTCTTGTTTTAAACTGCATTTCTCCACATATTTCACTTAAGTTTCATGCATGAACTATCACTGTTTTTCACGTTTCCCACGGAGTAATTTCTTGTGGCTGGTGTTAATCTCCGTCTGGTGTTAATCTCAACTGCAATGAGGCACATTGTTCCTTTGTTTTAGGTTTCCAGACATGGCCCCATGTCGATAACTACACTGACGAAAAAAAATCGCAGCAACAAAAAGTAATTAATGTGCAGCAACGAAATATAAGGAGTACATCTGTCTAGATAACATATTTAAATGATTGACATCGCAAGATCACAGGTTAATATCAAAGCGAGATAAGCCATTCCCAATGTGAAATGCAGGTACAGTAATATCCGATGTAGCCGCCAGAATGTTGAATGCAAAAGTGCATGCATTGTGTTGTACCGGTGTCGGGTGTCAGTTTGTAGGATGGAGTTCCGTGCCAGTTGTGCTTGGTCGGTCAATACAGGGACGGTTAATGCTGGTCGAGGACTACGCTGAAGTTGTCGTCCGACGATGTAGCACAGGGCTTCACAACATACGTGCTCGCGGAGCAAGCTGTGAGCAGCAAGGCGCGAGCACGGAGCAGCGCGAGCATGCTACCCCCACTACCGGACCAGAGCGGAGAGTGGGGAGAGTCATGTGAGGCACACAACAGTTGCCGCCAGTCAATGTAAATCCGCGGCCGCCTGCAGGGATATCACTCACGAATTATTACTGCGACAAATGAAACAATAAAGGAGAATGTACACGTGCCACATAATTTTATTAGCTTAGTGTATGCCTCTACCATCAGTAGACACTGAAACTAATGAATTCCACGACAATCCTATATTTTCAACACTTTCTTCAACACTACTTACAATATCACCTCTGGTTGTAGTGTTCTTCATGGCTACTACGTCGAGGAGCTCCTCCCTCAGCTGAAGATCTCTATTAACACCTCTAATAAATATGGCAAGCTGCGCTGTTCCAGTGATATGAACACTTTCGTCCAGAGCTAGAGAATACGCCATAAAATCTTTACAGATATTAGCAAGCTGGCTCTGGACGTCGTCTGCCATGTCCTGTATGCGACGCATAATGGTCATGTTAGATAATGGCACAATCCGAAACTGTTCAACTTGAGATGGACACAAATGTTCCACTGTAACCACCAAACATTCGTTTATTAAACTTCCTGGCAGATTAAAACTGTGTGCCCGACCGAGACTCGAACTCGGGACCTTTGCCTTTCGCGGGCAAGTGCTCTACTATCTGAGCTACCGAAGTACGACTCACGCCCGGTCCTCACAGCTTTACTTCTGACAGTATCTCGTCTCCTACATTCCAAACTTTACAGATGCTCTCCTACGACCTTGCAGAACTAGCTCTCCTGAAAGAAAGGATACTGCGGAGACATGGCTTAGCCACAGCCTGGGGGATGTTTCCAGAATGAGATTTTCACTCTGCAGCGGAGTGTGCGCTGATATGAAACTTCCTGGCAGATTAAAACTGTGTGCCCGACCGAGACTCGAACTCGGGACCTTTGCCTTCCGCGGGCAAGTGCTCTACCATCTGAGCTACCGAAGCACGACTCACGCCCTGTCCTCACAGCTTTACTTCTGCCAGCATCTCGTCTCCTACATTCCAAACTTTATTAAATCGCCATCAGTTAAGGGGCGCAGGGATTTTGCTAAAATCAAAGCAATTTTGTAACCCACTCTGAGAGCTGCCTCAGTTGATTTTTCTTCGTCGTCCAGATCTTCTTCGGATAGCTTCCTTTTAAGTTTAATAACTTCCTGTGCACGATCTGGTCAATCACTTTCCCACGTCCGTAGTCTTTCGCGTGGTACGACATATAATGTCGCTGCAAATTAAATTTAGTAAAAGAATTCAGCGTTTTGTGACATAGTAAACATTTTGCAACACCATCTTTTTCAGTAAACAGATACAATTCCTCCCAATGGGGGTTGAACTGCGAAAGCATGGTTGGGGTTACACAACGGCGACTTCACATGATTCTTAACCAGCGAAGTGACTGTTAAGAGCTGATCGTAGTACTTTCAATAGGTACGCTGCGGCCCTATTCAAACGTGCGCGCGCATTTCCCCTCCCTCCCCTCCCGCCCTACTCCGCGACCTTGCAGCTGCTCGCGAGCACGTGCCTGAGCACACGCGAGTACTCGCGCTCAAAACCGGCCAGTTGTTAAGCCCTGATGTAGCATATGTGCTCGATCGGAGAGAAATACGGTGATTGAGCAGGCCAAGGCAACATGTCGACAGTCTGTAGAGTACGTTGGGTTACAACAGCGGTAAGTGGACGAGAGTTGTATGGAAATCAGCCCCTGGACTGCTGTTCATGAATGGCAGCATAACAGGCCGAATAAAGAGACTGACGTACGAATTTACAGTCAGGGTGCGTGGGATGACCATGAGAGTGCTCCTGTTGTCATACAAAATCGCACCCCAGGCCATAATTCCAGGTGTAGATCCACTGTGTGTAGCACGCAGAAGTGTTGGGTTGCAGGCCCTCAACTGTCCTCCTTCTAACCACCACATGGCCACCACTGGCACCGAGGAAGAACCAACTTTCATCACAACAGATCTCCACCCTGCCCTCAAATGAGCTGTTGCTTGACATCACTGAAGTCGCAAGAGGCGGTGTTTGGTGTCAGTGACGTGCACGCGATTTGTAACAGTTCTTTGTGTCACTGTGGTGCCAACGGCTGTTCAAACTGCTGTTGCAGATGCGGTACTATGCACCAGACCCATACGCCGAATACAATGGTTTTCCTCTCGATGTGCCACATGGCCGTCCGGAGCACTGTCTCCTTGCGACCGTACATTCTCATGATCACCGCTGCTAGCTATCATATACAGTGCCTACATTACTGCCAAGTCTTTCTGCAATATCGCAAAAGTAACAACCAGCTTCAGGTAGGTCTATTACACGACCCCGTTGAAACTCAGATGGTGATAGAGCTGTCTTGGTCTCCTTAAAGGTATTCTTGACTAATATGAACTCACTACGTTCAATCTGGAAGGAAGGTAACTAAAGCTCACTATGATTACAGCTTTTATTTAAAGCAATCCTGATTTCCAACCTAGCACCAGTCTTATGCGACCGCCACGAAATCTGAATACATATAATCTTTCAGATGTAGAAACACGTCTAACAACTATCGTTCATGAAGTACAGCTCCACCTTGGTGTTGCGATTTTTTCCGCCAGTGTATGTCCATTTGTACTTCTCACACCGACGAACCCTCGTGCAAATCAGGCCCTCTCTGTCACAACCAGTAGTATGGAGGCTATCTTGATCATGTTGTTTCTTTACCTGTGTTGTACAGCTAGGGACTTGATGGCTTCTGTGTAACTTGTGAGACAGTTTGCAGTATTTCGTTAAGGGTTGCCCATCATGTAACTACACTCCTGGAAATGGAAAAAAGAACACATTGACACCGGTGTGTCAGACCCACCATACTTGCTCCGGACACTGCGAGAGGGCTGTACAAGCAATGATCACACGCACGGCACAGCGGACACACCAGGAACCGCGGTGTTGGCCGTCGAATGGCGCTAGCTGCGCAGCATTTGTGCACCGCCGCCGTCAGTGTCAGCCAGTTTGCCGTGGCATACGGAGCTCCATCGCAGTCTTTAAAACTGGTAGCATGCCGCGACAGCGTGGTCGCGAACCGTATGTGCAGTTGACGGACTTTGAGCGAGGGCGTATAGTGGGCATGCGGGAGGCCGGGTGGACGTACCGCCGAATTGCTCAACACGTGGGGCGTGAGGTCTCCACAGTACATCGATGTTGTCGCCAGTGGTCGGCGGAAGGTGCACGTGCCCGTCGACCTGGGACCGGACCGCAGCGACGCACGGATGCACGCCAAGGCCGTAGGATCCTACGCAGTGCCGTAGGGGACCGCACCGCCACTTCCCAGCAAATTAGGGACACTGTTGCTCCTGGGGTATCGGCGAGGACCATTCGCAACCGTCTCCATGAAGCTGGGCTACGGTCCCGCACACCGTTAGGCCGTCTTCCGCTCACGCCCAAACATCGTGCAGCCCGCCTCCAGTGGTATCGCGACAGGCGTGAATGGAGGGACGAATGGAGACGTGTCGTCTTCAGCGATGAGAGTCGCTTCTGCCTTGGTGCCAATGATGGTCGTATGCGTGTTTGGCGCCGTGCAGGTGAGCGCCACAATCAGGACTGCATACGACCGAGGCACACAAGGCCAATACCCGGCATCATGGTGTGGGGAGCGATCTCCTACACTGGCCGTACACCACTGGTGATCGTCGAGGGGACACTGAATAGTGCACGGTACATCCAAACCGTCATCGAACCCATCGTTCTACCATTCCTAGACCGGCAAGGGAACTTGCTGTTCCAACAGGACAATGCACGTCTGCATGTATCCCGTGCCACCCAACGTGCTCTAGAAGGTGTAAGTCAACTACCCTGGCCAGCAAGATCTCCGGATCTGTCCCCCATTGAGCATGTTTGGGACTGGATGAAGCGTCGTCTCACGCGGTCTGCACGTCCAGCACGAACGCTGGTCCAACTGAGGCGCCAGGTGGAAATGGCATGGCAAGCCGTTCCACAGGACTACATCCAGCATCTCTACGATCGTCTCCATGGGAGAATAGCAGCCTGCATTGCTGCGAAAGGTGGATATACACTGTACTAGTGCCGACATTGTGCATGCTCTGTTGCCTGTGTCTATGTGCCTGTGGTTCTGTCAGTGTGATCATGTGATATATCTGACCCCAGGAATGTGTCAATAAAGTTTCCCCTTCCTGGGACAATGAATTCACGGTGTTCTTATTTCAATTTCCAGGAGTGTAAAATACCAAAATTTTAAATCTCCTTTATAAAAGTTTCGACATTTGTCTATTGATTCCACTGACGATTCCGCTTATGTGGGCATGAAATGACTTGACGTTGCTTATTCACGACTCACTCTCCCACTTAACGACTCTTTTGCTACAGGTGATGCACACGCCTTGTACCTTCACACACAATGCTTTATCTTACATAAGGCTTTCAGTTACACGGTAAGTATTGCCACAAGTCAGATAAGTCTTCTAAGAAATTTAGTCCATAATTACTAGGTTTTAAAATTTCTTTGTACTTTTGTACACTTATTTTCAGATCGTACGACCAGCAAATACGTTTGCTCTGCACCAGTTCTCATCTGCAGGAGAGAACTCATTGTATGAAGCATCAGTTATACTTGTGGGCTTCTATGCTAAGTGTGATTAATGAGTTTCCTTCAAAACATTATCTATGAAACCAAAGATGCTCTTGCGAAACTTCAGGCGTTTTTCGCTAAATTCTGTCAAGTTGCGTACCGTCATCAGAAGGTTCTGTCGGAAAAATGGCCAGTAACATTAATGTGACCATCTGTCGAAGACTGAATAATCACATTTTGAGCGAGGATGTGTAGGAAGAAAGTAACTGAGGTTCTAGAAAGTACACACAGATATGTAAAGACATGTCGATTCTAGTACTGTGGTAAACTGCGCTATATTTTTCGGTTGAGGATCAATAGCGCCAACAGACCGATCGAAGTGCTCCTATAGATTCTTCATTGGATTTAAATACAGGTGACTGGGTGTTGTGTGATGTCCTTAGGTTAGTTTGGTTTAAGTAGTAGTTCTAGGGGACTAATGCCCATAGCTGTTAAGTCCCATAGTGCTCAGAGCCATTTGAACCATTTGAATTTAAATACAGGGAGATTGGTGGCCTGGGAGGAACAGTAAACTCGTCGTGGTGCTGTTCCAACCATGCATTAATACTGTGAACTGTGTGACACGTTGCGTTGCCCTTCTGGTAGATGTTATCGTGCCGAGGAAAAACATACTGAATGTGGCATGTATGTGTGTGGCGGGGGGCGGGGGGGGGGGAGGGGTAGGGGTAGGGGGGGGCTCCCTAAGGCATAATTGTGTTGATAAATTTTATCTTCCAGAGTAACGAGATCACACAGCTAATGCCATGAAAACGTTTCCCAAACCATATCTCTCATTCCTCCGGCCTGAACCCTTCTGACGATTTTTCCGGTGCGTACACGCCAGACCTCTATCTAACCAATGGAGAATAGAGCGCGATTCCTCTGAAAAGGCCACCTGTCACCACTCACTGGACATCCACTTGCGATACTGGGCTGCGAATTCCAGCCTTCTCTGATGAACAGCAGTGCATGGGTGCTTGAACTAGG
Source organism: Schistocerca nitens (assembly GCF_023898315.1). Lineage (NCBI taxonomy): Eukaryota > Metazoa > Arthropoda > Insecta > Orthoptera > Acrididae > Schistocerca > Schistocerca nitens. The sequence goes on along the minus strand of NC_064614.1, from coordinate 1,155,880,836 downwards.
TACTACCTGCGGAGGCCCATACGCAGCAATGTTTGTTGAACGGTCGTTGAGGAGACGCTGTTGGTAGCCCCTTGGTTCTCCTGGGCGGTCACTTGCTCAATAGTTGCACATCTATACGCCCGTACACATCCCTGCAGCCGTCGTTCGTCCCTATTACTCGTGGTGCACCACTGTTCCCTCGTGCCCGGTTTGGCTAGCGCCGTGCACGATTTACTTTGACTACGGCATCACGCGGACGGTTTACAAACATAGCTGTTTAGGAAATGTTTCCACCCATGGCTCCAAGGCCAATGATCATGCCTATTTGGACGTCAGATAAATCTCTCCGTTTTCGGAGTACGACAACGACTGCCCTGTTTTCCGCGTCCCACCGACACGCTTTATTTACCGTCCGCTGCTGGTGCTGCCGCCTGCTGTCTGTCTGTGGTTATCGCACGGTGACGTCGAACATAGGCGGTAGTCACATTAATGTGACTGGACCGTGTATAAAATTTCGTTGAGGAATTTCTTTGAGGGATTTAAGTAAAGTCTGATTTGCAGAGGACGATTATCCGGAAGAGTGCTAGGACGATTCACGCTCCCAAGGTTCCGTACACAGTTAATTATCTGTACAGATAGTTCATCCATGCCGGGAATCAAGAATCTCGACGATTTTCGCCTGTTGTCGGTATCGATACTAGCAAGATATCGGACCGGGAATTCCATGACTGTCGAGAAAAACTAAAATATTTTTTTCGTGTTATATAATGACGAACCCCCCCCCCCCCCACGAACCATGGACCTTGCCGTTGGTGGGGAGGCTTGCGTGCCTCAGCGATACAGATGGCCGTACCGTAGGTGCAACCACAACGGAGGGGTATCTGTTGAGAGGCCAGACAAACATGTGGTTCCTGAAGAGGGGCAGCAGCCTTTTCAGTAGCTGCAGGGGCAACAGTCTGGATGATTGACTGATCTGGCCTTGTAACATTAACCAAAACGGCCTTGCTGTGCTGGTACTGCGAACGGCTGAAAGCAAGGGGAAACTACAGCCGTAATTTTTCCCGAGGACATGCAGCTTTACTGTATGATTAAATGATGATGGCGTCCTCTTCGGTAAAATATTCCGGAGGTAAAATAGTCCCCCATTCGGATCTCCGGGCGGGGACTACTCAAGAGGACGTCGTTATCAGGAGAAAGAAAACTGGCGTTCTACGGATCGGAGCGTGGAATGTCAGATCCCTTAATCGGGCAGGTAGGTTAGAAAATTTAAAAAGGGAAATGGATAGGTTAAAGTTAGATATAGTGGGAATTAGTGAAGTTCGGTGGCAGGAGGAACAAGACGTTTGGTCAGGTGATTACAGGGTTATAAACACAAAATCAAATAGGGGTAATGCAGGAGTAGGTTTAATAATGAATAAAAAAATAGGAGTGCGGGTTAGCTACTACAAACAGCATAGTGAACGCATTATTGTGGCCAAGATAGACACAAAGCCCATGCCTAGTACAGTAGTACAAGTTTATATGCCAACTAGCTCTGCAGATGATGAAGAAATTGATGAAATGTATGACGAGATAAAAGAAATTATTGAGGTAGTGAAGGGAGACGAAAATTTAATAGTCATGGGTGACTGGAATTCGTCAGTAGGAAAAGGGAGAGAGGGAAACATAGTAGGTGAATATGGATTGGGGGGAAGAAATGAAAGAGGAAGCCGCCTTGTAGAATTTTGCACAGAGCATAACCTATTCATAGCTAACACTTGGTTCAAGAAACATAAAAGAAGGTTGTATACCTGGAAGAATCCTGGAGATACTGACAGGTTTCAGATAGATTATATAATGGAAAGACAGAGATTTAGGAACCAGGTTTTAAATTGTAAGACATTTCCAGGGGCAGATGTGGATTCTGATCACAATCTATTGGTTATGATCTGCAGATTGAAACTGAAGAAACTGCAAAAAGGTGGGAATTTAAGGATATGGGACTTGGATAAACTGAAAGAACGAGAGGTTGTAGAGAGTTTCAGGGAGAGCATAATGGAACAATTGACAGGAATGGGGGAAAGAAATACAGTAGAAGAAGAATGGGTAGCTCTGAGGGATGAAGTAGTGAAGGCAGCAGAGGATCAAGTAGGTAAAAAGACGAGGGCTAATAGAAATCCTTGGGTAACAGAAGAAATATTGAATTTAATTGATGAAAGGAGAGAATATAAAAATGCAGTAAATGAAGTAGGCAAAAAGGAATACAAACGTCTCAAAAATGAAATCGACAGGAAGTGCAAAATGGCTAAGCAGGGATGGCTAGAGGACAAATGTAAGGATTTAGAGGCTTGTCTCACTAGGGTAAGATAGATACTGCCTACAGGAAAATTAAAGAGACCAAAAAAAAAAAAAATGGTTCAAATGGCTCTGAGCACTATGGGACTCAACTGCTGAGGTCATAAGTCCCCTAGAACTTAGAACTACTTAAACCTAACTAACCTAAGGACAACGCACACATCCATGCCCGAGGCAGGATTCGAACCTGCGACCGTAGCGGTCGCGCGGTTCCAGACTGTAGCGCCAGAACCGCTCGGCCACCAGCGGCCGGCATTAAAGAGACCTTTGGAGAGAAGAGAACCACTTGTATGAATATCAAGAGCTCAGATGGCAACCCAGTTCTAAGCAAAGAAGGGGAGGCAGAAAGGTGGAAGGAGTATATAGACGGTTTATACAAGGGCGAAGTACTTGAGGACAATATTATGGAAATGGAAGAGGATGTAGATGAAGACGAAATGGGAGATAAGATACTGCGTGAAGAGTTTGACAGAGCACTGAAAGGCCTGAGTCGAAACAAGGCCCCGGGAGTAGACAACATTCCATTATAACTACTGATGGCCTTAGGAGAGCCAGTCATGACAAAACTCTACCATCTGGTGAGCAAGATGTATGAGACAGGCGAAATACCCTCAGACTTCAAGAAGAATATAATAATTCCAAACCCAAAGAAAGCAGGTGTTGACAGATGTGAAAATTACCGAACTATCAGTTTAATAAGTCACAGCTGCAAAATACTAACGCGAATTCTTTACAGACGAATGGAAAAACTGGTAGAAGCGGACCTCGGGGAAGATCAGTTTGGATTCCGTAGAAATGTTGGAACACGTGAGGCAATACTGACCTTACGACTTATCTTAGAAGAAAGATTAAGAAAAGGCAAACCTACGTTTCTAACATTTGTAGACTTAGAGAAAGCTTTTGACAATGTTAACTGGAATACTCTCCTTCAAATTCTGAAGGTGGCAGGGGTAAAATACAGGGAGCGAAAGGCTATTTACAACTTGTACTGAAACCAGATCGCAGTTGTAAGAGTCGAGGGGCATGAAATGGAAGCAGTGGTTGGGAAGGGAGTGAGACAGGGTTGTAGCCTCTCCCCGATGTTATTCAATCTGTATATTGAGCAAGCAGTAAAGGAAACAAAAGAAAAAATCGGAGTAGGCATTAAAATTCATGGAGAAGAAGTAAAAACTTTGAGGTTCGCCGATGACATTGTAATTCTGTCAGAGACAGCAAAAGACTTGGAAGAGCAGTTGAACGGAATGGACAGCGTCTTGAAAGGAGGATATAAGATGAACATCAACAAAAGCAAAACGAGGATATTGGAATGTAGTCAAATTAAATCGGGTGATGCTGAGGGAATTAGATTAGGAAATGAGACACTTAAAGTAGTAAAGGAGTTTTGCTATTTAGGGAGTAAAATTACTGAAGATGTTCGAAGTAGAGAGGATATAAAATGTAGACTGGCAATGGCAAGGAAATCGTTTCTGAAGAAGAGAAATTTGCTAACATCGAGTATAGATTTAAGTGTCAGGAAGTCGTTTCTGAAAGTATTTGTATGGAGTGTAGCCATGTATGGAAGTGAAACATGGACGATAACTAGTGTGGACAAGAAGAGAATAGAAGCTTTCGAAATGTGGTGCTACAGAAGAATGCTGAAGATAAGGTGGGTAGATCACGTAACTAATGAGGAGGTATTGAATAGGATTGGGGAGAAGAGAAGTTTGTGGCACAACTTGACTAGAAGAAGGGATCGGTTGGTAGGACATGTTTTGAGGCATCAAGGGATCACAAATTTAGCATTGGAGGGCAGCGTGGAGGGTAAAAATCGTAGAGGGAGACCATGAGATGAATACACTAAGCAGATTCAGAAGGATGTAGGCTGCAGTAGGTACTGGGAGATGAAGAAGCTTGCACAGGATAGAGTAGCATGGAGAGCTGCATCAAACCAGTCTCAGGACTGAAGACCACAACAACAACAACAATGACGAATTTACAATTTTTGCATTTTCCCTCTGCTTGTGCTGAGGAACCGTGTTGCTTACAAATATTTTATGGTTATAGGCAGGCGGGAAGCCCCAATAGGTATTGATGAGTGGGTTTGAGAGTGCCGAAGTGTGGGACATAAACGGCCGTATATTTTGACAAAACTGAATTATTTAACCGCCAGTGGTGCTTAGATCGTTGTGCATGACATAATTCCCGTACGAAAGCGGTCATAGCAGGAAAGACAGATATAAATAAAACATTGTTTTTTATCGGTGAGATAATCACAAATTAACATTTTCAAATTTTTTTATTTACTTCCCAGTAAAACTATGCGTCTGACAGAAATTACATGATTCTCGGCCAAAGAAAGTAAGTTATGCGTTATGGTGAGTGAGATTGCGCGTATCAAAATATCTGACATTAATGACCGTATCCTTAGATTGCATTGACTTAGAAGCTTAAATTTATTACACCGCCTAGGAACAATAGTTTACTATAAGACATAAATTTCAGATTGATATGTCCACCCCATCTCGAAAACAAGATTTTTTAACAATCGGACAGATAGATAGTTGAATAACGAAGGGAACCTACACTGAAGCGCTAAAGAAACTGGAATATGCATACGTATTCATATACAGAGATATGTAAACAGGCAGAGTACAGCGCTGCGGTCGTTAACGCCTATATAATACAACAAGTATCTGCTGCAATAGTTAGATCGATTACTGCTGCTACAATGTCAGGATTTTTTTTTTCATCAATCTACTGACTGGTTTGATGCGGCCCGCCACGAATTCCTTTCCTGTGCTAACCTCTTCATCTCAGAGTAGCACTTGCAACCTACGTCCTCAATTATTTGCTGGACGTATTCCAATCTCTGTCTTCCTCTGCAGTTTTTGCCCTCTACAGCTCCCTCTAGTACCATGGAAGTCATTCCGTCATGTCTTAGCAGATGTCCTATCATCCTGTCCCTTCTCCTTATCAGTGTTTTCCACATATTCCTTTCCTCTCCGATTCTGCGTAGAACCTCCTCATTCCTTACCTTATCAGTCCACCTAATTTTCAACAATCGTCTATAGCACCACATCTCAAATGCTTCGATTCTCTTCTGTTCCGGTTTTCCCACAGTCCATGTTTCACTACCGTACAATGCTGTACTCCAGACGTACATCCTCAGAAATTTCTTCCTCAAATTAAGGCCGGTATTTGATATTAGTAGACTTCTCTTGGCCAGAAATGCCTTTTTTGCCATAGCGAGTCTGCTTTTGACGTCACGATATCAAGATTTAAATGAGTTTGGACGAGGTGTTATAGACGGCGCATGGGTGATGGGGCACAGCATCTCCGAGACCATTTCACGAGTGCAGCGTGAATATCAGGTTTCCGGTAAATCATCATCATATCTCCGACATCGCTGCGGCCGGATAAAGATCCTGCAAGAACGGGACCAACGAGGACTGAAGAGAATCGTTCGACGAGACAGAAGTGTAACCTTTCCCCACATTGCTGCAGATTTCTAAGGTGGGCCATCAACCAGTGCTTTCGGAGCCGAAGGTCCATTTGCATACACTTCATGAGTACGCGGCAAAAAAACCTTACGCCTCCCCTAGTCCCACCAACAGCAACATTGGACTGTAGATGACAGGAAACATGTCGAGCAGATGGACGTGTAAGGGTATGGAGACAACCCCATGAATTCATGGATCCTGCATGTCAGAAGGGGAATGTTCAAGCTGGTGGAGGCTCTGTAATGGTGAAGGGCGTGTGCAGTTGGAGTGATATGCGACCCCTGACACGCGTAGATACGATACTGGCAGGTCATACGTACGTAAGCATCCTGTCTGATCATCTGCATTTGTGTCCAACGTGTGCAGTGGCCAGGCGGTTTAAGGCGCAATGACACGGATTGCGCGGCCCCCCTGCCGGAGGTTCGAGATCTACCTTATGTTTGGGTGTGTGTGTTGTTCTTAGCATAAGTTAGTTTAAGTAGTGTGTAAGTCTAGGGACCGATAACCTCAGCCGCTTGGTCCCTTAGAAATTAATACACATTTGGACATTTCAACCCTTCATGTCCATTGTGCATTCCGACGGACTTGGACCATTCCAGCATGATAATGCCACACCCCACACGTCCAGAATTGCTATAGATTGGCTCCAGGAGCACTCTTCTGAGATCAAACATTTCCGCTGGCCACCAGACTCCCGAGACATGAAAATTATTGAGCATATTTGGGATGCCTTGCAACGTGCTGTTCAGAAAAAATTCTATCCCCTCGTACACTTACAGATTTATGGACAGCCCTGCAGGATTCATGATACTAGTTATCTCCAGGAGTACTTCAGACATTTGTCGTGTTACGCCACTTCTGCGTGCTCGCGGGGGCCCTACACGATATCAGACAGATGTACAAATTTCTTTGTCTCTTCAGTATATACTTGTTCCGTTTCACCGATTGAAGTACGACAGAAAAGAACATCAGTTGTAAATCGTCGCACGCAGCTTGACTAGGTATCTGTCGGTATTACGTAGCCCGAGAAATTGAGAAATCGAGGAATAGGCTATCTGGATGGAATGTTGGTGAGGCGGTGGAGGAAGCTGGGATTCTAAAACTGTAGAGGAAGACCCGTGTCTCACTACAGTAAGTAGGTGAATATCAGAACAACAACAACCTATAGTCTCAAGATCGACCGCTGACAACATGGAGACGGTGCTCGCTGCACTCCGTCTCTCGCTTGGTTCGGCTTGCGGGGCGGCCCCTGGTGGACTGAAACAGCCCCGCCAGCGCCGGGCGCCTCTGCTTGGGCATCCTAATGAGGAGGCAGTGGTTGCGGGCGCCGCCGGCAGGCCGCGACACGGGCGCCTCTGTGCGGCGACAGCGACAGCGGCTGCGGCGGCGGGGGCGGTGGGGGCGGCGGGGCGGTGGCTCGCCGCTCCGCCCCCCGCTGAGTTATTGCGCGCGGGGGACGCTAACACCCTTTCACCGAGATCTCATCCATCACAAGGGAATCCCGCCTCAGAGCACGCCGCCGCCGCCGCCGCCTCCTCCTCTTTTTGTGCAAGCGAGGGAGCGCGAGAGAGCGCAGAGGCCGGAGGCGGGGGCGGTGGGGGCGGGCGTGTCCCGCTGACTTTATTACTCTGGCCGCGACAAGGCCACCCCCGGCCGTGTCCTCCACTTCCCGCCACCGGCTGTAAGCGACGCGCCGCGCTGCGCCAGACCGCAGCCACCCGCCATCGAAGAGCACCCGGCCCTTGCCTGTTGCAAGCGCATCTAACATCCCTCCGCAAGCCTACTGCTGAATATACGCTCGACAGATTCATTCTTGTCCCTAGTGTCTACATTTGCATAACTGTACTTCAGGGCTGTAACAGCTGTGTTTAATGCATCTGTCGCTTCCTGGTACAAAAACTTCATAACAATGAATAGTACCAAATATCCCAGGTTGATTCCCAGCTATTGCAAGTTTTTCAACAAATGTACATTTTCTACTAGAATTTCCGTGGTGTGTAAAATACACAAATATGGGAAAAAATCAGTAGCGTTCGAAGTTGGTAATCGCTGCGTTGCTGGTTCGCTTCTCTTTTCAGTCATTAGTTTTTCGTTTTCAGGGCCCCTAGCTCAGTCGATAAAAATGGAACTCTTTTAGGCTCACTTTCTTATACGACCGTCAGTTAATCGGATGTGGCAGTGTTAGTTTAAGGGGTGGCCGGACGTCCTTCCTGCCTCCATCCCGTACCCCCTGGGAAGGAATTAGTGTATCCCAACTGTCTGTGACTAGTGTAATCTATGGAATAGTGCGAAACTGGACAGATGTCTACGAGCCGTGTAACTGAGGCGGAACGTGGGGACCAGCCCGTTATTCACCTAGAGGGATGTGGAAAACCGCCTAAAAACCACATCCAGGCTGGCCGTCACACTGGCCCTCGTCGTTAATGCGCCGGGCGGATTCGATCCGGGGCCGGCGCGCCTACCTGAGTCCAGGAAGCAGCGCGTTAGCGCTCTCGGCTAACCTGGCGGGTTCAGTCTGTCTGTCTGACTGACTGACTGCTAAAACTCTTTTTCGGAGGAACTGATTGACGCATCTGGTGAAATTTACGTCAAATGCTAAGAAGAGGAGGAGATGGACAGTGAGAGGGTTGGGGGAGGAGGTGGACAGAGAGGGGAGAAGCAGAAGGAGGGGGAGAGAAGCCACTGACTGATACAGGGGTAGGAGGAGATGAACAGATGGGTTGTTGGCACAGGAGTGGAGGATCGAGGAGGTTAACGGAGAGGGTATGTGGAGGAGATGGAATTATAGGGGGAGGAGGAGTTGGAAAGAGGGTTGGGTTGTTTTGGGGGGGGGGAGGAGACCAGACAGCGGGGCCATAGGTCTCATCGGACTAAGGTAGGACAGGGAAGGAAGTCGGCCGTGCCCTTTCAAAGGAACAATCCCGGCATTTGCCTTGACCGATTTAGGGAAATCACGGAAAACCTAAATCACTAAGGCCGGACTCAGAATTGAACCGTCGTCCTCCCGAATGCGAGTCCAGTGTGCTAACCACTGCGCCACCTCGCTCGGTAGGACGGAGGGGAGGGAGCACATAGACAGAAGGGAGAGGAGCAGGTGGACAGAAAGAGGAGCAGGAGGAGATGGACAGAGAGCGGAGGGTAGAGGAGGTGGACCGAGTGAGGAGATGGAGGAGATGGGCTAATAGAAGATTGGAATTAATACATACACGGGCTATACCAGATTCGCATCAAGTTTAAATTTAAGATCCATCAAATATACACTAATTAAAACATACATAATCGTCATTTTAATGAATTATGCACGTCTTTTAATTTCTGTTTACATACCCACACCAAAATCCAATTGTTATTCCAAGTACAAAATCATAAGTTCTGAACTTTTATAAAAGCTATTTAATAAATATTGGTTAAATTACAGAAATTACAATTTAAATTCCTTTTCAGTCTTATGCACACTACACTTTATGGAAGTGCTCGTAGAACATGCACCTTTGTTTGAGAATTTGTATTGGCCAGGCCTGAGACCAGGCCCCTCGTTTGGCAGGCGAGCATTCTAATACAGAGCCACGATGCCTGTGGACAAGTTGAACTATCTGTAGGCTATTAAACACTGTCGGAAAACTTCAAAGTCGATTTTTTCGGCCTTTTTGAGAGTTGCATGAAGCTGCTTTGAAAGACTGATATTGAAGTTCTGAACTTCATGTACCATAAACATAGAAAACACAAAAATCCAACTACCGTATGGACTCCTTGTTAGTCTATATGTCCCTATTTGTAAAATTTGGACTTATAATTATCATGATTACAATTCATTCTCTATTTTGCATTCCTTCAGCATCCCTCTTACTGATTAAAAGTAGTATTTCAGGTCCGTAAAGTCACTCCGGTTCGATGACTGTGTCGCGGTGAAAGAGTTCTGGCATTTTAAGATACATTTTTGCTACAGATATTTTTTGATCCGGTTCCCTTTTATGTCAACGAATTTCATAAGCTATCTTTTGCAGGCCATCGACGCGAAAGGTTACGCTGAAATATTCACACTCAGCATTTGTTTTTGCCGTCCTTAGCTGTTTCAATGTTGGTGCCAAGTTCTTGCTAGTCACAGATTTTGTTTTTCACATGCTAGACATGGATTTCTTTTTTCAATGATATTTTAAGACCACCTGTTTCAGCTGTCTCTCTGAGAAGTTCCATTTGTTTTTGTGCCGTTTCAACGTTCTGAGGCAGAACTACCAGATCGCCTGCAAAAGCTATGCATTCCATGCTAATATTTGTGCTTTTCAGTTTGATTGATTCGTCAGTTTTAAGCTCCGATTTAACTTTCACTTCTTTTCGGCTACTTTTCCTTAGGCTCAGCTAAAAATAATGGAGAGAGAGTCCACCACCTTGCCTCACTTGTCTTTTAATTTTCGTATCAGGGATTTCTCTCCTGAACTGCAGCTTATATCTTGGGCCATGTGGTGTTTCAATCTGCGGTGGATATGAGGTTCAAACAGTGTGCTTTTAGAGTCTGGAATGGAGACTTAAGGTCGTAAGCTTTTTAAACCTATAAAAACTTACAAACCACTTTCTTGTCGTATATTTTAATTAATTCACACTACTTCTGTCTCCATATTTATCTGGAGGATGTGTCATGGCAGTTCTATGGGATTTTATCAGGTCACCACATGTTTTGAATCATCAGTGAAATATATTTGAAGGGTTTTAGGCCAGCTGTGTCAGCGGTTCTACACTATCTCCGTCTTCACCATATACTTCATTAGTTTTTCAGCCTTTTTATTTGTCTATTAGTTTACACATTTTTAGTAGAATTTATGGTAAAAATCTTACTGTGGGCTAAGGGCAATTTTGAAATTTTTAATATATTTGAAAATTTCTATGCCATTTTCTTGTTTGTTAAGTGCCAACTGTCCCTTTCCCTTCTTTAAGCAGAGATTTTGAGGTCGATAACCAGTAACCTTCGTTTTACGTGTTTTATAAAATGGCCTGAGTTGTTTTCTTAGACGTCTTCTTCAATTTCTCGCAGATAAAGTTTTCACACTGTCTTTTGTGTGTGTAATTTATTTCGAAGCTTCTTTATCATTTGCCAGAAATATGTTTGCGCAGTTTTTTATTTGATATTGATACAAGACTCAAATGCCTTCTGCGGAATCAGCGTCGAGAGACGTGCCTGTGAAAGTACCTTTTCCAGATGCGACGGCCCCGGATCGAATCCACACAGAGGATTAAAAAACAAGATTTCACGTGGTGTTTAGGCGGTTTCCCACATTCCACTACTTGAATACTGAGCTAGTACGCAAGTATTGCCTCATTTATATGATTAGCAAGCATTTAGAACACTTACTCTCGCTTTCCACGAATAGCACTACACACAGACAGTTGCGGTGCACCTATTTCGTCTTCGGAAACAACGGGGTGGCCACAGGAAGGTCATGCAGTCACCCTTTAAACTAATCCCAAATCCGTTTGATAAACATGCCGACACTGCGCCAATGTGGGATGAACACAATAAAAAGAAGAAGAAATATCTTTTTTTGAGATTTAACTGCCTGTTCACAGTTTTCATTTCACATTGGTTGTTTTTTCCGCCATTGTAAAGGAATTTGGTTCTGTACAGTTTTGATAAACTCGTGTTTTAGTTGTATCCAATTTGTGCTTGCATTCTGTCCAATTCGTTTGCTGATGGTTATGGTTGAATTTTACTAGATTCTACTTTATGAACTACTAAATCCTTTTACTTAATTCTTGTGTGTTTTATTTATTTGCACTGTAATTAGATAGTGGTCTGTTTCAATATATACTGTTTTATACAGTTGAACGTTTAATATCTCCTTGTGACATCGACACAAGATCATGGAGAGATCAATTTGGAACTCAACTATATCTTTGCTAGTTGTTCACCATGTTTCTTTTTCAAGTGAGAGTATTTTTTAAATGAGATAACATAATTTTGGTGTTTTCTGCTACTTCCCATCACTTATTCACTTTTTCGAAGTTTATTTTCTTGATTGACCAGCATGTGTGCGTTAATCATCGAGTACGTTTTATTTCTGCATACCAAGGGAAGTGTTGTTAACCTCTTGCTCACAAGCTTTATCTCTATTACGGGACTGAGAACATGTCATAAAGTTTCGAATGCAACATCAAAATAGGGAATATATTTAAGGATTCCTTTGTCTCTTTTACTTTTAAACAGTATGTAATTTTCAAAATCCACACAGTTCTCATCTGAAAATATTCTTTGCTGCATAACTAAATTTTTAAATTTGTGGTATTTTTTCCTATTTTTCTAGATTACCTGGCCTTAGGTGTGAATAAATGTTGGTTGTGTCAAAGAAATGGCCAGAAGACTTAGCTCTCCTTTGATTTGTAGTATTAAGTCTCATCATAGTCTTCCCAGTATCATGAATGGAGGAGGATTTGTCACCATACGGAGTAATTTTGTTAGTACTAAATAACTCCATTGTTGTCGTTGGAATTATAGCATTCAGTTTGTAAAAAGTTTGAGTGGTTAAGACTGGAGGGTCATTCCAGAATTTTAAGTAGTGGCGGCAAATATGGTTTATAGATGCCGACTGAAAGATAACTCGTAAGTATCGAAACAAGTCTGGGTAAAGAATAACAAAGAAAGAAACAAATTGTTTTTCATAACACACTTCTCTCCTTTATAAAACAGAAAAATAGCAGGAAAAAATGAGAAAGTAAATTCAGAAAGGCTGTATTAGATAACAGACGACTATGACTAACGTGCTGCATGTGATGTACAGGTATTATAGATGCTGCTTAAACACATAGATCGTTAGTTTCGACCACTGCTGCAAATTCCCTTCATGAAAGGCACTTGCAACAGTGGCCAGAACAACTGGTCTGTCATGATGATGCATGACACACGCAATTGGAAAAGTTTATAAGCAATGAAAATGTCGAGTGGTCAATACCTGGCTAGAACCCTTGAATGGTGTTTATAAACTTGACAAAAGCACATTCCAGGAAGCGTTAATGATCTATAGACGGGCAGATACTCCCCACCCCAAAAATCAATACAAACAGAAGACAGGATCGGAATCTTTCTCGGAAAAAACGTTACAGAGCCGTGTAAACCGGAACTCCGCTGTCAAAATTTTGCAGATTGTCTATAGATAATTTCTGTGGTGGTTCACTAAGTGGCGATTATGTAACTACGACTGATTTGTTTTTATTTTTTTTTGCAAGATGAACTCTGTTTCTCTAATAAATAATCACAAAATATGTACAGAATAACTCTCTCAAATGCAAAGTTAGTGTGGTTACTGTCATTTTAGGAACAGCCCAACTTGGCGTCATTGTGTCTTTCTTCTATTGCATTCAGTGGAATGACACATGACGTGAATATTATGGTGTTACGTATCGATACCACTCCATGGGTGTCACAACTGGCAATGGAATTGTAATTTTCCTTCCGACGCCGTTAGTGGTTGTGCTGCATCCAGTGGACACAATGGCGCACGCCTGTTGAGCCATGGCTCCAGTGGCTTGGTATCACAACCACCCAATGCCACCGTGATGCAGGACAGCCCAATTGCGCTTGGAGCCTCTACACTACTACACCATCTTACATGCTTTGTACAGTGAGCCTCATCCTGATTGCCAATACGATAGCTGGACTCTACTGCATGCTACATTATTTGTTCAAAATGGTTCAAATGGCTCTGAGCACTATGGGACTCAACATCTATGGTCATCAGTCCCCTAGAACTTAGAACTACTTAAACCTAACTAACCTAAGGACATCACACACATCCATGCCCGAGGCAGGATTCGAACCTGCGACCGTCGCGGTCACGCGGTTCCAGACTGACGCGCCTAGAACCGCACGGCCACACCGGCCGGCTACATTATTTGCAATGCGTGTTTTTATGCTTGGATAACTACAGGTTAAGTAAATCTTCTTTCACTGTGACATCTAATTATTTCTACTCCTGGACAGGTTTCCTACAATGACAGTTGCCACATCCATCTGTAGCCGACCTCTCTTCACTGTTGTGTAGCCGGCCGCAGTGGCCTAGTGGTTCTAGGCGCTACAGTATGGAACCGCGCGACCGCTACGGTCGCAGGTTCGAATCTTGCCTCGGGCATGGATGTGTGTGATGTCCTTACGTTAGTTAGGTTTAAGTAGCTCTAAGTTCTAGGGGACTGATGACCTCAGCAGTTAAGTCCCATAGTGCTCAGAGCCATTTGAACCATTTGAACTGTTGTGTATGAAGACGTACACAACAAATATCAGCCAACTTTTCAACAGTAAACTTTTCCGTACCACTGTGTGGCACAGTTAACGAGCACCTAACACTACCGAAAAAAAAAAGAAAAAGAAATAACTGACCCGACACAAATCCGAGCATTAGTGAATGAATACTTGAGGTGTTGTCACCAGCAATTACCATTAAATGGACCAATTTTGTCTGCAAACGACACAGGTCATACCGTCCACATTTGCAATGTTGTGTAAATTATTTCCAATGCATTACAGATACAAAGATACATGGACGAAAGGAACCGAATTGCAATTACTGTGTAATGAGCCAGCCGGCATCTTGTGTCTTCTCATACGAAAATACTCATAAAAGATGCATGAAGAAAATCGAAGATTCTGTTGTTGGAGCTCCTGTTCACTATGCGTAATACAAAAATAGAGAAGTTAACAGACATTATATAGTTACGTAGACATTTTTCACAGATAAAAAGAGCCGTATGCCGATAAATATTTAACAAACTGTCATAAATGGAATAGAATATTCAGTAGCAACGTTTCTAAACATATACAGGTCACGTAAGCTGTTCTTTCGGACAGATACCATCTTAGTGTATAGATAGCTAAGGCTCACCGGCCACTTGACCATCTTCTTCTTCTGTGCAGATGCACAAACAGTGTCCGAACTTTACGGGAATCGGCAACGCGCCGCGAGCAATGAGTATAATGGGTGGGGGCACTACGATAGTAGTGCGGGACAATACGTTGAGAATGTGGGTTTCGCGGGAGGCGTGCCAGAGGTAAATCCCTGCAGTGGCGCTATCCTCTGTGTCCTTGGTGGTTGCCATGTAAGCAGGAGATCCCGGGTTCGAGGCCCGGTCGGGGCACACATTTTCATCTGTCCCCGTTGACGTATGTCAACCCCTGTAAGCAGCTAAAGGTGTTCATTTCATTGTAATTTCACGTAAGCTGTATTGGACACAAAATTGATAAAACCAGCACAAAATGAGATTATTACGCTCTCTAAGTGGCGTCTGCCGTGAGAACTTGTAGCCGGCCGGAGTGGCCGAGCGGTTCTAGGCGCTACATTCTGGAACGGCGCGACCGCTACGGTCGCAGGTTCGAATCCTGCCTCGGGCATGGATGTGTGTGATGTCCTTATGTTAGTTAGGTTTAAGTAGTTCTAAGTTCTAGGGGACTGATGACCTCAGATGTTAAGTCCCATAGTGCTCAGAGTCATTTGAACCATTTTTTTTTAGAACTTGTAGAGGAAAGTGTACTTCATGTACAAAGGTAACAATCTAAATGGCACTAGCTTTTTATTAAAATGTTAGAGAGTTGCATTCCACATTAGTTAGTGCAATATCAAGCCGCAAGGAGGAGAGAATTAGGAAGTTGCAAATGCTTTCGTGGATAAGTGTGGCGATGAAAACAGAGTCGTGTGCAAAATCTTAGGCTACATGCTTGTGATCGTAATTATTTATCAAGCCTCTGGTTGGATGGCTGGTATACTTTTCAGAACGTTTCAATGACGCAAATTCACCAGTGGTAATTCAATCTACAAATTCATATTGATCAGTGCTACAGATCTGTGCACAGACTGCAGATCAGTGTTTTTGCTTGTGTTTCCATGTTCAGCGTACTGAGCGTAATCCCACAATACTTTGCGCCTGAAGAGGATATGTAGACATCAAGCTATAAATACAAGCCTGTACACACAAAAATGACGGCAGGCTGCCAAATAAAACTAGCCAATAGTTTAACCAATTACAATAAAGAACTGGCGATACAAGAAAATGAGTAAAGATACACAAAGCGCTGGTTTTTTCCCTTTCTACATAAAACATTAAGGTAAGTCTTACATAAGGATCCATAATTCTTCAACGGAAATATGAACTTTAGAAAAAAAAAAAGATGGATGGACCAAGTGCTCCAGAACGGAATGGATATCGAACAACGATACGACGTAGATAGTGATTTTCGATGAATGATATACGAAGGGAGTGTGAAATGGTGCTACTTATAATCCGTCATGATTGCAAAAATGTTTATTCACATGACCGCTTTAGGTTCCTCTAGAACCATCTTCAGATTTGAAATGACAAAGATACTAATTTACTATTTCATAACTGCAAACCTGTTTCGTCCTATCCGATCAACATGAAATGTACCAGAACGTACCTGCAATTTCGGTTACAGGAGTAACACGTCCACACACAGCAACCTTCACATGCTGCGTCACATAAAATTGGTTGGCAGAATGCACATCGTTTATATTAATTATAAAACTCTCACCTACAGGTGGCGTCTGGTACAATTGTTACATTACATATGCACATACTGTAATAAGTAGATTTTTCTAATTAGCTTTAATCCCTAAAAACTTAGTTAAGATCTGTAGTTGTCAAGACTAAAATCTGTACCTGTCAAAATTAAAATACACAGTAAAATTATCGTTTTTGTACGATCGAAAACAAAGGGCGATTTCTATATCCATGGCGCTGGTGTAGGCTTGTTTTCCTCCATGGTCTGCCTCCGTGGTTCCCGCTGTTTCGGTGCTGTGCCGCGAGCCGTTGTCTTCTGACGTACACCGCCCTGGGTAAGAGGGTCATGCAGGAGGGCCCCGTCAACGACGCCAGGCGCTACACGCATCTTCCAGCTGTTTCACCGTCAATCATCTTTCATCCTTCGGCTTGGACTTCTATACGCAACAATGATCATTTCAGTAAGTTGTCATAAATAATAAAAGAGGCATTATGATTGAACTCGCTTTGTCGTTGAGGATTAAATCCGTATCTTTCTTTTTGTGGGTGTGTATTTCAGCTTCTTCTAAAATGTTAAGAAACAATCCCTTATCAGCTCTATGTAGGATGCGTAAATTTTGTTCTTTGTTCGTGACTGAGTGCTTTAAGGCAGCCATATGCACCCCAAACGCTGTTTTGTTTTGAGAGTAGGTGTGTTCCCTGAATCTGGTTTCAATGTTCCTACCAGTCTGCCCTGTATGTTGTTACAGCAGTCATCACATTTGATCTTATATACACCTGAATCCTGAAATTTATTCCTACTATTACATATTTTGTGCCGGAGCTTCAATTTTAGCGTGTTATTTGTTCGGAACCCTTTTTTAACATCGAATTTAAGAAAGCATCTTTCAGTCTTATCTGTAATTCTTTCACTGTAAATGAGAGCCACGCATTTTTTCTTGTTGTTCCTCTTAACTGCGACTTGACTTACTTTTATTTGTTTCACTTGCCTCTTCTTTATCTTATTATAAATATTCATCACCTCCTTACACGTGTATCCGTTCGCTATGGGCACCTGTTTTGAAATACTTAGTTCTTTTTCTACTTCCTGTTGGTTTAGTGGCAATCTTAGAAGCCTATATACCATCGAAGTTAAATATGCCCATTTGTATCGCTGTGGGTGACAAAAGCGCACATTAATTTCTAAATATGTACATGTAGGTTTTCTGAATATGCTAAATTCACGTTTCCCATCTTTCTTTATTAGTGTTAAATCTAAGTAATCCATACGGTTGTCTTCTTCAAAATCCATAGTGAATCTATATTTCGGGTGCTGAGAGCTCATTTTTTGTGCTACGTTTCCGATATCATTTTTATCTCCTTTGTATAATAAAATAGAGTCAACATATCTCCTGTAATATACATTTTCTCAATTGCAGGTACGTTCTGGTACATTTGATGTTGATCGGATAGGACGAAATAGGTCTGCAGTTGTGAAATAGTAAATTAGTGTCTTTGTCATTTCAGGTCTGAAGATGGTTCTAGAGGAACCGAAACCGGTGATGTGAATACACATTTTTGCAATCAAGACGGATTATAAATATTGTATAACCAGTGATTGTGGTATCCCTGGAGACATTAGGTCTGTTTTTGCAAAAATTACGAATTTCTTTTGTTTGGTTCAGTACTCATCTGCACTGGCTGTTCAGTCAAATGTGATGTGAAGCTTGAGGCTTCTGATAAGTGCTGGAAAATGACTGGAAATACTGCGTGCTTGGACCATGTTTTCCTTCTTGAAACATGTTGTAGCTATGGACCCGCAAAGAACAAAGTTCTAAAGCCTTAAACTTCGTTCCTTTGGCCCTTTAACTGTTGCACGTTCGCTCTGGACCTTGTTTGTTGCATACTTTGTGTCTGAACAGCGGATTCTGTAACTTTACCTTTACAGTGACATTTTCCGGCCTGCAGCCTTCAGATATTATTATTGTTCTTTCAATGTTCAAGAAGTGATTCGTTTTCAGTTACTGTGTACAGAACTAACTCCCGTCAGAGAAGATTGTTTATCTGCGGTACAATGAATTTCATATTCTTCTTACATGGATATTTTTCCTGTACCGCTTGCGGCGGACCATTTGGAAAATACGGTCACTTTTCGTATGAATTCGTCAGGTTTTTTCGCCCACAATGTGGATTCTGAGCTAAAGAAAGCTGGCGATATCCCCCAAAATATTGAATTCCATGAGAAGTAGTGTGTAACTTTTAGATTCATTTCAATATTGTCTGTATTTTCTCTGCTTTGACACACTGAAAAATCTGAAAAAATCACACACACACACACACACACACACACACACACACACACACACACACACACACACAGGCACACACATACACACAGTTCTCGGAAGGTCTAAAGATACTCACCGACCGCCATGTTATCTAAAGCCAACACATGTCACTGGATGCGGTCATGGAGGAGCATGTGGTCCGCACACCGGTCTCCTTGCCAGTGTCAGTTTTCGTGGCCCAAGCCACTAATTCCCAATCAAGTAGCTCCTCAACTGGAGTCACAAGCGCGTCCGGACATTTATTAGTGGCCATTAATACAGGGTATATTCACCCTTCGCCTTTATGATGGCTTGAGCTCCACTGGTGACAGTTTCAATTAAGTACATCTGTAGAGGAATGGAAACCAACCCTTAATTAAGAGCCGAAACCATAGGAGTACCAGGACTAGGTAAAGACCATAGCCCCACAGACGCTGCTTCATAACATGGTGCATTGTAATGTCGGTACAGTCACCGTCTACAAACTGTTCCTCTGCTGTTCACGGAACACAGCGGTATAAAAGGTGTTCCTGTCCTCTGCACTTTATTCGTAAGCCCAATACGGAGACCAGACACTAAACGCTGCAAACTCAGCCGTACCGTGACACAACCTTCTCCGTACTTCACTGTTGTCACTACAGCTTGTGGGAGGACTACGGTTCAATCCCGCGTCCGGCCATCCTGATTTAGGTTTTCCGTGATTTCCCTAAATCCCTCCAGGCAAATGCCGGGATGGTTCCTTTCAAAGAGCATGGCCGACTTCCTTCCCCATCCGTCTCTAATCCGATGAGACCGATGACCTCGCTGTCTGGTCTCCTCCCCCAAAAACCACCACCACCACCACAGCTGGTGGCAGGTAACGCTCTCCAGACATTCGCAAAATCCAAACCCCTCAATCTGACTGCACAGGGTAAGCCTCATTCACCACTTTACATCACTCATTTCAAGCCAGTCCAGTGGCATTACTCTTATCACCGTCTCAAGCGTCGATAAGCGTTGAATACAAAAAATGTGTGGCGTATGAGGAGAGGGTCGACCGCTGTACCACATTTTTTGTAACTTCCTGTGGACAGTAATTGAGTCATTTGGACTGCTAGCAGCACTTTGCAACTCATGATGATTCCTTTTGCTGTTTTTATACGACTTTTTAAAACGAGCCTCTGCATTGCTTGAATACCCATACCTGTCAGCACATTTTGAGTGCCTGGTCTTGGTTTGGCTGTGGTTTTTCCTTAGCGTTTGCTCTTCACACTCACGTCACCAACAGTCCTTTCATGAGGACTGAAATATTGCTGGCGGATTTGATACTCAAGTGACATCCAGCGATTACTCAGACTTCAGTCTCCTGAACGACCCACTCTACTGTCACTTTATTGCTTGTCTACTGACAACACAGTATTTCCCATCTCCTTTTGTAGTGGTGGGTCCACCACTCGTGACGTTTAGTGATCTTCCGCATTACACAGGGGCGTCCAGATACTTCTGATCGGATGGTGTATATATGAAGTAACTTCTAGATAAGCAAATGCTGTATATACTCCATTTTTTTCGTCACATTGAAAGCGTATGTGGCCAAGGCAGAAATTTTATCTTAGGTCATTCCCTTTATGCATAAATATTTTTGTAAATTTTCCATTGTCTTGTAACTAATGATTCCTAGCTGTGCACTGGAATCGTCTTCTAGGCTGTGGGGGGATGCCAGACCAGGTTCCCAGCTGGTCAGGTGTCTTAGCCAATCTGAAGCGGATGGGATAGTCTTTCCAAAGTCTATTTAAAAGTAGTCTGCGGTCGGCACCTACTATGCTGTTTGGGGGCCTGGTGACTTTTTCTGGAGGCAGATAATTTTAAGCGCATGTCAGAAACACGGCTGCGACAACCTCCAGCAGGCGGCAGCACTATGCAGAGGAATGCCATTAAGGGGAGCAGGAAGCGAGCAGCCAAAATCAATGAGCTTCGCTCGTGAAGTTGATTGGCTGAAAAGTATCAATGGAAAGAAAGAAGGGGTTTTACTTGGAGCTAGTGTAACTGACAGCTCTCTTGAGAGTAGGAGGGAAATCTGTCATGTTTCGTATCGTGTAACACCAGAACGGTCTGTAGAAGTCAGTTGACCATTTCTATTTTAAAATGTCGATTTCTTCGGTATTTAAAACAATCTCTTCCTATTTTTGATGACTTTTAATTGTTTTAAAGGAGATTTAATTTCCCTAAATGATTATACTTCGTAACTACATATATTTAAGAACATTACACATTTATGATTTCTTCGCAATTGGATACTTGTCACAGAAATGCCAGTAGCTGGCTTATTTGGCGCTTTTGTTAGCCAACAGCGGTGAACTTCATATAATGTTGCGTGTAACAATTTTTGCGCATCTGTTTGTTGTCACTAACAATTCCACTACTAACTATAATGAATCGCTATCTCAGTCATGACCTTTCGGAAGCTGAAATTACAAAAGCTCTTCAGACATCCCCTACTCAAGCCAAAGTAGATGAGTGCCAGAGGGACAAGAACGAAAGTGACGCAATGAGCAATGAGTGCAATCCTACTACCCTTTCGAGTAGTGATTCGTCGGAAAGCAGTGATGTTATGCCAACCAAGGCTTTCTTCCGACCACAGTGATGATGTAACTTATTGGTATTGGTTTGCAGCCTGCAAGTATTTGTAATTGTCGTCGCGGAAGAAGGAGTGATGATTAAAATATTACAATACGTATAACTGTAAAACGTTAAAGTTATTTTTATTTTATTTGCATTTATTTTTGCCTAATCTACCTGTACAAAATTGCTGAATTTTTTCAGAATATCTGCACTGGTAGGCCGAAACATGACCACCTGCTCAATACGTTCTTTGTCCGAGTTTGGCGCGAAATACATCAGCAATTCTGTTTATCAGGGATCCGACAGTTTGTTGGTAGGTTTTTGGAAGTATGTGACATTAGATGTTCAAGCATAGGTCACGTAATTCCCGTAAATTACGGGCCGCTGAATCGCGGATATGGTGAAGGCACCCAATAGCGACCAAGCTGGGTTTCACAGGATTTACTTAGGCGAATTTGGTCTGCGAGACATCAAACTGAGTTCAGTATAATGCTTCTCAAACCACTATAGCACTGATCTAGCTCCCGAGAGCTGGACCATTGTGCTGCTGAAAGATCACATCTCCGTCGAGGAGGACATCAAGCGTGAATGGAATCAGATCATTCGCAGCCGTCAGCGTGGATTACTACCACAGGTCTCATGCAAGCGCAGGAGAACTTCTCCCAAAGCATAATACTGCTCCCACCTGCCTGAGTCCGTGGCGAGCTGCACGTTTCAAGCCACTGTTCACCTTGACGACGACGTTTGTGGAGATGACCGTCGACCTAAAGCTGCAAAAATGTGATTTACCGGTAGATTCTACATGCTTTTATTGACCGTCGGTCGAATCCCGATGGTCCCGGGCCCACTGCAATCATAATTGACGATATCGTTGGGTCAACATGTGAACACGTAGGGAAGGTCTGCCGTGGAGTTCCATGTTCAACAATGTACGATGAACGGTGTGTTCCGAAACACTTGTGAATGCACCAGCATTTTCCTCTTTCGGCAGAGATGCCACAGATCACCATGTATCCCACTTTACACAGCAGGCAAGCTTCCGAATCCCACTTCCTGTGAAGAGTCCTGGACGTCCAGCCGTTTAGCGTCTATTGCTAATTTCACTGTCCTCCTACATCTTTTGGTAAATGCTCACGACAGTAGCACGTGAACATTCAACCAGCTTCGCCGTTTTCGAGATACTCGTTCATGGGCTCTGCGTAATAATAATCTACCCTTTGTTAAAGTCGCTTATCTCAGTGGATTTCCCCATTTGCAATCCGTATCTTCGTTAGGGTTATCCCCCCCTCCAGGTCTGCCGGCCGGAGTGGCCGAGCGGTTCTAGGCGCTACAGTCGGGAACCACGCGACCCATACAGTCGCAGGTTTGAATCCTACCTAGGGCATGGATGTGTGTGATGTCCTTAGGTTAGTTAGGTTTAAGTAGTTCTAAGTTCTAGGGGACTGATGACCTCAGAAGTTAAGTCCCATAGTGCTCAGAGCCATTTGAACCATTTGAACCCCCTCAAGGTCCGCTCCGCTTAAGGACTTTCGTTACAGCGTCACGAGCCTGCAACTCAATCCAACGTGGCGGTGGGCAGTGGTGAGGTTTATCAGTGTGAAGTTTGGAGGTGCAACAGTACAAAATGCTGAAAGGAGCGCTGATATTAGTCACCATGAGTTGTAAGATGACGGAACAGTATGGGCACGCATTGCACCTACAACCTCTGCAGGAAGGAAGAGTTAGCAAAACGTTATCGGAGACGTTGCTGGACCTAAAGTGAATGTAAAACGTACTGTTGCCGAAGAATCCCCAGCTAGCGCACTTCGCCTACACATTAGTGAAAATATAGGCTGCCTGATGAAAAAATTCAGTAAAACAAGAGATCACCATAATTTGTTGAACTTTAATTAAAGGAGCTGGAAACAATTGTAGCCTTATTGTGTGCAGTACGGGCATTTCTGGCCAAGAGAAGTCTACTAATATCAAATACCGGCCTTAATTTGAGGAAGAAATTTCTGAGGATGTACGTCTGGAATACAGCATTGTATGGTAGTGAAACATAGACTGTGGGAAAACCGGAACAGAAGAGAATCAAAGCATTTGAGATGTTGAAAATTAGGTGGACTGATAAGGTAAGGAATGAGGAGGTTCTATGCAGAATCGGAGGGGAAAGGAATATGTGGAAAACACTGATAAGGAGAAGGGACAGGATGATAGGACATCTGCTAAGACATGAGGGAATGACTTCCATGGTACTAGAGGGAGCTGTAGAGGGCAAAAACTGTAGAGGAAGACAGAGATTGGAATACGTCAAGCAAATAATTGAGAACGTAGGTTGCAAGTGCTACTCTGAGATAAAGAGGTTAGCACAGGAAAGGAATTCTTGGCGGGCCGCATCAAACCAGTCAGTAGACTGATGGACTGATGACCAAAAAAAAAAAAAAAAAAAAAAAAAACGGGCACACGATGTACTGAGTCAGTGTATGACAGATGTGTGGAGTCGCGATTCACTCAAACGATGGCGAGAAATAGATTTTTAGAAATCGTGCGATTATTCTCTTTTACACGAGATCTAGACGCAATCAACGTACAGAAGCAGGCAAGATTTGTTTGGCATCAGAAATCTGATACATGTTTACAGATAGTTGTATTGCATGTTACAAAATCATCTAAATTCTTAACTGCAGATGAGCCATTGTATTCTCCAAAACGCCCATAGTTTTTCACGTAGTTCATGAGTACCAAACCTGATACTAACGCCATGAAGTTCAGCGATGCTACGATTAGACATGTTTTTATTTATTTGGTAAAAGATGGTCTGAGACCTGCGGATACTAGCCTTGGAGAATATAATACGCTACGTCTCATGGATCTGTTCATTTGTTACAGGGTAAAAGAATAATTTGTGAATAGCTACGCAATTGTATGATAACAACATTTGTCACCTACTGTTATATGTAAATCACAAATACTTATTTTCATATGGTAGGGGTTCGTTCAGGTTAGTGCAGAAGCAAAAGAGTTTCATGTATTTTGGTATTTCGTGTTGCATCCTTTTCTTTAAGTACATAAGGAAAAAACAAGTGTTTCAGAGTTTGTTACCGGTATGTATCCTCTATTCTGGTCTATGGTGATGAAACGTTGACCTAAAATCAATCAGTATTCTAAAAGTCAATAAAATTCTTCTGGGTTTGAGGCCACATTGTCATCTGTAAAATTCCGACGTTTCGGCGACTGTTGCAAAGCGCCTTCCTCAGGGTATATTGCTAACTGCTGTTGACTGTCACAACGGCCGCGGAAGCCTACGTTTACAGAGGTAGGTCAACGAACAATGACACATGAATATTGGGAATTATTGGCAAAGAAAACACACAAATAATTCAAAGAAATTAACGAAGTGATGGACCGCTTTATAATTGTATAATCAAACGTAGGTGAGCAGAATCTGCAGCTAAGATGAATTGGCGGTACAATTGATAAGCAATGAAGTTCTTTTTTGGTTCCGTGAGAAAAGAAAAGCCTAAAACAATATTCAATGGACGGACAATAAAATAACATGCAGGAGCAACGATTCTGCATGTAACTGAATCCCATAATGGGTAATGGGTATCTGCAGGGAAGGTAAGCTGTAATTTAAAAAGGGCCAGAGTGATTTCAGATTGGCACTGTATTCAAATCTCTTGGAAAGAATGGCAAGGGGGAAGTAACCATGAGAAAAGATTGAAAATCCAGTGAAATGGCATAATTCTACGAGTCGGAGCATGAACTTTCAGAAATCTGAATGTGATAGAGAAGTTAGAAAATTTGAAAAGGAAAATACAAAACTGCCTGTATATAAAATTACTCAGTGAAGTGTAATGCAAAGAATAGGATTTCAGGTCATATGAATGGTGTTATATCACCAGCAGCAGAAAATGGATTCTTCTTGAGTATGCAGGTTGGACAGAGAGTGAGTTGCTGCGAACAGTTCAGTGGCAGTGTTGTTCTCACCAGAATCGACAGCAGACCAACGCCAACACGAACAGTTGACAAGCAGAAGATAAAGATATGTAGAAGTATGTGAGGGTGTTGAAAGGGTAATTCAGTTCGTAAGAGATGATAATCTAATAATCTTGGGAGAAGGAAAGTCTGGGAGAGGGACCTGAAGAAAGAATAATTCAAGAATTTGGGCTCGGAATTAGAGGAGAGAAAGACGAATTCTGAGACACATTGCACCTTGAAGTATCAAGTACAGCCTTCAAGGATGACAAGAGAAGGAAGTATATTTGGAAAAAGCTCAAGCACACAGGAAGGTAGCAGTTGATTACACAGCGGTGAGAGAGAGTTCGCGAAATGTGATATGTGCTTGTAAGCGTAGGCAGGAGCATATACGAGCAGTGAGGTGACAAAAGAGACGGGATACCTCCTGATATTGTGTCGGACCGCCTTTCGCCCAGCTTATTACAGCAACGAGAGTGCCATGAAGTGGTTGAAAGTCCCTGCAGAAATACTGAGCCATGCTGTATCTATAGCCGTCCGTTGCTGCGAAGCTTCTGGCATTGCGCGAACTCACCTCTCGATTATGTCCCATAAATGCTCGGTGGGATTCACGTCGGGCGATCTGAGTGACCAAATCATTCCCTCGAGTTGCCCAGAATGTTCTTCAAACCAATAGCGTAGAATTGTGGCCTGGTGACACGGCGCATTGTCATCCATAAAGTGTCCATCGTTGTTTGGGAACGTGAAATCCATCAACGACTGCAAATGGCCTCCAGGTAGCCGAACACGCCAGAACCCAGTTCATTCCATGTACACACAGCCTGCACCAATATCGAACCACCACCAGCTTGCACAGTGCCTTGTTGACAACTTGGGTCCATGGATTCGTGGGATCTGCGCCAAACGCGAATCCTACCATTAGCTGTTACCAGCTGAAATCGGGACTCATCAGAACGGGCAACGGTTTTCTAGTCGTCCCGGACCAACCGATATGGTCACGAGCCAAGGAGAGTCGCCGCAGGTGATGTCGTGCTGTTAGCAAAGGCCCCTGCTGCCATAACCCAATAACTAATTTGCACCATACTGTCCCAAGGGAAACGTTCGTAGTACGTCCCACATCGATTTCTGCTGTTATTTAAAGCAGTGTTGCTTGTCTATTATCACTGACAACGCTACACAAACGGCGCTGCTCTCGTCTGTTAAGTGAAGGCCATCGGCCTCTGCGTTGTCTGTGGTGAGAGATAATGCTTTAAATTTGGTATTCACAGTACATTATTGGCACGGTGGATCTGGGAGTACTGAATTTCCTAATGATTTCCGAAATGGAATGTCCCATGCGTCTAGCTCCAACTACCATTCTGCGTTAAAAGGCGGTCGTGCTGCCGTAGTCACGACGGAAATCTTTTCGCGTAAATCATCTGAGCAAAAATGACAGTTTTCCCGATGAACTGCCCTTTTATACCTTTTGAACGCGGTACTACCGCCATTTGTATATGTGCATATCGCTGTTCCAATACTTTGTCATCTCAGTGTATAAACACAGAGCACATTTTAGTAAACACGAAGGGCAGGCTGAAGTCTGAAGAATCGTCAGGAGGAATCAATGTGTAAGGAAGTCGGATATTAATGTAGTCTGGAATGATGATAGGCTGTAGATACTGCGATAATGAATACGACAGTGAGCAGTTCAGCTTAAAAATGGCTATCACAAGAAGTTGATGGTACTTAGGAAATCGTGATGTGGGGGACACTTAGCATGTAAGTTCAAGGCTCCTATCAAGTCACTCCTTAACGCAACATCTAGCGCATCAATTAATAACAGTTTGTTCAAACAAGCTTTCATAAAACAAATTAGAGGCAATCAACACGTGGCCGTTCTTAAGATAATCTCAAATGTACAATTACAACAACTTACTGGAGATTTCAATAGTTAAAAAAAAATTGCAATCTGAAGGTGATTTTACAAGGTGGCACATATGTTCTCCCCCCCCCCTTTTTTAAGGCAATAATCAATAATATGAAAATGATTTACAACGACACCAGTTCGTTACGAATCCACATAATACAAGGAGCACAACAAGTTAATTAATGCAATTGATTCACAAGCAATTAAAAACGCCTTTTTTTACATATATATAAAATAGGTTCAATAACTACCACACGGGCAATGACACCATGCTGCCCTGGGTAAAAGGTGACTTAACTTAAAATGCCGGAAGCAGCAGACCGGCCGTCCAAAACAACACCTAAATGCTGGGACACAACCGGGACTCACTTCCCACTAGACGACACCTCACAGCTTCTGTGCACCGAAGCAGACGTGGCGCCGCTCCCATACACCCCAACTCGCAGAAAAACTGGAACACGAACAGACCGCAGAAAACACGGCAAAGACCAAGCCAACATCAATTAATATAAGTGAAGAAACAATAAAGAATAATATAATTTAAAAAAAACCAATAAATGCTTTCAATAAAACAACTAAAATATCATACTTTTACACTCTCATAGTTAGGCAAATAATATTTGCACATATCATTAAGGCCGAAAATGTGTACAAAGATGAAATGGAAATAATTTCGTCCGGAACCGCGCGACTGCTACGGTCGCAGGTTCGAATCCTGCCTCGGGCATGGACGTGTGTAATGTCCTTAGGTTAGTTAGGTTTAAGTAGTTCTAAGTTCTAGGGGACTGATGACCACAGATGTTAAGTCCCATAGTGCTCAGAGCCATTTGAACCATTTGAAGTAATTTCAAGATAATTTTACGTTATTCAAATGCACAACTTCAGTACAAACTAGGTTTTGTGCATTTTTATTTCCTTGCGTAGGTCTGCAATGTAACTGCCAATAGTGTAAGCTTGGTATGCAGAAAATGACAACTAGACTATGACCTAATATCTTCAAAAGGTTAGAGTTATTACATCTTTTGGGGACGCTGATTTCCTTAAAGGAAATAGTGATTGCTGGTCTCCTTGCAATCACACACCTTACCGGCTGTTCTTACTTCAGCAACACGTATATTAGGGCAACCAACCAGCCAACAAGTGACAGGCGTTACAACGCAAATGGTTCCACGAAACGAAGGAACCAAAACAACTTACACCTCCGATGGAGAGCGTTGTTCGAGATGGTCTCGAGGAAATGGTCTTGACATCAGGCAGGTCCACCACAAACTCGCGACCGACCTGCAAGGCAGACCGGCCGCGCCGCTGCTGGCCGAGCCCGCGTGTTTTGCTACTTCGTTCCCGCAACCACGTCCTAGAGCCTCGTAGCGAATCCCACGACCAACTCACCGACCGCAAATGCCCGCCGCCAGACCACAACAGGAGCGGAGATCGTAGTGCAGCCGGGTAATCGATAGTCGTCCAAAGAGCTGGTGTGCCAGAAAAGGCTCAGTTGGACAGATAAATATAAATGGAAGGAAGAAAATATAAATGGAAGGAATAAATTAACTATGCGGATCCTTTCCGTAACATATCAAATACTTCAGCTGACCGCCGAGAGCAGAGAATATAAAAATTTACAGGAAAAGAAAGGAATAGAGCAATATAAATCAATTGAGAATGAAACAAATAGGAAGGGTGGGTAGCTAAAGCAAAATGCCTGCAAATAACTGCCACGAAATCGGAAAAGGAAATGGGTGACGAAGGACAGATTTAGTATATAGGAATGTCATAATGCCTTTTAGTGAAATTAGAAGCAAGTGTGTCAGTATTAAGAGTGACAAAAGAATTACACTGCTAAACAAAGGGAAGATAGGTGAATAATTTCAGTGAGCCCATCTGCGAAGGAGAAGAATTGTCAGCAAGCAGGGCAGGAGAAACCGCTGTCGACTCAGAACTTGGAAGACTGCGACCAAACAATGCACAGGGAAGAGACAACATTCCTCTGGAATTTCTAAAACATTGACGGATGTGACAACAAAACGATTGTGCAAATTTGTGAGTAGAAACTGGGAGACTAGAGTAATGACAACGAAAGGCAGAAAAATGCGAGAATCATAACACAATCAGGATTCAAGTTCTACATCTACATTTACACTCCGCAAGCCACCCAACGGTGTGTGGCGGAGGGCACTTTACGTTCCACTGTCATTACCTCCCTTTCCTGTTCCAGTCGCGTATGGTTCGCGGGAAGAACGACTGCCGGAAAGCCTCCGTGCCCGCTCGAATCTCTCTAATTTTACATTCGTGATCGCCTCGGGAGGTGTAAGTAGGGGGAAGCAATATATTCTATACCTCATCCAGAAACGCACCCTCTCGAAACCTGGACAGCAAGCTACACCGCGATGCAGAGCGCTTCTCTTGCAGAGTCTGCCACTTGAGTTCACTAAACATCTCCGCAACGCTATCACGCTTACCAAATAATCCTGTGACGAAACGCGCTCTTCTTTGGATCTTCTCTATCTCCTCTGTCAACCCGACACGGTACGGATCCCACACTGATGATAATTTCTCAAGTATAGGTCGAACGAGTGTTTTGTAAGCCACCTCCTTTGTTGATGGACTACATTTTCTAAGGACTCTCCCAATGAATCTCAAGCTGGCACCCGCCTTACCAACAATTAATTTTATATGATCATTCCACTTCAAATCGTTCCGCACGCATACTCCCAGATATTCTACAGAAGTAACTGCTACCAGTGCTTCTTTCGCTATCATTTAATCACACAATAAAGAATTCTTCTTTCTATGTATTCGCAATACATTACATTTGTCTATGTTAAGTATCAGTTGCCACTCCCTGCACCAAGTGCGTATCCGCTGCAGATCTTCCTCCATTTCGCTGCAATTTTCTAATGCTGCAACTTCTCTGTATACTACAGCATCATCCGCGAAAAGCCGCATGGAACTTCCGACACTATCTACTAGGTCATTTATATATATTGTGAAAGGCAATGGTCCCATAACACTCCCCTGTGGCACGCCAGAGGTTACTTTAACGTCTGTAGACGTCTCTCCATTGAGAACAACATGCTGTGTTCTGTTTGCTAAAAGCTCTTCAATCCAGCCACACAGCTGGTCTGAAATTCTGTCGGCTCTTACTTTGTTTATCAGGCGACAGGGCGGAACTGTATCGAACGCCTCCCTGAAGTCAAGGAATGGCAAATGGCTCTGAGCACTATGGGACTCAACTACTGTGGTCATAAGTCCCCTAGAACTTAGAACTACTTAAACCTAACTAACCTAAGGACAGCACACAACACCCAGCCATCACGAGGCAGAGAAAATCCCTGACCCCGCCGGGAATCGAACCCGGGAACCCGGGCGTGGGAAGCGAGAACGCTACCGCACGACCACGAGATGCGGAGGAAGAGGAATCCACTACTTTGTACCACAGCCTTTACCAGCCCTTCCTGCGCCTTTCTATAGGGCTCTTCCTTGTCCATAGACTGTACCTGTAGAGTATTGATACGCATATATATTTCGTCATGAAAATTAATACTCTACGTCAGTCCTCCACCACCAATCGAGATCAAACCCAGAAGATGACGACTAGATTTATTGTCAGTGTGATAAAATAATACAATAACTAGTCCACGCCGCTTCGAAAGTTTGGTTTACTGCAATGAAACACGTGTCTGTTATTCCTATTTTATTTCTATGACTAAATACGAGCACTTTTATGTGCAACTTCATCCCAGAATGAGAATTTCACTCTGCAGCGGAGTGTGCGCTGATATGAAACTTCCTGGCAGATTAAAACTGTGTGCCGGGCCGAGACTCGAACTCGGGACCTTTGCCTTTCGAGGGCAAGTGCTCTAGCAGAGTGAAAATCTCATTCTGAAAACATCCCCTAGGCTGTGGCTAAGCCATGTCTCCGCAATATCCTTTCTTTCAGGAGTGCTAGTTCTGCAACGTTCGCAGGAGAGCTTCTGTAAAATTTGGAAGGTAGGAGACGCAGTACTGGCAGAAGTGAATCTGTGAGTACGGGGCGTGAGTCGTGCTTGGGTAGCTCTGTTGGTAGAGCACTTGCCCGCGAAAGGCAAAGGTCCCGAGTTCGAGTCTGGGCCGGCACACAGTTTTAATCTGCCAGGAAGGTTCAACTTCATCCCAGTTTCTCTCATATACTTGAATAACAAATGTCGTCTTCCACATGTAAAACGATGTATTACAGGTCGCTTGCTACCCTGGCTTCTGAATCAGTCAGATGCGAGTATATTAAATGAAATGGAAGATGACATAAATTGCTTTATGGACGGAAACAGGATCGACGGCGTGAAATAATAATGCTACTTGTATGAAATTGGCACGTTCCTCTTCAAGCATAGAATTGTGCTTTCGTCCATGTGCCTTTCGACGACCTCAGTATCACCATAAATGCATTCATATTCTCCACAGAAGCGGAAATGGGATACCACGCTTAAAGTTCCCTACACGAAAGTGCGAAAATGAAAACCTCTCCCGTCAAATGAGGCGCGTGAACTCCATTCAAGTGCAGCTCGCTTTCCTGTCTAGCAGTCTGCCTCCGAAAAGTGCAGTGGGAGATTATACTTCGCTTACAGGTTGATAGCAATAAATGTTTCCCGAAAATCCGAGACAATAGCTCAGATTTGTGGAGTGTTTTGATCACCAGCTACGGAACAATAGAAAGCATATATTGAATGCTTATCGGTAGCCCAGACAACTGGTTGCATATGCGGTACGTACGGAACTTCATTTCGTGTCGACTGTTATCTATGTATCTAGCATTAAACCGTGGTTTGGGTGGTGATAAGCAATAACACGTACGTTAGCCGAAGTCGCACAGAGACGCTAGTCTTGGCGAGTCATCAGCCTGCATGAAAACTTTGATAACGCAGCTAGTGACACCTTGTAAGAGGTATGCGCTGCCTGCAATAGGCAAGGTATAAGAGAATCTCTGACCAGAGAGCAGTGTTGACTGCAGTACGAACTGTGTAGCTGTAGCAGTAAGTTGTTGCTAGTCGCTAGTCTGCGCTTGTCTGGCCTGGAGTCTGCTCTGGTCTAGTCTGGTGTATCTTGTTGGCTGGGCCGGTCGTGGTGCACCGATGGCGAAGCCTGAACGTTATAGTATAAGGTAAAAGCAGCCTCGCGCATATCTAGTAATGTTATGTGAACTCCCATGTAAATCTTTTAAAAATGTCCTAATAATAATCTTTGTCATATAAAGTAATTTCTAACAAGCATTCATTTCAATTTAAAGAATTTACTAATTTCTCCAATCCATGATCATTCCTATTGTTGCAAAAGAAAAATCAGTTGCTTCCTTTCATAAATCACAAATGTATAGGCCAGCATTGCACAGAGCTGTGCCGGAAAAAGCTATTGTAAGAGCAGATAGTTGCCGACTTTATCGAGGTAAGAATTTTTGCTTTTTATTCAGAATGATCTTACAGGGCCATGACGCAGGACTGCTGTCGTCCAAAATTTACCAGGTTACTGAATTTATTTTTCAATACGAGGTTTAGGAATTTTTCTGTTTTGAGCTTACATTAAATGAGAAAAGAATTTTGTGGGTACATTAAATGGGAAACAAATTTTGTGTGGAGGTTAAATGTGAATGAATTTCTGTAGAGAGGTTACACTAAAATTAGAATCATTAACCAAAAAAAAATTTGTTATTATAATTTATTTGTGGGGAGGTTACACTTGGCGACATCCGGCCAGGATCGTATTTCTTTGTGAATCTATGAGAAGTAGTCATATATCTGCTCTTATTTGCTTAAATGTAGTTTGCATCTGGCGCAACGCATTTACTAATTTGTCACTCTTTCTTTCACAGATCATCGGCAATTTATTGCTCTTTGTTGTAATTGTGTTTGTTCCATTTTTGCTTTGTCTTTGTTTCATTTTTGTGCTTAATTTTGATTTGTGAAAAATGCCGCGAAAAACTGTTAACAGTACATCGCGATGTGCAATGAGTGAAATAGCCGACTCGAATAATTTGACCGATAATACTTGCGACACTCAGTGTAATAGTGATAATCCTCTAATTACTGATAATCAGTGCGTACCGACCACTAGTATTGACTTTGATCCTAATGATGAGCAAAGAAATGCAATTATGTCCAGAGTAAATGTAACAATTGATGACGCGGCACGTTCCGTTACAATGAACGCTGCCCAGTTTGACACACCTAATTTGCAAAATTCACGTAACGAACAGATAATTGTTTCTAATGAAGGTGAACAATGTACTCAGAATACGTCAGATTTATTTGATTCCGGTGTAGTGACCAACAGTGCACATTCAATTGGCAAATCTTTTCAAGAATTACAGAATGACCAAATGGTTACAGAAAACGTGACAAATGCAGATACACCAACACAGAGCATAGAAAATAGTCGCTAATTTTGGCTGAAATCAAGTTATGACAGTATCGCTACAACTTAATGAAAAAATAGACAACAATTCCAAACAGTCGAAGAAAGAACAAGACGACAATTACAAACGACTCAATGAATCGAACAAACAGCTTAATGAAAATCTCAAACAACAAATTAATGAAAGACAAGACAACAACTTTAAACAACTTAATGAAAAACTAAATAACAATTCCAAACAGCTTAGTGAACAGATTACAGCCGTTGCCGTGCAATGTCATAATACTAAAGAACAATTACGTGAGGAAATTAAGGCTTGTGCTAGGAACAGTAGTGAAGAAATTGGATCTGTGGCACAAGAATTAAGTAATACACATGCAGCCACAACTAAAATACTTAGAGACGAAATTAGTGCAGTCGCTAAACAATGCTCTGAAAACGCAACACAGTTACGCGACGAGTTTAAATTAATGTCAGCAGAACTTTCACGCACACCGGATGCGAAAGTAGACGCGAAATTTGACCAACAGAACAGCGAAATTGACGAACGGTTTAATCACCACCTACAAAACAGTGAAACGCGTTACCGTAAATTTATACAGGAACAGAATAAAGTAAAGCAACAAGTCATGGAAACAATTACTGCACAGAGACAGGAAGATAAGCGTAAATTGTTTACGAAAGCAAAAACATACGTAGACAACAATATTGCTACAGTATCAGACGAAATTAATACTATCAAACAGTTGAACACCGAACTGCATGATGAAATCTCCGATCTTAAAGCAAAAACAGACACACACACAGTAGGCTTTCAGACAGTGACCGACAGACTTGAACAATTAGAACTAATTCAGGATCCCGATGCCATCAAAGCAGACATTAAAAAGTTAAACAAAACCACACGTAAAATACAAGAACAAATTAATGCTTGCGATACTAAAAACGATGATCAGGTAAAAGCACTGACTGAAAAATATAATGAATTGGCCAGTCGTATTGACGTCATCGAAAGTAATAATGACACCAAATCGGACGATACTTCACCGATTTCGTTTAATCAAACACCTGAATTCCAAAATTTACAGGAGACGATCAGTGAGATAGGTTCGTCCAATAATACATTACGTAGAAAATTGTCATCTTTACAGCAGGAAGTGACGGAGATGAAAAATATTTCAGTCACTAACACGTCACAGCATACGCCACTTTGCGAACATTTGTCACACTCACACAGCCGGTCTAACTTAGGTAATTTACAGAGAATACGTGAGTTAGATTCCGAACAGTCACAGACAAATAGATTATCATACAATCCTGAACCTGTTCAGACATTCAGAGACGATAACGTTGATTATAAGCAATTTTTATCCGTGAAAAAATTTAAGATATTTAAAAGTGACCGAACACAAATACATCCTTTGGACTGGATACGACAATTTGCTTTTGTATTTTCATCAGCTTGGCCTGTAACGCAGAATCTAGAATTGGATTGGATACAACAATTTGCTTTTGAATTTTCACCGGGATTGCCTGTAACGCAGAAGCTAAAATTTATTTGCAGCCTGTAATTGACCTCAGGGGATTCATTACGCTTCGATGAATATGTGCCGTAGCGTGCACAGGGCCCCGAGCCGTAGTAGTGCTATTTCATCTTTAGTTTTCTGCACTGCTGCCTTCTCTTCTACTATCCTTTAAACCTATCAAAACAGCTCTTCAACTATCGATCTATCTAGAATTAAGAAACGTGTAAAGAAAACCCGATATGACAAGTTTTACCGAAAGTGACAATTTTCGTTAGACACTCCCGAAATTACAAGAAATACCAGTATAATTTTAATAAGTGACAAAATTTTAATCATCAGTATGTACAAACTTTTCAGCAGTCGCAAACACATTTTGGTAACAATACAGGTTTTTCTCCGCAACAGCACCAAAGCCAGCCGGTTAGCATACCTAACCAACAATGTAATGTGCAGGGTCAACCAAGCTTTAATGTTTCGCCGCATGCACGTATAGCGTCGGCTGCAACAAATAGTAACGCACAGCAACAAGAAAATCAGTACGTACAGAAAACACATCATTTCAACTCCTATCGCAACGCGCCGTGTAGAAATGACTATCGTGACAGACGTAAAAGTAATGAGCACAATTTTCAGCGTACGTTTAATAACAGTCGGTCTTATCAGCAGCAAAGTCATCCGCAACAACATATTATCATGAATGAAAAAAATGGTTCAAATGGCTCTGAGCACTATGGGACTCAACTGCTGTGGTTATCAGTCCCCTAGAACTTAGAACTACTTAAACCTAACTAACCTAAGGACATCACACACATCCATGCCCGAGGCAGGATTCGAACCTGTGACTGTAGCA